>NC_065534.1:44840916-47503416 GCF_932294415.1 Quercus robur | reverse complement strand
GTTGAGGAAGTTTAATTTTTGTTTCTTACGATTACTATTGAACAAGTCAGTTCAGAAAACAATATTATACTACCTTCCCTCACTTATTTAAGAGGAACCTAGCTAGCCCTCTCAAAGGTCAAATGACTCAAATCCCATCTTATATACCTCTAAGTATTGGCAATATCTCTTGGCTTTTCCATCCCCATGTATACAAGCTGAGATGTTAAACATCTAAACTAGGTCAAATAAGAGAGTCCCTCTCTAATAAGGTTTTAGAAAATCTTTGTCTTAATTTCTAGCATGGTGGTGGTTATATCCAAATCTCGACTCACATAGGTTTATGATATATTCCATCTCTTACACACTGGAGCAGAAGCTCAGCCACTGAACAAAGATTTTCTAAAACCTTATTAGAGAGGGACTCTCTTATTTGACCTGGTTTAGATGTTTAACGTCTCAGCTTGTATACATGGGGATGGAAAAGCCAAGAGATATTGCCAATACTTAGAGGTATATAAGATGGGATTTGAGTCATTTGACCTTTGAGAGGGCTAGCTAGGTTCCTCTTAAATAAGTGAAGGAAGGTTGGTAGAAGAAAGGGTGGTGAAAATGGATTATCTATGTCATTGATTTTTTTAAAAGTTTGTTTAATGATTTATATATGCATCATAATTGTTCATAAGTGATTGTTAAGAAAATTTTAGCTTCACTACTATGACATCTGGGTTTCATAATTAAATTTAGCCGAGCTTATTCTTCTTGAAATCTCATTTGGGTTGCTTTAAATGTTGTTTCTTTATGTGTCTGATATATTGATTTCTTATGCATGTGTCTATGAGGAAAGCTCCTTTAAAAATTGAGCTATGGTGGTCTTTATTTCTTCTTTAATTATTTTGAAGTTGATTCTCATATTGGTTGTCCTTAACTATCCTAAATTGTATTTGGGTAGAGCTTTGGATTATGGTCATTTTGCCTATGGTAGGGGAAAAGCAATTATTTTATTTATTTATTTTTTCCCTTAAGAAAAGAGAGAAGAAGTTGACAGAATTGCCTGTTAATGATACTTTCTGAGTTTAAAGAACATGTTTTGTTTAGTAATGGTGTTTCCACATTTCGTTATCTGTTATATATGAAAATAACACCAATATGTTGTGGTTATTGCACTTTCTCAAATCCTATAATTCTTCTTCTATTCTCAAAGCCCCCAACTTGGGTAAAGCAGCTGTTTTCTAGGAACTATTTCAAGGCAAAGCAAAAGAGTTTGACATGGAGAAGGCTTTATTGGCAAAGTCTATTCATGATTTTGGAAAAGCAATATCTATGGTATCTTTGCACAAGAGACGTGGTTGCGAATGTGAGCAAGCAAAGAAGATTTATAAAACTCAATGATTTATGTTGAATAAATATATGATGTACTCTTCTATATAATGCAGATTTGTTGTATTATGTTCTTTCTCTACTCTTTTTGAGTCATAGCAAAAGAATTTGACATTTGTAACTATATTCTATTTATTTATTATGAAAATAAGATTGTGATCATTATTGCAATTTGTTTATTTGTTTATTCACAGTATGTATGTAACTATGAAAATAACTTCATTGCCAATGGACCTATGGTAGTGGTATTAATCTTTTTGGCATGTATGTATTTTTATGGAGATGATATACAGGATTTCATTCTGATTTAGTGCAGCAAATGATAATTGCAATTTTTTTTAAAGAATCTCGTGCATCGCACGGGTTAGCAACTAGTATATAATAAAAGTTGTACTTAGAAGCTCTAGTTGTGCCATGTGAACTCACGAAATTGTATAAATTTTGTTAGATTTTAAAAATATATATAATTTTTTTTTTTGTTCTTATCTTCTTCTCTTATAATTTCTAAGTTGATAAAAATTTCAATTTGAATACAATCTAAATTCTTCATCAAATCTTTTTATTATTAATTTATCTATAATTTCTAAGAGATTTATTTTATTAACAATAGGAGATCTATTTCATTTATGATTTATAAGTTCTAACATTTTAGGGGATTAGAACTTTGTTTTCACACTAATTGTTCATATCAACATTAATTAAAAAAAAAGAAAACAATCATAGTACACGTATACAACTACTAATATCAACCAACCTTTAATTCTATTTTTTATTTTTTTTAACACCTCATGGATAGACACAAAATTATAATTGTTCTTATTGATTTTTTTCTATACATCTCTATCAATTTTTAGATAAATACAAAAACTTAGTTGTTGTTATCTTTTGTTTAAGTTACATATAATTCTTAATTAAACCGTGCATCGCGTGGGTATAAAACTAGTATATATATATAATAACTAGTAGCAGAATATTTGACTTTTTGTTAACCGTTCCTCATTATGCCACGTGGCTACATAAATTACAGCTACATTTACGTTTTAAAACACCGAACAGTTGTGCTTTTTCAATATATCTAGTGTTAGTTTGCATTGCGTTGAAATGAAATTTCAGTGCATTTGCGTCTTTATCAGTGGGTCCCATGCACTATTTACGAGACTCATATGGTGTCTAATTCAGCAAAATTTTCATTAAATTTGGATCCCACAGTATTATTCACATATTTAAAAATTATTTTGTTACAGTGCTTTCAATTTTCAGTTTTCAGCAATAAGCGGTATTCAAACAGACCCCTATTCACAATTACACCCTATTCCAAATCGGTGCCAGTGTGCATAAATAGGCATCCCTCATTTCATTTTTAAAAGTTAGTTTTTTCATTCATTTATAAGAGTCTTTAGAGAGAGAGAGAGAGTGAGAGAGACAGTTCTATTCATTGTGCACAGAGATTGTAGTGCTTCTTCTATGAACAGTTCATTATTTTATCTTTAGTTAATTTTATATCAACCATTCTGTATTCATTTGGTCTATAAGTTTTACTTTATTTCTCTTATACATTCACACACAAATTTATACATATATTGTTTATTAATCTTATTCACGAAATCACAAAAGTAATTATTTGTGAGTTTTATTTCTTTGCAATTAAGGCTGTGTTTGTTTCATGTAAGTGATTTTCCGGAAAGGAAAATATTTTTAAGTGTTTGGTTGCATTTCAGAAAATGTTGTGAAAAATATTTTCTGGTGTTTGGTTGTATGGTTGAAAATGCTATTTTCCTACAAATTTTTCACACGGCAATTCAACCCACGGCAGCAAACTCTGGCAATCAAAAGCCACAACCACCAAATCACCACCACCACACCACCACAACAACAACAAAAATCAAAATCACACAGAAATCAAAATCACACAAAGAGAGAGAGATCGGTGGGTCGAAGGCGAGATCGCGTGGAGACGAGATCGAAGGTGCGATCATCGCGGTGCGATCGGCGCAGTGCGATCGTCGGACTGGAGCTCGCGAGATCGAGCGGCGCGGTGTGATCATCGGACTGGAGCTCGTGAGATCGACTGGTGCGTGCGATCGACGCGGACTGGAGCTCGGGGTTCGTCGGTGATCGTCGGATTGGACTGGAGCTCGGGGGCCTCTTCTTCCTCTCTCTCTCTCTCTCTCTTTCTCTCTTTCTCTCTCTCTCTCTCTCTCTCTCTCTCTCTCTCTCTCTCTCTCTCTCTCTCTCTCTCTCTCTCTCTCTCTCTCGGTCCGGAATTCATTTGAAGTGAAAATAGGAACGAAAATTCATTTCCGTGGTCAAAGCCTATTTTTTTCGGTCAACTGAAATTGATTTCTGGAAAATTCTATTTTCCGGACCAACCAAACACCCGTATTTCCGGAAAAGCATTTCCGGAAGTGATTTTCATCCAAAACAAACACACCCTAAGAAGTTACTAGGAACTGATATTACTACATAGCCACTACTTACTCCTTAATAGTGTTGGTCGGCCTCAAGACTCGTTGGCAAACCATAGTTTCACGTTGGTCAGCCCATTTGTTAGCAGACGGACAGGTGTTGTTTGGGTGGTCCCGCAATGGAGTTTCCTGAGAAGGTGGTCCCGATAGCAAGGATACCAGTGGTTAGTAATAGTTCCACCAATAATTATTAATTGCTTGGAAATAGAATAAATACGTTTATCGACTCATCATTTGTTTGCTTGTTCACACTTAGGCTAGGCACACACTAATTAGAAACATGGACTATGATGATATAGATTATGATGAAGGTTATAGTATAAGAGATATAGATAATAATTGGTTAAATAGTAATATGGATTATGATAAAACAGATTCTAATTCTGACAGTGATATAGATTATTATAACTATAAAAATAGCACAAATAATTGGAGTACATTAACAATCAACCGACAGACTAATGGACACAATAATAGTTTGTTAGACATGATTAATTAAAAATTAGAATTTTTAGAAACTGTTGAAAGATCCATTACATACACCAAAGTAGAAAGAAAAAAATGATATTTTTTTTAAACTACTTGAAAGAATGAAAACTTTAAATTCATAAAGAGAATTTGAATCTCATCATAGATCACCTTTAGCAAAAACTGTGATTAATAATTGGCATAATAGACAAAAAATTAACTTAGTAAGTACTGACATATCTATAAATATGACAGATATTAAAAATAGTAAAAAAGATAACCTAATAGAGACAATTGATGAAAGAAAGACACTAAAACAACTCTGAAAAATAGTAAAAAAGATAGTTACATAGTGTAAAAGAAATCGGGAATGATAGAAGTAGAGAAAGAAAGAAGTCCTATAGAAATAATGCAAGAAGAAGATGACATAGAAATACAAGAGAATAATAATAAGAAAGACTGCATAGTAATGGAAAGAACAACACGGATAGAAGCCAAAGGAAAGAGTCCTAGTGCTATAGAAATAATACAAAAGAAGAACCTAGACATAATTGATAAAGACAAAGAAAAATGAATGATAAGAAAAGGCATAGTAAAAGAGATGTTAGAGAAAATTGAAAGACAAAATGATGTAAAGATAGAAGCTACATGTAGGAAATTAGATATAAAAGAAGAGATAGAAAAAGAAAGATAAAAGAGTACTTTAGTAGAACTAGTCAACAAAGGATAGACAAATAATAGTCCTAGGAATAATAATAGTTTAAAAGAAAAAATTGATGAAAGACTAAAATTAATTGAAACATCCATAATATATACCTAAAATGATAGTTTGGTAGAATTAACTAAAAAGATAGAAATTTTAAATTCACCTTTAGATATAGACAGAAAAAGAGACATAACAGTTTTAAATACTACTAAATCATTAGATAATGAGAAAAATGACAAACACACTGGAAATACTATTTGTCATAAATGTAAACAATATGGACATACTAAGAAACAATGTGATAAACATAATAAAATTGTTAAACAAATCAGTAAATTAGAGTTTGAGAAAGATGTAATAAATGAATTAATGGAAATATTTGACCTTAAGCAAAAAGAGATAGACCAAGTAAAGAAAAAGGAAGAACTAAAATCAACCAACCCACTTAAAGTAAATAAAAGAAAAAGTAAACAAAAAGACATAATAATAAAATTGATAGATAATATACCCAATCACCTAAAAGATTATAAAAAAAAAAAAAAAAAGGCTATTTACTAAATTTGAAAGATTCTATAGATATACCTATTGCTTGTATTAAGTGTGGGAAATATGGACATCATGTTACGGATTGTGGAAAAGGGAAAAAAGATAAGAAAGAAAAAGATAAGAAAGAAAGGAAAAAAATGAAAAAAGATGGAACAAACATAAAACTAGTAACCCTACAAGATTTAATGACAAAGCAAAAATAGTAAAACAAAAAATTAAAGAAATTAAAGAAGATAATTCGACAGATATAGATGAACAAAATATTCTAGAAATTATAAATTTGAAAGAATTGTCTAAACCCATGATAGATCCCCACTTCATTAGAAAAAGATGCTCCCAATAGACAGAATTTCTTGAGTTTAATTGATAGAGTAATTTTTCAAAAATGGCATATAGAAATCACTTTAGTGATTAATTAAGAGTTTTGTTTGATAGAAATTGCTTTAATAGACTTAGGTGTTGACATGAATTGTATACAAAATACCTAATGTTCACATATGTAATGATGGAATATGTTTTGAAACTATTTTTGTTTTAGTTAAAGAGCTTTCTTCTAAAATTATTTAGGGAAATCCCTTTATGGCCTTACTTTATCCTTTTTTAACAACAGACAAAGGAATTAAAACTAATGTGTTAGGAAAAGACATACTTTTTAATTTCATTTTACCACTAATCCTGAAAGAAATCTATTTACTAGATAATACTTCCATAATAAAAGAAATTGATAAAGAAAGAATTTACAGGAAAAACAGACATTGTTATCTTTAAAGTCAGAAATAATATATGAAAGAATTGCTGATCAATTGACAGATCCCGTATTAAATCATAAAATAAAAGTATTCAAACAACAGACTGAGACAAAAATTTGTTCTAATCTCCCTACTGCTTTTTGGTGTAGGCATTGACATATAGTATAATTACCTTATGAAAATGACTTTAATGAAAGACAAATACCTATTAAAGCTAGACCAATACAAATGAACAATGAATTATTAGAACACTATAAAAAAGAAATTGAAGATCTTTTAATTAAAGGTTTAATCAGAAAAAGCAAGTCTCCTTGAAGCTGTGCTGCTTTTTATGTTAATAAACAGGCAGAATTGGAATGAGGAGTTCCAAGATTAGTTATAAATTATAAACCTTTAAATAAAGCATTACAATGGATAAGATATCTTATTCCCCATAAGAAAGATTTACTTGACAGACATGAAGCAACCATATTTCCAAATTTGATATGAAAAGTGGATTTTGGCAAATATAGATAGATGAGAAAGATAGATATAAAACTACCTTTACAGTTCCTTTTGGTCATTATGAGTGGAATGTCATGCCTTTTGGTTTAAAAAATGCACCTAGTGAATTTTAAAACATAATGAATGATATATTTACACCCTTTACATATTTTTCAATTGTTTATATAGATGATGTCTTAATTTTTTCTAAATCAATCGATGACCATTGGAAACATTTAGATATATTTGTCAAAGTAATTAAATATAACAGATTAGTTGTCTCAGCCACTAAGATAAATTTATTTCAAGATAAAATCCGATTTTTAGGTCATAATATTTATAAGGGAACCTTAAACCCCATTGATAGAGCCATTCAAATTGCAAATAAATTCCCAGATGAAATAAAAGATCAAAACCAGTTGCAAAGATTTCTTGGCAGCCTAAATTATGTTTCAAATTACTTTCAAGTATTAAGAAAGATATGCAGACCCTTGTATAAAAGGCTAGAAAAGAATCCTCCTCCATGGACAGACAGACATACTATGATAATCAGACAGATAAAAAAATATGTTAAGCAACTCCCTTGTATTGTTATTCCTTCTCCCAATACTTTTAAAATTGTTGAGATAAATGCTTCTGACATAGGTTATGGTGGAATTCTAAAACAGGTAGCAAAAAATGATGCTAAAGAACAAATTGTTAGATTCCATTTTGGCTCCTAGTTAGCTACTCAGTAGAATTACAACACTATTAAGAAAGAAATTTTATCTATTATATTATGTGTTTCAAAATTTCAAAAACGATATTTTTAATCAAAAGTTTTTAATTCGAGTTGATTGTAAAAGAACTAAAAAAGTTTTACAGAAAGATGTTCAAAATCTTATTTCAAAACAGGTTTTGCTAGATGGCAAGCTATTTTAAGTGTTTTTGACTTTGATATCAAATATATTAAAGGAGAAACTAATTCAATTCCTGATTTCCTAACCCATGAATTCCTATAGGGAAGATGAATTCCCTTGTAGATAAGAGTAACTCCCCGAAACCCAGAACCAGACAGTCTTATGCTGCTCCTCCGATTCCCCCTAGCAGATTTCTCCCTTGTCCCTCTTTCACCTCACCTACTTTCTCTTCGAACAAACCCCAAGAAAGATCCCCATTAACATATAGTCCAAACCCCTTTGAACCACTCTCCCTAAGCCCCACTCCAACAACCAAACAGACATATGCCTTGCCCTCAACTCCCTCAACTCCTCCCTTAAAAAAACCTTTTAACATAGTTGCATCCTCTTTTCCCCCTTTAGCCTTTCCTTCTAACCAACCAAAGTACAGATCCTCTACCTCTCAGGAAGCCCAAGCCTCAAAAGAAGACCATAGTATTGAACTCCCAAAAGATTCTTGGAATTTTATTCTATGGATTGAACTAGAATATCAGTACATAACAGATACCCTCTCCCTAGTCAGACAGCTTATACCCCCAAGATGGGAACACCCTAAGACAAAAACTTTAAAGATCCAGAAATTTTATAAGTTTATTTTAGTTGATACAGACTCAATCTTGGTAACACATATGCCTTGCTCCTAAAACCCAAATAGAATTGGCTACTTTAAAGTAGTCATAAGCATATCCTCACCCCCTACCAATGGAAAGCACAACCTTAGATCACTAAGAACTTTTCGCAACTCTTTGACCTTTAGTTTTATAATTATTATGATTATATAGAAGCTTGGGATAGGTTTCTTCTACTCCAAAATAATATTTACAGACATACTTGATTTTTTCATTTTGATATGTATAGAAAGAAAGACATAATGATTCCAAGATGGTCTATGATTCTCCCTTCTGATCTCTTAAAAGCCTATGAGACTTTCAAGAAAGAACCAGACATACCGCATCTTAAGAATTTCCCACATCTTTCGCAGTTCTTTTACAAGTTTCTAGATCTCCCATGGATCATTAGATAGGAATACAGGATAAAGACATCCCCAGTATTCTTTCCCCATGCTTACCAGAAAATTAAAATTAAAATGGTGGAATAAGTTTAATTTTGATCATATTTGCTAAGAATTATAGAAAAAGACCTCTTCCTCCCAAACAGAAAGTTCTAATTTCCTTTTAGAAAAAAGTCAAGTCTAGTGCCAGCTTGCCTTTGTCTCAGACAAAAAACAGCTTAAGAAACAACTACTTGAAGTTGCATCACAAATTTCAGACGATGAAGATGACACAATAATGGAATCTTCCTCTCCAAACTACAGGACTCACCCAGAAGTATTTCAAGACTCTTAAGATCCTTTTGACATATGACGAACAAAACAGAATGACAGATCAATAGCTCACTCTCTTCAAAGATAATTATGACAAATAACTATTCACCAAGCATGTGTGAATAACTTTCAGACAGACCACCCAGACAGATATTTTTGACAAATCACTATTCATCTACACGCATGAATAGTACTCTGATATATTCCCAGACAGATTCATCAGAAGTCACTTTATGAAAAGACTATTGTTCATCAATAGTACTTTACAAGTTTCCACCGATAGATTAACTTGAGTTAACTTTACTAACTCAGGTTACTTTTGAAGACTTACCATGGTTCATTCCATCTATAAAAAGACAGACTCTGAAGACAGAAGATAAGGTCCAAAATTAAGATTCAAAATTAGAGGTTCAAGTTCTAGGTTCTAAGTCCAGAAAGAAGATAGCCCTCTCCCTCCCTTAGAAAGACTATTGTAATCCTTCCTCTCTTGTAATCCTATAACCATTCCCTTTAGACAGAATCTTATAACCTTTCTATTTCTGATAGGTCAAGAATGTATTGATCCCTTATGATGAATTAACCAATTAATTAACTAAGTTAATTAATTAATTCAATTAGCATGCAATATACGTGGTAGCACAAACAAATTACCAACTAAGTTAATATGTAGTGGAAAATAAAGTTGACATGGTGATTTGTTTACAAATGGAGAAAACCTCCAAGTCAAAAACCCCACGGAGTGATTTTAAAGTCACCACTCTCGAGAATCCACTATTATCACAACAAACGATTACAAGTAAAGGAATCTTAGTACCTTATACCGACTTACAGTTGAACCCTTACCTCAATACCCAATTAAACTTGTTCTGTAGTGACAATCTCTCATTTTCAATGCACAACTCCCAATACGTGACTAACTAATCGATGCACGGATCCAAGTATGTGACTAACCACCAACTTGAGAAGGATGTTGGCTGCAAAGTTCTTCAATTCATCAACATGATGAAAATCACGAAACTCTTTGGTTACAAAACCTTACGGCGTACAAATGTAGTAATTTTTTCAAGAGAAAGATGAACTAGGGCAAATTTGTCTATGGTCACAATTTGCTTGAACAAAACTTTTGCATCAAGTTTCATCCATTTGCATCATCTGTGACGGCCCTTAAAATAATCATTGTATATGTTTAGGGTTGTGAGAAAAGAAAGCCTAAACAAGTATACACGGATATGTGTGAAATTAGATTTGAAAAACTGATTTTCGTAAATCTCGATAGATAGATTATGTATCGAGTAGTTGTCGAGCATTGGGCAAAAACTGCCTTTTAAACCTCAATAGATTCCATCTGTAGAGCTAGATGTCGAGCTTTAAAATATAGCACTTCTTCACTTGATTCTTGGACAGATTTGCATGGCTTTAACACTTGGATTTGAACTCTTGTTTCTTGGAGTATTAAACACATCTTAGATCTACCCAATTACAAGTAAAGTGCATTTTGTCAAAGGATTAACTAATTCTAAATGACATATGTTCCTAACATGATTCACATATGTCCTAACAATCTCCCCATTTGGCAATCCGTGACAAAACCACAACATACAAATGAACATATGAAAGAAGTCATAAATCACTCAACTTATACTTATTTATTGAATACAATAAAATCTAATCTTAACACAAACTCTTGAAAAACTTTGCAAAAAGAGAGTTCATGGCAAGAAAGACTTTAACAACCTATATTTCTGAAATACTTTAAACAAAACTCTTCATGGCATCTTAGTATGAAATAGAAATGTAAAAGATTGCATACAATAAATAAGAAGCATGTGCATAAAGAGAAAAAAGAAATAACATATGAAGAGATTGGTGAAAGAATGTAATAACATCCTTAAAATATATATTGATGGCGAACTAAAAATTGAATCAACTCCAATTCGTCCATGAGAGTGATCTAGGTTAGAAAGATAGGAATTGTCATCCCTAGTAGGACGGTCGTCCATAGGCAGAAGGGTCGTCCATCAGGAAAGCGCCTGGATGACCCCTAACACTTGGTAAATTTTGAGAAAGATTTACCTACAAAAGCTAGTGAATCGAATCACGTGTTACTATTTTGAAACATGAGCAAGATCTTAATTCATCGCTATAACTTCCTGCTAAGTTCTCAACTTCCAATGATAGTTATAAAAGATAAGATTGAACATTCTAACTCCTATAGCGATTGTGGAAGTTAAGTTTGAACCTTCTAATTTCCTCAAATATTGGTGAAGTTATGAGATTAGTAACCACTCCAAAGCATACTATATAAGCACTAATCCATATCAAATGGAAGTAAGTTCTCACTACTCTTAAAGTTTCTAACGTTCTAGAGAAAAAACTAACTTAAGCATCGGAGGGTTCTTAGTCAGTTCATCCCGATTACCTTTGATCTTGTGTCTTTTTCTTTTCAGGCCTCCTAAACAATCATTAATCCATTGAAGCCTAGAACATTCAGCCTACTGATTTTCTTTGCATCATCAGTTGGCGCCGTTTGTGAGAAAGATTAAATTTGCATTTTGCAATTTATCTTTCTTTGACAAAAGGCAGCATGGTTCGAACAAGATCAATGGCCACTAGTCCAGGCCACCAAGAGAGTGGGAACACTTCTAGTCATCCTAATTATGATCGCCAATCAACACCTGTCATGCAACCGCCTTCCATATAACAAGTGCAATCCATGGCGGTTGCCATGGTCGAATTAACCCGTCAAAATCAAGAGTTGACTAGGGAGATTACTTTAAAGAGACAGCGTCATGAAAGATATGTGGAAGGACAAGCCTAGAGTTAAGAAGTTAGAGAAGGAGAAAACGCTGAGCTTGAGAACCAGTCAAGGTTACCACTTCATGAAGATTGCCACACTTGGAGAGGGAGATGGATCAAATGAGGAAGGTCATGGATGAGATGAGGGAGAACATTAGAAGGGCAAATCCTGTAGATGATTTAGTTCATCAAACTGATTCCCCTTTCGTGCCTTCCATCAACAGTCATCCCTTGCCTTCTAAGTTCTAGATGCCTTCCTTGGACTCGTATGATGGAACGCACAACCCGTGTGATTATATTGCAACCTTCAAGACTACAATGCACCTTTAACGGATTCCAGACAAGATTATGTGTAGGGCCATCCCTACCACCCTTAAGGGCTAGCACAAGTGTGGTTCAGCAAGATACCTCCAAACACTGTGAGTTCTTTTGAAGAATTGAGTAAGTTGTTTGTCAACAATTTTATCGAAGGACAAAGGCATAAGCACTCCTCATCTAGCCTGTTAACCATAGAGCAAGGGGAAAATGAAAGCTTACGGTCCTTCATTACTTGTTTTAATAGGGAAGCCCTAACAGTAGATGAGATAGACGACAAGTTGTTATTGGCAACCTTCCACAATGGAGTTAATTTCAATTTATTCATCCATAAATTCTATGAGCAAGAGCCTTAAACCATGGTTGAACTTGTCCTTTCAGCCTAAAGTTTCATGAACGCAGAGGATGTAATCATAGACAAGAAGAGGAAGAAAGTTGAGCGAATAGAAGCAGATCTCCCGCATCATCCAGAACAAGGTCCTCGTCCAAAGAAGGCTCGGACATGAGGGAAGAAGGATCGAGACAACAGGAACGCAAGTTTGTCCTCAGGAAGGAGTCAGCACTATACGCCCTTGAATGCTCCACTTCATCAAGTACTTATGCAAATCAAGGATGACCCATCCTTGAAATGGCCAAAAAAGATGAAGGGAGATCCCAATAAGCGCAATAAGAACAAATATTGTTGCTTCCATAGAGACTATAGGCATGACACAGACGAGTGCTATGATTTAAAGCAGCAAATAGAGAATCTTATCAGACAAGGAAAGTTTAGGTATTTCATTGGAAGAGATCATAAAGATGAGAAGTTGAAAAGAAAGGTAGAAGAGTCATCATAGCTCCCATTTAGAGAAATAAGGGTTATTATAGGAGGTACTTCAACAAGGCAGTCTTCCAAGTCAAGAAAGACGTATCTCAAGGTGGTATAATAAAATGTCCAGCTCTCTGGATGATCACCAAGGATGAAGGGGACAGACGAACCAGCCATTACATTCATGGACGAGGATGCTAAAAGAATCCATTACCCACATGACGATGCAATGGTCATCACTTTACTCATCGTAGATTATACAACTAGAAGGGTGTTGGTGGATAATGGAAGTTCAACAGACATCTTGTATTACCCCGCCTTCCAACAAATGAGGCTCGGATGAGATCAATTTCGTCTGGTATGTTCACCCTTGGTGGGATTTGGAGGAATGAAAGTGCAACATGTAGGCACCATTACATTAACTGTGGTGGTGGAATCATACCCACAGCAAATAACCAAGGAAGTAAATTTCGCCGGAAGGCAGAAACATTTACCTACCACCTATCAGTCAAATTCCTTATAGAGTACGGGATAGGACAAGTACAGGGAGATCAGTTAGCAGCAAGAGAGTGTTATTTAGCCATGTTGGTTATGGACAAGCACATGCAAACAATGAGCATTGATGAGAGAAGAATTGTTGCAGAGCCCACCGAAGTACTGGAAGATGTTCCTTTGGATGAGAATAAACCTAAAAATCTTACAACAATTGGAGTGAGCATGGAAAAGAAGACGAAGCAAGACCTTACCCAGTTCTTAAAGAAAAGCACTGATGTATTCACATAGAGTCATGAAGACGTGCCAGGTATTGACCCAAGTGTCACTACCCACCATCTAAATATGTATTCTTCCTCCAAGCCCGTATGTCAAAAGAAAATAGTGTTTGCTCTTGAACGAGATAATGCCATTAAAGAAGAAGTTTAGAAGTTGACCACAACAAAATTTATCTAGGAAGTTTATTACCCGGACTATCCGTTGTCACGCATTGACCATCTGGTGGACTCAACTGCGGGTCATAAATTGCTAAGTTTCATGGATGCCTTCTCAGGTTACAATCAAATAAAGATGGACGAGGTGGATCAAGAGAAGACATCCTTCATCACCAGTCAAGGCTTGTTTTGTTACAAAGTGATGTCCTTCGGTTTGAAAAATGCGGGGCCAACTTATCAAAGGCTGGTTAACCATATGTTTCGTCCATAGATTGGATGCAATGTAGAAGTTTATATAGATGATATGTTGGTAAAGAGTTTGGACAAGGAAAAGCACCTGGATGACTTTCAAGAAACCTTTGATATGCTTAGATGATATAACATGAAGTTAAATCCGAGCAAGTGTGCTTTTAGAGTTTCATCAGGAAAATTCCTTGGGTTTGTGGTTTTATATAGGGGAATTGAAGCAAATCTTGATAAGATTTAGAGGATACTGGATATAGAGCCACCAAGGAATATCAAAGAAATCTAGTCTTTCGCTAGACGAGTTGTTGCCCTTAACATATTCATCTTTAAAGCTACTGACAAGTTTTTACCATTTTTTAAGGTTCTTAAGAAGGCATTTGAATGGACGGGCAAGTGTCAAAAGGCCTTCTAAGACCTCGAGGCCTACCTCACAATGGCTCCTCTGCTAAGCCCGTCAATACCAGTGAAGAATTATACTTGTATTTGGTAGTGTCTCCACATGCAGTAAGCTCAGCGTTAATTAGAGAAGAAGGGAAGATACATAAGTCAATTTATTATACAAGCTGAGCACTAACAGGAGTAGAAGGACTATATCCTATGTTGGACTAGTTAGTCTTTGCTTTGGTTATAGCTTTTAGAAAGTTAAGACATTATTTTCAAGCTTATGTCATCAACGTCCTGACAGATCATCCACTCAAGAAGGCGACGAACAAGTTGGAAGCCGCAGGACGACTAATCCAATGGGTTATAGAACTTAGTGAGTTTAATGTCAGCTACCAACCAAGAAGCGCGATAAAAGCTCAAGTATTGGCAGATTTCATTGCAGAGTTCACTCCCAACCAGGGTGATTTAGACGAGGAAGATAAAGCTTAGAAGTGGGTCGTTTATGTGGATGGTTCATCTACATTATATGCAGGAGGAATTGGAGTTATGCTAAAATCCCCTGAAGGGGTCAAGTTGAAATATGCATCTTGTCTACAATATCAAACAACCAACAATGAAACTGAATATGAAGCACTTCTTAAAGGGTTGGAATTGGCTAAGTCCTTAGGGGCAGAGTCAATAGTCGTCCAAGGAGATTCTTAGTTGATCATAAACCAAGTGAATGGAATATGTGAAGCTAAGGAAAATTGTATGAAAAGGTATCTTGATAAGGTGAAGTGGCTTGTCAAAAAGTTTAAAGAAGCCGACTTTGTTCAAGTTCCAATGGAGGAAAACATGAAAGTAGATGCTTTGGTGAAAGCAGCTTCAGCAGAGAGGGCTATGGTAAAGTATGACAGAGTCCAATATATACCAAGCATAGATCTTCCAAAAGTACAGCAAATTGAAGGAGAAGAAAATTGGATGACTCCAATAGTAGTTTACCTCAAAGATGAAAGGCTTCTGGAGGGCAAGGACGAGGCTAGAAAATTGAGAATCAAAGCTGCCAAGTATGTCCTCATAGACGAGAGGTATTATACAAAAGAGGCTTCTCTCAGCCTTACTTAAGATGCTTAGCTCTGGACGAGTCAAACCATGTGTTAAGGGAAGTTCATGAAGAAGCATGTGGAAACCACTCAAGAGCAAGAGCACTAGTCTATAAAGTCGTTCGTGTAGGTTACTATTGGCCAACTATTCAAGCAGATGCTAAGGCTTATGTTAAGGTGTGTAACCAATGTCAGCGCTTCAGTAATGTCCCTAGACAACTATTCGTCCATACAATAATATGTTTAATAGTAAATGAAAAATGATGGAAATAAACATTCATTTATAAAAGTTTAGAAAAAGGGTAGACGATCACCATCCAAAAACCCTTATAAAGTAAAGCCTAAAAGGCAAGTGTTTGGAAGCTCGTTACAAAGATTATAAAAGAGAAAAATGTACTTAGATAAATTCAAATGGTCCAAAACAATGGACCTCATATATTAAAAAAAAAGAAAAAAGAAAAGGAAAATGACAAGATAATATTTCAAACGTCTTTCACTGAGGGTTATCTCCAGAAGTGGGATCGTCCTAAGCAGGCTAGGTAATGGCATCATCCTCAATGTTGACATCTTCAGAGATCATTTGAAGGAGAGAGCTTACAGCACCAATATTGAGCTTGATGAAACTTGTAATGTTGAATTTTATCAACCATCTTGTTAGCTTTATTCCGTGCCAAATTTGCTTATATTTTAGCAATTAATAACCCTGTATTTAGGTGGGAATCATGTAAGGGTAGTGTGTGAGAGAGTGTGAAGAAATGCTTAAGATTGTGCAAAGAAGCAGAGGCTCGCAACTGGATCTTGCGGGTAGCTCGCGGCTTGCAAGCCGCCAAAAAGGTGCACACGTGTCAAGCATGCCAGAAGCTGAAGAGTCACGCCAGCTGTTGCACAATAGGACAAAAGTCCCAGGCTGGCCAGGTCGTTAGCTCGCGGCTTGAACTCGTGACTCAACCTAGTCGCGAGGTCAAGTCGCCAAAACACCCTGTTTGGAAAAAACTGACTTTTCACATTTCTTCTCACCCTACTATATATATACCCTTATACCCACGATATTGAGAGAGCTTCCAGAGAGAATTTTGAGAGAGAAACCCTAGAGAAAAATAAGATTGATTCATCCACAATCTTCACATAGAGACTCTTCAAATTCCTCTACTCTCTTCCTCTCCATTGTCAAATTCTTGAGAGGTATATTACCAAACCTTTTCTCACCATACCCATATCTGTGAGGAGGCCATTTGGTATTTGAGAAGCAGTTAAGAAGGGACCAATTTCATATTGGTAGATACTATGGTCTAGTAGTGGAATCGGGCAAGCTAAAGAAGAAATAGGTTCGGCGTAACCTCGTTGGAGAAGGAGCTTGGAGGGCTTAGGTACATTGGGTAGATTAGACTTGGAGGGTCTTCTGCTGTTCATGTATCCCAATTACATTCTTTAGTGGATTGTTTACCGCTTGGAGGGCGGCGGAGAGGTTTTACACGGGCTTCGGTTTCCTCTTCGATAACACATCGAGTGTTGTCCTTGTGTTTGCATCTCTCTTCCCTTAATCTTTTCCATTTAATTTCTGCTGTGGATGTGAATTTAATTGGTTTAGATTCTTTATCAATTCTGTATTAAGCTTATGTTCATTTTCAGCACATTAATTGTTTGATATTAAGTTTGAATTGGTAATTTGTAAATTGGAGGTCTAAACGTTCAAGGTGTTTTATACACTTATTGAACTTTTAATTGGTATCATAGCGGGTACACCTTTATTGGTTTCATTACCATAGTGTGATCCTTGACCCCATATTGAGATGGATCGGTCTCAATCTTTAAATGCTCTACCATATTTTGATGGTAGCAACTATGCCTTTTGGAAGGTAAGGATGAGAGCATTTCCGTGTTCTATTGATGAGGCTATTTGGGATGCTGTTGAAATAGGTTGGACAAAGCCAGAGGTAGCCAAATCCACTTGGGATAAGGCAGCTCTCGCGGTGTCAAATGCTAATAGTAAAGCACTTAATTCAATTTTTTTGTGGTGTGTCCCTAGATGAATTCCATCGGATTTCTTATATCACCATTGCCCAGGAAGCATGGCAAATTTTGGAAACCACTTATGAGGGTACAAAGAAAGTGAAAGACATAAAGCTACAAATGCTGACTACCCGGTTTGAGGAGCTCAGGATGAGCGAGGATGAGTCCTTTGACTCTTTCTATAGTAAGCTAAATGAAGTGGTCATCGGCAAGTTTAACCTGGGAGAGAAAATGGAGGACTTGAAAGTTGTAAGAAAAATTCTTCGTTCATTGCCAGAGAGCTTCCGTGCAAAGGTGACTGCAATAGAGGAGAGCAAAGACCTTGATGAAATCAAAGTCCAAAAGCTGATCAGTTCTCTCCAAACGTATGAACTTTCATTACCAAATCAAAGAAAGAGCAAATCACTGGCTCTTAAAACAATAAATGAAAAGGTAGAAGGTCATGGTTCATCGGATGAGGATGCAGTAGAAAAGGGTGTTGCCTACCTTGCAAAGAATTTCAGTAAATTTCTAAAATTCAAAAACAGTGAGAAATTTGGTGATAAAGGGAAATTTATGAGTTCCGAAAAAGAGAAGAAAGACTTCAAAAAGAGAGAAGGGAAGGAGTCTTAATCTACACAAGGAGTCACTTGCTTTGAGTGTAATAGACAGGGTCATTTCAAAAAGGAATGTCCTAATTATCTGAGATCGAAGGGCAAAGTGTATGCCACCACTCTCAGTGACTCAGATTCCTCCACCTCTGATTCGGAGGATAGTTGTGATGAAGAAGGGAATTTCTCATTATTCATGACTGTTGCTCATGTTGAGTCTTCGGAGGACTTGAATTTGCTTGTGGAAGAACTTGGGGAGCATAGTGATGAAGAATCATGGGAATTGTAGAAGAATCAGATGCTGAAGAAGCTGAAGATACAGCTGGTTTGAAAGAGAACTACAATTCTCTACTTGAGAAGTTAGGATAATATGCTAGGGTGGCCAAAGCAGCTGTGAAAAAGATGAAGAAAGCTGAAGAGGACTATAAAAGTCTTCTAGTGAGATATAAGGAGGCTAAGTGTGAGATAGAGATGCTAAATGGCAAGCTAACTGAGGCTTACACCAAGGTAAAATTCCTTGAGCTTGAGGTGATTCAAGCAAATGCCAAGGTGGAGCGAGTCTCTACAAAGAAGCTTGATGATGTCCTTTCTTCTCAAAAGACCTTCTCTGACAAAATTGGATTAGGATACACTGGTGAAAGTAGTTTAGTTGTGAACATCTCCAAAGAAGTGAAGTTTTTGAAGGCCAAAGAGCCGGTTGTAGTTGTCCCTACTGTTGAAAAAGCAAATATTGAGAAGGAGAAGAATGTAACTGACTAGCGAGTGTTGAACAAGCCCCGTAATCAATCTGTGATCAGGTTTGAAGGTAGATCAAAATCTCTTCCTCGATCACAAAGAGGTCCTAGAACGAATTATGTGTGTCATCACCGCGAACTTCAAGGGTACACCTGGCCCAATTGTCATAAGCTAAGAGCATTGAGAAATGCTGGTGACCAAAGGTCAAGAAGGCCAAGAAATGACAAGAGGACTTGGGCTGTTGAGTCATCAAGAGATCGAAATGTTGATCCCGGAATGATGGACGTGATGAAGACGATTGGTGCATTCACCAATTGCTTGGAAAGCTTCACTAGAAGGTTTGAAAGTCCTAACTTTCGTACCCAATCCTATGTGGATATCACCCCAAACGCACGTGACGTGTGGGTGATGAAGGATACTCATGCATAAGCATTACCACATGTCTATGCATTAATTCTTCCTATGTTGTATGACTATTGGTTTGTTTATTGATTATGAAATTTGAAAATTGTGTGTTTGTTTAATTTTTGTTGTTTGTGTTTACATTATTGCCTCTTATCAATCTTTTATTTCTTGTGTGTCAAAAATCCAAAAACCACATAAAAAGTAGAAAATCCAAAAAGATTGGTCGACATTGTTGAGTTTTGTCTCAAAATATGTTTTACTTTGTACCTTTGTGCAAATGACTTTGTACCTTTGTGCAAATGACTTTGTACATCTACAAGCATAGCTTGTTCCCTCTGCACTTATATCATTGTGGGAGAAACTTTGAAATCTTTGTGACTGTTGTAAATAGATCTTCAACCTTGACATGAATGATTAGTGAATGGTTTTGTTGATCTTGAGACATGCATAGACTTGTGTCTATATATCTTCCCACACTTTATTTTATTGTTTTTGCTAAAAGAGCTCATCAAATGTAAATCTCCAAATAAAAAGAGATATTGAGCTACAAAAGCCTGTCGCACATACTAGTATTTGACTAGGAAAAAGGGAAAGCGACCAAAATATTAAAAGTTTATGATGCCCAAAAAGCCAAAGGCTTACTCATCAAAATGAAATATTAAAAATTTCAGGCATCGATCTCAAAATGAGATGTGTTGATACAAATAGATCAAATATTATGTCAAACATGAAGCCAAATGAAAAGTTTCAAAGGTATTGTACTCAAGCCTTTGTGGGAGGTCATATAGGCATATTTCTATAATTGACATGGATCACATTATCTAGTGCTAGTTGTGTATGTCTTGATTGAATTGATCATTGAATCTTCACATTAGACTATGAACTATCTCATCTTTGATATTCACACACAACACACATGTCTATGTTCAATGAATGCCATATTCATTCGTGTGATTGTACTTAATTAAATGTGTTTTCACATGCTCTATCAGTGTTGATCTATCACAAAAATATTTTTAAGTGTTTTAGTTGTTTTTGGAATGTACTTTGTTTTTGCAAAAATTGTCAAAAATTGTTTTGCCTTGTCCTGGCGACTCAGTCACGGGTAGAACCAGTCGCATGCCCTAGTCGCAAGTCCATCACAGAGATTTTTCGCAACTCATTGGCGACTCATTGGCGGGTAAATGCTTCAGTCACAAAAAAGACTTAAAATATTTTTCAAAATTTGGATTTTCATGCTTTTCGCGGCTCAGGTTGGCGACTTGTTCGTGAGTGGAAGGTCCAGTCGTGAGGGGTACATAGAGATTTTCGTAACTCAGTTCGCAACTCTCTCATGAGTGGAACTTCCAGTCGCGAAAAACAGTTAGAAAATTTTCCAAATTTTTCTTCTTAGTGTTCTGGCGGCTGGTCCTGGCGACTTGCACGCGACTTGTCTCAGTCGCAAAAATCGCGTGTTTTGGGCAAACTTGGTCAGTTTTTAAACCTTTTCAGTTTTCCCTCGAACATTTCTGACTGTTCATCTTCTTCCTTTTCTGAAAAACTCTCAATCTCACTGTGTCTCTCTCAAACGAACTTGCATTTTGCTTCATTTCTCTTTCAAATCCCCAAGGAAAAAGGTATGGGTTTCTATTTCCTCACTCTATTCTACATTTTTATCCGTGCATTTCCTCATTTTGAAAAATTTTATTTGAGTTTGTGTGTTTTGCAATGTTCGTTCATGGGTTTACTCTATTGGGTTAACTAAAGGGGTTTTGTTGTCTCTAGTGATTTGATGCTTGCTTCACTTGTATCTTGACTGTGTTGCTCTGTGCATATCATTCTCATGGTAGAATGTCACAATGACAGATATTTGTGACTTTGTGATTGACCATAGTTTACAGTGAACTGAACTGTGACTGCTTATTCATCATTGCTACACCTCTGTTACTTGTTCTAGTTTACATTGCTTTAGTATTGCTCATTCTCACATACTACTGACAGGGTTCTTGTACTATGTTTAAGTGATATCTCGGTCTGTATTTCAATGAGTCTCCAATTTTTGACTATCTTGAATCTAATCAAGTTGCTGTTCGTGTCTTGTGTCTGTGCACTTGGATCTTTGTTGTGTGTTTGTTATTTTACAGATGTCTCACCGATCGTCCAAAGAAAAAGAGATTGTAACTGATGTTTCATCATCCCCTGTTGCTAAACGAACTCGTCTCTCGTCTCAATCGTCTAAAGACTCAAACTGTGAGAGGTTCAAAACTCCTCTTGATTCTCAGACTCACTCAAGCATTTTTTAAGATGCTACTCTCATTGTGGAACGAGTGGTACAGTTTGACACTTTGGGGACAACTTTTATCCCTAGAATCTTTGAAGCTAAAGATTGGGCCAATCTGTTCGGAAATTTCATAGACTTAATGGAAGAGTTGGTTAAGAAATTCTTCTCAAATGCAAGATACATTGGTGTTGAGTTAAAATGCTGGGTAAGAGGGAAAGAGTTTTCCATCAATCCAAACTACATAGCCAAGGTTCTTCGCATTACTAGGCCTGAGAATGTAGACCTCACCCCTTATGATGATCGAACTCCTAAGGTTCAAGACATTCTGCAAATTCTTGGGCCTGATCATGAAGTCTTGAGTAAAGGCACATCTATAAACACTGCAAAATTTGCTCCTGAATTGACCACACTGAAGCTGATCATGTTCTCCAATCTCTACCCGTTGTCCAATACTGCTTTCATCAATCTTGGAAAAGCTCAATTCCTATGTGATCTTATTACTGGGGCCCCAATTGATATTTGTGCCCATATCTTCCAGACCATTGGGAAGACCGCGACTCAAATAGCAATATGAGCATGTATTCCATTTTGTAGTCTCATCATGAAGATCATACTCCTTGAAGGTGTCAATCCCCCATCAGATGGAAAAATAATCAACTGTCCTTGACCAGTATCCATGGTAACTCTTCAAGCTAGCAAGAGTCACTCCTCTCAGAAACTAAAGAGTGAACACATGTCTCCTGCTACAACATCTGCTCATGGGACAGATACACCAATGCATACCGCGACTATCTCTCCTGTCACCCTTGAGTTACAGCCGACTAGCAATCAGCCAAACCAGTTTGGTCCTCAAGCTGACAGGTTGGGTCTTTTGTTTGAAAATCTTTAAATGGGCAATGCCGGAATTGAAAGACTTATCTATTCCACCAACAATCAAGTTCAATTGCGTCTCATGACCGTGGAGAATCAGTTAGATGCTATTCAGCAAAAGTTGGAGGACAGCCTTTAGCTATTCATGCCAAAAAGAGGGAGAGCCTATTGAAAGGGGGAGAGCAACACAAAGGGAGGTGTGTATAAGAAAAGGGGGAGTTGTGTGTGCTCAAGAGGAGAAAGCTGTCATATACACTCACACATACCTTTGGACATATTGCCTAACTTTAGCTAGCCTAGTTCATTAGTTATTTACTTATAGTATTCTATTATAAACTCTTGGTTTTGTTTGGCTGTGTTTCTTAGGTTATTGTTTTGGCTTCAAAAACTCATGGTTCTGTTTGAAAACACCTTTGTTACTTTGGTTTGTTAATACTTAAAGTTGTTATTCAGTTTTTTTTTTGGAGCTTGTTTATGATAGTGTGCGCCCATGTTGCTTCTGTAAGCTTTTAGGGTTTGTTTCCATGAACTTGTAGGCTTTTATGGTCTATACCTTACTTTGCAGCCTTTATGTTCTGTTGCCAATACTTCTAGCTAAATGTTATGCATTTTCTTTAAGTATTCTCACTCTTGTGCCTTTGTAGGATTTTGTTCCTAGATGCATATACTTTTAGTATTGTGCATTGGTCGGGTGTTGGGCATGCAAATGATTTGCATTGAGCTTATTAACTTGTATGTTCGGATGTTCATTCCAAGTGTGAATAAGCATTGTGGTCACTACTTTATAGTGATTGCCTGTTTGGTCGAGCCATGGTTTATTTATCATTCCATTTTGCTTGATCGTATTGTGCTTGCCTCATATGTCTTACAAGTTTTCTGCATACAATGATCAAATTGTGTTGTTGTGTTTCAGGAGTGACTTGTTTATATGATTCAAGAGCTTATCAGATTCTAGAGTTAGGTGTGAGTGAGTTTTGTTCAACTATTCCCAACTCACATTTTAAGTCTAGAGTTTGTTTTAGGGTTTTGTCACGGAATAGCCAAAGGGGGAGATTGTAAGGTTGAATTTTATCAACCATCTTGTTGGCTTTATTCCGTGCCAAATTTGCTTGTATTTTAGCAATTAGTAACCCTGTATTTAGGTAGGAATCATGTAAGGGTAGTGTGTGAGAGAGTGTGAAGAAATGCTCAAGATTGTGCAAAGAAGCAGGGGCTCGCGACTAGATCTCGCAGGTGGCTCACGGCTTGCAAGCCGCCAAAAAGGTGCACACGTGTCAAGCATGCCATAAGCTGAAGAGTCACGCTAGCTGTTGCACTACAGGACAAAAATCCTAGGCTGGCCAAGCCGTTAGCTCGTGGCTTGAACTCGCGACTCAACCCTGTCGCGAGGTCAAGTCGCTAAAACACCCTATTTAGGAAAAACTGACTTTTCACATTCCTTCTCACCCTACTATATATATACCCTTATACCCACGATATTAAGAGAACTTCCAGAGAGAATTTTGAGAGAGCTTCCAGAGAGAATTTTGAGAGAGCTTCTAGAGAGAATTTTGAGAGAGAAACCTTAGAGAAAAACAAGATTGATTCATTCACAATCTTCACATAGAGACTCTTCAAATTTCTCTACTCTCTTCCTCTCTATTGTCAAATCCTTGAGAGGTACATTACTAAACCTTTTCTCACCATACCCATATCTATGAGGAGGCCATTTGGTGTTTGAGAAGCAGTTAAGAAGGGACCAATTTCATATTGGTAGACTATGGTTTAGTAGCGGAATCCGGCAAGTTAAAGAAGAAATAGGTTCGGTGTAACCTCGTTGGAGAAGGAGCTTGGAGGGCTTAGGTACATTGGGTAGATTAGGCTTAGAGGGTCTTCTGTTGTTCATGTATCCCAACTACATTCATTAGTGGATTGTTTACCGCTTGGAGGGCGGTGAAGAGGTTTTACGCCGAAAGGCTTCGGTTTCATCTTCGATAACACATCGAATGTTGTCCTTGTGTTTACATCTCTCTTCTCTTAATCTTTTCCATTTAATTTCTACTGTGGATGTGAATTTAATTGGTTTAGATTCTTTATCAATTATGTATTAAGCTTATGTTCATTTTCTGCACATTAATTGTTTGATATTAAGCTTGAATTGGTAATTTGTAAATTGGGGGTCTAAACGTTCAAGGTGTTTTATACACTTATTGAACTTTCAGAACTAAATTCAACTTTTAGGAAGCATTCTTTAGCATCCATACGAAAATCTTCGAAGCCAGCAGCATAGTTTGCATCCAAAAGGTCAGTAAATTGTTTGGAAGCTTTGAACTCCACAACAACATCCTTTTTGGCTTTCTTAAGAAGGGTGCTCAGCTCGTCATTCTTTTTTTGAAGATAGTCAAGATGGGTGTCCTTTTTGACGATGACAGCCTTGAGCTCTTTGACGAGGTTTTGCAGTTCTTTAGCCTCGTTTGTAGCCTTGGCTGCCACTTCAGCCTAGCCCCTGCAGTCATCTTTAACCTCCTGAATTCTCGTCTCAAGTTGTATCCTCATCTTGTCCATCTCTGTGGCCTACTTGGACGTTGCGATGAACTTTGACATTGCCTAAAGTTAAAAAAAAAAAAAAAAAAAAAAAAAAAAAAAAAAAAAAAAAAAAAAAAAACTTTGTTAGATGAGAAAAATGTAAAGTGACAAAACGAGGCAAAAGTGAAATCACATACCTTAAAGAGATCATGAACAGCAGAATGTTCAAATTCCTTCAAGGACATGTTATAACATGCAACCACATCCTCATCAGTCATAGCCTTTTGAAACCGTTCCCAAGCCAAATCTTTATTTTCAACAAGATTCATAGGAACCCATTGAGAAGGCTGAGACGAGATAGGCGTAGTAGGCTTGGACGGGGTGACTTCAATGGCATAGACGAGTCTACATCATGGACTTGGATGGACGGTTGAGATGTAGGAGTAGGAAGGCCAGGCTTAACAAACCCAGGCTTGGACGACCCATGCTTCGCCTTCTTATTTCCTAGACGATTGGGAAGATTTCCCAAATCAAGTGTCTTAGATAAACCTTTCCTTTTATCTCCAACAGAACGATGAGGCTGAGATTGAGCTTCTGGCCTAGGTTACATCGTCTACTACCTCCTTCCCCTTGTTTTCTTTAATGGTTGCTACACCTGAAAAGAAAAATATTAAAATTTAGCTAAGGGTAAAAATCAAATAAACTCTTTAAGTAAAAACTCATGTCTACGAGTTGTAAGTTCGTGGGCTAAAGCTTCAAGAGATGGCTCAGGACCAAGTCTCAGAGTCACAAGATGATGAAGGGTGAGCAATGAATGAAAACTCCTGTCAGCGTATAGACGAGCTCTCTAGATGTGTTCAATATAGAATCTACTTAAAGACGGTCATCTAACAGCTATAAAAGAAGAAGAGAAAAGGGTTAGATGATTATAAACAAAAAAAAAAAAAAATATATATATATATATATATATATTTTTTTTTAAAAACATACCTTTAGGACAAAGGTTCCCTAACTCTCTAGTGTAGGGGGCAAATGGATCCCTGCCAACCTCAACAGGGTGTCCAGCCCAAAAACCAGAAATGAAGAAAAACTCCGTCTTCCAATTTCTATCAGATGTTACAAGTGATTTTATTAGTCTACAATCTTTGCCCCTGGCTGTGAATTGATAAAAACCAAGGGACTAGTTAATCTCTAAGGGTTTGTAGCAGTAGAGGAACTTGTCCACAGTGAGAGGACGATCCCCTTCAAACACTTCCCTCCACAAAACTTGCATAGAGATGACTAGCCTCCATGCGTTAGGGTTAAATTGACATACTCCTAAACCTAACCTGGTAAGTAACTCCCTAGCAAAGGCATTAAGGGGTAACCTAAGTCCCCTTAAGAGGTAAGCTTCATAAACACCTACGCCAAAACGAGGTTGACAGCACCATTCCCCACTAACGGCTAACCTAGGGTTAAGGTTGTCTGGAATTTGGTTCCAACTCCTAAAGGAAGTAAGTCTCTTTTCATCCATCTTGGAATGGACTCCTACAGCACAAATGTAGACCGTCTCAACCTAATCTAAAGGAATGGACGGAGGAACACTTGTCAAGGTACCAGCTTGAGACCTAGAAGTTGCCCTTATCCTAAATTGTTCCTAAAAAACTTCTAAAGGAATCCTAGGAACACTAGACATGTATTGCTTGTCAGTGGTGTTCCCCCCACTACTACTGTTACTACTACTACCACTGCTGGAACCATAGTTCTCAGAACCGGATCGGATCGGGAGGTCGGACTGTGAAAACCAGGAACCAGGATGAAAACCGATTTTTTAAGCATAAAGAACCGGGCATATGTGGCAATTCCGTGAACCCCTAAAACCGGGGTTGGACCACTCGAACCGGTGGCAAGAACCGTGCGGTCCAACCCCTTATCAATTTTTTATTTTTTTATAAAAACAACTTAACACAATTTTATTCTACTTAATTAAATTATCCATATCTTACAAGGAATTAAAAAAAATTATAATTAAAATCCTTCAAAGATATTCAACTTTACTTCAAAAATTAATCATAAATTTTAAAGTTTTCATAGTTATTATTTTATTTTATTAACTTTCTTATTTAATTATTAAATATATGCTTGAAAATCATTAAATTTCCCTCATATATAGAGATATATTAGTCAATTTTGCTAGTTTTATAAATTTAATATCTATATTCAGGCTTTAATTAATTATTAAATTAATTATGACGTCATCACGGTTCGACTCCAGTTCGACCTTGGTTCGACCTCAAAAACCTTGAACCTCTCCCTTTTACGGTTCAATGAACGGTCCAGGTCTGAAAACCTTGGCTGGAACCACTATAACTAGTAGTGTCATGGTACTCATCTATCGCCTTATCAACACTATTACTAGACGAAGAAACAACAATCTCAGACATCTTGAAAAAATTTGAGGGAAAACCTAGGAATGAGGATGAAGAGAAGACCTGGCTCTAGACGAAGGAAGACTAAAGACGTAGAAATACTTCTAGATGAGGCACTGGACGACGAATGTCAAGGGAGAAAATTTAGGAAATGTGAAGGGTAGGAGAGGAATTCTACTATATATAGACAGTGAGATTTGGCATCTGAAACGACGCGACCAACCGAAGAATGCCACATGGCATATTCCTTGAAAAGTTAAATCGATGCAACCAGTCACCAATGAGGTCATGACACGTGGCACAACATCTAACCACTTGAAAGCTTTTGCGGAAGTAATATAAAACAAAAATCATATTTTCATTTAAAGATCGTTGTACCACACAACCATGGATTCTAAATAGAATAAAATTGCGTACCTCTCTTAGCAACCCAAGCGTGTTGCCTCCCAAGGTATTCACGTCTCTCTCTCTATTTCTTTTGAGTTTTCAGAAGACTGCAGTATCACACAGTAGTTCTGATGGCCAACCGCTAAATATGATATTATAAAATCTTATTTTATAGTAGTCTTCTAAAACCCTAGAGAGAGATTGGACGTGGGATCCTAATCTTCAGCCGTAGGATTTCATCAATAACTTTTTGAACGTTATTGACTTATCTTGAAACTCTTTCTAAAATTATTTCTTAATTTTCTCTATCATATCAAGAAAATATCTGAACTTCTACATATTGCAATAATGTCCATCAACACATTGCCATTGACCCCTGAAGATTAGAGAATTACAAATGAGGTCCCATTTCATACAATTTTATATCTATGTCCTTCCACCATACTATATTCTCACAAGCCACTAGGACTGGATAAATATCATTGTCATGTCCCTAGCTTATGTGACCCTTAATTTCTTGATTTCATAATTTCTATTGGACTCCAAAATATCTTTAAAAAACTCTTTAAATATATATATATATATATATATATATACAATATTATATATATGAAAAACATTTTTGAAAAATGTCACCGGCCGGTTTTGTTTTGAGTCCAACTTCAATATGAAAATCAACTGAATATACTATCTTCTTTAGAGACTGGGGGATTCATTGTTGAGCATTTATATATTTTACTCATTACATACATAACCCAACGTGTCTGTATATAGTCTTTAAAATTGGCATCACCAGTTGACATTGTCAAAGTTATGTGCATAATAAATAAATATACACAAACCCCTCATGTTTGAGGACAATAGAAAAATTGTGATAGAACAACCTTTTAAATAACAATGATCACTCCATAAGGTGTCCTTGATCGGATCCAATTCAGTGTATGTACTTGTTACATTACACCCACTTGTTTGCTTAAAGCCACTACTTCAATGATGGAGTAAATCATCATATCATATAGCAGCACAACAAGTGTAGGCTTCAATGGTAATATTCAATTAATATCCACAGTCTAGAACAATTTAATAATATATGAAAAATCATTACTCCCTGTCTTTGGTTCCTTAACCATTAACATGATTTTTCCTACAGAGGTGACATTACATGCCACATTTAAACAATGAAATATACCTATAAAAGTTATGAATGTGAAAATAGAAATTTATCATCAAATAAAAATGCATAGTATTGTTTTTGAGGGCACATAATTCTAACACCACTGACATAAAGACACACGTCCAAAGAACAGCACTAAATTCTACAGTGCTCTGGACGACCCTTGGACAAGGGGGCAACTGATGGTGAACTAAAAATTGAATCAACTCCAATTCGTCCATGAGAGTTATCCAGGTCAGAAAGTTAGGAATTGTCATCCCTAGTAGGATGGTCATCCATGGGCATAAGGGTCGTCCATCAGGAAAGCGCCTAGACGACCCCCAACACTTGGTAAATTTCTAGAAAGATTTACCTACAAAAGCTAGTGAATCGAACCACGTGTTACTATTTTGAAACATAAGCAAGATCCTGATTCATTGCAATAACTTCCTACTAAGTACTTAACTTCCAATGACAGTTGTAGAAGATAAGATTGAATATTCTAACTCCTATAGCGGTTGTAGAAGTTCAGTCTGAACCTTCTAATTTCCTCAAATATTGGGGAAGTAACGAGACAAGTAAACACTCCAAAGCATACTATATAAGCACTCATCCACATAAACTAGAAGTAAGTTCTCACCACTCTTAAAGTTGGAATTGTAACATTCCAGAGAAAAAAATAATTTAAGCATTGGAGGGTTCTTGGCCGATTCATCTCAGTCACATTTGATCTTGTATCTTTTTCTTTTCAGGCCTCCCAAACAATCATTAGTCCATAGCAGCCTGGAACATTCGGCCTACTGATTTTCTTTACATCATCATATATCAATAAGAGTATAAGGTTTGCTATCACAATGTAAGAGCAATGTATCTAAAAAGAAAATAAAAGATACAAAAAGTCCTCACTATATCCCTCATAAACAAAAACACTCCCCCTAACAAAAATATCTCCTATACTAACTTTCCCCCTAAGTACATGACTTACTCTTATACCTAAAACTACTCCTCATTTTTTGTCACAAATGACAAAGGGTAAGTCATTAAGAAGCAGTCATCTCCTCGTCACTAGAAAAGCGAGCGCCATCATCCTCATCAGCATCATCACCACCGGAGCCATCATCATTACTCTCATCCTCTGAAGCCTGTGAAGATGGAGATGAAGATGCAGTGAAACCACCCATAACAGCCTGTCGTCATGCGATACGACCAACACGGGTGTTCACCTGACATAACTTATCACTGAGAGTGTCAAGGTGAGCATCCATGCGCATAAGCTGTGCCATGATAGCCTCGAGAGTCACTCCACCCATAAAAGAACAAGGAGCGGAGGTGGATGGAGCGGAAGAAGCTAGAGGAGTCGTAGTCTCGGTTCGTGGCCGTTTCGGTTAAAGCTGGGCCTCGCTCCATCTAACAGTTGTTGCGTCTATGACACACATAATAGAGAAGTGTGGAGACTTAGGATAGGAGATGGATGCATGGCGAAGAATCCACGTGATAGCAGAAGGGAAAATGAGCTTATCACAGGTCGCTATATTCTTATAGACATCTATAAGGGAGAGTATGAAGTGAGAGGGAAAGTCAATAGTAAGTCCTTCAAGTAGGGATTGCAAAAATCAAACACGAGGGTCAGTAATCGAATTATAGTGAGACAATGGATGCAAAACAAATATCATCACCATATTCAGGAATTTCGGACCTTTTGTAAAGCCCGACCAATTGGTGTTTTGACGGTCACCCTAAGATGAGGGTGTCTCACAGAATAGAGACATGAGTTCGTCTTTGGACATAGTCCTAAGACGATCACAGCTGGGGTAGTCAACAAACTCTACCCTCAGAACGTGTAGCACCTCGGATATAAGATCTGGAGTGACTACAATGCGCATACCTTGAACACGAGTGATGAAATGAGGTACAGAGTAATCAAATCCGTGCATATTGGAGTAAAACTCCTATATGATCAAGGAGGGACAAGTGACCGGGATGCCACAAAGGGACTCCTAACCCCTACTGCAGATGACAGTGGGAAGGTCAGTGTCAGAAAAATCTGATAAGATGACTTGGCGTTCTGAATGAATGCCTCATCGAGAAAAGTTCTTTGAGAAGTCTTGACGCGCTTTCTCATCACGGAATCGAATGTGAGAAGGCGTAGAATCAGAAGTAGATGCCCCGAAACGAAAAGGGTTTTGGGACAGAGTAGACTTGCTCTTTTTAGGTGCCATAGAGCAAACTAACCGAATAGAAAGAGAGAGAGAGAGAGAGAGAGGGACAAGTAGAAAAGTACCAAGCACTCAATATCAATAAGATAGAGAAAAAAAAAGTACGTATGCATGAAAAATGCATGAGCATGTGACATGTAATAATAAAAACACCATAGGCTCAACCCAATCCAATCCTACCAGCACACATGATTTCAACATAGTAAACACACATCTAAAATGCATGAATCATTGTTAAAATGCAAATGTGATGCAATGCATGAACATTGAAGATCATTTAAACAAAACCCAACCCAAAAATTTTGCAAAAAACCTCATTAATTTTGAAAAACCCCAAAAACTTTTCAAAAACCCAAAACTTAGGTAAAAAATGAATGACATGCATGATTAATTTGAGAAGGCAGATCATACCAGAGGAAGAAAACATGATTGAGGCAAAAGATTGAGTGGGAGATAAGTTTAGAGAGAGAGAAGAAATTTTTGGGGAGGTGAAGAGTCAGACATTGTTAAGAGAGATCGGGGAAAAATCGCGTTGAGGCTTTATATAGGAAACCACGATTCTCGATGGATCAAAACGTGTTGAAAGGTGTCGAACACTAAATCCTGACAGATGCAGTTATCGAGGTGCTATCGAGAGGTGTCCATAGCAAAGTGACCTCGATGGATCGAGAAGCTATCAAGCATCTATTGAGCATATAGAAACTTTCTCGATGGATTGAGAAGCTGTCGAGAAGCTATCAAGACAAATTCTCAAAAACTTCGATTGATCGAAATTGCGATAACAGCTGTCGAGAAAGGAAGATCAAGAGGCTCGATAGATAGCCTATCTGTCAAGAGGTATTGAGAAGCTGTCAAGATTGCTCAAAAACAGTTTTTCAAAGAAGAGAAAAACATAGATATGAATGCAATCAAGCATGCTACTCATCCAAAGATCCAAACAACATTTTAAGCTCTCAAGAACATCTCTGAACAAAAAAAATGTCAAGTATTTAGATCCAAAACACACACATATACTAAACAATTCTAACCAATTTTATATTTCAAAGACAAGTCAAGACAATTTAGTGAGCATACATTAACACATATATTCCTTATGGTGACCAAATCTCATTATACCTACTACACATGTGTCAAGAGTAGCAAAGAATACTGCGTGTTGTGTGCGAAAAACATCGCAAGATAGCATAAGTGTCTACATGTTATGACGATTTGAGATATAAGAAAATCACTTTAATTCACACACAATCATAACTGCTTGATGGAGACTATCACCTTCGAGGTAAATCTATAACTTCCACATCTCCTAGAAGACACGCTTGCAATCATATATAAAGTATTTTGATTCTTTTTACTTTTATTTTTCTTTGCATATTTTCTTTTGTAAAGCATATTATGCAAGGGCATATAAGAGAGAAAAGAAATACCCAATGATGTTAAGCTTTTGACATTGCACTTTTGCTATGCCGAAACATGCAGATGTCATTTCATGATTGGCGGGTAACAGTGGTGGGATGGTTATTTATGCCTTTCTTTTAGGATTTTCTAGTCCTTCCTGTCAAAAAGAGTTTTCCCGTCAAAAAGAGTGATATGAGTGTTAAGTATAAGAGATTACTTAATTTTACTCATTACAAACATGAGCCACAAAGCTCACTTGCTTAGTTGTGCATAGAAATGCTCATTTAAGCTACAAAGGATATAAAATTTAGAGAACTTTGTTTCAATGGTCATCCAAGGTACATAAGTACCAATGTACACAAAACACATGTTGTTTTTGTATTTTTTTGATTTTTCAATTTTTATTTTTTATTTTTATGAAAAACAAAATAAAGCAAAACTGAAAACAAACAAACAAAAACATGTTAACCAAAGCAAAGCATAAAACTAGACTGACTCAAATCTAGAAAGCAAAACACACAAGTAATGCAAGCAAACAATAAAGGGAGAGAGAGAAAAGTGACAAAATCACTTCGAGCCTTTTTCCTTCCACACCTTGGAAGAACCTTTCCGTTTAGCAAACCCTTGATTCGTCGGTGAAGGGGGGGGGGAATTGAAACTGTTCAAGTTCGAAAGGAACATAAAGGTTGGAGTAGATCTTCAAGAGGAGCAAGAGAGGATGGAAACTGATTCTGGTTTCCTGATGAGATCATACTGTTGCTTTGTTGAATGACTAACCACTTATAGCAATTAGGTCGAGTATGTCTAGTCGCTCCACAGTGATGATAGAGATGTTGCTTCTTCTGTTTAGACTTTTGAGTATTGTCCTTCTTAGCCCTAGGATTTTTTTCTCTCTTTCTTATCAAGCTTAGGGGGTGCTTCTAAGATAGATTTACTATTGTCTATGTTCTCACTAGCTAAAATAGTTTTCATATTATTGTTTTCAGATTCAATAATATTAGCAGGTGAAACAAAAATAGTAGTACTAGTAGAAGCAATACAAAGAGAAGAGAAATCATACTCTATACCGGTTCGATTAGAAGCAGATTTTTGAAAGCTAAGCATCTCATCAAGCTTTGCACTCGAAGTCCTTTCCAACTGAGCTCTGACTTGAAACAACTCTACTTCAAGCTTTTTGTCTTCTTAACCAAGAAATTGTTCTCAAATCTCAATGCTCCAACGGTCTAATTGGCTTCATTAAACTTCATGGAGATTTCTTCTCATTCAAACTTCACATCACTGAGCTTTTTGGTGGCCAACCTATACAACTTCTCATACTTTTCTGAGACTTTGTATAATTTTGCATAAGCTGTGTGGAAGTCATCTTATTCATCCATCTTTTCAAACGTTGACTCCACCAAGTCCTCTTTTTTATCCACTTCTTCAACAATCCCTTCAGTAGGATTTATAGTGGCAGCGAAGGCATTTAGGATTCCATCATCCTCATTGTCCGAATCATCCTCAGGCTCGATGTCACTCAAAGTAGTAGCAAGGGCCTTGCTTTTCCCAATAGTCTTAAGATAAGTTGGGCATTCTTGTTTTATGTGTCTGAAGCCTTGACACCCAAAGCACTTTGGTCCTGAGGGAACAGTGTACTAACCGCCATCTCTAGCATCCTTCTTCCCTTTGTCTTGACTCTTGAACTGAGACAAACTGGACTACTTGCGGTCTTTGTCAAATCCTTTAGCATTGGCATTATTCATAAACTTTTTGAATTGCCTTGTAATGTAGGATTTCATTTTAGAATTTTCATCATCTGAAGACTCATCTGTGTCACTGTTCTTGGCCTTTAGTGCCATGCTCTTTCCCTTACTCGATTTCTCGATCCTTGTCAAACCCAACTCATAGGTCTGCAGATTGCCAACTAGCTCTGTCAAAGGAATTTTTTCAATGTCCTTTAATTCCTTAATTACGGTGATCTTGGCATGGAATCTCTTAGGTAGAGATTTGAGCACCTTTCTAACAATCTTGGGTTCGGAAATGGTTTCCCCAAGATTAAAGGCTGAGTTCACTATGTCTTTGAGCTTGGCATAGAACTCATCAAACAACTCATCCTCCTCCATCTTGATCTCTTTAAAGCTTGTAGTAAGCCTCTGAAGTTTCGAATCCTTGACAGCCTTGGTTCCTTCATAGGTTGTCTGGAGGATGGTCTATGCTTCCTTAGCAGTTTCAGTAGAGGATATCTTCTTAGACTCCTCATTCGTGACCAGCACTGAATAAAGCATTCAATGTCCTGTTGTTGAAATTAGCTGCCTTGATCTTAGCATCATCCAATTGGCCGGTGCTTCCTTTGGCTTGGTCTAGCCTTTCTCCACAACTTGCCACAATTTTTCATCTAATGACTGTAAGAAAGCTCTCATATATACTTTCTAATATGCATAGTTAGTGCAATCAAATAAAGCATAATCAATGATTGTCCTCTATCCATGATAATAGGGGTCAATGGATCACACAACAAAGATTAACCTTAATCAGAGTGTGCCTATTCTGATACCACTTGATAGGCCATGAATGTATTGACCCCTTGTGATAAATTAACCAATTAATTAGCTAAGTTAATTAATTAATTCAATTAGCATGCAATACGTGTGGTAGTATAAACAAATCACCAATTAAGTTAATATGCAGTAGAAAATAAAATTGACACGGTGATTTGTTTACGAATGGGGAAAACTTTCAAGGCAAAAACTTCACCAAGTGATTTTAAGGTCATCACTCCCAAGAATCCACTATTATCACAACAAGCGGTTACAAGTAAAGGAATCCCAGTACCTTATACCAACTTACAGTTGAACCCTTACCCCAATACCTAATTAGACTTGTTCTGTAGTGACAATATTTTCAATGCACGGCTCCCAGTACGTGACTAACCAATCGATGCACGAATCCAAGTACGTGACTAACCACCAACTTGAGAAGGATGTTGGTTGCAAAGTTCTTCAGTTCATCAACACGATGAAGATCACGAAACTCTTTGGTTACAAAACCCTACGGCATACAAACATAGTAGCTTCTTTAAGAGAAAGATGAACTAGGGCAAATTTGTCTCCAGTCACAATTTGCTTGAACAAAACCTTTGCATCAAGTTTCATCCACTTGCATCATTTGTGACGGCCCTTAAAATAATCCTTATATATGTTTATGGTTGTGAGAAAAGAAAGCCTAAACAATTGAAAATTTTATAAAAGGTGTAAATATCATTCATTATGTTTTGAAATTCAATAGGTGCAATTTTTAAACCAAAAGGCATGACATTCCACTCATAATGACCAAAAGGAACTGTAAAGGTAATTTTATATCTGTCTTTCTCATCTATTTGTATCTGACAAAATCCACTTTTCATATCAAATTTGGAAAATATGGTTGCTTCATGAAGTCTGTCAAGTAAATCTTTCTTATTGGGAATAGGATATCTTAACCATTGTAATGCTTTATTTAAAGGTTTATAATTTATAACTAATCTTGGAACTCCTTGTTCCAATTATGCCTGTTTACTAACATAAAAAGCAGCACAACTTCAAGGAGACTTGCTTTTTCTGATTAAACCTTTAATTAAAAGATCTTCAATTTTTTTTACAGTGTTCTAATAATTCATTGTTCATTTGTATTGGTCTAGCTTTAGTAGATATCTGTCTTTCATTAAATTCTTTTTCATAAGGTAATTGTACTATATGTCGGTGCCTATGCCAAAAACCAATAGAGAGATTAGAACAAATTTCTATCTCAATTTGTTGTCTAAATACTTTTATTTTATGATTTAATATGAGATCTGTCAATTGATCAGCAATTATTTCATATATTATTTCTGACTTTAAAGATAACAAATGTCTGTTTTTCTTGTAAATTCTTTCTTTATCAATTTCTTTTATTATGGAAGTATTATCTAGTGAATAGATTTCTTTCGGGATTGATGGTAAAATGAATTTAAAAAGTATGTCTTTTCCTAACACATTAGTTTTAATTCTTTCGTCTGTTGTTAAGAAGGGATAAAGTAAGGCCATAAAGGGATTTCCTTAAATAATTTTAGAAGAAAGGTCTTTAATTAAAACAAAAATAGTTTCAAAACATATTCCATCATTACATATGTGAACATTAGGTATTTTGTAATTAATTATGAGCTTTTCTCCATTAACTTGAGTTAATCTTTCAGATGATTTTTTATAATACTTTAAAGTATTAGTCCTTCTTGTATACAATTCATGTCAGCACCCGAGTCTATTAAAGCAATTTCTATCAAAGAAAACTCTTTATTAATCACTAAAGTGATTTTTGTATGCCATTTTTGAAAAATTACTCTGTCAATTAAACTCAAGAAATTCTGTCTATTGTGTGCATCTTTTTCTTATGAAGGGGGGGGGGGGGGGATCTATCATGGGTTTAGACAATTCTTTCAAATTTATTATTTCTGCAATATTTTGTTCATCTATGTTTGTCGAATTATCTTCTTTAATTCCCTTAATTTCTTGTTTTACAATTTTTGCTTCTATCATTAAATCTTGTAGGGTTACTGGTTTTATGTTTGTTCCATCTTGTTTCATTTTTGTCGTTTCTTTCTTATCTTTTTTTCCCTTTTTCACATTCCGTAACATGGTGTCCATATTTCTTACACTTAATACAAGTAATAGGTATATCTATAGAATCTTTCAAATTTAGTAAATAACCTTTTTTATCTTTTAGGTGATTGGGTATATTATCTATCAATTTCATTATTATGTCTTTTTGTTTCCTTTTTCTTTCATTGACTTTAAGTGGGTTGGTTGATTTTAGTTCTTCCTTTTTCTTTACTTGGTCTATCTCTTTTTGCTTAATGTTAAGCATTTCCATTAATTCATTTATTACATCTTTCTCAAACTCTAATTTAGTGATTTGTTTAACAATTTTATTATGTTTATAACATTGTTTCTTAGTATGTCCATATTATTTACATTTATGACAAATAGTATTTCCAGTGTGTCTGTCATTTTTCTCATTATCTGATGACTCAGTAGTATTTAAAACTATTATGTCTCCTTTTCTATCTATATCTAAAGGTGAATTTAAAATTTCTATCTTTTTAGTTAATTCTGCCAAACTATCATTTTGGGTATATATTATGAATCTTTCAATTGATTTTAGTCTTTCATCAATTTTTTCTTTTAACTATCATTATTCCTAGGACTATTATTTGTCCATCCTTTGTGGACTAGTTCTACTAAAGTACTCTTTTGTCTTTCTTTTTCTATCTCTTCTTTTATATCCAACTTCCCATGTGGAGCTTCTATCTTTACATCATTGTCTTTCAATTTTTTCTAACATCTCTTTTACTATGCGTTTTCTTATCATTCCTTTTTCTTTGTCTTTATCAATTATGTCTAGATTCTTCTTTTGTATTATTTCTATATCATTAGGATTCTTTCCTTTGGCTTCTATACTTGTTGTTCTTTCCATTACTATGTCGTCTTTCTTGTTATTATTCTCTTATCTTTCTATGTCATCTTCTTCTTGCATTATTTCTATAGGACTTCTTTCATAGACATAAATGAACAAAATATTGTTGAAATAATAAACTTGACAGGTTTTCCTACAATAGACATAATAATGACAAATACCCCTTTAAAAAAAGAAATTTCACATGATCAAGAAATTAATCATGATAAACATAACATTTTGAGCATAATTGATAGAGTTATTTTTCAAAAATAGCATACAGAAGTCACTCTAGTAATTAATAAAGAATTTTCTTTGACAGAAGTTGCTTTGATAGTTTTTGGAGCTGACATGAATTGTATACAAGAAGAATTGATATCTTTAAAATATTATAGATCATCTGAAAGATTAACTCAGATACTTAATTATAAATTACCTAATGTTCACATTTGTAATGACGGAATATGTTTTGAAACTATTTTTGGTTTAATAAAAAACCTTTCTTCTAAAATCATTTTAAGAAATCCCTTTATAGCTTTGCTTTACCACCTTTTGATTACAGATGAAGGAATTAAAATTAATGTGCTAATTTTTAGATTCACCTCACCCCTAATCCCAAAAGAAATTCGTTCCCTTCATAAAGTCACTATCCTAAAAGATATTAATACAGAAAGAATCTGTAGAACAAAAGGACATTTGACATAAAAATCACTTGATGACCAATTGACAGATAGTAACATAAAGAAGTTTGACAGGATATAGAGACAGAGATAGAGAGTTCTTCTCATCCTCCCACTGCTTTTTTGCATAGGCACCGACATATGGTCCAAACACATGGTGTAAAAGAATTTAGTGGAAAACATGCACAAGATAGAACTATGCTTACAATTTCTTTTAGTCAATATGAATGGATTGATAGTTTGGCAAATGTACCAAACAAAATTATAATAGATGACATACTTACACCCTTTGTAGTAATCTCAAATACTCATATCACAGATGTTTTAATAAAAGAAGTCTTGATAAATTCTCCTTTACTCATCATTAAAGAAAACATTAATTGTGGTAATTTCTTAAACATAGATTTAATTTCTTAATAGAAAGAGTTGATCATAAGCCGCTGATAGATTTTTCCCAAACTATTATAGTGGTTGATGACAAACTTTATGGAGAAACTCTATTTCACATATTCTTGCAAAATGAGATATATAGTAAGACTTACAAAATGGATAGAATTATGGTAGACTTTGTAAAGTTTTTGAATTCCAGTCACTCTGGCATTGACAGACTTCATCATGACTACTCTTATACCACTACTCAGCGAGAGCACAAAGGTGTAGAGAAAAAAGTTTGTTCTATTATATATGCTTTAAATTTTAAAAATAAATTTCTTATAAAACATGCAAAAGGAATTTTACAGAAAGACATTTGCAAAAGGATTTAAAATTGAATTTGAAAGAAGCTTTGCAAGAAAATATTTATTTTCAAAATAATATTTCAAGACATAATCCTTTTTCCAAAACCTAATTGCAGACTACTATGAATAAAAGAACCTCCAAGGCAAACATGAAAGGAAAGGGCAAGGCACCAGTGGTGCAACCTAAAGAACTTTGAAAGACTTTAGTGAAGATTTCGGATAAGCATGAAGGCGTCTCGATCAAGACAATATCACTTCAGGATGCGTTGCTAGTAGAGGCAATGTATTCTTGTGGTGGAAAAAGTGAAATTCTGTAAGAAGAGCTCTACACTGATCTCATTTTTCAGGACGAAGAATTTATAGACCTTCCTTTTCATATTAAATTACTTCTTGATAATCTCCAAGCAGCCTTCACCCTCAGACATAAACCCTTATTCCAAAAGACCCTTAAGGCTTTGGAATTACATCTTGTAAGCACCGTTGCATTTATTAAAGCATTTGGTAGTCAACTCCTTGGCAAGGAGGATGGATATTCAAGCTCCACAAAGACAGAATCACAATCTCTAAAAAACTATCTTATGGGAACAAGCTTTTCAAAGCTTCACCCTAAGATTTAGCGGAAAATGAGACTTGCCATTAGAACTTTACCTCCTGAAATTCAACATAATATACTAACTCATAAAGTCATAACCAGCTCTTATGAAAGATGGATGTATCTTTTTAAAGTTTTAGTTTCTACAACATTTATTAGAGTAGAAGACATGACAGACGACACATTGCTATCTCATAAAGCCACATGGTATGAAAGCTTTGGAGAAACAGAAAGAGTTTATGACGGAACTTTTGACAAATACAATCCCTATTCGAGATTACTTATTAACACTGAAATAGAGGATCCAGTGATTTGTGATCCTTTATGGTTATCTGAAATGCTAGAAGCAGGGTTTATTTGCAAATTAATCCTAACTTATGGATCTTAGGTTAGATTATTTACTTAAGTCATCGAAGAAGAAGCTGTACAAATTGGAGGACTTAATTATATGAAGCTTACCATCTGGAGCACTTTTCCAGCTTAGGACATTAGTTATTATATGGAAGCTCGACCAGCACACATTTTGGTCCTTATCAGTGATTATGGTTGTACCCCTGACTACAACTGGTATATAGGAGATACTTATTTATCACTTGATGATCCAAACGCTCTGGCTCAAGAATGGTCTAATTTCATGAGTAACAAGATTTATGAAGAACAGAAAGAATTAGACAAAGACTTCCACTTTTATGGCTACACCAACAGATAACTGTATATGGTCCAAGACCTTCAGCGAGAAGGCTGATTGGAAAAAGAAAGATTGCTAAGGATCCTAGAATAATGACAAAAGATCATGTCCCTACCTATCTTCTTATTTCATACTGTGTTTGATGTGGTAATTATGGAGTACTCCATGAGCATGAGCATTATGAAGATAACTCTGATCCGCTAGATTATGATAACTACGCAGATACAGATTGAAAGACAGACAGACATGCCAAGCAAGATAGAATGCTCTCCTGGACAAACAGTTGCGACAAATCACCATTCACTGCCGATCACTATTCACCAGCATGTGTGAATAGCTTCCAGACAGATCCAATACATTCCAAATAGATAGAGACATATGTTTATAGGTCAATACTGTTCTCCTACTGTTCTCTAGCATGCGTGAAAAGAGACCTGATAGATTTCCAGACAGACTACTACTCATCAATAGTAATATTCTACAGTTTCCACCAACAAATTAATTTGAGTTAACTCTACTAAATCAAGTTACTTTTGAAGACTTATCATGGTTCATTCCATCTATAAAAAGATAGACTCTAAACACAGAAGGAAGGTCCAATTTCAAGGTCCAAAATTAAGATTCAAAATTAGAGGTTCAAGTTCAAGGTTCCAAGCCTAGAAAGAAGATAGCCCTCTCCCTCCCTTTGAAAGACTCTTGTAATCCTTCCTCTCTTGTAATCCTGTAACCCTTCCCTTCAGACAAAATCTTGTAACCTTTCAATTTCAAAGACAGATTTTACTTTGTAATCTTGTAACTCTTCAGACAAAGTTTTAAAGACAGAGTTTCAAAGACAGACATTTTCAGTTTTAATCAAAGATAGAAGTTTTATTCAAGTAAGATTTTACTAGTTTCTGTTTTCATATTTTATATTCCGTTTTAACCTATTTTGAATATATCTATTTTGCTGTTTTCTTCTTTATTATTTGATGATGCCAAAAAATCACCAGTGAGCTACACAGTCCTCGTACGCTCGAAACAATACCTGCACATTAAATAGAGAAGACCTAACAGAGAGCATCGGTGTGGTGTTGGCCAAATACCCTCCGAAGGTTAAGTTAGAACTGTTCTCCCAATTCTAGAGTGCTAGAGAAGGGTAAATTATGCGTACCTGTTTTCTGAGGGTCTTTGGGTTTTTATAGTAGTGTAGAACCAAAAACTCCTATGCTTATGCAACAAGTCTTTTCCATATAGGGAAGATACTCATTAATGGGCGTATTTTCCAGAATCTTCTTCATATTAGAATCCTATTCGTGTTGGGATTCTATGGACTAGGGTTTATCGTGAGACACAAGTCGTTTCCATTTAAGATTCCTTGGAGACCACATAATGACCAAGTTAGTGCTACGTGGCCCTTTGGTCCATCCATATTGGACCCATCCACCTCCGGCCCACCTATCCTAATCTGCTAAGCCCATCCAAATGGACCCGTCATCTATATACTTTGATCCGTCATCTTAACATTCTTTCTCTTCAGTTGCCCCTTCACCCCGTGAGTCTGTGCTCTATGAGTGGACAGACACGCGAGGTGACGGTTTAATTTTGAACTTTTGACGAGTGCCCCCTAGCTTGGACAGGTTGGCCTAGGATAAATAATGATGGACGAGTGGCATTTGCTGAATGGTTGCTCACTGGGATCAAAGCGCCCCTTCATCTTCCGTGTCGTTCTCCCTATATAAACTGAGACTTCTTCTATTCAATACCTTACTTTCTTCTAAAATTGAAGATCAGAGCGCACCCGTCACCTTTGTCAAAAGTCTGTACCATTCAACTGTTGCATTAGTCATTATCACCTCCTCATCGCTTGACTCTGTCCTGGTAAGCATCCTCTTTTACTTCAAATTTTCTTGCACTTTCACTTCTTTAAACCTTTACGCATCCATCAACCATTATAGCACTGTCAGTCTTAGGATTTACCATCACGTGTAGGTCATGTCTAGTGCGTCAAGTAACCAGTCGTTTGTCCACGATGAAGCGGGCTACGATGAAGTGTACCCGTCAGGTCATAAAGACCCTGACAGTCCTAGTGAGGATAGGAGTTTGTCATCTTCCTTTTCATTATATGAGGATCTAGGGGCGAAGGATTTAAATGGTGACTCTAGTGACTGTTTAATGGACGTTGACCCCCCGATCCAATCTGTCATAAGACCTGATGGGCTTAGGGAGTTTATCCTTCTCCTCTTATGGACGGTCAACGATTTTATCTCCAAAATCAAAGAAACACACTTCAAAACACTTAGGGATAAGTACCAAATACTGACAATATTCCCATGTGTCTACCCTATAAATCAGAGAAGTACTATTACGAGGGCCTTGAAGACCTAGGGATTTATGAGCAAATGCTGAAGGCAGGGCTCAGGTTTCCATTAAGCACCCTCCACCATTGCCTCCAATATCTTGGATTATCCGTCAATCAAATCTCCCCAAATGCTTGAAGGGTCTTCCTTAGTGTGGAGGTCCTATATGGTGCTATGTCGGACGGGGCACAGAGGTTAACGGTGGAAGAATTTTTCCACTGTTACCATCCTACCGAGATTACCCAGTCCAAGGGCATGTACAACTTCACGCCCAAGGGCCTGTTACTAAGGCTTATTTGTGAGAATCCTGACTCCAACAGGGATTGGAAAAGTCGTTATTTCTTTTTTGAGGGTGACGAATGGATGTGTCACCCTAGTGAAACTGAAGTCATGCCCGTTGACAAGACATGGGGCATAATGCCACCGTCGGGTATGCCTCTGTCAGTAAATACTTCTTTATGTTTCAACTTCTCTTTAATGCATAACGGTCCATCTTTCTTTGCAACCCAGGACTGTCCTCTAGTCACGCTTGAACAATTCCGTTTTTTGGAGAAAATTTTTAACAAAACCCAGCTTGAGGAGAGGACGTGGGCTAAATTGGTCAATCTTAACACACACATTGGTATTGTGACCGACCAGAGCCAATCAGAGCCACCCTTCGATACAAAGCCCAAGTTAGAGCATGTAAGTTCATCACTTTGAGTTTTTGTTATACTTGCTCAAAATTCAACGTCCGTCCACCATTTTGCAGAAATGGACGTAGCTAAAAGAAGAGTCGTCATCAAGCAAAATGCAGCAAAAAAGAAAGAGGTTGAAGGCGAACTTAAGGAGACGGGTGCATCCACTCCGTAAAAAAGAAAGTTACAGAAGAAGCAAAGTTGTCTACCTAAGAAACCCTAAATAGTTTTAGAGCCCGTCGTATGTTTAGAGGCCGAGGGCAGGAAGATGATCACTCCTGCCAAGCATGGAGTCGGGAAAGGCTTCATAAAAAAGAAAGCTGCAGGAGAAGCAAAGTCTTCTACCTAAGAAACCCTAAACAGTTTTAGAGCTCGTCGTATGTTTAGAGGCCGAGGGCAGGAAGACGGTCACTCCTGCCAAGCATGGAGTCGGGAAAGGTTTGATGAAGGGCCGGTCCACAACCTAAGAAAAGCCACCCGTCCTCCTGCGAGAGGGCTCCAAATATGCTCTTGAGAAGCTTTCGTCCATCATGTCAACCGATGACTATGAGGACTTAGGCAATCATGCTACCGAGGCCATAGGGGAGACAGGGCTATTTAGTCTTGCCCAGGTATGTTATGTCGTCCATTTCCTATTTTTCCGTTCACTTAACTCCATCACTAATAACCTTTATTTTTAGGCTATGGTGATGATGAAGGGGTTGATGGGACGGTGTCTGAATCACAAGACGGCATTGGAGCACATCAGGGCGAAAGCAAATGAGACGGAGGAGGAGTTGAATAGTCTTAAGACTTGGAGAGTTAATATGGAGAAGAAACTTTCCCTCTCGGAGAAGGTCAAGAAGGAGCTTGATCAGCAGGTTGAAACGTTGGGGAAGGTCTTGGAAGATAAAGAGAAAGAAAGCAAGGATGCTAAGGACCAACTCCGTCCAAAGAGGTAGTGATCTATGAATATCGCAACTTTGGCACTTTCCTGGAAGAGCTTGGGACCTCTTATGCAGATGGTTTTGATGATGCTATCCGTCAGGCAAAGAAAGCTTATCCCAACCTTGGTTTTTCTCAACTTAGCATAGACACACAACCCCAAGCTACTGCTCAACCCGTCTCCTCTGAGAGCAGGGAGGACTTGTTCGCCGACAATGCAGCCCCTAGTGACGGGGATTCAGTTCCTCTCGAGAACCAGGCCCAGCCCGTCGATGGTGACATCCGTTAGCCTGCAATCGTTGAAGAGAATGTTGAAATCACCTCCCCTCAGTAGTAAAATGTTATCATTTTACTTTTTGGGTTGTAACTATTTTGGGAACAATCTTTTAATTTTTACCCGTCATTTTGTGGTATGAAAAAACAGTACTTTAAATATGTAGCTAGTGATTTAAAAGATCTTCTTTTTAGACGTATCCGTCTTCTTGGTGAAATGTGAATTGTTAATTTTAATATCCTGTCGAGCTTGTTATAACTTTTTACAACTTTCACTGGGGATTCGTCCTTTAGGATGAGTTCGTCTGCTCAGTGATTGTTAATTTAGCTGATTTAGATCCGTCCTTTATGACGGGCTACTGTTATAACCTAATCTTACATGGATGTATTCACATAACAAGACAAGTCCGTCCATTTGTGAACTGGAAGCTTTTGATCAAACCATTAGTTGGGCCCGTCCATTATATGGACTTGGTGGTTATTATTCATTTTATGACGAGTTCGTCCTCTTATGGGCTGTGAATATTTATTGACTCGTTTTCAAATCGGATCCGTCCATTTTGTAGTTGGATGATCCGTCCACCTTATGGATAAAACTTTCATCTGTCCACTTCCTGGACTACTGTCTAGGGGTGTCCCGTCCACATTATGGACCAAATAAAATTTCCGTCCTTATTGGATGGTCTGCCCCTTTTATGGATTTAATAAAGTTTCCATCTTCCTTGGATGAACCATCCACTTTGTGGACTTAATAAGATTTCTGTCCTTATTGGATGGACCATCCATTATATGGACTTCATAAATCTCCATCTTTCTTGGATGGGCCGTCCACTTTATGGGCATTATAAAGTTTCCATCCTCCTTGGATGAACTGTCCACTTTGTGGACTTAATAAGATTTCCATCCTTATTGGATGGACCGTCCATTATATGGACTTCATAAAGTCTCCATCCTTCTTGGATGGGTCATCCACTTTATGGACTTTTAAAATTTCCATCCTCCTTAGATGAACCGTCCACTTTGTGGACTTAATAAGATTTTCGACCTTATTGGATGGACCGTCCACTTTATGGACTTGGTAAGTTTCCATCCTTATTGGATAGATCGTCCACATTGCGGATTTTGATAATGTTTCCGTCCTTCTTGGATGGACTGTCCACTCTATGGACTTTATAAAATTTTTGTAGAAGACACATTAGTCATATCTAAATATTCTTCTTATTATTAAACCAAAAGTAGTTCTCGAAAGAAAAAAGAAGCTTAAAAATAATGCTTAAAAATAAATTGTCTATGTTGAAAGTTCAAAAAAACGTGTACCAATACACTTTTGAACGTTTAGACCCCCAAAAATTAACTTAACCAACACAAGCAATATGTCAAACAACAAGTGTGCGGAAACTTAACATATGCTATAATGTGAAATAGGTTAAATACTATCTAAGCCATAACAGAATAAAATCCACAGCAGATAATATAAAGGCAAAGATAGAGAGGAAGGAAGATGCAAACACAAAGACAACACGCGATGTGTTATCGAAGAGGAAACCGAAGACCTCGGCGAAAAACCTCTCCGCCGCCCTCCAAGCGGTAATCAATTCACTAGAAAATACAGTTGGGATACAAGGACAGCAATAGACCCTCCAAGCCTAATCTACCCAGTGTACCTAAGCCCTCCAAGCTTCTTGCTCCAACGAGGTTGCGCCGAACCTTTTTCTTTTCTAGCTTCCCGGATTCCGCTACTACACCGTAGCATCAACCAATGAAGATTGGCTCCTTCCTAACTGCTTCCCAGAACTCCAAACGACTGTCTCACAGAGATGATAATGGTGAGAACCAGGTTTGGTATAATGCCTCTAAAGGTTTTGACAATGGAGAGGAAGAGAGTGAGGGAATTTGAAGAGACTCTAAGGTATAGATTGTGGGTGAAACAATCTGGTTTTTCTTTAGGGTTTCTCTCTCAAAATTCTCTCTGGAAGCTCTCTTTCAATCGTGGGTTAAAGGGGTATTTATACTGGAGTGAAGAGGAATGTGAAACGTCAGGTTTTGGCAAAACAGGGGTGGCTCGCGGCTTGACCTCGCGGCTTGACCAAGTCGCGAGATCCAGTCGCGAGTTAACCGTATGGCCAGTTGTCTTGTTTTGTCCTGTAGTGCTCCAGCTAGCATGACTGTTCATCTTCCAGTATGCTTGGCACGTGTGCAGCTTCTGGCGGCTTGCAGCCGCGAGTCCACCCGCGAGTCCCAGCCGCGACACTCTGTTTTCTTGCACACTCTTGAGCAATCTTCACTCTATCTCACTCACTACCCTTACAACAAACCCACCTAAATACAGGGTTACTAAATGCTGAATTACAAGCAAATTTGGCACGGAATAAAGCCAATTAGATGGTTGAATAAATTCAACCTTACAATCTCCCCCTTTGGCTATTCCGTGACAAAACCCTAAAACAGACTCTAGACTTAACATGTGAGTTGGGAACAGTTGAACAAAACTCACTCACACCTAACTCTAGAAGCTGTGAAGCACTTGAATCATATGAACATAATACTCCTGAAACACAACAATACACCATGATCATTGTAAGCAGAAAATTATAAATGCATATGAAACAGGCAGAATGTGATCAAGCAAAGATGGAGTTAATAAACAAACCATGGCTTGATCAACCAAGTGAACACCATAGGGTAGTGATCACAGTGCTCATTCACACTTGGAATGAACACAAGGACATACAAGTTAACAAGCACAAGGCAAGACACTTGTATGCTCAACACTCAACCAATGCATAGCACACAAGGCATATGCATCTAGGAACAATCCTACAAGGGCACAAGAGTGACAGTACATAAACCAAAATGCATAACATTTAGATTAAAGTACTGATTTCAACATAGCATAAAGGCTGCACTTAAGCAAGGTACATACCATAAAGCCTACAAACTATGCATAAAACATTAACCCTAAAAGCTTACAAAAGCACATGGGTACAAAGTAAAAGCATCCTGAATAACATCATCAACATATATTAAAGTTTAAACCAAGAGTATAAGTTTAGAGTTAGAAACAGCTATACACCAAAACACAGTGTATTAAAACCATAAAAACACTAAAAATACCCAAATCATAAACATATATAAACACATTACTCCCCCTCAACTAATTACTCCCCCTTAAGAGCTGCTTTTCTGCTTCTCAATCATCAATGAACTTCTCCCCCTTTTTGACAGGAATGGCCAAAGGGTCACTGGTCATGCTGAGTTGTGAGGCTGTCAAGTTTAGCAGCCATGACATCAATCTGGTCTTGCATGGCTCTCATCCTGTCAGAGTGCTCAGTTTGGACTGCCTTGATCCCATCAAGCCTTTCCAGAATGATCTGGAAAGCATCTGGAGGTGTGTCTGCAGAAGTTGAAGCTCTGTGTCTTTTGCCACTCCTCCTAGGTGTTGAGGTTGATGCAAGCCCTGCTGCCTCTGCTTCAGTCTCCATTGGGACAGCCTCTCCTTCATCACCTTCATCTTCTTCTCCTGGAAGCCTAACACTTATCCTTTTGCAGGTAAGCTTGTTGATTGCAGAGGGTGTAGACATGGGACTGATGTCTTGAGGGATTGGAACACCCTTACTCCTAAAAATCCTCATTAGCAAACTGGGAAAGATCAATTTAGGCCTAGAGGTTGTTCTAGTCTCATCCACAATGGTGTCATAAATGTGGGAACTTATGTCTATGAAGTTCTTTTCTTTGAGATCCATCAGAAAGACTGCTCTAGCACAATTGATTGTAGTCAATTTCTTAATGGGATAGAGGTTAAACATCATAATTATTGTAAGGCACCTCATGTCCACTGGAAAGGCAGTGGTATTCAAACATTTCCCTTCTCTCTGCCCACCTATCCTTTGTTGAATTGTTTCAATAGACACACTCCTATCCTTGTAATTGATAAATTCTTCATCATCTAATCCTTCAAGCCCTAATGCATCATCTATGACATGAGCATCCAAGACAAATTCTTTACCCCTCACCCAGCAACTTAATTCATTATCCTTTATCACAGCATTTGAGTAAAATTCCCTAATTAAGGGTTCACACACAACAGGGAAACCACTCAGAAACTTTTCCCATCCTCTTCCTTCAAAACAGCTGGGAATAAAAGTTTGCCTTAAGTCCTCCAAATCCACAAATCTCTCTTGAATGATTCCTGCATTCAAGAAGTTATCCTTGTATCTCTCAAAGTGGTGAACTGACCTAAACAATCTAGAATCCATCTTTAATCTTTTGTCAGCCTTCTTTGCAGTATATTTCTTCTTCTGAGGTGAGGGAGCCATCTGTGAACAATCAGAAAAGGCCACAACAACATAGAGCAATATATGTGCATAACCAGTCAGTACCATGTAATTAACAGAGAGATATCAACCATACAAATGAACTTCAAAAACTTCAACAACAAGCTACTTAGTTCAAACATATGGATAAACCAAGCCTAGGATAGGAAACACATGAACAACATGGTGAAACTATCCTAAAGGCAGATAAATGACATTGAGACAGATAATGGAAAAATGATATGACACACAAACAGTATATTGAGCCTAACAGAAGCTTCCCACAGATTAACACACTAGAACATGCAAATTTAGCACAGTAAAACTCACAACCTCAAAAAGAACCAATAGAAACAACTCAACAGCTCAAAGTTCAGATTGAAATAAAAGAAACACTTAGCTAAGCACAAGATGAAGAGCAATAAGAATATGACTATCATTAACACAAACTATAGCAACAGCATCCACAAGCTAAGCAAGAACGAGGAGCAGAAACCGAAACAAAAAAACCCATTTCAAAAAAAAAATACTCATATGCGAAAAATCAAAGGGTAAAAGCACAAAATCAAGTAGAAAAGAGTGTAAAACAGAAAACCCATACCTGTAACTTGACGATTTTGAGCTACAAGAGTGCAACACTAGAGATTGGAAAAGGGAGCACGGAGTGTTTGGGAGGGAGAGAGTTTAGAGAGAAGATGAACAGTCACAAAAATTCGAGGGAAAAACTGAAAAAGTTTAAAAACTGCTCCTGTTTCTGCAAAACACACGATTTTCGCGACTGGATTAAGTCGCCACACACTCGCCAGCTCAAGCCGCCAAAGCACTCAAGAACAAAATTTTGAAAAATTTTTCTAAGTGTTTTTCGCGACTGGAAGGTCTACCCGCGAGTGAGTCGCGAGCTGAGCCGCGAAAATCTCTGAGTGAACCTCGCGACTGGACCTTCCACTCGCGAACAAGTCGCCAAAAATGACCAGCGAAGATGCGACTGAGGCTCGCGACTTGACATACCCGCGACTGAGCCGCCAAAACAGGGCAAAACTGTATTTTTGAAATTTTCAGATTTTTTCAACAAAATACTTTCCAAAAACACCTAAAACACTCAAAAATCTTTTTGTGCTTGAATTAACAAAGATTGAGCATGTGAAAACACATTTTATCAAGTATAATCACACAAATGAATATGGCATTTATTGAACATAAACTTGTGTGTTGTGTGTGGATATCACCAATGAGATAGTCCTTTGTCTAATGTGAAGCTTCAATGATGAATTCAACCAAGGCATACACAATTAGCACTAGATCATGTGACCAATCTCAATTATAGAAATATGAATATATGACCTCCCACACAACTTGATAACATAACTTGGAGCTTTTCATTTGACTCCACTATCAATCATAACATTTGATCTTTTTGATCTTTTGAGGCAATCATCTCTCATTGTGAGAGGGATATATAACATTTCTCTTTGAAGAACAGGCCTTTGGCCTTTTTGAATGAAATTTCACTTTTAATATAAGGTCGCTTACCCTTTTTCCTAGTCAAATACTAGAATGTGCGACAGGCTTTTGCAGCTCAATATCTCTTTTCATTTGGAGATTTACATTTGGTGAGCTCTTTTTAGCAAAACAAAAATAAAAAGTGGGAAGATATATAGACACAAGTCTATGCATGTCTCAAGATCAACATAACCATTCACTAATCATTCATGACAAGTTTGAAGATCTATTTACAACAATCACATAGATTTCAAGATTTTTCCCACAGAGATATAGGTGCATGAAAACAAGCAATGCTCGAAAATGCACAAATCCATTAGCACAAAGGTACAAGGCAAAACAAGTTTTGAGACAAAACTCAACAAAGTCAATCAAGCTTTTTGATTTTCTAATTTTTATGTGATTTTTGGATTTTTGACACAAGAAACAAAAAGAATGATAAAACAAAATTAAGAAATATTCACAAGAGGATAAGCAAACAACCACAATAAAAAACAACAAGCATACCAAACAAACATAGTCACAAAGCATAGGAAGTATTAATGCATGGACATGTTGTAATGCTTATGCATGAGTACCCTTATTCACCCGCACGTCACTTGCGTTTGGGGTGATTTCCTTATAGGATTGGGTACGGGAGTTAGGGCTTTCAAACCTTCGTGAGAAGCTTTCCAAGCAGTTGGTGAATGCACCAATCATCTTCATCACGTTCATCATTCCGGGATCTCCATTTTGATCTCTAGATTGATCACCTGCCCAAGTTCTCCTATCAATTCTGGGTCCTCCTGACCTTTGAGGAGTTGCACTGTTCTTTGCTCTCAGCTTTTGGCAATTTGGTCGAGTGTGCCCTTGAAGTCCGCAATAATGGCACACATACGTTCCTCTAGGACCTCTTTGTGGTCGTGGACGTGACTTGGCACGAGATTCAGACCTGCCCACAGACTGATTATGATGATTCAGCATCCGTTGGTCCACCACATTCCTCTTCTCCTCCACCTCGAGCTTCACACCAGTAAGGTCAGCTACAACTGGATCTTTGGCCTTTACAAACTTCACTTCTTTAGTGACATTTCCAGATGAACTACTTCCTCCGGTATATCCCAGTCCGGATTTGTCTGAAAAGCTCTTTTGAGAAGATATAACATCATCTAGCTTCTTGGTGGTGACCCTCTCTATTTTAGCATTTGCTTGCACAACCTCATTCTCAAGGAATCTCACTTTAGTGTAAGCTTCGGACAACTCACCATTCAGTGTTTCTATCTCACATTTGGCCTCCCTATATCGAATTAGGAGACTTTTGTAGTCCTCCTCAGCCTTCTTCATTTTTTTCACAGCAGCCTTGGCCACCCTTGTGTATTCACCCGACTTCTCCAAGAGTGAGTTATAATTCTCTTGAAGATTTGCTGTGCTTTCTTCTTCTTCAGCTTCTGATTCTTCAACAATTCCTAGTGATTCATCATCACTATGTTCTCCAAGGTCTCGTACAAGCAAATTCAACTCATCCGACGACTTAACATGAGCAATAGTCATAAAAGCTGAATAGTTCCCCTCTCCATCACAGCTCTCTTCAGATTCTGAGTCAGACGAGTCTGAGTCACTCAAGGTCGTGGCATACACTTTACCTTTCGATTTCAAATAATTCGGACATTCCTTCTTAAAGTGTCCATGCCCGTTACATTCAAAACAAGTGACACCTTGTGTGGATTGGGATTCTTTTCCATCTTTCTTTTTGAAATCCCTCTTCTCTCTTCCAGAATTTTGGAATTTCCTTTTATCATCAAATTTGCCATTATTTTTGAATTTCAAAAACTTTCTGAAATTTTTGACAAGGTAGGCTACATCTTTGTCCACCACATCTTCTCCCGATGAGTCTTGATCTTCCACCTTCTCATTAATGGTCTTTAGAGCAAGGGATTTACTCTTCCGTTGATTGGGCAGCGACATCTCATAAGTCTGCAGAGAACCAACCAGCTCCTGTACTTTGATGTCGTCAAGATCCTTGCTCTCTTCAATGGCTGTCACTTTAGCACGAAAACTTTCCGGCAATGATCGAAGGATCTTCCTTACAATCTTTGAGTCCTCCATTTTCTCCCCCAAGTTAAACTTACTGACTACCACCTCATTTAGTTTCCCATAGAAAGAGTCAAAAGACTCATCCTCACTCATTTTGAGCTCCTCAAACCGAGTGGTCAGCATTTGTAACTTGGTGTCTTTCACTTTCTTCGTGCCTTCATAAGTTGTTTCCAGAATTTCCCATGCTTCTTTGGCAATGGTAATATGAGAAATCCTGTGAAATTCATCTGGAGACACACCACAGAAAATAGCATTGAGTGCTTTACTGTTAGCATTAGATGCAGCAAGTGCTGCCTTATCCCATGTGGATTTGGCTGCCTTAGGTTTGGTCCAACCAATCTCAACAGCATCCCAAACGGATTCATCAATAGAACACAGAAAAGCTCTCATACGAACCTTCCAAAAAGCATAATTACTACCATCAAAATATGGAGGTGCATTAAGGGATTGAGACCTATCCATCTCAAAAGGGAGTCAAGGATCACACAATGGTAATGAAACCAACAGCAGTGTACCCGCTCTGATACCAATTGAAAGTTCAAAAAAACGTGTACCAATACACTTTTGAACGTTTAGACCCCCAAAAATTAACTTAACCAACACAAGCAATATGTCAAACAACAAGTGTGCGGAAACTTAACATATGCTATAATGTGAAATAGGTTAAATACTATCTAAGCCATAACAGAATAAAATCCATAGCAGATAATATAAAGGCAAAGATAGAGAGGAAGGAAGATGCAAACACAAAGACAACACGCGATGTGTTATCGAAGAGGAAACCGAAGACCTCGGCGAAAAACCTCTCCGCCGCCCTCCAAGCGGTAATCAATCCACTAGAAAATACAGTTGGGATACAAGGACAGCAATAGACCCTCCAAGCCTAATCTACCCAGTGTACCTAAGCCCTCCAAGCTTCTTGCTCCAACGAGGTTGCGCCGAACCTTTTTCTTTTCTAGCTTCCCGGATTCCGCTACTACACCGTAGCATCAACCAATGAAGATTGGCTCCTTCCTAACTGCTTCCCAGAACTCCAAACGACTGTCTCACAGAGATGATAATGGTGAGAACCAGGTTTGGTATAATGCCTCTCAAGGTTTTGACAATGGAGAGGAAGAGAGTGAGGGAATTTGAAGAGACTCTAAGGTATAGATTGTGGGTGAAACAATCTGGTTTTTCTTTAGGGTTTCTCTCTCAAAATTCTCTCTGGAAGCTCTCTTTCAATCGTGGGTTAAAGGGGTATTTATACTGGAGTGAAGAGGAATGTGAAACGTTAGGGTTTGGCAAAACAGGGGTGGCTCGCGGCTTGACCAAGTTGCGAGATCCAGTCGCGAGTTAACCGTATGGCCAGTTGTCCTGTTTTGTCCTGTAGTGCTCCAGCTAGCATGACTGTTCATCTTTCAGTATGCTTGGCACGTGTGCAGCTTCTGGCGGCTTGCAGCCGCGAGTCCACCCGCGAGTCCCAGCCGCGACACTCTGTTTTCTTGCACACTCTTGAGCAATCTTCACTCTATCTCACTCACTACCCTTACAACAAACCCACCTAAATACAGGGTTACTAAATGCTGAATTACAAGCAAATTTGGCACGGAATAAAGCCAATTAGATGGTTGAATAAATTCAACCTTACATATGTAGTTAAAACTAGGAAACTAGAAAATATTGCAATAATTAACTTAAAACTAGCAAAACTTGAATAAAATGAGGATCCGTCGGGTGTTGCTTTCCATGTCGTCATTTTCACTGGTAGTACTTTCGTAGATGCTCAGCGTTCCATGGGTGTTACAGCTGTCGCCCATCTAATGTCTCCAGATGGTAGGTTCCTTTCCTTTGCCATGATGTAACTTTGTAAGGTCCCTCCCAATTGGGGCCGAGCTTTCCTTAAGCAGGATCCTTCGCTGCGCCCATCACCTTCCTCAAGACTAGGTCTCCGACCTGGAAGTCTCTGTGCCTGACTTTGGAATTGTAGTTCCTTGCCATAATGTTCTGGTATCGTGCCAACCTTTGCTCTGCTGTTGCCCGCACTTCATCCACCAGGTCTAGTTGCAGGTGAAGGGCTTCATCGTTCTTACTTTTGTCATAGTTGTCCACCTGGTAGCTTGTGAGCCCTACTTCTGCTGGTATGACTGCCTCGCTCCCGTATGCTAGTCGGAATGGCGTCTCCCCTGTGGGTGTCCTTATTGTTGTCTGGTATGCCCACAAAACACTAGGTAGTTCCTCCAGCCATATGCCCTTTGCCCCCTTGAGCCGAGTCTTGATGATTTTGAGTAAGGATCGGTTCGTAACTTTAACCTGTCCATTGGCTTGTGGATGAGCAGGTGATGAATAGTGGTTCTTAATCCCTAGCTCTGAGTAAAAATCTCGGAATGCGTTGTTATCGAACTGCTTTCTGTTGTTAGAGACAAGCACTCTGGGTATCCCATACCTACAAATAATGTTCTTCCAGACAAAACTTCGAATGTTCTTCTCTGTGATGGTGGCTAGGGCTTCTACTTCCACCCATTTGGTGAAGTAGTTGATGCCAACTACTAGGAACTTTAGCTGCCTGACCTTAGTTGGGAAGGGACCCATGATGTTTAATCCCCATTGAGCGAATGGCCACAGGGCAGTCATAGGCGTGAGTTCTTTCGAAGGCTGTTTGGCGATGTTACCCAATCTCTGGCACTTGTTGCAGGCTTTGACATAAGTTTGCACATCCTTCTACATAGTAGGCCAGTAGTATTCTGCGCGAATCAGCTTGTTCACTAGCGATCGTGCCCCCGAGTGATTCCCGCAGATTCCCTCATGGACCTCTCTCATGACGTAGTCTGCCTCCTCATGTCCCAAACACCTTAGGTACGAGTGAGAGAAACCTCTTTTGTATAGGACTTCTTTTATCAGAACAAAACGCGATGATCGGACCTTCAATTTTCGAGCGGCGTCCTTCTCGTCCGGTAGCATGCCTTCCCTTAGGTAGGAGACTAAAGGCATGGTCCAGTTGTTCTCATTACCTATCTCCTACACACTCATTACTTCATCTATGAGTGAAGAAATTTGTATGAAGGATAGTACCTGATCGGGGATGAGTATGTATTCTACTAAGGCGGCCTTTGCTAGGCGGTCGGTGCATTCGTTCTCCTCCCTTGGGATTTGGACGAATTTGATTTGTAGACCGTTGATTTGACCCTTCACCTCCTCGAGGTACTTCTTTATTCTTCCGTTCTTGCATTCACAGTCACTGTTAACTTGACTGGTGATGACTTGGGAGTCGCAGTATATGACCATGTTTTCGGCTCCTGTTACTCTTGCGAGGTCCAATCCTGCCACTAAAGTTTCTTATTCTGCTTCATTGTTGGTCGTAGGAAAGTCCAAGCGGATCATGCACTCGATCTTATCTCCTTTCGGGGTGCGAAGTACCACACTTGCTCCTCTAGCTTGCCTATTTGAAGATCTGTCAGTATGGACACTCCATTGTGGAACTACTTCTGCCCCCTTGCCTTCCATGAGTGTGAACTGGGCGATGAAGTCAGCTACCACTTGCCCCTTTATAGCAGTACGCGGACGATATCGTATATTGAATTCGCTCAGCTCAACTGCCCACAATGCCATCCGTCTTGTAGCTTCGAGGCTACTCATGGCTCTTCTCAAAGGCTTATCTGTCAAGACAATAATAGTGTGGGCTTGGAAATACGGCTTGAGTTTCCGCGCTGCGATCACCAACGTGAACGCCAACTTTTCCATTTGAGGATACCTTTCTTCTGCTCCTCGAAACCCTCGGCTTGTAAAGTAAACGGGTTTTTGTAACCCGTCCTCTTTTCTTATCAAAGCTGCGCTGACCATAGCTTATGAGACGGCTAAATACAGGTAGAGTTCTTCTCATAGTTTGGATGGACTGAGTAAGGAAGGAGCTGAGAGATACAACTTAAGATTTTCAAACACCTGCTGGCATTCGTCTGTCCATTCAAACGATTTCTTCAACACGTGGAAGAAAGGTAGGCATTTATCTGTCGCCCTTGAGATGAACCTGTTCAATGCCGCTATCTTACCGTTCAGGCTTTGCACCTCCTTGACCGTCTTTGATGGGGCTAAATCAATTATGGCTTGTACTTTCTCTGGGTTGACTTGATACCTCTTTGGGATACCATGAATCCCAAGAACTTTCCCGCTGTCACCTTGAATACACATTGCTTGGATTTAACTTCATGTTGTACGCTCGAAGGGTGTTGAAGGTCTCTTGGAGGTCACTCAAGTGTTCGTCTTCTCGTAGGCTTTTCACCAGCATGTCATCTACATAAACTTCAACATTCCTCCCGATCTGTTGTGCAAACATCTTGTTTATTAACCTTTGATATGTCGCCCCGGCGTTCTTGAGCCCGAATGGCATTACTTTGTAGCAAAAGAGTCCTTGGCTTGTAACAAAGGAAGTCTTTTCTTGGTCGGCCTCATCCATTCTGATCTGGTCATATCCAGAGAACGTGTCCATGAAGCTCAGCAGCTAATGTCTTGCGGTCGAGTCTACCAAGGTATCTATTCGTGGAAGCGGGTAACTGTCTTTAGGGCAGGCTATATTGAAGTCCGTGAAGTCTACGGACATCCTCCACTTTCCATTGGCCTTTTTGACCATAACCACGTTCGCCAACCAGTCCGGGTAGTATATTTCTCGAATGAAATCTGCATCAATCCCTGGCATGTCTTTGTGACTCTGGGTGAATACGTCCTGATTCTCCCTTAGAAACGTCATGAGCTCGTTACGAACCGACTGTCTAGCCAACGTTCCCACTCTAGTCGTCCACTCAGGTCTTGAGTCGTCAAGGGTTACTTCCTCTAGTTCTTCTACAGGCTCTGCTGCTCGTTGTTCCTCTATGCACATGGTTTGCTGGTGGTCATCCATTTCCAGCATCGCAATGTAGTATTCACGCACTGCTACCTGATCGCCTCTTACTTCTCCTACCCCATACTCAGTGGGGAACCTGATCATCAGATGGTAGGTTGATGTTACAGCCTTCCATGAATTCAAAGTAGGATGCCCTAATATGGCATTGTATGCGGATGAGCAATCAACGACTAGGAAGGTTACGTCCCTCGTGATCTACTGAGGGTAATCTCCGACTGTTACCGGTAGGGTGACTACACCTAACGGGTACACCCTTGTTCCTCCAAAACCTACCAGCGAGGTGCTTACTGGGATCAATCGTTCCTTTTCTACTCTCATTTGCTGAAAGGCTGGATAGTACAAAATATTTGCGGAGCTTCTGTTGTCTACCAGTACCCTGTAGATATTGTAGTCTCCTACCCATATATTGACTACAAGTGCATCATCGTGTGGTTGGTGGAGACGTCGGGCATCTTCCTCTGTGAACCCAATGATGGGATTGTCAACCCGTGCCATCTTCGGGGCGTACCTTATTAATTGAATGTTCTGAATCATCTGTAGGTATGCCTTATATGCCTCCTTAGAGGAACTAGAAGTGCTGCCCCCAGTGATCATCCTTATATCTCCCATGGGTGGCCTAGGTCGCTTGTTTTCTCTTCGGGCTGGTGCTTATTGGTTTTGTTCAGTTCCTTCCTTGCCAACGAACTTTTGCAGTTTTCCTTGTCTAATGAGAGCTTCTATCTGTTGCTTCAAGTCATAGCAATCAGATGTATCGTGGCCGTGGTCTCGGTGGAAACGACAATATTTATCCCTAGGCCTCTTGCTGGGATCGCCCTTCAACTTGCCAGGGAAAGTTAAGGTTCCTTCATCTTTGATCTGCATCAGGACCTGATCAATTGGGGTATTCAGGGGGGTGAAGTTTGTAAACCTCCCCGTCGGGGGCCTAGATCATCGATCATCTCTTTTTTCTCTTGTTTTAGCCATCTTCCTACCCCTATCCTACTGGGCTTCCTCCTGCCTCTCTATTTTTTTGGGTTTTTCTTTGCGTGCCAACAGCGCATCTTCAACATTCATGTATTTAGTGGCCCTGTAAAGCACATCTGACATGGTTTTCGAGTCATTCTTGTATAAGGAGAATAAGAATTAACCCTTTCACAATCCGTTCGTGAAGGCTGCTACGAGGATCTTATCATTAGCTTCGTCGATTAAGAGTGCTTCCTTATTAAAACGGGTTATGTAGGACCTCAACGTCTCATCCTCCCGCTGCTTAATATTCATTAGGCATACAGTAGATTTCTTATACCTGTGTCCCCTGATGAAGTTTGATGCGAATTGGGCGCTCAACTTTTTGAAGGAACTAATGGAGTTGGGCGTCAGCCTGCTGAACCATATCATTACGGGGCCCTTTAACGTGGTGGGGAAGGCCCTGCACATGATCTCGTCCGGTATCCCCTAAAGGTGCATCAGGGTCTTGAAAGACTCCAAGTGATCCAGCGGGTCCTTGTTTCCGTCATAGTTTTCCACTTGCGGCATACGAAACTTTGGAGGAAGGGCGAAGGAGTTGACGGATATGGTGAATGGTGAATCCGTTCGGTGGACTAGATTGTTGAAATCATTGGAAACTCTTCCCTTGAACACATTCATCATGAACTCCATCCGTTCTTTCATCATCTGCATCTCCTCGATGATGTGGGGCGGGGCCGTATTAGTAACGAATGGACGGCTTATGTCCTGTCTATCCGGTTTATTAGGGGCGTTACTACCCTCCGGCCCCTCCTGGTTCCTTCGATTAGCACTGGTACCTTCTTGATCTTCTTCTTGGTTTCCCATCGTTGCGTTCTTTTGTTGCAACTATTCCCCTAGGGTTTGGTTTTGTCTAGTGAGGTGTTCCACTGTCGCTGTAAGGGTTTGGACCTGTCTCTTCAGGGCAGTAGGTCGTGGCTCATCTCCTTGAATGTTGTTGGTGGTTGCCATCGAGCGAGTAAGTACCATGCAACTCTTTGTCCAGGAAGCGTTTGTATGGCTTACAAGTCGCAGTCTTTCCCACAGACGGTGCCAACTGATGATGCTGAAAAATCACCAGTGAGGTACACAGTCCTCATACGCTCGAAACAATACCTGCACATTAAATAGAGAAGACCTAACAGAGAGCACCAGTATGGTGTCGGCCAAACACCCTCCGAAGGTTAAGTTAGAACTATTCTTACAACTCTAGAGTGCTAGAGAAGGGTAAATTATGCGTACCTGTTTTCTAAGGGTCTTTGGGTTTTTATAGTAGTGTAGAACCAAAAACTCCTATGCTTGCACAGCAAGTCTTTTCCATATAGGGAAGATACTCATTAATGGGTGTATTTTCCAGAATCTTCTTCGTATTAGAATCCTATTTGTGTTGGGATTCTATGGACTAGAGTTTATCGTGAGATGCAAGTCATTTCCATTTAAGATTCCTTGGAGACCACATAATGACCAAGTTAGTGCTACGTGGCCCTTTGGTCTGTCCACCCTGGTCCGTCCATATTGGACCCATCCACCTCCGGCCCACCTATCTTGATCTGTTATGCCCATCCAAATGGACCCGTCATCTATATACTTTGATTCGTCATCTCAACATTCTTCCTCTTCATTATCTATTTTATTATTGTTTATGCTTCCATATTACTATTGTGCTCTCTCTTGGGTAGTTAATGGTATCAGAGCCATGGGTGGTAGATGTATGAGTTTTATTTCTTTGCAATTAAGAAGTTACTAGGAACTAATATTACTACATAGCCACTACTTGCTCCTTGATAGCGTTGGTTAGCCTCAATACTCATTGGCAAACCATAGTTTCACGTAGGTTAGCCCGTTTTTTGTTAGCCGATGGATAGGCATTGTTTGGGTGGTCCCGCAATGGAGTTTCCCAAGGAGGTGGTCCCAATAGCAAGGATACCAGTGGTTAGTAATAGTTCCGCCTGTAATTATTAATTTCTTGGAAATATAATAAATACGTTTATCAGCTCATCATCTATTTGCTTGTTCACACTTAGGTTAAGCACACACTAATTATAAACATGGACTATGATGATATAGATTATGATGAAGGTTATAGTATAAGAGATATGGACAATAATTGGTTAAATAGTAATATGGATTATGATGAAGCAGATTCTGATTCAGACAGTGATATAGATGATTATAACTATAATGATAGCACAATTAATTGGAATACATTAACAGGAGATAAAATCAATCGATAGATTGATAGACATAATGATAGTTTGTTAGACAGGATTAAAAAAAAAATTTAAATCTTTAGAAACTGTGGAAAGATCCATAATAACAACTAAAGTAGAAAAGAAAAATGATATTTTTTGGACCTCTATGAAAAAATGATATTTTTTGGACTTTGAACCTCATCATAGATCATCTTTAGCAAAAGCCATGATAGATAATTGGCATAATAGACAAAAGAATAACCTAATAAGTACCGATATATCTATGAACATGACAAATATAAAAAATAGTATTAAAAAAGATAGCCTAATAGAGACAATTGATGAAAGAAATGTAGTTACATAGTGCAAAAGAAGTCAGGAATGATAGAACTAGAGAAAGAAAGAAGTGTTATAGAAATAATACAAAAGAAGAAGCTAGACATAATTAATGAAGACAAAGAAAAAGGAATGATAAGGAAAGGTATAGTAAAAGAGATGTTAGAGATAATTGAAAGACAAAATGATGACAATCTAAAGCTAGCCAATATAGAAACTCTACGTAAGAAGTTACATATAGAAAGAGACATAGAAAAAGAAAGACACATGACAAGGAAAGAGAAAGAAAAGGAAAGATATAATAGTGATAGTTTGGTCAAAGTAGACAACAAAGAAGAGAAAGATAATAGTTCCGAGAAGAGTAATAGTTTAAAGGAATAAATTGATGAAAGACTAAAATCAATTGAAAGATCTATGACATATACCCAAGATAATGGTCTAATAGAATTAATTAAAAAGATAGAAATTTTAAATCACCCTTAGAGAAAGAAGAGATAGAAAGAGATGTAGTAGAGACATCAGATAATAAGAAAAATGATAGACATATTAGAAATACTATTTGTCATAAATATAAAGAATATGGACATACTAAAAAACAATGTGATAGACATAATAAAATTGTTAAACAAATCAGTAAATTAGAATTTGAAATAGATATAATAAATGAACTAATGGGAATATTTAATGTTCATTAAAAAGAAATAGATCAAGTTAAGAAAAAGATAGAATTAAGATCAACCAACCCACTGAAAGTCAACAAAAGAAAAAGGAAACAAAAAGACATAATAATAAAACTAATAGACAACCTACCTAATCACCTAAAAGATAAAAAAGACCATTTTCTATAGACATACCTATTGTTTGTATTAAGTGTAGGAAATATGGACACCATGTTATGGAATGTGGAAAATAAGAAAAAGTTAAGAAAGAGAAAGAAAAAGCTAAGAAAGAAAAAGATAAGAAAAGAAAAAAAAAAAAGAAACATGATTATACTGATAAAAGTTCTCATAAATATGAATTTTTAAATATAATTGATAGAATGATATTCCAGAAATAGTATACTGAAATAGCTCTGGTTGTTCATAAGTAATTTTCGTTAACTACTGTTGCACTTGTTGAAATAGGTGCTGACATGAATTGCATACAGGAAGGATTAATACCTTCCAAATATTATGAATCAACAATAGGCAAATTAACCCAGACTAATGGTGATAGACTTAAAATAAGTAACAAATTAACAAAGACATACATGTATAATAATGGAATCAATTTTAGAACACCTTTCTTTTTAGCAGACAAGTTGTCCTCTAAAGTTATTTTAGGGAATCCTTTTTTGGCTTTACTTTATCCTTTCTCCACGACTGACAATGGAATATGTACTAATATTTTGGGAACAGAAGTATTCTTTAAGTTCATCCTACTTTAATCCCTAAGGATATACATTTGCTGAAAGAAATCTCCATATTTAAGGACATGAGTACTGATGAACCAATAACAGACAATGATGAGATTGCTACAAATCCAAAGGTAGATGATACTATAATCTCTACCCAGTAGCACTTAAGTATATACATATTATTTTCAAAAAGAATTATATATCTCTTTTCAAAAAGTTTATTTAAAGTTGGTTTTCAAAAAGATTTTATGCTAAGATTTTACTCAATTTAAGTCCTTCTCAGATCTTCTCTAAAATATTTATGTCCCTCTCAAAAATAGACAGCCTTTTTAAAGAACCCTTTGTATAAACTCCCTTAGTTGCATTTGAAGCTACACTGCCCAAATTTGATTGTTAGTTGCATGAAGGCTTTTAGCTAAGGCGTACTTGCACTATATTAATTTGTTAATTTTAAAATTAACGGTCAATTGCTTGGCAAGCAAGATAGCCATCCTATGGCTAAAATCTTAAACCAAATTTTGCTAGAATAGAAATCTTCAATGAAGATTTCAGATAAAGCATGAAAGCATCTCAATAGAGGCAACATCCCTTTAGAATACAAGGGCAACAATGACAGTGTATTCAAGTGGTGATTATCAGAAAGGCCTGACTAACAGACATAATGACAGAATAGCTACTATAGCTACCACCAGAAAGAATTAAGAAAGAAAATGATAGCTGCAAAAGATCACTATTCATCTACGACAGATTATTATTCACCTGTGACAGATTATTATCACTATTCACCAACATGCGTGAAAAGCTTCTTGACGGATCCAATACAGTCTAGACAGATACAATCAGATGTTCATAAGTCACTATTGTTCACTAGCATGTGTGAAAAGAGACCTAATAGATTCCTAGACAGACTACTGCTCATCAATAGTAATTTCCACAATATTCTACAAGTTTCCACCGACATATTAACTTGAGTTAACTTTACTAACTCAGGTTACTTTTGAAGACTTACCATGGTTTATTCCATCTATAAAAAGATAGACTCCAAAGACAGAAGATAAGGTCCAATTTCAAGGTCCAAAACTTAAGGTTCAATTCTCAAGTTCAAATTTTAGAAGTCCCAGAAAGAAGATAGCCCTCTCTCCCTTAGAAAGACTCTTGTAATCCTTCCTCTCTTGTAATCCTGTAACCCTTCCCTTTAGACAGAATCTTGTAACCTTTCAGTTTCAAAGATAGATTTTACTTTGTAATCTTGTAACTCTTCAGACATAGTTTTATTTTCAAAGCTTGTATCAAAGATAGACGTTTTTAGTTTTAATCAAAGACAGAAGTTTTATTCAAGTAAGATTTTACTAGTTTCTGTTTTCATATTATATATTCCGTTTTAACTTATTTTAAATATATCTATTTTTCTATTTTCTTCTTTCTTATCTATTTTATCATTGTTTACGCTTCCATATTACTGTCATACTCTCTCCTGGGTAGTTAATGGTATCAGAGCCATGTGTGGTAGATGTATGAGTTTTATTTCTTTGTAATTAAGAAGTTACTAGGAACTGATATTACTACATAGCCACTACTTGCTCCTTGATAGCATTGGTTAGCCTCAAGACTTGTTGGCAAACCATAGTTTCACATTGGTTAGCCCGTTTTGTTAGCCAACAGACAAGCGTTGTTTGGGTGGTGATGTGAACATATGGCACAACCGCTATCACCCACTGTAAATGTGAACTCGAAACTTTCTAGGAACTTGATAACTGTGACATTGTGAGGCATACGACACGGTCGCTCTTACCTTAAGATGGGATGTGAGCATACGGCACGACTGCTATCACCCACTGCAAATGTGAACTTAGGACTTTCTAGGAACTTGATAACAGTTATGTTGCGAGGCATTCAAAATGGTCGCTATTACCTTAACATGGGATGTGAGCATACGGCATGACCACTATCACCCATAGCAAATGTGAACTCGAAACTTTCTAGGAACTTGATAACTGTGATGTTGCGAGGCGTACGACACGGCCGCTATTACCTCAAGATGGGATGTGAGCATACGACACGACCGCTATCACCCACTGCAAATGTGAACGATGGACTTTCTAGGAACTTGATAATTGTGATGCTGCGAGGCATACGACATGGCCGCAATTACCTAATGATGGGATGTGAGCATACGGCACGACTGCTATCACCCATTGCAAATGTGAACTCGGGGCTTTCTAGGAACCTAATAGCTGTGATGCTGCGAGGCATACAACACTGCCACAATTACCTCAAGATGGGATGTGAGCATACGGCATGACTGTGATCACCCATTGTAAATGAGAACTCGAGACTTTCTAGGAACTTGATAACTGTGATGCTACGAGGCATACAACATGGCAGCTATTACCTCAAGATGGGATGTGAGCATACAGCACAACCACTATCACCCACTACAAATGTGAAGTCGGGACTTTCTAGGTACTTGATAACTATGATGCTGCGAGGCATACGACACGGCTGCAGTTACCTAAAGATGGGATGTGAGTATACGACATGACCGCTATCACCCACAACAAATGTGAACTCGAAACTTTCCAGGAACTTGATAACTATGATGTTACGAGGCGTACAACATGTTCGCTATTACCTCATGATGGGATGTGAGCATACGGCACGACTCCTCTCACACACAACAAATGCAAACTTGAAACTTTCTAGGAACTTGATAACTGTGATCCTGTGAGGCGTACGACACAGTCACTATTACCAAAAGATGGAACGTGAGCATATGGGACGACCGTTATAACCCATTGCAAATGCGAACTCGGGATTTCTTTAGGAACATGACAATTGTGATGATGATAGGAGTACAACACGATCGCCATTACCTCAAGATGGGATGTAAGCATACGGCATGACCGCTGTCACCCACTACAAATGCAAACTCAATACTTTCTAGGAACTTGATAACTGAGATGTTGTGGGCGTATGACAAGGTTGCTATTACCTTAAGATGAGATGTGAACATAAGGCACGACCGCTATCACCAACTGCAAATGCGAACTTGGGACTTTCTAGGAACGTGATAATTGTGATGCTGCGAGGCCTACGACACGGCCTATATTACCTTAAGATGGGATGTGAGCATATAGCACGGCCGCCATCACCTAATACATATTCGAACATTTGGGATTTCTCTGGGAGCTTGATAACTGGGATAATGCAAGGCATACGATACGGGCACTATTACCTCAAGATAGGATGTAAGCATATGGCACGACCGTTACCACACACTACAGAAATGTAAACTCGGGATTTCTCTACGAACTTGGTAATTATGGTGATGATAGGCGTATGACACGATCGCTATAGCCTCTAGATGGGATGTAAGCATACGGCACGACCACTATCACCAACTGCAAATGCGAACTCGAAACTTTCTAGGAACTTGATAATAGTGATGCTGTGTGGCGTACAACACGATAACTATTATCTCAAGATGGGATGTAAGCATATGGCACAGACGCATTCACCCAATACAAATTCGAACATACGAGATTTCTCTGGGAGCTTGATAACTACGACAATGCGAGGTGTACGATAAGGTCACTATTACCTTAAGATAGGATGTGAGCATATGACACGGCCGCTATAACATTATAGAAATGCAAACTCGGGATTTCTCATGGTACTTGATAACTTTGATGATGATAGGCATATGACACAATCGCTATTACCTCAAGATAGGATGTAAGCATACGGCACGACTGCTATCACCCATTGCAAATGCGAACTTGTGACTTTCTAGGAACTTGATAACAGTGATTCTGCGAGGCGAACGACATGGCCGCTATTACCTCAAGATGCAATGTGAGCATACGGCACAACCGCTATCACCCACAAAAATACGAACTCGAAACTTTCTAGGAACTCGATAACTGTGATCCTACGAGGTGTACGACACTGTTACTATTACCTCAAGATGGGATGTGAGTATACGGCATGGCCGCTGTAACCCATTGCAAATGAGAACTCGGGACTTTCTAGGAACTTGATAATTATGATGCTGCGAGACGTATGACATGGCCGCTATTCCCTCAAGAAAGGATGTAAGCATACGGCATGGGCGCTATCAGCACCTACAAATTCGAACAAATGTGAATTCTCTAGGAGCTTGATAACTGGGATAATGTGAGGCGTATGATATAGGCACTATTACCTCAAGATAAGATGTGAGCAAATGGCACGGTCGTTATCACACACTACATAAAAGAAAACTTGGGATTTCTCTACAAACTTGATAATTATGGTGATGATAGGCATATGACACGATCACTATAACCTCAAGATGGGATGTGAGCATATGGCACGACCGCTATCACCCATAGCAAATGTGAACTCGAAACTTTCTAGGAACTTGATAACTGTGATGTTGTGAGGCGTACGACATAGTTGCTATTCCCTCAAGATGGGGATGTGAGCATACGGCACAACCGTTATCACCCACTACAAATGTTAACTTAGGACATTCTAGGAACTTGATAACTGTGACGCTGCGAGGCATACGACATGGCCGCTATTACCTCAAGATGGGATTTGAACGACACGATTGCTATCACCCACTGTAAATGTGAACTCGAGACTTTCTAGGTACTTAATAACTGTGATGCTGTGAGGCGTACGACACGGCCGCAGTTACCTCAAGATGGGATGTGAGCATATGGCATGGCCGTTATCACCCACAACAAATGTGAACTCTAAACTTTCTAGGAACTTGATAACTGTGATGTTGCGAGGCGTACGACACGTTCGCTATTACCTAAAGATGGCATGTGAGCATACAACACGACTCCTCTCACCCACTGCAAATGTAAACTCGAAACTTTCTAGGAACTTGATAACTGTGATCCTGCGAGGCGTACGACACGGTTGCTATTACCAAAAGATGGGATGTGATCATACGGCACAACTGCTATAACCCATTGCAAATGCGAACTCGGGACTTTCTAGGAACTTGATAACTGTGATGCTGCGAGGCGTACGACACGGCCGCTATTCCCTTAAGAAGGGATGTGAGCATATGACATGGGCGCTATCACCCCATACAAATTCAAACATACGAGATTTCTCTGGGAGCTTGATAACTGCGATAATGCGAGGCGTACGATATGATTGCTACTATCTCAACATAGGATGTGAGCATACGGCACGGCCGCTATCATACACTACGGAAATGCAAACTCGGGATTTCTTTGGGAACATGATAACTGTGATAATGATAGGTGTACGACACGATCGCTATTACCTTAAGATCTATTACCTCAAGATGGGATGCAAGCATACGACACGACTGCTATCACCCACTACAAATGCGAACTCGATACTTTCTAGGAACTTGATAACTGTGATGTTGCGAGGCGTACGGCAAGGTCGCTATTACCTTAAGATGAGATGTGAACATATGGCACGACCGCTATCACCCACTGCAAATGCGAACTCGGGACTTTCTAGGAACTTGATAACTGTGATGTTGCAAGGCGTACGACATGGCCAATATTACCTCAAGATGGGATGTGAGCATACGACACGGCCGCTATCACCTAATACAAAATCGAACATATGGGATTTCTCTGGGAGCTTGGTAACTGGGATAGTGCGAGGTGTACAATACGGGCACTATTACCTCAAGATAGGATGTGAGCATATGGCACGACTGTTATCAAACACTACAGAAATGCAAACTCAGGATTTCTCAACGAACTTCATAATTATGGTGATGATAGGCGTACGACATGATCGCTATAACCTCAAGACGGGATGTAAGCATACGGTATGACCACTATCACCCACTGCAAATGCAAACTCGAAACTTTCTAGGAACTTGATAACAGTGATGTTGCGTGGCGTACAACACGATCACTATTACCTCAAGATGGGATGTAAGCATATGGCACGGACGCATTCACCCTATACAAATTCGAACATACGGGATTTCTCTGGGAGCTTGATAACTACGACAATGTGAGGCGTACGATAAGGTCACTACTACCTCAAGATAGGATGTGAGCATAAGACACGGCCGCTATCACATACTATAGAAATGCAAACTCGGGATTTTTCATGGTACTTGATAACTTTGATGATGATAGGCATATGACACAATCACTATTACCTCAAGATAGGATGTAAGCATATGGCACGACCGCTATCACCCATTGCAAAAGCAAACTCATGACTTTCTAGGAACTTGATAACTGTGATTTTGCGAGGCGTATGACATGGCTGCTATTACCTCAAGATTCGATGTGAGATTACGGCACAACCGCTATCACTTACAGCAAATGCGAACTCGAAACTTTCTAGGAACTCGATAACTGTGATCCTGTGAGGCCTACGACACGGTCGCTATTACCTCAAGATGGGATGTGAGCATACGGCATAACTACAGTAATCCATTGTAAATGTGAACTCGAGACTTTCTAGGAACTTGATAACTATGATGCTGCGAGACATATGACACAGCCGCTATTCCCTTAAGAAGGGAAGTGAGCATACGGCGTGGGCACTATCACCCCCTACAAATTTGAACATACGGGATTTCTTTAGGAGCTTGATAACTAGGATAATGTGAGGCATACGATATGGGCACTATTACCTCATGATAGGATGTGAGCATGTGGAACGTCCGTTATCACACACTACAGATATGCAAACTCGAGATTTCTTTGCGAACTTCATAATTATGGTGATGATAGGCGTACGACATGATTGCTATAACCTCAAGATGGGATGTCAGCATACGGCACAACCACTATCACCCACACCAAATGCGAACTCCAAACTTTCAAGGAACTTTATAACAGTGATGCTGCGTGGCGTACAACACGATCACTATTACCTCAGGATGGGATGTAAGCATATGGCACGGACGCATTCACTCAATACAAATTCGAACATACGGGATTTCTTTGGGAGCTTGATAACTACGACAATGCAAAGAGTACGACAAGGTCACTATTACCTCAAGATAGGATGTGAGCATTCGACACGGCCGCTATCACACACTACAGAAATGTAAACTCGCGATTTCTCATGCTAGTTGATAACTTTGATGATGATAGGCATATGACATAATCGCTATTACCTCAAGATAGGATGTAAGCATACGGCACGACCTCTATCACCCAGTACAAATGCGAACTTGTGACTTTCTAGGAACTCGATAACTGTGATCCTACGAGGCGTACGTCAAGGTCACTATTACCACAAGATGGGATGTGAGCATACGGCACGACCGCTGTAACCCATTGCAAATGTGAACTTGGGACTTTCGAGGAACTTGATAACTGTGATGCTGCGAGGCGTACGACAGGGTCGCTATTCCCTCAAGAAGCGATGTGAGCATACAACATGGGCGCTATCACCACCTACAAATTCGAACATACAGGATTTCTCTGGGTGCTTGATAACTGCGACAATGCGAGGCGTACGATACGGTTGCTATTACCTCAACATAGGATGTGAGCATACGGCACGGCCACTATCACAGACTACGGAAATGCGAACTCGAGATTTCTTTGGGAACATGATAACTGTGACGATGATAGGAGTACGACATGATTGCTATTACCTTAACATAGGATGTAACCATACGGCACGATCGTTATCACCCACTACAAATGCGAACTCAAAACTTTCTAGGAACTTGATAACTGTGATGTTACGAGGCATACGACAAGGTCGCTATTACCTTAAGATAAGATGTGAACATACGGCATGACCACTATCACCCACTACAAATGCGAAATCGGGACTTTCTAGGAACTCAGTAATTGTGATGCTGTGAGGCGTGCGACATGGCTACTGTTACCTCAAAAAGGGATGTAAGCATACGTCACGACTGCAATCACCCAATACAAATTTGAACATATGGGATTTCTCTGGGAGCTTGATAACTACGATAATGCGAGGCATACGATATGTGCACTATTACCTCAAGATAGGATGTGAGTATACAGCATGGCCGCTATCACACACTACTGAAAAGCAATCTTGAGACTTTTATGGGAACTTGATAATTCTGATGATGATAGGCGTACGACACAATCGCTATTACCTAAAGATGGGAAATAAGCATACGGCATGACCGCTATCACTCACAGCAAATACGAACTCGTGACTTTCTAGGAACTTGATTACTGTGATTCTGCGAGGGGTACGACATGGCCGCCACTACCTCAAGGTAGGATGTGAGCATACGGCACGACCGCTATCACCCACTGCAAAGGTGAACTGGGGTCTTTTCTAGGAACTTGATAATCGCAATGATAAGAGGCGTACGACACGGACGCTATTACCTCAAGATAGGATGTGAGAATATGGCACGGCTGCTATCACACACTACAGAAATGCAAACTCGAGATTTCTGTGGGAACATGACAACTGTGATGATGATAGGTGTAAAACACGATCGTTATAATCTCAACATGGGATGTAAGCATACGGCACGACCGCTTTCACCCACAGTAAATGCGAACCTGAAACTTTCTAGGAACTTGATAACTATGATGCTGCGAGGCATACGACACGGTCTCTAATACCTAAAGATGGGATGTGAGCATACGGCATGACCGCTATCACCCACTATAAATGCGAACTCAAAACATTCTAGGAACTTGATAACTGTGATGCCGCGAGGCGTACGACACGGTCACTATTACCTCAAGAAGGGATGTGAGTATACGGCGTGACCACTATCACCCACTGCAAAGGCGAACTCGAAACATTCTAGGACCTTGATAACTGTGATGCAGGTGCACAACAGGGTCACTATTACCTCAAGATGGGATGTGAGCATACGACATGACTACTATCACCCACTGCAAATGTGAACTCATGACTTTCTAGGAACTTGATAACTCTGATGTAGCGAGGCATAAGACATGGTTGCTAATACCTCCAGATTGGATGTGAGCATATGGCATGACTACTATCACCCATTACAAATACGAACTCGAAACATTCTAGGAACTTGATAACTTTGATGCAGTGATGCATATGACACGATCGTTATTACCTTCAGATAGGATGTGAGCATACGGCACGGCCTCTATCACACACTACAGAAATGCAAACTCAGGTTTTCTCTAGGAACATGATAACTGTGATGATGTTAGGCGTACGACACGATTACAATTACCTCAAGGTAGGATGTAAGCATTTAGCACGACCGCTATCAGAAACTGCAAATGCGAACTCGAAACTTTCTTGGAACGGCCGCTATTACCTCAAGATAGGATGTGAGTGTAAGGCACGGCTGCTATCACACACTACAGAAATGCAAACTCGAGATTTCTCTGGGAACATGATAAATGTGATGATGATAGGCTTACAACACAATTGCTATTATCATAACTTGGGATGTAAGCATAGGGCACGACCGCTATCACCCATTGCAAATGCAAACTCGAAACTTTCTAGCAACTTGATAACTGTGATGCTGCGAGGCATAGGAAACGGTTGCTAATACCTCAAGATGTGATGTGAGCATACGGCATGACCGTAATCACCCACTGCAAATGCGAACTCGAAACATTCTAGGAACTTGATAATTGTGATGCCGCGAGGCGTACGACCTGGTCAAAATTACCTCAAGACGGGATGTGAGCATACGGCGCAACCGCTATCACCCACTGCAAATACGAACTCGAAACATTCTAGGAACTTGATAACTGCGATGCCATGAGGCGTATGACATGAAAACTATTACCTCAAGATAGGATGTGAGCATACGGCACGACAACTATCACCCACTACAAATGCAAACTCGAAACATTCTAGGAACTTGATAACTGTGATGCTGCAATGTATACAACACGATCGCTAATACCTCAAGATGGGTTGTCAGCATACGGCATGACTGCTATCACCCACTGTAAATACGAACTCAAAACATTCTAGAAACTTGATAAGTTTGATGCCGCAAGGCATACGACACGGTCACTATTACCTCAAGATAGGATGTGAGCATACGGCATGACCGCTATCACACTTTACAGAAATGCAAACTCGGGATTTCTCTGGGAACATGATAACTGTGATGATGTTAGGCATACGACACGATTACTATTACCTCAAGATGGGATATAAGCATTCGGCATAACCACTATCACAAACTGCAAATGCGAACTCGAAACTTTCTAAGAACTTGATGACTGTGCTGCTACGAGGCGTAAGACATGGTTGCTATTACCTCAAGATGGTGTACGATACGGTCATAGTTAAATCAAGGTAGGATGTGAGCATATGGCATGACCGCTATTACACAACACAGAAATGCAAACTCGAGAATTCTCAAGGAACATGATAATTGTGATAACGATAGGCGTACGACACGATCGCTATTACCTCAAGATGGGATGTAAGCTTACCGCATGACCGCTATAACCCACTACAAATGCAAACACGAAACTTTCTAGGAGCTTGATAACTGTGATGCTGCATGGGGTACGACACGGTCGCTGTTACTTCAAGATAGGATGTGAGCATACAGCACGACCACTATCACATACTACAGAAATGCAAACTCAGGACTTCTATAGGAACTTGATAATTGTGATGATGATAGGCGTACGACACAATCGCTATTACCTCAAGATGGGATATAAGCATACGGCATGACTGCTATCACCCACTGCAAATGCGAACTCGTGACTTTCTAGGAACTTGATAATTGTGATTTTGCAAGGGGTACGACACGGCCACCATTACCTCAAGATAGGATGTGAGCACGACCGCTATCACCCACAGCAAAGGCGAACTTGGGACTTTTCTAGGAATTTAATAAATGCAATGATAAGAGGCATATGACACTATCGCTATTACCTCAAGATAGGATGTGAGCATACGGCACGACCGCTATCACACACTAAAGAAATGCAAACACGATAATTCTCTAGGAACATGATAACCGTGATAATGATAGGCGTACAACACGATCGCTATTATCTCATCATGGGATGTAAGCAAACGGCACGACCGCTATCACCCACTACAAATGCGAACTCAAAACTTTCTAGGAACTCGATAACTGTGATGTTGCAAGGCATACAACACAGTTGCTAATATCTCAAGATTGGATGTGAGCATACGGCACGACCGCTATCACCTACAGCAAATGCGAACTCGAAACATTCTAGGAACTTGATAACCGTGTTGACGCGAGGCACACGACACGGTCACTATTACCTCAAGATGGGATGTAAGCATACGGCACGACCGCTATCACCCACCGCAGAGGCGAACTCGGGACTTTTCTAGGAACTTGGAAATTGCAATGATAAGTGGCATTCGACACGGTCGCTATTACCTCAAAATAGGATGTGAGCATACGGCACGGCCGCTATAACACACTACAGAAATGTGAACTTGGGATTTCTCTGGGAACATGATAATTGTGGTGATGTTAGGCGTACAAGACGATTACTATTACCTCAAGATGGGATGTAAGCATACGACACAACAGCTAACACAAACTGCAAATGTGGACTTGAATATTTCTAGGAAATTGATGACTGTGATGTTGCGAGGTGTACGACACGGTAGCTATAACCTCAAGACGGGATGTGTGCATACGGCGCGACTACTATCACCTACTACAAAGGCGAACTCAAAACATTCTAGGAACTTGAAAAATGTGATGCCACGAGGCATACGACATGGTCACTATTACCTCATGATGGGATGCGAGCATATGACATGACCGCTATCACCCACTACAAATGTGAACTCGTGACTTTCTACGAACCTGATAACTGTGATGCTGCGAGGCATAAGACACAGTCGCTAATACCTCTAGATTGGATGTGAGCATAAGGCACGACCGCTATCACCCACTGCAAATGCGAACTCGAAACATTCTAGGAACTTGATAACTTTGATGCCGCGAGGCGTACGACACGATCGATATTACCTTCAGATAGGATGTGAGCATACGGCACGACCGTTATCACACACTACAAAAATCCAAACTTGGAATTTCTCTAGGAACATGATAACTGTGATGATGTTAGGCGTACGACACGATTACTAGTACCTCAAGATAGGATGGAAGCATTTGGCACGACCGTTATTAGAAACTGCAAATGCAAACTTGAAACTTTCTAGGAATTTGATGACTATGATGTTGCGAGGCGTAAGACACGTTTGCTATTACCTTAAGATGGGGTATGATACGGTCACAGTTATCTTAAGGTGGGATGTGAGCATACGGAACGGCCGTTATCACACACTACAGAAATGCAAACTCGGGATTTCTCAAGGAACATGATAACTGTGATGAGGATAGGCGTATGACACGACTGCTATCACCTCAAGATAGGATGTAAGCATCGGCATGACCGCTATCACCCACTGCAAATGCGAACTCGAAACTTTCCAGGAACTTGAAAACAGTGATGCTGCGAGGCATACGATACAGTCGCTAATACCTCAAGATGGGATGTGAGCTTACGGCATGACCTCTATCACCCACTGCAAATGCGAACTGGAAACATTCTAGGAACTTGATAACTGTGATGCCGCGAGGAGTACGACACGTTCACTATTACCCTATGGGATGTGAGCATACGGCACGACCGCTATCACCCATTGCAAATGTGAACTCGAAACATTATAGGAACTTGAAAACTGTGATGTCGCGAGAAGTACGACAAGGTCACTATTACCTCAAGATGGGATGTGAGCATACGGCATGACCGCTATCACCCACTGTAAAGGCGAACATGGGACTTTTCTAGGAACTTGATAACTACAATGATAAGTGGCATTCGACATGGTTGCTATTACCTCAAGATAGGATGTGAGCATACGGCACGACCGCTATAACACACTACAGAAGTGCAAACTCTGGATTTCTCTAGGAACATAATAACTGTGATGATGTTAGTCGTATGACAAGATTACTATTACCTCAAGATGGGATGTAAGCATACAGCACAACCGCTATCACAAACTCCAAATGCGAACTAGGAACTTTCTAGGAACTTGATGACTGTGATGTTGCGAGGCGAATGACACGGTCGCTATTACCTTAAGATGAGATGTGAGCATACGGCACGACCGCTATCACCCACTGCAAATGCGAACTCAGAACTTTCTAGGAACTTGATAACTGTGATGCTGCGAGGTGTACGACACGGCCGCCATTACCGCAAGATGGGATGTGAGCATACGGCATGGCCATTATCACCAAATATAAATTCAAACATATGAAATTTCTTTGGGAGCCTGATAATTGCGATAATGCGAGGCATACAATACTGGCACTATTACCTCAAGATAGGATGTGTGCGTACAACACGATCGCCATCACACACTACAAAAATGCAAAATTGGGATTTCTCTATGAACTTGATAATTATGATGATGATAGGCGTATGACATGATCGCTATAGCCTCAAGATATGTTGTAAGCATACGTCACGACCACTATCACCCACTGCAAATGCGAACTCGAAACAATCTAGGAACTTGATAATTGTGATGCCGCGAGGCATACAACATAGTCACTATTCCCTCAAGATGGGATGTGGGCATAGAGCACGATCGCTATCACCCATTGCAAAGGCGAACTTGGTACTTTCTAGGAACTTGATAACTGCAATGATAAAAGGCGTACGACATAGTCGCTGTTACCTCAAGATAAGATGTGAGCATATGGCACAGCCGCTATAACACACTATAGAAATGCAAACTCTGGATTTCTCTGCAAACATAATAACTGTGATGATGTTAGTCGTACAACAAGATTACTATTACCTCAAGATGGGATGTAAGCATATGGCACAACCGCTGTCACAAACTGCAAATGCAAACTTGGAACTTTCTAGGAACTTGATGATTGTGATGTTGCGAGGCGATTGACACGGTCACTATTACCTTAAGATGGGATGTGAGAATACAGCACGACCGCTGTCACCCACAGCAAATGCAAACTTGGGACTTTCTAGGAACTTGATAGTTCTGATGCTGCGAGGCGTATGACACGGCTGCCATTACCTCAAGATGGGATGTGAGCATACGTCACGGCCGCTACCACCAAATAGAAATTCGAACATATGGAATTTCTCTAGTAGCCTGATAACTGTGATAATGCGAGGCGTACAATATGGGCACTATTACCTCAAGATAGGATGTATGCATACAGCACGGTTGCTATCACACACTACAGAAATGCAAAATTGGGATTTCACTGTGAACTTGATAATTATGAAGATGATAGGTGTACGACACGATCGCTATAACCTCAAGATATAATGTAAGCATACGGAACAACCAGTATCACCCATTGCAAATCCGAACTCGAAACAATCTAGGAATTTGATAACTGTGATGCTGCGAGGCATATGACATGGTCACTATTACCTCAAGATGGGATGTGGGCATACGGCACGATTGCTATCACCCATTGCAAAGGCCAACTCGGGACATTCTAGGAATTTGATAACTGCAACGATAAGAGGCGTACGACACGGTTGTTGTTACCTTAAGATAGGATGTGAGCATACGGCACGGCTGCTATCACACATGACAGAAATGCAAACCCAAGACTTCTAGGTGTACGACAGAATCATTATTACCTCAAGATGGGATATAAGCATACGGCATGACCACTATCACCCACTGCAAATGCGAACTCGTGACTTTCTAGGAACTTGATAACTGTGATTTTGCAAGGGGTAAAACACAGCTGCTACTATCTCAAGATGGGATGTGAGCATACGGCACGACCGCTATCACCGATTGCAAATCCGAACTCAAAACGTTCTAGGAACTTCATAACCGTGATGCCGCGATGCATACGACACTATCACTATTACCTCATGATGGGATGTGAGCATATGGCACGATTGCTATCACCCACTGTAAATGCGAACTCGAAACGTTCTTGGAACTTGAAAACTGTGATGTCGTGAGGCGTATGACACGGTCATTATTACCTCAAAATGGGATGTGAGCATACGGCACGACTGTTATCACCCATTGCAAATGCGAACTCGGGACTTTTCTAGGAACTTGATAACTGCAATGATGTGAGGCATACGTCATGGTCGCTATTACCTTAAGATAGGATGAGAGCATACGACACGACCGCAATCACACACAACAGAAATGCAAACTCGGGATTTCTCTGGGAACTTGATAACAGTGATGATGATAGGCGTACGACATGATCTCTATTACCTCAAGATAGGATGTAAGCATAAGGCACGACCGCTATCACCCACTACAAATTTGAACATACGAGATTTCTCTGGGAACTTGATAACTGCAACGATGCGAGGCATACGACACTGTCGCTATTACCTCAAGATAGAATGTGACATATGTCACGGCCGCTATCACCCATTAAAAATGCGAATTCCGATCTCTCTAGGTACTTGATAATTGTGATGCTGCCAGGCGTACGACATGGTCGCTATTACCTCTAGATGGGATATGAGCATATGACACGATTGCTATCACCCACTGCAAATGCGAACTCAAAACTTGAAAGTTCAAAAACGTGTACAAAAACACTTTTGAACGTTTAGACCCCCAAAAACCAATTTAATCAACACACGCAATATGTTAAACAATAGTGTGCGGAAACTTAACATATGCTATAACATGGTATTGATTAAACAACTATCTAAGCCACAACAAAATAAACCACAGCAGATAATGTAAAAGCAGAGATAGAGAGGAAGGAAGATGCAAACACAGCGATAACACCAGATATGTTATCGAAGAGGAAACCGAAGACCTCGGCGAAAAACCTCTCCGCCGCCCTCCAAGCGGTAATCAATCCACTAGAAAATACAGTTGGGATACAAGGACAGCAATAGACCCTCCAAGCCTAATCTACCCAATGCACCTAAGCCCTCCAAGCTTCTTGCTCCAACGAGGTTGCGCCGAACCTTTTTCTTTTCTAGCTTTCCGGATTCCGCTACTTCACCGTAGCATCAACCAATAAAGATTGGCTCCTTCCTAACTGCTTCCCAGAACTCCAAACGACTGTCTCACAGAGATGATAATGGTGAGAACCAGGTTTGGTATAATGCCTCTCAAGGATTTGACAATGGAGAGGAAGAGAGTGAGGGATTTTGATGAGACTCTAAGGTAGAGATTGTGGGTAAAACAATTTGGTTTTTCTTTAGGGTTTCTCTCTCAAAATTCTCTCTGGAAGCTCTCTTTCAATCGTGGGTTAAAAGGGTATTTATACTGAAGAGGAGTGGAATGCGAAACGTCAGGTTTTTCCAAAACAGGGGTGGCTCGCGGCTTGACCTCGCGGCTTGACTAAGTCGCGAGTTCCAGTCGCGAGTTAACCGTATGGCCAGTTGTCCTGTTTTGTCCTGTAGTGCTCCAGCTAGCATGACTGTTCATCTTCCAGCATGCTTGGCACGTGTGCAGATTCTGGCGGGTTGAAGCCGCGAGTCCAGTCGCGAGTCCCAGCCGCGACTCTCTGTTTTCTTGCACACTCTTGAGCAATCTTCACACTATCTCACTCACTACCCTTACAACAATCCCACCTAAATACAGGGTTACTAAATGCTGAATTACAAGCAAATTTGGCACGGAATAAAGCCAATTAGATGGTTGAATAAATTCAACCTTACAATCTCCCCCTTTGGCTATTCCGTGACAAAACCCTAAAACAGACTCTAGACTTAACATGTGAGTTGGGAACAGTTGATCAAAACTCACTCACACCTAACTCTAGAAGCTGTGAAGCACTTGAATCATATGAACATAAACTCCTGAAACACAACAATACACCATGATCATTGTAAGCAGAAAATTATTAATGCATATGAAACAGGCAAAAAGAGATCAAGCATAAGATGGAGTTAATGAACAAACCATGGCTTGATCAACCAAGTGAACACCACAAGGTAGTGATCACAGTGTTCATTCACACTTGGAATGAACACAAAGACATACAAGTTAACAAGCACAAGGCAAGACACTTGTATACTCAACACTCAACCAATGCATAGCTCACATGGCATATGCATCTAGGAACAATCCTACAAGGGCACAAGAGTGACAGTACATAAACCACAATGCTGAACATTTAGATTTAAAATACTGATTTCACATAGCATAAAGGCTGCACTTAAGCATGGTACATACCACAAGGCCTACAAACTATGCATAAAACATAAACCCTCAAAGCTTACAAAAGCATATGGGTACAAACCAACAAATACCTGAATAACATCATCAAACATATATAAAAGTTTATCCAAGAGTATATGAGGAAAGTTAGAAACAGTTATACACCAAAACACAGTGTATCAAAAACATAAAAACCATAAAAACACTAATTACTCCCCCTCAACAAATTACTCCCCCTCAAGAGCTGCTTTTCTGCTTCAATTATCAATGAACTTTCTCCCCCTTTTTGACATGGAATGGCCAAAGGGTCACTGGTCATGCTGAGTTGTGAAGCTGTCAAGTGTAGCAGCCAAGACATCAATCTGGTCTTGCATGGCTCTCATTCTGTCAGAATGCTCAGTCTGGACTGCCCTGATCCCATCAAGCCTTTCCAGAATGATCTGGAAAGCATCTGGAGGTGCAGCTGCAGAAGTTGAAGCTCTGGACCTCTTGCCACTCCTCCTTGGTGTTGAGGTGGATGCATGCCCTGCTGCCTCTGCATCAGTCTCCATTGGGACTTCCTCTCCTTCATCACCTTCATCTTCTTCTCCTGGAAGCCTAACACTGATCCTTTTGCAGGTAAGTTTGTTGATTGCAGAGGGTGTGGACATGTGACTGATGTCTTGAGGAATTTGAACACCCTTCCTTCGAAATATCCTCATTAGGAGGCTGGGAAAGATCAGTTTTGGTCTAGATGTTGTTCTTGTCTCATCCACAATGATGTCAAAGATGTGGGAACTTATATCTATGAAGTTCTTCTCTTTGAGATCCATCAGAAAAATTGCTCTAGCACAATTGATTGTGGTCAACTTCCTAATAGGATAAAGGTTAAACATCATTATTATGGTTAGAACCCTCATGTCCACTGGAAAGGCAGTGGTATTCAAACACTTCCCTTCTCTCTGCCCACCTATTCTCTGTTGAACTGTTTCAATAGAGACACTCCTATCCTTGAAATTGACAAACTCCTCATCATCCAAACCCTCAAGCCCTAGTACATCATCTATGACATGTGCATCCAAGATGAATTCTTTCCCTCTAACCCAGCAATTTAACTCATTCTCCTTTATCACAGCATTTGAATAAAATTCTCTAATCAGAGGTTCACACACCAAAGGGAAATCACTTAAAAGTTTGTCCCATCCTCTTCCTTCAAAACAACTGGGAATAAAAGTTTGTCTTAAATCATCCAAATCCACAAATCTCTCTTGAATGATTCCTGCATTCAAGAAGTTATCCTTGTATCTCTCAAAATGATGAACTGACCTAAACAATCTAGGATCCATCTTAAGTCTTTTGTCAGCCTTCTTCGCAGTAGATTTCTTCTTCTGAGGTGAAGGAGCCATCTGTGAACAATCAGAAAAGGCCACAACAACATATAACAATATATGTGCACAATCAGTCAGTACCATGTATTTAACAGAGAGAGATATCAATCAAACAAGTGAACTTCAAACACTTAACCAGCAAGCAATTTAGTTCAACCATATAGGTAAACTAATCCTAGGATAGGAAACACATGAACAACATGGTGAAGCTATCCTGAAGGCAAATAAATGACATTGAGGCAGATTATGGAAAATGATATGACATACACACAAAACATTGAGCCTAACAGAATCTTCCCACAGATTAACACACATGCACATCTTGCAAAGAAAAAAAAACACACAATTTCAACAGAACCAAAAGTAACATCTCAACAGCTCATAGTTCAGAATGAAATGAAAGGAATACTTAGCTAAGCACAAGAGCAATAGGACAAAGACTATCATTAACACAAACTATAACAACAGAATCCACAAGCTAAGCAAGAACAAAAAGCAGAGACCGAAACACAAACCCATTTCAAAAACACAATCAAATGTGAAAAATCAAGGGTAAAAGCACAAAATCAAGTAGAAAAGAGTGAAAATCAGAAAACCCATACCTGGAACTCGACGATTTTGGGCTGTAAGGATGCAACACAAGAAATTGGAAAAGGGAGCACGGAGTGTTTGGGAGGGAGAGTGTTTAGAGAGAAGATGAACAGTCACAAAAATTCGAGGGAAAAACTGAAAAAGTTTAAAAACTGCTCCTGTTTCTGCAAAACACGCGATTTTCGCGACTGGTTCAAGTCGCCACACAGTCGCCAGCTCAAGCCGCCAAAGTACTCAAGAGGAAAATTTTGAAAAATTTTTCTAAGTGTTTTTCGCGACTGGAAGGTCTACCCGCGAGTGAGTCGCGAGCTGAGCCGCGAAAATCTCTGAGTGAATCTCGCGACTGGACCTTCCACTCGCGAACAAGTCGCCAAAATTGACCAGCGAAGATGCGACTGAGGCACGCGACTTGACACACCCGCGACTGAGCCGCCAAAACAGGGCAAAACTGTATTTTTGAAATTTTCAGATTTTTCAGCAAAAACACTTTCCAAAAACACCTAAAACACTCAAAAATCTTTTTGTGCTTGAATTAACAAAGATTGAGTATGTGAAAACACATTTTATCAAGTACAATCACACAAATGAATAGGGCATTTATCAAACATAAACTTGTGTGTTGTGTGTGGATATCAGCATTGAAATAGTCCTTTGTCTAATGTGAAGGTTCAATGATCAATTCAACCAAGGCATACACAATTAGCACTAGATCATGTGACCAATCTCAATTACAGAAATATGAATATATGACTTCCCACACAACTTGATAACATAACTAGGAGCCTTTCATTTGACTCCACTTTCAGCCATAACATTTGATCTTTTGAGGCAATCATCTCTCATTGTGAGAGGTATAGACAACATTTTTCTTTGAAGAACAGGCCTTTGGCCTTTTTGAAAGAAATTTCACTTTTAATATAAAGTCGCTTACCCTTTTTCCTAGTCAAATACTAGAATGTGCGACAGGCTTTTGCAGCTCAATATCTCTTTTCATTTGGAGATTTACATTTAGTGAGCTCTTTTTAGCAAAAAAAATAAAAAATGGGAAGAGATATAGACACAAGTCTATGCATGTTTCAAGATCAACATAACCATTCACCAATCATTCATGACAAGTTTGAAGATCTATTTACAACAATCACATAGATTTCAAGATTTTTCCCATAGTGATATGAGTGCATGAAAACAAGTAATGTTCGAAAATGCACAAAGCCATTAGCACAAAGGTACACGGCAAAACGAGTTTTAAGACAAAAACTCAACAAAGTCAATCAAGCCCTTTTGATTTTCAAATGTTTATGTAATTTTTGGATTTTTGACTTAAGAAACAAAAAGATTGATAAAACACATTTAACAGATATTCACAAACAAACAACCAAAATCAAAAACAACAAGCATACCAAACAAACATAGTCACAAAGCATAGGAAGTATTAATGCATGGACATGTTGTAATGCTTATGCATGAGTACCCCTTTTCACCCATACGACACTTGCGTTTGGGGTGATTTCCTTAGAAGAGGATTGGGTACGGGAGTTAGGGCTTTCAAACCTTCGTGAGAAGCTTTCCAAGCAGTTGGTGAATGCACCAATCATCTTCATCACGTTCATCATTCCGGGATCTCCGTTTTGCTCTCTAGGTTGATCCCCTGCCCACGTTCTCCTATCAACTCTTGGTCCTCCTGACCTTTGAGGAGTAGCACTGTTCTTTGCTCTCAGCTTTTGGCAATTTGGTCGAGTGTGCCCTTGAAGTCCACAGTAATGGCACACATACATTCCTCTAGGACCTCTTTGTGGTCGTGGACGTGACTTGGCACGAGACTCGGACCTGCCCATAGACTGATTTCGATGATTCAGCATCCGTTGTTCTACCACATTCTTCTTTTTCTCCACCTCGAGGTTCACACTCGTAGAGTCAGCTACAACTGGATCTTTGGACTTCACAAACTTCACTTCTTTGGTGACATTTCCAGTTGAGCTACTTCCTCCGGTATATCTCAGTCCGGATTTGTCTGAGAAGCTCTTTTGAGATGATATAACATCATCAAGCTTCTTGGTGGTGACCCTCTCTATTTTTGCATTTGTTTGAACAACCTCATTCTCAAGGAATCTCACTTTAGTGTAGGCTTCGGACAGCTCACCATTAAGAGTTTCAATCTCGCATTTGGCCTCCCTATACCGGATTAGGAGACTTTTGTAGTCCTCCTCAGCCTTCTTCATCTTTCTCACTGCAGCCTTGGCCACCCTTGTGTATTCACCAGATTTCTCCAACAGTGAATTGTAATTTTCTTGAAGAGTAGCTGTGCTTTCTTCTTCTTCAGCTTCTGATTCTTCAACAATTCCTAGTGAGTCATCCTCACTATGTTCTCCAAGGTCTTGAACAAGCAAATTCAATTCATCCGAAGACTCAACATGAGCAATAGTCATGAAAGCTGAGTAGTTCCCTTCTCCATCACAGCTCTCCTCAGATTCTGAGTCGGACGAATCTGAATCACTCAAAGTCGTGGCGTACACCTTGCCTTTTGATTTCAAATAGTTAGGACATTCCCTCTTGAAGTGTCCATGCCCGTTGCATTCAAAACAAGTAACACCTTGTGTGGATTGGGATTCTTTTCCATCTTTCCTCTTGAAATCCCTCTTCTCCCTTCCAGAATTTTGGAAATTTCTCTTATCATCAAATTTTCCATTGTTTTTGAATTTCAAAAACTTCTTGAAATTTTTAACAAGATAGGCTACATCCTTGTCAACCATATCTTCTCCTGACGAGCCTTGATCTTCCACCTTCTCATTAACGGTCTTTAGAGCAATGGATTTACCCTTCCGTTGATTTGGCAGCGACATTTCATAGGTCTGTAAAGAACCAACCAGCTCCTGCACCTTGATGTCGTCAAGATCCTTGCTCTCTTCAATGGCTGTCACTTTGGCACGGAAGCTTTCCGGCAATGATCGAAGGATCTTCCTTACAATCTTAGAATCCTCCATCTTCTCCCCCAAGTTAAACTTGCTGACAACCACTTCATTTAACTTCCCATAGAATGAGTCGAAAGACTCATCCTCACTCATCTTGAGCTCCTCAAACCGAGTGGTCAGCATTTGTAACTTGGTATCTTTCACCTTCTTCGTGCCTTCATAAGTTGTTTCCAGAATCTCCCATGCATCTTTTGCAATAGTAATGTGAGAAATCCTGTGAAATTCATCTGGAGACACACCACAGAAAATAGCATTTAGTGCTTTACTGTTAGCATTAGATGCAGTAAGTGCTGCCTTATCCCATGTGGATTTGGCTGCTTCAGGTTTGGTCCAACCCATCTCAACAGCATCCCACACGGATTCATCAATGGAGCATAAAAAGGCTCTCATACGAACCTTCCAAAATGCATAATTACTTCCATCAAAATATGGAGGTGCATTAAGGGATTGAGACCTATCCATCTCAAAAAGAAAGGGGGTCAAGGATCACACAATGGTAATGAAACCAAACAGATGTGTACCCGCTCTGATACCAATTGAAAGTTCAAAAACGTGTACAAAAACACTTTTGAACGTTTAGACCCCCAAAAACCAATTTAATCAACACACGCAATATGTTAAACAATAGTGTGCGGAAACTTAACATATGCTATAACATGGTATTGATTAAACAACTATCTAAGCCACAACAAAATAAACCACAGCAGATAATGTAAAGGCAGAGATAGAGAGGAAGGAAGATGCAAACACAGCGATAACACCAGATATGTTATCGAAGAGGAAACCGAAGACCTCGGCGAAAAACCTCTCCGCCGCCCTCCAAGCGGTAATCAATCCACTAGAAAATACAGTTGGGATACAAGGACAGCAATAGACCCTCCAAGCCTAATCTACCCAATGCACCTAAGCCCTCCAAGCTTCTTGCTCCAACGAGGTTGCGCCGAACCTTTTTCTTTTCTAGCTTTCCGGATTCCGCTACTTCACCGTAGCATCAACCAATAAAGATTGGCTCCTTCCTAACTGCTTCCCAGAACTCCAAACGACTGTCTCACAGAGATGATAATGGTGAGAACCAGGTTTGGTATAAAGGCCTCTCAAGGATTTGACAATGGAGAGGAAGAGAGTGAGGGATTTTGATGAGACTCTAAGGTAAAGATTGTGGGTAAAACAATCTGGTTTTTCTTTAGGGTTTCTCTCTCAAAATTCTCTCTGGAAGCTCTCTTTCAATCGTGGGTTAAAAGGGTATTTATACTGAAGAGGAGTGGAATGCGAAACGTCAGGTTTTTCCAAAACAGGGGTGGCTCGCGGCTTGACCTCGCGGCTTGACTAAGTCGCGAGTTCCAGTCGCGAGTTAACCGTATGGCCAGTTGTCCTGTTTTGTCCTGTAGTGCTCCAGCTAGCATGACTGTTCATCTTCCAGCATGCTTGGCACGTGTGCAGATTCTGGCGGGTTGAAGCCGCGAGTCCAGTCGCGAGTCCCAGCCGCGACTCTCTGTTTTCTTGCACACTCTTGAGCAATCTTCACACTATCTCACTCACTACCCTTACAACAATCCCACCTAAATACAGGGTTACTAAATGCTGAATTACAAGCAAATTTGGCACGGAATAAAGCCAATTAGATGGTTGAATAAATTCAACCTTACAAAACTTTCCAAGAACTTGATAACAGTGATGATGCGTGGCGTATGACACTGTCGCTGTTACCTCAAGATAGGATGTGAGCATACGACACGGCTGCTATGACAAACTACAGAAATGCAAACTCGAGACTTCTATGAGAACTTGATAATTGTGATGATGATAGGCGGACGACACAATCGTTATTACCTTAAGATGGGATATAAGCATAAGGCATGACCGCTATCACCCACTGCAAATGCAAACTCGTGACTTTCTAGGAACTTGATAACTATGATTCTGCAAGGGGTACGACATGGCCACTACTATTTCAAGATGGGATGTGAGCATACGGTACGACCGCTATCACCCATTGCAAATGCGAACTCTAAACATTCTAGGAACTTGATAACTGTGCTGTCGCGAGGCATACGACATGGTCACTATTACCTCATGATGGGATGTGAGCATACGGCACGACCGCTATTGCCCACTGTAAATGCGAACTTGGGACTTTTCTAGGAACATGATAACTGCAATGATGCGAGGCATACGACACGGTCGCTATTACCTCTAGATAGGATGTGCGTGTACGGTATGGTCGCTATCACACACTACAGAAATGCAAACTCGGTATTTCTCTAGGAATATAATAACTGTGATGATGTTAGGCATACGACACGGTCGCTATTACCTCAAGATGGGATGTAAGCATACGGCACGACCACTATCCCAAACTGTAAATGCGAACTCGAAACTTTCTAGGAACCTAATGACTGTGATGCTATGAGGCATAAGACGCGGTTGCTATTACCTCAAGATGGGATGTGAGAATATCGTACGACCGCCATCACCAACTGCAAATGCGAACTCGGGACTTTTCTAGGAACTTGATAAAGGCATTGAAGCGAGGCATACGACATAGTCGCTATTATCCCAAGATAGGATGTGAGCATACGGCATGGCTGCTATCAACCATTGTAAATGTGAACTCAGAACTTTCTAGGTACTTGATAATTGTGATGCTACCAGGCGTACAACACGATCGCTATTACCTTAAGATGGGATGTGAGCATATGACACGACCGCTATCACCCACTGCAAATGCAAACTCGAAACTTTCTAGGAACTTGATAAATGTAAAATCCATGCATATCAGTATCTTATTTTTCCAAAGATACACCCTATTCTGAATGGATCTATCCCTTTTCCTATTGAGGTACATTTCCCATCGGCATAAACCAAAACATCTTCAGCAGACCACTGGGTCTTGGCGGTGTTGTAGATAAAGAACAACCTCGAAGGCGTCTTCATATCTTGACTTGGATTTTAGATCCCTTTAATTTTCTAGTCCTAAGTAGAAATTCAAGCAAGCACAACTTATTGGTTTTTCTTTTAAGATGTGACCGAACCAAGATGGCTGCCTACGTACCTCCAAGAAAAAGGATCAGGTCATCACGTAGTTCAGCTGACTTTTTGATTTCCTTATATTTTTCCTAAACTGCCTTTTTAGGTTTTCAGTCTAGCAGGCTCTCTCACACTCTTTCTTTTTCTCTCCTTTTGCATAAATTGACCTTCTGGGTTTTCAATCTACCACTTTACATATATATATATATAATTTTTTTTCTCTTTTTGACATAGAAATAAAAATGAGGAGCACTGTGAGGCCCTTTTCATGCCAAGTACCGTATAATGGTATTAGAATTGGTGGGCATATTGAAGTCATACCCGTCCATGTCGGCTAGAATCAAGGCTCCCCTGGAAAAGGCCTTTTTTACCATGTATAAGCCCTCGTAAGTTGAGGCAAACTTTCATCTGTGATTAGGCAGGGCCTGGTGCACTTCTTCAAGACTAGATCATCTTCTTCAATACTAGATCGCCTTCTTCAATGACTCTGGGTCTAACTTTCTTGTTGAACGCTCACTTGTGCACTTCTCATCTATCATGTTCAGTTGTTCATATCAGGAGCGGGCCCATTCAGCTTTTGATAGCCTGTCTGAGATAAAATTCGAAGAGATGGGATCTTTACTTCTGCAAGGAGGACGACCTTTATGCCATATACCAGTGAATATAGGGTCGCACTCGTAGAGGTATGAACAGAAGTGTGATATGCAGACAGAGCAAATAGCAAGTATTCATGCCAATCCTTTTACATGTTGTCATCTTCACCAAGATTTTCTTTATGATCTTGTTATCAGCTTCCACTATACCATTCATCTGAGGACGATAGGAAACTAAATTTCTGTGTTCAATCTTGAACTGTTGGCATAGTTGCTGGATCATTTTTCCATTTAGGTTCATCCCACTGTCTGTAATGAGCTCTCCTGGCACGCCGTAGCGGCAAATAATGTTGTGTTTCAAGAATCGGGCTACCACGACTTGAGTGACGCTCTTGTACGAGGCGGTTTCCACCCACTTTGTGAAATAATCGATGGCCACTAAGATGTATTCGTGACCATTTAAGGCTTTCAAAATCATGGGTCCAATGACATCCATACCCCAGGCTGAGAAGGGTCATGGTGCTGTTAAAGAGTGCAATGGTTGAGGAGGAGCGTTCTTCTTGTCTTGATAGGCTTTGCATCCGTGGCATGTCCTCACGTGTTTAATGCAATCATTTTCCATGGTGAGCCGGTAATAACCGACTTTCATAATCTTGCAAGCCAGTAGGGGTCCACTAGCATGAGCCCCAAGTAAACCCTCATGCATTTCTTCCATCAGGTGATTAGCCTCAGAGGCATCTACGCATCGGAGCAAGGTGGAGTCGTGGTTCCTTTTGAACAGGACTTCTCCACTCAAGAAAAATTGGCAAGCCATGCGCCAGATAAACTTCTTTTCATTATCTGTTGCACCAGATAGGTATTCACTATTCCTAATATAAGCCTTGATATCATGGTACCATGGCTTTCCATCGACTTTGACTTCGACACTCATGCATTCTTCGATGTTCATGCAATAGGTTGGAATGCAGTGGACTTCTATGCGTAGTTGCCACAAATCATCTCCTTCTAATAACTTGACCATGCTAGCTAGAGTAGCCAAGGTGTCTACAAACTAGTTGTGAGCTTGGGGCAAATATGCGAATGTGATGTTTCGAAACTTCGAAATCAAACGGCTGACACATTTCTGATATGGAATCAACTTAGTGTCTTGAGCTTGCCACTTTCCTTAGATTTGGGAGATGATCAACAGGGAATTTCCAAAGACGCTCAAGTCATTAGCTCCAAACTCTAGGGCCACTTGCAACCCGACTACGCATGCTTCATATTCGGTGATGTAGTTAGTGCAACTGATATTCAGCTTGACTGAAACAGGGATTTTCTAGCCCTTGGGGGAAACTAAGATTCCCATTCTATTTCTAGTAGAATTGGCAGCTCCATCAAAATAAATCTTCCAACACCGCAATTCCACATTATCTAGTTCTGGCTCTAGTGCCAAGACATCCTCCTCAGGGAAGAGGGATTCTAAAAGTTCTGGATCATTTAGCGGCTGATCCACTAGGTAATCGGCTATGGCTTGGCCCTTGATGGCCTTTCTTGTCACAAACACAATGTCGAACTCAGAGAGCAACATTTGCCAGCAAGGGATCTTCCCTGTAAGAGCTGGCTTTTCAAAGATGTACTTAATGGGATCCATGCGGGAAATGAGCCGCGTGGTGAACTTCTTGCTTAAGTAGTAATTTGTCTTTTCTTTCTAGTCGGGTTTAACTGCTTGGCCTAACATGCATCCCATGAAGGTTTCTTGTATTGCTAGGTAATGGATCAATAGATATCTCGACGTTGGGGGAACCAGAACAGATATTGCTTGATCTTGTCAAAGGCCACTTGGCACTTGTCTATCCACTATATCTTTGTGTGCTTCTTCAAAAGCTTGAACAATGGATCACCTGTGGCGGTTAACTATGCTATGAAGCGAGCTATGTAACTGACTTTGCCTAAGAAGCTGCGAATCTGTTTCTCGGTCTGTGGTGTCGGCATATCCTGGATGGCTTGGACTTTTTCTAGGTCCACTTCGATTCCACTTTGACTAACTATGAAGTCGAGTAATTTCCCTGAACTAGCTCCAAAGACGCACTTGTTAGGGTTTAATCTTAACCTGTACTTGATAAGGCACCTGAACAACTTTCTCAAATCCACTAAATGATCCCTGGTTGTGCGGGATTTGGCAATCACGTCGTCTACATAGACTTCAATATCTTTGTGCATCATATCATGGAACAAGGTTACCATGGCTCGCTGATAGGTAGCACCAGCATTCTTCAAGCTGAATGGCATGACATCATATGCGTAAGTTCCACAATGTGTGGTGAATGTCGTCTTGGCTTTGTCCTCCTCAGCCATTATGATCTGATTGTAGCCAGAAAAGCTGTCCATTAAGGAGAAGAACCTATTGGTAGTGGTATTATCAACCAAGGTAACGATGTGTGGCATGTTGGAAAAACACATGTTTGTATTACATACAAAACATACGCAGCAGAAAATTAACAGATTTACTTCATTCGCAATTGATAACTTGTACTATGTAAATTTCAAAATATAAGAATAAGAGAGTGTACCTTGGTGCGGTGAAATTCAAATCCAAAGATTAGAAGTACTTGGGAACACTTTTAATCTTCACTCCAATTCAACTTGTGCCCAAGAAATGTGGTCTCTTAATCAATTTATATGTGTGGGTTCAAGGGAGAATAAGAGAGTGTCCAACACTCACATACAAACCATTTCATTCTCTTACAAAATTCTGTATGTTTCTTTTCTTATAACTAATTATCTAATTAGGCTAGCCTTTTGGGTCATTCCAATTGGGCTTTAGTATGTGGCTTGGAGTGGGACCAAAATGGAACAAATAAGACACTAACTCCAATGGGCCTTGGGCTTTTCTGTCAACCCTTGACAAATCCAAAGTTACCATTAATTATATTAATACCACTATATAAATATAATTGCACTATAGGCCTTATTAATAAATTATATCCCAAGACTTTATTATACATGCAAACCCTTCATAAAATATTCATAGTAATACAAAGTCATGAATGTAGACTGCCATTTTGAAGATTACTACATCTCAATCCTTGAGTACTCGGTTTAATCCTTTAAGTTATTCATCATATATTTATGAAATCCAATTTCATAAATATATACTTTAGTAACTTCTTACTAAAGTAGTTAGGCCTAACATTCTGAATAATCAAACCTATTAAACTTATCTCAAGAGAATAATTTAGATCTCCGTTAAGAGATTGTGAATTCCATCTTGAGAATATATGTTCCATCAACACTAAATGTGGCTACCCAATATACTGAGGTTTTGATCGTGACTTTAGATCTCACTCCTGATATATCAAAACAACCTATACTTCATGATCAGGTCCATTATTCTCTCAAGATTAAGAGTTCATGTAAACAGAAGTCGTGGGATTTATTATTCATTTGACAGTCGTTAGGAGAATAATAAATCTCACAGCGGTCTAATTCAATATGTCTTAACTCTTAAAACATATCAACTAGAAGTCTCCATTTCCATGGTTAAGACAAATCATCTTAGTTGATATGTTATAGTCTTCGCAGATGAAATGCCCAATTTCATTACCGACTACGAACTAAAATTTTGAGTTCACAAAGAACTTGTAACTTACATCTTTTTGTGACTAAATCACATAAATCACATACTATGCATCTCATGGACTATATGATAATGTCCAAATATTCATGTTACCATTATTTTAGATAATAATAAAGCAACTTTATTAATCACAACATTAAGTCATGCATAAATGTTGGGGTTTATGCCCTAAAATCCAATTTTTATTGGCTTGTCATAAATAATTAAATTGTTTAATTATATGAAACTACTATTTATTAATGAACTAATGGGACATTATCTTAGTCCATGAGATGCATAGTATGTGATTTATGTGAAAAGTCACAGAAAGATATAAATTACAAGTTCTTTGTAAACTCAGAATTTTAGTTCGTAGTCGGTGATGAAATTGGGCATTTCATCTACGAAGATTATAACATATCAACTAAGATGATTTGTCTTGATCATGGAAGTGGAGACTTCTAGTTGATATGTTTTAAGAGTTAAGACATATTGAACTAGATTGCTATGAGATTTATTATTCTCCTAACGACTGTCAAATGAATAATAAATCTCACGACTTCTATTTACATCAACTCTAAATCTTGAGAGAATAATGGACTTAATCATGAGGTGTAGGTTGCTTTGATATATCAGGAGTGAGATCTATAAGTCACGATCAAAACCTCAGTATGTTGGGCAGCTGCATTTAGTATTGATGGAACATGTATTCTCAAGATGGAATTCATAATCTCTTAATGGAGATATAAAATATTCCCTTGAGATAAGTTTAATAGGTTTGGTTATTCAGAGTGTTCGACCCAAACACTTTAGTAAGGAGTTACTAAAGTATATATTTATGAAATTGGATTTCATAAATATATGATGAATAACATAAAAAATTAAACTGAATACTCAAGGATTAAGATGTAGTAATCTTCAAAGTGGCAGTCTATTTCATGACTTTGTATTATTACAAATATTTTAATAAAGGGGTTGCGTGTATAATAAAGTCTTGTGATATAATTTATTAATAAGGTCTAGAGTGCAATTATATTTTTATAGTAGTATTGAATATAATTAATGGTAACTTTGAACTTGTCAAGCGTTGATAGAAAAGCTCAAGACCCATTAGAGCTAGAGTCTTATTTGTTCCCTTTTGGTCCCACTCCAAGCCACATACTAGAGCCTAATTAGAATGTCTCAAATGGCTAGCCCAATTAGATAATTAGTTATATATAAGGAGAGAAACATACAAAATTATATAAGTTGTTTTTATTAAGATCATATATGGAATGAAATGGTGTATGTGAGTGTTGGACATTCTTTTATTCTCTCATTGGAAACTGATTGAGAGACCACACTTCTTGGGCATCAAGTGGAATTGGAGTGAAGATTAAAAGTGTTCCCAAGTAATTCTCAAGTTTTGGTTTTGAATTTCACTGCATCAAGGTATGCTTTCTATTCTTTATTCTAGAATTCAAGGTTAAATGTTATCTTACATGAATGAAGTAGATCCGTGATTGTTGCTTCCGCTGTGTGTTTTGTATGGGATACAAAACCAGATTTTCCAACAATAAAATCATACAATAGGATTTAAGGGCACTAATCCTAACATGGCAATGAAAAATTATCCTTGGGACTAGCCCGATTCAAATCCCTATAATCAAAGCACATGCGTACTTTCCTATCTTTCTTAGGCACGAGAACAATGTTGGAAACCCAATCTGAATTGGCTATTGCGGTAAGGAAACCAGCTTTCAACTGCTTTTCTACTTCTTCTTTGATCTTCAAAATGATCTCAGATTTCATTCTTTGAAAGGCTTGCCATACTGGAGGGCATTCACGCTTGACTAGATTTCTATGCAAGATAATCTTAGTATCTAATCCTGGCATATCTTGGTAGGACCACGCAAAGATCTCTTTGAATTCCTTAAGTGGCGCTATGAGCTCGGGTTTCATGTCTTTAGGAAAGTTTACCCCAATCTTGACGGGTTTTTCATTCTCGCTTTCATTGACAAGGTTAACCATTTCTGTCTCTTCTATGTTGGGCTTGGACCCTTCGCTCTCTCAGTTTAGAGCTTCCAAAATGTCACAAGGTAGAGTCAGAATTTCCTCTAATTCTTTGATGTCATGTTCCAACTCTATTGTCTCATTCATGTCATCAATATCCTCATTATAGCAACAAGACGATGTACCCACTTGGGAATTAGAATAGATCCTATAGAATGGAACATATACAAGGAAACATAAGACAATTTGCGCACACATTTTCATAAGGAAGCAAATAAAGAGATAAATGCAAGGATTTCCTGAATAATATGATGCATAATTTCATTAGTGGATTATAAATAAAGGGGATAATAAAGTTCTTGCTTGATAATGATAAAAAGGGGAACATATATTTTTTGGAAAAGGAACTAGAAAATTTAAACAAGGAATGCAGGAAATAGGAAATAAACATGCAAAACAAACTAGATATACTATTCCAACTCTTTTGGGCAATTGGAAGACCCAACCACACAATAATGGAATACTCCTTACTCAACCGGTGCAACCACAAAGTAGGGCTCGGCGGTCCAATGGCCTACTGTCTCGCCTGGTACATAGGGCCTGATAGTAGTAGTCAGATCATCCCTTGGGATATGATGGCATTCACTGAGAATTCCTCTGGGCAAAGACGGATGAGACAAGCCAGATCCGACTCTTCCTCACATGATTCCTGTACTGCTTCTGATCTGATGACCTCAACCGAAGCCAAAAAAGTGACCCTAATGTGGGGAATAGACATCCCTTGGCTAATGCACTTCATTTTCTTTCCTCTGGAAGCCTGAAAGAGTTCTTCATTGGAGGGGTCATAGCCTAGACCGAAACCTCCTTTGTTGTCCAAGAGCTCAATCAAAGAAGCCTTCCTGTGTCCTACGGCATTGAGGCCTTAGCCTAACTGATAGCCAAATTTGAGCATCTCCTTGGCGGCCATTAGAGTAGTGGAAGGCCATGACGACTCGAGTTCTGTAGCTCTGGAAATCATGGAGACTAGCTTTAAACTATGGAAAGTTGCCTTGGGAAGGCATTAGCACCAATGTAGGGGATAGAAGTCGCCTTGAAGAAAGTCAGGGGTTCTTCAGCCATAATAGTGACCATCAAATCCTTGATCAAGAACTTGAGTCTTTGATGAAGCGTAGAAGCAACTACGCCCGCGGCATGTTGCAAGGCCTCCCTAAAAGCATGTTATAAAGGGAATCCACCTTGATGACTTGGAAGTTAACTGTGAAAAGCATAGGGCCAACTCCAATGGCTAACTCAATCTCACCTTGTACCTCTCAAAGGGTGCCATCAAAAGCTCTAATAATCATGGTGGTAGGGTGGATAAGAGAGGTATCCATATTCAAGCACTCCAAAGCAGTCATCGAGCAAACATTCAGGGCCGACCCATTGTCAATTAGTACTCTAGCGATGATCATATTCTCACACCTTACCATAATGTGCATGGGCAAAGTGTGGTCTTTACCTTCTGGCAGTAGTTCATCATTCGTAAAGGAGATCTAGTTGGTGGCCAACAATATTGAGACTATGCCTTCAAAGGCAGATTCTGTAGCACTTGTAGGAACACGTGTCTCTTTCAAGACTTTCAAGAGAGCATTGTGGTGGACCTCAGAGGATGGAGATCTGAGCTGGCGACTTGTTTAGCTTTTGAATCACACTGTACTCTGAGTTTCTGATAACTTTCAAGAACTCCTCTGCTTCTTCGATTGTGACTCTATTCCTAATGGGTTTGGCGGTACCCTTACTCATCTCTTTCCTTCTCTTTTCTAGCTCTTCGAGAGTATAGCAACGGCCACTCCTAGTGAGCCCAGATAGAGCTAAGGAGATATTGGAGTAGATCTTCCCCTTTACGATTCGAGTAGAGATCAAGGACACATCATATTTCTAGGGAACACGGTGACTATCTTCATAGGGGAACGACTTTGGCATACGAATGATAACACCCTCCTGAGTTTGCAAATTGGGCGCTATAAAGAATGTCTTTAGATTAATGACCACCAGACTTGGAAAAATAGCTTCAAGGGCTTTTGAGACGAATACCCCAAAGATTCTCAAGGCAGGCTTTGGCAAAATAAGAGGATCGAAGCCTCGGATAATGGGAACGATGGCAGTTCCCTCCTGAAATGATGATTAAGCTGGCCCTGCGACTGCAGGCAATACAAGAACTATAGGAGTGAATCCCTCGATGGTTGGTGAGACTTGCCTTTTCCCTAAATCTGATGACACCGAATCCGCAGGTGATTCTACGATTTCCTCAATGACCACTAAAGAGGACGATGCTGGAGCAATTCAGTAAATATTCGTCCCACTCCTTCTTGGACCCAACTGATATAGCATTGCAGCTGGTAGCTAAGGGACATAAGCTGGCTGCCATACAATCATCTCTTCACACAATTTCCCTTTCAACCCAAATGATACCGCATTCGGCTATACTTTGCACTTGTGCTCAGAACACTTTACAATCAAACAAGGCATGGCTATCTTTATTGTCACAGAATGAGCAAATTCCTTAATTAAATCCTAGGGTTTCCATACCCCTGAGATCGAGGTGGCTTTCTTGGACCAAGGCTCGAAGCATAGCCTTCCATAGGAATGATGGTGAGGAGAAATCTGGAACCCTTTCTTCCACTATGATGATGGCATTCACATTCCCTTCTTGATGGGGAGGCAAAGGGTTAGTGATGATGTTCAGAGTGGCTGCATTATCGAACTGTATCAGCTTGTTGTTTATGAGATCTTGGACACGGTTTCTAAACTGGAAACATTCTTCTAAAGTATGCCCCTTAGCCCCAAAATGATGTTTGCACTTTTTGGATGGATCAAATCCCGGTGGGAGAGGACCTTCTTTAGGCCTCTAAAACAGTGGGGTCACTAACTTCCTTTGCAGTAGGTAAGCATAGAGATCTACCATAGGCATAGGTAATGGAGTGTAGTTCCGGTTTTCTCTCCTAGGGGGATGCGGTAGCTCTGGCCTCCTTCTTTGATTAAAAGCTCTGTTAGGTGCTTGAGCAGACTGATTCTGTTACTGATAAGGCGTAGCAGCCAGGGGAACATAGGTAGAAGCAACACCCCTAGGCCTCTCTAATGCATTATCGACCATATGAACATTGGCTTCCTTGGTCTTATGACTAGTCATTCTCTTGACTTGTTGTTCAACCATGGAACTTAGGGACTCGGCATCCATGATCTTCTTGCCCGTAATACACTTGTCAATGCACTCCTCAATAGGGATGAGGTTAGCGAAATGAGTAACTTGGGTGCTAATCATCTTCTCGAAATATGGAGGCTTGAGGTTATCAATGAACCACTTGATCATCTCATTCTCCATCATGGGGGTTGCACTTGTGCAGCTAGCTCACACCACCTTTAGGCATACTTACAGAAGGATTCCCCACTCTTCTTTTCTATCCTCTGAAGAACGGTGCAGTCAGGAGCTATCTCTGTGTTGAACCGGTAATATTTTAGGAAAGAGTTGGCCATTTCCCTCCAGCTAAAGGTCTTTTCCAATCTCACATACCATGTGGCCACGAGGCCAATTAAGTTATCAGGGAAAATCTGGCAGAGTAGAGGGTGATTATTCTCGTAGGGAGCCATCTTCCTACAGAACATGCACAAGTGCATGCAAAGGTCTCCTGTACCATCATACTTGAATTCTGGTGCCTTGAACTTGGGAGGCATAATGACCTGAGGGAAGTTAGTCAAACTGTCTAGATCAATGCTTCCATAGACACTAGAGCCCTCTATGATATGAAGCTTCTCAGCTAAAGTTTCCACTTGGCTCTTGACTTGGCCATACCCAAATTCGGGGTTCTTATCCTTAGAGAGGTCTATTTCTTGGTCATAGCCCTGGTGCAGTACATGGTGGCCCTGTTCCTATACTAGCAGAGGCTGATTTCATTCTCGGTTTGGGCTCTCCTTGGCTATGACCAGAAGAGTTTAGTACTCCTCCTACAACTAGTTGTTGCACTATGCGCATCAATTCTGACATGCAAGATTAATGCACAAGACTGGCAATTAACCGAAACTTTCATGACATGCTTAACAATGTGGGAAGGACTCATCCTTTGATTACGTGCTTGTACAAAATTTGCTTTTACAATGATGGGTTCATCGGCTCCAATAATGGGGCCTTTTACAATACAAGAAACATAACTACGAGGAAAAGCTCAGCTTCTGATAATGTGGACTTCTTAAGGGAAGCTGTTGGACACTTGGACCTCTTGGACCTTTAGACAGCGTGGATCTCTTGGACCTTGTGATTTCTTGGGGGAGCCCTTGTATTCTTGATGTCTAGGACCTTTAGCAATTTTGAAATCTTGGCAATTCAGATCTCTTGACAATTTGGACATCATGGGCCTCTGGATCTTTGAAAGTTTTTTTGGCTACACCCTCCCCTTTAAATAGAGTTTTGATTACATGCCACTAATTTTATCTTTGCACAATTACGTGATGGAACCAATTGGTGTATGCATGAGTGCCCTTGTAGGGTTGTAAACCCTTAGGGTTAGGGTATGGTCTAGCATGTACAAGCAACGGGGTTGCTTTTCCTAGGGGTTTAAACATTAATGCTGTGCAAACAGGATAGAAAGAACCTGGAGTAGAGCACAATTTCCTTGGCGCAAACAAAAAGGGCGAACCAGTTACAAAACAATTTCGCCTAACCTCTAGCCCTATAAGGGTATCATTTCCTAGGCTTGGATGTTCACTCTTTAGGTTTTTCCTAGTCTTGATGGGCTCTGGCTTGATCTAGTCCTCATGAGTTTAACATAACTAGGCCAACTGTATGCAAAGGCTTAACTGGAAGGTAGTCCCTGTTCTAGGGTACTCAATTGCCATACCCCTCCCTTCGTGGAAGTTATAGGGTAGGAAGGATCGAGGGGGCCTTTTCAGCTACTCTTGTCCACCCATGGACCTAGAAGTGCCTACAACATCAGCCCCAAAGCTAACTATGGGTAACACTGTCGATGTTCTATCCAGACACCTACAGATTAGGTGATGAAATCCCCAAAAGAGGTGAGACCTCGCCAGCATTGCGGAGCCTAGGTTCGACTCAAAAGGCAGTATATGTCATGTAATCCTTAATGAAGGGGAAAGAATTTTTCAAAGCACAGCATATATATATATACATATATGGAAAACGGATGAAGGTGTAACAGAAATTAAATTTTGCTACCCTATGTTTGCATGTGAGGAAAGCAGTAAAGCCCCATGTGAAAATACCTCAAAGTGACCTTTTTGGTAAAGGATTTTTGGAAAAAATATTTTTTGCTCTTTTGAAAAATGGTCTACTAGGATATAGTGGAATTCCTTTTTCAAAAGGAAAGCCCGGAGGCTAATGCCAATTTCTGTGTTTTTGAAAGCCAATTTCCAAAGATTACGGTTTCATCAAAAGCTCTAAAGGCTAAATTCTCGTCGATCCCCAGCGGAGTCGCCAGTCTATCAATGCCCAGCCTCGATTGTCTGAGATAAAAAGCACCGCCGTAATGGCTTCATTCAACCACCCGCCATGGCGACAACTCTCGCGTGTGTGGGACCCCGTTGGAGGGCCCTTTCGAATGTGTAAGTGTGTGCGTTTTGTGTGGAGCTTAGGGTGATCTCTATCTCGATGGAAGAAGGTAGGTCTACCTTTGGCGTTATGGCAGGAATCTGGGCCAAATTTTAAGGGATTATCAAAGGTAAGTGGAGTCACCACCAATCATTGGGTTTTTCTAAGGTGTGATTGGTCACTTGTTTCTAGTTGATTTTATTACCAATCCTAGACTAAGAAAAAGGTCATTTTTCCTAATCTAATGTGGATGGCAAAAAAATCTTGATTTTTAGGTCTGGAAGTTTGGTTACATGTAAGGAAGGTGTTAAGCACCCCACAACGTTTGTCCAAGGATAGTCCTTTGTTTTGATAAAATCTTAATTTTTGAAAATTGGCAGTAAAAACATGATTTTGGCATTGGCTTTCAGGGCTTTGCATGCATGGGGGCTTTGAGGTTTTGGCTTTTGAAAGGGTGTGGTCCCAATCTATACTTTCCTAAGGCATTCAAGCAAAGTGCCAGATTTCCATTGCAAAAATCCGGCCAGAAGTCTCCTTACTTTCGTGGTGGAAATTAGGCATTGCTAGCCTTAGGTAACATGGATTGTGACAATAACACCGGAAAGGGGCAAGCAGGTATATATATACATGCATCCTGCACAATTCTAGCACACAGAGCAAGAAAGTAAATGCCTACATCCCTAGAGCATGTCTTAAAATATAAGTGCAGGAAAATAAACAAGGGTCGCCATAATCTAGAGATGAGGACGAATGTTACACAACATGATATACCTAATACAGACCATCTAAGGGAGAAAAAGAAGAGGAAGGAGAGGTTTTTTAAAAGAGTACATAACCAAAGGGAAAAAGGCTAAACTCCTAAACCTACTGATTGTAGCCACTCGGCTTATATCGACATCTTGCGATCACGCCCTCTTTGCTTGCGCCTAGGAGATTGTGCCCTAGCTCCACATGTCCTTGCTCCATGTGTGTATATGCAAAGACAAAGACAAGAAACCAGCACACAAGCAAGGGAAGGAAAGGATGCAAAAAGCATATGAAAAGGCATAAAGCGAATAAACATGATAGACATGGCAAGCATAGAATATGACAGGAGATAGGGCAAGCAAGATGCACAAATGAACGAGAAAGCAAGCAAGCAAGCAAACAAACAAACAAACAAAAGGTGGTTTCTGCTAGGGACAAATGTAGGTTTGGATCGGATGTCCATAGCTTCATTGTGTTGAAGTATGGATGACACACTAGAAAGCAAGACTCATGCATGGACATGTAAGCAAGCGTGTAAAGATGCAAAGAAAGTCAATGGGTGGCGTGAACAAGCATAATAAGCATAACATCGCATGGAGTAGGAAAGGGGAAAGGTATGCACGAAACAACCAGCATCATGGTAATGCATCCCAAGTGGTTACATCTAAACAAGGCTTCATGGGTGTCGAATGTAACCACACAACCACGAACCCACTAAGGGTGTCAAACATGTCAAAACACAAGAAAGAAGGATAAAGCGACAAAAGAGCTACAATAGCACATGACATGACAAACATAGCCTAGGCCTAGGCACACAAACATGGCATAGAGCGCACAAGAACAAGGAATATGGCATAAAGCATATAGAACATAGATCCAAGCATGCAAACATGTGAACACATAGATTTAGGCATATAAGCATGTATGGATGCGGATTTAAACATAAAACATGGCAAAAAGCGTATGAACACATAGATCCGAGCAAAGCATAACCATAGACATGACATTGAGCGTGTGAGCACATAACCCTAACATCAACGCAAAGAAAAGATAGGAACAAAACAAAGGAAACATGGCATAAAACCCTAAGCATGTAGATCTAGACATATAAGCATGTAGAAACACAAATCTAAGCATAAAAACATGGCAAAAAGCACATAAACACATGGATCTAAGAAGGGAACATACATAAAGCAAGAAACATGCTAAAGAAAGCAACAAATCATGTTATTTTGGCAAAAAGAGCAAGAACATGCTAGGAAAAAGATTTAGAAGGTTAGGGGTGTGATAGCTAAAAAAGAAGATACATCCACACCCCTAAACCCCAAATCCAAAGTGTAGAACCAAGGAAAGGAAGATTAGGTAAAAAAGCAATACCTTGTGCTCTTGGTGAAGAGAGAAGAATCAAGAGACTTTGATGTGTTTTTTGGAGTGTTTATTGGTGTTTGGAAGAGAGAAAAAATATAGAGAGCAGCTAGGTAGAAGGAAAATTTCAAAAAAATGTCTCCTCTGTTCTGGGGTGTGCCAGGGGCTATTTATAGCCCTAAGAGCGCTTTTCGAGGTGACGGCCATTGTAGGGCCATCGGCGGCATTTCAATGGCCGCTAGCCTTAAATGGTTCCTAATCTAGCTGATCTTGACTCCTTTGGATATATATATATATATATATATATATATTTATTTATTTTCAGTTTCTAAAAAGGTATGGAACTCAAAAATCCAATTGCCAGATCAAAAGTTATGGCTCCCAGAAGTTTGCAGTGCAGCGATCAGTACGTCATCCCAATTTTCATGATATCTCAACTGTTTTAACTCTGATTTTGAACCATGAATAGTCATTCAAATGGGAATTGGACAATCTTCACAATGGCATTGGTTTCAACCCATTTCGGTAGCCGAATCAAAATTAGGGTTTTTGGGCCTACCCGAGATCGACTTCGGATCAAACTTGGTCAAAGTTGTTAAAAAACTCTGAAAAGCTCAGGTTTGAAGTAAAACTATGAGAAAAAAAATTTGTGAAAGTCCAGACCATGTTTGACCTTCGGTTAAACCTAGGGCTGACCAGGGGCATTTTGGTCATTTTAGCTAGAAAAAATATGGTATCAACATCATGCCATGTGCAATTGTAGCCCTTTTCTTGCTTTATCTTTCTTTCTTGTATTTTGGCCTAGTGGTTAGGACCCGATCGAGACCCTATGGTCTTTGTCATCATCCATACACCAAGGTCTACATAAAAGGGTTTGGATCATCCTATTTGCATGTCTATTCTTGCTTGCTTCTATGCGTTATGTTTGTGTTAGCTTCTCTTGTTCTAGGCTTTGCGCTTGGCCCTTAGCGGGCGTGTGGTTGTGTGGTTACATCTGACGCCTATGAGGCCATGTTTGGATGCAACCACTTGGGACACATCGCCATGATGCCAGTTGCTTCAGGCATACCTTTCCCCTTTTTCGTTCAGTGCGAAGATATGCTTGCCATGCTTGTTTGTGCCACCTGTTGGCTTTATATGCATCTTTACACGCTTGCTTACATGTCCATGCATGAGTCTTGCTTGCTAGTGTGTCGTCCATGCTTCAACACAATGAAGTTATGGACATTCGATCCAAACCTACATTTTCCCCTCACAGACACCACCTTTTGTTCGTTTTCTTGCTTGTTTGCTTACTTTCCTACTATGCTTTCCATGTCTATCATGCTCATCTGTTTTATGCATTTTCATATAATCTTTGCATCTTTTCCTTCCATTGCTTGTTTGATGGTTTCTTGTCTTTGCCTTTGCATGTATGCACATGGAGCTAAGGCACGATCTCCTAGGCATAAGCAAAAAAGGCGAAAACACAAACATGTAGATAAGCCAAACGGCTATGTTCAGTAGGTTTAGGAGTTTAGCCTTTCCCTTTGGTCATGTACTCTTTTAAACCCCTTTTTTCCTCCTCCCTTTCTCTCTTAGATGATTTATATTAGGTATATCATGCCTTGTACCATTCGTCCTCATCTCTAGAGTATGGTGACTCCTATTTACTTTCCTGCATCTATATTTTGGGCCACGCTCTAGGAATATAGGCATTTACTTTCTTGCTCTGTGTGCTTGCATTGTGCATAATGTATGTATATATACCTACTCCCCCCTTTTAGTGTGATCGTCACAGTCCATGTCACCTAAGGCAAAGCGAGGCCTAATTTTTGCTACAAAAGTAAGGTGATACATCGCTAGATTTTCGCTGTGGAAATCTCGTACTCGACTCAAATGCCATAGGGAAAGCATAGATTAGGACCACGCCCTTTCAAAAGCCAAACCTCAAAGCCCCTATGCATGCAAAGCCCCAATAGCCAATGCTGAGATCATGTTTTTATTGCAGATTTTTGAAAATTAAGGTTTTATCAAAACAGAGGACTGTCCTTGGACAGGTGTTATTGGGTGCCTAACACCTTCCCTACACAACCAAACTTCGAGACCTAAGAATCAAGATTTTTTTTCCATCCACATTAGATTAGGAAAAATGCCCTTTTTCTTAGCCTAGGATTGGTAATAAAATCAACTAGAAACAAGTGACCAATCACACTTTAGAAAAACCTAATGATTGGTGGCGACTCCACTCACCTTTGGTAATCACCTAAAAATTGGCCCAGTTTCCTGCCATAACGTCACAGGTAGACCTACCTTCCTCCATCAAGAGAGAGAGAGCACCCAAAACTCCATGTGAACACACGTAAACCAATCATCGAGAGGGGCCCTCCAACTAGGCCCCGTGCACACGAGAGTTGTCGTCACAGCGGGTGGTCAAACAAAGGCGCGGCGGAGGCGGTCTTTCCGCTAGTTGATCGGGGCTGGGCGTCGACAGCCCTCAATTTGCGGGGACCCCAAAAATCTCAAAAAAATTAACTTGTCTCCAAGAGGCTACAGAAACATCTAAATTGACGTGGTGCAACCCATTCTGGCATCGGAGCACTCAAAGTGCCTGTTTAGGTCAAATGGACCAAAATGCCCTAGAAAACCCAGGGTTAACCGAAGGTCAACATTGTTCAAAATCATTCCAAAACAACATTTTTCATGTTTCTACATCAAGCCTAAGCTACTCAGAGATTTTTGTCAACTTTGACCAAATTTGACCCGTAGTTGACTTTCGAGGGCCCTAGAAACCCTAATCTTGATCCGACCATTGGAACATGTTGAAACTATCTTCATTACAAATATTATTGAATTCCTTTTCCAATGAATATTCATGGGTCAAAATTGGAGTCAAAATGGTCGAGATATCTTGAACACCGTGCAAGTGCATTAGCTCACTTCCCATAACTTTTGATTTGACCGTTAGATTTTAAAGTTCTTTAGCTTTCCAGGAGCTACACATCCAGACCTTTCTAGGGACACCAAGATCAACCCAATCCAAGCCTGGGAAGGCCTTCATCAGGCCATTCCAAGTTGGCAGCCACTAAGTGGCTTCTAGAGCTAAAGTATCACTTGTTCATTATAGATACCCCCAAAACCCCTCAAAAAAACAAACAAACAAAACAAAACAAAACAAAACAAAAAGCAAAAAAACAAAAAAAAAAAAACCAAAAAAAAAAAATTAGGCATTTTTGGAGCTTGGTTCTAGGTAGATTCTCTCTCTTTTTCTCTACATTTCCCTCCCAAAAACACATCAAAAAACCTTTGATTCCTCTCTTCTCTCAACAATCAAGAGGTAATGTTCTTCCACTCTTTTTCCTCTCCTTAGTCTTAGGAACTTGGATTTGAGGTTTAAACGGTGTATGTAGCTTTTTAGCTACAATCTACACATCCTTTTCTTTATCTTTGTTCAAAATATGTTTTATTGCTTTCCCTAACATGTTCTTGCTTTATCTTGCTTCCTAGCATGTTCTATAGCTTTCCTAGCATGTCTCCTTACTTTTTGCCATGTTTTAATGCTTTGATGATGTTGGCCTAGCCTTTTTGGGTTAGGATATGCCTAAATATTGTGTTTGTGCTTAGTCCATGTGCCAAGGTGCCTTTTTAGCATGCTTGTCCTTAGATCCATGTGTTTATATGCTCTTTGCTATATTTTTGCTCAGATCTATATCTTTGTGTGCTCCTTGCCATGTTCATGTGTCTAGATATACATGTTGGTTGTTATGCCATGTGCTTCTAAAGCATTTTTTTTTTCTCTTGTTATCCCTTTTCTTGTGTTTTGGCCCCGTAGGTAGGGTGTAGATCTAGATCTTGTGGTCTATGTCTACATCCATACACCTAGGCCTATATCAAAGGGTTTGAATCATTTCCTTTTACATGACAATGTTTGCTTGCTTATACACTTTATATCCATGTTTGCCTCTCTAGACTAGGCTTTGCCATGCTTTGTACTCTCCATGGGCTTATGCTTGTCGGTCTTTGAGGCCACTTGCTTATGTGGTTATATCTGTCCCTCTTGTGGATTGTTTGGATGTTACCATTTATGGGATACACCTCTATGGTATTGGCATGTTTGATATACACCTTTCTCTGCTCTGTGCGATGTTGTTATGCTTGCCTTGCTTGCTTTGTGCCACCCGTTTGGCTTTCTTTGCACGCTTGCCTATATGTTCATGCATGAGTCTGTGTGTTGTCGATACTCAAATCTCATGGAACTATGGACACCCAATCCAAATCTACATTTGTCCTCTTAGGACACCCCATTTTTGTTTGATAACATATTTGTTTGCCCTTTCGTGTGCTTAACATGTTTGTTTTCCCCCGTTTGGCATCTTTTGCTAGCTTGTCTTTTAGCATGCTTTCCTTCTATTTGTTTCTTTGCTTGTCTGCTGGCTTGTTTCTTTTGGTATTGCATGTACATGCATGGGGCATGGACACTTGGAGCAAAGGTACGACCTCCTAGGTGCAAGCAAAAGGGCAAGGATGCAAGCGAGAAGATGCAAGCCCACAATGGGCAATGCTTAGTAGATTAGGGGGCCTAGCCCCTCTTGAGTGGTTTTCTCTTTCTCTCTCTCTCTCAATGCCTCTTCTCTAGAGCATATGTATTATGGTTCTCCCTCTCCTTGTACCCTTTATTTTTTCCTACTCCTTACTTGGGCCACGTTTCTTGGGTATGACAATGTCTGTTTTACATTTCCTGTACCTTGCTAGGCCATACCCTTCGAACGTTGGCAAGGTCTATTTTATTTTTCTTCTCTGTGTGATAGCATTGTGCATGATGTATGTATGTATGTATATATATATATATATATATATATATATATGCCTCTATGTGTGAAGGTGATCATGCACTTTGTATGATGAACTCTCATGGCTACGTGAGCGACCCTCTCTAGCCATGAGTGCTATTAACCTTGTGCCATGAGTATGTGCTCAAGGCATTTACTGCAGGTGCGTATTCATGTCATACTATGTGCATAGTCACCGCGGTGTGACCGTCATGATCCATGTCACCAAGTGACATTGGTTTCCTCGTGTATGAGACACATATCAATGTACTTAATGCTTCGAAGGGCTCTGGATCTTCCTAGCATGAGCATGTTGGCATGCACTGTATACATAGGCATGAAACCTTGCTAGTGCACCATAGTGCACCAAACACGAAGCTTTACCGGATTTTTGCTGTGAAAATGGGGCATCCTCATTGCCGTATTCTCACGAGAAAGTTTGATGAGAATAGCGTTTTATGTGCTATGATGCATCTAAGGCGAAGCGCTACTAGCAATATGATAAAGTTCATGCCTTTTTCAAAGGAATAGGCCTCGAGCCATTGGCTAGGAGAGAGACAGCCTAGGCCCTGACTCAAGTGATGGAAAGGACCTTGGGAACAACTATTTCTTAGGGAAGTTTATTGCAGGTAGCTTACCATGAGACTAGGGATTCAATGACCTTCTTTGCCACGGATTTAGCCAATCAAGCTTTGGATGGAAAGAGGCCTTTGTATGTCACTGCCTTTTTGGGAGCCTCCCAATCAAGAGGGCCTTAGTGGATACAGGTGCTTCCACTAACAGTTTGCCCCTCCCGAAATTGGATTCCTTGGGCATTCCACAAGAAAGAATCATTCGAGAGCCACTCAAAGTGGCAGTGATAGGATCATTGCAGCAGCATACCTTGGGACATGTACCCTTAGATATTTCACAGCCTTGGCCTTATCCGGAGATAGGGAAATATTGGCTACTTCTCTATCACCAAACATAGGGAGTCTCAATATCTCGTAAACATCCTTAAGAGAAGGGGAGACCTCTTGAAACCCTGTAAGGAAGGTATGGGTAGTAGAATTCCATTGGTACAAAAGAGAATGGAGACTCTCACTATCCTTGCTGATGTCCAAATTGGAGAAAGACAACACAGTCTGCACCAAGTGTACTCTTTGCAAGATATCCATAAAAGGAGGGTGAGTTAACACTCTTCGAAACCAATTACTCCAACCTTTGGAAACAGAGGTATGAGATTTGAAGATCACATTAGTGGTGGGAGCAAAATCTCCTTTATAAGTGCCAAGCCGAGGAATGTGCTTCAAATCTAGATCCATAGTTAGAAGATCATTAGGCTCCCCACATGCTGTGTAGAGGGAATCTGAAGAACAAAAAACAGAGTCCTAATCAAAACTTTTACCGAACAAGTAATCTTCGAAGAAAGGGGGGATGATCCATTGCTCCTTTGTGGAAGGATTCTCTTCTCCCCCTAGCAGTGGCCTATTGATCTTAGGGGTTGAAGGCTCTATAATCATCAAAGAACTGGATTTCAAGTTGTGTTTGACACCCATGGTTTTCATGCTTATGGAGGATTTTGAAGTTTGGGCTTAAAGAGAAGAAGATATGGAGAAATGAGAAAAATGGGGGAAGGAGACATTTCCTTTTCCTTTTATACTCTAGGCAATTACTCTTTTCCCTTTAAAAGGGGTTGTTCAAAAGTGAGCCACCTTTTCAAAATGATTGACATGTGGGAACAGAGGGGAGAACTAGAATCTCTAACCAAAGTAGTTGGCAAAGAGAAGAAAGACAAGGGAAACCGCCTTTGCCGAAGGGATGAAAAGGCGTAACCCTTCATCAACAAGTCTAATCCTACTTTGTCTCACATTCTGTTTAACTAACATGTTATGCATTTATGCAGGGATACAGTAATAAAAAGAAGATAAGAAACATAAAAATAAACATATAATGCACAACAATTTTAGAGAAAACTATTTTTTTTTATATTAAATATAAATATGTTCCAAAAAAATAAAGGGAGATTTACATTGTATGGCCTTTTTGGCCTATCATCCATTTTCCATACATTAATAATAAAAAAACATTACGACTATAAAAAAATAAAATAAAAATAACCTACAACCTAAGGCGAATAAATAGCCTACCTATAAAAACAAAAAAAGATTGCAGGGTTAAAGCGAGCTGTTTTAGGAGAGCGAAGCTTGCAGGCATCCAAGTCTCTTCCCCAGTTAGAATCTTCTTTGGGGTAATCCAGAGCCATGTACTCCTCCTTTTCCTCTTCCTCATCCTCATCCTCCTCCTCTTCCTTCTCCTCAACTTCATCATCTCTAAAGTTGGAGTCAATAGAGGAATCTGACTCCATTAAGTTAGAATCTAAGTAGTTGGAGGCTACCATGCTTGAATCAGAGCCTACTTGAAAAGCTCTGCGCCTTCTCCTATGCCTTGAAGCAGCCCCTATGAAGGCGGTGTAGGCTTCATCCTCAGCATCTTCTTCGGCCTTTAACCGAAGCTCTTCTAAGTCCTCCCCTTCTTCTTCTTCACTCCCTTCCCATGGTTGAACTTCTTGAGGAAGGAACACCTGAGGGGGAAGGGAAAGATTGGAAAAAGCAAGGGAGGAGGAAGGGGAATGGATTTAGGACTAGGTGATGGTGCATTTTTGTTACTTGAAGAACCTAAGTCCTCACTAGAGGAACTCGAACTGCCTCTAGGAGAGTTGGAACCTACAGAAGAAAGGCTAGTCATTTCGTTGACAATGGGGAATTTTTTTCTCTGAGAAGAAGGTGTGAGGATATAAAAGGAATGAAGAATAAAGGAAGATCTTTCCCCTTTTTAAATCACCAACCAGAGTTAAGTGAAAAGACACAACATTTATGAAGAGTAATGTCTGTCTGCCAAGCACAATGAAGCAATGCCAAAACGGCTAGAAACACCTGCAAAAGCCACGTGTCCAATTTCAAACGTCACAAGGTATAATTGCTTGAGAATTCATGTCTAATACAATGTGACTATCAAAGACTTTAGCCACTAAGCGCCATTAATAGTCAGGGGGCTAATGTATAGTACAACAGCCAAGGCATCTGAGAGTGTTGGCATGGTTAGAACTGGACCCTACACGTGGAATAACTGTGAACAGTGGAGAGGAAACATTGGCTGAAGTAAAAGATCTTTGGTTCATGCCAACAACGTGACCACCTTGGGGAAGAGTGAGATTTGCACCTAACATGGACACCTAACACTCATAAAAGGGAGATAGTGACCGCCTATGGTTAGAGGCTATGAAATACTCCCATTTATTGGCTGGGCTTGTGCTGGACCACTATTGAGGGCACGTGCATCACAATTAGTACCCCTGATGTCACTTTTCTTGTCCAAGGATTGCTCCCCACATAGTGGCAAGGTCACCTTCCATGCCACTACCCTGACTTTGGCGTGCTCATTCTCTCTCCTCTGGCCACTACGTAATACAACAGCTATATTAGGATTCAAATGGAGGAATCATGGTTTCACACCTGTCTTTTGTACCTGGCAACATTCATTAGACTATAAGAGGAACATGTTACTGGACCATTAGAGCAAGAACCAAGAGTGAACATTAGAGAAAAGAGTAGAAAGTTTGTAAGGAAGTGAGGTAGAGAAAATGCCTCTCTTTTAGAAAGAGCACCATCACTGTACAAGGAACACTTCCATTTCTCACATAATAGAGAACTTGAAAGAGTAAGGGACTTTCCCCCTTGCTCACTCGTGATTTTTCATCCCTTCCTAAGGGTTTTCCACATACATTCTTTGCTTTCTTTACTTTCCTTGCAATGCTTTCTTTTTCTCTCAACTTTAAAATGTTAAAGCTTCCATTTTTATCACTTTCGAGCTTTTTCATTAAAATGTACTGTTATGTAGCTCATCCACGTTTCATAAAAGGTCACAAATCTAACTTGCACGTACAGTGGGTATTGTTGGAAAAACTGGTTTTGCATCTCATACAAAACACGCAGTGGAAGCAACACAAGGATACACTTCATTCATGAGAGATAACATATAACCTTGTGTTCTAGAATAAAGAACAAAAAATGTACCTTGATGTAGTGAAAATAAAAAACAAGGATTAAGAAAACCTTTAATTTTCATCCCAATTCCACAGAGTGCCCAAGATGAGTGGTCTTTCAATCAATTCTTATGTACGTTGATTTTCATTTTGTAAAAGTGTATTAAAAAATACTACAAAGAGAAATTGTTTTCTCTTCTTTTAATCATACGAACAGTTTAACTGCCTTAGCAATTGCTTTATTTAATAACTCTTATTAAATAAAAATTGCTAATTGGGTTAGCCTTCTGGGATAGCCCAATTGGGCTTTAATGTGTGGCTTGGGATGGGACCAAAGGGACATATAAGGCTCTAGTTCCAATTGGCCTCAAGCTTATTTGTCAACTCTTGACAAGCCCAAAGTTACCATTAATTATATAACAAATACCATTATGGAAATATAATTGCAGTCTAGGCCTTATTAAAAAATTATATCCCAAGACTCTAATATGATATCATTTTACCCCTTCATAAAATATCAATAGTGAACAAAGTCATTTTACTAAATTGGCTAGCCCTGAATAACCAGTTCCCATTAAACTTATCTTAAAGGATATTTCGTGTCTCTATAGAAAGAGATTATGGATTCCATCTTGAGAATATGTGTTCCATCAACACTACGTGTGGTTACCCAACATACTGAGGTTTTGACCATTAAATTAAATCTCACTCTTGATATATCAAAGTAGCCTACATTTCATAATCGGGTTCACTATCCTCTCAGGATTAAGAGTCTATGAAGATAGAAGTCGTGAGATTTATTATTTAGGTGACAATTGTCAATTGAATAATTAATCTCACAACAGTCCAATTCGTTTTACACACTTAAGACACATCAACACGTCAACTAGAAGTCCTCATTTCCATGATCAAGACAAACCATCTTAGTTGAAATGTTATAGTCTTTGCACTACAAACTACATTTTTTAGTTTACAAGAAATTTGTGATTTATATCCTCTGTAAGTAAATCACACACACTACATCTCAAGGACTATGATAATGTCCAATTAGTTCATTTGCAAATAGTCTCATATAATTAAACAATTTAATTATTTATAACATGCCAATAAATTGGATTTTAGGGCATAAACCCTAACAAGTATGCCCAACCTAATGATGGTGACGAAGATCTGAAGGCAACCCCAAGCACTCAGCCAAGGAAGAGGCACTACTGGAGGTGATCCCTGCAAACAAACACACACACACACACAGAGACATACATTTTCTAGTTTCTTTCTTCTTCTTTTTTCCCTTTTTAGCATGTAAGTTCTACATTTTTACTTTATTTGAGACATTAGGTTGTATTTAAGAACATCTTTATATTTTTGCTTTTATTTTATTACATGTACTTATTTACAACTCATGGGAGATTTAGATATGTATGCATTTTATATTATCTTGCATTTCTCTTTTGCCTTGATGAATGAAATTGTGAGTTCAGATTTGTCTTGAGCAATTCTTTAGGCCATAGGAATCATGAGAAGGGTCTTGGTGTAGAAAACACACTCCAAACAGGAAAAGGAGTCTGAAACCCTAGTGACCATGTGTACGAGTACACACATATGCATACGCGAGCTTTGAACGTGCGTACTCATTTAGGACCATGCGTATGCATGCCATCAAGCTGAAACACCCTATTTGAGTTTTTCCACTATAAAATAGCTGTGAAAGGCTTCCAAACCTTCATAAAACATGTTTTAAGCATAGGAATGATTCTAAAAGGTTCCCTAATTGCATAATTCACTTCTTTGGAGATCTCTATGTGGATTAACAAGCTTAATCTCAATTTCAAGGATGCTCTCATCCCTCTTGGTCTTTCTTGTATTTCTTTCTTCCCTTAAATCAAAGTGAATGAGCCTCTTCTGTGTGTTGTCATTGAGTTTTGGATTCCTACTCAGCATGTTTTCCAATTCAATGGTGTGGGGTTATACTCCACTCTTGACGAATTTGGTGCAATCATAGGGGAGCACAACCTTGGTGCTATCATCCTTCCTAATCTTGAAGAAGATGTTTATGACCTAGCTCATCCACTTTTAGGAGTTCATCTAGCTATGGCCAAGAAATGGTGCAAGTCCAAAAAGTTGAATGTCTGCGTGGTTTTCAAGTACTTCTCTAAGAAAGATGTTCCATTGGCGAGGTTGAAGCATTCTCATCATCTCAACACATTTTGCCTTTGCATTCTTGCAACATTCTTCTTGGTACATGAAACACCTCGTATGGATCTGGGAATTCTTCATGTGGTCAAGAATCTAGGCAGTGGGAGCCCAATTGCCATTATCTTGGCTGAAACCCTCAATGGTTTGCATGCTGTTCATAGGGAGGAAGCAACATTCTTTGCGGGGAGTCCTCTTCTTCTTTAGTTATGATTTCTAAATTTTGCCTAGGTTTCCTCAACCTAGAAGGATTCCTTTAACTTTTGCATGGATTGCCTTTCGATTTTCAACCCATCGAGGCTCCTTATATCATCTTTGAATATTTCTCTTTCCTTTTCTTCTCTTTTTATCTCCTCTTTTTCCACTCAACACTCATGCTCTCTTTTTCTCTCCTTCAGATATGGTTATATGAAAAGCTCAAGCTAATTCACCCTCCCCTTATTCCATCTACTCGATACCAACCGAAATATTATCGTGATCACAAGCTTAAGGACAAAGAGATGGATTCTACCAAGCTTACAGAACTTTTAAAGCAACTCACTTCTACAAACATTCAATGGGTGGTAGAATGGTGGCTCATCAAGGTCATGACTAGCTATGGTTTCAAGGAAAATTGTGTACCTTTGGTTGGGCTTTACCACTGCTCTTATCCTACATGTCATATTGCAAGACAATTTGGTGACCGTCAAGGGGTACCTTGTGGTAATAGTTCTTATCATACCTTAGCATTCACTAAGAGAGTCTTAGGTATAATTTAACAGACTTGGCCTTGAACGACAATGAATAAGGACATCCATTTTCCTCAATTTCTCCATCCAACTTCAGGATACAAGAATTGGTTATCCACTGATATGAGAGAAGTCCATAGGGAAGAGAAAGATCACAAGAAATCCAAAAAAAGGAAGAGGATCAAGTGACTACCTTGATACGCTCCAAATTTTACTTTTCTACACTTTATGATTTCATGTATTTTCATTTGAGTTAATAAAGGATTGGAATGTTCCAAATCCCCTATGGAAAAAATTATCATCTTTTAATTTGAGTAATAAGAGAATCAACCAATTTATTATCTTTGCATAGTCTTTATGTTTCTTTTCTTCTTTTTTTCTTTTCTTTTTTCTATGCCATGTAATTTTTGCTCATGACACCCTTGTAGGAATTTTTGCCATGCCCATGGTCATTTCCCCTAACTTTTTCCTAGATCATCCTCTTGGGTTTTCAACCTAGTAGGATTTCTTTGCCCTAATTTTTGCTTAGGTTGCCCTTTCAGGTTTTCAACCTAGAGGGCTATTTTTCTTTTCTTTTTCTTTTCAAAGGTTATATTTCCGGAGCCTGTCAATGTTGATTGGGCGGAGCATCTCATCTCCTTCCAAGTCTACAATCCTTGTTATGCCTCCTGGCATGATCTTCTTGATAACAAAAGGTCCTGACCAGCTTAGCTTTATCTTTCCACTTGGATCAAAAATTTCATCCCTAAGCACCTTTAGGACTAGATCCCCTTCCTTAAGGTTTCTTGGCTTTACCCTCTTGTTGAATGCCCTAGCAATTCTATTTTGATAATCTTGTGCATGGTATTGCGCTTCCATCCTCTTTTCATCTATCAAGGGTAATTGTTCATATCTCTCCTTCACCTAATCCTCTTCCCGGACTTTAGTCTCCACCAACACTATCTGTAATACCCGGTTCCAAAAAAAAAATAAATAAAAAGGAGATTTATTTTAGGGGTAATTTAGTAATTTCTGATATTGAAGTTAGCAATATTTATACCCTAATTGTATCATGTAAACCCTAGCCACCCTATGGATTTTGCTTTTTACGCCTAAAGATTTTCTTAGAGGAGTTGCGGTCCACCCCCCCCCCCCCCCCTCCTCATCTTTTCTCCTATCTAAGAAGCCAACCAGTATATGTCCAGTTAAGCAAAATTTCACCACTAAAAGCACATCACTTTTATTCCATGATTCTTATTGAGGGCAATGTAACTAGATGTGTGTTGGCCACTATGGACAGTACTGACCTGTCATTAAGGTTCCTTATTGATAGATAAAAGATGAAGCCAATACCAATTATTTGAAGGTTTCCAAGGATTTAGTCTTTTCACGTGTAAAGCATCTTTGCCTTGTTGTCTCTGTGGTGTTGGATGGCATTGAGATTTGAGGTCCAAGGATCTAAGTGACAAACTTGTTTGGAGTAAATTCTTTATTTAGTTTGCTAAAAGGTTTACATTGGATTGGTCTTGGGAAACTGCAAGGATTTTTTAATAGGCTTTGGATTGAGGTAAGTAACCTTATCCTAATTGATTTTATTTTGTGTAATTTTAACTACTGAAAATTGTTTATAGTTGTTACAATTTTATTTCTATTGTATTACTGATTTCAAGTAAAGAATTATCACAAATATATCTGATTACTGAATATATGACGTATTTTATTTAATTGTTTTTAGCTATATTGATTTAAAGTAAAGAATATAGAAATATCACAAATAGATTTGAATATTGAATATTGAATATATAATTATATATATATATATATATATATATATATATATTTATATGTATTTGAATAAGATATATTTTTGGTAGAAACTATGATTTCTTATATATGATTATGGATAATCTGACTATGAATTAATTCTGATACCCAGCCAATGAGGGTTATTCATTGGTACTTTGATACCCAAACCAATGGGGGTTATTCATTGGTACTCGGATACCCAGTCATGGGGATATAGCGTGACCATAGTCATAAGATTGTTAAGAATATGAATTACGTTTGAACATTTGAACTATTTTGAGACCTTAAAACTACATATGTGATTTTGAAAATGTTTGAGTATTTGAACTATTTTGAGTCATTAAAACTGCTTATGTATTTTTAGAACTTATTGTAAGTTATAGCTTTTGATATCTGAAAAAAACTGACTACTTTCTAAACTATCTATGATATTAAAGTATGTGATCTATTTGTAACTTATTATTTTAAGACTATGAAACTTCTTTAGTTATTTTTGAAAACCCATAGCATATTATAACTTTTGAAGGCTCATATTACATCTTATTACTTTGCAGATCTATTGCTTGATAAAACTTATTAGGATTTTGGGTTACTTATTGAGTTGTCAGCTCACCCCCCCCCCCCCCCCTTTTTCCCTTCCAATTTCAGATTATGAAGAATAACAAGTTTTGGGAGTTTTGATGATTGTGTTGTGAGCGAGAAAAGAAGCTTAGTGATTTTGGGATTGGATGGTCTTCTAATAGTTTTATATTTATTGGCCAATTGGCATTATGTACGTAAGGTTTGGATTTTTATTCCTATTAAATTATTGGAGATCTATTCATAAAGAAATTGTTGAGGTATTTTGGATTTAATTGATTTAATTTTTGAGGATAAATTTTAGTTGCTAAGAAGGCCTTGCACACTTGTAGGGTGCTTACATTATAAGCGTGTGGTAGTTGTCACATGCCTATCTTTATAGTTGGGTTCAGGGCGTGACACTGTCAAAGACTGTATCTCTATTTCACTCCCAATCCGCTTCACTCTTATAAACCAAAGAGTAGGGGGTTACCCTTGTTGACGCACCGATAGAAATCCTATAACCCCATAAAGCAAATGGAAGTTTCTTGGCCCAATCCTTATGTGTCACTACCATCTTGGCCAGGATGTTCTTGATATTCTTATTGATTGCTTCTATGGCCCCATTAGTTTGCAGTCGGTATGGTAAAGACATGAGATGCTCAAGTGTATATAACTCCATAATCCTTCGAACTTCTCCCTCAAAGTGGGAACCATTGTTAAAGATGATTTCTTGGGTACTCCAAACCGGCAAATGATGTTGTTTTCTATGAATCGAGCCAAACGGCTTTCAATATGGACTAGGAGTCTGCCTCCACCCATTTAGTGAAATAGTCAATTGTAACTAGAATGTACTCGTTCCAATTCTCTATGCCCCACACAGAGAAAGGCCAAGATGAGGTTATGATGTATAGCTCACTAGGTGATACATGGTTTAAGGTTTGCATGGGTTTGGTAGTCATAGCAACTTTTCATAAAAATTATGCAATTAGTTCATCACGATAGGCCAAGAATGTATTGACCCCTTGTGATGAATTAACCAATTAATTAGCCAAGTTAATTAATTAATTCAATTTGCATGCAATAAGTATGGTAGCACAAACAAATCACCAACTAAGTTAAAGTGCAGCAGAAAATAAATTGACACGGTGATTTGTTTACGAATAGGGAAAACCTACATGGCAAAAACCCCACCGAGTGATTTTAAGGTCATCGCTCCTGAGAATTCACTATTATCACAACAAGCGGTTACAAGTAAAGGAATCCTAGTACCTTATACCAACTTACAGTTGAACCCTTACCCCAATTCCTAATTGGACTTGTTTTGTAGTGACAATCTCTCCTTTTCAATGCATAGCTCCCAGTACATGACTAACCAATTCGATGCGCGGATCCTAGTACGCAGCTTTCTCACCAACTTGAGAAAGATGTTGGTTGCAAAGTTCTTCAGTTCATCAACACAATGAAGATCACGAAACTCCTTGGTTACAAAACCCTACGGTGTACAAACATAGCAGCTTCTTGAAGAGAATGATGAACTAGGGCATATGTCTTTGGTTCACAATATGCTTGTGAAAAACTTTTGCATTCAGTTGCATCAGCTGTGACGACCCTTAAAACAATCATTATATATGTTTAGGGTTGTGAGAAAAGAAAGCCCAAACACGTATTCACGGATTGAAGTGAAATCAACTTTGAAAATTTGATTTTCATAAACCTCGATAGATAGCTTATCTGTTGAGCTAGCTGTTGAGCATCAGGCTTCAGCAAATTTTTAAACCTTGATAAATACTAGCTATCGAGCTAGCTGTCGAGCTTTAAAATCCAGCACTTCTGCACTTGTTTCTTGGATAGACTTGCATGGCTTTAGCACTTGATCTTGAAACCTTGTTTCTTGAAGCATTAAACACATCCTAGATCTACCTAATTACAAGTAAAGTGTGTTTTGTCAAAGGATTAGCCAATTCTATATTGACATATGTTCTTAACATTGAATCAAATATGTCCTAACAATCTCCCCCTTTGGCAATCCGTGACAAAACCACAATAAACAAATAAACATATGAGAGAAGTCATAAATCACTCAACTTATACTCACTTGTTGAATACAATAAAATCTATCCAAACACAAACTCTTGAAAAACTTTTCAAGAAGACTTTGACAACCTGTATTTCTGAAACATTTTAAACAAAACTCATCACGGCATCTTAGTGTGAAACAGAAATAAAAAATTGCATACAATGTAAGAAGCATGTGCATAAAGAGAGAAAAGAAACAACACATGTAAAGATAGGTAAGTAACATATATCAATATATATAAACCCAAATATAAGTACAATGTATGTCAAATGGTCACAAGACCAATATACATGAGGTAAATGTGAAAGAAAGAAAAGAAATATGCATAAAAACCTCATCACATCCCTCATAGTATAAACACTCCCCTTATCACAAAAATCTTCTATGACTACTCTCATATCAAAACTATTCCCCCTTTTTGTCACAAGTGACAAAGTGTAAGTACATCAAGTAGACATCTCATCATCACTAGGCGAGCTTGCACCATCATCCTCATCAACATCATCATTGCCAAAGCCATCATCACTCTCATCCTTTGAAGCTAGTGGAGATGGAGGGGTATAAGCAGTGAAACCACCCATAGTAGCTTGTCGTCATGCAATATGACCACCATGGGTGTTCACCTGACACAGCTCATCACTAAGTGTGTCAAGGCGAGCATCCATGCGCACAAGTTATGCCATGATGACCTCGAGAGTCACTGTCTCGGTTCGAGGCCCCCTCGGTCTAAGCTAGGCCTCGTTCCGTCTCACGGTAGCAGCGTCTATGGCACTCATAACCATAAAATAAGGAGATTCGGGATAGGAGATAGAAAAATGGCAAAGAAGCCTCATGATAGCGGAAGGAAAAATGAGTTTATCACGAGTCGTCGTATCCCTATAGACATCTATAAGGGATAGAATAAAGTGAGAAGGGAAGTCAATAGAAATGTCCTCTAAGAGGGATAACAAAAATTGAGCACGAGGCTCTGTGATAGAGTTATACTGAGACAAAGGATGAAGAATCAATGTCATCACCATGTTAAGGAATCTCGAACCTTTTGCAAAGCCTGAGCAAGGGGTATTTTGACGGTCACCCCAAGATGAGGGTGTCTTATAAAATAGAGACGAGAGTTCGTCTTTGGACATAGTCCTCAGACGATCACAGATAGGGTAGTTAGGCTGTGCTACCCTAGGAACATGTAGTACCTCGGATACAATATCTGGAGTAACTACAATGCACGTACCTTGAATGCGAGTGACAAAATGAGGTTCAGAAGTATCGAATCCGTGCATAGGACAAGTGACCGAGATACCACACAGTGACTCCCAACCCCGACTGTAGATGACAGTGGGAAGGTTAGTATCAAAAAAATTCAATAGAATGACTTGGCATTCCGAATGAATGCCTCATCAAGAAAAGTTCTCTAAAAAGTCCTTACGGGCTTTACCATAATGGAACCGTACGTGAGAAGGAGTGGTGTCTGAAGAAGAAGATCCCTCAGAACGAAGAGGATTCTAGGACAGAGTGGATTTTCATTTAGGTACCTCAACACAGCTAACAAAAGAAAAAAGGAGAGAAAGAAACACACAGAAAAGAACCAACAATATCAATATCAATATCAATATAAAGATAACTGAAGGTACGTATGCATGAACAGGTGACATCCATACTTAAAAAACATCATGGGCTTAGCCTAATCGAAACCTAACAGCACACAACAGTTCAACATATATAGCACACATCTACAATGCATGAAAATATAGTTATAATGCAAATGTGATGCAATGCATTAATATTTAGGATCATTTAAACATAACCCAACACAAAAATTTCACCAAAACTTCATCAATTTTGAAAAACCCTAAAATATTTCAAAAACCCAAAAACCTAGGTCTAATGCATGAAATGCATGAAGAATGAAGGATTCAGGACCCTTACCAATGAAGAAGAACTAGAATTAGGCCAAAAATCACTTGGGAATGAAGTTTAGAGTTAGAGAGAAAGGTTTTGGGAGGTGAAGAGACAAGATCTGTCGAGTGAGATCGGGGAGGAATAAGAGAAAATTGCGCTAAAATGTATATATAGAAAATCATAAATCTTGATGGATCGAGAGGTGTCGAGATTTAAAATGCGTGAATTAGCTATTGAAGTGCTGTTGAGGATTTTTCGAGAGGTGTCCACAGCAAAAGGGGCTCGATGGATCGAGAATCTATTGAGCATCCAGAAACGTTCTCGATGGATCGAGTAGCTGTTGAGAAACTATCGAGAATGCGATAAAAAGAAGCTGAAAGGGCTCGATAGATAGCCTAGCTGTCAAGAAGTGTCCAGCAGCTGTCGAGATTGCTTAAAAATAGTTATTTAAGGAAGAGAAAAACATAGACATGAATGCAATCAAGCATGCTACACAACCAAAGAACCAAACAACATTTTAAGCTCTCAAAATCATCTATCAATAAGAAAATTGTCAAGCATATAGATCCAAAACACACACACATACACTAAACAAGTCTAACCAATTTTATATTTCAAAAATAAGTTAAGACAGTTTAGTGAGCATACATTAACACATGTATTCCTTGTGATGTCCAAATCACATTGTACCTATACATATATCAAAAGTAGCAAAGAAAATTACGTGTTATGTGTGAAAAACATCACAAGATTGCATAAGTGTCTACATGTTATGACAATTTGAGATATGAGAAAATCACTTTAACTCACACACAATCATAACTGTTTGTTGGGGACTATCACTTTCGAGGTACATCCTATAACTCCCACATCTCCTAGAATACACGCTTGCAATCATATATAAAGCATTTTGATTCTTTTTGCTTTTTATTTTTCTTTGCATATTTTTCTTTTAAGCAAACCAAGCATGGGCATATAAAAGATAGAAACGAAATACCCAATGATGTTAAGCATTTGACATTCCACTTTTAATGATAGGCACTTTCTTAGCTTGAATCTTGGACAGACTTGCATGGCTTTAACACTTGATTTTGAAACAAGGTTTCTTGAAGTATTAAACACATCCTAGATCTACCTAAATACAAGTAAAGTGCGTTTACTCAAAGGATTCGCCAATTACATAAAATAATGACATATGTTCCTAACATGTGAAACACATATGTCCTAACAATCTCCCCTTTTGGCAATCCGTGACAAAACCACAACAAACAAATGAACATATGAAAGAAGTCATAAATCACTCAACTCAAATTCACTTGTTGAATATAATAAAATCTATCCTAACACAAACTCTTGAAAAACTTTGCAAGAAGAGAGTTTATGGCAAGTAGACTTTGACAACCTGTATTTCTGAAACATTTTAAACAAAACTCATCAAGGCATCTTTGTATGAAACATAAATAATAGATTGCATACAAATAATAAAAAGCATATGCATAAAGAGAGAAAATAAACAACACATGTAATGGTAGATGAAAGAAACATACATCAACATATAAAGAAAATAAGTATAATGTATGTCAATAATGGTCACAAGACCCATGTATAAGAATAAATGTATCTAAAATAGAGAAAAGAAAAAGATACAAGTAATCCTCACTACATCCCTCAAATATCAATACTCCCCCTAACAAAATGGTCCTATACTAACTCTTCCCCTAAGTATGACTACTCTCATATCCAAAACTACTCCCCCTTTTTGTCACGAGTGACAAAGGGTAAGAGTGTCAAGTAGACATCTCATCTGTACCGAAAGAGCTAGCATCTCCATAATCATCATCCTCAGAAGCAGTAGCACCATCATCATCATCATCATCCTCATCCTTAGCCTTAGAAGCATCTGGAGTAGGTGGAGGAGAAGTCTTAGAAACAAAACCACCTATGACCACCTACCGTTGTGCAATACGACCGACATAGATGTTCACATGATACATTTCAGTAGAGAGTGTATCAAGGCGAGCATCCATTTGCTAAAGCCATGCCATGATGTCCTTGAGAGTCACATAGCTCGTAGAAGATGAGGGAGCGAATGTGGATGGAGCAGAGTTGAACGGGTGAGAGAAGTTGTTGACCCAAACTACCTCGACCTAAACTATGCCACACTCTGTTTAATGATAGCGGTGTCTATGGTACACATGTTAAAGTGGTCGAACACTGGAGAGGGAACAAAAAAGTGGCGTAAAATCTTCCTGATAACCGAAGGAAAGATAAGCTTATCACGAGTCGCCGAATCCCTATGTAACATCTATGATATAAAGAATAAAGTGAGAAAGAAAATATATAGTAAGATGCTCAAGAAGGGACAACAAAAATCGAGCACGAAGCTCTGTGATAGAGTTATAATGAAAGAGGGGGTGAAGACAAAAGTCATAACAATGTTCAAAAATTGAGGGCCTTTTGCAAAGCCCGAAAAAGCAGATATAAGCTCGTCTTTAGACACAGTTTTCAGATGATCACAATCGGGGTAGTCTAAAAACTCTACTCTAGGGACACGAAGCACATTCGCAACAATCTGTGGTGTGACAGCAACGTGCATACCTCGAACGCAAGTGATGAAATGAGGTACTGAATAATCAAATTCATGCATGATAGAGTAAAACTCTTGGATAAGCACGGATGGACATGTGACCGGGACGTCACACAGTGACTCCCAACCTTGACTGTGAATGATAGTGGGTAGGTTAGTGTCGGCGAAGTCCACCAGGATGACTTGGCATTCAGAATGAATGCCTTGTCAAGAAAAGTTCTCCGAGAAGGCCTTTTGGGCATCCTCATCATGGAACCGAATAGATGAAGGAGTAGGATCAGACAAAGTGGATGCCCTGGAACGAAGAGGGTTCTAGGACGGAGTAGACTTGCGTTTAGGTGCCACAGACATAGACTAATGCAAACAGAAGAGAGAGGGAGAGAGAGAGAGACAATCAGAGAAGTCCCAAAAACAATTCAAATATATCAAGATATATTGAAGAGAAAGAACGTATGCCTGAATGCATGAACATGTGACATGCAATATAAAAAGCATCATATGCTTAGCCTAATCCAATCCTACCAGCACACAATCAGTTGCATACAACTAGATGCATGATAATACTGTTATAATGCTCATAAGATGTAATGCATGAAGTTTTTAAGATCAAATCTTTAAAACCCATCCCAAAATTTCAACAAAAGCTCAACAATTTTGAAAAACCCCAAAATATTTCAAAAACCCAAAACCTATATCTAAATGCATGAAGAATGAGAGAAAAAGAGATCATACCAAGTGATTTGAAGCAAGGAAAGTCCGAAAATCACGTGGGTTTGAAGGTTTTGGGAGAGAAGTGAGTGTTTGGGAGGAGAGGAGACGAATATGTCAAGAGAGATCGAGGAAACTGAGAAAGAAATTGCGAATAGTGCTTAAATAGGAACCTTTTAAAGCTCGATTGATCGGGATGTGTCGAGGAGCTGTCGAGGTTTAAACGCGTGTCCTAGCTATCGAGCCAGCTATCGAGGTTCTATCAAGGAACAATTCAACAGAAAAATTTATAAAAAAGGTCGATGGATCCACCTAGCTATCGAGAAGCTATCGAGGATCCAAAAGATATGTTGATCGATCCACCTAGCTATCGAAAGGTGTCGAGATTGCGATAAAAACCAGTTGAAGAGCTCGATAGATAAGCCAGGTGCCGAAAGGTGTCGAGGAGGTGTTGAGATTGCTTAAAAACAATTTTTCGAGAAGGGAAAAACACAGATATGAATGCAATCAAGCATGCAACTTAACCAAGGATCCAAACAACATTTTAATCTCTCAAAAACATCTCTCAAACAAGAAAAATGTAAGTATATAGATCCCAAAACACACACACACACACACACACACTAAACAAGTTTAACCAATTTTATATTTCAAAAACAAGTTAAGAAAGTTTAGTGAGCATACATTAACACATGTAAACCTTGTGATGGCCAAATCACATTGAACCTGCACATGTATCAAGATTAGCAAAGAATATTGCGTGTTGTGTGGGAAAAATATCACAAGATTGCATAAGTGTTAACTAGTTAAGACAATTTGAGATATGAGTAAATCGCTTTAACTCACACACAATCATAACTATTTGATGGGGGCTATCACCTTCGAGGTACATCCTATAACTCCTAAATCTCCTAGAATACATGCTTGCAATCATATTTAAAAGCATTTTTATCTTTTTGCTTTTTGTTTATCTTTGCATATTTTTCTATTGAGCAAACCATGCATAGGCATATAAGAGATAGAAAAGAAATACCCAATTATGTTAAGCATTTGACATTCCAATTTTGCAATGTATCAAGATTAGCAAAGAATATTGCATGTTGTGTGTGAAAACCATCGCAAGATTGCATAAGTGTTAACTAGTTATGACAATTTGAGATATGAGTAAATCGCTTTAACTCACGCACAATCATAACTATTTGATGGAGACTATCGCCTTTGAGGTACATCCTATAACTCCTACATCTCCTAGAATACATGCTTGCAATCATATTTAAAAGCATTTTGATCTTTTTGCTTTTTGTTTTTCTTTGCATATTTTTCTTTTGAGCAAACCATGCATAGGCATATAAGAGATAGAAAAGAAATACCCAATTATGTTAAGCATTTGACATTCCAATTTTGCAATGCCGAAGCACACAAATGTCATTCATGATTGGCGGGCAATAGTGGTGAGATGGTTATTTATGCCTTTCTCTTAGGATTTTCTAGTCCTTCCCATCAAAAAGTGTGATATGAGTGTTACGTACAAGAGATTACTTAATCTTACTCATCATAAACACGAGTCAAAAATCTCACTTGCTTAGTTGTGCATAGAGATGCTCATCTAAGTTACAAAAGATACAAAGTTTAGAAAACTTTGTTTCAATGGCCATCCAAGGTACATAAGTACCAATGTACACAAAACATACACTGTTTTTGTATTTTTCTGTTTTTTCAATTTTTATTTTTATTTTTATGAAAAACAAAATAAACAAAACTAAAAATAAACATACAAAAACATGTTAAGCAAAGCAAAGTATAAAACTAGACTAACTCAAAATAAAAGCAAAACACACAAGTAATGCAAAAACAAAAACAAGAAGAGAGAGAAGAAAGTGACAGAATCACTTGGAGCCCTTTTCCTTCCACACCTTGGAAGAACCTTTCCTTTGAGTAAACCCTTGAACTGGTGGTGAAGAGGATGAATTAAAACTGTTCAAGTTCGAAAAGAACATGAGGGCTTTGAGAAGATCTCTAAGAGATGCAAGAGAGGATTGAAGCTGATTCTAGTTTCCCGAAGCTATCATGCCGTTGCTTGGTTGAGTTGCTAACCACTTATAGCAATTTGGTCGAGTATGACCGGCAACTCCACAATGATGACAGAGTTGCTGCTTCTTTTGTTTAGGCTTTTAAGAGTTAGCCTTCTTAGCCTTAGAGTTTTTAGCTTCTTTCTTATCCTGCTTTGGGGGTGCTCCTACGATAAATTTACCCTTGTCTAAGTTCTCACTAGCTTATTCAGTTTAATTATTGTTCTCAATTTTAACATTATAAGCAAGAAGAACAAAAACAGTAGTACTGGCAAAAGCAATACTAGAAGAAGAGAAATTGTAAGGTTGAATTTATTCAACCATCTAATTGGCTTTATTCCGTGCCAAATTTGCTTGTAATTCAGCATTTAGTAACCCTGTATTTAGGTGGGTTTGTTGTAAGGGTAGTGAGTGAGATAGAGTGAAGATTGCTCAAGAGTGTGCAAGAAAACAGAGTGTCGCGGCTGGGACTCGCGGGTGGACTCGCGGCTGCAAGCCGCCAGAAGCTGCACACGGGCCAAGCATGCTGGAAGATGAACAGTCATGCTAGCTGGAGCACTACAGGACAAAACAGGACAACTGGCCATACGGTTAACTCGCGACTGGATCTCGCGACTTGGTCAAGCCGCGAGGTTAAGCCGCGAGCCACCCCCGTTTTGGAAAAACCTGACGTTTCACATTCCTCTCCACTCCAGTATAAATACCCCTTTAACCCACGATTGAAAGAGAGCTTCCAGAGATAATTTTGAGAGAGAAACCCTAAAGATAAACAAGATTGTTTCACCCACAATCTATACCTTAGAGTCTCATCAAATTCCCTCACTCTCTTCCTCTCCATTGTCAAATCCTTGAGAGGCATTATACCACACCTGGTTCTCACCATCATCATCTCTGTGAGACAGTCGTTTGGAGTTCTGGGAAGCAGTTAGGAAGGAGCCAATCTTCATTGGTTGATGCTACGGTGCAGTAGCGGAATCCGGAAAGCTAGAAAAGAAAAAGGTTCGGCGCAACCTCGTTGGAGCAAGAAGCTTAGAGGGCTTAGGTGCACTGGGTAGATTAGGCTTGGAGGGTCTATTGCTGTCCTTGTATCCCAACTGTATTTTCTAGTGGATTGATTACCGCTTGGAGGGCGGCGGAGAGGTTTTTCGCCGAGGTCTTCGGTTTCCTCTTCGATAACACATCGGGTGTTATCTGTGTGTTTGCATCTTCCTTCCTCTCTATCTCTGCCTTTACATTATCTGCTGTGGTTTTATTTTGTTTTGGCTTAGATAGTTGTTTTACCAATTTCATATTATATCATGTGTTAAGTTTCCGCACACTAGTTGTTTGACATATTGCTTGAGTTGGTTAAGTTATTTTTTGGGGGTCTAAACGTTCAAAAGTGTTTTTGTACACGTTTTTGAACTTTCAATTGGTATCAGAGCGGGTACACTGCTGTTTGGTTTCATTACCATTTGTGTGATCCTTGACTCCCTTTTCGAGATGGATAGGTCTCAATCCCTTAATGCACCTCCATATTTTGATGGAAGTAATTATGCGTTTTGGAAGGTACGTATGAGAGCTTTTCTATGCTCTATTGATGAATCCGTGTGGGATGCTGTTGAGATTGGTTGGACCAAACCTGAGGCAGCTAAATCCACATGGGATAAGGCAGCACTTGCTGCATCTAATGCTAACAGTAAAGCACTAAATGCTATTTTCTGTGGTGTGTCTCCAGATGAATTTCACAGGATTTCTCACATTACCATTGCCAAAGATGCATGGGAGATTCTGGAAACAACTTATGAAGGCACGAAGAAAGTGAAAGACACCAAGTTACAAATGCTGACCACTCGGTTTGAGGAGCTTAAAATGAGTGAGGATGAGTCTTTTGACTCTTTCTATGGGAAGCTAAATGAGGTGGTTGTCAGTAAGTTTAACTTGGGGGAGAAAACGGAGGACTCAAGGATTGTAAGGAAGATCCTTCGATCACTGCCGGAAAGTTTTCGTGCTAAAGTGACAGCCATTGAAGAGAGCAAGGATCTTGACGACATCAAGGTACAGGAGCTGGTTGGTTCTCTACAGACTTATGAGATGTCGCTGCCCAATCAACGGAAGAGTAAATCCCTTGCTCTAAAGACCATTAATGAGAAGGTGGAAGATCAAGGCTCATCGGGAGAAGATGTGGTTGACAAAGATGTAGCCTATCTTGTTAAAAATTTCAGAAAGTTTTTGAAATTCAAAAACAATGGAAAATTTGATGATAAGAGAAAATTCCAAAATTCTGGAAGGGAGAAGAGGGATTTCAAAAGGAAAGATGGAAAAGAATCCCAATCCACACAAGGTGTCACTTGTTTTGAATGCAACGGGCATGGACACTTTAAGAAGGAATGTCCGAATTATTTGAAATCGAAAGGCAAAGTGTTTGCCACGACCTTGAGTGACTCAGACTCGTCTGACTCAGAATCTGAAGAGAGTTGTGATGGAGAGGGGAACTATTCAGCTTTCATGACTATCGCTCATGTTGAGTCTTCGGATGAGTTGAATTTGCTTGTTCAAGACCTTGGAGAACATAGTGATGATGACTCACTAGGAATTGTTGAAGAATCAGAAGCTGAAGAAGAAGAAAGCACAGCAACTCTTCAAGAGAATTATAACTCACTCTTGGAGAAGTCGGGTGAATACACAAGGGTGGCCAAGGCTGCTGTGAGAAAAATGAAGAAGGCTGAGGAGGACTACAAAAGTCTCCTAATCCGGTATAGGGAGGCCAAATGCGAGATTGAAACACTGAATGGTGAGCTGTCCGAAGCTTACACTAAAGTGAGATTTCTTGAGAATGAGGTTGTGCAAGCAAATGCTAAAATAGAGAGGGTCACCACCAAGAAGCTAGATGATGTTATATCATCTCAAAAGAGCTTTTCAGACAAATCCGGACTGGGATATACCGGGGGAAGTAGTTCATCTGGAAATGTCACTAAAGAAGTGAAGTTTATAAAGGCCAAAGATCCAGTTGTAGCTGACCCTACTGGTGTGAAGCTCGAGGTGGAGGAGAAGAAGAATGTGGTGGACCAACGGATGCTGAATCATCGTAATCAGTCTGTGGGCAGGTCTGAATCTCGTGCCAAGTCACGTCCACGACCACAAAGAGGTCCTAGAGGAATGTATGTGTGCCATTATTGCGGACTTCAAGGGCACACTCGACCAAATTGCCAAAAGCTGAGAGCAAAGAACAGTGCAACTCCTCAAAGGTCAGGAGGACCAAGAATTGATAGGAGAACTTGGGCAGGTGATCAATCTAGAGAGCAAAATGGAGATCCCGGAATGATGAACGTGATGAAGATGATTGGTGCATTCACCAAATGCTTGGAAAGCTTCTCACGAAGGTTTGAAAGCCCTAACTCCCGTACCCAATCCTTTAAGGAAATCACCCCAAACGCAAGTGACGTGTGGGTGAAAAGGGGTACTCATGCATAAGCATTACAACATGTCCATGCATTAATACTTCCTATGCTTTGTGACTATGTTTGTTTGGTATGCTTGTTGTGTTTGTTCTTGGTTGTTTGATTATTCTCTTGTGAATATTTCCTAATTTTGTTTTATCATTCTTTTTGTTTCTTGTGTCAAAAATCCAAAAATCACATAAAATTTAGAAAATCAAAAAGCTTGATTGACTTTGTTGAGTTTTGTCTCAAAACTTGTTTTGCCTTGTACCTTTGTGCTAATGGCTTTGTGCATTTCCGAGCATTGCTTGTTTTCATGCACCTATTTCTCTGTGGGAAAAATCTTGAAATCTATGTGATTGTTGTAAATAGATCTTCAAACTTGTCATGAATGATTAGTGAATGGTTATGTTGATCTTGAGACATGCATAGACTTGTGTCTATATATCTTCCCACTTTTTATTTTTGTTTTTGCTAAAAAGAGCTCACCAAATGTAAATCTCCAAATGAAAAGAGATATTGAGCTGCAAAAGCCTGTCGCACATTCTAGTATTTGACTAGGAAAAAGGGTAAGCGACCTTATATTAAAAGTGAAATTTCATTCAAAAAGGCCAAAGGCCTGTTCTTCAAAGAGAAATGTTATCTATCCCTCTCACAATGAGAGATGATTGCCTCAAAAAGATCAAAAAGATCAAATGTTATGATTGATAGTGGAGTCAAATGAAAAGCTCCAAGTTATGTTATCAAGTTGTGTGGGAGGTCATATATTCATATTTCTATAATTGAGATTGGTCACATGATCTAGTGCTAATTGTGTATGCTTTGGTTGAATTGATCATTGAAGCTTCACATTAGACAAAGGACTATCTCATTGTTGATATTCACACACAACACACAAGTTTATGTTCAATAAATGCCATATTCATTTGTGTGATTGTACTTGATAAAATGTGTTTTTCACATGCTCAATCTTTGTTAATTCAAGCACAAAAAGATTTTTGAGTGTTTTAGGTGTTTTTGGAAAGTATTTTGTTGAAAAATCTGAAAATTTCAAAAATACAGTTTTGCCCTGTTTTGGCGGCTCAGTCGCGGGTATGTCAAGTCGCGAGCCTCAGTCGCTTCTTCGCTGGTCATTTTTGGCGACTTGTTCGCGAGTGGAAGGTCCAGTCGCGAGGATCACTCAGAGATTTTCGCGGCTCAGCTCGCGACTCACTCGCGGGTAGACCTTCCAGTCGCGAAAAACACTTAGAAAAATTTTTCAAAATTTTGTTCTTGAGTGCTTTGGCGGCTTGAGCTGGTGACTGTGTGGCGACTTAATCCAGTCGCGAAAATCGCGTGTTTTGCAGAAACAGGAGCGGTTTTTAAACCTCTTTCAGTTTTCCCTCGAATTTTTGTGACTGTTCATCTTCTCTCTAAACTCTCTCCCTCCCAAACACTCCGTGCTCCCTTTTCCAATCTCTTGTGTTGCACTCTTGTAGCTCAAAATCGTCAAGTTACAGGTATGGATTTTCTGTTTTCCACTCTTTTCTACTTGATTTTGTGCTTTTACCCTTGATTTTTCGCATATGATTGTGTTTTTGAAATGGGTTTTTGTTTCGGTTTCTGCTCCTTGTTCTTGCTTAGCTTGTGGATGCTGTTGCTATAGTTTGTGTTAAATGATTGTCATATGCTTATTGCTCTTCATCTTGTGATTAGCTAAGTGTTTCTTTTATTTCAATCTGATCTTTGAGCTGTTGAGTTATTTCTATTGGTTTGTTCTGAGGTTGTGAGTTTTACTGTGCTAGATTTGCATGTTTTAGTGTGTTAATCTGTGGGAAGCTTCTGTTAGCCTCAATTTACTGTTTGTGTGTCATATCATTTTTCCCATTATCTGTCTCAATGTCATTTATCTGCCTTTAGGATAATTTCACCATGTTGTTCATGTGTGTCCTATCCTAGGCTTGGTTTATCCATATGTTTGAACTAAGTAGCTTGTTGTTTAAGTCTTTGAAGTTCATTTGTATGGTTGATATCTCTCTCTGTTTATTACATGGTTCTGACTGGTTATGCACATATATTGCTATATGTTGTTGTGGCCTTTTCTGATTGTTCACAGATGGCTCCCTCACCTCAGAAGAAGAAATCTACTGCAAAGAAGGCTGACAAAAGATTAAAGATGGATTCTAGATTGTTTAGGTCAGTTCACCACTTTGAGAGATACAAGGATAACTTCTTGAATGCAGGAATCATTCAAGAGAGATTTGTGGATTTGGAGGACTTAAGGCAAACTTTTATTCCCAGCTGTTTTGAAGGAAGAGGATGGGAAAAGCTTCTGAGTGGTTTCCCTGTTGTGTGTGAACCCTTAATTAGGGAATTCTACTCAAATGCTGTGATAAAGGATAATGAATTGAGTTGCTGGGTGAGGGGTAAAGAGTTTGTCTTGGATGCTCATGTCATAGATGATGCATTAGGGCTTGAAGGATTAGATGATGAAGAATTAATCAATTACAAGGATAGGAGTGTGTCTATTGAAACAATTCAACAAAGGATAGGTGGGCAGAGAGAAGGGAAATGTTTGAATACCACTGCCTTACCAGTGGACATGAGGTGCCTTACAATAATTATGATGTTTAACCTCTATCCCATTAGGAAATTGACTACAATCAACTGTGCTAGAGCAGTCTTTCTGATGGATCTCAAAGAAAAGAACTTCATAGACATAAGTTCCCACATTTATGACACCATTGTGGATGAGACTAGAACAACCTCTAGGCCTAAATTGATCTTTCCAAGTTTGCTTATGAGGATTTTTAGGAATAAGGGTGTTCCAATCCCTCAAGACATCAGTCCCATGTCTACACCCTCTGCAATCAACAAGCTCACCTGCAAAAGGATAAGTGTTAGGCTTCCAGGAGAAGAAGATGAAGGTGATGAAGGAGAGGCTGCCCCAATGGAGACTGAAGCAGAGGCAGCAGGGCTTGCATCAACTTCAACACCTAGGAGAAGTGGCAAAAGACACAGAGCTTCAACTTCTGCAGACACACCTCCAGATGCTTTCCAGATCATTCTGGAAAGGCTTGATGGGATCAGGGCAGTCCAAACTGAGCATTCTGACAGGATGAGAGCCATGCAAGACCAGATTGATGTCTTGGCTGCTAAACTTGACAGCTTCACAACTCAGCATGACCAGTGACCCTTTGGCAATTCCTGTCAAAAAGGGGGAGAAGTTCATTGATGATTGAGAAGCAGAAAAGCAGCTCTTAAGGGGGAGTAATTAGTTGAGGGGGAGTAATGTGTTTATATATGTTTATGATTTGGGTATTTTAGTGTTTTCATGGTGTATACACTGTGTTTTGGTGTATAGATGTTCCTAACTCTTTTCATATACTCTTGGTTTAAACTTTAATATATGTTTGATGATGTTTTTCAGGAAGTTATTTGGTTTGTACCCATGTGCTTTTGTAAGCTTTTAGGGTTAATGTTTTATGCATAGTTTGTAGGCTTTATGGTATGTACCTTGCTTAAGTGCAGCCTTTATGCTATGTTGAAATCAGTACTTTAATCTAAATGTTCTGCATTTTGGTTTATGTACTGTCACTCTTGTGCCCTTGTAGGATTGTTCCTAGATGCATATGCCTTGTGTGCTATGCATTGGTTGAGTGTTGAGCATACAAGTGTCTTGCCTTGTGCTTGTTAACTTGTATGTCCTTGTGTTCATTCCAAGTGTGAATGAGCACTGTGATCACTACCTTGTGGTGTTCACTTGGTTGATCAAGCCATGGTTTGTTTATTAACTCCATCTTTGCTTGATCTCATTCTGCCTGTTTCATATGCATTTATATTTTTCTGCTTACAATGATCATGGTGTATTGTTGTGTTTCAGGAGTTTATGTTCATATGATTCAAGTGCTTCACAGCTTCTAGAGTTAGGTGTGAGTGAGTTTTGTTCAACTGTTCCCAACTCACATGTTAAGTCTAGAGTCTGTTTTAGGGTTTTGTCACGGAATAGCCAAAGGGGGAGATTGTAAGGTTGAATTTATTCAACCATCTAATTGGTTTTATTCCGTGTCAAATTTGCTTGTAATTCAGCATTTAGTAACCCTGTATTTAGGTGGGTTTGTTGTAAGGGTAGTGAGTGAGATAGAGTGAAGATTGCTCAAGAGTGTGCAAGAAAACAGAGTGTCGCGGCTGGGACTCGCGGGTGGACTCGCGGTTGCAAGCCGCCAGAAGCTGCACACGTGCCAAGCATGCTGGAAGATGAACAGTCATGCTAGCTGGAGCACTACAGGACAAAACAGGACAACTGGCCATACGGTTAACTCGCGACTGGATCTCGCGACTTGGTCAAGCCGCGAGGTCAAGCCGCGAGCCACCCCTGTTTTGGAAAAACCTGACGTTTCACATTCCTCTCCACTCCAGTATAAATACCCCTTTAACCCACGATTGAAAGAGAGCTTCCAGAGAGAATTTTGAGAGAGAAACCCTAAAGAAAAACAAGATTGTTTCACCCACAATCTATACCTTAGAGTCTCATCAAATTCCCTCACTCTCTTCCTCTCCATTGTCAAATCCTTGAGAGGCATTATACCAAACCTGGTTCTCACCATCATCATCTCTGTGAGACAGTCGTTTGGAGTTCTGGGAAGCAGTTAGGAAGGAGCCAATCTTCATTGGTTGATGCTACGGTGCAGTAGCGGAATCCGGAAAGCTAGAAAAGAAAAAGGTTCGGCGCAACCTCGTTGGAGCAAGAAGCTTGGAGGGCTTAGGTGCACTGGGTAGATTATGCTTGGAGGGTCTATTGCTGTCCTTGTATCCCAACTGTATTTTCTAGTGATTGATTACCGCTTGGAGGGCGGCGGAGAGGTTTTTCGCCGAGGTCTTCGGTTTCCTCTTCGATAACATATCGGGTGTTATCTGTGTGTTTGCATCTTCCTTCCTCTCTATCTCTGCCTTTACATTATTTGCTGTGGTTTTATTTTGTTTTGGCTTAGATAGTTGTTTTACCAATTTCATATTATAGCATGTGTTAAGTTTCCGCACACTAGTTGTTTGACATATTGCTTGAGTTGGTTAAGTTATTTTTTGGGGGTCTAAACGTTCAAAAGTGTTTTTGTACACGTTTTTGAACTTTCAGAAATCATACCCTAAACCTGTTTGATCAGAAGCAGATTTATGAATGCTAAGCATCTCATCAAGTTTTGCACTTAAAGTCCTCTCCAATGGAGCTCTAACTTGAAATAGCTTCGCTTCAAGCTTCTTGGTCTTCTCAGCAAAGAAATTATTCTCAAACCTCAGTGCTCCAATAGTCTGATTTGCTTCATCAAACTTTGTGGAAAGCTCTTCACAATCAAGTTCCACATCACTGAGCTTCTTGGTGGCCAGCCTATAAATTTTCTTGTGCTTCTCAGAAAGCTTGTACAGTTTCTTATAGGCTGTATGGATATCATCTTGATCATCCATCTTCTTGAATTTAGAATCCACCAAGTCCTCTTCTTCGTCCACATCTTCAAAGGAATCTTGTCAATATCCTTTGATTCCTTTATAGCCATGATCTTGGCATGAAATCTCTCGGGAAGAGATCTGAGCACCTTTCTCACAATCTTGGGTTCAGGAATGGTTTCCCCAAGATTGAAAGCTGAGTTCACTATATCCTTATGCTTGTCATAGAACTCATCGAACACCTCATCCACCTTCATCTTGATTTATTCAAAGCTTGTAGTAAGCCTCTGAAGCTTTGAATCTTTGACAGCCTTGGTTCCCTCATAGGTTGTCTAGAGAATGGTTCATGCCTCCTTAGCTGTTTCAAAGGAGGATATCTTCTTGAACTCCTCATTAGTGACCGCACTAAATAAGGCATTCAATGCTCTGCTGTTGAAGTTTGCCACCTTGATCTTGGCATCATCCCAATCAGTCGATGCTTCCTTCAGCTTGGTCCAGCCTATCTCAATAGCTTGCCACCCCTTCTCATCTAGAGACTGCAAGAAAACTCTTATGCATACTTTCTAGTATGCATAGTTAGTACCACCAAATAATGGAGGGATGATAAGAGATTTTCCTCTATCCATGACAAATAGGGGTCAATGGATCACATAGCAAATATTAAAACCTAATCAGAGTGTGCCTACTCTAATACCAGTTGATAGGCCAAAAACGAATTAACCCATTGTGATGAATTAATTGATTAATTAGCCAAGTTTATCAATTAATCAAATTAACATGCAAAATGCGTGGTAGCACAAACAAATCACCAATTAAACTAAGTATGCAGCGGAAATTAAATTAACACAATGATTTGTTTACGAATAGGGAAAACCTACACGGCAAAAACCCCACCTGGTGATTTTAAGGTCACCATTCCTGAGAATCCATTATTATCAAAACAAGTGGTTACAAGTAAAGGAATCCCAGTACCTTCTACCAATCTACAGTTGAACCCTTACCCCAATACCCAATTTGACTTATTCTATAGTGACAATCTCTCCTTGTAATGCACAGCTCCCAGTATGTGACTAACCAATTACGCAGATCCCAATACGCAATTTCAATCACCAACTAGAGAAGGTTGTTGGCTGGAAAGTTCTTCAGTTCATCCAGATGATAAAGATCAAGAAGATGCTTAGTTACAAAACCCTACGATGCACAAACACAGCAGTTTCTTCACAAAAGAGATGAATTAGGGAAAATTCTATCTACGGTCACAATTTGCATGAACAAACTTTGCTTAACAGTTATGCAACTTGAGTCACCTTTGAAGGCCCTTAAAATTATCATTTTATATGTCTAGGGTTATGAGAAAAGAAACCCCAAACACATAATCACGGATTGGCAGAAAATAGAATAGAAAAATCTATTTTTCTTAAACCTCGACAGATAGCTATCTGTCGAGCTGCTGTCGAGCCACGGGACTGGAACAGCTCTTAAAGCTTAATAGATGCTAGCTGTCGAGCTTTAATGAAAGGCACTTTCTCAGCTTGAATATTGGACAAACTTGCATGGCTTTAACACTTGATCTTGAAACAAGGTTTCTTGAAGTATTTAACACATCCTAGATTTACCTAAATACAAGTAAAGTGCGTTTTGTCAAAAGATTAGCCAATTATATAAAATAGTGACATATGTTCCTAACATGTGAAACACATATGTCCTAACAAACTTCAAGAGGATGATTCAATTTGATCCTAGAGGAAGGTCCTTTCTCTTCATGGGATTCAGAATCAGGTGAAGTAAATATGTTTGCTGAATCTTCTACAATACTTGGAGTACCGGGAGTATTTGGAGATGCGGGCTCTTGTTCAATAATTTCTTGAACTTCCTTGGGCTCGAGAGGAAGAATTTGTTTAGAGATTTCCTCATTAAATTTCTTAGAACCGAATTCTAAAGATTCATCAAAGAACAACATTCACACTTTCCATTACCTTTATGGTTCTTTTGTTGTATACCCGATAAGCCTTGCTTGTAGAGGAGTATCTCGAAATATTCCTTCATCACTTCAAGAGTCAAATTTTCCAACATTCTCTCTATCCTTGAGATTGAAACAAGTACTTCCAAAGATTCTGAAATACTTAACATTTGGTTTCCTTGCCTTCCATAGCTCATTGGGAGTCTTTTTGGTACCGAGTCTGAAATATATCTTATTAACCGTATAACATGCAATGTTGATGGCTTCTCCCCATAGGATTTTAGCCACATCCTCGTTGTGTAGCATGGCCTTAATGATCTCCTGAATGACTCTGTTTTTTCTTTCTACTACACCATTCTACTGAGGAGTAATAGGAGCAGAGAATTCCTAAGATATACCTGACCTAGTGTAGAAGGACTCCATGTAAGAGTTCTCGAATTCTTTACTGTGATCACTTCGAATTCGATCAATCTTCAAACTTTTCTCATTCTGCAATCTTGTACACAAGGCTTTAATGTGCTCAGGAGCATCAGACTTGGATCATAAGAGGATGACCCAAGTATACCTAGTGAAATTATCTACCACAACCACGATGTATCTCTTTCCACCAAAAGACTCGGTTCTGGTTGGACCCATAAGATCTAGATGTAGTAGCTCCAATGGTCTAGATGTAGTGAATGTCTGAGTACCCGAATGTTTAGCTTTCATCTATTTTCTAAGCTAACATGGTCCACACACCACATTGTTCACTCTACTGAGCTTTGGTATCCCCAAAACTGACTCATGCTTAGATACAATTGAAAGATGTTTGTAACTAGCATGTCCCATCCTTTGGTGCCATAGATTTTCATTTGGTAAACGAATGCTATTGCACATGATATCAACATCAGGAACTAAGCCATAACAATTGTCTAGAGTGCAAACACCACTTATGAGTTTCTACCCAAACTTATCCATGACAAGGCATTTTTCTTTTAAGAATAGTACCATGAAGTCTTGATCACATATCTGACTTATGCTTAACAGGTTTACTCTCAGACCTTCTACATATAGAACATTTACAATGTCTGGCAGTCCAGGTAGAGAAATGATTCCCTTTCCTTTAATCTATGATTTGCTTCCATCACCAAAAGTGACATTACCACCTTTCTTAGACTCGAAAACCTTGAAGAGAGATCGGTCTCCAGTCATGTGTCTTGAGCAGCCACTGTCAAGGTACCACAAACACGTGTCCATAACCTTAAATGCAGACTTCATCATGACGCATACTTCGTGCTTGGATGATAGATAAGTGGGAATGGTGTTTTCTTTCATCTACCTTTTCTGAACAAGGCCTTTAACTTTCACTCTTCTCAGACGAACTCCTTTGCACATTTTCATTCTGAGACAGTCTAGTTTCTTCTTTGTCAATCTGAGATCTTTTCCAATAGTCATCATAATAGAATTCAAATAAATTTTAGACTTGCATTTTTTGATACACTTAAACAAGTAGAGATTAGAAAAATAAGATGTATTTGAAAACAAAGATCTCTTCAAGCTAGTTGCATCCATGACAACAGGGGTCAATAAATCACACAACAAAGATTAAAACCTAATCAAAGTGTGCCTGCTCTAATACCACTTGATAGGCCAAGAATGTATTGACCCTTTGAGATGAATTGACCAATTAATTAGCCAAGTTAATTAATTAATTCAATTTGCATGCAATAAGCATGGTAGCACAAACAAATCACCAAGTTAAATTGCAACAGAAAATAAATTGACATGGTGATTTGTTTATGAATAGGGAAAACCTACATGGTAAAAACGCCCTGGGTGATTTTAAGGTCACCACTGCTGAGAATTCACTATTATCACATCAAGCGGTTACAAGTAAAGGAATCCCAGTACCTTATACCAACCTACAGTTGAACCCTTACCCCAATTCCCAATTGGACTTGTTCTGTGGTGACAATCTCTCCTTTTCAATACACGGCTCCCAATATGTGACTAACCAATTCGATGTGCAGATCCTAGTACGCAGCTTACTCACTAACTTAAGAAAGATGTTACTTTCAAAGTTCTTCAGTTCATCAACACAATGAAGATCATGAAGCTCCTTAGTTACAAAACCCTAGGGTGTACAAACACAACTTCTTGAAGAGAATGATGAACTAGGGCATATGTCTCCGGTTCACAATATGCTTGTGAAAAACTTTTGCATTTAGTTGCATTAGCTGTGACGACCCTTAAAACAATCCTTCTATATGTTTAGGGTTGTGAGAAAAGAAAGCCCGAACATGTATTCACGAATTGAAGTGAAATCAGCTCTGAAAAACTGATTTTCATAAACCTCGATGAATAGCTTATTTGTCAAGCTAGCTGTCGAACACCGGGCTTTAGTAGCTTTTTAAACCTCAAAAGATACTAGCCATCAAGCTTTAAAATCCAACACTTCTTCACTTTTTTCTTGGACAAACTTGCATGGCATTAACACTTGATCTCGAAACCTTGTTCCTTGAAGCATTAAACACATCCTAGATCTACCTAATTACAAGTAAAGTGCGTTTTGTCAAAGGATTAGCCAATTCTATATTGACATATGCTCTTAACATTGAATCACATATGTCCTAACACATCGTATTTCAATAGTATCCTATACATAAAATTTTCTTTGCCAATATCTTCCCATTCTTATGAGGACAACAAATTCCTTGATGGACTTCTTCCATGATTCTTTTGGCTTCTTCTTTCTTTAGGCAACGAAGATGTACTCCATCATAGGACCTTCTATAGAGTTGACCCTCACATAGGTTGTATTGCATTGCCATCATCCTAACTAAACAATGTTTTTTCTTTCCGGCACCATCAGGTTAAATTCCTAATTCTAGAAACTTTATGATGTCGTAATACCAGGGGACTCCTTCCTCTTCTATGGAAAAAGATAATCAATCTTCTTTCTCTTTGTGTACCAATTGATATTTCTGTTCGATCTCTAAAGGTCGTGTCCACACTCCCACGGGTATTTCAACCATAGAAGCCAAAGTAGCCTAAGCATTTGCAAACTGGTTTTGTGCTCTAGGGATAATAGTGTATTCAATCTTGTCAAAGGTTTTTGTCAACTCCTCTAAGTATTACTGGTAAGGCTTTAGGTGTTCCTCCTTCACCTTCCACAATTTTTATGCTTGCACTATGACCAAGGTCGAATCCCCAAAAACTTCGGCCTTCTTTGCCCCTAGCTTGTGTAAGGCTTTCAATTTGGTGATACAATCCTCATATTCTAGCATGTTGTTGGTTGCTTCGATATTCAACTTAACGGCCAGAGGTACATAAGATCCATCGAGGGTGACAAAAGTACCCCTATCCCATTTCCATACTGGTTCACTACTCCATCGAAATACATCTTCCATGCTGCTAATTCTATGTTAAAAATGTCTTCATCTGGAAAGTCCTCTTTACCACTTTCCCCCTCTATAGGGTTCTTGGCACAAAAATTTGACACGGTGCTCCCTTTGATGGTTTTTCTAGCTCCATACTTTAAGTTAAATTTTGCCAATAAAATCAACCATCTCGACAACCTTCCAGTCAAGGCAGGCTTCTTAAATAAGTACTTCAATGGATCCATTCTAGCAACTATCAATACTTGGAATGGTAGGATGATATATCTTAACTTCTGTACAGCCCACACAAGAGTAAAGTAGGATTTCTCTATGGGTGTGTATCTAGTTTCATAGTTGAGGAATCTATTGCTCAAATAATACACGGCTCTCTTGTTCTTATCATCATCTTTTTCTGCTAACATGCTTTTTACTGCATCCTCCATGATTGAAAGATAGAGGAGTAAGGGTTTCCCAGATTCTGAAGGTACCAAGAAAGGTTGGTGGAGAAGGTATTCTTTGATAACCTCGAATTCCTTTTGACATTCATCATTCCATGTGTGGGGTTCATTCTTCCTCAGAAGTTTGAAGATGGGCTCACAAGTGGAAGTGAGTTTAGCAATGAATAGACAAATGTATCGTAGCTAGCCTAAGAGTCCTCTTATCTCATTTTCATTCTTAGGTGGAGGCATGTCCAATATGGCCTTGATCTTTGATGGGTCGACTTCTATCCCTCTATCACTTACTAGAAAGCCTAGCAAATTTCCAACAGTTACATCAAAAGTGCATTTCTATGGGTTCCATCCCAATTTATACTCTTTAATCCTTTCGAAGAATTTCCTTAAATTGGTTATGTGACCCTCTCTATCTTTGAACTTCATAACCACATCATCGAAGTATATTTTTACCTTATTATGCATCATGTCATGTAATAGAGCTGCGGCCATCCTTTGGTAGGTTGCACCTGCATTCTTAAGCCTAAATGGCATCACTGTGTAACAAAAGATTCCCTATTTGGTGGTGAAAGTAGTTTGGTCATGTCCTTAGGAGCCATGGTGATGGTTATATCCTGAGAAACCATCCATGAAGGACAATAAGCCTTGTTTACATCTCTGAAGTCCACACACATCCTTAACTTTCTATCCTTCTTAGGTACAAGCACAACATTTACTATCTATACGTGCAAGTTAGATTTGTAAAACTCATGAGGAAAGTGTGTGAGATATCTAACAGTATTTGATGAAAAATCTCAAAAAAAAAATAAAAATGGAAGCTTTAACACCATGATGTTGAGAGAAAAAGAAAGTAATGTAAGGAAAGTAAATATGACAGTGGGATGTACGTGAAAAACCCTTTAAAAGGGAGAAAAAACCACGGGTGAGCAATGATGAATATCCCTTGTTCTATCAAGCTTTGTATTATGTAAAAATGGAGGTTTCCCTTGTACAGTGGTGATATTCTCACTAAAGGAGGGATCTTTTCTCTACCTCACTTCCTTACAAACTTTCTACCCTTTTCTCTATTGTTCTATCCTAGTTTTTACCCTAATAGTCCAGCAACATGTTCCTCTTATAATCCAAGGAATGTTGCTTGGTACAGGACAGATGTCACATTATGATTCCCTCGTTGAACCCAAATACAACTGCTATACCATGTCATGGTTAGAGTAGAGAGAATGAGCACACCGAGGTCAGTATAACGGCATGAAAAGTAACCTTGCCACTACATGGGGAGCAATCCTTACACAAGGAAAGGGACATCAAGAGACTTGAGAGCAACGCACGTGTCCCCAATAGTGGTCCAGCACAAGTACAGCTAATAGGAGGGAAGGATTTCACAACCTCTAATCAAAGAGAGTCACTTTCCCATTTTTGTGAGTGATGGGTGTCTATGTCAGGTGCAAATCTCACTTTCCTCAAGATGATCATGCCGTTGGCATGGACTAGAGATCCCTTATCCCAGCCAATGTTCCTTTTCCTTGCTCATAGTCATTCCACGTGTAAGGTCCAGATTAAGCCATGTTAGCCTCCCATGCCTTGGTTGGTGTACTGTACATTAGCCCCCTAACTGTCAATGGCGTTTGATGATTAAAGCCTTTGACAGTCACATTGCATCAAACTTCAACGCTCAAGCAATTATACCTTATGACGTTTGGAACGGGACACGTGGCCTTCGCGGGTACTTCTAGTCATTTTGGTGTCATTACGTTTCCCACATTTGACAAACAAACATTACTTTACATAAATGTCACAACTTTTCTCTTGACTCCGGTTGGTGATTTAAATAGGCAAAGATCTTCATTTAATCTTCATTCCATTTGTATTTTACATAGCTTCTTCTTCCTCTTCTGAAAAGAAACCCTTTATCATAAAAAAATGGCATGTTCTTCTTCTTCTTCTAGTTCTAACTCCCCAAAGAATGGCCCCACTCTCTTTGCCAATGCTTCCAACACCAATAATGCACCACCACCTAGCCCTAAAATGGTTCCTCTCCCTCCTTCTCAACCCTTCCCAATCTTTCCTCTCCGCCCTCAAGTCTTCCTTCCTCATGAAGTTCAATCGTGGGAAGGGAGTGAGGAAGACGAAAAGGTGGACTCTAAGGAGCTTGGGTTGAAGGCTGAAGTGGATGTTGAGGATAAGGCCTATGACGCCTTCATGAGGGCCTCTTCTAGGTGTAGGAGAAGGCGTAGGGCTTTCCAGGAGGGCTTTGACTCAAGCACTTCTTCTTCAAGTGAGTTTGATTCTGATTCTAAGGAGTCAAAGTCTTCTGATAACTCCAGCTCTGGAGATGGCGAAGGTGAGGAGGAAGAGAAGGAAGAGGACATGGCTCTAGATTATCCTTAGGAGAATTCTACTTCTAAGGCAGATGAGGACGCCTACAAGCTTCACTCTCCTTAAGTTGTCAAGCTGTGAACCTACAACCGTTATGTTTTTCTTTTTCTTTCTTTCTTTTTTTTGGTTGTTGTTGTTGTTAGTGTTGTTAGTAGGCCATATATTGGCCTTAGGTTATAAGTATTTTTTTTTTTTTTAATTTACAATGTTTTCTTTTTGTTTTTTGTTTTTTTTTTTTTTAATTTTTGTAAGAGAAGGGATGATAGGCCAAAAGGGCTATACAATGTAAATCTCCTTCTCTCATTTTTGCAAACATATATATATATATATATATATATATAAACAACATCAATTTGTTCCCAAAATATTATAATGTTTATTTTTATTTTTATCATGTTATCACCTTATTTTTTGAAAATGCTGCACAAAAGGAACAACATATAAACATGTCAGTTAATGAAAACATAAGACAAAAATAAAAAGAACCTGTTGATGAAGCATCACGCCTTTTCCATTGACTTTGTGAAGGCAATTTTCTTGATTTTTGTTAACTGATTTTGTCAGAAACTAACTTTCCCCATGTTGACACGTGTCCATAAATTTGAAAAGGTGCCACTTTTTAACGGATCTTTTTAGAGGGAAAGAGGATACTTGTTTGAAGTATAAAAGGAAAGAAATTGCTCAGAGAAGAACATATCTATTTTCCTTATTTTTCTCATTCTTCCTTTATCTTCTTCTCTTTAAACCCCAAAACTCAGAATCCTCCACAATCACTTGAACCATGGGTGCCAAACATACTCTGAGATCTAGTTCTTCAAAGGTTGTAGAACCCTCAACCCTTATGATTAATAGTCCATTACAAGGAAGGGATGAGAACCCTTCCACCGAGGAGCAATGGATTATTCCCCCCCACCCCACCTTTTTGAAGACTACTTGTTTGATAAAAGTTTTGACTGGGACTCTGTTCCCTGTTCTTTAAACCCTCTATACATGGCATGTGGGGAGTCTGATGATCTACTAACCATGGAATTGGACCTGAAGCACATTCCTCGACTTGGCACTTAAAGAGGAGATTTTGCTCCAACCTCTAATGTGGTCTTTAAATCCCATACTTCTGTTTCTAAAAGCTAGAGAAGTTGGTGTCGAAGGTTGTTAAATCATCCTTCTTTTATGGAAACCCTGCAAAAAGTACACCTAGTGCACACTGTGTTGGTATTCTCCAATTTAGACATTAGCAAGGATGGTAAGAGTCTCCTTTCCCTTCTGTATCATTAGAATTCTACCACCCATACTTTCTTCACAGGGTGCCAAGAAGTCTCCCCTTCTCTTTAAGATGTCTATGAAATCTTGCGACTTCCCTTGTTTAGTGATGGAGAAGTGGCCAATATCTCCTAATCTCCTGATGAAGCCAAAGTTGTAAAGTTCCTTGAAGAGGTAGTGAAGAAAACCTTGAATAAGCCAATTCTAAAGGCAACAAGGAAGGGAAAAGCCCCTAGCGATGAAGTACTAGAAGACATCAGTGCTAGTGTTAACAAGGGTTCCGAGGCTAACTTCTAGGGATCGATAAGATATTTCTGGAGGGAATATGCTGATGGCATGGATGAAGAAGCTAGTCTAGACTCCTTGAAGGAGGGCACAAACTTCGTGGTAGGAGAAGGTAACTCTAGCCCCTATGAACTTGAAGTTTTCATTGCTTTCCTGCTTTCTCGCCATTTATTTAATGGATATCCCTATGAGAAGATCTTAGGTAGACATTTCCCCTTAGCTGTTAAGTTAGCCAAAGGATATTCTTTTCCCCTTACTCCTTATTTCTTAAGAACTTTATATTCTCATCTAGATTGCTTCACTCTTGACCTATAACACTCTTAGGGTAGATTCTAGATAGAAACGTTTGTACCTATAGCATTTTTATGAATTTGGCTATGAGAGCACTTTACAAGCTATGTCCCTGTCCCCAAACATTAAATTCCTTAAAAACCATCCTGCCATCACCCCAAGACTTGCCAAGATCATGGCGATTGAATAAGGCTATGGTATCCTCTAATAGCTTTCTCTGTAAGGTTTTAGATGACCCTACTAACTAGACAACCATGCCTTATTCCCCTCTAGAGGGTGCACTCCCTCCGTTGTTCCAAACTTTAACAGATGAAACTATTTCTCATTATAGAGATGTTCCTTGGTCTGAGGAGGAACTCTTTTTCATTGCCTGTACCTTTACTTCCCGCCTGTACCTTTACTTCCCACCTTTTAGCACGCTTTCAAGATGATTTTGAAACCCGGCCTATAATCCTCATAGATTTGCCCACCAATATGGTTTTAACTAAGGTGTAGCCTTCCTTGTAGTATTAGCATCATTGGATTTCAAGAGCAAAAATCTTGTCAAGTTGGTAGTGTCTAGGTCTGAAGTTCCTTTTGCTTCCCCTTCCCGAGCTGGATTACCTTCACCTAGGTTTAAAGCATGGTGGGTTGGCATCAAGGAACATGTTAGGAACTTTGGGGAAAGGGGCTCAATGTGTGGATATCCCACCCATCTTCCAAGGTGACTTGACTTTGAAACTCTCTGCCAAAGCAAAACCTTCAGCCCCTAAAAGAAAAGAAAAAAGTGCCAAAGTTTCTATTGTGAAGAAACAAATATTATGTGTCATTTTCTTTGACTTTGTTATTTTTGTAATGTTCTCTTCTTAATCAATGGTGTGTGTGACTTTACTTTCTCCTTTCTTTCTTTGGACCGTTGACAGGTTAAGGAAACTGCTCCTCAGACTTAGGCCAAAGGAAAAACCATTCTTTTGGCACCAGAGGCCCTTGTACAAGAAGTGGATTTTGAGGAGGAAACAAAATTTCATGCTGAAAAGGGGGATTCGAATCGTGTGTGTACTGACAATCCCCAAGAGAAAGAAGATTTTGTAGAAGTCACTTCTAGAGACCAAGAGAGTGGAAGCACCAAGGCAGACCCCGATCCACTAATTTCATTGCTTTCTCCCCCTTCGAAAGTTGTGTGCTCTAAACTTCTTTCAAACTATCCTGAGATAATAAGGGATATGGACACTGTGAGTTTTTAGACCCCTTAAAACACAATTGGATTAACCTAGTTAATTAGCCAAGTTATTACTTAGTCCAAATTCCAGATCTAGGTTATCACAATCAAAAAATCATATCATGCATAGCAAAGGAAATATAAATAACACAATGATATGATGACCCAGGAAACCAAATGGTAAAAACCTTGGGAGGATTTAACCTAGCTATCCTCAAGGTAAACTTGAATCCACTATAAAAGAATCGAAGTTTTACAATAGGACTTAGACCACTAACATTCTATTGCTACCCACCAGTAGAAACTTATTGACACGACCACGTGCAAGCTCCGAAACCACGGACTCCTTCTTTCTTGGATTCTCCAGCAAGTATAAGCACACCCGCTTGTGTTTCTTTAAGCTTCTATGGCAGCAATTGAATGATCATCAAGCTCTTGAAGAAATCTCCTTCTTGATAATCCTAAGCTTGTGTAAAGGAAAGCTCTTCACAGATCTCACAAGAGATTTACACAAACCGCAATATGAGCAACTACTAAAACGTGGCTAGGGTTTGCCTTTTATACCCCGGGCAAAAACATAAAACCCTAAACGTTTTAATGAACTAGGGCTGAGTTGGAATTCTGCAGAAAAATGCATTTTGCCCGAATTTCGATTGATCGAGCCTAAGCTTCGATCGATCGAGCCAGGCCGAAATGCACTAACAATTCTACATTAGCTTGAATCCAACTTTACATAAAAGACACAACTTTGAACAAGTCTAAACTAGACTAAACAACCTGTTTTGATCATGGTTTCCCAACAATACATATTAGAGTTCTAAATACATTAGTTCCTAAGTCTTTAGAACCTAACAAACTCCCCCTTTGGCAATCCGTGACAAAACACAACTAAAAAGCTTAAAGTTTACAAAGTAAAGCCCTTTACAAAAAAATGCTCATTATAACAAATCCAATCCTAACTACTAATAGACAGCAGCTCAATTGAATCAACCTGTATATTTCCTGAAACACTAAACAAAATGCATAAACATATGTGTGGAAAATACAAGTAAACAAAATAAGTTCTTGATTTCACTCAACACAAAATAAAGACATATATCAATGAATAACTCATAAATATAAATCAATAAGCAGTGAAACAAGTAACATATAAAACAATAAATGTATCTCCCCCTAACATGAATAGCCCAACAAAAATACATCAAAAGCTAAAAAGGTAAATACAAAGTGAAGCACCTAGATACAATTTAATCTCCACAAGCTCCAACATCACAAAAAACTTTTCCCCTGAAAACAAAAAACTCTACAAGTGTCTCAAAACCCTAAAAGTACTCCCCCCTTTTTGTGACGGAATGGCAAAGGGCAATCAAAAGCCATCATCAAAAGGAGGTGGCAGTGAGGATCGTCGAAACTATGCCAACTCTGCTTGCAAGGCACGGATCTCATTGAGCACGTCCACCAAAGTCTGTCCATGAGCCACCTGAACGGTCAAGACATGATCCAACGTACATCGAATGTCTGAATCATCTGAAGTAGTCGGTGGAGGAACATTAGCATCAGTAGCAACAACACTAGACGCCTTAGTTGTATCAGCACTTGTAGAAGAGGGAGGAAGGGGTACAGCACCAGAAGACGTGATCTGAGGATTAGAACCCCACTGGATAGAAGACCCAGTGATGTATGACATAATGTCATCAAGGGTTGGAGACTCCTCATAAGGATAGATAGGCTCCCTAACGACTGGAACCCCAAGAACTTCAGCCACTACCCTAGGGGTAATGGTGAACTCAACACCTCATATCCAACTCCTAACAAGGGTGTTGGAATCATAGACATGGCAAGAGAGATTCGAGAAGAACTCTCTAATCAGGGCGGTCGGGGGTGGATGATCTACCTCCAACAAAGACAACTACCCTCTACTCTCAAAGTTTGCCCTAATGGCAGGATCAACCTCATCTAAAACAACAAAACACTCAGCCCAAATCTTTCTCTTACAGTTCAGTTTCTCATAAACCTCTCTGCTTTTGTCATTCCAAAACAACTCACTCTTAGAGGGAGACTCAAAGGAAGTGGAGGGTGTCCTATGAGCTCTAGTCTTCCTAGGCATGGTGCTATGATAAGGACAAAGACACAAAGTAGAACAAAAGAAAAAAAAAAAAAAGGGCAGACTGCAAGTTAGCACAAAAAAATATAGAAAAAAAAAATCTATATAAGTTCAAATTCACAAAATTGGCTTGAGCATAGAGTTTCTAGCGAAAACCCAAAAATTACAAAGAACCACTTGTTCAATTTGAAAAAATTGATCAATTGATCATCACACAAGATAGGATACAGTTTATAATGATCAATTACATCAATCCAACAAGCCAATTTTATCAATTTGGACCTAATTGAACAAAATCCCCAATTCGGATAAATATAAGCCCTAGAATTTTCAATTTCTCACAAAACACCAAATTGATCAAATTAAAACATCATAGGTCATGTTTATAACATTATAGGAACAAAACCCAATGATCAATTTCAGAAAAAATGGCTTGAATCATCAAAAACCCCAAATATGAATAGTTCCAAAAATCCCAACAAAATGCATGAGTTTATGCATGAAAACATGAAAATAAATGCAAAAGGAAGGGTATAATGGACTTACTAGCTTAGAGAGAGTAAAACCAAATTGATCAAAGAATGGACGAAAACGACAAAAAATTGAGATTGAACCTTGACCAAGTCGTATGGAGAGAGAAAAGTTAAAAAACTTTTTGAAAAAGTGTTTGACTGAATTGAAAATCAGTTTTTAAAAAACTTCTCATACGATTTTCAATTGATCGAAATCTTAGATTCGATCGATCGAAACAAACAAAGGCTCACCTAAATTTTTTGAACCAATTTCGATTGATCGAAAAATAAACTCGATCAATCGAAACAGACAGAGACTCACAAAATTTTTGAGAAAAAAACACAATTTAAAAAAAAAAAAAAAAACAAAACACATTTTAGAAATACCTCAAAGCAGTGAAATTAATGAACAAAATGAATGAGTATGTGATGAAATGTTTTTCAAAAACAAAATTTTTAAACCCAGTTTTCCCAAAATTGAGATTTTCAAACATTCTCCATAAGTTCTCAAGCATCAAATCTGTTTTGCATAAAAACTCAAGGTATTTGCAAACTCGGTTGGTCAAACCAAAAACACACACAATAACATATACAATGTTTAGTAAAGAGTAACTTGTGTAGTGTGTGCAACTAGCAAAAGCTTGAGATACATGTGAGGTGATATGTGAATAGTAATCAACCACAAGGTCTACAAAATTCATCACATAGAATTTGAAAGAGACTATCACCTAAAGAGTTACATCATATAACTCCCACATCTCCTAGATCATAAGCTTGCAATCATGTAAGTTTCTTTATTTTGCCTCATATTGTACACACAAATTTTAATTGTTCAGAAACTTATTAAAATAGCCGGGATAAGATACACACCAATTTTAGCATTTATTTGATTTAGCTTTAAGTCCAATAATGTACACACCAATTTTAGCATTTAAACAGAGGCTACACCTTATGATCTTTTTGTGCATGTGCTACACTTTCTCGAGCACAAAATCTTACGATATGCACTAAGGTGTTCATGATTGGCTAGTGAATAATGATGAGATGGTTATTTATGCCTTTCTCAAAAGGTTCAAATCCGACAGTCAAAGACATGTGACTTCAAGATCAAGACAAAGTGATCAAAACCATAAACATCTTTCCCACACAACATGCACTACAAAGCTTCAACTAGTAAAGTGCAATAAGTAAGCTCATCCAAGCTATACAAAGTACAAAAGACATGTTATGTGAAAATAAATTGACCAACCTTGTTTTCAAAACCAAGAAAATAGTGCAAAACACAATTTGCTCCCTTTTTCTTCCTTTTTTGAAAAAAAATTAAAATAAACAAAAACAACCTAGAATGAAATGCATGAATGTTATGTAATACAAATCTTAGAAACAAAGAAAACAAAAACCAAACAACAATGGTCACAAAGAAAATAGCAATGAAGCATAAGGACCACGTCAGAAGGACTCAATTAGATTGAGCCTTTTGCATCCAAAACTTTTTAGATGCACCATGAGCATTGGAGTTCTTATTCACATGGGAATGATTTCCAACTCTAGGATTGGAATAAAGGTTTAGAGCCTTTACTAATTCACCAATGAATATCATAGGATCTTGTACTTGAGGCACAGGTACTTTTGGTTTGTTTGCTCTCTTAGCAGCTTGCAGCTTGTAACAGTTTGGACGAATGTGTCCAGACTTTCCACAAAAATGACAAACCCATGTAGGCTTATCATGTGACTTGTCCTTAGAAGGGGTAGATTGCTTAGGTTTGGACTCTTTAAGATCAACCCTAATCTTCCTAGGAGGTGTAACTTCTAAGGGTTTGACAACCTCACTCATAGGGGGTTCAGAAGAAGATGAAGGAACAAAGATAGTGGAATTAGGTGCAGACACGTTGATGCTTTCTACAAAACCTAACCCAGTTTTGTCAGAAGGAGACTTTTGAACACTAAGCATATGATCAAGTTTGGAACTAGCAAACCTATTAGTTTGTTCTCTAGCAATAGAAAGCTCATGTTCCAAATTCTTAACTTTATCAAGCAAAAGCATGTTCTCAGTCTTCACATTATTCAAAAGTTCGGTAGTATCAAACAATTTAACAAGCAAATTTTTCTTATCAAGCTCAAGAGATGCAATTTTCTTCAAGCTGAATTCAACCTTCATAACATCCTTTGCAGCAACTTTGCAAAGTTTATTGTAGGCTTCTTGAAGATCTGCATCCTCAAAGAGTTTCCCATAAGAAGGGTTCTCTTCAACAGATACGCTTTCATTTACTACAGCTGTAGCAGTGAAAGCAATGAAGTTTCCATCCTCGTCACAACCAGACTCATCATCAAAAACTTCACCATCACTAAGGGTTACAACCATAGCCTTACCCTTAGCCTTCAAGTAAGTAGGGCATTCAGATTTCATGTGACCATACCCTTGATATCCAAAACACTGAGGACCCATAGAATTATTAGAAGATTGACTTACTTTTTCTCTAGGTTTATCAGTGTTGTTAACATTAGTGGGATCATTCTTTCTAAAGTTTCTAGGTTCAGCAGTGTTCTTATCTCTTGCCCTTCTGTTGTTGTTTCTAAGGAAATTCCTAAAGTTCTTGGCAAGGTAAGCAATCTCTGTAGCAGAGAGCTCATCATCAAATCCACCAACATCAACATCATCAACTGACTTAAGAGCCATTGATTTGGATTTGCTAGTCTTAGGTAGGTCCAACTCATAGAATTGAAGAGATCCTACAAGTTCATCAACAGGGATGGAGTCCTCATCCTTGCTATCAGTGATGGCAATCACTTTGGGTCTAAAATCTTCAGTCAAAGATCTAAGAATCTTCCTAACAATTTTAGGTTGATCATAGATTTCACTCAAGTTATATGCAGAATTAAAAATATCATTAAGTTTAGCATATAATTCATCAAAAGATTCATCATCAGACATTCTAATGCTTTCAAATTTAGAAGTTAATTGCTGCAATTTATTGATTTTAACTGCCTTTGTGCCTTCATGCACAGTCTGGAGGATATTCCAAGCAGTATGAGCAACCTCAACATTAGAGATTCTCTTAAATTCCTCCATAGAAACAGCGTTAAAGATAGCATTCATAGCTTTGCTATTGAACGTAGCTACTTCTTTTTGAGAAGTTTGCCACTCACTAACAAGAGTAGTGGGCTTCTCCCATTCCTATTCGACGAAGTTCCAGACTCTCTCATCAATTGATTTTAGGAATGCTTTCATCCTTACATTCCAATAAGCATAATTATTCCCATCAAAGTAAGGAGGAATAACAAGAGAATGTCTGTGTTCCATGACAACAGGGGTCAAGGATCAGCTCAGTGATCAAAAGATCAACAACAAGAGAGCAACTTGCTCTGATACCACTTGTGAATTTTTAGACCCCTTAAACCACAATTGGATTAACCTAGTTAATTAGCCAAGTTATTACTTAGTCCAAATTCCAAATCTAGGTTATCACAATCAAACAATCATATCATGCATAGCAGTGGAAATATAAATAACACAATGATATGATGACCCAGGAAAGCAAACCGGTAAAAACCTTGGGAGGATTTAACCTAGCTATCCTCAAGGTAAACCTGAATCCACTATGAAAGAATCGAAGTTTTACAATAGGACTTAGACTGCTAACATCCTATTGCTACCCACTAGTAGAAACTTACTGAAACGACCATGTTCAAGCTCCGAGACAACGGACTCCTTCTTTCTTGGATTCTCTAGCAAGTACAAGCACACCCGCTTGTGTTTCTTTTAGCTTCTATGGCAGTAACTGAATGATCATTAAACTCTTGAAGAAATCTCCTTCTTGATAATCCTAAGCTTGTGTAAAGGAAAGCTCCTCACAAATCTTACAAGAGATTTACATAAACTGCAATATTAGCAACTACTAAAACATGGCTAGGGTTTGCCTTTTATACCCTGAGCAAAAACATAAAACCCTAAACATTTTAATGAACTAGGGCTGAGTTGGAATTCTATAGAAAAACGCATTCTGCCCAAATTTCGATTGATCGAGTCTAAGCTTCGATCGATTGAGCCAGGTCGAAATGCACTATCAATTCTACATCAGCTTGAATCCAACTTTACATAAAATGACTTTGAGCAAGTCTAAACTAGACTAAACAACCTGTTTTGATCATGGTTTCCCAACAATACATATTAGAGTTCTAAATACATTAGTTCCTAAGTCTTTAGAACCTAATAGACATTACCTCTCAGGAGCTTCATTTTAGAGCGCATTAGGCTTGTCGTATCCCAACTACAATCTAAAGGTAATGATGACCATCTAACTCATCCCTTTGAGGACATCCTTTCTACATTGACCAAAGCTAATGACATAGGTTTCAATGTCGGGTGCCTGTTGAGCCGTGCCACGACATTGAGAGACCTCTAGAAGGCGGGGCCCTCTATTCATGCTTCTTTGTCCTCACTACAACAGTTAAGAGCCAAAAGAGACTCTTGTATCAATAAAGCAGAGAAGACAAAGTCAGCCATGGAGGCACGCATTACTTCAATTGCTAAATTCTAGGTGTAGACATTGTATTTTGTCTGTCCTCAATTTGCGTGTCGGACCTCAAAAATTCCAAAAATATTATTTTTTCTCCGTAGGGCCACGGAAACATCTAGATTGACATGGCGCAACCCGTTCAATCATTGGTGCACTCGAAGTGCCATTTTAGGTCAAATTGACCAAAATGCCCTTGGTTCAAAAGTTAAAGTCAGTCAAAATCGTCCAAAAATAACATTTATCATGTTTCTACATCAATCTCAAGCTACTCAGTGATTTTTGTCAAGTTTGACCAAGTTTAACCCAAGGTCGACTCCTTAAGGCACCAAAAACCCTAATTTTGATCTGATCATCAGAACGGGTTGGGACTAGTGCCACTGCGAAGATGATCAAATTCCCTATCCAAAGACTATTCATGGGTCAAAATCGTAGTTAAAAAGGTTAAGATTTCCAAAAAACCATAAAAAGCATGTCAATACGCTTCCCAACTTTTGATTCGACCATGGTATTTTTAATTTATTTAGTGTTCTAAAAACTAGACATCCAGAGCTTTCTAGGAACCCAAGATCATCTCAATCCGAGTCCAGAAAGGCCTTCAAATATAAATCCAAAGTTGAACTAAGAAAAGGCCAAAACTGCTAATGTCAACAGGGTGGCCGGTGGCCCTTCAAGGTGCCCAAGAAGCCGAAGGGGAATTTTTTTAGTATAAATGCCCCCATACCCCTCATTTAAAAAAAAAAAAAAGAGACTTTTGGGCAATTTCTAGGTAGATTCTCTCTTTTCTCTCTCTAATTTCTCTCCTAAACACATCAAAACACTTTCAAACACCTTAGATTCTCCACTTTTCTCTACAATCATCAAGGTAGTGTTCTTGCACCCAATCTTTCTCTCCTTGGTTCCATACCTTGGATTTGAGGTTTAGGGGTGTAATGTAGCTTTTTAGTTACAATCCACACCCTTTTCTCTTTATTGCTTTTCCTAGATTTATTTTGCTTAATAAAATGCTTTTATTGCTTTTCCTAACATGTTCTTGCTTCCTAGCATTTCTTTATAGCTTTCCAAGCATGTTTCCTTGCTTATGCCATGATTTATCACTTTCATGTTGTTCGCCTAGCCTTCTTGGGCTAGGATATGTCTAAATTTAATGTTTGTGCTTATATCCACATGATTTTAGGCTCCTTGCTATGTTTATGCTTAGATCTACATGCCTATGCGTTCTTTGCCACGTTTATGCTTAGATCTACATGTTGTGCTTAGATCTATGTGTTTTTGTGCTTCGTACCATGCTTATATGCTCAGATCTATGTTGGTTCCTATGCTATGTGCTACTTTAGACTTTTTGTCCCTTAACATTTCTCTTTCTTATGTTTTGGCCATTCCAGTAGGGTGTAGATCTAGATCTTGTGGTCTGGGCCTACATTCATACACCTAGGCCTATATTGAAGGGATTGGATCATTTCCATTGTTTGACGATGTTTGCTTGCTTGCTTCTATGCTTTATCTCCATGTTAGTCTCCCTAGATCTAGGCTTTGCCATGATTTGTGCCCTCCGTGGGCTTGTGCTTGTGTGGTTACATCCATCCCTCCTAGGGATTGATTGGGTGTCACCACTTGTGAGATACATCCCCTTGGTGTTAGTGTGCTCAATACACACCTTTCTTCACTTTGTGTGATGTTTATATGCTTGCCTAGCTTGCTTTGTGCCACCCGTTTGGCTTTCTTTGCTTCCTTGCAACTTTGCACGCTTGCCTACATGTTTATGTATGAGTTTGTGCGTCGCCCATACTCCAATCCAATGGAATTATGGACACTCGATCTAAACCTACATCTGTCCTCATAGGACACCCCCTTTTATTTGATAACATGTTTGTTTGTCTTTTTCGTGTGCTTCACATGTTTGTTCGCCCCCCATTTGGCATCCTTTCCTAGCTTGTCTTTAGCATGCTTTTTCTTCCATTTGTTTCTTTGCTAGTCTGCTGGCTTGTTTCTTTTTTCTTTGCATGTACACGCATGGAGCAAGGACGCTTGGAGCAAGGGTGCGACCTCCTAAGCACAAGCAAAAGGGGCAATGATGCAAGCAAGAGGACGCAAGCCCATAAAGGGTAATGTTCAGTAGATTAAGGGACCTAGCCCTTCTAAAGAAGTCTTCTCTTTCTCTCTCTCTAAGCCTCTTCTCTAGAGTAGGTATTAGGGTTCCCCTTCTCCTTGTACCCTTTACTTTCTCTGCTCTTTGCTTAGGCCACATTCCTTGGGTAGGGCAATGTTTGTTTTACATTTCCTATACCTTGCTGGGCCATACTCTTTGAATGTTGGCAATTTCTGATTTACTTTCCCCCTGTGTGATAGCATTGTGCATGATGTATGCACACATATATATATATGCTTGCATGTGTGTGGGTGATTGTGCACTTTGTATGATGGACTCTCATGGCTACGTAATTGCCCCTATTTAGTGATGAGAGCTCTTGACCTTGTAGAGTGGGTATGTGCTCAAGGCGACTGTCGTAGGTGTATACTCATGCTATATTGTGTGCATGATCATCGCGGTATGATTGTTTTGATCCATGTCATCAAGTGACATTGGTTTCCCCATGTATGCGACACGCATCAACATGCTTAATGCTTTGGAGGGCTTCGGCTTGTCATTGTACAAGCATGTTGATACGCGCCGTATACACAAACGCGAAACCCTACAGGTGCGCCATAGTGCACCAACCCGAAACTCTCCCGAATTTTCGCCACAAAAATAGGGCATCCCTATTGCCAGATTCTCACGTCGAAAGTTTGGTGAGAATAGCATTTTGTGTGCTATGATGCATTTGAGGTGAAGCGCTGCCAGATTTTTGCCAGGCAAATAAGGTGAAATGCTGCCGGATTTTTACCGTGGAAATTTGGCAACTACTTCAAACACACTTGGAAAGCATCGATCGAGACCACACCCATTCCGAAACCAAACTCCAAAGCCCAACACATTTAAAGCCCCAAAAGCTAATGCCAATATCTTGTTATCAATTGCCAATGTGTAAAAATTATGAGTTTACCAAAACAAAGGATTGTCTACGGATAGGCGTTGTGGGTTGCCTAACACCTTCCCCACACGTAACCAGACTTCCGAACTCAAGAATCAATATTTTTTACCCATCCACATTAAATTAGGAAAAATGACATTTTTCTTAGGCTAGGATCGGTAATAAAATCAAATAGAGTCAAGTGACCAATCACACCTTAAAAAAACCCAATGATTGGTCGCGACTTCACTTACCTTTGGTAATTTCCTTAAAATCGACTCATATTCTAGTCACATACCCGAGGTACGACACACCTCCACATCCATCCTCCACCAAAGGGAGGAAAAGGTGCGCAAGCATCGCCACGATAGATGGTCGAGTAGCTGCGAGCGTCGACAGACTGGTGACTCTACTGGGGACACCTAGGGAGTTTAGCCTTTAGAGCTTTTGATAAGATCCTAATCTTTGGACATTGGCTTTCAAAAACACTGAAATTGGCATTAGCCATTGGGGCTTTCTTTTTGAAAATTGCTTTTACTATATCCTAGTAAATTATTTTCAAATCTCAAAAATATTTTCAAAAAATGATTTCAAAATGGTTTTCCAAAAAACGGCTTTGAGGTATTTTCATATGTATGAAACTTTCATGCTTTCCTAAAGCATGCTTTACAGCTTTCCTTCACATGTGCAAACCTAGGGTAGTAAGATTTAATTTCTGCTACACCTTTATCTGTGTATATATCTGTGGTACTTGGAAAGTCTTTCCCCTTTCATTTCAAAATGCATGACATCACCCATCATATTGGGTCAAACCTGGACTTAACGTTGAAGGCTAATGCTGGATGCGTGTACCTTAAATAATTATTGGATGCCGAATTGCAGGCTTTTCCTAGGTCCATGGGTGGACAGGGTTATGCTAAAAAGGTCCCCTTGATCTGCTCTATCCCACAACTTCTATGAAGGGAAGGATTAGATGATCAAGGTCCCCCCTAAGAATAGGACCAACTTCTATGCGTATACCTTATATAGTTAGCCTAAACTATGTCAAACCTGTAAGGACTAGGAAGAGCCAAATTTGAGTGAACATCCTAGCCTAGGGTAGGATATCTTTCATAGGATTGTTTTCGAAATGAGTCAAGGGGAAAGTGTCCATTTCCGTTTATAGGTTTGCCCCTTTTGCTTGCATCAAAGAGTCATGCTCTACTCTAGGTTCTATCCATCTTGCTTACACAACATTTGTGATTAACCCCTAGGGAAAAGCAAGCTTGTTGCTTGCCCATTAGATCATACCCGATCCCTAAGGGTTTCCAACCCTACATACACTAATGGCTCGTCATGTAAATGTGTATAGATAAAATTTGTGGCAAGTAGCTGGAATTTCGCACCAAGGACATTGCCAAGATTCAAGATCTTTTCCAAGAAGGCCAACCTATCCAGAATGAAGCCTCTTCATAGTAATTTTTAATTTCCATGTATTGTAAAAGGCCCATTGTTGGAGCCATTGCCTATAGCCCATGATCTTGGGGCATTGTAAAAAGCCAAATTTTGTAAAAAGACATTACTTTTCCATGTAATCAAAATAAAAGGGTCCATCCCGCGATTTCAAGCATGATATGAAAGTTTCAGTTACTTGGCAAGCTTATGCATTAATTCCGCATCGCTATAGAAACTCATCATGATAAATACCCAATCAAGGGTCCAAGCCAATATTTCGACAAGATAGGTACATTTTAAATGAGCAAGAGCATAAACTAACTTTGGGTTTGTGTTGTGTTTACACATTGTCAAAATTTCAAATGTACCCCATTTCTCTCTCATCCCATTCTTTTCCTTTCCAGGATCCTAAAGAGAAAAGATTACTCAAAGGAAACAGTCTAGGTTACCATCACGTCGCGATCCCATTATCAATAGGTCTTGTGCTAGAGAGATGTCTACTAATGACCCTTTAGCTTCTGAAGTAAGTTTTACCGAGTTCATCCAAATGAAAGAACAAATGGTAGAAATGATGCGCATGATGCAGTAGCTGGTTGTAGAACGGAATTGAGCATCATCTTGTCCCACTCTAAAGGGCATTGGAGATCTTTGTGCCCATCTACGCATGTTCTATAGGAAGAGACAATCATCCTTTGCTTTGCCAAATTTTGCCTGATAGTTTGACTGGCCCCGCAACCATATGATACGTGAGATTGGAAAAAACCTCCAGCTAGAGAGAGATGGCCTATGCATTCTTAGAGTATTACCGGTTCAATACTGAGATAGCTCTCAATTGCAAAGTTCTTCAGAGGACAGAAAAGAAGACTGGGGAATCTTTCCATGACTATTCCTAAAGATGATGTGAGCTAGCCACCAAAGTGCTTCCTCCTATGATGGAATATGAAATGAGCAAATGGTTCATTGATAACCTCAAGCCTCCTTACTATGAGAAGATGATCAGTGCCCAAGTCACTCACTTCGCAAGCTTGATTCCTATTGGGGAGCACATTGATGAGGGTATTAGAAGCAAGAAAATAGTCGATCTTGAGGCTTTGAATTCTATGATAGAACAATAGGTGAAAAAGGCAACTAATCATAAAGGGAAGGAGGCCAATGTTCATATGATTGACAAAACGCTTGAAAGATCGAGGGGTTTTATTTCTACGTATACAACTCTAAATGCCTGGCCTTATCAGCAACAAGTTCTGCCAGCCTAGGCGCCATACCCAGCATTCAATCAGAAGGGAAGGCCTAATCCACCCCGATATCCCAAGGCAAAACCATGGAAATTCTCTCTGTTACACACGCCCATGGCAGAGCTTTATGCTTATATATTGGAGAAGAAGCTAGTGACTCCAATATTCACGAGACCTAGAGACGGTCCTCCTTTGGCTGGTTTTGACCCATCCAAGAAATATGAACTCCATTTTAGAGCTAAGGGAAATACCATAGAAGAGTGTACACATTTGAGACACTAAATCGAGGATCTCATTGACAACAAGTTAGTACAATTCGATAATACGACCGGGCCGAACATCATCTCTAATCCCTTGCCTCCTTATCAGGATGGGAACGTGAATGCTCTCTCTATAGTGGAGGAGAGGATCCCTAATTTCTCATCCCCTTTATTCCCTTTGAAAGTCATGCTGTGGGCCCTAGCCTAGGAAAGTCACATTGCTCTCGAGAACATAGGAGCTCTAGGTTTTGATTAGAGAGTTTGCTCATTTTGTGACAATGGGAACCGACATGCCCTATTTGATTGTAGAGTGCTCTGAGCACAAGTTCAAAGTCTAGCCAACCATGGTATCATTTGGATTGAAAGAGAATCCGTGCACAGGAGTGATTGCATGGCAGCCTAACTATGCCCTTAGGGTACCCAAATGGGGACTAGCCATAGTGCTATGTCAATAGGATCAAGAAAGGATTACGACAAATATTTGCGAGAGCGCTTATGTAAGATTCCTCCAGCTCCTCCGACTTCAGTCATTATCAAAGAGATTACAGAATCATCAGTGGATTCAGGGCATCAACTCCAAAGAAAGGAAAAACCATGCCAGCCATTAAAGGCTTTACTCCTCTAGTCCTGGCACTAGCTACAGCTACAAAGCCATTTCTAGGATTTATCCAAAAGGGAACCTCTATTATCCCAACTATTCCAGGTTTCGATCCTCTAGTTTTGCCAAAGTTTATCCAGGGAATCTCTGAGGCCTCTGGTCCAAAAGCTTTTGGAGCTGCTCTACCCAGCCCAGTCATCATCGGTTCAAAGATGTTCTCCCTGGCACCAAATTTGCAGACTCAAGAAGGTGTGGTCATCTGCATGCCAAAGCCTTTCCCTTACAAAGATAGCCATCGCATCCCATGGAAGTACGATGTAACTTTGATTTCCTCTCGAACTAGAAAGGAAGAGGCTTGCTTTAATATCTCTTCAGGCCTAGACAGACTCACTAGGAGTGGTCGCTGTTATACTCTTGAAGAACTAAAAAAAATAAGGAAAGAGATTGGCAAGAGCACAGTCTAGCTAGTTAGGAATAAGGTCACCACTGAAAAAGCTGAGGAATTCCTTAAAACCTTATGAAGGACCGATTATAGTGTGATTCAGCAGTTGAACAAATCTCTAGCTCAAATTTCTATCTTAGCCTTGTTGCTATCTTTCGCGGTCCATCGTGAAGCTTTATTGAAGGTATAGAAGGAAACGCATGTTCCTACCAGTATTACAGAATCCTCCTTCGAGGGTATGGTATCATTAGTGTTGGCCATAAACCAAGTCTCATTTTCAGATGATGAGTTGCCTCCAAAACGTAGCATGGGCCTCACACAAGTTGCGGCAGTACATGCTCTACTTCATCATGCAGTTGATCTCCCATTGGTCGATGTTGCTATTTGAATTCGATATCATGTTTGTGATAAGAAAGGCCATCAAGGGCCAGGCCATGACCGATTACCTAGTGGTTCAACTGTCGAACAATCTAGAATTTTCAGAATCCCTCTTCCTAGATGAGGATTTTTTGGCAATATAGCCAGAACCAAGCAATATAGAACCATGGGGTTGGAAGCTTTATTTTAATAGAGCTTCCAATAGCACTGGAAATGGAGTGGGAGCAATTCTAGTATCCTCAAAGGGCCAGCAAATCCTTGTTTTAGTCAAGCTGAATTTTGATTGCACCAACAACATCATAGAGTACAAGGTGTGCATAGTAGGCCTACAAGTTTCCTTAGAGTTTGGTCCATATGATCTAAGTGTCTTTGGAGATTCCCTGTTGATCATCTCCCAAATAGAGGGAAAGTGGCAAGCTTGAGAGACCAAGTTGATTCCATATCAAAAATGTGTCAGCCGTTTAATCCCAAAGTTCCGAAACATTAACTTTGCTTATTTTCCCCGAGTACACAACCAGTTCCCAGATGCTTTAACCACCTTGGCTAGCATGGTTAAGCTAGTAGAAGGAGCTGATATGCGACAATTGCACATAGAAGTTTGCGGTGTGCCGGCATATTGCATGAATATCGAAGAATGCATAAACGTCGAAGCTGAAGTCAATGGGAAGCCATGGGACCATGATATCAAGGCTTATATCAAACATAGTGAAAACCCGCCTAGGGCCACATACAGTGAGAAGAAATTCATCAGGTGAATGGTGTGCCAATTCTTTTTGAGTGGGGAAGTCTTGTATAAAAGGAACCATAATACAACCTTGTTTCGATGCATAGATGCCCCCGAGGCTAACCATTTGATGGAAGAGATGCATGAAGGCTTACTAGGAGCCCATGCCAATGGACCCCTATTGGCCCAAAAAATCATGAAAGCCAGCTATGATTGGCTCACCATGGAAAGCGAATAGATTAAGCATGTAAGGATGTGCCACCGTTGCTAAGTCTATTAGAATAGAAAGAATGTTCCTCCCCAACCTTTGCATTCTCTAGCAGCACCATGGCCTTTTTCTGCATAAGGGATGGACATCATCAGACTCGTGATTCCGAAAGCCTCCAATGGGTATGAGTATATCTTGGTGGCCATCGATTATGAAAGTTCAAATATGTGTATAAACACCCTTGAACGTTTAGAACCCCAAATTACAACTTAACCAATTCAAGCATTATGTCAAACAACTAGTGTGCGGAAAATGAACATAAGCTACAATATAGAATTGGATAAACTATCTAAGCCAAATTAAAATCACAATCCACAGCAGATAATAAAAGGCAAAGATAAAAGGGAAGGAAGATGCAAACACAAAGATAACACGCGATGTGTTATCGAAGAGGAAACCGAAGCCCTCGGCGTAAAACCTCTCCGCCGCCCTCCAAGCGGTAAACAATCCACTAGAAAATATAGTTGGGATACATGGACAGCAATAAACCCTCCAAGCCTAATCTACCCAGTGCACCTAAGCCCTCCAAGCTTCTTGCTCCAACGAGGTTCCGCCGAACCTTTTTCTTTTCTAGCTTCCCGGATTCCGCTACTAGACCGTAGCATCAACCAATGAAGATTGGTTCCTTCCTAACTGCTTCCCAGAAATCCAAACAGCTCTCTCACAGTGATGATTATGGTGAGAACAAGGTTTGGTAAAATGCCTCTCAAGGATTTGACAATGGGGAGGAAGAGAGTTGAGGAATTTGAAGAGACTCTAATGTATAGATTGTGGGTGAATCAATCTTGTTTCTCTTTAGGGTTTCTCTCTCAAAATTCTCTCTGGAAGCTCTCTTACATTTGTGGGTAAAAGGGGTATTTATACTGGAGTGGGAGAGGAATATGAAACGTCTGGTTTTACAAAACAGGGGTGGCTTGCATCTTGACCTCGCGGCTTGACTAAGTCGCGAGATCCAGTCGCGAGATAACCGTATGGCCAGTTGTCCTGTTTTGTCCTGTAGTGCTCCAGCTAGCATGACTGTTCACCTTTCGGCATGCTTGGCACGTGTGCTACGTCTGGTGGCTTGCAGTCGCGAGTCACCCGTGAGGCCAAGCCGCGAGTCTCTGTTTTCTTGCACACTCTTGAGCAAACTTCACTCTATCTCACTCACTACCCTTACATCAAACCCACCTAAATACAGAGTTACTAAATGCTGAAATATAAGCAAATTTGGCACGGAATAAAGCTAATTAGATGGTTGAATAAATTCAACCTTTCAATCTCCCCCTTTGGCTATTCCGTGACAAAACCCTAAAACAGACTCTAGACTTAACATGTGAGTTAGGAACAGTTGAACAAAACTCACTCACACCTAACTTTAGAAGCTGTGAAGCACTTGAATCATATGAACATAAGACTCCTAAAACACAACAATACACCATGATCATTGTAAGTAGAAAATCATGAAATGCATATGAAACAGGCAATATGTGATCAAGCAAAGATGGAGTTAAGAAACAAACCATGGCTTGATCAACCAAGTAATCACTACAAGGTAGTGACCACAATGCTCATTCACACTTGGAATGAACACAAGGACACACAAGTTAACAAGCACAAGGCAAGATACTTGTATGCTCAACACTCAACCAATGTATAATACACAAGGTATATGCATCTAGGAACAATCCTACAAGGGCACAAGAGTGACAGTACATAAATCAAAATGCATGACATTTAGATATAAGTACTGATTTCAACATAGTATAAAAGGCTGCATTAAGCAAGGTACAAACTATAAAGCCTACAGAAATATGCATAAAAACATTAATCCTAAAAGCTTACAAAAGCACATGGGTACAAACACAAAATAACAGTTTACAAAACACAATATATCAACTTAAACTGAAGAAGAATGCAAAGACACTCCCCCTTAGGTAATATCCTCCCCCTCTGATCAGGCATATCACTCCCCCTTTTTGTCATGGAATAGGCTATGCATCCTCTTCCAGCTTTCTCTGAATTTGATCCAATTGAGTATGAAGTGAGGTAACCTTCATATCCCATCGAGTGCTGTGATGGTGTAGATTAGATGAGAGTCCGGACATCTTTGTGTTCAACTCGTGTACAGAGGATACAATGTGATCAAGTTTTTCATCAAGGGAGAGAGTGCTGAAATGAGAGCCGAGATGCAAAAGTTTCTGGTTTGGCTCTCTTCCGACTATGTCCAATGCTTGCATTGAATGTACGCATGTTGATTGGACTTGGTTTCGAGAGAGGAGATTCATCTGCCGTTGGATAAATTCCCTTGAGCTTCAAGATCCTTGAAATGAGACAACAGAAAGGGATGCATGTTCGAGGCTCAGTTCGTAGAACCGTTTTGCGCAGAACATGAAAGATATGAGCACAGATGTCGATTTCTACATCAGAGATTAGATTATGAAGAAACAAAGCATGTCCTAGGTTCATATACCCAGTGCTTGATAAAGGGTACAAATTGTGAAACATCACAATTGTAAGCACTCTCAGTTTTGGAGGAAGAGAGGAAACACTGATGGATTTTCCATTGGGTGAGAACTCCAAGTCTTGTCCAAGACTTTCTTTGAGAAGCTCCTCATCAGGACAAAGATCATCATAGACCGGTGAGTGTCGGAATATTGGTCTGTTGATGTGAAGGATTTCTGCCAGATATGTAGGAGAGACTGAAAAGCTCTTTTTCCTAACCTAGCACTTCAGTTCATCTTCTTCCACAATCGCGTTGGCATAAAATTCCTTTACCAAATCTTCATACGCGTCATCCAGATCAGAGAGAAGGTAATTCCAATCCTTGTGAGCAAACCATTTCGGAATGTCAGTGTCATGAAGTGATGATTGATCCACAGTTCTTTCTAGTAATGGTGTAGCATTTTGAAAATAATTCTCATGAGACTGATAGGCTGCATAGGATCTGAACTTGTTGGGATCGAATCTCTTTGATGAAGAACGAGTTGCTTTTGTTTGAGGTGGGTAATCATCAACATCAATGACGGGTTCCTTCCCTTTGGAACTGCCTCCTTTCACAGCTGCTTTCTTGAATGGTGACATGTCTAGTCTGAAACATGAATATAGGAAATGACATAACACAATCCAACAGACTTTATTAGCAGTGGGTTAGTGGTAATTTAGGGATTATGAAGAAACCCTAATATCTAGATGAAAATGACCAGAAAATAGCAATGAGGGACAAAAATGGCCCAAATGTAGCTACACAGTAAAGAGGGTCAGAATAAAACCACACAATCAGCTGAGAAAAAACACACATTCAACACAGGATCATTTTGAATCAACATATCAACAACAGATCAGGCAAGATGAGAAACCAACAAATAGCAAACCCTAGCTAAACACATGATGACTAACAAAACCAACAATTTAATATAGCTCAAAACAGAAACAAAAGCTTCTATAAGCTAAGCATGGACAAAGAGTAATAGCCGAGCTAAAAACCCATCTCAAAATCACAAACAAATGCAAATAATCTAGAGGGAAAAACACAAAAACAAGTAGAATAGAGGTCAAGACAGAAAACCCATACCTGTTACTTGAGGATTTTGAGTTGAAAAGAGGCAAAAATGGAGATCGAAAATGGAGGCACGGTGTGAATGGGTAAGAGCAGATGAGAGAGACAATGAACAGTCACAAAAAGATCGAGGGAAAACAAAAAAATTTAAAAACTGCCCCTATTTTTGCCAAAACACTCGTTTTTCGCGACTGAAGTGAGTCGCCACAAAGTCGCCAGTTCAAGCCGCCAAAACACTCAAAGACACAAGTTTGAAAAAAAATTTATAAGTGTTTTTCGCGACTGGAAGGTCTACCCGCGAGTGAGTCGCGAGCTGAGCCGCGAAAATCTCTGAGTAACCCTCGCGACTAGACCTTCCACTCGTGAACAAGTCGCCAAAAATGACCCGCGAAGAAGCGACTGAGGGCCGTGACTTGACATACCCGCGACTGAGTCGCCAAAACAGGGCAAAACTGGATTTTTGAAATTTTCAGATTTTTCAAACAAAATACTTTCCAAAAACACCTAAAACACTCAAAAATCTTTTTGTGCTTGAATTAACAAAGATTGAGCATGTGAAAACACATTTCATCAAGTACAATCACACAAATGAATATGGCATTTATTGAACATAAACTTGTGTGTTGTGTGTGGATATCAACAATGAGATAGTCCTTAGTCTAATGTGAAGCTTCAATGATCAATTCAACCAAGGCATACACAATTAGCACTAGATCATGTGACCCATCTCAATTATAGAAATATGTATATATGACCTCCCACAAAACTTGATAACATAACTTGGAGCTTTACATTTGACTCCACTTTTAATCATAACATTTGATCATTTTGATCTTTTGAGGCAATCACCTCTCATTGTGAGAGTGATATTTGATATTTCACTTTAATGAACAAGCCTTTGGCTTTTTGAATAAACATTCTCTTTAATATAAGGTCGCTTACCCTTTTTCCTAGTCGAATACTAGAATGTGCGACGGGCTTTTGCAGCTCAAAATCTCTTTTCATTTCGAGATTTACATTTGGTGAGCTCTTCTTAGCAAAAATAAAAATAAAGAGTGGGAAGATATATAGACACAAGTCTATGCAAGTCTCAAGATCATCATAACCATTCACTAATCATTCATAACAAGATTGAAGATCTATTTACAACAATCACATAGATTTCAAGATTTCTCCCACAGTGATATGAGTACAAAGAGACAAGCAATGCTCGAAAATGCACAAAGCCATTAGCACAAAGGTACAAGGCAAAACAAGTTTTGAGACAAAATCTCAAAAATGTCAATCAAACTTTTTGATTTTCTAATTTTTATGTGATTTTTGGATTTTTGACATAAGAAAAGAAAAAAAATTGAACAAACATAAGAAGGAGCAACAGTATTCACAAAAAGACAAACAAACAATAATCAAGCTGCACAAAGAGATAACAAAGTAGTTTATGCCCCAACACAAACAAGCTTATCATATTATAAATATGTGAAGCACACATCACACAAGAGAGTCAAGGAATTGTACCAACACCAATGGTCTTACGGAGTGATTCAAACTGTGGGCCATCGAGAGGCTTGGTGAAGATGTCCGCCTTTTGATTGTCGGTGTGTATGAACTCAAGACACACAACTCTTTCCTCTACCAGATCCCGAATGAAATGGTAACGTATCTCTATGTGTTTAGATTTTGAATGCTGGACAGGATTCTTGGAAAGATTGATGGCACTGGTGTTGTCACAGAAGACACACATCGTTTCTTGAGGAATTCCATAGTCATGAAGTAATTTCTTCATCCAAAGAAGCTGAGTGCAGCAACTTCCAGCGGCGATGTATTCTGCTTCAGCAGTAGATAGAGACACGTAATTTTGTTTCTTGCTCATCCATGAGACAAGATTGTTACCAAGGTAGAAACAACCGCCTGAAGTACTTTTCCGATCGTCTACACTGCCAGCCCAGTCAGCATCTGAATACCTGGCAAGACAAGCATTTGAGTCTTTTGAATACCACAGACCATAGTTTGAAGTACCATTCACATATCGAATGATTCGCTTAGCAGCAGTCAGGTGAGATTCCTTCGGATTAGCTTGATATCTGGCACAAACGCCAACACTGAATGCAATGTCCGGTCTACTGGCTGTAAGATAGAGTAAACTCCCAATGATGCTCCTATATAAGATAGGACTTACTTCTACTCTAGAAGAATCAACATTCAGTTTAGTGGATGAGCTCATGGGAGTGGAGGCATATTTTTTAGAGTCTAGTCCAAACTTCTTGATAATGTTTCTAGCATACTTCTCTTGTGATACAAATATACCCTCCTTCTGTTGTTTGACTTAAAGACCCAAGAAAAATGTGAGTTCCCCCACCATACTCATCTCAAATTCCTTCTTCATCTCCTCAGAAAATTCAATAGCACGATCTTCAATGGTTGCCCCAAACACTATGTCATCAACATAAACTTGTGCCACAAGGAGATAATCTTCATCATTTTTGACAAACAGAGTTCGGTTGGCATACCCTCTTTTGAATCCTCTATCTAGAAGGTAATGTGTAAGCCGATCGTACCAAGCTCTAAGCGCTTGTTTTAAGCCATAAAGGGCTTTCTTCAATCTCAATACATGATCTGGAAAGTGAGGATCCTCAAATCCTTTTGGTTGCTCAACAAACACTTCTTCATTTAGATATCCATTCAGAAACGCACACTTTACATCCATTTGATAGAGTTTGAAATTCAAAGTGCATGCAATGGACATGAGGATTAGAATGGATTCGAGTCTTGCCACAGGAGTGAAGGATTCATCAAAATCTACTCCTTCTACTTGAGTATATCCTTAAGCTACTAACCGAGATTTGTTTCGAATTATCTCTCCATCTTCATCAGTTTTGTTTTAAAAAATCCATTTTGTGCCTATAACATGAACGTTTTCAGGCCTTGGAGCAAGTTCCCACACATCATTCCTCACAAACTGATTCAGCTCTTCATGCATTGACTCAACCCAATTCTCATCTTGAAGAGCCTCTTCAACCCTTTTTGGTTCAAACTGCGCAAGATAGCAGTGATATGTTACATGATTGGCTAACAGGATGTTTCCTTTTCTGAGGCGAAGACCTTCATCTAGAGACCCTATGATGTTGCTTTCCGGATGGTTCTTGATTACTCTTGAAGATGGCTTCTTTGATGTGGAGACTTCATCACTTCGAGAAATAGGAGGATGAACTTCCGAAGGAGTAAGAGGACTTGATGTTCTAGACATCGATCTCGTTTCCATTCTTGGGTTGATGGGAGTCGATTCTACTTCTGGTGTAGGTTCTTCACCTTCTATATCAAGAGCTTCTACCTCAACATCGGGCTCTTTGGTGCTCGGTCCTTCTGCATCATCAATCATCTCCACCTTAGATAAGGCATCATCAATCTTGACATTTATGGACTCCATCACAGTCTTAGTTCTCTTGTTAAAAACTCTATACGCTCGACTCATAGTAGAGTACCCAAGAAAAATACCCTCATCACTTCTCGCATCAAACTTCCCAAGATTCTCCCGATCATTTAGGATATAGCATTTACTTCCAAACACCCGGAAATACTTCACTCTAGGCTTCTTTCCATTCCAAATCTCATAGGCGGTCTTCTTTGTACCTACTCGGAAAAATATTCTATTGCCAATGTGACACGAGGTGTTGACAGCTTCTCCCCAAAATTTTTGAGGTATTTGCTTGTTAAGCAACATGACTCTTGCCATCTCCTGAATCACTCAATTTTTTCTCTCTACCACTCCATTTTGTTGTGGAGTTTTGGGGGTTGAAAATTCTCTTTTGATTCCATTCTTTTCACAGAAGGACTCGAATCTTGCATTCTCAAATTCCCTCCCATGATCACTTCTAATTTTGGTAATAGGGACCCCTTTTTCGTTTTGTAGTTTCTTACACAGAATCTCCAACCTCTCACATGCTTTTGATTTTTCTCTAAGGAATTCAACCCAAGTGTATCTTAAGTAATCATCCACAATGACCATAATGTATCTCTTCCCCCCTAGGCTTTCAGTTCTGGTAGGCCCCATTAGATCAACATGAAGTAACTCCAAACACCGAGAAGTGGCAATCACATTCACCTTGTGATGACTTGCCTTTGTTTGCTTCCCCATTTGGCATGCACCACAGACGGTCTTCTTCACCTTTCCAAACTTAGGAAGTCCCTCAACTGCTTCAAGTTTGGACACTTTTGCTACTTGTTTGAAGTTGGCATGCCCAAATCTGTGATGCCACAGCTCCAACATATCCACACGAGCACTTCTACACGATATGGGTGCCGTGGGAACTATTCCATAACAGTTATCTGTAGTCCGATTTCCCTCCAAAACCTGAATCCCATCTTCATTGATGATCAAGCATCCCTTCTTAGAGAATTGTACCAGGAAATCATCATCACAAATTTGAGAGATGCTCAGCAGATTTGCCTTCAGCCCTTTTATGTACAACACATCTTTCAACAGCGGTAAACCAGGTATCTCAATGGTTCCTTTGCCTAGGACTTGAGCATGACTTCCATCACCAAAGGTTACATAGTCACCAACCTTTTCTTTGAGTGTCTTAAACAGTGACTTATCCCCTGTCATATGGTGAGAACACCCACTGTCAAGATACCACAAACATGCATTAAACACCTTCAATGAGGTATGCACAAATAAGCTCACATGTGACAAACGTTCTTGATCTTCAAACACAAATTCATTATCAGTTTTCATGCTTCTTTTAGATTGAATTTTCATTTTCAGACTCTTAATCATCTCACACAACATTCTATTCTTTCTTTTATATTTCTTAATCAACGATTTAGATTCAGATATGCTACTGTGTAAGACATGATTCTGATTTTCAAAATATTCCAGCATGTGAACAAATACTCTAGCATGTTTCTTAGTTTTTAACAACTCTACAAGATCATTAGTAAAACACCCTTCAGACATATGCATAGAGTCATTTTCACAAATACTTAAGCTACAATTCAGCATGGTATTTTCCATAACAGCTACCACAACCCAGGGGTCTAGGATCACACTTAGGTAATAAAACCACAACAAGTGTACCCACTCTGATACCAATTGAAAGTTCAAATATGTGTATAAACACCCTTGAACGTTTAGACCCCCAAATTACAACTTAACCAATTCAAGCATTATGTCAAACAACTAGTGTGCGGAAAATGAACATAAGCTACAATATAGAATTGGATAAATTATCTAAGCCAAATTAAAATCATAACCCACAGCAGATAATAAAAGGCAAAGATAAAAGGGAAGGAAGATGCAAACACAAAGACAACACGCGATGTGTTATCGAAGAGGAAACCGAAGTCCTCGGCGTAAAACCTCTCCGCCGCCCTCCAAGCGGTAAACAATCCACTAGAAAATATAGTTGGGATACATGGACAGCAATAGACCCTCCAAGCCTAATCTACCCAGTGCACCTAAGCCCTCCAAGCTTCTTGCTCCAACGAGGTTGCGCCGAACCTTTTTCTTTTCTAACTTCCCGGATTCCGCTACTAGACCGTAACATCAACCAATGAAGATTGGTTCCTTCCTAACTGCTTCCCAGAAATCCAAACAGCTCTCTCATAGTGATGATTATGGTGAGAACAAGGTTTGGTAAAATGCCTCTCAAGGATTTGACAATGGCGAGGAAGAGAGTTGAGGAATTTGAAGAGACTCTAATGTATAGATTGTGGGTGAATCAATCTTGTTTTTCTTTAGGGTTTCTCTCTCAAAATTCTCTCTGGAAGCTCTCTTACATTTGTGGGTAAAATGGGTATTTATACTGGAGTGGGAGAGGAATGTGAAACGTCAGGTTTTACAAAACAGGGGTAGCTCGCGGCTTGACCTCGCGGCTTGACTAAGTCGCGAGATCCAGTCGCGAGATAACCGTATGGCCAGTTGTCCTGTTTTGTCCTGTAGTGCTCCAGCTAGCATAAATGTTCACCTTCCGGCATGCTTGGCACGTGTGCTGCGTCTGGCGGCTTGCAGTCGCGAGTCACCCGCGAGGCCAAGCCGCGAGTCTCTGTTTTCTTGCACACTCTTGAGCAAACTTCACTCTATCTCACTCACTACCCTTACATCAAACCCACCTAAATACAGGGTTACTAAATGCTGAAATACAAGAAAATTTGGCACGGAATAAAGCCAATTAGATGGTTGAATAAATTCAACCTTACAGATTACTTCACCAAGTGGGTGGAAACTACTTCCTACAAAAGTGTCACCCAAGCTGTGGTGGCCCGATTCTTGAAATAAAACATCATTTGCCACTACGTATACCAGCTAAACTCATTACCAGTAATGGGAAAAACCCTAAATGGAAAAAGGATTGGCATAAGTTCCTACCATTCGCCTTGTGCACCTATCGCGCTTCTGTTCGTACATCCATGGGTGCAACCCCATATTCCCTGGTCTACAGCATGGAAGCCGTCCTCCCCGCAAAGGTAGAGATCCCATCTCTCAGAATCTTATCGCAAACAAAGCTATCAGAAGCTAAATGGGCCCATTCCCGATATGAACAACTGAACATGATAGACAAGAAGTGCATAACTGCAATGTGCCATGGACAGTTGTACCAACGCTGCGTCGAGCGAGCATTCAACAAGAAGGTTAGACCTAGAGTCTTTGAAGAAGGCAACCTAGTCTTGAAAAAGTGCAACTAGGTCATGCCTGATCACAAAGGAAAGTTTGCCCCAACCTACGAGGGCCCATATGTGGTGAAGAAGGCCTTATCTAGAGGACCCCTAATCCTAGCCGGCATAAATGGGCACGACTTTAATATGTCCACCAATTCTGATACAGTCAAACAGTACTTTGCATAAGGGAGCTTCCAAGTGTGACCTCTTTTTTCTCTACATTCCTATGCAAACAAACAAAGCAAAATATATATATATATATATATATATATATATATACAAAAGAAAATAAAATATATATGAAAGGGAAGATTGAAAACCCGAAAGGGCAGTCTACACAAAAGGAGAGCAAAAGAAAGAGCATGAGAGAGCCTGCTAGCTTGAAAACCGAAAGGTCGGTCTAGGCAAAAATTAAGGCAATTAAAAATGTCAATTGAACTACGTGATGACTTGATCCTTCCCAGTAGAGGTACGTAGGTAGCCACCTTGGCCCAATTGCATTTTAAAAGAAAAATCAGTTAGTTAAATCCGCTTTGGTTTATGATCAAGATCAACAGAAGAAGCATGCACCCTTTTGGGTTGCTCAATGTTTGCAAAACATGTGGCCCACTGTAGTTTTTATTCAAAGATGTTATGGGCCATGCCAACGGAAGATGTACCCAAATGGGAAAGGAAAAGATCCATCTAGAATAGGATGTATCCTTTGGATCTTGAGATATTGATATGCATAGACTTACATTTACCATTTTATTTGTATGATCTTGCATTTTCAAAGCATTTACGCACATATTCATTCAACATGTCTGTTTTGTGCCTTTCTAATCCTTTTATGCATTCATCATTATGCATCCAAAACACAAATCTCATAGATGTTAATATCTCCTGATAATTAATATATGCAAAAACACCTCTGTTTCTAGCTGTTTTCTGTTTTTAAGCATGCCTAACAAACTAGACTATGCTTTAAAAACCCAAAAGTGAAAGGTCATACACAATTTCCTAGCAATTTACGACGAACCTTTCCATACATGGTGGAATCCTAACTACATAGCTCATGTGCAGAAATGAAAAGAAACAAAAAGACTCCAGCAAGTCAAATGTGGCCCAAATGGTCTAACATCGCCTTGCATAGCCTCCCAAAGCCGGTGAGAAGAATTAGATTATCCAAGGAATGGGTACGAAGCAACCTTACTGCATTAAAGCCCAGATCTCTAGCAATCTCTCTAAGTCGGCCATATGAATGTCGAAAACGAACCGGCTCCCTCTCCATACTGGGACTCGAGGTGTAGCCCTACCACTCTGTATCAAGCAAAGCCTGCAAGGTGCCAACCTCTGCAATAACAACTCTCAATGCCTCCTATTTCTCGGCTACCTCAGCCTAAAGGCTATGAAAAGCCAACTATGGCTCACTAGGCTCATCAGTCGGCCCATACTCCATGCTCAAAGTGGAATGGATGAAGAATCTAGCCTCCAATAGCCTTAATGCTAAATCATCAGCCTTGCTGCTCACCTCAGCGCAATTAACCGCCACTATAGCCCTCTCCTCGTCTCTTGTCTGGCCCAAGACGATGAATCTCTAAGTAAGATCTGCCAGCTCACTCTCCAAGCTAGTGACTTGGGATCTCAGCTGAATACGCTCCGCCTCTTTGGCTAAAGGAGCCAGACTCCTCTACTCAAGCTCTTCTCTAAGGGTGGCAAGCTCAACCTCAAAGGCTCTACCCATCTTATCATAATCCTTCACCATGGTAACAAGAAGCTCCTTACCGTAATCCCTATCCTTGATAGCCTCTATCAGGAACTCTCTCAGGTCTCTAAGAGTACTCTCAACTTTGATCTCAAACTCTAGTGCATAATCCCTCAATATGTCAGCTAGAAAGCGGGGATCAAGAAGATTCAGAACCGATAGATCAACAATGAAACATAGGTCCTTGCTAGCCCTCCACTCTCTAAACTCCGTAGTGGACCACTTATGACCGTCCCTAGGACAAGTAGGATAATTGATAGTTGGCCTACACTCCTGTCAGAAGCCAAAAACGCGATCTATGATGACTGTGTCGATATCTTGGAGCCCATAATCATAAGTGATGACAAAAAGATCACTAAATTAAGGGACCTACTGATCGCCCCCGAATTGCCTCAAAGGCATACCTAGAAAGTACCCTGTACAACCCTAGATGCCCACCAAAGGGATGCCAAGCAAACCAACACAATGGGTCTAACCTTGCCACCTAGCAACTCCCCACTTGACTCTTCATGTCTAGTCGTGGGATGCAAGCCAAACAAATATCACATCTAACCAGCGACGTCCCTATTAAAAGGAAGATCAAGGGCCACAGTGATCTTAACTCTATTCTTCCTCAAGAACCCAGCAAGCTGTGCCTTAGATATCACATTCAGATGACTATAGAACCATGACTACAGCAGATGCACACAACAACCAAGCCTACCACTACCCATCTCATGACACAGAGAAAGAGACTGAATAGTTTCATAAAGGAGAGAAGGAATAAAATAAGTGCTATGAGGCAAAGTACTCATGAGAAGTAGAACTGCAAAGCTGATAGAACCTAACTGAGAAGGGAATAGCACTGAGCCAAAGAAGGCCACCATGAAAGACTAGCGCCAGTAGATGGTCCAATGCTCCTCCAAATCCAAAAAGTCTCCTTGGTAAGCAGCAGGGCACTCAGCTTTGCCAAACTGAAACAGAAGAAAATTAAAAGGGATGCTACCTCCCAAACCACTCCCATATCGGGTTAGAACATTTACAACAGGTGTCTTCAGGCCTAATAGCTCTGCAAACCACTTGCAGAAGCGAGATCGAGTTGGTGGTTGATAAACCCGACTTACAGGGATAGGAAGAGAAGGAAAGTGATCATACTTTCTCCAAAGTAGTGACCAAGTCCACATCCCCAATGGTGATACACCTCAAAGTTGGATCCCAACAAGTAACTATGGCCTTTAGTATATGCCAATCCAAAGAAGTGCGAAAGAGCAAAATGGCATCTCTGAGGACCTACTTGATGTAGGCCCGATCCGTGGAAGAAAATGAAGTCCACCATCTCTTGAGCTCCCTCTCATGAAAAGTCTCCCACTCGAGCTCCACCACAGTATCATAAGTCTTAAGCCTAAGAACATCTATGATTAGATTTGAAAGAATCTAGAGTTTTGATGTAGATCCGTGCAGAAAAGCGAAGAAAAATGGTATTTCTAGGAGTTTTCAGCGAAGAAAGAGGGTAGGATAAGACCCCAAAAGTCGCAAAACATAATGTGGAAGATCTGGATAGGCACCCAACTTTTATGCACCCTTTCGAGGCCAGCACACCTTATAGGGATGCGTACCCCTTAGGACACATGCCAGGGTTTTTCAACCTCCTTGGCATAAACCCACACCTATTTTGAACTTAAATCCAAAGAATGGAGAGTTTTGGATAGCTTCAGAGCGAAGATTCCCTCAGGTTTTCACTAATAGTGGTGCACGACAGGTTCAGCAACAAACTTGCAGTTCAAAATATTTTATCATACAACTGAGACTGCACAAAGCCTACGCTGGGGCAGTTTATCTTTGTGTGTCTCATCCATCATCCTGGAATATCTTGAACCTCATTTTCAAAACCCAGTTCAAAGGTCGATTCAGCCCTCATCATCAAGAAAAGTAATGGGACAATGCTAGGCCTTTCCCAATCACTAATAATAGTCCATCCAACATGGTATGAAGATCGCAACGATCAATTCCTCGAGGGAACTTTTCTTGAAGTGTTAGTCGATTCAGTCGATAACTGAGACAATCAGTGCATTTTGCCACACGGTAAGTCCAAAATCCCACTAGGGAAATCCACGATCATCATTAGGGTTGTAAAGAAACCAATATCGTCTAATGCAATTCTAATCTCGCTTCAAGTCGGTTGATCATTTTAGAACCACGAAAAATCCTACACTGGGGCAGTTTATTTTGTGTGGTTCAGTCCGTTTTCTACTAATCAATATGCTCAAGAACGAGTCCATCCCACCAGGAACCTTCCTCTCATGATAAGAACCATATAAAACCTACACTAGGGTAGTTTTATTTAATGCGGTCTTTCCTCTCTCCATATCCCTCTATGGGTCAATCAACATCAGATTTTATCGGCAAATCCGTGAAAATACGGTGCGATGCAAAGTAACCACAGTGGTGCAACCAGCTCCAAAATGCTAAAGTGCTACTGGCATACATGTAAGACCTACCAAGAGGCAATGTTCATACACACTTCAAGAGCCTAACAACAAGCAAAATCCAGAAACATACATGTAAGACCTACCAAAAGGCAATGTTCATATATACATTTGAGCCTACCAATAGGTGATATCTAGAAACATACATGTAAGACCTACCAAGAGGCAATGTCAAATCATACATTTGAGCCTACCAACAAGCGAAATCTAAAAACATACATGTAAGACCTACCAAGAGGCAATGTCAAATCATACATTTGAGCCTACCAATCGGTGAAATCTAGAAACATACATATAAGACCTACCAAGAGGCAATGTTCAAGAATCATACACAAGAGCCTACCAACAGGCGATATCTAGAAACATACATGAAGACCTACCAAGAGGCAATGTCCATACATACATCAGAAGCCTACCGAGAGGCAATATCATACATCAAGGCCCACAATGGGGCAATATAATACATATATGTCTAAAGCCTATCAAGAGGCAATATCATACATCAAAGCCTACCAAAAGGCAATATAATACGTACAATCTAGGCCTACCAAGAAGCGGTCTATTATATACATGTCTGGCCCACCAAGGTGTAATATTTACAAAATACAAGAAAAATGAGAAAAACATGCCCATGCAGGGGCTACATCCTCATGGTAAAACAATACATGGCTAGCCTAAGGGGAATAATCATCACTAATTGCGTCATCAGCAAAGTGCCCAACGCTGCCATCATTGGCATCATCACCCACAATTGGACTTGTAGAAGGACCGGCTTGATCTGTGAGAGAACCTGGGGCATATCCTAGAGCCTGAAATGGTGCTTGATCTTGTACAAGGCCCTATGCCCAACTATTTTAGGGGGCATATCCCCAATTACTGGCCAGTCTAGGAGGAGCAAGCATATACTCTGACTCATGTCTGCGAATAGGAAGATCTCTACTAGGAATATGAGGTGCAGAAGGTATAGGCATCCTATGCCCCTTCATCTCGCTAATCAAAACACCAATATACCCATGAAGCAAGTATATATCAACCTGGAGCTAACCCATTTCTCTCCTAGTGGCAACGACATGGGCCTCCTTCTCTCTCTGCCATAGGTCCTTCTATCGAGCAAGCGACCTGGAAATCTCCTCCTAAACATACCCTCTCTAGCAAAGGCCGCGCCCTCAGGATCTCTCACCCTAGCCTGTAGGGTATCTACATGCAACCCCAAGTGGGCCTCTGAAGCCCAACTAGTGCATGCTATGCCACCGTGCACTCTGCCCCCACTTATAGGGCAATCATCTATGATGGGTCCCACCGAGGACTATAGGATCCAAGTGAAGTAATAGGCATCCTCCATGACGAAACTATTGAAGGAGCCTGTCATATAGTCAAGGTCATCCAAAATCACCTCGGAACACGAGAGCTCCTGAGGGGGGGTCCCTGGGTACTCTAAAGATTGGCATGACCTGATGACAAGTCCTCTCAGCCAAGAAAAACTCCCAGCTCGAAAAAGCCCAGAACTAGCACCGTGCACGTGACTCAGTCATGGCATGGGTAACCTCGCACCTACCAAGAGGCAACAACTATATCGACAGGCTCGCACCGTGATGAACCGAAGCCCTCCAAGGTGTTAAGCATGTTGATGCATGTCGTATACACAAAGAAACCAATGTCAATTGGTGACATGGATCAAAACAATCACACTGCGATGATCATGCATACAATATAGCATGAATATGCACCTACGGCAATTGCTTTGAGCGCATACCACACTACAAGGTCAAGAGCTCTCATGACAATAGAGAGCAGCTCATGTAGCCACGAGAAACGATCATACAAAGTGCACAATCACCCACATACACACAAGAAAATATATATATATATATATATACACATGCATCATGCACAATGCTATCACACAGAGCGGGAAAATAAACCAAACATTGCCAACTTTCCAAGGGTATGGCCCAGCAAGGTATAGGAAATGTAAAATAGACATTGCCATACCTAAGGAATGCTGCCCAAGCAAGGAGTAGGAAAAGTAAATGGGGGTATATGGACGGGGGCTCTAATACATGCTCTAGAGAAGAGGTTTAGAAAAAGGAAGAGAAGACCTCTCTGGAGGGCTAGGCCCCTTAATCTACTGAATGTTACCCTTTGTGGGCTTGCATGCTTTTGCTTACATCCTTGCCCTTTTTACTTGCGCCTAGGAGATCGCTCCCTTTTTCCAAGCGTCTTTGCTCCATCCATGTATATGCAAAGACAAAAGAAACAAGCCAGTAGACAAGCAAATAAACAAATGGAAGGAAAGGCATACTAAAGACAAACAAGGAAAAGATGCCAAATGGGGTCAAACAAACATGTGAAGCACATGAAAAGGCAAAGAAACATATTTTCGAACAAAAGGGGGTGTCCTAGGAGAGTTTGGATGACACACCGACTCATGCATGAACATGTAGGCAATCATGCAAAGATGTGAAGGAGCAAAGAGTCAAACGGGTGGCACAAAGCAAGCAAGGCAAGCATATCAACATACACAGAGCTAAGAAAGGTGTAAACCTAGTACACTGACTCCAAGGAGGTGTATCTCATAAGTGGTTACATCCCAACAAACCCTAGGAAGGATGAAAGTAACCACACAAGAACAAGTCCACAGAGGGCACAAAGCCTGGCAAAGCCGAGATCTAGAGAGGCTAACATGGAGATAAGCATAAAAGCATGCAAGCAAACATAGACATGCAACAGAAATGATCCAAACCCTTTAATATAGGCCTAGGCGTGCAGATGTAGGCTTAGACCACAGGATCTAGATCTACACCCCACCAATAAGGGCCAAAATGCAAGAAAGAGAGATATCAAAGGACAAAAAGGGCTAAAGTAGCACATGGCATAGCAACCAACATAGATCTAAGCACACAAGCATGGCACAGAGCACATAAACACATAGATCTAAGCATAGGGATGTAGATCTAATCAAAAACATAGTAAAGAACACATAGGCATGTAGATCTAAGCATAAACATGGTAAGGAGCCTAAAAACATGTGGATCTAAGCACAAACATGAAATTTAGACATATCCAAGCCCAAGAAGGCTAGGCTAACAACATCGAAGCGATAAATCATGGCATAAGGAAGGAAACACGCTATAAAAACTATAAAGACATGCTAGGAAGCAATAACATGCTATGGAAAGCAAATAAAGCATATATTGAGCAAGATAAAGCTAGGAAAAGCAATAGAGAGAAAAAGGTGTGGATTGTAGCTAAAAAGCTACATCCACACTCTTAAACCTCAAATCTAAGGTATAGAACCAAGGAGAGAAAGATTGAGAGTAAGAAGACTATCTTTTGATTGTTGAGAGAAATGAGGAATCAAGGGTTTTTTTTATGCGTTTTTAGGAGAGAAATGTAGAGAAAAGAAAGCAAAAACAACCCAGAAACTGCTCCAAGACTGCCGAAAAATGTTCCAACTTCAGACCTAGTCTGGAAAAGGACATTTTGGCCACTTTATAAGCCAAAAAGTGCTCAGCGACCCTTGTTAGGCCGCTGACATTAGAGGCCTTTTTGAAGGCCTTCCCAATCTTGGATTTTGCTGATCTTGGTTTCCCAGGAAATTTATGGATGTTCAGTTTTTAGGAAGTTAGAGAAGTTGAAAATCAAACAGTTGGATCAAAAGTTATGGCCTCGAGAAGCAAACTAACGCGCCCAGGATGGTTTTCAGGATATCTCAACCATTTTAGCTCCAATTTTAGCCCATAAGTGGTCATTGGAAAGGGAATTTGATAATCATCACAATGATGTGAGCCCCAACCCGTTTTGATAGATGGATCAAAAATTAGGGTTTCTGGTGCCCTCGGAGGTTAACTTAAGGTCAAACTTGTTCAACGTTGGTCAAAGTTGACAAAAATCTCATAGTGGCTCAAGTTTGATGTAAAAGCTTGAAAATTGTTATTTTGGGAGGATTTTGATCTTGTTTGACTCTCAGTCAACTCAGGGTTGACCATGGGCATTTTGGTCAATTTGATCGAAAAAAGCACTTTGGGTTGCACCATATCAATCCAGATGTTTACGCGGCCCCTTCGAGAATATTTAATATTTTTGGAATTTTCGGGGTTCAGCACGCAAATTGAGTGCGAACAAAATATGGTATCTCTAGCTACCCCTTCTTTATCTAACATCTCGAGTGCAATGAGAGGTCTTAAACACAACGTAATTTCGCATTTTGCTACCCTAAAATTGTGTGTGGAAATTGCACTGTTCATGGGTTGAGACTGGTCTTACCATGATAAGGTTGAGCTACTATTGCTGGTTTGAGAAAGATTTCTTCTAGTTCAGCTTCTTGTTACCGAGCAAATACTTCATCTTTTTTTTTTCTGCAAATATGTTAGTAGCAATGCAACTAGGAAAGCATGCTAGATCTAATTATTATTTTTGGTATTTTGCTTATATGTTTTTTTTTATCATATAAATTTATGCCATGATAATGCCAGAAGATATATCTGCTCACATGTTTAAGTAGCATAGGTGAACCTACATATGTTGGATGCTATGAAAACACATGAAAATCTATTAAAACTAAGTAGACATGAAAACTATGCATGATAAAAAGAAATTTTGAGAGATTGAAAACATGATGATGATGCAACTTTGATTTAAATAGGAAAACTTAAAGAAGGAGAGTGGTTTTGAAAATGGGGGACTAAACGAGTGCCATCGAATTGAATCCCGAGAGAGATACTTTGAAAAACATGATATTTTGAGATAATAGATTCCTACGCTGTGGAAGCATGGAGAAGTTCCTACACCGTGGAAGTGTGGAAGATTGTACCAAGCTGGTTGGTCACATCAAGTACCATAAAAGATTCCTACTCCGCAGAAGCGTGGAGAAGTTCCTACACTGTGGAAGTGTGGAAGGTTGTACCGAGCTGGTTGGTTGCATCGAGTACCATAAAAGATTCCTATGTCGTGGAAGCGTGGAGAAGTTCCTACACCGTGGAAGTATGGAAGGTTGTACCAAGCTAGTTGGCCACATCGAGTACCATAAAAGATTACTACATTGTAGAAGTGTGGAGAAGTTCCTACACCGCGGAAGTGTGGAAGGTTGTACAAAGTTGGTTGGCTACATTAAGTACCATAAATGATTCCTACGTCATGGAAGCATGGAGAAGTTCCTACACCATGGAAGTGTGGAAGGTTGTATCGAGCTAGTTGGCCACATCAAGTACCATAAAAGATTCCTACACCGTGAAAGTGTGGAGAAGTTCCTACACCGTGGAAGTGTTTAAGGTTGTTCCAAGCTGGTTGGCCACATCAAGTACCATAAAAGATTCCTACACCATGGAAGTGTGGAAGGTTGTACCAAGCTGGTTGGCTGCATCGAGTACCATAAAAGGATTCCTACGTAGTGGAAGCGTGGAAAGTTGTATCGAGATAGTTGGCTGCATCGAGTTCCATAAAAGGATTCCTACACTATGGAAGCGTAGAGAAGTTCCTACACCATGGAAGTGTGGAAGGTTGTACCAAGCTGGTTGGCTGCATTGAGTACAATAAAAGATTCCTATGCCATGAAAGTATGGAGAAGTTCCTACACCGTGGAAGTGTGGAAGGTTATACCGAGCTAGTTGGCTGCATTGAGTACCATAAAAGATTCCTACGCCGTGGAAGCGTGGAGAAGGTTTCATCAAGAGAAATGTGTTCAAAGACTACCCAAAGATGAAAGTGTTTAAGGAAGACCTTCTAGGGGCTACTTTTAGCTGAATGTGTTTTAACAAGAGAAACAGGTTCGAAGACTACCCGAAGGTGAAAGTGTTTGAAAGAGACCCTTTAGGGGCTAGTTAAAGCTGAATATGTTTCAATGAGAAATTTGGTTCGAAGACTACCCGAAGGTAAGGAGTTTGTTGGTTGTGCTAGATTATTGAGACATCAACCAAAGCTTAAAAGAAATGAAGGTGACGATGCATGAAAATCAGTAGGCTGGAATGCTTCAGACTATGATAATGGCTGTAAATCCTGAAAAGAAAGAAAGAACTATCAGAGGTGACCGATGTGACCGGGCTAAGGACCATCTGATGGTTAAGTCAGTTTTCTCTCTAGGACAAGGATGGAAAATAGTGAATGGTTAGAACTTACCTTTGGTCGATGGGACCTACTCCTTTTATAGAGAGATTGACGTGGGTCTACTTGTTTGGGATCCGTCACCATCATGGGTGATGTTGGTGGTTATGAAGAAAATGGGGTATGTGGAATGAAGTGTACGGAATTCCTTCCACGTACCAAGCAACGTGTCATGTTTTGCTTATGTAGAACCTTTGGAGAATTTCTGGTAGAATTTACCAAGTACAATTTGATCGTCCATGGGTATAGTCGTCTATAACATGGTCGTCTATAGACGAGTTCTTTTTGGTGGATCCCATTTTTCTTAATGGTCTTGTTCATGCATTCTGTCGAAGTGATCAATACGTGGATGACAACCAAGGATGGGCTATACTTAGTTGATCCCCATCAGTTGCCCCCTGTCCTTGTGTTATCTGTCATTGTGGTGATTTGATCATTTTTTTAATGCTGACACGTGGCGCAATCTTGAGGTTTGTTCATAATGTCATTTCGTTCTTCAAAGCAAGTGCCACGTGGCTTTATTTGGTTGGTCGCGTCATTTCAGTGACTAGACCTATTGCCTATAAATAGTGAAATTCCTCTCCTACCCTCTTACATTTCTTATATTTTCTCCTTTGACCTTTGTCGTCCAGCGCCTCGTCTAGGAGTTTCCATCTTTAGTCATCCTCGTTTAGAGCCAAGTATCCTCCTTTTCTCGTCTTTTAGGCCTTTCTTCAATTTTCAAAATGTCTAAAATTGTAGTGTCTTCATCTAGTAATAGTGATGATAGGGAGATAGACGAGTACCATGATAGCAGTATTAGTGGCAGTAGCTCTGATAATAGTAGTAGTAGTAGTAGTAGTAGTAGTGGGGGAAACACCATGGACGAAGAATACACATCTGGGGTTCCTAGAATTCCTTTAGACGTTTTACACGAGGAGATGAGATCGAGGATGGCTTTTAGGTCACTTGCTAGCACATCCACCAGTGTATCCTTGTCTCCTTCTTCAAGTGAAGAAGAAACTTTGTATAGCTGTGCAATAGGCATTCCTTCAAAGACCAATGAGAAAAAACTTATTTCCCTTAGGAGTTGGTACTAGATCCCAAATGACCTTAATCCTCAATTGGCCATCCGTGGTGAATGGTGTAGCCATCCTCATTTTGGGGTAGGTATCTATGATGCTTACCTTCTTGGAGGACTTGGGCTGCCTCTTAATCCTTTTGCCAAAGAAATACTCTTTAGATTAGGTTTAGGAATTAACCAGCTTAATCCCCATGCATGGAGGCTTATCGTCTCTATGCAAGTTTTGTGGAGGAAGTATTTGATGGGAACCGCCCTCTCACTGTGGACGAGTTCTTATACAGTTACAAGCCCTCTAAGATTAGTCAATCCTTAGGTTTTTACCAATTCTTAGCTAGGGGTTCAAATTGTAGATTGGTGAAGTCCCTCCCTACGTCTAATAGGAAATGGAAGACGAAGTTCTTCTTCGTCTCCGAGTTTTGGGTAGGAAACCCTACAGAGGTAGGTAGGGATCCATTTCCTCCCTATACTAGTGAGATAGGGAATCTTCGTCCTGAGGGTATGTCCCTTTTTCACTACACTTTCACTTTTATTGTTGAACTCGTCTAACCTTTTTTTTTTTTTTTTTTTTGTGCAGCTGTAAAATGACCTGTCTTGTCTAAATTTTATTTAGACCACGACCAGAGAGCTTGTTCTTACACAAACAAGACGTTTCACTGCCTAGTGACACTTCGCCGTCTTGCAAGTTGGGGACTTCCCTAAACCTACTAAAGAGGCGCTTGCTCACGAGCTTACTAATTGAAGACGTAAGTTTTCTCCTTTATATTTTTATTACTTGTTTCATCTCAAAACCTAACATTTTTTCTTTATAGGAATGGTAACCATGAAAGAGAACAAGGGGAAAGGCTTGGTAAGTAAGGAGACCATGCAAGAGACTCACTCTTAGCCTCGTCCAGTTGTTGGAGATAAGAGAGAGAATTTATCTAGGACTGTGGATGTAGATAGTCTTCCAAGCCGACAAGGCCACAAGAAGTCAAAACATGGGTTGTCCAAGTCTGGAGTCGTCAAGCTTGGTTCCATTATTCCTCCTGCCTCTGCCAAACCACCATCTGTACAAGTCCTTAATTTGGACTTGTCCAACCCTGTTAAAGTTCCATCCAAGCCTGTTGAAACCACTTCGTCTAAGCCTCCCAAAAGTATTCCTATGACTCTTCTTGAGAATGAAGATCTTGCCTGGGAAAAGTTTCAGCAAGTGGTTAATGACACAGACATTGCTGTGTGCTATGACATGTCCTTAAAAGTGTTTGAACATTCCACAATTCATGATCTCTTCAAGGTACACTTTTTTTTTTTTGCGTCTTGAATTTTTCATACTTAATATTCTCGTCCACTCATCTTTTCAACCAATTTGGTTTGTAGGTAATGTCAAAGTTCATGGCAACGTCCAAACAGGCTACTAAGATGGACTATGAAAGGGTTAGGTTGGAGGCCAAAATTCGTGATATGGAGAAGGAGTCAAGCCGCAAGACAGGGGAAAGGATGAAGCTTGAGGCTGAGGTGGAGGAGTTGAAGAATTTTGCAAAGGAATTAAGGACAGACATAGTGGAAAAGGACACTCGTCTGGATCATCTGCAGAAGCAAAACAAAGAGCTTAGATCGTCCTCTAAACAAGCCAAAGTTGAAGTGATCAAGGAATTCAAGTCGTCCAAAGCATTCACTAATCTTCTGGACACGAACTATGCAGCGGGCTTCGAAGATTTTCATATAGACGCTGTTGAGCTGTACCTTGAGATGAACTTTGATTCTATCAAGCTTCATACTGCAGCTGAGAGTTCCTTACTTCAGACATGTTCAGAAGATCTAAATGTTGAAGACGATGCTTCCACTCCTTTCCTTGCTAAAGACAACCTTAAGTCTGGTGGCGATGCCCTCAGTGGTTTATTCCCATGAAATGATTTCTATTTTATCTATTTCCATTTTTTTTTAGAAAGGGTTTGTTGTTTTGGATCACTTTATATTTATCTAAGTACATTTTGGATCATCCATGTTTAAAGACGAATCTTAATATAATTGCCTTATTTAGGCTTAACTTTGTTAAGGGTTTTTGGACGATAGTCATCTACCCTTTTTATTTATGAATGCACTTTTATCCATACTGTTATTGCCAAATCTAATTCCAAGTGCTTCTCATCCATGTTTAGGACTTTATTTTGGAATGTATATTTTCCTCATCCTTAGACTTGTTCTTGGAACTTTCTTTGGTTATTCTTTTTATCCATAACTTGGATTGTTTGGCAAGTTGGATGTGTCGCCCATAAAAAGTCACATGCATGCTTTTCTTCGTCCTTAATTTTTTGGACGAGTGAACTGAAAGGTTTGCTCCTTCCCTTTACACTTATCATTATTGCCCTAGGAATTATGGCAATTTTGCCTTTTCCTCGTTTAAGGATGGCTCATGATGATATATCTTCGCATCTAGAGATTTTATACGTCTTTAATTTGTCATGGACGTTAATTTCACAATACACTTAAATTAGAGAATTCAAGCAACTTTATTTACAATAATTGTACATAACATCATCCACAAATATCAAAGAACTTAGTACATAGCAATTCAAAGACATCGTTTACGCTAGTATTTAGTCCTTTTTAGGGAATTTAATTGCATTATATACAAGGACTTTATTCATGACGTCGTCCATAGCACATGCCAGTAGCTAGTGCTTTTTAGGGAATCCAAATGTTGAAAAACATAAAATACTGCTGAAAAACATGAGTGCTAAAAGATAACAAGCTACTAGAAGTCATTGACAATCTTTATACTCGTCCATGTTGACCTTCTCGACGAGTCTTTTTTTCTGGTAGTACTTAGGTCCTCCACATTCCATGGGTGCTCCAACTTTCATCCATTTAAGGCTTCCAAATAGTATGAACCTCGTCTTTTGGAATTGACGACACTATATGGTCATTTCTAGTTAGGCTTTAACTTTCCATGAGTGGGATCCTTTGTAGCCAGGGACATCTTTTTTAAGACGAGATCCCCAATGTTGAACTGTCTTGGCTTCACCAATGCATCGATGCTTGGACATCAAGCTTTTGTAACGAGCCACCCTTTGTTCTACATTCATCCTTACCTCATCCATAAGGTTAAGGCTTAGACGAAGCTGCTTTTCATTCTCTTCGTTGTTATAGTGAGCCACCCTATAGCTAGTTAAACCAACCTCCACGAGTATGACTTCGTCACTAGTTGGAGTCCACCCATTTTGTAAAGTAATCAATTCCTACAATTAAAAACTTCATCTGTCTTGTCCCCATGGGAAAGGGACCATGAATGTCAAGTCCCCACTGGGCAAAGGGCCAAGGGGCCACCATTGGAGTTAGATACTTTGATGGCTACCTAGGTATGTTGCTATACTTTTGACACTTATCACATGCTTTAATATAAGCTTTAGCTTCTACTTGTATAGATGGCCAGTAATACCCTACACGGACAACCTTGTAGACGAAGGATTTGGCCCCTGAATGGTTTCCACAAACTCTTTCATGGACATCTCTCAAGATATAAAGAGACTCGTCTAGATTCAAACACCTTAGGTAGGGTTCAGAAAAACCTCTCTTGTATAACACCTCATCCATAAGGACAAACCTCATTGTCCTTACCCTTATCTTACTTGCTTCTTCCTTATCCTCTAGGAGGAGTCTGTCTTTAAGATAAGAGATGATTGGAGTGGTCCAATTGAATACTCCATCTATCTGATGTACTTCTAGAATTTCAATACTTGGGATGTACTGGATTTTGATTTGATCATTCATCACTTCATCTGCAAATGTCGTCTTGGCTAGGACGTCAGCTACCATATTATCCTCCCTTGGCATTTTCTAAAATTGAGCTGTTGTGAAGCTTTTAATGCACTGCTTGACTTTGCCTAAGTATTTCTTCATCCATTCCTCCTTAGCTTCACATGTTCCATTTATTTGGCCCATTATTAACTGTGAATCTCCCTAGACAAGGACAAAGTCGGCTCCAAGTGACTTAGCTAACTCCAAGCCCTATAGCAGGGCTTCATATTCAGCCTCATTATTGGTTGTTTGGAACTGTAGATGGACTGCGTACTCCAGAGGATCCCCTTCAGGCAAGCATAACACTATTCCAATTCCTCCTGCATGCTGTTTGGACGAGCCATCCATATGGACGACCCACTGCTTCACCCCCTGGTCTTCATCTTGCCTACTACTAGCAGGAGTGAATTCAACAATAAAATCTACTAGGACCTTAGCTTTTACCACTTCTTTTGGTTTATATCGCATATCAAACTCACTAAGTTCTTTTGCCCACTGGATTAGTCGTCTAGTGGCCTCCAGCTTGTTCATGGCCTTCTTTAGCGAGTGGTCTATCAAGACGTTAATTACATGAGCTTGAAAATAAGGCCAAAGCTTCCTTGCTATTGTCACCAATGAAAATGCAAGCTTTTCCATGGGTGGATATCATTCTTCTGCTCCCCTTAAAGCTTTGCTGGTGTAGTAGACAAGTTACTGTACCTTCCCCTCCTCTCTAATCAAGACTGAGCTTACTACATGAGGGGATACTGCTAAATAGAGATACAGTTCTTCTCCAGGTTTAGGTGAGCTTAACAGCGGAGTTAAAGCAAGATAAGTCTTCAAGTCTTCAAATGCTTGTTGGCACTCGTCTGTCCATTCGAATGCTTTTCTCAACACTCTGAAAAATGGTAAACACTTGTCAGTAGCTTTTGAAACAAACCCGTTAAGGGCAGTTACTCATCCAGTGAGGCTTTGGACGTCATTGACATTCTTTGCAATCTCCACATTTAGAATCGCTTGGATCTTATCAGTGTTTGCTTCAATCCCTCTCTAGGAAACCATGAAACCAAGAAATTTCCCTAATGCAACTCTGAAGGCATATTTTCTTGAATTCAACTTCATCATGTATAGCTTAAGTGTGTCAAAGGTTTCTTGAAGGTTGTCCAAATGCTGCATCTCCCTCACGCTCTTCACTAATAGATCGTCCATATACACTTAAATGTTTCGCCCAATTTATGGATGAAACATATGTAACGACCCAAGGAAAAGTGCTAGCCACATCTGCGCTATACCTCAAAAGGACTAGTCACAATTGAGGGTCCTTATAGTTGTTAATAAAGCCCAGTTCAATCCAGTAAATACCCGATGTGGGACTCATCACACACCCACACACTCAATCAAATTGGGGCATCACAATTTCCCCCACTTAAATCCCTAACGTCCTCGTTAGGGTCCACTTTGTGGGGAAGTGTCTCCGAGCCCACATGGGGTTACTGGGCCGACATTCATACCATATGTAACGACCCAAGGAAAAGCGCTAGCCACATCTGCGCTATACCTCAAAAGAACTAGTCACAATTAAGGATCTTTGCAGTTATTAATAAAGCCCAGTTCAACCCAATAAATACCCGATGTGGGACTCATCACACACCCACACACATCACACAATCAATCAAATTGGAGCATCACAATCTCCCCCACTTAAATCCCTAACGTCCTCATTAGGGCCCACTTTGTGGGGTAGTGTCTCTGAGCCCATACGAGATTACCGGGCAAACTCTGATACCATATGTAACGATTAAAGGAAAAGCGCTAGCCACATCTGCGCTATACCTTAAAATGACTAGTCACAATTGAGGATTCTTGCAATTGTTAATGAACCCCAGTTCAACCCAGTAAATACCCGATGTGGGACTCATCACACACCCACACACATCACACAATCAATCAAATTGGGGCGTCACAATCTTCACCACTTAAATCCCTAACGTCCTCGTTAGGGCCCACTTTGTGGGGTAGTGTCTCTAACCCCACACGGGATTACCAGGCCGGCTCTGATACCATATGTAACGACCCAAGGAAAAGCGCTAACCACATCTGTGCTATACCTCAAAAGAACTAGTAACAATTAAGGCTCTTTGAAGTTGTTAATAAAGTCCAGTTCAACCCAATAAATACCCGATGTGGGACTCATCACACACCCACACATATCACACAATAAATCAAATTGGGGCATCACAATCTCCCCCACTTAAATCCCTAACGTCCTCGTTAGGGCCCACTTTGTGGGGTAGTGTCTCTGAGCCCATACGAGATTACGGGCTAGCTCTGATACCATATGTAACGATTCAAGGAAAAGCGCAAGCCACATCTGCGCTATACCTCAAAAGGACTAGTCACAATTGAGGCTCCTTGCAATTGTTAATAAAGCCCAGTTCAACCCAGTAAATACCTGATGTGGGGCTCATAACACACCCACACACATTACACAATCAATTAAATTGAGGTATCACGATCTCCCCCACTTAAATCCCTAACGTCCTCGTTAGGGCCCACTTTGTGGGGTAGTGTCTCTAAGCCCACACGAGATTACCGGGCCGACTCTGATACCATATGTAACGACCCAAGGAAAAACGCTAGCCACATCTGCGTTATCCCTCAAAAGGACTAGTCACAATTGAGGCTCCATCTAGCTGTTAATAAAGCTCAACTCTACCTAGTAAAGACCCGATGTGGGACTCATCACACACCCACACTATGTAACGACCCAAAGAAAAGCGCTAGCCACATCTGCGCTATACCTCAAAAGGACTAGTCACCGTTAAGACTCTTTGCAGTTGTTAATAAAGCCCAGTTCATCCCAATAAATACCCGATGTGGGACTCATCACACACCCACACACATCACACAATCAATCAAATTGGAGCATCACAATCTCCCCCACTTAAATCCCTAACGTCCTCATTAGGGCCCACTTTGTAGGGTACTGTCTCCGAGCCCATACGAGATTACCGGGCCAACTCTGATACCATATGTAACGATTCAAGGAAAAGCGCTAGGCACATCTGCGCTATACCTTAAAAGGACTAGTCACAATTGAGGATTCTTGCAATCGTTAATAAACCCCAGTTCAACCCAGTAAATAACCGATGTGGGACTCATCACACACCTACACACATTACACAATCAATCAAGTTGGGGCGTCACAATCTTCCCCACTTAAATCCCTAACGTCCTCGTTAGGGCCCACTTTCTGGGTAGTGTCTCTAAGCCCACACGAGATTACCAGGCCGGCTCTGATACCATATGTAACGACCCGTGGAAAAGCGCTAGCCACATCTGCGCTATACCATAATAGGACTAGTCACAATTGAGGATTCTTGCAATTGTTAATAAACCCCAGTTCAACCCAGTAAATACCCGATGTGGGACTCATCACACACCCACACACATCGAACAATCAATCAAATTGGGGGGTCACAATCTTCCCCACTTAAATCCCTAACGTCCTCGTTAGAGCCCACTTTCTGGGTAGTGTCTCTAAGCCCACAAGGGATTACCAGGCCGGCACTGATACCATATGTAACGACCCATGGAAAAGCGCTAGCCACATCTGCGCTATACCTCAAAAGAACAAGTCACAATTAAGGCTCTTTGCAGTTGTTAATAAAGTCCAGTTCAACCCAATAAATACCTGATGTGAGACTCATCACACACCCACACACATCACACAATCAATCAAATTGGGGCATCACAATCTCCCCCACTTAAATCCCCAACGTCCTCGTTAGGGCCCACTTTGTGGGGTAGTGTCTCTGAGCCCATACGCGATTACGGGCCCGCTCTGATACCATATGTAACGATTCAAGGAAAAGCGCTAGCCACATATGCGCTATACCATAATAGGACTAGTCATAATTGAGGATTCTTGCAATTGTTAATAAACCCCAGTTCAACCCAGTAAATACCCGATGTGGGACTCATCACACACCCACACACATCACACAATCAATCAAATTGGGGCGTCACAATCTTCCCCACTTAAATCCCTAACGTCCTCGTTAGGGCCCACTTTGTGGGTAGTGTCTCTAAGCCCACATGGGATTTCCAGGTCGGCTCTGATACCATATGTAACGATCCAAGGAATAGCGCTACCCACATCTGCGCTATACCTCAAAAGAACTAGTCACAATTAAGGCTCTTTGCAATTGTTAATAAAGCCCAGTTTAACCCAATAAATACCCGATGTGGGACTCATCACACACCCACTCACATCACATAATCAATCAAATTGGGGCATCACAATCTCCCCCACTAAAATCCCTAACGTCCTCGTTAGGGCCCACTTTGTGGGGTAGTGTCTCAAAGCCCACACGAGATTACCGGGCCGACTCTGATACCATATGTAACGACCCAAGGAAAAATGCTAGCCACATCTGCGCTATACCTCAAAAGGACTAGTCAGAATTGAGGCTCCATGTAGCTGTTAATAAAGCTCAATTCTACCCAATAAATACCCGATGTGGGACACATCACACACCCACAGTATGTAACGACCCAAGGAAAAGCGCTAGCCACATATGCGCTATACCTCAAAAGGACTTGTCACCGTTAAGGCTCTTTGCAGGTGTTAATAAAGCCCAGTTCATCCCAATAAATACCCGATGTGGGACTCATCACACAACCACACACATCACACAATCCATCAAATTGGAGCATCACAATCTCCCCCACTTAAATCCCTAACGTCCTCATTGGGGCCCACTTTGTGGGGTAGTGTCTCTGAGCCCATACGAGATTACCGGGCCACCTCTGATACCATATGTAACGATTCAAGGAAAGCGCTAGCCACATCTGCGCTATACCTTAAAAGGACTAGTCACAATTGAGAATTCTTGCAATTGTTAATAAACCCCAGTTCAACCCAGTTAATACCCGATGTGGGACTCATCATACATCCACACACATCACACAATCAATCAAATTGGGGCGTCACAATCTTCCCCACTTAAATCCCTAACGTTCTCGTTAGGGCCCACTTTATGGGGTAGTGTCTCTAAGCCCACACGGGATTACCAAGCCGGCTCTGATACCATATGTAACGACCCAAGGAAAAGCGCTAGCCACATCTGCGCTATACCTCAAAAGAACTAGTCATAATTAAGGCTCTTTGCAGTTGTTAATAAAGCCCAATTCAACCCAACAAATACCCGATGTGGACTCATCACAAACCCACACACATCACACAATCAATCAAATCGGAGCGTCACAATCTCCCCCACTTAAATCCCTAACGTCCTCGTTGGGGCCCACTTTATGGGTAGTGTCTCTAAGCCCATATGAGATTACCGGGCCAACTCTGATACCATATGTAACGATTCAAGGAAAAGCGCTAGCCACATCTGCGCTATACCTTAAAAGGACTAGTCACAATTGAGGATCCTTGCAATTGTTCATAAACCCCAGTTCAACCCAGTAAATACCCGATGTGGGACTCATCATATACCCACACACATCACACAATCAATCAAATTGGGGCGTCACAATCTTCACCACTTAAATCCCTAACGTCCTCGTTAAGGCCCACTTTGTGGGGTAGTGTCTCTAAGCCCACACGGGATTACCAGGCCGGCTCTGATACCATATGTAACGACCCAAGGAAAAGCGCTAGCCACATCTGCGCTATACCTCAAAAGGGCTAGTCACCGTTAAGGCTCTTTGTAGTTGTTAATAAAGCCCTGTTCATCCCAATAAATACCCGATGTGGGACTCATCCCACACCCACACACATCACACAATCAATCAAATTGGAGCATCACAATCTCCCCCACTTAAATCTCTAACGTCCTCATTAGGGACAACTTTGTGGGGTAATGTGTCTGAGCACATACGAGATTACCGGGCCAGCTCTGATACCATATGTAACGATTCAAGGAAAAGCGCTAGCCACATCTGCGCTATACCTTAAAAGGACTAGTCACAATTGAGGATTCTTGCAATCGTTAATAAACCCCAGTTCAACCCAGTAAATAACCGAGGTGGGACTCATCACACACCTACACACATTACACAATCAATCAAGTTGGGGCGTCACAATCTTCCCCACTTAAATCCCTAACGTCCTTGTTAGGGCCCACTTTCTGGGTAGTGTCTCTAAGCCCACACGAGATTACCAGGCCGGCTCTGATACCATATGTAACGACCCGTGGAAAAGCGCTAGCCACATCTGCGCTATACCATAATAGGACTAGTCACAATTGAGGATTCTTGCAATTGTTAATAAACCCCAGTTCAACCCAGTAAATACCCGATGTGGGACTCATCACACACCCACACACATCGAACAATCAATCAAATTGGGGGGTCACAATCTTCCCCACTTAAATCCCTAACGTCCTCGTTAGAGCCCACTTTCTGGGTAGTGTCTCTAAGCCCACAAGGGATTACCAGGCCGGCACTGATACCATATGTAACGACCCATGGAAAAGCGCTAGCCACATCTGCGCTATACCTCAAAAGAACAAGTCACAATTAAGGCTCTTTGCAGTTGTTAATAAAGTCCAGTTCAACCCAATAAATACCTGATGTGAGACTCATCACACACCCACACACATCACACAATCAATCAAATTGGGGCATCACAATCTCCCCCACTTAAATCCCCAACGTCCTCGTTAGGGCCCACTTTGTGGGGTAGTGTCTCTGAGCCCATACGCGATTACGGGCCCGCTCTGATACCATATGTAACGATTCAAGGAAAAGCGCTAGCCACATATGCGCTATACCATAATAGGACTAGTCATAATTGAGGATTCTTGCAATTGTTAATAAACCCCAGTTCAACCCAGTAAATACCCGATGTGGGACTCATCACACACCCACACACATCACGCAATCAATCAAATTGGGGCGTCACAATCTTCCCCACTTAAATCCCTAACGTCCTCGTTAGGGCCCACTTTGTGGGTAGTGTCTCTAAGCCCACATGGGATTTCCAGGTCGGCTCTGATACCATATGTAACGATCCAAGGAATAGCGCTACCCACATCTGCGCTATACCTCAAAAGAACTAGTCACAATTAAGGCTCTTTGCAATTGTTAATAAAGCCCAGTTTAACCCAATAAATACCCGATGTGGGACTCATCACACACCCACTCACATCACATAATCAATCAAATTGGGGCATCACAATCTCCCCCACTAAAATCCCTAACGTCCTCGTTAGGGCCCACTTTGTGGGGTAGTGTCTCTAAGCCCACACGAGATTACCGGGCCGACTCTGATACCATATGTAACGACCCAAGGAAAAATGCTAGCCACATCTGCGCTATACCTCAAAAGGACTAGTCAGAATTGAGGCTCCACGTAGCTGTTAATAAAGCTCAACTCTACCCAATAAATACCCGATGTGGGACACATCACACACCCACAGTATGTAACGACCCAAGGAAAAGCGCTAGCCACATATGCGCTATACCTCAAAAGGACTTGTCACCGTTAAGGCTCTTTGCAGGTGTTAATAAAGCCCAGTTCATCCCAATAAATACCCGATGTGGGACTCATCACACAACCACACACATCACACAATCCATCAAATTGGAGCATCACAATCTCCCCCACTTAAATCCCTAACGTCCTCATTGGGGCCCACTTTGTGGGGTAGTGTCTCTGAGCCCATACGAGATTACCGGGCCACCTCTGATACCATATGTAACGATTCAAGGAAAGCGCTAGCCACATCTGCGCTATACCTTAAAAGGACTAGTCACAATTGAGAATTCTTGCAATTGTTAATAAACCCCAGTTCAACCCAGTTAATACCCGATGTGGGACTCATCATACATCCACACACATCACACAATCAATCAAATTGGGGCGTCACAATCTTCCCCACTTAAATCCCTAACGTTCTCGTTAGGGCCCACTTTATGGGGTAGTGTCTCTAAGCCCACACGGGATTACCAAGCCGGCTCTGATACCATATGTAACGACCCAAGGAAAAGCGCTAGCCACATCTGCGCTATACCTCAAAAGAACTAGTCATAATTAAGGCTCTTTGCAGTTGTTAATAAAGCCCAATTCAACCCAACAAATACCCGATGTGGACTCATCACAAACCCACACACATCACACAATCAATCAAATCGGAGCGTCACAATCTCCCCCACTTAAATCCCTAACGTCCTCATTGGGGCCCACTTTGTGGGTAGTGTCTCTAAGCCCATATGAGATTACCGGGCCAACTCTGATACCATATGTAACGATTCAAGGAAAAGCGCTAGCCACATCTGCGCTATACCTTAAAAGGACTAGTCACAATTGAGGATCCTTGCAATTGTTCATAAACCCCAGTTCAACCCAGTAAATACCCGATGTGGGACTCATCATGTACCCACACACATCACACAATCAATCAAATTGGGGCGTCACAATCTTCACCACTTAAATCCCTAACGTCCTCGTTAAGGCCCACTTTGTGGGGTAGTGTCTCTAAGCCCACACGGGATTACCAGGCCGGCTCTGATACCATATGTAACGACCCAAGGAAAAGCGCTAGCCACATCTGCGCTATACCTCAAAAGGGCTAGTCACCGTTAAGGCTCTTTGTAGTTGTTAATAAAGCCCTGTTCATCCCAATAAATACCCGATGTGGGACTCATCCCACACCCACACACATCACACAATCAATCAAATTGGAGCATCACAATCTCCCCCACTTAAATCTCTAACGTCCTCATTAGGGACAACTTTGTGGGGTAATGTCTCTGAGCACATACGAGATTACCGGGCCAGCTCTGATACCATATGTAACGATTCAAGGAAAAGCGCTAGCCACATCTGCGCTATACCTTAAAAGGACTAGTCACAATTGAGGATTCTTGCAATTGTTAATAAACCCCAGTTCAACCCAGTAAATACCCGATGTGGGACTTATCATACACCCACACACATCACACAATCAATCAAATTGGGGCGTCACAATCTTCCCCACTTAAATCCCAAACGTCCTCGTTAGGGCCCACTTTGTGGGGTAGTGTCTCTAAGCCCAGACGGGATTACCAGGTCGGCTCTGATACCATATGTAACGACCCAAGGAAAAGCGCTAGCCACATCTGCGCTATATCTCAAAAGAACTAGTCACAATTAAAGCTCTTTGTAGTTGTTAATAAAGCCCAGTTCAAGCCAATAAATACCCGATGTGGGGCTCATAACACACCCACACACATCACACAATCAATTAAATTGAGGTATCACAATCTCCCCCACTTAAATCCCTAACGTCCTCGTTAGGGACTACTTTGTGGGGTAGTGAATCTAAGCCCACACCAGATTACCAGGCCGGCTCTGATATCATATGTAACGACCCAAGGAAAAACGCTAGCCACATCTGCGCTATACCTCAAAAGGACTAGTCACAATTGAGGCTCCATGTAGCTGTTAATAAAGCTCAACTCTACCCAGTAAATACCCGATGTGGGACTCATCACACACCCACACTATGTAACGACCCAAGGAAAAGCGCTAGCCACATCTGCGCAATACCTCAAAAGAACTAGTCACCGATAAGGCTCTTTGCAGTTGTTAATAAAGCCCAGTTCAACCCAATAAATACCCGATGTGGGACCCATCACACACCCACACACATCACACAATCAATCAAATTGGAGCATCACTATCTCCCCCGCTTAAATCCTGAACGTCCACACTAGCGCCCACTTTGTGGGGTAGTGCCTCTGAACCCATACGAGATTACCGGGCCGGCTCTGATACCATATGTAACGATTCAGGGAAAAGCGCTAGCCACATCTGTGCAATTCCTCAAAAGAACTAGTCACCGTTAAGGCTCTTTGCAGTTGTTAATAAAGCCCAGTTCAACCCAATAAATACCCGATGTGGGACTCATCACACACCCACACACATCACACAATCAATCAAATTAGGGCATCACAATCTCCCCCACTTAAATCCCTAACGTCCTCGTTAGGGCCCACTTTGTGGGGTAGTGTCTATGAGCCCGTACGAGATTACGGGCCAGCTCTGATACCATATGTAACGATTCAAGAAAAAGCGCTAGCCACATCTGCGCTATACCTCAAAAGGACGAGTCACAATTGAGGCTCCTTGCAATTGTTAATAAAGCCCAGTTCAACCCGGTAAATACCCGATGTGGGGCTCATAACACACCCACACACATCACACAATCAATTAAATTGAGGTATCACAATCTCCTCCACTGAAATCCCTAACGTCCTCGTTAAGGCCCACTTTGTGGGGTAGTGTCTCTAACCCACACGGGATTACGAGGCTGGCTCTGATACCATATGTAACGATCCAAGGAAAAGCGCTAGCCACATCTGCGCTATACCTCAAAAGAACTAGTCAAAATTAAGACTCTTTGCAGTTGTTAATAAAGCCCAGTTCAACCCAATAAATACCCGATGTGGGACTCATCACGCACCCACGCACATCACACAATCAATCAAATTGGGGCGTCACAATCTTCCCCACTTAAATCCCTAACGTCCTCGTTGGGGCCCACTTTGTGGGTAGTGTCTCTAACCCCACACGGGATTACCAGGCTGGCTCTGATACCATATGTAACGACCCAAGGAAAAGCGCTAGCCACATCTGCGCTATACCTCAAAAGAACTAGTCACAATTAAGGCTCTTTGCAGTTGTAAATATAGCCCAGTTCAACCCAATAAATACCCGATCTGGGACTCATCACACACCCGCACACATCACACAATCAATCAAATTGGGGCATCACAATCTCCACCACTTAAATCCCTAACGTACTCGTTAGGGCCCACTTTGTGGGGTAGTGTCTTTGAGCCCATACGCAATTACGGGCCAGATCTGATAACGTATGTAAAGATTCAAGGAAAAGCGCTAGCCACATCTGCGCAATACCTCAAAAGGACTAGTCACAATTGAGGCTCCTTGCATTTGTTAATAAAGCCCAGTTCAACCCAATAAATACCCGATGTGGGGCTCATGACACACCCTCGCACAGCACACAATCAATTAAATTGAGGTATCACAATCTCCCCCACTTAAATCCCTAACGTCCTCATTAGGGCCCACTTTGTGGGGTAGTGTCTCTGAGCCCATACGAGATTACCGGGCCAACTCTGATACCATATGTAACGATTAAAGGAAAAGCGCTAGCCACATCTACGCAATACCTTAATAGGACTAGTCACAATTAAGGATTCTTGCAATTTTTAATAAACCCCAGTTCAACCCAATAAATACCCGATGTGGGACTCATCACACACCCACACACATCACACAATCAATCAAATTGGGGCATCACAATCTCCCCCACTTAAATCCCTACCGTCCTCATTAGGGCCCACTTTGTGGGGTAGTGTCTCTGAGCCCACACGAGATTACCGGGCCTGCTCTGATACCATATTTAACAATTCAAGAAAAAGCGCTAGCCACATCTGCACTATACCTCAAAAGGACTAGTCACAATTGAGGCTCCATGTAGCTGTTAATAAAGCTCAACTCTACCCAGTAAATACCCGATGTGGGACTCATCACACACCCACACTATGTAACGACCCAAGGAAAAGCGATAGCCACATCTGCGCTATACCTCAAAAGGACTAGTCACCGTTAAGGCTCTTTGCAGTTGTTACTAAAGCCCAGTTCAACCCAATAAATACCCGATGTGGGACTTATCACACACCCACACACATCACACAATCAATCAAATTGGGGCATCACAATCTCCCCCACTTAAATCCCTAACGTCCTCGTTAGGGCCCACTTTGTGGGGTAGTGTCTCTGAGCCCATACGCGATTACGGGCCAGCTCTGATACCATATGTAACGATTCAAGGAAAAGCGCTAGCCACATCTGCGCTATACCTTAAAAGGACTAGTCACAATTAAGGATTCTTGCAATTGTTAATAAACCCCTGTTCAACCCAGTAAATACCCGATGTGGGACTCATCATACACCCACACACATCACACAATCAATCAAATTGGGGCGTCACAATCTTCCCCACTTAAAACCCTAACGTCCTCGTTAGGGCCCACTTAGTGGGGTAGTGTCTCTAAGCCCACACGGGATTACCAGGCCGGCTCTAATACCATATGTAACGACCTAAAAAAAAGCGCTAGCCACGTCTGCGCTATACCTCAAAAGAACTAGTCACAATTAAGGCTCTTTGCAGTTGTTAATAAAGCCCAGTTCAACCCAATAATTACCCGATATGGAACTCATCACACACCCACACACATCACACAATCAATGAAATTGGAGCATCACAGTCTCCCCCACTTAAATCCCTAACGTCCTCATTAGGGCCCACTTTGTTGGGTAGTGTCTCTGAGCCCATACGAGATTACTGGGCCAACTCTGATACCATATGTAACGATTCAAGAAAAAGTGCTAGCCACATCTGCACTATACCTTAAAAGGACTAGTCACAATTAAGGATTCTTGCAATTGTTAATAAACCCCAGTTCAACCCTGTAAATACCCGATGTGGGACTCATCACACACCCATGCACATCACACAATCAATCAAATTGGGGCGTCACAATCTTCCCCACTTAAATCCCTAACGTCCTCGTTAGGGCCCACTTTGTGGGTAGTGTCTCTAAGCCCACACGGGATTACCAGGCCGGGTCTGATACCATATGTAACGATCCAAGGAAAAGCGCTAGCCACATCTGCGATATTCCTCAAAAGAACTAGTCACAATTAGGGCTCTTTGCAGTTGTTAATAAAGCCCAGTTATACCCAATAAATACCCGATGTGGGACTCATCACACACCCACATACATCACACAATCAATCAAATTGGGGCATCACAATCTCCCCCACTTGAATCCCTAACGTCATAGGGCCCACTTTGTGGGGTAGTGTCTCTGAGCCCATACGCGATTACGGGCCAGCTCTGATACCATATGTAACGATTCAAGGAAAAGCGCTAGCCACATCTGCGCTATACCTCAAAAGGACTAGTCACAATTGAGGCTCCTTGCAATTGTTAATAAAGCCCAGTTCAACCCAGTAAATACCCGATGTGGGGCTCATAACACACCCACACACATCACACAATCAACTAAATTGAGGTATCACAATCTCCCCCACTTAAATCCCTAACGTCCTCGTTAGGGCACACTTTGTGGGGTAGTGTCTCTAAGCCCACACTAGTTTTCCGAGCCGGCTCTGATATCATATGTAACGATTCAAGGAAAAGCGCTAGCCACATCTGCGCTATACCTTAAATGGGCTAGTCACAATTGAGGATTCTTGCAATTGTTAATAAACCCTAGTTCAACCCAGTAAATACCCGATGTGGGACTCATCATACACCCACACACATCACACAATCAATCAAATTGGGGCGTCACAATCTTCCCCACTTAAATCCCTAACGTCCTCGTTAGGGCCCACTTTGTGGGGTAGTGTCTCTAAGCCCACACGGGATTACCAGGCCGGCTCTGATACCATATGTAACGACCCAAGGAAAAGCGCTAGCCACATCTGCGCTATACCTCAAAAGAACTAGTCACAATTAAGGGTCTTTGCAGTTGTTAATAGGGCCCAGTTCAACCCAATAAATACCTGATGTGGGACTCATCACACACCCACAGGCATCACACAATCAATCAAATTGGGGCATCACAATCTCCCCCACTTAAATCCCTAACGTCCTCGTTAGGGCCCACTTTGTGGGGTAGTGTCTCTGAGCCCATACGAGATTACCGGGCCAGCTCTGATACCATATGTAACGATTTAAGGAAAAGCGCTAGCCACATCTGCGCTATACCTCAAAAGGACTAGTCACAATTGAGGCTCCTTGCAATTGTTAATAAAGCCTAATTCAACCTAGTAAATACCCGATGTGGGACTCATCACACACCCTCACACATCACACAATCAATCAAATTGGGGCATCACAACATATGGTTAACTTGCTACTGGTGGGTAGCCCCTGCATTTTTCGGGCCAAATGGCATCACTTTATAAAAAAACAAACCTTGGCATGTAACGAAAGGTGTTTTCTTCTGATTTCCCTCATCCATCTTAATCTGGTTGTACCTTGAGAACACGTCCACGAAACTTAACAACTGGTGTCCAGTCGTTGAGTCCACCAACTGATCAATGCGTGGAAGAGGATAGCTATCTTTTGGGTAGGCCTTGTTTAAATTTGTGAAGTCCACACACATCCTCCATTTGTTATTGGCCTTTTTAATGATTACTACATTAGCTTGCCAATTAGGGTAATATACTTCACATATGAACTCCGCGGTGATTAACTTATGGACTTCTTCCTTGATGGCATTATCTCGTTCCGGGGCTAACACCCTCTTCTTCTGATGAACAGGCTTGCAGGACGAGGACACATTTAGATGATAAGTAATTACAAGGGGGTCAATCCCAGGTATATCTTCATGGCTCCAAGCAAAAACATCTATACTTTGTTTAAGGAACCCAACAAGTTCCTGCTTCGTCTTTTCCTCCATACTTGTTCCAATCCTGGTAAACTTCTCTGGGTTGGACTTGTCCAATGATACATCTTCCAACATCTCACTTTCTTATTGATTTGTCGTGGGTAAGAGCCTACCACGACTGGGCAAGGAGATGGTGCCCACTGGTAAAATCTTCATTCCTCCAAACCCGATCAATGGCACATTTACTAGACGAAGTAATTCTCTGTTAATCCTCATCTACTAGAAGGCTAGATAATATAGGATATTTGCTGAACTCCCATTATCTATTAACACCCTTCAAGTTGTATAATTTGCAATCACCAAAGTAATGACAATCGCATCATCATGAGGGTGCGTGTAGTTGTCTTTCATCTTCTTCTATAAAAGTAATGGCGAGTTCATCTTCTCTGATCATCCTCGGTGGTTGTCCAGAGGTAGGTCTTTTTTGCTTCGGATGAGCTTCCTTTTGATGTACCTCCTACAATGATCCTTATTTCTCCAAGTGGTGGACGTGCTGGTTCTTCTGCTTTGCCTTTCATTGGCTGTCTTTCATCCTTATGGTCTCGCCCAAGAACATTCTTTAACTTTCCCTGCTTAATAAAAGCTTCAACCTCCTACTTCAAGTCATAGCATTCGCCCGTATCATGTCCATGGTCGTGATGAAAATGATAGTACTTGCTTTTATTCCGCTTACTAGGATCTCCTTTCATCCTTTCAGACCACTTCAAGGATGGATCGACTTTGATCTGCAATAACACTTGATTAAGCAGAGTATTCGAGGGAGTATAGTTGGAGTATCGTCTTAAAGATGACCCTGCTTTCTTGTTGTCGCGATCCCTTTTCTCCCCTATATTTGTTTTCTTTGGACGAGGACCTTGCTCTAGATGGTCTATATAGCCATTCTCTAATCGTTCACCTTTCTTCTTCTTCTTGGCAATAATTGCGTCTTCTGTATTCATGAAACTTTGGGCTGAATGTATCAACTCAAGCATCGTTTAAGGCTCCTGGTGGTAGAGCTTATGAATGAATAGGTCTGAACTAACTCCATTGTAGAAAGCTACCAAGAGGATCTTGTCATCCATCTCGTCCACCAACAGAGATTCCCTATTAAAAGGGCTGATAAAAGTACGCAGGCTTTCATTTTCTCCTTGTTCTATGTTCAACAGGCTGGACGAGGAGCACTTTTGCCTTTGTCCCCCAACAAAGTTGTTGACAAACAACTTTCTCAACTCCTGAAACGAAGTTATGGTATTTAGTGGCAGTTTACTGAACCATACTCTAACTGGGCCTTTCAAGATAGTAGGAAAGGCTCCACACATGATTTCATCTGGAACACCTTTGAGATGCATGGTTGTTTTGAACATGGCGATGTGATCGCAAGGGTCATGCATCCCATCATAAGAGTCCGAGGTAGGCATCTTGAACTTGGATGACAAGGGATGGCTCATGATGGACGCAATGAAGGTGGAATCAATCCTGTGGACGAGATCATCCACATGGTTTACTCTCCTCATGGAATCCTTCATCTTTTCCATGGCTCTTTTCATTTGGTCCATCTCCCTCTCTAAGTGTGGTACTCTACAAGTGACAATACCTTTGGACGGGTCTCCTTTAGCGTTATTATCAACCCCTTCGTTCTCTTCATTTTTACCTTGTTCTCCACCATACTGCTGAAGACATTGTCTATTAACTTCTCTAGTTAACTCCTGGTTCTATTGCTTCAATTCTGCCATTACTACTACCATGGACTATAACTGTTATTGGACGGTCATAGGGGGGTGGTGGTGCATGATTTGGGTGACTGGTGGCATTTCCACTCTCCTCGTGTCCTGGACTGGTAGCCATTAACCTAGTCCGAACCATGTAGCCTTTTTGTCTTGGAAAGGGCAAAGAAGTTAACACCTAGAAACTTCTAACTCTTTCCCACAAAAGACGCCAACTGATGATGCACAAAAATCAGTAGGCTCGAATGCCTCAAACTATGATGATGGCTATAAATCCTAAATAAATAAAAAATAAAAAATAAAAAAGGTGACCAGTGTGACCCAGCCAAGGACCCTCCGACTGTTAAGTCAGTTTTCTCTCTAGGACAAGGATGGAAAATAGTGAATGGTTAGAACTTACCTTTGGTAGATGGGACCTGCTCCTTTTATAGAGGGTTTGACGTGGGTTTACTTGTTTGGGATCCGTCACCATCCTGAGTGATGTTGGTGGTTATGAAGAAAATGGGGTATATGGAATGAAGTGTATGGAATTCCTTCCATGTACCAAGCAACATGTCATGTTTTGCTTATGTAGAACCTTTGAAGAATTTCTGGTAGAATTTACCAAGTACAATTTGATTGTCCATGGGTATAGTCATCTATAACATGGTCGTCTACGGACGAGTTCTTTTTGGTGGATCCCTTTTTCTTAATGGTCTTGTTCATGCGTTCTGTCATTCCTTTGCGATTTCCTTGGGTGTGATCCATACGTGGATGACAACCAAGGACAGGCTATACTTAGTTGATCCCCATCAGAAGGATTACCCCATTGTGGGCTTTTTAGGTTCCTTGATTCACTGAATTCTAGATTCAATGCTTTGAAAAAGATCCCTTCTTTGAAATGTTAATATTCTTGGTCATAGCTACACAAGAACCGCCTAGATGTTGATTTTTGTGTGGTCTTGATGAATCGTGCATGTTGGGTACCTATTCAGGCTCTCACGAGGAGAGATTTCTCCTTTTCCTAGTGGATATCTTGAATTGCACTGGATAAAGGGAATACTATCCATGGTTTGAAAATATCAAAAATAAACCTACCCCAATATCAAGATTAAGACTGGGGGCCAACCTTTAGGCATTGAGGGTCACGTTTAAAGTAATGACTCAAGCATCCTCTGTTGAGATGAGTTCAAGAGGCTTGAAGAGTATTTAGGGCAATGGTGCTCGAATGGTATTTAAAAGCTGGGGTTGAGCATTTAAATCTTTTGGGTTCAGGAGATGCCTGGTAGTGATTGAAAAAGGTTTGCATAAGCTGTTGCAATCTTAAAACCCATTTTTTTAGAAATTCCTTGGGAATAAATGAATAACCCCTAAGGATATGCTAAACATGAAAAGTTTGGAGGATTTGGAATCTTTGTCGTTTGAAATCTTTGAGGGTCATCATTTTCCCCTTCTGTTTTAATTGGTTCTGAAAACTAGGTTCAAAAATTTTGGAAATTCTTTCATGATAATGAAAATCTGGCTGAATGCATGTACCATAAGAGAGCCTCGATATGGCCATGTTTCCTATGTGGTTTATGAGTGTATATGCCTGATGGCTACCATTTACCCGGAATAGGGAACATGTTTGCAAACAAGGATTTTTGGAGCAAAGTGTTTATGCTTATCAAATGCATGGGTGTCCCCTCTTTTTGGTCTCATGAAGGGAGAATTTGAATGATTCGTTTGGCTTTTTGAACTCTTCGGGTTCAAAGCAGGGGTTGGGAGAGAACCCTACCCTTTTTTAGGCATGATGCCTTAGCATATGTGAATGATTCCATCATCAATGATTGACCAAATGTTCATAGTCCTATGACCTACCGATCCTCAATGATCAGTGAAGTCTTTCGTTAGGTTATAACATGGCCTTGGGGTTAATTGGGTGCTTAAAATGAAGGATATTTGGCTCAAAATTTTCACATGTGGGTGATTATTTGGCATAAGCTCCATAGACTAAGTGGCCGCTCTCAATCAGGAAGGATTTCTTAGGACTGTAATGTAAGGATATGGTTTTCCTAGGCTTACAGGAGGATATTTTTGGCTATGAAATTCTTTGAAGGGTTTCCTAAAGTCAAGGATTACACTTCATCGAGAATTTTATTTCAATTGCCTCTCATGCTTGGCTATATCCTCAATTTGAGTCCATCTTTTGAACTTTGCCCATTTTCATCTTTTTGGGGCTTTCATTTGATTTTTCTTTGGCCCATGTCTCTTGACTATTTCGGGCTGAATTTTTTTTCTTTTGCCCTCTCTTTGCTTGGGATTTCATTTGACTTTACTGGCCCATGACATTGTCATTTGATTGATTTGGCCTCTTTTCTCATTTTTTCAATTAGGGACCCATTTGATGGACTCAAATATTAAAGGTCACCTAGCATGAGATTCTTGTAACCATCTAACCCGCCCCAATGTGGGGGATAATCCTTGACTGGGTTAAACAAGAAAAGAATTCAATAGGCATAACTGGGCCAGCAATGGATATTTTTCTACAAGCGGGACGGCAATGAAATGAATGCCTTTCTCCTTCATCCTGAGCGCTTACTTCTTAGCCTAAGGAGCTTAAGTGCCAGATTATAATTTTGGGATATTTTTGAAAAATCATTTTCTTTCTGGCTCAAAGGGGCTATTAAGTGATATAACTATTTGGATAGTTGAAACAAATGCCTCCATCATTTCAAATCCAATCAATTGGTCAATGAAACTTGAACATATGGTCATTCAATGATTTAGGATCCGCATCGATTTTGGGTAGGACCTTCCCAAACGGTGATTGTTAATATGAGAATTGAATATGACACTTTGCAAAAGTGGTGAATATTTCATGAATGCAAGGTTGTTGAGATGGGATATCATGATGTGAGTGTTTGAGGGATCACATGCCCCTTATCCCTGGTAAGGGATAACCACTTCACTCAACAACCCTTTCCCCACAAAAGGAGTTTTGGCATTGACTTGCCACTCTTAGAAGATGTATTCGTTTCAAAACACAGATTTTCAAGATTTGATCTTTTTATTTGAACCTTTATGCTTTGATTTTATTTTGGACAATCCCCCTTTTTTTTTTTAAATGTGGACAAGATTGCAACAAAAGCCAACCGAGATGAGGGAAGGTTTTTTTGGGATAGTGTCTAGGACGAGATGGCAAGGCCAAACTTGGGTTCCAGTTTTTTCGATGGATGGCATTCCCAATATCTAGAAGCTTTTGGATAGATCAACTCAGGGGATGGAGGTCTTCACATCGCAAAGATGCCTTAGATTATTGACTCCATGCTTGGCATGCATCTTGGGATGAAGATTTTCTAATCTATGGTGAAGATTCTTGTGAAATGCAATCTTCATTTTCATGGAAATCATTGAAATGGCCTGTCAAGGCAACATGCCACATTAGGGACCTAAGAAACGCAATATAGGAATGACTAGAAGGGATGTTAATGCAATTCTTTAATATTTTGATGGGGCACTGTTGCCCAGGTATTGAGCAAGCAAGCGGCTCTCTGATTGTATCATCACAAATGTTCAAATGTTTTGTCATCACTATTCATTTAAGCATGCGATGCAAGTGACGTCCCATTGGCTTAATTAGAGCATGTTCTGGAAAAGGAAATAGATTGACTAGAGTTAGCGACATATCAAGGCTATGCCGAACCCGATAAAGTTGGAAGTATTTTGGTCCTTATTTGAGACCAATTTTAATCCCTTTACTCTTCCACCATGGTTCATATGTTGGCTCCCATCATGAGTAGGTCCTAACATTGTATTGCTGAAGGAGCTGAAGCTAATTTCTTATGCTTCCGAGAATTATCAAGTGAATTACCATGGCTAAGGTGGTCCCAATAATGTTGGGAATGTTCCTGAAAAGGAAACGGACAAAGTTAGATGGAGACTTTGCTCATTGTAAGATCTGATAAGATTGGAGACTTTTCACATTTCTCCCTGAATGAAAGCTTGGTTTTCCTTTTTCTATTATAAATGCAGAAGTCAGGCTTCCAAGGAATGCTTCAAGCAAGCGACAAGATCTTCTGATGGTCTTGCAAAGAAATTGCGACTTTGGCTTTTGTTAAAGCTCAAGATGTCGTCAAGACTATTATTTAGAAGTCCATTCAAAGGGGAGAGACCGTGCAAAAAAAGCTGCCCTAGTGTGGCGTTTTCCATGGTCTCTCAATTACTTTCACAACATGGTGAGATTTTTAACTGAAGGCTGTGAGGATTCACATATCAAGATACTGAGGCAAGCTAAAGAAAACCAAGTGTGAGTTGGGTGATCTCGCTTAAGAGATGTTGGGTTCTTTTTACCCTTTTAAAATGCTTTGATAGAAGAGCTTGTAGGCCATACGAATCAACTCTAACTTTTGGCTGAATTCTACTCCTAGACTTACGATAGCTAACCCTCATAAACAATGTGGGAGGGCTACACAATGGATTTTTAGTGGTCGTATAGGAATGAGACCACTAAAAATCTACCCCAATATCATATTGGGAGCACCTAAAGGCTTAACCTTCTTCCAATCCATATGGACATCTTGTGGATCACTAATCTCACCAATCGCACTTTTAATGCCTCAGTAGAATTGGCTGCTACTCATGTTTAAGATAGGTAATCTGGAACCTTTGATGGCTTCCATGAAGGAAATTAGTCGACATTATTGGAGTAGACAACTCAAGTTGTGCTTCTCTCACCTGATATTTGATAAGCCAAAGCCAGTTCCAGAAAAGGGAATTCAAAAGAACTGAGATTAGTAGGGAATCTTGGCCCTGAAAGGATTCAACAAAGTTGGAAATACCTAGGCCTTCCTCCAATAGAGTGGCCTCATGTATCCTTTTAATTGTCCATTCTCATGTTCAATATAAGTGTCTTATGCTGATTTATCAAGATGTTGCATCCGCAAGGTAACCCAAAGTAGGTTTATTGCAATCTTCAATTCCTTGGAGTGAGTTCTTGAGTAAGCTGATCATGGCTCGTGTATCATAAATGGTTCCACCAGTTTCTATCATGACCTCAACTGAGGTGAATTTCTAGATGGCCCATCAGTCTTACGGAGGTGACCCTATGTGAGATTTGCATAGGAATTCATGGTGCTCTTACGACCATCGACTTGATCCCTTTTTTACACAGGAGAAGAATCAAGAAAATTCTACCCCAGCATGGCATTTTTCCAGTTCTTTAACCATCTGAATGGCCTCTTGAAGCTTCTTAAAGGAGATGAGCCGAGACATGCTTGGTCTTTCTAAGCCTAGCACTAGTAGTGCATTCCCTCTAAAGGAGATCTTGATCCAACAAAAGTCTTTAGACTGGGCCAAGCTTCAGCATCCTCCTTATTCTCACGGTTTTCTTGAAAATTTCATGCAACTGGTTGACAACATCAACTAGATCGAGGTCCTTTGAGAAGCACTGTAAGGTTGAATTTATTCAATCATGTGTTGGCTTCATTCCGTGCCAAATTTGCTTGTAATTTAGCAATTAGATACCCTGTATTTAGGTGGGAATTGTGTAAGGATAGTGTGTGAGAGAGTGTGAAGAAATCTTAAGAAGTGTGCAATTCAAGGGAGTCTCGCAACTGGATCTCGCGACTAGCAAGTCGCCACAATGGCACATGTGTGAAGCATACTGGGGGAGCTGAAGGGTCACGCCAGCTGGAGCACGACATGACAAAATTTCCAGTCTAGCCAGGCAGTTAGCTCACGACTCAAACTCGTGACTCGTTCCAATCGCGAGCTTGAATTGCTAGAATGCCTGTTTAATTCAAACCTGACTTTTCGCATTCCTCATACACACCACTATAAATACCCTTATACCCACGATATGTAGAGAGCTTTCAGAGAGAATTTTGGGAGAGAAACCCTAGAGAAAAACAAGATTGACTCATCCACAATCTTCATCCTTTAATTCTCCAAATTCCTCTACTCTCACACTCTCCATTGACATATCCTTGAGAGATACATTTAGCCAAATCCTTATCTCACCATACCCATATCAGTGAGGAGGTATTTTGATGCTTGGGAAGCAGTTCAGAAGGGACCAATTCATTTTGGTTGATGCAATGGGCAATTGCGGGATCCGGTAAGCTAGAGAAGACAAGGTTCCGCATAACCTTGTTGGAGCAAGAAGCTTGGAAGACTTAGGTGCACTGGGTAGATTAGGCTTGGAAGGTCTTCTACTATTCATGTATCCCAACTTTATTCTCTAGTGGATTATTGACCGCTTGGAGGGCGGCAAAGAGTTTTTTTGCCGAGTACTTCGGTTTCCTCTTCGGTAACACATCGGCGTGTTATCTTTGTGTTTGCATCCTTCTTCCCTTACTTTTTATCATTTAATTGCTGCTATGGTTGTGATTAATGAATTAGAGTGTTTTACCAATTTGGCTTTAGCTTATATTCATATTCCACACATATATTGTTTGTTTATAAGCTTGTGTTGGTAATTTTAAATTGGGGGTCGAAACATTCATTGGTGTTTTACACACTAATTGAACTTTCAATTGGTATCAGAGCAGGTGCACTTGTTGTAGTTTAATTACCTAAGTGTGATCCTAGACCCCTTAGCTATGGATGAAGCCATGGAAAAGGCTATGTTGAATTGTGGTCTAAATGTTTGTGATAATGACTCTATGAGTATATTTGAAGGTTGTCCTAACAATGAACTCCTAGAGTTATTAAAATCAAAGAAACATGCTAGTATGTTTGTTCACATGCTGAAATATTTTGAAAATGAGAATCACATCCTACACAATAGTCTATGTGAGTCTAATTCTTTGATTAAGAAGTATAAAAGAAGAAATAGAATATTGTGTGATAAGGTTGATAATCTGAAAAAGAAAATTCAATCTAACAAGAGCATGGAAAATGAAGATAAGTTTGTGTTTGAAGGTCAAGAGTGCTTGTCCCATGCTTGCTCATTTGTGCACACTTCTTTGAAGGTATTTAATTCATGTTTATGGTATCTTGATAGTGATATGACAAGAGATAAATCATTGTTTAAGTCACTCAAAGAGAAGGTTGGTGACTATGTGACATTTAGCGATGGAAGTCATACTCAAGTTCTTGGCAAAGGGATTGTTAAGATACCGGGATTACCTATATTGAAAGATGTCTTATACATCAAAGGGCTTAAGGCGAATCTCTTAAGCATCACTCAAATATGTGATGAGGACTTCCTTGTTCAATTCTCAAAAAAAGGGTGTATAATCATTGACGAAGAAGGGATTCAAGTCTTGGAGGGAAATAGGACTACCGACAATTGCTACGGAGTAGTTCCTACGGCAAGAATTTCCTGCAGAAGTGCTTGTGTTGACATGTTGGAACTTTGGCATCAAAGATTTGGGCATGCAAATTTCAAACAAGTGGCTAAAGTATCTAAACTTGAAGCTGTTGAGGGACTTCCAAAATTTGGAAAGGTGGAGAAGAGTATTTGTGGTGCATGCCAAATGGGGAAGCAAACAAAGGTAAGTCATCACAAGGTGAATGTGATTGCTACTTCACGTTGTTTAGAGCTTCTTCATGTTGATCTAATAGGGCCCACAAGAACTAAAAGTCTAGGAGGAAAAAGGTACATTATGGTCATTGTTAATGATTTCTCAAGATACACTTAGGTGGAATTTCTTAGAGAAAAATCAGAATCATGTGAGAAAATGGAAATTCTATGCAAGAGACTTCAAAACGAGAAAGGGGTTCCTATTGTCAAGATAAGGAGTGACCATGGCAAGGAGTTTAAGAATGCAAGATTCGAGTCTTTTTGTGAGAAGAATGGGATCATAAAGGAATTTTCAGCCCCCAAAAATCCTCAACAAAATGGGGTGGTTGAGAGGAAAAATCGGGTGATTCAAGAAATGGCAAGAGTTATGCTACTCAACAAGCAAATTCCTCAAAAGTTTTAAGGAGAAGCCGTGAACACCTCATTTCACATTAGTAATAGAATATTCTTTCGAGCGAGAACAACGAAGACCTCTTATGAAATTTGGGATGAAAAGAAGCTGAAAGTGAAATACTTCTGAGTATTTGGAAGCAAGTGTTACATTTTAAATGATCAGGAGAACCTTGGAAAATTTGATGCAAAAAGTGATGAAGGCATCTTCCTTAGGTATTTTACTACTAGCCGGGCATATAGAGACTTCAACAAGAGAACAAAGATGGTAATGGAGTCCATCAATGTGGAAATTGATAATGCTATAACAAAGGTAGATATGGAAAGGGGCCAAGCTCCAAAGAACCCACAGTTGAGGTCGAAGCCCAAGATATTGAAGTTGAAGGACCTACACTGAAAAAGGAACCAACTCCTATGAACTCAAGAATGGAAACAAGATCAATGTCTAGAACATCAAGTCCTTTCACTCCTCCAGAAGTTCATCCTCCTATCTCCCAAAATGATGAAGTGTCCACCTCAAAGAAGCCATCATCAAGTTTGATCAAAAACCATCCAAACAGTAACATCATTGGATCTTTAGATGAAGGTCTTCTTCTTAGAAAAGGAAACATACTTCTGGCCAATCATGTAACATACCACTGCTACCTTGCCCAATTTGAGCCAAAAAGGGTAGAAAAGGCTCTTCAAGATGAAAATTGGGTTGAGTCAATGCATGAAGAGCTAAATCAATTTGTGAGAAATGATGTATGGGATTTTGTTCCTAGGCCTGAAAATGTTCATGTCATCAACACCAAATGGATCTTCAAAAACAAGACCGACGAAGATGAAGAGATTATCCAGAACAAGTCTCGACTGGTGGCTCAAGGATACACTCAAGTGGAAGGAGTAGATTTTGATGAATCATTCATTCTAGTGGCAAGACTTAAGTCTATCTGCATTCTTATGTCAATTGCATGCACTATAAACTTCAAACTCTACCAAATGGATGTGAAATGTGCATTTCTCAATGGTTACCTTAATGAAGAAGTGTTTGTTGATCAACCCAAAGTCTTTGAAGATCCTCACTTCCCGGACCATGTGTTGAGATTGAAGAAAGCTCTTTATGGCTTGAAACAAGCTCCTAGAGCTTGGTATGATCGGCTTACCCATTACCTCTTGGATAGAGGATTCAAAAGAGGATATGTTGACTGGACTTCATTTGTCAAGAATGATGAGGACTACCTTCTCGTGGCTCAAGTATATGTGGATGACATAGTATTTGGAGCTACCACTGATGCTCGAGCTATAGAGTTCTCCGAGGAGATGAAGAAAGAATTTGAGAGGAGTATGGTGGGGCAGCTTACATTTTTCTTGGGCCTTCAAGTCAAACAAAAGAAGGAAGGCATATTCATTTCACAAGAAAAATATGCCAGAAATATTGTCAAGAAATTTGGATTAGATTCCAAAAAGCTTAATGTTGATTCTTCCAAGGTAGAAGTAAGTCCAACTTTGTATAGGAGCATCATTGGGAGTTTACTATATCTTACGGCTAGTAAACCGAATATTGCTTTTAGCATAGGGGTTTGTATATCAAGCTACTCCGAAGGAATCCCACCTGACTACGGTGAAGCGAATCATACGATATGTCAATGGCACTCCGGATTATGGCTTGTGGTACTCAAAGGACTCTAATGCTTGCCTTGCAGGTTATTCAGATGCAAATTGGGCTAGAAGTGTAGATGATTAAAAGAGTACTTCAGGTGGTTGCTTCTACCTTGGGAACAATCTTGTCTCTTGGATGAGCAAGAAACAAAATTCTGTGTCCCTCTCTACTGCGGAAGCAGAGTACATAGTTGCTATAAGTTGCTGCACACAACTTCTTTGGATGAAGAAGTTACTTCATAACTATGGGATTCCTCAAGATACAATGTGTGTTTTCAGTGACAACACCAGCGCTATAAGTCTCTCTAAGAATCCGGTTCAGCATTCAAATTTGAAGCACATAGAGATACGTTACCACTTCATCCGGGATTTGGTGGAAGATAAAGTTGTATGTCTTGAATTCATACATACAGACAATCAAAAGGCAGACATCTTCACCAAATCTCTCGATGGTCCAAGGTTTGAATCACTCCGTAAGACCATCGGCATTGGTATAATTCCTTGAATCTCATAGGTGATGTGTGCTTTACTTCTTTTTCTTGATTTGATCTCACTAGTGTAGAGCACACACTACTCTATTGGCCACATGTATAGCATGTTTTGACAAATTTGTGTTTGTTTTCTTTTCTTGCTTTGAATGTTTTTTTTTTCAATCTTTACTTGTTTTTGTGTCAAAAATCCAAAAACACATAAAAAGTAGAAAATCCAAAAAGTTTGATCGGCATTATTGTGTTATGTCACACGCATGTTTTGCCTTGTACCTTCGTACAAATGGCTTTGTGTATTTACAAGCATAGCTTGTTCTTTATACACTCATATCATTGTGGGAAAAATCTTGACTTCTATGTGATTGTTGTAAATAGATCTTCAAACTTGTCATGAATGATTAGTCAATGGTTTTGTTGATCTTGAGACTTGCATAGACTTGTGCCCTGTATATCTTCCCATTCTTTTATTTTTATTTGTTTGCTTAAAGAGCTCAACCAATGTAAATCTCAAAATGAAAAGAGATAATGAGTTGCAAAAGCCGTCGCATATACTAGTATTCGACTAGAAAAAAGGGAAAGCAACTTATATGAGAATGTATGATGCCCAAAAAGCCAAAAGCTTGTTCATCAAATTGAAATATCAAAAATTTCAGGCATCGATCTCAAAATGAGATGTATTGATTCAAAATGATCAAATGTTATGATGTATATAAAGCCGAATGAAACGCTTTAAAGTTATGTTATCAAGTTTCGTGGGAGGTCATATATGCATACTTCTATAATTGAGATTGGTCACTCTTCCTAGTGCTAATTGTGTATAACTTGGTTGAATTGATCATTGAAGCTTCACATTAAACTAAGGACTATCTCATCTTTGGTACCCACACACATCACACATGTCTATTCAATGAATGTCTTGTTCATTTGTGTGATTGTACTTGTTTAAATGTGTTGCACTTACTCAATTATATGTTGATCAAACACAAAAAGATTTTTGAGTGTTTTAATTGTTTTTGGAAAGTATTTTTGTTTTGAAAATTTTCAAAATTTTCAAAAATTGTGCAACTCTGTTTTGGCGACTCTGCCTCGCAAGTCAAGCCAAACGCGAGCCCCAAGTTATGAGCTTACACAGAAGCTCTTAGCGACTCTCTGGTGGGTTAAGGCCCCAATCACGAAAAAGACTTAGAAAAAATTTCAAAAATCTAGGTTTTTAGGATTTTCGCAACTCAGTTTAGCGACTGGTTCGCGAATGGAAGCTCCAGCCGCAAGGTTTACTTAAATTGATTTGCAGCTCCCTTCGCGACTTACTCATGAGTGGACCTTCCAGTCGCAAAAAACACTTAGAAAAATTTTTCAAAATTTGTTACACGGGTTTTTCGCGACTTGACTTGGCAACTTGTTCGCGACTCAATCCAGTCGCGAAAATCTCGTGTTTTGCACAATGAGGGTTATTTTCAAGGCAGTTTTCAAAAACTTTTCATTTTTTTCCTCACATCTCGTGACTATTCATCATCTTGTCCATCCTTCCCTCTTTCAAAATCACCGTGTTCACACACAAAACCTCCATATTTTCCCTCATCTCTTCACCAATCTTCAAGAAAAGGTATGGGTTCTGTTTCTTTCTCAACGTATTTCACATTTCTTGCCCTAGATTTCTTGGATTGTGTGTCTTTGATGATATTTGTGAATATGATGTTTGAATATGGTTTTCTGATATTTTGTTGAGATTGATGAGTGGGTTTTGTTGGTTATGTGTTGTTTCACTTCGCCCTGGGTTGCACATGGTTATATTTGTTGCACACACACTCTTTGACATGATTGAGATCTTAATGTCATGATTTTGGGGTTTCATTCAAAAATTCTGATTTGGGACTAACTAAGTGCTAATGAAATTTGTTGCCCTGTGTGGTCTCCCTTGCTCTATGAAATTACATGATACAGCTTGATATATCTCCATTCAAGAGATCAGCTGTAAAAGGAGGTAGTAGCAAAGGAAAAGAACCAGTGATTGATCTTGAGAACTTCAATCCTAAGTCCAAGAAGTATCGATCATCGACAGGATTCTATGATGCTAGCAAGTTCAGATCATATGCAGCATCACAAGCTTATGAGAACTACTTCATGGATGCTTCGCTTCCATGTTAATGGAAAGGGTGCTTGATCAGGGTTCTCTCCTAGATACGGAAATCCCGAAATGGTTTGCCAACAAGGATTAAAACTTCCTCCTCTCTAACTTAGAAGAACCATCTGAAAATATGGTGAAGGAATTCTATGCAAACGCCATTTCAGAAGGGGATAAACTGAAATGTTGGGTTAGAGGACAGCACTTCACAGTAATACCCTACTATCTTGCTAACATTCTACGCATCAACCGGGCAATGTTTCCAAAGCCACCAATGTATGATGTCTTAAATCCGGATGAGGAATTACTTCGGGACACTCTTAGAGAAAATTTGGAATTCTTTCCCAATGGAAAATCAATTAGTGTTTCCTCACTATCTCTGGAATTGAGGGTGCTTACAACAATCATGTTTCACAATCTCTATCCTCTATCAAGCACCGGGTACATGTGTCTCAGGAGAGCTTTGTTCCTTCATGATCTGATTATTGATGAAGAGATCGATATTTGCTCTCATATCTTTCATATTTTTCCAAAACTGCTGCGAGAACTTCCTCAAGGAACTGCATTCCTTTATGCTGCCTCATTTCAAGGATATTGAAACTCAAAGGCATTCATCCATCGGACAATGAGTCTCCCTACCCGAAGCCAAGTCCAATCAACATTCGTACGCTCAACGCTAGCATTGGTCATAGTTAAAAGGGAATCAAGACAAAGAGTCCAGCTTCTCATGGTGGTTCATGCTCTAGATCATACTCCTATGAAGAGAAGTTAGACAACATTATGGCATTTATCCATGACATAAGCACTAAGATGTCTGGACTTGCCTCTCTCTTGCACCATCACAACATCTGTTGTGATACGAAGTTCACTTCTCTCCAAACTCAATTGGACCAAATTCAAAGAAAGCTAGAAGAAAATGAGGACTATCTTTTCCATGACAAAATTAGGAGATGGTGATGATAGGGGGAGAAAGAGCTTGATCAAAGGGGGAGTATTGAAGTTGAAGAGCAAGAGAAAGAAAAGGCCTACGCTTAATATTTTGCTTCATATTATCATATATCAGAGTTTATGTTGTGTATTTAAAATGTTTTGTTATTGTACCCATGCTTTATAGCTTAGTACTTCTAGTTAATGTTATGCAGTTTCTTTAGTACATCACTCTTGTGCCCTTGTTGGATTTTAAATCTTTGATGCATCTACCTTGTGTTTTTGTATCAGTTAAGTGTTAGACATGTAAATGATACTTTGCATTAAGCTTATTAGCTTGCATGTCTGGACGTTCATTCCATGTGTGAGTGATCATTGTGATCACTATTTATAGTGATTGTTCTTGTTTGGTCAAGCCATGTTTTATTGCTTTAATCTTTACTACTTGATTGCATTATGCTTGCTCCATATGCATTTTAAGATTTCTGCTTACAATGATCGTCTTGTGTTGTTGTTTTCGAGAAACACTTGTTCGTATGGTTCAAGAGCTTCACAGTTTCTAGAATTAGGATGTGAGTGAGTTTTGGCAACTGTTCCCAACTCACATGTTAAATCTGGAGTCTGTTTTATGGTTTTATCACAAAATAGCCAAAGGGGGAGATTGTAAGGTTGAATTTATTCAATCATGTGTTGGCTTTATTCCATGCCAAATTTGCTTGTAATTTAGCAATTAGATACCTTGTATTTAGGTGGGAATCATGTAAAGGTAATGTGTAAGAGAGTGTGAAGAATTAGGTCTTAATTCCCACACTTGAAAGTGATGTTAGGGAAGTTCCACAGTTTTTCTTGAAATAATACTGACTTATATATCTTCTACCACCTTTGGTTCAATGTGCCCTTTTGGTTGAGATTTTGTGAGTGATGGTGTGCATGCCTAAAGGGCTGATTCTGAAAGTCTTTTCTTAATGCCGAGAATAGTTGAATTTAGACTAGACATGAAATCATCTTGACAAGCGGCATGAGGGTTGTGCACCCTTAGGAGTTTATGCCGTTGATGGCAATTTCAAAAGAATTAACTCCAAAGAATTTGCTAACATCAATCTTGATCGTATGAATCAATTGGCTTGGATTGTGAAAGACCAATTAAGGGTCTTCTTAGTAGCACCACCCTTTTAAGTCTATCATCTGAAGTGTGACATACAAGAGAACATCTCTTGAAGCTTCTTGTTCTTCAAACCATTTTTAGTTTATTCCCCTTGGGTTATGAGACTAGCAAAGATCTTCCTATAGACCAGAGCCTTAGACATTTCTGGGAATGTCTTGATCACCTCATTTTCAAGTTTCAAACAACGCACTTGGGTGCCCCTTTCTCTTTTCATCTTTGAGTACTTCCTTTGAAAGTTTCCCCATCCTTTTCTTCCATTTTCTATCAACTAGAACTTCAAGGAGCTACCATAATATCAGGACAATAATGGTACAGGCATTCAATAGTAGTTCATGCTTATTCCTTTCTAGTTTCAAATGCCATGTGGCAATGGGAAATCGTCTTAAAGAGCCCATATATGAACCGAGACCTCGGTTTGCAACTAGATGACGAAAACCAATTCCCATTTTTCAATCACCCAAAGAATGTTGGCTTTCAACTGAAATGGTCCACTGCTTCTGTTCCATATTTTACTCACCCTTCATTCTTGCCACATATCATTCTGTACAAGCTTGGAAATGCAATGATCTAGAACTTCCCACATTTTGTCTCACACCTCGACAAAGAATGGGATAGCAAGGAGTCGGGATTACAATTGAGGTATTTCATGGTGGAAACAAAAAACCAAAAGTCCATGTTAGTTTTATGTCGAATGTTTTAAGCATGCCCTTATTTCATTTTGCAATTAAGGGGGAGAAGTTCCATGATTTGGACTTCTTGTCATTGAATGAGTTTCTAAAGTGATGCAAATCTTAACATAACCTCTTTGTGGCAAGCAACTTGAACATTTGCATAGGTTTTGAAAAATATTAGGATGAATCCCTTTTTCACAATGAAAATTTTAAGGTACAATACCTTGTCCTTTTTTAGGAAAAAATTGGCACAACTTGTATAGCAAAGGTTTTTGCAACGATCAAAGCAAATAAAAAGCTTTTTTCTCATACAATATTCACAATGATCCTTGGATGAAGAAATCAATTTTCATACATAAGAATGTTTGATACAAGGAAAACAAAGTTCAATCCTCTTGGCAATTTTGAAGAAAAAGTAGGCCTCATTCCTTTCTCTATGGAAAGATTCATTTGCTTATCACCCAATTTTTATCTGTGCAATTAGGCGAAAGATATTAGCAAATGCGTTGCATGTCCTTGTAGGGTCAAGGACCCTTAGGGCTCTGGTGGATTCTAATGCACGAGCGGTTTTAGGACCGTCTTTCCTAGGGTTTCTCAATGTTATGAAAATAGGCAAAGATCATACCTTCATTTGAGAATTGTTCCCTTGCAAATGAAAGGCCTAAGGACATGCATTTATCATTTTTAGAAATTTGGCTTACACCCTTGAGCGGGTTTTTATCATAGTGAGTTTCTATAGTGATGCAAAATTAATGCATAAGCCTGGACAGTAACCAAAACTTTCAAATCATGTTTGAAATTGCAGGATGGACCCTTCTCTTTTGATTACAAAGAAAGCAATGCTTTTACAAGACTTTGGCTTTTTACAATACCCCCAGAACATGGGCTATAGACAATGGCTTCAGCAATGGGCCTTTTACAATACAAGGAAATCCAAATTTACAATGAAGAGACATTATTTTGGATGGCCTTGCCTTCTCGGAGAAGATCTTGAACTCTGGGCAATATCCTCCTTAGCGCGGAGTTCCGGCTAGTTGCCACAAATTTTATCTATACGTATTTACATGACGGAACCATTAGTGTGTGCATAGATGCCCTTGTAGGGTTGGAAACCCTTAGGGACCGGGTATGATCTAATGTGCAAGCAATAGGGTTACTTTTCCCAAGAAGTTAATCATAGATGCTATGTAAACAAGATGGATAGAACCTGGAGTAAAGCATGACTTTTTGATACAAGCAAAAAGGGCAAACCTGCAAACGGAAACTGGACGCTTTCCCCTTGACTCATTCTGAAAACAATCCTATGAAGGATATCCTACCCTAGGTTGGGATGTTCACTCGAATTTGGCTCTTCCTAGTCCTCACGAGTTTGACATAGTCTAGGCCAACTATATGAGACATGGCTTAATTGGTAAGTTGGTCCTATTCTTAGGGGGGACCTCGATCATCTAATCCTTCCCTTCATAGAAGTTGTGGGATTAAGCGGATTAAGGAGACCTTTTCAGCATAATCCTATCCACCCATGGACCAAGGAAAAGCCTACAATTCAGCATCCAGTAACTATCTAACGTGTATGCATCTAGCATTAGCCTTCAACACTAAGTCCGGGTTCAACCCAATCTGAAGGGTGATGTCATGCATTTTGAAAGGAAAGGGGAAAGACTTCCCAAGCATAACAGATATAATAAGCACAGATAAAGGTGTAGCAGAAATTAAATCTTACTACCCTAGGTTCTCACATGTGAAGAAAAGCTATAAAGCATGCTTTAGGAAAGAGGTAAAGCTTCACACATACGAAAATATCTCAAAGCCGGTTTTTGGAAAACCAATTTGAAAGTCATTTTGGAAAATGTTTTTTATTTTTGAAAATAGTTTATTAGGATATGGCAAAATCAATTTTCAAAAAGAAAGCTCCAGAGGCTAATGCCAATTTCAATGTTTTTGAAAGCCAATGTCCAAAGATTAGGATCTTATCAAAAGCTCTAAAGGCTAAACTCTCTAAGTATCCCCAGTGGAGTCGCCAGTCTGTCGACACCTCACAGCTGCTCGACCACCCATCACGGTGACGCTCGATGCACCCTAATGTGGAGGTGTGTCATACCTCGAGTGTGTGACTGGAATCTGAGTCAATTTTAAGGAAATTACCAAGGGTAAGTGAAGTCGCCACCAATCATTGGGTTTTTTCTAAGTTGTGATTGGTCACTTGACTCTATTTGATTTTATTACCAATCCTAGGTTAAGAAAAATGTCATTTTTCCTAATCTAATATGGATGGATAAAAAATCTTTATTCTTGAGTTTAGAAGTTTGGTTACATGTGGGGAAGGTATTAGATACCCCACAATGCCTGTCCGTAGACAGTCTTTTGTTCTAGTAAAATCATAATTTTTAGACATTACGAATTGAAAATAAGCTATTGGAATTAGCTTTCGAGGCTTTAAATGTGTTGGGCTTTGAGGTATGGGTTTCAGAATGGGTGTGGTCCTGATCGAAGGTTTCCAAGTGTGTTTGAAGTCGTTGCCAAATTTTTGCAGCAAAAATACAGCAGCATTTCGCCTAATTTTAGTGGCAAAAATCCAACAGCGCTTCGCCTTAGATGCGTTATAGCACACCAAACACTATTCTTACCAAGCTTTTGACATGAGAATACGGCAATAGGGATGCCCTATTTTCACGGCAAAAATCCGGCAAAGTTTCACGTTTGGTGAGCTATGGCACACATGCAAGGTTTCGCCACAGTGTGTATTGACATGCTCTCACTGTGATGAGCCAAAGCCCTCCAAGGTGTTAAGCATGCTGATGCATGTCGAATATATGGGGAAGCAAATGTCACTTGGTGGCATGGATCAAGACAATCACACCGCAATAATTGTGCACACAATATAGTATGAATATACACCTACGACAATTGCCTTAAGTGCATACCCACACTACAAGGTCAAGAGCTCTCATGACTAGAGAGGGTCGCTCATGTAGCCATGAAAGTCCATCTTACAAAGTGCACAATCACCCACACACACAGGCATATATATATATATATATATATACACATGCGTCATGCACCATGCTATGATACAGAGCGAGAAAATAAATGAGACATTGCCAACTTTCCAAGAGTATGACCCAGCAAGGTACAGGAAATGTAAAACAGACATTACCATACCCAGGGAACGTGGCCCAAGCAAGGAGCAAGAAAAGTAAAAGGTGTACAAAGAGGGGGACCCTAATACATGCTCTAGAGAGGAGGCTTAGAGATAGAAAGAAAAGACCGCTCTGGAGGAGCTAGGCCCCCTAATCTACTGAACGTTGCCCTTTGTGGGCTTGCATCCTCTTTTTTGCATCCTTGCCCTTTTTACTCGCTCCTAGGAGATCACACCCTTTTTCCATGCGTCCTTGCTCCATGCATGTACATGCAAAGACAAAAGAAACAAGCCAATAGACAAGCAAAGAAAAAAACAGAAGGAAAAGCATACTAAAGACAAACAAGGAAAAGATGCCAAATGGGGGTAAATAAACATGTGAAGCACATGAAAAGACAAAGAAACATATTGTCAAACAAAAGGGGGTGTCCTTGGAGGACAAATGTAGGTTTGGATCGAGTGTCCATAGTTCCATTGGATTGGAGTATGGACAACACATAGACTCATGCATGAACATGTAGGCAAGTGTGCAAAGATGCAAAAGAGCAAAGAAAGCCAAATGGGCGGCGCAAAGCAAGCAAATCAACATCGCACGGCGCAGAGAAAGGTACCAAGTACACCCACACCATGGAGGTGTATCTCACAAGTGGTTACATCCAAACAAACCCTAGGAGGGATGGAAGTAACCACACAAGCACAAGTCCATGAAGGGCACAAAAGCATGGCAAAGCCTAGATCTAGAGTGGCTAACATAGACATGCAAAGGAAATGATCCAAACCGTTTAATATAGGCCTAGGCATGTGGATGTAGGCCTAGACCATAGGATCTTGATCTACGCCCCACCAATAAGGGCCAAAACGCAAGAAAGAGAGATATCAAATGACAAAAAGGGCTAAAGTAGCACATGGCATAGCAATCAACATATATCTAAGCACACAAGTATGGCACGGAGCAAATAAAAACATATCTAGGCGTAGGGACGTAGATCTAAGCACAAACATGTATATTTAAGCAAAAACATGGCAAAGAACACATAGGCATGTAGATCTAAGAAAAAACATGGCAAAGAACACATAGTCATGTAGATCTAAGCATAAAAATGGCAAGGAGCCTAAAAACATGTGGATCTAAGCACAAACATGAAATTTAGACATATCACAGCCCAAGAAGGCTAGGCCAACAATATCAAAGCAATAAATCATGGCATAAGCAAGGAAATATATTATTAAAACTATAAAGACATGCTAGGAAAAGCAAATAAAGCATATATTAAGCAAGAAAAACTAGGAAAAGCAATAAAGAGAAAAAGGTGTGGATTGTAGCTAAAAAGCTACATCCACAACCTTAAACCTCAAATCCAAGGTATAGAGCTAAGGAGAGAAAGATTGAGAGTAAGAAGACTACGTTTTGATTGTTGAGAGAAAGGAGGAATCAAAAGTTTTTTGATGTGCTTTTGGGAGAGAAATGTAGAGAAAAGAGAGACAAAAATGCCCACAAGCTCCAAGACTGCCCAAAAACTTTCCTATTTCAGATCTGGTCTGGAAAAGGATGTTTTGGCCACTTTATAAGCCAAAAAGTGCCCAGTGTCTAAAGAAGGGCCATCGAAAAGTGCATAGCAGCCCTTGTAGGGCCACCAACTTTGGAGGCCTTTTTGAAGGCCTTCCCAAATTTAGATTGAGCTGATCTTGGTGTCCTTGGAAAGCTATGGATATCTAGTTTTTGGTAAGCTAAAGATCTATAAAATCCAATGGATGGATCAAAAGGTATGGCCTCGAGAAGCAAGCTGATATGCCCAGCATAGTTTTCAGGATATCTCAACTGTTTTAGCTCCAATTTCGACCAATAAGCAGTTGTTGGAAAGGAATTAGATAATATTCATAATGATGTTGGCCCCAAGTTATTCCAATGGATAGATAAAAAATTAGGGTTTTTGGTGCCCTAAGGGTCAACTCTGGGTCAAACTTGGTCAACATTGGTCAAAGTTGACAAAAATCTCTAAATGGCTCGAGTCTAATGTAAAAGCATGAAAAATGTTATTTTGGAAGGATTTTGACCTCGTTTGACTCTTGGTCAACTCAGGGTTGACCAAGGGAATTTTGGTCAATTTGACCAGAAAAGGCACTTTGAGTGCTCCAATGCCCGAACCAATTGCGCCACATCAATCAAAATGTTTCCATATCCCCTTGGAAAATAGTTAATATTTTTGGAATTTTTGGGGTCTAGCACGCAAATCGAGGCGGACAAAATACGGTATCCACAACTTCTCTCTCAGGATTCAATTCGACTGTATACATTTAATCCTTTTTCTTTTTACCTCAAAATGTCAAGAATTTTCAAAACACCTCTCTCTCAGGATTCAATTCAACCATGTTCTTTTTACCTCAAAATTTCAAGGTTTTCAAAATACCTCTCTCTCAGGATTTAATTCAACTGCATTCATTTAATCCTATTTCTTTTTACTTCAAAATGTTAAAGTTCTCAAAATACCTCTCTCTCAGAATTCAATTTGACCGCGTTCATTTAATCCTATTTCTTTTTATTTCAAAATATCAAGAATTTTTAAAATATATCTCTCTCAGGATTCAATTCAGCATGACTGTTTAACCCTATCTATCTATTCGAGATTCAATTCGACCATGTTCATTTATTCTCACGTGGATTCAATTTAGCCATGACCATTTAATCCTATCCATCTTTTCAAGATTCAATTCGACCATGTTTGTTTAATCTCACATGGATTCAATTCGGCCATGACTGTTTAATCCTATCCATCTTTTCAAGATTCAATTTGACCATGTTCATTTAATCTCACACGGATTCAATTCGGCCATGACCATTTAATCCTATCTATCTTTTCAAGATTCAATCCGACCATGTTTGTTTAATCTCACACGGATTCAATTCAGACATGACCGTTTAATTCTATCCATCTTTTCGAGATTCAATTCGACCATGTTTGTTTAATCTCACGAGGATTCAACAATTCAATCATGTTTGTTTAATTTCACGTGAATTTAAATCGGCCAGGACCATTTAATCCTACCTTTCCCAAAAACTACTATCGTTTAAAATTGCATTGTTCCCACATTTTCAAATCTCCCTAAATTTCCCTATTATCATGCATAGTTTCTCATGTTTACCTAGCATTTCTCCTAGTTTTTCGTTGTTTTTCTTTGTGTTTTCATAGCATCCAACATTCTCGTGTTCATCTATGTGGCCTAAAAATTAAGTTTTTCTCACGCGATTAGGTGCAAACATAATTATAAATGACATGTGAAAGCATGCAAGTGTGATTATGCAAATACCCAAGCGTGTGAACAAAAATATTTTTCCCAACAGTATCATGACATAAATGATAAAAACAAAAAACATATATGTGCAAAAATACCAAAAATAAAATAAATAATAGCATACTTTCCTCCTTGTTTTGCTACTAGCATACTTGCAGAAAATAAAAAGAAAGAGAAAATGGACACTAACCTCAAGTGCAGAATTGGAGATTGAAGCTGTGGAATGAAGCTAAAAGCTAGACTGCGACTTGCTCTAGAGAACTTTTTAGAAGTAAGAATTCAGAGAAATGAAGTTAGAATGGTCAAAATGAGGCTTTAGGGCCCATTTATAGGCCTTGTACAACCTGGGCAGCCCAGCGCACCTATAAGGGCTGCCGGTTAGCGTTGACTGGTTGACCTTTGACCAAAAAAAAAAAAAACCTAGAGTTTCTTACCCAGTTCCAAGGACCAAGTCAAAGAATTTTTCCGAATCAGCTGCAGCAGCTCAACCTTGCCAGCTAAAATCGATCTTGATCCATGAACAATGCAGTTTTCGCACGCAATTTTGGGGCAACAAAATGCAAAATCACATTCTTTATCTGACACCTCTCACTACACTCGAGATGTCAAATAAAGAAGGGGCAACTATAGACACTGTATTTTGTCTGCCCTCGATTTGCATGCTAGACCCCGAAAATTCCAAAAATATTTTCTTTTCTTCATAGGGCCGCAAAAACATCTATATTGGCATGGCATAACCCGTTTGGGCATTAGAGTACTCAAAGTGTCATTTCAAGCCAAATTGACCGAAATGCCCCTGGTCAACCCTGGGTTGACAAAAGGTCAAAGTCAGTTAAAATCATTGCAAAATAATATTTTTCATGTTTCTACATCAAACCCAAGCTACTCAATGATTTTCGTCAAGTTTGACCCGAGGTTAACTCTTGGGGGCACTAGAAACCTTAATTTTGATCCGACCATCAGAACGAGTTGGGACTAGCGCTATTGCAAATATTATAAAATTCCCTTTCCAACGACTACTCATGGGTTGAAATCGAATTTAAAACGGTTGAGATATCCAGAAAACCGTAAAAAGCGCATTAGCATGCTTCCCGAGGCCATAACTTTTGATCCGACTGTTGAATTTTCAATTTCTTTAGTGTTCTGAAAACTAGACATCCAGATCGTTCTAGAGACATCAAGTCAGGGAAGGCCTTCAAATACATATCCAAAGTTGAGCTAAGAAAAGGCCAAAATTGCTGATGTCAACAAGGTGGCCAACAGACCTTCAAGGTGTGCCGGAAGCCGAAGGGGCATTTTTTCAATATAAATTCCCCCAAAACCCTCATTTTGCCACCAAAAAAAAAAAAAAGACTTTTGGCCAGTTTCTAGGCAGATTCTCTCTCTCTCTCTCTCTCTCTCTCTCTCTCTCTCTCTCTCTCTCTCTCTCTCTCTCTCCCAAAGACATCCAAACACCTTCAAATGCCATAGATTCTCCACTTTTCTCTACAATCATCAAGGTAGTGTTCTTGCACCCAATCTTCCTTTCCTTGGTTCCAAACCTTGGATTTGAGGTTTAGGGGTGTGGATGTAACTTTTCAACTACAATCCACACCCTTTTTCTCTTTATTGTTTTTCCTACCTTTATTTTGCTTAATAAAATTTTTTTATTGCTTTTCCTAGCATGTTCTTGCCTTCTAGCATGTCTTTATAGCTTTCCAAGTATGTTTCCTTGCTTATGCCATGATTTGTCGCTTTGATGTTGTTGGCCTAGCCTTCTTGGGCTAGGATATGTCTATATTTAATGTTTGTGCTTAGATCCACATGATTTTAGGCTCCTTGCCATGTTTATGGTTAGATCTACATGTTGGTGCTTAGATCTATGTCCCTATGCTTAGATCTATGTGTTTATGTGTTCCGTGCCACGCTTGTGTGCTCAGATCTATGTTGGTTACTATGCCATGTGCTACTTTAGTCCTTTTTGTCCCTTGACATTTCTCTTTCTTGTGTTTTTGTCTTTCCAATAGGGTGTAGATCTAGATGCTATGGTCTAGGCCTACATCCATACACTTAGGCCTATATTAAAAGGTTTGATCATTTCCGTTGCATGTCGATGTTTACTTGCTTGCTTCTATGCTTTCTCTCTGAAAGTTCAAAAATGTGTACAAAAACACTTTTGAACGTTTAGACCCCCAAATTCCAACTTAACCAATACAAGCAATATGTCAAACAACTAGTGTGCGGAAACTTAACATATGCTATAATATGAAATTGGTTATAAATTATCTAAGCCATAACAAAATAAAATCCACAGCAGATAATATAAAGGCAAAGATAGAGAGGAAGGAAGATGCAAACACAAAGACAACACGCGATGTGTTATCGAAGAGGAAACCGAAGTCCTCAGCGAAAAACCTCTCCGCCGCCCTCCAAGCGGTAATCAATCCACTAGAAAATACAGTTGGGATACAAGGACAACAATAGACCCTCCAAGCCTAATTTACCCAGTGCACCTAAGCCCTCCAAGCTTCTTGCTCCAACGAGGTTGCGCCGAACCTTTTTCTTTTCTAGCTTCCCGGATTCCGCTACTAGACCGTAGCATCAACCAATGAAGATTGGCTCCTTCCTAACCGCTTCCCAGAACTCCAAACAGCTGTCTCATAGAGATGATAATGGTGAGAACCAGGTTTGGTATAATGCCTCTCAAGGATTTGACAATGGAGAGGAAGAGAGTAAGGGAATTTGAAGAGACTCTAAGGTATAGATTGTGGGTGAAGCAATCTGGTTTTTCTTTAGGGTTTCTCTCTCAAAATTCTCTCTGGAAGCTCTCTTTCAATCGTGGGTTAAAGGGGTATTTATACTGGAGTGGGAGAGGAATGTGAAACGTCAGGTTTTTACAAAACAGGGGTGGCTCGCGGCTTGACCTCGCGGCTTGACCAAGTCGCGAGATCCAGTCGCGAGTTAACCGTATGGCCAGTTGTCCTGTTTTGTCCTGTAGTGCTCCAACTAGCATGACTGTTCATCTTCCAGCATGCTTGGCACGTGTGCAGCTTCTGGCGGCTTGCAGCCGCGAGTCCACCCGCGAGTCCCAGCCACGAGTCTCTGTTTTCTTGCACACTCTTGAGCAAACTTCACTCTATCTCACTCACTACCCTTACAACAAACCCACCTAAATACAGGGTTACTAAATGCTGAATTACAAGCAAATTTGGCACGGAATAAAGCCAATTAGATGGTTGAATAAATTCAACCTTACAATCTCCCTCTTTGGCTATTCTGTGACAAAACCCTAAAACAGACTCTAGACTTAACATGTGAGTTGGGAACAGTTGAACAAAACCCACTCACACCTAACTCTAGAAGCTGTGAAGCACTTGAATCATATGAACATAATACTCCTGAAACACAACAATACACCATGATCATTGTAAGCAGAAAATTAAAAATGCATATGAAACAAGCAATATGTGATCAAGCAAAGATGGAGTTAATAAACAAACCATGGCTTGATCAACCAAGTGAACACCACAAGGTAGTGATCACAGTGCTCATTCACACTTGGAATGAACACAAGGACATACAAGTTAACAAGCACAAGGCAAGACACTTGTATGCTCAACACTCAACCAATGCATAGCACACAATGCATATGCATCTAGGAACAATCCTACAAGGGCACAAGAGTGACAGTACATAAACCAAAATGCATAACATTTAGATTAAAGTACTAATTTCTACATAGCATAAAGGCTGCACTAAGCAAGGTACATACCACAAAGCCTACAAACTATGCATAAAACAATAACCCTAAAAGCTTACAAAAGCACATGGGTACAAACCAAAAACATCCTGAATAACATCATCAACATATATTAAAGTTTAAACCAAGAGTATATGAAATGAGTTAGAAACAGCTATACACCAAAACACAGTGTATCAAAACCATAAAAACACTAAAAGTACCCAACAAACATAAACCTAAAACCATAAGTTTAGAAGATAAGACTAAAAACAAAAGTATGACAAAAGTATGTGTGAACTCCCCCTATCACTATGCACACTTCCCTTTGAACTTTTCTCCCCCTTACTGAATGCTCTCCCCCTTTTTGTCACGAATAGCTAAAGACTCTCGTCCAACTTTCGTTGAATCTCATCTAGCTGATTCTCCATAGTCTCGAGGCGCATTTGGACATGGTTGTTTGTGGAGTAGAGAAGTGCCACAAGCTCATCAACGCGTTTCTGAATATGCTCAAGTACACTGCCGACTCTGTCAGTATGAGGAGCAGTTTGTGCTTGCGGAATACCAGCCGGTGAAGCTTCAGGAACAGCACGTGATGTAGATGTGGTATGTGCAGGTGTCTCTGAGTCAGGGGCAGATGGAGTTACCGGAGAGATGTGAGCACTTCTTGGTGATTTAGAGGAGTGACTTCTGCTCGCTTGAAGAGTGAACAAGGAAATGGGACGTTGACGAGTCAACATTTTACCATCTGCAGGAGGAATAATGCCTGCACGAAGAATGAGCTTCATGACGAGACTGCAAAATGGAATAATTCCTCGAGCTGCAGATCGACACGCGGTCTTCCTCAAGGTGTAGTAGATGTGAGCACATATATCAATGGGGGCTCCTGTAATGAGGTCATACAGAAATAGAGCTCTCCCAAGATTGATGAATGTAGTGTTGGACAGTGGGTAGAGATTGGTGAACATAATCAACTTCAGTGTGGTCAGCTCAGGTGCAAACTTTGCGGTGCTGATAGATGTTCCTGCACTGGATACTTCATGATCGTGTCCTAGGATTTGTAAAATTTCTCCAACCTCTGGATTTCGTTCATCATAAGGAGTTAAATTCACATTCTGAGGTCTGGTGATGCTGAGAAGATCTGCGATGGAGTCTGGGGTAACATTAAACTCTGTTCCTCTGACCCAGAAAATGAGTTGAGGTCCAAGATCAGTTGCATTGGAGAAGCATTCTTTGACCAGCTCATCCATTGGATCATCAAAGTTCCCGAACAAGTTTGCCCAATCTCGATTCTCAAAGATTCGAGGGATGAAAGTGGTCCCTAAAGTATTGAACTCTACCACCCGTTCCACTATAGTGGTTGACTTGTCAAACACATTTGAGTAGGCGTGTGAGTTAAGCGGAAGTCTGAACCTATCCTCATTTGGATCTTGAGATGCCTGAGATGATAGACGAGTCCTTTTAGCAACTGGTGTTGCTGGTTCGTCAGCAACAATGTCTTTACCCCTGGAAGATCGACGAGACATCTGCAAGAGAACAGGCCAACAGAAAAGAACCAAACAACAATACCCCACAAGATGATTGTCAACAAGATTCAGTGTAAACAATATTTCAATATATAAACACAAACTGAAGATAGTGCAGACCCAACCAAAACTTCCAACAAAACACAGAAGCACAAACTAACACGTGCATCAAAATAGGTGATAGTGCACTAAGACATAGAAAGACAGCACAACTGACAAAACTGTCATTGAGACAGGTTAACATGACCATGATATGCAATCAGATACAGTATTTGAACATTTAGAGCAGATAACATAAATCACCCCATCAGAGACATGAACAAGGGGAAAATATTTCAACATGAAGAAACCAAACATCCACACTGGAGCACGTGGTTGAGAGACATACATTATGTTATCATAACAACTCAGTAACCAAAACCAAACACCAACATCAATACTCAAGCAAGTGTAATGAGTAAGTCAAATAGACACCAAACCCATTTCAGAAAAGATTCTCAGATTCAATAATAGGCAAAAATCAGAACAATGAAAAACACATTGTGACTGCTCAGCATGAAAACAGGTGAGAACAATATCAAACAAGACACTCCATACCCATTACACAACGAGATAAGTAAAACGAATACAATACCAGTCCAAACAGTAACAGAAATATGCAGGAAAAAGAAAATGAGATTGAGAAAGCAAAACCCATACCTTTTCTTGATGATTTGGATAAGAAATGAAGCACCAAAGAGGTTCGAAAAATGGATTCACGAAGTGTTTGGAAGGAAAAACAGTTTAAAGAGAAGATGAACAGTTACAAAAGTTCGAGGGAAAACTGAAAGAGGTTTAAAAACTGCTCCTGTATCTGTCAAACACGCGATTTTTGCGGCTTGATTAAGTCGCCACACAGTCGCCAGATCAACCCGCCAAAGCACACAAGTACAAAATTTTGAAAAAATTTTCTAAGTGTTTTTCGCGACTGGAAGGTCTACCCGCGAGTGAGTCGCGAGCTGAGCCGCGAAAATCTCTGAGTGAACCTCGCGACTGGACCTTCCACTCGCGAACAAGTCGCCAAAAATGACCAGCGAAGATGCGACTGAGGCTCGTGACTTGACATACCCGCGACTGAGCCGCCAAAACAGGGCAAAACAGTATTTTTGAAATTTACAGATTTTTCAAACAAAATACTTTCCAAAAACACCTAAAACACTCAAAAATCTTTTTGTGCTTGAATTAACAAAGATTGAGCATGTGAAAACACATTTTATCAAGTACAATCACACAAATGAATATGGCATTTATTGAACATAAACTTGTGTGTTGTGTGTGGATACCAACAATGAGATAGTCCTTCGTCTAATGTGAAGCTTCAATGATCAATTCAACCAAGGCATACACAATTAGCACTAGATCATGTGACCAATCTCAATTATAGAAATATGTATATATGACCTCCCACACATCTTGATAACATAACTTGGAGCTTTTCATTTGACTCCACTTTCAATCATAACATTTAATCTTTTTGATCTTTTTGAGGTAATCATCTCTCATTGTGAGAGAGATATATAACATTTCTCTTTGAAGAACAGGCCTTTGGCCTTTTTGAATGAACATTCACTTTTAATATAAGGTCGCTTACCCTTTTTCCTAGTCAAATACTGGAATGTGCGACAGGCTTTTGCAGCTCAATATCTCTTTACATTTGGAGATTTACATTTGGTGAGCTCTTTTTAGCAAAACAAAAATAAAAAGTGGGAAGATATATAGACACAAGTCTATGCATGTCTCAAGATCAACATAACCATTCACTAATCATTCATGACAAGTTTGAAGATCTATTTACAACAATCACATAGATTTCAAGATTTTTCCCACTGTGATATGAGTGCATGAAAACAAGCAATGCTCGAAAATGCACAAAGCCATTAGCACAAAGGTACAAGGCAAAACAAGTTTTAAGACAAAACTCAACAAAGTCAATCAAGCTTTTTGATTTTCTAATTTTTATGTGATTTTTGGATTTTTGACACAAGAAACAAAAAGATTGATAAAACAAAATTAAAAATATTCACACGAAGACAAGCAAACAACCAACATCAAAAACAGCAAACTAATCAAACAAACATAGTCACAAAGCATAGGAAGTATTAATGCATGGACATGTTGTAATGCTTATGCATGAGTACCCTTTTTCACCCACACGTCACTTGCGTTTGGGGTGATTTCCTTATAGGATTGGGTACGAGAGTTAGGGCTTTCAAACCTTCGTGAGAAGCTTTCCAAGCAGTTGGTGAATGCACCAATCATCTTCATCACGTTCATCATTCCGGGATCTCCACTTTGATCTCTAGATTGATCTCCTGCCCAAATTCTCCTATCAATTCTGGGTCCTCCTGACCTTTGAGGAGTTGCACTGTTCTTCGCTCTCAGCTTTTGGCAATTTGGTCGAGTATGCCCTTGAAGTCCGCAATAATGGCACACATAAGTTCCTCTAGGACCTCTTTGTGGTCGTGGACGTGACTTGGCACGGGATTCAGACCTGCCCACAGACTGATTACGATGATTCAGCATCCGTTGGTCCATCGCATTCTTCTTCTCCTCCACCTCGAGCTTCACACCAGTAAGGTCAGCTACAATAGGATATTTGGCCTTTACAAACTTCACTTCTTTAGTGACATTTCCAGATGAACTACTTCCTCCGGTATATCCCAGTCCAGATTTGTCTGAAAAGCTCTTTTGAGATGATATAACATCATCTAGCTTCTTGGTGGTGACTCTCTCTATTTTAGCATTTGCTTGCACAACCTCATTCTCAAGAAATCTCACTTTTGTGTAAGCTTCGGACAACTCATCATTCAGTGTTTCTATCTCACATTTGGCCTCCCTATATCGAATTAGGAGACTTTTGTAGTCCTCCTCAGCCTTCTTCATTTTTCTCACAGCAGCCTTGGCCACCCTTGTATATTCACCCGACTTCTCCAAGAGTGAGTTATAATTCTCTTGAAGATTTGCTGTGCTTTCATCTTCTTCAACTTCTGATTCTTCAACAATTCCTAGTGACTCATCATCACTATGTTCTCCAAGGTCTCGTACAAGCAGATTTAACTCATCCGAAGACTCAACATGAGCAATAGTCATAAAAGCTGAATAGTTCCCCTCTCCATCACAGCTCTCTTCAGATTTTGAGTCAGACGAGTCTGAGTCACTCAAGGTCGTGGCATACACTTTGCCTTTCGATTTCAAATAATTCGGACATTCCTTCTTAAAGTGTCCATGCCCGTTGCATTCAAAACAAGTGACACCTTGTGTAGGTTGGGATTCTTTTTCATCTTTCTTTTTGAATTCCCTCTTCTCCCTTCCAGAACTTTGGAATTTTCTTTTATCATCAAATTTTCCATTATTTTTGAATTTCAAAAACTTTCTGAAGTTTTTGACAAGGTAGGCTACATCTTTGTCAACCACATCTTCTCCCGATGAGTCTTGATCTTCCACCTTCTCATTAATGGTCTTTAGAGCAAGGGATTTACTCTTCCGTTGATTGGGCAGCGACATCTCATAAGTCTGCAGAGAACCAACCAGCTCCTGTACTTTGATGTCGTCAAGATCCTTGCTCTCTTCAATGGCTGTCACTTTAGCACGAAAACTTTCCGGCAATGATCGAAGGATCTTCCTTACAATCTTTGAGTCCTCCGTTTTCTCCCCCAAGTTGAACTTACTGACAACCACCTCATTTAGTTTCCCATAGAAAGAGTCAAAAGACTCATCCTCACTCATTTTGAGCTCCTCAAACCGAGTGGTCAGCATTTGTAACTTGGTGTCTTTCACTTTCTTCGTGCCTTCATAAGTTGTTTCCAGAATTTCCCATGCTTCTTTGGCAATGGTAATGTGAGAAATCCTGTGAAATTCATCTGGAGACACACCACAGAAAATAGCATTGAGTGCTTTACTGTTAGCATTAGATACAGCAAGTGCTGCCTTATCCCATGTGGATTTGGCTGCCTCAGGTTTGGTCCAACCAATCTCAACAGCATCCCAAACGGATTCATCAATAGAACAGAGAAAAGCTCTCATACGAACCTTCCAAAAAGCATAATTACTACCATCAAAATATGGAGGTGCATTTAGGGATTGAGACCTATCCATCTCAAAAGGGAGTCAAGGATCACACAATGGTAATGAAACCAACAGCAGTGTACCTGCTCTGATACCAATTGAAAGTTCAAAAACGTGTACAAAAACACTTTTGAAAGTTTAGACCCCCAAATTCCAACTTAACCAATACAAGCAATATGTCAAACAACTAGTGTGCGGAAACTTAACATATGCTATAATATGAAATTGGTTATAAACTATCTAAGCCATAACAAAATAAAATCCACAGCAGATAATATAAAGGCAAAGATAGAGAGGAAGGAAGATGCAAACACAAAGACAACACGCGATGTGTTATCGAAGAGGAAACCGAAGTCCTCGGCGAAAAACCTCTCCGCCGCCCTCCAAGCGGTAATCAATCCACTAGAAAATACAGTTGGGATACAAGGACAGCAATAGACCCTCCAAGCCTAATCTACCCAGTGCACCTAAGCCCTCCAAGCTTCTTGCTCCAACGAGGTTGCGCCGAACCTTTTTCTTTTCTAGCTTCCCGGATTCCGCTACTAGACCGTAGCATCAACCAATGAAGATTGGCTCCTTCCTAACCGCTTCCCAGAACTCCAAACAGCTGTCTCACAGAGATGATAATGGTGAGAACCAGGTTTAGTATAATGCCTCTCAAGGATTTGACAATGGAGAGGAAGAGAGTAAGGGAATTTGAAGAGACTCTAAGGTATAGATTGTGGGTGAAGCAATCTGGTTTTTCTTTAGGGTTTCTCTCTCAAAATTCTCTCTGGAAGCTCTCTTTCAATCGTGGGTTAAAGGGGTATTTATACTGGAGTGGGAGAGGAATGTGAAACGTCAGGTTTTTACAAAACAGGGGTGGCTCGCGGCTTGACCTCGCAGCTTGACCAAGTCGCGAGATCCAGTCGCGAGTTAACCGTATGGCCAGTTGTCCTGTTTTGTCCTGTAGTGCTCCAGCTAGCATGACTGTTCATCTTCCAGCATGCTTGGCACGTGTGCAGCTTCTGGCGACTTGCAGCCGCGAGTCCACCCGCGAGTCCCAGCCGCGAGTCTCTGTTTTCTTGCACACTCTTGAGCAAACTTCACTCTATCTCACTCACTACCCTTACAACAAACCCACCTAAATACAGGGTTACTAAATGCTGAATTACAAGCAAATTTGGCATGGAATAAAGCCAATTAGATGGTTGAATAAATTCAACCTTACACTCTCTATGTTAGCCTCCCTAGATCTAGGGTTTGTCATGCTTTGTTCCCTCTATGGACTTGTGCTTGTGTGGTCGCATCCATCCCTCCTAGGGATTGATTGGGTGTCACCACTTGTGAGATACACCCCATGGTGTTGCTGTGCTCGATACGCACCTTTCTCCGCTCCATGCAATGTTGATATGCTTGCCTAGCTTGCTTTGCGCCACCCATTTGGTTTTCTCTACTTCATTGCATCTTTGCACGCTTGCCTACATGTTTATGCATGAGTCAATGCATCACCCATACTTCAATCCAATGAAATTATGGATACTCAATCCAAACCTACATTTCTCCTCCTAGGACACCTCCTTTTGTTTGATAACATGTTTGTTTACCTTTTTCGTGTGCTTCACATGTTTGTTTGCCCCCCATTTGGCATCTTTTCCTAACTTGTCTTTAGCATGCTTTTCCTTCCATTTGTTTCTTTACTTGTCTACTAGCTTGTTTCTTTTGTCTTTGCATGTATGAAGCGAGGATGCTTGGAGCAAGGGTGCGACCACCTAGGCGCAAGCAAAAAGGGCAAGGTGTGGACACAACGGAAGAGTCGCCACCTAGTTTTTGCAATGGCCTAGGAACCATGAATATAGCGTCCTTTCGAGGAAGGACCATTGATCTTACTACCAGAGATATGGGTGGAGTTTAGGTACGTTCTGTTAGGATTAGTGCCCTTAAATCCTATTGTATGATGCTATGTATGATATTAAGTATGACATTATGTATGACTTAATATTGTGATTGATAAAGTTTATTTATTATTATCTAAAATAACGGTAACATGAATATTCGGACATTATCATATTGTCCATGAGATGCATAGTATGTGATTTATGTGAAAAGGCGCAAAAGATATAAATCACAAGTTCTTTGTAAACTCAGAATTTTAGTTCGTAGTCGGTGATGAAATTGGGCATTTTATCTGTGAAGACTATAACATATCAACTAAGATGATTTGTCTTGATCATGGAAGTGGAGATTTCTAGTTGATGTGTTGATATGTTTTAAGAGTTAAGACATATTGAACTGGACCACTGTGAGATTTATTATTCTCCTAACAACTGTCAAATGAATAATAAATCTCACGACTTAAATTTACTTGAACTCTTAATCACGAGAGAATAATGGACCTGATCATAAAGTGTAGGTTGCTTTGATATATTAGGAGTGAGATCTAAAGTAATGGTCAAAACCTCAATATGTTGGGCAACCACATTTAATGTTGATGGAACATATATTCTCAAGATGGAATTCATAGTCTCCAAACAGAGATACAAAATATTCCCTTGAGATAAGTTTAATGAGTTTGTTATTCAGAATGTAAGGCCTAACTACTTTAGTAAATATTTACTAAAGTATATGAAAGTTCAAAAACGTGTACAAAAACACTTTTGAACGTTTAGACCCCCAAAACCAATTTAATCAACACAAGCAATATGTTAAACAACTAGTGTGCGGAAACTCAACATATGCTATAACATGGAATTGATTAAACAACTATCTAAGCCACAACAAAATAAACCACATCAGATAATGTAAAGGCAGAGATAGAGAGGAAGGAAGATGCAAACACAGCGATAACACCAGATATGTTATCGAAGAGGAAACCGAAGACCTCGGCGAAAAACCTCTCCGCCGCCCTCCAAGCGGTAATCAATCCACTAGAAAATACAGTTGGGATACAAGGACAGCAATAGACCCTCCAAGCCTAATCTACCCAATGCACCTAAGCCCTCCAAGCTTCTTGCTCCAACGAGGTTGCGCCGAACCTTTTTCTTTTCTAACTTTCCGGATTCCGCTACTACACCGTAGCATCAACCAATGAATATTGGCTCCTTCCTAACTGCTTCCCAGAACTCCAAACGTCTGTCTCACAGAGATGATAATGGTGAGAACCAGGTTTGGTATAATGGCCTCTCAAGGATTTGACAATGGAGAGGAAGAGAGTGAGGGATTTTGATGAGACTCTAAGGTAGAGATTGTGGGTGAAACAATCTGGTTTTTCTTTAGGGTTTCTCTCTCAAAATTCTCTCTGGAAGCTCTCTTTCAATCGTGGGTTAAAAGGGTATTTATACTGAAGTAGAGTGGAATGCGAAACGTCAGGTTTTTCCAAAACAGGGGTGGCTCGCGGCTTGAACTCGCGGCTTGACTAAGTCGCGAGTTCCAGTCGCGAGTTAACCGTATGGCCAGTTGTCCTGTTTTGTCCTGTAGTGCTCCAGCTAGCATGACTGTTCATCTTCCAGCATGCTTGGCACGTGTGCAGATTCTGGCGGGTTGAAGCCGCGAGTCCAGCCGCGAGTCCCAGCCGCGACACTCTGTTTTCTTGCACACTCTTGAGCAATCTTCACACTATCTCACTCACTACCCTTACAACAATCCCACCTAAATACAGGGTTACTAAATGCTGAATTACAAGCAAATTTGGCACGGAATAAAGCCAATTAGATGGTTGAATAAATTCAACCTTACAATCTCCCCCTTTGGCTATTCCGTGACAAAACCCTAAAACAGACTCTAGACTTAACATGTGAGTTGGGAACAGTTGATCAAAACTCACTCACACCTAATTCTAGAAGCTATGAAGCACTTGAATCATATGAACATAAACTCCTGAAACACAACAATACACCATGATCATTGTAAGCAGAAAATTATAAATGCATATGAAACAGGCAAAAAGAGATCAAGCATAAGATGGAGTTAATGAACAAACCATGGCTTGATCAACCAAGTGAACACCACAAAGTAGTGATCACAGTGTTCATTCACACTTGGAATGAACACAAAGACATACAAGTTAACAAGCACAAGGCAAGACACTTGTATGCTCAACACTCAACCAATGCATAGCACACATGGCATATGCATCTAGGAACAATCCTACAAGGGCACAAGAGTGACAGTACATAAACCACAATGCAGAACATTTAGATTTAAAATACTGATTTCACATAGCATAAAGGCTGCACTTAAGCATGGTACATACCACAAGGCCTACAAACTATGCATAAAGCCATAACCCTAAAAGCTTACATAAGCATATGGGTACAAACAATTTATATTGAATAAAAACTTAAACAATATAAACTAAAAGTGCATAAAGTTTCTCCCCTTCAAAGTGATGAGAAGCTGTGATGCACTTGGAACATATATACTTGTAACCTGAAACACTTGCACAAAACACATTAGACCTTCAAGGTAAAGCAAGTAATAAAAGGATAAGTATAATGTAACAAGTAAATTGCGATCAAGTAAACATGATGTGAAACATGTGAGCAACTTGATCAAACACCAAAACAGTCATATAGAAATGACAACAATGATCACATAGCAAAGCAATTGATCATCCGAACATGCATTCAAAGAAGCACAATAGCATAAGGAAGTATGCATGTCTAAAACAAAAACATGATGCGAAGAGAATCACAAAACATAACTCAAAGCACCATAAAGCCTGTGCTTATTCAAAACAAAGTTTTCTTATTATCTCAATGTCTTCTCCCCCTTGGTATATGCATCTCCCCTATGGAATATCTCTCCCCCTACAAATGTGCATGAGAAATAGAATTTCTCCCCCTAAGGATGTGCACAAGAGTCATATAGAAATGACAAAACACTCCGACATACTCATTAGAGTATACTTTCCCCCTTTTTGTCAGGAATAGACAAAGGGTCAAGGAGAAACAAGGGCAAGAGATGAAGGTACGAACAATGCCAATGATGCATGAGGGGAAAAATGAAAAAAAATTTTGAAAACAACTTTGAAAATAACCCTCAATATGCAAAACACGCGATTTTCGCGACTGAGTTAAGTCGCCAGGGCAAGCCGCCAAAACGCTCAAAGACAAAATTTTGAAAAATTTTCTAAGTGTTTTTCGCGACTGGAGGGTCTACCCGCGAGGGAGTCGCGAGCTGAGCCGCCAAAATCTCTGAGTAACCCTCGCGACTGGACCTTCCACTCGCGAACAAGTTGCCAAAAATGACCCGCGAAGACGCGACTGAGTCTCGCGACTTGACTTACCCGCGACTGAGTCGCCAAAACAGGGTAAAACAGGGTTTCTTGAAAAATTTCAGATTTTTTTTTTTTAACAAAAATACTTTCCAAAAACACCTAAAACACTCAAAAATCTTTTTGGCTTGAATTAACAAAGATTGAGCATGTGAAAACACATTTCATCAAGTACAATCACACAAATGAATATGGCATTTATTGAACATAAACTTGTGTGTTGTGTGTGGATATCAACAATGAAATAGTCCTTAGTCTAATGTGAAGCTTCAATGATCAATTCAACCAAGGCATACACAATTAGCACTAGATCAAGTGATCCATCTCAATTATAGAAATATGTATATATGACCTCCCACAAAACTTGATAACATATCTTGGAGCTTTACATTTGACTCCATAACATTTGATCATATTGATCTCTTGAGACAATCGCCTCTCATTGTGAGAGTGATATTTGATATTTCACTTTAATGAACAAGCCTTTGGCTTTTTGAATAAACATTCTCTTTAATATAAGGTCGCTTACCCTTTTTCCTAGTCGAATACTAGAATGTGCGACAGGCTTTTGCAACTCAATATCTCTTTTCATTTGGAGATTTACATTTGGTGAGCTCTTCTTAGCAAAAACAAAAATAAAGAGTGGGAAGATATATAGACACAAGTCTATGCAAGTTTCAAGATCAACATAATCATTCACTAATCATTCATGACAAGTTTGAAGATCTATTTACAACAATCACATAGATTTCAAGATTTCTTCCACAGTGATATGAGTGCAAAGAAACAAGCAATGCTCGAAAATGCACAAAGCCATTAGCACAAAGGTACAAGGCAAAACAAGTTTTGAGACAAAACTCAACAACGTCGATCAAGCTTTTTGATTTTCTACTTTTTATGTGGTTTTGGATTTTTACACACACAAACCAAAGACATAAAAGTAAGATCAAAACAAAAACAAAACAATGCATATAAAGATATGCATGATGCACAAATGCATGACAATGAAGCATCTAATGCATGAAGGGTCCTACAAAGATCGAAAGAATTAGATCAAGGACCAAAGGAGCAAAAGCTCAACCATAGGAACCCTTCCTCATCCAAACAGAACAATTGTTTGGAATGAGTGTCTCATGAGAAGTGAGACGAGGGTTGGAAGAATGAGAACCGGAGATGCACATAGACAAGGAGTTAAGAGCATTAAACACTTTCTTTAACAACATGCTATTATCACTCAAATCCGGTTTATCCTTTTTAGCACAACTTCCAAGAAGCTCAAGTTTTTCTTTTCTTTTGATTCTTTTAAAAGCATGAAACTTAGAGCATTGAGGTCTAAGATGACCAAAGGCACCACAATGGTGACACACAATGTGTTTAGGTCCACTAGGCCTTTTGGGAAGGGATCTAGCAATATGGTTTTGTTCCCTCTTCAACTTATGACATTGAGGTCTTATATGACCAATCACACCACAATGGTGGCAAGTTGGAACAAGCTTAGATCCATCCAAAGCCTTAGGTTGAGACCTCAACGGAGGCATTGACTTAACAGCCTTTCTCTCCACCTTTTGATTTCTTTTATGTGGAGGAATGTACACCGATTTGTCCTTTAAGGTAGAACACACACTAGGCACAAAATCGGGTACCACAACATGATTGCAACAAACATTATCATCCTTTTTAACAATAGGTTCAGCAATCAAACACTTGGCATGCATCTTAAGAGATTCATTTTCACATTTAAGATCATCAACAAGTTTGTTAGACAAAACAAGTTTAGCATCCAAGTCCAAATTCAAACATTCAAACTCTTTCAGCTTTTCAAGAGAAATTTAAGCAAGTTTTTTATATTTCTCAACCAATTTGTTGGATTCATTGAGCTTAGCAATCAAATCATCCTTTTCACAAAATAACTTGCTCAAATTCTTTTGAAACTTCTTAGCATTTTTCTTGAAGAGTTTGTCAACAACACCCACAGATTCAAATAACATGTCATCACACTTATGAGGATTAACACTCATAGAGACATTTTCACAAACACGTGGCATGTTACATTCATCACCAACCAAATCATGCAAAGAGTCATACAAAGCACAATCCATGGCAAATAAACACAAGGGGTCAAGGATCACACTTAGGTATTTAAACCACAACAAGTGTACCCGCTCTGATACCAATTGAAAGTTCAAAAACGTGTACAAAAACACTTTTGAACGTTTAGACCCCCAAAACCAATTTAATCAACACAAGCACTATGTTAAACAACTAGTGTGCGGAAACTCAACATATGCTATAACATGGAATTGATTAAACAACTATCTAAGCCACAACAAAATAAACCACATCAGATAATGTAAAGGCAGAGATAGAGAGGAAGGAAGATGCAAACACAGCGATAACACCAGATATGTTATCGAAGAGGAAACCGAAGACCTCGGCGAAAAACCTCTCCGCCGCCCTCCAAGCGGTAATCAATCCACTAGAAAATACAATTGGGATACAAGGACAGCAATAGACCCTCCAAGCCTAATCTACCCAATGCACCTAAGCCCTCCAAGCTTCTTGCTCCAACGAGGTTGCGCCGAACCTTTTTCTTTTCTAGCTTTCCGGATTCCGCTACTACACCGTAGCATCAACCAATGAATATTGGCTCCTTCCTAACTGCTTCCCAGAACTCCAAACGTCTGTCTCACAGAGATGATAATGGTGAGAACCAGGTTTGGTATAATGGCCTCTCAAGGATTTGACAATGGAGAGGAAGAGAGTGAGGGATTTTGATGAGACTCTAAGGTAGAGATTGTGGGTGAAACAATCTGGTTTTTCTTTAGGGTTTCTCTCTCAAAATTCTCTCTGGAAGCTCTCTTTCAATCGTGGGTTAAAAGGGTATTTATACTGAAGTAGAGTGGAATGCGAAACGTCAGGTTTTTCCAAAACAGGGGTGGCTCGCGGCTTGAACTCGCGGCTTGACTAAGTCGCGAGTTCCAGTCGCGAGTTAACCGTATGGCCAGTTGTCCTGTTTTGTCCTGTAGTGCTCCAGCTAGCATGACTGTTCATCTTCCAGCATGCTTGGCACGTGTGCAGATTCTGGCGGGTTGAAGCCGCGAGTCCAGCCGCGAGTCCCAGCCGCGACACTCTGTTTTCTTGCACACTCTTGAGCAATCTTCACACTATCTCACTCACTACCCTTACAACAATCCCACCTAAATACAGGGTTACTAAATGCTGAATTACAAGCAAATTTGGCACGGAATAAAGCCAATTAGATGGTTGAATAAATTCAACCTTACAGTATATATTTATGAAATTGGATTTCATAAATATATGATGAATAACTTAAAGGATTAAACTGGGTACTCAGGGATTAAGATGTAGTAATCTACAAAGTGGCAGTCTACATTTATGACTTTGTGTTATTACGAATATTTTATGAAAGGGTTGCATGTACAATAAAGTCTTGGGATATAATTTATTAATAAGGCCTAGAGTGCAATTATATTTATATAGTGGTATTAAATATAATTAATGGTAACTTTGGACTTGTCAAGAGTTGACAGAAAAGCCTAAGGCCCATTGGAGCTAGTGTTTTATTTGTTCCCTTTTGATCCCACTCCAAGCCACATACTAGAGCCCAATTGGAAAGACCCAAAAGGCTAGCCCAATTAGATAATCAATTATAAGGAGAGAAACATACAGAATTTATAAATAAAAAAATAAAAAAAATACATGAAATGGTTTGTATGTGAGGGTTAGACACTCTCTCATTCTCCCTTAAACAAATTCATAGAAATTGATTGAGAGACCACACTTCTTGGGCACAAGTGGAATTGGAGTGAAGATTTAAAGTGTTCTCAAGAACTTCTGATCTTTGGTTTTGAAATTCACCATACCAAGGTACACTCTCTTATTCTTGTATTATGAAATTTACATAATACATGTTATCAATTGCGAATAAAGTAGATCCGTTAATTTTCCGCTGCATATGTTTTGTATGCGATACAAACATGTATTTTTCCAACACGTTCTTGGGAAGGTGTTAGGCACCTAAGACCGCCTAACCCTAAGGTTGGCCTCCCATCATTGTGTCTTATGTCTTAACCTTGATAAAATCACGTTCAACACTTATGTCCTAGACTCACACACACACTAGCATACATCTAAGCATACGACATCGCATCATCATCTCAAAACACATACATATCTATCCATAAATCATAAGAAACCAAACCACACATATACAACCCTTGCATTCATCTAACATGTGAAAACTCTATCTTGTCATATATAAGGAAGTACATCATTTATCAATTAAACACAAAATGCAACACAACAACACACGTACAAGTTCATCAAACAAAACATAACAACACATATGCAAGTTCATGTGAATGTATGACTTACCTTTACTCACCTTGCAGCAACTCAGCACCTATGGCATCATGCATGAGCATGTGAATGAATGATCATGGCATTGAAATAAAGAAAATCCAAAATAAACCCTAATTCTAACATGTGAGACAAAACAAAAAAATTAAACTTGTGAAATATAGACATTGAAAGCGTAAAGGCATGGGAAAAGAAGCTAAACAAACAAACACGTGAAAGCAGAAACAAAATAAATATATATATATATATATATATATATATATATAAATTAGGGTTTCTGGGCAGCAACCTACGCATGTAAGAACAAGCCTGCGTACACAGGCAAGATTATGCGTACGCAAGTTCTTGCCCAGAAAACCCTAAAAGCACAACCAAGCTTAAAACACTAAATCTAACACCCTACGTGCATTTTAAACATATAAAAATGTAAACCTAGACTAGAAAATCATATCAAAACATATTATAACAAAAAAACAAGACAAACAAAAGAATTAAAACATAAAAAGAAAAGAAAAGGAAAAAGCAAAAAGCAAAATTTGAACTAATACCTCAAAAGGAAAGCTCTTCAAGCTTGATTTTGACCATTCCCCTCAGTTAAATCTATTCATAAACCAATAAGAAAGTGATTAGCAACATTAAACTAAAAAGATTGGGTCCAAAAAAGGCCCCAATCAAACAAAATTGACTTAAGGGTGTTTTGTGAAAAACTCCCTTTTGATTCACTATTTTCTAATGAATCACTATTTGATTCCCTTTGTGTCTTGAAAATATACCATGTGAGGCTTTATATAGTAGAAAAAATGGGGTTTGGAATGGCTCCCAGATGATGTGGGATTCATTCCAAACCTTAACTATTATTGTAGAAAAATTGCCTTTTTTATGTCTCTGAAACCCTAGCTACGTACGCAGGAGTGTGCTTGCATACGCATGCTTTGGCCCACGTACGTAGGTTGCTGCCCACGTACGTAGGTTGCTGCCCACGTACATGGGCCGAAGGCCACTTTGGTCATTTATTTCCAAAAACAGATTTTTGCTCATTTAGAAGGTTAAATTTTCCATTTTAACACTCCTTAAGTCAATTTGGTATTTGATTGGACTCTAAACTGGCCTTGGGCCTTAGAGTTTGGGCATTATTGGGGAATGGGGGCCCGAGTTGTAAAGGGTACAAAATACAGTGTCTACAAATTCCCCTCTTTTGATTCGTGAGCTTCGTTGACAAAATCAAAAGAATAAGAGACAAAACAATTTGTTTCAACGTACGACTCGAGCCCAACCCATGCAAATGACACACATCACGCATACATGGGGCGGGGTGCAACTTCAAAGATCTGCGTGGGATTTGTATGTCCAAAGTCCCACCTTTGTTGCTCGAGAAATGAGCAACGACAGGTTCATTATCCCAGAACTTGTTTTGCCACTTGCAAGCAAATAGCGAATGACTCACTATCCTGAAGTCACTTAAAAAGAAAAAGAAAAAAAAACAAGGGCGCTCTTCAAGCTAACCCAATAAACAACAAAAGGTTATAGTCTTTATGGTGTCCATCCGAGGCTCTTGCCTCAAACTTCTCCAGGTGACTCACTCCTCTTATCTTCTTCGCTTCTTTCTCTACCTTTTCTAGTGAGGATCTTGCCTCGGGTTGACCTTGGTCTCTTTCTCTATCTCTATCTCTACCTTTTTCTACCATGCCTACATGTTCAATTCCCAAAGGATATATGCACGAGTAGTCTTGATTGTTGGATCCACTAGGGATGGTGAAAACTCACTATGGAGTAGGTATGTAGGGGGGGAATCTTCTGCCTCTTTCATGACTTACTTGGGGATGAACAACTCGCTAAGGAGTAGTAGAAATTAACTCACTGAAGAGTAGTGTAACTTCTGTAAATGTAGGATCCACTAGGGATGGTGAAAACTCACTATGGAGTAGGTATGTAGGGGGGGGGGGAATCTTCTGCCTCTTTCATGACTTACTTGGGGATGAAAAACTCGCTAAGGAGTGGTAGAAATTAACTCACTGAAGAGTAGTGTAACTTTTGTAAATGCATGATCCACTGGGGAAGAATCTTCTACTTCCTTCATGGTATACTGAGGATTTTGAGGAAGAATCTTCTGCTTCCTTACTGGGGATACTTTAGGTGTACTTAATCCATTGGGGAAGAATCTTCTACTTCCTTATTGGGGATTTTTTAAATATGCTCGGGTCCATCGGGGAAGAATCTTCTACCTCCTTCATGGGGATGATGTTCTAGATATGCTCGATCCACTAGGAAAGAATCTTCTACTTCCTTACTAGAGATAGTGTTCTTAAGTTTATGTGATCTATTGGAAATGGTTTTGGGATGTACATGCTTCATTGGGGGAAGAGTTTTCTGCTTCCTTTACTGTTCACTAGGGTCCTTGGTGACTTTGTGCCTAATTGGGGCAATCTTGAGTTTTTTTTTTTTTTTTTTTTTTACTGTTCATGGCTAAACTACACATAGTTTAGTGGTGAGGCCTAAACTAAACGTAGTTTAGCCACCAAGTGTGTTCCCTCATCTTCATTTTTCTCAACAGTTACCAATTGTTTCTTTTTCTTCTTCATTCTCTTCATCTCCCTCATCTCTTCACGTTCTTCATAACTCTTCAACTTCCCCTTTTTTCTCTACAAAAACTTCCCTCTTCTCTCTTTTCCTCACACCATTTGATTCTCCCATTCTCTTAAAACTCCCTCATTCTCTCATTTTCTCTCTAGACTTTCTTCATCTCCTTCAATGGCACCTAAGGCCAAGAAGACTTCCTACGTCCTTTCCTCCAACGCATTTCTCCTCACCCTCTGGAGTGGAGCAGTAAGATTGATGGAGTCTCCTTCATTGATACACCGGCTAGAGAATCACATCCCAATTGCTAAATCTGAAGGTTTTTCAAACTTTTCTCATTTGAAAGTTTCTCTTTGATCTTCCTTTTTGATGTGTTTTTGGCCATGTAAATGCTTGAGTTTTGTTGTGGAATGGGTTTAGATGAAAACCTGACACATTAGGAGGGGTAGGAACATGTTTAGGATTGATTTTGGATGATATGTGCTTGAAAATGTCGAAGGACACTTTCTTTCTGTGCTTCTGCATGCGTGGGCTCGATCTTGCGTACGCAAATTGTACTTATGCATACGTAAGTCCATTCTTGAGACTCTACGTATGTGGGTTCTAGCCTATGTATGCGAGGTCTTGTCTGCGTACGTAGGCCTTAACCCGTCTACGTAAGACACTTGGCAAAAGCCTTACTTTACCCATTTTCACTTCTTTTTCCACTATTTCAATTCTATATGCAATCCTAACACCCCTTTTTGTCATTTTTGCATCTAAAAATCACTGCATCCTTCTTTTTATCTTTATTCTTGCATCGAAAACATAATTTTTCATCATTTTCACTTGAATCAAGAATCTAATGTTATCTTCTTCTTTTGTAGCCCTCATCCCCTTATGCTAGTAAGGGAAGCACCAACAGAGTGGTGGAGTGTACAACCTCCTTGTTCCCAAAACCAGGGCATACATCTAGGAAGTGGGCTTCGAGCCTATCCTTAGCCTTCTATCGAAAAAGTTCGCAAGTGCTACTTTGGTGCAATGCCTCATCGAGAGGTGGTGGGATACTACTCATACCTTCCATATTGTTCAGTAAGAGATGACGGTGAGTCCCTATGACTTCCACTGTATGACCAACCTTAGCTTCGAAGGGACCATCATTGATTTTGACGATGTGTCAAGCGTTTAGCTGGGTCTTGACATGTTGGGGAGGAAGTACCCCACCAAGACCATTCGTTACTTTGACTTTGTGTCAGATTACATGCTTCTCCCACAAAGGACTACGGAGGAGCGCATCCGAATGGCTAGGGCTTTTCTTCTACATTTGTTGGGAGCTTATCTCTTCACTAATGGTGAGCAAACAATGTCCTTAAGGTGGTTGACCCTTTTTCAAGACTTTGCAGATGCACAGAGGGCCAACTAGGGACAGGCATGTCTTGCCTATCTTCACTCTACCCTTGACACTCTTAGTCAGGGCACCTTGGGACAGCTTGTGGGGCCTTAGAAGCTCCTTTCCATCTCTTGTATTTTCATTTGTATCTTGTAGTCTTACAAACTGTATCATCTTGCAAATTGTCATTTTACAAACTGTACCGTCTTATATCTAACTTGTGGCTTGTGCTTCCTTTTGCAGTGGTGGATTGTTAGGTATAGCCTTATAACTCTAGGCACTGATCTAAATTTGAGGGAATTCTCTCGAGTGAGGGCCCACCTTGCTGGGTTAACTTCGGATGAGGTAAGTTTAAGAGTTCCAGTTTTCATGATTCTTCATGCATTTCCCTTAGGATACTCTTCTTCTAACCTTGTATCATTATAGGCCAACTGGACTCCATGGGCTGGCCAGTCCCTTCCTGCTTCTCCAGATTTGGAAGCTACTACCATCATTGCTGCCATATGTGGCCAAGGGCCACTTTGGTCATTTTATTTCCAAAAATAGATTTTTGCTCATTTGAAAGGTTATATTTTCCATTTTAACACTCCTCAAGTCAATTTGATATCTTATTAGGCTCTAAACTGGCCTTGGGCCTTAGAGTTTGGGCATCATTGGGGAATAGGGGCCCGAGTCGTAAGGGGTACAAAATGCAGTGTCTACACAAGGATGCAAGCAAGAGGACGCAAGCCCACAAAGGGCAATGATCTGTAGTTTAGGGGGCCTAGCCCCTCCAAAGCGGTCTTCTCTTTCTCTCTCTAAGCCTCTTCTCTAGAGCATGTATTAGGGTTTCCCCTCTCCTTGTACCCTTTACTTTGCTTACTCCTTGCTTAGGCCGCATTCCCTGGGTATGGCAATGTCTATTTTATATTTCCTGTACCTTGCTAGGCCATACCCTTGGAACGTTGGCAATGTTTGATTTACTTTCCCGCTCAATGTGATAACATTATGCATGATGTATGCATATATATATGTGCCTGAGTGTGTGTGGGTGATTGTGCAATTTGTATGATGAACTCTAGTGGCTACATGAGTACCCCTCTTTATTCATGAGAGCTCTTAACCTTATAGTGTGGGTATGTTCTCAAGGCGACTGTCGTAGGTGCATACTCATGCTATATTGAGTGCACAATCATCGCAGTGCGATTGTCTTGATCCATGTCACCAAGTGACATTGGTTTCCCCGTGTATACGACACACATAAATATGGTTGACGCTTTGAAGGACTTCGACTCGTCATAGTACAAGCATGTCAATACGCTATACCTAAACACGAAGCGCCATAGCGCACCAAATGCAAAACTCTACCGGATTTTCGCCATGAAAATGGGGCATCCCCATTGCTGTATTCTCACATCGAAGGCTTGATAAGAATAGCATTTTACATGCTATGGCGCATCTGAGGTGAAGCGCTACCGGATTTCCACAACAAAAATAAGGCAAAATGCTGCAGAATTTTCGCCATGGAAATTTGGCAACGACTTCAAACACACTTGGAAAGCATCAATCAGGACCATATCCATTCCAAAACCAAACCCTAAACCCAACATATTTAAAGCCCCGAAATCTAATGCCAATAGCTTGTTTTCAATTGCCAATGTCTAAAAATTATGATTTTACCAAAACAAAGGACTATCTACGGACAGGCGTTGTGGGGTGCCTAACACCTTCCCCACACGTAACTAGACTTCCAAACTCAAGAATCAAGATTTTTACCCATCCATATCAGATTAGGAAAAATGACCTTTTTCTTAGCCTAAGATCGGTAATAAAATCTAACAGAGTTAGGTGACCAATCACACCTTAGAAAAAACCAAATGATTGGTGGTGACTTCACTTACCCTTGGTAATTTCCTTAAAATCGACTCATATTCCAGTCACACACTCAAGGTACGACACACCTCCACATCCATTCTCCACCGAAGGGAGGAAGAGGCACACAAGCGTCATTGCGATAGGTGGTCGAGCGGCCACGAGGCATCGACACCAGGAGTCCATAACCAAACTTCAATGAGATTTTTCATCCACACAAGAAGATTATTTTGCCCTTCGAACTCAGCTAGAAGGTGTCAAAGCAATACAAGGTTCCTTTGATAACGAAATCAAAAGTTAGAAAGCAAGTTGAGAACTCTAAGCCATCCAAACTTCTCTTTTGAAAAGATTAATTCTCTAACAGACATTATTTAGTTTTCAATTTGTAATATTTTATGGTCATGGGAGACCTTTTTATTTGTAAACTCTATTATGTTTGCTATTCAGTTATGATATTGAACTTTGCTTGCATATCATGAACAGTAAAATATAATATATAACTGAATGGAAAAGGGTTTTATTTAATAGAGTTAAAATTGTGGAATGGCAAGTATTAGATTACAAAGCTAAGCTTAATACTTTTTAAGATGAGCTCCACTAATGGGGCTATATGCCTTCATACCTGTCTAATCTTTTAGCCAATAATGTCCTGTCTGGTGTACTTCTTCCACAATACAAGGTCCCTCCCATTTTGGCGACAACTTTTGTTTGACTGCTCCGGCCACACCTCAGACATGAAGGGTTGTCTTCCAAACAAGTTTTCCCACTTGAAACTTCCTTGCTTTGACTTTACCTTTATGCCTTGCCTTCATACTAGCCTGGTAAAGGCAATTGTGAAAGGCAACATTGTCTCGTTTTTCTTCAATGATTTCTAGGATGTCTTCCCTAGGTATCCCTGTTATTTCTGCTAACTTCACTACTGGCCTCACTAAATCTATTAGGATAATGGTCTCTATGCCATAGACTAGGGAAGAGGGTGAGGCTCTTATAGCTTGTGATTTGGCTATTCTATGAGCCTATAGAGCTGTAGGAAGTTCCTCTCTCCATCCTTTTCCCTTCTCCTTGGTCAATATCTTCAGTAATCTCTGAAGGCCTCGGCTTAACTATTTCCTTTGGGATAATAAGGTGTTGATGTCGTGTGAGCTATGGAGTACCATTATGTTAAACAACACACATCCTTATTCAGGAATGGTGTGCCTTTGTCAGAAATTAATCTACTTGGTACCCCAAAATGACATATTATACTTTCCCTTAGAAAATTAGCCACTGAGCTACCCATTGCTTTCTTCATGGCCACAACTTCTACCCATTTTGTAAATAGCTCAGTGGCTACTAGTATCCATGTACATCCTTCAAAAGGGAGATTTATAAGACCTATGAAGTCCAACCCCCAAGTATGGAATGGAAATGGTGCCATAGCTGGGTGTAAGCTTTGATGGCTAATGCTTTTGACATTCTTGGCGAAATCTTGGGCATCTCTTTGCATGGTGGGCCAGTAGTATCCCTGGTGCAAAGCCATTTGCCATAGCTTTCTGCCACCAAGGTATCCTGCTAGCACTCCCTCGTGCAAATCAGAGAGAATACCCTTCACTTCTTTGCTAGGAATACACATTAACCACTTCCTTTGGAAACTTCTTTTTAACAGCTTCCCATCCACCATCTTAAACCTTGTATCATATCTCTTCAACTTTTCTCTTTTCAAACGATCAATACGTAGTGCACCTTATGAAAGGTATTTTATGTACGAATCCTGCCAATCTTCTTCTTTTATCTTAGTGTTCAGCACTTCTACCTGGTCTGGGGGAAAGATGGAACAAGTCTTGCAATCTCTCTACTCTTCCTTGGCATCACTGGCCATCTTTGGCCAAAAGACCCCTAGCCTTTGCAGTCTTCAGTATAGGCCAACATCCACACATCTTATAGTGTAACCTATGCAATCATGTCAACCCTTCTTGCCATGAGACACACCTCATTAGCAACTGTAAGGTTGAATTTAATCAACCATATTGTTGGCTTTATTCTGTGTCAAATTTGCTTGTATTTCAGCATTTAGTAACCCTGTATTTAGGTGAGATTGTTGTAAGGGTAGTGAGTGAGATAGAGTGTTGAAATGCTCAAAAGTGTGTAAGAAAACAGAGACTCGCGACTGGATCTCGCGGGTGACTCGTGGCTTCAAGCCGCCAGAAGCAGCACACGTGCCAAGCATGCCAAAAGTTGAAGCGTCATGCTAGCTGGAGCACTACAGAACAAAATAGGACAACTGGCCGTTCTGTTATCTCGCGGCTGGATCTCGTGACTTAGTCAAGCCGCGAGGCCAAGCCGCGAGCCAGCCCTGTTTTGAAAAACCTGACTCTTCACATTCCATTCTCACCCCAGTATAAATACCCCTTATACCCATAAAAGAAAGAGAGCTTCTAGAGAGAATTTTGAGAGAGAAACCCTAGAGTAAAACAAGATTGATTCATCCACAATCTTTACATAAGAAACTCTTCAAATTCCTCAACTCTCTTCCTTTCCATTGTTAAACCCTTGAGAGGTCTTTTTACCAAAACCTTTTCTCACCATATCCATTACTATGAGAGGGCTGTTTGGTGTTCTGGGAAGCAATTAGGAAGGAACCAATCTACATTGGTTGATGCTATGGTCAAGTAGCGAAATCCAGGAAGCTAGAAAAGAAATAGGTTCGGCGCAACCTCGTTGGAGCAAGAAGCTTGGAGGGCTTAGGTACACTGGGTAGATTAGGCTTGGAGGGTCTATTGCTGTTCATGTATCCCAACTACATTTTCTAGTGGATTACTTACCGCTTGGAGGGCGGCAGAGAGGTTTTATGCCGAAGGCTTTGGTTTCCTCTTCGATAACACATCGTGTGTTGTCCTTGTGTTTGCATCTTCCTTCCCTTTTATCTTTGCCTTTTATTATCTGCTGTGGTTGTGATTTTAATTGACTTAGATTGTTTACCAATTCTGTTTATAGCTTTTGTTCATTTTCCACACACTAGTTGTTTGTCATAAAGCTTGAATTGGTTATTTTGTAATTGGGGGTCTAAACGTTCAAGGGTGTTTTATACACTATTTGAACTTTCAGCAACCCTCCTACTACTCAAAAAAATAAATTCCCATTAATCTTGAGGAAGTCCATCATGTTTGAAGGCATATTTGATCTAATATCTCTTCCTTGGACCATTGCTTTCAACAAGGGTTCTTGTCAATCCTCTAGAGGAAAAAATCTGCATTTGATCAAGCCAGGTCATTTTCTCTTTCTTTAGCACAGACTTGGTGGCTAGGGTGGCCAATGAATTTTCCAACTTGTTCTCATTCCGATTCATCACCTTGCATTCTATGAATGTGAAGTGTTTCATGAGATCCTAAACTATGGCCCTGTAAGCAACCAAGCAAGGGCTCTTCACTCCATGGGTTTCCCTCTAACTATTTAATGACTAACTCAAAATCCCTAAATACTTTTAACCTTTTGATGCCAAGTCTCTTAGCAGCCATTAAAACCACCACTAAAGCTTTATATTTTGCTTCGTTGTTTGACTGGGGAAACGTAGCTCGTAGGCAAATGTGTGTTCCTCCCCTAGTGACTTCAACACTACTTTATCCCTCCTCCTTGAGATGTAGACGAGCCATCAAAGTGCATAGACGATTCTTGTTCTTCTATTACCAAAACTTCCTGTTAGGGAAGTGTGAAATCACTATTCCCTGGGAAGTTGGCTAACAAGTCAGCCACTACTTACCCCTTAATTGGCAGATGGCCTTATATATTTGATATCATGGCACGCCGTCAGGATGGCCCACTAAGCCATTCTCCCAGATAACTGAGGAGATACTTCACAGGGTCGCTCTTAGTCACCAATTGTACACGATGCCTAAGAAAGTAGTGATTAAACTTCAAAACAGCAAAGGCAAAGGAAATACATACCTTTTCAGTTGTGGAGTATCTCAGCTCTGGTCCCTTTATGAGCCTGCTAATGTAGTATACTGGCTTCTCCACGCCTTCTTGTTCCTAAGCCAATAGAGCCCCCCTGTGATTGCTCTGTGTTTGCTATATACAATACTAGCAACTCTTTCAAAGTTGTTGGTGGAGTAAGAGCAGCTATTGCCTTAGCTTTCATGGGATCTAAATCAATCCCCCTTTGATAGACAATGAATCCCAGGAACTTCCCTAAGGATACCCCAAAGGCACACTTGGAAGGATTCATCCTTAAATTGTACTCTCTACACCTTTCAAAAAAATTGCCTTAAGTGTAATAGATGCTCAACTGGGCTCTTTGCCTTCACCACCAAACCATCCATATAATCCTTCACTTGCTTGTGCAGCATGTTACCAAAGATCAGAGTCATGGTCCTTTGATATGTTACACCAGCATTCTTCAATCTGAAAGGCATCATCTTATAGTAGAAATTCCCAAAAGGTGTTCTAAATGCAGTTTTATAAGCATCTGATGGCTCCACGAAAATATGGTTGTAACCACTATAGCCATCCATAAAAGAAAAAAATGATCATGTCCAGCAGCATCTACTAGAATATCAACATTGGGCGGTGGGAATTCATCTTTAAGGCATGCCTTGTTGAGATCCTTAAAGTCCATGCAAATCCTTATCTGCCCACCTTTCTTCTTCACAAGAGATCTTCTCTTCAATATCCAAACGATACTTTCTTGGTGGCTACATTATAGGCCTGGACTTGGGTTCAAAATTTAGCTTATGTGTGACCACCTTTGGATCCAATCCAAGATTTCTTCATTGTCCCAAGCAAAAATATCTTTGTACTCCTTTAACAAAGCTATCAATCTTTTCCTCTCCTATTCTGGTAAACCTTTGCTTATATTGACCATCCTCTCCTTTCCTCATTAAGATTGACTTCAATAAGTTCCTCCTAAACATTCTTTACGACATTATTCATAAACTCAGGGGCTTCCTTGATAGGTTCTTCAACCATGCACTCCCCAGCTGGCTGTTGAACGAGGCAAAAAGGGTTAGGCCTGCCATTCTCCCAACCCCCTTCCTTTAACCATTAGAATCCATAGATCACCTTGCCATTAGGCTTGGTGATCCTCCTGATCTTAGGAGGTCTCTTAGACTCTATGACTTCTCCATCGCCGCTTTCCTCCTACTCCAAAACAATAGCATTGAAAGGAAGAACCCTGTTTTCTTCTTCAAGTTCAAATTCCTAATACAAGGCTGCCTTAGCATAGTGGAGCTCTGCCCTATCAAAAGGCATTTTAGTGGCTTCAATAGTCACTAGCCTTCCTCTCCAAATGGCCTTCACACATATTTGGAAGCTACTGCATGCATTGAGCCAAGGGTAGCCCAAAATAACATGATACGAGGAATCACCATCCATCACGTGCATAAGAGTGCGAGCCCTGATAAGTCCTACCCTCAAGTCCAAAGACACATGTCCCAGGGTATGTTGCTACGGCGACCCTATCCCTACCACCTGGAGTGGTTCTCGAATAATCCTTTCTTGTGGAATACCCAATGCATCCAATGTCGGGAGGGGCAATATGTTGGTGGAAGCACCAGTGTCTACTAAAGCCCTCTTAATCTGAGAAGCTCCCAGGAAAGCAGTAACATATAAAGGCCTCTTGCCATCCACGGACTTGTTAGTTAAATCTCTGGGAGAGAAGGTCACTAACTCCCTAGTTTCTTGGTATGCCACCTATAACTCACTTCCCTAGAAGGCGGCTACACCTTGTCTCCTTTCCATTACTCGAGTCAAGGCCTGAGCTACCTCTCTTCTGGCTAATGGCTTAAGACCCATCCCTTTAAGAAAGGCATGCACTTTCTCATCCTGTTGAATTCGTAGCGTCATTTCTTCATCCTGCAATGGCTCTGGTGCAACACTACTACTGGCCATATTCTCAGCTTCTTCCTTCATCAGGTCATCACATCCTATGAAGAAAGTCATTGCCACTTCAGGCCTGCGCATTCTTTGATCTGTGCACTTTCCATTCTTGATGACCAAAATCACCCTTGGCCACCTTTTCATGGAATATGTTTTTCAAAGCATAACAGTCCATGGTGTGGTGGTCACTCCTCCTATGATACTGACAGTAAAGCGCTCCACAGTTTTCCTCTTCTGTTGGTTCACGCTTACACTCAGGCAGGACCACCACGCCATCCTTCACCTAGGCTTCAAGGTTACTGTATAACTCATCTACTGAGACAAAAAAGGGAGGAGGAATACCACTTCTCTCTCTCTTTTTGCCTTCGGTGGTCTTTTTTAGCTCTTCCACCATAGCTACCTCCAACTTTTTGTTCTCCTGCTTCCAAGGTTGTCTAGGAGCACTTGTGGTTTGCAAAGTCGAGCCTTTAGATGGTCTCTTCACTAAAACACTAGTTCTCTTGATGCCTCTACCAACCTTGTAAAGCTTGGGATCTGCAAGTTCTCCAAGTAGGGCCAATATTCATGTAGTATGCTAGCAATACAAATGTCCTCCAATCTTTCTTCCTCCACAAGATCGTAGCACATCAAAGAGAGGTCTCTAAACCTACGGATGTAGTCCAGCAACCCTTTAAATATCCTTTGCCTTTCCTGCTACAGATCTGATAAGGTGAGCTTCTCATCTAATGCAAACTAGGTGGCCATATCATTCCAGCTTAGAACTGACCCTGGTGAAAGGCTAGTGTACCAAGTGAAAGCACAACCTTCCAAAGACTTAGAAAACTCCCTAAGCCTCAGCTCATGGTCATGGGAATGAGCTATCAAGGCATCCATGTACCTCCTAATATGCTCTCTGGCATTCCCCACCATGCCATCATACTTGGGGGAAATGGGAGGTGTGTAGTTGGCAGGGTAAGGCTTCCTAGACATATCTTCTAGATAAGGAGGCCTAGTATCAATGTAAGCAAAGCTCTCTACTTTTCTAGCCTCTAGCGAGATGGCTGTGATATCTTCCCTAGTGAAGCTTGAGGTCCTTCGGGTTATGAAGGCACCCTTTGATTGAGAGGAGGCTCCAAATGTGACCTTTCGATCTCTTCTTGAGGTCCTTGGCCACCTTGTGGGGTCTAAGGGGTAGCTATCCTCTGGCGTAAGGATTGGATCTCCTCCCACATGGTGACCTAAGAAGGCTAGAGGTTCCTAATGGCTACCACGATATCTTTGTTATCTGGCTGTCTGACCTCTTCAGATGACTCTGAGCCCTCGGTATGCATAGAAACATGGTCTACACTCACTTCTGCTTGCTGGTTCTCTCCTAAACCAGCCTGAGCGTCTGTGTTTTTCTACTTTGGAGGCATTGGATAGCTCAAAGAGAAGATGACTGAAAATAAGAATATAGGAGAACAAATGGTATACAACTAAAAGGAAGGATAACTAGAGATTCTACCCAGTGGAGTCACCAAATATGTATGTGCAAGTTAGATTTGTAAAACTCATATGGAACGTGTGTTAGATATCTAACAGTACATTTTGATGAAAAAGCTCAAAACAATAAAAATGGAAGCTTTAACACCATGATGTCAAGAAAAAAAGAAAGTAATGCAAGGAAAGTAAAGATGACAGTGGGATGTACGTGGAAAACCCTTTGAAAGGGAGAAAAAACCATGGGTGAGCAAGGATGAATATCTCTTGCTATGTCAAGCTTTGTGTTAGGTAAAAATGGAGGTTTCCTTTGTACAGTGGTGATATTCTCACTAAAGGAGGGATCTTTTCTCTACCTCACTTCCTTACAAACTTTCTACCCTTTTCTCTATTGTTCTACCCTGGTTCTTACCCTAATAGTCCAACAACATGTTCCTCTTATAGTCTGAGGAATGTTTCTGGGTACAAGACAAATGTCACATTGTCATTCCCTCGTTTAAACCCTAATACAACTATTGTACTATGTAATGGCTGGAGAAGAGGAATAAGCATGCCGAGGCTAGTATAGCGACATGAAAAGTAACCCTAACACTATGTGGGGAGCAATCCTTGGACAAGGAAAGGGACATTAGGGGGCTTGAGAGCAATGCACATATCTCCAACAGTGGTCTAGCATAAGCACAGCCAATGGGAGGGAAGGATTTCACAACCTCTGACCAAAGAGAGTCACTATCCCCCTTTTTGTGAGTGCTGGGTGTCCATGTCAGGTGCAAATCTCACTTTCCTCAAGATGATCATGCCGCTGGCATGGACCAGAGATCCCTTATTTCAGCCAACGTACCTTTTCCCTACTCACAGCCATTCCACGTGTAGGGTCCAGATCCAGCCATGTCAACATTCTCCCATGACTTGGCTAATGTACTGTACACTATCAATTTGGTTTGGTGTACAGGTTTGATGAACCCTACTTTTAACTGCTTTATGACCTCTTCTTTGATTTTAAGGAGCCATTCAGTTCTCATGCCTCTCAATTTCTACTTGACAAGAACCATGTGAGAAAGAGTATCAATGTAATACCATGCTATCTCGAGATCAATGCCAGGCATATCTTCATAAGACCATGCAAACACTTTTTGGAATTCAATAAGAAGTTCTTTGAGATCATTCCTTTCTTGTTCATTTAGTGTTGAGCCAATTTTAATTAAACGTGGATTCTTATCATTACCCAAATTAAGAGTTTCAAAAGTTAGTTCCACAAGTTCAATTTTCTTTTCCAATTGTTTATTAATTTCATTTTCAAATTCATTGAAATCATTTAAGTATAGAATTTCAATATTATGGGACACATCAAAATAAGCCAAATCAGAATTCATCTTATTAAAAATGTTGAAAAGTATATTGGAACTTGCATTACAAGGTATCCCCCCCATGCTATTAGAAAACCCAGCCAAGGTCCAATTGCTAAGGTGCCTATTAGTAGGCACGATGAATGTAGAAGGATCACTTGGCTCTTCATCGGTGATGGCGAGCACATCCCCCTCAACTTTCAACATTGCTTCCATTACTTCAGCATCCATGTAGTCCATCCAATCGACCTCTTCTCAAATCTCCTAAATTACCACATCAGGTTTCTCCTTGAAAATGAGCTTCTCCTCAAAGAAGATCTCCTAACCAGGATACACTTTTCCATCCTCGTTAAAGGTTGTGATGATGCTATGTATGATATTATGTATGACTTAATGTTGAAATTAATAAAATTGTTTTATTATTATCTAAAATAATGGTAACATGAATATTTGGGCATTATTATATAGTCCATGAGATGCATAGTATGTGATTTATATGATTTAGTCACAAAAGATATAAGTCACAAGTTCTTTGTAAACTCAAAATTTTGGTTTGTAGTCGGTAATGAAATTGGGTGTTTCATCTGCGAAAACTATAACATATCAACTAAGATGATTTGTCTTCATCATGGAAGTGGAGACTTCTAGTTGGTATGTTGATATGTTTTAAGAGTTAAGACATATTGAACTGGACAACTGTGAGATTTATTATTCTCCTAACGACTGTCAAATGAATAATAAATCTCACGACTTCTATTTATATGAGCTCTTAATCCTAAGAGAATAATGGACCTGATCATGAAGTGTAAGTTGCTTTGATATATCAGGAGTGAGATCTAAAGTCACGATCAAAACCTCAGTATGTTGGGCAACCACATTTAGTGTTGATGAAACATATATTCTCAAAATAGAATTCATAATCTCTTAACAGAAATATAAAATATTCCCTTGAGATAAGTTTAATGGGTTTGGTTATTCAGAGTGTTAGGTCTAACTACTTTAGTAAGGAGTTACTAAAGTATATATTTATAAAATTGGATTTCATAAATATATGATGAATAACTTAAAGGATTAAATCGGGTACTCAAGGATTAAGATGTAGTAATTTTCAAAGTGGCAGTCAACATTCATGACTTTGTGTTACTACAAATATTTTATAAAGGGGTTGTATGTATAATAAAGTCTTGGGATATAATTTATTAATAAGACCTAGAGTGCAATTATATTTATATAGTGGTATTAAATATAATTAATGGTAACTTTGGACTTGTCAAGAGTTGACAGAAAAGCCCAAGGCCCATTGGAGCTAGTGTCTTATTTGTTCCCTTTTGGTCCCACTCCAAGCCACATACTAAAACCCAATTGGAATGACCCAATAGGCTAGCCCAATTAGATAATTAGTTTTAAGGAGAGAAACATAAAGAATTCAAAAAAAAAAAAAAAAGAATGAAATGGTGTGTGTGTGTGAGTGTTGGACAATCTACTATTCTCCCTTGAACACATACATATAAACTGATTAAGAGACCACACTTCTTGGGCATAAGTGGAATTGGAGTGAAGATTAAGAGTGTTCCCAAGTTCTTCTAATCTTTGGTTTTGAATTCCACCGCACCAAGGTACACTCTCTTGTTCTTATATTCTGAACTTTGCATAGTACATGTTATCAATTACGAATGAAGAAGATCCATTAATTTTCCACTACGTATGTTTTGTATGCGATACAAACATGTGTTTTTCCAACAAATTCAGCCACCCCCTCTTATTTCTATCCCAAGACCCATACCAAGCATGTACCCCATATTCTTCATCATTGCAATCACCTCATGTCTACGATATGGGAGTTAATTCGTAGTGTACTTTAATTCGTAGTGTACTTATCATCCTTCTATCCATAATCAGCCATGTTCACAAATTCAAAGCCACTCATCTAAAGCTCATTATCATCTCCTTTAAGTCCACAAATAGGAGCTAGGATCTCACCATCTCCAAGTACCACAGCAATTCCTCCCTTCCATTGAATTTTCATCTTTTAGTGCAGAGTAGAAGAAATAGCTCTAATGGGATGAAGCCATGCCTTTCCTAAAAGGAGGTTATAGTTAGGGGTGATGTCCATCACATGAAATTCCACAATTGTATTCAATGGACCAATTTTACGAGGAGCTTTGAAAGTTCCCATGACCTTCCTCAAAGTGTTATCAGATGCTCTAACAATCAAAGGAGAAGGGATGATTGTCTCCAAGTCTAGGCCAACCTTAAGAGTGATCCTAAATGGGCACACATTTAATGTAGATCCATTGGAACTTTAGCACCCATGCATTCAATAGTGATTTGCAAAGGTCTAGTATGAGTAGCTCCTTTAGGAGGAAGTTCTTCATCGGAAAAGGTAAGGAAAGGGTGAGTTAAGGCCTCAACCCCCATGAGAGATTGAACCTCTTAAGGCGTAGTCTCTATAGGCACTTCTTGCCCATTCAAAGCTTTTAGGAGTGTGTTGTGATGCTTGTGAGAGGCCATTAGCAAGCCCCTAAACGGATAAGTGTGCTTGAGTTTTTTTCAATTGGGTCGAGACCCTATCTTCTTCCTTTTCCTCCTTTCCATCGAGCCCAATAGGTTTTAACCCTTCCTCCAAATTCCTACCAAGGTGATCCTTCTCCAAAAAGGATGGTTTGTAATGCTTTCTACTCCTAGTGACATTTGCTACATCATCTTCTAGGATCCTCTTCTTCAACTCATACATTCCCTTAGGAACTATTCCGCACACGACTATGGCACTTTTCAACTTCTCAGTTTCTTCGTCCCAAATTCCTTGGATTTCGACCATGTTAATCTCAACTACTTCTATCAATTGGGATCAATCCCACTCAATCCCTTTGAACTCAACAAAATTCTAATATAGGGGGGGAGATCAGTGACAATTGAGCAAAGGATTCTTCCTAATGTTGGGCTTAGTGTTGATGTTTGGGTTTGACAAAGTTCCATTGTCTATCAAGTCTTGTATTTCATGCTTAAGGCAAAATCAATTGTCATTCTTATGGCCAAATTTCTTATGGAAGTGACAATACTCATTGAGTTTCCAAGTAGGAGGTACGGGTTTAGGCATTGGTGTGGGATTTAAAGGATTGAGAAATCACTAGGAAGTTAGGTTCTTATATGCTTGGGCAAGGGTCAGAAAATTCTTAGTGGGCTTTCTTTGTGAAGCTAGAGGTTTTTGGGGTATAATGGCACTCACATTCATGGGATTAAGTACTTTAGAAGTGGATACTCCTCCTCCATATGTCTTCTTCATTAAAGGCTTGTTTCCCCTTTTTCCAATTGTACATTATTGATGGCATCCTCAATCCTAGTTCCACAATCACACAATTCCCCAAAAGAACTAATAGGTGATGACAAAAGCCTACTATTATATTCTGGAAGCAAGTTCTTGATAATCATGTTGATTTGGTCCTTCAAATTTGGCCTATTTTCCATCTTGGAAGCTTTCCCCTTCCACCTTGTCATGTATTTGGAGAAAGTCTCCCTAACTCCTTGCTTAGTGATCTCCAAATCCCTTAAGGTTACATCAATCATGGTTTTTAAAATGAGTTGATCCACAAACAATTCTACTAGCTCATTCCACACCTTGGTATTGCTTGGATCCAAGTTATAGTACCACCTTGATGCTCCACCCATGAGTGACAGGGGAAATGCATGCAAGGTTTGCTTCTCATCCAACCTTTCATTTCGGCTATGCTTATGTACCTCCTAACATGTTGCTTAGGGTCTCCAGTCCCATCAATCTTTTCTGCGACAGAAATCTTGAACTTGGGAGGCAATGCAATAGAGCTTCGAAGTTTAGACCACCCATGTTGTAGAGACAATCATCCATCCCTTGAGCCTTGCGAAAGGCTAGTTGCATCTTTTCCTTCATAGCCACGATATCCATAGTAAGCTTCTCAAATTGTTTGTTCCTCTCATAATTAGCCTTATCCCTCTCATCCCATTCTTCCTTTTCTTCTTCCTCGTTTATCTCCACATGCACAGGCTTCTTGATCTTGCTCTCCCCTAGCTTAGAGAGACGACTTCTCATCTTTTTGAGAACCTCACTATGAACCTCTAAAGCTTTGTATATCTTTTCCTCATGTGAGTTATCAATTGGAGCAGCCATTTCTTCTCAAGGTATTTCTCCTTGAGGTATTTCTTCTTGAGGTACTTCTTCTTGAGGTATTTCTTCTTGAGGTATGATTTCAACCTTAACCAAGCACTTTTTGTTGAAAAGAAGTCCCATTTTTACTAAGCCCCCAATTAAAAGTTTCTTTTACTTAGATGTTCTTAGAAAGTCTTTAAGTCCAATTTAATGAAGGCCCAATTAGAAAGTCACTCCCTTTCCTCTGATGAGGCTTGCCCTTTGTTTCATAGGGCTTGGTCTGTTTACAATAAAACTCTCATCTCACACTCATGGGCTTTCATTAGAAAGTGCTTAGAGATTTTCAACCCTTTGTCTCAAATATAGGCCACAATGTATTCGTCACCTTTGGGCTCCTCCCTTTTTTATATTCATTGTCAAATTTTTGAAGTAGCCTTCTAGCTAGAATATATTGTGGCCTTCCTCTCAAGGCCCATGAATCTCTCATCATTTTAAACCTTTACATGCAACAAGGACGCCCAAGATTAGGGAGATTCATATTGACTTTGTAGGATCTTGGACGCAGGTCCATAGCATATTTGTTACCTTAGGCCCAAGACTTTCTTTTTCAAGAAATCTTTTTATTTTGGGCTTATGATTGCAAAATAGACTATGATCCTATGAACCTTTCAATTTAAGACATACCTTTGGATTTTGGGATAAGCCTCTTATATGTAAGAACTACTTTTCCTTTCATCCCAATATCTTAGGGTATACCAAAAACTTTTAAGTCATCCTTTTCAATTTTACATCTTTTATTTGTCTTTTAGAGGTAGGTGAACACAAGATATAAGGTTGAACAAACAAGAGATATAAAGGGTACCCTCTTTAATAGGACCTAAGATCTCTTTATGTGTGAGTAAGCTCCTTAAAGCTAAAGGGATAAATCAATAGGTCACTCACAACTAGGTGGGCCATGATTCCAACCTTAGGCCTAAATTGACTGTAATGGATTGGTGGCAAACCATTAATATACTCAAAGCCCATTATAGGCAATGGCACGGATTGGGAGTTGGTGGGATGAACTTCGGAAAGTCTTGGTCCGAATGGAGCCTCTACTGTCCCACTCATCACCAACCATGACAAAGGGACAAAAAAACCAAGTGAGAGTGTGTGCAAACAATACTAACAAGCCTTTATCAAAATTAGGAAAAAGAACACATTGGAGTCAAACTCTCTATCCCCAATGGAGTCGCCACTGTGGGCGCAAGTGTTCGCGACCACCTTCGTGGGAAGTACGCCTTAACCTAGGGTGAACCATGGCAAAGGGTGTAAATGGAGTCGCCACCTAGATTAGGTCTAAGAACCATAAATATAGCGCCTTTGTGGAAGGATTGATCTTTACCAAAGTACGTGTCTAGAGTTTAGGTATGGGGATGGGAAGGTGTTAGGCACCCAACCCGACCTGACTTGTGGATCGACCTTCACTTATTGTGTTCCAAACCTTAATCTTGTTAAAGGTATATTTAACATGTTATTCTAATTCACACACAATCTAATATGCATCTAAAAGCAAACAACATGGCATAATCATCCTCAAGCCTAGCATTCATCTATCATGGTATTAAGCATACATTACCAAAGGCAGAAACATCGTAAAACATATTCAGATAAACATGTCTAGATAACCAAGCACCAGAACCATGGTATTCCACCAAGCATATTCATGTTCATCAACCATATCATGTTCATCATCCAAATCAAATGCATGTTCATGTAATTATGCATGACTTACCTCACTTACCTCGTTGCATCACAGCACCTATGCATCAATGCATGTTTATGGTATTCAAACAAACTAAAACCCTAATAAACATCCAAGAGATAAAACAAGACAAAAAGAAACAAAATAGATAGATAAATACTTAGAGATATGAAAACTAGGTTAAATAGAGGCTAAACATGTAAGGAAAACAAGGAAAGAACAAACATGAGCGAATTAAGGTTTCTAGGCATGAGTATGCGTGCGCATACAAAAGGTATGAGTGCACATCTCAACTGTATGCGTACACACACTTTGAGTATGCGTATGCATTCAAAAAGCATGCACACGCATACACACCCGAAACCCTAACCCAGAAACTCAGGACAAAAACAGAAAGAAGACAAGAAATCTAACAACCTAACATGCTTCAAACATAAACACTACGTAAACCTAGACTAAACAAACATGTTAAAATATTAAAACATATATATACAACACAGAAAACAAAGAAAAGTGAAGAGCTAAAGTTAGAACCTTTACCTCAATACTAAAACTCTTTAGAGCTTGATTTTGACCATTTCCCTCAGTCAATCTATTCATAACCAAATCAAAATGGGTTAGCAAACTTCAGAACTAGAAAATCAAGATTAGAAAATGTCCTAATCAAGTAAAATTGGACTTAAGGGTTTTGTGAAAAATCCCTCTTTGATTCACTATTTTTTAGTGAATCTTGTGTGTTTTACCACCATTTTCGTCATCCTTTGAAAAAGTGCCTTTTATGGGTATATATAGTCGAAAAATAGGGGTTTGAAGCAGCTCCCAGACAATGTGGGATTCGTTCCAAACTAGAATTAAGTGTAAAAAGCTTTCCATACATAGTTTCTAGAACCCTAGCTATGTACTCATGGCTTAAATGTGTGTACGCATACATGTGTATGCATGCACACACTATAGGGTTTCCAGTGGCCTTTCTTTTCCAAAAAAAAGTTTTATTCTTCCAGAAATAAGTTATATTTTCCACAAATACTTTCCTCAAGTCAATTTTCATGAGATTGGGCCCTAAACCAACCTTGGACTTTAGAGTACTACCATCATCGAGGAATGGGGGCCCGAGTCGTAAGAAGTACAAAATGTGGTGTCTACAATGGCAATGAGGAAACCAACATGTAATTGTTGTTAGGATTAGTGCCCTTAAGTCCTATTGTTTGATGCTATATGTAATATTATATATGACATTATGTATGACATGATGTATTACTTAATATTGTAATTAATAAATTTGTTTTATTATTATCTGAAATAATGGTAACATGAATATTTGGACATTATCATAAAGTCCATGAGATGCGTAGTATGTGATTTATGTTATTTAGTCACAGAAGATATAAGTCACAAGTTCTTTGTAAACTCAAAATTTTAGTTAGTAGTCGGTGATGAAATTGGGCATTTCATCTGCGAAGACTATAACATATCAACTAAGATGATTTGTCTTGATCATGGAAGTGGTGACTTCTAGTTAATATGTTGATATGTCTTAAGAATTAAGACATATTGAACTGGACCGCTGTGAGATTTATTATTCTCGTAACAACTGTCAATTGAATAATGAATCTCACGACTTATATTAACATGAACTCTTAATCCTGAGAGAATAATGGACCTGATCATGGAATGTAGGTTGCTTTGATATATCAAGAGTGAGATCTAAAGTAACGTTCAAAACCTCAGTATGTTGGGCAGTCACATTTAGTGTTGATGGAACATATATTCTCAAGATGGAATTCATAGTCTCTTAACGGAGATATAAAATATTCCCTTGAGATAAGTTTAATGGGTTCAGTTATTCAGAGAGTTAGGCCTAAACACTTTAGTAAGAAATTACTAAAGTATATATTTATGAAATTGGATTTTATAAATATATGGTGAATAACTTAAAAGGATTAAACCGGGTACTCAAGGATTAAGATGTAGTAATCTACAAAGTGGCAGTCTACATTTATGACTTTGTATTACTACAAATATTTTATGAAGGGGTTGCATGTACAATAAAGTCTTGGGATATAATTTATAGATAAGGCCTAGAGTGCAACTATATTTATATAGTGGTATTAAATGTAGTTAATGGTAATTTTGGACTTGTCAAGAGTTGACAGAAAAGTCCAAGGCCTGTTGGAGCTAGTGTCTTATTGGTCTCTTTTGGTCCCACTCCAAACCACATACTAGAGCCTAAAAGGCTAGCCCAATTAGATAATCAGTTATAAGGAGAGAAACATACAGAATTTTGTAACTAAAAACTTGCATGAAATGGTGTATGTGAGTATTGGACACTCTCTAATTCTCTCTTGAACAAATTCATATTACTGATTGAGAGACCACACATCTTGGGCATTAGTGGAATTGGAGTGAAGATTAAAAGTATTCCCAAGTGCTTACAATCTTTGTTTTGAAATTCATCACACCAAGGTACACTCTCTTGTTCTCATATTCTGAAATTTACATAGCACATGTTATCAATTTCGAATGAAGTAGATCCGTTAATTTTCCGCTGCGCACATGCATTTTTCCATGAATTGCTTCTCCACTTCTTCCTTGATCTTCAGGATGGTTTCGGACTTTGTCCTTCTGAAAGCTTGCCGCACTTGAGGGCATTCAAGCTTAATCAGAATTCTATGGACAACAATCTCTGTATCTAAACCTGGCATGTCTTGATAAGACCAAACAAAAATTTCCTTGAATTCCTAAACAGAGCTATAAGCTCATCTCTCATACCTTTGGGAAAGTTTATCCCGATCTTAACAAGTTTTTCCTTTTCACCTTCTTCAGCCAGGTTTACCATCTCTATCTCTTCTATATTAGGCTTGGACCATTCACCTTCCCTTTTTAGTGCTTCAAGAATGTCTCAAGGTAAACTCGGTATCTCTTCCAAACCTTCGATATCATGATCCAGGTCTATTGTTTCTTATCACATCATTTACATCCTCATGATGGCAAAAAGATGGTGTACCCACTTGGGAATCAAAACTTATCCTATAGAACAGACCAGATATAGAGAAACATAAGATAATTTGCACACACATTCATAATAAAGCGGTAAAAAAGTGATGCAAGAATTTTCCTGAGTAATACGCTGAATATTTCATTAATAGATTACATGTAAGGGGAGAACAAAGTTAATGCCTAACAATGATAAAAGGGAAATGCTTTTTCAGGAAAATAAACTGGGGAGAAAAAAGGGAATACAGATAAGCAAGAAATAAAGGGAATAATTAAGCATGCAAAATAAACTAGATATGTCATTCCAACCCTCTTGGGTGATTGGGAAATCCAACCACTCAAGGAAGGAATACTCCTTACTTAGCCAGTGCAATCATAAAGCAAGGATCAATGGTTTAAAGGCCCATCATCTTGCTTGGTTGCCCTGGTCGGATAGTAGAAATTGAACCATCTTTAGAGGATATGATTTTGTTCACTGAGAATTCCTCAGGATAGAGCCAGATAATACAAGCTAGATCAAACTCTTCATCTTCCACTTTCTGGAAAGGTTCTTGTATGATGACTTCAATTGGAGCCAGAAAAGTGACATTGATGTGGGGAATAGACACCCCTAGGCTAGCAAGCCTCTTCTTCCCTCCTCTAGAAGCCTGAAAGAGTTGTTTATAAGTGGGCTTATATCCCAGATTGAATCCTGCCTTGTTATCTGAAAGCTCGATTAGAATAGGGATTCACCTATGGCTCCAAGGTTCTGGCCTAACTTGTACCCAAACTTGAGCATCTCCTTGGTGGCCATTCAAACTATTGCAGGCCATCCTGAATTAGCCTCAAAAGCATTGTGAATCATAGAAACTAGCTTGAAGCTATAGAAAGATGCTTCTGGAAAGGCATTAGCATCAATGTAGGGCATAGATAACTCCTAATAGATAGTCATGTGCTCCTCTATAATAATGGTCACCAACTGATTCTCATATATGAACTTGAGTCTTCGGTGGAGGGTAGATGGAACTGCACATGCTGCATGCAACCAGGGTCTTCGCAAAAGCATGTTTTACAAAGAATCCACCTTAATCACTTGGAAGTTAACCATGAAAGATCTTGGGCCAACCTCAATCATTAAACTCAATCTTGCCTTGTATTTCTTAGTGTGTTCCATCAAAAGCTCTAATAATCATGGCACTAGACCGGATAAAGGATACATCCACTTTCAGGTGTTCTGGAGTAGCCATCGGGCAAACATTCAAAGCTAACCCGTTGTCAATCAAAATCCTTGTAACGATCATGCCTTCGCATTTAACTACGATGTGCATGGCCAAAATATGCTCATTGCCTTCTAGAGGTAGCTGGTCATCTAAAAAAGCAATCTAGTTAGTAGCCAACACCAACAACATCATACTCTCAAAGGAGGAATCAGTAATACCAGCAGGGACATGTGTTTCCTTCAACAATTTCAACAGGGCTTTACGGTGGACTTTAAAAGATGACAATAAAACCAAAATAGAAATTTGGGTTGGAGACTTGTTCAACTACTGGATCACACTATAGTCAGCCTTTTGAATAGTCCTTAAGAATTCCTCGGCCTCTTCAGTGGTGACCTTATTCCTAACTAGTTCGGTTGTACCCTTGCCAAGCTCTTTCCTTCTTTTCTCTAATTCCTCAAAAGTATAACATCAACCACTCCTAGTGAGCCCAACTAAACCCGAAGAGATGTTCGAGCAAACTTCTTCTTTCCCGATACGCCAGGTACGGGTAGAGATCATACTTATATCATAGTTCCATGGAACATAGTGATCATCCTTATAAGGAATCGGTTTTGGCATACGAAGAATTAAGCCCTCTTAAGTTTGCAAATTAGGTGCCAAAGAAAAAGTTTTCGAACTGACAGTGACAGGACTAGGAAATAAAGTCTAATACCTTTAGCCAAATACCCCAGAACCTCATTGAATAGGCCTTGGTAAGATCAAAGAAGCGAAAACTCGGATGGTGGGAACAGTCTAGGCTTCTTTTGGAACAAGCCCTGGAGACAGCTCTATAATCTCCTCAGTAACAACTAAGGACGGAACAGTTACCTCCTTCAAGCCAAACACCCTAGCATTCCCATGAACGGGCATTGGCAAGATTAGTGGGTAGAACCCTTAATGGCAGACAAAGCCTATTCCTTCTTTAGAGCTAACACTTCTGAATCTAGGGATGACTCCACCATTTCTTCAATATTGACCAAAGTTTGGGGACCTGAAGGACTCATCCCTATAAGGACCTTGCAAACGTGGTCCTTCAAATACTCATCCTAATCCTTTCTTAAACCTGTAGATATAGCACTATGGCTAGTTCCTTCTTGTAATCCTAGAGGACATAGGTCAGTTGCCATGCAATCACCCTTGTGTACGACTTGTCTTTCTATGCCACAAGCAGCTAAACTCTAGACTTGAGCTCTAAGCATCTTACAATCAAACAGAGCATGTTTCTTCCCACTTTCACAAAATGAGCAAACTTCCCAATCAAATCCTGGGCTCCTATATTTTCCAAAGCAATATGGCTTTCCTAAGCTAAAGCCCTCAACGTACTTTCCAAGGGAACAAGGGGGATGAGAAATCCAGAACCCTTTCTTCCACTATAGAGATGACACATTCACATTCCCTTATAGATGAGGAGGCAAGGGATTAGTGACAACATTTAGCCTCAGAAGGTCTTCAAATTGCAACAGCTTGTTGTTGATCAAGTCTTGGATTTGGAGTTTAAAAGGTATACACTCTTCCAAGGAATGCCCTTCGACCCCAAAATGGTTTTCACACTTCTTACACGGATCGAAACCGGGTAGAGGAGGACCATCCCTTTGTCTAGCGAAAAGGGGAGTCACCAACTTCTTTTCTAGCAAATAAGGATAAAGCTCTAACATGGACATCGATAAAAGGTGAAATTTCCGCATCTCTTTCCTAGGATACTGGGGTTGATCAAGTCTTCCCCTTCAGTTGAATGCTTTGTGAGGTGTCTGAGCTAGCTAAGCCTGCTACAGAAATGACTGAACAATCAGAGCAACATAAGTAGAAGTAGAACCCTTTGATCAATCAAACGTCCTAGCAACCATATGGACATTGGCTTCCTTCCCCTTATGGCAAGATACCTTCTTTACCTATTGTTCTATCATGGAATGCAAAGCATCAGGATCGACTATCTTCTTGCTCCTAATTCCCCCTCAATATGCTTCCCAATGAGAATCAAGTTTTCAAAATGCGTGACTTGGGCACTAATCATCTTCTTATAGTAGGAAGGCTTAAGGTTGCCGATGAACCACTTGAACATCTCTTCTTCCATCATAGGAGGAAGCACCTGTGCAGCTAATTCACGCCTCCTCTAGGCATACTCTCAGAAAGATTCTCCACTTTTCTTTTCTGCTCTCTGAACTGTTGTACGATCAAGAGCTATCTCAGTGTTGAAATGGTAATAACCCAAGAAGGCATTGGCCATTTCCCTCCAACTTAAGGTCTTTTACAATCTCAAATACCATGTGGTTGTAGGGCCAATTAAACTATCCAGAAAAACCTGACTAAGCAAAGGTGGATTATCCCCATAGAGTACCATCTTTCTATAGAACATGCACACATGAGCATAAGGATAACCAGTGTCATCATACTTTACAAACTCACGTGTCTTAAACTTAAGAGGCATGAAAACCTGGGGGAAGCTGGTCAAACTGTCAAAGTCGACACTCCCACGGGAACTAGAACCTAGATGATGTAAATCTTTTCCTCATCTAACTCTTTACCTGACTATAACCAGATTTTGAGGTCTTATCCTTAGAATGATCAATTTCCTTGTTGCCTCCCTGCGGGCCAGTTAGTGGTACAATCTGATCATTATTCTGGTAAAGCGGTGGTGTCTCATTATCTAGTGGAGATATAAGATCTTGCCTTTCTGAAGTGCAAGCAGAATGGAAAGAACCTAGAGTAAAGCACAACTTTTCAACGTAAGCAAGACTTGCAAATGGAAACGGGACACTTTCCCCTTGACTCATTTTTGAAAACAAACCTAACAAGGATATCCTACCTTAAGCTTGGATGTTCACTTGGCTTGGCTTTGCCTAATCCTTACTGGGAGAGTCTGACTACTCTAGGCCAACTATATGAGACATGGTCAAAAGGGTTTCTCCATCCTATCCCTATGAGGGACCTCAATCATCAAATCCTTCCCTTCATAGAAGTTGTGGGATAGAGCGGATCAAAGGGGGCCTTTTCAACAACTTCTGTCCACCCATTGACCCAAAAGTACCTACAATTCGATGTCCCAATAACTATCTAAGGTATGCAGGTCAAACATTGGCCTTGAGCACTAGGTCTGGGTTTGACCAAAAATGAGTGGTATGTTATGCATTTTGAAATGAAAGGAGAAAGACTTTCCAACAACACAATAGATATATAAATAGATAAAGGTGTAGCAGAAATTAAATCTTACTACCTTAATTTTGCACATTTGAAGGAAAGTTGTAAAGCATGCTTACAAAAGCAGGAAAGCTTACAACATGCACAAAAATATCTTAAAGCTAGTTTTGAAAACCAATTTTATGAAAATATATATATATTAGAAAATACTTTTTTTTTTTGTTTTTGAAAATAGTTTACTAGATATAGTGAAAAAAAATTTCAAAAAGAAAGTCCCGAAGGCTAATAATGCCAATTTCAAATTTTTTGAAAGCCAATGACCCAAGATTCAGAGCAAACCAAAAGCTCTAAAGGCTTTCTTTAATGGTATGTTTGGTAACTGTTTTTTCCCCTTATTTTATGTTTCCATAAACAATTTTTTATTTTTAAAACTAAAAAACTTGTTTGGCAATACAAAATGGACAAAAACAAAAACTATTTTCAAAACTCAATTTGTGAAGGAAATTGAAAACAGGCAAAAGATTGTTTTCAGTGTCAAGTTTCAAAAGCCAATGAAAACACGCACCTGATTTTATGAATCCGTCTCATTTAATGAGTTAGCACCAAAATTTGAATCTTAGTAACAACATATTTTAGTATTTTCTGTTTTTTTCTTCAGAAAAATATTTCTTTTTATTTCAACTAACCAAACATGTTTTTTTATTTCAAAAATACAAGAAAATTGTTGACCTTGTAGAGTTAAAGAGAGCATGCAATTGTTATCAAACAAAGAGAGCCAAACGAGGGCAAACAAACATGTTATCAAACAAAAAAGGGTGTCCTAGGAGGACAAATGTAGGTTTGGATCACTCGTCCATAGTTCCATTGGATTGGAGTATGGATGACACACATGCCATCAAGCAAAATTCCTAAAAGGGACTCGAGGTCTTTTGTATCAAAGACAGGTGTGAACTCGCACGAGATAACAGGAATTAGGCTTGATAACACAAGTAAGCAAGGACTCATCCATGAACATGTAGGCAAGCATGCAAAAATGCAAAGAAGCAAAGAAAGCCAAATGGGTGACACAAAGCAAGAAAGGAAAGCATAACATCATTGAATAGAGTGGAGAAAGTTGTGTATCAAGCACACCAACATCACGGAGATGTGTCTCACAAGCGATCACATCCAAACCAACCACAAGAGAGATAGATGCACTACATAAGAAAATGGCCCTAAATACCGACAAGCACAAGCCCACGGAAGGCACCAAGCATGGAAAAAGCTAGATTTAAGCTGGCAAACATGGATATAAAGTGGGAAGCAAACAAGCATACATGCATAAAGGAAATTATCCAAACCCTTTGATGTAGGCCTAGACCACAAGATCTAGATCTAAACCTTACCTAAAGGGCCAAAACGCAAGAAAGAGATATATCAAGAGACAAAAAGGCTATGGAAGCACATGGCATAGCAACCAACATGTAGATCTAGACATATGAACATGGCATGGAGCACACAAAGATATAGATCCCAGCATAAACATGGCAAAGAGAAAATAAACATGTAGATCTAAGCATGAATATGGCAAAAAGAACCTAGGCATATCTAAGCACAAACATAGTATTTAGGCATATCCTAGCCCAAGAAGGCTAGGCCAGTATCATCAAAGCAATAAAACAGTTAAAAAGCAAGTAGACATGCTAGGAAAGCAATAAATCATGCTAGGAAGCAAGATAAAGCAAAGATATACTAAGGAAAACAATAAAGCATGTTATGAAGCAAGATAAAGAAAATGGTGTAGATTGTAGCTAAAAAGCTACATCTACACCCTTAAAACCTCAATTCTAAGGCCCTAAGACCAAGGAGAGGAAAAAGAGTGCAAGAACACTACCTTTTGATTGTTGAGAAAAGAGAGGAATCAAAGTTTTTTGGATGTGTTTGGGAGAGAATTTAGAGAGGAAAAAAGAAAGGATCTACCTAGAAAAGTGCTCCAAAACCCAAAATCATTTTTTTCTTATCTGGGGGGGCTCTGGGGGTATTTATAGCTGAAAAGTGACCCTTCGGCTTCTGGCAACCACTAAGTAATTGTTGGTTGGGTCCGGTGGCCCTTTAGAGGCCATCAGGCCTAATGCAAACATTAGCAATCCTAGCTTATTCCCTGCTTTGACTTCGGATGCATATTTGAAGGCCTTCCCAAACTCCGATTGAGCTTATCTTAGTGTTCCTGGCAAGATTTGGATGTCTAGTTTCCAAAACACTAAAGCAAATGAAATTCTGACGGTCAGATCAAAAGTTATGGCCTTGGGAAGCGAGCTGATGTGCTTTGCAAGATTTTCAAGATATCTCAACCGTTTTAACTCCGATTTCAACCCATGAATAGTTGTTTGAAAAGGAATTCAGTAATCTTCGCAATGACACTAGTTTCAACCCATTCTGTCGGTCAGATCAAAATTAGGATTTTTGGTGCCTTTGGGGGTCACCCTCGAGTCAAACTTGGTCAAAGATGACAAAAATCACCAAGTTGCTCGGGTTTGATGTAGAAACATGAAAAAAATTGTTTTGGGATTATTTTGACCAGATTTAACTTTCAGTTAACCTAAGGTTAACAAAGGGCATTTTGGTCAATTTGACTTGAAATGGCATTTCGAGTGCTCCAATGCCCGAACGGGTTGTGCCATGTCAGTCTAGATATTTTTTATGATCCTATGGAAGAAAGTTAATATTTTTAGAATTTTCTGGGTTCGGCTTGCAAATTGAGGGTGGACAAAATACGGTATCTACAACAAGTTTTTGTAACTATGTATACGACATGTGTCAGTATGTTTATACTAAGGCAGGCCGTGGCTCACTGAAGTATCAAAACATTGATGTGTGTTGCATACACAGGGAAACCAATGTCACTAGCTAACATGGATAGGGGCAATCACACCGTGATAGTCATACACACAATGTAGCATGAATATGCATCTGCAGCATAAGCCTTGAATGCATACCCACACTCCAAGGTCAAGAGCGCCCGTGATCAGGAAGGGGTTGCCTTCCTAACCACATGCGTTCATCATACAAAGTGCATGGCATATATATATATATATATATATATATATATATATATATATATATATCATGCACAATGCAAACACACCAAACAGAAAAGTAAATCAGATATTGCTAACATTCAAAGGGAATGGCCCAAGCAAGGTACTGGAAAAACAACTTGAATCTAGAAAGCTATAGACATGGTTCTAAAAGAAAAGGCTAAGAAAGAGAGAGAGGACCCCACAGAGAGGCTAAGCCTACTAATCTACTAATCTTTGCCCTTTTTTCTTGCATTTAGAAGTTGCGTCTATGCTTTGTGCATACATGCAACAAACAAAGGAAACACAAGCAACAAACAAGCCAAAAGATAACAAAGAAGTATGGAAAGCATGAAGCAAACAAGCAAGGAAAACGAACAAAGGAAAGAAGATATGCTAACAAGCAAGCAAGGAAAGAACTATGCTTAAGAAGGACTATGCTTAGATTGGAGTACAGACAACACCTATGCCATCAAGCAAAGTTCTTAAGAAGGACTTAAAATTTTGTGTATAAAGACGGGTGTAAACTTGCACAAAATCATGGGTATGAACTATGCTTAATGACACAAACAAACAAGCAAGCAAAGACACATGCATGAACATGCAAACAAAGATGCAAGGATGCAAAAAAAAAAAGCAAGGGAACCAAACGAGGTGGCACAAAGCAAGCAAGCTAAAAGAGTCAAAGCATGTTATCACACAAGGATAAAGCTAATCATGTTATAAGGCACATACAAGGCTAACATGAGAAACCCTAACATGCAAAGCTAAACAAAGGAGAGAAAGGCATGCAACAAGCATGCTGACATAACTAAGATGCAATCTCACCACCTGGTTGCATCCAAACAAGCCATAAAAGGGGAAAGGATGCAACCAAACAAACAAAACAGCACTAAAGGTGCAAATACACATACAAAAAGGGAAACAAAAGCATGTGAAGCAAAGCAAGTATGCAAAGCCTAGATCTAAGCATACAAGCGTGGATCTAAAGACAAAGGCATGGATCTAAACATGGAACATGCAAACAAGGCATCACAAGGATGGATCTAAGGAAAGGAACACACAAAAATCATGTAAAAGAGTAAACAAAGCATAAGCATGAAAGAAGGAACTAATCCAAACCACTTCATTGTACTTGGGAGTATGGATGTAGGCCTAGACCACTAGATCTAGATCTACACCCTACCCAAAGGCAAAACACAAGAAAAATGCATAAGCAAAACATTTAAAGCTATAAAAGCACTATGCATAGCATCCAAACAAAGCATTTAAACACATAAACATAGCAAAGAGCACAAGGAAAGATATTTAGATATATCCTCGCCTAAGAAGACCAACAACATCAAAGCAATAAAACAAGCTGAGAAAGCCTTAAAACATGCTAGGAAAGCAATAAAAAATGCTAAGAAGCAATAGACATGCTAGGAAAACAATAGACATGCTAGGAAAGCAATAAAGAGCTATAAATTAAATAGGTGTAGAATGTAGCTAAAAAGCTACATCTACATCCCCAAACTTCAAAACCAAGGTTTATGGACTAAGGAGGAGGAGAAGGGAACAAGAACACTACCTCTTGATGTATAGAAAAAGGGAGAATCAAAGATTTATTTGTGTGTGTTTAAGAGATAATTTAGGAGAAAAGAGAGAGAGAGAGAGAGAGAGAGAGAGGTGCTCCAAAAAATTTCTTTGAATGCCAAAATTTCATTTTTTCAATTCTGGGAGCTGGGGGACTTACATTTTTTTTTTATGTGACTGTTCAGCTGTCGACGTGCACTAAGTGCATGCCGTCCGTACCTAGCATGCACTTAGTGCACGCTAGTCACTTTTGCTGACATCAGCAGTCTTGTCCCTTCCAACTCATTCTGACGGTCAAATCAAAATTAGGATTTTAGTCGTTCTTGGGAGTCAACCTCGGATCAAACTTGGTCAAAGTAGACAAAAATTTTCGATAACCTCAGGTTTGATGTAAAAACATGGAAAATGTTGTTTTGGTGTGGTTTTGACCAATTTTGACCTTCGGTCAACCCTGGGTTAACCAAGGGCATTTTGGTCATTTTGACCTAAAATGGTACTTTGAGTGCTTCAACACTTGAATGAGTTAAACCATGCCAATCTAGATGATCCCATGGTCCCCCCCCAGTAAAAAAGTGATATTTTTGAAATTTTCAATGTCTAGTACACAAATCGAGAGTGGACAAAATACAGTATCCACTGTCTATCTAGGAATTTATAAAAACAGTAAGGAAAAAGCTTATAAGAACAATTACACTGTTGTTTCTATATAATAAAAAAAAAATGCTGAAATTTGATGCAATTACTTGGAAAATAAATCTAGGACAGACAAAATACAATATCCACAGCGGCTATCCAAAGAATTGATAAAAACATTAAAGAAAAGCTTATAAGAACAATTACGATGTTGTTTCTAAAAACATGCTGAAATTTGATGCAATTACTTGGCAAATATAAACATGAAATGCATTTCGCACAACTACAACTTCTTAGCCATATTTTTTATTATACGGCATATGATTTGAAGTTTTGAACTAATAAAATTTACGTTTTTAATTAAATTTTAATTTAAGATTTTACTCCTATGAAATAAAATACCAAACAGTCTTTCTTCTAAAAAAATTAAAATTAAAATTATCTTTTATTGGGCTAATTAAAATTAATTAAAGTATTCATGTCATGCAAGCCTATTGAAAGATCATCTTTTAACCAATAAAAATTACTATTATCTTGGTTAGAGTTCTGATTTAGACTGTTACAAAAGGACCATCCACAAACAATCACAGGTCCCTGATATATCACACAACAGATAAAGGCGCATGAACTATGAATCATGAGCTAACGATTGAACCTCGCAATTGTTCCCCAGCTGGATCTTAAATTGATGTATCGCACTTTTTAGTTTCACACTTGTCCTCCTGTTTTAGTTTAGGTTTAGTGCCTAGCGTCTCTTACTGCACTAAAATGGTCAAAACAGTTTTTTTTTTTTTTTTTTTTTTGAAAGGAAAACAGGTTTATACTGATATGATAAATTTTGTAATTTTTGATCAATTATCAATAAAGTATTCTACGTTTTACCCCAAAAAAAAAAAAAATCTCATATGATAATCATGAGTTAATTTTGAAAATATTCAAGATCTCATATGATAATTATGAGTTCATTTTGAAAATCTTCACCTATGTTAAATTAGCATTGAGTGCTAAAAAAATGAAATTTTCATTCTCCAAAGTAAGGTACTAGACGTTTCAAATCTAAAAGGTCATGAAATCCACAAATCTAAATCCTTTATCACTTCAAAATTCAAACTATAAACAAAATATTTAGTTTTAGGAGAAATTACACTTTATTACCTTAAACTATACATCAGATTACACTTTGCACCATAAACTATTTGAATGCACACTTTGCACCCTAAATTATCACACTAATAATGACACTTTACACCCTAATGTTAGTTTCACAGTTAAGTTATACAGAAATAAATAGCACAGGATTTACACATGATTTTCATTCAGGTGGAACAAAATTATAAAAATTATAAGATAAAGACGCCCTTTTCACAGACAATTAGGCTGCGTTTGGTTCAATGTAAATCGAATTCCGAGTGTAAAATGAATGCAGGGGAAAATGAATTCCAGTAAAGAAAATAAAATCCGGGCGTTTGGGTGTGCAATGGAAAATAGTTCTGAAAACGATTTTCAGTATTTGGTAACATTCTAAAAATGCTATTTTCCTACAAATTTTTCACATTTTCTAAGTTTCCAAATAAATTTTATATTAGAAAATCCACCACCACCCACAGAAAATTCACCACTATTCACACAAAACCCACCACCACACAATACGAAAACCACCAAAACACCACCACAACAACAACAAAAAAATCAGAGATCAAAGAGAGAAAGCAAATCAGCGAATGGCGGACAACGAGATCGAGACAAGGCAATCTGATCTAGAGGGCGGTGATGACCTGACCCAAAGGAGGACGCCGCGATCTTGACCAGACGATCTCGACGACGCGATCTCACCGACATGTCTGGGGTTGGGGCGTGATCTCTAGCTCACTCTCTACTCTCTCTCTCTCTCTCTCTCTCTCTTTGCGCGTCTGAGTCCAAAAATGGTTTGAAGTGAAAATAGAAATGTAAAACAAATATTTACAGTCAAATGAAATTGTTTTCTGAAAAATTTTATTTTTCATGCCTCACTCTCTACAGTGTGGTATAAAATGATTTCCTAAAATAATTTTACGCCAAAACAAACGCAGCCTTAACACAAAAACTTTTCCTTATTTTTTCCACAACTTTCGCTTGCGTGCAATCCAGCCCTCTCCCTAAATCAAGTCTCTGTAACCCTAAAATCCCCAAATCAAAAATAGGTTTACACCACTCCACCATTGCTCCACCACCTTGGTACCACTGTTCTCTATGGTTTCATTCTCTACTTGGAAGGACCCTAACCTCGCATACTGCTACCACCTGATTTGCCGGAGAAATTTATGCTCTGCCTCGAGCTCCGACACCTTAGTAGCCGAAAAAGATGGGAAACCAAATAATTGAGAAGTTGTGAGCAAGAAAGAGGAGGAAGAGGAAGACTTGAAATCTTGGATGCACAAGAATGGCCTCCCACCTTGCAAGGTTTTGCCTAAGGAAAAGCCCTCTCCCGATGAGAAGCACCGTCCAATACATCACGTAGCTGCTGATCATAATATGTGACTCTTTCTTTGATGGGTTTGGTTTGGTTTCTTTTATTGGTATTGCTATTTTAGGTGGGCAATGTTGCATTCTCTGTTCAGAGGTGGGACCATTGTAGGCAAGGTGCACCTTTTGTTATGAGAGCATTTGTTCTTCTTCTTGTTTCCAATCTTGGATTTTGACTAGTTGAGATGTTGTTAATTCTTGGAGTTAGAGCCTGTTGAAAGACGAAGAATGTGAGTTAAAGTTGGATTTTTGGTTTGACGGTAGAGACAGTAATAAATTGGAGCCTATTAGGAATAATGTGCAGTGTTGTTTATTAAGCACAATGCGAGAAATTAAAGGCTCTGAAGGTGTCGGAGCGCTTTACCCGTATCGCGCTACACACACGAGAGAGAGAGGGAGCAGGAAAATAAAAGAAAGAAATAAGCTTTTGTTTTTTAATTGTTTATGAAGAGGGTGTTTTTGTCTTTTAATTTTATTCACCTAAGTCAAAATTATGTGTAAATCATGGACTATTAATTTCCATTTAACTTAACAGTGAAACAAACAACTGGATTTAAAGTGTTATAAGTGTGATAGTTTAGGGTGTAAAATATACATTCGAATAGTTTAAGGTATAAAGTGTAATCTAATATATAATTTAGGAAAGTTAAATGTAATTTCCTCTTAGTTTTAAGCATTAGAATCCAAAATTCTCGTGGGTTTAAATTCTGTTCTCCAAGCATACCAAAAAGGACTTTTAGAAGTGTGGTGTGTTTTTGTGTTAGAACATTTTTTCCTCTCTCCTGTGTGTGTTTGTTTCTCAAAAAAAAAGAATGGATAATAGTCTCACATTGCTTAAAAGAGTGTTATATATAATATAACTTGTCTCACCCTCCCTTAAAAGTTACCATGACTTTTGAGTGGAGTTGTGGTATGCTTTTGTGTTAAAACCTCTTTCACTCTCCCATATTTGTGTTTGTTTCTCAAAAAAAAAAAAAAAAAAAAAAAAAAAAAAAAAAAAGAAGACACTTCTAGAAGTGTGATTTAAGAGCTTAGACAGAAAATCTTTTTTAACCAAATTACACCTAAGCAAAAGATCCTAATTTCTACCGAACTAAGCTCTCATACATTGATTGCCTGTAACAAAATGGGCAATTTATCAGTGTGCAAATAAATAGATAACTTGTGGGCTAGATTTGGCACGCGCCAATCTTTTCGGATAGGGCTTTTATTTATTTTTATGATTTAATGATATTATTTACTGTAATATTTATATATGTAGTTTTAGGTGTGAAAAAAATATGTATTTGTCACGTGCCATTTATTTCGGGGATAGCTTCCCACGTGCCCTTCTAACCGCAAATAGATTGTATACAAATCTAACCTCTCCATCAAGATTTTCCGGCTAGCCATTAACGAAGCAAATCCCACGCTGAAAAGAGAACTTTAACCAAAATAATTTAAAGCAAAAAAACAAAGAAAGAAAAACTTAAAAATACACTTACATGAAATTAAAAATAAGACAAAAATAGTTATCTTTATCTTTAAAATAAATAAATAAATAAATAATGGTAAGTTTAACTGATTTTAGAAATTTAGGCAAGTATTTTATGACCTCCTTAACTTATTTGGTAAGTGAACTTTTTTTTTTTTTTTTTGGAGAAAGTATTACTGTAGTTTTTTTTTTTATTTGAAAAACACACACATATATATAGGAGAAGGAGGATGAGATAAGGGAATACACTCACAAAAAAAAGTATTACTGTAGTTTTAGAGTAACTAACATGACAAAAATAGTGTTATCATTGGTCGTTAGTTAAATAAACCATATGATATGTATTATTGTATTTAATTGGAGAAGTTAAGATTCATTGCATTGAATTTTAATGATCTAGATTTTATCATATTATTGATATTTAAATAAATATTACTTAGAGGCTAAAAGAAATAAATAAATATTACTTATCATGATTGACAATGCAAGAAAATCTGAACCATGCATTATCTATGAGTGATTAAGATTTTAAAAGTTTATGATTAAGTTTTTCTAAAATCTCTTATTATATTTCCTAGTGTACATTATTTCAAATTTGTTTTCAAAATAGAGAAGAGAAATTCACTTTAGTAAAAAAATAATGGAAAAACTTAAAGAATGCCCTAAAAATATCGATTTAAAATGTATATTTAAAAGATTTTTATGGGAAAAAATAATTAATTTTTTTGATGATTTTTTATATTTTCCATAAAAATAATGTTGAAATTTTTCTAAAATGATTTATTAATAATTTTTTTAAGGACATCCATTAATATAATCCAAAAACAATTCTCCTGTATTTAAACTTAGATATATCACTATATTATTTAAAAATAGTTACATTTCTTTTTATCATTTTTAAAATCAATAAAAATTTAAATAGTAATAGATAAAAGTGACATTATATTCAAAAAAAAAAAAAAAAAAATTAAATGGATTTAAACTCAAAAGAATGAAGAATCTTGTTCAGTCTACTATGTGACATTTCATAAAAAAACAAGCTAATTAACTTATGAAATAGGTCACTAAAAGTACACGTGCATAATTTTATCAGTTATCACGGGAATAGCACACAATCGAATTCTGTTTGGAGTTATTTTTTTAAAATATAAATTAATTAAAAAAAAAAAAAAAAAAAAAAAAAAAAAAAAAAAAAAAAAACCTCTCTTCAAAACTCTGTCTTCTCATTTTTAAGGAAAGAAAATAAAGTAGTGTCATGAAGTGTCTTTTAAGGCCTTATTAGCTCATCTTTCTCTGTCTCTCACAAAGCACTCTCATTTGATTTCCATGCCAAACCCTCTCTTCAAACAACAACCCAGGAATCCAAAACCAATTCAAATTGAATCACTGAGTGAATGAGTGAGTTTCAGTGAGTGAGGTTTTTATATGGAGGAAGAGGAATGCAAAAGTGGGAGTAAAAGCATTGCGGAAAGGAGGGCAGCAAAGTGTGGATTCAATGCGCAGAGTCTCAACAAAACTGCGCTTTTTCGGACTGCTACTCCGTTGGCTTCTTCTTCGCCAGCTGCTCGCTCACCCAGGCTCACTATTCCACCTGGGATTAGCCCAGCCGCGTTGCTTGACTCCCCTATCATGCTCCCAAACACCCAGGTTTCTTTCCTTTCCTTATTATTATTATTTTTTAATTCATCTTTCTATCTCTTTTTTCACTCTGCAAGTTCTTTATTATTTATTATTTTTAAATGTAGTTTGGTTATTAATTTGTGGGGTCTGGTTTAGCTGTGAAATTTTGATTGTTTTCTGGGTTTTTATTTTATTTTATTTTAACTCATTAATGTATATTTGTTTTCACACTTTTATTTATGCTGCTTTAGATGGTTCAGTTGTGGAATTTTGGTTGTTTTCTGTTTTTTTTTTTAAAAAAAATTAATTAGTTCTTTTTTTTTTTTGGATACTTTTTCTTGTGAAATTTGGATATATATATATAGACACACACAATTCAATATATTTTGGTTATTAATTATTGTTGATTTTGATGGTTTAGTTGTAAAGTATGGGTTGTTTTTCCGGGTGATTATTATTATTATTATTATTATTATTATTATTATTATGTTATAATTTGAGGGTGGAAGTATGGAAATGTATGTGGGTGGGTTCAAGTGTTGATTTGTTTATATTATGTTCAACTATATATATATATATATATATATATATATAGAGAGAGAGAGAGAGAGAGAGAGAGAGAGAGAGAGAGAGAGAGAGAGAGAGAGAGAGAGAGAGAGAGAGAGAGAGAGAGAGAGGGTTGGGTTCAAGTTAAACCTGGTGTAACTCTAAGTAATGTTACACCATCCAATAATTTGTTATAAAATTCATATTTTGAAAATCCCACTGTTCTATTTTTTTTTTTTTTTTTTGATAAATAACGAAATTGTATTAAAAAAAAGTCTAGGAACACTGGGGGGAACATGGTACATGTTCTATATGTACTTAACATTCATGTCAATTTTTATATCAATTGGATGTTATTTACCATTCAATCCGTAAATTCATTTTTTATGCATTATTTTAAACTACAAAAACTTAAATTTAAACAATTGATTGATGACATGGCTACACCTTAAAATTTTGCAAGTGTCTCATATACAAAGATAATGTAATCTAACAGTGGATTTGTCAAAATTTACATCCAATTAAAAAATATTGAGTGATATAATATTACTTAGAGTTATACCAGGTGTAACTTAAATTCAAACCTTATATATATATATATATATATATATATATATATACACACACACACACAAATAAAACATCAAAAAATAAAATCACCACAATATATATATATATATATATATATATATATATATTGTTTTGAGGGTTTTGTTTGTGAAAGTTCTTTGTTTTGTTTTGCAAGGTGGAATTATGGAAATGTATGTGGTTGCAAGTTTTGACTTGATTTATTTTACGATTTATTTCAAATGTATTGTGTTATTAAATTGTGGTTTAGTTTTGAATTTTGATTGTTTTCCAGGTTTCTTGTATGATTTTATTTTTAATTATTGGTTTTGATTTGAGGCTGGAAGTGTAGAATTCTATGTGGGTGCAACTTTTTCTTTTATTTTTTTAATATATTAAGCCATTAACTTGTGTTTATTTTATGGTTTAATTGTGAATTCGGTTGTTTTGAGGGTCTTCTTGTGATTTTATTTTATTTTATTTGTGGCTAAAAGTGTGGAATTGTATATGAATGCAAGCTTTTATTTAATAATTTTTCTCTTCATATATAGAGTTATTAATTTGTGGTTATTTTGATGGTTCAATTTTGAATGTTGTTTGCTTTGAGGGTTTTCTTCATTTCTTGTGATTTTTTATTGTATTTGTGGATGTAGGTTTTTATTTTTCTTTATTTTTTTTTCAATTTTATTTTCTAATGGGAGACAGAAGTGGGGCTGTGCTCTTTGTGCGTTGCCGTTATTTTGATGGTTCAGTTGTGAATTTTTGGTTGTTTTGAGAGTTTTCCTGTTGATTTTTTTGAGGTTGAAAGTATGGAATTGTATGTGGGTCATCCTGAAAATATTTTCTGGTTGACTGTAAAATTTGGATCATTCTGGCATAAAGTGATTTATGCCTCTATTTACGGGAAAAACATTTTATGCCTCACCTACAAAGCATGAGTTTCATATTGGTTGCGTGGATTGTTGTAATACTGTTGGTTGGTGATGAACATTGCAGAAGGTCTTCACTGGTCTTCATAAGTCAGTCAACATTTTGTTAGCTGTTTTGATGTTATTACTCTTCTCAAAATGAGAGACCAAATTTTTTAGAGTGAATATTTTGAGTACCGATCGAGTTGGCATGATGGTTAGAAGCCAAAAAAAAAAAGAGGCGTTAGGCAGAAGGAAAATATGAATAATGTCCATGTTTGTGGTTACAAATGCTGATAAGTTCTTTTCCCTCGCAAATTTAAATCTTTTCTTGGCTATTTTTGTTCTTATGTCAACCTATCTTATTTCAATATATGTTTTCTGAATGATATATTCTTTTAGGTGCTGCCATCTCCTACCACTGGAACTTTTCCATTGGTTCCTCTCAACCATGATAGTTCAATGCTGAGCTCGTTGACTGCTGAAGATGGTGGTAGGTGCAGTGACGTTGGTTCCTCCTTTAAATTCATGCCTTATGGGGATCCTAATTTTCCTTCACGCTTTTCTAGCTTTCAAGAGCAGGTAAACTGTCTACTTTTGTTTATATTATATGTTTGTTGTCATAGATTATGTAGTCCTGCTGTTAGATTGGAAATGGTTGACATATATACAGACATGTGGTGTTGGGTTCAAGTTACACCACTTAATAACTTTCTATCGAATGTAATTTTTGAAAATCCACATTTGGATTATGTTGTTTCACTGTACTCTCATTGCTTGAAAAATATAAAGATGATCAGATGACTTTTTCTTTTCCCGCGGGGGGGTGGGGGAAGTGATGAAGACGTATCCAAAGGCCATCTTGGGGGAAAAATCAAAAGCAACCATGTGATATTTAATTCAGCCTGATTGGATTTCACGGATTTTAAACTCGATTCCCAATCAGAACTTCAAAATTCTGTAAGTGTTGGGACCTATTCCAATGAGTGAAACTGCCCAAGCCTTGGGCTGATTTGCTTTATCATCTCATCAGTTGGATGATCAGCCCTATTAATAAGGTCCACTTCAAAATTCTGTAAGTGTTGGGACCTATTCCGATGAGTGAAACTGCCCAAACCTTGGGCTGATTTGCTTTATCATCTCATCGGTTGGATGATCAGCCCTATTAATAAGGTCCAACAAGTTTATCAATCTTAGGGGTGCTGATTCATAATCGACATATATAAATTATTGTGCATCAAATGACAAAAAAATGTTGGTTCTAGAAGAAGGAATGTCAATGTTTTATCAGCTAGAGAATTAATTGAATTGTTGCGGGTGGAATGAATTGGGCATGTTTTGGAAAAGTGAATTCTTACCAAGTCATCTTGTTGGGAATAGCGAAATTTTCTCTAAATGCTCAAAAGTTTCATATCTGAAGTGAGTTTTCATGAAATTGCTTCAGTTCTATGAAAAGACACCCTCTGAAGTCATGTTGATTGGTTGAAAAATCTGAAAGAGAAATTATATATGAATACTATAAGCTACACAAGGTACTGATTTTGAGTTATCTTCCATTGTTGTAACTGTATAGATGAATAGAAATAACTTTGTTATTCTCAGTAATATTGATTTCTAGTAGTACCCATTTTTATTCCGGGTCTATTTTGCTTATGTGTACAAAATATGCTCTAAGGGATAAACTACTTAACACAAAGGCCCGATACCACCAAATTTTGCTAAAATAAGATTCATAGGCCAAAATTAAAGCCCATTTCTGAAAAATTTTGAAATGACAAAAGCTTCAAATACCAAACTGCTAAAATTAAAGAAAACCAATAGAAACTAAATAAGCAATTTGCTAATGCAAAGAAATATAAAATAAGACTTCATAGTAACTAGGCTTGCCTAAAGTAATGGCAATTAGGCCTCTCTCTATTTTTCTTTTTGATAATGTAGGGAACCTTTCTACAAAATAGCCCATTGGACTTTTGACTCTAGCTTGTAAAACTTACGAGCAACTGACTCCATTTGCCAGAATCATGCCCAGGGCATTCACCTCTAATGGGCTAAGCAATTTATACTCGTGCCCAGGAGCAAGCAATTAGGCCTCTTATCAAAATTGAATGTAATTTCAAGGTTTCCTTGGCATTCAAACTTGCTTTTCTTTTGCTACTTGTAGCCTAATCAAGAGTCTTTTTTTCCTCTTGCCTCTAGTAAGGAAGATATAGAAGGGAAGAAATGATTTCTTTATGTGGTCATTCTATCTAGATGCATGAAGATCATTTGGTAAATTTTGTATCCCTGGCTATGAGATCTATATGGTACCTTGTTTAAGTATCACTGGTTTTTCTTTTTTCTTGTTTTTTCCCTTTTTTTGTTTTTTTCCTTCTTCTTTAGTGGAATCTTTCTTGTCTCATTTGTAATCTGCTGAATGTCTTTTGGGTTTCTAGAGATGATGGATTTCTTTTCCATGTGTTGGAGAGAATTTAAGAGGAGCAAGAAGCACAAAGCTTGTAATGTGCTTTTACCATCTGGTGTGACTGACATGATATTGACTTTGAAGGAAACTATGAGTTTGAAGGAAATTTAGAAATTCAGAAGTTGTTTCTATCTTGGTAAACAATGTTTAACACTTTTTTTTTTCCATGTGATTTTTTTTCTTAGCTTTATTCTTTAAATTATAGAAGCCATTGGGTTTTAGCTTAAATCACAATTAGTCCTGGCACAATAATGGGATGGATGGTATTGTCATGGATTTAAGCTCCATCGGATGCACGTGTAATTTACCAATAAAAACATTTCTTTAAATGAAAAGAACTATATAAAAACTTTTCATCTACACCCCCACACCCGCGCACCCCCCCCCCCCCTGGCGCGCGGGGTTGATTTATAGGATAGTACATTGATATTGTAATGCCTTTCATTTCTATCTGCCTTTTATTCAATTAGAGTTTCATGCACATCAATATATTTAGTTTTTTTATTTTTTATTTTTAATGTTAGGAACAATATTCCACAACTTTTACTTTTATTAACACTTTTTTATGGTTATTCCATAAAGACCTGCTCTGGCAGATTTATTCTAAATCATATATGATGCAGCACAAAGTTTGCAAAAGGAACATGTGCAAAAGATAAGAAATAACAGAACAAACTGTTTCAACCGTAGGCTGAACCCTAGAGCTGGCTGAACCCTAGTCTTCAACAGCAAGAGTTACCTAAGATCAACACCAAGAAATGAGAAAATTTTCCAATGATTTTTAATAAAAGAAAATTCTAGATACCCAATAGTGTTTTCAGGAGCGTCTAAGTAGGGCTTCTAGAGTTTATCAAATAAAGAAAATAATAAAATTGTAATCGATTACATCAGATATGAAAATATTCCCATAATCGATTACATTTAGTGCAAAAATAAAATCAAAACATTCAGCATCAATCAGTCTTTCATCCAACCACAAGGTCACTGGGTGGGCCATCCCATGTTGACGTTCATAAACATGCTTGATCGTGGCCCATACCTGGTGTTGGCACCAATGTATGCTAAAATAGGGCACTTGTCTTGACACCAGCTCTGTATAAATTAAGTTTTCTAAGTAACTGATATGTCAATGTGTGATATGTTTGAATTAATCAGGTTTCTATCGATTGCAATATTGTGCAGGGAGCTTCTGTTGACTATCAAGCTCTTGTCTCAATGCAAACACCAATGGATTTTGAGTTCCCAGCAGAGCTGCCAAAAGCAGATGTCACCAAGAACTGTGCTGCAGATTTGCCTACTGAGATGAAAATGGTCAAAAACATGATTATGAATGCCAATTCGAAAATTCATCGTTCTGAAGTAGCTGGTGACCAAAAATCTCTACCCAAAGAACCTATTCATGGAGAGGTTATTGGGACAAATCATCTTGTGGAAGGAGACCAGAAAGGGCCATGCTCTTCAACAGGAACAGAAAGGACATCAGAAGATGTATATAATTGGAGAAAGTATGGGCAGAAACAAGTAAAAGGTAGTGAATATCCTAGAAGTTACTATAAATGTACCCATCCAAACTGTCAGGTGAAGAAAAAGGTGGAACGATCTTATGATGGACAAATAACAGAAATCATCTATAAGGGAACTCATAATCATGCAAAACCCCAGCCTAATCGCCGAGTATTTCCTGGGTCGGCATTTTCAATAGATGAAACATCAATGATGGGCGAAGGAAGTGGAACCTGTAAAGTTGAAGGTGGGTCCATTTGGAGGAATATTCAATCAGGGTCAAAGGATATTAAACTTGGTTCCGATTGGAGGAATGATGGAGTGGAAGGGACATCCTCAGTGTCTGTTGTATCTGAGCTTTCAGACCCAATATCAACTACCCATGGAAGATCTGTGGGTGTATTTGAATCAGCAGATACTCCAGATCTTTCTTCCACAATTGCCAGTCATGATAATCATGAAGATGGAGCCACCCAGGGAAGCATCTCACTTGGAGAGCATGCTGAGGATGATGAGTCTGAGTCCAAAAGAAGGTATTATTCTATGCTTAGTTGCTATTACTTACAGGCCACAGCAATTTCATATATGTTCATGGAGTCCATTTATTTATTGCAGGAAGACAGATAGCTGCTTGATTGAAACAAATTTGGCATCCAGGGCTGTTCGTGAACCAAGAGTCGTTGTCCAAATAGAGAGTGATGTGGACATACTTGATGATGGTTACCGCTGGCGAAAATATGGGCAAAAGGTTGTCAAAGGAAATCCAAACCCTAGGTATTGATATACAAATGCTGTGTGTGTTTACCACTTGAAATAAAGAAAGTAATGGGAGTTGCGTAGTCTATGACTTCAGGTTACACGACTTTATGCCGTGTTTTACTTGTTTAATGAGGTTTGCATTTTGGGTATTTAAGCTTATTCTCCAAGTTGGCAAAGACAAGCATCTTTTTCTTCTGGTTAATATATGCTTTGAATTCTTGTTGTAATACTTTTCTCCTCAGGAGCTATTACAAATGCACGAGTGCTGGATGTTCAGTGCGGAAGCATGTGGAAAGGGCTGCTCACAATCTGAAATGTGTAATTACAACTTATGAGGGGAAACACAACCATGAAGTGCCTGCAGCCAGAAACAGTGGTCAAATAAACTCGAACGGTGGTAATGTACCTCCTGCTGCTGCTAATGCTCAACCTGCCCTTACATTACCCAGACACCCCAATGTCCTAAAGTCTGAAACCCAAGTTCAAGATCTTGCACCTCATTTTGATAGAAAACCTGAATTCAATAATGACTATCTGAGCTCCAGTTTTCTTGGAAACTTCAATAATGACATGAAATTTGGGGCTTCCTCCATTTACCAAATGAAGTTTTCACCCTTACAAAATAACATGCCTTATGCGTCTCTTGGACTCAATTCCAATTGCAATGTAACCCATCAAGCTGGTTCTATTGCCTCTGTTCTCCCAAACTTCCCAATTTCACTGCCATTGAATCTTCCCCAAGCTGGGATGGCTGGTTTTGATTTTAAAAATGGAAAACCTATTGGTTCAGTCGAGTCTTTCCTTTCAGGGCAGCAGCTGAAGGAAAATGATGTAAGGATTCTTAGGCCTAAGCAGGAGAAAAAGGATGATGATCTTTATGATGCCTGCCTACCCATTGTTGATCCTGGAAATGCATTATCATCATCATCATCATCTTCATCATCTTTATATCACCAGGTCATGGGAAGTTTTCCATCTTGAGTTTTATTCTCTTTTTGCTTCTATAGTAGTCAACAACAAAGGGAAACTTGCTTGTCTTTTTGTGGTGACGTTTTATTGCCAATTCATTGTTTTTTTTTTTTTTTTTTTTTCATATATATGTATATATATATATGTATATATATATCTATATATTATAAACGCATATTATGAAAAATTCTTATACAAAATGCATACAAAAATATATGTAATAGTCCTTCATAGTTCTTTATTTTATAATCATTGTTGGGTTATAGATTGACCTCAGTTAATTAATTCAATTACTTAAGTTGATTAATTAGGTCAAATTATATGCAATATCGTAGAGTCATGAACAAATCGCAAATTAATCTAGAGTGCAGTGGCACATAAGAATGCAATAGCTTCATAAGAAGTTTATAGATTTTCTATGTGTGTCCATGTTTGATGACGGCGGTAAAATAATGTTTTTATATGATCTAGTAGATTAGAGAATAAAACCCTAGAAAAGCCACATTATTATGGGCTGAAAAGTAGATTTGGAAAATCTGGACGAAACTCGATAGATCAAGAGGCATTGAGAGGTATCAAGGTTCACTAATTCTCGATAGATTTAGGTATTGAGCCAGGTGTCGAGCCACCAATTTTTAGCTTTTCACACTTGTTTCTTTGTGTTGTCTTCATGCCTTCAATGCTTCATGATATTCTTCAATCCACTTAAAACTACTCAAATACAATTAAAGTGTATTTTGTCAAAGGATATGCCAAATAAATAAAAATATGACCCTAACAAGCGAAAACTTATAGTTTCTAGAGTGTGAATTTGTTATGCTCTCTCTCTCTCTCTCTCTCTCTCTCTCTCTCTCTCTCTCTCTCTCTCTCTCTCTCTCTCTCTCAAACAAAAAACTTGTCAAACCAATTATTTATTTAGGTTGAATAACTTGTCAGAGTCAAGCCATCTCATAAGAATAGATGATTATCTGTCTTGTTCGTTGAAGTACCTAAAAGGCTGAAATTGATAAGATGGTAAATCATGTTTACTACATTTACCAGGAGGGGGACAACCATTTAACACCTTTAGCCTTGACCATCTAACAAACCAATAAGATGTCAGCTTGTTTCTCTCTCTCTCTCTCATACACACAAAACTTGTCAAACCATTTATTTATTTAGGCTGAATAGCTTGTCAAAGTCAGGCCATCTCATAAGAATAGATGATTATCTATCTTGTTCGTTGAAGAACCTAAGAGGCTGAAATTGATAAGATCGTAAATCATGTTTACTAAATTTACCAAGAGGGAGACAACCATTTAACACCTTTAGCCTTGACCATCTAACAAACCAATAAGATGCTAGCTAATTTGTCTCTTTTGTTTCCCCCATGTAGCAAGTAAATTGAAAATAGCAAGTAAATTGAAAAGGAGAGAAGTAAAGTAGAGTTGAAAACGAATAGTTGAGTATTAAAAGTTGAGAATTGTTCATTTAATTTTATACAAGTTGAGCTTAAACTCATTTATGGGGGCCGTTTTTTGGTGCACAACCACATGTTTTCTACTAGAAGGGTGACCTTGCTAGACCCAGATTTGTATAGGGAGTTGCATCTAGAACTCGACATCGGGCCAAGTAGTCCAATGGCTTCTGGCATATTTTTAGGACTACAAAATGGGTAAAGCCCAAAGTCTAAGAATCATGATAATGGTTGAATAAATAAATAACATATGTTTGATATAATAGCTTTGATTAATAGTTGTAATAGTAGTTGAAATAAAATAATATGTATTTAAACGTAAAGTAATCATGTATTCAATAATGTAGGTTTAGAGATATGGAAACATAGTGACTTATATTTGTATGGTTTGTAGCTCCATCTGTATAACATCAGTGAGTTGATAGCACTCTAATAGAATGACTCCAACAGTGGGGAGGTAGTATGCCATGATAACTTCAAGATTGAAGGGAAAAAATTGGTGCAACTAGAGGGAGAGAGAGTATGTCTAGTTGTATGTAGAGGCTAGTCAAGTTTGTCCCCTTTATCATGCACTTAAATGAATTTCCCTTTGATAATGCTCTTTTAGATATTGTGAAGTTATGAATAGTATTTCATTCCATGGGAAGGGCTTTTGTAAGATACGTTTGTGCCTTCCATGAGAAGGACTTTTGTAAGAAGTATTTTTGTCTTCTAGGAGAAGGGTTTTAGTATGAGTGTTTGATATCTCTTGAGAAGTATGGAGATGATAGAAGATATAGATGCTTTGTGGGATGTAGTATTTATAATTTGTATGAGTAATAAGTATGGGTATTTGGTGAGAAATGAGTTTGTAATATATATGAGAAATATGTATGGAAAAGTTGTAAGAGATATAATTTGTAAGATGTATGAGAGATATATTAGATGGTAAATGAATGATATCAGAGCTGCTAGAAAGATTATAGTGATAGCTTTTGTTGCTTTCCAAGATATGGGATTTTATATGAGAAGTGGAGAAAGAGATGTTTAGAGATATGAGTAACAAGATAGATGTATTTTATGAATATGGAGAGTGAGAAAATGAGCATAAGATAAGTAATGATGTAATAGAGTATTTAGCAATGTTGCTGGGATTTTCTACTGGAGGTGGATAAGGGCTTATAAGTAGTGATATGAGGGGCATTTATGAGCTAAGGGCTGAAGAGCTTAGTTTCTAATTCATAAACTAAGAACTCAAAAATTCAGAACCTCATTAAAGAGCTAAGAAGATAATTAGAGAGAGAGAAAAAAAAAATAGAGAAGTTATGAAAGGTTAGTTCTTCTCTATTAGTGTGTTGAAGAGGGGTTCTATTTATAGCTGAGTTTAAGGGGTAACTTAGCAAAGAATCTCAGATAAAATCTGTCACAATCAGCAATAAATCTTTAGAAAATCCATCATAGGATTTGGCCAAAAATGGTATGTTCAACTTTAAGGGATTTTTGCTGTTTTGGGTAATATCAGCTAGAGGAAAGACCAGCAAAAAAGGAAAGGATTTTGTAAGAAAAAGATGGTTTCTTTAGTTGGTTTTGGTTTTTAGCCAAATAAGGAAATTTTGTAATGTTAAGGCTGCTAGGTGAGCTGTCCCATCAGTTCTGAAACAAGTGTCCCAGCAGTTCTGAAACAAGTGTCCCAGTTGTTTAAAAAAGCTGTCACAACAATCTGAAAAAGCTATCACAGTTGTCATAAGATAGCTGTTGCTTGGGGCTAAAGTAGATGAGGTCAGTTGGATGATGTCAGGCTGCTGGAGAGAATATTCAAATTTTATTTCATGGATTTGGCTGAAAATGGTAATATCTCTTTTAAGGGTATCTTGTTGTTTTTGGTATAACAACTAACTGCTGGGATTGAGCATTAAATGGCTAGTGATATCACTTTTAACCAAGTGTCAAGTGCTAAACATACTGCTGGTGTTTTGCTAGAAAAGGTTCCTCTTTTGGGTATTTATACTTTTGGTCCAAGATTTTATTACAATACATTTTTAGTAAGTAATAGAATAATTGGTTGATAGTTAATGAAACTTTAGAGAACTAGTCAAGGTCTGGTGTTGTGACTTAATCTTGGTGAGGAAGAAGAGCATTTAATGCTCTGCTCTAGCAACTGACAGGGGAATATTTGGTCTGATTATGGTAGATGGTGTGGGGTCACCACTATTGGCGTAAGGGAAAAAAGTGTCAGAGTCACCCCCTAGTTATGGTCTAGGAACCATGAATATAGTGTCATTTTAAGGAAAGACCTTTGGTCTTACTACCAGGGTATGGGTTTAAAGTTTAGATACGCTCTTGGGAAGGTGTTAGGCACCCAAGATCGCTCAACCCTAAGGTTGGCCTCTCATCATTGTGTCTTACATCCTAATCTTATTAAAAACATGTTTAACACTTGTATCTATACTCACACACACACTAGCATACATCTAAGTATACAATCATTACATCATTTATCCCAAAACACATACCTATCTACCTTTAAACAAAAGAGAGCCAAATACAAAAGAAACCCTAGCATTCATCTAACATATGAAAATCCTATTATGCATCTAAAACAAGGCAGCAACTTAAACATGGCAGCAAGGCATTAACATATTACAAATCCTAATCAAACGTCAAAGCATGTTCCATCATATCATCAAAGTAAAACCCTAACACAAATGCATGGACATTTGCTAATGTATGACCCTTTACTTACCTTTCAACAACACAGCACTTATGACATCAATACATGAGCATGTGAATGAATGACATTAAAACTAAGAAAACCTTAATCTAAACCCTAATCTAAACATATGATACCAAACAAACATATTAAAAGGCGGACAAGCAATTATGGGGCCTAAAACATGTGAAAAATAGGCTACACAGAACAAACATGTGAAAGCCAAAAAAAAAAAAAAAAACAAACAAACAAGAATTTAGGGTTTCTTGGTAATGGCATCACGCACGCTAGAACAGGTCTACATACGCATGAATTCAGCCTGCGTGTGCATCCTAGATCATGCATATGCATCTTACCCAAAAAACCTAAAAACACAAAAATAGAGCGGGACTTCCAGGCTAGGAAAGGCCGAAAAAGAGATAAAAAATTTTCATTCCCAATACTGTTTCTCCCCAACCCAGGCTAGAGCATTCCCAAAAAAATAGTAAAAAATCTCAAAAAATAAAAAATAAATAAATAAAAAAGTGTCATTTTGGCTTCATTTCTAAACAATTTGAGCCAGGACAAGCCAAAAAGAGAGAGAGAAAATTTTCGTTCCTAGTACTGTTTTTACATGACCCAGGCTGGGGCATTACCAAAAAAATAGTAAAAAAATTCAAAAATTCAAAAACGTCATTCTAGCTACATTTCAAGCCAAATCGGGCAAGGACATGCTGAAAAAGAGATAAAAAATAAAATAAAACAAAATAAAAAAATTTGATCCGAGTACCATTTCTCCCAAACCAAGCAAGAGCAATCCAAAAAATAATAGTAAAAAAATTCAAAAAACCTCATTCTGGCTTCATTTCTAGCCAAACCGGAATGAGAAAGTCTGAAAAAGAGATTAAAAAATTTTGTTCCGAGTACCGTTTCAACCCGACCCAGGCTGGAGCATTCCCAAAAAAAAAAAAGAAAAAAAAAATTCAAAAAACTAAAAAATGTTATTCTGGTATCATTTCTAACCAAACTGGGCTAGGACAGGTCGAAAAAGAGATTAAAAAAAAAAAAAAAAAAAAAAAAAATCTTCGTTCCAGGAACCGTTTCTACCTGACCTAGGCCGGAGTATTCCCAAAAAAAAAATCCAAAACAAATAGTAAAATAATTCAAAAAATTAAAAACGTCATTTTAGCATTATTTCTAGCCAAACCAAGCCGAAACCTGAAGAAAAAGAGATTAAAAAAAAAAAAAAATCATTCTGAGTGTCATTTCTACCCAACCTGGGCTGGAGCATTCCCAAAAAAATAATAAAACGTTATTATGGCTTCATTTCTAGCCAAACTAGGCCGTCACAAGCTAAAAAATAAATTAAAAAAAATTTCGATCCGAGTACTGTTTCTACCCGACCTGGAATGGAGCATTCCCAAAAAAATGGAAAAGAGATTCAAAAAATTTATAAAAAAATTAAAAAAAAAAAAAAAAAAAGTCATTCTAGCTACATTTCTGGACAAATCGAGCTGGGACAGGCCAAAAAGAGATTAAAAAAAAAAATCATTTCGCGAACCGTTTTTGCTGGACCTAGGCTGGAAAATTCCAAAAAAAATAGTAAAATAATTCAAAAAAATTTAAAAAATTAAAAAAAAAAAAAAAAAAAAAAAAAAAACGTCATTATGGCTACATCTAAAGCCAATCTGGGCTAGGACAGGCAGAAAAAGAGAAGAAAAAAAAAATTGTTCCAAGTACCATTTCTACCCGACTCAGGCTGGAGCATTCCCAAAAAAATAGATCAAAAATTCAAGAAATTAAAATACGTCATTCTCGCTTTTCATTTCTAGACAAATCAGGCTGGGACAGGCCGAAAAAGAGATTAAAAAAAAAAAAAAAACGTTCCAGGAACTATTTCTGCCGGACCTAGGCTGGAAAATTTTGGAAAAAAAAATAGTAAAAAAATTCAAAAAAATTTAAAACGCCATTCTGGCTTCATTTAAAGCCAATCTGCGCCGGGACAGGCCGAAAAAGAGAAAAAAATATTTAAAAAATTAAAATTAAAAAAAAAAAAAAATCATCTCCGGGTACCGTTTCTCCCGACCCAATATAATAGTAAAAAAATTAAAAACGTCATCCTAACTTCATTTCTAGCCAAACCAGGCTGGGACATGCCGAAAAAGGGGTAAATAATTTCGTTCTGAGTACCGTTTCTACTCGACCCGGACTGGAGCATTCCCAAAAAAATAGTAAAAGGATTCAAAAAAAAAAAAATCATTTTGACTTCATTTCTGGATAAATCGGGCCGGGATATGCCAAAAAAGAGATAAAAAAATTTTCGTTTTGGGAACCATTTCTGCCAGACCTAGACTAGAAAATTCCCAAAAAAAAAAATAGTAAAAAAATTAAAAATTATATACGTCATTCTAGCTTCATTAAAAGCCAATCCAGAATGGGAAAGTCTGAAAAAGAGATATAAATTATTTCGTGTTTTTTAATTTTTTGAACTTTCATACTATTTTTTGAGAATTTTCTAGACTAGGTTAGGTAGGAACGGACTCAGAACCAAAAAAAAAAAAAAAAAAAAATCTTCTCTTTCTCGACCTTTCCCGGCCCAGTTTGGCTAGAAATAAAGCCGGAATGATGTTTTTTAATTTTTTTTAATTTTTATACTATTTTTTGGGAATTTTCCAGATCGGGTTAGATATGAACGGACTCGGAACGAAATTTTTTTTCTTCTTCTCTCTCTGGGCCTTTTCCAGCCCGGTTTGACTAGAAATAAAGGTGGAATAATGTTTTTTAATTTTTTGAATTTTTATACTATTTTTTGGGAATTTTCTAAACTACGTTGGGTAGGAATGGACTCAGAACAATTTTCTTTTTCTTTTTCTCAGCCTATCCCGATTTTGTTTGGCTAGAAATAAAGCCGGAATGATTTTTTTAATTTTTGGAATTTTTATACTATTTTTTGGGAATTTTTTAGACAAGGTTGGGTAGGAATGGACTTAGACCAAATTTTTTTTTTTCTTCTCTTCCTCAACCTTTCCCTGCCCGGTTTGGCTAGAAATAAAGTCAGAAAGATGTTTTTTAATTTTTTAAAATTTTATACTATTTCTTGAGAATTTTTTAGACCGGGGTGGGCAGCAACACTTGGAACGAAATTTTTTTTTTCCTTCTCTTTCTCGGTCTTTCCTTGCCCAGTTTGGCTAGAAATAAAGCCAAAATGATGTTTATTAGTTTTTTGAATTTTCATACTATTTTTTGGGAATTTTCTAAACCGCGTTGGGTAGGAATGGACTCAGAACGATTTTTTTTTTTCTTTTTCTCAGCCTATCCCAACCCGATTTGGCTAGAAATAAAGCCGGAATGATGTTTTTTAATTTTTGGAATTTTTATACTATTTTTTGGGAATTTTTTAGAACGGATTGGGTAGGAATGGACTCGGAACGAAAAGTTTTTTTCTTCTCTTTCTCGACCTTTCCCTACCCGGTTTGGCTAGAAATAAAGTCAGAATGATGTTTTTTAATTTTTTAAAATTTTATACTATTTCTTGAGAATTTTCTAGGTCGAGTTGGGTAGGAACGGACTTGGAACGAATTTTTTTTTTCTCTTTCTCAGTCTTTCCCTGCCTGGTTTGGCTAGAAATAAAGCCAGAATGATATTTTTTTAATTTTTATACAATTTCTTAGGAATTTTCTAAATTGGGTTGGGTAGGAACTGACTCAGAAGGAAATTTTTTTTTCTTCCCTTTCTCAGCCTATCCTAGCCCAGTTTGGCTAGAAATAAAGCAGGAATGAGGTTTTTTAATTTTTTGAAATTTTATACTATTTTTTTGGAATTTTCTAGACTGGGTTGGGTAAGAACGGACTCGGAACGAAAAAAAAAATTTTTTTTCTTCTCTTTCTCGGCCTAGTTTGGCTAGAAATAAAGCCGGAATGATGTTTTGTAATTTTTTGAATTTTTATACTATTTCTTGGGAATTTTCTAGACCAGGTTGGGGAACGAAATATATATATATATTTCTCTCTTTCTTGGTCTTTCCCTCGGTTTGGCTAGAAATAAAGCCGGAATGATGTTTTTTAATTTTTTTTTAATTTTTATACTATTTTTTGGGAATTTTCTAGATCGGGTTGAGTAGGAACGGACTCAAAACGAAATTTTTTTCTTCTTCCCTTTCTCAACCTTTCCTAGGCCAGTTTGGCTAGAAATAAAGCAAGAATGAGGTTTTTTAATTTTTTCTAAATTTTATATTATATTTTGGGAATTTTCTAGAGTGGTTTGGGTAAGAACGGACTCGGAACGAAAAAAAAAAATTCTTCTCTTTCTCGGCCTTTCTCGAACCAGTTTGGCTAGAAATAAAGCCGGAATGATGTTTTCTTAATTTTTTGAATTTTTATAGTATTTCTTGGGAATTTTCTAGACCGGGTTGGGTAGGAAAGTACTTGGAATGAATTTTTTTTTCTCTCTTGGTCTTTCCCTCCCCGGTTTGGCTAGAAATAAAGCCGAAATGATGTTTTTTAATTTTTTTTAATTTTTATACTATTTTTTGGGAATTTTTTAGACTGGGTTGAGTAGGACCGGATTCGAAACGAAATTTTTTTTTCTTCTCTTTCTCAGCCTTTCCTAGGCCGAGTTCGCTAGAAATAAAGCCGAAATGACTTTTTTTAATTTTTTGAATTTTTATACTATTTTTTGGGAATTTTCTAGATCGAGTCGGGTAGGAACAGACTCGGAACGAAAATTTTTTTTCTTCTCTTTCTCGGCCTTTCCCAGCCTGGTTTGGCTAGAAATAAAATTGGAATGATGTTTTTAAATTTTTTGAAATTTTATACTATTTTTGGGAATTTTCTAGACCGGGTTGGGTAGGAACAGACTTGAAATGAAAAAAAAATTTCATCTCTTTCTTGGCCTTTCCCTACCCAGTTTGGATAGAAATAAAGCAGGAATGATGTTTTTTAATTTTTTGAATTTTTATACTATTTTTTGGGAATTTTCTAGACTGGGTTGGGTAGGAATGGATTCGGAAAAAAAAAAAAAAAAATCTCTTTCTCGGCCCGGTTTGGCTATAAATAAAACCAGAATGATGTTTTTTAATTTTTTGAATTTTTATACTATTTTTGGCAATTTTCTAAACCGCGTTGGGTAGGAACGAATTCAAAATAAATTTTTTTTTCTTTCTCTAGGCCTATCCCAGTCCAGTTTGACTAGAAATAAAGTCGGAATGATTTTTTTTAATTTTTGGAATTTTTATACTATTTTTTGGGAATTTTTTTGATCGGGTTGGGTAGGAATAGACTCGGAATGATTTTTTTTTTCTCTTTCTCAATCTTTCCCTACCCAGTTTGGCTAGAAATAAAGCGGGAATGATATTTTTTAGTTTTTTGAATTTTTATAATATTTTTTGGGAATTTTCTAAACCGCATTGGGTAGGAATGGACTTAGAACGATTTTTTTTTCTTTTTCTCAGCCGCCTGGTTTGGCTAGAAATAAAGCTGGAATGATGTTTTTGAATTTTTGGAATTTTTATACTATTTTTTGGGAATTTTTTAGACCGGGTTCGGTTGGAATGGACTTGGAACGAAATTTTTTTTCTTCTTCTCTTTCTCGGACTTTCCTAGCCCGGTTTGGCAAAAAATAAAGCCTGAATGATGTTTTTTAATTTTTAAAAAATTTTATACTATTTCTTGAGAATTTTCTAGACTGAGTTGGGTAGGAACGGACTTGGAATGAATTTTTTTTTTTCTTTCTCGGTCCTTCCCTGCCCGATTTGGCTTGAAATAAAGCCGGAATGATGTTTTTTAATTTTTAAAATTTTTATACTATTTCTTGGGAATGTTCTAGAATGGGTTGGGTAGGAACGGACTCGGAACAAAATTTTTTTTTTCTTCTCCTTCTCAGTGTATCTCAGCCTAGTTTGGCTAGAAATAAAGCCGAAATGATATTTTTAATTTTTTAAATTTTTATACTATTTTTTGGGAATTTTCTAGACCAGATTAAGTAGAAACGGACTCAGAACGAAAATTTTTTTTCTTCTCCTTCTCAGCCTGTCCAGGTCGGGCTGGTTAGAAATCAATCCAGAATGATGTTTTTTAATTTTTAAAATTTTTATACTATTTTTTTGGGAATTTTCTAGATCGGGTTGGGTAGGAACGAAATCGGAAAAAAAAAAATTTCTTCTCTTTCTCAGCCTTCCCCGGCCCGATTTTGCTAGAAATAAAGCCGGAATGATGTTTTCAATTTTTTGAATTTTTATATGAGTTTTTGAGAATTTTGTAGACCGGCTTGGGTAGGAACAAACTCGAAACGAAAATTTTTTTTTCTTCTCTTTCTTGGCCTTTCCCTCCTCGGTTTTGATAGAAATATTGTTGGAATGGTGTTTTTTAGTTTTCAGAATTTTTATGCTATTTTTTTGGGAATTTTCTATCATGAGTCGGGTAGGAAAGGATTCGATACGAATTTTCTTTTCTTCTCTTTCGAGGCCTATCTCAGCTCGTTTTGGATAGAAATATTGCTGGAATGATGTTTTTTAATTTTTTGAATTTTTTTGCTATTTTTTTTAATCTAGCCTGGGTCAAGTAGGAACAGAATTCGGAACTAAAACATTTTTTTCACTTTCGTGGCCTTTCTCGGCCCGGTTTGGATAGAAATAATGCTAGAATGATTTTTTTTTTTTGAATTTTTTGCTATTTTTTTGGGAATTCCCTATTCCGGGTCGGGTAGGAACAGAATTCGAAACAAAAATTTTCTTCTCTCTTTCTCAACCTATCTCAACCTGGTTTGGATAGAAATAATGTCAAAATTATGTTTTTTAATTTTCTGAAATTTTTTTGCTATTTTTTTTGGAATTCTCAATTCCGAGTCGTGAAGGAACGAAATTCGGAACTAAAATTTTTTTTTTCTCTTTATTGGCCTATCTCAGCCTGGTTTGGATAGAAATAATGCCAGAATGATGTTTTTTAATTTTTTGAATTTTTTTGCTATTTTTTTGGGAATTCTCTATTCAGAGTTGGGTAGGAACGAAATTCAAAACGAAAATTTTTTTTTCTCTTTCTCGGCCTATCTCTGCCCGATTTGGACAGAAATAATGCCAGAACAATGTTTTTTTAATTTTTTGAATTTTTTTGCTATTTTTTTGGGAACTCTCAATTCTAGGTCATGTAGGAACAGAATTCGGAATGAAATTTGTTTTCTCTTTCTCGGTCTATTTCAGCCCGGTTTGGATAGAAAAAATGTTGGAATGATGTTTTTTAATTTTTTGAATTTGTTTGCCACTTTTTGGAATTTTCTAGCTAGGTTCGGGTAGGAAGGAAATTCGGAACAAATTTTTTTTTTTCTCTTTCATGGCCTATCTCAGCCTGGTTTGGATAGAAATAAAGTTAGAATGATGCTTTTTTAATTTTTTGAATTTTTGGCTTTTTTTTGGGAATTCTCTATTTCGGGTCGGGTAGGAATGGAATTAGAAACGAATTTCTTTTTTTCTCTTTCTCGGCCTATCTTTGCCCGGTTTGGATAGATTTAATGACAGAATGATGTTTTTAAATTTTTTGATTTTTTTTGCTATTTTTTTGGGAATTCTCAATTCTGGTTCATGAAAGAACGGAATTTGGAACGAAAATTATTTTCTCTCTTTCTCAGCCTATCTCAGCCTGATTTGGATAGAAACATTGCCAGAAATATGTTTTTTAATTTTTTGAATTTTTTTGCTATTTTTTTTGGGAATTCTCAATTCCGGGTCGAGCAGGAACAAAATTCGGAACGAAAATTTTTTTTTTTTCTCTCCTTCTCAGCCTATCTCAGCCCAGTTTGGATAGAAATAATGTCAGAATGATTTTTTTTTTTAATTTTTTTGCTATTTTTTTTTTTGTGAATTCTCTATCCCGAGTCGGGTAGGAACGAAATTCGAAACGAAAATTTTTTTCTCTCTTTCTCGGCCTATCTCCGCCCAGTTTGATAGAAATATTACTGGAATGACGTTTTTTTAGTTTTGTTGAATTTTTTTTGTTATTTTTTTTGGAATCTTCTTGCTGGGGTCGGTTAGGAACGGAATTTGAAACGAAATTTTTTTTTTCTCTTTCTCAGTCTATCTTTGCCCGGTTTGGACAGAAATAATGCCAGAATGATGTTTTTTAATTTTTTAAATTTTTTTGCCATTTTTTAGGAATTCTCAATTCCGGGTCGTATAGGAACGGAATTCGAAACGAAATTTTTTTTTTCTCTTTCTTTGCCAATCTCATCCCAGTTTGGATAGAAATAATGCCGGAATGATATTTTTGAATATTTTTGCTTTTTTTTTTTTTGGGAATTCTCTATCCCAAACTCGGGTCGGGTTCGAACGGATAGGAATGAAATTTTTTTTGTTCTCTATTTTTCGGCCTGTCCTGACCCGTTTCATCTTCAAATGAATCCTGGATGATGTTTTTTAATTTTTAGAATTCTTTTGCTTTTATTTTCGAATTTTCTAACTCGGGTCGGGTTCGAACGGATAAGAAGGAAATTCTTTTTGCTCTACATTTTTCGACCTGTCCTGACCCGTTTCGTCATGAAATGAAGCCTGGATGATGATTTTTAATTTTTAAATTTTTTTTGCATTTATTTTTGAATTTTCTAACTCGGGTCGGGTTCGAACGGATAGGAAGGAAATTATTTTTGTTCTCTATTTTTCGGCCTGTCTTGGCCCGTTTCGTCTTGAAATGAAGCCTGGATGATGTTTTTTAATTCTTAGAATTTTTTTGCATTTATTTTTGAATTTTCTAACTCGGGTCGGGTTCGAACGGATAGGAATGAAATTTTTTTTGTTCTCTATTTTTCGGCCTGTCCTGAACCGTTTCATCTTCAAATGAATCCTGGATGATATTTTTTAATTTTTAGAATTCTTTTGCATTTATTTTCGAATTTTCTAACTCGGGTCGGGTTCGAACGGATAGGAAGGAAATTATTTTTGTTGTCTATTTTTCAGCCTGTCCTGGCCCGTTTCGTCTTGAAATGAAGCCTGGATGATGTTTTTTAATTTTTAGAATTTTTTTGCATTTCTTTTTGAATTTTCTAACTGGGGTCGGGTTCGAACGGATAGGAAAGAAATTTTTTTTATTCTCTATTTTTCGGCCAGTCTTCACCCGTTTCGTCTTGAAATGAAACCTGGATGATGTTTTTTAATTTTTAGAATTTTTTTTGCATTTATTTTTTAATTTTCTAACTCGGGTCGGGTTCAAACGGATAGGAAGGAATTTTTTTTTGTTCTCTATTTTTCAGCCTGTCCTGACCCGTTTCGTCTTGAAATGAAGCCTGGATGATGTTTTTTAATTTTTAGAATCTTTTGGCATTTATTTTCGAATTTTCTAACTCGGGTCTGGTTCGAACGGATAGGAATGAAATCTTTTTTGTTCTCTATTTTTTGGCCTATCCTGACCCGTTTCATATTCAAATGAAGCCTGGATGATGTTTTTTAATTTTTAGAATTTTTTTGCTTTTATTTTTGTATTTTCTAACTCGGGTTGGGTTCGAACGGATAGGAAGGAAATTTTTTTTCTTCTCTATTTTTCGGCCTGTCCTGACCTGTTTCGTCTTGAACTGAAGCCTGGATGATGTTTTTTAATTTTTAGAATTTTTTTGCATTTCTTTTTGAATTTTCTAACTGGGTCGGGTTCGAACGGATAGGAAAGATATTTTTTGTATTCTCTATTTTTCGGCTTTTCTTCACCCATTTCGTCTTGAAATGAAACCTAGATGATGTTTTTTAATTTTTAGAATTTTTTTTGCATTTAGTTTTGAATTTTCTAACTCGGGTCGGTTTTGAACGGATAGGAATGAAATTTTTTTTGTTCTCTATTTTTCGGCCTGTCCTGACCCGTTTCGTCTTGAAATGAAGTCTGGATTATGTTTTTTAATTTTTAGAATTCTTTTGCATTTATTTTCGAATTTTCTAACTCGGGTCTGGTTCGAACGGATAGGAAGGAAATTCTTTTTGTTCTCCATTTTTCGGCCTGTCCTGACTCGTTTCGTCAAGAAATGAAGCCTGGATGACGATTTTTAATTTTTAAAATTTTTTTGCATTTATTTTTGAATTTTCTAACTGGGGTCGGGTTCGAACGGATAGGAAAGAAATTTTTTTTATTCTCTATTTTTCGGCTTTTCTTCACCAGTTTCGTCTTGAAATGAAACCTGGATGATGTTTTTTAATTTTTAGAATTTTTTTTGCATTTAGTTTTGAATTTTCTAACTCGGGTCGGTTTCGAACGGATAGGAAGGAAATTTTTTTTGTCCTCTATTTTTCAGCCTGTCCTGGCCCGTTTCGTCTTGAAATGAAGCCTGGATGATGTTTTTTAATTTTTAGAATTTTTTTGCATTTATTTTCGAATTTTCTAACTCGGGTCTGTTTCGAACGGATAGGAAGGAAATTCTTTTTGTTCTCTATTTTTCGGCCTGTCCTGACCCGTTTCGTCTTGAAATGAAGCTTGGATGATGTTTTTTAATTTTTAGAATTTTTTGGCATTTATTTTCGAATTTTCTAACTCGAGTCTGGTTCGAACGGATAGGAATGAAATTTTTTTTGTTCTCTATTTTTTGGACTGTCCTGACCCGTTTCATATTCTAATGAAGCCTGGATGATGTTTTTTTAATTTTTAGAATTTTTTTGCTTTTATTTTTGTATTTTCTAACTCGGGTCTGGTTCGAACGGATAGGAAGGAAATTCTTTTTGTTCTCTATTTTTCGGCTTGTCCTAACCCGTTTCGTCATGAAATGAAGCCTGGATGATGATTTTTAATTTTTAAAATTTTTTTGCATTAATTTTTGAATTTTCTAACTCGGGTCGGGTTCGAACGGATAGGAAAGAAATTATTTTTGTTCTCTATTTTTCGGTCTATCCTGGCCCGTTTCGTCTTGAAATGAAGCCTGGGTGATGTTTTTTAATTTTTAGAATTTTTTTGCATTTATTTTTGAATTTTCTAACTCAGGTCTGGTTCGAACGGATAGGAAGGAAATTACTTTTGTTCTCTATTTTACGGTCTGTCCTGACCCGTTTCGTCTTGAAATGAAGCTTGGGTGATGTTTTTTAATTTTTAGAATTTTTTAACATTTATTTTTGAATTTTCTAACTCGGGTCGGGTGCGAACGGATAGGAAGGAAATATTTTTTTTTCTCTATTTTTCGGCCTGTCCTGATCCGTTTCGTCTTGAAATGAAGCCTGGATGATGTCTTTTAATTTTTAGAATTTTTTTGTATTTCTTTTTAAATTTTCTAACTGGGGTCGGGTTCGAACGGATAAAAAAGAAAATTTTTTTATTCTCTATTTCTCGGCTTGTCTTCACCCGTTTCGTCTTGAAATTAAAGCTGGATGATGTTTTTTAATTTTTAGAATTTTTTTTGCATTTATTTTTTAATTTTCAAACTCGGGTCGGGTTCGAACGGATAGGAAGTAAATTTTTTTTGTTCTCTATTTTTCGGCCTGTCCTGACCCGTTTCGTCTTGAAATGAAGCCTGGATGATGTTTTTTAATTTTTATAATTGTTTTTGCATTTATTATCGAATATTCTAACTCGGGTCTGGTTCGAACGGACTGGAATGAAATTTTTTTTGTTCTCTATTTTTTGGCCTGTCCTGACCAGTTTCATATTCAAATGAAGCTTGGATGATGTTTTTTAATTTTTAAATTTTTTTTGCTTTTATTTTTGTATTTTCTAACTCGGGACGGGTTCGAACGGATAGGAAGGAAATTTTTTTTGTTCTCTATTTCTCGGCCTGTCCGGACCTATTTCGTCTTGAAATGAAGCCTGGATGATGTTTTTTAATTTTTAGAATTTTTTTTGCATTTCTTTTTGTATTTTCTAACTGGGGTCGGGTTCGAACGGATAGGAAAGAAATTTTTTTTATTCTCTATTTTTCGGCCAGTCTTCACCCGTTTCATCTTGAAATGAAGCCTGGATGATGTTTTTTAATTTTTGAAATTTTTTTGCATTTATTTTCGAATTTTCTATCTCGGGTCTGGTTCGAACGGATAGGAAGGAAATTCTTTTTGTTCTCTATTTTTCGGCCTGTCCTGACCCGTTTCGTCATGAAATGAAGCCTGGATGATGATTTTTAACTTTTAGAATTTTTTTACATTTACTTTTGAATTTTCTAACTCGGGTCGGGTTCGAACGGGTAGGAATGAAATATTTTTTTTTTCTCTATTTTTCGGCCTGTCCTTATCCGTTTCGTCTTGAAATGAAGCCTGGATGATGTCTTTTACTTTTTACAATTTTTTTGCATTTCTTTTTAAATTTTCTAACTGGGGTCGGGTTCGAACGGATAGAAAAGAAATTTTTTTTATTCTCTATTTTTCGGCCAGTCTTCACCCGTTTCGTCTTGAAATGAAACCTGGATGATGTTTTTTAATTTTTAGAATTTTTCTGCTTTTATTTTTTTATTTTCTGGCTCGGGTTGGGTTCGAACGGATAGGAAGGAAATTTTTTTTCTTCTCTATTTTTCGGCCTGTCCTGACCTGTTTCGTCTTGAACTGAAGCCTGGATGATGTTTTTTAATTTTTAGAATTTTTTTGCATTTCTTTTTGAATTTTCTAACTGGGGTCGGGTTCGAACGGATAGGAAAGAAATTTTTTGTATTCTCTATTTTTCGGCTTTTCTTCACCCGTTTCGTCTTGAAATGAAACCTGGATGATGTTTTTTAATTTTTAGAATTTTTTTTTGCATTTAGTTTTGAATTTTCTAACTCGGGTCGGTTTTGAACGGATAGGAATGAAATTTTTTTTTTCTCTATTTTTCGGCCTGTCCTGACCCGTTTCGTCATGAAATGAAGCTTGGATGATGTTTTTTAATTTTTAAAATTTTTTTGCTTTTATTTTTGTATTTTCTAACTCGGGACGGGTTCGAACGGATAAAAATGAAATTTTTTTTGTTCTCTATTTCTCGGCCTGTCCGGACCTGTTTCGTCTTGAAATGAAGCCTGGATGATGTTTTTTAATTTTTAGAATTTTTTTTACATTTCCTTTTGAATTTTCTAACTGGGGTCGGGTTCGAACGGATAGGAAAGAAATTTTTTTTATTCTCTATTTTTCGGCCAGTCTTCACCCGTTTCGTCTTGAAATGAAGCCTGGATGATGTTTTTTAATTTTTAAAATTTTTTTGCATTTATTTTCGAATTTTCTATCTTGGGTCTGGTTCGAACGGATAGGAAGGAAATTATTTTTGTTCTCTATTTTTCGGCCTGTCCTGACCCGTTTCGTCATGAAATGAAGCCTGGATGATGATTTTTAACTTTTAGAATTTTTTTACATTTATTTTTGAATTTTCTAACTCGGGTCGGGTTCGAACGGGTAGGAATGAAATATTTTTTTTTTCTCTATTTTTCGGCCTGTCTTGATCCGTTTCGTCTTGAAATGAAGCCTGGATGATGTCTTTTAATTTTTAGAATTTTTTTGCATTTCTTTTTGTATTTTCTAGCTCGGGTTGGGTTCGAACGGATAGGAAGGAAATTTTTTTTCTTCTCTATTTTTCGGCCTGTCCTGACCTATTTCGTCTTGAACTGAAGCTTGGATGATGTTTTTTAATTTTTAGAATTTTTTTGCGTTTCTTTTTGAATTTTCTAACTGGGGTCGGGTTCGAACGGATAGGAAAGAAATTTTTTGTATTCTCTATTTTTCGGCTTTTCTTCACCCGTTTCGTCTTGAAATGAAACCAGGATGATGTCTTTTAATTTTTAGAATTTTTTTTGCATTTAGTTTTGAATTTTCTAACTCGGGTCGGTTTTGAACGGATAGGAATGAAATTTTTTTTGTTCTCTATTTTTCGGCCTATCCTGACCCGTTTCGTCTTGAAATGAAGCCTGGATGATGTTTTTTAATTTTTAGAATTCTTTTGCATTTATTTTCGAATTTTCTAACTCGGGTCTGGTTCGAACGGATAGGAAGGAAATTCTTTTTGTTCTCTATTTTTCAGCCTGTCCTGACCCGTTTCGTCTTGAAATGAAGCTTGGATGATGTTTTTTAATTTTTATAATTTTTTTTGCATTTATTTTCGAATATTCTAACTCGGGTCTGGTTCGAACGGACTGGAATGAAATTTTTTTTGTTCTCTATTTTTTGGCCTGTCCTGACCCGTTTCATATTCAAATGAAGCTTGGATGATGTTTTTTAATTTTTAGAATTTTTTTGCTTTTATTTTTGTATTTTCTAACTCGGGACGGGTTCGAACGGATAGGAAGGAAATTTTTTTTGTTCTCTATTTCTCGGCCTGTACGGACCTGTTTCGTCTTGAAATGAAACCTGGATGATGTTTTTTTAATTTTTACAATTTTTTTTGCATTTCCTTTTGAATTTTCTAACTGGGGTCGGGTTCGAACGGAGAGGAAAGAAATTTTTTTTATTCTCTATTTTTCGGCCAGTCCTGGCCCGTTTCGTCATGAAATGAAGCCTGGATGATGATTTTTAACTTTTAGAATTTTTTTACATTTATTTTTGAATTTTCTAACTCGGGTCGGGTTCGAACGAGTAGGAATGAAATATTTTTTATTCTCTATTTTTTTTGTCCTCTATTTTTCGGCCTGTCCTGGCCCGTTTCGTGTTGAAATGAAGCCTGGATGATGTTTTTTAATTTTTAAAATTTTTTTACATTTATTTTCGAATTTTCTATCTCGGGTATGGTTCGAACGGATAGGAAGGAAATTCTTTTTGTTCTCTATTTTTCGGCCTGTCCTGGCCCGTTTCGTCATGAAATGAAGCCTGGATGATGATTTTTAACTTTTAGAATTTTTTCACATTTATTTTTGAATTTTCTAACTCGGGTCGGGTTCGAACGGGTAGGAATGAAATTTTTTTTTCTCTAATTTTCGGCCTGTCCTGATCCGTTTCGTCTTGAAATGAAGCCTGGATGATGTCTTTTAATTTTTAGAATTTTTTTGCATTTCTTTTTAAATTTTCTAACTGGAGTCGGGTTCGTACAGATAGGAAAGAAATTTTTTTTATTCTCTATTTTTCGGCCAGTCTTCACCCGTTTCGTCTTGAAATGAAACCTGGATGATGTTTTTTAATTTTTAGAATTTTTTTTGCATTTATTTTTGAATTTTCTAACTTGGGTCGGGTTCAAACGGATAGGAAGGAATTTTTTTTTGTTCTCTATTTTTCGGCCTGTCCTGACCCGTTTCGTCTTGAAATGAAGCCGGGATGATGTTTTTTAATTTTTAGAATCTTTTGGCATTTATTTTCGAATTTTCTAACTCGGGTCTGGTTCGAACGGATAGGAATGAAATTTTTTTTGTTCTCTATTTTTTGGCCTGTCCTGACCCATTTCATATTCAAATGAAGCCGGGATGATGTTTTTTAATTTTTAGAATTTTTTTGCTTTTATTTTTGTATTTTCTAACTCGGGTTGGGTTCGAACGGATAGGAAAAAAAAATTTTTCTTCTCTATTTTTCGGCCTGTCCTGACCTGTTTCGTCTTGAACTGAAGCCTGGATGATGTTTTTTAATTTTTAGAATTTTTTTTGTATTTAGTTTTGAATTTTCTAACTCGGGTCGATTTCGAACGGATAGGAAGGAAATCTTTTTTGCCCTCTATTTTTCGGCCTGTCCTGGCCCGTTTCGTCTTGAAATGAAGCCTGGATGATGTTTTTTAATTTTTAGAATTTTTTTGCATTTATTTTCGAATTTTCTAACTCGGGTCTGTTTCGAACGGATAGGAAGGAAATTCTTTTTGTACTCTATTTTTCGACCTGTCCTGACCCGTTTCGTCTTGAAATGAAGCTTGGATGATGTTTTTTAATTTTTAGAATTTTTTGGCAATTATTTTCGAATTTTCTAACTCGGGTCTGGTTCGAACGGATAGGAATGAAATTTTTTTTGTTCTCTATTTTTTGGCCTGTCCTGACCCGTTTCATATTCAAATGAAGCCTGGATGATGTTTTTTAATTTTTAGAATTTTTTTGCTTTTATTTTTGTATTTTCTAACTCGGGTCTGGTTCGAACGGATAGGAAGGAAATTTTTTTTCTTCTCTATTTTTCGGCCTGTCCTAACCTGTTTCGTCTTGAAATGAAGCCTGGATGATGTTTTTTAATTTTTAGAATTTTTTTGCATTTCTTTTTGAATTTTCTAACTGGGGTCGGATTCGAACGGATAGGAAAGAAATTTTTTATATTCTCTATTTTTTGGCTTGTCTTCACCTGTTTCGTCTTGAAATGAAACCTGCATGATGTTCTTTAATTTTTAGAATTTTTTATACATTTAGTTTTGAATTTTCTAACTCGGATCTGTTTCGAACGGATAGGAAGGAAATTGTTTTTGTTCTCTATTTTTCGGCCTGTCCTGACCCGTTTCATCTTGAAATGAAGCCTGGATGATGTTTTTTAATTTTTAGAATTTTTTTACATTTATTTTCGAATTTTCTAACTCGGGTCCGGTTCGAACGGATAGGAAGGAAATTCTTTTTGTTCTCTATTTTTCGGCCTGTCCTGACCCGTTTCGTCATGAAATGAAGCCTGGATGATGATTTTTAATTTTCAAAATTTTTTTGCATTTATTTTTGAATTTTCTAACTCGGGTCGGGTTCGAACGGATAGGAATGAAATTATTTTTGTTCTCTATTTTTCGATCTGTCCTGGCCCGTTTCGTTTTGAAATGAAGCCTGGATGAGGTTTTTTAATTTTTAGAATTTTTTTGCATTTATTTTTGAATTTTCTAACTCGGTTCGGGTTCGAACGGATAGGAATGAAATTTTTTTTGTTCTCTATTTTTCGGCCTGTCCTGACCCGTTTCATCTTCAAATGAATCCTGGATGATGTTTTTTAATTTTTAGAACTCTTTTGCATTTAGTTTTGAATTTTCTAACTCGGGTCGGGTTCGAACGGATAGGAAGGAAATTCTTTTTGTTCTCTATTTTTCGGCTTGTCCTAACACGTTTCGTCATGAAATGAAGCCTGGATGACGATTTTTAATTTTTAAAATTTTTTTGCATTTATTTTTGAATTTTCTAACTGGGGTCGGGTTCGAACGGATAGGAAAGAAATTTTTTTTATTCTCTATTTTTCGGCTTTTCTTCACCAGTTTCGTCTTGAAATGAAACCTGGATAATGTTTTTTAATTTTTAGAATTTTTTTTGCATTTAGTTTTGAATTTTCTAACTCGGGTCGGTTTCGAACGGATAGGAAGGAATTTTTTTTTGTCCTCTTTTTTTCGGCCTGTCCTGGCCCGTTTCGTCTTGAAATGAAGCCTGGATGATGTTTTTTGATTTTTAGAATTTTTTTGCATTTATTTTCGAATTTTCTAACTCGGGTCTGTTTCGAACGGATAGGAAGGAAATTCTTTTTGTTCTCTATTTCTCGGCCTGTCCTGACCCGTTTCGTCTTGAAATGAAGCTTGGATGATGTTTTTTAAGTTTTAGAATTTTTTGGCATTTATTTTCGAATTTTCTAACTCGGGTCTGGTTCGAACGGATAGGAATGAAATTTTTTTTGTTCCCTATTTTTTGGCCTGTCCTGACCCGTTTCATATTCAAATGAAGCCTGGATGATGTTTTTTAATTTTTAGAATTTTTTTGCTTTTATTTTTGTATTTTCTAACTCGGGTCTGGTTCGAACGGATAGGAAGGAAATTTTTTTTCTTCTCTATTTTTCGGCATGTCCTAACCTGTTTCGTCTTGAACTGAAGCCTGGATGTTGTTTTTTAATTTTAAGAATTTTTTTACATTTATTTTTGAATTTTCTATCTCGGGTCGGGTTCGAACGGATAGGAATGAAATTTTTTTTGTTCTCTATTTTTCGGCCTGTCCTGACCCGTTTCATCTTCAAATGAATCCTGGATGATGTTTTTTAATTTTTAGAATTCTTTTGCATTTAGTTTTGAATTTTCTAACTCGGATCTATTTCGAACGGATAGGAAGGAAATTGTTTTTGTTCTCTATTTTTCGGCCTGTCCTGACCCGTTTCGTCTTGAAATGAAGCCTGGATGATGTTTTTTAATTTTTAGAATTTTTTTGCATTTATTTTCGAATTTTCTAACTCGGGTCTGGTTCGAACGGATAGGAAGGAAATTCTTTTTGTTCTCTATTTTTCGGCCTGTCCTGACCCGTTTCGTCATGAAATGAAGCCTGGATGATGATTTTTAATTTTTAAAATTTTTTTGCATTTATTTTTGAATTTTCTAACTGGGGTCGGGTACGAACGGATAGGAAGGAAATTATTTTTGTTCTCTATTTTTCGGTCTGTCCTGGCCCGTTTCGTCTTGAAATGAAGCCTGAATTATGTTTTTTAATTTTTAGAATTTTTTTGCATTTATTTTTGAATTTTCTAACTCGGGTCTGGTTCGAACGGATAGGAATGAAATTTTTTTTGTTCTCTATTTTTCGGCCTGTCCTGACCCGTTTCATCTTCAAATGAATCCTGGATGATGTTTTTTAATTTTTAGAATTCTTTTTCATTTAGTTTTGAATTTTCTAACTCGGGTCGGGTTCGAACGGATTGGAAGGAAATTCTTTTTGTTCTCTATTTTTCGGCTTGTCCTAACACGTTTCGTCATGAAATGAAGCCTGGATGGCGATTTTTAATTTTTAAAATTTTTTTGCATTAATTTTTGAATTTTCTAACTGGGGTCGGGTTCGAACGGATAGGAAAGAAATTTTTTTTATTCTCTATTTTTCGGCTTTTCTTCACCAGTTTCGTCTTGAAATGGAACCTGGATGATGTTTTTTAATTTTTAGAATTTTTTTTGCATTTAGTTTTGAATTTTCTAACTCGGGTCGGTTTCGAACGGATAGGAAGGAAATTTTTTTTGTCCTCTATTTTTCGGCCTGTCCTGGCCCGTTTCATCTTGAAATGAAGCCTGGATGATGTTTTTTAATTTTTAGAATTTTTTTGCATTTATTTTCGAATTTTCTAACTCGGGTCTGTTTCGAACGGATAGGAAGGAAATTCTTTTTGTTCTCTATTTTTCGGCCTGTCCTGACCCGTTTCGTCATGAAATGAAGCTTGGATGATGTTTTTTAATTTTTAGAATTTTTTGGCATTTATTTTCGAATTTTCTAACTCGGGTCTGGTTCGAACGGATAGGAATGAAATTTTTTTTGTTCTCTATTTTTTGGCCTGTCCTGACCCGTTTCATATTCAAATGAAGCCTGGATGATGTTTTTTAATTTTTAGAATTTTTTTGCTTTTATTTTTGTATTTTCTAACTCGGGTCTGGTTCGAACGGATTGGAAGGAATTTTTTTTTCTACTCTATTTTTCGGCCTGTCCTAACCTGTTTCGTCTTGAAATGAAGCCTGGATGATGTTTTTTAATTTTTAGAATTTTTTTGCATTTCTTTTTGAATTTTCTAACTGGGGTCGGATTCGAACGAATAGGAAAGAAATTTTTTTTATTCTCTATTTTTCGGCTTGTCTTCACCTGTTTCGTCTTGAAATGAAACCTCGATGATATTTTTTTAATTTTTAGAATTTTTTTGCATTTATTTTCGAATTTTCTAACTCGGGTCTGTTTCGAACGGATAGGAAGGAAATTCTTTTTGTTCTCTATTTCTCGGCCTGTCCTGACCCGTTTCGTCTTGAAATGAAACTTGGATGATGTTTTTTAATTTTTAGAATTTTTTGGCATTTATTTTCGAATTTTCTAACTCGGGTCTGGTTCGAACGGATAGGAATGAAATTTTTTTTGTTCTCTATTTTTTGGCCTGTCCTGACCCGTTTCATATTCAAATGAAGCCTGGATGATGTTTTTTAATTTTTAGAATTTTTTTTGCTTTTATTTTTGTATTTTCTAACTCGGGTCTGGTTCGAACGGATAGGAAGGAAATTTTTTTTCTTCCCTATTTTTCGGCCTGTCCTAACCTGTTTCGTCTTGAACTGAAGCCTGGATGATGTTTGTTAATTTTTAGAATTTTTTTGCATTTATTTTTGAATTTTCTAACTCGGATCGGGTTCGAACGGATAGGAATGAAATTTTTTTTGTTCTTTATTTTTCGGCCTGTCCTGACCCGTTTCATCTTCAAATGAATCCTGGATGATGTTTTTTAATTTTTAGAATTCTTTTGCATTTAGTTTTGAATTTTCTAACTCGGGTTGGGTTCGAACGGATAGGAAGGAAATTCTTTTTGTTCTCTATTTTTCGGCTTGTCCTAACCCGTTTCGTCATGAAATGAAGCCTGGATGACGATTTTTAATTTTTAAAATTTTTTGCATTTATTTTTGAATTTTCTAACTGGGGTCGGGTTCAAACGGATAGGAAAGAAATTTTTTTTGTTCTCTATTTTTCGGCTTTTCTTCACCAGTTTCGTCTTGAAATGAAACCTGGATGATGTTGTTTAATTTTTAGAATTTTTTTTGCATTTAGTTTTGAATTTTCTAACTCGGGTCGGTTTCGAACGGATAGGAAGGAATTTTTTTTTGTCCTCTATTTTTCGGCCTGTCCTGGCCCGTTTCGTCTTGAAATGAAGCCTGGATGATGTTTTTTGATTTTTAGAATTTTTTTGCATTTATTTTCGAATTTTCTAACTCGGGTCTGTTTCGAACGGATAGGAAGGAAATTCTTTTTGTTCTCTATTTCTCGGCCTGTCCTGACCCGTTTCGTCTTGAACTGAAGCTTGGATGATGTTTTTTAATTTTTAGAATTTTTTGGCATTTATTTTCGAATTTTCTAACTCGGGTCTGGTTCGAACGGATAGGAATGAAATTTTTTTTGTTCTCTATTTTTTGGCCTGTCCTGACCCGTTTCATATTCAAATGAAGCCTGGATGATGTTTTTTAATTTTTAGAATTTTTTTTGCTTTTATTTTTGTATTTTCTAACTCGGGTCTGGTTCGAACGGATAGGAAGGAAATTTTTTTTCTTCCCTATTTTTCGGCCTGTCCTAACCTGTTTCGTCTTGAACTGAAGCCTGGATGATGTTTGTTAATTTTTAGAATTTTTTTGCGTTTATTTTTGAATTTTCTAACTCGGGTCGGGTTCGAACGGATAGGAATGAAATTTTTTTTGTTCTTCATTTTTCGGCCTGTCCTGACCCGTTTCATCTTCAAATGAATCCTGGATGATGTTTTTTAATTTTTAGAATTCTTTTGCATTTAGTTTTGAATTTTCTAACCCGGGTTGGGTTCGAACGGATAGGAAGGAAATTCTTTTTGTTCTCTATTTTTCGGCTTGTCCTAACCCGTTTCGTCATGAAATGAAGCCTGGATGACGATTTTTAATTTTTAAAATTTTTTGCATTTATTTTTGAATTTTCTAACTGGGGTCGGGTTCAAACGGATAGGAAAGAAATTTTTTTTGTTCTCTATTTTTCGGCTTTTCTTCACCAGTTTCGTCTTGAAATGAAACCTGGATGATGTTGTTTAATTTTTAGAATTTTTTTTGCATTTAGTTTTGAATTTTCTAACTCGGGTCGGTTTCGAACGGATAGGAAGGAATTTTTTTTTGTCCTCTATTTTTCGGCCTGTCCTGGCCCGTTTCGTCTTGAAATGAAGCCTGGATGATGTTTTTTGATTTTTAGAATTTTTTTGCATTAATTTTCGAATTTTCTAACTCGGGTCTGTTTCGAACGGATAGGAAGGAAATTCTTTTTGTTCTCTATTTCTCGGCCTGTCCTGACCCGTTTCGTCTTGAAATGAAGCTTGGATGATGTTTTTTAATTTTTAGAATTTTTTGGCATTTATTTTCGAATTTTTTAACTCGGGTCTGGTTCGAACGGATATGAATGAAATTTTTTTTGTTCTCTATTTTTTGGCCTGTCCTGACCCGTTTCATATTCAAATGAAGCCTGGATGATGTTTTTTAATTTTTAGAATTTTTTTGCTTTTATTTTTGTATTTTCTAACTCGGGTCTGGTTCGAACGGATAGGAAGGAAATTTTTTTTCTTCTCTATTTTTCGGCCTGTCCTAACCTGTTTCGTCTTGAACTGAAGCCTGGATGATGTTTTTTAATTTTTAGAATTTTTTTGCATTTCTTTTTGAATTTTCTAACTTGTTCGGATTCGAACGGATAGGAAAGAAATTTTTTTTATTCTCTATTTTTCGGCTTGTCTTCACCTGTTTCGTCTTGAAATGAAACCTGGATGATGTTTTTTAATTTTTAGAATTTTTTATGCATTTAGTTTTGAATTTTGTAACTCGGATCTGTTTCAAACGGATAGGAAGGAAATTGTTTTTGTTCTCTATTTTTCGGCACGACCTGACCCGTTTCGTCTTGAAATGAGGCCTGGATGATGTTTTTTAATTTTTAGAATTTTTTTGCATTTATTTTCGAATTTTCTAACTCGGGTCTGGTTCGAACGGATTGGAAGGAAATTCTTTTTGTTCTCTATTTTTCGGCCTGTCCTGACCCGTTTCGTCATAAAATGAAGCCTGGATGATGATTTTTAATTTTTAAAATTTTTTTGCATTTATTTTTGAATTTTCTAACTCGGGTCGTGTTCGAACGGATAGGAAGGAAATTATTTTTGTTCTCTATTTTTCGGTCTGTCCTGGCCCGTTTCGTCTTGAAATGAAGCCTGGATGATGTTTTTTAATTTTTAGAATTTTTTTGCATTTATTTTTCAATTTTCTAACTCGGGTCGGGTTCGAACAGATAGGAATGAAATTTCTTTTGTTCTCTATTTTTCGGCCTGTCCTGACCCGTTTCATCTTCAAATGAATCCTGGATGATATTTTTTAATTTTTAGAATTCTTTTGCATTTAGTTTTGAATTTTCTAACTCGGGTCGGGTTCGAACGGATAGGAAGGAAATTCTTTTTGTTCTCTATTTTTCGGCTTGTCCTATCCCGTTTAGTTATGAAATGAAGCCAGGATGATGATTTTTAATTTTTAAAATTTTTTTGCATTTATTTTTGAATTTTCTAACTCGGGTCGGGTTCGAACGAATAGGAAAGAAATTATTTTTGTTCTCTATTTTTCGGTCTGTCCTGGCCCGTTTCGTCTTGAAATGAAGCTTGGGTGATGTTTTTTAATTTTTAGAATTTTTTTGCATTTATTTTTGAATTTTCTAACTCAGGTCTGGTTCGAACGGATAGGAAGGAAATTACTTTTGTTCTCTATTTTACGGCCTGTCCTGACCCGTTTCGTCTTGAAATGAAGCTTGGGTGATGTTTTTTAATTTTTAGAATTTTTTAACATTTATTTTTGAATTTTCTAACTCGGGTCGGGTGCGAACGGATAGGAAGAAAATATTTTTTTTTTCTCTATTTTTCGGCCTGTCCTGATCCGTTTCGTCTTGAAATGAAGCCTGGATGATGTCTTTTAATTTTAAGAATTTTTTTGTTTTTCTTTTTAAATTTTCTAACTGGGGTCGGGATCGAACGGATAAAAAAGAAAATTTTTTTATTCTCTATTTCTCGGCTTGTCTTCACCCGTTTCGTCTTGAAATTAAAGCTGGATGATGTTTTTTAATTTTTAGAATTTTTTTTGCATTTATTTTTTAATTTTAAAACTCGGGTAGGGTTCGAACGGATAGGAAGGAAATTCTTTTTGTTCTCTATTTTTCGGCTTGTCCTAACCCGTTTCGTCATGAAATGAAGCCTGGATGATGATTTTTAATTTTTAAAATTTTTTTGCATTTATTTTTGAATTTTCTAACTCGGGTCGGGTTCGAACGAGAAGGAAATTCTTTTTGTTCTCTATTTTTCGGCTTGTCCTAACACGTTTCGTCATTAAATGAAGCCTGGATGACGATTTTTAATTTTTAAAATTTTTTTGCATTTATTTTTGAATTTTCTAACTGGGGTCGGGTTCGAACGGATAGGAAAGAAATTTTTTTTATTCTCTTATTTTCGGCTTTTCTTCACCAGTTTCGTCTTGAAATGAAACCTGGATGATGTTTTTTAATTTTTAGAATTTTTTTTGCATTTAGTTTTGAATTTTCTAACTCCGGTCGGTTTCGAACGGATAGGAAGGAATTTTTTTTGTCCTCTATTTTTCGGCCTGTCCTGGCCCGTTTCGTCTTGAAATGAAGCCTGGATGATGTTTTTTAATTTTTAGAATTTTTTTGCATTTCTTTTTGAATTTTCTAACTCGGGTCGGGTTCGAACGGATAGGAATGAAATTTTTTTTGTTCTCTATTTTTTGGCCTGTCCTGACCCGTTTCATATTCAAATGAAGCTTGGATGATGTTTTTTAATTTTTAGAATTTTTTTGCTTTTATTTTTGTATTTTCTAACTCGGGACGGGTTCGAACGGATAGGAATGAAATTTTTTTTGTTCTCTATTTCTCGGCCTGTCCGGACCTGTTTCGTCTTGAAATGAAGCCTGGATGATGTTTTTTAATTTTTAGAATTTTTTTTGCATTTCCTTTTGAATTTTCTAACTGGGGTCGGGTTCGAACGGATAGGAAAGAAATTTTTTTTATTCTCTATTTTTCGGCCAGTCTTCACCCGTTTCGTCTTGGAATGAAGCCTGGATGATGTTTTTTAATTTTTAAAATTTTTTTGCATTTATTTTCGAATTTTCTATCTTGGGTCTGGTTCGAACGGATAGGAAGGAAATTATTTTTGTTCTCTATTTTTCGGCCTGTCCTGACCCGTTTCGTGATGAAATGAAGCCTGGATGATGATTTTTAACTTTTAGAATTTTTTTACATTTATTTTTAAATTTTCTAACTCGGGTCGGGTTCGAACGGGTAGGAATGAAATATTTTTTTTTTCTCTATTTTTCGGCCTGTCCTGATCCGTTTCGTCTTGAAATGAAGCCTGGATGATGTCTTTTAATTTTTAGAATTTTTTTGCATTTCTTTTTAAATTTTCTAACTGGGGTCGAGTTCGAACGGATAGAAAAGAAATTTTTTTTATTCTCTATTTTTCGGCCAGTCTTCACCCGTTTCGTCTTGAAATGAAACCTGGATGATGTCTTTTAATTTTTAGAATTTTTTTGCTTTTATTTTTGTATTTTCTAGCTCGGGTTGGGTTCGAACGGATAGGAAGGAAATTTTTTTTCTTCTCTTTTTTTCGGCCTGTCCTGACCTGTTTCGTCTTGAACTGAAGCCAGGATGATGTTTTTTAATTTTTAGAATTTTTTTGCATTTTTTTTTGAATTTTCTAACTGGGGTCGGGTTCGAACGGATAGGAAAGAAATTTTTTGTATTCTCTATTTTTCGGCTTTTCATCACCCGTTTCGTCTTGAAATGAAACCTGGATGATGTTTTTTAATTTTTAGAATTTTTTTTGCATTTAGTTTTGAATTTTCTAACTCGGGTCGGTTTTGAACGGATAGGAATGAAATTTTTTTTGTTCTCTATTTTTCGGCCTGTCCTGACCCGTTTCGTCTTGAAATGAAGCCTGGATGATGTTTTTTAATTTTTAGAATTCTTTTGAATTTATTTTCGAATTTTCTAACTCGGGTCTGGTTCGAACGGATAGGAAGGAAATTCTTTTTGTTCTCTATTTTTCGGCCTGTCCTGACCCGTTTCGTCTTGAAATGAAGCCTGGATGATGTTTTTTAATTTTTATAATTTTTTTTGCATTTATTTTCGAATATTCTAACTCGGGTCTGGTTCGAACGGACTGGAATGAAATTTTATTTGTTCTCTATTTTTTGGCCTGTCCTAACCCGTTTCATATTCAAATGAAGCTTGGATGATGTTTTTTAATTTTTAGAATTTTTTTGCTTTTATTTTTGTATTTTCTAACTCGGGACGGGTTCGAACGGATAAAAATGAAATTTTTTTTGTTCTCTATTTCTCGGCCTGTCCGGACCTGTTTCATCTTGAAATGAAGCCTGGATGATGTTTTTTAATTTTTAGAATTTTTTTTGCATTTCCTTTTGAATTTTCTAACTGGGGTCGGGTTCGAACGGATAGGAAAGAAATTTTTTTTATTGTCTATTTTTCGGCCAGTCTTCACCCGTTTCATCTTGAAATGAAGCCTGGATGATGTTTTTTAATTTTTAAAATTTTTTTGCATTTATTTTCGAATTTTCTATCTTGGGTCTGGTTCGAACGGATAGGAAGGAAATTATTTTTGTTCTCTATTTTTCGGCCTGTCCTGACCCGTTTCGTCATGAAATGAAGCCTGGATGATGATTTTTAACTTTTAGAATTTTTTTACATTTATTTTTGAATTTTCTAACTCGGGTCGGGTTCGAACGGGTAGGAATGAAATATTTTTTTTTCCTCTATGTTTCGGCCTGTCCTGATCCGTTTCGTCCTGAAATGAAGCCTGGATGATGTCTTTTAATTTTTAGAATTTTTTTGCATTTCTTTTTAAATTTTCTAACTGGGGTCGGGTTCGAACGGATAGAAAAGAAATTTTTTTTATTCTCTATTTGTCGGCCAGTCTTCACCCGTTTCGTCTTGAAATGAAACCTGGATGATGTCTTTTAATTTTTAGAATTTTTTTGCTTTTATTTTTGTATTTTCTAGCTCGGGTTGGGTTCGAACGGATAGGAAGGAAATTTTTTTTCTTCTCTATTTTTCGGCCTGTCCTGACCTGTTTCGTCTTGAACTGAAGCCTGGATGATGTTTTTTAATTTTTAGAATTTTTTTGCGTTTCTTTTTGAATTTTCTAACTGGGGTCGGGTTCGAACGGATAGGAAAGAAATTTTTTGTATTCTCTATTTTTCGGCTTTTCTTCACCCGTTTCGTCTTGAAATGAAACCTGGATGATGTTTTTTAATTTTTAGAATTTTTTTTGCATTTAGTTTTGAATTTTCTAACTCGGGTCGGTTTTGAACGGATAGGAATGAAATTTTTTTTGTTCTCTATTTTTCGGCCTATCCTGACCCGTTTCGTCTTGAAATGAAGCCTGGATGATGTTTTTTTAATTTTTAGAATTCTTTTGCATTTATTTTCGAATTTTCTAACTCGGGTCTGGTTCGAACGGATAGGAAGGAAATTCTTTTTGTTCTCTATTTTTCGGCCTGTCCTGACCCGTTTCGTCTTGAAATGAAGCCTGGATGATGTTTTTTAATTTTTATAATTTTTTTTGCATTTATTTTCGAATATTCTAACTTGGGTCTGTTTCGAACGGACTGGAATGAAATTTTTTTTGTTCTCTATTTTTTGGCCTGTCCTGACCCGTTTCATATTCAAATGAAGCCTGGATGATGTTTTTTAATTTTTACAATTTTTATTTGCATTTCCTTTTGAATTTTCTAACTGGGGTCGGGTTCGAACGGAGAGGAAAGAAATTTTTTTTATTCTCTATTTTTCGGCCAGTCCTGGCCCGTTTCGTCATTAAATGAAGCCTGGATGATGATTTTTAACTTTTAGAATTTTTTTACATTTATTTTTGAATTTTCCAACTCGGGTCGGGTTCGAACGGGTAGGAATGAAATATTTCTTATTCTCTATTTTTTTTGTCCTCTATTTTTCGGCCTGTCCTGGCCCGTTTCGTCTTTAAATGAAGCCTGGATGATGTTTTTTAATTTTTAAAATTTTTTTACATTTATTTTCGAATTTTCTATCTCGGGTCTGGTTCGAACGGATAGGAAGGAAATTCTTTTTGTTCTCTATTTTTCGGCCTGTCCTGGCCCGTTTCGTCATGAAATGAAGCCTGGATGATGATTTTTAACTTTTAGAATTTTTTTACATTTATTTTTGAATTTTCTAACTCGGGTCGGGTTCGAACGGGTAGGAATGAAATATTTTTTTTTCTCTATTTTTCGGCCTGTCCTGATCCGTTTCGTCTTGAAATGAAGCCTGGATGATGTCTTTTAATTTTTAGAATTTTTTTGCATTTCTTTTTAAATTTTCTAACTGGAGTCGGGTTCGAACGGATAGGAAAGAAAATTTTTTTATTCTCTATTTTTCGGCCAGTCTTCACCCGTTTCGTCTTGAAATGAAACCTGGATGATGTTTTTTAATTTTTAGAATTTTTTTTGCATTTATTTTTCACTTTTCTAACTTGGGTCGGGTTCAAACGGATAGGAAGGAATTTTTTTTGTTCTCTATTTTTCGGCCTGTCCTGACCCGTTTCGTCTTGAAATGAAGCCGGGATGATGTTTTTTAATTTTTAGAATCTTTTGGCATTTATTTTCGAATTTTCTAACTCGGGTCTGGTTCGAACAGATAGGAATGAAATTTTTTTTGTTCTCTATTTTTTGGCCTGTCCTGACTTGTTTCATATTCAAATGAAGCCGGGATGATGTTTTTTAATTTTTAGAATTTTTTTGCTTTTTATTTTTGTATTTTCTAACTCGGGTTGGGTTCGAACGGATAGGAAAAAAAAAATTTTCTTCTCTATTTTTCGGCCAATCCTGACCTGTTTCGTCTTCAACTGAAGCCTGGATGATGTTTTTTAATTTTTAGAATTTTTTGGCATTTATTTTCGAATTTTCTAACTCGGGTCTAGTTCGAACGGATAGGAATGAAATTTTTTTTGTTCTCTATTTTTTGGCCTGTCCTGACCCGTTTCATATTCAAATGAAGCCTGGATGATGTTTTTTAATTTTTAGAATTTTTTTTGCTTTTATTTTTGTATTTTCTAACTCGGGTCTGGTTCGAACGGATAGGAAGGAAATTTTTTTTCTTCCCTATTTTTCGGCCTGTCCTAACCTGTTTCGTCTTGAACTGAAGCCTGGATGATGTTTGTTAATTTTTAGAATTTTTTTGCATTTATTTTTGAATTTTCTAACTCGGGTCGGGTTCGAACGGATAGGAATGAAATTTTTTTTGTTCTTTATTTTTCGGCCTGTCCTGACCCGTTTCATCTTCAAATGAATCCTGGATGATGTTTTTTAATTTTTAGAATTCTTTTGCATTTAGTTTTGAATTTTCTAACTCGGGTTGGGTTCGAACGGATAGGAAGGAAATTCTTTTTGTTCTCTATTTTTCGGCTTGTCCTAACCCGTTTCGTCATGAAATGAAGCCTGGATGACGATTTTTAATTTTTAAAATTTTTTGCATTTATTTTTGAATTTTCTAACTGGGGTCGGGTTCAAACGGATAGGAAAGAAATTTTTTTTGTTCTCTATTTTTCGGCTTTTCTTCACCAGTTTCGTCTTGAAATGAAACCTGGATGATGTTGTTTAATTTTTAGAATTTTTTTTGCATTTAGTTTTGAATTTTCTAACTCGGGTCGGTTTCGAACGGATAGGAAGGAATTTTTTTTTGTCCTCTATTTTTCGGCCTGTCCTGGCCCGTTTCGTCTTGAAATGAAGCCTGGATGATTTTTTTTATTTTTAGAATTTTTTTGCATTTATTTTCGAATTTTCTAACTCGGGTCTGTTTCGAACGGATAGGAAGGAAATTCTTTTTGTTCTCTATTTCTCGGCCTGTCCTGACCCGTTTCGTCTTGAAATGAAGCTTGGATGATGTTTTTTAATTTTTAGAATTTTTTGTCATTTATTTTCGAATTTTCTAACTCGGGTCTGGTTCGAACGGATATGAATGAAATTTTTTTTGTTCTCTATTTTTTGGCCTGTCCTGACCCGTTTCATATTCAAATGAAGCCTGGATGATGTTTTTTAATTTTTAGAATTTTTTTGCTTTTATTTTTGTATTTTCTAACTCGGGTCTGGTTCGAACGGATAGGAAGGAAATTTTTTTTCTTCTCTATTTTTCGGCCTGTCCTAACCTGTTTCGTCTTGAACTGAAGCCTGGATGATGTTTTTTAATTTTTAGAATTTTTTTGCATTTCTTTTTGAATTTTCTAACTTGTTCGGATTCGAACGGATAGGAAAGAAATTTTTTTTATTCTCTATTTTTCGGCTTGTCTTCACCTGTTTCGTCTTGAAATGAAACCTGGATGATGTTTTTTAATTTTTAGAATTTTTTATGCATTTAGTTTTGAATTTTGTAACTCGGATCTGTTTCGAACGGATAGGAAGGAAATTGTTTTTGTTCTCTATTTTTCGGCACGACCTGACCCATTTCGTCTTGAAATGAAGCCTGGATGATGTTTTTTAATTTTTAGAATTTTTTTGCATTTATTTTCGAATTTTCTAACTCGGGTCTGGTTCGAACGGATAGGAAGGAAATTCTTTTTGTTCTCTATTTTTCGGCCTGTCCTGACCCGTTTCGTCATAAAATGAAGCCTGGATGATGATTTTTAATTTTTAAAATTTTTTTGCATTTATTTTTGAATTTTCTAACTCGGGTCGTGTTCGAACGGATAGGAAGGAAATTATTTTTGTTCTCTATTTTTCGGTCTGTCCTGGCCCGTTTCGTCTTGAAATGAAGCCTGGATGACGTTTTTTAATTTTTAGAATTTTTTTGCATTTATTTTTCAATTTTCTAACTCGGGTCGGGTTCGAACAGATAGGAATGAAATTTCTTTTGTTCTTTATTTTTCGGCCTGTCCTGACCCGTTTCATCTTCAAATGAATCCTGGATGATATTTTTTAATTTTTAGAATTCTTTTGCATTTAGTTTTGAATTTTCTAACTCGGGTCGGGTTCGAACGGATAGGAAGGAAATTCTTTTTGTTCTCTATTTTTCGGCTTGTCCTATCCCGTTTAGTTATGAAATGAAGCCAGGATGATGATTTTTAATTTTTAAAATTTTTTTGCATTTATTTTTGAATTTTCTAACTCGGGTCGGGTTCGAACGAATAGGAAAGAAATTATTTTTGTTCTCTATTTTTCGGTCTGTCCTGGCCCGTTTCGTCTTGAAATGAAGCTTGGGTGATGTTTTTTAATTTTTAGAATTTTTTTGCATTTATTTTTGAATTTTCTAACTCAGGTCTGGTTCGAACGGATAGGAAGGAAATTACTTTTGTTCTCTATTTTACGGCCTGTCCTGACCCGTTTCGTCTAGAAATGAAGCTTGGGTGATGTTTTTTAATTTTTAGAATTTTTTAACATTTATTTTTGAATTTTCTAACTCGGGTCGAGTGCGAACGGATAGGAAGAAAATATTTTTTTTTTCTCTATTTTTCGGCCTGTCCTGATCCGTTTCGTCTTGAAATGAAGCCTGGATGATGTCTTTTAATTTTTAGAATTTTTTTGTTTTTCTTTTTAAATTTTCTAACTGGGGTCGGGTTAGAACAGATAAAAAAGAAAATTTTTTTATTCTCTATTTCTCGGCTTGTCTTCACCCGTTTCGTCTTGAAATTAAAGCTGGATGATGTTTTTTAATTTTTAGAATTTTTTTTGCATTTGTTTTTTAATTTTAAAACTCGGGTAGGGTTCGAACGGATAGGAAGGAAATTCTTTTTGTTCTCTATTTTTCGGCTTCTCCTAACCCGTTTCGTCATGAAATGAAGCCTGGATGATGATTTTTAATTTTTAAAATTTTTTTGCATTTATTTTTGAATTTTCTAACTCGGGTCGGGTTCGAACGGGTAGGAAATTCTTTTTGTTCTCTATTTTTCGGCTTGTCCTAACACGTTTCGTCATGAAATGAAGCCTGGATGACGATTTTTAATTTTTAAAATTTTTTTTGCATTTATTTTTGAATTTTCTAACTGGGGTCGGGTTCGAACGGATAGGAAAGAAATTTTTTTTATTCTCTTATTTTCGGCGTTTCTTCACCAGTTTCGTCTTGAAATGAAACCTGGATGATGTTTTTTAATTTTTAGAATTTTTTTTGCATTTAGTTTTGAATTTTCTAACTCCGGTCGGTTTCGAACGGATAGGAAGGAAATTTTTTTTGTCCTCTATTTTTCGGCCTGTCTTGGCCCGTTTCGTCTTGAAATGAAGCCTGGATGATGTTTTTTAATTTTTAGAATTTTTTTGCATTTCTTTTTGAATTTTCTAACTCGGGTCGGGTTCGAACGGATAGGAAGGGAATTTTTTTTTGTTCTCTATTTTTTGGCCTGTCCTGACCCGTTTCATATTCAAATGAAGCTTGGATGATGTTTTTTAATTTTTAGAATTTTTTTGCTTTTATTTTTGTATTTTCTAACTCGGGACGGGTTCGAACGGATAGGAATGAAATTTTTTTTGTTCTCTATTTCTCGGCCTGTCCGGACCTGTTTCGTCTTGAAATGAAGCCTGGATGATGTTTTTTAATTTTTAGAATTTTTTTTGCATTTCCTTTTGAATTTTCTAACTGGGGTCGGGTTCGAACGGATAGGAAAGAAATTTTTTTTATTCTCTATTTTTCGGCCAGTCTTCACCCGTTTCGTCTTGGAATGAAGCCTGGATGATGTTTTTTAATTTTTAAAATTTTTTTGCATTTATTTTCGAATTTTCTATCTTGGGTCTGGTTCGAACGGATAGGAAGGAAATTATTTTTGTTCTCTATTTTTCGGCCTGTCCTGACCCGTTTCGTCATGAAATGAAGCCTGGATGATGATTTTTAACTTTTAGAATTTTTTTACATTTATTTTTGAATTTTCTAACTCGGGTCGGGTTCGAACGGGTAGGAATGAAATTTTTTTTTTTCTCTATTTTTCGGCCTGTCCTGATCCGTTTCGTCTTGAAATGAAGCCTGGATGATGTCTTTTAATTTTTAGAATTTTTTTTGCATTTCTTTTTAAATTTTCTAACTGGGGTCGAGTTCGAACGGATAGAAAAGAAATTTTTTTTATTCTCTATTTTTCGGCCAGTCTTCACCCGTTTCGTCTTGAAATGAAACCTGGATGATGTCTTTTAATTTTTAGAATTTTTTTGCTTTTATTTTTGTATTTTCTAGCTCGGGTTGGGTTCGAACGGATAGGAAGGAAATTTTTTTTCTTCTCTATTTTTCGGCCTGTCCTGACCTGTTTCGTCTTGAACTGAAGCCTGGATGATGTTTTTTAATTTTTAGAATTTTTTTGCGTTTCTTTTTGAATTTTCTAACTGGGGTCGGGTTCGAACGGATAGGAAAGAAATTTTTTGTATTCTCTATTTTTCGGCTTTTCTTCACCCGTTTCGTCTTGAAATGAAACCTGGATGATGTTTTTTAATTTTTAGAATTTTTTTTGCATTTAGTTTTGAATTTTCTAACTCGGGTCGGTTTTGAACGGATAGGAATGAAATTTTTTTGTTCTCTATTTTTCGGCCTGTCCTGACCCGTTTCGTCTTGAAATGAAGCCTGGATGATGTTTTTTAATTTTTAGAATTCTTTTGAATTTATTTTCGAATTTTCTAACTCGGGTCTGGTTCGAACGGATAGGAAGGAAATTCTTTTTGTTCTCTATTTTTCGGCCTGTCCTGACCCGTTTCGTCTTGAAATGAAGCCTGGATGATGTTTTTTAATTTTTATAATTTTTTTTGCATTTATTTTCGAATATTCTAACTCGGGTCTGGTTCGAACGGACTGGAATTAAATTTTATTTGTTCTCTATTTTTTGGCCTGTCCTAACCCGTTTCATATTCAAATGAAGCTTGGATGATGTTTTTTAATTTTTAGAATTTTTTTGCTTTTATTTTTGTATTTTCTAACTCGGGACGGGTTCGAACGGATAAAAATGAAATTTTTTTTGTTCTCTATTTCTCGGCCTGTCCGGACCTGTTTCATCTTGAAATGAAGCCTGGATGATGTTTTTTAATTTTTAGAATTTTTTTTGCATTTCCTTTTGAATTTTCTAACTGGGGTCGGGTTCGAACGGATAGGAAAGAAATTTTTTTTATTCTCTATTTTTCGGCCAGTCTTCACCCGTTTCGTCTTGAAATGAAGCCTGGATGATGTTTTTTAATTTTTAAAATTTTTTTGCATTTATTTTCGAATTTTCTATCTTGGGTCTGGTTCGAACGGATAGGAAGGAAATTATTTTTGTTCTCTATTTTTCGGCCTGTCCTGACCCGTTTCGTCATGAAATGAAGCCTGGATGATGATTTTTAACTTTTAGAATTTTTTTACATTTATTTTTGAATTTTCTAACTCGGGTCGGGTTCGAACGGGTAGGAATGAAATATTTTTTTTTTCTCTATTTTTCGGCCTTTCCTGATCCGTTTCGTCCTGAAATGAAGCCTGGATAATGTCTTTTAATTTTTAGAATTTTTTTGCATTTCTTTTTAAATTTTCTAACTAGGGTCGGGTTCGAACGGATAGAAAAGAAATTTTTTTTATTCTCTATTTGTCGGCCAGTCTTCACCCGTTTCGTCTTGAAATGAAACCTGGATGATGTCTTTTAATTTTTAGAATTTTTTTGCTTTTATTTTTGTATTTTCTAGCTCGGGTTGGGTTCGAACGGATAGGAAGGAAATTTTTTTTCTTCTCTATTTTTCGGCCTGTCCTGACCTGTTTCGTCTTGAACTGAAGCCTGGATGATGTTTTTTAATTTTTAGAATTTTTTTGCGTTTCTTTTTGAATTTTCTAACTGGGGTCGGGTTCGAACGGATAGGAAAGAAATTTTTTTTATTCTCTATTTTTCGGCTTTTCTTCACCCGTTTCGTCTTGAAATGAAACCTGGATGATGTTTTTTAATTTTTAGAATTTTTTTTGCATTTAGTTTTGAATTTTCTAACTCGGGTCGGTTTTGAACGGATAGGAATGAAATTTTTTTTGTTCTCTATTTTTCGGCCTATCCTGACCCGTTTCGTCTTGAAATGAAGCCTGGATGATGTTTTTTTTAATTTTTAGAATTCTTTTGCATTTATTTTCGAATTTTCTAACTCGGGTCTGGTTCGAACGGATAGGAAGGAAATTATTTTTGTTCTCTATTTTTCGGTCTGTCCTGGCCCGTTTCGTCTTGAAATGAAGCCTGGATGACGTTTTTTAATTTTTAGAATTTTTTTGCATTTATTTTTCAATTTTCTAACTCGGGTCGGGTTCGAACAGATAGGAATGAAATTTCTTTTGTTCTTTATTTTTCGGCCTGTCCTGACCCGTTTCATCTTCAAATGAATCCTGGATGATATTTTTTAATTTTTAGAATTCTTTTGCATTTAGTTTTGAATTTTCTAACTCGGGTCGGGTTCGAACGGATAGGAAGGAAATTCTTTTTGTTCTCTATTTTTCGGCTTGTCCTATCCCGTTTAGTTATGAAATGAAGCCAGGATGATGATTTTTAATTTTTAAAATTTTTTTGCATTTATTTTTGAATTTTCTAACTCGGGTCGGGTTCGAACGAATAGGAAAGAAATTATTTTTGTTCTCTATTTTTCGGTCTGTCCTGGCCCGTTTCGTCTTGAAATGAAGCTTGGGTGATGTTTTTTAATTTTTAGAATTTTTTTGCATTTATTTTTGAATTTTCTAACTCAGGTCTGGTTCGAACGGATAGGAAGGAAATTACTTTTGTTCTCTATTTTACGGCCTGTCCTGACCCGTTTCGTCTAGAAATGAAGCTTGGGTGATGTTTTTTAATTTTTAGAATTTTTTAACATTTATTTTTGAATTTTCTAACTCGGGTCGGGTGCGAACGGATAGGAAGAAAATATTTTTTTTTCTCTATTTTTCGGCCTGTCCTGATCCGTTTCGTCTTGAAATGAAGCCTGGATGATGTCTTTTAATTTTTAGAATTTTTTTGTTTTTCTTTTTAAATTTTCTAACTGGGGTCGGGTTAGAACAGATAAAAAAGAAAATTTTTTTATTCTCTATTTCTCGGCTTGTCTTCACCCGTTTCGTCTTGAAATTAAAGCTGGATGATGTTTTTTAATTTTTAGAATTTTTTTTGCATTTGTTTTTTAATTTTAAAACTCGGGTAGGGTTCGAACGGATAGGAAGGAAATTCTTTTTGTTCTCTATTTTTCGGCTTCTCCTAACCCGTTTCGTCATGAAATGAAGCCTGGATGATGATTTTTAATTTTTAAAATTTTTTTGCATTTATTTTTGAATTTTCTAACTCGGGTCGGGTTCGAACGGGTAGGAAATTCTTTTTGTTCTCTATTTTTCGGCTTGTCCTAACACGTTTCGTCATGAAATGAAGCCTGGATGACGATTTTTAATTTTTAAAATTTTTTTGCATTTATTTTTGAATTTTCTAACTGGGGTCGGGTTTGAACGGATAGGAAAGAAATTTTTTTTATTCTCTTATTTTCGGCTTTTCTTCACCAGTTTCGTCTTGAAATGAAACCTGGATGATGTTTTTTAATTTTTAGAATTTTTTTTGCATTTAGTTTTGAATTTTCTAACTCCGGTCGGTTTCGAACGGATAGGAAGGAAATTTTTTTTGTCCTCTATTTTTCGGCCTGTCTTGGCCCGTTTCGTCTTGAAATGAAGCCTGGATGATGTTTTTTAATTTTTAGAATTTTTTTGCATTTCTTTTTGAATTTTCTAACTCGGGTCGGGTTCGAACGGATAGGAATGAAATTTTTTTTGTTCTCTATTTTTTGGCCTGTCCTGACCCGTTTCATATTCAAATGAAGCTTGGATGATGTTTTTTAATTTTTAGAATTTTTTTGCTTTTATTTTTGTATTTTCTAACTCGGGACGGGTTCGAACGGATAGGAATGAAATTTTTTTTGTTCTCTATTTCTCGGCCTGTCCGGACCTGTTTCGTCTTGAAATGAAGCCTGGATGATGTTTTTTAATTTTTAGAATTTTTTTTGCATTTCCTTTTGAATTTTCTAACTGGGGTCGGGTTCGAACGGATAGGAAAGAAATTTTTTTTATTCTCTATTTTTCGGCCAGTCTTCGCCCGTTTCGTCTTGGAATGAAGCCTGGATGATGTTTTTTAATTTTTAAAATTTTTTTGCATTTATTTTCGAATTTTCTATCTTGGGTCTGGTTCGAACGGATAGGAAGGAAATTATTTTTGTTCTCTATTTTTCGGCCTGTCCTGACCCGTTTCGTCATGAAATGAAGCCTGGATGATGATTTTTAACTTTTAGAATTTTTTTACATTTATTTTTGAATTTTCTAACTCGGGTCGGGTTCGAACGGGTAGGAATGAAATTTTTTTTTTTTCTCTATTTTTCGGCCTGTCCTGATCCGTTTCGTCTTGAAATGAAGCCTGGATGATGTCTTTTAATTTTTAGAATTTTTTTGCATTTCTTTTTAAATTTTCTAACTGGGGTCGAGTTCGAACGGATAGAAAAGAAATTTTTTTTATTCTCTATTTTTCGGCCAGTCTTCACCCGTTTCGTCTTGAAATGAAACCTGGATGATGTCTTTTAATTTTTAGAATTTTTTTGCTTTTATTTTTGTATTTTCTAGCTCGGGTTGGGTTCGAACGGATAGGAAGGAAATTTTTTTTCTTCTCTATTTTTCGGCCTGTCCTGACCTGTTTCGTCTTGAACTGAAGCCTGGATGATGTTTTTTAATTTTTAGAATTTTTTTGCGTTTCTTTTTGAATTTTCTAACTGGGGTCGGGTTCGAACGGATAGGAAAGAAATTTTTTGTATTCTCTATTTTTCGGCTTTTCTTCACCCGTTTCGTCTTGAAATGAAACCTGGATGATGTTTTTTAATTTTTAGAATTTTTTTTGCATTTAGTTTTGAATTTTCTAACTCGGGTCGGTTTTGAACGGATAGGAATGAAATTTTTTTGTTCTCTATTTTTCGGCCTGTCCTGACCCGTTTCGTCTTGAAATGAAGCCTGGATGATGTTTTTTAATTTTTAGAATTCTTTTGAATTTATTTTCGAATTTTCTAACTCGGGTCTGGTTCGAACGGATAGGAAGGAAATTCTTTTTGTTCTCTATTTTTCGGCCTGTCCTAACCCGTTTCGTCTTGAAATGAAGCCTGGATGATGTTTTTTAATTTTTATAATTTTTTTTGCATTTATTTTCGAATATTCTAACTCGGGTCTGGTTCGAACGGACTGGAATTAAATTTTATTTGTTCTCTATTTTTTGGCCTGTCCTAACCCGTTTCATATTCAAATGAAGCTTGGATGATGTTTTTTAATTTTTAGAATTTTTTTGCTTTTATTTTTGTATTTTCTAACTCGGGACGGGTTCGAACGGATAAAAATGAAATTTTTTTTGTTCTCTATTTCTCGGCCTGTCCGGACCTGTTTCATCTTGAAATGAAGCCTGGATGATGTTTTTTAATTTTTAGAATTTTTTTTGCATTTCCTTTTGAATTTTCTAACTGGGGTCGGGTTCGAACGGATAGGAAAGAAATTTTTTTTATTCTCTATTTTTCGGCCAGTCTTCACCCGTTTCGTCTTGAAATGAAGCCTGGATGATGTTTTTTAATTTTTAAAATTTTTTTGCATTTATTTTCGAATTTTCTATCTTGGGTCTGGTTCGAACGGATAGGAAGGAAATTATTTTTGTTCTCTATTTTTCGGCCTGTCCTGACCCGTTTCGTCATGAAATGAAGCCTGGATGATGATTTTTAACTTTTAGAATTTTTTTACATTTATTTTTGAATTTTCTAACTCGGGTCGGGTTCGAACGGGTAGGAATGAAATATTTTTTTTTTCTCTATTTTTCGGCCTGTCCTGATCCGTTTCGTCCTGAAATGAAGCCTGGATGATGTCTTTTAATTTTTAGAATTTTTTTGCATTTCTTTTTAAATTTTCTAACTAGGGTCGGGTTCGAACGGATAGAAAAGAAATTTTTTTTATTCTCTATTTGTCGGCCAGTCTTCACCCGTTTCGTCTTGAAATGAAACCTGGATGATGTCTTTTAATTTTTAGAATTTTTTTGCTTTTATTTTTGTATTTTCTAGCTCGGGTTGGGTTCGAACGGATAGGAAGGAAATTTTTTTTCTTCTCTATTTTTCGGCCTGTCCTGACCTGTTTCGTCTTGAACTGAAGCCTGGATGATGTTTTTTAATTTTTAGAATTTTTTTGCGTTTCTTTTTGAATTTTCTAACTGGGGTCGGGTTCGAACGGATAGGAAAGAAATTTTTTGTATTCTCTATTTTTCGGCTTTTCTTCACCCGTTTCGTCTTGAAATGAAACCTGGATGATGTTTTTTAATTTTTAGAATTTTTTTTGCATTTAGTTTTGAATTTTCTAACTCGGGTCGGTTTTGAACGGATAGGAATGAAATTTTTTTTGTTCTCTATTTTTCGGCCTATCCTGACCCGTTTCGTCTTGAAATGAAGCCTGGATGATGTTTTTTTTAATTTTTAGAATTCTTTTGCATTTATTTTCGAATTTTCTAACTCGGGTCTGGTTCGAACGGATAGGAAGGAAATTCTTTTTGTTCTCTATTTTTCGGCCTGTCCTGACCCGTTTCGTCTTGAAATGAAGCCTGGATGATATTTTTTAATTTTTATAATTTTTTTTGCATTTATTTTCGAATATTCTAACTCGGGTCTGGTTCGAACGGACTGGAATGAAATTTTTTTTGTTCTCTATTTTTTGGCCTGTCCTGACCCGTTTCATACTCAAATGAAGCTTGGATGATGTTTTTTAATTTTTAGAATTTTTTTGCTTTTATTTTTGTATTTTCTAACTCGGGACGGGTTCGAACGGATAGGAAGGAAATTTTTTTTGTTCTCTATTTCTCGGCCTGTCCGGACCTGTTTCGTCTTGAAATGAAGCCTGGATGATGTTTCTTAATTTTTACAATTTTTTTTGCATTTCCTTTTGAATTTTCTAACTGGGGTCGGGTTCGAACGGAGAGGAAAGAAATTTTTTTTATTCTCTATTTTTCGGCCAGTCCTGGCCCGTTTCGTCATGAAATGAAGCCTGGATGATGATTTTTAACTTTTAGAATTTTTTTACATTTATTTTTGAATTTTCTAACTCGGGTCGAGTTCGAATGGGTAGGAATGAAATATTTTTTATTCTCTATTTTTTTTGTCCTCTATTTTTCGGCCTGTCCTGGCCCGTTTCGTCTTTAAATGAAGCCTGGATGATGTTTTTTAATTTTTTAAATTTTTTTACATTTATTTTCGAATTTTCTATCTCGGGTCTGGTTCGAACGGATAGGAAGGAAATTCTTTTTGTTCTCTATTTTTCGGCCTGTCCTGGCCCGTTTCGTCATGAAATGAAGCCTGGATGATGATTTTTAACTTTTAGAATTTTTTTACATTTATTTTTGAATTTTCTAACTCGGGTCGGGTTCGAACGGGTAGGAATGAAAAATTTTTTTTTTCTCTATTTTTCGGCCTGTCCTGATCCGTTTCGTCTTGAAATGAAGCCTGGATGATGTCTTTTAATTTTTAGAATTTTTTTGCATTTCTTTTTAAATTTTATAACTGGAGTCGGGTTCGAACGGATAGGAAAGAAAATTTTTTTATTCTCTATTTTTCGGCCAGTCTTCACCCGTTTCGTCTTGAAATGAAACCTGGATGATGTTTTTTAATTTTTAGAATTTTTTTTGCATTTATTTTTGACTTTTCTAACTTGGGTCGGGTTCAAACGGATAGGAAGGAATTTTTTTTGTTCTCTATTTTTCGGCCTGTCCTGACCCGTTTCGTCTTGAAATGAAGCCGGGATGATGTTTTTTAATTTTTAGAATCTTTTGGCATTTATTTTCGAATTTTCTAACTCGGGTCTGGTTCGAACAGATAGGAATGAAATTTTTTTTGTTCTCTATTTTTTGGCCTGTCCTGACCTGTTTCATATTCAAATGAAGCCGGGATGATGTTTTTTAATTTTTAGAATTTTTTTGCTTTTATTTTTGTATTTTCTAACTCGGGTTGGGTTCGAACGGATAGGAAAAAAAAAAATTTTTTCTCTATTTTTCGGCCTGTCCTGACCTGTTTCGTCTTGAACTGAAGCCTGGATGATGTTTTTTAATTTTTAGAATTCTTTTGCATTTATTTTCGAATTTTCTAACTCGGGTCTGGTTCGAACGGATAGGAAGGAAATTCTTTTTGTTCTCCATTTTTCGGCCTGTCCTGACCCGTTTCGTCATGAAATGAAGCCTGGATGACGATTTTTAATTTTTAAAATTTTTTTGCATTTATTTTTGAATTTTCTAACTGGGGTCGGGTTCGAACGGATAGGAAAGAAATTTTTTTTATTCTCTATTTTTCGGCTTTTCTTCACCAGTTTCGTCTTGAAATGAAACCTGGATGATGTTTTTTAATTTTTAGAATTTTTTTTGTATTTAGTTTTGAATTTTCTAACTCGGGTCGGTTTCGAACGGATAGGAAGGAAATTTTTTTTGTCCTCTATTTTTCGGCCTGTCCTGGCCCGTTTCGTCTTGAAATGAAGCCTGGATGATGTTTTTTAATTTTTAGAATTTTTTTGCATTTATTTTCGAATTTTCTAACTCGGGTCTGTTTCGAACGGATAGGAAGGAAATTCTTTTTGTTCTCTATTTTTCGACCTGTCCTGACCCGTTTCGTCTTGAAATGAAGCTTGGATGATGTTTTTTAATTTTTAGAATTTTTTGGCAATTATTTTCGAATTTTCTAACTCGGGTCTGGTTCGAACGGATAGGAATGAAATTTTTTTTGTTCTCTATTTTTTGGCCTGTCCTGAACCGTTTCATATTCAAATGAAGCCTGGATGATGTTTTTTAATTTTTAGAATTTTTTTGCTTTTATTTTTGTATTTTCTAACTCGGGTCTGGTTCGAACGGATAGGAAGGAAATTTTTTTTCTTCTCTATTTTTCGGCCTGTCCTAACCTGTTTCGTCTTGAAATGAAGCCTGGATGATGTTTTTTAACTTTTAGAATTTTTTTACATTTCTTTTTGAATTTTCTAACCGGGGTCGGATTCGAATGGATAGGAAAGAAATTTTTTATATTCTCTATTTTTTGGCTTGTCTTCACCTGTTTCGTCTTGAAATGAAACCTGGATGATGTTCTTTAATTTTTAGAATTTTTTTAAACATTTAGTTTTGAATTTTCTAACTCGGATCTGTTTCGAACGGATAGGAAGGAAATTGTTTTTGTTCTCTATTTTTCAGCCTGTCCTGACCCGTTTCATCTTGAAATGAAGCCTGGATGGTGTTTTTTAATTTTTAGAATTTTTTTGCATTTATTTTCGAATTTTCTAACTCGGGTCCGGTTCGAACGGATAGGAAGGAAATTCTTTTTGTTCTCTATTTTTCGGCCTGTCCTTACCCATTTCGTCATGAAATGAAGCCTGGATGATGATTTTTAATTTTTAAAATTTTTTTGCATTTATTTTTGAATTTTCTAACTCGGGTCGGGTTCGAACGGATAGGAAGGAAATTATTTTTGTTCTCTATTTTTAGGTCTGTCCTGGCCCGTTTCGTTTTGTAATGAAGCCTGGATGATGTTTTTTAATTTTTAGAATTTTTTTGCATTTATTTTTGAATTTTCTAACTCGGGTCGGGTTCGAACAGATAGGAATGAAATTTTTTTTGTTCTCTATTTTTCGACCTGTCCTAACCCGTTTCATCTTCAAATGAATCCTGGATGATGTTTTTTAATTTTTAGAATTCTTTTGCATTTAGTTTTGAATTTTCTAACTCGGGTCGGGTTCGAACGGATAGGAAGGAAATTCTTTTTGTTCTCTATTTTTCGGTCTGTCCTGGCCCGTTTCGTCTTGAAATGAAGCCTGAATGATGTTTTTTAATTTTTAGAATTTTTTTGCATTTATTTTTGAATTTTCTAACTGGGGTCGGGTTCGAACGGATAGGAAAGAAATTTTTTTTATTCTCTATTTTTCGGCCTTTCTTCACCAGTTTCGTCTTGAAATGAAACCTGGATGATGTTTTTTAATTTTAGAATTTTTTTTGCATTTAGTTTTGAATTTTCTAACTCCGGTCGGTTTCGAACGGATAGGAAGGAAATTTTTTTTGTCCTCTATTTTTCGGCCTGTCCTGGCCCGTTTCGTCTTGAAATGAAGCCTGGATGATGTTTTTTAATTTTTAGAATTTTTTTGCATTTATTTTCGAATTTTCTATCTCGGGTCTGTTTCGAACGGATAGGAAGGAAATTCTTTTTGTTCTCTATTTTTCGGCCTGTCCTGACCCATTTCATCTTCAAATGAATCCTGGATGATGTTTTTTAATTTTTAGAATTCTTTTGCATTTAGTTTTGAATTTTCTAACTCGGATCTGTTTCGAACGGATAGGAAGGAAATTGTTTTTGTTCTCTATTTTTCGGCCTGTCCTGACCCGTTTCGTCTTGAAATGAAGCCTGGATGATGTTTTTTAATTTTTAGAATTTTTTTGCATTTATTTTCGAATTTTATAACTCGGGTCTGGTTCGAACGGATAGGAAGGAAATTCTTTTTGTTCTCTATTTTTCGGCCTGTCCTGACCCGTTTCGTCATGAAATGAAGCCTGGATGATGATTTTTAATTTTTAAAATTTTTTTGCATTTATTTTTGAATTTTCTAACTCGGGTCGGGTTCGAACGGATTGGAAGGAAATTATTTTTGTTCTCTATTTTTCGGTCTGTCCTGGCCCGTTTCGTCTTGAAATGAAGCCTGAATGATGTTTTTTAATTTTTAGAATTTTTTTGCATTTATTTTTGAATGTTCTAACTCGGGTCGGGTTCGAACTAATAGGAATGAAATTTTTTTTATTCTCTATTTTTCGGCCTGTCCTGACCCGTTTCATCTTCAAATGAATCCTGGATGATGTTTTTTAATTTTTAGAATTCTTTTGCATTTAGTTTTGAATTTTCTAACTCGGGTCGGGTTCGAACGGATAGGAAGGAAATTCTTTTTGTTCTCTATTTTTCGGCTTGTCCTAACACGTTTCGTCATGAAATGAAGCCTGGATGACGATTTTTAATTTTTCAAATTTTTTTGCATTTATTTTTGAATTTTCTAACTGGGGTCGGGTTCGAACGGATAGGAAAGAATTTTTTTTTTATTCTCTATTTTTCGGCTTTTCTTCACCAGTTTCATCTTGAAATGAAACCTGGATGATGTTTTTTAATTTTTAGAATTTTTTTTGCATTTAGTTTTGAATTTTCTAACTCCGGTCGGTTTCGAACGGATAGGAAGGAAATTTTTTTTGTCCTCTATTTTTCGGCCTGTCCTGGCCCGTTTCGTCTTGAAATGAAGCCTGGATGATGTTTTTTAATTTTTAGAATTTTTTTGCATTTATTTTCGAATTTTCTAACTCGGGTCTGTTTCGAACGGATAGGAAGGAAATTCTTTTTGTTCTCTATTTTTCGGCCTGTCCTGACCCGTTTCGTCTTGAAATGAAGCTTGGATGATGTTTTTTAATTTTTAGAATTTTTTGGCATTTATTTTCGAATTTTCTAACTCGGGTCTGGTTCGAACGGATAGGAATGAAATTTTTTCTGTTCTCTATTTTTTGGCCTGTCCTGACCCGTTTCATATTCAAATGAAGCCTGGATGATGTTTTTTAATTTTTAGAATTTTTTTGCTTTTATTTTTGTATTTTCTAACTCGGGTCTGGTTCGAACGGATTGGAAGGAAATTTTTTTTCTACTCTATTTTTCGGCCTGTCCTAACCTGTTTCGTCTTGAAATGAAACCTGGATGATGATTTTTAATTTTTAGAATTTTTTTGCATTTCTTTTTGAATTTTCTAACTGGGGTCGGATTCGAATGAATAGGAAAGAAATTTTTTTTATTCTCTATTTTTCGGCTTGTCTTCACCTGTTTCGTCTTGAAATGAAACCTGGATGATATTTTTTTAATTTTTAGAATTTTTTATGCATTTAGTTTTGAATTTTCTAACTCGGATCTGTTTCGAACGGATAGGAAGGAAATTGTTTTTGTTCTCTATTTTTCGGCCTGTCCTGACCCATTTCGTCTTGAAATGAAGCTAGGATGATGTTTTTTAATTTTTAGAATTTTTTTGCATTTATTTTCGAATTTTCGAACTCGGGTCTGGTTCGAACGGATAGGAAGGAAATTCTTTTTCTTCTCTATTTTTCGGCCTGTCCTGACCCGTTTCGTCATGAAATGAAGCCTGGATGATGATTTTTAATTTTTAAAATTTTTTTGCATTTATTTTTGAATTTTCTAACTCGGGTCGGGTTCGAACGGATAGGAAGGAAATTATTTTTGTTCTCTATTTTTCGGTCTGTCCTGGCTCGTTTCGTCTTGAAATGAAGCCTGGATGATGTTTTTTAATTTTTAGAATTTTTTTGCATTTATTTTTGAATTTCTAACTCGGGTCGGGTTCGAACGGATAGGAATGAAATTTTTTTTGTTCTCTATTTTTCGGCCTGTCCAGACCCGTTTCATCTTCAAATGAATCCTGGATGATGTTTTTTAATTTTTAGAATTCTTTTGCATTTAGTTTTGAATTTTCTAACTCGGGTCGGGTTCGAACGGATAGGAAGGAAATTCTTTTTGTTCTCTATTTTTCGGCTTGTCCTAACCCGTTTCGTCATGAAATGAAGCCTGGATGACGATTTTTAATTTTTAAAATTTTTTTGCATTTATTTTTGAATTTTCTAACTAGGGTCGGGTTCAAACGGATAGGAAAGAAATTTTTTTTATTCTCTATTTTTCGGCTTTTCTTCACCAGTTTCGTCTTGAAATGAAACCTGGATGATGTTGTTTAATTTTTAGAATTTTTTTTGCATTTAGTTTTGAATTTTCTAACTCGAGTCGGTTTCGAACGGATAGGAAGAAATTTTTTTTTGTCCTCTATTTTTCGGCCTGTCCTGGCCCGTTTCGTCTTGAAATGAAGCCTGGATGATGTTTTTTGATTTTTAGAATTTTTTTGCATTTATTTTCGAATTTTCTAACTCGGGTCTGGTTCGAACGGATAGGAATGAAATTTTTGTTGTTCTCTATTTTTTGGCCTGTCCTGACCCGTTTCATATTCAAATGAAGCCTGGATGATGTTTTTTAATTTTTAGAATTTTTTTGCTTTTATTTTTGTATTTTCTAACTCGGGTCGGGTTCGAACGGATAGGAAGGAAATTTTTTTTCTTCTCTATTTTTCGGCCTGTCCTAACCTGTTTCGTCTTGAACTGAAGCCTGGATGATGTTTGTTAATTTTTAGAATTTTGTTGCATTTATTTTTGAATTTTCTAACTCGGGTCGGGTTCGAACGGATAGGAATGAAATTTTTTTTGTTTTCTATTTTTCGGCCTGTCCTGACCCGTTTCATCTTCAAATAAATCCTGGATGATGTTTTTTAATTTTTAGAATTCTTTTGCATTTAGTTTTGAATTTTCTAACTCGGGTTGGGTTCGAACGGATAGGAAGGAAATTCTTTTTGTTCTCTATTTTTCGGCTTGTCCTAACCCGTTTCGTCATGAAATGAAGCCTGGATGACGATTTTTAATTTTTAAAATTTTTTGCATTTATTTTTGAATTTTCTAACTGGGGTCGGGTTCAAACGGATAGGAAAGAAATTTTTTTTGTTCTCTATTTTTCGGCTTTTCTTCTCCAGTTTCGTCTTGAAATGAAACTTGGATGATGTTGTTTAATTTTTAGAATTTTTTTTGCATTTAGTTTTGAATTTTCTAACTCGGGTCGGTTTCGAACGGATACGAAGGAATTTTTTTTTGTCCTCTATTTTTCGGCCTGTCCTGGCCCGTTTCGTCTTGAAATGAAGCCTGGATGATGTTTTTTGATTTTTAGAATTTTTTTGCATTTATTTTCGAATTTTCTAACTCGGGTCTGTTTCGAACGGATAGGAAGGAAATTCTTTTTGTTCTCTATTTCTCGGCCTGTCCTGACCCGTTTCGTCTTGAAATGAAGCTTGGATGATGTTTTTTAATTTTTAGAATTTTTTGGCATTTATTTTCGAATTTTCTAACTCGGGTATGGTTCGAACGGATATGAATGAAATTTTTTTTGTTCTCTATTTTTTAGCCTGTCCTGACCCGTTTGATATTCAAATGAAGCCTGGATGATGTTTTTTAATTTTTAGAATTTTTTTGCTTTTATTTTTGTATTTTCTAACTCGGGTCGGGTTCGAACGGATAGGAAGGAAATTTTTTTTCTTCTCTATTTTTCGGCCTGTCCTAACCTGTTTCGTCTTGAACTGAAGCCTGGATGATGTTTGTTAATTTTTAGAATTTTTTTGCATTTATTTTTGAATTTTCTAACTCGGGTCGGGTTCGAACGGATAGGAATGAAATTTTTTTTGTTCTCTATTTTTCGGTCTGTCCTGGCTCGTTTCGTCTTGAAATGAAGCCTGGATGATGTTTTTTAATTTTTTAAATTTTTTTACATTTATTTTCGAATTTTCTATCTCGGGTCTGGTTCGAACGGATAGGAAGGAAATTCTTTTTGTTCTCTATTTTTCGGCCTGTCCTGGCCCGTTTCGTCATGAAATGAAGCCTGGATGATGATTTTTAACTTTTAGAATTTTTTTACATTTATTTTTGAATTTTCTAACTCGGGTCGGGTTCGAATGGGTAGGAATGAAATATTTTTTATTCTCTATTTTTTTTGTCCTCTATTTTTCGGCCTGTCCTGGCCCGTTTCGTCTTTAAATGAAGCCTGGATGATGTTTTTTAATTTTTTAAATTTTTTTACATTTATTTTCGAATTTTCTATCTCGGGTCTGGTTCGAACGGATAGGAAGGAAATTCTTTTTGTTCTCTATTTTTCGGCCTGTCCTGGCCCGTTTCGTCATGAAATGAAGCCTGGATGATGATTTTTAACTTTTAGAATTTTTTTACATTTATTTTTGAATTTTCTAACTTGGGTCGGGTTCGAACGGGTAGGAATGAAAAATTTTTTTTTTCTCTATTTTTCGGCCTGTCCTGATCCGTTTCGTCTTGAAATGAAGCCTGGATGATGTCTTTTAATTTTTAGAATTTTTTTGCATTTCTTTTTAAATTTTATAACTGGAGTCGGGTTCGAACGGATAGGAAAGAAAATTTTTTTATTCTCTATTTTTCGGCCAGTCTTCACCCGTTTCGTCTTGAAATGAAACCTGGATGATGTTTTTTAATTTTTAGAATTTTTTTTGCATTTATTTTTGACTTTTCTAACTTGGGTCGGGTTCAAACGGATAGGAAGGAATTTTTTTTGTTCTCTATTTTTCGGCCTGTCCTGACCCGTTTCGTCTTGAAATGAAGCCGGGATGATGTTTTTTAATTTTTAGAATCTTTTGGCATTTATTTTCGAATTTTCTAACTCGGGTCTGGTTCGAACAGATAGGAATGAAATTTTTTTTGTTCTCTATTTTTTGGCCTGTCCTGACCTGTTTCATATTCAAATGAAGCCGGGATGATGTTTTTTAATTTTTAGAATTTTTTTGCTTTTATTTTTGTATTTTCTAACTCGGGTTGGGTTCGAACGGATAGGAAAAAAAAATTTTTTTTCTCTATTTTTCGGCCTGTCCTGACCTGTTTCGTCTTGAACTGAAGCCTGGATGATGTTTTTTAATTTTTAGAATTCTTTTGCATTTATTTTCGAATTTTCTAACTCGGGTCTGGTTCGAACGGATAGGAAGGAAATTCTTTTTGTTCTCCATTTTTCGGCCTGTCCTGACCCGTTTCGTCATGAAATGAAGCCTGGATGACGATTTTTAATTTTTAAAATTTTTTTGCATTTATTTTTGAATTTTCTAACTGGGGTCGGGTTCGAACGGATAGGAAAGAAATTTTTTTTATTCTCTATTTTTCGGCTTTTCTTCACCAGTTTCGTCATGAAATGAAACCTGGATGATGTTTTTTAATTTTTAGAATTTTTTTTGTATTTAGTTTTGAATTTTCTAACTCGGGTCGGTTTCGAACGGATAGGAAGGAAATTTTTTTTGTCCTCTATTTTTCGGCCTGTCCTGGCCCGTTTCGTCTTGAAATGAAGCCTGGATGATGTTTTTTAATTTTTAGAATTTTTTTGCATTTATTTTCGAATTTTCTAACTCGGGTCTGTTTCGAACGGATAGGAAGGAAATTCTTTTTGTTCTCTATTTTTCGACCTGTCCTGACCCGTTTCGTCTTGAAATGAAGCTTGGATGATGTTTTTTAATTTTTAGAATTTTTTGGCAATTATTTTCGAATTTTCTAACTCGGGTCTGGTTCGAACGGATAGGAATGAAATTTTTTTTGTTCTCTATTTTTTGGCCTGTCCTGAATCGTTTCATATTCAAATGAAGCCTGGATGATGTTTTTTAATTTTTAGAATTTTTTTGCTTTTATTTTTGTATTTTCTAACTCGGGTCTGGTTCGAACGGATAGGAAGGAAATTTTTTTTCTTCTCTATTTTTCGGCCTGTCCTAACCTGTTTCGTCTTGAAATGAAGCCTGGATGATGTTTTTTAACTTTTAGAATTTTTTTACATTTCTTTTTGAATTTTCTAACCGGGGTCGGATTCGAACGGATAGGAAAGAAATTTTTTATATTCTCTATTTTTTGGCTTGTCTTCACCTGTTTCGTCTTGAAATGAAACCTGGATGATGTTCTTTAATTTTTAGAATTTTTTTAAACATTTAGTTTTGAATTTTCTAACTCGGATCTGTTTCGAACGGATAGGAAGGAAATTATTTTTGTTCTCTATTTTTCAGCCTGTCCTGACCCGTTTCATCTTGAAATGAAGCCTGGATGGTGTTTTTTAATTTTTAGAATTTTTTTGCATTTATTTTCGAATTTTCTAACTCGGGTCCGGTTCGAACGGATAGGAAGGAAATTCTTTTTGTTCTCTATTTTTCGGCCTGTCCTTACCCATTTCGTCATGAAATGAAGCCTGGATGATGATTTTTAATTTTTAAAATTTTTTTGCATTTATTTTTGAATTTTCTAACTGGGGTCGGGTTCGAACGGATAGGAAGGAAATTATTTTTGTTCTCTATTTTTAGGTCTGTCCTGGCCCGTTTCGTTTTGAAATGAAGCCTGGATGATGTTTTTTAATTTTTAGAATTTTTTTGCATTTATTTTTGAATTTTCTAACTCGGGTCGGGTTCGAACAGATAGGAATGAAATTTTTTTTGTTCTCTATTTTTCGACCTGTCCTAACCCGTTTCATCTTCAAATGAATCCTGGATGATGTTTTTTAATTTTTAGAATTCTTTTGCATTTAGTTTTGAATTTTCTAACTCGGGTCGGGTTCGAACGGATAGGAAGGAAATTCTTTTTGTTCTCTATTTTTCGGCTTGTCCTAACACGTTTCGTCATGAAATGAAGCCTGGATGACGATTTTTAATTTTTAAAATTTTTTTGCATTTATTTTTGAATTTTCTAACTGGGGTCGGGTTCGAACGGATAGGAAAGAAATTTTTTTTATTCTCTATTTTTCGGCCTTTCTTCACCAGTTTCGTCTTGAAATGAAACCTGGATGATGTTTTTTAATTTTAGAATTTTTTTTGCATTTAGTTTTGAATTTTCTAACTCCGGTCGGTTTCGAACGGATAGGAAGGAAATTTTTTTTGTCCTCTATTTTTCGGCCTGTCCTGGCCCGTTTCGTCTTGAAATGAAGCCTGGATGATGTTTTTTAATTTTTAGAATTTTTTTGCATTTATTTTCGAATTTTCTATCTCGGGTCTGTTTCGAACGGATAGGAAGGAAATTCTTTTTGTTCTCTATTTTTCGGCCTGTCCTGACCCATTTCATCTTCAAATGAATCCTGGATGATGTTTTTTAATTTTTAGAATTCTTTTGCATTTAGTTTTGAATTTTCTAACTCGGATCTGTTTCGAACGGATAGGAAGGAAATTGTTTTTGTTCCCTATTTTTCGGCCTGTCCTGACCCGTTTCGTCTTGAAATGAAGCCTGGATGATGTTTTTTAATTTTTAGAATTTTTTTGCATTTATTTTCGAATTTTATAACTCGGGTCTGGTTCGAACGGATAGGAAGGAAATTCTTTTTGTTCTCTATTTTTCGGCCTGTCCTGACCCGTTTCGTCATGAAATGAAGCCTGGATGATGATTTTTAATTTTTAAAATTTTTTTGCATTTATTTTTGAATTTTCTAACTCGGGTCGGGTTCGAACGGATAGGAAGGAAATTATTTTTGTTCTCTATTTTTCGGTCTGTCCTGGCCCGTTTCGTCTTGAAATGAAGCCTGAATGATGTTTTTTAATTTTTAGAATTTTTTTGCATTTATTTTTGAATTTTCTAACTCGGGTCGGGTTCGAACGGATAGGAATGAAATTTTTTTTGTTCTCTATTTTTCGGCCTGTCCTGACCCGTTTCATCTTCAAATGAATCCTGGATGATGTTTTTTAATTTTTAGAATTCTTTTGCATTTAGTTTTGAATTTTCTAACTCGGGTCGGGTTCGAACGGATAGGAAGAAAATTCTTTTTGTTCTCTATTTTTCGGCTTGTCCTAACACGTTTCGTCATGAAATGAAGCCTGGATGACGATTTTTAATTTTTCAAATTTTTTTGCATTTATTTTTGAATTTTCTAACTGGGGTCGGGTTCGAACGGATAGGAAAGAAATTTTTTTTATTCTCTATTTTTCGGCTTTTCTTCACCAGTTTCATCTTGAAATGAAACCTGGATGATGTTTTTTAATTTTTAGAATTTTTTTTGCATTTAGTTTTGAATTTTCTAACTCCGGTCGGTTTCGAACGGATAGGAAGAAATTTTTTTTGTCCTCTATTTTTCGGCCTGTCCTGGCCCGTTTCGTCTTGAAATGAAGCCTGGATGATGTTTTTTAATTTTTAGAATTTTTTTGCATTTATTTTCGAATTTTCTAACTCGGGTCTGTTTCGAACGGATAGGAAGGAAATTCTTTTTGTTCTCTATTTTTCGGCCTGTCCTGACCCGTTTCGTCTTGAAATGAAGCTTGGATGATGTTTTTTAATTTTTAGAATTTTTTGGCATTTATTTTCGAATTTTCTAACTCGGGTCTGGTTCGAACGGATAGGAATGAAATTTTTTCTGTTCTCTATTTTTTGGCCTGTCCTGACCCGTTTCATATTCAAATGAAGCCTGGATGATGTTTTTTAATTTTTAGAATTTTTTTGCTTTTATTTTTGTATTTTCTAACTCGGGTCTGGTTCGAACGGATTGGAAGGAAATTTTTTTTCTACTCTATTTTTCGGCCTGTCCTAACCTGTTTCGTCTTGAAATGAAACCTGGATGATGATTTTTAATTTTTAGAATTTTTTTGCATTTCTTTTTGAATTTTCTAACTGGGGTCGGATTCGAATGAATAGGAAAGAAATTTTTTTTATTCTCTATTTTTCGGCTTGTCTTCACCTGTTTCGTCTTGAAATGAAACCTGGATGATATTTTTTTAATTTTTAGAATTTTTTGTGCATTTAGTTTTGAATTTTCTAACTCGGATCTGTTTCGAACGGATAGGAAGGAAATTGTTTTTGTTCTCTATTTTTCGGCCTGTCCTGACCCATTTCGTCTTGAAATGAAGCCTGGATGATGTTTTTTAATTTTTAGAATTTTTTTGCATTTATTTTCGAATTTTCGAACTCGGGTCTGGTTCGAACGGATAGGAAGGAAATTCTTTTTCTTCTCTATTTTTCGGCCTGTCCTGACCCGTTTCGTCATGAAATGAAGCCTGGATGATGATTTTTAATTTTTAAAATTTTTTTGCATTTATTTTTGAATTTTCTAACTCGGGTCGGGTTCGAACGGATAGGAAGGAAATTATTTTTGTTCTCTATTTTTCGGTCTGTCCTGGCTCGTTTCGTCTTGAAATGAAGCCTGGATGATGTTTTTTAATTTTTAGAATTTTTTTGCATTTATTTTTGAATTTCTAACTCGGGTCGGGTTCGAACGGATAGGAATGAAATTTTTTTTGTTCTCTATTTTTCGGCCTGTCCAGACCCGTTTCATCTTCAAATGAATCCTGGATGATGTTTTTTAATTTTTAGAATTCTTTTGCATTTAGTTTTGAATTTTCTAACTCGGGTCGGGTTCGAACGGATAGGAAGGAAATTCTTTTTGTTCTCTATTTTTCGGCTTGTCCTAACCCGTTTCGTCATGAAATGAAGCCTGGATGACGATTTTTAATTTTTAAAATTTTTTTGCATTTATTTTTGAATTTTCTAACTGGGGTCGGGTTCAAACGGATAGGAAAGAAATTTTTTTTATTCTCTATTTTTCGGCTTTTCTTCACCAGTTTCGTCTTGAAATGAAACCTGGATGATGTTGTTTAATTTTTAGAATTTTTTTTGCATTTAGTTTTGAATTTTCTAACTCGAGTCGGTTTCGAACGGATAGGAAGAAATTTTTTTTTGTCCTCTATTTTTCGGCCTGTCCTAACCTGTTTCGTCTTGAACTGAAGCCTGGATGATGTTTGTTAATTTTTAGAATTTTTTTGCATTTATTTTTGAATTTCTAACTCGGGTCGGGTTCGAACGGATAGGAATGAAATTTTTTTTGTTCTCTATTTTTCGGCCTGTCCAGACCCGTTTCGTCTTGAAATGAAGCTTGGATGATGTTTTTTAATTTTTAGAATTTTTTGGCATTTATTTTCGAATTTTCTAACTCGGGTATGGTTCGAACGGATATGAATGAAATTTTTTTTGTTCTCTATTTTTTGGCCTGTCCTGACCCGTTTGATATTCAAATGAAGCCTGGATGATGTTTTTTAATTTTTAGAATTTTTTTGCTTTTATTTTTGTATTTTCTAACTCGGGTCGGGTTCGAACGGATAGGAAGGAAATTTTTTTTCTTCTCTATTTTTCGGCCTGTCCTAACCTGTTTCGTCTTGAACTGAAGCCTGGATGATGTTTGTTAATTTTTAGAATTTTTTTGCATTTATTTTTGAATTTTCTAACTCGGGTCGGGTTCGAACGGATAGGAATGAAATTTTTTTTGTTCTCTATTTTTCGGTCTGTCCTGGCTCGTTTCGTCTTGAAATGAAGCCTGGATGATGTTTTTTAATTTTTAGAATTTTTTTGCATTTATTTTTGAATTTCTAACTCAGGTCGGGTTCGAACGGATAGGAATGAAATTTTTTTTGTTCTCTATTTTTCGGCCTGTCCAGACCCGTTTCATCTTCAAATGAATCCTGGATGATATTTTTTAATTTTTAGAATTCTTTTGCATTTAGTTTTGAATTTTCTAATTCGGGTCGGGTTCGAACGGATAGGAAGGAAATTCTTTTTGTTCTCTATTTTTCGGCTTGTCCTAACCCGTTTCGTCATGAAATGAAGCCTGGATGACGATTTTTAATTTTTAAAATTTTTTGCATTTATTTTTGAATTTTCTAACTGGAGTCGGGTTCAAACGGATAGGAAAGAAATTTTTTTTATTCTCTATTTTTCGGCTTTTCTTCGCCAGTTTCGTCTTGAAATGAAACCTGGATGATGTTGTTTAATTTTTAGAATTTTTTTTGCATTTAGTTTTGAATTTTCTAACTCGGGTCGGTTTCGAACGGATAGGAAGAAATTTTTTTTTGTCCTCTATTTTTCGGCCTGTCCTGGCCCGTTTCGTCTTGAAATGAAGCCTGGATGATGTTTTTTGATTTTTAGAATTTTTTTGCATTTATTTTCGAATTTTCTTACTCGGGTCTGTTTCGAACGGATAGGAAGGAAATTTTTTTTCTTCTCTATTTTTCGGCCTGTCCTAACTTGTTTCGTCTTGAACTGAATCCTGGATGATGTTTGTTAATTTTTAGAATTTTTTTGCATTTATTTTTGAATTTTCTAACTCGGGTCGGGTTCGAACGGATAGGAATGAAATTTTTTTTGTTCTCTATTTTTCGGCCTGTCCTGACCCGTTTCATCTTCAAATAAATCCTGGATGATGTTTTTTAATTTTTAGAATTCTTTTGCATTTAGTTTTGAATTTTCTAACTCGGGTTGGGTTCGAACGGATAGGAAGGAAATTCTTTTTGTTCTCTATTTTTCGGCTTGTCCTAACCCGTTTCGTCATGAAATGAAGCCTGGATGACGATTTTTAATTTTTAAAATTTTTTGAATTTATTTTTGAATTTTCTAACTGGGGTCGGGTTCAAACGGATAGGAAAGAAATTTTTTTTGTTCTCTATTTTTCGGCTTTTCTTCTCCAGTTTCGCCTTGAAATGAAACCTGGATGATGTTGTTTAATTTTTAGAATTTTTTTTGCATTTAGTTTTGAATTTTCTAACTCGGGTCGGTTTCGAACGGATACGAAGGAATTTTTTTTTGTCCTCTATTTTTCGGCCTGTCCTGGCCCGTTTCGTCTTGAAATGAAGCCTGGATGATGTTTTTTGATTTTTAGAATTTTTTTGCATTTATTTTCGAATTTTCTAACTCGGGTCTGTTTCGAACGGATAGGAAGGAAATTCTTTTTGTTCTCTATTTCTCGGCCTGTCCTGACCCGTTTCGTCTTGAAATGAAGCTTGGATGATGTTTTTTAATTTTTAGAATTTTTTGGCATTTATTTTCGAATTTTCTAACTCGGGTCTGGTTCGAACGGATATGAATGAAATTTTTTTTGTTCTCTATTTTTTGGCCTGTCCTGACCCGTTTGATATTCAAATGAAGCCTGGATGATGTTTTTTAATTTTTAGAATTTTTTTGCTTTTATTTTTGTATTTTCTAACTCGGGTCGGGTTCGAACGGATAGGAACGAAATTTTTTTTCTTCTCAATTTTTCGGCCTGTCCTAACCTGTTTCGTCTTGAACTGAAGCCTGGATGATGTCTGTTAATTTTTAGAACTTTTTTGCATTTATTTTTGAATTTTCTAAATCGGGTCGGGTTCGAACGGATAGGAATGAAATTTTTTTTGTTCTCTATTTTTCGGTCTGTCCTGGCTCGTTTCGTCTTGAAATGAAGCCTGGATGATGTTTTTTAATTTTTAGAATTTTTTTGCATTTATTTTTGAATTTCTAACTCGGGTCGGGTTCGAACGGATAGGAATGAAATTTTTTTTGTTCTCTATTTTTCGGACTGTCCAGACCCGTTTCATCTTCAAATGAATCCTGGATGATGTTTTTTAATTTTTAGAATTCTTTTGCATTTAGTTTTGAATTTTCTAACTCGGGTCGGGTTCGAACGGATAGGAAGGAAATTCTTTTTGTTCTCTATTTTTCGGCTTGTCCTAACCCGTTTCGTCATGAAATGAAGCCTGGATGACGATTTTTAATTTTTAAAATTTTTTGCATTTATTTTTTAATTTTCTAACTGGGGTCGGGTTCAAACGGATAGGAAAGAAATTTTTTTTATTCTCTATTTTTCGGCTTTTCTTCGCCAGTTTCGTCTTGAAATGAAACCTGGATGATGTTGTTTAATTTTTAGAATTTTTTTTGCATTTAGTTTTGAATTTTCTAACTCGGGTCGGTTTCGAACGGATAGGAAGAAATTTTTTTTTGTCCTCTATTTTTCGGCCTGTCCTGGCCCGTTTCGTGTGGAAATGAAGCCTGGATGATGTTTTTTGATTTTTAGAATTTTTTTGCATTTATTTTGGAATTTTCTAACTCGGGTCTGTTTCGAACGGATAGGAAGGAAATTCTTTTTGTTCTCTATTTCTCGGCCTGTCCTGACCCGTTTCGTCTTGAAATGAAGCTTGGATGATGTTTTTTAATTTTTAGAATTTTTTGGCATTTATTTTCGAATTTTCTAACTCGGGTCTGGTTCGAACGGATAGGAATGAAATTTTTGTTGTTCTCTATTTTTTGGCCTGTCCTGACCCGTTTCATATTCAAATGAAGCCTGGATGATGTTTTTTAATTTTTAGAATTTTTTTGCATTTATTTTTGTATTTTCTAACTCGGGTCGGGTTCGAACGGATAGGAAGGAAATTTTTTTTCTTCTCTATTTTTCGGCATGTCCTAACCTGTTTCGTCTTGAACTGAAGCCTGGATGATGTTTGTTAATTTTTAGAATTTTTTTGCATTTATTTTTGAATTTTCTAACTCGGGTCGGGTTCGAACGGATAGGAATGAAATTTTTTTTGTTCTATATTTTTCGGCCTGTCCTGACCCGTTTCATCTTCAAATAAATCCTGGATGATGTTTTTTAATTTTTAGAATTCTTTTGCATTTAGTTTTGAATTTTCTAACTCGGGTTGGGTTCGAACGGATAGGAAGGAAATTCTTTTTTTTCTCTATTTTTCGGCTTGTCCTAACCCGTTTCGTCATGAAATGAAGCCTGGATGACGATTTTTAATTTTTAAAATTTTTTGCATTTATTTTTGAATTTTCTAACTGGGGTCGGGTTCAAACGGATAGGAAAGAAATTTTTTTTGTTCTCTATTTTTCGGCTTTTCTTCTCCAGTTTCGTCTTGAAATGAAACCTGGATGATGTTGTTTAATTTTTAGAATTTTTTTTGCATTTAGTTTTGAATTTTCTAACTCGTGTCGGTTTCGAACGGATACGAAGAAATTTTTTTTGTCCTCTATTTTTCGGCCTGTCCTGGCCCGTTTCGTCTTGAAATGAAGCCTGGATGATGTTTTTTGATTTTTAGAATTTTTTTGCATTTATTTTCGAATTTTCTAACTTGGGTCTGTTTCGAACGGATATGAATGAAATTTTTTTTGTTCTCTATTTTTTGGCCTGTCCTGACCCGTTTCATATTCAAATGAAGCCTGGATGATGTTTTTTAATTTTTAGAATTTTTTTGCTTTTATTTTTGTATTTTCTAACTCGGGTCTGGTTCGAACGGATACGAAGGAAATTTTTTTTCTTCTCTATTTTTCGGCCTGTCCTAACCTGTTTCGTCTTGAACTGAAGCCTGGATGATGTTTTTTAATTTTTAGAATTTTTTTGCATTTCTTTTTGAATTTTCTAACTGGGTTCGGATTCGAACGGATAGGAAAGAAATTTTTTTTATTCTCTATTTTTCGGCTTGTCTTCACCTGTTTCGTCTTGAAATGAAACCTGGATGATGTTTTTTAATTTTTAGAATTTTTTATGCATTTAGTTTTGAATTTTGTAACTCGGATCTGTTTCGAACGGATCGGAAGGAAATTCTTTTTGTTCTCTATTTTTCGGCTTGTCCTATCCCGTTTTGTTATGAAATGAAGCCTGGATGATGATTTTTAATTTTTAAAATTTTTTTGCATTTATTTTTGAATTTTCTAACTCGGGTCGGGTTCGAACGGGAAGGAAATTCTTTTTGTTCTCTATTTTTCGGCTTGTCCTAACACGTTTCGTCATGAAATGAAGTCTGGATGACGATTTTTAATTTTTAAAATTTTTTTGCATTTATTTTTGAATTTTCTAACTGGGGTCGGGTTCGAACGGATAGGAAAGAAATTTTTTTTATTCTCTTATTTTCGGCTTTTCTTCACCAGTTTCGTCTTGAAATGAAACCTGGATGATGTTTTTTAATTTTTAGAATTTTTTTTGCATTTAGTTTTGAATTTTCTAACTGGGGTCGGGTTCAAACGGATAGGAAAGAAATTTTTTTTGTTCTCTATTTTTCGGCTTTTCTTCTCCAGTTTCGTCTTGAAATGAAACCTGGATGATGTTGTTTAATTTTTAGAATTTTTTTTGCATTTAGTTTTGAATTTTCTAACTCGTGTCGGTTTCGAACGGATACGAAGAAATTTTTTTTGTCCTCTATTTTTCGGCCTGTCCTGGCCCGTTTCGTCTTGAAATGAAGCCTGGATGATGTTTTTTGATTTTTAGAATTTTTTTGCATTTATTTTCGAATTTTCTAACTTGGGTCTGTTTCGAACGGATATGAATGAAATTTTTTTTGTTCTCTATTTTTTGGCCTGTCCTGACCCGTTTCATATTCAAATGAAGCCTGGATGATGTTTTTTAATTTTTAGAATTTTTTTGCTTTTATTTTTGTATTTTCTAACTCGGGTCTGGTTCGAACGGATACGAAGGAAATTTTTTTTCTTCTCTATTTTTCGGCCTGTCCTAACCTGTTTCGTCTTGAACTGAAGCCTGGATGATGTTTTTTAATTTTTAGAATTTTTTTGCATTTCTTTTTGAATTTTCTAACTGGGTTCGGATTCGAACGGATAGGAAAGAAATTTTTTTTATTCTCTATTTTTCGGCTTGTCTTCACCTGTTTCGTCTTGAAATGAAACCTGGATGATGTTTTTTAATTTTTAGAATTTTTTATGCATTTAGTTTTGAATTTTGTAACTCGGATCTGTTTCGAACGGATAGGAAGGAAATTGTTTTTGTTCTCTATTTTTCGGCCTGTCCTGACCCGTTTCGTCTTGAAATGAAGCCTGGATGATGTTTTTTAATTTTTAGAATTTTTTTGCATTTATTTTCGAATTTTCTAACTCGGGTCTGGTTCGAACGGATCGGAAGGTAATTCTTTTTGTTCTCTATTTTTCGGCCTTTCCTGACCCGTTTCGTCATAAAATGAAGCCTGGATGATGATTTTTAATTTTTAAAATTTTTTTGCATTTATTTTTGAATTTTCTAACTCTGGTCGGGTTCGAACGGATAGGAAGGAAATTATTTTTGTTCTCTATTTTTCGGTCTGTCCTGGCCCGTTTCGTCTTGAAATGAAGCCTGGATGATGTTTTTTAATTTTTAGAATTTTTTTGCATTTATTTTTGAATTTTCTAACTCGGGTCGGGTTCGAACGGATAGGAATGAAATTTTTTTTGTTCTCTATTTTTCGGCCTGTCCTGACCCGTTTCATCTTCAAATGAATCCTGGATGATGTTTTTTAATTTTTAGAATTCTTTTGCATTTAGTTTTGAATTTTGTAACTCGGGTCGGGTTCGAACGGATAGGAAGGAAATTCTTTTTGTTCTCTATTTTTCGGCTTGTCCTATCCCGTTTCGTTATGAAATGAAGCCTGGATGATGATTTTTAATTTTTAAAATTTTTTTGCATTTATTTTTGAATTTTCTAACTCGGGTCGGGTTCGAACGGGAAGGAAATTCTTTTTGTTCTCTATTTTTCGGCTTGTCCTAACACGTTTCGTCATGAAATGAAGTCTGGATGACGATTTTTAATTTTTAAAATTTTTTTGCATTTATTTTTGAATTTTCTAACTGGGGTCGGGTTCGAACGGATAGGAAAGAAATTTTTTTTATTCTCTTATTTTCGGCTTTTCTTCACCAGTTTCGTCTTGAAATGAAACCTGGATGATGTTTTTTAATTTTTAAATTTTTTTTGCATTTAGTTTTGAATTTTCTAACTCGGGTCGGTTTCGAACTGATAGGAAGGAAATTTTTTTTGTCCTCTATTTTTCGGCCTGTCCTGGCCCGTTTCGTCTTGAAATGAAGCCTGGATGATGTTTTTTAATTTTTAGAATTTTTTTGCATTTATTTTCGAATTTTCTAACTCGGGTCTGTTTCGAACGGATAGGAAGGAAATTCTTTTTGTTCTCTATTTTTCGGCATGTCCTGACCCGTTTCGTCTTGAAATGAAGTTTGGATGATGTTTTTTAATTTTTAGAATTTTTTGGCATTTATTTTCGAATTTTCTAACTCGGGTCTGGTTCGAACGGATAGGAATGAAATTTTTTTTGTTCTCTATTTTTGGCCTGTCTTGACCCGTTTCATATTCAAATGAAGCCTGGATGATGTTTTTTAATTTTTAGAATTTTTTTGCTTTTATTTTTGTATTTTCTAACTCGGGTCTGGTTCGAACGGATTGGAAGGAAATTTTTTTTCTACTCTATTTTTCGGCCTGTCCTAACCTGTTTCGTCTTGAAATGAAGCCTGGATGATGTTTTTTAATTTTTAGAATTTTTTTGCATTTCTTTTTGAATTTTCTAACTGAGGTCGGATTCGAACGAATAGGAAAGAAATTTTTTTTATTCTCTATTTTTCGGCTTGTCTTCACCTGTTTCGTCTTGGAATGAAACCCGGATGACATTTTTTTAATTTTTAGAATTTTTTATGCATTTAGTTTTGAATTTTCTAACTCGGATCTGTTTCGAACGGATAGGAAGGAAATTGTTTTTGTTCTCTATTTTTCGGCCTGTCCTGACCCGTTTCGTCTTGAAATAAAGCCTGGATGATGTTTTTTAATTTTTAGAATTTTTTTGCATTTATTTTCGAATTTTCTAACTCGGGTCTGGTTCGAACGGATAGGAAGGAAATTCTTTTTGTTCTCTATTTTTCGGCCTGTCCTGACCCGTTTCGTCATGAAATGAAGCCTGGATGATGATTTTTAATTTTTAAAATTTTTTTGCATTTATTTTTGAATTTTCTAACTCGGGTCGGGTTCGAACGGATAGGAAGGAAATTATTTTTGTTCTCTATTTTTCGGTCTGTCCTGGCTCGTTTCGTCTTGAAATGAAGCCTGGATGATGTTTTTTAATTTTTTGAATTTTTTTGCATTTCTTTTTGAATTTTCTAACTGGGGTCGGATTCGAACAGATAGGAAAGAAATTTTTTTTATTCTCTACTTTTCGGCTTGTCTTCACCTGTTTCGTCTTGAAATGAAACCTGGATGATGTTTTTTAATTTTTAGAATTTTTTATGCATTTAGTTTTGAATTTTCTAACTCGGATCTGTTTCGAACGGTTAGGAAGGAAATTGTTTTTGTTCTCTATTTTTCGGCCTGTCCAGACCCGTTTCGTCTTGAAATGAAGCCTGGATGATTTTTTTTAATTTTTAGAATTTTTTTGCATTTATTTTTGAATTTTCTAACTCGGGTCTGGTTCGAACGGATAGGAAGGAAATTCTTTTTGTTCTCTATTTTTCGGCCTGTCCTGACCCGTTTCGTCATAAAATGAAGCCTGGATGATGATTTTTAATTTTTAAAATTTTTTTGCATTTATTTTTGAATTTTCTAACTTGGGTCGGGTTCGAACGGATAGGAAGGAAATTATTTGTGTTCTCTATTTTTCGGTCTGTCCTGGCCCGTTTCGTCTTGAAATGAAGCCTGGATGATGTTTTTTAATTTTTAGAATTTTTTTGCATTTATTTTTGAATTTTTTAACTCGGGTCGGGTTCGAACGGATAGGAATGAAATTTTTTTTGTTCTCTATTTTTCGGCCTGTCCTGACCCGTTTCTTCTTCAAATGAATCCTGGATGATGTTTTTTAATTTTTAGAATTTTTTTGCTTTTATTTTTGTATTTTCTAACTGGGGTCGGGTTCAAACGGATAGGAAAGAAATTTTTTTTGTTCTCTATTTTTCGGCCTGTCCTGGCCCGTTTCGTCTTGAAATGAAGCCTGGATGATGTTTTTTGATTTTTAGAATTTTTTTGCATTTCTTTTTGAATTTTCTAACTGGGTTCGGATTCGAACGGATAGGAAAGAAATTTTTTTTATTCTCTATTTTTCGGCTTGTCTTCACCTGTTTCGTCTTGAAATGAAACCTGGATGATGTTTTTTAATTTTTAGAATTTTTTATGCATTTAGTTTTGAATTTTGTAACTCGGATCTGTTTCGAACGGATAGGAAGGAAATTCTTTTTGTTCTCTATTTTTCGGCTTGTCCTATCCCGTTTTGTTATGAAATGAAGCCTGGATGATGATTTTTAATTTTTAAAATTTTTTTGCATTTATTTTTGAATTTTCTAACTCGGGTCGGGTTCGAACGGGAAGGAAATTCTTTTTGTTCTCTATTTTTCGGCTTGTCCTAACACGTTTCGTCATGAAATGAAGTCTGGATGACGATTTTTAATTTTTAAAATTTTTTTGCATTTATTTTTGAATTTTCTAACTGGGGTCGGGTTCGAACGGATAGGAAAGAAATTTTTTTTATTCTCTTATTTTCGGCTTTTCTTCACCAGTTTCGTCTTGAAATGAAACCTGGATGATGTTTTTTAATTTTTAAATTTTTTTTGCATTTAGTTTTGAATTTTCTAACTGGGGTCGGGTTCAAACGGATAGGAAAGAAATTTTTTTTGTTCTCTATTTTTCGGCTTTTCTTCTCCACTTTCGTCTTGAAATGAAACCTGGATGATGTTGTTTAATTTTTAGAATTTTTTTTGCATTTAGTTTTGAATTTTCTAACTCGTGTCGGTTTCGAACGGATACGAAGAAATTTTTTTTGTCCTCTATTTTTCGGCCTGTCCTGGCCCGTTTCGTCTTGAAATGATGCCTGGATGATGTTTTTTGATTTTTAGAATTTTTTTGCATTTATTTTCGAATTTTCTAACTTGGGTCTGTTTCGAACGGATATGAATGAAATTTTTTTTGTTCTCTATTTTTTGGCCTGTCCTGACCCGTTTCATATTCAAATGAAGCCTGGATGATGTTTTTTAATTTTTAGAATTTTTTTGCTTTTATTTTTGTATTTTCTAACTCGGGTCTGGTTCGAACGGATACGAAGGAAATTTTTTTTCTTCTCTATTTTTCGGCCTGTCCTAACCTGTTTCGTCTTGAACTGAAGCCTGGATGATGTTTTTTAATTTTTAGAATTTTTTTGCATTTCTTTTTGAATTTTCTAACTGGGTTCGGATTCGAACGGATAGGAAAGAAATTTTTTTTATTCTCTATTTTTCGGCTTGTCTTCACCTGTTTCGTCTTGAAATGAAACCTGGATGATGTTTTTTAATTTTTAGAATTTTTTATGCATTTAGTTTTGAATTTTGTAACTCGGATCTGTTTCGAACGGATAGGAAGGAAATTGTTTTTGTTCTCTATTTTTCGGCCTGTCCTGACCCGTTTCGTCTTGAAATGAAGCCTGGATGATGTTTTTTAATTTTTAGAATTTTTTTGCATTTATTTTCGAATTTTCTAACTCGGGTCTGGTTCGAACGGATCGGAAGGTAATTCTTTTTGTTCTCTATTTTTCGGCCTTTCCTGACCCGTTTCGTCATAAAATGAAGCCTGGATGATGATTTTTAATTTTTAAAATTTTTTTGCATTTATTTTTGAATTTTCTAACTCTGGTCGGGTTCGAACGGATAGGAAGGAAATTATTTGTGTTCTCTATTTTTCGGTCTGTCCTGGCCCGTTTCGTCTTGAAATGAAGCCTGGATGATGTTTTTTAATTTTTAGAATTTTTTTGCATTTATTTTTGAATTTTCTAACTCGGGTCGGGTTCGAACGGATAGGAATGAAATTTTTTTTGTTCTCTATTTTTCGGCCTGTCCTGACCCGTTTCATCTTCAAATGAATCCTGGATGATGTTTTTTAATTTTTAGAATTCTTTTGCATTTAGTTTTGAATTTTGTAACTCGGGTCGGGTTCGAACGGATAGGAAGGAAATTCTTTTTGTTCTCTATTTTTCGGCTTGTCCTATCCCGTTTCGTTATGAAATGAAGCCTGGATGATGATTTTTAATTTTTAAAATTTTTTTGCATTTATTTTTGAATTTTCTAACTCGGGTCGGGTTCGAACGGGAAGGAAATTCTTTTTGTTCTCTATTTTTCGGCTTGTCCTAACACGTTTCGTCATGAAATGAAGTCTGGATGACGATTTTTAATTTTTAAAATTTTTTTGCATTTATTTTTGAATTTTCTAACTGGGGTCGGGTTCGAACGGATAGGAAAGAAATTTTTTTTATTCTCTTATTTTCGGCTTTTCTTCACCAGTTTCGTCTTGAAATGAAACCTGGATGATGTTTTTTAATTTTTAAATTTTTTTTGCATTTAGTTTTGAATTTTCTAACTCGGGTCGGTTTCGAACTGATAGGAAGGAAATTTTTTTTGTCCTCTATTTTTCGGCCTGTCCTGGCCCGTTTCGTCTTGAAATGAAGCCTGGATGATGTTTTTTAATTTTTAGAATTTTTTTGCATTTATTTTCGAATTTTCTAACTCGGGTCTGTTTCGAACGGATAGGAAGGAAATTCTTTTTGTTCTCTATTTTTCGGCATGTCCTGACCCGTTTCGTCTTGAAATGAAGTTTGGATGATGTTTTTTAATTTTTAGAATTTTTTGGCATTTATTTTCGAATTTTCTAACTCGGGTCTGGTTCGAACGGATAGGAATGAAATTTTTTTTGTTCTCTATTTTTGGCCTGTCTTGACCCGTTTCATATTCAAATGAAGCCTGGATGATGTTTTTTAATTTTTAGAATTTTTTTGCTTTTATTTTTGTATTTTCTAACTCGGGTCTGGTTCGAACGGATTGGAAGGAAATTTTTTTTCTACTCTATTTTTCGGCCTGTCCTAACCTGTTTCGTCTTGAAATGAAGCCTGGATGATGTTTTTTAATTTTTAGAATTTTTTTGCATTTCTTTTTGAATTTTCTAACTGAGGTCGGATTCGAACGAATAGGAAAGAAATTTTTTTTATTCTCTATTTTTCGGCTTGTCTTCACCTGTTTCGTCTTGGAATGAAACCCGGATGACATTTTTTTAATTTTTAGAATTTTTTATGCATTTAGTTTTGAATTTTCTAACTCGGATCTGTTTCGAACGGATAGGAAGGAAATTGTTTTTGTTCTCTATTTTTCGGCCTGTCCTGACCCGTTTCGTCTTGAAATAAAGCCTGGATGATGTTTTTTAATTTTTAGAATTTTTTTGCATTTATTTTCGAATTTTCTAACTCGGGTCTGGTTCGAACGGATAGGAAGGAAATTCTTTTTGTTCTCTATTTTTCGCCCTGTCCTGACCCGTTTCGTCATGAAATGAAGCCTGGATGATGATTTTTAATTTTTAAAATTTTTTTGCATTTATTTTTGAATTTTCTAACTCGGGTCGGGTTCGAACGGATAGGAAGGAAATTATTTTTGTTCTCTATTTTTCGGTCTGTCCTGGCTCGTTTCGTCTTGAAATGAAGCCTGGATGATGTTTTTTAATTTTTTGAATTTTTTTGCATTTCTTTTTGAATTTTCTAACTGGGGTCGGATTCGAACAGATAGGAAAGAAATTTTTTTTATTCTCTACTTTTCGGCTTGTCTTCACCTGTTTCGTCTTGAAATGAAACCTGGATGATGTTTTTTAATTTTTAGAATTTTTTATGCATTTAGTTTTGAATTTTCTAACTCGGATCTGTTTCGAACGGTTAGGAAGGAAATTGTTTTTGTTCTCTATTTTTCGGCCTGTCCAGACCCGTTTCGTCTTGAAATGAAGCCTGGATGATTTTTTTTAATTTTTAGAATTTTTTTGCATTTATTTTTGAATTTTCTAACTCGGGTCTGGTTCGAACGGATAGGAAGGAAATTCTTTTTGTTCTCTATTTTTCGGCCTGTCCTGACCCGTTTCGTCATAAAATGAAGCCTGGATGATGATTTTTAATTTTTAAAATTTTTTTGCATTTATTTTTGAATTTTCTAACTCGGGTCGGGTTCGAACGGATAGGAAGGAAATTATTTTTGTTCTCTATTTTTCGGTCTGTCCTGGCCCGTTTCGTCTTGAAATGAAGCCTGGATGATGTTTTTTAATTTTTAGAATTTTTTTGCATTTATTTTTGAATTTTCTAACTCGGGTCGGGTTCGAACAGATAGGAAGGAAATTTTTTTTGTTCTCTATTTTTCGGCCTGTCCTGACCCGTTTCTTCTTCAAATGAATCCTGGATGATGTTTTTTAATTTTTAGAATTTTTTTGCTTTTATTTTTGTATTTTCTAACTGGGGTCGGGTTCAAACGGATAGGAAAGAAATTTTTTTTGTTCTCTATTTTTCGGCCTGTCCTGGCCCGTTTCGTCTTGAAATGAAGCCTGGATGATGTTTTTTGATTTTTAGAATTTTTTTGCATTTCTTTTTGAATTTTCTAACTGGGTTCGGATTCGAACGGATAGGAAAGAAATTTTTTTTATTCTCTATTTTTCGGCTTGTCTTCACCTGTTTCGTCTTGAAATGAAACCTGGATGATGTTTTTTAATTTTTAGAATTTTTTATGCATTTAGTTTTGAATTTTGTAACTCGGATCTGTTTCGAACGGATAGGAAGGAAATTCTTTTTGTTCTCTATTTTTCGGCTTGTCCTATCCCGTTTTGTTATGAAATGAAGCCTGGATGATGATTTTTAATTTTTAAAATTTTTTTGCATTTATTTTTGAATTTTCTAACTCGGGTCGGGTTCGAACGGGAAGGAAATTCTTTTTGTTCTCTATTTTTCGGCTTGTCCTAACACGTTTCGTCATGAAATGAAGTCTGGATGACGATTTTTAATTTTTAAAATTTTTTTGCATTTATTTTTGAATTTTCTAACTGGGGTCGGGTTCGAACGGATAGGAAAGAAATTTTTTTTATTCTCTTATTTTCGGCTTTTCTTCACCAGTTTCGTCTTGAAATGAAACCTGGATGATGTTTTTTAATTTTTAAATTTTTTTTGCATTTAGTTTTGAATTTTCTAACTGGGGTCGGGTTCAAACGGATAGGAAAGAAATTTTTTTTGTTCTCTATTTTTCGGCTTTTCTTCTCCAGTTTCGTCTTGAAATGAAACCTGGATGATGTTGTTTAATTTTTAGAATTTTTTTTGCATTTAGTTTTGAATTTTCTAACTCGTGTCGGTTTCGAACGGATACGAAGAAATTTTTTTTGTCCTCTATTTTTCGGCCTGTCCTGGCCCGTTTCGTCTTGAAATGATGCCTGGATGATGTTTTTTGATTTTTAGAATTTTTTTGCATTTATTTTCGAATTTTCTAACTTGGGTCTGTTTCGAACGGATATGAATGAAATTTTTTTTGTTCTCTATTTTTTGGCCTGTCCTGACCCGTTTCATATTCAAATGAAGCCTGGATGATGTTTTTTAATTTTTAGAATTTTTTTGCTTTTATTTTTGTATTTTCTAACTCGGGTCTGGTTCGAACGGATACGAAGGAAATTTTTTTTCTTCTCTATTTTTCGGCCTGTCCTAACCTGTTTCGTCTTGAACTGAAGCCTGGATGATGTTTTTTAATTTTTAGAATTTTTTTGCATTTCTTTTTGAATTTTCTAACTGGGTTCGGATTCGAACGGATAGGAAAGAAATTTTTTTTATTCTCTATTTTTCGGCTTGTCTTCACCTGTTTCGTCTTGAAATGAAACCTGGATGATGTTTTTTAATTTTTAGAATTTTTTATGCATTTAGTTTTGAATTTTGTAACTCGGATCTGTTTCGAACGGATAGGAAGGAAATTGTTTTTGTTCTCTATTTTTCGGCCTGTCCTGACCCGTTTCGTCTTGAAATGAAGCCTGGATGATGTTTTTTTAATTTTTAGAATTTTTTTGCATTTATTTTCGAATTTTCTAACTCGGGTCTGGTTCGAACGGATCGGAAGGTAATTCTTTTTGTTCTCTATTTTTCGGCCTTTCCTGACCCGTTTCGTCATAAAATGAAGCCTGGATGATGATTTTTAATTTTTAAAATTTTTTTGCATTTATTTTTGAATTTTCTAACTCTGGTCGGGTTCGAACGGATAGGAAGGAAATTATTTTTGTTCTCTATTTTTCGGTCTGTCCTGGCCCGTTTCGTCTTGAAATGAAGCCTGGATGATGTTTTTTAATTTTTAGAATTTTTTTGCATTTATTTTTGAATTTTCTAACTCGGGTCGGGTTCGAACGGATAGGAATGAAATTTTTTTTGTTCTCTATTTTTCGGCCTGTCCTGACCCGTTTCATCTTCAAATGAATCCTGGATGATGTTTTTTAATTTTTAGAATTCTTTTGCATTTAGTTTTGAATTTTGTAACTCGGGTCGGGTTCGAACGGATAGGAAGGAAATTCTTTTTGTTCTCTATTTTTCGGCTTGTCCTATCCCGTTTCGTTATGAAATGAAGCCTGGATGATGATTTTTAATTTTTAAAATTTTTTTGCATTTATTTTTGAATTTTCTAACTCGGGTCGGGTTCGAACGGGAAGGAAATTCTTTTTGTTCTCTATTTTTCGGCTTGTCCTAACACGTTTCGTCATGAAATGAAGTCTGGATGACGATTTTTAATTTTTAAAATTTTTTTGCATTTATTTTTGAATTTTCTAACTGGGGTCGGGTTCGAACGGATAGGAAAGAAATTTTTTTTATTCTCTTATTTTCGGCTTTTCTTCACCAGTTTCGTCTTGAAATGAAACCTGGATGATGTTTTTTAATTTTTAAATTTTTTTTGCATTTAGTTTTGAATTTTCTAACTCGGGTCGGTTTCGAACTGATAGGAAGGAAATTTTTTTTGTCCTCTATTTTTCGGCCTGTCCTGGCCCGTTTCGTCTTGAAATGAAGCCTGGATGATGTTTTTTAATTTTTAGAATTTTTTTGCATTTATTTTCGAATTTTCTAACTCGGGTCTGTTTCGAACGGATAGGAAGGAAATTCTTTTTGTTCTCTATTTTTCGGCATGTCCTGACCCGTTTCGTCTTGAAATGAAGTTTGGATGATGTTTTTTAATTTTTAGAATTTTTTGGCATTTATTTTCGAATTTTCTAACTCGGGTCTGGTTCGAACGGATAGGAATGAAATTTTTTTTGTTCTCTATTTTTGGCCTGTCTTGACCCGTTTCATATTCAAATGAAGCCTGGATGATGTTTTTTAATTTTTAGAATTTTTTTGCTTTTATTTTTGTATTTTCTAACTCGGGTCTGGTTCGAACGGATTGGAAGGAAATTTTTTTTCTACTCTATTTTTCGGCCTGTCCTAACCTGTTTCGTCTTGAAATGAAGCCTGGATGATGTTTTTTAATTTTTAGAATTTTTTTGCATTTCTTTTTGAATTTTCTAACTGAGGTCGGATTCGAACGAATAGGAAAGAAATTTTTTTTATTCTCTATTTTTCGGCTTGTCTTCACCTGTTTCGTCTTGGAATGAAACCCGGATGACATTTTTTTAATTTTTAGAATTTTTTATGCATTTAGTTTTGAATTTTCTAACTCGGATCTGTTTCGAACGGATAGGAAGGAAATTGTTTTTGTTCTCTATTTTTCGGCCTGTCCTGACCCGTTTCGTCTTGAAATAAAGCCTGGATGATGTTTTTTAATTTTTAGAATTTTTTTGCATTTATTTTCGAATTTTCTAACTCGGGTCTGGTTCGAACGGATAGGAAGGAAATTCTTTTTGTTCTCTATTTTTCGGCCTGTCCTGACCCGTTTCGTCATGAAATGAAGCCTGGATGATGATTTTTAATTTTTAAAATTTTTTTGCATTTATTTTTGAATTTTCTAACTCGGGTCGGGTTCGAACGGATAGGAAGGAAATTATTTTTGTTCTCTATTTTTCGGTCTGTCCTGGCTCGTTTCGTCTTGAAATGAAGCCTGGATGATGTTTTTTAATTTTTTGAATTTTTTTGCATTTCTTTTTGAATTTTCTAACTGGGGTCGGATTCGAACAGATAGGAAAGAAATTTTTTTTATTCTCTACTTTTCGGCTTGTCTTCACCTGTTTCGTCTTGAAATGAAACCTGGATGATGTTTTTTAATTTTTAGAATTTTTTATGCATTTAGTTTTGAATTTTCTAACTCGGATCTGTTTCGAACGGTTAGGAAGGAAATTGTTTTTGTTCTCTATTTTTCGGCCTGTCCAGACCCGTTTCGTCTTGAAATGAAGCCTGGATGATTTTTTTTAATTTTTAGAATTTTTTTGCATTTATTTTTGAATTTTCTAACTCGGGTCTGGTTCGAACGGATAGGAAGGAAATTCTTTTTGTTCTCTATTTTTCGGCCTGTCCTGACCCGTTTCGTCATAAAATGAAGCCTGGATGATGATTTTTAATTTTTAAAATTTTTTTGCATTTATTTTTGAATTTTCTAACTCGGGTCGGGTTCGAACGGATAGGAAGGAAATTATTTTTGTTCTCTATTTTTCGGTCTGTCCTGGCCCGTTTCGTCTTGAAATGAAGCCTGGATGATGTTTTTTAATTTTTAGAATTTTTTTGCATTTATTTTTGAATTTTTTAACTCGGGTCGGGTTCGAACGGATAGGAATGAAATTTTTTTTGTTCTCTATTTTTCGGCCTGTCCTGACCCGTTTCTTCTTCAAATGAATCCTGGATGATGTTTTTTAATTTTTAGAATTTTTTTGCTTTTATTTTTGTATTTTCTAACTGGGGTCGGGTTCAAACGGATAGGAAAGAAATTTTTTTTGTTCTCTATTTTTCGGCCTGTCCTGGCCCGTTTCGTCTTGAAATGAAGCCTGGATGATGTTTTTTGATTTTTAGAATTTTTTTGCATTTATTTTCGAATTTTCTAACTTGGGTCTGTTTCGAACGGATATGAATGAAATTTTTTTTGTTCTCTATTTTTTGGCCTGTCCTGACCCGTTTCATATTCAAATGAAGCCTGGATGATGTTTTTTAATTTTTAGAATTTTTTTGCTTTTATTTTTGTATTTTCTAACTCGGGTCTGGTTCGAACGGATACGAAGGAAATTTTTTTTCTTCTCTATTTTTCGGCCTGTCCTAACCTGTTTCGTCTTGAACTGAAGCCTGGATGATGTTTTTTAATTTTTAGAATTTTTTTGCATTTCTTTTTGAATTTTCTAACTGGGTTCGGATTCGAACGGATAGGAAAGAAATTTTTTTTATTCTCTATTTTTCGGCTTGTCTTCACCTGTTTCGTCTTGAAATGAAACCTGGATGATGTTTTTTAATTTTTAGAATTTTTTATGCATTTAGTTTGAATTTTGTAACTCGGATCTGTTTCGAACGGATAGGAAGGAAATTGTTTTTTGTTCTCTATTTTTCGGCCTGTCCTGACCCGTTTCGTCTTGAAATGAAGCCTGGATGATGTTTTTTAATTTTTAGAATTTTTTTGCATTTATTTTCGAATTTTCTAACTCGGGTCTGGTTCGAACGGATCGGAAGGTAATTCTTTTTGTTCTCTATTTTTCGGCCTTTCCTGACCCGTTTCGTCATAAAAATGAAGCCTGGATGATGATTTTTAATTTTAAAATTTTTTTGCATTTATTTTTGAATTTTCTAACTCTGGGTCGGGTTCGAACGGATAGGAAGGAAATTATTTTTGTTCTCTATTTTTCGGTCTGTCCTGGCCCGTTTCGTCTTGAAATGAAGCCTGGATGATGTTTTTTAATTTTTAGAATTTTTTTGCATTTATTTTTGAATTTTCTAACTCGGGTCGGGTTCGAACGGATAGGAATGAAATTTTTTTTGTTCTCTATTTTTCGGCCTGTCCTGACCCGTTTCATCTTCAAATGAATCCTGGATGATGTTTTTTAATTTTTAGAATTCTTTTGCATTTAGTTTTGAATTTTCTAACTCGGGTCGGGTTCGAACGGATAGGAAGGAAATTCTTTTTGTTCTCTATTTTTCGGCTTGTCCTATCCCGTTTCGTTATGAAATGAAGCCTGGATGATGATTTTTAATTTTTAAAATTTTTTTGCATTTATTTTTGAATTTTCTAACTCGGGTCGAGTTCGAACGAATAGGAAAGAAATTATTTTTGTTCTCTATTTTTCGGTCTTTCCTGGCCCGTTTCGTCTTGAAATGAAGCTTGGGTGATTTTTTTAATTTTTAGAATTTTTTTGCATTTATTTTTGAATTTTCTAACTCAGGTCTGGTTCGAACGGATAGGAAGGAAATTACTTTTGTTCTCTATTTTACGGCCTGTCCTGACCCGTTTCGTCTTGAAATGAAGCTTGGGTGATGTTTTTTAATTTTTAGAATTTTTTAACATTTATTTTTGAATTTTCTAACTCGGGTCGGGTGCGAACGGATAGGAAGAAAATATTTTTTTTTTCTCTATTTTTCGGCCTGTCCTGATCCGTTTCGTCTTGAAATGAAGCCTGGATGATGTCTTTTAATTTTTAGAATTTTTTTGTATTTCTTTTTAAATTTTCTAACTGGGGTCGGGTTCGAACGGATAAAAAAGAAAATTTTTTTATTCTCTATTTCTCGGCTTGTCTTCACCCTTTTCGTCTTGAAATTAAAGCTGGATGATGTTTTTTAATTTTTAGAATTTTTTTTGCATTTACTTTTTAATTTTCAAACTCGGGTAGGGTTCGAACGGATAGGAAGGAAATTCTTTTTGTTCTCTATTTTTCGGCTTGTCCAAACCCGTTTCGTCATGAAATGAAGCCTGGATGATGATTTTTAATTTTTAAAATTTTTTTGCATTTATTTTTGAATTTTCTAACTCGGGTCGGGTTCGAACGGGAAGGAAATTCTTTTTGTTCTCTATTTTTCGGCTTGTCCTAACACGTTTCGTCATGAAATGAAGTCTGGATGACGATTTTTAATTTTTAAAATTTTTTTGCATTTATTTTTGAATTTTCTAACTGGGGTCGGGTTCGAACGGATAGGAAAGAAATTTTTTTTATTCTCTTATTTTCGGCTTTTCTTCACCAGTTTCGTCTTGAAATGAAACCTGGATGATGTTTTTTAATTTTTAAATTTTTTTTGCATTTAGTTTTGAATTTTCTAACTCGGGTCGGTTTCGAACTGATAGGAAGGAAATTTTTTTTGTCCTCTATTTTTCGGCCTGTCCTGGCCCGTTTCGTCTTGAAATGAAGCCTGGATGATGTTTTTTAATTTTTAGAATTTTTTTGCATTTATTTTCGAATTTTCTAACTCGGGTCTGTTTCGAACGGATAGGAAGGAAATTCTTTTTGTTCTCTATTTTTCGGCATGTCCTGACCCGTTTCGTCTTGAAATGAAGTTTGGATGATGTTTTTTAATTTTTAGAATTTTTTGGCATTTATTTTCGAATTTTCTAACTCGGGTCTGGTTCGAACGGATAGGAATGAAATTTTTTTTGTTCTCTATTTTTGGCCTGTCCTGACCCGTTTCATATTCAAATGAAGCCTGGATGATGTTTTTTAATTTTTAGAATTTTTTTGCTTTTATTTTTGTATTTTCTAACTCGGGTCTGGTTCGAACGGATTGGAAGGAAATTTTTTTTCTACTCTATTTTTCGGCCTGTCCTAACCTGTTTCGTCTTGAAATGAAGCCTGGATGATGTTTTTTAATTTTTAGAATTTTTTTGCATTTCTTTTTGAATTTTCTAACTGGGGTCGGATTCGAACGAATAGGAAAGAAATTTTTTTTATTCTCTATTTTTCGGCTTGTCTTCACCTGTTTCGTCTTGGAATGAAACCCGGATGACATTTTTTTAATTTTTAGAATTTTTTATGCATTTAGTTTTGAATTTTCTAACTCGGATCTGTTTCGAACGGATAGGAAGGAAATTGTTTTTGTTCTCTATTTTTCGGCCTGTCCTGACCCGTTTCGTCTTGAAATAAAGCCTGGATGATGTTTTTTAATTTTTAGAATTTTTTTGCATTTATTTTCGAATTTTCTAACTCGGGTCTGGTTCGAACGGATAGGAAGGAAATTCTTTTTGTTCTCTATTTTTCGGCCTGTCCTGACCCGTTTCGTCATGAAATGAAGCCTGGATGATGATTTTTAATTTTTAAAATTTTTTTGCATTTATTTTTGAATTTTTTAACTCGGGTCGGGTTCGAACGGATAGGAAGGAAATTATTTTTGTTCTCTATTTTTCGGTCTGTCCTGGCTCGTTTCGTCTTGAAATGAAGCCTGGATGATGTTTTTTAATTTTTTGAATTTTTTTGCATTTCTTTTTGAATTTTCTAACTGGGGTCGGATTCGAACAGATAGGAAAGAAATTTTTTTTATTCTCTACTTTTCGGCTTGTCTTCACCTGTTTCGTCTTGAAATGAAACCTGGATGATGTTTTTTAATTTTTAGAATTTTTAATGCATTTAGTTTTGAATTTTCTAACTCGGATCTGTTTCGAACGGTTAGGAAGGAAATTGTTTTTGTTCTCTATTTTTCGGCCTGTCCAGACCCGTTTCGTCTTGAAATGAAGCCTGGATGATTTTTTTTAATTTTTAGAATTTTTTTGCATTTATTTTTGAATTTTCTAACTCGGGTCTGGTTCGAACGGATAGGAAGGAAATTCTTTTTGTTCTCTATTTTTCGGCCTGTCCTGACCCGTTTCGTCATAAAATGAAGCCTGGATGATGATTTTTAATTTTTAAAATTTTTTTGCATTTATTTTTGAATTTTCTAACTCGGGTCGGGTTCGAACGGATAGGAAGGAAATTATTTTTGTTCTCTATTTTTCGGTCTGTCCTGGCCCGTTTCGTCTTGAAATGAAGCCTGGATGATGTTTTTTAATTTTTAGAATTTTTTTGCATTTATTTTTGAATTTTTTAACTCGGGTCGGGTTCGAACGGATAGGAATGAAATTTTTTTTGTTCTCTATTTTTCGGCCTGTCCTGACCCGTTTCTTCTTCAAACGAATCCTGGATGATGTTTTTTAATTTTTAGAATTTTTTTGCTTTTATTTTTGTATTTTCTAACTGGGGTCGGGTTCAAACGGATAGGAAAGAAATTTTTTTTGTTCTCTATTTTTCGGCCTGTCCTGGCCCGTTTCGTCTTGAAATGAAGCCTGGATGATGTTTTTTGATTTTTAGAATTTTTTTGCATTTATTTTCGAATTTTCTAACTTGGGTCTGTTTCGAACGGATATGAATGAAATTTTTTTTGTTCTCTATTTTTTGGCCTGTCCTGACCCGTTTCATATTCAAATGAAGCCTGGATGATGTTTTTTAATTTTTAGAATTTTTTTGCTTTTATTTTTGTATTTTCTAACTCGGGTCTGGTTCGAACGGATACGAAGGAAATTTTTTTTCTTCTCTATTTTTCGGCCTGTCCTAACCTGTTTCGTCTTGAACTGAAGCCTGGATGATGTTTTTTAATTTTTAGAATTTTTTTGCATTTCTTTTTGAATTTTCTAACTGGGTTCGGATTCGAACGGATAGGAAAGAAATTTTTTTTATTCTCTATTTTTCGGCTTGTCTTCACCTGTTTCGTCTTGAAATGAAACCTGGATGATGTTTTTTAATTTTTAGAATTTTTTATGCATTTAGTTTTGAATTTTGTAACTCGGATCTGTTTCGAACGGATAGGAAGGAAATTGTTTTTGTTCTCTATTTTTCGGCCTGTCCTGACCCGTTTCGTCTTGAAATGAAGCCTGGATGATGTTTTTTAATTTTTAGAATTTTTTTGCATTTATTTTCGAATTTTCTAACTCGGGTCTGGTTCGAACGGATCGGAAGGTAATTCTTTTTGTTCTCTATTTTTCGGCCTTTCCTGACCCGTTTCGTCATAAAATGAAGCCTGGATGATGATTTTTAATTTTTAAAATTTTTTTGCATTTATTTTTGAATTTTCTAACTCGGGTCGGGTTCGAACGGATAGGAAGGAAATTATTTTTGTTCTCTATTTTTCGGTCTGTCCTGGCCCGTTTCGTCTTGAAATGAAGCCTGGATGATGTTTTTTAATTTTTAGAATTTTTTTGCATTTATTTTTGAATTTTCTAACTCGGGTCGGGTTCGAACGGATAGGAATGAAATTTTTTTTGTTCTCTATTTTTCGGCCTGTCCTGACCCGTTTCATCTTCAAATGAATCCTGGATGATGTTTTTTAATTTTTAGAATTCTTTTGCATTTAGTTTTGAATTTTCTAACTCGGGTCGGGTTCGAACGGATAGGAAGGAAATTCTTTTTGTTCTCTATTTTTCGGCTTGTCCTATCCCGTTTCGTTATGAAATGAAGCCTGGATGATGATTTTTAATTTTTAAAATTTTTTTGCATTTATTTTTGAATTTTCTAACTCGGGTCGAGTTCGAACGAATAGGAAAGAAATTATTTTTGTTCTCTATTTTTCGGTCTTTCCTGGCCCGTTTCGTCTTGAAATGAAGCTTGGGTGATTTTTTTAATTTTTAGAATTTTTTTGCATTTATTTTTGAATTTTCTAACTCAGGTCTGGTTCGAACGGATAGGAAGGAAATTACTTTTGTTCTCTATTTTACGGCCTGTCCTGACCCGTTTCGTCTTGAAATGAAGCTTGGGTGATGTTTTTTAATTTTTAGAATTTTTTAACATTTATTTTTGAATTTTCTAACTCGGGTCGGGTGCGAACGGATAGGAAGAAAATATTTTTTTTTTCTCTATTTTTCGGCCTGTCCTGATCCGTTTCGTCTTGAAATGAAGCCTGGATGATGTCTTTTAATTTTTAGAATTTTTTTGTATTTCTTTTTAAATTTTCTAACTGGGGTCGGGTTCGAACGGATAAAAAAGAAAATTTTTTTATTCTCTATTTCTCGGCTTGTCTTCACCCTTTTCGTCTTGAAATTAAAGCTGGATGATGTTTTTTAATTTTTAGAATTTTTTTTGCATTTACTTTTTAATTTTCAAACTCGGGTAGGGTTCGAACGGATAGGAAGGAAATTCTTTTTGTTCTCTATTTTTCGGCTTGTCCAAACCCGTTTCGTCATGAAATGAAGCCTGGATGATGATTTTTAATTTTTAAAATTTTTTTGCATTTATTTTTGAATTTTCTAACTCGGGTCGGGTTCGAACGGGAAGGAAATTCTTTTTGTTCTCTATTTTTCGGCTTGTCCTAACACGTTTCGTCATGAAATGAAGTCTGGATGACGATTTTTAATTTTTAAAATTTTTTTGCATTTATTTTTGAATTTTCTAACTGGGGTCGGGTTCGAACGGATAGGAAAGAAATTTTTTTTATTCTCTTATTTTCGGCTTTTCTTCACCAGTTTCGTCTTGAAATGAAACCTGGATGATGTTTTTTAATTTTTAAATTTTTTTTGCATTTAGTTTTGAATTTTCTAACTCGGGTCGGTTTCGAACTGATAGGAAGGAAATTTTTTTTGTCCTCTATTTTTCGGCCTGTCCTGGCCCGTTTCGTCTTGAAATGAAGCCTGGATGATGTTTTTTAATTTTTAGAATTTTTTTGCATTTATTTTCGAATTTTCTAACTCGGGTCTGTTTCGAACGGATAGGAAGGAAATTCTTTTTGTTCTCTATTTTTCGGCATGTCCTGACCCGTTTCGTCTTGAAATGAAGTTTGGATGATGTTTTTTAATTTTTAGAATTTTTTGGCATTTATTTTCGAATTTTCTAACTCGGGTCTGGTTCGAACGGATAGGAATGAAATTTTTTTTGTTCTCTATTTTTGGCCTGTCCTGACCCGTTTCATATTCAAATGAAGCCTGGATGATGTTTTTTAATTTTTAGAATTTTTTTGCTTTTATTTTTGTATTTTCTAACTCGGGTCTGGTTCGAACGGATTGGAAGGAAATTTTTTTTCTACTCTATTTTTCGGCCTGTCCTAACCTGTTTCGTCTTGAAATGAAGCCTGGATGATGTTTTTTAATTTTTAGAATTTTTTTGCATTTCTTTTTGAATTTTCTAACTGGGGTCGGATTCGAACGAATAGGAAAGAAATTTTTTTTATTCTCTATTTTTCGGCTTGTCTTCACCTGTTTCGTCTTGGAATGAAACCCGGATGACATTTTTTTAATTTTTAGAATTTTTTATGCATTTAGTTTTGAATTTTCTAACTCGGATCTGTTTCGAACGGATAGGAAGGAAATTGTTTTTGTTCTCTATTTTTCGGCCTGTCCTGACCCGTTTCGTCTTGAAATAAAGCCTGGATGATGTTTTTTAATTTTTAGAATTTTTTTGCATTTATTTTCGAATTTTCTAACTCGGGTCTGGTTCGAACGGATAGGAAGGAAATTCTTTTTGTTCTCTATTTTTCGGCCTGTCCTGACCCGTTTCGTCATGAAATGAAGCCTGGATGATGATTTTTAATTTTTAAAATTTTTTTGCATTTATTTTTGAATTTTCTAACTCGGGTCGGGTTCGAACGGATAGGAAGGAAATTATTTTTGTTCTCTATTTTTCGGTCTGTCCTGGCTCGTTTCGTCTTGAAATGAAGCCTGGATGATGTTTTTTAATTTTTTGAATTTTTTTGCATTTCTTTTTGAATTTTCTAACTGGGGTCGGATTCGAACAGATAGGAAAGAAATTTTTTTTATTCTCTACTTTTCGGCTTGTCTTCACCTGTTTCGTCTTGAAATGAAACCTGGATGATGTTTTTTAATTTTTAGAATTTTTTATGCATTTAGTTTTGAATTTTCTAACTCGGATCTGTTTCGAACGGTTAGGAAGGAAATTGTTTTTGTTCTCTATTTTTCGGCCTGTCCTGACCCGTTTCGTCTTGAAATGAAGCCTGGATGATTTTTTTTAATTTTTAGAATTTTTTTGCATTTATTTTTGAATTTTCTAACTCGGGTCTGGTTCGAACGGATAGGAAGGAAATTCTTTTTGTTCTCTATTTTTCGGCCTGTCCTGACCCGTTTCGTCATAAAATGAAGCCTGGATGATGATTTTTAATTTTTAAAATTTTTTTGCATTTATTTTTGAATTTTCTAACTCGGGTCGGGTTCGAACGGATAGGAATGAAATTATTTTTGTTCTCTATTTTTCGGTCTGTCCTGGCCCGTTTCGTCTTGAAATGAAGCCTGGATGATGTTTTTTAATTTTTAGAATTTTTTTGCATTTATTTTTGAATTTTTTAACTCGGGTCGGGTTCGAACGGATAGGAATGAAATTTTTTTTGTTCTCTATTTTTCGGCCTGTCCTGACCCGTTTCTTCTTCAAATGAATCCTGGATGATGTTTTTTAATTTTTAGAATTCTTTTGCATTTAGTTTTGAATTTTCTAACTCGGGTCGGGTTCGAACGGATAGGAAGGAAATTCTTTTTGTTCTCTATTTTTCGGCTTGTCCTAACCCGTTTCGTCATGAAATGAAGCCTGGATGATGATTTTTAATTTTTAAAATTTTTTTGCATTTATTTTTGAATTTTCTAACTCGGGTCGGGTTCGAACGAATAGGAAAGAAATTATTTTTGTTCTCTATTTTTCGGTCTGTCCTGGCCCGTTTCGTCTTGAAATGAAGCTTGGGTGATGTTTTTTAATTTTTAGAATATTTTTGCATTTATTTTTAAATTTTCTAACTCAGGTCTGGTTCGAACGGATAGGAAGGAAATTACTTTTGTTCTCTATTTTACGGCCTGCCCTGACCCGTTTCGTCTTGAAATGAAGCTTGGGTGATGTTTTTTAATTTTTAGAATTTTTTAACATTTATTTTTGAATTTTCTAACTCGGGTCGGGTGCGAACGGATAGGAAGAAAACATTTTTTTTTCTCTATTTTTCGACCTGTCCTGATCCGTTTCGTCTTGAAATGAAGCCAGGATGATGTCTTTTAATTTTTAGAATTTTTTTGTATTTCTTTTTAAATTTTCTAACTGGGGTCGGGTTGTAACGGATAAAAAAGAAAATTTTTTTATTCTCTATTTCTCGGCTTGTCTTCACCCGTTTCGTCTTGAAATTAAAGCTGGATGATGTTTTTTAATTTTTAGAATTTTTTTTGCATTTATTTTTGAATTTTCAAACTCGGGTCGGGTTCGAACGGATAGGAAGGAAATTCTTTTTGTTCTCTATTTTTCGGCTTGTCCTAACCCGTTTCGTCATGAAATGAAGCCTGGATGATGATTTTTAATTTTTAAAATTTTTTTGCATTTATTTTTGAATTTTCTAACTCGGGTTGGGTTCGAACGGGAAGGAAATTCTTTTTGTTCTCTATTTTTCGGCTTGTCCTAACCCGTTTCGTCATGAAATGAAGCCTGGATGATGATTTTTAATTTTTAAAATTTTTTTGCATTTATTTTTGAATTTTCTAACTCGGGTCGGGTTCGAACGGATAGGAAAGAAATTATTTTTGTTCTCTATTTTCCGGTCTGTCCTGGCCCGTTTCGTCTTGAAATGAAGCCTGGGTGATGTTTTTTAATTTTTAGATTTTTTTTACATTTATTTTTGAATTTTCTAACTCAGGTCAGGTTCGAACGGATAGGAGGGAAATTACTTTTGTTCTCTATTTTACGGCCTGTCCTGACCCGTTTCGTCTTGTAATGAAGCTTGGGTGATGTTTTTTAATTTTTAGAATTTTTTTGCATTTATTTTTGAATTTTCTAACTCAGGTCTGGTTCGAACGGATAGGAGGGAAATTACTTTTGTTCTCTATTTTACGGCCTGTCCTGACCCGTTTCGTCTTGAAATGAAGCTTGGGTGATGATTTTTAACTTTTAGAATTTTTTTACATTTATTTTTGAATTTTCTAACTCGGGTCGGGTTCGAACGGGTAGGAATGAAATATTTTTTTTCTCTCTATTTTTCGGCCTGTGCTGATCCGTTTCGTTTTGAAATGAAGCCTAGATGATGTCTTTTAATTTTTAGAATTTTTTTGCATTTCTTTTTAAATTTTCTAACTGGGGTCGGGTTCGAACGGATAGGAAAGAAATTTTTTTTATTCTCTATTTTTCGGCTTGTCTTCACCCGTTTCGTCTTTAAATGAAACCTGGATGATGTTTTCTAATTTTTAGAATTTTTTTGCATTTATTTTTGAATTTTCTAACTCAGGTCTGGTTCGAACGGATAGGAAGGAAATTCTTTTTGTTCTCTATTTTTCGGCCTGTCCTTACCCGTTTCGTCATGAAATGAAGCCTGGATGATGATTTTGAACTTTTAGAATTTTTTTACATTTATTTTTGAATTTTCTAACTCGGGTCGGTTTCGAACGGGTAGGAATGAAATATTTTTTTTCTCTCTATTTTTCAGCCTGTCCTGATCTGTTTCGTTTTGAAATGAAGCTTGGATGATGTCTTTTAATTTTTAGAATTTTTTTGCATTTCTTTTTAAATTTTCTAACTGGGGTCGGGATCGAACAGATATGAAAGAAATTTTTTTTATTCTCTATTTTTCGGCTTGTCTTCACCCGTTTCGTCTTTAAATGAAACCTGGATGATGTTTTCTAATTTTTAGAATTTTTTTGCATTTAGTTTTGAATTTTCTAACTCGGATCTGTTTCGAACGGATAGGAAGGAAATTGTTTTTGTTCTCTATTTTTCGGCCTGTCCTGGCCCGTTTCGTCTTGAAATGAAGCCTGGATGATGTTTTTTAATTTTTAGAATTTTTTTGCATTTATTTTCGAATTTTCTAACTCGGGTCTGTTTCGAACGGATAGGAAGGAAATTGTTTTTGTTCTCTATTTTTCGGCCTGTCCTGACCCGTTTCGTCTTGAAATGAAGCCTGGATGATGTTTTTTAATTTTTAGAATTTTTTTGCATTTATTTTCGAATTTTCTAACTCGGGTCTGGTTCGAACGGATAGGAATGAAATTTTTTTTGTTCTCTATTTTTTGGCCTGTCCTGACCCGTTTCATATTCAAATGAAGCCTGGATGATGTTTTTTAATTTTTAGAATTTTTTTGCTTTTATTTTTGTATTTTCTAACTCGGGTCTGGTTCGAACGGATTGGAAGGAAATTTTTTTTCTACTCTATTTTTCGGCCTGTCCTAACCTGTTTCGTCTTGAAATGAAGCCTGGATGATGTTTTTTAATTTTTAGAATTTTTTTGCATTTCTTTCTGAATTTTCTAACTGGGGTCGGATTCGAACGAATAGGAAAGAAATTTTTTTTATTCTCTATTTTTCGGCTTGTCTTCACCTGTTTCGTCTTGAAATGAAACCTGGATGATATTTTTTTAATTTTTAGAATTTTTTATGCATTTAGTTTTGAATTTTCTAACTCGGATCTGTTTCGAACGGATAGGAAGGAAATTGTTTTTGTTCTCTATTTTTCGGCCTGTCCTGACCCGTTTCGTCTTGAAATGAAGCCTGGATGATGTTTTTTAATTTTTAGAATTTTTTTGCATTTATTTTCGAATTTTCTAACTCGGGTCTGGTTCGAACGGATAGGAAGGAAATTCTTTTTGTTCTCTATTTTTCGGCCTGTCCTGACCCGTTTCGTCATGAAATGAAGCCTGGATGATGATTTTTAATTTTTAAAATTTTTTTGCATTTATTTTTGAATTTTCTAACTCGGGTCGGGTTCGAACGGATAGGAAGGAAATTATTTTTGTTCTCTATTTTTCGGTCTGTCCTGGCTCGTTTCGTCTTGAAATGAAGCCTGGATGATGTTTTTTAATTTTTAGAATTTTTTTGCATTTATTTTTGAATTTTCTAACTCGGGTTGGGTTCGAACGGATAGGAATGAAATTTTTTTTGTTCTCTATTTTTCGGCCTGTCCTGACCCGTTTCATCTTCAAATGAATCCTGGATGATGTTTTTTAATTTTTAGAATTCTTTTGCATTTAGTTTTGAATTTTCTAACTCGGGTCGGGTTCGAACGGATAGGAAGGAAATTCTTTTTGTTCTCTATTTTTCGGCTTGTCCTAACCCGTTTCGTCATGAAATGAAGCCTGGATGACGATTTTTAATTTTTAAAATTTTTTGCATTTATTTTTGAATTTTCTAACTGGGGTCGGGTTCAAACGGATAGGAAAGAAATTTTTTTTATTCTCTATTTTTCGGCTTTTCTTCGCCAGTTTCGTCTTGAAATGAAACCTGGATGATGTTGTTTAATTTTTAGAATTTTTTTTGCATTTAGTTTTGAATTTTCTAACTCGGGTCGGTTTCGAACGGATAGGAAGGAATTTTTTTTTCTCCTCTATTTTTCGGCCTGTCCTGGCCCGTTTCGTCTTGAAATGAAGCCTGGATGATGTTTTTTGATTTTTAGAATTTTTTTGCATTTATTTTCGAATTTTCTAAGTCGGGTCTGTTTTGAACGGATAGGAAGGAAATTCTTTTTGTTCTCTATTTCTCGGCCTGTACTGACCCGTTTCGTCTTGAAATGAAGCTTGGATGATGTTTTTTAATTTTTAGAATTTTTTGGCATTTATTTTCGAATTTTCTAACTCGGGTCTGGTTCAAACGGATAGGAATGAAATTTTTTTTATTCCCTATTTTTTGGCCTGTCCTGACCCGTTTCATATTCAAATGAAGCCTGGATGATGTTTTTTAATTTTTAGAATTTTTTTGCTTTTATTTTTGTATTTTCTAACTCGGGTCTGGTTCGAACGGATAGGAAGGAAATTTTTTTTCTTCTCTATTTTTCGGCCTGTCCTAACCTGTTTCGTCTTGAACTGAAGCCTGGATGATGTTTTTTAATTTTTAGAATTTTTTTGCATTTATTTTTAAATTTTCTAACTCAGGTCTGGTTCGAACGGATAGGAAGGAAATTACTTTTGTTCTCTATTTTAGGGCCTGTCCTGACCCGTTTCGTCTTGAAATGAAGCTTGGGTGATGTTTTTTAATTTTTAGAATTTTTTAACATTTATTTTTGAATTTTCTAACTCGGGTCGGGTGCGAACGGATAGGAAGAAAACATTTTTTTTTCTCTATTTTTCGGCCTGTCCTGATCCGTTTCGTCTTGAAATGAAGCCTGGATTATGTCTTTTAATTTTTAGAATTTTTTTGTATTTCTTTTTAAATTTTCTAACTGGGGTCGGGTTCGAACGGATAAAAAAGAAAATTTTTTTATTCTCTATTTCTCGGCTTGTCTTCACCCGTTTCGTCTTGAAATTAAAGCTGGATGATGTTTTTTAATTTTTAGAATTTTTTTTGCATTTATTTTTGAATTTTCAAACTCGGGTCGGGTTCGAACGGATAGGAAGGAAATTCTTTTTGTTCTCTATTTTTCGGCTTCTCCTAACCCGTTTCGTCATGAAATGAAGCCTGGATGATGATTTTTAATTTTTAAAATTTTTTTGCATTTATTTTTGAATTTTCTAACTCGGGTCGGGTTCGAACGGGTAGGAATGAAATATTTTTTTTCTCTCTATTTTTCGGCCTGTCCTGATCTGTTTCGTTTTGAAATGAAGCTTGGATGATGTCTTTTCATTTTTAGAATTTTTTTGCATTTCTTTTTAAATTTTCTAACTGGGGTCGGGATCGAACGGATAGGAAAGAAATTTTTTTTATTCTCTATTTTTCGGCTCGTCTCCACCCGTTTCGCCTTTAAATGAAACCTGGATGATGTTTTCTAATTTTTAGAATTTATTTGCATTTAGTTTTGAATTTTCTAACTCGGGTCGGTTTCGAACGGATAGAGAGGAAATTGTTTTTGTTCTCTATTTTTCGGCCTGTCCTGACCCGTTTCATCTTGAAATGAAGCCTGGATGATGTTTTTTAATTTTTAGAATTTTTTTGCATTTATTTTCGAATTTTCTAACTCGGGTCTGGTTCGAACGGATAGGAAGGAAATTCTTTTTCTTCTCTATTTTTCGGCCTGTCCTGACCCGTTTCGTCATGAAATGAAGCCTGGATGATGATTTTTTATTTTTAAAATTTTTTTGCATTTATTTTTGAATTTTCTAACTCGGGTCGGGTTCGAACGGATAGGAAGGAAATTATTTTTGTTCTCTATTTTTCGGTCTGTCCTGGCTCGTTTCGTCTTGAAATGAAGCCTGGATGATGTTTTTTAATTTTTAGAATTTTTTTGCATTTATTTTCGAATTTCTAACTCGGGTCGGGTTCGAACGGATAGGAATGAAATTTTTTTTGTTCCCTATTTTTCGGCCTGTCCTGACCCTTTTCATCTTCAAATGAATCCTGGATGATGTTTTTTAATTTTTAGAATTCTTTTGCATTTTGTTTTGAATTTTCTAACTCGGGTCGGGTTCGAACGGATAGGAAGGAAATTCTTTTTGTTCTCTATTTTTCGGCTTGTCCTAACCCGTTTCGTCATGAAATGAAGCCTGGATGACGATTTTTAATTTTTAAAATTTTTTGCATTTATTTTTGAATTTTCTAACTGGGGTCGGGTTCAAACGGATAGGAAAGAAATTTTTTTTACTCTCTATTTTTCGGCTTTTCTTCACCAGTTTCGTCTTGAAATGAAACCTGGATGATGTTGTTTAATTTTTAGAATTTTTTTTGCATTTAGTTTTGAATTTTCTAACTCGGGTCGGTTTCGAACGGATAGGAAGGAATTTTTTTTTTTCCTCTATTTTTCGGCCTGTCCTGGCCCGTTTCGTCTTGAAATGAAGCCGGGATGATGTTTTTTGATTTTTAGAATTTTTTTGCATTTATTTTCGAATTTTCTAACTCGGGTCTGTTTCGAACGGATAGGAAGGAAATTCTTTTTGTTCTCTATTTCTCGGCCTGTCCTGACCCGTTTTGTCTTGAAATGAAGCTTGGATGATGTTTTTTAATTTTTAGAATTTTTTGGCATTTATTTTCGAATTTTCTAACTCGGGTCTGGTTCGAACGGATAGGAATGAAATTTTTTTTGTTCTCTATTTTTTGGCCTGTCCTGACCCGTTTCATATTCAAATGAAGCCTGGATGATGTTTTTTAATTTTTAGAATTTTTTTGCTTTTATTTTTGTATTTTCTAACTCGGGCCTGGTTCGAACGGATAGGAAGGAAATTTTTTTCCTTCTCTATTTTTCGGCCTGTCCTAACCTGTTTCGTCTTGAACTGAAGCCTGGATGATGTTTTTTAATTTTTAGAATTTTTTTGCATTTATTTTTGAATTTTCTAACTCGGGTCGGGTTCGAACGGATAGGAATGAAATTTTTTTTGTTCTCTCTTTTTCGGCCTGTCCTGACCCGTTTCATCTTCAAATGAATCCTGGATGATGTTTTTTAATTTTTGGAATTCTTTTGCATTTAGTTTTAAATTTTCTAACTCGGGTTGGGTTCGAACGGATAGGAAGGAAATTCTTTTTGTTCTCTATTTTTCGGCTTGTCCTAACCCGTTTCGTCATGAAATGAAGCCTGGATGACGATTTTTAATTTTTAAAATTTTTTGCATTTATTTTTGAATTTTCTAACTCGGGTCGGGTTCGAACGGATAGGAATGAAATTATTTTTGTTCTCTATTTTTCGGTCTGTCCTGGCCCGTTTCGTCTTGAAATGAAGCTTGGGTGAGGTTTTTTACTTTTTAGAATTTTTTTGCATTTATTTTTGAATTTTCAAACTCGGGTCGGGTTCGAACGGATAGGAAGGAAATTATTTTTGTTCTCTATTTTTCGGTCTGTCCTGGCCCGTTTCGTCTTGAAATGAAGCCTGGATGATGTTTTTTAATTTTTAGAATTTTTTTGCATTTATTTTTGAATTTTCTAACTCGGGTCGGGTTCGAACGGATAGGAATGAAATTTTTTTTGTTCTCTATTTTTCGGCCTGTCCTGACTCGTTTCATCTTCAAATGAATCCTGGATGATGTTTTTTAATTTTTAGAATTCTTTTGCATTTAGTTTTGAATTTTCTAACTCGGGTCGGGTTCGAACAGATAGGAAGGAAATTCTTTTTGTTCTCTATTTTTCGGCTTGTCCTAACACGTTTCTTCATGAAATGAAGCCTGGATGACGATTTTTAATTTTTAAAATTTTTTTGCATTTATTTTTTAATTTTCTAACTGGGGTCGGGTTCGAACGGATAGGAAAGAAATTTTTTTTATTCTCTATTTTTCGGCTTTTCTTCACCAGTTTCGTCTTGAAATGAAACCTGGATGATGTTTTTTAATTTTTAGAATTTTTTTTGCATTTAGTTTTGAATTTTCTAACTCGGGTCGGTTTCGAACGGATAGGAAGGAAGTTTTTTTTGTCCTCTATTCTTCGGCCTGTCCTGGCCCGTTTCGTCTTGAAATGAAGCCTGGATGATGTTTTTTAATTTTTAGAATTTTTTTGCATTTATTTTCGAATTTTCTAACTCGGGTCTGTTTCGAACGGATAGGAAGGAAATTCTTTTTGTTCTCTATTTTTCGGCCTGTCCTGACCCGTTTCGTCATGAAATGAAGCCTGGATGATGATTTTTAATTTTTAAAATTTTTTTGCATTTATTTTTGAATTTTCTAACTCGGGTCGGGTTCGAACGGATAGGAAGGAAATTATTTTTGTTCTCTATTTTTCGGTCTGTCCTGGCTCGTTTCGTCTTGAAATGAAGCCAGGATGATGTTTTTTAATTTTTAGAATTTTTTTGCATTTATTTTCGAATTTCTAACTCGGGTCGGGTTCGAACGGATAGGAATGAAATTTTTTTTGTTCCCTATTTTTCGGCCTGTCCTGACCCTTTTCATCTTCAAATGAATCCTGGATGATGTTTTTTAATTTTTAGAATTCTTTTGCATTTTGTTTTGAATTTTCTAACTCGGGTCGGGTTCGAACGGATAGGAAGGAAATTCTTTTTGTTCTCTATTTTTCGGCTTGTCCTAACCCGTTTCGTCATGAAATGAAGTCTGGATGACGATTTTTAATTTTTAAAATTTTTTGCATTTATTTTTGAATTTTCTAACTGGGGTCGGGTTCAAACGGATAGGAAAGAAATTTTTTTTATTCTCTATTTTTCGGCTTTTCTTCACCAGTTTCGTCTTGAAATGAAACCTGGATGATGTTGTTTAATTTTTAGAATTTTTTTTGCATTTAGTTTTGAATTTTCTAACTCGGGTCGGTTTCGAACGGATAGGAAGGAATTTTTTTTTTCCTCTATTTTTCGGCCTGTCCTGGCCCGTTTCGTCTTGAAATGAAGCCTGGATGATGTTTTTTGATTTTTAGAATTTTTTTGCATTTATTTTCGAATTTTCTAACTCGGGTCTGTTTCGAACGGATAGGAAGGAAATTCTTTTTGTTCTCTATTTCTCGGCCTGTCCTGACCCGTTTTGTCTTGAAATGAAGCTTGGATGATGTTTTTTAATTTTTAGAATTTTTTGGCATTTATTTTCGAATTTTCTAACTCGGGTCTGGTTCGAACGGATAGGAATGAAATTTTTTTTGTTCTCTATTTTTTGGCCTGTCCTGACCCGTTTCATATTCAAATGAAGCCTGGATGATGTTTTTTAATTTTTAGAATTTTTTTGCTTTTACTTTTGTATTTTCTAACTCGGGCCTGGTTCGAACGGATAGGAAGGAAATTTTTTTTCTTCTCTATTTTTCGGCCTGTCCTAACCTGTTTCGTCTTGAACTGAAGCCTGGATGATGTTTTTTAATTTTTAGAATTTTTTTGCATTTATTTTTGAATTTTCTAACTCGGGTCGGGTTCGAACGGATAGGAATGAAATTTTTTTTTTTCTCTATTTTTCGGCCTGTCCTGACCTGTTTCATCTTCAAATGAATCCTGGATGATGTTTTTTAATTTTTAGAATTCTTTTGCATTTAGTTTTAAATTTTCTAACTCGGGTTGGGTTCGAACGGATAGGAAGGAAATTCTTTTTGTTCTCTATTTTTCGGCTTGTCCTAACCCGTTTCGTCATGAAATGAAGCCTGGATGACGATTTTTAATTTTTAAAATTTTTTGCATTTATTTTTGAATTTTCTAACTCGGGTCGGGTTCGAACGGATAGGAATGAAATTATTTTTGTTCTCTATTTTTCGGTCTGTCCTGGCCCGTTTCGTCTTGAAATGAAGCTTGGGTGAGGTTTTTTACTTTTTAGAATTTTTTTGCATTTATTTTTGAATTTTCAAACTCGGGTCGGGTTCGAACGGATAGGAAGGAAATTATTTTTGTTCTCTATTTTTCGGTCTGTCCTGGCCCGTTTCGTCTTGAAATGAAGCCTGGATGATGTTTTTTAATTTTTAGAATTTTTTTGCATTTATTTTTGAATTTTCTAACTCGGGTCGGGTTCGAACGGATAGGAATGAAATTTTTTTTGTTCTCTATTTTTCGGCCTGTCCTGACTCGTTTCATCTTCAAATGAATCCTGGATGATGTTTTTTAATTTTTAGAATTCTTTTGCATTTAGTTTTGAATTTTCTAACTCGGGTCGGGTTCGAACGGATAGGAAGGAAATTCTTTTTGTTCTCTACTTTTCGGCTTGTCCTAACACGTTTCGTCATGAAATGAAGCCTGGATGACGATTTTTAATTTTTAAAATTTTTTTGCATTTATTTTTGAATTTTCTAACTGGGGTCGGGTTCGAACGGATAGGAAAGAAATTTTTTTTCTTCTCTATTTTTCGGCTTTTCTTCACCAGTTTCGTCTTGAAATGAAACCTGGATGATGTTTTTTAATTTTTAGAATTTTTTTTGCATTTAGTTTTGAATTTTCTAACTCGGGTCGGTTTCGAACGGATAGGAAGGAAGTTTTTTTTGTCCTCTATTTTTCGGCCTGTCCTGGCCCGTTTCGTCTTGAAATGAAGCCTGGATGATGTTTTTTAATTTTTAGAATTTTTTTGCATTTATTTTCGAATTTTCTAACTCGGGTCTGTTTCGAACGGATAGGAAGGAAATTCTTTTTGTTCTCTATTTTTCGGCCTGTCCTGACCTGTTTCGTCTTGAAATGAAGCTTGGATGATGTTTTTTAATTTTTAGAATTCTTTTGCATTTAGTTTTGAATTTTCTAACTCGGGTCGGGTTCGAACGGATAGGAAGGAAATTCTTTTTGTTCTCTATTTTTCGGCTTGTCCTAACCCGTTTCGTCATGAAATGAAGCCTGGATGACGATTTTTAATTTTTAAAATTTTTTGCATTTATTTTTGAATTTTCTAACTGGGGTCGGGTTCAAACGGATAGGAAATAAATTTTTTTTATTCTCTATTTTTCGGCTTTTCTTCACCAGTTTCGTCTTGAAATGCAACCTGGATGATGTTGTTTAATTTTTAGAATTTTTTTTGCATTTAGTTTTGAATTTTCTAACTCGGGTCGGTTTCGAACGGATAGGAAGGAATTTTTTTTTGTCCTCTATTTTTCGGCCTGTCCTGGCCCGTTTCGTGTTGAAATGAAGCCTGGATGATGTTTTTTGATTTTTAGAATTTTTTTGCATTTATTTTCGAATTTTCTAACTCGGGTCTGTTTCGAACGGATAGGAAGGAAATTCTTTTTGTTCTCTATTTCTCGGCCTGCCCTGACCCGTTTTGTCTTGAAATGAAGCTTGGATGATGTTTTTTAATTTTTAGAATTTTTTGGCATTTATTTTCGAATTTTCTAACTCGGGTCTGGTTCGAACGGATAGGAATGAAATTTTTTTTGTTCTCTATTTTTTGGCCTGTCCTGACCCGTTTCATATTCAAATGAAGCCTGGATGATGTTTTTTAATTTTTAGAATTTTTTTGCTTTTATTTTTGTATTTTCTAACTCGGGCCTGGTTCGAACGGATAGGAAGGAAATTTTTTTTCTTCTCTATTTTTCGGCCTGTCCTAACCTGTTTCGTCTTGAACTGAAGCCTGGATGATGTTTTTTAATTTTTAGAATTTTTTTGCATTTATTTTTGAATTTTCAAACTCGGGTCGGGTTCGAACGGATAGGAATGAAATTTTTTTTGTTCCCTATTTTTCGGCCTGTCCTGACCCTTTTCATCTTCAAATGAATCCTGGATGATGTTTTTTAATTTTTAGAATTCTTTTGCATTTAGTTTTGAATTTTCTAACTCGGGTCGGGTTCGAACGGATAGGAAGGAAATTCTTTTTGTTCTCTATTTTTCGGCTTGTCCTAACCCGTTTCGTCATGAAATGAAGCCTGGATGACGATTTTTAATTTTTAAAATTTTTTGCATTTATTTTTGAATTTTCTAACTGGGGTCGGGTTCAAACGGATAGGAAAGAAATTTTTTTTATTCTCTATTTTTCGGCTTTTCTTCACCAGTTTCGTCTTGAAATGAAACCTGCATGATGTTTTTTAATTTTTAGAATTTTTTTTGCATTTAGTTTTGAATTTTCTAACTCGGGTCGGTTTCGAACGGATAGGAAGGAATTTTTTTTTGTCCTCTATTTTTCGGCCTGTCCTGGCCCGTTTCGTCTTGAAATGATGCCTGGATGAAGTTTTTTGATTTTTAGAATTTTTTTGCATTTCTTTTCGAATTTTCTAACTTGGGTCTGTTTCGAACGGATGGAAGGAAATTCTTTTTGTTCTCTATTTCTCAGCCTGTCCTGACCCGTTTCGTCTTGAAATGAAGCTTGGATGATGTTTTTTAATTTTTAGAATTTTTTGGCATTTATTTTCGAATTTTCTAACTCGGGTCTGGTTCGAACGGATATGAATGAAATTTTTTTTGTTCTCTATTTTTTATCCTGTCCTCACCCGTTTCATATTCAAATGAAGCCTGGATGATGTTTTTTAATTTTTAGAATTTTTTTGCTTTTATTTTTGTATTTTCTAACTCGGGTCTGGTTCGAACGGATAGGAAGGAAATTTTTTTTCTTCTCTATTTTTCGGCCTGTCCTAACCTGTTTCGTCTTGAACTGAAGCCTGGATGATGTTTTTTAATTTTTAGAATTTTTTTACATTTCTTTTCGAATTTTCTAACTGGGTTCGGATTCGAACGGATAGGAAAGAAATTTTTTTTATTCTCTATTTTTCGGCGTGTCTTCACCTGTTTCGTCTTGAAATGAAACCTGGATGATGTTTTTTAATTTTTAGAATTTTTTATGCATTTAGTTTTGAATTTTGTAACTCGGATCTGTTTCGAACGGATAGGAAGGAAATTGTTTTTGTTCTCTATTTTTCGGCCTGTCCTGACCCGTTTCGTCTTGAAATGAAGCCTGGATGATGTTTTTTAATTTTTAGAATTTTTTTGCATTTATTTTCGAATTTTCTAACTCGGGTTGGGTTCGAACGGATAGGAAGGAAATTCTTTTTGTTCTCTATTTTTCGGCCTATCCTGACCCGTTTCGTCATAAAATGAAGCCTGGATGATGATTTTTAATTTTTAAAATTTTTTGCATTTATTTTTGAATTTTCTAACTCGGGTCGGGTTCGAACGGATAGGAAGGAAATTATTTTTGTTCTCTATTTTTCGGTCTGTCCTGGCCCGTTTCGTCTTGAAATGAAGCCTGGATGATGTTTTTTAATTTTTAGAATTTTTTTGCATTTATTTTTGAATTTTCTAACTCGGGTCGGGTTCGAACGGATAGGAATGAAATTTTTTTTGTTCTCTATTTTTCGGCCTGTCCTGACTCGTTTCATCTTCAAATGAATCCTGGATGATGTTTTTTAATTTTTAGAATTCTTTTGCATTTAGTTTTGAATTTTCTAACTCGGGTCGGGTTCGAACGGATAGGAAGGAAATTCTTTTTGTTCTCTATTTTTCGGCTTGTCCTATCCCGTTTCGTTATGAAATGAAGCCTGGATGATGATTTTTAATTTTTAAAATTTTTTTGCATTTATTTTTGAATTTTCTAACTCGGGTCGGGTTCGAACGAATAGGAAAGAAATTATTTTTGTTCTCTATTTTTCGGTCTGTCCTGGCCCGTTTCGTCTTGAAATGAAGCTTGGGTGAGGTTTTTTAATTTTTAGAATTTTTTTGCATTTATTTTTGAATTTTCTAACTCAGGTCTGGTTCGAACGGATAGGAAGGAAATTACTTTTGTTCTCTATTTTACGGCCTGTCCTGACCCGTTTCGTCTTGCAATGAAGCTTGGGTGATGTTTTTTAATTTTTAGAATTTTTTAACATTTATTTTTGAATTTTCTAACTCGGGTCGGGTGCGAACGGATAGGAAGAAAATATTTTTTTTTCTCTATTTTTCGGCCTGTCCTGATCCGTTTCGTCTTGAAATGAAGCCTGGATGATGTCTTTTAATTTTTAGAATTTTTTTGTATTTCTTTTTAAATTTTCTAACTGGGGTCGGGTTCGAACGGATAAAAAAGAAAATTTTTTTATTCTCTATTTCTCGGCTTGTCTTCACCCGTTTCGTCTTGAAATTAAAGCTGGATGATGTTTTTTAATTTTTAGAATTTTTTTTGCATTTATTTTTTAATTTTCAAACTCGGGTAGGGTTCGAACGGATAGGAAGGAAATTCTTTTTGTTCTCTATTTTTCGGCTTGTCCTAACCCGTTTCGTCATGAAATGAAGCCTGGATGATGATTTTTAATTTTTAAAATTTTTTTGCATTTATTTTTGAATTTTCTAACTCGGGTCGGGTTCGAACGGGAAGGAAATTCTTTTTGTTCTCTATTTTTCGGCTTGTCCTAACACGTTTCGTCATGAAATGAAGCCTGGATGACGATTTTTAATTTTTAAAATTTTTTTGCATTTATTTTTGAATTTTCTAACTGGGGTCGGGTTCGAACGGATAGGGAAGAAAATTTTTTTATTCTCTATTTTTCGGCTTTTCTTCACCAGTTTCGTCTTGAAATGAAACCTGGATGATGTTTTTTAATTTTTAGAATTTTTTTTGCATTTAGTTTTGAATTTTCTAACTCGGGTCGGTTTCGAACGGATAGGAAGGAAGTTTTTTTTTTCCTCTATTTTTCGGCCTGTCCTGGCCCGTTTCGTCTTGAAATGAAGCCTGGATGATGTTTTTTAATTTTTAGAATTTTTTTGCATTTATTTTCGAATTTTCTAACTCGGGTCTGTTTCGAACGGATAGGAAGGAAATTCTTTTTGTTCTCTATTTTTCGGCCTGTCCTGACCTGTTTCGTATTGAAATGAAGCTTGGATGATGTTTTTTAATTTTTAGAATTCTTTTGCATTTAGTTTTGAATTTTCTAACTCGGGTCGGGTTCGAACGGATAGGAAGGAAATTCTTTTTGTTCTCTATTTTTCGGCTTGTCCTAACCCGTTTCGTCATGAAATGAAGCCTGGATGACGATTTTTAATTTTTAAAATTTTTTGCATTTATTTCTGAATTTTCTAACTGGGGTCGGGTTCAAACGGATAGGAAAGAAATTTTTTTTATTCTCTATTTTTCGGCTTTTCTTCACCAGTTTCGTCTTGAAATGAAACCTGGATGATGTTGTTTAATTTTTAGAATTTTTTTTGCATTTAGTTTTGAATTTTCTAACTCGGGTCGGTTTCGAACGGATAGGAAGGAATTTTTTTTTGTCCTCTATTTTTCGACCTGTCCTGGCCCGTTTCGTCTTGAAATGAAGCCTGGATGATGTTTTTTGATTTTTAGAATTTTTTTGAATTTATTTACGAATTTTCTAACTCGGGTCTGTTTCGAACGGATAGGAAGGAAATTCTTTTTGTTCTCTATTTCTCGGCCTGTCCTGACCCGTTTCGTCTTGAAATGAAGCTTGGATGATGTTTTTTAATTTTTAGAATTTTTTGGCATTTATTTTCGAATTTTCTAACTCGGGTCTGGTTCGAACGGATAGGAATGAAATTTTTTTTGTTCTCTATTTTTTGGCCTGTCCTGACCCGTTTCATATTCAAATGAAGCCTGGATGATGTTTTTTAATTTTTAGAATTTTTTTGCTTTTATTTTTGTATTTTCTAACTCGGGTCTGGTTCGAACGGATAGGAAGGAAATTTTTTTTCTTCTCTATTTTTCGGCCTGTCCTAACCTGTTTCGTCTTGAACTGAAGCCTGGATGATGTTTTTTAATTTTTAGAATTTTTTTGCATTTATTTTTGAATTTTCTAACTCGGGTCGGGTTCGAACGGATAGGAATGAAATTTTTTTTGTTCTCTATTTTTCGGCCTGTCCTGACCCGTTTCATCTTCAAATGAATCCTGGATGATGTTTTTTAATTATTAGAATTCTTTTGCATTTAGTTTTAAATTTTCTAACTCGGGTTGGGTTCGAACGGATAGGAAGGAAATTCTTTTTGTTCTCTATTTTTCGGCTTGTTCTAACCCGTTTCGTCATGAAATGAAGCCTGGATGACGATTTTTAATTTTTAAAATTTTTTGCATTTATTTTTGAATTTTCTAACTGGGGTCGGGTTCAAACGGATAGGAAAGAAATTTTTTTTGTTCTCTATTTTTCGGCTTTTCTTCACCAGTTTCGTCTTGAAATGAAACCTGGATGATGTTGTTTAATTTTTAGAATTTTTTTTGCATTTAGTTTTGAATTTTCTAACTCGGGTCGATTTCGAACGGATAGGAAGGAATTTTTTTTTGTCCTCTATTTTTCGGCCTGTCCTGGCCCGTTTCGTCTTGAAATGATGCCTGGATGATGTTTTTTGATTTTTAGAATTTTTTTGCATTTATTTTCGAATTTTCTAACTCGGGTCTGTTTCGAACGGATAGGAAGGAAATTCTTTTTGTTCTCTATTTCTCGGCCTGTCCTGACCCGTTTCGTCTTGAAATGAAGCTTGGATGATGTTTTTTAATTTTTAGAATTTTTTGGCATTTATTTTCGAATTTTCTAACTCGGGTCTGGTTCGAACGGATATGAATGAAATTTTTTTTGTTCTCTATTTTTTATCCTGTCCTCACCCGTTTCATATTCAAATGAAGCCTGGATGATGTTTTTTAATTTTTAGAATTTTTTTGCTTTTATTTTTGTATTTTCTAACTCGGGTCTGGTTCGAACGGATAGGAAGGAAATTTTTTTTCTTCTCTATTTTTCGGCCTGTCCTATCCTGTTTCGTCTTGAACTGAAGCCTGGATGATGTTTTTTAATTTTTAGAATTTTTTTACATTTCTTTTTGAATTTTCTAACTGGGTTCGAATTCGAACGGATAGGAAAGAAATTTTTTTTATTCTCTATTTTTCGGCTTGTCTTCACCTGTTTCGTCTTGAAATGAAACCTGGATGATGTTTTTTAATTTTTAGAATTTTTTATGCATTTAGTTTTGAATTTTGTAAGTCGGATCTGTTTCGAACGGATAGGAAGGAAATTGTTTTTGTTCCCTATTTTTCGGCCTGTCCTGACCCGTTTCGTCTTGAAATGAAGCCTGGATGATGTTTTTTAATTTTTAGAATTTTTTTACATTTATTTTCGAATTTTCTAACTCGGGTCTGGTTCGAACGGATAGGAAGGAAATTCTTTTTGTTCTCTATTTTTCGGCCTGTCCTGACCCGTTTCGTCATAAAATGAAGCCTGGATGATGATTTTTAATTTTTAAAATTTTTTTGCATTTATTTTTGAATTTTCTAACTCGGGTCGGGTTCGAACGGATAGGAAGGAAATTATTTTTGTTCTCTATTTTTCGGTCTGTCCTGGCCCGTTTCGTCTTGAAATGAAGCCTGGATGATGTTTTTTAATTTTTAGAATTTTTTTTGCATTTATTTTTGAATTTTCTAACTCGGGTCGGGTTCGAACGGATAGGAATGAAATTTTTTTTGTTTTCTATTTTTCGGCCTGTCCTGACTCGTTTCATCTTCAAATGAATCCTGGATGATGTTTTTTAATTTTTAGAATTCTTTTGCATTTCGTTTTGAATTTTCTAACTCGGGTCGGGTTCGAACGGATAGGAAGGAAATTCTTTTTGTTCTCTATTTTTCGGCTTGTCCTATCCCGTTTCGTTATGAAATGAAGCCTGGATGATGATTTTTAATTTTTAAAATTTTTTTGCATTTATTTTTGAATTTTCTAACTCGGGTCGGGTTCGAACGAATAGGAAAGAAATTATTTTTGTTCTCTATTTTTCGGTCTGTCCTGGCCCGTTTCGTCTTGAAATGAAGCTTGGGTGATGTTTTTTAATTTTTAGAATTTTTTTGCATTTATTTTTGAATTTTCTAACTCAGGTCTGGTTCGAACGGATAGGAAGGAAATTACTTTTGTTCTCTATTTTACGGCCTGTCCTGACCCGTTTCGTCTTGAAATGAAGCTTGGGTGATGTTTTTTAATTTTTAGAATTTTTTAACATTTATTTTTGAATTTTCTAACTCGGGTCGGGTGCGAACGGATAGGAAGAAAATATTTTTTTTTCTCTATTTTTCGGCCTGTCCTGATCCGTTTCGTCTTGAAATGAAGCCTGGATGATGTCTTTTAATTTTTAGAATTTTTTTGTATTTCTTTTTAAATTTTCTAACTGGGGTCGGGTTCGAACGGATAAAAAAGAAAATTTTTTTATTCTCTATTTCTCGGCTTGTCTTCACCCGTTTCGTCTTGAAATTAAAGCTGGATGATGTTTTTTAATTTTTAGAATTTTTTTTGCATTTATTTTTTAATTTTCAAACTCGGGTAGGGTTCGAACGGATAGGAAGGAAATTCTTTTTGTTCTCTATTTTTCGGCTTGTCCTAACCCGTTTCGTCTTGAAATGAAGCTTGGGTGATGATTTTTAATTTTTAAAATTTTTTTGCATTTATTTTTGAATTTTCTAACTCGGGTCGGGTTCGAACGGGAAGGAAATTCTTTTTGTTCTCTATTTTTCGGCTTGTCCTAACACGTTTCGTCATGAAATGAAGCCTGGATGACGATTTTTAATTTTTAAAATTTTTTTGCATTTATTTTTGAATTTTCTAACTGGGGTCGGGTTCGAACGGATAGGAAAGAAAATTTTTTTATTCTCTATTTTTCGGCTTTTCTTCACCAGTTTCGTCTTGAAATGAAACCTGGATGATGTTTTTTAATTTTTAGAATTTTTTTTGCATTTAGTTTTGAATTTTCTAACTCGGGTCGGTTTCGAACGGATAGGAAGGAAGTTTTTTTTGTCCTCTATTTTTCGGCCTGTCCTGACCTGTTTCGTCTTGAAATGAAGCTTGGATGATGTTTTTTAATTTTTAGAATTTTTTGGCATTTATTTTCGAATTTTCTAACTCGGGTCTGGTTCGAACGGATAGGAATGAAATTTTTTTTGTTCTATATTTTTTGGCCTGTCCTGACCCGTTTCATATTCAAATGAAGCCTGGATGATGTTTTTTAATTTTTAGAATTTTTTTGCTTTTATTTTTGTATTTTCTAACTCGGGTCTGGTTCGAACGGATAGGAAGGAAATTTTTTTTCTTCTCTATTTTTCGGCCTGTCCTAACCTGTTTCGTCTTGAACTGAAGCCTGGAAGATGTTTTTTAATTTTTAGAATTTTTTTGCATTTATTTTTGAATTTTCTAACTCGGGTCGGGTTCGAACGGATAGGAATGAAATTTTTTTTGTTCTCTATTTTTCGGCCTGTCCTGACCCGTTTCATCTTCAAATGAATCCTGGATGATGTTTTTTAATTTTTAGAATTCTTTTGCATTTATTTTTGTATTTTCTAACTCGGGTCTGGTTCGAACGGATAGGAAGGAAATTCTTTTTGTTCTCTATTTTTCGGCTTGTCCTAACCCGTTTCGTCATGAAATGAAGCCTGGATGACGATTTTTAATTTTTAAAATTTTTTGCATTTATTTTTGAATTTTCTAACTGGGGTCGGGTTCAAACGGATAGGAAAGAAATTTTTTTTGTTCTCTATTTTTCGGCTTTTCTTCACCAGTTTCGTCTTGAAATGAAACCTGGATGATGTTGTTTAATTTTTAGAATTTTTTTTGCATTTAGTTTTGAATTTTCTAACTCGGGTCGGTTTCGAACGGATAGGAAGGAATTTTTTTTTGTCCTTTATTTTTCGGCCTGTCCTGGCCCGTTTCGTCTTGAAATGATGCCTGGATGATGTTTTTTGATTTTTAGAATTTTTTTGCATTTATTTTCGAATTTTCTAACTCGGGTCTGTTTCGAACGGATAGGAAGGAAATTCTTTTTGTTCTCTATTTCTCGGCCTGTCCTGACCCGTTTCGTCTTGAAATGAAGCTTGGATGATGTTTTTTAATTCTTAGAATTTTTTGGCATTTATTTTCGAATTTTCTAACTCGGGTCTGGTTCGAACGGATATGAATGAAATTTTTTTTGTTCTCTATTTTTTATCCTGTCCTCACCCGTTTCATATTCAAATGAAGCCTGGATGATGTTTTTTAATTTTTAGAATTTTTTTGCTTTTATTTTTGTATTTTCTAACTCGGGTCTGGTTCGAACGGATAGGAAGGAAATTTTTTTTCTTCTCTATTTTTCGGCCTGTCCTAACCTGTTTCGTCTTGAACTGAAGCCTGGATGATGTTTTTTAATTTTTAGAATTTTTTTGCATTTCTTTTTGAATTTTCTAACTCGGTTCGGATTCGAACGGATAGGAAAGAAATTTTTTTTATTCTCTATTTTTCGGCTTGTCTTCACCTGTTTCGTCTTGAAATGAAACCTGGATGATGTTTTTTAATTTTTAGAATTTTTTATGCATTTAGTTTTGAATTTTGTAACTCGGATCTGTTTCGAACGGATAGGAAGGAAATTGTTTTTGTTCTCTATTTTTCGGCCTGTCCTGACCCGTTTCGTTTTGAAATGAAGCCTGGATGATGTTTTTTAATTTTTAGAATTTTTTTGCATTTATTTTCGAATTTTCTAACTCGGGTCTGGTTCGAACGGATAGGAAGGAAATTCTTTTTGTTCTCTATTTTTCGGCCTGTCCTGACCCGTTTCGTCATAAAATGAAGCCTGGATGATGATTTTTAGTTTTTAAAATTTTTTTGCATTTATTTTTGAATTTTCTAACTCGGGTCGGGTTCGAACGGATAGGGAGGAAATTATTTTTGTTCTCTATTTTTCGGTCTGTCCTGGCCCGTTTCGTCCTGAAATGAAGCCTGGATGATGTTTTTTAATTTTTAGAATTTTTTTGCATTTATTTTTGAATTTTCTAACTCGGGTCGGGTTCGAACGGATAGGAATGAAATTTTTTTTGTTCTCTATTTTTCGGCCTGTCCTGACCCGTTTCATCTTCAAATGAATCCTGGATGATGTTTTTTAATTTTTAGAATTCTTTTGCATTTAGTTTTGAATTTTCTAACTCGGGTCGGGTTCGAACGGATAGGAAGGAAATTCTTTTTGTTCTCTATTTTTCGGCTTGTCCTATCCCGTTTCGTTATGAAATGAAGCCTGGATGATGATTTTTAATTTTTAAAATTTTTTTGCATTTATTTTTGAATTTTCTAACTCGGGTCGGGTTCGAACGAATAGGAAAGAAATTATTTTTGTTCTCTATTTTTCGGTCTGTCCTGGCCCGTTTCGTCTTGAAATGAAGCTTGGGTGATGTTTTTTAATTTTTAGAATTTTTTTGCATTTATTTTTGAATTTTCTAACTCAGGTCTGGTTCGAACGGATAGGAAGGAAATTACTTTTGTTCTCTATTTTACGGCCTGTCCTGACCCGTTTCGTCTTGAAATGAAGCTTGGGTGATGTTATTTAATTTTTAGAATTTTTTAACATTTATTTTTGAATTTTCTAACTCGGGTCGGGTGCGAACGGATAGGAAGAAAATTTTTTTTTTTCTCTATTTTTCGGCCTGTCCTGATCCGTTTCGTCTTGAAATGAAGCCTTGATGATGTCTTTTAATTTTTAGAATTTTTTTGTATTTCTTTTTCAATTTTCTAACTGGGGTCGGGTTCGAACGGATAAAAAAGAAAATTTTTTTATTCTCTATTTCTCGGCTTGTCTTCACCCGTTTCGTCTTGAAATTAAAGCTGGATGATGTTTTTTAATTTTTAGAATTTTTTTTGCATTTATTTTTTAATTTTCAAACTCGGGTAGGGTTCGAACGGATAGGAAGGAAATTCTTTTTGTTCTCTATTTTTCGGCCTGTCCTGACCCGTTTCATCTTCAAATCAATCCTGGATGATGTTTTTTAATTTTTAGAATTCTTTTGCATTTAGTTTTGAATTTTCTAACTCGGGTCGGGTTCGAACGGATAGGAAGGAAATTCTTTTTGTTCTCTATTTTTCGGCTTGTCCTATCCCGTTTCGTTATGAAATGAAGCCTGGATGATGATTTTTAATTTTTAAAATTTTTTTGCATTTATTTTTGAATTTTCTAACTCGGGTCGGGTTCGAACGAATAGGAAAGAAATTATTTTTGTTCTCTATTTTTCGGTCTGTCCTGGCCCGTTTCGTCTTGAAATGAAGCTTGGGTGATGTTTTTTAATTTTTAGAATTTTTTTGCATTTATTTTTGAATTTTCTAACTCAGGTCTGGTTCGAACGGATAGGAAGGAAATTACTTTTGTTCTCTATTTTACGGCCTGTCCTGACCCGTTTCGTCTTGAAATGAAGCTTGGGTGATGTTATTTAATTTTTAGAATTTTTTAACATTTATTTTTGAATTTTCTAACTCGGGTCGGGTGCGAACGGATAGGAAGAAAATTTTTTTTTTTCTCTATTTTTCGGCCTGTCCTGATCCGTTTCGTCTTGAAATGAAGCCTTGATGATGTCTTTTAATTTTTAGAATTTTTTTGTATTTCTTTTTCAATTTTCTAACTGGGGTCGGGTTCGAACGGATAGGAAAGAAATTTTTTTTATTCTCTATTTTTCGGCTTTTCTTCACCAGTTTCGTCTTGAAATGAAACCTGGATGATGTTTTTTAATTTTTAGAATTTTTTTTGCATTTAGTTTTGAATTTTCTAACTCGGGTCGGTTTTGAACGGATAGGAAGGAAGTTTTTTTTGTTCTCTATTTTTCGGCCTGTCCTGGCCCGTTTCGTCTTGAAATGAAGCCTGGATGATGTTTTTTAATTTTTAGAATTTTTTTGCATTTATTTTCGAATTTTCTAACTCGGGTCTGTTTCGAACGGATAGGAAGGAAATTCTTTTTGTTCTCTATTTTTCGGCCTGTCCTGACCCGTTTCGTCTTGAAATGAAGCTTGGATGATGTTTTTTAATTTTTAGAATTTTTTGGCATTTATTTTCGAATTTTCTAACTCGGGTCTGGTTCGAACAGATAGGAATGAAATTTTTTTTGTTCTCTCTTTTTTGGCCTGTCCTGACCCGTTTCATATTCAAATGAAGCCTGGATGATGTTTTTTAATTTTTAGAATTTTTTTGCTTTTATTTTTGTATTTTCTAACTCGGGTCTGGTTCGAACGGATAGGAAGGAAATTTTTTTTCTTCTCTATTTTTCGGCCTGTCCTAACCTGTTTCGTCTTGAACTGAAGCCTGGATGATGTTTTTTAATTTTTAGAATTTTTTTGCATTTATTTTTGAATTTTCTAACTCGGGTCGGGTTCGAACGGATAGGAATGAAATTTTTTTTGTTCTCTATTTTTCGGCCTGTCCTGACCCGTTTCATCTTCAAATGAATCCTGGATGATGTTTTTTAATTTTCAGAATTCTTTTGCATTTAGTTTTGAATTTTCTAACTCGGGTTGGGTTCGAACGGATAGGAAGGAAATTCTTTTTGTTCTCTATTTTTCGGCTTGTCCTAACCCGTTTCGTCATGAAATGAAGCCTGGATGACGATTTTTAATTTTTAAAATTTTTTGCATTTATTTTTGAATTTTCTAACTGGGGTCGGGTTCAAACGGATAGGAAAGAAATTTTTTTTGTTCTCTATTTTTCGGCTTTTCTTCACCAGTTTCGTCTTGAAATGAAACCTGGATGATGTTGTTTAATTTTTAGAATTTTTTTGCTTTTATTTTTGTATTTTCTAACTCGGGTCTGGTTCGAACGAATAGGAAGGAAATTTTTTTTCTTCTCTATTTTTCGGCCTGTCCTAACCTGTTTCGTCTTGAACTGAAGCCTGGATGATGTTTTTTAATTTTTAGAATTTTTTTGCATTTATTTTTGAATTTTCTAACTCAGGTCTGGTTCGAACGGATAGGAAGGAAATTACTTTTGTTCTCTATTTTACGGCCTGTCCTGACCCGTTTCGTCTTGAAATGAAGCTTGGGTGATGTTTTTTAATTTTTAGAATTTTTTAACATTTATTTTTGAATTTTCTAACTCGGGTCGGGTGCGAACGGATAGGAAGAAAAATTTTTTTTTTCTCTATTTTTCGGCCTGTCCTGATCCGTTTCGTCTTGAAATGAAGCCTGGATGATGTCTTTTAATTTTTAGAATTTTTTTGTATTTCTTTTTAAATTTTCTAACTGGGGTCGGGTTCGAACGGATAAAAAAGAAAATTTTTTTATTCTCTATTTCTCGGCTTGTCTTCACCCGTTTCGTCTTGAAATTTAAGCTGGATGATGTTTTTTAATTTTTAGAATTTTTTTTGCATTTATTTTTTAATTTTCAAACTCGGGTAGGGTTCGAACGGATAGGAAGGAAATTCTTTTTGTTCTCTATTTTTCGGCTTGTCCTAACCCGTTTCGTCATGAAATGAAGCCTGGATGATGATTTTTAATTTTTAAAATTTTTTTGCATTTATTTTTGAATTTTCTAACTCGGGTCGGGTTCGAACGGGAAGGAAATTCTTTTTGTTCTCTATTTTTCGGCTTGTCCTAACACGTTTCGACATGAAATGAAGCCTGGATGACGATTTTTAATTTTTAAAATTTTTTTGCATTTATTTTTGAATTTTCTAACTGGGGTCGGGTTCGAACGGATAGGAAAGAAATTTTTTTTTTTCTCTTATTTTCGGCTTTTCTTCACCAGTTTCGTCTTGAAATGAAACCTGGATGATGTTTTTTAATTTTTAGAATTTTTTTTGCATTTAGTTTTGAATTTTCTAACTCGGGTCGGTTTCGAACGGATAGGAAGGAAATTTTTTTTGTCCTCTATTTTTCGGCCTGTCCTGGCCCGTTTCGTCTTGAAATGAAGCCTGGATGATGTTTTTTAATTTTTAGAATTTTTTTGCATTTATTTTCGAATTTTCTAACTCGGGTCTGTTTCGAACGGATAGGAAGGAAATTCTTTTTGTTCTCTATTTTTCGGCCTGTCCTGACCCGTTTCGTCTTGAAATGAAGCTTGGATGATGTTTTTTAATTTTTAGAATTTTTTGGCATTTATTTTCGAATTTTCTAACTCGGGTCGGGTTCGAACGGATAGGAAGGAAATTATTTTTGTTCTCTATTTTTCGGTCTGTCCTGGCTCGTTTCGTCTTGAAATGAAGCCTGGATGATATTTTTTAATTTTTAGAATTTTTTTGCATTTCTTTTTGAATTTTCTAACTGGGGTCGGATTCGAACAGATAGGAAAGAAATTTTTTTTATTCTCTATTTTTCGGCTTGTCTTCACCTGTTTCGTCTTGAAATGAAACCTGGATGATGTTTTTTAATTTTTAGAATTTTTTATGCATTTAGTTTTGAATTTTCTAACTCGGATCTGTTTCGAACGGATAGGAAGGAAATTGTTTTTGTTCTCTATTTTTCGGCCTGTCCTGACCCGTTTCGTCATAAAATGAAGCCTGGATGACGATTTTTAATTTTTAAAACTTTTTTGCATTTATTTTTGAATTTTCTAACTCGGTTCGGGTTCGAACAGATAGGAAGGAAATTATTTTTGTTCTCTATTTTTCGGTCTGTCCTGGCCCGTTTCGTCTTGAAATGAAGCCTGGATGATGTTTTTTAATTTTTAGAATTTTTTTGCATTTATTTTTGAATTTTCTAACTCGGGTCGGGTTCGAACGGATAGGAATGAAATTTTTTTTGTTCTCTATTTTTCGGCCTGTCCTGACCCGTTTCATCTTCAAATGAATCCTAGATGATGTTTTTTAATTTCTAGAATTCTTTTGCATTTAGTTTTGAATTTTCTAACTCGGGTCGGGTTCGAACGGATAGGAAGGAAATTCTTTTTGTTCTCTATTTTTCGGCTTGTCCTAACCCGTTTCGTTACGAAATGAAGCCTGGATGATGATTTTTAATTTTTAAAATTTTTTTGCATTTATTTTTGAATTTTCTAACTCGGGTCGGGTTCGAACGAATAGGAAAGAAATTATTTTTGTTCTCTATTTTTCGGTCTGTCCTGGCCCGTTTCGTCTTGAAATGAAGCTTGGGTGATGTTTTTTAATTTTTAGAATTTTTTAACATTTATTTTTGAATTTTCTAACTCAGGTCGGGTGCGAACGGATAGGAAGAAAATATTTTTTTTTTCTCTATTTTTCGGCCAGTCCTGATCCGTTTCGTCTTGAAATGAAGCCTGGATGATGTCTTTTAATTTTTAGAATTTTTTTGTATTTCTTTTTAAATTTTCTAACTGGGGTCGGGTTCGAACGGATAAAAAAGAAAATTTTTTTATTCTCTATTTCTCGGCTTGTCTTCACCCGTTTCGTCTTGAAATTAAAGTTGGATGATGTTTTTTAATTTTTAGAATTTTTTTTGCATTTATTTTTGAATTTTCAAACTCGGGTCAGGTTCGAACGGATAGGAAGGAAATTCTTTTTGTTCTCTATTTTTCGGCTTGTCCTAACCCGTTTCGTCATGAAATGAAGCCTGGATGATGATTTTTAATTTTTAAAATTTTTTTGCATTTATTTTTGAATTTTCTAACTCGGGTCGGGTTCGAACGGGAAGGAAATTCTTTTTGTTCTCTATTTTTTGGCTTGTCCTAACCCGTTTCGTCATGAAATGAAGCCTGGATGATGATTTTTAATTTTTAAATTTTTTTGCATTTATTTTTGAATTTTCTAACTCGGGTCGGGTTCGAACGGATAGGAAAGAAATTATTTTTGTTCTCTATTTTCCGGTCTGTCCTGGCCCGTTTCGTCTTGAAATGAAGCCTGGGTGATGTTTTTTAATTTTTAGAATTTTGTTGCATTTATTTTTGAATTTTCTAACTCAGGTCTGGTTCGAACGGATAGGAAGGAAATTACTTTTGTTCTCTATTTTACGGCCTGTCCTGACCCGTTTCGTCTTGAAATGAAGCTTGGGTGATGTTTTTTAATTTTTAGAATTTTTTAACATTTATTTTTGAATTTTCTAACTCAGGTCGGGTGCGAACGGATAGGAAGAAAATATTTTTTTTTTCTCTATTTTTCGGCCAGTCCTGATCCGTTTCGTCTTGAAATGAAGCCTGGATGATGTCTTTTAATTTTTAGAATTTTTTTGTATTTCTTTTTAAATTTTCTAACTGGGGTCGGGTTCGAACGGATAAAAAAGAAAATTTTTTTATTCTCTATTTCTCGGCTTGTCTTCACCCATTTCGTCTTGAAATTAAAGTTGGATGATGTTTTTTAATTTTAAGAATTTTTTTTGCATTTATTTTTGAATTTTCAAACTCGGGTCAGGTTCGAACGGATAGGAAGGAAATTCTTTTTGTTCTCTATTTTTCGGCTTGTCCTAACCCGTTTCGTCATGAAATGAAGCCTGGATGATGATTTTTAATTTTTAAAATTTTTTTGCATTTATTTTTGAATTTTCTAACTCAGGTCGGGTTCGAACGGGAAGGAAATTCTTTTTGTTCTCTATTTTTTGGCTTGTCCTAACCCGTTTCGTCATGAAATGAAGCCTGGATGATGATTTTTAATTTTTAAATTTTTTTGCATTTATTTTTGAATTTTCTAACTCGGGTCGGGTTCGAACGGATAGGAAAGAAATTATTTTTGTTCTCTATTTTCCGGTCTGTCCTGGCCCGTTTCGTCTTGAAATGAAGCCTGGGTGATGTTTTTTAATTTTTAGATTTTTTTTGCATTTATTTTTGAATTTTCTAACTCAGGTCAGGTTCGAACGGATAGGAGGGAAATTACTTTTGTTCTCTATTTTACGGCCTGTCCTGACCCGTTTCGTCTTGTAATGAAGCTTGGGTGATGTTTTTTAATTTTTAGAATTTTTTTGCATTTATTTTTGAATTTTCTAACTCGGGTCGGGTGCGAACGGATAGGAAGAAAATATTTTTTGTTCTCTATTTTTCGGCCTGTCCTGACCCGTTTCATCTTCAAATGAATCCTGGATGATGTTTTTTAATTTTTAGAATTCTTTTGCATTTAGTTTTGAATTTTCTAACTCGGGTCGGGTTCGAACGGATAGGAAGGAAATTCTTTTCGTTCTCTATTTTTCAGCTTGTCCTATCCCGTTTCGTTATGAAATGAAGCCTGGATCATGATTTTTAATTTTTAAAATTTTTTTGCATTTATTTTTGAATTTTCTAACTCGGTTCGGGTTCGAACGAATAGGAAAGAAATTATTTTTGTTCTCTATTTTTCGGTCTGTCCTGGCCCGTTTCGTCTTGAAATGAAGCTTGGGTGATGTTTTTTAATTTTTAGAATTTTTTTGCATTTATTTTTGAATTTTCAAACTCGGGTCAGGTTCGAACGGATAGGAAGGAAATTCTTTTTGTTCTCTATTTTTCGGCTTGTCCTAACCCGTTTCGTCATGAAATGAAGCCTGGATGATGATTTTTAATTTTTAAAATTTTTTTGCATTTATTTTTGAATTTTCTAACTCGGGTCGGGTTCGAACGGATAGGAAAGAAATTATTTTTGTTCTCTATTTTCCGGTCTGTCCTGGCCCGTTTCGTCTTGAAATGAAGCCTGGGTGATGTTTTTTAATTTTTAGATTTTTTTTGCATTTATTTTTGAATTTTCTAACTCAGGTCAGGTTCGAACGGATAGGAGGGAAATTACTTTCGTTCTCTATTTTACGGCCTGTCCTGACCCGTTTCGTCTTGTAATGAAGCTTGGGTGATGTTTTTTAATTTTTAGAATTTTTTTGCATTTATTTTTGAATTTTCTAACTCGGGTCGGGTGCGAACGGATAGGAAGAAAATATTTTTTGTTCTCTATTTTTCGGCCTGTCCTGACCCGTTTCATCTTCAAATGAATCCTGGATGATGTTTTTTAATTTTTAGAATTCTTTTGCATTTAGTTTTGAATTTTCTAACTCGGGTCGGGTTCGAACGGATAGGAAGGAAATTCTTTTTGTTCTCTATTTTTCGGCTTGTCCTAACACGTTTCGTCATGAAATGAAGCCTGGATGACGATTTTTAATTTTTAAAATTTTTTTGCATTTATTTTTGAATTTTCTAACTGGGGTCGGGTTCGAACGGATAGGAAAGAAAATTTTTTTTTCTCTTATTTTCGGCTTTTCTTCACCATTTTCGTCTTGAAATGAAACCTGGATGATGTTTTTTAATTTTTAGAATTTTTTTTGCATTTAGTTTTGAATTTTCTAACTCGGGTCGGTTTCGAACGGATAGGAAGGAAATTTTTTCTGTCCTCTATTTTTCGCCCTGTCCTGGCCTGTTTCGTCTTGAAATGAAGCCTGGATGATGTTTTTTAATTTTTAGAATTTTTTTACATTTATTTTCGAATTTTCTAACTCGGGTCTGTTTCGAACGGATAGGAAGGAAATTCTTTTTGTTCTCTATTTTTCGGCCTGTCCTGACCCGTTTCGTCTTGAAATGAAGCTTGGATGATGTTTTTTAATTTTTAGAATTTTTTGGCATATATTTTCGAATTTTCTAACTCGGGTCTGGTTCGAACGGATAGGAATGAAATTTTTTTTGTTCTCTATTTTTCGGCCTGTCCTGACCCGTTTCATATTCAAATGAATCCTGGATGATGTTTTTTAATTTTTAGAATTTTTTTGCTTTTATTTTTGTATTTTCTAACTCGGGTCTGGTTCGAACGGATTGGAAGGAAATTTTTTTTTCTACTCTATTTTTCGGCCTGTCCTAACCTGTTTCGTCTTGAAATGAAGCCTGGATGATGTTTTTTAATTTTTAGAATTTTTTTGCATTTCTTTTTGAATTTTCTAACTGGGGTTGGATTCGAACGAATAGGAAAGAAATTTTTTTTATTCTCTATTTTTCGGCTTGTCTTCACCTGTTTCGTCTTGAAATGAAACCCGGATGATATTTTTTTAATTTTTAGAATTTTTTTGCATTTATTTTCGAATTTTCTAACTCGGGTCTGGTTCGAACGGATAGGAAGGAAATTCTTTTTGTTCTCTATTTTTCGGCCTGTCCTGACCCGTTTCGTCATGAAATGAAGCCTGGATGATGATTTTTAATTTTTAAAATTTTTTTGCTTTTATTTTTGAATTTTCTAACTCGGGTCGGGTTCGAACGGATAGGAAGGAAATTATTTTTGTTCTCTATTTTTCGGTCTGTCCTGGCTCGTTTCGTCTTGAAATGAAGCCTGGATGATATTTTTTAATTTTTAGAATTTTTTTGCATTTCTTTTTGAATTTTCTAACTGGGGTCGGATTCGAACAGATAGGAAAGAAATTTTTTTTATTCTCTATTTTTCGGCTTGTCTTCACCTGTTTCGTCTTGAAATGAAACCTGGATGATGTTTTTTAATTTTTAGAATTTTTTATGCATTTAGTTTTGAATTTTCTAACTCGGATCTGTTTCGAACGGATAGGAAGGAAATTGTTTTTGTTCTCTATTTTTCGGCCTGTCCTGACCCGTTTCGTCTTGAAATGAAGCCTGGATGATGTTTTTTAATTTTTAGAATTTTTTTGCATTTATTTTCGAATTTTCTAACTCGGGTCTGGTTCGAACGGATAGGAAGGAAATTCTTTTTGTTCTCTATTTTTCGGCCTGTCCTGACCCGTTTCGTCATAAAATGAAGCCTGGATGATGATTTTTAATTTTTAAAATTTTTTTGCATTTATTTTTGAATTTTCTAACTCGGGTCGGGTTCGAACGGATAGGAAGGAAATTATTTTTGTTCTCTATTTTTCGGTCTGTCCTGGCCCGTTTCGTCTTGAAATGAAGCCTGGATGATGTTTTTTAATTTTTAGAATTTTTTTGCATTTATTTTTGAATTTTCTAACTCGGGTCGGGTTCGAACGGATAGGAATGAAATTTTTTTTGTTCTCAATTTTTCGGCCTGTCCTGACCCGTTTCATCTTCAAATGAATCCTGGATGATGTTTTTTAATTTTTAGAATTCTTTTGCATTTAGTTTTGAATTTTCTAACTCGGGTCGGGTTCGAACGGATAGGAAGAAAATTCTTTTTGTTCTCTATTTTTCGGCTTGTCCTAACCCGTTTCGTTATGAAATGAAGCCTGGATGATGATTTTTAATTTTTAAAATTTTTTTGCATTTATTTTTGAATTTTCTAACTCGGGTCGGGTTCGAACGAATAGGAAAGAAATTATTTTTGTTCTCTATTTTTCGGTCTGTCCTGGCCCGTTTCGTCTTGAAATGAAGCTTGGGTGATGTTTTTTAATTTTTAGAATTTTTTTGCATTTATTTTTGAATTTTCTAACTCAGGTCTGGTTCGAACGGATAGGAAGGAAATTACTTTTGTTCTCTATTTTACGGCCTGTCCTGACCCGTTTCGTCTTGAAATGAAGCTTGGGTGATGTTTTTTAATTTTTAGAATTTTTTAACATTTATTTTTGAATTTTCTAACTCGGGTCGGGTGCGAATGGATAGGAAGAAAATATTTTTTTTTTCTCTATTTTTCGGCCTGTCCTGATCCGTTTCGTCTTGAAATGAAGCCTGGATGATGTCTTTTAATTTTTAGAATTTTTTTGTATTTCTTTTTAAATTTTCTAACTGGGGTCGGGTTCGAACGGATAAAAAAGAAAATTTTTTTATTCTCTATTTCTCGGCTTGTCTTCACCCGTTTCGTCTTGAAATTAAAGCTGGATGATGTTTTTTAATTTTTAGAATTTTTTTTGCATTTATTTTTGAATTTTCAAACTCGGGTCAGGTTCGAACGGATAGTAAGGAAATTCTTTTTGTTCTCTATTTTTCGACTTGTCCTAACCCGTTTCGTCATGAAATGAAGCCTGGATGATGATTTTTAATTTTTAAAATTTTTTTGCATTTATTTTTGAATTTTCTATCTCGGGTCGGGTTCGAACGGGAAGGAAATTCTTTTTGTTCTCTATTTTTCGGCTTGTCCTAACCCGTTTCGTCATGAAATGAAGCCTGGATGATGATTTTTAATTTTTAAAATTTTTTTGCATTTATTTTTGAATTTTCTAACTCGGGTCGGGTTCGAACGGATAGGAAAGAAATTATTTTTGTTCTCTATTTTCCGGTCTGTCCTGGCCCGTTTCGTCTTGAAATGAAGCCTGGGTGATGTTTTTTAATTTTTAGATTTTTTTTGCATTTATTTTTGAATTTTCTAACTCAGGTCAGGTTCGAACGGATAGGAGGGAAATTATTTTTGTTCTCTATTTTACGGCCTGTCCTGACCCGTTTCGTCTTGTAATGAAGCTTGGGTGATGTTTTTTAATTTTTAGAATTTTTTTGCATTTATTTTTGAATTTTCTAACTCAGGTCTGGTTCGAACGGATAGGAGGGAAATTACTTTTGTTCTCTATTTTACGGCCTGTCCTGACCCGTTTCGTCTTGAAATGAAGCTTGGGTGATGATTTTTAACTTTTAGAATTTTTTTACATTTATTTTTGAATTATCTAACTCGGGTCGGGTTCGAACGGGTAGGAATGAAATATTTTTTTTCTCTCTATTTTTCGGCCTGTCTTGATCCGTTTCGTTTTGAAATGAAGCCTATATGATGTCTTTTAATTTTTAGAATTTTTTTGCATTTCTTTTTAAATTTTCTAACTGTGGTCGGGTTCGAACGGATAGGAAAGAAATTTTTTTTATTCTCTATTTTTCGGCTTGTCTTCACCCGTTTCGTCTTTAAATGAAACCTGGATGATGTTTTCTAATTTTTAGAATTTTTTTGCATTTATTTTTGAATTTTCTAACTCAGGTCTGGTTCGAACGGATAGGAAGGAAATTCTTTTTGTTCTCTATTTTTCGGCCTGTCCTTACCCGTTTCGTCATGAAATGAAGCCTGGATGATGATTTTTAACTTTTAGAATTTTTTTACATTTATTTTTGAATTTTCTAACTCGGGTCGGGTTCGAACGGGTAGGAATGAAATATTTTTTTTCTCTCTATTTTTCGGCCTGTCCTGATCCGTTTCGTTTTGAAATGAAGCTTGGATGATGTCTTTTAATTTTTAGAATTTTTTTGCACTTCTTTTTAAATTTTCTAACTGGGGTCGGGATCGAACGGATAGGAAAGAAATTTTTTTTATTCTCTATTTTTCGGCTTGTCTTCACCCGTTTCGTCTTTAAATGAAACCTGGATGATGTTTTCTAATTTTTAGAATTTTTTTGCATTTAGTTTTGAATTTTCTAACTCGGGTCGGTTTCGAACGGATAGGGAGGAAATTTTTTTTGTTCTCTATTTTTCGGCCTGTCCTGACCCGTTTCGTCTTGAAATGAAGCCTGGACGATGATTTTTAATTTTTAAAATTTTTTTGCATTTATTTTCGAATTTTCTATCTCGGGTCCGGTTCGAACGGATAGGAAGAAAATTTTTTTTTGTTCTCTATTTTTCGGCCAGTCCTGACCCGTTTCGTCATGAAATGATGCCTGGATTATAATTTTTAACTTTTAGAATTTTTTTAAATTTATTTTTGAATTGTCTAACTCGGGTCGGGTTCGAACGGATTGGAAGGAAATATTTTTTTTTCTCTATTTTTCAGCCTGTCCTAATCCGTTTCATCTTGAAATGAAGCCTGGATGATGTCTTTTAATTTTTAGAATTTTTTTGCATTTCTTTTTAAATTTTCTAACTGGGGTCGGGTTCGAACGGATAGGAAAGAAATTATTTTTGTTCTCTATTTTTCGGTCTGTCCTGGCCCGTTTCGTCTTGAAATGAAGCCTGGGTGATGTTTTTTAATTTTTAGAATTTTTTTGCATTTATTTTTGAATTTTCTAACTCTGGTCTGGTTCGAACGGATAGGAAAGAAATTATTTTTGTTCTCTATTTTTCGGTCTGTCCTGGCCCGTTTCATCTTGAAATGAAGCCTGGATGATGTTTTTTAATTTTTATAGATTTTTTTGCATTTATTTTTGAATTTTCTAACTGGGGTCGGGTTCGAACTGATAGAAAGTAAATTTTTTTTGTTCTCTATTTTTCGGCCTGTCCTGACCCGTTTCTTCTTGAAATGAAGCCTGGATGATGTTTTTAAATTTTTAGAATTTTTTTGCATTTATTTTTGAATTTTCTAACTCAGGTTTGGTTCGAACGGATAGGAAGGAAATTACTTTTGTTCTCTATTTTACGGCCTGTCCTGACCCGTTTCTTCTTGAAATGAAGCTTGGGTGATGTTTTTTAATTTTTAGAATTTTTTAACATTTATTTTTGAATTTTCTAACTCGGGTCGGGTGCTAACGGATAGGAAGGAAATATTTTTTTTTCTCTATTTTTCGGCTTTTTCTGATCCGTTTCGTCTTGAAATGAAGCCTGGATGATGTCTTTTAATTTTTAGAATTTTTTTGTATTTCTTTTTAAATTTTCTAACTGGGGTCGGGTTCGAACGGATAAAAAAGAAATTTTTTTATTCTCTATTTCTCGGCTTGTCTTCACCCGTTTCGTCTTGAAATTAAAGCTGGATGATGTTTTTTAATTTTTAGAATTTTTTTTGCATTTATTTTCGAATATTCTAACTCAGGTCTGGTTCGAACGGACTGGAATGAAATTTTTTTTGTTCTCTATTTTTTGGCCTGTCTTGACCCGTTTCATATTCAAATGAAGCTTGGATGGTGTTTTTTAATTTTTAGAATTTTTTTGCTTTTATTTTTGTATTTTCTAACTCGGGACGGGTTCGAACGGATAGGAAGGAAATTTTTTTTGTTCTCTATTTCTCGGCCTGTCCGGACCTGTTTCGTCTTGAAATGAAGCCTGGATGATGTTTTTTAATTTTTAGAATTTTTTTTGCATTTCTTTTTGAATTTTCTAACTGGGGTCGGGTTCGAACGGATAGGAAAGAAATTTTTTTTATTCTCTATTTTTTGGCCAGTCTTCACCCGTTTCGTCTTGAAATGAAGCCTGGATGATGCTTTTTAATTTTTAAAATTTTTTTGAATTTATATTCGAATTTTCTATCTCGGGTCTGGTTCGAACGGATAGGAAGGAAATTCTTTTTGCTCTCTATTTTTCGGCCTGTCCTGACCCGTTTCGTCATGAAATGAAGCCTGGATGATGATTTTTAACTTTTAGAATTTTTTTACATTTATTTTTGAATTTTCTAACTCGGGTCGGGTTCGAACGGGTAGGAATGAAATATTTTTTTTCTCTCTATTTTTTGGCCTGTCTTGATCCGTTTCGTTTTAAAATTAAGCCTGGATGATGTCTTTTAATTTTTAGAATTTTTTTGCATTTCTTTTTAAATTTTCTAACTGGGGTCGGGATCGAACGGATAGGAAAGAAATTTTTTTTATTCTCTATTTTTCGGCTTGTCTTCACCCGTTTCGTCTTTAAATGAAACCTGGATGATGTTTTCTAATTTTTAGAATTTTTTTGCATTTAGTTTTGAATTTTCTAACTCGGGTCGGTTTCGAACGGATAGGGAGGAAATTTTTTTTGTTCTCTATTTTTCAGCCTGTCCTGACCCGTTTCGTCTTGAAATGAAGCCTGGACGATGATTTTTAATTTTTAAAATTTTTTTGCATTTATTTTCGAATTTTCTATCTTGGGTCCGGTTCGAACGGATAGGAAGAAATTTTTTTTTTGTTCTCTATTTTTCGGCCAGTCCTGACCCGTTTCGTCATGAAATGAAGCCTGGATTATAATTTTTAACTTTTAGAATTTTTTTAAATTTATTTTTGAATTGTCTAACTCGGGTCGGGTCCGAACGGATAGGAAGGAAATTCTTTTTGTTCTCTATTTTTCGGCCTGTCCTGACCCGTTTCGTCATGAAATGAAGCCTGGATGATGATTTTTAATTTTTAAAATTTTTTTGCATTTATTTTTGAATTTTCTAACTGGGGTCGGGTTCGAACGGATAGGAAAGAAAATTTTTTTATTCTCTATTTTTCGACCTGTCTTCACCCGTTTCATCTTGAAATTAAAGCTGGATGATGTTTTTTAATTTTTATAGTTTTTTTTGCACTTATTTTTGAATTTTCTAACTGGGGTCGGGTTCGAACGGATAGGAAGTAAATTTTTTTTGTTCACTATTTTTTGGCCTGTCCTGACCCGTTTCGTCTTGAAATGAAGCCTGGATGATTTTTTTAATTTTTAGAATTTTTATGCATTTATTTTCGAATTTTCTAACTCGGGTCAGGTTGAAACGGATAGGAAAGAAATTTTTTTTATTCCCTATTTTTCGGCTTGTCTTCACCTGTTTCGTCTTGAAATGAAACCTGGATGATATTTTTTTAATTTTTAGAATTTTTTATGCATTTAGTTTTGAATTTTCTAACTCGGATCTGTTTCGAACGGATAGGAAGGAAATTCTTTTTGTTCTCTATTTTTCAGCCTGTCCTGATCCGTTTCATCTTGAAATGAAGCCTGGATGATGTCTTTTAATTTTTAGAATTTTTTTGCATTTCTTTTTAAATTTTCTAACTGGGGTCGGGTTCGAACGGATAGGAAAGAAAATTTTTTTATTCTCTATTTTTCGACCTGTCTTCACCCGTTTCATCTTGAAATTAAAGCTGGATGATGTTTTTTAATTTTTATAGTTTTTTTGCATTTATTTTTGAATTTTCTAACTGGGGTCGGGTTCGAACGGATAGGAAGTAAATTTTTTTTGTTCTCTATTTTTTGGCCTGTCCTGACCCGTTTCGTCTTGAAATGAAGCCTGGATGATTTTTTTAATTTTTAGAATTTTTATGCATTTATTTTCGAATTTTCTAACTCGAGTCAGGTTGAAACGGATAGGAAAGAAATTTTTTTTATTCTCTATTTTTCGGCTTGTCTTCACCTGTTTCGTCTTGAAATGAAACCTGGATGATATTTTTTTAATTTTTAGAATTTTTTATGCATTTAGTATTGAATTTTCTAACTTGGATCTGTTTCGAACGGATAGGAAGGAAATTGTTTTTGTTCTCTATTTTTCGGCCTGTCCTGACCCGTTTCGTCTTGAAATGAAGCCTGGATGATTTTTTTTAATTTTTAGAATTTTTTTGCATTTATTTTCGAATTTTCTAACTCGGGTCTGGTTCGAACGGATAGGAAGGAAATTCTTTTTGTTCTCTATTTTTCGGCCTGTCCTGACCCGTTTCGTCATGAAATGAAGCCTGGATGATGATTTTTAATTTTTAAAATTTTTTTGCATTTATTTTTGAATTTTCTAACTCGGGTCGGGTTCGAACGGATAGGAAGGAAATTATTTTTGTTGTCTATTTTTCGGTCTGTCCTGGCCCGTTTCGTCTTGAAATGAAGCCTGGATGATGTTTTTTAATTTTTAGAAATTTTTTGCATTTATTTTTGAATTTTCTAACTCGGGTCGGGTTCGAACAGATAGGAATGAAATTTTTTTTGTTCTCTATTTTTCGGCCTGTCCTGACCCGTTTCATCTTCAAATGAATCCTAGATGATGTTTTTTAATTTTTAGAATTCTTTTGCATTTAGTTTTGAATTTTCTAACTCGGGTCGGGTTCGAACGGATAGGAAGGAAATTCTTTTTGTTCTCTATTTTTCGGCTTGTCCTAACCCGTTTCGTCATGAAATGAAGCCTGGATGACGATTTTTAATTTTTAAAATTTTTTGCATTTATTTTTGAATTTTCTAACTGGGGTCGGGTTCAAACGGATAGGAAAGAAATTTTTTTTATTCTCTCTTTTTCGGCTTTTCTTCACCAGTTTCGTCTTGAAATGAAACCTGGATGATGTTGTTTAATTTTTAGAATTTTTTTTGCATTTAGTTTTGAATTTTCTAACTCGGGTCGGTTTCGAACGGATAGGAAGGAATTTTTTTTTGTCCACTATTTTTCGGCCTGTCCTGGCCCGTTTCGTCTTGAAATGAAGCCTGGAAGATGTTTTTTGATTTTTAGAATTTTTTTGCATTTATTTTCGAATTTTCGAACTCGGGTCTGTTTCGAACGGATAGGAAGGAAATTCTTTTTGTTCTCTATTTCTCGGCCTGTCCTGACCCGTTTCGTCTTGAAATGAAGCTTGGATGATGTTTTTTAATTTTTAGAATTTTTTGGCATTTATTTTCGAATTTTCTAACACGGGTCTGGTTCGAACGGATAGGAATGAAATTTTTTTTGTTCTCTATTTTTTGGCCTGTCCTGACCCGTTTCATATTCAAATGAAGCCTGGATGATGTTTTTTAATTTTTAGAATTTTTTTGCTTTTATTTTTGTATTTTCTAACTCGGGTCTGGTTCGAACGGATAGGAAGGAAATTTTTTTTCTTCTCTATTTTTCGGCCTGTCCTAACCTGTTTCGTCTTGAACTGAAGCCTGGATGATGTTTTTTAATTTTTAGAATTTTTTTGCATTTATTTTTGAATTTTCTAACTCGGGTCGGGTTCGAACGGATAGGAATGAAATTTTTTTTGTTCTCTATTTTTCGGCCTGTCCTGACCCGTTTCATCTTCAAATGAATCCTGGATGATGTTTTTTAATTTTTAGAATTCTTTTGCATTTAGTTTTGAATTTTCTAAATCGGGTCGGGTTCGAACGGATAGGAAGGAAATTCTTTTTGTTCTCTATTTTTCGGCTTGTCCTAACCCGTTTCGTCATGAAATGAAGCCTGGATGACGATTTTTAATTTTTAAAATTTTTTGCATTTATTTTTGTATTTTCTAACTGGGGTCGGGTTCAAACGGATAGGAAAGAAATTTTTTTTGTTCTCTATTTTTCGGCTTTTCTTCACCAGTTTCGTCTTGAAATGAAACCTGGATGATGTTGTTTAATTTTTAGAATTTTTTTTGCATTTAGTTTTGAATTTTCTAACTCGGGTCGGTTTCGAACGGATAGGAAGGAATTTTTTTTGTCCTCTATTTTTCGGCCTGTCCTGGCCTGTTTCGTCTTGAAATGAAGCCTGGATGATGTTTTTTGATTTTTAGAATTTTTTTGCATTTATTTTCGAATTTTCTAACTCGGGTCTGTTTCGAACGGATAGGAAGGAAATTCTTTTTGTTCTCTATTTCTCGGCCTGTCCTGACCCGTTTCGTCTTGAAATGAAGCTTGGATGATGTTTTTTAATTTTTAGAATTTTTTGGCATTTATTTTCGAATTTTCTAACTCGGGTCTGGTTCGAACGGATAGGAATGAAATTTTTTTTGTTCTCTATTTTTTGGCCTGTCCTGACCCGTTTCATATTCAAATGAAGCCTGGATGATGTTTTTTAATTTTTAGAATTTTTTTGCTTTTATTTTTGTATTTTCTAACTCGGGTCTGGTTCGAACGGATAGGAAGGAAATTTTTTTTCTTCTCTATTTTTCGGCCTGTCCTAACCTGTTTCGTCTTGAACTGAAGCCCGGATGATGTTTTTTAATTTTTAGAATTTTTTTGCATTTCTTTTTGAATTTTCTAACTGGGGTCGGATTCGAACGGATAGGAAAGAAATTTTTTTTATTCTCTATTTTTCGTCTTGTCTTCACCTGTTTCGTCTTGAAATGAAACCTGGATGATGTTTTTTAATTTTTAGAATTTTTTATGCATTTAGTTATGAATTTTCTAACTCGGATCTGTTTCGAACGGATAGGAAGGAAATTGTTTTTGTTCTCTATTTTTCGGCCTGTCCTGACCCGTTTCGTCTTGAAATGAAGCCTGGATGATGTTTTTTAATTTTTAGAATTTTTTTGCATTTATTTTCGAATTTTCTAACTCGGGTCTGGTTCGAACGGATAGGAAGGAAATTCTTTTTGTTCTCTATTTTTCGGCCTGTCCTGACCCGTTTCGTCATAAAATGATGCCTGGATGATGATTTTTAATTTTTAAAATTTTTTTGCATTTATTTTTGAATTTTCTAACTCGGGTCGGGTTCGAACGGATAGGAAGGAAATTATTTTTGTTCTCTATTTTTCGGTCTGTCCTGGCCCGTTTCGTCTTGAAATGAAGCCTCGATGATATTTTTTAATTTTAAGAATTTTTTTGCATTTATTTTTGAATTTTCTAACTCGGGTCGGGTTCGAACGGATAGGAATTAAATTTTTTTTGGTCTCTATTTTTCGGCCTATTCTGACCCGTTTCATCTTCAAATGAATCCTGGATGATGTTTTTTAATTTTTAGAATTCTTTTGCATTTAGTTTTGAATTTTCTAACTCGGGTCGGGTTCGAACGGATAGGAAGGAAATTCTTTTTGTTCTCTATTTTTCGGCTTGTCCTAACCCGTTTCGTCATGAAATGAAGCCTGGATGACGATTTTTAATTTTTAAAATTTTTTGCATTTATTTTTGAATTTTCTAACTGGGGTTGGGTTCAAACGGATAGGAAAGAAATTTTTTTTGCTCTCTATTTTTCGGCTTTTCTTCACCAGTTTCGTCTTGAAATGAAACCTGGATGATGTTGTTTAATTTTTAGAATTTTTTTTGCATTTCGTTTTGAATTTTCTAACTCGGGTCGGTTTCGAACGGATAGGAAGGAATTTTTTTTTTCCACTATTTTTCGGCTTGTCCTGGCCCGTTTCGTCTTGAAATGAAGCCTGGAAGATGTTTTTTGATTTTTAGAATTTTTTTGCATTTATTTTCGAATTTTCTAACTCGGGTCTGTTTCGAACGGATAGGAAGGAAATTCTTTTTGTTCTCTATTTCTCGGCCTGTCCTGACCCGTTTCGTCTTGAAATGAAGCTTGGATGATGTTTTTTAATTTTTAGAATTTTTTGGCATTTATTTTCGAATTTTCTAACTCGGGTTTGGTTCGAACGGATAGGAATGAAATTTTTTTTGTTCTCTATTTTTTGGCCTGTCCTGACCCGTTTCATATTCAAATGAAGCCTGGATGATGTTTTTTAATTTTTAGAATTTTTTTGCTTTTATTTTTGTATTTTCTAACTCGGGTCTGGTTCGAACGGATAGGAAAGAAATTTTTTTTATTCTCTATTTTTCGTCTTGTCTTCACTTGTTTCGTCTTGAAATGAAACCTGGATGATGTTTTTTAATTTTTAGAATTTTTTTGCATTTCTTTTTGAATTTTCTAACTGGGGTCGGATTCGAACGGATAGGAAAGAAATTTTTTTTATTCTCTATTTTTCGTCTTGTCTTCACTTGTTTCGTCTTGAAATGAAACCTGGATGATGTTTTTTAATTTTTAGAATTTTTTATGCATTTAGTTATGAATTTTCTAACTCGGATCTGTTTCGAACGGATAGGAAGGAAATTGTTTTTGTTCTCTATTTTTCGGCCTGTCCTGACCCGTTTCGTCTTGAAATGAAGCCTGGATGATGTTTTTTAATTTTTAGAATTTTTTTGCATTTATTTTCGAATTTTCTAACTCGGGTCTGGTTCGAACGGATAGGAAGGAAATTCTTTTTGTTCTCTATTTTTCGGCCTGTCCTGACCCGTTTCGTCATAAAATGAAGCCTGGATGATGATTTTTAATTTTTAAAATTTTTTTGCATTTATTTTTGAATTTTCTAACTCGGGTCGGGTTCGAACGGATAGGAAGGAAATTCTTTTTATTCTCTATTTTTCGGCCTGTCCTGACCCGTTTCGTCATAAAATGAAGCCTGGATGATGATTTTTAATTTTTAAAATTTTTTTGCATTTATTTTTGAATTTTCTAACTCGGGTCGGGTTCGAACGGATAGGAAGGAAATTCTTTTTGTTCTCTATTTTTCGGCCTGTCCTGACCCGTTTCGTCATAAAATGAAGCCTGGATGATGTTTTTTAATTTTTAGAATTTTTTTGCATTTATTTTCGAATTTTCTAACTCGGGTCTGGTTCGAACGGATAGGAAGGAAATTCTTTTTGTTCTCTATTTTTCGGCCTGTCCTGACCCGTTTCGTCATAAAATGAAGCCTGGATGATGATTTTTAATTTTTAAAATTTTTTTGCATTTATTTTTGAATTTTCTAACTCGGGTCGGGTTCGAACGGATAGGAAGGAAATTATTTTTGTTCTCTATTTTTCGGTCTGTCCTGGCCCGTTTCGTCTTGAAATGAAGCCTCGATGATATTTTTTAATTTTTAGAATTTTTTTGCATTTATTTTTAAATTTTCTAACTCGGGTCGGGTTCGAACGGATAGGAATGAAATTTTTTTTGTTCTCTATTTTTCGGCCTGTCCTGACCCGTTTCATCTTCAAATGAATCCTGGATGATGTTTTTTAATTTTTCGAATTCTTTTGCATTTAGTTTTGAATTTTCTAACACGGGTCGGGTTCGAACGGATAGGAAGGAAATTCTTTTTGTTCTCTATTTTTCGGTCTGTCCCGGCCCGTTTCGTCTTGAAATGAAGCCTCGATGATATTTTTTAATTTTAAGAATTTTTTTGCATTTATTTTTGAATTTTCTAACTCGGGTCGGGTTCGAACAGATAGGAATGAAATTTTTTTTGTTCTCTATTTTTCGGCCTATTCTGACCCGTTTCATCTTCAAATGAATCCTGGATGATGTTTTTTAATTTTTAGAATTCTTTTGCATTTAGTTTTGAATTTTCTAACTCGGGTCGGGTTCGAACGGATAGGAAGGAAATTCTTTTTGTTCTCTATTTTTCGGCTTGTCCTAACCCGTTTCGTCATGAAATGAAGCCTGGATGACGATTTTTAATTTTTAAAATTTTTTGCATTTATTTTTGAATTTTCTAACTGGGGTTGGGTTCAAACGGATAGGAAAGAAATTTTTTTTGTTCTCTATTTTTCGGCTTTTCTTCACCAGTTTCGTCTTGAAATGAAACCTGGATGATGTTGTTTAATTTTTAGAATTTTTTTTGCATTTAGTTTTGAATTTTCTAACTCGGGTCGGTTTCGAACGGATAGGAAGGAATTTTTTTTTGTCCACTATTTTTCGGCCTGTCCTGGCCCGTTTCGTCTTGAAATGAAGCCTGGAAGATGTTTTTTGATTTTTAGAATTTTTTTGCATTTATTTTCGAATTTTCTAACTCGGGTCTGTTTCGAACGGATAGGAAAGAAATTCTTTTTGTTCTCTATTTCTCGGCCTGTCCTGACCCGTTTCGTCTTGAAATGAAGCTTGGATGATGTTTTTTAATTTTTAGAATTTTTTGGCATTTATTTTCGAATTTTCTAACTCGGGTCTGGTTCGAACGGATAGGAATGAAATTTTTTTTGTTCTCTATTTTTTGGCCTGTCCTGACCCGTTTCATATTCAAATGAAGCCTGGATGATGTTTTTTAATTTTTAGAATTTTTTTGCTTTTATTTTTGTATTTTCTAACTCGGGTCTGGTTCGAACGGATAGGAAGGAAATTTTTTTTCTTCTCTATTTTTCGGCCTGTCCTAACCTGTTTAGTCTTGAACTGAAGCCCGGATGATGTTTTTTAATTTTTAGAATTTTTTTGCATTTCTTTTTGAATTTTATAACTGGGGTCGGATTCGAACGGATAGGAAAGAAATTTTTTTTATTCTCTATTTTTCGTCTTGTCTTCACTTGTTTCGTCTTGAAATGAAACCTGGATGATGTTTTTTAATTTTTAGAATTTTTTATGCATTTAGTTATGAATTTTCTAACTCGGATCTGTTTCGAACGGATAGGAAGGAAATTGTTTTTGTTCTCTATTTTTCGGCCTGTCCTGAACCGTATCGTCTTGAAATGAAGCCTGGATGATGTTTTTTAATTTTTAGAATTTTTTTGCATTTATTTTCGAATTTTCTAACTCGGGTCTGGTTCGAACGGATAGGAAGGAAATTCTTTTTGTTCTCTATTTTTCGGCCTGTCCTGACCCGTTTCGTCATAAAATGAAGCCTGGATGATGATTTTTAATTTTTAAAATTTTTTTGCATTTATTTTTGAATTTTCTAACTCGGGTCGGGTTCGAACGGATAGGAAGGAAATTCTTTTTATTCTCTATTTTTCGGCCTGTCCTGACCCGTTTCGTCATAAAATGAAGCCTGGATGATGATTTTTAATTTTTAAAATTTTTTTGCATTTATTTTTGAATTTTCTAACTCGGGTCGGGTTCGAACGGATAGGTAGGAAATTCTTTTTGTTCTCTATTTTTCGGCCTGTCCGGACCCGTTTCGTCATAAAATGAAGCCTGGATGATGTTTTTTAATTTTTAGAATTTTTTTGCATTTATTTTCGAATTTTCTAACTCGGGTCTGGTTCGAATGGATAGGAAGGAAATTCTTTTTGTTCTCTATTTTTCGGCCTGTCCTGACCCGTTTCGTCATAAAATGAAGCCTGGATGATGATTTTTAATTTTTAAAATTTTTTTGCATTTATTTTTGAATTTTCTAACTCGGGTCGGGTTCGAACGGATAGGAAGGAAATTATTTTTGTTCTCTATTTTTCGGACTGTCCTGGCCCGTTTCGTCTTGAATTGAAGCCTCGATGATATTTTTTAATTTTTAGAATTTTTTTGCATTTATTTTAAAATTTTCTAACTCGGGTCGGGTTCGAACGGATAGGAATGAAATTTTTTTTGTTCTCTATTTTTCGGCCTGTCCTGACCCGTTTCATCTTCAAATGAATCCTGGATGATGTTTTTTAATTTTTTGAATTCTTTTGCATTTAGTTTTGAATTTTCTAACACGGGTCGGGTTCGAACGGATAGGAAGGAAATTCTTTTTGTTCTCTATTTTTCGGCTTGTCCTAACCCGTTTCGTCATGAAATGAAGCCTGGATGACGATTTTTAATTTTTAAAATTTTTTGCATTTATTTTTGAATTTTCTAACTGGGGTCGGGTTCAAACGGATAGGAAAGAAATTTTTTTTATTCTCTATTTTTCGGCTTTTCTTCACCAGTTTCGTCTTGAAATGAAACCTGGATGATGTTGTTTAATTTTTAGAATTTTTTTTGCATTTAGTTTTGAATTTTCTAACTCGGGTCGGTTTCGAACGGATAGGAAGGAATTTTTTTTTGTCCTCTATTTTTCGGCCTGTCCTGGCCCGTTTCGTCTTGAAATGAAGCCTGGATGATGTTTTTTGATTTTTAGAATTTTTTTGCATTTATTTTCGAATTTTCTAACTCGGGTCTGTTTCGAACGGATAGGAAGGAAATTCTTTTTGTTCTCTATTTCTCGGCCTGTCCTGACCCGTTTCGTCTTGAAATGAAGCTTGGATGATGTTTTTTAATTTTTAGAATTTTTTGGCATTTATTTTCGAATTTTCTAACTCGGGTCTGGTTCGAACGGATAGGAATGAAATTTTTTTTGTTCTATATTTTTTGGCCTGTCCTGACCCGTTTCATATTCAAATGAAGCATGGATGATGTTTTTTAATTTTTAGAATTTTTTTGCTTTTATTTTTGTATTTTCTAACTCGGGTCTGGTTCGAACTGATAGGAAGAAAATTTTTTTTCTTCTCTATTTTTCGGCCTGTCCTAACCTGTTTCGTCTTGACCTGAAGCCTGGATGATGTTTTTTCATTTTTAGAATTTTTTTGCATTTATTTTTGAATTTTCTAACTCGGGTCGGGTTCGAACGGATAGGAATGAAATTTTTATTGTTCTCTATTTTTCGGCCTGTCCTGACCCGTTTCATCTTCGAATGAATCCTGGATGATGTTTTTTAATTTTTAGAATTCTTTTGCATTTAGTTTTGAATTTCCTAACTCGGGTCGGGTTCGAACGGATAGGAAGGAAATTCTTTTTGTTCTCTATTTTTCGGCTTGTCCTAACCCGTTTCGTCATGAAATGAAGCCTGGATGACGATTTTTAATTTTTAAAATTTTTTGCATTTATTTTTGAATTTTCTAACTGGGGTCGGGTTCAAACGGATAGGAAAGAAATTTTTTTTGTTCTCTATTTTTCGGCTTTTCTTCACCAGTTTCGTCTTGAAATGAAACCTGGATGATGTTGTTTAATTTTTAGAATTTTTTTTGCATTTAGTTTTGAATTTTCTAACTCGGGTCGGTTTCGAACGGATAGGAAGGAATTTTTTTTTGTCCTCTATTTTTCGGCCTGTCCTGGCCCGTTTCGTCTTGAAATGAAGCCTGGATGATGTTTTTTGATTTTTAGAATTTTTTTGCATTTATTTTCGAATTTTCTAACTCGGGTCTGTTTCGAACGGATAGGAAGGAAATTCTTTTTGTTCTCTATTTCTCGGCCTGTCCTGACCCGTTTCGTCTTGAAATGAAGCTTGGATGATGTTTTTTAATTTTTAGAATTTTTTGGCATTTATTTTCGAATTTTCTAACTCGGGTCTGGTTCGAACGGATAGGAATGAAATTTTTTTTGTTCTCTATTTTTTGGCCTGTGCTGACCCGTTTCATATTCAAATGAAGCCTGGATGATGTTTTTTAATTTTTAGAATTTTTTTGCTTTTATTTTTTTATTTTCTAACTCGGGTCTGGTTCGAACGGATAGGAAGGAAATTTTTTTTCTACTCTATTTTTCGGCCTGTCCTAACCTGTTTCGTCTTGAACTGAAGCCCGGATGATGTTTTTTAATTTTTAGAATTTTTTTCCATTTTTTTTGAATTTTCTAACTGGGGTCGGATTCGAACGGATAGGAAAGAAATTTTTTTTATTCTCTATTTTTCGGCTTGTCTTCACCTGTTTCGTCTTGAAATGAAACCTGGATGATGTTTTTTAATTTTTAGAATTTTTTATGCATTTAGTTATGAATTTTCTAACTCGGATCTGTTTCGAACGGATACGAAGGAAATTGTTTTTGTTCTCTATTTTTCGGCCTGTCCTGACCCGTTTCGTCTTGAAATGAAGCCTGGATGATGTTTTTTAATTTTTAGAATTTTTTTGCATTTATTTTTGAATTTTCTAACTCGGGTCGGGTTCTAACGGATAGGAAGGAAATTCTTTTTGTTCTCTATTTTTCGGCCTGTCCTGACCCGTTTCGTCATAAAATGAAGCCTGGATGATGATTTTTAATTTTTAAAATTTTTTTGCATTTATTTTTGAATTTTCTAACTCGGGCCGGGTTCGAACGGATAGGAAGGAAATTATTTTTGTTCTCTATTTTTCGGTCTGTCCTGACCCGTTTCGTCTTGAAATGAAGCCTGGATGATGTTTTTTAATTTTTAGAATTTTTTTGCATTTATTTTTGAATTTTCTAACTCGGGTCGGGTTCGAACGGATAGGAATGAAATTTTTTTTGTTCTCTATTTTTCGGCCTGTCCTGACCCGTTTCATCTTCAAATGAATCCTGGATGATGTTTTTTAATTTTTAGAATTCTTTTGCATTTAGTTTTGAATTTTCTAACTCGGGTCGGGTTCGAACGGATAGGAAGGAAATTCTTTTTGTTCTCTATTTTTCGGCTTGTCCTAACCCATTTCGTTATGAAATGAAGCCTGGATGATGATTTTTAATTTTTAAAATTTTTTTGCATTTATTTTTGAATTTTCTAACTCGGGTCGGGTTCGAACGAATAGGAAAGAAATTATTTTTGTTCTCTATTTTTCGGTCTGTCCTGGCCCGTTTCGTCTTGAAATGAAGCTTGGGTGATGTTTTTTAATTTTTAGAATTTTTTTGCATTTATTTTTGAATTTTCTAACTCAGGTCTGGTTCGAACGGATAGGAAGGAAATTACTTTTGTTCTCTATTTTACGGCCTGTCCTGACCCGTTTCGTCTTGAAATGAAGCTTGGGTGATGTTTTTTAATTTTTAGAATTTTTTAACATTTATTTTTGAATTTTCTAACTCGGGTCGGGTGCGAACGGATAGGAAGAAAATATTTTTTTTTTCTCTATTTTTCGGCCTGTCCTGATCCGTTTCGTCTTGAAATGAAGCCTGGATGATGTCTTTTAATTTTTAGAATTTTTTTGTATTTCTTTTTAAATTTTCTAACTGGGGTCGGGTTCGAACGGATAAAAAAGAAAATTTTTTTATTCTCTATTTCTCGGCTTGTCTTCACCCGTTTCGTCTTGAAATTAAAGCTGGATGATGTTTTTTAATTTTTACAATTTTTTTTGCTTTTATTTTTTAATTTTCGAACTCGTGTCGGGTTCGAACGGATAGGAAGGAAATTCTTTTTGTTCTCTATTTTTCGGCTTGTCCTAACCCGTTTCGTCATGAAATGAAGCCTGGATGATAATTTTTAATTTTTAAAATTTTTTTGCATTTATTTTTGAATTTTCTAACTCGGGTCGGGTTCGAACGGGAAGGAAATTCTTTTTGTTCTCTATTTTTCGGCTTGTCCTAACACGTTTCGTCATGAAATGAAGCCTGGATGACGATTTTTAATTTTTAAAATTTTTTTGCATTTATTTTTGAATTTTCTAACTGGGGTCGGGTTTGAACGGATAGGAAAGAAATTTTTTTTATTCTCTTATTTTCGGCTTTTCTTCACCAGTTTCGTCTTGAAATGAAACCTGGATGATGTTTTTTAATTTTTAGAATTTTTTTTGCATTTAGTTTTGAATTTTCTAACTCGGGTCGGTTTCGAACGGATAGGAAGGAAATTTTTTTTGTCCTCTATTTTTGGGCCTGTCCTGGCCCGTTTCGTCTTGAAATGAAGCCTGGATGATGTTTTTTAATTTTTAGAATTTTTTTGCATTTATTTTCGAATTTTCTAACTCGGGTCGGGTTCGAACGGATAGGAAGGAAATTGTTTTTGTTCTCTATTTTTCGGCCTGTCCTGACCCGTTTCGTCTTGAAATGAAGCCTGGATGATTTTTTTTAATTTTTAGAATTTTTTTGCATTTATTTTCGAATTTTCTAACTCGGGTCTGGTTCGAACGGATAGGAAGGAAATTCTTTTTGTTCTCTATTTTTCGGCCTGTCCTGACCCGTTTCGTCATGAAATGAAGCCTGGATGATGATTTTTAATTTTTAAAATTTTTTTGCATTTATTTTTAAATTTTCTAACTCGGGTCGGGTTCGAACGGATAGGAAGGAAATTATTTTTGTTCTCTATTTTTCGGTCTGTCCTGGCCCGTTTCGTCTTGAAATGAAGCCTGGATGATGTTTTTTAATTCTTAGAATTTTTTTGCATTTATTTTTGAATTTTCTAACTCGGGTCGGGTTCGAACGGATAGGAATGAAATTTTTTTTGTTCTCTATTTTTCGGCCTGTCCTGACCCGTTTCATCTTCAAATGAATCCTGGATGATGTTTTTTAATTTTTAGAATTCTTTTGCATTTAGTTTTGAATTTTCTAACTCGGGTCGGGTTCGAACGGATAGGAAGGAAATTCTTTTTGTTCAATATTTTTCGGCTTGTCCTAACCCGTTTCGTCATGAAATGAAGCCTGGATGACGATTTTTAATTCTTAAAATTTTTTGCATTTATTTTTGAATTTTCTAACTAGGGTCGGGTTCAAACGGATAGGAAAGAAATTTTTTTTATTCTCTATTTTTCGGCTTTTCTTCACTAGTTTCGTCTTGAAATGAAACCTGGATGATGTTGTTTAATTTTTAGAATTTTTTTTGCATTTAGTTTTCAATTTTCTAACTCGGGTCGGTTTCGAACGGATAGGAAGGAATTTTTTTTTGTCCTCTATTTTTCGGCCTGTCCTGGCCCGTTTCGTCTTGAAATGAAGCCTGGAAGATGTTTTTTGATTTTTAGAATTTTTTTGCATTTATTTTCGAATTTTCGAACTCGGGTCTGTTTCGAACGGATAGGAAGGAAATTCTTTTTGTTCTCTATTTCTCGGCCTGTCCTGACCCGTTTCGTCTTGAAATGAAGCTTGGATGATGTTTTTTAATTTTTAGAATTTTTTGGCATTTATTTTCGAATTTTCTAACTCGGGTCTGGTTCGAACGGATAGGAATGAAATTTTTTTTGTTCTCTATTTTTTGGCCTGTCCTGACCCGTTTCATATTCAAATGAAGCCTGGATGATGTTTTTTAATTTTTAGAATTTTTTTGCTTTTATTTTTGTATTTTCTAACTCGGGTCTGGTTCGAACGGATAGGAAGGAAATTTTTTTTCTTCTCTATTTTTCGGCCTGTCCTAACCTGTTTCGTCTTGAACTGAAGCCTGGATGATGTTTTTTAATTTTTAGAATTTTTTTGCATTTATTTTTGAATTTTCTAACTCGGGTCGGGTTCGAACGGATAGGAATGAAATTTTTTTTGTTCTCTATTTTTCGGCCTGTCCTGACCCGTTTCATCTTCAAATGAATCCTGGATGATGTTTTTTAATTTTTAGAATTCTTTTGCATTTAGTTTTGAATTTTCTAACTCGGGTCGGGTTCGAACGGATAGGAAGGAAATTCTTTTTGTTCTCTATTTTTCGGCTTGTCCTAACCCGTTTCGTCATGAAATGAAGCCTGGATGACGATTTTTAATTTTTAAAATTTTTTGCATTTATTTTTGAATTTTCTAACTGGGGTCGGGTTCCAACGGATAGGAAAGAAATTTTTTTTGTTCTCTATTTTTCGGCTTTTCTTCACCAGTTTCGTCTTGAAATGAAACCTGGATGATGTTGTTTAATTTTTAGAATTTTTTTTGCATTTAGTTTTGAATTTTCTAACTCGGGTCGGTTTCGAACGGATAGGAAGGAATTTTTTTTTGTCCTCTATTTTTCGGCCTGTCCTGGCCCGTTTCGTCTTGAAATGAAGCCTGGAAGATGTTTTTTGATTTTTAGAATTTTTTTGCATTTATTTTCGAATTTTCTAACTCGGGTCTGTTTCGAACGGATAGGAAGGAAATTCTTTTTGTTCTCTATTTCTCGGCCTGTCCTGACCCGTTTCGTCTTGAAATGAAGCTTGGATGATGTTTTTTAATTTTTAGAATTTTTTGGCATTTATTTTCGAATTTTCTAACTCGGGTCTGGTTCGGACGGATAGGAATGAAATTTTTTTTGTTCTCTATTTTTTGGCCTGTCCTGACCCGTTTCATATTCAAATGAAGCCTGGATGATGTTTTTTAATTTTTAGAATTTTTTTGCTTTTATTTTTGTATTTTCTAACTCGGGTCTGGTTCGAACGGATAGGAAGGAAATTTTTTTTCTTCTCTATTTTTCGGCCTGTCCTAACCTGTTTAGTCCTGAACTGAAGCCCGGACGATGTTTTTTAATTTTTAGAATTTTTTTGCATTTCTTTTTGAATTTTCTAACTGGGGTCGGATTCGAACGGATAGGAAAGAAATTTTTTTTATTCTCTATTTTTCGTCTTGTCTTCACCTGTTTCGTCTTGAAATGAAACCTGGGTGATGTTTTTTAATTTTTAGAATTTTTTATGCATTTAGTTATGAATTTTCTAACTCGGATCTGTTTCGAACGGATAGGAAGGAAATTGTTTTTGTTCTCTATTTTTCGGCCTGTCCTGACCCGTTTCGTCTTGAAATGAAGCCTGGATGATGTTTTTTAATTTTTAGAATTTTTTTGCATTTATTTTTGAATTTTCTAACTCGGGTCTGGTTCGAACGGATAGGAAGGAAATTCTTTTTGTTCTCTATTTTTCGGCCTGTCCTGACCCGTTTCGTCATAAAATGAAGCCTGGATGATGATTTTTAATTTTTAAAATTTTTTTGCATTTATTTTTGAATTTTCTTACTCGGGTCGGGTTCGAACGGATAGGAAGGAAATTATTTTTGTTCTCTATTTTTCGGTCTGTCCTGGCCCGTTTCGTCTTGAAATGAAGTCTCGATGATATTTTTTAATTTTTAGAATTTTTTTGCATTTATTTTTGAATTTTCTAACTCGGGTCTGTTTCGAACGGATAGGAAGGAAATTGTTTTTGTTCTCTATTTTTCGGCCTGTCCTGACCCTTTTCGTCTTGAAATGAAGCCTGGATGATGTTTTTTAATTTTTAGAATTTTTTTGCATTTATTTTTGAATTTTCTAACTCGGGTCTGTTTCGAACGGATAGGAAAGAAATTCTTTTTGTTCTCTATTTCTCGGCCTGTCCTGACCCGTTTCGTCTTGAAATGAAGCTTGGATGATGTTTTTTAATTTTTAGAATTTTTTGGCATTTATTTTCGAATTTTCTAACTCGGGTCTGGTTCGAACGGATAGGAATGAAATTTTTTTTGTTCTCTATTTTTTGGCCTGTCCTGACCCGTTTCATATTCAAATGAAGCCTGGATGATGTTTTTTAATTTTTAGAATTTTTTTGCTTTTATTTTTGTATTTTCTAACTCGGGTCTGGTTCGAACGGATAGGAAGGAAATTTTTTTTCTTCTCTATTTTTCGGCCTGTCCTAACCTGTTTAGTCTTGAACTGAAGCCCGGATGATGTTTTTTAATTTTTAGAATTTTTTTGCATTTCTTTTTGAATTTTATAACTGGGGTCGGATTCGAACGGATAGGAAAGAAATTTTTTTTATTCTCTATTTTTCGTCTTGTCTTCACTTGTTTCGTCTTGAAATGAAACCTGGATGATGTTTTTTAATTTTTAGAATTTTTTATGCATTTAGTTATGAATTTTCTAACTCGGATCTGTTTCGAACGGATAGGAAGGAAATTGTTTTTGTTCTCTATTTTTCGGCCTGTCCTGAACCGTTTCGTCTTGAAATGAAGCCTGGATGATGTTTTTTAATTTTTAGAATTTTTTTGCATTTATTTTCGAATTTTCTAACTCGGGTCTGGTTCGAACGGATAGGAAGGAAATTCTTTTTGTTCTCTATTTTTCGGCCTGTCCTGACCCGTTTCGTCATAAAATGAAGCCTGGATGATGATTTTTAATTTTTAAAATTTTTTTGCATTTATTTTTGAATTTTCTAACTCGGGTCAGGTTCGAACGGATAGGAAGGAAATTCTTTTTGTTCTCTATTTTTCGGCCTGTCCTGACCCGTTTCGTCATAAAATGAAGCCTGGATGATGATTTTTAATTTTTAAAATTTTTTTGCATTTATTTTTGAATTTTCTAACTCGGGTCGGGTTCGAACGGATAGGTAGGAAATTCTTTTTGTTCTCTATTTTTCGGCCTGTCCGGACCCGTTTCGTCATAAAATGAAGCCTGGATGATGTTTTTTAATTTTTAGAATTTTTTTGCATTTATTTTCGAATTTTCTAACTCGGGTCTGGTTCGAACGGATAGGAAGGAAATTCTTTTTGTTCTCTATTTTTCGGCCTGTCCTGACCCGTTTCGTCATAAAATGAAGCCTGGATGATGATTTTTAATTTTTAAAATTTTTTTGCATTTATTTTTGAATTTTCTAACTCGGGTCGGGTTCGAACGGATAGGAAGGAAATTATTTTTGTTCTCTATTTTTCGGTCTGTCCTGGCCCGTTTCGTCTTGAATTGAAGCCTCGATGATATTTTTTAATTTTTAGAATTTTTTTGCATTTATTTTAAAATTTTCTAACTCGGATCGGGTTCGAACGGATAGGAATGAAATTTTTTTTGTTCTCTATTTTTCGGCCTGTCCTGACCCGTTTCATCTTCAAATGAATCCTGAATGATGTTTTTTAATTTTTAGAATTCTTTTGCATTTAGTTTTGAATTTTCTAACACGGGTCCGGTTCGAACGGATAGGAAGGAAATTCTTTTTGTTCTCTATTTTTCGGCTTGTCCTAACCCGTTTCGTCATGAAATGAAGCCTGGATGACGATTTTTAATTTTTAAAATTTTTTGCATTTATTTTTGAATTTTCTAACTGGGGTCGGGTTCAAACGGATAGGAAAGAAATTTTTTTTATTCTCTATTTTTCGGCTTTTCTTCACCAGTTTCGTCTTGAAATGAAACCTGGATGATGTTGTTTAATTTTTAGAATTTTTTTTGCATTTAGTTTTGAATTTTCTAACTCGGGTCGGTTTCGAACGGATAGGAAGGAATTTTTTTTTGTCCTCTATTTTTCGGCCTGTCCTGGCCCGTTTCGTCTTGAAATGAAGCCTGGATGATGTTTTTTGATTTTTAGAATTTTTTTGCATTTATTTTCGAATTTTCTAACTCGGGTCTGTTTCGAACGGATAGGAAGGAAATTCTTTTTGTTCTCTATTTCTCGGCCTGTCCTGACCCGTTTCGTCTTGAAATGAAGCTTGGATGATGTTTTTTAATTTTTAGAATTTTTTGGCATTTATTTTCGAATTTTCTAACTCGGGTCTGGTTCGAACGGATAGGAATGAAATTTTTTTTGTTCTATATTTTTTGGCCTGTCCTGACCCGTTTCATATTCAAATGAAGCCTGGATGATGTTTTTTAATTTTTAGAATTTTTTTGCTTTTATTTTTGTATTTTCTAACTCGGGTCTGGTTCGAACGGATAGGAAGAAAATTTTTTTTCTTCTCTATTTTTCGGCCTGTCCTAACCTGTTTCGTCTTGACCTGAAGCCTGGATGATGTTTTTTCATTTTTAGAATTTTTTTGCATTTATTTTTGAATTTTCTAACTCGGGTCGGGTTCGAACGGATAGGAATGAAATTTTTATTGTTCTCTATTTTTCGGCCTGTCCTGACCCGTTTCATCTTCGAATGAATCCTGGATGATGTTTTTTAATTTTTAGAATTCTTTTGCATTTAGTTTTGAATTTCCTAACTCGGGTCGGGTTCGAACGGATAGGAAGGAAATTCTTTTTGTTCTCTATTTTTCGGCTTGTCCTAACCCGTTTCGTCATGAAATGAAGCCTGGATGACGATTTTTAATTTTTAAATTTTTTTGCATTTATTTTTGAATTTTCTAACTGGGGTCGGGTTCAAACGGATAGGAAAGAAATTTTTTTTGTTCTCTATTTTTCGGCTTTTCTTCACCAGTTTCGTCTTGAAATGAAACCTGGATGATGTTGTTTAATTTTTAGAATTTTTTTTGCATTTAGTTTTGAATTTTCTAACTCGGGTCGGTTTCGAACGGATAGGAAGGAATTTTTTTTTGTCCTCTATTTTTCGGCCTGTCCTGGCCCGTTTCGTCTTGAAATGAAGCCTGGATGATGTTTTTTGATTTTTAGAATTTTTTTGCATTTATTTTCGAATTTTCTAACTCGGGTCTGTTTCGAACGGATAGGAAGGAAATTCTTTTTGTTCTCTATTTCTCGGCCTGTCCTGACCCGTTTCGTCTTGAAATGAAGCTTGGATGATGTTTTTTAATTTTTAGAATTTTTTGGCATTTATTTTCGAATTTTCTAACTCGGGTCTGGTTCGAACGGATAGGAATGAAATTTTTTTTGTTCTCTATTTTTTGGCCTGTCCTGACCCGTTTCATATTCAAATGAAGCCTGGATGATGTTTTTTAATTTTTAGAATTTTTTTGCTTTTATTTTTTTATTTTCTAACTCGGGTCTGGTTCGAACGGATAGGAAGGAAATTTTTTTTCTACTCTATTTTTCGGCCTGTCCTAACCTGTTTCGTCTTGAACTGAAGCCCGGATGATGTTTTTTAATTTTTAGAATTTTTTTCCATTTTTTTTGAATTTTCTAACTGGGGTCGGATTCGAACGGATAGGAAAGAAATTTTTTTTATTCTCTATTTTTCGGCTTGTCTTCACCTGTTTCGTCTTGAAATGAAACCTGGATGATGTTTTTTAATTTTTAGAATTTTTTATGCATTTAGTTATGAATTTTCTAACTCGGATCTGTTTCGAACGGATACGAAGGAAATTGTTTTTGTTCTCTATTTTTCGGCCTGTCCTGACCCGTTTCGTCTTGAAATGAAGCCTGGATGATGTTTTTTAATTTTTAGAATTTTTTTGCATTTATTTTTGAATTTTCTAACTCGGGTCGGGTTCTAACGGATAGGAAGGAAATTCTTTTTGTTCTCTATTTTTCGGCCTGTCCTGACCCGTTTCGTCATAAAATGAAGCCTGGATGATGATTTTTAATTTTTAAAATTTTTTTGCATTTATTTTTGAATTTTCTAACTCGGGCCGGGTTCGAACGGATAGGAAGGAAATTATTTTTGTTCTCTATTTTTCGGTCTGTCCTGACCCGTTTCGTCTTGAAATGAAGCCTGGATGATGTTTTTTAATTTTTAGAATTTTTTTGCATTTATTTTTGAATTTTCTAACTCGGGTCGGGTTCGAACGGATAGGAATGAAATTTTTTTTGTTCTCTATTTTTCGGCCTGTCCTGACCCGTTTCATCTTCAAATGAATCCTGGATGATGTTTTTTAATTTTTAGAATTCTTTTGCATTTAGTTTTGAATTTTCTAACTCGGGTCGGGTTCGAACGGATAGGAAGGAAATTCTTTTTGTTCTCTATTTTTCGGCTTGTCCTAACCCATTTCGTTATGAAATGAAGCCTGGATGATGATTTTTAATTTTTAAAATTTTTTTGCATTTATTTTTGAATTTTCTAACTCGGGTCGGGTTCGAACGAATAGGAAAGAAATTATTTTTGTTCTCTATTTTTCGGTCTGTCCTGGCCCGTTTCGTCTTGAAATGAAGCTTGGGTGATGTTTTTTAATTTTTAGAATTTTTTTGCATTTATTTTTGAATTTTCTAACTCAGGTCTGGTTCGAACGGATAGGAAGGAAATTACTTTTGTTCTCTATTTTACGGCCTGTCCTGACCCGTTTCGTCTTGAAATGAAGCTTGGGTGATGTTTTTTAATTTTTAGAATTTTTTAACATTTATTTTTGAATTTTCTAACTCGGGTCGGGTGCGAACGGATAGGAAGAAAATATTTTTTTTTTCTCTATTTTTCGGCCTGTCCTGATCCGTTTCGTCTTGAAATGAAGCCTGGATGATGTCTTTTAATTTTTAGAATTTTTTTGTATTTCTTTTTAAATTTTCTAACTGGGGTCGGGTTCGAACGGATAAAAAAGAAAATTTTTTTATTCTCTATTTCTCGGCTTGTCTTCACCCGTTTCGTCTTGAAATTAAAGCTGGATGATGTTTTTTAATTTTTACAATTTTTTTTGCTTTTATTTTTTAATTTTCGAACTCGTGTCGGGTTCGAACGGATAGGAAGGAAATTCTTTTTGTTCTCTATTTTTCGGCTTGTCCTAACCCGTTTCGTCATGAAATGAAGCCTGGATGATAATTTTTAATTTTTAAAATTTTTTTGCATTTATTTTTGAATTTTCTAACTCGGGTCGGGTTCGAACGGGAAGGAAATTCTTTTTGTTCTCTATTTTTCGGCTTGTCCTAACACGTTTCGTCATGAAATGAAGCCTGGATGACGATTTTTAATTTTTAAAATTTTTTTGCATTTATTTTTGAATTTTCTAACTGGGGTCGGGTTTGAACGGATAGGAAAGAAATTTTTTTTATTCTCTTATTTTCGGCTTTTCTTCACCAGTTTCGTCTTGAAATGAAACCTGGATGATGTTTTTTAATTTTTAGAATTTTTTTTGCATTTAGTTTTGAATTTTCTTACTCGGGTCGGTTTCGAACGGATAGGAAGGAAATTTTTTTTGTCCTCTATTTTTGGGCCTGTCCTGGCCCGTTTCGTCTTGAAATGAAGCCTGGATGATGTTTTTTAATTTTTAGAATTTTTTTGCATTTATTTTCGAATTTTCTAACTCGGGTCGGGTTCGAACGGATAGGAAGGAAATTGTTTTTGTTCTCTATTTTTCGGCCTGTCCTGACCCGTTTCGTCTTGAAATGAAGCCTGGATGATTTTTTTTAATTTTTAGAATTTTTTTGCATTTATTTTCGAATTTTCTAACTCGGGTCTGGTTCGAACGGATAGGAAGGAAATTCTTTTTGTTCTCTATTTTTCGGCCTGTCCTGACCCGTTTCGTCATGAAATGAAGCCTGGATGATGATTTTTAATTTTTAAAATTTTTTTGCATTTATTTTTAAATTTTCTAACTCGGGTCGGGTTCGAACGGATAGGAAGGAAATTATTTTTGTTCTCTATTTTTCGGTCTGTCCTAGCCCGTTTCGTCTTGAAATGAAGCCTGGATGATGTTTTTTAATTCTTAGAATTTTTTTGCATTTATTTTTGAATTTTCTAACTCGGGTCGGGTTCGAACGGATAGGAATGAAATTTTTTTTGTTCTCTATTTTTCGGCCTGTCCTGACCCGTTTCATCTTCAAATGAATCCTGGATGATGTTTTTTAATTTTTAGAATTCTTTTGCATTTAGTTTTGAATTTTCTAACTCGGGTCGGGTTCGAACGGATAGGAAGGAAATTCTTTTTGTTCAATATTTTTCGGCTTGTCCTAACCCGTTTCGTCATGAAATGAAGCCTGGATGACGATTTTTAATTCTTAAAATTTTTTGCATTTATTTTTGAATTTTCTAACTAGGGTCGGGTTCAAACGGATAGGAAAGAAATTTTTTTTATTCTCTATTTTTCGGCTTTTCTTCACTAGTTTCGTCTTGAAATGAAACCTGGATGATGTTGTTTAATTTTTAGAATTTTTTTTGCATTTAGTTTTCAATTTTCTAACTCGGGTCGGTTTCGAACGGATAGGAAGGAATTTTTTTTTGTCCTCTATTTTTCGGCCTGTCCTGGCCCGTTTCGTCTTGAAATGAAGCCTGGAAGATGTTTTTTGATTTTTAGAATTTTTTTGCATTTATTTTCGAATTTTCGAACTCGGGTCTGTTTCGAACGGATAGGAAGGAAATTCTTTTTGTTCTCTATTTCTCGGCCTGTCCTGACCCGTTTCGTCTTGAAATGAAGCTTGGATGATGTTTTTTAATTTTTAGAATTTTTTGGCATTTATTTTCGAATTTTCTAACTCGGGTCTGGTTCGAACGGATAGGAATGAAATTTTTTTTGTTCTCTATTTTTTGGCCTGTCCTGACCCGTTTCATATTCAAATGAAGCCTGGATGATGTTTTTTAATTTTTAGAATTTTTTTGCTTTTATTTTTGTATTTTCTAACTCGGGTCTGGTTCGAACGGATAGGAAGGAAATTTTTTTTCTTCTCTATTTTTCGGCCTGTCCTAACCTGTTTCGTCTTGAACTGAAGCCTGGATGATGTTTTTTAATTTTTAGAATTTTTTTGCATTTATTTTTGAATTTTCTAACTCGGGTCGGGTTCGAACGGATAGGAATGAAATTTTTTTTGTTCTCTATTTTTCGGCCTGTCCTGACCCGTTTCATCTTCAAATGAATCCTGGATGATGTTTTTTAATTTTTAGAATTCTTTTGCATTTAGTTTTGAATTTTCTAACTCGGGTCGGGTTCGAACGGATAGGAAGGAAATTCTTTTTGTTCTCTATTTTTCGGCTTGTCCTAACCCGTTTCGTCATGAAATGAAGCCTGGATGACGATTTTTAATTTTTAAAATTTTTTGCATTTATTTTTGAATTTTCTAACTGGGGTCGGGTTCCAACGGATAGGAAAGAAATTTTTTTTGTTCTCTATTTTTCGGCTTTTCTTCACCAGTTTCGTCTTGAAATGAAACCTGGATGATGTTGTTTAATTTTTAGAATTTTTTTTGCATTTAGTTTTGAATTTTCTAACTCGGGTCGGTTTCGAACGGATAGGAAGGAATTTTTTTTTGTCCTCTATTTTTCGGCCTGTCCTGGCCCGTTTCGTCTTGAAATGAAGCCTGGAAGATGTTTTTTGATTTTTAGAATTTTTTTGCATTTATTTTCGAATTTTCTAACTCGGGTCTGTTTCGAACGGATAGGAAGGAAATTCTTTTTGTTCTCTATTTCTCGGCCTGTCCTGACCCGTTTCGTCTTGAAATGAAGCTTGGATGATGTTTTTTAATTTTTAGAATTTTTTGGCATTTATTTTCGAATTTTCTAACTCGGGTCTGGTTCGGACGGATAGGAATGAAATTTTTTTTGTTCTCTATTTTTTGGCCTGTCCTGACCCGTTTCATATTCAAATGAAGCCTGGATGATGTTTTTTAATTTTTAGAATTTTTTTGCTTTTATTTTTGTATTTTCTAACTCGGGTCTGGTTCGAACGGATAGGAAGGAAATTTTTTTTCTTCTCTATTTTTCGGCCTGTCCTAACCTGTTTAGTCCTGAACTGAAGCCCGGACGATGTTTTTTAATTTTTAGAATTTTTTTGCATTTCTTTTTGAATTTTCTAACTGGGGTCGGATTCGAACGGATAGGAAAGAAATTTTTTTTATTCTCTATTTTTCGTCTTGTCTTCACCTGTTTCGTCTTGAAATGAAACCTGGATGATGTTTTTTAATTTTTAGAATTTTTTATGCATTTAGTTATGAATTTTCTAACTCGGATCTGTTTCGAACGGATAGGAAGGAAATTGTTTTTGTTCTCTATTTTTCGGCCTGTCCTGACCCGTTTCGTCTTGAAATGAAGCCTGGATGATGTTTTTTAATTTTTAGAATTTTTTTGCATTTATTTTTGAATTTTCTAACTCGGGTCTGGTTCGAACGGATAGGAAGGAAATTCTTTTTGTTCTCTATTTTTCGGCCTGTCCTGACCCGTTTCGTCATAAAATGAAGCCTGGATGATGATTTTTAATTTTTAAAATTTTTTTGCATTTATTTTTGAATTTTCTTACTCGGGTCGGGTTCGAACGGATAGGAAGGAAATTATTTTTGTTCTCTATTTTTCGGTCTGTCCTGGCCCGTTTCGTCTTGAAATGAAGTCTCGATGATATTTTTTAATTTTTAGAATTTTTTTGCATTTATTTTTGAATTTTCTAACTCGGGTCTGTTTCGAACGGATAGGAAGGAAATTGTTTTTGTTCTCTATTTTTCGGCCTGTCCTGACCCTTTTCGTCTTGAAATGAAGCCTGGATGATGTTTTTTAATTTTTAGAATTTTTTTGCATTTATTTTTGAATTTTCTAACTCGGGTCTGGTTCGAACGGATAGGAAGGAAATTCTTTTTGTTCTCTATTTTTCGGCCTGTCCTGACCCGTTTCGTCATAAAATGAAGCCTGGATGATGTTTTTTAATTTTTAGAATTCTTTTGCATTTAGTTTTGAATTTTCTAACTCGGGTTGGGTTCGAACGGATAGGAAGGAAATTTTTTTTGTTCTCTATTTTTCGGCCTGTCCTGACCCGTTTCATCTTCGAATGAATCCTGGATGATGTTTTTTAATTTTTAGAATTCTTTTGCATTTAGTTTTGAATTTTCTAACTGGGGTCGGGTTCAAACGGATAGGAAAGAAATTTTTTTTATTCTCTATTTTTCGGCTTTTCTTCACTAGTTTCGTCTTGAAATGAAACCTGGATGATGTTGTTTAATTTTTAGAATTTTTTTTGCATTTAGTTTTGAATTTTCTAACTCGGGTCGGTTTCGAACGGATAGGAAGGAATTTTTTTTTGTCCTCTATTTTTCGGCCTGTCCTGGCCCGTTTCGTCTTGAAATGAAGCCTGGAAGATGTTTTTTGATTTTTAGAATTTTTTTGCATTTATTTTCGAATTTTCGAACTCGGGTCTGTTTCGAACGGATAGGAAGGAAATTCTTTTTGTTCTCTATTTCTCGGCCTGTCCTGACCCGTTTCGTCTTGAAATGAAGCTTGGATGATGTTTTTTAATTTTTAGAATTTTTTGGCATTTATTTTCGAATTTTCTAACTCGGGTCTGGTTCGAACGGATAGGAATGAAATTTTTTTTGTTCTCTGTTTTTTGGCCTGTCCTGACCCGTTTCATATTCAAATGAAGCCTGGATGATGTTTTTTAATTTTTAGAATTTTTTTGCTTTTATTTTTGTATTTTCTAACTCGGGTCTGGTTCGAACGGATAGGAAGGAAATTTTTTTTCTTCTCTATTTTTTGGCCTGTCCTAACCTGTTTCGTCTTGAACTGAAGCCCGGATGATGTTTTTTAATTTTTAGAATTTTTTTGCATTTCTTTTTGAATTTTCTAACTGGGGTCGGATTCGAACGGATAGGAAAGAAATTTTTTTTATTCTCTATTTTTCGGCTTGTCTTCACCTGTTTCGTCTTGAAATGAAACCTGGATGATGTTTTTTAATTTTTAGAATTTTTTATGCATTTAGTTATGAATTTTCTAACTCGGATCTGTTTCGAACGGATAGGAAGGAAATTGTTTTTGTTCTCTATTTTTCGGCCTGTCCTGACCCGTTTCGTCTTGAAATGAAGCCTGGATGATGTTTTTTAATTTTTAGAATTTTTTTGCATTTATTTTTGAATTTTCTAACTCGGGTCGGGTTCGAACGGATAGGAAGGAAATTCTTTTTGTTCTCTATTTTTCGGCCTGTCCTGACCCGTTTCGTCATAAAATGAAGCCTGGATGATGATTTTTAATTTTTAAAATTTTTTTGCATTTATTTTTGAATTTTCTAACTCGGGCCGGGTTCGAACGGATAGGAAGGAAATTATTTTTGTTCTCTATTTTTCGGTCTGTCCTGACCCGTTTCGTCTTGAAATGAAGCCTGGATGATGTTTTTTAATTTTTAGAATTTTTTTGCATTTATTTTTGAATTTTCTAACTCGGGTCGGGTTCGAACGGATAGGAATGAAATTTTTTTTGTTCTCTATTTTTCGGCCTGTCCTGACCCGTTTCATCTTCAAATGAATCCTGGATGATGTTTTTTAATTTTTAGAATTCTTTTGCATTTAGTTTTGAATTTTCTAACTCGGGTCGGGTTCGAACGGATAGGAAGGAAATTCTTTTTGTTCTCTATTTTTCGGCTTGTCCTAACCCGTTTCGTTATGAAATGAAGCCTGGATGATGATTTTTAATTTTTAAAATTTTTTTGCATTTATTTTTGAATTTTCTAACTCGGGTCGGGTTCGAACGTATAGGAAAGAAATTATTTTTTTTCTCTATTTTTCGGTCTGTCCTGGCCCGTTTCGTCTTGAAATGAAGCTTGGGTGATGTTTTTTAATTTTTAGAATTTTTTTGCATTTATTTTTGAATTTTCTAACTCAGGTCTGGTTCGAACGGATAGGAAGGAAATTACTTTTGTTCTCTATTTTACGGCCTGTCCTGACCCGTTTCGTCTTGAAATGAAGCTTGGGTGATGTTTTTTAATTTTTAGAATTTTTTAACATTTATTTTTGAATTTTCTAACTCGGGTCGGGTGCGAACGGATAGGAAGAAAATATTTTTTTTTTCTCTATTTTTCGGCCTGTCCTGATCCGTTTCGTCTTGAAATGAAGCCTGGATGATGTCTTTTAATTTTTAGAATTTTTTTGTATTTCTTTTTAAATTTTCTAACTGGGGTCGGGTTCGAACGGATAAAAAAGAAAATTTTTTTATTCTCTATTTCTCGGCTTGTCTTCACCCGTTTCGTCTTGAAATTAAAGCTGGATGATATTTTTTAATTTTTACAATTTTTTTTGCTTTTATTTTTTAATTTTCAAACTCGGGTCGGGTTCGAACGGATAGGAAGGAAATTCTTTTTGTTCTCTATTTTTCGGCTTGTCCTAACCCGTTTCGTCATGAAATGAAGCCTGGATGATAATTTTTAATTTTTAAAATTTTTTTGCATTTATTTTTGAATTTTCTAACTCGGGTCGGGTTCGAACGGGAAGGAAATTCTTTTTGTTCTCTATTTTTCGGCTTGTCCTAACACGTTTTGTCATGAAATGAAGCCTGGATGACGATTTTTAATTTTTAAAATTTTTTTGCATTTATTTTTTAATTTTCTAACTGGGGTCGGGTTTGAACGGATAGGAAAGAAATTTTTTTTATTCTCTTATTTTCGGCTTTTCTTCACCAGTTTCGTCTTGAAATGAAACCTGGATGATGTTTTTTAATTTTTAGAATTTTTTTTGCATTTAGTTTTGAATTTTCTGACTGGGGTCGGTTTCGAACGGATAGGAAGGAAATTTTTTTTGTCCTCTATTTTTCGGCCTGTCCTGGCCCGTTTCGTCTTGAAATGAAGCCTGGATGATGTTTTTTAATTTTTAGAATTTTTTTGCGTTTATTTTCGAATTTTCTAACTCGGGTCTATTTCGAACGGATAGGAAGGAAATTCTTTTTGTTCTCTATTTTTCGGCCTGTCCTGACCCGTGTCGTCTTGAAATGAAGCTTGGATGATGTTTTTTAATTTTTAGAATTTTTTAGCATTTATTTTCGAATTTTCTAACTCGGGTCTGGTTCGAACGGATAGGAATGAAATTTTTTTTGTTCACTATTTTTTGGCCTGTCCTGACCCTTTTCATATTCAAAAGAAGCCTGGATGATGTTTTTTAATTTTTAGAATTTTTTTGCTTTTATTTTTGTATTTTCTAACTCGGGTCTGGTTCGAACGGATTGGAAGGAAATTTTTTTTCTACTCTATTTTTCGGCCAGTCCTAACCTGTTTCGTCTTGAAATGAAGCCTGAATGATGTTTTTTAATTTTTAGAATTTTTTTGCATTTCTTTTTGAATTTTCTAACTGGGGTCGGATTCGAACGAATATGAAAGAAATTTTTTTTATTCTCCATTTTTCGGCTTGTCTTCACCTGTTTCGTCTTGAAATGAAACCCGGATGATGTTTTTTAATTTTTAGAATTTTTTTGCATTTATTTTCGAATTTTCTAACTCGGGTCTGGTTCGAACGGATAGGAAGGAAATTCTTTTTGTTCTCTATTTTTCGGCCTGTCCTGACCCGTTTCGTTATGAAATGAAGCCTGGATGATGATTTTTAATTTTTAAAATTTTTTTGCATTTATTTTTGAATTTTCTAACTCGGGTCGGGTTCGAACGGATTGGAAGGAAATTATTTTTGTTCTCTATTTTTCGGTCTGTCCTGGCTCGTTTCGTCTTGAAATGAAGCCTGGATGATGTTTTTTTATTTTTAGAATTTTTTTGCATTTCTTTTTGAATTTTCTAACTGGGGTCGGATTCGAACGGATAGGAAAGAAATTTTTTTTATTCTCTATTTTTCGGCTTGTCTTCACCTGTTTCGTCTTGAAATGAAACCTGGATGATGTTTTTTAATTTTTAGAATTTTTTATGCATTTAGTTTTGAATTTTCTAACTCGGATCTGTTTCGAACGGATAGGAAGGAAATTGTTTTTGTTCTCTATTTTTCGGCCTGTCCTGACCCGTTTCGTCTTGAAATGAAGCCTGGATGATGTTTTTTAATTTTTAGAATTTTTTTGCATTTATTTTCGAATTTTCTAACTCGGGTCTGGTTCGAACGGATAGGAAGGAAATTCTTTTTGTTCTCTATTTTTCGGCCTGTCCTGACCCGTTTCGTCATAAAATGAAGCCTGGATGATGATTTTTAATTTTTAAAATTTTTTTGCATTTATTTTTGAATTTTCTAACTCGGGTCGGGTTCGAACGGATAGAAAGGAAATTATTTTTGTTCTCTATTTTTCGGTCTGTCCTGGCCCGTTTCGTCTTGAAATGAAGTCTGGATGATGTTTTTTAATTTTTAGAATTTTTTTGCATTTATTTTTGAATTTTCTAACTCGGGTCGGGTTCGAACGGATAGGAATGAAATTTTTTTTGTTCTCTATTTTTCGGCCTGTCCTGACCCGTTTCATCTTCAAATGAATCCTGGATGATGTTTTTTAATTTTTAGAATTCTTTTGCATTTAGTTTTGAATTTTCTAACTCGGGTCGGGTTCGAACGGATAGGAAGGAAATTCTTTTTGTTCTCTATTTTTCGGCTTGTCCTAACCCGTTTCGTCATGAAATGAAGCCTGGATGATGATTTTTAATTTTTAAAATTTTTTGCATTTATTTTTGAATTTTCTAACTCGGGTCGGGTTCGAACGAAAAGGAAAGAAATTATTTTGTTCTCTATTTTTCGGTCTGTCCTAGCCCGTTTCGTCTTGAAATGAAGCTTGGGTGATGTTTTTTAATTTTTAGAATTTTTTTGCATTTATTTTTGAATTTTCTAACTCAGGTCTGGTTCGAACGGATAGGAAGGAAATTACTTTTGTTCTCTATTTTACGGCCTGTCCTGACCCGTTTCGTCTTGAAATGAAGCTTGGGTGATGTTTTTTAATTTTTAGAAATTTTTAACATTTATTTTTGAATTTTCTAACTCGGGTCGGGTGCGAACGGATAGGAAGAAAATATTTTTTTTTTCTCTATTTTTCGGCCTGTCCTGATCCGTTTCGTCTTGAAATGAAGCCTGGATGATGTCTTTTAATTTTTAGAATTTTTTTGTATTTCTTTTTAAATTTTCTAACTGGGGTCGGGTTCGAACGGATAAAAAAGAAAATTTTCTTATTCTCTATTTCTCGGCTTGTCTTCACCCGTTTCGTCTTGAAATTAAAGCTGGATGATGTTTTTTAATTTTTAGAATTTTTTTTGCATTTATTTTTGAATTTTCAAACTCGGGTCGGGTTCGAACGGATAGGAAGGAAATTCTTTTTGTTCTCTATTTTTCGGCTTGTCCTAACCCGTTTCGTCATGAAATGAAGCCTGGATGATGATTTTTAATTTTTAAAATTTTTTTGCATTTATTTTTGAATTTTCTAACTCGGGTCGCGTTCGAACGGGAAGAAAATTCTTTTTGTTCTCTATTTTTCGGCTTGTCCTAACCCGTGTCGTCATGAAATGAAGCCTGGATGATGATTTTTAATTTTTAAAATTTTTTTCTATTTATTTTTGAATTTTCTAACTCGGGTCGGGTTCGAACGGATAGGAAAGAAATTATTTTTGTTCTCTATTTTTCGGTCTGTCCTGGCCCGTTTCGTCTTGAAATGAAGCCTGGGTGATGTTTTTTAATTTTTAGATTTTTTTTGCATTTATTTTTGAATTTTCTAACTCAGGTCTGGTTCGAACGGATAGGAGTGAAATTAGTTTTGTTCTCTATTTTACGGCCTGTCCTGACCCGTTTCGTCTTGAAATGAAGCTTGGGTGATGTTTTTTAATTTTTAGAATTTTTTAACATTTATTTTTGAATTTTCTAACTCGGGTCGGGTGCGAACGGATAGGAAGGAAATATTTTTTTTTTCTCTATTTTTCGGCTTTTTCTGATCCGTTTCGTCTTGAAATGAAGCCTGGATGATGACTTTTAATTTTTAGAATTTTTTTGTATTTCTTTTTAAATTTTCTAACTGGGGTCGGGTTCGAACGGATAAAAAAGAAAATTTTTTTATTCTCTATTTCTCGGCTTGTCTTCACCCGTTTCGTCTTGAAATTAAAGCTGGATGATGTTTTTTAATTTTTAGAATTTTTTTTGCATTTATTTTTGAATTTTCAAACTCGGGTCGGGTTCGAACGGATAGGAAGGAAATTCTTTTTGTTCTCTATTTTTCGGCTTGTCCAAACCCGTTTCGTCATGAAATGAAGCCTGGATGATGATTTTTAATTTTTAAAATTTTTTTGCATTTATTTTTGAATTTTCTAACTCGGGTCGGGTTCGAACGGGAAGGAAATTCTTTTTGTTCTCTATTTTTCGGCTTGTCCTAACCCGTTTCGTCATGAAATGAAGTCTGGATGATGATTTTTAATTTTTAAAATTTTTTTGCATTTATTTTTGAATTTTCTAACTCGGGTCGGGTTCGAACGGATAGGAAAGAAATTATTTTTGTTCTCTATTTTTCGGTCTGTCCTGGCCCGTTTCGTCTTGAAATGAAGCTTGGGTGATGTTTTTTAATTTTTAGATTTTTTTTGCATTTATTTTTGAATTTTCTAACTCAGGTCTGGTTCGAACGGATAGGAGGGAAATTACTTTTGTTCTCTATTTTACGGCCTGTCCTGACCCGTTTCGTCTTGAAATGAAGCTTGGGTGATGTTTTTTAATTTTTAGAATTTTTAAACATTTATTTTTGAATTTTCTAACTCGGGTCAGGTGCGAACGGATAGGAAGGAAATATTTTTTTTTTTCTCTATTTTTCGGCTTTTTCTGACCCGTTTCGTCTTGAAATGAAGCCTGGATGATGTTTTTTAATTTTTATAATTTTTTTTGCATTTATTTTCGAATATTCTAACTCAGGTCTGGTTCGAACGGACTGGAATGAAATTTTTTTTGTTCTCTATTTTTTGACCTGTCCTGACCCGTTTCATATTCAAATGAAGCTTGGATGATGTTTTTTAATTTTTAGAATTTTTTTGCTTTTATTTTTGTATTTTCTAACTCGGGACGGGTTCGAACGGATAGGAAGGAAATTTTTTTTGTTCTCTATTTCTCGGCCTGTCCGGACCTGTTTCGTCTTGAAATGAAGCCTGGATGATGTTTTTTAATTTTTAGAATTTTTTTTGCATTTCTTTTTGAATTTTCTAACTGGGGTCGGGTTCGAACGGATAGGAAAGAAATTTTTTTTATTCTCTATTTTTCGGCCAGTCTTCACCCGTTTCGTCTTGAAATGAAGCCTGGATGATGTTTTTTAATTTTTAAAATTTTTTTGCATTTATTTTCGAATTTTCTATCTCGGGTCTGGTTCGAACGGATAGGAAGGAAATTCTTTTTGTTCTCTATTTTTCGGCCTGTCCTGACCCGTTTCGTCATGAAATGAAGCCTGGATGATGATTTTCAACTTTTAGAATTTTTTTACATCTATTTTTGAATTTTCTATCTCGGGTCGGGTTCGAACGGGTAGGAATGAAATATTTTTTTTCTCTCTATTTTTCGTCCTGTCCTGATCCGTTTCGTTTTGAAATGAAGCCTAGATGATGTCTTTTAATTTTTAGAATTTTTTTGCATTTCTTTTTAAATTTTCTAACTGGGGTCAGGTTCGAAAGGATAGGAAAGAAATTTTTTTTATTCTCTATTTTTCGGCTTGTCTTCACCCGTTTCGTCTTTAAATGAAACCTGGATGATGTTTTCTAATTTTTAGAATTTTTTTGCATTTAGTTTTGAATTTTCTAACTCGGGTCGGTTTCGAACGGATAGGAAGGAAATTTTTTTTGTTCTTTATTTTTCGGCCTGTCCTGATCCGTTTCGTCTTGAAATGAAGCCTGGAGGATGATTTTTAATTTTTAAAATTTTTTTGCATTTATTTTCGAATTTTCTATCTCGGGTCCGGTTCGAACGGATAGGAAGAAAATTTTTTTTTGTTCTCTATTTTTCGGCCAGTCCTGACCCGTTTCGTCATGAAATGAAGCCTGGATTATAATTTTTAACCTTTAGAATTTTTTTAAATTTATTTTTGAATTGTCTAACTCGGGTCGGGTTCGAACGGATTGGAAGGAAATATTTTTTTTTCTCTATTTTTCAGCCTGTTCTGATCCGTTTCATCTTGAAATGAAGCCTGGATGATGTCTTTTAGTTTTTACAATTTTTTTGCATTTCTTTTTAAATTTTCTAACTGGGGTCGGGTTCGAACGGATAGGAAAGAAATTATTTTTGTTCTCTATTTTTCGGTCTGTCCTGGCCCGTTTCGTCTTGAAATGAAGCCTGGGTGATTTTTTAAATTTTTAGAATTTTTTTGCATTTATTTTTGAATTTTCTAACTCAGGTCTGGTTCGAACGGATAGGAAGGAAATTACTTTTGTTCTCTATTTTTCGGCCTATCCTGACCCGTTTCATCTTCAAATGAATCCTGGATGATGTTTTTTAATTTTTAGAATTCTTTTGCATTTAGTTTTGAATTTTCTAACTCGGGTCGGGTTCGAACGGATAGGAAGGAAATTCTTTTTGTTCTCTATTTTTCGGCTTGTCCTAACCCGTTTCGTCATGAAATGAAGCCTGGATAATGATTTTTAATTTTTAAAATTTTTTTGCATTTATTTTTGAATTTTCTAACTCGGGTCGGGTTCGAACGGATAGGAAAGAAATTATTTTTGTTCTCTATTTTTCGGTCTGTCCTGGCCCGTTTCGTCTTGAAATGAAGCCTGCGTGATGCTTTTTAATTTTTAGAATTTTTTTGCATTTATTTTTGAATTTTCTAACTCAGGTCTGGTTCGAACGGATAGGAAGGAAATTACTTTTGTTCTCTATTTTACGGCCTGTCCTGACCCGTTTCGTCTTGAAATGAAGCTTGGGTGATGTTTTTTAATTTTTAGAATTTTTTAACATTTATTTTTGAATTTTCTAACTCGGGTCGGGTGCGAACGGATAGGATGGAAATATTTTTTTTTCTCTATTTTTCGGCCTGTCCTGATCTGTTTCGTCATGAAATGAAGCCTGGATGATGTCTTTTAATTTTTAGAATTTTTTTGTATTTCTTTTTAAATTTTCTAACAGGGGTCGGGAACGAACGGATAAGAAAGAAAATTTTTTTATTCTCTATTTCTCGGCTTGTCTTCACCCGTTTCGTCTTGAAATTAAAGCTGGATGATGTTTTTTAATTTTTAGAATTTTTTTTGCATTTATTTTTGAATTTTCAAACTCGGGTCGGGTTCGAACGGATAGGAAGTAAATTTTTTTTGTTCTCTATTTTTCGGCCTGTCCTGACCCGTTTCGTCTTGAACTGAAGCCTGGATGATGTTTTTTAATTTTTAGAATTTTTTTGCATTTATTTTCGAATTTTCTAACTCGGGTCTGGTTCGAACGGATAGGAAGGAAATTCTTTTTGTTCTCTATTTTTCGGCCTGTCCTGACCCGTTTCGTCATGAAATGAAGCCTGGATGATGATTTTTAATTTTTAAAATTTTTTTACATTTATTTTTGAATTTTCTAACTCGGGTCGGGTTCGAACGGATAGGAAGGAAATTATTTTTGTTCTCTATTTTTCGGTCTGTCCTGGCCCGTTTCGTCTTGAAATGAAGCCTGGATGCTGTTTTTTAATTTTTAGAATTTTTTTGCATTTATTTTTGAATTTTCTAACTCGGGTCGGGTTCGAACGGATAGGAATGAAATTTTTTTTGTTTTCTATTTTTCGGCCTGTCCTGACCAGTTTTATCTTCAAATGAATCCTGGATGATGTTTTTTAATTTTTAGAATTCTTTTGCATTTAGTTTTGAATTTTCTAACTCGGGTCGAGTTCGAACGGATAGGAAGGAAATTCTTTTTGTTCTCTATTTTTCGGCTTGACCTAGCCCGTTTCGTCATGAAATGATGCCTGGATGATGATTTTTAATTTTTAAAATTTTTTTGCATTTATTTTTGAATTTTCTAACTCGGGTCGGGTTCGAACGGATAGGAAAGAAATTATTTTTGTTCTCTATTTTTCGGTCTGTCCTGGCCCGTTTCGTCTTGTAATGAAGCGTGGGTGATGTTTTTTAATTTTTAGAATTTTTTAACATTTATTTTTGAATATTCTAACTCGGGTCGGGTGCGAACGGATAGGAAGGAAATATTTTTTTTTTCTCTATTTTTCGGCTTTTTCTGATCCGTTTCGTCTTGAAATGAAGCCTGGATGATGACTTTTAATTTTTAGAATTTTTTTGTATTTCTTTTTAAATTTTCTAACTGGGGTCGGGTTCGAACGGATAAAAAAGAAAATTTTTTTATTCTCTATTTCTCGGCTTGTCTTCACCCGTTTCGTCTTGAAATTAAAGCTGGATGATGTTTTTTAATTTTTAGAATTTTTTTTGCATTTATTTTTGAATTTTCAAACTCGGGTCGGGTTCGAACGGATAGGAAGGAAATTCTTTTTGTTCTCTATTTTTCGGCTTGTCCTAACCCGTTTCGTCATGAAATGAAGCCTGGATGATGATTTTTAATTTTTAAAATTTTTTTGCATTTATTTTTGAATTTTCTAACTCGGGTCGGGTTCGAACGGGAAGGAAATTCTTTTTGTTCTCTATTTTTCGGCTTGTCCTAACCCGTTTCGTCATGAAATGAAGTCTGGATGATGATTTTTAATTTTTAAAATTTTTTTGCATTTATTTTTGAATTTTCTAACTCGGGTCGGGTTCGAACGGATAGGAAAGAAATTATTTTTGTTCTCTATTTTTCGGTCTGTCCTGGCCCGTTTCGTCTTGAAATGAAGCTTGGGTGATGTTTTTTAATTTTTAGATTTTTTTTGCATTTATTTTTGAATTTTCTAACTCAGGTCTGGTTCGAACGGATAGGAGGGAAATTACTTTTGTTCTCTATTTTACGGCCTGTCCTGACCCGTTTCGTCTTGAAATGAAGCTTGGGTGATGTTTTTTAATTTTTAGAATTTTTTAACATTTATTTTTGAATTTTCTAACTCGGGTCGGGTGCGAACGGATAGGAAGGAAATATTTTTTTTTTCTCTATTTTTCGGCTTTTTCTGTCCCGTTTCGTCTTGAAATGAAGCCTGGATGATGTTTTTTAATTTTTATAATTTTTTTTGCATTTATTTTCGAATATTCTAACTCAGGTCTGGTTCGAACGGACTGGAATGAAATTTTTTTTGTTCTCTATTTTTTGGCCTGTCCTGACCCGTTTCATATTCAAATGAAGCTTGGATGATGTTTTTTAATTTTTAGAATTTTTTTGCTTTTATTTTTGTATTTTCTAACTCGGGACGGGTTCGAACGGATAGGAAGGAAATTTTTTTTGTTCTCTATTTCTAGGCCTGTCCGGACCTGTTTCGTCTTGAAATGAAGCCTGGATGATATTTTTAATTTTTAGAATTTTTTTTGCATTTCTTTTTGAATTTTCTAACTGGGGTCGGGTTCGAACGGATAGGAAAGAAATTTTTTTTATTCTCTATTTTTCGGCCAGTCTTCACCCGTTTCGTCTTGAAATGAAGCCTGGATGATGTTTTTTAATTTTTAAAATTTTTTTGCATTTATTTTCGAATTTTCTATCTCGGGTCTGGTTCGAACGGATAGGAAGGAAATTCTTTTTGTTCTCTATTTTTCGGCCTGTCCTGACCCGTTTCGTCATGAAATGAAGCCTGGATGATGATTTTCAACTTTTAGAATTTTTTTACATCTATTTTTGAATTTTCTATCTCGGGTCGGGTTCGAACGGGTAGGAATGAAATATTTTTTTTCTCTCTATTTTTCGTCCTGTCCTGATCCGTTTCGTTTTGAAATGAAGCCTAGATGATGTCTTTTAATTTTTAGAATTTTTTTGCATTTCTTTTTAAATTTTCTAACTGGGGTCAGGTTCGAAAGGATAGGAAAGAAATTTTTTTTATTCTCTATTTTTCGGCTTGTCTTCACCCGTTTCGTCTTTAAATGAAACCTGGATGATGTTTTCTAATTTTTAGAATTTTTTTGCATTTAGTTTTGAATTTTCTAACTCGGGTCGGTTTCGAACGGATAGGGAGGAAATTTTTTTTGTTCTTTATTTTTCGGCCTGTCCTGATCCGTTTCGTCTTGAAATGAAGCCTGGAGGATGATTTTTAATTTTTAAAATTTTTTTGCATTTATTTTCGAATTTTCTATCTCGGGTCCGGTTCGAACGGATAGGAAGAAAATTTTTTTTTGTTCTCTATTTTTCGGCCAGTCCTGACCCGTTTCGTCATGAAATGAAGCCTGGATTATAATTTTTAACCTTTAGAATTTTTTTAAATTTATTTTTGAATTGTCTAACTCGGGTCGGGTTCGAACGGATTGGAAGGAAATATTTTTTTTTTCTCTATTTTTCAGCCTGTTCTGATCCGTTTCATCTTGAAATGAAGCCTGGATGATGTCTTTTAGTTTTTACAATTTTTTTGCATTTCTTTTTAAATTTTCTAACTGGGGTCGGGTTCGAACGGATAGGAAAGAAATTATTTTTGTTCTCTATTTTTCGGTCTGTCCTGGCCCGTTTCGTCTTGAAATGAAGCCTGGGTGATTTTTAAAATTTTTAGAATTTTTTTGCATTTATTTTTGAATTTTCTAACTCAGGTCTGGTTCGAACGGATAGGAAGGAAATTACTTTTGTTCTCTATTTTACGGCCTGTCCTGACCCGTTTCTTCTTGAAATGAAGCTTGGGTGATGTTTTTTAATTTTTAGAATTTTTTAACATTTATTTTTGAATTTTCTAACTCGGGTCGGGTGCTAACGGATAGGAAGGAAATATTTTTTTTTCTCTATTTTTCGGCTTTTTCTGATCCGTTTCATCTTGAAATGAAGCCTGGATGATGTCTTTTAATTTTTAGAATTTTTTTGTATTTCTTTTTCAATTTTCTAACTGGGGTCGGGTTCGAACGGATAAAAAAGAAATTTTTTTTATTCTCTATTTCTCGGCTTGTCTTCACCCGTTTCGTCTTGAAATTAAAGCTGGATGATGTTTTTTAATTTTTAGAATTTTTTTTGCATTTATTTTTGAATTTTCAAACTCGGGTCGGGTTCGAACGGATAGGAAGTAAATTTTTTTTGTTCTCTATTTTTCGGCCTGTCTTGACCCGTTTCGTCTTGAAATGAAGCCTGGATGATGTTTTTTATTTTTTAGAATTTTTTGGCATTTATTTTCGAATTTTTTAACTCGGGTCTGGTCCGAACGGATGGGAATGAAATTTTTTTTGTTGTCTATTTCTAACTCGGGTTCGAACGGGTAGGAATGAAATATTTTTTTTCTCTTTATTTTTCGGCCTGTCCTGATCCGTTTCGTTTTGAAATGAAGCCTGGATGATGTCTTTTAATTTTTAGAATTTTTTTGCATTTCTTTTTAAATTTTCTAACTGGGGTCGGGATCGAACGAATAGGAAAGAAATTTTTCTTATTCTCTATTTTTCGGCTTGTCTTCACCCGTTTCGTCTTTAAATGAAACCTGGATGATGTTTTCTAATTTTTAGAATTTTTTTGCATTTAGTTTTGAATTTTCTAACTCGGGTCGGTTTCGAACGGATAGGGGGGAAATTTTTTTTGTTCTCTATTTTTCGGCCTGTCCTGACCCGTTTCGTCTTGAAATGAAGCCTGGACGATGATTTTTAATTTTTAAAAATTTTTTGCATTTATTTTCGAATTTTCTATCTCGGGTCCGGTTCGAACGGATAGGAAGAAAATTTTTTTTTGTTATCTATTTTTCGGCCAGTCCTGACCCGTTTCGTCATGAAATGAAGCCTGGATTATAATTTTTAACTTTTAGAATTTTTTTAAATTTATTTTTGAATTGTCTAACTCGGGTCGGGTCCGAACGGATAGGAAGGAAATATTTTTTTTTTCTCTATTTTTCAGCCTGTCCTGATCCGTTTCATCTTGAAATGAAGCCTGGATGATGTCTTTTAATTTTTAGAATTTTTTTGCATTTCTTTTTAAATTTTCTAATTGGGGTCGGGTTCGAACGGATAGGAAAGAAATTTTTTTATTCTCTATTTTTCGACCTGTCTTCACCCGTTTCATCTTGAAATTAAAGCTGGATTATGTTTTTTAATTTTTATAGTTTTTTTTGCATTTATTTTTGAATTTTCTAACTCGGGTCGGGTTCGAACGGATTGGAAGGAAATTCTTTTTGTTCTCAATTTTTCGGCTTGTCCTAACTCGTTTCGTCATGAAATGAAGCCTGGATGATGATTTTTAATTTTTAAAATTTTTTTGCATTTATTTTTGAATTTTCTAACTCGGGTCGGGTTCGAACGGATAGGAAAGAAATTATTTTTGTTCTCTATTTTTCGGTCTGTCCTGGCCCGTTTCGTCTTGAAATGAAGCCTGGGTGATGTTTTTTAATTTTTAGAATTTTTTTGCATTTATTTTTGAATTTTCTAACTCAGGTCTGGTTCGAACGGATAGGAAAGAAATTACTTTTGTTCTCAATTTTACGGCCTGTCCTGACCCGTTTCGTCCTGAAATGAAGCTTGGGTGATGTTTTTTAATTTTTAGAATTTTTTAACATTTATTTTTGAATTTTCTAACTCGGGTCGGGTGCGAACGGATAGGAAGGAAATATTTTTTTTTTCTCTATTTTTCGGGTTTTTCTGATCCGTTTCGTCTTGAAATGAAGCCTGGATGATGTCTTTTAATTTTTAGAATTTTTTTGTATTTCTTTTTAAATTTTCTAACTGGGGTCGGGTTCGAACGGATAAAAAAGAAAATTTTTTTATTCTCTATTTCTCGGCTTGTCTTCACCCGTTTCGTCTTGAAATTAAAGCTGGATGATGTTTTGTAATTTTTAGAATTTTTTTTTGCATTTATTTTTTTATTTTCAAACTCGGGTCGGGTTCGAACGGATAGGAAGTAAATTTTTTTTGTTCTCTATGTTTCGGCCTGTCCTGACCCGTTTCATCTTGAAATGAAGCCTGGATGATGTTTTTTAATTTTTATAATTTTTTTTGCATTTATTTTCGAATATTCTAACTCGGGTCTGGTTCGAACGGACTGGAATGAAATTTTTTTTGTTCTCTATTTTTTGACCTGTCCTGACCCGTTTCATATTCAAATGAAGCTTGGATGATGTTTTTTAATTTTTAGAATTTTTTTGCTTTTATTTTTGTATTTTCTAACTCGGGACGGGTTCGAACGGATAGGAATGAAATTTTTTTTTGTTCTCTATTTCTCGGCCTGTCCGGACCTGTTTCGTCTTGAAATGAAGCCTGGATGATGTTTTTTAATTTTTAGAATTTTTTTTGCATTTCTTTATGAATTTTCTAACTGGGGTCGGGTTCGAACGGATAGGAAAGAAATTTTTTTTATTCCCTATTTTTCGGCCAGTCTTCATCCGTTTCGTCTTGAAATGAAGCCTGGATGATGATTTTTAATTTTTAAAATTTTTTTGCATTTATTTTTGAATTTTCTAACTCGGGTCGGGTTCGAACGGATAGGAAAGAAATTGTTTTTGTTCTCTATTTTTCGGTCTGTCCTGGCCCGTTTCGTCTTGAAATGAAGCCTGGGTGATGTTTTTTAATTTTTAGAATTTTTTTGCATTTATTTTTGAATTTTGTAACTCAGGTCTGGTTCGAACGGATAGGAAAGAAATTACTTTTGTTCTCTATTTTACGGCCTGTCCTGACCCGTTTCGTCTTGAAATGAAGCTTGGGTGATGTTTTTCAATTTTTAGAATTTTTTAACATTTATTTTTGTATTTTCTAACTCGGGTCGGGTGCGAACGGATAGGAAGGAAATATTTTTTTTTTCTCTATTTTTTGGGTTTTTCTGATCCGTTTCGTCTTGAAATGAAGCCTGGATGATGCCTTTTAATTTTTAGAATTTTTTTGCATTTCTTTTTAAATTTTCTAACTGGGGTCGGGTTCGAACGGATAAAAAAGAAAATTTTTTTATTCTCTATTTCTCGGCTTGTCTTCACCCGTTTCGTCTTGAAATTAAAGCTGGATGATGTTTTTTAATTTTTAGAATTTTTTTTGCATTTATTTTTTAATTTTCAAACTCGGGTCGGGTTCGAACGGATAGGAAGTAAATTTTTTTTGTTCTCTATGTTTCGGCCTGTCCTGACCCGTTTCATCTTGAAATGAAGCCTGGATGATGTTTTTTAATTTTTATAATTTTTTTTGCATTTATTTTCGAATATTCTAACTCGGGTCTGGTTCGAACGGATAGGAAGGAAATTCTTTTTGTTCTCTATTTTTCGGCCTGTCCTGACCCGGTTCGTCATGAAATGAAACCTGGATGATGATTTTTAATTTTTAAAATTTTTTTGCATTTATTTTTGAATTTTCTAACTCGGGTTGGGTTCGAACGGATAGGAAGGAAATTATTTTTGTTCTCTATTTTTCGGCCTGTCCTGACCCGGTTCGTCATGAAATGAAACCTGGATGATGATTTTTAATTTTTAAAATTTTTTTGCATTTATTTTTGAATTTTCTAACTCGGGTCGGGTTCGAACGGATAGGAAGGAAATTATTTTTGTTCTCTATTTTTCGGCCTGTCCTGACCCGGTTCGTCATGAAATGAAACCTGGATGATGATTTTTAATTTTTAAAATTTTTTTGCATTTATTTTTGAATTTTCTAACTCGGGTCGGGTTCGAACGGATAGGAAGGAAATTATTTTTGTTCTCTATTTTTCGGTCTGTCCTGGCCCGTTTCATCTTGAAATGAAGCCTGGATGATGTTTTTTAATTTTTAGAATTTTTTTGCATTTATTTTTGAATTTTCTAACTCGGGTCGGGTTCGAACGGATAGGAATGAAATTTTTTTTGTTCTCTATTTTTCGGCCTATCCTGACCCGTTTCATCTTCAAATGAATCCTGGATGATGTTTTTTAATTTTTAGAATTCTTTTGCATTTAGTTTTGAATTTTCTAACTCGGGTCGGGTTCGAACGGATAGGAAGGAAATTCTTTTTGTTCTCTATTTTTCGGCTTGTCCTAACCCGTTTCGTCATGAAATGAAGCCTGGATAATGATTTTTAATTTTTAAAATTTTTTTGCATTTATTTTTGAATTTTCTAACTCGGGTCGGGTTCGAACGGATAGGAAAGAAATTATTTTTGTTCTCTATTTTTCGTTCTGTCCTGGCCCGTTTCGTCTTGAAATGAAGCCTGCGTGATGCTTTTTAATTTTTAGAATTTTTTTGCATTTATTTTTGAATTTTCTAACTCAGGTCTGGTTCGAACGGATAGGAAGGAAATTACTTTTGTTCTCTATTTTACGGCCTGTCCTGACCCGTTTCGTCTTGAAATGAAGCTTGGGTGATGTTTTTTAATTTTTAGAATTTTTTAACATTTATTTTTGAATTTTCTAACTCGGGTCGGGTGCGAACGGATAGGAAGGAAATATTTTTTTTTTCTCTATTTTTCGGCATGTCCTGATCTGTTTCGTCATGAAATGAAGCCTGGATGATGTCTTTTAATTTTTAGAATTTTTTTGTATTTCTTTTTAAATTTTCTAACAGGGGTCGGGAACGAACGGATAAGAAAGAAAATTTTTTTATTCTCTATTTCTCGGCTTGTCTTCACCCGTTTCGTCTTGAAATTAAAGCTGGATGATGTTTTTTAATTTTTAGAATTTTTTTTGCATTTATTTTTGAATTTTCAAACTCGGGTCGGGTTCGAACGGATAGGAAGTAAATTTTTTTTGTTCTCTATTTTTCGGCCTGTCCTAACCCGTTTCGTCTTGAACTGAAGCCTGGATGATGTTTTTTAATTTTTAGAATTTTTTTGCATTTATTTTCGAATTTTCTAACTCGGGTCTGGTTCGAACGGATAGGAAGGAAATTCTTTTTGTTCTCTATTTTTCGGCCTGTCCTGACCCGTTTCGTCATGAAATGAAGCCTGGATGATGATTTTTAATTTTTAAAATTTTTTTGCATTTATTTTTGAATTTTCTAACTCGGATCGGGTTCGAACGGATAGGAAGGAAATTATTTTTGTTCTCTATTTTTCGGTCTGTCCTGGCCCGTTTCGTCTTGAAATGAAGCCTGGATGCTGTTTTTTAATTTTTAGAATTTTTTTGCATTTATTTTTGAATTTTCTAACTCGGGTCGGGTTCGAACGGATAGGAAAGAAATTATTTTTGTTCTCTATTTTTTGGTCTGTCCTGGCCCGTTTCGTCTTGAAATGAAGCCTGGGTGATGTTTTTTAATTTTTAGAATTTTTTTGCATTTATTTTTGAATTTTCTAACTCAGGTCTGGTTCGAACGGATAGGAAAGAAATTACTTTTGTTCTCTATTTTACGGCCTGTCCTGACCCGTTTCGTCCTGAAATGAAGCTTGGGTGATGTTTTTTAATTTTTAGAATTTTTTAACATTTATTTTTGAATTTTCTAACTCGGGTCGGGTGCGAACGGATAGGAAGGAAATATTTTTTTTTTCTCTATTTTTCGGGTTTTTCTGATCCGTTTCGTCTTGAAATGAAGCCTTGATGATGTCTTTTAATTTTTAGAATTTTTTTGTATTTCTTTTTAAATTTTCTAACTGGGGTCGGGTTCGAACGGATAAAAAAGAAAATTTTTTTATTCTCTATTTCTCGGCTTGTCTTCACCCGTTTCGTCTTGAAATTAAAGCTGGATGATGTTTTGTAATTTTTAGAATTTTTTTTGCATTTATTTTTTAATTTTCAAACTCGGGTCGGGTTCGAACGGATAGGAAGTAAATTTTTTTTGTTCTCTATGTTTCGGCCTGTCCTGACCCGTTTCATCTTGAAATGAAGCCTGGATGATGTTTTTTAATTTTTATAATTTTTTTTGCATTTATTTTCGAATATTCTAACTCGGGTCTGGTTCGAACGGACTGGAATGAAATTTTTTTTGTTCTCTATTTTTTGACCTGTCCTGACCCGTTTCATATTCAAATGAAGCTTGGATGATGTTTTTTAATTTTTAGAATTTTTTTGCTTTTATTTTTGTATTTTCTAACTCGGGACGGGTTCGAACGGATAGGAAGGAAATTTTTTTTGTTCTCTATTTCTCGGCCTGTCCGGACCTGTTTCGTCTTGAAATGAAGCCTGGATGATGTTTTTTAATTTTTAGAATTTTTTTTGCATTTCTTTATGAATTTTCTAACTGGGGTCGGGTTCGAACGGATAGGAAAGAAATTTTTTTTATTCCCTATTTTTCGGCCAGTCTTCATCCGTTTCGTCTTGAAATGAAGCCTGGATGATGATTTTTAATTTTTAAAATTTTTTTGCATTTATTTTTGAATTTTCTAACTCGGGTCGGGTTCGAACGGATAGGAAAGAAATTATTTTTGTTCTCTATTTTTCGGTCTTTCCTGGCCCGTTTCGTCTTGAAATGAAGCCTGGGTGATGTTTTTTAATTTTTAGAATTTTTTTGCATTTATTTTTGAATTTTGTAACTCAGGTCTGGTTTGAACGGATAGGAAAGAAATTACTTTTGTTCTCTATTTTACGGCCTGTCCTGACCCGTTTCGGCTTGAAATGAAGCTTGGGTGATGTTTTTCAATTTTTAGAATTTTTTAACATTTATTTTTGAATTTTCTAACTCGGGTCGGGTGCGAACGGATAGGAAGGAAATATTTTTTTTTTCTCTATTTTTGGGGTTTTTCTGATCTGTTTCGTCTTGAAATGAAGCCTGGATGATGCCTTTTAATTTTTAGAATTTTTTTGCATTTCTTTTTAAATTTTCTAACTGGGGTCGGGTTCGAACGGATAAAAAAGAAAATTTTTTTATTCTCTATTTCTCGGCTTGTCTTCACCCGTTTCGTCTTGAAATTAAAGCTGGATGATGTTTTTTAATTTTTAGAATTTTTTTTGCATTTATTTTTTAATTTTCAAACTCGGGTCGGGTTTGAACGGATAGGAAGTAAATTTTTTTTGTTCTCTATGTTTCGGCCTGTCCTGACCCGTTTCATCTTGAAATGAAGCCTGGATGATGTTTTTTAATTTTTATAATTTTTTTTGCATTTATTTTCGAATATTCTAACTCGGGTCTGGTTCGAACGGATAGGAAGGAAATTCTTTTTGTTCTCTATTTTTCGGCCTGTCCTGACCCGGTTCGTCATGAAATGAAACCTGGATGATGATTTTTAATTTTTAAAATTTTTTTGCATTTATTTTTGAATTTTCTAACTCGGGTCGGGTTCGAACGGATAGGAAGGAAATTATTTTTGTTCTCTATTTTTCGGCCTGTCCTGACCCGGTTCGTCATGAAATGAAACCTGGATGATGATTTTTAATTTTTAAAATTTTTTTGCATTTATTTTTGAATTTTCTAACTCGGGTCGGGTTCGAACGGATAGGAAGGAAATTATTTTTGTTCTCTATTTTTCGGTCTGTCCTGGCCCGTTTCGTCTTGAAATGAAGCCTGGATGATGTTTTTTAATTTTTAGAATTTTTTTGCATTTATTTTTGAATTTTCTAACTCGGGTCGGGTTCGAACGGATAGGAATGAAATTTTTTTTGTTCTCTATTTTTCGGCCTATCCTGACCCGTTTCATCTTCAAATGAATCCTGGATGATGTTTTTTAATTTTTAGAATTCTTTTGCATTTAGTTTTGAATTTTCTAACTCGGGTCGGGTTCGAACGGATAGGAAGGAAATTCTTTTTGTTCTCTATTTTTCGGCTTGTCCTAACCCGTTTCGTCATGAAATGAAGCCTGGATAATGATTTTTAATTTTTAAAATTTTTTTGCATTTATTTTTGAATTTTCTAACTCGGGTCGGGTTCGAACGGATAGGAAAGAAATTATTTTTGTTCTCTATTTTTCGTTCTGTCCTGACCCGTTTCGTCTTGAAATGAAGCCTGCGTGATGCTTTTTAATTTTTAGAATTTTTTTGCATTTATTTTTGAATTTTCTAACTCAGGTCTGGTTCGAACGGATAGGAAGGAAATTACTTTTGTTCTCTATTTTAGGGCCTGTCCTGACCCGTTTCGTCTTGAAATGAAGCTTGGGTGATGTTTTTTAATTTTTAGAATTTTTTAACATTTATTTTTGAATTTTCTAACTCGGGTCGGGTGCGAACGGATAGGAAGGAAATATTTTTTTTTTCTCTATTTTTCGGCCTGTCCTGATCTGTTTCGTCATGAAATGAAGCCTGGATGATGTCTTTTAATTTTTAGAATTTTTTTGTATTTCTTTTTAAATTTTCTAACAGGGGTCGGGAACGAACGGATAAGAAAGAAAATTTTTTTATTCTCTATTTCTCGGCTTGTCTTCACCCGTTTCGTCTTGAAATTAAAGCTGGATGATGTTTTTTAATTTTTAGAATTTTTTTTGCATTTATTTTTGAATTTTCAAACTCGGGTCGGGTTCGAACGGATAGGAAGTAAATTTTTTTTGTTCTCTATTTTTCGGCCTGTCCTAACCCGTTTCGTCTTGAACTGAAGCCTGGATGATGTTTTTTAATTTTTAGAATTTTTTTGCATTTATTTTCGAATTTTCTAACTCGGGTCTGGTTCGAACGGATAGGAAGGAAATTCTTTTTGTTCTCTATTTTTCGGCCTGTCCTGACCCGTTTCGTCATGAAATGAAGCCTGGATGATGATTTTTAATTTTTAAAATTTTTTTGCATTTATTTTTGAATTTTCTAACTCGGGTCGGGTTCGAACGGATAGGAAGGAAATTATTTTTGTTCTCTATTTTTCGGTCTGTCCTGGCCCGTTTCGTCTTGAAATGAAGCCTGGATGCTGTTTTATAATTTTTAGAATTTTTTTGCATTTATTTTTGAATTTTCTAACTCGGGTCGGGTTCGAACGGATAGGAATGAAATTTTTTTTGTTCTCTATTTTTCGGCCTGTCCTGACCAGTTTTATCTTCAAATGAATCCTGGATGATGTTTTTTAATTTTTAGAATTCTTTTGCATTTAGTTTTGAATTTTCTAACTCGGGTCGAGTTCGAACGGATAGGAAGGAAATTCTTTTTGTTCTCTATTTTTCAGCTTGACCTAGCCCGTTTCGTCATGAAATGATGCCTGGATGATGATTTTTAATTTTTAGAATTTTTTTGCATTTATTTTTGAATTTTCTAACTCGGGTCGGGTGCGAACGGATAGGAAGGAAATTATTTTTGTTCTCTATTTTTCGGTCTGTCCTGGCCCGTTTCGTCTTGTAATGAAGCTTGGGTGATGTTTTTTAATTTTTAGAATTTTTTTGCATTTATTTTTGAATTTTCTAACTCTGGTCTGGTTCGAACGGATAGGAAGGAAATTACTTTTGTTCTCTATTTTACGGCCTGTCCTGACCCGTTTCGTCTTGAAATGAAGCTTGGGTGATGTTTTTTAATTTTTAGAATTTTTTAACATTTATTTTTGAATTTTCTAACTCGGGTCGGGTGCGAACGGATAGGAAGGAAATTTTTTTTTTCTCTATTTTTCGGCCTGTCCTGATCCGTTTCGTCTTGAAATGAAGCCTGGATGATGTCTTTTAATTTTTAGAATTTTTTTGTATTTCTTTTTAAATTTTCTAACTGGGGTCGGGTTCGAACGGATAAAAAAGAAAATTTTTTTATTCTCTATTTCTCGGCTTGTCTTCACCCGTTTCGTCTTAAAATTAAAGCTGGATGATGTTTTTTAATTTTTAGAATTTTTTTTGCATTTATTTTCGAATTTTCAAACTCGGGTCGGGTTCGAACAGATTGGAAGGAAATTCTTTTTGTTCTCTATTTTGCGGCTTGTCCTAACCCGTTTCGTCATGAAATGAAGCCTGGATGATGATTTTTAATTTTTAAAATTTTTTTGCATTTATTTTTGAATTTTCTAACTCGGGTCGGGTGCAAACGGATAGGAAGGAAATTTTTTTTTTCTCTATTTTTCGGCCTGTCCTGATCCGTTTCGTCTTGAAATGAAGCCTGAATGATGTCTTTTAATTTTTAGAATTTTTTTGTATTTCTTTTTAAATTTTCTAACTGGGGTCGGGTTCGAACGGATAAAAAAGAAAATTTTTTTATTCTCTATTTCTCGGCTTGTCTTCACCCGTTTCGTCTTAAAATTAAAGCTGGATGATGTTTTTTAATTTTTAGAATTTTTTTTGCATTTATTTTCGAATTTTCAAACTCGGGTCGGGTTCGAACAGATTGGAAGGAAATTCTTTTTGTTCTCTATTTTTCGGCTTGTCCTAACCCGTTTCGTCATGAAATGAAGCCTGGGTGATGTTTTTTAATTTTTAGAATTTTTTTGCATTTATTTTTGAATTTTGTAACTCAGGTCTGGTTCGAACGGATAGGAAAGAAATTACTTTTGTTCTCTATTTTACGGCCTGTCCTGACCCGTTTCGTCTTGAAATGAAGCTTGGGTGATGTTTTTTAATTTTTAGAATTTTTTAACATTTATTTTTGAATTTTCTAACTCGGGTCGGGTGCGAACGGATAGGAAGGAAATATTTTTTTTTTCTCTATTTTTCGGGTTTTTCTGATCCGTTTCGTCTTGAAATGAAACCTGGATGATGCCTTTTAATTTTTAGAATTTTTTTGTATTTCTTTTTAAATTTTCTAACTGGGGTCGGGTTCGAACGGATAAAAAAGAAAATTTTTTTATTCTCTATTTCTCGGCTTGTCTTCACCCCTTTCGTCTTGAAATTAAAGCTGGATGATGTTTTTTAATTTTTAGAATTTTTTTTGCATTTATTTTTTAATTTTCAAACTCGGGTCGGGTTCGAACGGATAGGAAGTAAATTTTTTTTGTTCTCTATGTTTCGGCCTGTCCTGACCCGTTTCATCTTGAAATGAAGCCTGGATGATGTTTTTTAATTTTTTTAATTTTTTTTGCATTTATTTTCGAATATTCTAACTCGGGTCTGGTTCGAACGGACAGGAATGAAATTTTTTTTGTTCTCTATTTTTTGGCCTGTCCTGACCCGTTTCATATTCAAATGAAGCTTGGATGATGTTTTTTAATTTTTAGAATTTTTTTACTTTTATTTTTGTATTTTCTAACTCGGGACGGGTTCGAACGGATAGGAAGGAAATTTTTTTTGTTCTCTATTTCTCGGCCTGTCCGGACCGGTTTCGTCTTGAAATGAAGCCTGGATGATGTTTTTTAATTTTTAGAATTTTTTTTGCATTTCTTTTTGAATTTTCTAACTGGGGTCGGGTTCGAACGGATAGGAAAGAAATTTTTTTATTCCCTATTTTTCGGCCAGTCTTCATCCGTTTCGTCTTGAAATGAAGCCTGGATGATGTTTTTTAATTTTTAAAATTTTTTTGCATTTATTTTCGAATTTTCTATCTCGGGTCTGGTTCGAACGGATAGGAAGGAAATTCTTTTTGTTCTCTATTTTTCGGCCTGTCCTGACCCGTTTCGTCATGAAATGAAGCCCGGATGATGATTTTTAACTTTTAGAATTTTTTTACATTTATTTTTGAATTTTCTAACTCGGGTCGGATTCGAACGGGTAGGAATGAAATATTTTTTTTTTCTCTATTTTTCGGCCTGTCCTGATCTGTTTCGTCTTGAAATGAAGCCTGGATGATGTCTTTTAATTTTTAGAATTTTTTTGTATTTCCTTTTAAATTTTCTAACTGGGGTCGGGTTCGAACGGATAAAAAAGAAAATTTTTTTATTCTCTATTTCTCAGCTTGTCTTCACCCGTTTCGTCTTGAAATTAAAGCTGGATGATGTTTTTTAATTTTTAGAATTTTTTTTGCATTTATTTTCGAATTTTCAAACTCGGGTCGGGTTCGAACGGATTGGAAGGAAATTCTTTTTGTTCTCTATTTTTCGGCTTGTCCTAACCCGTTTCATCATGAAATGAAGCCTGGATGATGATTTTTAATTTTTAAAATTTTTTTTCATTTATTTTTGAATTTTCTAACTCGGGTCGGGTTCGAACGGATAGGAAAGAAATTATTTTTGTTCTCTATTTTTCGGTCTGTCCTGGCCCGTTTCGTCTTGAAATGAAGCCTGGGTGATGTTTTTTAATTTTTAGAATTTTTTTGCATTTATTTTTGAATTTTCTAACTCAGGTCTGGTTCGAACGGATAGGAAAGAAATTACTTTTGTTCTCTATTTTACGGCCTGTCCTGACCCGTTTCGTCCTGAAATGAAGCTTGGGTGATGTTTTTTAATTTTTAGAATTTTTTAACATTTATTTTTGAATTTTCTAACTCGGGTCGGGTGCGAACGGATAGGAAGGAAATATTTTTTTTTCTCTATTTTTCAGCCTGTCCTGATCCGTTTCGTCTTGAAATGAAGCCTGGATGATGTCTTTTAATTTTTAGAATTTTTTTGTATTTCTTTTTAAATTTTCTAACTGGGGTCGGGTTCGAACGGATAAAAAAGAAAATTTTTTTATTCTCTATTTCTCGGCTTGTCTTCACCCGTTTCGTCTTGAAATTAAAGCTGGATGATGTTTTTTAATTTTTAGAATTTTTTTTGCATTTATTTTCGAATTTTCAAACTCGGGTCGGGTTCGAACGGATTGGAAGGAAATTCTTTTTCTTCTCTATTTTTCGGCTTGTCCTAACCCGTTTCGTCATGAAATAAAGCCTGGATGATGATTTTTAATTTTTAAAATTTTTTTGCATTTATTTTTGAATTTTCTAACTCGGGTCGGGTTCGAACTGATAGGAAAGAAATTATTTTTGTTCTCTATTTTTCGGTCTGTCCTGGCCCGTTTCGTCTTGAAATGAAGCCTGGGTGATGTTTTTTAATTTTTAGAATTTTTTTGCATTTATTTTTGAATTTTCTAACTCAGGTCTGGTTCGAATGGATAGGAAAGAAATTACTTTTGTTCTCTATTTTACGGCCTGTCCTGACCCGTTTCGTCTTGAAATGAAGCTTGGGTGATGTTTTTTAATTTTTAGAATTTTTTAACATTTATTTTTGAATTTTCTAACTCGGGTCGGGTGCGAACGGATAGGAAGGAAATATTTTTTTTTTCTCTATTTTTCGGCCTGTCCTGATCTGTTTCGTCATGAAAGGAAGCCTGGATGATGTCTTTTAATTTATAGAATTTTTTTGTATTTCTTTTTAAATTTTCTAACAGGGGTCGGGAACGAACGGATAAGAAAGAAAATTTTTTTATTCTCTATTTCTCGGCTTGTCTTCACCCGTTTCGTCTTGAAATTAAAGCTGGATGATGTTTTTTAATTTTTAGAATTTTTTTTGCATTTATTTTTGAATTTTCAAACTCGGGTCGGGTTCGAACGGATAGGAAGTAAATTTTTTTTGTTCTCTATTTTTCGGCCTGTACTAACCCGTTTCGTCTTCAACTGAAGCCTGGATGATGTTTTTTAATTTTTAGAATTTTTTTGCATTTATTTTCGAATTTTCTAACTCGGGTCTGGTTCGAACGGATAGGAAGGAAATTCTTTTTGTTCTCTATTTTTCGGCCTGTCCTGACCCGTTTCGTCATGAAATGAAGCCTGGATGATGATTTTTAATTTTTAAAATTTTTTTGCATTTATTTTTGAATTTTCTAACTCGGATCGGGTTCGAACGGATAGGAAGGAAATTATTTTTGTTCTCTATTTTTCGGTCTGTCCTGGCCCGTTTCGTCTTGAAATGAAGCCTGGATGCTGTTTTTTAATTTTTAGAATTTTTTTGCATTTATTTTTGAATTTTCTAACTCGGGTCGGGTTCGAACGGATAGGAAAGAAATTATTTTTGTTCTCTATTTTTTGGTCTGTCCTGGCCCGTTTCGTCTTGAAATGAAGCCTGGGTGATGTTTTTTAATTTTTAGAATTTTTTTGCATTTATTTTTGAATTTTCTAACTCAGGTCTGGTTCGAACGGATAGGAAAGAAATTACTTTTGTTCTCTATTTTACGGCCTGTCCTGACCCGTTTCGTCCTGAAATGAAGCTTGGGTGATGTTTTTTAATTTTTAGAATTTTTTAACATTTATTTTTGAATTTTCTAACTCGGGTCGGGTGCGAACGGATAGGAAGGAAATATTTTTTTTTTCTCTATTTTTCGGGTTTTTCTGATCCGTTTCGTCTTGAAATGAAGCCTGGATGATGTCTTTTAATTTTTAGAATTTTTTTGTATTTCTTTTTAAATTTTCTAACTGGGGTCGGGTTCGAACGGATAAAAAAGAAAATTTTTTTATTCTCTATTTCTCGGCTTGTCTTCACCCGTTTCGTCTTGAAATTAAAGCTGGATGATGTTTTGTAATTTTTAGAATTTTTTTTGCATTTATTTTTTAATTTTCAAACTCGGGTCGGGTTCGAACGGATAGGAAGTAAATTTTTTTTGTTCTCTATGTTTCGGCCTGTCCTGACCCGTTTCATCTTGAAATGAAGCCTGGATGATGTTTTTTAATTTTTATAATTTTTTTTGCATTTATTTTCGAATATTCTAACTCGGGTCTGGTTCGAACGGACTGGAATGAAATTTTTTTTGTTCTCTATTTTTTGACCTGTCCTGACCCGTTTCATATTCAAATGAAGCTTGGATGATGTTTTTTAATTTTTAGAATTTTTTTGCTTTTATTTTTGTATTTTCTAACTCGGGACGGGTTCAAACGGATAGGAAGGAAATTTTTTTTGTTCTCTATTTCTCGGCCTGTCCGGACCTGTTTCGTCTTGAAATGAAGCCTGGATGATGTTTTTTAATTTTTAGAATTTTTTTTGCATTTCTTTATGAATTTTCTAACTGGGGTCGGGTTCGAACGGATAGGAAAGAAATTTTTTTTATTCCCTATTTTTCGGCCAGTCTTCATCCGTTTCGTCTTGAAATGAAGCCTGGATGATGATTTTTAATTTTTAAAATTTTTTTGCATTTATTTTTGAATTTTCTAACTCGGGTCGGGTTCGAACGGATAGGAAAGAAATTATTTTTTTTCTCTATTTTTCGGTCTGTCCTGGCTTGTTTCGTCTTGAAATGAAGCCTGGGTGATGTTTTTTAATTTTTAGAATTTTTTTGCATTTATTTTTGAATTTTGTAACTCAGGTCTGGTTCGAACGGATAGGAAAGAAATTACTTTTGTTCTCTATTTTACGGCCTGTCCTGACCCGTTTCGTCTTGAAATGAAGCTTGGGTGATGTTTTTCAATTTTTAGAATTTTTTAACATTTATTTTTGAATTTTCTAACTCGGGTCGGGTGCGAACGGATAGGAAGGAAATATTTTTTTTTCTCTATTTTTCGGGTTTTTCTGATCTGTTTCGTCTTGAAATGAAGCCTGGATGATGCCTTTTAATTTTTAGAATTTTTTTGCATTTCTTTTTAAATTTTCTAACTGGGGTCGGGTTCGAACGGATAAAAAAGAAATTTTTTTTATTCTCTATTTCTCGGCTTGTCTTCACCCGTTTCGTCTTGAAATTAAAGCTGGATGATGTTTTTTAATTTTTAGAATTTTTTTTGCATTTATTTTTTAATTTTCAAACTCGGGTCGGGTTCGAACGGATAGGAAGTAAATTTTTTTTGTTCTCTATGTTTCGGCCTGTCCTGACCCGTTTCATCTTGAAATGAAGCCTGGATGATGTTTTTTAATTTTTATAATTTTTTTTGCATTTATTTTCGAATATTCTAACTCGGGTCTGGTTCGAACGGATAGGAAGGAAATTCTTTTTGTTCTCTATTTTTCGGCCTGTCCTGACCCGGTTCGTCATGAAATGAAACCTGGATGATGATTTTTAATTTTTAAAAATTTTTTGCATTTATTTTTGAATTTTCTAACTCGGGTCGGGTTCGAACGGATAGGAAGGAAATTATTTTTGTTCTCTATTTTTCGGCCTGTCCTGACCCGTTTCGTCATGAAATGAAACCTGGATGATGTTTTTTAATTTTTAAAATTTTTTTGCATTTATTTTTGAATTTTCTAACTCGGGTCGGGTTCGAACGGATAGGAAGGAAATTATTTTTGTTCTCTATTTTTCGGTCTGTCCTGGCCCGTTTCGTCTTGAAATGAAGCCTGGATGATGTTTTTTAATTTTTAGAATTTTTTTGCATTTATTTTTGAATTTTCTAACTCGGGTCGGGTTCGAACGGATAGGAATGAAATTTTTTTTGTTCTCTATTTTTCGGCCTATCCTGACCCGTTTCATCTTCAAATGAATCCTGGATGATGTTTTTTCATTTTTAGAATTCTTTTGCATTTAGTTTTGAATTTTCTAACTCGGGTCGGGTTCGAACGGATAGGAAGGAAATTCTTTTTGTTCTCTATTTTTCGGCTTGTCCTAACCCGTTTCGTCATGAAATGAAGCCTGGATAATGATTTTTAATTTTTAAAATTTTTTTGCATTTATTTTTGAATTTTCTAACTCGGGTCGGGTTCGAACGGATAGGAAAGAAATTATTTTTGTTCTCTATTTTTCGTTCTGTCCTGGCCCGTTTCGTCTTGAAATGAAGCCTGCGTGATGCTTTTTAATTTTTAGAATTTTTTTGCATTTATTTTTGAATTTTCTAACTCAGGTCTGGTTCGAACGGATAGGAAGGAAATTACTTTTGTTCTCTATTTTACGGCCTGTCCTGACCCGTTTCGTCTTGAAATGAAGCCTGGGTGATGTTTTTTAATTTTTAGAATTTTTTAACATTTATTTTTGAATTTTCTAACTCGGGTCGGGTGCGAACGGATAGGAAGGAAATATTTGTTTTTTCTCTATTTTTCGGCCTGTCCTGATCTGTTTCGTCATGAAATGAAGCCTGGATGATGTCTTTTAATTTTTAGAATTTTTTTGTATTTCTTTTTAAATTTTCTAACAGGGGTCGGGAACGAACGGATAAGAAAGAAAATTTTTTTATTCTCTATTTCTCGGCTTGTCTTCACCCGTTTCGTCTTGAAATTAAAGCTGGATGATGTTTTTTAATTTTTAGAATTTTTTTTGCATTTATTTTTGAATTTTCAAACTCGGGTCGGGTTCGAACGGATAGGAAGTAAATTTTTTTTGTTCTCTATTTTTCGGCCTGTCCTAACCCGTTTCGTCTTGAACTGAAGCCTGGACGATGTTTTTTAATTTTTAGAATTTTTTTGCATTTATTTTCGAATTTTCTAACTCGGGTCTGGTTCGAACGGATAGGAAGGAAATTCTTTTTGTTCTCTATTTTTCGGCCTGTCCTGACCAGTTTTATCTTCAAATGAATCCTGGATGATGTTTTTTAATTTTTAGAATTCTTTTGCATTTAGTTTTGAATTTTCTAACTCGGGTCGAGTTCGAACGGATAGGAAGGAAATTCTTTTTGTTCTCTATTTTTCAGCTTGACCTAGCCCGTTTCGTCATGAAATGATGCCTGGATGATGATTTTTAATTTTTAAAATTTTTTTGCATTTATTTTTGAATTTTCTAACTCGGGTCGGGTTCGAACGGATAGGAAAGAAATTATTTTTGTTCTCTATTTTTCGGTCTGTCCTGGCCCGTTTCGTCTTGTAATGAAGCTTGGGTGATGTTTTTTAATTTTTAGAATTTTTTTGCATTTATTTTTGAATTTTCTAACTCTGGTCTGGTTCGAACGGATAGGAAGGAAATTACTTTTGTTCTCTATTTTACGGCCTGTCCTGACCCGTTTCGTCTTGAAATGAAGCTTGGGTGATGTTTTTTAATTTTTAGAATTTTTTAACATTTATTTTTGAATTTTCTAACTCGGGTCGGGTGCGAACGGATAGGAAGGAAATTTTTTTTTTCTCTATTTTTCGGCCTGTCCTGATCCGTTACGTCTTGAAATGAAGCCTGGATGATGTCTTTTAATTTTTAGAATTTTTTTGTATTTCTTTTTAAATTTTCTAACTGGGGTCGGGTTCGAACGGATAAAAAAGAAAATTTTTTTATTCTCTATTTCTCGGCTTGTCTTCACCCGTTTCGTCTTAAAATTAAAGCTGGATGATGTTTTTTAATTTTTAGAATTTTTTTTGCATTTATTTTCGAATTTTCAAACTCGGGTCGGGTTCGAACAGATTGGAAGGAAATTCTTTTTGTTCTCTATTTTTCGGCTTGTCCTAACCCGTTTCGTCATGAAATGAAGCCTGGATGATGATTTTTAATTTTTAAAATTTTTTTGCATTTATTTTTGAATTTTCTAACTCGGGTCGGGTTCGAACGGATAGGAAAGAAATTATTTTTGTTCTCTATTTTTCGGTCTGTCCTGGCCCGTTTCGTCTTGAAATGAAGCCTGGGTGATGTTTTTTAATTTTTAGAATTTTTTTGCATTTATTTTTGAATTTTCTAACTCAGGTCTGGTTCGAACGGATAGGAAAGAAATTACTTTTGTTCTCTATTTTACGGCCTGTCCTGACCCGTTTCGTCTTGAAATGAAGCTTGGGTGATGTTTTTTAATTTTTAGAATTTTTTAACATTTATTTTTGAATTTTCTAACTCGGGTCGGGTGCGAACGGATAGGAAGGAAATATTTTTTTTTCTCTATTTTTCAGCCTGTCCTGATCCGTTTCGTCTTGAAATGAAGCCTGGATGATGTCTTTTAATTTTTAGAATTTTTTTGTATTTCTTTTTAAATTTTCTAACTGGGGTCGGGTTCGAACGGATAAAAAAGAAAATTTTTTTATTCTCTATTTCTCGGCTTGTCTTCACCCGTTTCGTCTTGAAATTAAAGCTGGATGATGTTTTTTAATTTTTAGAATTTTTTTTGCATTTATTTTCGAATTTTCAAACTCGGGTCGGGTTCGAACGGATTGGAAGGAAATTCTTTTTCTTCTCTATTTTTCGGCTTGTCCTAACCCGTTTCGTCATGAAATAAAGCCTGGATGATGATTTTTAATTTTTAAAATTTTTTTGCATTTATTTTTGAATTTTCTAACTCGGGTCGGGTTCGAACTGATAGGAAAGAAATTATTTTTGTTCTCTATTTTTCGGTCTGTCCTGGCCCGTTTCGTCTTGAAATGAAGCCTGGGTGATGTTTTTTAATTTTTAGAATTTTTTTGCATTTATTTTTGAATTTTCTAACTCAGGTCTGGTTCGAACGGATAGGAAAGAAATTACTTTTGTTCTCTATTTTACGGCCTGTCCTGACCCGTTTCGTCTTGAAATGAAGCTTGGGTGATGTTTTTTAATTTTTAGAATTTTTTAACATTTATTTTTGAATTTTCTAACTCGGGTCGGGTGCGAACGGATAGGAAGGAAATATTTTTTTTTTCTCTATTTTTCGGCCTGTCCTGATCTGTTTCGTCATGAAAGGAAGCCTGGATGATGTCTTTTAATTTTTAGAATTTTTTTGTATTTCTTTTTAAATTTTCTAACAGGGGTCGGGAACGAACGGATAAGAAAGAAAATTTTTTTATTCTCTATTTCTCGGCTTGTCTTCACCCGTTTCGTCTTGAAATTAAAGCTGGATGATGTTTTTTAATTTTTAGAATTTTTTTTGCATTTATTTTTGAATTTTCAAACTCGGGTCGGGTTCGAACGGATAGGAAGTAAATTTTTTTTGTTCTCTATTTTTCGGCCTGTCCTAACCCGTTTCGTCATGAAATGAAGCCTGGATGATGATTTTTAATTTTTAAAATTTTTTTGCATTTATTTTTGAATTTTCTAACTCGGATCGGGTTCGAACGGATAGGAAGGAAATTATTTTTGTTCTCTATTTTTCGGTCTGTCCTGGCCCGTTTCGTCTTGAAATGAAGCCTGGATGCTGTTTTTTAATTTTTAGAATTTTTTTGCATTTATTTTTGAATTTTCTAACTCGGGTCGGGTTCGAACGGATAGGAAAGAAATTATTTTTGTTCTCTATTTTTTGGTCTGTCCTGGCCCGTTTCGTCTTGAAATGAAGCCTGGGTGATGTTTTTTAATTTTTAGAATTTTTTTGCATTTATTTTTGAATTTTCTAACTCAGGTCTGGTTCGAACGGATAGGAAAGAAATTACTTTTGTTCTCTATTTTACGGCCTGTCCTGACCCGTTTCGTCCTGAAATGAAGCTTGGGTGATGTTTTTTAATTTTTAGAATTTTTTAACATTTATTTTTGAATTTTCTAACTCGGGTCGGGTGCGAACGGATAGGAAGGAAATATTTTTTTTTTCTCTATTTTTCGGGTTTTTCTGATCCGTTTCGTCTTGAAATGAAGCCTGGATGATGTCTTTTAATTTTTAGAATTTTTTTGTATTTCTTTTTAAATTTTCTAACTGGGGTCGGGTTCGAACGGATAAAAAAGAAAATTTTTTTATTCTCTATTTCTCGGCTTGTCTTCACCCGTTTCGTCTTGAAATTAAAGCTGGATGATGTTTTGTAATTTTTAGAATTTTTTTTGCATTTATTTTTTAATTTTCAAACTCGGGTCGGGTTCGAACGGATAGGAAGTAAATTTTTTTTGTTCTCTATGTTTCGGCCTGTCCTGACCCGTTTCATCTTGAAATGAAGCCTGGATGATGTTTTTTAATTTTTATAATTTTTTTTGCATTTATTTTCGAATATTCTAACTCGGGTCTGGTTCGAACGGACTGGAATGAAATTTTTTTTGTTCTCTATTTTTTGACCTGTCCTGACCCGTTTCATATTCAAATGAAGCTTGGATGATGTTTTTTAATTTTTAGAATTTTTTTGCTTTTATTTTTGTATTTTCTAACTCGGGACGGGTTCAAACGGATAGGAAGGAAATTTTTTTTGTTCTCTATTTCTCGGCCTGTCCGGACCTGTTTCGTCTTGAAATGAAGCCTGGATGATGTTTTTTAATTTTTAGAATTTTTTTTGCATTTCTTTATGAATTTTCTAACTGGGGTCGGGTTCGAACGGATAGGAAAGAAATTTTTTTTATTCCCTATTTTTCGGCCAGTCTTCATCCGTTTCGTCTTGAAATGAAGCCTGGATGATGATTTTTAATTTTTAAAATTTTTTTGCATTTATTTTTGAATTTTCTAACTCGGGTCGGGTTCGAACGGATAGGAAAGAAATTATTTTTGTTCTCTATTTTTCGGTCTGTCCTGGCCCGTTTCGTCTTGAAATGAAGCCTGGGTGATGTTTTTTAATTTTTAGAATTTTTTTGCATTTATTTTTGAATTTTGTAACTCAGGTCTGGTTCGAACGGATAGGAAAGAAATTACTTTTGTTCTCTATTTTACGGCCTGTCCTGACCCGTTTCGTCTTGAAATGAAGCTTGGGTGATGTTTTTCAATTTTTAGAATTTTTTAACATTTATTTTTGAATTTTCTAACTCGGGTCGGGTGCGAACGGATAGGAAGGAAATATTTTTTTTTTCTCTATTTTTCGGGTTTTTCTGATCTGTTTCGTCTTGAAATGAAGCCTGGATGATGCCTTTTAATTTTTAGAATTTTTTTGCATTTCTTTTTAAATTTTCTAACTGGGGTCGGGTTCGAACGGATAAAAAAGAAAATTTTTTTATTCTCTATTTCTCGGCTTGTCTTCACCCGTTTCGTCTTGAAATTAAAGCTGGATGATGTTTTTTAATTTTTAGAATTTTTTTTGCATTTATTTTTTAATTTTCAAACTCGGGTCGGGTTCGAACGGATAGGAAGTAAATTTTTTTTGTTCTCTATGTTTCGGCCTGTCCTGACCCGTTTCATCTTGAAATGAAGCCTGGATGATGTTTTTTAATTTTTATAATTTTTTTTGCATTTATTTTCGAATATTCTAACTCGGGTCTGGTTCGAACGGATAGGAAGGAAATTCTTTTTGTTCTCTATTTTTCGGCCTGTCCTGACCCGGTTCGTCATGAAATGAAACCTGGATGATGATTTTTAATTTTTAAAAATTTTTTGCATTTATTTTTGAATTTTCTAACTCGGGTCGGGTTCGAACGGATAGGAAGGAAATTATTTTTGTTCTCTATTTTTCGGCCTGTCCTGACCCGGTTCGTCATGAAATGAAACCTGGATGATGATTTTTAATTTTTAAAATTTTTTTGCATTTATTTTTGAATTTTCTAACTCGGGTCGGGTTCGAACGGATAGGAAGGAAATTATTTTTGTTCTCTATTTTTCGGTCTGTCCTGGCCCGTTTCGTCTTGAAATGAAGCCTGGATGATGTTTTTTAATTTTTAGAATTTTTTTGCATTTATTTTTGAATTTTCTAACTCGGGTCGGGTTCGAACGGATAGGAATGAAATTTTTTTTGTTCTCTATTTTTCGGCCTATCCTGACCCGTTTCATCTTCAAATGAATCCTGGATGATGTTTTTTAATTTTTAGAATTCTTTTGCATTTAGTTTTGAATTTTCTAACTCGGGTCGGGTTCGAACGGATAGGAAGGAAATTCTTTTTGTTCTCTATTTTTCGGCTTGTCCTAACCCGTTTCGTCATGAAATGAAGCCTGGATAATGATTTTTAATTTTTAAAATTTTTTTGCATTTATTTTTGAATTTTCTAACTCGGGTCGGGTTCGAACGGATAGGAAAGAAATTATTTTTGTTCTCTATTTTTCGTTCTGTCCTGGCCCGTTTCGTCTTGAAATGAAGCCTGCGTGATGCTTTTTAATTTTTAGTATTTTTTTGCATTTATTTTTGAATTTTCTAACCCAGGTCCGATTCGAACGGATAGGAAGGAAATTATTTTTGTTCTCTATTTTACGGCCTGTCCTGACCCGTTTCGTCTTGAAATGAAGCCTGGATGATGTTTTTTAATTTTTAGAATTTTTTAACATTTATTTTTGAATTTTCTAACTCGGGTCGGGTGCGAACGGATAGGAAGGAAATATTTTTTTTTTCTCTATTTTTCGGCCTGTCCTGATCTGTTTCGTCATGAAATGAAGCCTGGATGATGTCTTTTAATTTTTAGAATTTTTTTGTATTTCTTTTTAAATTTTCTAACAGGGGTCGGGAACGAACGGATAAGAAAGAAAATTTTTTTATTCTCTATTTCTCGGCTTGTCTTCACCCGTTTCGTCTTGAAATTAAAGCTGGATGATGTTTTTTAATTTTTAGAATTTTTTTTGCATTTATTTTTGAATTTTCAAACTCGGGTCGGGTTCGAACGGATAAGAAGTAAATTTTTTTTGTTCTCTATTTTTCGGCCTGTCCTAACCCGTTTCGTCTTGAACTGAAGCCTGGACGATGTTTTTTAATTTTTAGAATTTTTTTGCATTTATTTTCGAATTTTCTAACTCGGGTCTGGTTCGAACGGATAGGAAGGAAATTCTTTTTGTTCTCTATTTTTCGGCCTGTCCTGACCAGTTTTATCTTCAAATGAATCCTGGATGATGTTTTTTAATTTTTAGAATTCTTTTGCATTTAGTTTTGAATTTTCTAACTCGGGTCGAGTTCGAACGGATAGGAAGGAAATTCTTTTTGTTCTCTATTTTTCAGCTTGACCTAGCCCGTTTCGTCATGAAATGATGCCTGGATGATGATTTTTAATTTTTAAAATTTTTTTGCATTTATTTTTGAATTTTCTAACTCGGGTCGGGTTCGAACGGATAGGAAAGAAATTATTTTTGTTCTCTATTTTTCGGTCTGTCCTGGCCCGTTTCGTCTTGTAATGAAGCTTGGGTGATGTTTTTTAATTTTTAGAATTTTTTTGCATTTATTTTTGAATTTTCTAACTCTGGTCTGGTTCGAACGGATAGGAAGGAAATTACTTTTGTTCTCTATTTTACGGCCTGTCCTGACCCGTTTCGTCTTGAAATGAAGCTTGGGTGATGTTTTTTAATTTTTAGAATTTTTTAACATTTATTTTTGAATTTTCTAACTCGGGTCGGGTGCGAACGGATAGGAAGGAAATTTTTTTTTTCTCTATTTTTCGGCCTGTCCTGATCCGTTACGTCTTGAAATGAAGCCTGGATGATGTCTTTTAATTTTTAGAATTTTTTTGTATTTCTTTTTAAATTTTCTAACTGGGGTCGGGTTCGAACGGATAAAAAAGAAAATTTTTTTATTCTCTATTTCTCGGCTTGTCTTCACCCGTTTCGTCTTAAAATTAAAGCTGGATGATGTTTTTTAATTTTTAGAATTTTTTTTGCATTTATTTTCGAATTTTCAAACTCGGGTCGGGTTCGAACAGATTGGAAGGAAATTCTTTTTGTTCTCTATTTTTCGGCTTGTCCTAACCCGTTTCGTCATGAAATGAAGCCTGGATGATGATTTTTAATTTTTAAAATTTTTTTGCATTTATTTTTGAATTTTCTAACTCGGGTCGGGTTCGAACGGATAGGAAAGAAATTATTTTTGTTCTCTATTTTTCGGTCTGTCCTGGCCCGTTTCGTCTTGAAATGAAGCCTGGGTGATGTTTTTTAATTTTTAGAATTTTTTTGCATTTATTTTTGAATTTTCTAACTCAGGTCTGGTTCGAACGGATAGGAAAGAAATTACTTTTGTTCTCTATTTTACGGCCTGTCCTGACCCGTTTCGTCTTGAAATGAAGCTTGGGTGATGTTTTTTAATTTTTAGAATTTTTTAACATTTATTTTTGAATTTTCTAACTCGGGTCGGGTGCGAACGGATAGGAAGGAAATATTTTTTTTTTCTCTATTTTTCGGGTTTTTCTGATCCGTTTCGTCTTGAAATGAAACCTGGATGATGCCTTTTAATTTTTAGAATTTTTTTGTATTTCTTTTTAAATTTTCTAACTGGGGTCGGGTTCGAACGGATAAAAAAGAAAATTTTTTTATTCTCTATTTCTCGGCTTGTCTTCACCCCTTTCGTCTTGAAATTAAAGCTGGATGATGTTTTTTAATTTTTAGAATTTTTTTTGCATTTATTTTTTAATTTTCAAACTCGGGTCGGGTTCGAACGGATAGGAAGTAAATTTTTTTTGTTCTCTATGTTTCGGCCTGTCCTGTCCCGTTTCATCTTGAAATGAAGCCTGGATGATGTTTTTTAATTTTTTTAATTTTTTTTGCATTTATTTTCGAATATTCTAACTCGGGTCTGGTTCGAACGGACTGGAATGAAATTTTTTTTGTTCTCTATTTTTTGGCCTGTCCTGACCCGTTTCATATTCAAATGAAGCTTGGATGATGTTTTTTAATTTTTAGAATTTTTTTACTTTTATTTTTGTATTTTCTAACTCGGGACGGGTTCGAACGGATAGGAAGGAAATTTTTTTTGTTCTCTATTTCTCGGCCTGTCCGGACCTGTTTCGTCTTGAAATGAAGCCTGGATGATGTTTTTTAATTTTTAGAATTTTTTTTGCATTTCTTTTTGAATTTTCTAACTGGGGTCGGGTTCGAACGGATAGGAAAGAAATTTTTTTATTCCCTATTTTTCGGCCAGTCTTCATCCGTTTCGTCTTGAAATGAAGCCTGGATGATGTTTTTTAATTTTTAAAATTTTTTTGCATTTATTTTCGAATTTTCTATCTCGGGTCTGGTTCGAACGGATAGGAAGGAAATTCTTTTTGTTCTCTATTTTTCGGCCTGTCCTGACCCGTTTCGTCATGAAATGAAGCCCGGATGATGATTTTTAACTTTTAGAATTTTTTTACATTTATTTTTGAATTTTCTAACTCGGGTCGGATTCGAACGGGTAGGAATGAAATATTTTTTTTTTCTCTATTTTTCGGCCTGTCCTGATCTGTTTCGTCTTGAAATGAAGCCTGGATGATGTCTTTTAATTTTTAGAATTTTTTTGTATTTCCTTTTAAATTTTCTAACTGGGGTCGGGTTCGAACGGATAAAAAAGAAAATTTTTTTATTCTCTATTTCTCAGCTTGTCTTCACCCGTTTCGTCTTGAAATTAAAGCTGGATGATGTTTTTTAATTTTTACAATTTTTTTTGCATTTATTTTCGAATTTTCAAACTCGGGTCGGGTTCGAACGGATTGGAAGGAAATTCTTTTTGTTCTCTATTTTTCGGCTTGTCCTAACCCGTTTCATCATGAAATGAAGCCTGGATGATGATTTTTAATTTTTAAAATTTTTTTTCATTTATTTTTGAATTTTCTAACTCGGGTCGGGTTCGAACGGATAGGAAAGAAATTATTTTTGTTCTCTATTTTTCGGTCTGTCCTGTCCCGTTTCGTCTTGAAATGAAGCCTGGGTGATGTTTTTTAATTTTTAGAATTTTTTTGCATTTATTTTTGAATTTTCTAACTCAGGTCTGGTTCGAACGGATAGGAAAGAAATTACTTTTGTTCTCTATTTTACGGCCTGTCCTGACCCGTTTCGTCCTGAAATGAAGCTTGGGTGATGTTTTTTAATTTTTAGAATTTTTTAACATTTATTTTTGAATTTTCTAACTCGGGTCGGGTGCGAACGGATAGGAAGGAAATATTTTTTTTTCTCTATTTTTCGGCCTGTCCTGATCCGTTTCGTCTTGAAATGAAGCCTGGATGATGTCTTTTAATTTTTAGAATTTTTTTGTATTTCTTTTTAAATTTTCTAACTGGGGTCGGGTTCGAACGGATAAAAAAGAAAATTTTTTTATTCTCTATTTCTCGGCTTGTCTTCACCCGTTTCGTCTTGAAATTAAAGCTGGATGATGTTTTTTAATTTTTAGAATTTTTTTTGCATTTATTTTTGAATTTTCAAACTCGGGTCGGGTTCGAACGGATAGGAAGTAAATTTTTTTTGTTCTCTATTTTTCGGCCTGTCCTAACCCGTTTCGTCTTGAACTGAAGCCTGGATGATGTTTTTTAATTTTTAGAATTTTTTTGCATTTATTTTCGAATTTTCTAACTCGGGTCTGGTTCGAACGGATAGGAAGGAAATTCTTTTTGTTCTCTATTTTTCGGCCTGTCCTGACCCGTTTCGTCATGAAATGAAGCCTGGATGATGATTTTTAATTTTTAAAATTTTTTTGCATTTATTTTTGAATTTTCTAACTCGAGTCGGGTTCGAACGGATAGGAAGGAAATTATTTTTGTTCTCTATTTTTCGGTCTGTCCTGACCAGTTTTATCTTCAAATGAATCCTGGATGATGTTTTTTAATTTTTAGAATTCTTTTGCATTTAGTTTTGAATTTTCTAACTCGGGTCGAGTTCGAACGGATAGGAAGGAAATTCTTTTTGTTCTCTATTTTTCAGCTTGACCTAGCCCGTTTCGTCATGAAATGAAGCCTGGATGATGATTTTTAATTTTTAAAATTTTTTTGCATTTATTTTTGAATTTTCTAACTCGGGTCGGGTTCGAACGGATAGGAAAGAAATTATTTTTGTTCTCTATTTTTCGGTCTGTCCTGGCCCGTTTCGTCTTGTAATGAAGCTTGGGTGATGTTTTTTAATTTTTAGAATTTTTTTGCATTTATTTTTGAATTTTCTAACTCTGGTCTGGTTCGAACGGATAGGAAGGAAATTACTTTTGTTCTCTATTTTACGGCCTGTCCTGACCCGTTTCGTCTTGAAATGAAGCTTGGGTGATGTTTTTTAATTTTTAGAATTTTTTAACATTTATTTTTGAATTTTCTAACTCGGGTCGGGTGCGAACGGATAGGAAGGAAATTTTTTTTTTCTCTATTTTTCGGCCTGTCCTGATCCGTTTCGTCTTGAAATGAAGCCTGGATGATGTCTTTTAATTTTTAGAATTTTTTTGTATTTCTTTTTAAATTTTCTAACTGGGGTCGGGTTCGAACGGATAAAAAAGAAAATTTTTTTATTCTCTATTTCTCGGCTTGTCTTCACCGGTTTCGTCTTAAAATTAAAGCTGGATGATGTTTTTTAATTTTTAGAATTTTTTTTGCATTTATTTTCGAATTTTCAAACTCGGGTCGGGTTCGAACAGATTGGAAGGAAATTCTTTTTGTTCTCTATTTTTCGGCTTGTCCTAACCCGTTTCGTCATGAAATGAAGCCTGGATGATGATTTTTAATTTTTAAAATTTTTTTGCATTTATTTTTGAATTTTCTAACTCGGGTCGGGTTCGAACGGATAGGAAAGAAATTATTTTTGTTCTCTATTTTTCGGTCTGTCCTGGCCCGTTTCGTCTTGAAATGAAGCCTGGGTGATGTTTTTTAATTTTTAGAATTTTTTTGCATTTATTTTTGAATTTTCTAACTCAGGTCTGGTTCGAACGGATAGGAAAGAAATTACTTTTGTTCTCTATTTTACGGCCTGTCCTGACCCGTTTCGTCTTGAAATGAAGCTTGGGTGATGTTTTTTAATTTTTAGAATTTTTTAACATTTATTTTTGAATTTTCTAACTCGGGTCGGGTGCGAACGGATAGGAAGGAAATATTTTTTTTTTCTCTATTTTTCGGGTTTTTCTGATCCGTTTCGTCTTGAAATGAAACCTGGATGATGCCTTTTAATTTTTAGAATTTTTTTGTATTTCTTTTTAAATTTTCTAACTGGGGTCGGGTTCGAACGGATAAAAAAGAAAATTTTTTTATTCTCTATTTCTCGACTTGTCTTCACCCCTTTCGTCTTGAAATTAAAGCTGGATGATGTTTTTTAATTTTTAGAATTTTTTTTGCATTTATTTTTTAATTTTCAAACTCGGGTCGGGTTCGAACGGATAGGAAGTAAATTTTTTTTGTTCTCTATGTTTCGGCCTGTCCTGTCCCGTTTCATCTTGAAATGAAGCCTGGATGATGTTTTTTAATTTTTTTAATTTTTTTTGCATTTATTTTCGAATATTCTAACTCGGGTCTGGTTCGAACGGACTGGAATGAAATTTTTTTTGTTCTCTATTTTTTAGCCTGTCCTGACCCGTTTCATATTCAAATGAAGCTTGGATGATGTTTTTTAATTTTTAGAATTTTTTTACTTTTATTTTTGTATTTTCTAACTCGGGACGGGTTCGAACGGATAGGAAGGAAATTTTTTTTGTTCTCTATTTCTCGGCCTGTCCGGACCTGTTTCGTCTTGAAATGAAGCCTGGATGATGTTTTTTAATTTTTAGAATTTTTTTTGCATTTCTTTTTGAATTTTCTAACTGGAGTCGGGTTCGAACGGATAGGAAAGAAATTTTTTTATTCCCTATTTTTCGGCCAGTCTTCATCCGTTTCGTCTTGAAATGAAGCCTGGATGATGTTTTTTAATTTTTAAAATTTTTTTGCATTTATTTTCGAATTTTCTATCTCGGGTCTGGTTCGAACGGATAGGAAGGAAATTCTTTTTGTTCTCTATTTTTCGGCCTGTCCTGACCCGTTTCGTCATGAAATGAAGCCCGGATGATGATTTTTAACTTTTAGAATTTTTTTACATTTATTTTTGAATTTTCTAACTCGGGTCGGATTCGAACGGGTAGGAATGAAATATTTTTTTTTTCTCTATTTTTCGGCCTGTCCTGATCTGTTTCGTCTTGAAATGAAGCCTGGATGATGTCTTTTAATTTTTAGAATTTTTTTGTATTTCCTTTTAAATTTTCTAACTGGGGTCGGGTTCGAACGGATAAAAAAGAAAATTTTTTTATTCTCTATTTCTCAGCTTTTCTTCACCCGTTTCGTCTTGAAATTAAAGCTGGATGATGTTTTTTAATTTTTAGAATTTTTTTTGCATTTATTTTCGAATTTTCAAACTCGGGTCGGGTTCGAACGGATTGGAAGGAAATTCTTTTTGTTCTCTATTTTTCGGCTTGTCCTAACCCGTTTCATCATGAAATGAAGCCTGGATGATGATTTTTAATTTTTAAAATTTTTTTTCATTTATTTTTGAATTTTCTAACTCGGGTCGGGTTCGAACGGATTGGAAAGAAATTATTTTTGTTCTCTATTTTTCGGTCTGTCCTGGCCCGTTTCGTCTTGAAATGAAGCCTGGGTGATGTTTTTTAATTTTTAGAATTTTTTTGCATTTATTTTTGAATTTTCTAACTCAGGTCTGGTTCGAACGGATAGGAAAGAAATTACTTTTGTTCTCTATTTTACGGCCTGTCCTGACCCGTTTCGTCCTGAAATGAAGCTTGGGTGATGTTTTTTAATTTTTAGAATTTTTTAACATTTATTTTTGAATTTTCTAACTCGGGTCGGGTGCGAACGGATAGGAAGGAAATATTTTTTTTCTCTATTTTTCGGCCTGTCCTGATCCGTTTCGTCTTGAAATGAAGCCTGGATGATGTCTTTTAATTTTTAGAATTTTTTTGTATTTCTTTTTAAATTTTCTAACTGGGGTCGGGTTCGAACGGATAAAAAAGAAAATTTTTTTATTCTCTATTTCTCGGCTTGTCTTCACCCGTTTCGTCTTGAAATTAAAGCTGGATGATGTTTTTTAATTTTTAGAATTTTTTTTGCATTTATTTTCGAATTTTCAAACTCGGGTCGGGTTCGAACGGATTGGAAGGAAATTCTTTTTGTTCTCTATTTTTCGGCTTGTCCTAACCCGTTTCGTCATGAAATAAAGCCTGGATGATGATTTTTAATTTTTAAAATTTTTTCGCATTTATTTTTGAATTTTCTAACTCGGGTCGGGTTCGAACTGATAGGAAAGAAATTATTTTTGTTCTCTATTTTTCGGTCTGTCCTGGCCCGTTTCGTCTTGAAATGAAGCCTGGGTGATGTTTTTTAATTTTTAGAATTTTTTTGCATTTATTTTTGAATTTTCTAACTCAGGTCTGGTTCGAACGGATAGGAAAGAAATTACTTTTGTTCTCTATTTTACTGCCTGTCCTGACCCGTTTCGTCCTGAAATGAAGCTTGGGTGATGTTTTTTAATTTTTAGAATTTTTTAACATTTATTTTTGAATTTTCTAACTCGGGTCGGGTGCGAACGGATAGGAAGGAAATATTTTTTTTTCTCTATTTTTCGGCCTGTCCTGATCCGTTTCGTCTTGAAATGAAGCCTGGATGATGTCTTTTAATTTTTAGAATTTTTTTGTATTTCTTTTTAAATTTTCTAACTGGGGTCGGGTTCGAACGGATAACAAAGAAAATTTTTTTATTCTCTATTTCTCGGCTTGTCTTCACCCGTTTCGTCTTGAAATTAAAGCTGGATGATGTTTTGTAATTTTTAGAATTTTTTTTGCATTTATTTTTTAATTTTCAAACTCGGGTCGGGTTCGAACGGATAGGAAGTAAATTTTTTTTGTTCTCTATGTTTCGGCCTGTCCTGACCCGTTTCATCTTGAAATGAAGCCTGGATGATGTTTTTTAATTTTTATAATTTTTTTTGCATTTATTTTCGAATATTCTAACTCGGGTCTGGTTCGAACGGACTGGAATGAAATTTTTTTTGTTCTCTATTTTTTGACCTGTCCTGACCCGTTTCATATTCAAATGAAGCTTGGATGATGTTTTTTAATTTTTAGAATTTTTTTGCTTTTATTTTTGTATTTTCTAACTCGGGACGGGTTCGAACGGATAGGAAGGAAATTTTTTTTGTTCTCTATTTCTAGGCCTGTCCGGACCTGTTTCGTCTTGAAATGAAGCCTGGATGATGTTTTTTAATTTTTAGAATTTTTTTTGCATTTCTTTTTGAATTTTCTAACTGGGGTCGGGTTCGAACGGATTGGAAAGAAATTTTTTTTATTCCCTATTTTTCGGCCAGTCTTCATCCGTTTCGTCTTGAAATGAAGCCTGGATGATGATTTTTAATTTTTGAAATTTTTTTGCATTTATTTTTGAATTTTCTAACTCGGGTCGGGTTCGAACGGATAGGAAAGAAATTATTTTTGTTCTCTATTTTTCGGTCTGTCCTGGCCCGTTTCGTCTTGAAATGAAGCCTGGATGATGTTTTTTAATTTTTAGAATTTTTTTTGCATTTCTTTTTGAATTTTCTAACTGGGGTCGGGTTCGAACGGATAGGAAAGAAATTTTTTTATTCCCTATTTTTCGGCCAGTCTTCATCCGTTTCGTCTTGAAATGAAGCCTGGATGATGTTTTTTAATTTTTAAAATTTTTTTGCATTTATTTTCGAATTTTCTATCTCGGGTCTGGTTCGAACGGATAGGAAGGAAATTCTTTTTGTTCTCTATTTTTCGGCCTGTCCTGACCCGTTTCGTCATGAAATGAAGCCTGGATGATGATTTTTAACTTTTAGAATTTTTTTACATTTATTTTTGAATTTTCTAACTCGGGTCGGATTCGAACGGGTAGGAATGAAATATTTTTTTTTTCTCTATTTTTCGGCCTGTCCTGATCTATTTCGTCTTGAAATGAAGCCTGGATGATGTCTTTTAATTTTTAGAATTTTTTTGTATTTCTTTTTAAATTTTCTAACTGGGGTCGGGTTCGAACGGATAAAAAAGAAAATTTTTTTATTCTCTATTTCTCAGCTTGTCTTCACCCGTTTCGTCTTGAAATTAAAGCTGGATGATGTTTTTTAATTTTTAGAATTTTTTTTGCATTTATTTTCGAATTTTAAAACTCGGGTCGGGTTCGAACGGATTGGAAGGAAATTCTTTTTGTTCTCTATTTTTCGGCTTGTCCTAACCCGTTTCGTCATGAAATGAAGCCGGATGATGATTTTTAATTTTTAAAATTTTTTTGCATTTATTTTTGAATTTTCTAACTCGGGTCGGGTTCGAACGGATAGGAAAGAAATTATTTTTGTTCTCTATTTTTCGGTCTGTCCTGGCCCGTTTCGTCTTGAAATGAAGCCTGGGTGATGTTTTTTAATTTTTAGAATTTTTTTGCATTTATTTTTGAATTTTCTAACTCAGGTCTGGTTCGAACGGATAGGAAAGAAATTACTTTTGTTCTCTATTGTACGGCCTGTCCTGACCCGTTTCGTCCTGAAATGAAGCTTGGGTGATGTTTTTTAATTTTTAGAATTTTTTAACATTTATTTTTGAATTTTCTAACTCGGGTCGGGTGCGAACGGATAGGAAGGAAATATTTTTTTTTTCTCTATTTTTCGGGTTTTTCTGATCCGTTTCGTCTTGAAATGAAGCCTGGATGATGCCTTTTAATTTTTAGAATTTTTTTGTATTTCTTTTTAAATTTTCTAACTGGGGTCGGGTTCGAACGGATAAAAAAGAAAATTTTTTTATTCTCTATTTCTCGGCTTGTCTTCACCCGTTTCGTCTTGAAATTAAAGCTGGATGATGTTTTGTAATTTTTAGAATTTTTTTTGCATTTATTTTCTAATTTTCAAACTCGGGTCGGGTTCGAACGGATAGGAAGTAAATTTTTTTTGTTCTCTATGTTTCGGCCTGTCCTGACCCGTTTCATCTTGAAATGAAGCCTGGATGATGTTTTTTAATTTTTATAATTTTTTTTGCATTTATTTTCGAATATTCTAACTCGGGTCTGGTTCGAACGGACTGGAATGAAATTTTTTTTGTTCTCTATTTTTTGGCCTGTCCTGACCCGTTTCATATTCAAATGAAGCTTGGATGATGTTTTTTAATTTTTAGAATTTTTTTGCTTTTATTTTTGTATTTTCTAACTCGGGACGGGTTCGAACGGATAGGAAGGAAATTTTTTTTGTTCTCTATTTCTCGGCCTGTCCGGACCTGTTTCGTCTTGAAATGAAGCCTGGATGATGTTTTTTAATTTTTAGAATTTTTTTTGCATTTCTTTTTGAATTTTCTAACTGGGGTCGGGTTCGAACGGATAGGAAAGAAATTTTTTTTATTCCCTATTTTTCGGCCAGTCTTCATCCGTTTCGTCTTGAAATGAAGCCTGGATGATGATTTTTAATTTTTAAAATTTTTTTGCATTTATTTTTGAATTTTCTAACTCGGGTCGGGTTCGAACGGATAGGAAAGAAATTATTTTTGTTCTCTATTTTTCGGTCTGTCCTGGCCTGTTTCGTCTTGAAATGAAGCCTGGGTGATGTTTTTTAATTTTTAGAATTTTTTTGCATTTATTTTTGAATTTTGTAACTCAGGTCTGGTTCGAACGGATAGGAAAGAAATTACTTTTGTTCTCTATTTTACGGCCTGTCCTGACCCGTTTCGTCTTGAAATGAAGCTTGGGTGATGTTTTTCAATTTTTAGAATTTTTTAACATTTATTTTTGAATTTTCTAACTCGGGTCGGGTGCGAACAGATAGGAAGGAAATATTTTTCTTTTCTCTATTTTTCGGGTTTTTCTGATCCGTTTCGTCTTGAAATGAAGCCTGGATGATGCCTTTTAATTTTTAGAATTTTTTTGTATTTCTTTTTAAATTTTCTAACTGGGGTCGGGTTCGAACGGATAAAAAAGAAAATTTTTTTATTCTCTATTTCTCGGCTTGTCTTCACCCGTTTCGTCTTGAAATTAAAGCTGGATGATGTTTTGTAATTTTTAGAATTTTTTTTGCATTTATTTTTTAATTTTCAAACTCGGGTCGGGTTCGAACGGATAGGAAGTAAATTTTTTTGGTTCTCTATGTTTCGGCCTGTCCTGACCCGTTTCATCTTGAAATGAAGCCTGGATGATGTTTTTTAATTTTTATAATTTTTTTTGCATTTATTTTCGAATATTCTAACTCGGGTCTGGTTCGAACGGACTGGAATGAAATTTTTATTGTTCTCTATTTTTTGGCCTGTCCTGACCCGTTTCATATTCAAATGAAGCTTGGATGATGTTTTTTAATTTTTAGAATTTTTTTGCTTTTATTTTTGTATTTTCTAACTCGGGACGGGTTCGAACGGATAGGAAGGAAATTTTTTTTGTTCTCTATTTCTCGGCCTGTCCGGACCTGTTTCGTCTTGAAATGAAGCCTGGATGATGTTTTTTAATTTTTAGAATTTTTTTTGCATTTCTTTTTGAATTTTCTAACTGGGGTCGGGTTCGAACGGATAGGAAAGAAATTTTCTTTATTCCCTATTTTTCGGCCAGTCTTCATCCGTTTCGTCTTGAAATGAAGCCTGGATGATGATTTTTAATTTTTAAAATTTTTTTGCATTTATTTTTGAATTTTCTAACTCGGGTCGGGTTCGAACGGATAGGAAAGAAATTATTTTTGTTCTCTATTTTTCGGTCTGTCCTGGCCTGTTTCGTCTTGAAATGAAGCCTGGGTGATGTTTTTTAATTTTTAGAATTTTTTTGCATTTATTTTTGAATTTTGTAACTCAGGTCTGGTTCGAACGGATAGGAAAGAAATTACTTTTGTTCTCTATTTTACGGCCTGTCCTGACCCGTTTCGTCTTGAAATGAAGCTTGGGTGATGTTTTTCAATTTTTAGAATTTTTTAACATTTATTTTTGAATTTTCTAACTCGGGTCGGGTGCGAACAGATAGGAAGGAAATATTTTTTTTTTCTCTATTTTTCGGGTTTTTCTGATCCGTTTCGTCTTGAAATGAAGCCTGGATGATGCCTTTTAATTTTTAGAATTTTTTTTATTTCTTTTTAAATTTTCTAACCGGGGTCGGGTTCGAACGGATAAAAAAGAAAATTTTTTTATTCTCTATTTCTCGGCTTGTCTTCACCCGTTTCGTCTTGAAATTAAAGCTGGATGATGTTTTTTAATTTTTAGAATTTTTTTTGCATTTATTTTTTAATTTTCAAACTCGGGTCGGGTTCGAACGGATAGGAAGTAAATTTTTTTTGTTCTCTATGTTTCGGCCTGTCCTGACCCGTTTCATCTTGAAATGAACCCTGGATGATGTTTTTTAATTTTTATAATTTTTTTTGCATTTATTTTCGAATATTCTAACTCGGGTCTGGTTCGAACGGACTGGAATGAAATTTTTTTTGTTCTCTATTTTTTGGCCTGTCCTGACCCGTTTCATATTCAAATGAAGCTTGGATGATGTTTTTTAATTTTTAGAATTTTTTTGCTTTTATTTTTGTATTTTCTAACTCAGGACGGGTTCAAACGGATAGGAAGGAAATTTTTTTTGTTCTCTATTTCTCGGCCTGTCCGGACCTGTTTCGTCTTGAAATGAAGCCTGGATGATGTTTTTTAATTTTTAGAATTTTTTTTGCATTTCTTTTTGAATTTTCTAACTGGGGTCGGGTTCGAACGGATAGGAAATAAATTTTTTTTATTCCCTATTTTTCGGCCAGTCTTCATCCGTTTCGTCTTGAAATGAAGCCTGGATGATGATTTTTAATTTTTAAAATTTTTTTGCATTTATTTTTGAATTTTCTAACTCGGGTCGGGTTCGAACGGATAGGAATGAAATTATTTTTGTTCTCTATTTTTCGGTCTGTTCTGGCCCGTTTCGTCTTGAAATGAAGCCTGGGTGATGTTTTTTAATTTTTAGAATTTTTTTGCATTTATTTTTGAATTTTCTAACTCAGGTCTGGTTCGAACGGATTGGAAAGAAATTACTTTTGTTCTCTATTTTACGGCCTGTCCTGACCCGTTTCGTCTTGAAATGAAGCTTGGGTGATGTTTTTTAATTTTTAGAATTTTTTAACATTTATTTTTGAATTTTCTAACTCGGGTCGGGTGCGAACGGATAGGTAGGAAATATTTTTTTTTTCTCTATTTTTCGGGTTTTTCTAATCCGTTTCGTCTTGAAATGAAGCCTGGATGATGCCTTTTAATTTTTAGAATTTTTTTGTATTTCTTTTTAAATTTTCTAACTGGGGTCGGGTTCGAACGGATAAAAAAGAAAATTTTTTTATTCTCTATTTCTCGGCTTGTCTTCACCCGTTTCGTCTTGAAATTAAAGCTGGATGATGTTTTTTAATTTTTAGAATTTTTTTCGCATTTATTTTTTAATTTTCAAACTCGGGTCGGGTTCGAACGGATAGGAAGTAAATTTTTTTTGTTCTCTATGTTTCGGCCTGTCCTGACCCGTTTCATCTTGAAATGAAGCCTGGATGATGTTTTTTAATTTTTATAATTTTTTTTGCATTTATTTTTGAATATTCTAACTCGGGTCTGGTTCGAACGGACTGGAATGAAATTTTTTTTGTTCTCTATTTTTTGGCATGTCCTGACCCGTTTCATATTCAAATGAAGCTTGGATGATGTTTTTTAATTTTTAGAATTTTTTTACTTTTATTTTTGTATTTTCTAACTCGGGACGGGTTCGAACGGATAGGAAGGAAATTTTTTTTCTTCTCTATTTCTCGGCCTGTCCGGACCTGTTTCGTCTTGAAATGAAGCCTGGATGATGTTTTTTAATTTTTAGAATTTTTTTTGCATTTCTTTTTGAATTTCCTAACTGGGGTCGGGTTCGAACGGATAGGAAAGAAATTTTTTTATTCCCTATTTTTCGGCCAGTCTTCATCCGTTTCGTCTTGAAATGAAGCCTGGATGATGTTTTTTAATTTTTAAAATTTTTTTGCATTTATTTTCGAATTTTCTATCTCGGGTCTGGTTCGAACGGATAGGAAGGAAATTCTTTTTGTTCTCTATTTTTCGGCCTGTCCTGACCCGTTTCGTCATGAAATGAAGCCTGGATGATGATTTTTAACTTTTAGAATTTTTTTACATTTATTTTTGAATTTTCTAACTCGGGTCTGGTTCGAACGGGTAGGAATGAAATATTTTTTTTTTCTCAATTTTTCGGCCTGTCCTGATCTGTTTCGTCTTGAAATGAAGCCTGGATGATGTCTTTTAATTTTTAGAATTTTTTTTGCATTTCTTTTTGAATTTTCTAACTGGGGTCGGGTTCGAACGGATAGGAAAGAAATTTTTTTTATTCCCTATTTTTCGGCCAGTCTTCATCCGTTTCGTCTTGAAATGAAGCCTGGATGATGATTTTTAATTTTTAAAATTTTTTTGCATTTATTTTTGAATTTTCTAACTCGGGTCGGGTTCGAACGGATAGGAAAGAAATTATTTTTGTTCTCTATTTTTCGGTCTGTCCTGGCCTGTTTCGTCTTGAAATGAAGCCTGGGTGATGTTTTTTAATTTTTAGAATTTTTTTGCATTTATTTTTGAATTTTCTAACTCAGGTCTGGTTCGAACGGATAGGAAAGAAATTACTTTTGTTCTCTATTTTACGGCCTGTCCTGACCCGTTTCGTCTTGAAATGAAGCTTGGGTGATGTTTTTCAATTTTTAGAATTTTTTAACATTTATTTTTGAATTTTCTAACTCGGGTCGGGTGCGAACAGAGAGGAAGGAAATATTTTTCTTTTCTCTATTTTTCGGGTTTTTCTGATCCGTTTCGTCTTGAAATGAAGCCTGGATGATGCCTTTTAATTTTTAGAATTTTTTTGTATTTCTTTTTAAATTTTCTAACTGGGGTCGGGTTCGAACGGATAAAAAAGAAAATTTTTTTATTCTCTATTTCTCGGCTTGTCTTCACCCGTTTCGTCTTGAAATTAAAGCTGGATGATGTTTTGTAATTTTTAGAATTTTTTTTGCATTTATTTTTTAATTTTCAAACTCGGGTCGGGTTCGAACGGATAGGAAGTAAATTTTTTTGGTTCTCTATGTTTCGGCCTGTCCTGACCCGTTTCATCTTGAAATGAAGCCTGGATGATGTTTTTTAATTTTTATAATTTTTTTTGCATTTATTATCGAATATTCTAACTCGGGTCTGGTTCGAACGGACTGGAATGAAATTTTTTTTGTTCTCTATTTTTTGGCCTGTCCTGACCCGTTTCATATTCAAATGAAGCTTGGATGATGTTTTTTAATTTTTAGAATTTTTTTGCTTTTATTTTTGTATTTTCTAACTCGGGACGGGTTCGAACGGATAGGAAGGAAATTTTTTTTGTTCTCTATTTCTCGGCCTGTCCGGACCTGTTTCGTCTTGAAATGAAGCCTGGATGATGTTTTTTAATTTTTAGAATTTTTTTTGCATTTCTTTTTGAATTTTCTAACTGGGGTCGGGTTCGAACGGATAGGAAAGAAATTTTCTTTATTCCCTATTTTTCGGCCAGTCTTCATCCGTTTCGTCTTGAAATGAAGCCTGGATGATGATTTTTAATTTTTAAAATTTTTTTGCATTTATTTTTGAATTTTCTAACTCGGGTCGGGTTCGAACGGATAGGAAAGAAATTATTTTTGTTCTCTATTTTTCGGTCTGTCCTGGCCTGTTTCGTCTTGAAATGAAGCCTGGGTGATGTTTTTTAATTTTTAGAATTTTTTTGCATTTATTTTTGAATTTTCTAACTCAGGTCTGGTTCGAACGGATTGGAAAGAAATTACTTTTGTTCTCTATTTTACGGCCTGTCCTGACCCGTTTCGTCTTGAAATGAAGCTTGGGTGATGTTTTTTAATTTTTAGAATTTTTTAACATTTATTTTTGAATTTTCTAACTCGGGTCGGGTGCGAACGGATAGGTAGGAAATATTTTTTTTTTTCTCTATTTTTCGGGTTTTTCTGATCCGTTTCGTCTTGAAATGAAGCCTGGATGATGCCTTTTAATTTTTAGAATTTTTTTGTATTTCTTTTTAAATTTTCTAACTGGGGTCGGGTTCGAACGGATAAAAAAGAAAATTTTTTTATTCTCTATTTCTCGGCTTGTCTTCACCCGTTTCGTCTTGAAATTAAAGCTGGATGATGTTTTTTAATTTTTAGAATTTTTTTCGCATTTATTTTTTAATTTTCAAACTCGGGTCGGGTTCGAACGGATAGGAAGTAAATTTTTTTTGTTCTCTATGTTTCGGCCTGTCCTGACCCGTTTCATCTTGAAATGAAGCCTGGATGATGTTTTTTAATTTTTATAATTTTTTTTGCATTTATTTTTGAATATTCTAACTCGGGTCTGGTTCGAACGGACTGGAATGAAATTTTTTTTGTTCTCTATTTTTTGGCATGTCCTGACCCGTTTCATATTCAAATGAAGATTGGATGATGTTTTTTAATTTTTAGAATTTTTTTACTTTTATTTTTGTATTTTCTAACTCGGGACGGGTTCGAACGGATAGGAAGGAAATTTTTTTTCTTCTCTATTTCTCGGCCTGTCCGGACCTGTTTCGTCTTGAAATGAAGCCTGGATGATGTTTTTTAATTTTTAGAATTTTTTTTGCATTTCTTTTTGAATTTCCTAACTGGGGTCGGGTTCGAACGGATAGGAAAGAAATTTTTTTATTCCCTATTTTTCGGCCAGTCTTCATCCGTTTCGTCTTGAAATGAAGCCTGGATGATGTTTTTTAATTTTTAAAATTTTTTTGCATTTATTTTCGAATTTTCTATCTCGGGTCTGGTTCGAACGGATAGGAAGGAAATTCTTTTTGTTCTCTATTTTTCGGCCTGTCCTGACCCGTTTCGTCATGAAATGAAGCCTGGATGATGATTTTTAACTTTTAGAATTTTTTTACATTTATTTTTGAATTTTCTAACTCGGGTCTGGTTCGAACGGGTAGGAATGAAATATTTTTTTTTTCTCAATTTTTCGGCCTGTTCTGATCTGTTTCGTCTTGAAATGAAGCCTGGATGATGTCTTTTAATTTTTAGAATTTTTTTGTATTTCTTTTTAAATTTTCTAACTGGGGTCGGGTTCGAACGGATAAAAAAGAAAATTTTTTTATTCTCTATTTCTCAGCTTGTCTTCACCCGTTTCGTCTTGAAATTAAAGCTGGATGATGGTTTTTAATTTTTAGAATTTTTTTTGCATTTATTTTCGAATTTTCAAACTCGGGTCGGGTTCGAACGGATTGGAAGGAAATTCTTTTTGTTCTCTATTTTTCGGCTTGTCCTAACCCGTTTCGTCATGAAATGAAGCCTGGACGATGATTTTTAATTTTTAAAATTTTTTTGCATTTATTTTTGAATTTTCTAACTCGGGTCGGGTTCGAACGGATAGGAAAGAAATTATTTTTGTTCTCTATTTTTCGGTCTGTCCTGGCTCGTTTCGTCTTGAAATGAAGCCTGGGTGGTGTTTTTTAATTTTTAGAATTTTTTTGCATTTATTTTTGAATTTTCTAACTCGGGTCGGGTTCGAACGGATAGGAAAGAAATTATTTTTGTTCTCTATTTTTCGGTCTGTCCTGGCTCGTTTCGTCTTGAAATGAAGCCTGGGTGGTGTTTTTTAATTTTTAGAATTTTTTTGCATTTATTTTTGAATTTTCTAACTCAGGTCTGGTTCGAACGGATAGGAAAGAAATTACTTTTGTTCTCTATTTTACGGCCTGTCCTGACCCGTTTCGTCTTGAAATGAAGCTTGGGTGATGTTTTTTAATTTTTAGAATTTTTTAACATTTATTTTTGAATTTTCTAACTCGGGTCGGGTGCGAACGGATAGGAAGGAAATATTTTTTTTTTCTCTATTTTTCGGGTTTTTCTGATCCGTTTCGTCTTGAAATGAAGCCTGGATGATGTCTTTTAATTTTTAGAATTTTTTTGTATTTCTTTTTAAATTTTCTAACTGGGGTCGGGTTCGAACGGATAAAAAAGAAAATTTTTTTATTCTCTATTTCTCGGCTTGTCTTCACCCGTTTCGTCTTGAAATTAAAGCTGGATGATGTTTTGTAATTTTTAGAATTTTTTTTGCATTTATTTTTTAATTTTCAAACTCGGGTCGAGTTCGAACGGATAGGAAGTAAATTTTTTTTGTTCTCTATGTTTCGGCCTGTCCTGACCCGTTTCATCTTGAAATGAAGCCTGGATGAAGTTTTTTAATTTTTATAATTTTTTTTGCATTTATTTTCGAATATTCTAACTCGGGTCTGGTTCGAACGGACTGGAATGAAATTTTTTTTGTTCTCTATTTTTTGGCCTGTCCTGACCCGTTTCATATTCAAATGAAGCTTGGATGATGTTTTTTAATTTTTAGAATTTTTTTGCTTTTATTTTTGTATTTTCTAACTCGGGACGGGTTCGAACGGATAGGAAGGAAATTTTTTTTGTTCTCTATTTCTCGGCCTGTCCGGACCTGTTTCGTCTTGAAATGAAGCCTGGATGATGTTTTTTAATTTTTAGAATTTTTTTTGCATTTCTTTTTGAATTTTCTAACTGGGGTCGGGTTCGAACGGATAGGAAAGAAATTTTTTTATTCCCTATTTTTCGGCCAGTCTTCATCCGTTTCGTCTTGAAATGAAGCCTGGATGATGTTTTTTAATTTTTAAAATTTTTTTGCATTTATTTTCGAATTTTCTATCTCGGGTCTGGTTCGAACGGATAGGAAGGAAATTCTTTTTGTTCTCTATTTTTCGGCCTGTCCTGACCCGTTTCGTCATGAAATGAAGCCTGGATGATGATTTTTAACTTTTAGAATTTTTTTACATTTATTTTTGAATTTTCTAACTCGGGTCGGGTTCGAACGGGTAGGAATGAAATATTTTTTTTTTCTCTATTTTTCGGCCTGTCCTGATCTGTTTCGTCTTGAAATGAAGCCTGGATGATGTCTTTTAATTTTTAGAATTTTTTTGTATTTCTTTTTAAATTTTCTAACTGGGGTCGGGTTCGAACGGATAAAAAAGAAAATTTTTTTATTCTCTATTTCTCCGCTTGTCTTCACCCGTTTCGTCTTGAAATTAAAGCTGGATGATGTTTTTTAATTTTTAGAATTTTTTTTGCATTTATTTTCGAATTTTCAAACTCGGGTCGGGTTCGAACGGATTGGAAGGAAATTCTTTTTGTTCTCTATTTTTCGGGTTGTCCTAACCCGTTTCGTCATGAAATGAAGCCTGGATGATGATTTTTAATTTTTAAAATTTTTTTGCATTTATTTTTGAATTTTCTAACTCGGGTCGGGTTCGAACGGATAGGAAAGAAATTATTTTTGTTCTCTATTTTTCGGTCTGTCCTGACCCGTTTCGTCTTGAAATGAAGCTTGGGTGATGTTTTTCAATTTTTAGAATTTTTTAACATTTATTTTTGAATTTTCTAACTCGGGTCGGGTGCGAACAGATAGGAAGGAAATATTTTTTTTTTCTCTATTTTTCGGGTTTTTCTGATCCGTTTCGTCTTGAAATGAAGCCTGGATGATGCCTTTTAATTTTTAGAATTTTTTTTATTTCTTTTTAAATTTTCTAACCGGGGTCGGGTTCGAACGGATAAAAAAGAAAATTTTTTTATTATCTATTTCTCGGCTTGTCTTCACCCGTTTCGTCTTGAAATTAAAGCTGGATGATGTTTTTTAATTTTTAGAATTTTTTTTGCATTTATTTTTTAATTTTCAAACTCGGGTCGGGTTCGAACGGATAGGAAGTAAATTTTTTTTGTTCTCTATGTTTCGGCCTGTCCTGACCCGTTTCATCTTGAAATGAACCCTGGATGATGTTTTTTAATTTTTATAATTTTTTTTGCATTTATTTTCGAATATTCTAACTCGGGTCTGGTTCGAACGGACTGGAATGAAATTTTTTTTGTTCTCTATTTTTTGGCCTGTCCTGACCCGTTTCATATTCAAATGAAGCTTGGATGATGTTTTTTAATTTTTAGAATTTTTTTGCTTTTATTTTTGTATTTTCTAACTCAGGACGGGTTCAAACGGATAGGAAGGAAATTTTTTTTGTTCTCTATTTCTCGGCCTGTCCGGACCTGTTTCGTCTTGAATTGAAGCCTGGATGATGTTTTTTAATTTTTAGAATTTTTTTTGCATTTCTTTTTGAATTTTCTAACTGGGGTCGGGTTCGAACGGATAGGAAATAAATTTTTTTTATTCCCTATTTTTCGGCCAGTCTTCATCCGTTTCGTCTTGAAATGAAGCCTGGATGATGATTTTTAATTTTTAAAATTTTTTTGCATTTATTTTTGAATTTTCTAACTCGGGTCGGGTTCGAACGGATAGGAAAGAAATTATTTTTGTTCTCTATTTTTCGGTCTGTTCTGGCCCGTTTCGTCTTGAAATGAAGCCTGGGTGATGTTTTTTAATTTTTAGAATTTTTTTGCATTTATTTTTGAATTTTCTAACTCAGGTCTGGTTCGAACGGATTGGAAAGAAATTACTTTTGTTCTCTATTTTACGGCCTGTCCTGACCCGTTTCGTCTTGAAATGAAGCTTGGGTGATGTTTTTTAATTTTTAGAATTTTTTAACATTTATTTTTGAATTTTCTAACTCGGGTCGGGTGCGAACGGATAGGTAGGAAATATTTTTTTTTTCTCTATTTTTCGGGTTTTTCTAATCCGTTTCGTCTTGAAATGAAGCCTGGATGATGCCTTTTAATTTTTAGAATTTTTTTGTATTTCTTTTTAAATTTTCTAACTGGGGTCGGGTTCGAACGGATAAAAAAGAAAATTTTTTTATTCTCTATTTCTCGGCTTGTCTTCACCCGTTTCGTCTTGAAATTAAAGCTGGATGATGTTTTTTAATTTTTAGAATTTTTTTCGCATTTATTTTTTAATTTTCAAACTCGGGTCGGGTTCGAACGGATAGGAAGTAAATTTTTTTTGTTCTCTATGTTTCGGCCTGTCCTGACCCGTTTCATCTTGAAATGAAGCCTGGATGATGTTTTTTAATTTTTATAATTTTTTTTGCATTTATTTTTGAATATTCTAACTCGGGTCTGGTTCGAACGGACTGGAATGAAATTTTTTTTGTTCTCTATTTTTTGGCATGTCCTGACCCGTTTCATATTCAAATGAAGCTTGGATGATGTTTTTTAATTTTTAGAATTTTTTTACTTTTATTTTTGTATTTTCTAACTCGGGACGGGTTCGAACGGATAGGAAGGAAATTTTTTTTCTTCTCTATTTCTCGGCCTGTCCGGACCTGTTTCGTCTTGAAATGAAGCCTGGATGATGTTTTTTAATTTTTAGAATTTTTTTTGCATTTCTTTTTGAATTTCCTAACTGGGGTCGGGTTCGAACGGATAGGAAAGAAATTTTTTTATTCCCTATTTTTCGGCCAGTCTTCATCCGTTTCGTCTTGAAATGAAGCCTGGATGATGTTTTTTAATTTTTAAAATTTTTTTGCATTTATTTTCGAATTTTCTATCTCGGGTCTGGTTCGAACGGATAGGAAGGAAATTCTTTTTGTTCTCTATTTTTCGGCCTGTCCTGACCCGTTTCGTCATGAAATGAAGCCTGGATGATGATTTTTAACTTTTAGAATTTTTTTACATTTATTTTTGAATTTTCTAACTCGGGTCTGGTTCGAACGGGTAGGAATGAAATATTTTTTTTTTCTCAATTTTTCGGCCTGTCCTGATCTGTTTCGTCTTGAAATGAAGCCTGGATGATGTCTTTTAATTTTTAGAATTTTTTTTGCATTTCTTTTTGAATTTTCTAACTGGGGTCGGGTTCGAACGGATAGGAAAGAAATTTTTTTTATTCCCTATTTTTCGGCCAGTCTTCATCCGTTTCGTCTTGAAATGAAGCCTGGATGATGATTTTTAATTTTTAAAATTTTTTTGCATTTATTTTTGAATTTTCTAACTCGGGTCGGGTTCGAACGGATAGGAAAGAAATTATTTTTGTTCTCTATTTTTCGGTCTGTCCTGGCCTGTTTCGTCTTGAAATGAAGCCTGGGTGATGTTTTTTAATTTTTAGAATTTTTTTGCATTTATTTTTGAATTTTCTAACTCAGGTCTGGTTCGAACGGATAGGAAAGAAATTACTTTTGTTCTCTATTTTACGGCCTGTCCTGACCCGTTTCGTCTTGAAATGAAGCTTGGGTGATGTTTTTCAATTTTTAGAATTTTTTAACATTTATTTTTGAATTTTCTAACTCGGGTCGGGTGCGAACAGAGAGGAAGGAAATATTTTTCTTTTCTCTATTTTTCAGGTTTTTCTGATCCGTTTCGTCTTGAAATGAAGCCTGGATGATGCCTTTTAATTTTTAGAATTTTTTTGTATTTCTTTTTAAATTTTCTAACTGGGGTCGGGTTCGAACGGATAAAAAAGAAAATTTTTTTATTCTCTATTTCTCGGCTTGTCTTCACCCGTTTCGTCTTGAAATTAAAGCTGGATGATGTTTTGTAATTTTTAGAATTTTTTTTGCATTTATTTTTTAATTTTCAAACTCGGGTCGGGTTCGAACGGATAGGAAGTAAATTTTTTTGGTTCTCTATGTTTCGGCCTGTCCTGACCCGTTTCATCTTGAAATGAAGCCTGGATGATGTTTTTTAATTTTTATAATTTTTTTTGCATTTATTTTCGAATATTCTAACTCGGGTCTGGTTCGAACGGACTGGAATGAAATTTTTTTTGTTCTCTATTTTTTGGCCTGTCCTGACCCGTTTCATATTCAAATGAAGCTTGGATGATGTTTTTTAATTTTTAGAATTTTTTTGCTTTTATTTTTGTATTTTCTAACTCGGGACGGGTTCGAACGGATAGGAAGGAAATTTTTTTTGTTCTCTATTTCTCGGCCTGTCCGGACCTGTTTCGTCTTGAAATGAAGCCTGGATGATGTTTTTTAATTTTTAGAATTTTTTTGCATTTCTTTTTGAATTTTCTAACTGGGGTCGGGTTCGAACGGATAGGAAAGAAATTTTCTTTATTCCCTATTTTTCGGCCAGTCTTCATCCGTTTCGTCTTGAAATGAAGCCTGGATGATGATTTTTAATTTTTAAAATTTTTTTGCATTTATTTTTGAATTTTCTAACTCGGGTCGGGTTCGAACGGATAGGAAAGAAATTATTTTTGTTCTCTATTTTTCGGTCTGTCCTGGCCTGTTTCGTCTTGAAATGAAGCCTGGGTGATGTTTTTTAATTTTTAGAATTTTTTTGCATTTATTTTTGAATTTTCTAACTCAGGTCTGGTTCGAACGGATTGGAAAGAAATTACTTTTGTTCTCTATTTTACGGCCTGTCCTGACCCGTTTCGTCTTGAAATGAAGCTTGGGTGATGTTTTTTAATTTTTAGAATTTTTTAACATTTATTTTTGAATTTTCTAACTCGGGTCGGGTGCGAACGGATAGGTAGGAAATATTTTTTTTTTCTCTATTTTTCGGGTTTTTCTGATCCGTTTCGTCTTGAAATGAAGCCTGGATGATGCCTTTTAATTTTTAGAATTTTTTTGTATTTCTTTTTAAATTTTCTAACTGGGGTCGGGTTCGAACGGATAAAAAAGAAAATTTTTTTATTCTCTATTTCTCGGCTTGTCTTCACCCGTTTCGTCTTGAAATTAAAGCTGGATGATGTTTTTTAATTTTTAGAATTTTTTTCGCATTTATTTTTTAATTTTCAAACTCGGGTCGGGTTCGAACGGATAGGAAGTAAATTTTTTTTGTTCTCTATGTTTCGGCCTGTCCTGACCCGTTTCATCTTGAAATGAAGCCTGGATGATGTTTTTTAATTTTTATAATTTTTTTTGCATTTATTTTTGAATATTCTAACTCGGGTCTGGTTCGAACGGACTGGAATGAAATTTTTTTTGTTCTCTATTTTTTGGCATGTCCTGACCCGTTTCATATTCAAATGAAGATTGGATGATGTTTTTTAATTTTTAGAATTTTTTTACTTTTATTTTTGTATTTTCTAACTCGGGACGGGTTCGAACGGATAGGAAGGAAATTTTTTTTCTTCTCTATTTCTCGGCCTGTCCGGACCTGTTTCGTCTTGAAATGAAGCCTGGATGATGTTTTTTAATTTTTAGAATTTTTTTTGCATTTCTTTTTGAATTTCCTAACTGGGGTCGGGTTCGAACGGATAGGAAAGAAATTTTTTTATTCCCTATTTTTCGGCCAGTCTTCATCCGTTTCGTCTTGAAATGAAGCCTGGATGATGTTTTTTAATTTTTAAAATTTTTTTGCATTTATTTTCGAATTTTCTATCTCGGGTCTGGTTCGAACGGATAGGAAGGAAATTCTTTTTGTTCTCTATTTTTCGGCCTGTCCTGACCCGTTTCGTCATGAAATGAAGCCTGGATGATGATTTTTAACTTTTAGAATTTTTTTACATTTATTTTTGAATTTTCTAACTCGGGTCTGGTTCGAACGGGTAGGAATGAAATATTTTTTTTTTCTCAATTTTTCGGCCTGTTCTGATCTGTTTCGTCTTGAAATGAAGCCTGGATGATGTCTTTTAATTTTTAGAATTTTTTTGTATTTCTTTTTAAATTTTCTAACTGGGGTCGGGTTCGAACGGATAAAAAAGAAAATTTTTTTATTCTCTATTTCTCAGCTTGTCTTCACCCGTTTCGTCTTGAAATTAAAGCTGGATGATGGTTTTTAATTTTTAGAATTTTTTTTGCATTTATTTTCGAATTTTCAAACTCGGGTCGGGTTCGAACGGATTGGAAGGAAATTCTTTTTGTTCTCTATTTTTCGGCTTGTCCTAACCCGTTTCGTCATGAAATGAAGCCTGGACGATGATTTTTAATTTTTAAAATTTTTTTGCATTTATTTTTGAATTTTCTAACTCGGGTCGGGTTCGAACGGATAGGAAAGAAATTATTTTTGTTCTCTATTTTTCGGTCTGTCCTGGCTCGTTTCGTCTTGAAATGAAGCCTGGGTGGTGTTTTTTAATTTTTAGAATTTTTTTGCATTTATTTTTGAATTTTCTAACTCGGGTCGGGTTCGAACGGATAGGAAAGAAATTATTTTTGTTCTCTATTTTTCGGTCTGTCCTGGCTCGTTTCGTCTTGAAATGAAGCCTGGGTGGTGTTTTTTAATTTTTAGAATTTTTTTGCATTTATTTTTGAATTTTCTAACTCAGGTCTGGTTCGAACGGATAGGAAAGAAATTACTTTTGTTCTCTATTTTACGGCCTGTCCTGACCCGTTTCGTCTTGAAATGAAGCTTGGGTGATGTTTTTTAATTTTTAGAATTTTTTAACATTTATTTTTGAATTTTCTAACTCGGGTCGGGTGCGAACGGATAGGAAGGAAATATTTTTTTTTTCTCTATTTTTCGGGTTTTTCTGATCCGTTTCGTCTTGAAATGAAGCCTGGATGATGTCTTTTAATTTTTAGAATTTTTTTGTATTTCTTTTTAAATTTTCTAACTGGGGTCGGGTTCGAACGGATAAAAAAGAAAATTTTTTTATTCTCTATTTCTCGGCTTGTCTTCACCCGTTTCGTCTTGAAATTAAAGCTGGATGATGTTTTGTAATTTTTAGAATTTTTTTTGCATTTATTTTTTAATTTTCAAACTCGGGTCGAGTTCGAACGGATAGGAAGTAAATTTTTTTTGTTCTCTATGTTTCGGCCTGTCCTGACCCGTTTCATCTTGAAATGAAGCCTGGATGAAGTTTTTTAATTTTTATAATTTTTTTTGCATTTATTTTCGAATATTCTAACTCGGGTCTGGTTCGAACGGACTGGAATGAAATTTTTTTTGTTCTCTATTTTTTGGCCTGTCCTGACCCGTTTCATATTCAAATGAAGCTTGGATGATGTTTTTTAATTTTTAGAATTTTTTTGCTTTTATTTTTGTATTTTCTAACTCGGGACGGGTTCGAACGGATAGGAAGGAAATTTTTTTTGTTCTCTATTTCTCGGCCTGTCCGGACCTGTTTCGTCTTGAAATGAAGCCTGGATGATGTTTTTTAATTTTTAGAATTTTTTTTGCATTTCTTTTTGAATTTTCTAACTGGGGTCGGGTTCGAACGGATAGGAAAGAAATTTTTTTATTCCCTATTTTTCGGCCAGTCTTCATCCGTTTCGTCTTGAAATGAAGCCTGGATGATGTTTTTTAATTTTTAAAATTTTTTTGCATTTATTTTCGAATTTTCTATCTCGGGTCTGGTTCGAACGGATAGGAAGGAAATTCTTTTTGTTCTCTATTTTTCGGCCTGTCCTGACCCGTTTCGTCATGAAATGAAGCCTGGATGATGATTTTTAACTTTTAGAATTTTTTTACATTTATTTTTGAATTTTCTAACTCGGGTCGGGTTCGAACGGGTAGGAATGAAATATTTTTTTTTTCTCTATTTTTCGGCCTGTCCTGATCTGTTTCGTCTTGAAATGAAGCCTGGATGATGTCTTTTAATTTTTAGAATTTTTTTGTATTTCTTTTTAAATTTTCTAACTGGGGTCGGGTTCGAACGGATAAAAAAGAAAATTTTTTTATTCTCTATTTCTCCGCTTGTCTTCACCCGTTTCGTCTTGAAATTAAAGCTGGATGATGTTTTTTAATTTTTAGAATTTTTTTTGCATTTATTTTCGAATTTTCAAACTCGGGTCGGGTTCGAACGGATTGGAAGGAAATTCTTTTTGTTCTCTATTTTTCGGGTTGTCCTAACCCGTTTCGTCATGAAATGAAGCCTGGATGATGATTTTTAATTTTTAAAATTTTTTTGCATTTATTTTTGAATTTTCTAACTCGGGTCGGGTTCGAACGGATAGGAAAGAAATTATTTTTGTTCTCTATTTTTCGGTCTGTCCTGGCCCGTTTCGTCTTGAAATGAAGCCTGGGTGATGTTTTTTAATTTTTAGAATTTTTTTGCATTTATTTTTGAATTTTCTAACTCAGGTCTGGTTCGAACGGATAGGAAAGAAATTACTTTTGTTCTCTATTTTACGGCCTGTCCTGACCCGTTTCGTCTTGAAATGAAGCTTGGGTGATGTTTTTTAATTTTTAGAATTTTTTAACATTTATTTTTGAATTTTCTAACTCGGGTCGGGTGCGAACGGATAGGAAGGAAATATTTTTTTTTTCTCTATTTTTCGGGTTTTTCTGATCCGTTTCGTCTTGAAATGAAGCCTGGATGATGTCTTTTAATTTTTAGAATTCTTTTGTGTTTCTTTTTAAATTTTCTAACTGGGGTCGGGTTCGAACGGATAAAAAAGAAAATTTTTTTATTCTCTATTTCTCGGCTTGTCTTCACCCGTTTCGTCTTGAAATTCAAGCTGGATGATGTTTTTTAATTTTTAGAATTTTTTTTGCATTTATTTTTTAATTTTCAAATTCGGGTCGGGTTCGAACGGATAGGAAGTAAATTTTTTTTGTTCTCTATGTTTCGGCCTGTCCTGACCCGTTTCATCTTGAAATGAAGCCTGGATGATGTTTTTAAATTTTTATAATTGTTTTTGCATTTATTTTCGAATATTCTAACTCGGGTCTAGTTCGAACGGACTGGAATGAAATTTTTTTTGTTCTCTATTTTTTGGCCTGTCCTGACCCGTTTCATATTCAAATGAAGCTTGGATGATGTTTTTTAATTTTTAGAATTTTTTTGCTTTTATTTTTGTATTTTCTAACTCGGGACGGGTTCGAACGGATAGGAAGGAAATTTTTTTTGTTCTCTATTTCTCGGCCTGTCCGGACCTGTTTTGTCTTGAAATGAAGCCTAGATGATGTTTTTTAATTTTTAGAATTATTTTTGCATTTCTTTTTGAATTTTCTAACTGGGGTCGGGTTCGAACGGATTGGAAAGAAATTTTTTTTATTCCCTATTTTTCGGCCAGTCTTCATCCGTTTCGTCTTGAAATGAAGCCTGGATGATGTTTTTAAATTTTTAAAATTTTTTTGCATTTATTTTCGAATTTTCTATCTCGGGTCTGGTTCGAACGGATAGGAAGGAAATTCTTTTTGTTCTCTATTTTTCGGCCTGTCCTGACCCATTTCGTCATGAAATGAAGCCTGGATGATGATTTTTAACTTTTAGAATTTTTTTACATTTATTTTTGAATTTTCTAACTCGGGTCGGGTTCGAACGGGTAGGAATGAAATATTTTTTTTTCTCTATTTTTCGGCCTGTCCTGATCCGTTTCGTCTTGAAATGAAGCCTGGATGATGTCTTTTAATTTTTAGAATTTTTTTGCATTTCTTTTTAAATTTTCTAACTGGGGTCGGGTTCGAACGGATAGGAAAGAAATTTTTTTTATTCTCTATTTTTCGGCTTGTCTTCACCCGTTTCGTCTTTAAATGAAACCTGGATGATGTTTTCTAATTTTTAGAATTTTTTTGCATTTAGTTTTGAATTTTCTAACTCGGGTCGGTTTCGAACGGATAGGGAGGAATTTTTTTTTTGTTCTCTATTTTTCGGCCTGTCCTGACCCGTTTCGTCATGAAATGAAGCCTGGATTATAATTTTTAACTTTTAGAATTTTTTTAAATTTATTTTTGAATTGTCTAACTCGGGTCGGGTTCGAACGGATAGGAAGGAAATATTTTTTTTTCTCTATTTTTCAGCCTGTCCTGATCCGTTTCATCTTGAAATGAACCCTGGATGATGTCTTTTAATTTTTAGAATTTTTTTGTATTTCTTTTTAAATTTTCTAACTGGGGTCGGGTTCGAACGGATAGGAAAGAAAATTTTTTTATTCTCTATTTTTCGACCTGTCTTCACCCGTTTCATCTTGAAATTAAGGCTGGATGATGTTTTTTAATTTTTATAATTTTTTTTGCATTTATTTTTGAATTTTCTAACTGGGGTCGGGTTCGAACGGATAGGAAGTAAATTTTTTTTGCTCTCTATTTTTCGGCCTGTCCTGACCCGTTTCGTCTTGAAATGAAGCCTGGATGATGCTTTTTAATTTTTAGAATTTTTTTGCATTTATTTTCGAATTTTCTATCTCGGGTCCGGTTCGAACGGATAGGAAGTAAATTTTTTTTTGTTCTCTATTTTTCGGCCAGTCCTGACCCGTTTCGTCATGAAATGAAGCCTGGATTATAATATTTAACTTTTAGAATTTTTTTAAATTTATTTTTGAATTTTCTAACTCGGGTCGGGTGCGAACGGATAGGAAGGAAATATTTTTTTTTCTCTATTTTTCGGGTTTTTCTGATCCGTTTCGTCTTGAAATGAAGCCTGGATGATGTCTTTTAATTTTTAGAATTTTTTTTTATTTCTTTTTAAATTTTCTAACTGGGGTCGGGTTCGAACGGATAAAAAAGAAAATTTTTTTATTCTCTATTTCTCGGCTTGTCTTCACCCGTTTCGTCTTGAAATTAAAGCTGGATGATGTTTTTTAATTTTTAGAATTTTTTTTGCATTTATTTTTTAATTTTGAAACTCGGGTCGGGTTCGAACGGATAGGAAGTAAATTTTTTTTGTTCTCTATGTTTCGGCCTGCCCTGACCCGTTTCATCTTGAAATGAAGCCTGGATGATGTTTTTTAATTTTTATAATTTTTTTTGCATTTATTTTCGAATATTCTAACTCGGGTCTGGTTTGAACGGACTGGAATGAAATTTTTTTTGTTCTCTATTTTTTGGCCTGTCCTGACCCGTTTCATATTCAAATGAAGCTTGGATGATGTTTTTTAATTTTTAGAATTTTTTTACTTTTATTTTTGTATTTTCTAACTCGGGACGGGTTCGAACGGATAGGAAGGAAATTTTTTTTATTCTCTATTTCTCGGCTTGTCTTCACCCGTTTCGTCTTGAAATTAAAGCTTGGATGATGTTTTTTAATTTTTAGAATTTTTTTGCTTTTATTTTTGTATTTTCTAACTCGGGACGGGTTCGAACGGATAGGAAGGAAATTTTTTTTGTTCTCTATTTCTCGGCCTGTCCGGACCTGTTTCGTCTTGAAATGAAGCCTGGATGATGTTTTTTAATTTTTAGAATTATTTTTGCATTACTTTTTGAATTTTCTAACTGGGGTCGGGTTCGAACGGATAGGAAAGAAATTTTTTTTATTCCCTATTTTTCGGCCAGTCTTCATCCGTTTCGTCTTGAAATGAAGCCTGGATGATGTTTTTTAATTTTTAAAATTTTTTTGCATTTATTTTCGAATTTTCTATCTCGGGTCTGGTTCGAACGGATAGGAAGGAAATCCTTTTTGTTCTCTATTTTTCGGCCTGTCCTGACCCGTTTCGTCATGAAATGAAGCCTTGATGATGATTTTTAACTTTTAGAATTTTTTTACATTTATTTTTGAATTTTCTAACTCGGGTCGGGTTCGAACGGGTAGGAATGAAATATTTTTTTTTTCTCTATTTTTCGGCCTGTCCTGATCCGTTTCGTCTTGAAATGAAGCCTGGATGATGTCCTTTAATTTTTAGAATTTTTTTGCATTTCTTTTTAAATTTTCTAACTGGGGTCGGGTTCGAACGGATAGGAAAGAAATTTTTTTTATTCTCTATTTTTCGGCGTGTCTTCACACGTTTCGTCTTTAAATGAAACCTGGATGATATTTTTTAATTTTTAGAATTTTTTTGCATTTGTTTTTAAATTTTCTAACTGGGGTCGGGTTCGAACGGATATGAATGAAATTTTTTTTGTTCTCTATTTTTCGGCCTGTCCTGATCCGTTTCGTCTTGAAATGAACCCTGGATGATGTCCTTTAATTTTTAGAATTTTTTTGCATTTGTTTTTGAATTTTCTAACTCGGGTCGGGTGCGAACGGATTGGAAGGAAATATTTTTTTTTTCTCTATTTTTCGGCCTGTCCTGATCCGTTTCGTCTTGAAATGAAGCCCGGATGATGTCTTTTAATTTTCAGAATTTTTTTGTATTTCTTTTTAAATTTTCTAACTGCGGTCGGGTTCGAACGGATAAAAAAGAAAATTTTTTTATTCTCTATTTCTCGGCTTGTCTTCACCCGTTTCGTCTTGAAATTAAAGCTGGATGATGTTTTTTTAATTTTTAGAATTTTTTTGCATTTATTTTTGAATTTTCAAACTCGGGTCGGGTTCGAACGGATAGGAAGTAAATTTTTTTTGTTCTCTATTTTTCGGCCTGTCCTGACCCGTTTCGTCTTGAAATGAAGCCTAGATGATGTTTTTTAATTTTTATAATTTTTTTTGCATTTGTTTTCGAATATTCTAACTCGGGTCTGGTTCGAACGGACTGGAATCAAATATTTTTTGTTCTCTATTTTTTGGCCTGTCCTGACCCGTTTCAGATTCAAATGAAGCTTGGATGATGTTTTTTAATTTTTAGAAATTTTTTGCTTTTATTTTTGTATTTTCTAACTCGGGTTGGGTTCGAACGGATAGGAAGGAAATTTTTTTTCTTCTCTATTTTTCGGCCTGTCCCGACCTGTTTCGTCTTGAACTGAAGCCTGGATGATGTTTTTTAATTTTTAGAATTTTTTTGCATTTCTTTTTGAATTTTCTAACTGGGGTCGGGTTCGAACGGATAGGAAAGAAATTTTTTGTATTCTCTATTTTTCGGCTTTTCTTCTCCCATTTCGTCTTGAAATGAAACCTGGATGATGTTTTTTAATTTTTAGAATTTTTTTTGCATTTAGTTTTGAATTTTCTAACTCGGGTCGGATTTGAACGGATAGGAATGAAATTTTTTTTGTTCTCTATTTTTCGGCCTGTCCTGACCCGTTTCGTCTTGAAATGAAGCCTGGATGATGTTTTTTAATTTTTAGAATTCTTTTGCATTTATTTTCGAATTTTCTAACTCGGGCCTGGTTCGAACGGATAGGAAGGAAATTCTTTTTGTTCTCCATTTTTCGGCCTGTCCTGACCGGTTTCGTCATGAAATGAAGCCCGGATGACGATTTTTAATTTTTAAAATTTTTTTGCATTTATTTTTGAATTTTCTAACTGGGGTCGGGTTCGAACGGATAGGAAAGAAATTTTTTTTATTCTCTATTTTTCGGCTTTTCTTCTCCAGTTTCGTCTTGAAATGAAACCTGGATGATGTTTTTTAATTTTTAGAATTTTTTTTGCATTTAGTTTTGAATTTTCTAACTCGGGTCGGTTTCGAACGGATAGGAAGGAAATTTTTTTTGTCCTCTATTTTTCGGCCTGTTCTAGCCCGTTTCGTCTTGAAATGAAGCCTGGATAATGATTTTTAATTTTTAGAATTTTTTTGCATTTATTTTTGAATTTTCTAACTCGGGTCTGGTTCGAACGGATAGGAAGGAAATTTTTTTTCTTCTCTATTTTTCGGCCTGTCCTAACCTGTTTCGTCCTGAAATGAAGCCTGGATGATGTTTTTTAATTTTTAGAATTTTTTTGCATTTCTTTTTGAATTTTCTATCTGGGGTCGGATTCGAACGGATAGGAATGAAATTTTTTTTATTCTCTATTTTTCGGCTTGTCTTCACCTGTTTCGTCTTGAAATGAAACCTGGATGATGTTTTTTAATTTTTAGAATTTTTTATGCATTTAGTTTTGAATTTTCTAACTCGGATCTGTTTCGAACGGATAGGAAGGAAATTGTTTTTGTTCTCTATTTTTCGGTCTGTCCTGACCCGTTTCGTCTTGAAATGTAGCCTGGATGATGTTTTTTATTTTTTAGAATTTTTTTGCATTTATTTTCGAATTTTCTAACTCGGGTCTGGTTCGAACGGATAGGAAGGAAATTCTTTTTGTTCTCTATTTTTCGGCTTGTCCTAACCCGTTTCGTCATGAAATGAAGCCTGGATGATGATTTTTAATTTTTAAAATTTTTTTGCATTTATTTTCGAATTTTCTAACTCGGGTCGGGTTCGAACGGATTGGAAGGAAATTCTTTTTGTTCTCTATTTTTCGGCTTGTCCTAACCCGTTTCGTCATGAAATGAAGCCTGGATGATGATTTTTAATTTTTAAAATTTTTTTGCATTTATTTTTGAATTTTCTAACTCGGGTCGGGTTCGAACGGATAGGAAAGAAATTATTTTTGTTCTCTATTTTTCGGTCTGTCCTGGCTCGTTTCGTCTTGAAATGAAGCCTGGGTGATGTTTTTTAATTTTTAGAATTTTTTTGCATTTATTTTTGAATTTTCTAACTCAGGTCTGGTTCGAACGGATAGGAAAGAAATTACTTTTGTTCTCTATTTTACGGCCTGTCCTGACCCGTTTCGTCTTGAAATGAAGCTTGGGTGATGTTTTTTAATTTTTAGAATTTTTTAACATTTATTTTTGAATTTTCTAACTCGGGTCGGGTGCGAACGGATAGGAAGGAAATATTTTTTTTTTCTCTATTTTTCGGGTTTTTCTGATCCGTTTCGTCTTGAAATGAAGCCTGGATGATATCTTTTAATTTTTAGAATTTTTTTGTATTTCTTTTTAAATTTTCTAACTGGGGTCGGGTTCGAACGGATAAAAAAGAAAATTTTTTTATTCTCTATTTCTCGGCTTGTCTTCACCCGTTTCGTCTTGAAATTAAAGCTAGATGATGTTTTGTAATTTTTAGAATTTTTTTTGCATTTATTTTTTAATTTTCAAACTCGGGTCGAGTTCGAACGGATAGGAAGTAAATTTTTTTTGTTCTCTATGTTTCGGCCTGTCCTGACCCGTTTCATCTTGAAATGAAGCCTGGATGATGTTTTTTAATTTTTATAATTTTTTTTGCATTTATTTTCGAATATTCTAACTCGGGTCTGGTTCGAACGGACTGGAATGAAATTTTTTTTGTTCTCTATTTTTTGGCCTGTCCTGACCCGTTTCATATTCAAATGAAGCTTGGATGATGTTTTTTAATTTTTAGAATTTTTTTGCTTTTATTTTTGTATTTTCTAACTCGGGACGGGTTCGAACGGATAGGAAGGAAATTTTTTTTGTTCTCTATTTCTCGGCCTGTCCGGACCTGTTTCGTCTTGAAATGAAGCTTGGATGATGTTTTTTAATTTTTAGAATTTTTTTTGCATTTCTTTTTGAATTTTCTAACTGGGGTCGGGTTCGAACGGATAGGAAAGAAATTTTTTTTATTCCCTATTTTTCGGCCAGTCTTCATCCGTTTCGTCTTGAAATGAAGCCTGGATGATGTTTTTTAATTTTTAAAATTTTTTTGCATTTATTTTCGAATTTTCTATCTCGGGTCTGGTTCGAACGGATAGGAAGGAAATTCTTTTTGTTCTCTATTTTTCGGCCTGTCCTGACCCGTTTCGTCATGAAATGAAGCCTGGATGATGATTTTTAACTTTTAGAATTTTTTTACATTTATTTTTGAATTTTCTAACTCGGGTCGGGTTCGAACGGGTAGGAATGAAATTTTTTTTTTCTCTATTTTTCGGCCTGTCCTGATCTGTTTCGTCTTGAAATGAAGCCTGGATGATGTCTTTTAATTTTTAGAATTTTTTTGTATTTCTTTTTAAATTTTCTAACTGGGGTCGGGTTCGAACGGATAAAAAAGAAAATTTTTTTATTCTCTATTTCTCAGCTTGTCTTCACCCGTTTCGTCTTGAAATTAAAGCTGGATGATGTTTTTTAATTTTTAGAATTTTTTTTGCATTTATTTTCGAATTTTCAAACTCGGGTCGGGTTCGAACGGATTGGAAGGAAATTCTTTTTATTCTCTATTTTTCGGCTTGTCCTAACCCGTTTCGTCATGAAATGAAGCCTGGATGATGATTTTTAATTTTTAAAATTTTTTTGCATTTATTTTTGAATTTTCTAACTAGGGTCGGGTTCGAACGGATAGGAAAGAAATTATTTTTGTTCTCTATTTTTCGGTCTGTCCTGACCCGTTTCGTCTTGAAATGAAGCCTGGGTGATGTTTTTTAATTTTTAGAATTTTTTTGCATTTATTTTTGAATTTTCTAACTCAGGTCTGGTTCGAACGGATAGGAAAGAAATTACTTTTGTTCTCTATTTTACGGCCTGTCCTGACCCGTTTCGTCTTGAAATGAAGCTTGGGTGATGTTTTTTAATTTTTAGAATTTTTTAACATTTATTTTTGAATTTTCTAACTCGGGTCGGGTGCGAACGGATAGGAAGGAAATATTTTTTTTTTCTCTATTTTTCGGGTTTTTCTGATCCGTTTCGTCTTGAAATGAAGCCTGGATGATGTCTTTTAATTTTTAGAATTTTTTTGTATTTCTTTTTAAATTTTCTAACTGGGGTCGGGTTCGAACGGATAAAAAAGAAAATTTTTTTATTCTCTATTTCTCGGCTTGTCTTCACCCGTTTCGTCTTGAAATTAAAGCTGGATGATGTTTTTTTAATTTTTAGAATTTTTTTGCATTTATTTTTGAATTTTCAAACTCGGGTCGGGTTCGAACGGATAGGAAGTAAATTTTTTTTGTTCTCTATTTTTCGGCCTGTCCTGACCCGTTTCGTCTTGAAATGAAGCCTGGATGATGTTTTTTAATTTTTATAATTTTTTTTGCATTTATTTTCGAATATTCTAACTCGGGTCTGGTTCGAACGGACTGGAATGAAATTTTTTTTGTTCTCTATTTTTTGGCCTGTCCTGACCCGTTTCAGATTCAAATGAAGCTTGGATGATGTTTTTTAATTTTCAGAAATTTTTTGCTTTTATTTTTGTATTTTCTAACTCGGGTTGGGTTCGAACGGATAGGAAGGAAATTTTTTTTCTTCTCTATTTTTCGGTCTGTCCCGACCTGTTTCATCTTGAACTGAAGCCTGGATGATGTTTTTTAATTTTTAGAATTTTTTTGCATTCCTTTTTGAATTTTCTAACTGGGGTCGGGTTCGAACGGATAGGAAAGAAATTTTTTGTATTCTCTATTTTTCGGCTTTTCTTCTCCCATTTCGTCTTGAAATGAAACCTGGATGATGTTTTTTAATTTTTAGAATTTTTTTTGCATTTAGTTTTGAATTTTCTAACTCGGGTCGGATTTGAACGGATAGAAATGAAATTTTTTTTGTTCTCTATTTTTCGGCCTGTCCTGACCCGTTTCGTCTTGAAATGAAGCCTGGATGATGTTTTTTAATTTTTAGAATTCTTTTGCATTTATTTTCGAATTTTCTAACTTGGGCCTGGTTCGAACGGATAGGAAGGAAATTCTTTTTGTTGTCCATTTTTCGGCCTGTCCTGACCCGTTTCGTCATGAAATGAAGCCCGGATGACGATTTTTAATTTTTAAAATTTTTTTGCATTTATTTTTGAATTTTCTAACTGGGGTCGGGTTCGAACGGATAGGAAAGAAATTTTTTTTATTCTCTATTTTTCGGCTTTTCTTCTCCAGTTTCGTCTTGAAATGAAACCTGGATAATGTTTTTTAATTTTTAGAATTTTTTTTGCATTTAGTTTTGAATTTTCTAACTCGGGTCGGTTTCGAACGGATAGGAAGGAAATTTTTTTTGTCCTCTATTTTTCGGCCTGTCCTAGCCCGTTTCGTCTTGAAATGAAGCCTGGATGATGTTTTTTAATTTTTAGAATTTTTTTGCATTTATTTTCGAATTTTCTAACTCGGGTCTGGTTCGAACGGATAGGAAGGAAATTTTTTTTCTTCTCTATTTTTCGGCCTGTCCTAACCTGTTTCGTCCTGAAATGAAGCCTGGATGATGTTTTTTAATTTTTAGAATTTTTTTGCATTTCTTTTTGAATTTTCTATCTAGGGTCGGATTCGAACGGATAGGAATGAAATTTTTTTTATTCTCTATTTTTCGGCTTGTCTTCACCTGTTTCGTCTTGAAATGAAACCTGGATGATGTTTTTTAATTTTTAGAATTTTTTATGCATTTAGTTTTGAATTTTCTAACTCGGATCTGTTTCGAACGGATAGGAAGGAAATTGTTTTTGTTCTCTATTTTTCGGTCTGTCCTGACCCGTTTCGTCTTGAAATGTGGCCTGGATGATGTTTTTTATTTTTTAGAATTTTTTTGCATTTATTTTCGAATTTTCTAACTCGGGTCTGGTTCGAACTGATAGGAAGGAAATTCTTTTTGTTCTCTACTTTTCGGCTTGTCCTAACCCGTTTCGTCATGAAATGAAGCCTGGATGATGATTTTTAATTTTTAAAATTTTTTTGCATTTATTTTCGAATTTTCTAACTCGGGTCGGGTTCGAACGGATTGGAAGGAAATTCTTTTTGTTCTCTATTTTTCAGCTTGTCCTAACCCGTTTCGTCATGAAATGAAGCCTGGATGATGATATTTAATTTTTAAAATTTTTTTGCATTTATTTTTGAATTTTCTAACTCGGGTCGGGTTCGAACGGATAGGAAAGAAATTATTTTTGTTCTCTATTTTTCGGTCTGTCCTGGCTCGTTTCGTCTTGAAATGAAGCCTGGGTGATGTTTTTTAATTTTTAGAATTTTTTTGCATTTATTTTTGAATTTTCTAACTCAGGTCTGGTTCGAACGGATAGGAAAGAAATTACTTTTGTTCTCTATTTTACGGCCTGTCCTGACCCGTTTCGTCTTGAAATGAAGCTTGGGTGATGTTTTTTAATTTTTAGAATTTTTTAACATTTATTTTTGAATTTTCTAACTCGGGTCGGGTGCGAACGGATAGGAAGGAAATATTTTTTTTTTCTCTATTTTTCGGGTTTTTCTGATCCGTTTCGTCTTGAAATGAAGCCTGGATGATGTCTTTTAATTTTTAGAATTTTTTTGTATTTCTTTTTAAATTTTCTAACTGGGGTCGGGTTCGAACGGATAAAAAAGAAAATTTTTTTATTCTCTATTTCTCGGCTTGTCTTCACCCGTTTCGTCTTGAAATTAAAGCTGGACGATGTTTTGTAATTTTTATAATTTTTTTTGCATTTATTTTTTAATTTTCAAACTTGGGTCGAGTTCGAACGGATAGGAAGTAAATTTTTTTTGTTCTCTATGTTTCGGCCTGTCCTGACCCGTTTCATCTTGAAATGAAGCCTGGATGATGTTTTTTAATTTTTATAATTTTTTTTGCATTTATTTTCGAATATTCTAACTCGGGTCTGGTTCGAACGGACTGGAATGAAATTTTTTTTGTTCTCTATTTTTTGGCCTGTCCTGACCCGTTTCATATTCAAATGAAGCTTGGATGATGTTTTTTAATTTTTAGAATTTTTTTGCTTTTATTTTTGTATTTTCTAACTCGGGACGGGTTCGAACGGATAGGAAGGAAATTTTTTTTGTTCTCTATTTCTCGGCCTGTCCGGACCTGTTTCGTCTTGAAATGAAGCCTGGATGATGTTTTTTAATTTTTAGAATTTTTTTTGCATTTCTTTTTGAATTTTCTAACTGGGGTCGGGTTCGAACGGATAGGAAAGAATTTTTTTTATTCCCTATTTTTTGGCCAGTCTTCATCCGTTTCGTCTTGAAGTGAAGCCTGGATGATGTTTTTTAATTTTTAAAATTTTTTTTGCATTTATTTTCGAATTTTCTATCTCGGGTCTGGTTCGAACGGATAGGAAGGAAATTCTTTTTGTTCTCTATTTTTCGGCCTGTCCTGACCCGTTTCGTCATGAAATGAAGCCTGGATGATGATTTTTAACTTTTAGAATTTTTTTACATTTATTTTTGAATTTTCTAACTCGGGTCGGGTTCGAACGGGTAGGAATGAAATATTTTTTTTTTCTCTATTTTTCGGCCTGTCCTGATCTGTTTCGTCTTGAAATGAAGCCTGGATGATGTCTTTTAATTTTTAGAATTTTTTTGTATTTCTTTTTAAATTTGCTAACTGGGGTCGGGTTCGAACGGATAAAAAAGAAAATTTTTTTATTCTCTATTTCTCAGCTTGTCTTCACCCGTTTCGTCTTGAAATTAAAGCTGGATGATGTTTTTTAATTTTTAGAATTTTTTTTGCATTTATTTTCGAATTTTCAAACTCGGGTCGGGTTCGAACGGATTGGAAGGAAATTCTTTTTATTCTCTATTTTTCGGCTTGTCCTAACCCGTTTCGTCATGAAATGAAGCCTGGATGATGATTTTTAATTTTTAAAATTTTTTTGCATTTATTTTTGAATTTTCTAACTCGGGTCGGGTTCGAACGGATAGGAAAGAAATTATTTTTGTTCTCTATTTTTCGGTCTGTCCTGGCCCGTTTCGTCTTGAAATGAAGCCTGGGTGATGTTTTTTAATTTTTAGAATTTTTTTGCATTTATTTTTGAATTTTCTAACTCAGGTCTGGTTCGAACGGATAGGAAAGAAATTACTTTTGTTCTCTATTTTACGGCCTGTCCTGACCCGTTTCGTCTTGAAATGAAGCTTGGGTGATGTTTTTTAATTTTTAGAATTTTTTAACATTTATTTTTGAATTTTCTAACTCGGGTCGGGTGCGAACGGATAGGAAGGAAATATTTTTTTTTCTCTATTTTTCGGGTTTTTCTGATCCGTTTCGTCTTGAAATGAAGCCTGGATGATGTCTTTTAATTTTTAGAATTTTTTTGTCTTTCTTTTTAAATTTTCTAACTGGGGTCGGGTTCGAACGGATAAAAAAGAAAATTTTTTTATTCTCTATTTCTCGGCTTGTCTTCACCCGTTTCGTCTTGAAATTCAAGCCGGATGATGTTTTTTAATTTTTAGAATTTTTTTTGCATTTATTTTTTAATTTTCAAATTCGGGTCGGGTTCGAACGGATAGGAAGTAAATTTTTTTTGTTCTCTATGTTTCGGCCTGTCTTGACCCGTTTCATCTTGAAATGAAGCCTGGATGATGTTTTTTAATTTTTATAATTTTTTTTGCATTTATTTTCGAATATTATAACTCGGGTCTAGTTCGAACGGACTGGAATGAAATTTTTTTTGTTCTCTATTTTTTGGCCTGTCCTGACCCGTTTCATATTCAAATGAAGCTTGGATGATGTTTTTTAATTTTTAGAATTTTTTTGCTTTTATTTTTGTATTTTCTAACTCGGGACGGGTTCGAACGGATAGGAAGGAAATTTTTTTTGTTCTCTATTTCTCGGCCTGTCCGGACCTGTTTCGTCTTGAAATGAAGCCTAGATGATGTTTTTTAATTTTTAGAATTATTTTTGCATTTCTTTTTGAATTTTCTAACTGGGGTCGGGTTCGAACGGATAGGAAAGAAATTTTTTTTATTCCCTATTTTTCGGCCAGTCTTCATCCGTTTCGTCTTGAAATGAAGCCTGGATGATGTTTTTAAATTTTTAAAATTTTTTTGCATTTATTTTCGAATTTTCTATCTCGGGTCTGGTTCGAACGGATAGGAAGGAAATTCTTTTTGTTCTCTATTTTTCGGCCTGTCCTGACCCGTTTCGTCATGAAATGAAGCCTGGATGATGATTTTTATCTTTTAGAATTTTTTTACATTTATTTTTGAATTTTCTAACTCGGGTCGGGTTCGAACGGGTAGGAATGAAATATTTTTTTTTCTCTATTTTTCGGCCTGTCCTGATCCGTTTCGTCTTGAAATGAAGCCTGGATGATGTCTTTTAATTTTTAGAATTTTTTTGCATTTCTTTTTAAATTTTCTAACTGGGGTCGGGTTCGAACGGATAGGAAAGAAATTTTTTTTATTCTCTATTTTTCGGCTTGTCTTCACCCGTTTCGTCTTTAAATGAAACCTGGATGATGTTTTCTAATTTTTAGAATTTTTTTGCATTTAGTTTTGAATTTTCTAACTCGGGTCGGTTTCGAACGGATAGGGAGGAAATTTTTTTTGTTCTCTATTTTTCGGCCTGTCCTGACCCGTTTAGTCTTGAAATGAAGCCTGGATGATGATTTTTAATTTTTAAAATTTTTTTGCATTTATTTTCGAATTTTCTATCTCGGGTCCGGTTCGAACGGATAGGAAGAAATTTTTTTTTTGTTCTCTATTTTTCGGCCAGTCCTGACCCGTTTCGTCATGAAATGAAGCCTGGATTATAATTTTTAACTTTTAGAATTTTTTTAAATTTATTTTTGAATTGTCTAACTCGGGTCGGGTTCGAACGGATAGGAAGGAAATATTTTTTTTTCTCTATTTTTCAGCCTGTCCTGATCCGTTTCATCTTGAAATGAACCCTGGATGATGTCTTTTAATTTTTAGAATTTTTTTGCATTTCTTTTTAAATTTTCTAACTGGGGTCGGGTTCGAACGGATAGGAAAGAAAATTTTTTTATTCTCTATTTTTCGACCTGTCTTCACCCGTTTCATCTTGAAATTAAGGCTGGATGATGTTTTTTAATTTTTATAATTTTTTTTGCATTTATTTTTGAATTTTCTAACTGGGGTCGGGTTCGAACGGATAGGAAGTAAATTTTTTTTGTTGTCTATTTTTCGGCCTGTCCTGACCCGTTTCGTCTTGAAATGAAGCCTGGATGATGCTTTTTAATTTTTAGAATTTTTTTGCATTGATTTTCGAATTTTCTATCTCGGGTCCGGTTCGAACGGATAGGAAGTAAATTTTTTTTTGTTCTCTATTTTTCGGCCAGTCCTGACCCGTTTCGTCATGAAATGAAGCCTGGATTATAATTTTTAACTTTTATAATTTTTTTAAATTTATTTTTGAATTTTCTAACTCGGGTCGGGTGCGAACGGATAGGAAGGAAATATTTTTTTTTCTCTATTTTTCGGGTTTTTCTGATCCGTTTCGTCTTGAAATGAAGCCTGGATGATGTCTTTTAATTTTTAGAATTTTTTTGTATTTCTTTTTAAATTTTCTAACTGGGGTCGGGTTCGAACGGATAAAAAAGAAAATTTTTTTATTCTCTATTTCTCGGCTTGTCTTCACCCGTTTCGTCTTGAAATTAAAGCTGGATGATGTTTTTTAATTTTTAGAATTTTTTTTGCATTTATTTTTTAATTTTCAAACTCGGGTCGGGTTCGAACGGATAGGAAGTAAATTTTTTTTGTTCTCTATGTTTCGGCCTGTCCTGACCCGTTTCATCTTGAAATGAAGCCTGGATGATGTTTTTTAATTTTTATAATTTTTTTTGCATTTATTTTCGAATATTCTAACTCGGGTCTGGTTCGAACGGACTGGAATGAAATTTTTTTTGTTCTCTATTTTTTGGCCTGTCCTGACCCGTTTCATATTCAAATGAAGCTTGGATGATGTTTTTTAATTTTTAGAATTTTTTTACTTTTATTTTTGTATTTTCTAACTCGGGACGGGTTCGAACGGATAGGAAGGAAATTTTTTTTATTCTCTATTTCTCGGCTTGTCTTCACCCGTTTCGTCTTGAAATTAAAGCTTGGATGATGTTTTTTAATTTTTAGAATTTTTTTGCTTTTATTTTTGTATTTTCTAACTCGGGACGGGTTCGAACGGATAGGAAGGAAATTTTTTTTGTTCTCTATTTCTCGGCCTGTCCGGACCTGTTTCGTCTTGAAATGAAGCCTGGATGATGTTTTTTAATTTTTAGAATTATTTTTGCATTACTTTTTGAATTTTCTAACTGGGGTCGGGTTCGAACGGATAGGAAAGAAATTTTTTTTATTCCCTATTTTTCGGCCAGTCTTCATCCGTTTCGTCTTGAAATGAAGCCTGGAAGATGTTTTTTAATTTTAAAATTTTTTTGCATTTATTTTCGAATTTTCTATCTCGGGTCGGGTTCGAACGGGTAGGAATGAAATATTTTTTTTTTTCTCTATTTTTCGGCCTGTCCTGATCCGTTTCATCTTGAAATGAAGCCTGGATGATGTCCTTTAATTTTTAGAATTTTTTTGCATTTCTTTTTAAATTTTCTAACTGGGGTCGGGTTCGAACGGATAGGAAAGAAATTTTTTGTATTCTCTATTTTTCGGCTTTTCTTCACCCGTTTCGTCTTGAAATGAAACCTGGATGATGTTTTTTAATGTTTAGAATTTTTTTTGCATTTAGTTTTGAATTTTCTAACTCGGCTCGGTTTTGAACGGATAGGAATGAAATTTTTTTTGTTCTCTATTTTTCGGCCTGTCCTGACCCGTTTCGTCTTGAAATGAACTCTGGATGATGTTTTTCAATTTTTAGAATTCTTTTCCATTTATTTTCGAATTTTCTAACTCGGGTCTGGTTCGAACGGATAGGAAGGAAATTCTTTTTGTTCTCCATTTTTCGGCCTGTCCTGACCCGTTTCGTCATGAAATGAAGCCTGGATGACGATTTTTAATTTTTAAAATTTTTTTGCATTTATTTTTGAATTTTCTAACTGGGGTCGGGTTCGAACGGATAGGAAAGAAATTTTTTTTATTCTCTATTTTTCGGCTTTTCTTCGCCAGTTTCGTCTTGAAATGAAACCTGGATGATGTTTTTTAATTTTTAGAATTTCTTTTGCATTTAGTTTTGAATTTTCTAACTCGGGTCGGTTTCGAACGGATAGGAAGGAATTTTTTTTTGTACTCTATTTTTTGGCCTGTCCTGGCCCGTTTCGTCTTGAAATGAAGCCTGGATGATGTTTTTTAATTTTTAGAATTTTTTTGCATTTATTTTCGAATTTTCTAACTCGGGTCTGTTTCGAACGGATAGGAAGGAAATTCTTTTTGTTCTCCATTTTTCGGCCTGTCCTGACCCGTTTCGTCATGAAATGAAGCCTGGATGACGATTTTTAATTTTTAAAATTTTTTTGCATTTATTTTTGAATTTTCTAACTGGGGTCGGGTTCGAACGGATAGGAAAGAAATTTTTTTTATTCTCTATTTTTCGGCTTTTCGTCACCAGTTTCGTCTTGAAATGAAACCTGGATGATGTTTTTTAATTTTTAGAATTTTTTTTTGCATTTAGTTTTGAATTTTCTAACTCGGGTCGGTTTCGAACGGATAGGAAGGAAATTTTTTTTGTCCTCTATTTTTCGGCCTGTCCTGGCCCGTTTCGTCTTGAAATGAAGCCTGGATGATGTTTTTTAATTTTTAGAATTTTTTTGCATTTATTTTCGAATTTTCTAACTCGAGTCTGTTTCGAACGGATAGGAAGGAAATTCTTTTTGTTCTCTATTTTTCGGCCTGTCCTGACCCGTTTCGTCTTGAAATGAAGCTTGGATGATGTTTTTTAATTTTTAGAATTTTTTGGCATTTATTTTCGAATTTTCTAACTCGGGTCTGGTTCGAACGGATAGGAATGAAATTTTTTTTGTTCTCTATTTTTTGGCCTGTCCTGACCCGTTTCATATTCAAATGAAGCCTGGATGATGTTTTTTAATTTTTAGGATTTTTTTACTTTTATTTTTGTATTTTCTAACTCGGGTCGGGTTCGAACGGATAGGAAGTAAATTTTTTTTGTTCTCCATTTTTCGGCCTGTCCTGACCCATTTCGTCTTGAAATGAAGCCTGGATGATGTTTTTTAATTTTTATAATTTTTTTTGCATTTATTTTCGAATATTCTAACTCGGGTCTGGTTCGAACGGACCGGAATGAATTTTTTTTGTTCTCTATTTTTTGGCCTGTCCTGACCCGTTTCATATTCAAATGAAGATTGGATGATGTTTTTTAATTTTTAGAATTTTTTTGCTTTTATTTTTGTATTTTCTAACTCGGGACGGGTTCGAACGGATAGGAAGGAAATTTTTTTTGTTCTCTATTTCTCGGCCTGTCCGGACCTGTTTCGTCTTGAAATGAAGCCTGGATGATGTTTTTTAATTTTTAGAATTTTTTTTGCATTTATTTTCGAATATTCTAACTCGGGTCTGGTTCGAACGGACTGGAATGAAATTTTTTTTGGTCTCTATTTTTTGGCCTGTCCTGACCCGTTTCATATTCAAATGAAGATTGGATGATGTTTTTTAATTTTTAGAATTTTTTTGCTTTTATTTTTGTATTTTCTAACTCGGGACGGGTTCGAACGGATAGGAAGGAAATTTTTTTTGTTCTCTATTTCTCGGCCTGTCCGGACCTGTTTCGTCTTGAAATGAAGCCTGGATGATGTTTTTTAATTTTTAGAATTTTTTTTGCATTTCTTTTTGAATTTTCTAACTGGGGTCAGGTTCGAACGGATAGTAAAGAAATTTTTTTTATTCTCTATTTTTCGGCCAGTCTTCACCCGTTTCGTCTTGAAATGAAGCCTGGATGATGTTTTTTAATTTTCAAAATTTTTTTGCATTTATTTTCGAATTTTCTATCTCGGGTCTGGTTCGAACGGATAGGAAGGAAATTCTTTTTGATCTCTATTTTTCGGCCTGTCCTTACCCGTTTCGTCATGAAATGAAGCCTGGAAGATGATTTTTAACTTTTAGAATTGTTTTACATTTATTTTTGAATTTCCTAACTCGGGTCGGGTTCGAACGGGTAGGAATGAAATATTTTTTTTTTCTCTATTTTTCGGCCTGTCCTGATCCGTTTCGTCTTGAAATGAAGCTTGGATGATGTCTTTTAATTTTTAGAATTTTTTTGCATTTCTTTTTAAATTTTCTAACTGGGGTCTGGTTCGAACGGATAGGAAGGAAATTCTTTTTGATATCTATTTTTTGGCCTGTCCTGACCCGTTTCGTCTTGAAATGAAGCCTGGACGATGATTTTTAATTTTTAAAATTTTTTTGCATTTATTTTCGAATTTTCTATCTCGGGTCCGGTTCGAACGGATAGGAAGAAAATTTTTTTTTGTTCTCTATTTTTCGGCCAGTCCTGACCCGTTTCGTCATGAAATGAAGCCTGGATGATAATTTTTAACTTTTAGAATTTTTTTAAATTTATTTTTGAATTGTCTAACTCGTGTCGGGTTCGAACGGATAGGAAGGAAATATTTTTTTTTCTCTATTTTTCAGCCTGTCCTGATCCGTTTCATCTTGAAATGAAGCCTGGATGATGTCTTTTAATTTTTAGAATTTTTTTACATTTCTTTTTAAATTTTCTAACTGGGGTCGGGTTCGAACGGATAGGAAAGAAAATTTTTTTATTCTCTATTTTTCGGCCTGTCTTCAACCGTTTCTTCTTGAAATTAAAGCTGGTTGATGTTTTTTAATTTTTATAATTTTTTTGCATTTATTTTTGAATTTTCTAACTGGGGCCGGGTTCGAACGGATAGGAAGTAAATTTTTTTTGTTCTCTATTTTTCGGCCTGTCCTGACCCGTTTCGTCATGAAATGAAGCCTGGATGATAATTTTTAACTTTTAGAATTTTTTTAAATTTATTTTTGAATTGTCTAACTCAGGTCGGGTTCGAACGGATAGGAAGGAAATATTTTTTTTTCTCTATTTTTCAGCCTGTCCTGATCCGTTTCATCTTGAAATGAAGCCTGGATGATGTCTTTTAATTTTTAGAATTTTTTTGCATTTCTTTTTAAATTTTCTAACTGGGGTCGGGTTCGAACGGATAGGAAAGAAAATTTTTTTATTCTCTATTTTTCGGCCTGTCTTCAACCGTTTCATCTTGAAATTAAAGCTGGTTGATGTTTTTTAATTTTTAATATTTTTTTTGCATTTATTTTTGAATTTTCTAACTGGGGTCGGGTTCGAACGGATGGGAAGTAAATTTTTTTTGTTCTCTATTTTTCGGCCTGTCCTGACCCGTTTCGTCTTGAAATGAAGCCTGGATGATGTTTTTTAATTTTTAGAATTTTTTTGCATCTATTTCGAATTTTCCAACTCGGGTCTGGTTCGAACGGAGAGGAAGGAAATTCTTTTTGTTCTCTATTTTTCGGCCTGTCCTGACCCATTTCGTCATGAAATGAAGCCTGGATGATGATTTTTAATTTTTAAAATTTTTTTGCATTTATTTTTGAATTTTCTAACTCGGGTCGGGTTCGAACGGATAGGAAGGAAATTATTTTTGTTCTCTATTTTTCGGTCTGTCCTGGCCCGTTTCGTCTTGAAATGAAGAATGGATGAGGTTTTTTAATTTTTAGAATTTTTTTGCATTTATTTTTGAATTTTCTAACTCGGGTCGGGTTCGAACGGATAGGAATGAAATTTTTTTTGTTCTCTATTTTTCGGCCTGTCCTGACCCGTTTCATCTTCAAATGAATCCTGGATGATGCTTTTTAATTTTTAGAATTCTTTTGCATTTAGTTTTGAATTTTCTAGCTCGGGTCGGGTTCGAACGGATAGGAAGTAAATTCTTTTTGTTCTCTATTTTTCGGCTTGTCCTAACCCGTTACGTCATGAAATGAAGCCTGGATGATGATTTTTAATTTTTAAAATTTTTTTGCATTTATTTTTGAATTTTCTAACTCGGGTCGGGTTCGAACGGATAGGAAAGAAATTATTTTTGTTCTCTATTTTTCGGTCTGTCCTGGCCCGTTTCGTCTTGAAATGAAGAATGGATGAGGTTTTTTAATTTTTAGAATTTTTTTGCATTTATTTTTGAATTTTCTAACTCGGGTCGGGTTCGAACGGATAGGAATGAAATTTTTTTTGTTCTCTATTTTTCGGCCTGTCCTGACCCGTATCATCTTCAAATGAATCCTGGATGATGCTTTTTAATTTTTAGAATTCTTTTGCATTTAGTTTTGAATTTTCTAACTCGGGTCGGGTTCGAACGGATAGGAAGTAAATTCTTTTTGTTCTCTATTTTTCGGCTTGTCCTAACCCGTTTCGTCATGAAATGAAGCCTGGATGATGATTTTTAATTTTTAAAATTTTTTTGCATTTATTTTTGAATTTTCTAACTCGGGTCGGGTTCGAACGGATAGGAAGGAAATTATTTTTGTTCTCTATTTTTCGGTCTGTCCTGGCCCGTTTCGTCTTGAAATGAAGAATGGATGAGGTTTTTTAATTTTTAGAATTTTTTTGCATTTATTTTTGATATTTTTAACTCGGGTCGGGTTCGAACGGATAGGAATGAAATTTTTTTTGTTCTCTATTTTTCGGCCTATCCTGACCCGTTTCATCTTCAAATGAATCCTGGATGATGCTTTTTAATTTTTAGAATTCTTTTGCATTTAGTTTTGAATTTTCTAACTCGGGTCGGGTTCGAACGGATAGGAAGTAAATTCTTTTTGTTCTCTATTTTTCGGCTTGTCCTAACCCGTTTCGTCATGAAATGAAGCCTGGATGATGATTTTTAATTTTTAGAATTTTTTTGCATCTATTTCGAATTTTCCAACTCGGGTCTGGTTCGAACGGAGAGGAAGGAAATTCTTTTTGTTCTCTATTTTTCGGCTTGTCTTCACCCGTTTCGTCTTGAAATTAAAGCTTGGATGATGTTTTTTAATTTTTAGAATTTTTTTGCTTTTATTTTTGTATTTTCTAACTCGGGACGGGTTCGAACGGATAGGAAGGAAATTTTTTTTGTTCTCTATTTCTCGGCCTGTCCGGACCTGTTTCGTCTTGAAATGAAGCCTGGATGATGTTTTTTAATTTTTAGAATTATTTTTGCATTACTTTTTGAATTTTCTAACTGGGGTCGGGTTCGAACGGATAGGAAAGAAATTTTTTTTATTCCCTATTTTTCGGCCAGTCTTCATCCGTTTCGTCTTGAAATGAAGCCTGGAAGATGTTTTTTAATTTTAAAATTTTTTTGCATTTATTTTCGAATTTTCTATCTCGGGTCGGGTTCGAACGGGTAGGAATGAAATATTTTTTTTTTCTCTATTTTTCGGCCTGTCCTGATCCGTTTCGTCTTGAAATGAAGCCTGGATGATGTCCTTTAATTTTTAGAATTTTTTTGCATTTCTTTTTAAATTTTCTAACTGGGGTCGGGTTCGAACGGATAGGAAAGAAATTTTTTGTATTCTCTATTTTTCGGCTTTTCTTCACCCGTTTCGTCTTGAAATGAAACCTGGATGATGTTTTTTAATGTTTAGAATTTTTTTTGCATTTAGTTTTGAATTTTCTAACTCGGCTCGGTTTTGAACGGATAGGAATGAAATTTTTTTTGTTCTCTATTTTTCGGCCTGTCCTGACCCGTTTCGTCTTGAAATGAACTCTGGATGATGTTTTTCAATTTTTAGAATTCTTTTCCATTTATTTTCGAATTTTCTAACTCGGGTCTGGTTCGAACGGATAGGAAGGAAATTCTTTTTGTTCTCCATTTTTCGGCCTGTCCTGACCCGTTTCGTCATGAAATGAAGCCTGGATGACGATTTTTAATTTTTAAAATTTTTTTGCATTTATTTTTGAATTTTCTAACTGGGGTCGGGTTCGAACGGATAGGAAAGAAATTTTTTTTATTCTCTATTTTTCGGCTTTTCTTCGCCAGTTTCGTCTTGAAATGAAACCTGGATGATGTTTTTTAATTTTTAGAATTTTTTTTGCATTTAGTTTTGAATTTTCTAACTCGGGTCGGTTTCGAACGGATAGGAAGGAATTTTTTTTTGTACTCTATTTATTGGCCTGTCCTGGCCCGTTTCGTCTTGAAATGAAGCCTGGATGATGTTTTTTAATTTTTAGAATTTTTTTGCATTTATTTTCGAATTTTCTAACTCGGGTCTGTTTCGAACGGATAGGAAGGAAATTCTTTTTGTTCTCCATTTTTCGGCCTGTCCTGACCCGTTTCGTCATGAAATGAAGCCTGGATGACGATTTTTAATTTTTAAAATTTTTTTGCATTTATTTTTGAATTTTCTAACTGGGGTCGGGTTCGAACGGATAGGAAAGAAATTTTTTTTATTCTCTATTTTTCGGCTTTTCGTCACCAGTTTCGTCTTGAAATGAAACCTGGATGATGTTTTTTAATTTTTAGAATTTTTTTTTGCATTTAGTTTTGAATTTTCTAACTCGGGTCGGTTTCGAACGGATAGGAAGGAAATTTTTTTTGTCCTCTATTTTTCGGCCTGTCCTGGCCCGTTTCGTCTTGAAATGAAGCCTGGATGATGTTTTTTAATTTTTAGAATTTTTTTGCATTTATTTTCGAATTTTCTAACTCGAGTCTGTTTCGAACGGATAGGAAGGAAATTCTTTTTGTTCTCTATTTTTCGGCCTGTCCTGACCCGTTTCGTCTTGAAATGAAGCTTGGATGATGTTTTTTAATTTTTAGAATTTTTTGGCATTTATTTTCGAATTTTCTAACTCGGGTCTGGTTCGAACGGATAGGAATGAAATTTTTTTTGTTCTCTATTTTTTGGCCTGTCCTGACCCGTTTCATATTCAAATGAAGCCTGGATGATGTTTTTTAATTTTTAGGATTTTTTTACTTTTATTTTTGTATTTTCTAACTCGGGTCGGGTTCGAACGGATAGGAAGTAAATTTTTTTTGTTCTCCATTTTTCGGCCTGTCCTGACCCATTTCGTCTTGAAATGAAGCCTGGATGATGTTTTTTAATTTTTATAATTTTTTTTGCATTTATTTTCGAATATTCTAACTCGGGTCTGGTTCGAACGGACCGGAATGAATTTTTTTTGTTCTCTATTTTTTGGCCTGTCCTGACCCGTTTCATATTCAAATGAAGATTGGATGATGTTTTTTAATTTTTAGAATTTTTTTGCTTTTATTTTTGTATTTTCTAACTCGGGACGGGTTCGAACGGATAGGAAGGAAATTTTTTTTGTTCTCTATTTCTCGGCCTGTCCGGACCTGTTTCGTCTTGAAATGAAGCCTGGATGATGTTTTTTAATTTTTAGAATTTTTTTTGCATTTATTTTCGAATATTCTAACTCGGGTCTGGTTCGAACGGACTGGAATGAAATTTTTTTTGGTCTCTATTTTTTGGCCTGTCCTGACCCGTTTCATATTCAAATGAAGATTGGATGATGTTTTTTAATTTTTAGAATTTTTTTGCTTTTATTTTTGTATTTTCTAACTCGGGACGGGTTCGAACGGATAGGAAGGAAATTTTTTTTGTTCTCTATTTCTCGGCCTGTCCGGACCTGTTTCGTCTTGAAATGAAGCCTGGATGATGTTTTTTAATTTTTAGAATTTTTTTTGCATTTCTTTTTGAATTTTCTAACTGGGGTCGGGTTCGAACGGATAGTAAAGAAATTTTTTTTATTCTCTATTTTTCGGCCAGTCTTCACCCGTTTCGTCTTGAAATGAAGCCTGGATGATGTTTTTTAATTTTCAAAATTTTTTTGCATTTATTTTCGAATTTTCTATCTCGGGTCTGGTTCGAACGGATAGGAAGGAAATTCTTTTTGATCTCTATTTTTCGGCCTGTCCTTACCCGTTTCGTCATGAAATGAAGCCTGGAAGATGATTTTTAACTTTTAGAATTGTTTTACATTTATTTTTGAATTTCCTAACTCGGGTCGGGTTCGAACGGGTAGGAATGAAATATTTTTTTTTTCTCTATTTTTCGGCCTGTCCTGATCCGTTTCGTCTTGAAATGAAGCTTGGATGATGTCTTTTAATTTTTAGAATTTTTTTGCATTTCTTTTTAAATTTTCTAACTGGGGTCTGGTTCGAACGGATAGGAAGGAAATTCTTTTTGATATCTATTTTTTGGCCTGTCCTGACCCGTTTCGTCTTGAAATGAAGCCTGGACGATGATTTTTAATTTTTAAAATTTTTTTGCATTTATTTTCGAATTTTCTATCTCGGGTCCGGTTCGAACGGATAGGAAGAAAATTTTTTTTTGTTCTCTATTTTTCGGCCAGTCCTGACCCGTTTCGTCATGAAATGAAGCCTGGATGATAATTTTTAACTTTTAGAATTTTTTTAAATTTATTTTTGAATTGTCTAACTCGTGTCGGGTTCGAACGGATAGGAAGGAAATATTTTTTTTTCTCTATTTTTCAGCCTGTCCTGATCCGTTTCATCTTGAAATGAAGCCTGGATGATGTCTTTTAATTTTTAGAATTTTTTTGCATTTCTTTTTAAATTTTCTAACTGGGGTCGGGTTCGAACGGATAGGAAAGAAAATTTTTTTATTCTCTATTTTTCGGCCTGTCTTCAACCGTTTCTTCTTGAAATTAAAGCTGGTTGATGTTTTTTAATTTTTATAATTTTTTTGCATTTATTTTTGAATTTTCTAACTGGGGCCGGGTTCGAACGGATAGGAAGTAAATTTTTTTTGTTCTCTATTTTTCGGCCTGTCCTGACCCGTTTCGTCATGAAATGAAGCCTGGATGATAATTTTTAACTTTTAGAATTTTTTTAAATTTATTTTTGAATTGTCTAACTCAGGTCGGGTTCGAACGGATAGGAAGGAAATATTTTTTTTTCTCTATTTTTCAGCCTGTCCTGATCCGTTTCATCTTGAAATGAAGCCTGGATGATGTCTTTTAATTTTTAGAATTTTTTTGCATTTCTTTTTAAATTTTCTAACTGGGGTCGGGTTCGAACGGATAGGAAAGAAAATTTTTTTATTCTCTATTTTTCGGCCTGTCTTCAACCGTTTCATCTTGAAATTAAAGCTGGTTGATGTTTTTTAATTTTTAATATTTTTTTTGCATTTATTTTTGAATTTTCTAACTGGGGTCGGGTACGAACGGATGGGAAGTAAATTTTTTTTGTTCTCTATTTTTCGGCCTGTCCTGACCCGTTTCGTCTTGAAATGAAGCCTGGATGATGTTTTTTAATTTTTAGAATTTTTTTGCATCTATTTCGAATTTTCCAACTCGGGTCTGGTTCGAACGGAGAGGAAGGAAATTCTTTTTGTTCTCTATTTTTCGGCCTGTCCTGACCCATTTCGTCATGAAATGAAGCCTGGATGATGATTTTTAATTTTTAAAATTTTTTTGCATTTATTTTTGAATTTTCTAACTCGGGTCGGGTTCGAACGGATAGGAAAGAAATTATTTTTGTTCTCTATTTTTCGGTCTGTCCTGGCCCGTTTCGTCTTGAAATGAAGAATGGATGAGGTTTTTTAATTTTTAGAATTTTTTTGCATTTATTTTTGAATTTTCTAACTCGGGTCGGGTTCGAACGGATAGGAATGAAATTTTTTTTGTTCTCTATTTTTCGGCCTGTCCTGACCCGTTTCATCTTCAAATGAATCCTGGATGATGCTTTTTAATTTTTAGAATTCTTTTGCATTTAGTTTTGAATTTTCTAACTCGGGTCGGGTTCGAACGGATAGGAAGTAAATTCTTTTTGTTCTCTATTTTTCGGCTTGTCCTAACCCGTTTCGTCATGAAATGAAGCCTGGATGATGATTTTTAATTTTTAAAATTTTTTTGCATTTATTTTTGAATTTTCTAACTCGGGTCGGGTTCGAACGGATAGGAAGGAAATTATTTTTGTTCTCTATTTTTCGGTCTGTCCTGGCCCGTTTCGTCTTGAAATGAAGAATGGATAAGGTTTTTTAATTTTTAGAATTTTTTTGCATTTATTTTTGATATTTTTAACTCGGGTCGGGTTCGAACGGATAGGAATGAAATTTTTTTTGTTCTCTATTTTTCGGCCTATCCTGACCCGTTTCATCTTCAAATGAATCCTGGATGATGCTTTTTAATTTTTAGAATTCTTTTGCATTTAGTTTTGAATTTTCTAACTCGGGTCGGGTTCGAACGGATAGGAAGTAAATTCTTTTTGTTCTCTATTTTTCGGCTTGTCCTAACCCGTTTCGTCATGAAATGAAGCCTGGATGATGATTTTTAATTTTTAGAATTTTTTTGCATCTATTTCGAATTTTCCAACTCGGGTCTGGTTCGAACGGAGAGGAAGGAAATTCTTTTTGTTCTCTATTTTTCGGCCTGTCCTGACCCGTTTCGTCATGAAATGAAGCCTGGATGATGATTTTTAATTTTTAAAATTTTTTTGCATTTATTTTTGAATTTTCTAACTCGGGTCGGGTTCAAACGGATAGGAAAGAAATTATTTTTGTTCTCTATTTTTCGGTCTGTGCTGGCCCGTTTCGTCTTGAAATGAAGCCTGGATGATGTTTTTTTAATTTTTAGAATTTTTTTGCATTTATTTTTGAATTTTCTAACTCGGGTCGGGTTCGAACGGATAGGAATGAAATTTTTTTTGTTCTCTATTTTTCGGCCTGTCCTGACCCATTTCATCTTCAAATGAATCCTGGATGATGTTTTTTAATTTTTAGAATTCTTTTGCATTTAGTTTTGAATTTTCTAACTCGGGTCGAGTTCGAACGGATAGGAAGGAAATTATATTTGTTCTCTATTTTTCGGCTTGTCCTAACCCGTTTCGTCATGAAATGAAGCCTGGATGATGATTTTTAATTTTTAAAATTTTTTTGCATTTATTTTTGAATTTTCTAACTCGGGTCGGGTTCGAACGGATAGAAAAGAAATTATTTTTGTTCTCTATTTTTCGGTCTGTCCTGGCCCGATTCGTTTTGAAATGAAGCCTGGGTGATGTTTTTTAATTTTTAGAATTTTTTTGCATTTATTTTTGAATTTTCTAACTCAGGTCTAGTTCGAACGGATAGGAAGGAAATTACTTTTGTTCTCTATTTTACGGCCTGTCCTGACCCGTTTCGTCTTGAAATGGAGCTTGGGTGATGTTTTTTAATTTTTAGAATTTTTAACATTTATTTTTGAATTTTCTAACTCGGGTCGGGTGCGAACGGATAGGAAGGAAATATTTTTTTTTTCTCTATTTTTCGGCCTGTCCTGATCCGTTTCGTCTCGAAATGAGGTCTGGATGATGTCTTTTAATTTTTAGAATTTTTTTGTATTTCTTTTTAAATTTTCTAACTGGGGTCGGGTTCGAACGGATAAAAAAGAAAATTTTTTTATTCTCTATTTCTCGGCTTGTCTTCACCCGTTTCGTCTTGAAATTAAAGCTGGATGATGTTTTTTAATTTTTAGAATTTTTTTTGCATTTATTTTTGAATTTTCAAACTCGGGTCGGGTTCGAACGGATAGGAAGTAAATTTTTTTTGTTCTCCATTTTTCGGCCTGTCCTGACCCGTTTCGTCTTGAAATGAAGCCTGGATGATGTTTTTTAATTTTTATAATTTTTTTTGCATTTATTTTCGAATATTCTAACTCGGGTCTGGTTCGAACGGACTGGAATGAATTTTTTTTGTTCTCTATTTTTTGGCCTGTCCTGACCCGTTTCATATTCAAATGAAGATTGGATGATGTTTTTTAATTTTTAGAATTTTTTTGCTTTTATTTTTGTATTTTCTAACTCGGGACGGGTTCGAACGGATAGGAAGGAAATTTTTTTTGTTCTCTATTTCTCGGCCTGTCCGGACCTGTTTCGTCTTGAAATGAAGCCTGGATGATGTTTTTTAATTTTTAGAATTTTTTTTGCATTTATTTTCTAATATTCTAACTCGGGTCTGGTTCGAACGGACTGGAATGAAATTTTTTTTGTTCTCTATTTTTTGGCCTGTCCTGACCCGTTTCATATTCAAATGAAGATTGGATGATGTTTTTTAATTTTTAGAATTTTTTTGCTTTTATTTTTGTATTTTCTAACTCGGGACGGGTTCGAACGGATAGGAAGGAAATTTTTTTTGTTCTCTATTTCTCGGCCTGTCCGGACCTGTTTCGTCTTGAAATGAAGCCTGGATGATGTTTTTTAATTTTTAGAATTTTTTTTGCATTTCTTTTTGAATTTTCTAACTGGGGTCGGGTTCGAACGGATAGGAAAGAAATTTTTTTTATTCTCTATTTTTCGGCCAGTCTTCACCCGTTTCGTCTTGAAATGAAGCCTGGATGATGTTTTTTAATTTTCAAAATTTTTTTGCATTTATTTTCGAATTTTCTATCTCGGGTCTGGTTCGAACGGATAGGAAGGAAATTCTTTTTGATCTCTATTTTTCGGCCTGTCCTGACCCGTTTCGTCATGAAATGAAGCCTGGATGATGATTTTTAACTTTTAGAATTTTTTTACATTTATTTTTTAATTTTCTAACTCGGGTCGGGTTCGAACGGGTAGGAATGAAATATTTTTTTTTTCTCTATTTTTCGGCCTGTCCTGATCCGTTTCGTCTTGAAATGAAGCCCGGATGATGTCTTTTAATTTTTAGAATTTTTTTGCATTTCTTTTTAAATTTTCTAACTGGGGTCGGGTTCGAACGGATAGGAAAGAAATTTTTTTTATTCTCTATTTTTCGGCTTGTCTTCACTCGTTTCGTCTTTAAATGAAACCTGGATGATGTTTTCTAATTTTTAGAATTTTTTTGCATTTAGTTTTGAATTTTCTAACTCGGGTCGGTTTCGAACGGATAGGGAGGAAATTTTTTTTGTTCTCTATTTTTTGGCCTGTCCTGACCCGTTTCATCTTGAAATGAAGCCTGGACGATGATTTTTAATTTTTAAAATTTTTTTACATTTATTTTCGAATTTTCTATCTCGGGTCCGGTTCGAACGGATAGGAAGAAAATTTTTTTTTGTTCTCTATTTTTCGGCCAGTCCTGAACCGTTTCGTCATGAAATGAAGCCTGGATGATAATTTTTAACTTTTAGAATTTTTTTAAATTTATTTTTGAATTGTCTAACTCGGGTCGGGTTCGAACGGATAGGAAGGAAATATTTTTTTTTCTCTATTTTTCAGCCTGTCCTGATCCGTTTCATCTTGAAATGAAGCCTGGATGATGTCTTTTAATTTTTAGAATTTTTTTGCATTTCTTTTTAAATTTTCTAACTGGGGTCGGGTTCGAACGGATAGAAAAGAAAATTTTTTTATTCTCTATTTTTCGGCCTGTCTTCAACCGTTTCATCTTGAAATTAAAGCTGGTTGATGTTTTTTAATTTTTATAATTTTTTTTGCATTTATTTTTGAATTTTCTAACTGGGGTCGGGTTCGAACGGATAGGAAGTAAATTTTTTTTGTTCTCTATTTTTCGGCCTGTCCTGACCCGTTTCGTCTTGAAATGAAGCCTGGATGATGTTTTTTAATTTTTAGAATTTTTTTGCATCTATTTCGAATTTTCTAACTCGGGTCTGGTTCGAACGGATAGGAAGGAAATTCTTTTTGTTCTCTATTTTTCGGCCTGTCCTGACCCGTTTCGTCATGAAATGAAGCCTGGATGATGATTTTTAATTTTTAAAATTTTTTTGCATTTATTTTTGAATTTTCTAACTCGGGTCGGGTTCGAACGGATAGGAAGGAAATTATTTTTGTTCTCTATTTTTCGGTATGTCCTGGCCCGTTTCGTCTTGAAATGAAGCCTGGATGAGGTTTTTTAATTTTTAGAATTTTTTTGCATTTATTTTTGAATTTTCTAACTCGGGTCGGGTTCGAACGGATAGGAATGTGAAAGTTCAAAAACGTGTACAAATACACTTTTGAACGTTTAGACCCCCAAAAACCAATTTAATCAACACACGCAATATGTTAAACAACTAGTGTGCGGAAACTTAACATATGCTATAACATGGAATTGATTAAACAACTATCTAAGCCACAACAAAATAAACCACAGCAGATAATGTAAAGGCAGAGATAGAGAGGAAGGAAGATGCAAACACAGCGATAACACCAGATATGTTATCGAAGAGGAAACCGAAGACCTCGGCGAAAAACCTCTCCGCCGCCCTCCAAGCGGTAATCAATCCACTAGAAAATACAGTTGGGATACAAGGACAGCAATAGACCCTCCAAGCCTAATCTAACCAATGCACCTAAGCCCTCCAAGCTTCTTGCTCCAACGAGGTTGCGCCGAACCTTTTTCTTTTCTAGCTTTCCGGATTCCGCTACTACACCGTAGCATCAACCAATGAATATTGACTCCTTCCTAACTGCTTCCCAGAACTCCAAACGACTGTTTCACAGAGATGATAATGGTGAGAATCAGGTTTGGTATAAAGGCCTCTCAAGGATTTGACAATGGAGAGGAAGAGAGTGAGGGATTTTGATGAGACTCTAAGGTAGAGATTGTGGGTAAAACAATCTGGTTTTTCTTTAGGGTTTCTCTCTCAAAATTCTCTCTGGAAGCTCTCTTTCAATCGTGGGTTAAAAGGGTATTTATACTGAAGTGAAGAGGAATGCGAAACGTTAGGTTTTTCCAAAACAGGGGTGGCTCGCGGCTTGACCTCGCGGCTTGACTAAGTCGCGAGTTCCAGTCGCGAGTTAACCGTATGGCCAGTTGTCCTGTTTTGTCCTGTAGTGCTCCAGCTAGCATGACTGTTCATCTTCCAGCATGCTTGGCACGTGTGCATCTTCTGGCGGGTTGAAGCCGCGAGTCCAGCCGCGAGTCCCAGCCGCGACACTCTGTTTTCTTGCACACTCTTGAGCAATCTTCACACTATCTCACTCACTACCCTTACAACATTCCCACCTAAATACAGGGTTACTAAATGCTGAATTACAAGCAAATTTGGCACGGAATAAAGCCAATTAGATGGTTGAATAAATTCAACCTTACAATCTCCCCCTTTGGCTATTCCGTGACAAAATCCTAAAACAGACTCTAGACTTAACATGTGAGTTGGGAACAGTTGATCAAAACTCACTCACACCTAATTCTAGAAGCTGTGAAGCACTTGAATCAAATGAACATAAACTCCTGAAACACAACAATACACCTTGATCATTGTAAGCAGAAAATTATAAATGCATATGAAACAGGCAATATGAGATCAAGCATAAGATGGAGTTAATGAACAAACCATGGCTTGATCAACCAAGTGAACACCACAAGGTAGTGATCACAGTGTTCATTCACACTTGGAATGAACACAAGGACATACAAGTTAACAAGCACAAAGCAAGACACTTGTATGTTCAACACTCAACCAATGCATAGCTCACATGGCATATGCATCTAGGAACAATCCTACAAGGGCACAAGAGTGACAGTACAACAATCACAATGCAGAACATTTAGATTAAGGTACTGATTTCAACATAGCATAAAGGCTGCACTTAAGCATGGTACATACCACAAGGCCTACAAACTATGCATAAAACAATAACCCTAAAAGCTTACATAAGCATATGGGTACAAACCAACAAAAACCTGAATAACAGTTTTACAAAACATAATATATCAACTTAAAGAGAAGAAGGAAACAAAAAATAAAGACACTCCCCCTTAGATAGTGACACTCCCCCTTAGGGTAATATCCTCCCCCTCTGATTATGCCTATCACTCCCCCTTTTTGTCATGGAATAGGCTAGTCATCCTCTTCTAGTTTTCTCTGAATTTGATCCAACTGAGTCTGAAGAGAAGTAAACTTCATATCCCATCGGTTGCTTTGATGGTGTAGAGAAGCAGTGAGTCCAGACATCTTTGTATTCAACTCGTGGACAGAGGAAACAATGCGATCAAGTTTCTCATCGAGGGAGAGATTGCTGAACGGAGAGTCACTGTGAGATGCAGAAGTTTCTGGTTTGGCTCTCTTCCGACTATGTCCAACACTTGCATTGTATGTGCGCATGTTGATCGGACTTGGTTTGGGGATAGGAGACTCATCAGCCGATGGATAGATCCCCTTGAGCTTCAAGATCCGTGAAATGAGACTGCAGAAAGGAATGCAGATCCGAGACTCACTGCGAAGAACCGTTTTGCGCAGAACATGAAAGATGTGAGCACAAATGTCGATTTCTTCATCAGAGATTAGATCATGAAGAAACAAAGCACGTCCGAGATTCATATACCCAGTACTTGATAAAGGGTACAAATTGTGAAACATCACAATTGTAAGCACTCGCAGTTTCGGAGAAAGGGAGGAAACACTGATGGATTTGCCATTGGGTGAGAACTCCAAGTCTTGACCAAGACTTTGTTTGAGAAGCTCCTCATCAGGACATAGATCATCATAGACCGGTGAATGACGAAAAATGGGTCTGTTGATGTGAAGAATTTCTGCCAGGTATGTAGGAGAGACAGAAAAGCTCTTTTGCCGAACCCAACACTTAAGTTCATCTCCTTCCACAATTGCATTAGCATAAAATTCTTTAACCAACTCTTCATACACGATATCCGGATCCGAGAGAAGGTAATTCCAATCCTTGTGAGCAAAACATATCGGAATGTCAGTGTTATGAAGTGAAGGCAGATCCACAGCTCTCTCTAGTAGTGGTGTGGCATGAAGAAAGAAATTCTCATATGACTGATATGCTGAATAGGATCTGAACTTATTGGGATCGAATCGCTGTGATGAAGAGCGAGTCACTTTCGGGAGAGGTGTGTCTTCATCAACATCAATTACGGGTTCCTTCCCTTTGGAAGAACCTCCTTTCACAGCAGCCTTTTTGAATGGAGACATGACCAGTCTGTATTATAAACAAGGGAAATGACAAAACACAATCCAACAGACTATATCAGCAGTGGGTTAGTGAAAATGAAGGAACAATGAAGAAACCCTAACAGCTGGATGAGTATGGTCAGAAAGTAGCAATGAGGGACACCAAAAGCCCAAATTAGAACTACACAGTAGAGAGATCAAATATAACCACAAAGACAGCTGTAAAAGGACCAAAATCAACACCACATCAACAAAATACCACACAAGATCAAAGTGAAACATGATAGCAACAACAGATCAGACAAAAAATTAGCTAACCCTAGCTAAGCATATGATGAAGAACACAGCCAGCAAAATAAATTAGCTCAAAACCAGAAGCACAGGTTAGCATAAGCTAAGAAAGGACAACGATGACATCAAAACCCATCACAAAACCCACACTCAAAAGTGAATAATCCAGAGGGAAAACCAGAACAACAGGAAAAATAGAGTGCAAGACAAAGAACCATACCTGTGAGTCGACGCTTTTTGGCTGAGAAGTAGCAAACAACGGAGATCGACAATGGAGGCACGGTGAGAAAGGGAAAGTGCAGAATAAAAAGACAATGAACAGTCACAAAAAGATCGAGGGAAAACAGAAAATTTTAAAAACTGCCCCTGTATGACCAAAACACGCGATTTTCGCGACTGGTTCAAGTCGCCACACAGTCGCCAGATCAAGCCGCCAAAGCACTCAAGAAGAAAATTTTGAAAAATTTTTCTAAGTGTTTTTCGCGACTGGAAGGTCTACCCGCGAGTAAGTCGCGAGCTAAGCCGCGAAAATCTCTGAGTGAATCTCGCGACTGGACCTTCCACTCGCGAACAAGTCGCCAAAACTGACCAGCGAAGATGCGACTGAGTCTCGCGACTTGACACACCCGCGACTGAGCCACCAAAACAGGGCAAAACTGTATTTTTGAAATTTTCAGATTTTTCCAACAAAACACTTTCCAAAAACACCTAAAACACTCAAAAATCTTTTTGTGCTTGAATTAACAAAGATTGAGCAAGTGAAAACACATTTTATCAAGTACAATCACACAAATGAATATGGCATTTATCGAACATAAACTTGTGTGTTGTGTGTGGATATCAACAATGAGATAGTCCTTTGTCTAATGTGAAGCTTCAATGATCAATTCAACCAAGGCATACACAATTAGCACTAGATCATGTGACCAATCTCAATTATAAAAATATGAATATATGACCTCCCACATAACTTGAAAACATGACTTGGAGCTTTTCATTTGACTCCACTTTCTGCCATAACATTTTATCTTTTGAGGCAATCATCTCTCATTGTGAGAGGGATGTATAACATTTCTCTTTTGAAGAACAGGCCTTTGGCCTTTTTGAAAGAAATTTCACTTTTAATATAAGGTCGCTTACCCTTTTTCCTAGTCAAATACTAGAATGTGCGACAGGCTTTTGCAGCTCAATATCTCTTTTCATTTGGAGATTTACATTTGGTGAGCTCTTTTTAGCAAAAAATAAAAAGTGGGAAGAGATATAGACACAAGTCTATGCATGTTTCAAGATCAACATAACCATTCACTAATCATTCATGACAAGTTTGAAGATCTATTTACAACAATCACATAGATTTCAAGATTTTTCCCATAGTGATATGAGTGCATGAAAACAAGTAATGCTCGAAAATGCACAAAGCCATTTGCACAAAGGTACAAGGCAAAACGAGTTTTAAGACAAAACTCAACAAAGTCAATCAAACTTTTTGATTTTCAAATTTTTATGTAATTTTTGGATTTTTGACTAAAAAAAATGAATCAAACACAAACATAACCAGCAGCAAACACAAAAGAACAAGCAAACAAAAAACAAGTTGCCAAAAAGAAGTGTGTGCTCCAACACAGACAGATATATAAACAATGAAGCACACAACACATAAGAGAGTCAAGGAATTGTACCGACACCAATGGTCTTACGGAGTGATTCAAACCGTGGACCATCGAGAGGCTTGGTGAAGATATCCGCCTTTTGATTATCAGTGTGTATGAACTCAAGACACACAACTCTTTCCTCTACCAAATCCCGAATGAAATGGTAACGTATCTCTATGTGTTTGGATTTTGAATGCTGAACAGGATTTTTGGAAAGATTGATTGCACTGGTGTTGTCACAGAAGACACACATTGTTTCTTGAGGAATTCCATAGTCATGAAGTAATTTCTTCATCCAAAGAAGCTGAGTGCAGCAACTTCCAACAGCGATGTACTCTGCTTCTGCAGTAGATAGAGACACTGAATTCTGCTTCTTGCTCATCCATGAAACAAGATTGTTACCAAGATAAAAACAGCCACCTGAAGTGCTTTCCCGATCGTCTACACTGCCAGCCCAGTCAGCATCCGAATACCCAGCAAGACACGCATTTGAGTCTCTTGAATACCACAGACCATAGTTTGCAGTACCATTCACATATCGAATGATTCGTTTAGCAGCAGTCAGATGAGATTCCTTCGGATTAGCTTGGTACCTGGCACAAACGCCCACACTGAAAGCAATGTCCGGTCTACTTGCTGTAAGATAGAGCAAACTTCCAATGATGCTCCTATACAATGTGGGACTTACTTCAACTCCTGATGAATCCACATTCAGTTTAGTAGAAGAGCTCATGGGAGTGGAGGCATGTTTTTTGGAGTCTAGGCCAAACTTCTTGACAATATTTCTGGCATACTTCTCTTGAGATACAAATATACCCTCCTTTTGTTGTTTGACTTGAAGACCCAAAAAGAATGTGAGCTCCCTCACCATGCTCATCTCAAACTCCTTCTTCATCTCCTCAGAAAATTCAGTAGCACGATCTTCGATAGTTGCTCCAAACACTATGTCATCAACATAGACTTGTGCCACAAGGAGATAATCTTCATCATTTTTGACAAATAGAGTTCGATCAGCATACCCTCTCTTGAAACCTCTATCTAGAAGATAATGTGTAAGACGATCGTACCAGGCTCTAGGCGCTTGTTTTAAACCATATAGTGCTTTCTTCAATCTTAATACATGATCTGGAAAATGAGGATCCTCAAATCCTTTTGGTTGCTCAACAAAAACCTCTTCATTCAGATATCCATTCAGAAAAGCACACTTAACATCCATTTGATAAAGTTTGAACTTCAAGGTGCACGCAATGGACATGAGGATTCGAATGGATTCGAGTCTTGCCACCGGAGCAAATGATTCATCAAAATCCACCCCTTCTACTTGTGTGTATCCTTGAGCCACCAACCGAGACTTGTTTCGAATTATCTCTCCATCTTCATCAGTTTTGTTTTTAAAAATCCACTTTGTGCCTATAACATGAACGTTCTCAGGCCGTGGAGCAAGTTCCCACACGTCATTCCTCACAAACTGATTCAGCTCGTCATGCATTGATTCAACCCAATTCTCATCTAGAAGAGCCTCTTCAACCCTCTTTGGTTCAAACTGTGCAAGATAACAGTGATATGTTACATGATTGGCTAGCAGAATATTTCCTTTCCTGAGGCGAAGACCGTCATCAAGTGATCCTATGATATTACTTTCCGGATGATTCTTGATAATTCTTGAGGATGGCCTTTTTGAAGTGGAAACTTCATCACTACGAGAGATAGGAGGATGAACTTCTGGAGGAGTAAGGGGACTTGAAGTTCTAGACATCGATCTCGTTTCCCTTCTTGGGTTGATGGGAGTCGATTCTACTTCTGGTATAGGTTCTTCACCTTCTATATCCAAAGCTTCTATCTCAACATCAGGCTCTTCGGTGCTCGGCCCTTCTTCATCATCAATCATTTCCACCTTAGGTAAGGCATCATTAATCTTGACATTTATGGATTCCATCACAGTCTTTGTTCTCTTGTTAAACACTCTATATGCTCGACTTGTAGTAGAGTAGCCAAGAAAAATACCCTCATCACTTCTTGCATCAAACTTCCCAAGATTCTCTCGATCATTTAAGATATAACATTTACTCCCAAATACCCAGAAATATTTCACTTTAGGCTTCTTTTCATTCCATATCTCATATGCAGTCTTCTTTGTACCAGCTCGAAAGAAAATCCTATTGCCAATATGACACGAGGTGTTGACAGCTTCTCCCCAAAAATTTTGAGGTATTTGCTTATTAAGCAACATGACTCTTGCCATCTCCTGAATCACACGATTTTTTCTCTCTACCACTCCATTTTGTTGTGGAGTTTTGGGAGCTGAAAACTCTCTTTTAATACCATTCTTCTCACAAAACGACTCGAATCTTGCATTCTCAAATTCTCTCCCATGATCACTTCTAACTTTGGCTATCGGAATCCCCTTTTCATTTTGTAGTTTCTTGCACAGAATCTCCAGCCTCTCACAAGCTTCTGATTTTTCTCTAAGGAATTCAACCCAAGTGTATCTTGAGTAGTCGTCCACAATGACCATAATATATCTTTTTCCCCCTAGGCTTTCAGTTCTGGTGGGCCCCATCAGATCAACATGAAGTAACTCCAAACAACGAGAGGTGGTTATCACATTTACCTTGTGATGACTTGCCTTAGTTTGCTTCCCCATTTGACATGCACCACAAATGGTCTTCTTTACTTTTCCAAACTTAGGAAGTCCCTCGACTGCTTCAAGTTTGGAGACTTTGGCTACTTGTTTGAAGTTGGCATGCCCAAATCTGTGATGCCACAGCTCCAACATATCCACCCGAGCACTTCTACATGATATTGGTGCCGTGGGAACTATTCCATAACAGTTATCCGTAGTCCGATTTCCTTCCAAAACCTGAATCCCCTCTTTATTGATGATCAAACATCCTTTCTTGGAGAATTGTACCAGGAAGTCGTCATCACAAATTTGAGTGATGCTCAGCAAATTCGCCTTCAGCCCTTTTATGAACAACACATCTTTCAACAGAGGCAAACCGGGTATCTCGATGGTTCCTTTGCCTAGGACTTGAGCATGGCTTCCATCCCCAAAGGTCACATAGTCACCCACCTTTTCTTTGAGTGACTTAAACAATGACTTATCCCCTGTCATATGGCGAGAACACCCACTATCAAGATACCACAAACATGCATTAAACACCTTTAATGAGGTATGCACAAATAGGTTCACATGTGACAGACAATCTTGACCTTCAAACACAAACTCATCATCAGGTTTCATGCTACTTTTAGATTGATTTTTCATTTTCAGATTCTCAATCATCTCACACAACATTCTATTCTTTCTTTTATATTTCTTAATCAATGATTTTGATTCAGATATGCTACTGTGTAAGACAAGATTCTGATTCTCAAGAAATTTCAGCATGTGAACAAAAACTCTAGCATGTTTCTTAGTTTTTAATAACTCTACAAGGTCATCAGTAAGACACCTTTCAGTCATATGCATAGAGACATTTTCACAAACACTTGAGCTACAATTCAGCATGGTATAAACAAAAACAACAACCACAACTCAGGGGTCTAGGATCACACAAATGGTAATGAAACCAAACAGCTGTGAACCCGCTCTGATACCAATTGAAAGTTCAAAAACGTGTACAAATACACTTTTGAACGTTTAGACCCCCAAAAACCAATTTAATCAACACACGCAATATGTTAAACAACTAGTGTGCGGAAACTTAACATATGCTATAACATGGAATTGATTAAACAACTATCTAAGCCACAACAAAATAAACCACAGCAGATAATGTAAAGGCAGAGATAGAGAGGAAGGAAGATGCAAACACAGCGATAACACCAGATATGTTATCGAAGAGGAAACCGAAGACCTCGGCGAAAAACCTCTCCGCCGCCCTCCAAGCGGTAATCAATCCACTAGAAAATACAGTTGGGATACAAGGACAGCAATAGACCCTCCAAGCCTAATCTACCCAATGCACCTAAGCCCTCCAAGCTTCTTGCTCCAACGAGGTTGCGCCGAACCTTTTTCTTTTCTAGCTTTCCGGATTCCGCTACTACACCGTAGCATCAACCAATGAATATTGACTCCTTCCTAACTGCTTCCCAGAACTCCAAACGACTGTCTCACAGAGATGATAATGGTGAGAATCAGGTTTGGTATAAAGGCCTCTCAAGGATTTGACAATGGAGAGGAAGAGAGTGAGGGATTTTGATGAGACTCTAAGGTAGAGATTGTGGGTAAAACAATCTGGTTTTTCTTTAGGGTTTCTCTCTCAAAATTCTCTCTGGAAGCTCTCTTTCAATCGTGGGTTAAAAGGGTATTTATACTGAAGTGAAGAGGAATGCGAAACGTCAGGTTTTTCCAAAACAGGGGTGGCTCGCGGCTTGACCTCGCGGCTTGACTAAGTCGCGAGTTCCAGTCGCGAGTTAACCGTATGGCCAGTTGTCCTGTTTTGTCCTGTAGTGCTCCAGCTAGCATGACTGTTCATCTTCCAGCATGCTTGGCACGTGTGCATCTTCTGGCGGGTTGAAGCCGCGAGTCCAGCCGCGAGTCCCAGCCGCGACACTCTGTTTTCTTGCACACTCTTGAGCAATCTTCACACTATCTCACTCACTACCCTTACAACATTCCCACCTAAATACAGGGTTACTAAATGCTGAATTACAAGCAAATTTGGCACGGAATAAAGCCAATTAGATGGTTGAATAAATTCAACCTTACAGAATGAAATTTTTTTTGTTCTCTATTTTACGGCCTGTCCTGACCCGTTTCATCTTCAAATGAATCCTGGATGATGTTTTTTAATTTTTAGAATTCTTTTGCATTTATTTTTGAATTTTCTAACTCGGGTCGGGTTCGAACGGATAGGAAGGAAATTCTTTTTGTTCTCTATTTTTCGGCTTGTCCTAACCCGTTTCGTCATGAAATGAAGCCTGGATGATGATTTTTAATTTTTAAAATTTTTTTGCATTTATTTTTGAATTTTCTAACTCGGGTCGAGTTCGAACGGATAGGAAAGAAATTATTTTTGTTCTCTATTTTTCGGTCTGTCCTAGCCCGTTTCGTCTTGAAATGAAGCCTGGATGATGTTTTTTAATTTTTAGAATTTTTTTGCATTTATTTTTGAATTTTCTAACTCGGGTCGGGTTCGAACGGATAGGAATTAAATTTTTTTTGTTCTCTATTTTTCGGCCTGTCCTGACCCGTTTCATCTTCAAATGAATCCTGGATGATGTTTTTTAATTTTTAGAATTCTTTTGCATTTAGTTTTGAATTTTCTAACTCGGGTCGAGTTCGAACGGATAGGAAGGAAATTATTTTTGTTCTCTATTTTTCGGCTTGTCCTAACCCGTTTCGTCATGAAATGAAGCCTGGATGATGATTTTTAATTTTTAAAATTTTTTTGCATTTATTTTTGAATTTTCTAACTCGGGTCGGGTTCGAACGGATAGGAAAGAAATTATTTTTGTTCTCTATTTTTCGTTCTGTCCTGGCCCGATTCGTCTTGAAATGAAGCCTGGGTGATGTTTTTTAATTTTTAGAATTTTTTTGCATTTATTTTTGAATTTTCTAACTCAGGTCTAGTTCGAACGGATAGGAAGGAAATTACTTTTGTTCTCTATTTTACGGCCTATCCTGACCCGTTTCGTCTTGAAATGAAGCTTGGGTGATGTTTTTTAATTTTTAGAATTTTTTAACATTTATTTTTGAATTTTCTAACTCGGGTCGGGTGCGAACGGATAGGAAGGAAATATTTTTTTTTCTCTATTTTTCGGCCTGTCCTGATCCGTTTCGTCTCGAAATGAAGCCTGGATGATGTCTTTTAATTTTTAGAATTTTTTTGTATTTCTTTTTAAATTTTCTAACTGGGGTCGGGTTCGAACGGATAAAAAAGAAAATTTTTTTATTCTCTATTTCTCGGCTTGTCTTCACCCGTTTCGTCTTGAAATTAAAGCTGGATGATGTTTTTTAATTTTTAGAATTTTTTTTGCGTTTATTTTTTAATTTTCAAACTCGGGTCGGATTTCAACGGATAGGAAGTAAATTTTTTTTGTTCTCCATTTTTCGGCCTGTCCTGACCCGTTTCGTCTTGAAATGAAGCCTGGATGATGTTTTTTAATTTTTATAATTTTTTTTGCATTTATTTTCGAATATTCTAACTCGGGTCTGGTTCGAACGGACTGGAATGAAATTTTTTTTGTTCTCTATTTTTTGGCTTGTCCTGACCCGTTTCATATTCAAATGAAGATTGGATGATGTTTTTTAATTTTTAGAATTTTTTTGCTTTTATTTTTGTATTTTCTAACTCGGGACGGGTTCGAACGGATAGGAAGGAAATTTTTTTTGTTCTCTATTTCTCGGCCTGTCCGGACCTGTTCCGTCTTGAAATGAAGCCTGGATGATGTTTTTTAATTTTTAGAATTTTTTTTGCATTTCTTTTTGAATTTTCTAACTGGGGTCGGGTTCGAACGGATAGGAAAGAAATTTTTTTTATTCTCTATTTTTCGGCCAGTCTTCACCCGTTTCGTCTTGAAATGAAGCCTGGATGATGTTTTTTAATTTTCAAAATTTTTTTGCATTTATTTTCGAATTTTCTATCTCGGGTCTGGTTCGAACGGATAGGAAGGAAATTCTTTTTGATCTCTATTTTTCGGCCTGTCCTGACCCGTTTCGTCATGAAATGAAGCCTGGATGATGATTTTTAACTTTTAGAATTTTTTTACATTTATTTTTGAATTTTCTAACTCGGGTCGGGTTCGAACGGGTAGGAATGAAATATTTTTTTTTCTCTATTTTTCGGCCTGTCCTGATCCGTTTCGTCTTGAAATGAAGCCAGGATGATGTCTTTTAATTTTTAGAATTTTTTTGCATTTCTTTTTAAATTTTCTAACTGGGGTCGGGTTCGAACGGATAGGAAAGAAATTTTTTTTATTCTCTATTTTTCGGCTTGTCTTCACCCGTTTCGTCTTTAAATGAAACCTGGATGATGTTTTCTAATTTTTAGAATTTTTTTTGCATTTAGTTTTGAATTTTCTAACTCGGGTCGGTTTCGAACGGATAGGGAGGAAATTTTTTTTGTTCTCTATTTTTTGGCCTGTCCTGACCCGTTTCGTCTTGAAATGAAGCCTGGACGATGATTTTTAATTTTTAAAATTTTTTTGCATTTATTTTCGAATTTTCTATCTCGGGTCCGGTTCGAACGGATAGGAAGAAAATTTTTTTTGTTCTCTATTTTTCGGCCAGTCCTGAACCGTTTCGTCATGAAATGAAGCCTGGATGATAATTTTTAACTTTTAGAATTTTTTTAAATTTATTTTTGAATTGTCTAACTCGGGTCGGGTTCGAACGGATAGGAAGGAAATATTTTTTTTTCTCTATTTTTCTGCCTGTCCTAATCCGTTTCATCTTGAAATGAAGCCTGGATGATGTCTTTTAATTTTTAGAATTTTTTTGCATTTCTTTTTAAATTTTCTAACTGGGGTCGGGTTCGAACGGATAGAAAAGAAAATTTTTTTATTCTCTATTTTTCGGCCTGTCTTCAACCGTTTCATCTTGAAATTAAAGCTGTTTGATGTTTTTTAATTTTTATAATTTTTTTTTGCATTTATTTTTGAATTTTCTAACTGGGGTCGGGTTCGAACGGATAGGAAGTAAATTTTTTTTGTTCTCTATTTTTCGGCCTGTCCTGACCCGTTTCGTCTTGAAATGAAGCCTGGATGATGTTTTTTAATTTTTAGAATTTTTTTGCATCTATTTCGAATTTTCTAACTCGGGTCTGGTTCGAACGAATAGGAAGGAAATTCTTTTTGTTCTCTATTTTTCGGCCTGTCCTGACCCGTTTCGTCATGAAATGAAGCCTGGATGATGATTTTTAATTTTTAAAATTTTTTTGCATTTATTTTTGAATTTTCTAACTCGGGTCGGGTTCGAACGGATAGGAATGAAATTTTTTTTGTTGTCTATTTTACGGCCTGTCCTGACCCGTTTCATCTTCAAATGAATCCTGGATGATGTTTTTTAATTTTTAGAATTCTTTTGCATTTAGTTTTGAATTTTCTAACTCGGGTCGGGTTCGAACGGATAGGAATGAAATTCTTTTTGTTCTCTATTGTTCGGCTTGTCCTAACCCGTTTCGTCATGAAATGAAGCCTGGATGATGATTTTTAATTTTTAAAATTTTTTTGCATTTATTTTTGAATTTTCTAACTCGGGTCGGGTTCGAACGGATAGGAAAGAAATTATTTTTGTTCTCTATTTTTCGGTCTGTCCTGGCCCGTTTCGTCTTGAAATGAAGCCTGGATGATGTTTTTTAATTTTTAGAATTTTTTTGCATTTATTTTTGAATTTTCTAACTCGGGTCGGGTTCGAACGGATAGGAATTAAATTTTTTTTGTTCTCTATTTTTCGGCCTGTCCTGACCCGTTTCATCTTCAAATGAATCCTGGATGATGTTTTTTAATTTTTAGAATTCTTTTGCATTTAGTTTTGAATTTTCTAACTCGGGTCGAGTTCGAACGGATAGGAAGGAAATTATTTTTATTCTCTATTTTTCGGCTTGTCCTAACCCGTTTCGTCATGAAATGAAGCCTGGATGATGATTTTTAATTTTTAAAATTCTTTTGCATTTATTTTTGAATTTTCTAACTCGGGTCGGGTTCGAACGGATAGGAAAGAAATTATTTTTGTTCTCTATTTTTCGGTCTGTCCTGGCCAGATTCGTCTTGAAATGAAGCCTGGGTGATGTTTTTTAATTTTTGGAAATTTTTTGCATTTATTTTTGACTTTTCTAACTCAGGTCTAGTTCGAACGGATAGGAAGGAAATTACTTTTGTTCTCTATTTTACGGCCTATCCTGACCCGTTTCGTCTTGAAATGAAGCGTGGGTGATGTTTTTTAATTTTTAGAATTTTTAACATTTATTTTTGAATTTTCTAACTCGGGTCGGGTGCGAACGGATAGGAAGGAAATATTTTTTTTTTCTCTATTTTTCGGCCTGTCCTGATCCGTTTCGTCTCGAAATGAAGCCTGGATGGTGTCTTTTAATTCTTAGAATTTTTTTGTATTTCTTATTAAATTTTCTAACTGGGGTCGGGTTCGAACGGAAAAAAAAGAAAATTTTTTTATTCTCTATTTCTCGGCTTGTCTTCACCCGTTTCGTCTTGAAATTAAAGCTGGATGATGTTTTTTAATTTTTAGAATTTTTTTTGCATTTATTTTTGAATTTTCAAACTCGGGTCGAATTCGAACGGATAGGAAGTAAATTTTTTTTGTTCTCCATTTTTCGGCCAGTCCTGACCCGTTTCGTCTTGAAATGAAGCCTGGATGATGTTTTTTAATTTTTATAATTTTTTTTGCATTTATTTTCGAATATTCTAACTCGGGTCTGGTTCGAACGGACTGGAATGAAATTTTTTTTGTTCTCTATTTTTTGGCCTGTCCTGACCCGTTTCATATTCAAATGAAGATTGGATGATGTTTTTTAATTTTTAGAATTTTTTTGCTTTTATTTTTGTATTTTCTAACTCGGGACGGGTTCGAACGGATAGGAAGGAAATTTTTTTTGTTCTCTATTTCTCGGCCAGTCCTGACCCGTTTCGTCATGAAATGAAGCCTGGATGATAATTTTTAACTTTTAGAATTTTTTTAAATTTATTTTTGAATTGTCTAACTCGGGTCGGGTTCGAACGGATAGGAAGGAAATATTTTTTTTTCTCTATTTTTCAGCCTGTCCTGATCCGTTTCATCTTGAAATGAAGCCTGGATGATGTCTTTTAATTTTTAGAATTATTTTGCATTTCTTTTTAAATTTTCTAACTGGGGTCGGGTTCGAACGGATAGGAAAGAAAATTTTTTTATTCTCTATTTTTCGGCCTGTCTTCAACCGTTTCATCTTGAAATTAAAGCTGGTTGATGTTTTTTAATTTTTATAATTTTTTTTACATTTATTTTTGAATTTTCTAACTGGGGTCGGGTTCGAACGGATAGGAAGTAAATTTTTTTTGTTCTCTATTTTTCGGCCTGTCCTGACCCGTTTCATCTTGAAATGAAGCCTGGATGATGTTTTTTAATTTTTAGAATTTTTTTGCATCTATTTCGAATTTTCTAACTCGGGTCTGGTTCGAACGGATAGGAAGGAAATTCTTTTTGTTCTCTATTTTTCGGCCTGTCCTGACCCGTTTCGTCATGAAATGAAGCCTGGATGATGATTTTTAATTTTTAAAATTTTTTTGCATTTATTTTTGAATTTTCTAACTCGGGTCGGGTTCGAACGGATAGGAAGGAAATTATTTTTGTTCTCTATTTTTCGGTCTGTCCTGGCCCGTTTTGTCTTGAAATGAAGCCTGGATGAGGTTTTTTAATTTTTAGAATTTTTTTGCATTTATTTTTGAATTTTCTAACTCGGGTCGGGTTCGAACGGATAGGAATGAAATTTTTTTTGTTCTCTATTTTACGGCCTGTCCTGACCCGTTTCATCTTCAAATGAATCCTGGATGATGTTTTTTAATTTTTAGAATTCTTTTGCATTTAGTTTTGAATTTTCTAACTCGGGTCGAGTTCGAACGGATAGGAAGGAAATTCTTTTTGTTCTCTATTTTTCGGCTTGTCCTAACCCGTTTCGTCATGAAATGAAGCCTGGATGATGATTTTTAATTTTTAAAATTTTTTTGCATTTATTTTTGAATTTTCTAACTCGGGTCGGGTTCGAACGGATAGGAAAGAAATTATTTTTGTTCTCTATTTTTCTGTCTGTCCTGGCCCGTTTCGTCTTGAAATGAAGCCTGGATGATGTTTTTTAATTTTTAGAATTTTTTTGCATTTATTTTTGAATTTTCTAACTCGGGTCGGGTTCGAACGAATAGGAATTAAATTTTTTTTGTTCTCTATTTTTCGGCCTGTCCTGACCCGTTTCATCTTCAAATGAATCCTGGATGATGTTTTTTAATTTTTAGAATTCTTTTGCATTTAGTTTTGAATTTTATAACTCGGGTCGGGTTCGAACGGATAGGAAGGAAATTCTTTTTGTTCTCTATTTTTCGGCTTGTCCTAACCCGTTTCGTCATGAAATGAAGCCTGGATGATGATTTTTAAGTTTTAAAATTTTTTTGCATTTATTTTTGAATTTTCTAACTCGGGTCGGGTTCGAACGGATAGGAAAGAAATTATTTTTGTTCTCTATTTTTTGGTCTGTCCTGGCCCGATTCGTCTTGAAATGAAGCCTGGGTGATGTTTTTTAATTTTTAGAATTTTTTTGCATTTATTTTTGAATTTTCTAACTCAGGTCTCGTTCGAACGGATAGGAAGGAAATTACTTTTGTTCTCTATTTTACGGCCTATCCTGACCCGTTTCGTCTTGAAATGAAGCTTGGGTGATGTTTTTTAATTTTTAGAATTTTTTAACATTTATTTTTGAATTTTCTAACTCGGGTCGGGTGCGAACGGATAGGAAGGAAATATTTTTTTTTCTCTATTTTTCGGCCTGTCCTGATCCGTTTCGTCTCGAAATGAAGCCTGGATGATGTCTTTTAATTTTTAGAATTTTTTTGTATTTCTTTTTAAATTTTCTAACTGGGGTCGGGTTCGAACGGATAAAAAAGAAAATTTTTTTATTCTCTATTTCTCGGCTTGTCTTCACCCGTTTCGTCTTGAAATTAAAGCTGGATGATGTTTTTTAATTTTTAGAATTTTTTTTGCGTTTATTTTTTAATTTTCAAACTCGGGTCGGATTCGAACGGATAGGAAGTAAATTTTTTTTGTTCTCCATTTTTCGGCCTGTCCTGACCCGTTTCGTCTTGAAATGAAGCCTGGATGATGTTTTTTAATTTTTTTAATTTTTTTTGCATTTATTTTCGAATATTCTAACTCGGGTCTGGTTCGAACGGATTGGAATGAAATTTTTTTTGTTCTCTATTTTTTGGCCTGTCCTGACCCGTTTCATATTCAAATGAAGATTGGATGATGTTTTTTAATTTTTAGAATTTTTTTGCTTTTATTTTTGTATTTTCTAACTCGGGACGGGTTCGAACGGATAGGAAGGAAATTTTTTTTGTTCTCTATTTCTCGGCCTGTCCGGACCTGTTTCGTCTTGAAATGAAGCCTGGATGATGTTTTTTAATTTTTAGAATTTTTTTTGCATTTCTTTTTGAATTTTCTATCTCGAGTCTGGTTCGAACGGATAGGAAGGAAATTCTTTTTGATCTCTATTTTTCGGCCTGTCCTGACCCGTTTCGTCATGAAATGAAGCCTGGATGATGATTTTTAACTTTTAGAATTTTTTTACATTTATTTTTGAATTTTCTAACTCGGGTCGGGTTCGAACGGGTAGGAATGAAATATTTTTTTTTCTCTATTTTTCGGCCTGTCCTGATCCGTTTCGTCTTGAAATGAAGCCTGGATGATGTCTTTTAATTTTTAGAATTTTTTTGCATTTCTTTTTAAATTTTCTAACTGGGATCGGGTTCGAACGGATAGGAAAGAAATTTTTTTTATTCTCTATTTTTCGGCTTGTCTTCACCCGTTTCGTCTTTAAATGAAACCTGGATGATGTTTTCTAATTTTTAGAATTTTTTTGCATTTAGTTTTGAATTTTCTATCTCGAGTCTGGTTCGAACGGATAGGAAGGAAATTCTTTTTTATCTCTATTTTTCGGCCTGTCCTGACCCGTTTCGTCATGAAATGAAGCCTGGATGATGATTTTTAACTTTTAGAATTTTTTTACATTTATTTTTGAATTTTCTAACTCGGGTCGGGTTCGAACGGGTAGGAATGAAATATTTTTTTTTCTCTATTTTTCGGCCTGTCCTGATCCGTTTCGTCTTGAAATGAAGCCTGGATGATGTCTTTTAATTTTTAGAATTTTTTTGCATTTCTTTTTAAATTTTCTAACTGGGATCGGGTTCGAACGGATAGGAAAGAAATTTTTTTTATTCTCTATTTTTCGGCTTGTCTTCACCCGTTTCGTCTTTAAATGAAACCTGGATGATGTTTTCTAATTTTTTGAATTTTTTTGCATTTAGTTTTGAATTTTCTAACTCGGGTCGGTTTCGAACGGATAGGGAGGAAATTTTTTTTGTTCTCTATTTTTTGGCCTGTCCTGACCCGTTTCGTCTTGAAAAGAAGCCATGACGATGATTTTTAATTTTTAAAATTTTTTTGCATTTATTTTCGAATTTTCTATCTCGGGTCCGGTTCGAACGGATAGGAAGAAAATTTTTTTTTGTTCTCTATTTTTCGGCCAGTCCTGAACCGTTTCGTCATGAAATGAAGCCTGGATGATAATTTTTAACTTTTAGAATTTTTTTAAATTTATGTTTGAATTGTCTAACTCGGGTCGGGTTCGAACGGATAGGAAGGAAATATTTTTTTTTCTCTATTTTTAAGCCTGTCCTGATCCGTTTCATCTTGAAATGAAGCCTGGATGATGTCTTTTAATTTTTAGAATTTTTTTGCATTTCTTTTTAAATTTTCTAACTGGGGTCGGGTTCGAACGGATAGAAAAGAAAATTTTTTTATTCTCTATTTTTCGGCCTGTCTTCAACCGTTTCATCTTGAAATTAAAGCTGTTAGATGTTTTTTAATTTTTATAATTTTTTTTGCATTTATTTTTGAATTTTCTAACTGGGGTCGGGTTCGAACGGATAGGAAGTAAATTTTTTTTGTTGTCTATTTTTCGGCCTGTCCTGACCCGTTTCGTCTTGAAATGAAGCCTGGATGATGTTTTTTAATTTTTAGAATTTTTTTGCATCTATTTCGAATTTTCTAACTCGGGTCTGGTTCGAACGGATAGGAAGGAAATTCTTTTTGTTCCCTATTTTTCGGCCTGTCCTGACCCGTTTCGTCAGGAAATGAAGCCTGGATGATGATTTTTAATTTTTAAAATTTTTTTGCATTTACTTTTGAATTTTCTAACTCGGGTCGGGTTCGAACGGATAGGAATGAAATTTTTTTTGTTCTCTATTTTACGGCCTGTCCTGACCCGTTTCATCTTCAAATGAATCCTGGATGATGTTTTTTAATTTTTAGAATTCTTTTGCATTTAGTTTTGAATTTTCTAACTCGGGTCGGGTTCGAACGGATAGGAAGGAAATTCTTTTTGTTCTCTATTGTTCGGCTTGTCCTAACCCGTTTCGTCATGAAATGAAGCCTGGATGATGATTTTTAATTTTTAAAATTTTTTTGCATTTATTTTTGAATTTTCTAACTCTGGTCGGGTTCGAACGGATAGGAAAGAAATTATTTTTGTTCTCTATTTTTCGGTCTTTCCTGGCCCGTTTCGTCTTGAAATGAAGCCTGGATGATGTTTTTTAATTTTTAGAATTTTTTTGCATTTATTTTTGAATTTTCTAACTCGGGTCGGGTTCGAACGGATAGGAATTAAATTTTTTTTGTTCTCTATTTTTCGGCCTGTCCTGACCCGTTTCATCTTCAAATGAATCCTGGATGATGTTTTTTAATTTTTAGAATTCTTTTGCATTTAGTTTTGAATTTTCTAACTCGGGTCGAGTTCGAACGGATAGGAAGGAAATTATTTTTATTCTCTATTTTTCGGCTTGTCCTAACCCGTTTCGTCATGAAATGAAGCCTGGATGATGATTTTTAATTTTTAAAATTCTTTTGCATTTATTTTTGAATTTTCTAACTCGGGTCGGGTTCGAACGGATAGGAAAGAAATTATTTTTGTTCTCTATTTTTCGGTCTGTCCTGGCCCGATTCGTCTTGAAATGAAGCCTGGGTGATGTTTTTTAATTTTTAGAAATTTTTTGCATTTATTTTTGAATTTTCTAACTCAGGTCTAGTTCGAACGGATAGGAAGGAAATTACTTTTGTTCTCTATTTTACAGCCTATCCTGACCCGTTTCGTCTTGAAATGAAGCGTGGGTGATGTCTTTTAATTTTTAGAATTTTTAACATTTATTTTTGAATTTTCTAACTCGGGTCGGGTGCGAACGGATAGGAAGGAAATATTTTTTTTTTTCTCTATTTTTCGGCCTGTCCTGATCCGTTTCGTCTCAAAATGAAGCCTGGATGGTGTCTTTTAATTTTTAGAATTTTTTTGTATTTCTTATTAAATTTTCTAACTGGGGTCGGGTTCGAACGGAAAAAAAAGAAAATTTTTTTATTCTCTATTTCTCGGCTTGTCTTCACCCGTTTCGTCTTGAAATTAAAGCTGGATGATGTTTTTTAATTTTTAGAATTTTTTTTGCATTTATTTTTGAATTTTCAAACTCGGGTCGGATTCGCACGGATAGGAAGTAAATTTTTTTTGTTCTCCATTTTTCGGCCAGTCTTGACCCGTTTCGTCTTGAAATGAAGCCTGGATGATGTTTTTTAATTTTTATAATTTTTTTTGCATTTATTTTCGAATATTCTAACTCGGGTCTGGTTCGAACGGACTGGAATGAAATTTTTTTTGTTCTCTATTTTTTGGCCTGTCCTGACCCGTTTCATATTCAAATGAAGATTGGATGATGTTTTTTAATTTTTAGAATTTTTTTGCTTTTATTTTTGTATTTTCTAACTCGGGACGGGTTCGAACGGATAGGAAGGAAATTTTTTTTGTTCTCTATTTCTCGGCCAGTCCTGACCCGTTTCGTCATGAAATGAAGCCTGGATGATAATTTTTAACTTTTAGAATTTTTTTAAATTTATTTTTGAATTGTCTAACTCGGGTCGGGTTCGAACGGATAGGAAGGAAATATTTTTTTTTCTCTATTTTTCAGCCTGTCCTGATCCGTTTCATCTTGAAATGAAGCCTGGATGATGTCTTTTCATTTTTAGAATTTTTTTGCATTTCTTTTTAAATTTTCTAACTGGGGTCGGGTTCGAACGGATAGGAAAGAAAATTTTTTTATTCTCTATTTTTCGGCCTGTCTTCAACCGTTTCATCTTGAAATTAAAGGTGGTTGATGTTTTTTAATTTTTATAATTTTTTTTGCATTTATTTTTGAATTTTCTAACTGGGGTCGGGTTCGATCGGATAGGAAGTAAATTTTTTTTGTTCTCTATTTTTCGGCCTGTCCTGACCCGTTTCATCTTGAAATGAAGCCTGGATGATGTTTTTTAATTTTTAGAATTTTTTTGCATCTATTTCGAATTTTCTAACTCGGGTCTGGTTCGAACGGATAGGAAGGAAATTCTTTTTGTTCTCTATTTTTCGGCCTGTCCTGACCCGTTTCGTCATGAAATGAAGCCTGGATGATGATTTTTAATTTTTAAAATTTTTTTGCATTTATTTTTGAATTTTCTAACTCGGGTCGGGTTCGAACGGATAGGAAGGAAATTATTTTTGTTCTTTATTTTTCGGTCTGTCCTGGCCCGTTTTGTCTTGAAATGAAGCCTGGATGAGGTTTTTTAATTTTTAGAATTTTTTTGCATTTATTTTTGAATTTTCTAACTCGGGTCGGGTTCGAACGGATAGGAATGAAATTTTTTTTGTTCTCTATTTTACGGCCTGTCCTGACCCGTTTCATCTTCAAATGAATCCTGGATGATGTTTTTTAATTTTTAGAATTCTTTTGCATTTAGTTTTGAATTTTCTAACTCGGGTCGAGTTCGAACGGATAGGAAGGAAATTCTTTTTGTTCTCCATTTTTCGGCTTGTCCTAACCCGTTTCGTCATGAAATGAAGCCTAGATGATGATTTTTAATTTTTAAAATTTTTTTGCATTTATTTTTGAATTTTCTAACTCGGGTCGGGTTCGAACGGATAGGAAAGAAATTATTTTTGTTCTCTATTTTTCGGTCTGTCCTGGCCCGTTTCGTCTTGAAATGAAGCCTGGATGATGTTTTTTAATTTTTAGAATTTTTTTGCATTTATTTTTGAATTTTCTAACTCGGGTCGGGTTCGAACGGATAGGAATTAAATTTTTTTTGTTCTCAATTTTTCGGCCTGTCCTGACCCGTTTCATCTTCAAATGAATCCTGGATGATGTTTTTTGATTTTTAGAATTCTTTTGCATTTAGTTTTGAATTTTCTAACTCGGGTCGGGTTCGAACGGATAGGAAGGAAATTCTTTTTGTTCTCTATTTTTCGGCTTGTCCTAACCCGTTTCGTCATGAAATGAAGCCTGGATGATGATTTTTAATTTTGAAAATTTTTTTGCATTTATTTTTGAATTTTCTAACTCGGGTCGGGTTCGAACGGATAGGAAAGAAATTATTTTTGTTCTCTATTTTTCGGTCTGTCCTGGCCCGTTTCGTCTTGAAATGAAGCCTGGATGATGTTTTTTAATTTTTAGAATTTTTTTGCATTTATTTTTGAATTTTCTAACTCGGGTCGGGTTCGAACGGATAGGAATTAAATTTTTTTTGTTCTCAATTTTTCGGCCTGTCCTGACCCGTTTCATCTTCAAATGAATCCTGGATGATGTTTTTTGATTTTTAGAATTCTTTTGCATTTAGTTTTGAATTTTCTAACTCGGGTCGGGTTCGAACGGATAGGAAAGAAATTATTTTTGTTCTCTATTTTTCGGTCTGTCCTGGCCCGTTTCGTCTTGAAATGAAGCCTGGATGATGTTTTTTAATTTTTAGAATTTTTTTGCATTTATTTTTGAATTTTCTAACTCGGGTCGGGTTCGAACGGATAGGAATTAAATTTTTTTTGTTCTCAATTTTTCGGCCTGTCCTGACCCGTTTCATCTTCAAATGAATCCTGGATGATGTTTTTTGATTTTTAGAATTCTTTTGCATTTAGTTTTGAATTTTCTAACTCGGGTCGGGTTCGAACGGATAGGAAGGAAATTCTTTTTGTTCTCTATTTTTCGGCTTGTCCTAACCCGTTTCGTCATGAAATGAAGCCTGGATGATGATTTTTAATTTTGAAAATTTTTTTGCATTTATTTTTGAATTTTCTAACTCGGGTCGGGTTCGAACGGATGGGAAAGAAATTATTTTTGTTCTCTATTTTTCGGTCTGTCCTGGCCCGATTCGTCTTGAAATGAAGCCTGGGTGATGTTTTTTAATTTTTAGAATTTTTTTGCATTTATTTTTGAATTTTCTAACTCAGGTCTAGTTCGAACGGATAGGAAGGAAATTACTTTTGTTCTCTATTTTACGGCCTATCCTGACCCGTTTCGTCTTGAAATGAAGCGTGGGTGATGTTTTTTAATTTTTAGAATTTTTAACATTTATTTTTGAATTTTCTAACTCGGGTCGGGTGCGAACGGATAGGAAGGAAATATTTTTTTTTTCTCTATTTTTCGGCCTGTCCTGATCCGTTTCGTCTCGAAATGAAGCCTGGATGATGTCTTTTAATTTTTAGAATTTTTTTGTATTTCTTTTTAAATTTTCTAACTGGGGTCGGGTTCGAACGGATAAAAAAGAAAATTTTTTTATTGTCTATTTCTCGGCTTGTCTTCACCCGTTTCCTCTTGAAATTAAAGCTGGATGATGTTTTTTAATTTTTAGAATTTTTTTTGCATTTATTTTTGAATTTTCAAACTCGGGTCGGATTCGAACGGATAGGAAGTAAATTTTTTTTGTTCTCCATTTTTCGGCCTGTCCTGACCTGTTTCGTCTTGAAATGAAGCCTGGATGATGTTTTTTAATTTTTATAATTTTTTTTGCATTTATTTTCGAATATTCTAACTCGGGTCTGGTTCGAACGGACTGGAATGAAATTTTTTTTGTTCTCTATTTTTTGGACTGTCCTGACCCGTTTCATATTCAAATGAAGATTGGATGATGTTTTTTAATTTTTAGAATTTTTTTGCTTTTATTTTTGTATTTTCTAACTCGGGACGGGTTCGAACGGATAGGAAGGAAATTTTTTTTGTTCTCTATTTCTCGGCCTGTCCGGACCTGTTTCGTCTTCAAATGAAGCCTGGATGATGTTTTTTAATTTTTAGAATTTTTTTTGCATTTCTTTTTGAATTTTCTAACTGGGGTCGGGTTCGAACGGATAGGAAAGAAATTTTTTTTATTCTCTATTTTTCGGCCAGTCTTCACCCGTTTCGTCTTGAAATGAAGCCTGGATGATGTTTTTTAATTTTCAAAATTTTTTTGCATTTATTTTCGAATTTTCTATCTCGGGTCTGGTTCGAACGGATAGGAAGGAAATTCTTTTTGATCTCTATTTTTCGGCCTGTCCTGACCCGTTTCATCATGAAATGAAGCCTGGATGATGATTTTTAACTTTTAGAATTTTTTTACATTTATTTTTTAATTTTCTAACTCGGGTCGGGTTCGAACGGGTAGGAATGAAATATTTTTTCTTTCTCTATTTTTCGGCCTGTCCTGATCCGTTTCGTCTTGAAATGAAGCCTGGATGATGTCTTTTAATTTTTAGAATTTTTTTGCATTTCTTTTTAAATTTTCTAACTGGGGTCGGGTTCGAACGGATAGGAAAGAAATTTTTTTTATTCTCTATTTTTCGGCTTGTCTTCACCCGTTTCGTCTTTAAATGAAACCTGGAGGATGTTTTCTAATTTTTAGAATTTTTTTGCATTTAGTTTTGAATTTTCTAACTCGGGTCGGTTTCGAACGGATAGGGAGGAAATTTTTTTTGTTCTCTATTTTTTGGCCTGTCCTGACCCGTTTCGTCTTGAAATGAAGCCTGGATGATGATTTTTAATTTTTAAAATTTTTTTGCATTTATTTTCGAATTTTCTATCTCGGGTCCGGTTCGAACGGATAGGAAGAAAATTTTTTTTTGTTCTCTACTTTTCGGCCAGTCCTAACCCGTTTCGTCATGAAATGAAGCCTGGATGATAATTTTTAACTTTTAGAATTTTTTTAAATTTATTTTTGAATTGTCTAACTCGGGTCGGGTTCGAACGGATAGGAAGGAAATATTTTTTTTTCTCTATTTTTCAGCCTGTCCTGATTCGTTTCATCTTGAAATGAAGCCTGGATGATGTCTTTTAATTTTTAGAATTTTTTTGCATTTCTTTTTAAATTTTCTAACTGGGGTTGGGTTCGAATGGATAGGAAAGAAATTTTTTTTATTCTCTATATTTCGGCCTGTCTTCAACCGTTTCATCTTGAAATTAAAGCTGGTTGATGTTTTTTAATTTTTATAATTTTTTTTGCATTTATTTTTGAATTTTCTAACTGGGGTCGGGTTCGAACGGATAGGAAGTAAATTTTTTTTTTTCTCTATTTTTCGGCCTGTCCTGACCCGTTTCGTCTTGAAATGAAGCCTGGATGATGTTTTTTAATTTTTAGAATTTTTTTGCATCTATTTCGAATTTTCTAACTCGGGTCTGGTTCGAACGGATAGGAAGGAAATTCTTTTTGTTCTCCATTTTTCGGCCTGTCCTGACCCGTTTCGTCATGAAATGAAGCCTGGATGATGATTTTTAATTTTTAAAATTTTTTTGCATTTATTTTTGAATTTTCTAACTCGGGTCGGGTTCGAACGGATAGGAAGGAAATTATTTTTGTTCTCTATTTTTCGGTCTGTCCTGGCCCGTTTCTTCTTGAAATGAAGCCTGGATGAGGTTTTTTAATTTTTAGAATTTTTTTGCATTTATTTTTGAATTTTCTAACTCGGGTCGGGTTCGAACGGATAGGAATGAAATTTTTTTTGTTCTCTATTTTTCGGCCTGTCCTGACCCGTTTCATCTTCAAATGAATCCTGGATGATGTTTTTTAATTTTTAGAATTCTTTTGCATTTAGTTTTGAATTTTCTAACTCGGGTCGGGTTCGAACGGATAGGAAGGAAATTCTTTTTGTTCTCTATTTTTCGGCTTGTCCTAACCCGTTTCGTCATGAAATGAAGCCTGGATGATGATTTTTAATTTTTAAAATTTTTTTGCATTTATTTTTGAATTTTCTAACTCGGGTCGGGTTCGAACGGATAGGAAAGAAATTATTTTTGTTCTCTATTTTTCGGTCTGTCCTGGCCCGATTCGTCTTGAAATGAAGCCTGGGTGATGTTTTTTAATTTTTAGAATTTTTTTGCATTTATTTTTGAATTTTCTAACTCAGGTCTAGTTCGAACGGATAGGAAGGAAATTACTTTTGTTCTCTATTTTACGACCTATACTGACCCGTTTCGTCTTGAAATGAAGCGTGGGTGATGTTTTTTAATTTTTAGAATTTTTAACATTTATTTTTGAATTTTCTAACTCGGGTCGGGTTCGAACGGATAGGAAGGAAATATTTTTTTTTTCTCTATTTTTCGGCCTGTCCTGATCCGTTTCGTCTCGAAATGAAGCCTGGATGATGTCTTTTAATTTTTAGAATTTTTTTGTATTTCTTTTTAAATTTTCTAACTGGGGTCGGGTTCGAACGGATAAAAAAGAAAATTTTTTTATTGTCTATTTCTCGGCTTGTCTTCACCCGTTTCGTCTTGAAATTAAAGCTGGATGATGTTTTTTAATTTTTAGAATTTTTTTTGCATTTATTTTTGAATTTTCAAACTCGGGTCGGATTCGAACGGATAGGAAGTAAATTTTTTTTGTTCTCCATTTTTCGGCCTGTCCTGACCCGTTTCGTCTTGAAATGAAGCCTGGATGATGTTTTTTAATTTTTATAATTTTTTTTGCATTTATTTTCGAATATTCTAACTCGGGTCTGGTTCGAACGGACTGGAATGACATTTTTTTTGTTCTCTATTTTTTGGCCTGTCCTGACCCGTTTCATATTCAAATGAAGATTGGATGATGTTTTTTAATTTTTAGAATTTTTTTGCTTTTATTTTTGAATTTTCTAACTCGGGACGGGTTCGAACGGATAGGAAGGAAATTTTTTTTGTTCTCTATTTCTCGGCCTGTCCGGACCTGTTTCGTCTTCAAATGAAGCCTGGATGATGTTTTTTAATTTTTAGAATTTTTTTTGCATTTCTTTTTGAATTTTCTAACTGGGGTCGGGTTCGAACGGATAGGAAAGAAATTTTTTTTATTCTCTATTTTTCGGCCAGTCTTCACCCGTTTCGTCTTGAAATGAAGCCTGGATGATGTTTTTTAATTTTCAAAATTTTTTTGCATTTATTTTCGAATTTTCTATCTCGGGTCTGGTTCGAACGGATAGGAAGGAAATTCTTTTTGATCTCTATTTTTCGGCCTGTCCTGACCCGTTTCGTCATGAAATGAAGCCTGGATGATGATTTTTAACTTTTAGAATTTTTTTACATTTATTTTTGAATTTTCTAACTCGGGTCGGGTTCGAACGGGTAGGAATGAAATATTTTTTTTTATCTATTTTTCGGCCTGTCCTGACCCGTTTCATCTTCAAATGAATCCTGGATGATGTTTTTTAATTTTTAGAATTCTTTTGCATTTAGTTTTGAATTTTCTAACTCGGGTCGGGTTCGAACGGATAGGAAGTAAATTTTTTTTGTTTTCTATTTTTCGGCCTGTCCAGACCCGTTTCGTCTTGAAATGAAGCCTGGATGATGTTTTTTAATTTTTAGAATTTTTTTGCATCTATTTCGAATTTTCTAACTCGGGTCTGGTTCGAACGGATAGGAAGTAAATTCTTTTTGTTCTCCATTTTTCGGCCTGTCCTGACCCGTTTCGTCATGAAATGAAGCCTGGATGATGATTTTTAATTTTTAAAATTTTTTTGCATTTCTTTTTGAATTTTCTAACTGGGGTCGGGTTCGTACGGATAGGAAAGAAATTTTTTTTATTCTCTATTTTTCGGCCAGTCTTCACCCGTTTCGTCTTGAAATGAAGCCTGGATGATGTTTTTTAATTTTCAAAATTTTTTTGCATTTATTTTCGAATTTTCTATCTCGGGTCTGGTTCGAACGGATGGGAAGGAAATTCTTTTTGATCTCTATTTTTCGGCCTGTCCTGACCCGTTTCGTCATGAAATAAAGCCTGGATGATGATTTTTAACTTTTAGAATTTTTTTACATTTATTTTTGAATTTTCTAACTCGGGTCGGGTTCGAACGGGTAGGAATGAAATTTTTTTTTTTCTCTATTTTTCGGCCTGTCCTGATCCGTTTCGTCTTGAAATGAAGCCTGGATGATGTCTTTTAATTTTTAGAATTTTTTTGTATTTCTTTTTAAATTTTCTAACTGGGGTCGGGTTCGAACGGATAAAAAAGAAAATTTTTTTATTGTCTATTTCTCGGCTTGTCTTCACCCGTTTCGTCTTGAAATTAAAGCTGGATGATGTTTTTTAATTTTTAGAATTTTTTTTGCATTTATTTTTGAATTTTCAAACTCGGGTCGGATTCGAACGGATAGGAAGTAAATTTTTTTTGTTCTCCATTTTTCGGCCTGTCCTGACCCGTTTCGTCTTGAAATGAAGCCTGGATGATGTTTTTTAATTTTTATAATTTTTTTTGCATTTATTTTCGAATATTCTAACTCGGGTCTGGTTCGAACGGACTGGAATGACATTTTTTTTGTTCTCTATTTTTTGGCCTGTCCTGACCCGTTTCATATTCAAATGAAGATTGGACGATGTTTTTTAATTTTTAGAATTTTTTTGCTTTTATTTTTGTATTTTCTAACTCGGGACGGGTTCGAACGGATAGGAAGGAAATTTTTTTTGTTCTCTATTTCTCGGCCTGTCCGGACCTGTTTCGTCTTCAAATGAAGCCTGGATGATGTTTTTTAATTTTTAGAATTTTTTTTGCATTTGTTTTTGAATTTTCTAACTGGGGTCGGGTTCGAACGGATAGGAAAGAAATTTTTTTTATTCTCTATTTTTCGGCCAGTCTTCACCCGTTTTGTCTTGAAATGAACCCTGGATGATGTTTTTTAATTTTCAAAATTTTTTTGCATTTATTTTCGAATTTTCAATCTCGGGTCTGGTTCGAACGGATAGGAAGGAAATTCTTTTTGATCTCTATTTTTCGGCCTGTCCTGACCCGTTTCGTCATGAAATGAAGCCTGGATGATGATTTTTAACTTTTAGAATTTTTTTACATTTATTTTTGAATTTTCTAACACGGGTCGGGTTCGAACGGGTAGGAATGAAATATTTTTTTTTTATCTATTTTTCGGCCTGTCCTGACCCGTTTCATCTTCAAATGAATCCCGGATGATGTTTTTTAATTTTTAGAATTCTTTTGCATTTAGTTTTGAATTTTCTAACTCGGGTCGGGTTCGAACGGATAGGAAGTAAATTTTTTTTGTTCTCTATTTTTCGGCCTGTCCTGACCCGTTTCGTCTTGAAATGAAGCCTGGATGATGTTTTTTAATTTTTAGAATTTTTTTGCATCTATTTCGAATTTTCTAACTCGGGTCTGGTTCGAACGGATAGGAAGGAAATTCTTTTTGTTCTCCATTTTTCGGCCTGTCCTGACCCGTTTCGTCATGAAATGAAGCCTGGATGATGATTTTTAATTTTTAAAATTTTTTTGCATTTCTTTTTGAATTTTCTAACTGGGGTCGGGTTCGAACGGATAGGAAAGAAATTTTTTTTATTCTCTATTTTTCGGCCAGTCTTCACCCGTTTCGTCTTGAAATGAAGCCTGGATGATGTTTTTTAATTTTCAAAATTTTTTTGCATTTATTTTCGAATTTTCTATCTTGGGTCTGGTTCGAACGGATAGGAAGGAAATTCTTTTTGATCTCTATTTTTCGGCCTGTCCTGACCCGTTTCGTCATGAAATGAAGCCTGGATGATGATTTTTAACTTTTAGAATTTTTTTACATTTATTTTTGAATTTTCTAACTCGGGTCGGGTTCGAACGGGTAGGAGTGAAATATTTTTTTTTTCTCTATTTTTCGGCCTGTCCTGATCCGTTTCGTCTTGAAATGAAGCCTGGATGATGTCTTTTAATTTTTAGAATTTTTTTGCATTTCTTTTTAAATTTTCTAACTGGGGTCGGGTTCGAACGGATAGGAAAGAAATTTTTTTTATTCTCTATTTTTCGGCTTGTCTTCACCCGTTTCGTCTTTAAATGAAACCTGGATGATGTTTTCTAATTTTTAGAATTTTTTTGCATTTAGTTTTGAATTTTCTAACTCGGGTCGGTTTCGAACGGATAGGGAGGAAATTTTTTTTGTTCTCTATTTTTTGGCTTGTCCTGACCCGTTTCGTCTTGAAATGAAACCTGGACGATGATTTTTAATTTTTAAAATTTTTTTGCATTTATTTTCGAATTTTCTATCTCGGGTCCGGTTCGAACGGATAGGAAGAAAATTTTTTTTTGTTCTCTACTTTTCGGCCAGTCCTGACTTGTTTCGTCATGAAATGAAGCCTGGATGATACTTTTTAACTTTTAGAATTTTTTTAAATTTATTTTTGAATTGTCTAACTCGGGTCGGGTTCGAACGGATAGGAAGGAAATATTTTTTTTTCTCTATTTTTCAGCCTGTCCTGATCCGTTTCATCTTGAAATGAAGCCTGGATGATGTCTTTTAATTTTTAGAATTTTTTTGCATTTCTTTTTAAATTTTCTAACTGGGGTTGGGTTCGAATGGATAGGAAAGAAAATTTTTTTATTCTCTATTTTTCGGCCTGTCTTCAACCGTTTCATCTTGAAATTAAAGCTGGTTGATGTTTTTTAATTTTTAAAATTTTTTTTGCATTTATTTTTGAATTTTCTAACTGGGGTCGGGTTCGAACGGATAGGAAGTAAATTTTTTTTGTTCTCTATTTTTCGGCCTGTCCTGACCCGTTTCGTCTTGAAATGAAGCCTGGATGATGTTTTTTAATTTTTAGAATTTTTTTGCATCTATTTCGAATTTTCTAACTCGGGTCTGGTTCGAACGGATAGGAAGGAAATTCTTTTTGTTCTCCATTTTTCGGCCTGTCCTGACCCGTTTCGTCATGAAATGAAGCCTGGATGATGATTTTTAATTTTTAAAATTTTTTTGCATTTATTTTTGAATTTTCTAACTCGGGTCGGGTTCGAACGGATAGGAAGGAAATTATTTTTGTTCTCTATTTTTCGGTCTGTCCTGGCCCGTTTCGTCTTGAAATGAAGCCTGGATGAGGTTTTTTAATTTTTAGAATTTTTTTGCATTTATTTTTGAATTTTCTAACTCGGGTCGGGTTCGAACGGATAGGAATGAAATTTTTTTTGTTCTCTATTTTTCGGCCTGTCCTGACCCGTTTCATCTTCAAATGAATCCTGGATGATGTTTTTTAATTTTTAGAATTCTTTTGCATTTAGTTTTGAATTTTCTAACTCGGGTCGGGTTCGAACGGATAGGAAGTAAATTTTTTTGTTCTCTATTTTTCGGCCTGTCCTGACGCGTTTCGTCTTGAAATGAAGCCTGGATGATGTTTTTTAATTTTTAGAATTTTTTTGCATCTATTTCGAATTTTCTAACTCGGGTCTGGTTCGAACGGATAGGAAGGAAATTCTTTTTGTTCTCCATTTTTCGGCCTGTCCTGATCCGTTTCGTCATGAAATGAAGCCTGGATGATGATTTTTAATTTTTAAAATTTTTTTGCATTTATTTTTGAATTTTCTAACTCGGGTCGGGTTCGAACGGATAGGAAGGAAATTATTTTTGTTCTCTATTTTTCGGTCTGTCCTGGCCCGTTTCGTCTTGAAATGAAGCCTGGATGAGGTTTTTTAATTTTTAGAATTTTTTTGCATTTATTTTTGAATTTTCTAACTCGGGTCGGGTTCGAACGGATAGGAATGAAATTTTTTTTGTTCTCTATTTTTCGGCCTGTCCTGACCCGTTTCATCTTCAAATGAATCCTGGATGATGTTTTTTAATTTTTAGAATTCTTTTGCATTTATTTTTGAATTTTCTAACTCGGGTCGGGTTCGAACGGATAGGAAGTAAATTTTTTTGTTCTCTATTTTTCGGCCTGTCCTGACCCGTTTCGTCTTGAAATGAAGCCTGGATGATGTTTTTTAATTTTTAGAATTTTTTTGCATCTATTTCGAATTTTCTAACTCGGGTCTGGTTCGAACAGATAGGAAGGAAATTCTTTTTGTTCTCCATTTTTCGGCCTGTCCTGACCCGTTTCGTCTTGAAATGAAGCCTGGATGATGATTTTTAATATTTAAAATTTTTTTGCATTTATATTTGAATTTTCTAACTCGGGTCGAGTTCGAACGGATAGGAAGGAAATTATTTTTGTTCTCTATTTTTCGGTCTGTCCTGGCCCGTTTCGTCTTGAAATGAAGCCTGGATGAGGTTTTTTAATTTTTAGAATTTTTTTGCATTTATTTTGGAATTTTCTAACTCGGGTCGGGTTCGAACGGATAGGAATGAAATTTTTTTTGTTCTCTATTTTTCGGCCTGTCCTGACCCGTTTCATCTTCAAATGAATCCTGGATGATGTTTTTTAATTTTTAGAATTCTTTTGCATTTAGTTTTGAATTTTCTAACTCGGGTCGGGTTCGAACGGATAGGAAGGAAATTCTTTTTGTTCTCTATTTTTCGGCTTGTCCTAACCTGTTTCGTCATGAAATGAAGCCTGGATGATGATTTTTAATTTTTAAAATTTTTTTCCATTTATTTTTGAATTTTCTAACTCGGGTCGGGTTCGAACGGATAGGAAAGAAATTATTTTTGTTCTCTATTTTTCGGTCTGTCCTGGCCCGATTCGTCTTGAAATGAAGCCTGGGTGATGTTTTTTAATTTTTAGAATTTTTTTGCATTTATTTTTGAATTTTCTAACTCAGGTCTAGTTCGAACGGATAGGAAGGAAATTACTTTTGTTCTCTATTTTACGGCATATCCTGACCCGTTTCGTCTTGAAATGAAGCGTGGGTGATGTTTTTTAATTTTTAGAATTTTTAACATTTATTTTTGATTTTTCTAACTCGGGTCGGGTGCGAACGGATAGGAAGGAAATATTTTTTTTTTCTCTATTTTTCGGCCTGTCCTGATCCGTTTCGTCTCGAAATGAAGCATGGATGATGTCTTTTAATTTTTAGAATTTTTTTGTATTTCTTTTTAAATTTTCTAACTAGGGTCGGGTTCGAACGGATAAAAAAGAAAATTTTTTTATTGTCTATTTCTCGGCTTGTCTTCGCCCGTTTCGTCTTGAAATTAAAGCTGGATGATGTTTTTTAATTTTTATAATTTTTTTTGCATTTATTTTCGAATATTCTAACTCGGGTCTGGTTCGAACGGACTGGAATGACATTTTTTTTGTTCTCTATTTTTTGGCCTGTCCTGACCCGTTTCATATTCAAATGAAGATTGGATGATGTTTTTTAATTTTTAGAATTTTTTTTGCATTTCTTTTTGAATTTTCTAACTGGGGTCGGGTTCGAACAGATAGGAAAGAAATTTTTTTTATTCTCTATTTTTCGGCCAGTCTTCACCCGTTTCGTCTTGAAATGAAGCCTGGATGATGTTTTTTAATTTTCAAAATTTTTTTGCATTTATTTTCAAATTTTCTATCTCGGGTCTGGTTCGAACGGATAGGAAGGAAATTCTTTTTGATCTCTATTTTTCGGCCTGTCCTGACCCGTTTCGTCATGAAATGAAGCCTGGATGATGATTTTTAACTTTTAGAATTTTTTTACATTTATTTTTGAATTTTCTAACTCGGGTCGGGTTCGAACGGGTAGGAATGAAATATTTTTTTTTTCCCTATTTTTCGGCCTGTCCTGATTCGTTTCGTCTTGAAATGAAGCCTGGATGATGTCTTTTAATTTTTAGAATTTTTTTGCATTTCTTTTTAAATTTTCTAACTGGGGTCGGGTTCGAACGGATAGGAAAGAAATTTTTTTTATTCTCTATTTTTCGGCTTGTCTTCACCCGTTTCGTCTTTAAATGAAACCTGGATGATGTTTTCTAATTTTTAGAATTTTTTTGCATTTAGTTTTGAATTTTCTAACTCGGGTCGGTTTCGAACGGATAGGGAGGAAATATTTTTTGTTCTCTATTTTTTGGCCTGTCCTGACCCGTTTCGTCTTGAAATGAAGCCTGGACGATGATTTTTAATTTTTAAAATTTTTTTGCATTTATTTTCGAATTTTCTATCTCGGGTCCGGTTCGAACGGATAGGAAGAAAATTTTTTTTTCTTCTCTACTTTTCGGCCAGTCCTGACCCGTTTCGTCATGAAATGAAGCCTGGATGATAATTTTTAACTTTTAGAATTTTTTTAAATTTATTTTTGAATTGTCTAACTCGGGTCGGGTTCGAACGGATAGGAAGGAAATATTTTTTTTTCTCTATTTTTCAGCCTGTCCTGATCCGTTTCATCTTGAAATGAAGCCTGGATGATGTCTTTTAATTTTTAGAATTTTTTTGCATTTCTTTTTAAATTTTCTAACTGGGGTTGGGTTCGAATGGATAGGAAAGAAAATTTTTTTATTCTCTATTTTTCGGCCTGTCTTCAACCGTTTCATCTTAAAATTAAAGCTGGTTGATGTTTTTTAATTTTTAGAATTTTTTTTGCATTTATTTTTGAATTTTCTAACTGGGGTCGGGTTCGAACGGATAGGAAGTAAATTATTTTTGTTCTCTATTTTTCGGCCTGTCCTGACCCGTTTCGTCTTGAAATGAAGCCTGGATGATGTTTTTTAATTTTTAGAATTTTTTTGCATTTATTTTTGAATTTTCTAACTGGGGTCGGGTTCGAACGGATAGGAAGTAAATTTTTTTTGTTCTCTATTTTTCGGCCTGTCCTGACCCGTTTCGTCTTGAAATGAAGCCTGGATGATGTTTTTTAATTTTTAGAATTTTTTTGCATCTATTTCGAATTTTCTAACTCGGGTCTGGTTCGAACGGATAGGAAGGAAATTCTTTTTGTTCTCCATTTTTCGGCCTGTCCTGACCCGTTTCGTCATGAAATGAAGCCTGGATGATGATTTTTAATTTTTAAAATTTTTTTGCATTTATTTTTGAATTTTCTAACTCGGGTCGGGTTCGAACGGATAGGAAGGAAATTATTTTTGTTCTCTATTTTTCGACCTGTCCTGACCCGTTTCGTCTTGAAATGAAGCCTGGATGATGTTTTTTAATTTTTAGAATTTTTTTGCATCTATTTCGAATTTTCTAACTCGGGTCTGGTTCGAACAGATAGGAAGGAAATTCTTTTTGTTCTCCATTTTTCGGCCTGTCCTGACCCGTTTCGTCTTGAAATGAAGCCTGGATGATGATTTTTAATATTTAAAATTTTTTTGCATTTATATTTGAATTTTCTAACTCGGGTCGAGTTCGAACGGATAGGAAGGAAATTATTTTTGTTCTCTATTTTTCGGTCTGTCCTGGCCCGTTTCGTCTTGAAATGAAGCCTGGATGAGGTTTTTTAATTTTTAGAATTTTTTTGCATTTATTTTGGAATTTTCTAACTCGGGTCGGGTTCGAACGGATAGGAATGAAATTTTTTTTGTTCTCTATTTTTCGGCCTGTCCTGACCCGTTTCATCTTCAAATGAATCCTGGATGATGTTTTTTAATTTTTAGAATTCTTTTGCATTTAGTTTTGAATTTTCTAACTCGGGTCGGGTTCGAACGGATAGGAAGGAAATTCTTTTTGTTCTCTATTTTTCGGCTTGTCCTAACCCGTTTCGTCATGAAATGAAGCCTGGATGATGATTTTTAATTTTTAAAATTTTTTTGCATTTATTTTTGAATTTTCTAACTCGGGTCGGGTTCGAACGGATAGGAAAGAAATTATTTTTGTTCTCTATTTTTCGGTCTGTCCTGGCCCGATTCGTCTTGAAATGAAGCCTGGGTGATGTTTTTTAATTTTTAGAATTTTTTTGCATTTATTTTTGAATTTTCTAACTCAGGTCTAGTTCGAACGGATAGGAAGGAAATTACTTTTGTTCTCTATTTTACGGCCTATCCTGACCCGTTTCGTCTTGAAATGAAGCGCGGGTGATGTTTTTTAATTTTTAGAATTTTTAACATTTATTTTTGATTTTTCTAACTCGGGTCGGGTGCGAACGGATAGGAAGGAAATATTTTTTTTTTCTCTATTTTTCGGCCTGTCCTGATCCGTTTCGTCTCGAAATGAAGCATGGATGATGTCTTTTAATTTTTAGAATTTTTTTGTATTTCTTTTTAAATTTTCTAACTAGGGTCGGGTTCGAACGGATAAAAAAGAAAATTTTTTTATTGTCTATTTCTCGGCTTGTCTTCGCCCGTTTCGTCTTGAAATTAAAGCTGGATGATGTTTTTTAATTTTTAGAATTTTTTTTTCATTTATTTTTGAATTTTAAAACTCGGGTCGGATTCGAACGGATAGGAAGTAAATTTTTTTTGTTCTCCATTTTTCGGCCTGTCCTGACCCGTTTCGTCTTGAAATGAAGCCTGGATGATGTTTTTTAATTTTTATAATTTTTTTTGCATTTATTTTCGAATATTCTAACTCGGGTCTGGTTCGAACGGACTGGAATGACATTTTTTTTGTTCTCTATTTTTTGGCCTGTCCTGACCCGTTTCATATTCAAATGAAGATTGGATGATGTTTTTTAATTTTTAGAATTTTTTTTGCATTTCTTTTTGAATTTTCTAACTGGGGTCGGGTTCGAACAGATAGGAAAGAAATTTTTTTTATTCTCTATTTTTCGGCCAGTCTTCACCCGTTTCGTCTTGAAATGAAGCCTGGATGATGTTTTTTAATTTTCAAAATTTTTTTGCATTTATTTTCGAATTTTCTATCTCGGGTCTGGTTCGAACGGATAGGAAGGAAATTCTTTTTGATCTCTATTTTTCGGCCTGTCCTGACCCGTTTCGTCATGGAATGAAGCCTGGATGATGATTTTTAACTTTTAGAATTTTTTTACATTTATTTTTGAATTTTCTAACTCGGGTCGGGTTCGAACGGGTAGGAATGAAATATTTTTTTTTTCCCTATTTTTCGGCCTGTCCTGATCCGTTTCGTCTTGAAATGAAGCCTGGATGATGTCTTTTAATTTTTAGAATTTTTTTGCATTTCTTTTTAAATTTTCTAACTGGGGTCGGGTTCGAACGGATAGGAAAGAAATTTTTTTTATTCTCTATTTTTCGGCTTGTCTTCACCCGTTTCGTCTTTAAATGAAACCTGGATGATGTTTTCTAATTTTTAGAATTTTTTTGCATTTAGTTTTGAATTTTCTAACTCGGGTCGGTTTCGAACGGATAGGGAGGAAATATTTTTTGTTCTCTATTTTTTGGCCTGTCCTGACCCGTTTCGTCTTGAAATGAAGCCTGGACGATGATTTTTAATTTTTATAATTTTTTTGCATTTATTTTCGAATTTTCTATCTCGGGTCCGGTTCGAACGGATAGGAAGAAAATTTTTTTTTCTTCTCTACTTTTCGGCCAGTCCTGACCCGTTTCGTCATGAAATGAAGCCTGGATGATAATTTTTAACTTTTAGAATTTTTTTAAATTTATTTTTGAATTGTCTAACTCGGGTCGGGTTCGAACGGATAGGAAGGAAATATTTTTTTTCTCTATTTTTCAGCCTGTCCTGATCCGTTTCATCTTGAAATGAAGCCTGGATGATGTCTTTTAATTTTTAGAATTTTTTTGCATTTCTTTTTAAATTTTCTAACTGGGGTTGGGTTCGAATGGATAGGAAAGAAAATTTTTTTATTCTCTATTTTTCGGCCTGTCTTCAACCGTTTCATCTTAAAATTAAAGCTGGTTGATGTTTTTTAATTTTTAGAATTTTTTTTGCATTTATTTTTGAATTTTCTAACTGGGGTCGGGTTCGAACGGATAGGAAGTAAATTATTTTTGTTCTCTATTTTTCGGCCTGTCCTGACCCGTTTCGTCTTGAAATGAAGCCTGGATGATGTTTTTTAATTTTTAGAATTTTTTTGCATTTATTTTTGAATTTTCTAACTGGGGTCGGGTTCGAATGGATAGGAAGTAAATTTTTTTTGTTCTCTATTTTTCGGCCTGTCCTGACCCGTTTCGTCTTGAAATGAAGCCTGGATGATGTTTTTTAATTTTTAGAATTTTTTTGCATCTATTTCGAATTTTCTAACTCGGGTCTGGTTCGAACGGATAGGAAGGAAATTCTTTTTGTTCTCCATTTTTCGGCCTGTCCTGACCCGTTTCGTCATGAAATGAAGCCTGGATGATGATTTTTAATTTTTAAAATTTTTTTGCATTTATTTTTGAATTTTCTAACTCGGGTCGGGTTCGAACGGATAGGAAGGAAATTATTTTTGTTCTCTATTTTTCGGTCTGTCCTGGCCCGTTTCGTCTTGAAATGAAGCCTGGATGAGGTTTTTTAGTTTTTAGAATTTTTTTGCATTTATTTTTGAATTTTCTAACTCGTGTCGAGTTCGAACGGATAGGAATGAAATTTTTTTTGTTCTCTATTTTTCAGCCTGTCTTGACCCGTTTCATCTTCAAATGAATCCTGGATGATGTTTTTTAATTTTTAGAATTCTTTTGCATTTAGTTTTGAATTTTCTAACTTGGGTCGGGTTCGAACGGATAGGAAGGAAATTCTTTTTGTTCTCTATTTTTCGGCTTGTCCTAACCCGTTTCGTCATGAAATGAAGCCTGGATGATGATTTTTAATTTTTAAAATTTTTTTGCATTTATTTTTGAATTTTCTAACTCGGGTCGGGTTCGAACGGATAGGAAAGAAATTATTTTTGTTCTCTATTTTTCGGTCTGTCCTGGCCCGATTCGTCTTGAAATGAAGCCTGGGTGATGTTTTTTAATTTTTAGAATTTTTTTGCATTTATTTTTGAATTTTCTAACTCAGGTCTAGTTCGAACGGATAGGAAGGAAATTACTTTTGTTCTCTATTTTACGGCCTATCCTGACCCGTTTCGTCTTGAAATGAAGCGTGGGTGATGTTTTTTAATTTTTAGAATTTTTAACATTTATTTTTGAATTTTCTAACTCGGGTCGGGTGCGAACGGATAGGAAGGAAATATTTTTTTTTTCTCTATTTTTCGGCCTGTCCTGATCCGTTTCGTCTCGAAATGAAGCATGGATGATGTCTTTTAATTTTTAGAATTTTTTTGTATTTCTTTTTAAATTTTCTAACTAGGGTCGGGTTCGAACGGATAAAAAAGAAAATTTTTTTATTGTCTATTTCTCGGCTTGTCTTCACCCGTTTCGTCTTGAAATTAAAGCTGGATGATGTTTTTAAATTTTTAGAATTTTTTTTGCATTTATTTTTGAATTTTAAAACTCGGGTCGGATTCGAACGGATAGGAAGTAAATTTTTTTTGTTCTCCATTTTTCGGCCTGTCCTGACCCGTTTCGTCTTGAAATGAAGCCTGGATGATGTTTTTTAATTTTTATAATTTTTTATGCATTTATTTTCGAATATTCTAACTCGGGTCTGGTTCGAACGGACTGGAATGACATTTTTTTTGTTCTCCATTTTTTGGCCTGTCCTGACCCGTTTCATATTCAAATGAAGATTGGATGATGTTTTTTAATTTTTAGAATTTTTTTTGCATTTCTTTTTGAATTTTCTACCTGGGGTCGGGTTCGAACGGATAGGAAAGAAATTTTTTTTATTCTCTATTTTTCGGCCAGTCTTCACCCGTTTCGTCTTGAAATGAAGCCTGGATGATGTTTTTTAATTTTCAAAATTTTTTTGCATTTATTTTCGAATTTTCTATCTCGGGTCTGGTTCGAACGGATAGGAAGGAAATTCTTTTTGATCTCTATTTTTCGGCCTGTCCTGACCCGTTTCGTCATGAAATGAAGCCTGGATGATGATTTTTAACTTTTAGAATTTTTTTACTTTTATTTTTGAATTTTCTAACTCGGGTCGGGTTCGAACGGGTAGGAATGAAATATTTTTTTTTTCCCTATTTTTCGGCCTGTCCTGATCCGTTTCGTCTTGAAATGAAGCCTGGATGATGTCTTTTAATTTTTAGAATTTTTTTGCATTTCTTTTTAAATTTTCTAACTGGGGTCGGGTTCGAACGGATAGGAAAGAAATTTTTTTTATTCTCTATTTTTCGGCTTGTCTTCACCCGTTTCGTCTTTAAATGAAACCTGGATGATGTTTTCTAATTTTTAGAATTTTTTTGCATTTAGTTTTGAATTTTCTAACTCGGGTCGGTTTCGAACGGATAGGGAGGAAATATTTTTTGTTCTCTATTTTTTGGCCTGTCCTGACCCGTTTCGTCTTGAAATGAAGCCTGGACGATGATTTTTAATTTTTAAAATTTTTTTGCATTTATTTTGAATTTTCCATCTCGGGTCCGGTTCGAACGGATAGGAAGAAAATTTTTTTTTCTTCTCTACTTTTCGGCCAGTCCTGACCCGTTTCGTCATGAAATGAAGCCTGGATGATAATTTTTAACTTTTAGAATTTTTTTAAATTTATTTTTGAATTGTCTAACTCGGGTCGGGTTCGAACGGATAGGAAGGAAATATTTTTTTTTCTCTATTTTTCAGCCTGTCCTGATCCGTTTCATCTTGAAATGAAGCCTGGATGATGTCTTTTAATTTTTAGAATTTTTTTGCATTTCTTTTTAAATTTTCTAACTGGGGTTGGGTTCGAATGGATAGGAAAGAAAATTTTTTTATTCTCTATTTTTCGGCCTGTCTTCAACCGTTTCATCTTAAAATTAAAGCTGGTTGATGTTTTTTAATTTTTAGAATTTTTTTTGCATTTATTTTTGAATTTTCTAACTGGGGTCGGGTTCGAACGGATAGGAAGTAAATTATTTTTGTTCTCTATTTTTCGGCCTGTCCTGACCCGTTTCGTCTTGAAATGAAGCCTGGATGATGTTTTTTAATTTTTAGAATTTTTTTGCATTTATTTTTGAATTTTCTAACTGGGGTCGGGTTCGAACGGATAGGAAGTAAATTTTTTTTGTTCTCTATTTTTCGGCCTGTCCTGACCCGTTTCGTCTTGAAATGAAGCCTGGATGATGTTTTTTAATTTTTAGAATTTTTTTGCATCTATTTCGAATTTTCTAACTCGGGTCTGGTTCGAACGGATAGGAAGGAAATTCTTTTTGTTCTCCATTTTTCGGCCTGTCCTGACCCGTTTCGTCATGAAATGAAGCCTGGATGATGATTTTTAATTTTTAAAATTTTTTTGCATTTATTTTTGAATTTTCTAACTCGGGTCGGGTTCGAACGGATAGGAAGGAAATTATTTTTGTTCTCTATTTTTCGGTCTGTCCTGGCCCGTTTCGTCTTGAAATGAAGCCTGGATGAGGTTTTTTAATTTTTAGAATTTTTTTGCATTTATTTTTGAATTTTCTAACTCGTGTCGAGTTCGAACGGATAGGAATGAAATTTTTTTTGTTCTCTATTTTTCAGCCTGTCTTGACCCGTTTCATCTTCAAATGAATCCTGGATGATGTTTTTTAATTTTTAGAATTCTTTTGCATTTAGTTTTGAATTTTCTAACTCGGGTCGGGTTCGAACGGATAGGAAGGAAATTCTTTTTGTTCTCTATTTTTCGGCTTGTCCTAACCCGTTTCGTCATGAAATGAAGCCTGGATGATGATTTTTAATTTTTAAAATTTTTTTGCATTTATTTTTGAATTTTCTAACTCGGGTCGGGTTCGAACGGATAGGAAAGAAATTATTTTTGTTCTCTATTTTTCGGTCTGTCCTGGCCCGATTCGTCTTGAAATGAAGCCTGGGTGATGTTTTTTAATTTTTAGAATTTTTTTGCATTTATTTTTGAATTTTCTAACTCAGGTCTAGTTCGAACGGATAGGAAGGAAATTACTTTTGTTCTCTATTTTACGGCCTATCCTGACCCGTTTCGTCTTGAAATGAAGCGTGGGTGATGTTTTTTAATTTTTAGAATTTTTAACATTTATTTTTGAATTTTCTAACTCGTGTCGGGTGCGAACGGATAGGAAGGAAATATTTTTTTTTTCTCTATTTTTCGGCCTGTCCTGATCCGTTTCGTCTCGAAATGAAGCATGGATGATGTCTTTTAATTTTTAGAATTTTTTTGTATTTCTTTTTAAATTTTCTAACTAGGGTCGGGTTCGAACGGATAAAAAAGAAAATTTTTTTATTGTCTATTTCTCGGCTTGTCTTCACCCGTTTCGTCTTGAAATTAAAGCTGGATGATGTTTTTTAATTTTTAGAATTTTTTTTGCATTTATTTTTGAATTTTAAAACTCGGGTCGGATTCGAACGGATAGGAAGTAAATTTTTTTTGTTCTCCATTTTTCGGCCTGTCCTGACCCGTTTCGTCTTGAAATGAAGCCTGGATGATGTTTTTTAATTTTTATAATTTTTTATGCATTTATTTTCGAATATTCTAACTCGGGTCTGGTTCGAACGGACTGGAATGACATTTTTTTTGTTCTCCATTTTTTGGCCTGTCCTGACCCGTTTCATATTCAAATGAAGATTGGATGATGTTTTTTAATTTTTAGAATTTTTTTTGCATTTCTTTTTGAATTTTCTAACTGGGGTCGGGTTCGAACGGATAGGAAAGAAATTTTTTTTATTCTCTATTTTTCGGCCAGTCTTCACCCGTTTCGTCTTGAAATGAAGCCTGGATGATGTTTTTTAATTTTCAAAATTTTTTTGCATTTATTTTCGAATTTTCTATCTCGGGTCTGGTTCGAACGGATAGGAAGGAAATTCTTTTTGATCTCTATTTTTCGGCCTGTCCTGACCCGTTTCGTCATGAAATGAAGCCTGGATGATGATTTTTAACTTTTAGAATTTTTTTACATTTATTTTTGAATTTTCTAACTCGGGTCGGGTTCGAACGGGTAGGAATGAAATATTTTTTTTTTCTCTATTTTTCGGCCTGTCCTGATCCGTTTCGTCTTGAAATGAAGCCTGGATGATGTCTTTTAATTTTTAGAATTTTTTTGCATTTCTTTTTTAATTTTCTAACTGGGGTCGGGTTTGAACGGATAGGAAAGAAATTTTTTTTATTCTCTATTTTTCGGCTTGTCTTCACCCGTTTCGTCTTTAAATGAAACCTGGATGATGTTTTCTAATTTTTAGAATTTTTTTGCATTTAGTTTTAATTTTCTAACTCGGGTCGGTTTCGAACGGATAGGGAGGAAATATTTTTTGTTCTCTATTTTTTGGCCTGTCCTGACCCGTTTCGTCTTGAAATGAAGCCTGGACGATGTTCTTTAATTTTTAAAATTTTTTTGCATTTATTTTCGAATTTTCTATCTCGGGTCCGGTTCGAACGGATAGGAAGAAAATTTTTTTTTCTTCTCTACTTTTCGGCCAGTCCTGACCCGTTTCGTCATGAAATGAAGCCTGGATGATAATTTTTAACTTTTAGAATTTTTTTTAAATTTATTTTTGAATTGTCTAACTCGGGTCGGGTTCGAACGGATAGGAAGGAAATATTTTTTTTTCTCTATTTTTCAGCCTGTCCTGATCCGTTTCATCTTGAAATGAAGCCTGGATGATGTCTTTTAATTTTTAGAATTTTTTTGCATTTCTTTTTAAATTTTCTAACTGGGGTTGGGTTCGAATGGATAGGAAAGAAAATTTTTTTATTCTCAATTTTTCGGCCTGTCTTCAACCGTTTCATCTTAAAATTAAAGCTGGTTGATGTTTTTTAATTTTTAGAATTTTTTTTGCATTTATTTTTGAATTTTCTAACTGGGGTCGGGTTCGAACGGATAGGAAGTAAATTATTTTTGTTCTCTATTTTTCGGCCTGTCCTGACCCGTTTCGTCTTGAAATGAAGCCTGGATGATGTTTTTTAATTTTTAGAATTTTTTTGCATCTATTTCGAATTTTCTAACTCGGGTCTGGTTCGAACGGATAGGAAGGAAATTCTTTTTGTTCTCCATTTTTCGGCCTGTCCTGACCCGTTTCGTCATGAAATGAAGCCTGGATGATGATTTTTAATTTTTAAAATTTTTTTGCATTTATTTTTGAATTTTCTAACTCGGGTCGGGTTCGAACGGATAGGAAGGAAATTATTTTTGTTCTCTATTTTTCGGTCTGTCCTGGCCCGTTTCGTCTTGAAATGAAGCCTGGATGAGGTTTTTTAATTTTTAGAATTTTTTTGACTCGGGTCGGGTTCGAAAGGATAGGAATGAAATTTTTTTTGTTCTCTATTTTTCGGCCTGTCCTGACCCGTTTCATCTTCAAATGAATCCTGGATGATGTTTTTTAATTTTTAGAATTCTTTTGCATTTAGTTTTGAATTTTCTAACTCGGGTCGGGTTCGAACGGATAGAAAGTAAATTTTTTTTGTTCTCTATTTTTCGGCCTGTCCTGACCCGTTTCTTCTTGAAATGAAGCCTGGATGAGGTTTTTTAATTTTTAGAATTTTTTTGCATTTATTTTTGAATTTTCTAACTCGGGTCGGGTTCGAACGGATAGGAAGGAAATTCTTTTTGTTCTCCATTTTTCGGCCTGTCCTGACCCGTTTCGTCATGAAATGAAGCTTGGATGATTATTTTTAATTTTTAAAATTTTTTCGCATTTATTTTTGAATTTTCTAACTCGGGTCGGGTTCGAACGGATAGGAAGGAAATTATTTTTGTTCTCTATTTTTCGGTCTGTCCTGGCCCGTTTCGTCTTGAAATGAAGCCTGGATGAGGTTTTTTAATTTTTAGAATTTTTTTGCATTTATTTTTGAATTTTCTAACTCGGGTCTGGTTCGAACAGATAGGAAGGAAATTCTTTTTGTTCTCTATTTTTCGGTCTGTCCTGACCCGTTTCGTCTTGAAATGAAGCCTGGATGATGATTTTTAATTTTTAAAATTTTTTTGCATTTATTTTTGAATTTTCTAACTCGGGTCGGGTTCGAACGGATATGAAGGAAATTATTTTTGTTCTCTATTTTTCGGTCTGTCCTGGCCCATTTCGTCTTGAAATGAAGCCTGGATGAGGTTTTTTAATTTTTAGAATTTTTTTGCATTTATTTTTGAATTTTCTAACTCGGGTCGGGTTCGAACGGATAGGAATGAAATTTTTTTTGTTCTCTATTTTTCGGCCTGTCCTGACCCGTTTCATCTTCAAATGAATCCTGGATGATGTTTTTTAATTTTTAGAATTCTTTTGCATTTAGTTTTGAATTTTCTAACTCGGGTCGGGTTCGAACGGATAGGAAGGAAATTCTTTTTGTTCTCTATTTTTCGGCTTGTCCTAACCCGTTTCGTCATGAAATGAAGCCTGGATGATGATTTTTAATTTTTAAAATTTTTTTGCATTTATTTTTGAATTTTCTAACTCGGGTCGGGTTCGAACGGATAGGAAAGAAATTATTTTTGTTCTCTATTTTTCGGTCTGTCCTGGCCCGATTCGTCTTGAAATGAAGCCTGGGTGATATTTTTTAATTTTTAGAATTTTTTTGCATTTATTTTTGAATTTTCTAACTCAGGTCTAGTTCGAACGGATAGGAAGGAAATTACTTTTGTTCTCTATTTTACGGCCTATCCTGTCCCGTTTCGTCATGAAATGAAGCCTGGATGATGATTTTTAACTTTTAGAATTTTTTTACATTTATTTTTGAATTTTCTAACTCGGGTCGGGTTCGAACGGGTAGGAATGAAATATTTTTTTTTTCTCTATTTTTCGGCCTGTCCTGATCCGTTTCGTCTTGAAATGAAGCCTGGATGATGTCTTTTAATTTTTAGAATTTTTTTGCATTTCTTTTTAAATTTTCTAACTGGGGTCGGGTTCGAACGGATAGGAAAGAAATTTTTTTTATTCTCTATTTTTCGGCTTGTCTTCACCCGTTTCGTCTTTAAATGAAACCTGGATGATGTTTTATAATTTTTAGAATTTTTTTGCATTTAGTTTTGAATTTTCTAACTCGGGTCGAGTTCGAACGGATAGGAATGAAATTTTTTTTGTTCTCTATTTTTCGGCCTGTCCTGACCCTTTTCATCTTCAAATGAATCCTGGATGATGTTTTTTAATTTTTAGAATTCTTTTGCGTTTAGTTTTGAATTTTCTAACTCGGGTCGGGTTCGAACGGATAGGAAGTAAATTTTTTTTGTTCTCTTTTTTTCGGCCTGTCCTGACCCGTTTCGTCTTGAAATGAAGCCTGGATGATGTTTTTTAATGTTTAGAATTTTTTTGCATCTATTTCGAATTTTCTAACTCGGGTCTGGTTCGAACGGATAGGAAGGAAATTCTTTTTGTTCTCCATTTTTCGGCCTGTCCTGAACCGTTTCGTCATGAAATGAAGCCTGGATGATGATTTTTAATTTTTAAAATTTTTTTGCATTTATTTTTGAATTTTCTAACTCGGGTCGGGTTCGAACGGATAGGAAGGAAATTATTTTTGTTCTCTATTTTTCGGTCTGTCCTGGCCCGTTTCGTCTTGAAATGAAGCCTGGATGAGGTTTTTTAGTTTTTAGAATTTTTTTGCATTTATTTTTGAATTTTCTAACTCGTGTCGAGTTCGAACGGATAGGAATGAAATTTTTTTTGTTCTCTATTTTTCAGCCTGTCTTGACCCGTTTCATCTTCAAATGAATCCTGGATGATGTTTTTTAATTTTTAGAATTCTTTTGCATTTAGTTTTGAATTTTCTAACTCGGGTCGGGTTCGAACGGATAGGAAGGAAATTCTTTTTGTTCTCTATTTTTCGGCTTGTCCTAACCCGTTTCGTCATGAAATGAAGCCTGGATGATGATTTTTAATTTTTAAAATTTTTTTGCATTTATTTTTGAATTTTCTAACTCGGGTCGGGTTCGAACGGATAGGAAAGAAATTATTTTTGTTCTCTATTTTTCGGTCTGTCCTGGCCCGATTCGTCTTGAAATGAAGCCTGGGTGATGTTTTTTAATTTTTAGAATTTTTTTGCATTTATTTTTGAATTTTCTAACTCAGGTCTAGTTCGAACGGATAGGAAGGAAATTACTTTTGTTCTCTATTTTACGGCCTATCCTGACCCGTTTCGTCTTGAAATGAAGCGTGGGTGATGTTTTTTAATTTTTAGAATTTTTAACATTTATTTTTGAATTTTCTAACTCGGGTCGGGTGCGAACGGATAGGAAGGAAATATTTTTTTTTTCTCTATTTTTCGGCCTGTCCTGATCCGTTTCGTCTCGAAATGAAGCATGGATGATGTCTTTTAATTTTTAGAATTTTTTTGTATTTCTTTTTAAATTTTCTAACTAGGGTCGGGTTCGAACGGATAAAAAAGAAAATTTTTTTATTGTCTATTTCTCGGCTTGTCTTCACCCGTTTCGTCTTGAAATTAAAGCTGGATGATGTTTTTTAATTTTTAGAATTTTTTTTGCATTTATTTTTGAATTTTAAAACTCGGGTCGGATTCGAACGGATAGGAAGTAAATTTTTTTTGTTCTCCATTTTTCGGCCTGTCCTGACCCGTTTCGTCTTGAAATGAAGCCTGGATGATGTTTTTTAATTTTTATAATTTTTTATGCATTTATTTTCGAATATTCTAACTCGGGTCTGGTTCGAACGGACTGGAATGACATTTTTTTTGTTCTCCATTTTTTGGCCTGTCCTGACCCGTTTCATATTCAAATGAAGATTGGATGATGTTTTTTAATTTTTAGAATTTTTTTTGCATTTCTTTTTGAATTTTCTAACTGGGGTCGGGTTCGAACGGATAGGAAAGAAATTTTTTTTATTCTCTATTTTTCGGCCAGTCTTCACCCGTTTCGTCTTGAAATGAAGCCTGGATGATGTTTTTTAATTTTCAAAATTTTTTTGCATTTATTTTCGAATTTTCTATCTCGGGTCTGGTTCGAACGGATAGGAAGGAAATTCTTTTTGATCTCTATTTTTCGGCCTGTCCTGACCCGTTTCGTCATGAAATGAAGCCTGGATGATGATTTTTAACTTTTAGAATTTTTTTACATTTATTTTTGAATTTTCTAACTCGGGTCGGGTTCGAACGGGTAGGAATGAAATATTTTTTTTTTCCCTATTTTTCGGCCTGTCCTGATCCGTTTCGTCTTGAAATGAAGCCTGGATGATGTCTTTTAATTTTTAGAATTTTTTTGCATTTCTTTTTAAATTTTCTAACTGGGGTCGGGTTCGAACGGATAGGAAATAAATTTTTTTTATTCTCTATTTTTCGGCTTGTCTTCACCCGTTTCGTCTTTAAATGAAACCTGGATGATGTTTTCTAATTTTTAGAATTTTTTTGCATTTAGTTTTGAATTTTCTAACTCGGGTCGGTTTCGAACGGATAGGGAGGAAATATTTTTTGTTCTCTATTTTTTGGCCTGTCCTGACCCGTTTCGTCTTGAAATGAAGCCTGGACGATGATTTTTAATTTTTAAAATTTTTTTGCATTTATTTTCGAATTTTCTATCTCGGGTCCGGTTCGAACGGATAGGAAGAAAATTTTTTTTTCTTCTCTACTTTTCGGCCAGTCCTGACCCGTTTCGTCATGAAATGAAGCCTGGATGATAATTTTTAACTTTTAGAATTTTTTTAAATTTATTTTTGAATTGTCTAACTCGGGTCGGGTTCGAACGGATAGGAAGGAAATATTTTTTTTTCTCTATTTTTCAGCCTGTCCTGATCCGTTTCATCTTGAAATGAAGCCTGGATGATGTCTTTTAATTTTTAGAATTTTTTTGCATTTCTTTTTAAATTTTCTAACTGGGGTTGGGTTCGAATGGATAGGAAAGAAAATTTTTTTATTCTCTATTTTTCGGCCTGTCTTCAACCGTTTCATCTTAAAATTAAAGCTGGTTGATGTTTTTTAATTTTTAGAATTTTTTTTGCATTTATTTTTGAATTTTCTAACTGGGGTCGGGTTCGAACGGATAGGAAGTAAATTATTTTTGTTCTCTATTTTTCGGCCTGTCCTGACCCGTTTCGTCTTGAAATGAAGCCTGGATGATGTTTTTTAATTTTTAGAATTTTTTTGCATTTATTTTTGAATTTTCTAACTGGGGTCGGGTTCGAACGGATAGGAAGTAAATTTTTTTTGTTCTCTATTTTTCGGCCTGTCCTGACCCGTTTCGTCTTGAAATGAAGCCTGGATGATGTTTTTTAATTTTTAGAATTTTTTTGCATCTATTTCGAATTTTCTAACTCGGGTCTGGTTCGAACGGATAGGAAGGAAATTCTTTTTGTTCTCCATTTTTCGGCCTGTCCTGACCCGTTTCGTCATGAAATGAAGCCTGGATGATGATTTTTAATTTTTAAAATTTTTTTGCATTTATTTTTGAATTTTCTAACTCGGGTCGGGTTCGAACGGATAGGAAGGAAATTATTTTTGTTCTCTATTTTTCGGTCTGTCCTGGCCCGTTTCGTCTTGAAATGAAGCCTGGATGAGGTTTTTTAATTTTTAGAATTTTTTTGCATTTATTTTTGAATTTTCTAACTCGTGTCGAGTTCGAACGGATAGGAATGAAATTTTTTTTGTTCTCTATTTTTCAGCCTGTCTTGACCCGTTTCATCTTCAAATGAATCCTGGATGATGTTTTTTAATTTTTAGAATTCTTTTGCATTTAGTTTTGAATTTTCTAACTCGGGTCGGGTTCGAACGGATAGGAAGGAAATTCTTTTTGTTCTCTATTTTTCGGCTTGTCCTAACCCGTTTCGTCATGAAATGAAGCCTGGATGATGATTTTTAATTTTTAAAATTTTTTTGCATTTATTTTTGAATTTTCTAACTCGGGTCGGGTTCGAACGGATAGGAAAGAAATTATTTTTGTTCTCTATTTTTCGGTCTGTCCTGGCCCGATTCGTCTTGAAATGAAGCCTGGGTGATGTTTTTTAATTTTTAGAATTTTTTTGCATTTATTTTTGAATTTTCTAACTCAGGTCTAGTTCGAACGGATAGGAAGGAAATTACTTTTGTTCTCTATTTTACGGCCTATCCTGACCCGTTTCGTCTTGAAATGAAGCGTGGGTGATAATTTTTAACTTTTAGAATTTTTTTAAATTTATTTTTGAATTGTCTAACTCGGGTCGGGTTCGAACGGATAGGAAGGAAATATTTTTTTTCTCTATTTTTCAGCCTGTCCTGATCCGTTTCATCTTGAAATGAAGCCTGGATGATGTCTTTTAATTTTTAGAATTTTTTTGCATTTCTTTTTAAATTTTCTAACTGGGGTTGGGTTCGAATGGATAGGAAAGAAAATTTTTTTATTCTCAATTTTTCGGCCTGTCTTCAACCGTTTCATCTTAAAATTAAAGCTGGTTGATGTTTTTTAATTTTTAGAATTTTTTTTGCATTTATTTTTGAATTTTCTAACTGGGGTCGGGTTCGAACGGATAGGAAGTAAATTATTTTTGTTCTCTATTTTTCGGCCTGTCCTGACCCGTTTCGTCTTGAAATGAAGCCTGGATGATGTTTTTTAATTTTTAGAATTTTTTTGCATCTATTTCGAATTTTCTAACTCGGGTCTGGTTCGAACGGATAGGAAGGAAATTCTTTTTGTTCTCCATTTTTCGGCCTGTCCTGACCCGTTTCGTCATGAAATGAAGCCTGGATGATGATTTTTAATTTTTAAAATTTTTTTGCATTTATTTTTGAATTTTCTAACTCGGGTCGGGTTCGAACGGATAGGAAGGAAATTATTTTTGTTCTCTATTTTTCGGTCTGTCCTGGCCCGTTTCGTCTTGAAATGAAGCCTGGATGAGGTTTTTTAATTTTTAGAATTTTTTTGACTCGGGTCGGGTTCGAAAGGATAGGAATGAAATTTTTTTTGTTCTCTATTTTTCGGCCTGTCCTGACCCGTTTCATCTTCAAATGAATCCTGGATGATGTTTTTTAATTTTTAGAATTCTTTTGCATTTAGTTTTGAATTTTCTAACTCGGGTCGGGTTCGAACGGATAGAAAGTAAATTTTTTTTGTTCACTATTTTTCGGCCTGTCCTGACCCGTTTCTTCTTGAAATGAAGCCTGGATGAGGTTTTTTAATTTTTAGAATTTTTTTGCATTTATTTTTGAATTTTCTAACTCGGGTCGGGTTCGAACGGATAGGAAGGAAATTCTTTTTGTTCTCCATTTTTCGGCCTGTCCTGACCCGTTTCGTCATGAAATGAAGCTTGGATGATTATTTTTAATTTTTAAAATTTTTTCGCATTTATTTTTGAATTTTCTAACTCGGGTCGGGTTCGAACGGATAGGAAGGAAATTATTTTTGTTCTCTATTTTTCGGTCTGTCCTGGCCCGTTTCGTCTTGAAATGAAGCCTGGATGAGGTTTTTTAATTTTTAGAATTTTTTTGCATTTATTTTTGAATTTTCTAACTCGGGTCTGGTTCGAACAGATAGGAAGGAAATTCTTTTTGTTCTCTATTTTTCGGTCTGTCCTGACCCGTTTCGTCTTGAAATGAAGCCTGGATGAGGTTTTTTAATTTTTAGAATTTTTTTGCATTTATTTTTGAATTTTCTAACTCGGGTCGGGTTCGAACGGATAGGAATGATATTTTTTTTGTTCTCTATTTTTCGGCCTGTCCTGACCCGTTTCATCTTCAAATGAATCCTGGATGATGTTTTTTAATTTTTAGAATTCTTTTGCATTTAGTTTTGAATTTTCTAACTCGGGTCGGGTTCGAACGGATTGGAAGTAAATTTTTTTGTTCTCTATTTTTCGGCCTGTCCTGACCCGTTTCGTCTTGAAATGAAGCCTGGATGATGTTTTTTAATTTTTATAATTTTTTTGCATCTATTTCGAATTTTCTAACTCGGGTCTGGTTCGAACAGATAGGAAGGAAATTCTTTTTGTTCTCCATTTTTCGGCCTGTCCTGACCCGTTTCGTCTTGAAATGAAGCCTGGATGACGATTTTTAATTTTTAAAATTTTTTTGCATTTATTTTTGAATTTTCTAACTCGGGTCGGGTTCGAACGGATAGGAAGGAAATTATTTTTGTTATCTATTTTTCGGTCTGTCCTGGCCCATTTCGTCTTGAAATGAAGCCTAGATGAGGTTTTTTAATTTTTAGAATTTTTTTGCATTTATTTTTGAATTTTCTAACTCGGGTCGGGTTCGAACGGATAGGAATGAAATTTTTTTTGTTCTCTATTTTTCGGCCTGTCCTGACCCGTTTCATCTTCAAATGAATCCTGGATGATGTTTTTTAATTTTTAGAATTCTTTTGCATTTAGTTTTGAATTTTCTAACTCGGGTCGGGTTCGAACGGATAGGAAGGAAATTCTTTTTGTTCTCTATTTTTCGGCTTGTCCTAACCCGTTTCGTCATGAAATGAAGCCTGGATGATGATTTTTAATTTTTAAAATTTTTTTGCATTTATTTTTGAATTTTCTAACTCGGGTCGGGTTCGAACGGATAGGAAAGAAATTATTTTTGTTCTCTATTTTTCGGTCTGTCCTGGCCCGATTCGTCTTGAAATGAAGCATGGGTGATGTTTTTTAATTTTTAGAATTTTTTTGCATTTATTTTTGAATTTTCTAACTCAAGTCTAGTTCGAACGGATAGGAAGGAAATTACTTTTGTTCTCTATTTTACGGCCTATCCTGACCCGTTTCGTCTTGAAATGAAGCGTGGGTGATGTTTTTTAATTTTTAGAATTTTTAACATTTATTTTTGAATTTTCTAACTCGGGTCGGGTGCGAACGGATAGGAAGGAAATATTTTTTTTTTCTCTATTTTTCGGCCTGTCCTGATCCGTTTCGTCTCGAAATGAAGCATGGATGATGTCTTTTAATTTTTAGAATTTTTTTGTATTTCTTTTTAAATTTTCTAACTAGGGTCGGGTTCGAACGGATAAAAAAGAAAATTTTTTTATTGTCTATTTCTCGGCTTGTCTTCACCCGTTTCGTCTTGAAATTAAAGCTGGATGATGTTTTTTAATTTTTAGAATTTTTTTTGCATTTATTTTTGAATTTTAAAACTCGGGTCGGATTCGAACGGATAGGAAGTAAATTTTTTTTGTTCTCCATTTTTCGGCCTGTCCTGACCCGTTTCGTCTTGAAATGAAGCCTGGATGATGTTTTTTAATTTTTATAATTTTTTATGCATTTATTTTCGAATATTTTAACTCGGGTCTGGTTCGAACGGACTGGAATGACATTTTTTTTGTTCTCTATTTTTTGGCCTGTCCTGACCCGTTTCATATTCAAATGAAGAGTGGATGATGTTTTTTAATTTTTAGAATTTTTTTTGCATTTCTTTTTGAATTTTCTAACTGGGGTCGGGTTCGAACGGATAGGAAAGAAATTTTTTTTATTCTCTATTTTTCGGCCAGTCTTCACCCGTTTCGTCTTGAAATGAAGCCTGGATGATGTTTTTTAATTTTCAAAATTTTTTTGCATTTATTTTCGAATTTTCTATCTCGGGTCTGGTTCGAACGGATAGGAAGGAAATTCTTTTTGATCTCTATTTTTCGGCCTGTCCTGACCCGTTTCGTCATGAAATGAAGCCTGGATGATGATTTTTAACTTTTAGAATTTTTTTACATTTATTTTTGAATTTTCTAACTCGGGTCGGGTTCGAACGGGTAGGAATGAAATATTTTTTTTTCTCTATTTTTCGGCCTGTCCTGATCCGTTTCGTCTTGAAATGAAGCCTGGATGATGTCTTTTAATTTTTAGAATTTTTTTGCATTTCTTTTTTAATTTTCTAACTGGGGTCGGGTTCGAACGGATAGGAAAGAAATTTTTTTTATTCTCTATTTTTCGGCTTGTCTTCACCCGTTTCGTCTTTAAATGAAACCTGGATGATGTTTTCTAATTTTTAGAATTTTTTTGCATTTAGTTTTAATTTTCTAACTCGGGTCGGTTTCGAACGGATAGGGAGGAAATATTTTTTGTTCTCTATTTTTTGGCCTGTCCTGACCCGTTTCGTCTTGAAATGAAGCCTGGGCGATGTTTTTTAATTTTTAAAATTTTTTTGCATTTATTTTCGAATTTTCTATCTCGGGTCCGGTTCGAACGGATAGGAAGAAAATTTTTTTTTCTTCTCTACTTTTCGGCCAGTCCTGACCCGTTTCGTCATGAAATGAAGCCTGGATGATAATTTTTAACTTTTAGAATTTTTTTAAATTTATTTTTGAATTGTCTAACTCGGGTCGGGTTCGAACGGATAGGAAGGAAATATTTTTTTTTCTCTATTTTTCAGCCTGTCCTGATCCGTTTCATCTTGAAATGAAGCCTGGATGATGTCTTTTAATTTTTAGAATTTTTTTGCATTTCTTTTTAAATTTTCTAACTGGGGTTGGGTTCGAATGGATAGGAAAGAAAATTTTTTTATTCTCTATTTTTCGGCCTGTCTTCAACCGTTTCATCTTAAAATTAAAGCTGGTTGATGTTTTTTAATTTTTAGAATTTTTTTTGCTTTTATTTTTGAATTTTCTAACTGGGGTCGGGTTCGAACGGATAGGAAGTAAATTATTTTTGTTCTCTATTTTTCGGCCTGTCCTGACCCGTTTCGTCTTGAAATGAAGCCTGGATGATGTTTTTTAATTTTTAGAATTTTTTTGCATCTATTTCGAATTTTCTAACTCGGGTCTGGTTCGAACGGATAGGAAGGAAATTCTTTTTGTTCTCCATTTTTCGGCCTGTCCTGACCCGTTTCGTCATGAAATGAAGCCTGGATGATGATTTTTAATTTTTAAAATTTTTTTGCATTTATTTTTGAATTTTCTAACTCGGGTCGGGTTCGAACGGATAGGAAGGAAATTATTTTTGTTCTCTATTTTTCGGTCTGTCCTGGCCCGTTTCGTCTTGAAATGAAGCCTGGATGAGGTTTTTTAATTTTTAGAATTTTTTTGACTCGGGTCGGGTTCGAAAGGATAGGAATGAAATTTTTTTTGTTCTCTATTTTTCGGCCTGTCCTGACCCGTTTCATCTTCAAATGAATCCTGGATGATGTTTTTTAATTTTTAGAATTCTTTTGCATTTAGTTTTGAATTTTCTAACTCGGGTCGGGTTCGAACGGATAGGAAGTAAATTTTTTTTGTTCTCCATTTTTCGGCCTGTCCTGACCCGTTTCGTCTTGAAATGAAGCCTGGATGATGTTTTTTAATTTTTATAATTTTTTATGCATTTATTTTCGAATATTTTAACTCGGGTCTGGTTCGAACGGACTGGAATGACATTTTTTTTGTTCTCTATTTTTTGGCCTGTCCTGACCCGTTTCATATTCAAATGAAGAGTGGATGATGTTTTTTAATTTTTAGAATTTTTTTTGCATTTCTTTTTGAATTTTCTAACTGGGGTCGGGTTCGAACGGATAGGAAAGAAATTTTTTTTATTCTCTATTTTTCGGCCAGTCTTCACCCGTTTCGTCTTGAAATGAAGCCTGGATGATGTTTTTTAATTTTCAAAATTTTTTTGCATTTATTTTCGAATTTTCTATCTCGGGTCTGGTTCGAACGGATAGGAAGGAAATTCTTTTTGATCTCTATTTTTCGGCCTGTCCTGACCCGTTTCGTCATGAAATGAAGCCTGGATGATGATTTTTAACTTTTAGAATTTTTTTACATTTATTTTTGAATTTTCTAACTCGGGTCGGGTTCGAACGGGTAGGAATGAAATATTTTTTTTTCTCTATTTTTCGGCCTGTCCTGATCCGTTTCGTCTTGAAATGAAGCCTGGATGATGTCTTTTAATTTTTAGAATTTTTTTGCATTTCTTTTTTAATTTTCTAACTGGGGTCGGGTTCGAACGGATAGGAAAGAAATTTTTTTTATTCTCTATTTTTCGGCCTGTCTTCAACCGTTTCATCTTAAAATTAAAGCTGGTTGATGTTTTTTAATTTTTAGAATTTTTTTTGCATTTATTTTTGAATTTTCTAACTGGGGTCGGGTTCGAACGGATAGGAAGTAAATTATTTTTGTTCTCTATTTTTCGGCCTGTCCTGACCCGTTTCGTCTTGAAATGAAGCCTGGATGATGTTTTTTAATTTTTAGAATTTTTTTGCATCTATTTCGAATTTTCTAACTCGGGTCTGGTTCGAACGGATAGGAAGGAAATTCTTTTTGTTCTCCATTTTTCGGCCTGTCCTGACCCGTTTCGTCATGAAATGAAGCCTGGATGATGATTTTTAATTTTTAAAATTTTTTTGCATTTATTTTTGAATTTTCTAACTCGGGTCGGGTTCGAACGGATAGGAAGGAAATTATTTTTGTTCTCCATTTTTCGGCCTGTCCTGGCCCGTTTCGTCATGAAATGAAGCCTGGATGATGATTTTTAATTTTTAAAATTTTTTTGCATTTATTTTTGAATTTTCTAACTCGGGTCGGGTTCGAAAGGATAGGAATGAAATTTTTTTTGTTCTCTATTTTTCGGCCTGTCCTGACCCGTTTCATCTTCAAATGAATCCTGGATGATGTTTTTTAATTTTTAGAATTCTTTTGCATTTAGTTTTGAATTTTCTAACTCGGGTCGGGTTCGAACGGATAGAAAGTAAATTTTTTTTGTTCTCTATTTTTCGGCCTGTCCTGACCCGTTTCGTCTTGAAATGAAGCCTGGATGATGTTTTTTAATTTTTAGAATTTTTTTGCATCTATTTCGAATTTTCTAACTCGGGTCTGGTTCGAACGGATAGGAAGGAAATTCTTTTTGTTCTCCATTTTTCGGCCTGTCCTGACCCGTTTCGTCATGAAATGAAGCTTGGATGATGATTTTTAATTTTTAAAATTTTTTCGCATTTATATTTGAATTTTCTAACTCGGGTCGGGTTCGAACGGATAGGAAGGAAATTATTTTTGTTCTCTATTTTTCGGTCTGTCCTGGCCCGTTTCGTCTTGAAATGAAGCCTGGATGAGGTTTTTTAATTTTTAGAATTTTTTTGCATTTATTTTTGAATTTTCTAACTCGGATCGGGTTCGAACGGATAGGAATGAAATTTTTTTTGTTCTCTATTTTTCGGCCTGTCCTGACCCGTTTCATCTTCAAATGAATCCTGGATGATGTTTTTTAATTTTTAGAATTCTTTTGCATTTAGTTTTGAATTTTCTAACTCGGGACGGGTTCGAACGGATAGGAAGGAAATTCTTTTTGTTCTCTATTTTTCGGCTTGTCCTAACCCGTTTCGTCATGAAATGAAGCCTGGATGATGATTTTTAATTTTTAAAATTTTTTTGCATTTATTTTTGAATTTTCTAACTCGGGTCGGGTTCGAACGGATAGGAAAGAAATTACTTTCGTTCTCTATTTTTCGGTCTGTCCTGGCCCGTTTCGTCTTGAAATGAAGCCTGGGTGATGTTTTTTAATTTTTAGAATTTTTTTGCATTTATTTTTGAATTTTCTAACTCAGGTCTGGTTCGAACGGATAGTAAGGAAATTACTTTTGTTCTCTATTTTACGGCCTGTCCTGACCCGTTTCGTCTTGAAATGAAGCTTGGGTGATGTTTTTTAATTTTTAGAATTTTTTAACATTTATTTTTGAATTTTCTAACTCGGGTCGGGTGCGAACGGATAGGAAGGAAATATTTTTTTTTTCTCTATTTTTCGGCCTGTCCTAATCCGTTTCGTCTTGAAATGAAGCCTGGATGATGTCTTTTAATTTTTAGAATTTTTTTGCATTTATTTTTGAATTTTCTAACTGGGGTCGGGTTCGAACGGATAGGAAAGAAATTTTTTTTATTCTCTATTTTTCGGCTTTTCTTCACCAGTTTCGTCTTGAAATGAAACCTGGATGATGTTTTTTAATTTTTAGAATTTTTTTTGCATTTAGTTTTGAATTTTCTAACTCGGGTCGGTTTCGAACGGATAGGAAGGAAATTTTTTTTGTCCTCTATTTTTCGGCCTGTCCTGGCCCGTTTCGTCTTGAAATGAAGCCTGGATGATGTCTTTTAATTTTTAGAATTTTTTTGCATTTATTTTCGAATTTTCTAACTCGGGTCTGTTCCGAACGGATAGGAAGGAAATTCTTTTTGTTCTCTATTTTTCGGCCTGTCCTGACCCGTTTCGTCTTGAAATGAAGCTTGGATGATGTTTTTTAATTTTTAGAATTTTTTGGCATTTATTTTCGAATTTTCTAACTCGGGTCTGGTTCAAACGGATAGGAATGAAATTTTTTTTGTTCTCTATTTTTTGGCCTGTCCTGACCCGTTTCATATTCAAATGAAGCCAGGATGATGTTTTTTAATTTTTAGAATTTTTTTACTTTTATTTTTGTATTTTCTAACTCGGGTCTGGTTCGAACGGATAGGAAGGAAATTTTTTTTCTTCTCTATTTTTCGGCCTGTCCTAACCTGTTTCGTCTTGAAATGAAGCCTGGATGATGTTTTTTAATTTTTAGAATTTTTTTGCGTTTCTTTTTGAATTTTCTAACTGGGGTCGGATTCGAACGGAAAGGAAAGAAATTTTTTTTATTCTTTATTTTTCGGCTTGTCTTCACTTGTTTCGTCTTGAAATGAAACCTGGATGATGTTTTTTAATTTTTAGAATTTTTTATGCATTTAGTTTTGAATTTTCTAACTCGGATCTGTTTCGAACGGATAGGAAGGAAATTCTTTTTGTTCTCTATTTTTCGACCTGTCCTGACCCGTTTCATCTTCAAATGAATCCTGGATGATGTTTTTTAATTTTTAGAATTCTTTTGCATTTAGTTTTGAATTTTCTAACTCGGGTCGGGTTCGAACGGATAGAAAGTAAATTTTTTTTGTTCTCTATTTTTCGGCCTGTCCTGACCCGTTTCGTCTTGAAATGAAGCCTGGATGATGTTTTTTAATTTTTAGAATTTTTTTGCATCTATTTCGAATTTTCTAACTCGGGTCTGGTTCGAACGGATAGGAAGGAAATTCTTTTTGTTCTCCATTTTTCGGCCTGTCCTGACCCGTTTCGTCATGAAATGAAGCTTGGATGATGATTTTTAATTTTTAGAATTTTTTCGCATTTATTTTTGAATTTTCTAACTCGGGTCGGGTTCGAACGGATAGGAAGGAAATTATTTTTGTTCTCTATTTTTCGGTCTGTCCTGGCCCGTTTCGTCTTGAATTGAAGCCTGGATGAGGTTTTTTAATTTTTAGAATTTTTTTGCATTTATTTTTGAATTTTCTAACTTGGGTCGGGTTCGAACGGATAGGAATGAAATTTTTTTTGTTCTCTATTTTTCGGCCTGTCCTGACCCGTTTCATCTTCAAATGAATCCTGGATGATGTTTTTCAATTTTTAGAATTCTTTTGCATTTAGTTTTGAATTTTCTAACTCGGGTCGGGTTCGAACGGATAGGAAGGAAATTCTTTTTGTTCTCTATTTTTCGGCTTGTCCTAACCCGTTTCGTCATGAAATGAAGCCTGGATGATGATTTTTAATTTTTAAAATTTTTTTGCATTTATTTTTGAATTTTCTAACTCGGGTCGGGTTCGAACGGATAGGAAAGAAATTACTTTTGTTCTCTATTTTTCGGTCTGTCCTGGCCCGTTTCGTCTTGAAATGAAGCCTGGGTGATGTTTTTTAATTTTTAGAATTTTTTTGCATTTATTTTTGAATTTTCTAACTCAGGTCTGGTTCGAACGGATAGTAAGGAAATTACTTTTGTTCTCTATTTTACGGCCTGTCCTGACCCGTTTCGTCTTGAAATGAAGCTTGGGTGATGTTTTTTAATTTTTAGAATTTTTTAACATTTATTTTTGAATTTTCTAACTCGGGTCGGGTGCGAACGGATAGGAAGGAAATATTTTTTTTTTCTCTATTTTTCGGCCTGTCCTAATCCGTTTCTTCTTGAAATGAAGCCTGGATGATGTCTTTTAATTTTTAGAATTTTTTTGCATTTATTTTTGAATTTTCTAACTGGGGTCGGGTTCGAACGGATAGGAAAGAAATTTTTTTTATTCTCTATTTTTCGGCTTTTCTTCACCAGTTTCGTCTTGAAATGAAACCTGGATGATGTTTTTTAATTTTTAGAATTTTTTTTGCATTTAGTTTTGAATTTTCTAACTCGGGTCGGTTTCGAACGGATAGGAAGGAAATTTTTTTTGTCCTCTATTTTTCGGCCTGTCCTGGCCCGTTTCGTCTTGAAATGAAGCCTGGATGATGTCTTTTAATTTTTAGAATTTTTTTGCATTTATTTTCGAATTTTCTAACTCGGGTCTGTTCCGAACGGATAGGAAGGAAATTCTTTTTGTTCTCTATTTTTCGGCCTGTCCTGACCCGTTTCGTCTTGAAATGAAGCTTGGATGATGTTTTTTAATTTTTAGAATTTTTTGGCATTTATTTTCGAATTTTCTAACTCGGGTCTGGTTCAAACGGATAGGAATGAAATTTTTTTTGTTCTCTATTTTTTGGCCTGTCCTGACCCGTTTCATATTCAAATGAAGCCAGGATGATGTTTTTTAATTTTTAGAATTTTTTTACTTTTATTTTTGTATTTTCTAACTCGGGTCTGGTTCGAACGGATAGGAAGGAAATTTTTTTTCTTCTCTATTTTTCGGCCTGTCCTAACCTGTTTCGTCTTGAAATGAAGCCTGGATGATGTTTTTTAATTTTTAGAATTTTTTTGCGTTTCTTTTTGAATTTTCTAACTGGGGTCGGATTCGAACGGAAAGGAAAGAAATTTTTTTTATTCTTTATTTTTCGGCTTGTCTTCACTTGTTTCGTCTTGAAATGAAACCTGGATGATGTTTTTTAATTTTTAGAATTTTTTATGCATTTAGTTTTGAATTTTCTAACTCGGATCTGTTTCGAACGGATAGGAAGGAAATTCTTTTTGTTCTCTATTTTTCGACCTGTCCTGACCCGTTTCATCTTCAAATGAATCCTGGATGATGTTTTTTAATTTTTATAATTCTTTTGCATTTAGTTTTGAATTTTCTAACTCGGGTCGGGTTCGAACGGATAGAAAGTAAATTTTTTTTGTTCTCTATTTTTCGGCCTGTCCTGACCCGTTTCGTCTTGAAATGAAGCCTGGATGATGTTTTTTAATTTTTAGAATTTTTTTTGCATCTATTTCGAATTTTCTAACTCGGGTCTGGTTCGAACGGATAGGAAGGAAATTCTTTTTGTTCTCCATTTTTCGGCCTGTCCTGACCCGTTTCGTCATGAAATGAAGCTTGGATGATGATTTTTAATTTTTAAAATTTTTTCGCATTTATTTTTGAATTTTCTAACTCGGGTCGGGTTCGAACGGATAGGAAGGAAATTATTTTTGTTCTCTATTTTACGGTCTGTCCTGGCCCGTTTCGTCTTGAAATGAAGCCTGGATGAGGTTTTTTAATTTTTAGAATTTTTTTGCATTTATTTTTGAATTTTCTAACTCGGGTCGGGTTCGAACGGATAGGAATGAAATTTTTTTTGTTCTCTATTTTTCGGCCTGTCCTGACCCGTTTCATCTTCAAATGAATCCTGGATGATGTTTTTCAATTTTTAGAATTCTTTTGCATTTAGTTTTGAATTTTCTAACTCGGGTCGGGTTCGAACGGATAGGAAGGAAATTCTTTTTGTTCTCTATTTTTCGGCTTGTCCTAACCCGTTTCGTCATGAAATGAAGCCTGGATGATGATTTTTAATTTTTAAAATTTTTTTGCATTTATTTTTGAATTTTCTAACTCGGGTCGGGTTCGAACGGATAGGAAAGAAATTACTTTTGTTCTCTATTTTTCGGTCTGTCCTGGCCCGTTTCGTCTTGAAATGAAGCCTGGGTGATGTTTTTTAATTTTTAGAATTTTTTTGCATTTATTTTTGAATTTTCTAACTCAGGTCTGGTTCGAACGGATAGTAAGGAAATTACTTTTGTTCTCTATTTTACGGCCTGTCCTGACCCGTTTCGTCTTGAAATGAAGCTTGGGTGATGTTTTTTAATTTTTAGAATTTTTTAACATTTATTTTTGAATTTTCTAACTCGGGTCGGGTGCGAACGGATAGGAAGGAAATATTTTTTTTTTCTCTATTTTTCGGCCTGTCCTAATCCGTTTCTTCTTGAAATGAAGCCTGGATGATGTCTTTTAATTTTTAGAATTTTTTTGCATTTATTTTTGAATTTTCTAACTGGGGTCGGGTTCGAACGGATAGGAAAGAAATTTTTTTTATTCTCTATTTTTCGGCTTTTCTTCACCAGTTTCGTCTTGAAATGAAACCTGGATGATGTTTTTTAATTTTTAGAATTTTTTTTGCATTTAGTTTTGAATTTTCTAACTCGGGTCGGTTTCGAACGGATAGGAAGGAAATTTTTTTTTGTCCTCTATTTTTCGGCCTGTCCTGGCCCGTTTCGTCTTGGAATGAAGCCTGGATGATGTTTTTTAATTTTTAGAATTTTTTTGCATTTATTTTCGAATTTTCTAACTCGGGTCTGTTCCGAACGGATAGGAAGGAAATTCTTTTTGTTCTCTATTTTTCGGCCTGTCCTGACCCGTTTCGTCTTGAAATGAAGCTTGGATGATGTTTTTTAATTTTTAGAATTTTTTGGCATTTATTTTCGAATTTTCTAACTCGGGTCTGGTTCAAACGGATAGGAATGAAATTTTTTTTGTTCTATATTTTTTGGCCTGTCCTGACCCGTTTCATATTCAAATGAAGCCAGGATGATGTTTTTTAATTTTTAGAATTTTTTTACTTTTATTTTTGTATTTTCTAACTCGGGTCTGGTTCGAACGGATAGGAAGGAAATTTTTTTTCTTCTCTATTTTTCGGCCTGTCCTAACCTGTTTCGTCTTGAAATGAAGCCTGGATGATGTTTTTTAATTTTTAGAATTTTTTTGCGTTTCTTTTTGAATTTTCTAACTGGGGTCGGATTCGAACGGATAGGAAAGAAATTTTTTTTATTCTTTATTTTTCGGCTTGTCTTCACTTGTTTCGTCTTGAAATGAAACCTGGATGATGTTTTTTAATTTTTAGAATTTTTTATGCATTTAGTTTTGAATTTTCGAACTCGGATCTGTTTCGAACGGATAGGAAGGAAATTCTTTTTGTTCTCTATTTTTCGACCTGTCCTGACCCGTTTCATCTTCAAATGAATCCTGGATGATGTTTTTTAATTTTTAGAATTCTTTTGCATTTAGTTTTGAATTTTCTAACTCGGGTCGGGTTCGAACGGATAGAAAGTAAATTTTTTTTGTTCTCTATTTTTCGGCCTGTCCTGACCCGTTTCGTCTTGAAATGAAGCCTGGCTGATGTTTTTTAATTTTTAGAATTTTTTTGCATCTATTTCGAATTTTCTAACTCAGGTCTGGTTCGAACGGATAGGAAGGAAATTCTTTTTGTTCTCCATTTTTCGGCCAGTCCTGACCCGTTTCGTCATGAAATGAAGCTTGGATGATGATTTTTAATTTTTAAAATTTTTTCGCATTTATTTTTGAATTTTCTAACTCGGGTCGGGTTCGAACGGATAGGAAGGAAATTTTTTTTCATCTCTATTTTTCGGCCTGTCCTAACCTGTTTCGTCTTGAAATGAAGCCTGGATGATGTTTTTTAATTTTTAGAATTTTTTTGCGTTTCTTTTTGAATTTTCTAACTGGGGTCGGATTCGAACGGATAGGAAAGAAATTTTTTTTATTCTTTATTTTTCGGCTTGTCTTCACTTGTTTCGTCTTGAAATGAAACCTGGATGATGTTTTTTAATTTTTAGAATTTTTTATGCATTTAGTTTTGAATTTTCTAACTCGGATCTGTTTCGAACGGATAGGAAGGAAATTCTTTTTGTTCTCTATTTTTCGACCTGTCCTGACCCGTTTCATCTTCAAATGAATCCTGGATGATGTTTTTTAATTTTTAGAATTCTTTTGCATTTAGTTTTGAATTTTCTAACTCGGGTCGGGTTCGAACGGATAGAAAGTAAATTTTTTTTGTTCTCTATTTTTCGGCCTGTCCTGACCCGTTTCGTCTTGAAATGAAGCCTGGATGATGTTTTTTAATTTTTAGAATTTTTTTGCATCTATTTCGAATTTTCTAACTCGGGTCTGGTCCGAACGGATAGGAAGGAAATTCTTTTTGTTCTCCATTTTTCGGCCTGTCCTGACCCGTTTCGTCATGAAATGAAGCTTGGATGATGATTTTTAATTTTTAAAATTTTTTCGCATTTATTTTTGAATTTTCTAACTCGGGTCGGGTTCGAACGGATAGGAAGGAAATTATTTTTGTTCTCTATTTTTCGGTTTGTCCTGGCCCGTTTCGTCTTGAAATGAAGCCTGGATGAGGTTTTTTAATTTTTAGAATTTTTTTGCATTTATTTTTGAATTTTCTAACTCGGGTCGGGTTCGAACGGATAGGAATGAAATTTTTTTTGTTCTCTATTTTTCGGCCTGTCCTGACCCGTTTCATCTTCAAATGAATCCTGGATGATGTTTTTCAATTTTTAGAATTCTTTTGCATTTAGTTTTGAATTTTCTAACTCGAGTCGGGTTCGAACGGATAGGAAGGAAATTCTTTTTGTTCTCTATTTTTCGGCTTGTCCTAACCCGTTTCGTCATGAAATGAGGCCTGGATGATGATTTTTAATTTTTAAAATTTTTTTGCATTTATTTTTGAATTTTCTAACTCGGGTCGGGTTCGAACGGATAGGAAAGAAATTACTTTTGTTCTCTATTTTTCGGTCTGTCCTGGCCCGTTTCGTCTTGAAATGAAGCCTGGGTGATGTTTTTTAATTTTTAGAATTTTTTTGCATTTATTTTTGAATTTTCTAACTCAGGTCTGGTTCGAACGGATAGTAAGGAAATTACTTTTGTTCTCTATTTTACGGCCTGTCCTGACCCGTTTCGTCTTGAAATGAAGCTTGGGTGATGTTTTTTAATTTTTAGAATTTTTTAACATTTATTTTTGAATTTTCTAACTCGGGTCGGGTGCGAACGGATAGGAAGGAAATATTTTTTTTTTTCTCTATTTTTCGGCCTGTCCTAATCCGTTTCGTCTTGAAATGAAGCCTGGATGATGTCTTTTAATTTTTAGAATTTTTTTGCATTTATTTTTGAATTTTCTAACTGGGGTCGGGTTCGAACGGATAGGAAAGAAATTTTTTTTATTCTCTATTTTTCGGCTTTTCTTCACCAGTTTCGTCTTGAAATGAAACCTGGATGATGTTTTTTAATTTTTAGAATTTTTTTTGCATTTAGTTTTGAATTTTCTAACTCGGGTCGGTTTCGAACGGATAGGAAGGAAATTTTTTTTTGTCCTCTATTTTTCGGCCTGTCCTGGCCCGTTTCGTCTTGAAATGAAGCCTGGATGATGTTTTTTAATTTTTAGAATTTTTTTGCATTTATTTTCGAATTTTCTAACTCGGGTCTGTTCCGAACGGATAGGAAGGAAATTCTTTTTGTTCTCTATTTTTCGGCCTGTCCTGACCCGTTTCGTCTTGAAATGAAGCTTGGATGATGTTTTTTAATTTTTAGAATTTTTTGGCATTTATTTTCGAATTTTCTAACTCGGGTCTAGTTCAAACGGATAGGAATGAAATTTTTTTTGTTCTATATTTTTTGGCCTGTCCTGACCCGTTTCATATTCAAATGAAGCCAGGATGATGTTTTTTAATTTTTAGAATTTTTTTACTTTTATTTTTGTATTTTCTAACTCGGGTCTGGTTCGAACGGATAGGAAGGAAATTTTTTTTCTTCTCTATTTTTCGGCCTGTCCTAACCTGTTTCGTCTTGAAATGAAGCCTGGATGATGTTTTTTAATTTTTAGAATTTTTTTGCGTTTCTTTTTGAATTTTCTAACTGGGGTCGGATTCGAACGGATAGGAAAGAAATTTTTTTTATTCTTTATTTTTCGGCTTGTCTTCACTTGTTTCGTCTTGAAATGAAACCTGGATGACGTTTTTTAATTTTTAGAATTTTTTATGCATTTAGTTTTGAATTTTCGAACTCGGATCTGTTTCGAACGGATAGGAAGGAAATTCTTTTTGTTCTCTATTTTTCGACCTGTCCTGACCCGTTTCATCTTCAAATGAATCCTGGAGGATGTTTTTTAATTTTTAGAATTCTTTTGCATTTAGTTTTGAATTTTCTAACTCGGGTCGGGTTCGAACGGATAGAAAGTAAATTTTTTTTGTTCTCTATTTTTCGGCCTGTCCTGACCCGTTTCGTCTTGAAATGAAGCCTGGCTGATGTTTTTTAATTTTTAGAATTTTTTTGCATTTATTTCGAATTTTCTAACTCGGGTCTGGTTCGAACGGATAGGAAGGAAATTCTTTTTGTTCTCCATTTTTCGGCCTGTCCTGACCCGTTTCGTCATGAAATGAAGCTTGGATGATGATTTTTAATTTTTAAAATTTTTTCGCATTTATTTTTGAATTTTCTAACTCGGGTCGGATTCGAACGGATAGGAAGGAAATTATTTTTGTTCTCTATTTTTCGGTCTGTCCTGGCCCGTTTCGTCTTGAAATGAAGCCTGGATGAGGTTTTTTAATTTTTAGAATTTTTTTGCATTTATTTTTGAATTTTCTAACTCGGGTCGGGTTCGAACGGATTGGAATGAAATTTTTTTTGTTCTCTATTTTTCAGCCTGTCCTGACCCGTTTCATCTTCAAATGAATCCTGGATGATGTTTTTTAATTTTTAGAATTCTTTTGCATTTACTTTTGAATTTTCTAACTCGGGTCGGGTTCGAACGGATAGGAAGGAAATTCTTTTTGTTCTCTATTTTTCGGCTTGTCCTAACCCGTTTCGTCATGAAATGAAGCCTGGATGATGATTTTTAATTTTTAAAATTTTTTTGCATTTATTTTTGAATTTTCTAACTCGGGTCGGGTTCGAACGGATAGGAAAGAAATTACTTTTGTTCTCTATTTTTCGGTCTGTCCTGGCCCGTTTCGTCTTGAAATGAAGCCTGGGTGATGTTTTTTAATTTTTAGAATTTTTTTGCATTTATTTTTGAATTTTCTAACTCAGGTCTGGTTCGAACGGATAGTAAGGAAATTACTTTTGTTCTCTATTTTACGGCCTGTCCTGACCCGTTTCGTCTTGAAATGAAGCTTGGGTGATGTTTTTTAATTTTTAGAATTTTTTAACATTTATTTTTGAATTTTCTAACTCGGGTCGGGTGCGAACGGATAGGAAGGAAATATTTTTTTTTTCTCTATTTTTCGGCCTGTCCTAATCCGTTTCGTCTTGAAATGAAGCCTGGATGATGTCTTTTAATTTTTAGAATTTTTTTGCATTTATTTTTGAATTTTCTAACTGGGGTCGGGTTCGAACGGATAGGAAAGAAATTTTTTTTATTCTCTATTTTTCGGCTTTTCTTCACCAGTTTCGTCTTGAAATGAAACCTGGATGATGTTTTTTAATTTTTAGAATTTTTTTTGCATTTAGTTTTGAATTTTCTAACTCGGGTCGGGTTCGAACGGATAGGAAGGAAATTTTTTTTGTCCTCTATTTTTCGGCCTGTCCTGGCCCGTTTCGTCTTGAAATGAAGCCTGGATGATGTTTTTTAATTTTTAGAATTTTTTTGCATTTATTTTCGAATTTTCTAACTCGGGTCTGTTCCGAACGGATAGGAAGGAAATTCTTTTTGTTCTCTATTTTTCGGCCTGTCCTGACCCGTTTCGTCTTGAAATGAAGCTTGGATGATGTTTTTTAATTTTTAGAATTTTTTGGCATTTATTTTCGAATTTTCTAACTCGGGTCTGGTTCAAACGGATAGGAATGAAATTTTTTTTGTTCTCTATTTTTTGGCCTGTCCTGACCCGTTTCATATTCAAATGAAGCCTGGATGATGTTTTCTAATTTTTAGAATTTTTTTACTTTTATTTTTGTATTTTCTAACTCGGGTCTGGTTCGAACGGATAGGAAGGAAATTTTTTTTCTTCTCTATTTTTCGGCCTGTCCTAACCTGTTTCGTCTTGAAATGAAGCCTGGATGAAGTTTTTTAATTTTTAGAATTTTTTTGCGTTTCTTTTTGAATTTTCTAACTGGGGTCGGATTCGAACGGATAGGAAAGAAATTTTTTTTATTCTTTATTTTTCGGCTTGTCTTCACTTGTTTCGTCTTGAAATGAAACCTGGATGATGTTTTTTAATTTTTAGAATTTTTTATGCATTTAGTTTTGAATTTTCTAACTCGGATCTGTTTCGAACGGATAGGAAGGAAATTCTTTTTGTTCTCTATTTTTCGACCTGTCCTGACCCGTTTCATCTTCAAATGAATCCTGGATGATGTTTTTTAATTTTTAGAATTCTTTTGCATTTAGTTTTGAATTTTCTAACTCGGGTCGGGTTCGAACGGATAGAAAGTAAATTTTTTTTGTTCTCTATTTTTCGGCCTGTCCTGACCCGTTTCGTCTTGAAATGAAGCCTGGATGATGTTTTTTAATTTTTAGAATTTTTTTGCATCTATTTCGAATTTTCTAACTCGGGTCTGGTTCGAACGGATAGGAAGGAAATTCTTTTTGTTCTCCATTTTTCGGCCTGTCCTGACCCGTTTCGTCATGAAATGAAGCTTGGATGATGATTTTTAATTTTAAAAATTTTTTCGCATTTATTTTTGAATTTTCTAACTCGGGTCGGGTTCGAACGGATAGGAAGGAAATTATTTTTGTTCTCTATTTTTCGGTCTGTCCTGGCCCGTTTCGTCTTGAAATGAAGCCTGGATGAGGTTTTTTAATTTTTAGAATTTTTTTGCATTTATTTTTGAATTTTCTAACTCGGGTCGGGTTCGAACGGATAGGAATGAAATTTTTTTTGTTCTCTATTTTTCGGCCTGTCCTGACCCGTTTCATCTTCAAATGAATCCTGGATGATGTTTTTTAATTTTTAGAATTCTTTTGCATTTAGTTTTGAATTTTCTAACTCGGGTCGGGTTCGAACGGATAGGAAGGAAATTCTTTTTGTTCTCTATTTTTCGGCTTGTCCTAACCCGTTTCGTCATGAAATGAAGCCTGGATGATGATTTTTAATTTTTAAAATTTTTTTGCATTTATTTTTGAATTTTCTAACTCGGGTCGGGTTCGAACGGATAGGAAAGAAATTACTTTTGTTCTCTATTTTTCGGTCTGTCCTGGCCCGTTTCGTCTTGAAATGAAGCCTGGGTGATGTTTTTTAATTTTTAGAATTTTTTTGCATTTATTTTTGAATTTTCTAACTCAGGTCTGGTTCGAACGGATAGTAAGGAAATTACTTTTGTTCTCTATTTTACGGCCTGTCCTGACCCGTTTCGTCTTGAAATGAAGCTTGGGTGATGTTTTTTAGTTTTTAGAATTTTTTAACATTTATTTTTGAATTTTCTAACTCGGGTCGGGTGCGAACGGATAGGAAGGAAATATTTTTTTTTTCTCTATTTTTCGGCCTGTCCTAATCCGTTTCGTCTTGAAATGAAGCCTGGATGATGTCTTTTAATTTTTAGAATTTTTTTGCATTTATTTTTGAATTTTCTAACTGGGGTCGGGTTCGAACGGATAGGAAAGAAATTTTTTTTATTCTCTATTTTTCGGCTTTTCTTCACCAGTTTCGTCTTGAAATGAAACCTGGATGATGTTTTTTAATTTTTAGAATTTTTTTTGCATTTAGTTTTGAATTTTCTAACTCGGGTCGGTTTCGAACGGATAGGAAGGAAATTTTTTTTGTCCTCTATTTTTCGGCCTGTCCTGGCCCGTTTCGTCTTGAAATGAAGCCTGGATGATGTCTTTTAATTTTTAGAATTTTTTTGCATTTATTTTCGAATTTTCTAACTCGGGTCTGTTCCGAACGGATAGGAAGGAAATTCTTTTTGTTCTCTATTTTTCGGCCTGTCCTGACCCGTTTCGTCTTGAAATGAAGCTTGGATGATGTTTTTTAATTTTTAGAATTTTTTGGCATTTATTTTCGAATTTTCTAACTCGGGTCTGGTTCAAACGGATAGGAATGAAATTTTTTTTGTTCTCTATTTTTTGGCCTGTCCTGACCCGTTTCATATTCAAATGAAGCCAGGATGATGTTTTTTAATTTTTAGAATTTTTTTACTTTTATTTTTGTATTTTCTAACTCGGGTCTGGTTCGAACGGATAGGAAGGAAATTTTTTTTCTTCTCTATTTTTCGGCCTGTCCTAACCTGTTTCGTCTTGAAATGAAGCCTGGATGATGTTTTTTAATTTTTAGAATTTTTTTGCGTTTCTTTTTGAATTTTCTAACTGGGGTCGGATTCGAACGGAAAGGAAAGAAATTTTTTTTATTCTTTATTTTTCGGCTTGTCTTCACTTGTTTCGTCTTGAAATGAAACCTGGATGATGTTTTTTAATTTTTAGAATTTTTTATGCATTTAGTTTTGAATTTTCTAACTCGGATCTGTTTCGAACGGATAGGAAGGAAATTCTTTTTGATCTCTATTTTTCGACCTGTCCTGACCCGTTTCATCTTCAAATGAATCCTGGATGATGTTTTTTAATTTTTAGAATTCTTTTGCATTTAGTTTTGAATTTTCTAACTCGGGTCGGGTTCGAACGGATAGAAAGTAAATTTTTTTTGTTCTCTATTTTTCGGCCTGTCCTGACCCGTTTCGTCTTGAAATGAAGCCTGGATGATGTTTTTTAATTTTTAGAATTTTTTTGCATCTATTTCGAATTTTCTAACTCGGGTCTGGTTCGAACGGATAGGAAGGAAATTCTTTTTGTTCTCCATTTTTCGGCCTGTCCTGACCCGTTTCGTCATGAAATGAAGCTTGGATGATGATTTTTAATTTTTAAAATTTTTTCGCATTTATTTTTGAATTTTCTAACTCGGGTCGGGTTCGAACGGATAGGAAGGAAATTATTTTTGTTCTCTATTTTTCAGTCTGTCCTGGCCCGTTTCGTCTTGAATTGAAGCCTGGATGAGGTTTTTTAATTTTTAGAATTTTTTTGCATTTATTTTTGAATTTTCTAACTCGGGTCGGGTTCGAACGGATAGGAATGAAATTTTTTTTGTTCTCTATTTTTCGGCCTGTCCTGACCCGTTTCATCTTCAAATGAATCCTGGATGATGTTTTTCAATTTTTAGAATTCTTTTGCATTTAGTTTTGAATTTTCTAACTCGGGTCGGGTTCGAACGGATAGGAAGGAAATTCTTTTTGTTCTCTATTTTTCGGCTTGTCCTAACCCGTTTCGTCATGAAATGAAGCCTGGATGATGATTTTTAATTTTTAAAATTTTTTTGCATTTATTTTTGAATTTTCTAACTCGGGTCGGGTTCGAACGGATAGGAAAGAAATTACTTTTGTTCTCTATTTTTCGGTCTGTCCTGGCCCGTTTCGTCTTGAAATGAAGCCTGGGTGATGTTTTTTAATTTTTAGAATTTTTTTGCATTTATTTTTGAATTTTCTAACTCAGGTCTGGTTCGAACGGATAGTAAGGAAATTACTTTTGTTCTCTATTTTACGGCCTGTCCTGACCCGTTTCGTCTTGAAATGAAGCTTGGGTGATGTTTTTTAATTTTTAGAATTTTTTAACATTTATTTTTGAATTTTCTAACTCGGGTCGGGTGCGAACGGATAGGAAGGAAATATTTTTTTTTTCTCTATTTTTCGGCCTGTCCTAATCCGTTTCTTCTTGAAATGAAGCCTGGATGATGTCTTTTAATTTTTAGAATTTTTTTGCATTTATTTTTGAATTTTCTAACTGGGGTCGGGTTCGAACGGATAGGAAAGAAATTTTTTTTATTCTCTATTTTTCGGCTTTTCTTCACCAGTTTCGTCTTGAAATGAAACCTGGATGATGTTTTTTAATTTTTAGAATTTTTTTTGCATTTAGTTTTGAATTTTCTAACTCGGGTCGGTTTCGAACGGATAGGAAGGAAATTTTTTTGTCCTCTATTTTTCGGCCTGTCCTGGCCCGTTTCGTCTTGAAATGAAGCCTGGATGATGTTTTTTAATTTTTAGAATTTTTTTGCATTTATTTTCGAATTTTCTAACTCGGGTCTGTTCCGAACGGATAGGAAGGAAATTCTTTTTGTTCTCTATTTTTCGGCCTGTCCTGACCCGTTTCGTCTTGAAATGAAGCTTGGATGATGTTTTTTAATTTTTAGAATTTTTTGGCATTTATTTTCGAATTTTCTAACTCGGGTCTGGTTCAAACGGATAGGAATGAAATTTTTTTTGTTCTCTATTTTTTGGCCTGTCCTGACCCGTTTCATATTCAAATGAAGCCTGGATGATGTTTTCTAATTTTTAGAATTTTTTTACTTTTATTTTTGTATTTTCTAACTCGGGTCTGGTTCGAACGGATAGGAAGGAAATTTTTTTTCTTCTCTATTTTTCGGCCTGTCCTAACCTGTTTCGTCTTGAAATGAAGCCTGGATGATGTTTTTTAATTTTTAGAATTTTTTTGCGTTTCTTTTTGAATTTTCTAACTGGGGTCGGATTCGAACGGATAGGAAAGAAATTTTTTTTATTCTTTATTTTTCGGCTTGTCTTCACTTGTTTCGTCTTGAAATGAAACCTGGATGATGTTTTTTAATTTTTAGAATTTTTTATGCATTTAGTTTTGAATTTTCTAACTCGGATCTGTTTCGAACGGATAGGAAGGAAATTCTTTTTGTTCTCTATTTTTCGACCTGTCCTGACCCGTTTCATCTTCAAATGAATCCTGGATGATGTTTTTTAATTTTTAGAATTCTTTTGCATTTAGTTTTGAATTTTCTAACTCGGGTCGGGTTCGAACGGATAGAAAGTAAATTTTTTTTGTTCTCTATTTTTCGGCCTGTCCTGACCCGTTTCGTCTTGAAATGAAGCCTGGATGATGTTTTTTAATTTTTAGAATTTTTTTGCATCTATTTCGAATTTTCTAACTCGGGTCTGGTTCGAACGGATAGGAAGGAAATTCTTTTTGTTCTCCATTTTTCGGCCTGTCCTGACCCGTTTCGTCATGAAATGAAGCTTGGATGATGATTTTTAATTTTTAAAATTTTTTCGCATTTATTTTTGAATTTTCTAACTCGGGTCGGGTTCGAACGGATAGGAAGGAAATTATTTTTGTTCTCTATTTTTCGGTCTGTCCTGGCCCGTTTCGTCTTGAAATGAAGCCTGGATGAGGTTTTTTAATTTTTAGAATTTTTTTGCATTTATTTTTGAATTTTCTAACTCGGTTCGGGTTCGAACGGATAGGAATGAAATTTTTTTTGTTCTCTATTTTTCGGCCTGTCCTGACCCGTTTCATCTTCAAATGAATCCTGGATGATGTTTTTCAATTTTTAGAATTCTTTTGCATTTAGTTTTGAATTTTCTAACTCGGGTCGGGTTCGAACGGATAGGAAGGAAATTCTTTTTGTTCTCTATTTTTCGGCTTGTCCTAACCCGTTTCGTCATGAAATGAAGCCTGGATGATGATTTTTAATTTTTAAAATTTTTTTGCATTTATTTTTGAATTTTCTAACTCGGGTCGGGTTCGAACGGATAGGAAAGAAATTACTTTTGTTCTCTATTTTTCGGTCTGTCCTGGCCCGTTTCGTCTTGAAATGAAGCCTGGGTGATGTTTTTTAATTTTTAGAATTTTTTTGCATTTATTTTTGAATTTTCTAACTCAGGTCTGGTTCGAACGGATAGTAAGGAAATTACTTTTGTTCTCTATTTTACGGCCTGTCCTGACCCGTTTCGTCTTGAAATGAAGCTTGGGTGATGTTTTTTAATCTTTAGAATTTTTTAACATTTATTTTTGAATTTTCTAACTCGGGTCGGGTGCGAACGGATAGGAAGGAAATATTTTTTTTTTCTCTATTTTTCGGCCTGTCCTAATCCGTTTCTTCTTGAAATGAAGCCTGGATGATGTCTTTTAATTTTTAGAATTTTTTTGCATTTATTTTTGAATTTTCTAACTGGGGTCGGGTTCGAACGGATAGGAAAGAAATTTTTTTTATTCTCTATTTTTCGGCTTTTCTTCACCAGTTTCGTCTTGAAATGAAACCTGGATGATGTTTTTTAATTTTTAGAATTTTTTTTGCATTTAGTTTTGAATTTTCTAACTCGGGTCGGTTTCGAACGGATAGGAAGGAAATTTTTTTTTGTCCTCTATTTTTCGGCCTGTCCTGGCCCGTTTCGTCTTGGAATGAAGCCTGGATGATGTTTTTTAATTTTTAGAATTTTTTTGCATTTATTTTCGAATTTTCTAACTCGGGTCTGTTCCGAACGGATAGGAAGGAAATTCTTTTTGTTCTCTATTTTTCGGCCTGTCCTGACCCGTTTCGTCTTGAAATGAAGCTTGGATGATGTTTTTTAATTTTTAGAATTTTTTGGCATTTATTTTCGAATTTTCTAACTCGGGTCTGGTTCAAACGGATAGGAATGAAATTTTTTTTGTTCTATATTTTTTGGCCTGTCCTGACCCGTTTCATATTCAAATGAAGCCAGGATGATGTTTTTTAATTTTTAGAATTTTTTTACTTTTATTTTTGTATTTTCTAACTCGGGTCTGGTTCGAACGGATAGGAAGGAAATTTTTTTTCTTCTCTATTTTTCGGCCTGTCCTAACCTGTTTCGTCTTGAAATGAAGCCTGGATGATGTTTTTTAATTTTTAGAATTTTTTTGCGTTTCTTTTTGAATTTTCTAACTGGGGTCGGATTCGAACGGATAGGAAAGAAATTTTTTTTATTCTTTATTTTTCGGCTTGTCTTCACTTGTTTCGTCTTGAAATGAAACCTGGATGATGTTTTTTAATTTTTAGAATTTTTTATGCATTTAGTTTTGAATTTTCGAACTCGGATCTGTTTCGAACGGATAGGAAGGAAATTCTTTTTGTTCTCTATTTTTCGACCTGTCCTGACCCGTTTCATCTTCAAATGAATCCTGGATGATGTTTTTTAATTTTTAGAATTCTTTTGCATTTAGTTTTGAATTTTCTAACTCGGGTCGGGTTCGAACGGATAGAAAGTAAATTTTTTTTGTTCTCTATTTTTCGGCCTGTCCTGACCCGTTTCGTCTTGAAATGAAGCCTGGCTGATGTTTTTTAATTTTTAGAATTTTTTTGCATCTATTTCGAATTTTCTAACTCGGGTCTGGTTCGAACGGATAGGAAGGAAATTCTTTTTGTTCTCTATTTTTCGGCCAGTCCTGACCCGTTTCGTCATGAAATGAAGCTTGGATGATGATTTTTAATTTTTAAAATTTTTTCGCATTTATTTTTGAATTTTCTAACTCGGGTCGGGTTCGAACGGATAGGAAGGAAATTTTTTTTCATCTCTATTTTTCGGCCTGTCCTAACCTGTTTCGTCTTGAAATGAAGCCTGGATGATGTTTTTTAATTTTTAGAATTTTTTTGCGTTTCTTTTTGAATTTTCTAACTGGGGTCGGATTCGAACGGATAGGAAAGAAATTTTTTTTATTCTTTATTTTTCGGCTTGTCTTCACTTGTTTCGTCTTGAAATGAAACCTGGATGATGTTTTTTAATTTTTAGAATTTTTTATGCATTTAGTTTTGAATTTTCTAACTCGGATCTGTTTCGAACGGATAGGAAGGAAATTCTTTTTGTTCTCTATTTTTCGACCTGTCCTGACCCGTTTCATCTTCAAATGAATCCTGGATGATGTTTTTTAATTTTTAGAATTCTTTTGCATTTAGTTTTGAATTTTCTAACTCGGGTCGGGTTCGAACGGATAGAAAGTAAATTTTTTTTGTTCTCTATTTTTCGGCCTGTCCTGACCCGTTTCGTCTTGAAATGAAGCCTGGATGATGTTTTTTAATTTTTAGAATTTTTTTGCATCTATTTCGAATTTTCTAACTCGGGTCTGGTCCGAACGGATAGGAAGGAAATTCTTTTTGTTCTCCATTTTTCGGCCTGTCCTGACCCGTTTCGTCATGAAATGAAGCTTGGATGATGATTTTTAATTTTTAAAATTTTTTCGCATTTATTTTTGAATTTTCTAACTCGGGACGGGTTCGAACGGATAGGAAGGAAATTATTTTTGTTCTCTATTTTTCGGTTTGTCCTGGCCCGTTTCGTCTTGAAATGAAGCCTGGATGAGGTTTTTTAATTTTTAGAATTTTTTTGCATTTATTTTTGAATTTTCTAACTCGGGTCGGGTTCGAACGGATAGGAATGAAATTTTTTTTGTTCTCTATTTTTCGGCCTGTCCTGACCCGTTTCATCTTCAAATGAATCCTGGATGATGTTTTTCAATTTTTAGAATTCTTTTGCATTTAGTTTTGAATTTTCTAACTCGAGTCGGGTTCGAACGGATAGGAAGGAAATTCTTTTTGTTCTCCATTTTTCGGCTTGTCCTAACCCGTTTCGTCATGAAATGAGGCCTGGATGATGATTTTTAATTTTTAAAATTTTTTTGCATTTATTTTTGAATTTTCTAACTCGGGTCGGGTTCGAACGGATAGGAAAGAAATTACTTTTGTTCTCTATTTTTCGGTCTGTCCTGGCCCGTTTCGTCTTGAAATGAAGCCTGGGTGATGTTTTTTAATTTTTAGAATTTTTTTGCATTTATTTTTGAATTTTCTAACTCAGGTCTGGTTCGAACGGATAGTAAGGAAATTACTTTTGTTCTCTATTTTACGGCCTGTCCTGACCCGTTCCGTCTTGAAATGAAGCTTGGGTGATGTTTTTTAATTTTTAGAATTTTTTAACATTTATTTTTGAATTTTCTAACTCGGGTCGGGTGCGAACGGATAGGAAGGAAATATTTTTTTTTTCTCTATTTTTCGGCCTGTCCTAATCCGTTTCGTCTTGAAATGAAGCCTGGATGATGTCTTTTAATTTTTAGAATTTTTTTGCATTTATTTTTGAATTTTCTAACTGGGGTCGGGTTCGAACGGATAGGAAAGAAATTTTTTTTATTCTCTATTTTTCGGCTTTTCTTCACCCGTTTCGTCTTGAAATGAAACCTGGATGATGTTTTTTAATTTTTAGAATTTTTTTTGCATTTAGTTTTGAATTTTCTAACTCGGGTCGGTTTCGAACGGATAGGAAGGAAATTTTTTTTTGTCCTCTATTTTTCGGCCTGTCCTGGCCCGTTTCGTCTTGAAATGAAGCCTGGATGATGTTTTTTAATTTTTAGAATTTTTTTGCATTTATTTTCGAATTTTCTAACTCGGGTCTGTTCCGAACGGATAGGAAGGAAATTCTTTTTGTTCTCTATTTTTCGGCCTGTCCTGACCCGTTTCGTCTTGAAATGAAGCTTGGATGATGTTTTTTAATTTTTAGAATTTTTTGGCATTTATTTTCGAATTTTCTAACTCGGGTCTGGTTCAAACGGATAGGAATGAAATTTTTTTTGTTCTATATTTTTTGGCCTGTCCTGACCCGTTTCATATTCAAATGAAGCCAGGATGATGTTTTTTAATTTTTAGAATTTTTTTACTTTTATTTTTGTATTTTCTAACTCGGGTCTGGTTCGAACGGATAGGAAGGAAATTTTTTTTCTTCTCTATTTTTCGGCCTGTCCTAACCTGTTTCGTCTTGAAATGAAGCCTGGATGATGTTTTTTAATTTTTAGAATTTTTTTGCGTTTCTTTTTGAATTTTCTAACTGGGGTCGGATTCGAACGGATAGGAAAGAAATTTTTTTTATTCTTTATTTTTCGGCTTGTCTTCACTTGTTTCGTCTTGAAATGAAACCTGGATGACGTTTTTTAATTTTTAGAATTTTTTATGCATTTAGTTTTGAATTTTCGAACTCGGATCTGTTTCGAACGGATAGGAAGGAAATTCTTTTTGTTCTCTATTTTTCGACCTGTCCTGACCCGTTTCATCTTCAAATGAATCCTGGATGATGTTTTTTAATTTTTAGAATTCTTTTGCATTTAGTTTTGAATTTTCTAACTCGGGTCGGGTTCGAACGGATAGAAAGTAAATTTTTTTTGTTCTCTATTTTTCGGCCTGTCCTGACCCGTTTCGTCTTGAAATGAAGCCTGGCTGATGTTTTTTAATTTTTAGAATTTTTTTGCATCTATTTCGAATTTTCTAACTCGGGTCTGGTTCGAACGGATAGGAAGGAAATTCTTTTTGTTCTCCATTTTTCGGCCTGTCCTGACCCGTTTCGTCATGAAATGAAGCTTGGATGATGATTTTTAATTTTTAAAATTTTTTCGCATTTATTTTTGAATTTTCTAACTCGGGTCGGATTCGAACGGATAGGAAGGAAATTATTTTTGTTCTCTATTTTTCGGTCTGTCCTGGCCCGTTTCGTCTTGAAATGAAGCCTGGATGAGGTTTTTTAATTTTTAGAATTTTTTTGCATTTATTTTTGAATTTTCTAACTCGGGTCGGGTTCGAACGGATTGGAATGAAATTTTTTTTGTTCTCTATTTTTCGGCCTGTCCTGACCCGTTTCATCTTCAAATGAATCCTGGATGATGTTTTTTAATTTTTAGAATTCTTTTGCATTTAGTTTTGAATTTTCTAACTCGGGTCGGGTTCGAACGGATAGGAAGGAAATTCTTTTTGTTCTCTATTTTTCGGCTTGTCCTAACCCGTTTCGTCATGAAATGAAGCCTGGATGATGATTTTTAATTTTTAAAATTTTTTTGCATTTATTTTTGAATTTTCTAACTCGGGTCGGGTTCGAACGGATAGGAAAGAAATTACTTTTGTTCTCTATTTTTCGGTCTGTCCTGGCCCGTTTCGTCTTGAAATGAAGCCTGGGTGATGTTTTTTAATTTTTAGAATTTTTTTGCATTTATTTTTGAATTTTCTAACTCAGGTCTGGTTCGAACGGATAGTAAGGAAATTACTTTTGTTCTCTATTTTACGGCCTGTCCTGACCCGTTTCGTCTTGAAATGAAGCTTGGGTGATGTTTTTTAATTTTTAGAATTTTTTAACATTTATTTTTGAATTTTCTAACTCGGGTCGGGTGCGAACGGATAGGAAGGAAATATTTTTTTTTTCTCTATTTTTCGGCCTGTCCTAATCCGTTTCGTCTTGAAATGAAGCCTGGATGATGTCTTTTAATTTTTAGAATTTTTTTGCATTTATTTTTGAATTTTCTAACTGGGGTCGGGTTCGAACGGATAGGAAAGAAATTTTTTTTATTCTCTATTTTTCGGCTTTTCTTCACCAGTTTCGTCTTGAAATGAAACCTGGATGATGTTTTTTAATTTTTAGAATTTTTTTTGCATTTAGTTTTGAATTTTCTAACTCGGGTCGGTTTCGAACGGATAGGAAGGAAATTTTTTTTGTCCTCTATTTTTCGGACTGTCCTGGCCCGTTTCGTCTTGAAATGAAGCCTGGATGATGTTTTTTAATTTTTAGAATTTTTTTGCATTTATTTTCGAATTTTCTAACTCGGGTCTGTTCCGAACGGATAGGAAGGAAATTCTTTTTGTTCTCTATTTTTCGGCCTGTCCTGACCCGTTTCGTCTTGAAATGAAGCTTGGATGATGTTTTTTAATTTTTAGAATTTTTTGGCATTTATTTTCGAATTTTCTAACTCGGGTCTGGTTCAAACGGATAGGAATGAAATTTTTTTTGTTCTCTATTTTTTGGCCTGTCCTGACCCGTTTCATATTCAAATGAAGCCTGGATGATGTTTTCTAATTTTTAGAATTTTTTTACTTTTATTTTTGTATTTTCTAACTCGGGTCTGGTTCGAACGGATAGGAAGGAAATTTTTTTTCTTCTCTATTTTTCGGCCTGTCCTAACCTGTTTCGTCTTGAAATGAAGCCTGGATGATGTTTTTTAATTTTTAGAATTTTTTTGCGTTTCTTTTTGAATTTTCTAACTGGGGTCGGATTCGAACGGATAGGAAAGAAATTTTTTTTATTCTTTATTTTTCGGCTTGTCTTCACTTGTTTCGTCTTGAAATGAAACCTGGATGATGTTTTTTAATTTTTAGAATTTTTTATGCATTTAGTTTTGAATTTTCTAACTCGGATCTGTTTCGAACGGATAGGAAGGAAATTCTTTTTGTTCTCTATTTTTCGACCTGTCCTGACCCGTTTCATCTTCAAATGAATCCTGGATGATGTTTTTTAATTTTTAGAATTCTTTTGCATTTAGTTTTGAATTTTCTAACTCGGGTCGGGTTCGAACGGATAGAAAGTAAATTTTTTTTGTTCTCTATTTTTCGGCCTGTCCTGACCCGTTTCGTCTTGAAATGAAGCCTGGATGATGTTTTTTAATTTTTAGAATTTTTTTGCATCTATTTCGAATTTTCTAACTCGGGTCTGGTTCGAACGGATAGGAAGGAAATTCTTTTTGTTCTCCATTTTTCGGCCTGTCCTGACCCGTTTCGTCATGAAATGAAGCTTGGATGATGATTTTTAATTTTTAAAATTTTTTCGCATTTATTTTTGAATTTTCTAACTCGGGTCGGGTTCGAACGGATAGGAAGGAAATTATTTTTGTTCTCTATTTTTCGGTCTGTCCTGGCCCGTTTCGTCTTGAAATGAAGCCTGGATGAGGTTTTTTAATTTTTAGAATTTTTTTGCATTTATTTTTGAATTTTCTAACTCGGTTCGGGTTCGAACGGATAGGAATGAAATTTTTTTTGTTCTCTATTTTTCGGCCTGTCCTGACCCGTTTCATCTTCAAATGAATCCTGGATGATGTTTTTCAATTTTTAGAATTCTTTTGCATTTAGTTTTGAATTTTCTAACTCGGGTCGGGTTCGAACGGATAGGAAGGAAATTCTTTTTGTTCTCTATTTTTCGGCTTGTCCTAACCCGTTTCGTCATGAAATGAAGCCTGGATGATGATTTTTAATTTTTAAAATTTTTTTGCATTTATTTTTGAATTTTCTAACTCGGGTCGGGTTCGAACGGATAGGAAAGAAATTACTTTTGTTCTCTATTTTTCGGTCTGTCCTGGCCCGTTTCGTCTTGAAATGAAGCCTGGGTGATGTTTTTTAATTTTTAGAATTTTTTTGCATTTATTTTTGAATTTTCTAACTCAGGTCTGGTTCGAACGGATAGTAAGGAAATTACTTTTGTTCTCTATTTTACGGCCTGTCCTGACCCGTTTCGTCTTGAAATGAAGCTTGGGTGATGTTTTTTAATCTTTAGAATTTTTTAACATTTATTTTTGAATTTTCTAACTCGGGTCGGGTGCGAACGGATAGGAAGGAAATATTTTTTTTTTCTCTATTTTTCGGCCTGTCCTAATCCGTTTCTTCTTGAAATGAAGCCTGGATGATGTCTTTTAATTTTTAGAATTTTTTTGCATTTATTTTTGAATTTTCTAACTGGGGTCGGGTTCGAACGGATAGGAAAGAAATTTTTTTTATTCTCTATTTTTCGGCTTTTCTTCACCAGTTTCGTCTTGAAATGAAACCTGGATGATGTTTTTTAATTTTTAGAATTTTTTTTGCATTTAGTTTTGAATTTTCTAACTCGGGTCGGTTTCGAACGGATAGGAAGGAAATTTTTTTTTGTCCTCTATTTTTCGGCCTGTCCTGGCCCGTTTCGTCTTGGAATGAAGCCTGGATGATGTTTTTTAATTTTTAGAATTTTTTTGCATTTATTTTCGAATTTTCTAACTCGGGTCTGTTCCGAACGGATAGGAAGGAAATTCTTTTTGTTCTCTATTTTTCGGCCTGTCCTGACCCGTTTCGTCTTGAAATGAAGCTTGGATGATGTTTTTTAATTTTTAGAATTTTTTGGCATTTATTTTCGAATTTTCTAACTCGGGTCTGGTTCAAACGGATAGGAATGAAATTTTTTTTGTTCTATATTTTTTGGCCTGTCCTGACCCGTTTCATATTCAAATGAAGCCAGGATGATGTTTTTTAATTTTTAGAATTTTTTTACTTTTATTTTTGTATTTTCTAACTCGGGTCTGGTTCGAACGGATAGGAAGGAAATTTTTTTTCTTCTCTATTTTTCGGCCTGTCCTAACCTGTTTCGTCTTGAAATGAAGCCTGGATGATGTTTTTTAATTTTTAGAATTTTTTTGCGTTTCTTTTTGAATTTTCTAACTGGGGTCGGATTCGAACGGATAGGAAAGAAATTTTTTTTATTCTTTATTTTTCGGCTTGTCTTCACTTGTTTCGTCTTGAAATGAAACCTGGATGATGTTTTTTAATTTTTAGAATTTTTTATGCATTTAGTTTTGAATTTTCGAACTCGGATCTGTTTCGAACGGATAGGAAGGAAATTCTTTTTGTTCTCTATTTTTCGACCTGTCCTGACCCGTTTCATCTTCAAATGAATCCTGGATGATGTTTTTTAATTTTTAGAATTCTTTTGCATTTAGTTTTGAATTTTCTAACTCGGGTCGGGTTCGAACGGATAGAAAGTAAATTTTTTTTGTTCTCTATTTTTCGGCCTGTCCTGACCCGTTTCGTCTTGAAATGAAGCCTGGCTGATGTTTTTTAATTTTTAGAATTTTTTTGCATCTATTTCGAATTTTCTAACTCGGGTCTGGTTCGAACGGATAGGAAGGAAATTCTTTTTGTTCTCTATTTTTCGGCCAGTCCTGACCCGTTTCGTCATGAAATGAAGCTTGGATGATGATTTTTAATTTTTAAAATTTTTTCGCATTTATTTTTGAATTTTCTAACTCGGGTCGGGTTCGAACGGATAGGAAGGAAATTTTTTTTCATCTCTATTTTTCGGCCTGTCCTAACCTGTTTCGTCTTGAAATGAAGCCTGGATGATGTTTTTTAATTTTTAGAATTTTTTTGCGTTTCTTTTTGAATTTTCTAACTGGGGTCGGATTCGAACGGATAGGAAAGAAATTTTTTTTATTCTTTATTTTTCGGCTTGTCTTCACTTGTTTCGTCTTGAAATGAAACCTGGATGATGTTTTTTAATTTTTAGAATTTTTTATGCATTTAGTTTTGAATTTTCTAACTCGGATCTGTTTCGAACGGATAGGAAGGAAATTCTTTTTGTTCTCTATTTTTCGACCTGTCCTGACCCGTTTCATCTTCAAATGAATCCTGGATGATGTTTTTTAATTTTTAGAATTCTTTTGCATTTAGTTTTGAATTTTCTAACTCGGGTCGGGTTCGAACGGATAGAAAGTAAATTTTTTTTGTTCTCTATTTTTCGGCCTGTCCTGACCCGTTTCGTCTTGAAATGAAGCCTGGATGATGTTTTTTAATTTTTAGAATTTTTTTGCATCTATTTCGAATTTTCTAACTCGGGTCTGGTCCGAACGGATAGGAAGGAAATTCTTTTTGTTCTCCATTTTTCGGCCTGTCCTGACCCGTTTCGTCATGAAATGAAGCTTGGATGATGATTTTTAATTTTTAAAATTTTTTCGCATTTATTTTTGAATTTTCTAACTCGGGACGGGTTCGAACGGATAGGAAGGAAATTATTTTTGTTCTCTATTTTTCGGTTTGTCCTGGCCCGTTTCGTCTTGAAATGAAGCCTGGATGAGGTTTTTTAATTTTTAGAATTTTTTTGCATTTATTTTTGAATTTTCTAACTCGGGTCGGGTTCGAACGGATAGGAATGAAATTTTTTTTGTTCTCTATTTTTCGGCCTGTCCTGACCCGTTTCATCTTCAAATGAATCCTGGATGATGTTTTTCAATTTTTAGAATTCTTTTGCATTTAGTTTTGAATTTTCTAACTCGAGTCGGGTTCGAACGGATAGGAAGGAAATTCTTTTTGTTCTCCATTTTTCGGCTTGTCCTAACCCGTTTCGTCATGAAATGAGGCCTGGATGATGATTTTTAATTTTTAGAATTTTTTTTGCATTTATTTTTGAATTTTCTAACTCGGGTCGGGTTCGAACGGATAGGAAAGAAATTACTTTTGTTCTCTATTTTTCGGTCTGTCCTGGCCCGTTTCGTCTTGAAATGAAGCCTGGGTGATGTTTTTTAATTTTTAGAATTTTTTTGCATTTATTTTTGAATTTTCTAACTCAGGTCTGGTTCGAACGGATAGTAAGGAAATTACTTTTGTTCTCTATTTTACGGCCTGTCCTGACCCGTTCCGTCTTGAAATGAAGCTTGGGTGATGTTTTTTAATTTTTAGAATTTTTTAACATTTATTTTTGAATTTTCTAACTCGGGTCGGGTGCGAACGGATAGGAAGGAAATATTTTTTTTTTCTCTATTTTTCGGCCTGTCCTAATCCGTTTCGTTTGAAATGAAGCCTGGATGATGTCTTTTAATTTTTAGAATTTTTTTGCATTTATTTTTGAATTTTCTAACTGGGGTCGGGTTCGAACGGATAGGAAAGAAATTTTTTTTATTCTCTATTTTTCGGCTTTTCTTCACCAGTTTCGTCTTGAATGAAACCTGGATGATGTTTTTTAATTTTTAGAATTTTTTTTGCATTTCGTTTTGAATTTTCTAACTCGGGTCGGTTTCGAACGGATAGGAAGGAAATTTTTTTTTGTCCTCTATTTTTCGGCCTGTCCTGGCCCGTTTCGTCTTGAAATGAAGCCTGGATGATGTTTTTTAATTTTTAGAATTTTTTTGCATTTATTTTCGAATTTTCTAACTCGGGTCTGTTCCGAACGGATAGGAAGGAAATTCTTTTTGTTCTCTATTTTTCGGCCTGTCCTGACCCGTTTCGTCTTGAAATGAAGCTTGGATGATGTTTTTTAATTTTTAGAATTTTTTGGCATTTATTTTCGAATTTTCTAACTCGGGTCTGGTTCAAACGGATAGGAATGAAATTTTTTTTGTTCTATATTTTTTGGCCTGTCCTGACCCGTTTCATATTCAAATGAAGCCAGGATGATGTTTTTTAATTTTTAGAATTTTTTTTACTTTTATTTTTGTATTTTCTAACTCGGGTCTGGTTCGAACGGATAGGAAGGAAATTTTTTTTCTTCTCTATTTTTCGGCCTGTCCTAACCTGTTTCGTCTTGAAATGAAGCCTGGATGATGTTTTTTAATTTTTAGAATTTTTTTGCGTTTCTTTTTGAATTTTCTAACTGGGGTCGGATTCGAACGGATAGGAAAGAAATTTTTTTTATTCTTTATTTTTCGGCTTGTCTTCACTTGTTTCGTCTTGAAATGAAACCTGGATGACGTTTTTTTAATTTTTAGAATTTTTTATGCATTTAGTTTTGAATTTTCGAACTCGGATCTGTTTCGAACGGATAGGAAGGAAATTCTTTTTGTTCTCTATTTTTCGACCTGTCCTGACCCGTTTCATCTTCAAATGAATCCTGGATGATGTTTTTTAATTTTTAGAATTCTTTTGCATTTAGTTTTGAATTTTCTAACTCGGGTCGGGTTCGAACGGATAGAAAGTAAATTTTTTTTGTTCTCTATTTTTCGGCCTGTCCTGACCCGTTTCGTCTTGAAATGAAGCCTGGCTGATGTTTTTTAATTTTTAGAATTTTTTTGCATCTATTTCGAATTTTCTAACTCGGGTCTGGTTCGAACGGATAGGAAGGAAATTCTTTTTGTTCTCCATTTTTCGGCCTGTCCTGACCCGTTTCGTCATGAAATGAAGCTTGGATGATGATTTTTAATTTTTAAAATTTTTTCGCATTTATTTTTGAATTTTCTAACTCGGGTCGGATTCGAACGGATAGGAAGGAAATTATTTTTGTTCTCTATTTTTCGGTCTGTCCTGGCCCGTTTCGTCTTGAAATGAAGCCTGGATGAGGTTTTTTAATTTTTAGAATTTTTTTGCATTTATTTTTGAATTTTCTAACTCGGGTCGGGTTCGAACGGATTGGAATGAAATTTTTTTTGTTCTCTATTTTTCGGCCTGTCCTGACCCGTTTCATCTTCAAATGAATCCTGGATGATGTTTTTTAATTTTTAGAATTCTTTTGCATTTAGTTTTGAATTTTCTAACTCGGGTCGGGTTCGAACGGATAGGAAGGAAATTCTTTTTGTTCTCTATTTTTCGGCTTGTCCTAACCCGTTTCGTCATGAAATGAAGCCTGGATGATGATTTTTAATTTTTAAAATTTTTTTGCATTTATTTTTGAATTTTCTAACTCGGGTCGGGTTCGAACGGATAGGAAAGAAATTACTTTTGTTCTCTATTTTTCGGTCTGTCCTGGCCCGTTTCGTCTTGAAATGAAGCCTGGGTGATGTTTTTTAATTTTTAGAATTTTTTTGCATTTATTTTTGAATTTTCTAACTCAGGTCTGGTTCGAACGGATAGTAAGGAAATTACTTTTGTTCTCTATTTTACGGCCTGTCCTGACCCGTTTCGTCTTGAAATGAAGCTTGGGTGATGTTTTTTAATTTTTAGAATTTTTTAACATTTATTTTTGAATTTTCTAACTCGGGTCGGGTGCGAACGGATAGGAAGGAAATATTTTTTTTTTCTCTATTTTTCGGCCTGTCCTAATCCGTTTCGTCTTGAAATGAAGCCTGGATGATGTCTTTTAATTTTTAGAATTTTTTTGCATTTATTTTTGAATTTTCTAACTGGGGTCGGGTTCGAACGGATAGGAAAGAAATTTTTTTTATTCTCTATTTTTCGGCTTTTCTTCACCAGTTTCGTCTTGAAATGAAACCTGGATGATGTTTTTTAATTTTTAGAATTTTTTTTGCATTTAGTTTTGAATTTTCTAACTCGGGTCGGTTTCGAACGGATAGGAAGGAAATTTTTTTTGTCCTCTATTTTTCGGACTGTCCTGGCCCGTTTCGTCTTGAAATGAAGCCTGGATGATGTTTTTTAATTTTTAGAATTTTTTTGCATTTATTTTCGAATTTTCTAACTCGGGTCTGTTCCGAACGGATAGGAAGGAAATTCTTTTTGTTCTCTATTTTTCGGCCTGTCCTGACCCGTTTCGTCTTGAAATGAAGCTTGGATGATGTTTTTTAATTTTTAGAATTTTTTGGCATTTATTTTCGAATTTTCTAACTCGGGTCTGGTTCAAACGGATAGGAATGAAATTTTTTTTGTTCTCTATTTTTTGGCCTGTCCTGACCCGTTTCATATTCAAATGAAGCCTGGATGATGTTTTCTAATTTTTAGAATTTTTTTACTTTTATTTTTGTATTTTCTAACTCGGGTCTGGTTCGAACGGATAGGAAGGAAATTTTTTTTCTTCTCTATTTTTCGGCCTGTCCTAACCTGTTTCGTCTTGAAATGAAGCCTGGATGATGTTTTTTAATTTTTAGAATTTTTTTGCGTTTCTTTTTGAATTTTCTAACTGGGGTCGGATTCGAACGGATAGGAAAGAAATTTTTTTTATTCTTTATTTTTCGGCTTGTCTTCACTTGTTTCGTCTTGAAATGAAACCTGGATGATGTTTTTTAATTTTTAGAATTTTTTATGCATTTAGTTTTGAATTTTCTAACTCGGATCTGTTTCGAACGGATAGGAAGGAAATTCTTTTTGTTCTCTATTTTTCGACCTGTCCTGACCCGTTTCATCTTCAAATGAATCCTGGATGATGTTTTTTAATTTTTAGAATTCTTTTGCATTTAGTTTTGAATTTTCTAACTCGGGTCGGGTTCGAACGGATAGAAAGTAAATTTTTTTTGTTCTCTATTTTTCGGCCTGTCCTGACCCGTTTCGTCTTGAAATGAAGCCTGGATGATGTTTTTTAATTTTTAGAATTTTTTTGCATCTATTTCGAATTTTCTAACTCGGGTCTGGTTCGAACGGATAGGAAGGAAATTCTTTTTGTTCTCCATTTTTCGGCCTGTCCTGACCCGTTTCGTCATGAAATGAAGCTTGGATGATGATTTTTAATTTTAAAAATTTTTTCGCATTTATTTTTGAATTTTCTAACTCGGGTCGGGTTCGAACGGATAGGAAGGAAATTATTTTTGTTCTCTATTTTTCGGTCTGTCCTGGCCCGTTTCGTCTTGAAATGAAGCCTGGATGAGGTTTTTTAATTTTTAGAATTTTTTTTGCATTTATTTTTGAATTTTCTAACTCGGGTCGGGTTCGAACGGATAGGAATGAAATTTTTTTTGTTCTCTATTTTTCGGCCTGTCCTGACCCGTTTCATCTTCAAATGAATCCTGGATGATGTTTTTTAATTTTTAGAATTCTTTTGCATTTAGTTTTGAATTTTCTAACTCGGGTCGGGTTCGAACGGATAGGAAGGAAATTCTTTTTGTTCTCTATTTTTCGGCTTGTCCTAACCCGTTTCGTCATGAAATGAAGCCTGGATGATGATTTTTAATTTTTAAAATTTTTTTGCATTTATTTTTGAATTTTCTAACTCGGGTCGGGTTCGAACGGATAGGAAAGAAATTACTTTTGTTCTCTATTTTTCGGTCTGTCCTGGCCCGTTTCGTCTTGAAATGAAGCCTGGGTGATGTTTTTTAATTTTTAGAATTTTTTTGCATTTATTTTTGAATTTTCTAACTCAGGTCTGGTTCGAACGGATAGTAAGGAAATTACTTTTGTTCTCTATTTTACGGCCTGTCCTGACCCGTTTCGTCTTGAAATGAAGCTTGGGTGATGTTTTTTAATTTTTAGAATTTTTTTAACATTTATTTTTGAATTTTCTAACTCGGGTCGGGTGCGAACGGATAGGAAGGAAATATTTTTTTTTTCTCTATTTTTCGGCCTGTCCTAATCCGTTTCGTCTTGAAATGAAGCCTGGATGATGTCTTTTAATTTTTAGAATTTTTTTGCATTTATTTTTGAATTTTCTAACTGGGGTCGGGTTCGAACGGATAGGAAAGAAATTTTTTTTATTCTCTATTTTTCGGCTTTTCTTCACCAGTTTCGTCTTGAAATGAAACCTGGATGATGTTTTTTAATTTTTAGAATTTTTTTTGCATTTAGTTTTGAATTTTCTAACTCGGGTCGGTTTCGAACGGATAGGAAGGAAATTTTTTTTTGTCCTCTATTTTTCGGCCTGTCCTGGCCCGTTTCGTCTTGAAATGAAGCCTGGATGATGTTTTTTAATTTTTAGAATTTTTTTGCATTTATTTTCGAATTTTCTAACTCGGGTCTGTTCCGAACGGATAGGAAGGAAATTCTTTTTGTTCTCTATTTTTCGGCCTGTCCTGACCCGTTTCGTCTTGAAATGAAGCTTGGATGATGTTTTTTAATTTTTAGAATTTTTTGGCATTTATTTTCGAATTTTCTAACTCGGGTCTGGTTCAAACGGATAGGAATGAAATTTTTTTTGTTCTATATTTTTTGGCCTGTCCTGACCCGTTTCATATTCAAATGAAGCCAGGATGATGTTTTTTAATTTTTAGAATTTTTTTACTTTTATTTTTGTATTTTCTAACTCGGGTCTGGTTCGAACGGATAGGAAGGAAATTTTTTTTCTTCTCTATTTTTCGGCCTGTCCTAACCTGTTTCGTCTTGAAATGAAGCCTGGATGATGTTTTTTAATTTTTAGAATTTTTTTGCGTTTCTTTTTGAATTTTCTAACTGGGGTCGGATTCGAACGGATAGGAAAGAAATTTTTTTTATTCTTTATTTTTCGGCTTGTCTTCACTTGTTTCGTCTTGAAATGAAACCTGGATGACGTTTTTTAATTTTTAGAATTTTTTATGCATTTAGTTTTGAATTTTCGAACTCGGATCTGTTTCGAACGGATAGGAAGGAAATTCTTTTTGTTCTCTATTTTTCGACCTGTCCTGACCCGTTTCATCTTCAAATGAATCCTGGATGATGTTTTTTAATTTTTAGAATTCTTTTGCATTTAGTTTTGAATTTTCTAACTCGGGTCGGGTTCGAACGGATAGAAAGTAAATTTTTTTTGTTCTCTATTTTTCGGCCCGTCCTGACCCGTTTCGTCTTGAAATGAAGCCTGGCTGATGTTTTTTAATTTTTAGAATTTTTTTGCATCTATTTCGAATTTTCTAACTCGGGTCTGGTTCGAACGGATAGGAAGGAAATTCTTTTTGTTCTCCATTTTTCGGCCTGTCCTGACCCGTTTCGTCATGAAATGAAGCTTGGATGATGATTTTTAATTTTTAAAATTTTTTCGCATTTATTTTTGAATTTTCTAACTCGGGTCGGATTCGAACGGATAGGAAGGAAATTATTTTTGTTCTCTATTTTTCGGTCTGTCCTGGCCCGTTTCGTCTTGAAATGAAGCCTGGATGAGGTTTTTTAATTTTTAGAATTTTTTTGCATTTATTTTTGAATTTTCTAACTCGGGTCGGGTTCGAACGGATTGGAATGAAATTTTTTTTGTTCTCTATTTTTCGGCCTGTCCTGACCCGTTTCATCTTCAAATGAATCCTGGATGATGTTTTTTAATTTTTAGAATTCTTTTGCATTTAGTTTTGAATTTTCTAACTCGGGTCGGGTTCGAATGGATAGGAAGCAAATTCTTTTTGTTCTCTATTTTTCGGCTTGTCCTAACCCGTTTCGTCATGAAATGAAGCCTGGATGATGATTTTTAATTTTTAAAATTTTTTTGCATTTATTTTTGAATTTTCTAACTCGGGTCGGGTTCGAACGGATAGGAAAGAAATTACTTTTGTTCTCTATTTTTCGGTCTGTCCTGGCCCGTTTCGTCTTGAAATGAAGCCTGGGTGATGTTTTTTAATTTTTAGAATTTTTTTGCATTTATTTTTGAATTTTCTAACTCAGGTCTGGTTCGAACGGATAGTAAGGAAATTACTTTTGTTCTCTATTTTACGGCCTGTCCTGACCCGTTTCGTCTTGAAATGAAGCTTGGGTGATGTTTTTTAATTTTTAGAATTTTTTAACATTTATTTTTGAATTTTCTAACTCGGGTCGGGTGCGAACGGATAGGAAGGAAATATTTTTTTTTTCTCTATTTTTCGGCCTGTCCTAATCCGTTTCGTCTTGAAATGAAGCCTGGATGATGTCTTTTAATTTTTAGAATTTTTTTGCATTTATTTTTGAATTTTCTAACTGGGGTCGGGTTCGAACGGATAGGAAAGAAATTTTTTTTATTCTCTATTTTTCGGCTTTTCTTCACCAGTTTCGTCTTGAAATGAAACCTGGATGATGTTTTTTAATTTTTAGAATTTTTTTTGCATTTAGTTTTGAATTTTCTAACTCGGGTCGGTTTCGAACGGATAGGAAGGAAATTTTTTTTGTCCTCTATTTTTCGGCCTGTCCTGGCCCGTTTCGTCTTGAAATGAAGCCTGGATGATGTTTTTTAATTTTTAGAATTTTTTTGCATTTATTTTCGAATTTTCTAACTCGGGTCTGTTCCGAACGGATAGGAAGGAAATTCTTTTTGTTCTCTATTTTTCGGCCTGTCCTGACCCGTTTCGTCTTGAAATGAAGCTTGGATGATGTTTTTTAATTTTTAGAATTTTTTGGCATTTATTTTCGAATTTTCTAACTCGGGTCTGGTTCAAACGGATAGGAATGAAATTTTTTTTGTTCTCTATTTTTTGGCCTGTCCTGACCCGTTTCATATTCAAATGAAGCCTGGATGATGTTTTCTAATTTTTAGAATTTTTTTACTTTTATTTTTGTATTTTCTAACTCGGGTCTGGTTCGAACGGATAGGAAGGAAATTTTTTTTCTTCTCTATTTTTCGGCCTGTCCTAACCTGTTTCGTCTTGAAATGAAGCCTGGATGATGTTTTTTAATTTTTAGAATTTTTTTGCGTTTCTTTTTGAATTTTCTAACTGGGGTCGGATTCGAACGGATAGGAAAGAAATTTTTTTTATTCTTTATTTTTCGGCTTGTCTTCACTTGTTTCGTCTTGAAATGAAACCTGGATGATGTTTTTTAATTTTTAGAATTTTTTATGCATTTAGTTTTGAATTTTCTAACTCGGATCTGTTTCGAACGGATAGGAAGGAAATTCTTTTTGTTCTCTATTTTTCGACCTGTCCTGACCCGTTTCATCTTCAAATGAATCCTGGATGATGTTTTTTAATTTTTAGAATTCTTTTGCATTTAGTTTTGAATTTTCTAACTCGGGTCGGGTTCGAACGGATAGAAAGTAAATTTTTTTTGTTCTCTATTTTTCGGCCTGTCCTGACCCGTTTCGTCTTGAAATGAAGCCTGGATGATGTTTTTTAATTTTTAGAATTTTTTTGCATCTATTTCGAATTTTCTAACTCGGGTCTGGTTCGAACGGATAGGAAGGAAATTCTTTTTGTTCTCCATTTTTCGGCCTGTCCTGACCCGTTTCGTCATGAAATGAAGCTTGGATGATGATTTTTAATTTTAAAAATTTTTTCGCATTTATTTTTGAATTTTCTAACTCGGGTCGGGTTCGATCGGATAGGAAGGAAATTATTTTTGTTCTCTATTTTTCGGTCTGTCCTGGCCCGTTTCGTCTTGAAATGAAGCCTGGATGAGGTTTTTTAATTTTTAGAATTTTTTCGCATTTATTTTTGAATTTTCTAACTCGGGTCGGGTTCGAACGGATAGGAATGAAATTTTTTTTGTTCTCTATTTTTCGGCCTGTCCTGACCCGTTTCATCTTCAAATGAATCCTGGATGATGTTTTTTAATTTTTAGAATTCTTTTGCATTTAGTTTTGAATTTTCTAACTCGGGTCGGGTTCGAACGGATAGGAAGGAAATTCTTTTTGTTCTCTATTTTTCGGCTTGTCCTAACCCGTTTCGTCATGAAATGAAGCCTGGATGATGATTTTTAATTTTTAAAATTTTTTTGCATTTATTTTTGAATTTTCTAACTCGGGTCGGGTTCGAACGGATAGGAAAGAAATTACTTTTGTTCTCTATTTTTCGGTCTGTCCTGGCCCGTTTCGTCTTGAAATGAAGCCTGGGTGATGTTTTTTAATTTTTAGAATTTTTTTGCATTTATTTTTGAATTTTCTAACTCAGGTCTGGTTCGAACGGATAGTAAGGAAATTACTTTTGTTCTCTATTTTACGGCCTGTCCTGACCCGTTTCGTCTTGAAATGAAGCTTGGGTGATGTTTTTTAATTTTTAGAATTTTTTAACATTTATTTTTGAATTTTCTAACTCGGGTCGGGTGCGAACGGATAGGAAGGAAATATTTTTTTTTTCTCTATTTTTCGGCCTGTCCTAATCCGTTTCGTCTTGAAATGAAGCCTGGATGATGTCTGTTAATTTTTAGAATTTTTTTGCATTTATTTTTGAATTTTCTAACTGGGGTCGGGTTCGAACGGATAGGAAAGAAATTTTTTTTATTCTCTATTTTTCGGCTTTTCTTCACCAGTTTCGTCTTGAAATGAAACCTGGATGATGTTTTTTAATTTTTAGAATTTTTTTTGCATTTAGTTTTGAATTTTCTAACTCGGGTCGGTTTCGAACGGATAGGAAGGAAATTTTTTTTGTCCTCTATTTTTCGGCCTGTCCTGGCCCGTTTCGTCTTGAAATGAAGCCTGGATGATGTTTTTTAATTTTTAGAATTTTTTTGCATTTATTTTCGAATTTTCTAACTCGGGTCTGTTCCGAACGGATAGGAAGGAAATTCTTTTTGTTCTCTATTTTTCGGCCTGTCCTGACTCGTTTCGTCTTGAAATGAAGCTTGGATGATGTTTTTTAATTTTTAGAATTTTTTGGCATTTATTTTCGAATTTTCTAACTCGGGTCTGGTTCAAACGGATAGGAATGAAATTTTTTTTGTTCTCTATTTTTTGGCCAGTCCTGACCCGTTTCATATTCAAATGAAGCCAGGATGATGTTTTTTAATTTTTAGAATTTTTTTACTTTTATTTTTGTATTTTCTAACTCGGGTCTGGTTCGAACGGATAGGAAGGAAATTTTTTTTCTTCTCTATTTTTCGGCCTGTCCTAACCTGTTTCGTCTTGAAATGAAGCCTGGATGATGTTTTTTATTTTTTAGAATTTTTTTGCGTTTCTTTTTGAATTTTCTAACTGGGGTCGGATTCGAACGGATAGGAAAGAAATTTTTTTTATTCTTTATTTTTCGGCTTGTCTTCACTTGTTTCGTCTTGAAATGAGACCTGGATGATGTTTTTTAATTTTTAGAATTTTTTATGCATTTAGTTTTGAATTTTCTAACTCGGATCTGTTTCGAACGGATAGGAAGGAAATTCTTTTTGTTCTCTATTTTTCGACCTGTCCTGACCCGTTTCATCTTCAAATGAATCCTGGATGATGTTTTTTAATTTTTAGAATTCTTTTGCATTTAGTTTTGAATTTTCTAACTCGGGTCGGGTTCGAACGGATAGAAAGTAAAATTTTTTTGTTCTCTATTTTTCGGCCTGTCCTGACCCGTTTCGTCTTGAAATGAAGCCTGGATGATGTTTTTTAATTTTTAGAATTTTTTTGCATCTATTTCGAATTTTCTAACTCGGGTCTGGTTCGAACGGATAGGAAGGAAATTCTTTTTGTTCTCCATTTTTCGGCCTGTCCTGACCCGTTTCGTCATGAAATGAAGCTTGGATGATGATTTTTAATTTTTAAAATTTTTTCGCATTTATTTTTGAATTTTCTAACTCGGGTCGGGTTCGAACGGATAGGAAGGAAATTATTTTTGTTCTCTATTTTTCGGTCTGTCCTGGCCCGTTTCGTCTTGAAATGAAGCCTGGATGAGGTTTTTTAATTTTTAGAATTTTTTTGCATTTATTTTTGAATTTTCTAACTCGGGTCGGGTTCGAACAGATAGGAATGAAATTTTTTTTGTTCTCTATTTTTCGCCCTGTCCTGACCCGTTTCATCTTCAAATGAATCCTGGATGATGTTTTTTAATTTTTAGAATTCTTTTGCATTTAGTTTTGAATTTTCTAACTCGGGTCGGGTTCGAACGGATAGGAAGGAAATTCTTTTTGTTCTCTATTTTTCGGCTTGTCCTAACCCGTTTCGTCATGAAATGAAGCCTGGATGATGATTTTTAATTTTTAAAATTTTTTTGCATTTATTTTTGAATTTTCTAACTCGGGTCGGGTTCGAACGGATAGGAAAGAAATTACTTTTGTTCTCTATTTTTCGGTCTGTCCTGGCCCGTTTCGTCTTGAAATGAAGCCTGGGTGATGTTTTTTAATTTTTAGAATTTTTTTGCATTTATTTTTGAATTTTCTAACTCAGGTCTGGTTCGAACGGATAGTAAGGAAATTACTTTTGTTCTCTATTTTACGGCCTGTCCTGACCCGTTTCGTCTTGAAATGAAGCTTGGGTGATGTTTTTTATTTTTTAGAATTTTTTAACATTTATTTTTGAATTTTCTAACTCGGGTCGGGTGCGAACGGATAGGAAGGAAATATTTTTTTTTTCTCTATATTTCGGCCTGACCTAATCCGTTTCGTCTTGAAATGAAGCCTGGATGATGTCTTTTAATTTTTAGAATTTTTTTGCATTTATTTTTGAATTTTCTAACTGGGGTCGGGTTCGAATGGATAGGAAAGAAATTTTTTTTATTCTCTATTTTTCGGCTTTTCTTCACCAGTTTCGTCTTGAAATGAAACCTGGATGATGTTTTTTAATTTTTAGAATTTTTTTTGCATTTTGTTTTGAATTTTCTAACTCGGGTCGGTTTCGAACGGATAGGAATGAAATTTTTTTTGTTCTCTATTTTTCGGCCTGTCCTGACCCGTTTCATCTTCAAATGAATCGTGGATGATGTTTTTTAATTTTTAGAATTCTTTTGCATTTAGTTTTGAATTTTCTAACTCGGGTCGGGTTCGAACGGATAGGAAGGAAATTCTTTTTCTTCTCTATTTTTCGGCCTGTCCTGACCCGTTTCGTCTTGAAATGAAGCCTGGATGATGTTTTTTAATTTTCAAAATTTTTTTGCATTTATTTTCGAATTTTGTATCTCGTGTCTGGTTCGAACGGATAGGAAGGAAATTATTTTTGATCTCTGTTTTTCGGCCTGTCCTGACTCGTTTCGTCATGAAATGAAGCCTCGATGATGATTTTTAACTTTTAGAATTTTTTTACATTTATTTTTGAATTTTTTAACTCGGGTCGGGTTCGAACGGATAGGAAAGAAATTATTTTTGTTCTCTATTTTTCGGTCTGTCCTGGCCCGTTTCGTCTTGAAATGAAGCCTGGGTGATGTTTTCTAATTTTTAGAATTTTTTTGCATTTATTTTTGAATTTTCTAACTCAGGTCTAGTTCGAACGGATAGGAAGGAAATTACTTTAGTTCTCTATTTTACGGCCTGTCCTGACCCGTTTCGTCTTGAAATGAAGCTTGGGTGATGTTTTTTAGTTTTTAGAATTTTTTAACATTTATTTTTGAATTTTCTAACTCGGGTCGGGTGCGAACAGATTGGAAGGAAATATTTTTTTTTTCTCTATTTTTGGGCCTGTCCTGATCCGTTTCGTCTTGAAATGAAGCCCGGATGATGTCTTTTAATTTTTAGAATTTTTTTGTATTTCTTTTTAAATTTTCTAACTGGGGTCGGGTTCGAACGGATAAAAAAGAAAATTTTTTTATTCTCTATTTCTCGGCTTTTCTTCACCCGTTTCGTCTTGAAATTAAAGCTGGATGATGTTTTTTAATTTTTAGAATTTTTTTTGCATTTATTTTTGAATTTTCAAACTCGGGTCGGGTTCGAACGGATAGGAAGTAAATTTTTTTTGTTCTCTATTTTTCGGCCTGTCTTGACCCGTTTCATCTTGAAATGAAGCCTGGATGATGTTTTTTAATTTTTATAATTTTTTTTGCATTTATTTTCGAATATTCTAACTCGGGTCTGGTTCGAACGGACTGGAATGAAATTTTTTTTGTTCTCTATTTTTTGGCCTGTCCTGACCCGTTTCAGATTCAAATGAAGCCTGGATGATGTTTTTTAATTTTTAGAATTTTTTTGCTTTTATTTTTGTATTTTCTAACTCGGGTTGGGTTCGAACGGATAGGAAGGAAATTTTTTTTCTTCTCAATTTTTCGGCCTGTCCCGACCTGTTTCGTCTTGAACTGAAGCCTGTATGATGTTTTTTAATTTTTAGAATTTTTTTGCATTTCTTTTTGAATTTTCTAACTGGGGTCGGGTTCGAACGGATAAGAAAGAAATTTTTTGTATTCTCTATTTTTCGGCTTTTCTTCTCCCGTTTCGTCTTGAAATGAAACCTGGATGATGTTTTTTAATTTTTAGAATTTTTTTTGCATTTATTTTCGAATTTTCTAACTCGGGTCTGGTTCGAACGGATAGGAAGGAAATTCTTTTTGTTCTCCATTTTTCGGCCTGTCCTGACCCGTTTCGTCATGAAATGAAGCCTGGATGACGATTTTTAATTTTTAAAATTTTTTTGCATTTATTTTTGAATTTTCTAACTGGGGTCGGGTTCGAACGGATAGGAAAGAAATTTTTTTTGTACGCTATTTTTCGGCCTGTCCTGACCCGTTTCGTCTTGAAGTGAAGCCTGGATGATATTTTTTAATTTTTAGAATTCTTTTGCATTTATTTTCGAATTTTCTAACTCGGGTCTGGTTCGAACGGATAGGAAGGAAATTCTTTTTGTTCTCCATTTTTCGGCCTGTCCTGACCCGTTTCGTCATGAAATGAAGCCTGGATGACGATTTTTAATTTTTAAAATTTTTTTGCATTTATTTTTGAATTTTCTAACTGGGGTCGGGTTCGAACGGATAGGAAAGAAATTTTTTTTATTCTCTATTTTTCGGCTTTTCTTCACCAGTTTCGTCTTGAAATGAAACCTGAATGATGTTTTTTAATTTTTAAAATTTTTTTTGCATTTAGTTTTGAATTTTCTAACTCGGGTCGGTTTCGAACGGATAGGAAGGAAATTTTTTTTGTCCTCTATTTTTCGGCCTGTCCTGGCCCTTTTCGTCTTGAAATGAAGCCTGGATGATGTTTTTTAATTTTTAGAATTTTTTTGCATTTATTTTCGAATTTTCTAACTCGGGTCTGTTTCGAACGGATAGGAAGGAAATTCTTTTTGTTCTCTATTTTTCGGCCTGTCCTGACCCGTTTCGTCTTGAAATGAAGCTTGGTTGATGTTTTTTAATTTTTAGAATTTTTTGGCATTTATTTTCGAATTTTCTAACTCGGGTCTGGTTCAAACGGATAGGAATGAAATTTTTTTTGTTCTCTATTTTTTGGCCTGTCCTGACCCGTTTCATATTCAAATGAAGCCTGGATGATGTTTTCTAATTTTTAGAATTTTTTTACTTTTATTTTTGTATTTTCTAACTCGGGTCTGGTTCGAACGGATAGGAAGGAAATTTTTTTTCTTCTCTATTTTTCGGCCTGTCCTAACCTGTTTCGTCTTGAAATGAAGCCTGGATGATGTTTTTTAATTTTTAGAATTTTTTTGCGTTTCTTTTTGAATTTTCTAACTGGGGTCGGATTCGAACGGATAGGAAAGAAATTTTTTTTATTCTCTATTTTTCGGCTTGTCTTCACTTGTTTCGTCTTGAAATGAAACCTGGATGATGTTTTTTAATTTTTAGAATTTTTTATCCATTTAGTTTTGAATTTTCTAACTCGGATCTGTTTCGAACGGATAGGAAGGAAATTTTTTTTGTTCTCTATTTTTCGGCCTGTCCTGACCAGTTTTGTCTAGAAATGAAGCCTGGATGATGTTTTTTAATTTTTAGAATTTTTTTGCATTTATTTTCGAATTTTCTAACTCGGGTCTGGTTCGAACGGATAGGAAGGAAATTCTTTTTGTTCTCTATTTTTCGGCCTGTCCTGACCCGTTTCGTCTTGAAATGAAGCTTGGATGATGTTTTTTAATTTTTAGAATTTTTTGGCATTTATTTTCGAATTTTCTAACTGGGGTCGGGTTCGAACGGATAGGAATGAAATTTTTTTTGTTCTCTATTTTTCGGCCTGTCCTGACCCGTTTCATCTTCAAATGAATCGTGGATGATGTTTTTTAATTTTTAGAATTCTTTTGCATTTAGTTTTGAATTTTCTAACTCGGGTCGGGTTCGAACGGATAGGAAGGAAATTCTTTTTCTTCTCTATTTTTCGGCCTGTCCTGACCCGTTTCGTCTTGAAATGAAGCCTGGATGATGTTTTTTAATTTTCAAAATTTTTTTGCATTTATTTTCGAATTTTCTATCTCGGGACTGGTTCGAACGGATAGGAAGGAAATTATTTTTGATCTCTGTTTTTTGGCCTGTCCTGACCCGTTTCGTCATGAAATGAAGCCTCGATGATGATTTTTAACTTTTAGAATTTTTTTACATTTATTTTTGAATTTTTTAACTCGGGTCGGGTTCGAACGGATAGGAAAGAAATTATTTTTGTTCTCTATTTTTCGGTCTGTCCTGGCCCGTTTCGTCTTGAAATGAAGCTTGGGTGATGTTTTCTAATTTTTAGAATTTTTTTGCATTTATTTTCGAATATTCTAACTCGGGTCTGGTTCGAACGGACTGGAATGAAATTTTTTTTGTTCTCTATTTTTGGCCTGTCCTGACCCGTTTCAGATTCAAATGAAGCCTGGATGATGTTTTTTAATTTTTAGAATTTTTTTGCTTTTATTTTTGTATTTTCTAACTCGGGTTGGGTTCGAACGGATAGGAAGGAAATTTTTTTTCTTCTCTATTTTTCGGCCTGTCCCGACCTGTTTCGTCTTGAACTGAAGCCTGTATGATGTTTTTTAATTTTTAGAATTTTTTTGCATTTCTTTTTGAATTTTCTAACTGGGGTCGGGTTCGAACGGATAGGAAAGAAATTTTTTGTATTCTCTATTTTTCGGCTTTTCTTCTCCCGTTTCGTCTTGAAATGAAACCTGGATGATGTTTTTGAATTTTTAGAAATTTTTTTCCATTTACTTTTGAATTTTCTAACTCGGGTCGGTTTTGAACGGATAGGAATGAAATTTTTTTTGTTCGCTATTTTTCGGCCTGTCCTGACCCGTTTCGTCTTGAAGTGAAGCCTGGATGATGTTTTTTAATTTTTAGAATTCTTTTGCATTTATTTTCGAATTTTCTAACTCGGGTCTGGTTCGAACGGATAGGAAGGAAATTCTTTTTGTTCTCCATTTTTCGGCCTGTCCTGACCCGTTTCGTCATGAAATGAAGCCTGGATGACGATTTTTAATTTTTAAAATTTTTTTGCATTTATTTTTGAATTTTCTAACTGGGGTCGGGTTCGAACGGATAGGAAAGAAATTTTTTTTATTCTCTATTTTTCGGCTTTTCTTCACCAGTTTCGTCTTGAAATGAAACCTGGATGATGTTTTTTAATTTTTAAAATTTTTTTTGCATTTAGTTTTGAATTTTCTAACTCGGGTCGTTTCGAACGGATAGGAAGGAAATTTTTTTTGTCCTCTATTTTTCGGCCTGTCCTGGCCCGTTTCGTCTTGAAATGAAGCCTGGATGATGTTATTTAATTTTTAGAATTTTTTTGCATTTATTTTCGAATTTTCTAACTCGGGTCTGTTTCGAACGGATAGGAAGGAAATTCTTTTTGTTCTCTATTTTTCGGCCTGTCCTGACCCGTTTCGTCTTGAAATGAAGCTTGGATAATGTTTTTTAATTTTTAGAATTTTTTGGCATTTATTTTCGAATTTTCTAACTCGGGTCTGGTTCGAACGGATAGGAATGAAATTTTTTTTGTTCTCTATTTTTTGGCCTGTCCTGACCCGTTTCATATTCAAATGAAGCCTGGATGATGTTTTTTAGTTTTTAGAATTTTTTTGCTTTTATTTTTGTATTTTCTAACTCGGGTCTGGTTCGAACGGATAGGAAGAAAATTTTTTTTCTTCTCTATTTTTCGGCCGGTCCTAACCTGTTTCGTCTTGAAATGAAGCCTGGATGATGTTTTTTAATTTTTAGAATTTTTTTGCATTTCTTTTTGAATTTTCTAACTGGGGTCGGATTCGAACGGATAGGAAAGAAATTTTTTTTATTCTCTATTTTTCGGCTTGTCTTCACCTGTTTCGTCTTGAAATGAAACCTGGATGATGTTTTTTAATTTTTAGAATTTTTTATGCATTTAGTTTTGAATTTTCTAACTCGGATCTGTTTCGAACGGATAGGAAGGAAATTCTTTTTGTTCTCTATTTTTCGGCCTGTCCTGACCCGTTTTGTCTTGAAATGAAGCCTGGATGATGTTTTTTAATTTTTAGAATTTTTTTGCATTTATTTTCGAATTTTCTAACTCGGGTCTGGTTCGAACGGATAGGGAGGAAATTCTTTTTGTTCTCTATTTTTCGGCCTGTCCTGACCCGTTTCGTCATGAAATGAAGCCTGGATGATGATTTTTAATTTTTAAAATTTTTTTGCATTTATTTTTGAATTTTCTAACTCGGGTCGGGTTCGAACGGATAGGAAGGAAATTATTTTTGTTCTCTAATTTTTGGTCTGTCCTGGCCCGTTTCGTCTTGAAATGAAGCCTGGATGATGTTTTTTAATTTTTAGAATTTTTTTGCATTTATTTTTGAATTTTCTAACTGGGGTCGGGTTCGAACGGATAGGAATGAAATTTTTTTTGTTCTCTATTTTTCGGCCTGTCCTGACACGTTTCATCTGCAAATGAATCCTGGATGATTTTTTTAATTTTTAGAATTCCTTTGCATTTAGTTTTGAATTTTCTAACTTGGGTCGGGTTCGAACGGATAGGAAGGAAATTCTTTTTGTTCTCTATTTTTCGGCTTGTCCTAACCCGTTTCGTCATGAAATGAAGCCTGGATGATGATTTTTAATTTTAAAATTTTTTTGCATTTATTTTTGAATTTTCTAACTCGGGTCGGGTTCGAACGGATAGGAAAGAAATTATTTTTGTTCTCTATTTTTCGGTCTGTCCTGGCCCGTTTCGTCTTGAAATGAAGCCTGGGTGATGTTTTTTAATTTTTAGAATTTTTTTGCATTTATTTTTGAATTTTCTAACTCAGGTCTAGTTCGAACGGATAGGAAGGAAATTACTTTGGTTCTCTATTTTACGGCCTGTCCTGACCCGTTTCGTCTTGAAATGAAGCTTGGGTGATGTTTTTTAGTTTTTAGAATTTTTTAACATTTATTTTTGAATTTTCTAACTCGGGTCGGGTGCGAACGGATTGGAAGGAAATATTTTTTTTTTCTCTATTTTTCGGCCTGTCCTGATCCGTTTCGTCTTGAAATGAAGCCCAGATGATGTCTTTTAATTTTTAGAATTTTTTTTATTTCTTTTTAAATTTTCTAACTGGGGTCGGGTTCGAACGGATAAAAAAGAAAATTTTTTTATTCTCTATTTCTCGGCTTGTCTTCACCCGTTTCGTCTTGAAATTAAAGCTGGATGATGTTTTTTAATTTTTAGAATTTTTTTTGCATTTATTTTTGAATTTTCAAACTTGGGTCGGGTTCGAACGGATAGGAAGTAAATTTTTTTTGTTCTCTACTTTTCGGCCTGTCCTGACCCGTTTCGTCTTGAAATGAAGCCTGGATGATGTTTTTTAATTTTTATAATTTTTTTTGCATTTATTTTCGAATATTCTAACTCGGGTCTGGTTCGAACGGACTGGAATGAAATTTTTTTTGTTCTCTATTTTTTGGCCTGTCCTGACCCGTTTCAGATTCAAATGAAGCTTGAATGATGTTTTTTAATTTTTAGAATTTTTTTGCTTTTATTTTTGTATTTTCTAACTCGGGTTGGGTTCGAACGGATAGGAAGGAAATTTTTTTTCTTCTCTATTTTTCGGCCTGTCCCGACCTGTTTCGTCTTGAACTGAAGCCTGTATGATGTTTTTTAATTTTTAGAATTTTTTTGCATTTCTTTATAAATTTTCTAAGTGGGGTCGGGTTCGAACGGATAGGAAAGAAATTTTTTGTATTCTCTATTTTTCGGCTTTTCTTCGCCCGTTTCGTCTTGAAATGAAACCTGGATGATGTTTTTTAATTTTTAGAATTTTTTTTGCATTTAGTTTTGAATTTTCTAACTCGGGTCGGTTTTGAACGGATAGGAATGAAATTTTTTTTGTTCGCTATTTTTCGGCCTCTCCTGACACGTTTCGTCTTGAAATGAAGCCTGGATGATGTTTTTTAATTTTTAGAATTCTTTTCCATTTATTTTCGAATTTTCTAACTCGGGTCTAGTTCGAACGGATAGGAAGGAAATTCTTTTTGTTCTCCATTTTTCGGCCTGTCCTGACCCGTTTCGTCATGAAATGAAGCCTGGATGACGATTTTTAATTTTTAAAATTTTTTTGCATTTATTTTTGAATTTTCTAACTAGGGTCGGGTTCGAACGGATAGGAAAGAAATTTTTTTTATTCTCTATTTTTCGGCTTTTCTTCACCAGTTTCGTCTTGAAATGAAACCTGGATGATGTTTTTTAATTTTTAAAATTTTTTTTGCATTTAGTTTTGAATTTTCTAACTCAGGTCGGTTTCGAACGGATAGGAAGGAAATTTTTTTTGTCCTCTATTTTTCGGCCTGTCCTGGCTCGTTTCGTCTTGAAATGAAGCCTGGATGATGTTTTTTAATTTTTAGAATTTTTTTGCATTTATTTTCGAATTTTCTAACTCGGGTCTGTTTCGAACGGATAGGAAGGAAATTCTTTTTGTTCTCTATTTTTCGGCCTGTCCTGACCCGTTTCGTCTTGAAATGAAGCTTGGATGATGTTTTTTAATTTTTAGAATTTTTTGGCATTTATTTTCGAATTTTCTAACTCGGGTCTGGTTCGAACGGGTAGGAATGAAATTTTTTTTGTTCTCTATTTTTTGGCCTGTCCTGACCCGTTTAATATTTAAATGAAGCCTGGATGATGTTTTTTAATTTTTAGAATTTTTTTGCTTTTATTTTTGTATTTTCTAACTCGGGTCTGGTTCGAACGGATAGGAATGAAATTTTTTTTCTTCTCTATTTTTCGGCCTGTCCTAACCTGTTTCGTCTTGAAATGAAGCCTGGATGATATTTTTTAATTTTTAGAATTTTTTTGCATTTCTTTTTGAATTTTCTAACTGGGGTCGGATTCGAACGGATAGGAAAGAAATTTTTTTTATTCTCTATTTTTCGGCTTGTCTTCACCTGTTTCGTCTTGAAATGAAACCTGGATGATGTTTTTTAATTTTTAGAATTTTTTATGCATTTAGTTCTGAATTTTCTAACTCGGATCTGTTTCGAACGGATAGGAAGGAAATTGTTTTTGTTCTCTATTTTTCGGCCTGTCCTGACCCGTTTCGTCTTGAAATGTAGTCTGGATGATGTTTTTTTAATTTTTAGAATTTTTTTGCATTTATTTTCGAATTTTCTAACTCAGGTCTGGTTCGAACGGATAGGAAGGAAATTCTTTTTGTTCTCTATTTTTCGGCCTGTCCTTACCCGTTTCGTCATGAAATGAAGCCTGGATGATGATTTTTAATTTTTAAAATTTTTTTGCATTTATTTTTGAATTTTCTAACTCGGGTCGGGTTCGAACGGATAGGAAGGAAATTATTTTTGTTCTCTATTTTTCGGTCTGTCCTAGCCCGTTTCGTCTTGAAATGAAGCCTGGATTATATTTTTAAATTTTTAGAATTTTTTTGCATTTATTTTTGAATTTTCTAACTGGGGTCGGGTTCGAACGGATAGGAATGAAATTTTTTTTGTTCTCTATTTTTCGGCCTGTCCTGACCCGTTTCATCTTCAAATGAATCCTGGATGATGTTTTTTAATTTTTAGAATTCTTTTGCATTTAGTTTTGAATTTTCTAACTCGGGTCGAGTTCGAACGGATAGGAAGGAAATTATTTTTGTTCTCTATTTTTCGGCTTGTCCCAACCCGTTTCGTCATGAAATGAAGCCTGGATGATGATTTTTAATTTTTAAAATTTTTTTGCATTTATTTTTGAATTTTCTAACTCGGGTCGGGTACGAACGGATAGGAAAGAAATTATTATTTTTCTCTATTTTTCGGTCTGTCCTGGCCCGATTCGTCTTGAAATGAAGCCTGGGTGATGTTTTTTAATTTTTAGAATTTTTTTGCATTTATTTTTGAATTTTCTAACTCAGGTCTAGTTCGAACGGATAGGAAGGAAATTCCTTTTGTTCTCTATTTTACGGCCTATCCTGACCCGTTTCGTCTTGAAATGAAGCTTGGGTGATGTTTTTTAATTTTTAGAATTTTTTAACATTTATTTTTGAATTTTCTAACTCGGGTCGGGTGCGAACGGATAGGAAGGAAATATTTTTTTTTTCTCTATTTTTCGGCTTGTCCTGATCCGTTTCGTCTCGAAATGAAGCTTGGATGATGTCTTTTAATTTTTAGAATGTTTTTGTATTTCTTTTTAAATTTTCTAACTGGGGTCGGGTTCGAACGGATAAAAAAGAAAATTTTTTTATTCTCTATTTCTCGGCTTGTCTTCACCCGTTTCGTCTTGAAATTAAAGCTGGATGATGTTTTTTAATTTTTAGAATTTTTTTTGCAATTATTTTTGAATTTTCAAACTCGGGTCGGGTTCGAACGGATAGGAAGTAAATTTTTTTTGTTCTCTATTTTTCGGCCTGTCCAGACCCGTTTCGTCTTGAAATGAAGCCTGGATGATGTTTTTTAATTTTTATAATTTTTTTTGCATTTATTTTCGAATATTCTAACTCGGGTCTGGTTCGAACGGACTGGAACGAAATTTTTTTTGTTCTGTATTTTTTGGCCTGTCCTGACCCGTTTCATATTCAAATGAAGCTTGGATGATGTTTTTTAATTTTTAGAATTTTTTTGCTTTTATTTTTGTATTTTCTAACTCGGGACGGGTTCGAACGGATAGGAAGGAAATTTTTTTTGTTCTCTATTTCTCGGCCTGTCCGGACCTGTTTCGTCTTGAAATGAAGCCTGGATGATGTTTTTTAATTTTTAGAATTTTTTTTGCATTTCTTTTTGAATTTTCTAACTGGGGTCGGGTTCGAACGGATAGGAAAGAAATTTTTTTTATTCTCTATTTTTCGGCCAGTCTTCACCCGTTTCGTCTTGAAATGAAGCCTGGATGATGTTTTTTAATTTTTAAAATTTTTTTGCATTTATTTTTGAATTTTCTATCTCGGGTCTGGTTCGAACGGATAGGAAGGAAAGTCTTTTTGATCTCTATTTTTCGGCCTGTCCTGACCCGTTTCGTCATGAAATGAAGCCTGGATGATGATTTTTAACTTTTAGAATTTTTTCACATTTATTTTTGAATTTTCTAACTCGGGTCGGGTTCGAACGGGTAGGAATGAAATATTTTTTTTTTCTCTATTTTTCGGCCTGTCCTGATCCGTTTCGTCTTGAAATGAAGCCTGGATGATGTCTTTTAGTTTTTAGAATTTTTTTGCATTTCTTTTTAAATTTTCTAACTGGGGTCGGGTTCGAACGGATAGGAAAGAAATTTTTTTTATTCTCTATTTTTCGGCTTGTCTTCACCCGTTTCGTCTTTAAATGAAACCTGGATGATGTTTTCTAATTTTTAGAATTTTTTTTGCATTTAGTTTTGAATTTTCTAACTCGGGTCGGTTTCGAACAGATAGGGAGGAAATTTTTTTTGTTCTCTATTTTTTGGCCTGTCCTGACCCGTTTCGTCTTGAAATGAAGCCTGGACGATGATTTTTAATTTTTAAAATTTTTTTGCATTTATTTTCGAATTTTCTATCTCGGGTCCGGTTCGAACGGATAGGAAGAAAATTTTTTTTTGTTCTCTATTTTTCGGCCAGTCCTGACCCGTTTCGTCATGAAATGAAGCCTGGATGATAATTTTTAACTTTTAGAATTTTTTTAAATTTATTTTTGAATTGTCTAACTCGGGTCGGGTTCGAACGGATAGGAAGGAAATATTTTTTTTTCTCTATTTTTCAGCCTGTCCTGATCCGTTTCATCTTGAAATGAAGCCGGGATGATGTCTTTTAATTTTTAGAATTTTTTTGCATTTCTTTTTAAATTTTCTAACTTGGGTCGGGTTCGAACGGATAGGAAAGAAAATTTTTTTATTCTCTATTTTTCGGCCTGTCTTCAACCGTTTCATCTTGAAATTAAAGCTGGTTGATGTTTTTTAATTTTTATAATTTTTTTTGCATTTATTTTTGAATTTTCTAACTGGGGTCGGGTTCGAACGGATAGGAAGTAAATTTTTTTTGTTCTCTATTTTTCGGCCTGTCCTGACCCGTTTCGTCTTGAAATGAAGCCTGGATGATGTTTTTTAATTTTTATAATTTTTTTTGCATTTATTTTCGAATATTCTAACTCGGGTCTGGTTCGAACGGACTGGAACGAAATTTTTTTTGTTCTGTATTTTTTGGCCTGTCCTGACCCGTTTCATATTCAAATGAAGCTTGGATGATGTTTTTTAATTTTTAGAATTTTTTTGCTTTTATTTTTGTATTTTCTAACTCGGGACGGGTTCGAACGGATAGGAAGGAAATTTTTTTTGTTCTCTATTTCTCGGCCTGTCCGGACCTGTTTCGTCTTGAAATGAAGCCTGGATGATGTTTTTTAATTTTTAGAATTTTTTTTGCATTTCTTTTTGAATTTTCTAACTGGGGTCGGGTTCGAACGGATAGGAAAGAAATTTTTTTTATTCTCTATTTTTCGGCCAGTCTTCACCCGTTTCGTCTTGAAATGAAGCCTGGATGATGTTTTTTAATTTTTAAAATTTTTTTGCATTTATTTTTGAATTTTCTATCTCGGGTCTGGTTCGAACGGATAGGAAGGAAAGTCTTTTTGATCTCTATTTTTCGGCCTGTCCTGACCCGTTTCGTCATGAAATGAAGCCTGGATGATGATTTTTAACTTTTAGAATTTTTTCACATTTATTTTTGAATTTTCTAACTCGGGTCGGGTTCGAACGGGTAGGAATGAAATATTTTTTTTTTCTCTATTTTTCGGCCTGTCCTGATCCGTTTCGTCTTGAAATGAAGCCTGGATGATGTCTTTTAGTTTTTAGAATTTTTTTGCATTTCTTTTTAAATTTTCTAACTGGGGTCGGGTTCGAACGGATAGGAAATAAATTTTTTTTATTCTCTATTTTTCGGCTTGTCTTCACCCGTTTCGTCTTTAAATGAAACCTGGATGATGTTTTCTAATTTTTAGAATTTTTTTTGCATTTAGTTTTGAATTTTCTAACTCGGGTCGGTTTCGAACAGATAGGGAGGAAATTTTTTTTGTTCTCTATTTTTTGGCCTGTCCTGACCCGTTTCGTCTTGAAATGAAGCCTGGACGATGATTTTTAATTTTTAAAATTTTTTTGCATTTATTTTCGAATTTTCTATCTCGGGTCCGGTTCGAACGGATAGGAAGAAAATTTTTTTTTGTTCTCTATTTTTCGGCCAGTCCTGACCCGTTTCGTCATGAAATGAAGCCTGGATGATAATTTTTAACTTTTAGAATTTTTTTAAATTTATTTTTGAATTGTCTAACTCGGGTCGGGTTCGAACGGATAGGAAGGAAATATTTTTTTTTCTCTATTTTTCAGCCTGTCCTGATCCGTTTCATCTTGAAATGAAGCCTGGATGATGTCTTTTAATTTTTAGAATTTTTTTGCATTTCTTTTTAAATTTTCTAACTTGGGTCGGGTTCGAACGGATAGGAAAGAAAATTTTTTTATTCTCTATTTTTCGGCCTGTCTTCAACCGTTTCATCTTGAAATTAAAGCTGGTTGATGTTTTTTAATTTTTATAATTTTTTTTGCATTTATTTTTGAATTTTCTAACTGGGGTCGGGTTCGAACGGATAGGAAGTAAATTTTTTTTGTTCTCTATTTTTCGGCCTGTCCTGACCCGTTTCGTCTTGAAATGAAGCCTGGATGATGTTTTTTAATTTTTATAATTTTTTTTGCATTTATTTTCGAATATTCTAACTCGGGTCTGGTTCGAACGGACTGGAATGAAATTTTTTTTGTTCTTTATTTTTTGGCCTGTCCTGACCCGTTTCAGATTCAAATGAAGCTTGGATGATGTTTTTTAATTTTTAGAATTTTTTTGCTTTTATTTTTGTATTTTCTAACTCGGGTTGGGTTCGAACGGATAGGAAGGAAATTTTTTTTCTTCTCTATTTTTCGGGCTGTCCCGACCTGTTTCGTCTTGAACTGAAGCCTGGATGATGTTTTTTAATTTTTAGAATTTTTTTACATTTCTTTTTGAATTTTCTAACTGGGGTCGGGTTCGAACGGATAGGAAAGAAATTTTTTGTATTCTCTATTTTTCGGCTTTTCTTCACCCGTTTCGTCTTGAAATGAAACCTGGATGATGTTTTTTAATTTTTAGAATTTTTTTTGCATTTAGTTTTGAATTTTCTAACTCGGGTCGGTTTCGAACGGATAGGAAGGAAATTCTTTTTGTTCCCTATTTTTCGGCCTGTCCTTACCCGTTTCGTCATGAAATGAAGCCTGGATGATGATTTTTAATTTTTAAAATTTTTTTGCATTTATTTTTGAATTTTCTAACTCGGGTCGGGTTCGAACGGATAGGAAGGAAATTATTTTTGTTCTCTATTTTTCGGTCTGTCCTGGCCCGTTTCGTCTTGAAATGAAGCCTGGATTATATTTTTAAATTTTTAGAATTTTTTTGCATTTATTTTTGAATTTTATAACTGGGGTCGGGTTCGAACGGATTGGAATGAAATTTTTTTTGTTCTCTATTTTTCGGCCTGTCCTGACCCGTTTCATCTTCAAATGAATCCTGGATGATGTTTTTTAATTTTTAGAATTCTTTTGCATTTAGTTTTGAATTTTCTAACTCGGGTCGAGTTCGAACGGATAGGAAGGAAATTATTTTTGTTCTCTAATTTTCGGCTTGTCCCAACCCGTTTCGTCATGAAATGAAGCCTGGATGATGATTTTTAATTTTTAAAATTTTTTTGCATTTATTTTTGAATTTTCTAACTCGGGTCGGGTACGAACGGATAGGAAAGAAATTATTTTTGTTCTCTATTTTTCGGTCTGTCCTGGCCCGATTCGTCTTGAAATGAAGCCTGGGTGATGTTTTTTAATTTTTAGAATTTTTTTGCATTTATTTTTGAATTTTCTAACTCAGGTCTAGTTCGAACGGATTGGAAGGAAATTCCTTTTGTTCTCTATTTTACGACCTATCCTGACCCGTTTCGTCTTGAAATGAAGCTTGGGTGATGTTTTTTAATTTTTAGAATTTTTTAACATTTATTTTTGAATTTTCTAACTCGGGTCGGGTGCGAACGGATAGGAAGGAAATATTTTTTTTTTCTCTATTTTTCGACCTGTCCTGATCCGTTTCGTCTCGAAATGAAGCCTGGATGATGTCTTTTAATTTTTAGAATTTTTTTGTATTTCTTTTTAAATTTTCTAACTGGGGTCGGGTTCGAACGGATAAAAAAGAAAATATTTTTATTCTCTATTTCTCGGCTTGTCTTCACCCGTTTCGTCTTGAAATTAAAGCTGGATGATGTTTTTTAATTTTTAGAATTTTATTTGCATTTATTTTTGAATTTTCAAACTCGTGTCGGGTTCGAACGGATAGGAAGTAAATTTTTTTTGTTCTCTATTTTTCGGCCTGTCCTGACCCGTTTCGTCTTGAAATGAAGCCTGGATGATGTTTTTTAATTTTTATAATTTTTTTTGCATTTATTTTCGAATATTCTAACTCGGGTCTGGTTCGAACGGACTGGAACGAAATTTTTTTTGTTCTTTATTTTTTGGTCTGTCCTGACCCGTTTCATATTCAAATGAAGCTTGGATAATGTTTTTTAATTTTTAGAATTTTTTTGCTTTTATTTTTGTATTTTCTAACTCGGGACGGGTTCGAACGGATAGGAAGGAAATTTTTTTTGTTCTCTATTTCTCGGCCTGTCCGGACCTGTTTCGTCTTGAAATGAAGCCTGGATGATGTTTTTTAATTTTTAGAATTTTTTTTGCATTTCTTTTTGAATTTTCTAACTGGGGTCGGGTTCGAACGGATAGGAAAGAAATTTTTTTTATTCTCTATTTTTCGGCCAGTCTTCACTCGTTTCGTCTTGAAATGAAGCCTGGATGATGTTTTTTAATATTTAAAATTTTTTTGCATTTATTTTTGAATTTTCTATCTCGGGTCTGGTTCGAACGGATAGGAAGGAAAGTCTTTTTGATCTCTATTTTTCGGCCTGTCCTGACCCGTTTCGTCATGAAATGAAGCCTGGATGATGATTTTTAACTTTTAGAATTTTTTTACATTTATTTCTGAATTTTCTAACTCGGGTCGGGTTCGAACGGGTAGGAATGAAATATTTTTTTTTTCTCTATTTTTCGGCCTGTCCTGATCCGTTTCGTCTTGAAATGAAGCCTGGATGATGTCTTTTAGTTTTTAGAATTTTTTTGCATTTCTTTTTAAATTTTCTAACTGGGGTCGGGTTCGAACGGATAGGAAACAAATTTTTTTTATTCTCTATTTTTCGCCTTGTCTTCACCCGTTTCGTCTTTAAATGAAACCTGGATGATGTTTTCTAATTTTTAGAATTTTTTTTGCATTTAGTTTTGAATTTTCTAACTCGGGTCGGTTTCGAACAGATAGGGAGGAAATTTTTTTGTTCTCTATTTTTTGGCCTGTCCTGACCCGTTTCGTCTTGAAATGAAGCCTGGATGATGATTTTTAATTTTTAAAATTTTTTTGCATTTATTTTCGAATTTTCTATCTCGGGTCCGGTTCGAACGGATAGGAAGAAAATTTTTTTTTGTTCTCTATTTTTCGGCCAGTCCTGACCCGTTTCGTCATGAAATGAAGCCTGGATGATAATTTTTAACTTTTAGAATTTTTTTAAATTTATTTTTGAATTGTCTAACTCGGGTCGGGTTCGAACGGATAGGAAGGAAATATTTTTTTTCTCTATTTTTCAGCCTGTCCTGATCCGTTTCATCTTGAAATGAAGCCTGGTTGATGTTTTTTAATTTTTATAATTTTTTTTGCATTTATTTTTGAATTTTCTAACTGGGGTCGGGTTCGAACGGATTGGAAGTAAATTTTTTTTGTTCTCTATTTTTCGGCCTGTCCTGACCCGTTTCATCTTGAAATGAAGCCTGGATGATGTTTTTTAATTTTTAGAATTTTTTTGCATCTATTTCGAATTTTCTAACTCGGGTCTGGTTCGAACGGATAGGAAGGAAATTCTTTTTGTTCTCTATTTTTCGGCCTGTCCTGACCCGTTTCGTCATGAAATGAAGCCTGGATGATGATTTTTAATTTTTAAAATTTTTTTGCATTTATTTTTGAATTTTCTAACTCGGGCCGGGTTCGAACGGATAGGAAGGAAATTTTTTTTGTTCTCTATTTTTCGGCCTGTCCTGACCCGTTTCATCTTCAAATGAATCCTGGATGATGTTTTTTAATTTTTAGAATTCTTTTGCATTTAGTTTTGAATTTTCTAACTCGGGTCGGGTTCGAACGGATAGGAAGGAAATTCTTTTTGTTCTCTATTTTTCGGCTTGTCCTAACCCGTTTCGTCATGAAATGAAGCCCGGATGATGATTTTTAATTTTTAAAATTTTTTTGCATTTATTTTTTAATTTTCTAACTCGGGTCGTGTTCGAACGGATAGGAAAGAAATTATTTTTGTTCTCTATTTTTCGGTCTGTCCTGGCCCGTTTCGTGTTGAAATGAAGCCTGGGTGATGTTTTTTAATTTTTAGAATTTTTTTGCATTTATTTTTGAATTTTCTAACTCAGGTCTGGTTCGAACGGATAGTAAGGAAATTACTTTTGTTCTCTATTTTACGGCCTGTCCTGACCCGTTTCGTCTTGAAATGAAGCTTGGGTGATGTTTTTTAATTTTTAGAATTTTTTAACATTTATTTTTGAATTTTCTAACTCGGGTCGGGTGCGAACGGATTGGAAGGAAATATTTTTTTTTTTCTCTATTTTTCGGCCTGTCCTAATCCGTTTCGTCTTGAAATGAAGCTTGGATGATGTCTTTTAATTTTTAGAATTTTTTTGTATTTCTTTTTAAATTTTCTAACTGGGGTCGGGTTCGAATGGATAAAAAAGAAAATTTTTTTATTCTCTATTTCTCGGCTTGTCTTCACCCGTTTCGTCTTGAAATTAAAGCTGGATGATGTTTTTTAATTTTTAGAATTTTTTTTGCATTTATTTTTGAATTTTCAAACTCGGGTCGGGTTCGAACGGATAGGAAGTAAATTTTTTTTGTTCTCTATTTTTCAGCCTGTCCTGACCCGTTTCGTCTTGAAATGAAGCCTAGATGATGTTTTTTAATTTTTATAATTTTTTTTGCATTTATTGTCGAATATTCTAACTCGGGTCTGGTTCGAACGGACTGGAATGAAATTTTTTTTGTTCTTTATTTTTTGGCCTGTCCTGACCCGTTTCAGATTCAAATGAAGCTTGGATGATGTTTTTTAATTTTTAGAATTTTTTTGCTTTTATTTTTGTATTTTCTAACTCGGGTTGGGTTCGAACGGATAGGATGGAAATTTTTTTTCTTCTCTATTTTTCGGCCTGTCCCGACCTGTTTCGTCTTGAACTGAAGCCTGGATGATGTTTTTTAATTTTTAGAATTTTTTTGCATTTCTTTTTGAATTTTCTAACTGGGGTCGGGTTCGAACGGATAGGAATGAAATTTTTTGTATTCTCTATTTTTCGGCTTTTCTTCACCCGTTTCGTCTTGAAATGAAACCTGGATGATGTTTTTTAATTTTTAGAATTTTTTTTGCATTTAGTTTTGAATTTTCTAACTCGGGTCGGTTTCGAACGGATAGGAAGGAAATTCTTTTTGTTCTCAATTTTTCGGCCTGTCCTGACCCGTTTCGTCTTGAAATGAAGCTTGGATGATGTTTTTTAATTTTTAGAATTTTTTGGCATTTATTTTCGAATTTTCTAACTCGGGTCTGGTTCGAACGGATAGGAATGAAATTTTTTTCGTTCTCTATGTTTTGGCCTGTCCTGACCCGTTTCATATTCAAATGAAGCCTGGATGATGTTTTTTAATTTTTAGAATTTTTTTGCTTTTATTTTTGTATTTTCTAACTCGGGTCTGGTTCGAACGGATAGGAAGGAAATTTTTTTTCTTCTCTATTTTTCGGCCTGTTCTAACCTGTTTCGTCTTGAAATGAAGCCTGGATGATGTTTTTTAATTTTTAGAATTTTTTTGCATTTCTTTTTGAATTTTCTAACTGGGGTCGGATTCGAACGGATAGGAAAGAAATTTTTTTTATTCTCTATTTTTCGGCTTGTCTTCACCTGTTTCGTCTTGAAATGAAACCTGGATGATGTTTTTTAATTTTTAGAATTTTTTATGCATTTAGTTTTGAATTTTCTAACTCGGATCTGTTTCGAATGGATAGGAAGGAAATTGTTTTTGTTCTCTATTTTTTGGCCTGTCCTGACCCGTTTCGTCTTGAAATGTAGTCTGGATGATGTTTTTTAATTTTTAGAATTTTTTTGCATTTATTTTCGAATTTTCTAACTCGGGTCTGGTTCGAACGGATAGGAAGGAAATTCTTTTTGTTCTCTATTTTTCGGCCTGTCCTGGCCCGTTTCGTCATGAAATGAAGCCTGGATGATGATTTTTAATTTTTAAAATTTTTTTGCATTTATTTTGAATTTTCTAACTCGGGTCGAGTTCGAACGGATAGGAAGGAAATTATTTTTGTTCTCTATTTTTCGGTCTGTCCTGGCCCGTTTCGTCTTGAAATGAAGCCTGGATGATGTTTTTTAATTTTTAGAATTTTTTTGCATTTATTTTTGAATTTTCTAACTCGGGTCGAGTTCGAACGGATAGGAATTAAATTTTTTTTGTTCTCTATTTTTCGGCCTGTCCTGACCCGTTTCATCTTCAAATGAATCCTGGATGATGTTTTTTAATTTTTAGAATTCTTTTGCATTTAGTTTTGAAGTTTCTAACTCGGGTCGAGTTCGAACGGATAGGAAGGAAATTATTTTTGTTCTCTATTTTTCGGCTTGTCCCAACCCGTTTCGTCATGAAATGAAGCCTGGATGATGATTTTTAATTTTTAAAATTTTTTTGCATTTATTTTTGAATTTTCTAACTCGGGTCGGGTTCGAACGGATAGGAAAGAAATTATTTTTGTTCTCTATTTTTCGGTCTGTCCTGGCCCGATTCGTCTTGAAATGAAGCCTGGGTGATGTTTTTTAATTTTTAGAATTTTCTAACTCAGGTCTAGTTCGAACGGATAGGAAGGAAATTACTTTTGTTCTCTATTTTACGGCCTATCCTGACCCGTTTCGTCTTGAAATGAAGCTTGGGTGATGTTTTTTAATTTTTAGAATTTTTTAACATTTATTTTTGAATTTTCTAACTCGGGTCGGGTGCGAACGGATAGGAAGGAAATATTTTTTTTTTCTCTATTTTTCGGCCTGTCCTGATCCGTTTCGTCTCGAAATGAAGCCTGGATGATGTCTTTTAATTTTTAGAATTTTTTTGTATTTCTTTTTAAATTTTCTAACTGGGGTCGGGTTCGAACGGATAAAAAAAAATTTTTTTTATTCTCTATTTCTCGGCTTGTCTTCACCCGTTTCGTCTTGAAATTAAAGCTGGATGATGTTTTTTAATTTTTAGAATTTTTTTTCCATTTATTTTTGAATTTTCAAACTCGGGTCGGGTTCGAACGGATAGGAAGTAAATTTTTTTTGTTCTCTATTTTTCGGCATGTCCTGACCCGTTTCGTCTTGAAATTAAGCCTGGATGATGTTTTTTAATTTTTACAATTTTTTTTGCATTTATTTTCGAATATTCTAACTCGGGACTGGTTCGAACGGACTGGAATGAAATTTTTTTTGTTCTTTATTTTTTGGCCTCTCCTGACCCGTTTCATATTCAAATGAAGCTTGGATGATGTTTTTTAATTTTTAGAATTTTTTTGCTTTTATTTTTGTATTTTCTAACTCGGGACGGGTTCGAACGGATAGGAAGGAAACTTTTTTTGTTCTCTATTTCTCGGCCTGTCCGGACCTGTTTCGTCTTGAAATGAAGCCTGGATGATGTTTTTTAATTTTTAGAATTTTTTTTGCATTTCTTTTTGAATTTTCTAACTGGGGTCGGGTTCGAACGGATAGGAAAGAAATTTTTTTTATTCTCTATTTTTCGGCCAGTCTTCACCCGTTTCGTCTTGAAATGAAGCCTGGATGATGTTTTTTAATTTTTAAAATTTTTTTGCATTTATTTTTGAATTTTCTATCTCGGGTCTGGTTCGAACGGATAGGAAGGAAAGTCTTTTTGATCTCTATTTTTCGGCCTGTCCTGACCCGTTTCGTCATGAAATGAAGCCTGGATGATGATTTTTAACTTTTAGAATTTTTTTACATTTATTTTTGAATTTTCTAACTCGGGTCGGGTTCGAACGGGTAGGAATGAAATATTTTTTTTTCTCTATTTTTCGGCCTGTCCTGATCCGTTTCGTCTTGAAATGAAGCCTGGATGATGTCTTTTAGTTTTTAGAATTTTTTTGCATTTCTTTTTAAATTTTCTAACTGGGGTCGGGTTCGAACGGATAGGAAAGAAATTTTTTTTATTCTCTATTTTTCAGCTTGTCTTCACCCGTTTCGTCTTTAAATGAAACCTGGATGATGTTTTCTAATTTTTAGAATTTTTTTGCATTTAGTTTTGAATTTTCTAACTCTGGTCGGTTTCGAACAGATAGGGAGGAAATTTTTTTTGTTCTCTATTTTTTGGCCTGTCCTGACCCGTTTCGTCTTGAAATGAAGCCTGGATGATGATTTTTAATTTTTAAAATTTTTTTGCATTTATTTTCGAATTTTCTATCTTGGGTCCGGTTCGAACGGATAGGAAGAAAATTTTTTTTTGTTCTCTATTTTTCGGCCAGTCCTGACCCGTTTCGTCATGAAATGAAGCCTGGATGATAATTTTTAGCTTTTAGAATTTTTTTAAATTTATTTTTGAATTGTCTAACTCAGGTCGGGTTCGAACGGATAGGAAGGAAATATTATTTTTTCTCTATTTTTCAGCCTGTCCTGATCCGTTTCATCTTGAAATGAAGCCAGGATGATGTCTTTTAATTTTTAGAATTTTTTTGCATTTCTTTTTAAATTTTCTAACTGGGGTCGGGTTCGAACGGATAGGAAAGAAAATTTTTTTATTCTCTATTTTTCGGCCTGTCTTCAACCGTTTCATCTTGAAATTAAAGCTGGTTGATGTTTTTTAATTTTTTTAATTTTTTTTGCATTTATTTTTGAATTTTCTAACTGGGGTCGGGTTCGAACGGATAGGAAGTAAATTTTTTTTGTTCTCTATTTTTCGGCCTGTCCTGACCCGTTTCGTCTTGAAATGAAGCCTGGATGATGTTATTTAATTTTTAGAATTTTTTTGCATCTATTTCGAATTTTCTAACTCGGGTCTGGTTCGAACGGATAGGAAGGAAATTCTTTTTGTTCTCTATTTTTCGGCCTGTCCTGACCCGTTTCGTCATGAAATGAAGCCTGGATGATGATTTTTAATTTTTAAAATTTTTTTGCATTTATTTTTGAATTTTCTAACTCGGGTCGGGTTCGAACGGATAGGAAGGAAATTATTTTTGTTCTCTATTTTTCGGTCTGTCTTGGCCCGTTTCGTCTTGAAATGAAGCCTGGATGAGGTTTTTTAATTTTTAGAATTTTTTTGCCTTTATTTTTGAATTTTCTAACTCGGGTCGGGTTCAAACGGATAGGAATGAAATTTTTTTTGTTCTCTATTTTTCAGCCTGTCCTGACCCGTTTCATCTTCAAATGAATCCTGGATAATGTTTTTTAATTTTTAGAATTCTTTTGCATTTAGTTTTGAATTTTCTAACTCGGGTCGGGTTCGAACGGATAGGAAGGGAATTCTTTTTGTTCTCTATTTTTCGGCTTGTCCTAACCCGTTTCGTCATGAAATGAAGCCTGGATGATGATTTTTAATTTTTAAAATTTTTTTGCATTTATTTTTGAATTTTCTAACTCGGGTCGGGTTCGAACGGATAGGAAAGAAATTATTTTTGTTCTCTATTTTACGGCCTGTCCTGACCCGTTTCGTCTTGAAATGAAGCTTGGGTGATGTTTTTTAATTTTTAGAATTTTTTAACATTTATTTTTGAATTTTCTAACTCGGGTCGGGTGCGAACGGATAGGAAGGAAATATCTTTTTTTTTTCTCTATTTTTCGGCCTGTCGTAATCATTTTCGTCTTGAAATGAAGCATGGATGATGTCTTTTAATTTTTAGAATTTTTTTGTATTTCTTTTTAAATTTTCTAACTGGGTCGAACGGATAAAAAAGAAAATTTTTTTATTCTCTATTTCTCGGCTTGTCTTCACCCGTTTCGTCTTGAAATTAAAGCTGGATGATGTTTTTTAATTTTTAGAATTTTTTTTGCATTTATTTTTGAATTTTCTAACTCGGGTCGGGTTCGAACGGATAGGAAGTAAATTTTTTTTGTTCTCTATTTTTCGGCCTGTCCTGACCCGTTTCGTCTTGAAATGAAGCCTGGATGATGTTTTTTAATTTTTATAATTTTTTTTGCATTTATTTTCGAATATTCTAACTCGGGTCTGGTTCGAACGGACTGGAATGAAATTTTTTTTGTTCTTTATTTTTTGGCCTGTCCTGACCCGTTTCAGATTCAAATGAGGCTTGGATGATGTTTTTTAATTTTTAGAATTTTTTTGCTTTTATTTATGTATTTCCTAACTCGGGTTGGGTTCGAACGGATAGGAAGGAAATTTTTTTTCTTCTCTATTTTTCGGCCTGTCCCGACCTGTTTTGTCTTGAACTGAAGCCTGGATGATGTTTTTTAATTTTTAGAATTTTTTTGCATTTCTTTTTGAATTTTCTAACTGGGGTCGGGTTCGAACGGATAGGAAAGAAATTTTTTGTATTCTCTATTTTTCGGCTTTTCTTCACTCGTGTCGTCTTGAAATGAAACCTGGATGATGTTTTTTAATTTTTAGAATTTTTTTTGCATTTAGTTTTGAATTTTCTAACTCGGGTCGGTTTTGAACGGATAGGAATGAAATTTTTTTTGTTCTCTATTTTTCGGCCTGTCCTGACCCGTTTCGTCTTGAAATGAAGCCTGGATGATGTTTTTTAATTTTTAGAATTCTTTTGCATTTATTTTCGAATTTTCTAACTCGGGTCTGGTTGGAACGGATAGGAAGGAAATTCTTTTTGTTCTCCATTTTTCGGCCTGTCCTTACCCGTTTCGTCATGAAATGAAGCCTGGATGACGATTTTTAGTTTTTAAAATTTTTTTGCATTTATTTTTGAATTTTCTAACTGGGGTCGGGTTCGAACGGATAGGAAAGAAATTTTTTTTATTCTCTATTTTTCGGCTTTTCTTCTCCAGTTTCGTCTTGAAATGAAACCTGGATGATGTTTTTTAATTTTTAGAATTTTTTTTGCATTTAGTTTTGAATTTTCTAACTCGGGTCGGTTTCGAACGGATAGGAAGGAAATTCTTTTTGTTCTCTATTTTTCGGCCTGTCCTGACCCGTTTCGTCTTGAAATGAAGCTTGGATGATGTTTTTTAATTTTTAGAATTTTTTTTGCATTTAGTTTTGAATTTTCTAACTCGGGTCGGTTTCGAACGGATAGGAAGGAAATTCTTTTTGTTCTCTATTTTTCGGCCTGTCCTGACCCGTTTCGTCTTGAAATGAAGCTTGGATGATGTTTTTTAATTTTTATAATTTTTTTTGCATTTATTTTCGAATATTCTAACTCGGGTCTGGTTCGAACGGACTGGAATGAAATTTTTTTTGTTCTTTATTTTTTGGCCTGTCCTGACCCGTTTCAGAATCAAATGAGGCTTGGATGATGTTTTTTAATTTTTAGAATTTTTTTGCTTTTATTTATGTATTTCCTAACTCGGGTTGGGTTCGAACGGATAGGAAGGAAATTTTTTTTCTTCTCTATTTTTCGGCCTGTCCCGACCTGTTTTGTCTTGAACTGAAGCCTGGATGATGTTTTTTAATTTTTAGAATTTTTTTGCATTTCTTTTTGAATTTTCTAACTGGGGTCGGGTTCGAACGGATAGGAAAGAAATTTTTTGTATTCTCTATTTTTCGGCTTTTCTTCACTCGTGTCGTCTTGAAATGAAACCTGGATGATGTTTTTTAATTTTTAGAATTTTTTTTGCATTTAGTTTTGAATTTTCTAACTCGGGTCGGTTTTGAACGGATAGGAATGAAATTTTTTTTGTTCTCTCTTTTTCGGCCTGTCCTGACCCGTTTCGTCTTGAAATGAAGCCTGGATGATGTTTTTTAATTTTTAGAATTCTTTTGCATTTATTTTCGAATTTTCTAACTCGAGTCTGGTTTGAACGGATAGGAAGGAAATTCTTTTTGTTCTCCATTTTTCGGCCTGTCCTTACCCGTTTCGTCATGAAATGAAGCCTGGATGACGATTTTTAGTTTTTAAAATTTTTTTGCATTTATTTTTGAATTTTCTAACTGGGGTCGGGTTCGAACGGATAGGAAAGAAATTTTTTTTATTCTCTATTTTTCGGCTTTTCTTCTCCAGTTTCGTCTTGAAATGAAACCTGGATGATGTTTTTTAATTTTTAGAATTTTTTTTGCATTTAGTTTTGAATTTTCTAACTCGGGTCGGTTTCGAACGGATAGGAAGGAAATTCTTTTTGTTCTCTATTTTTCGGCCTGTCCTGACCCGTTTCGTCTTGAAATGAAGCTTGGATGATGTTTTTTAATTTTTAGAATTTTTTGGCATTTATTTTCGAATTTTCTAACTCGGGTCTGGTTCGAACGGATAGGAATGAAATTTTTTTTGTTCTCTATGTTTTGGCCTGTCCTGACCCGTTTCATATTCAAATGAAGCCTGGATGATGTTTTTTAATTTTTAGAATTTTTTTGCTTTTATTTTTGTATTTTCTAACTCGGGTCTGGTTCGAACGGATAGGAAGGAAATTTTTTTTCTTCTCTATTTTTCGGCCTGTTCTAACCTGTTTCGTCTTGAAATGAAGCCTGGATGATGTTTTTTAATTTTTAGAATTTTTTTGCATTTCTTTTTGAATTTTCTAACTGGGGTCGGATTCGAACGGATAGGAAAGAAATTTTTTTTATTCTCTATTTTTCGGCTTGTCTTCACCTGTTTCGTCTTGAAATGAAACCTGGATGAAGTTTTTTAATTTTTAGAATTTTTTATGCATTTAGTTTTGAATTTTCTAACTCGGATCTGTTTCGAATGGATAGGAAGGAAATTGTTTTTGTTCTCTATTTTTTGGCCTGTCCTGACCCGTTTCGTCTTGAAATGAAGCCTGGATGAGGTTTTTTAATTTTTAGAATTTTTTTGCCTTTATTTTTGAATTTTCTAACTCGGGTCGGGTTCGAACGGATAGGAATGAAATTTTTTTTGTTCTCTATTTTTCGGCCTGTCCTGACCCGTTTCATCTTCAAATGAATCCTGGATAATGTTTTTTAATTTTTAGAATTCTTTTGCATTTAGTTTTGAATTTTCTAACTCGGGTCGGGTTCGAACGGATAGGAAGGGAATTCTTTTTGTTCTCTATTTTTCGGCTTGTCCTAACCCGTTTCGTCATGAAATGAAGCCTGGATGATGATTTTTAATTTTTAAAATTTTTTTGCATTTATTTTTGAATTTTCTAACTCGGGTCGGGTTCGAACGGATAGGAAAGAAATTATTTTTGTTCTCTATTTTACGGCCTGTCCTGACCCGTTTCGTCTTGAAATGAAGCTTGGGTGATGTTTTTTAATTTTTAGAATTTTTTAACATTTATTTTTGAATTTTCTAACTCGGGTCGGGTGCGAACGGATAGGAAGGAAATATCTTTTTTTTTCTCTATTTTTCGGCCTGTCGTAATCATTTTCGTCTTGAAATGAAGCATGGATGATGTCTTTTAATTTTTAGAATTTTTTTGTATTTCTTTTTAAATTTTCTAACTGGGTCGAACGGATAAAAAAGAAAATTTTTTTATTCTCTATTTCTCGGCTTGTCTTCACCCGTTTCGTCTTGAAATTAAAGCTGGATGATGTTTTTTAATTTTTAGAATTTTTTTGCTTTTATTTTTGTATTTTCTAACTCGGGACGGGTTCGAACGGATAGGAAGGAAACTTTTTTTGTTCTCTATTTCTCGGCCTGTCCGGACCTGTTTCGTCTTGAAATGAAGCCTGGATGATGTTTTTTAATTTTTAGAATTTTTTTTGCATTTCTTTTTGAATTTTCTAACTGGGGTCGGGTTCGAACGGATAGGAAAGAAATTTTTTTTATTCTCTATTTTTTGGCCAGTCTTCACCCGTTTCGTCTTGAAATGAAGCCTGGATGATGTTTTTTAATTTTTAAAATTTTTTTGCATTTATTTTTGAATTTTCTATCTCGGGTCTGGTTCGAACGGATAGGAAGGAAAGTCTTTTTGATCTCTATTTTTCAGCCTGTCCTGACCCGTTTCGTCATGAAATGAAGCCTGGATGATGATTTTTAATTTTTAGAATTTTTTTACATTTATTTTTGAATTTTCTAACTCGGGTCGGGTTCGAACGGGTGGGAATGAAATATTTTTTTTTTCTCTATTTTTCGGCCTGTCCTGATCCGTTTCGTCTTGAAATGAAGCCTGGATGATGTCTTTTAGTTTTTAGAATTTTTTTGCATTTCTTTTTAAATTTTCTAACTGGGGTCGGGTTCGAACGGATAGGAAAGAAATTTTTTTTATTCTCTATTTTTCGGCTTGTCTTCACCCGTGTCGTCTTTAAATGAAACCTGGATGATGTTTTCTAATTTTTAGAATTTTTTTGCATTTAGTTTTGAATTTTCTAACTCGGGTCGGTTTCGAACAGATAGGGAGGAAATTTTTTTTGTTCTCTATTTTTTGGCCTGTCCTGACCCGTTTCGTCTTGAAATGAAGCCTGGATGATGATTTTTAATTTTTAAAATTTTTTTGCATTTATTTTCGAATTTTCTATCTTGGGTCCGGTTCGAACGGATAGGAAGAAAATTTTTTTTTGTTCTCTATTTTTCGGCCAGTCCTGACCCGTTTCGTCATGAAATGAAGCCTGGATGATAATTTTTAACTTTTAGAATTTTTTTAAATTTATTTTTGAATTGTCTAACTCAGGTCGGGTTCGAACGGATATGAAGGAAATATTTTTTTTTCTCTATTTTTCAGCCTGTCCTGATCCGTTTCATCTTGAAATGAAGCCTGGATGATGTCTTTTAATTTTTAGAATTTTTTTGCATTTCTTTTTAAATTTTCTAACTGGGGTCGGGTTCGAACGGATAGGAAAGAAAATTTTTTTATTCTCTATTTTTCGGCCTGTCTTCAACCGTTTCATCTTGAAATTAAAGCTGGTTGATGTTTTTTAATTTTTTTAATTTTTTTTGCATTTATTTTTGAATTTTCTAACTGGGGTCGGGTTCGAACGGATAGGAAGTAAATTTTTTTTGTTCTCTATTTTTCGGCCTGTCCTGACCCGTTTCGTCTTGAAATGAAGCCTGGATGATGTTATTTAATTTTTAGAATTTTTTTGCATCTATTTCGAATTTTCTAACTCGGGTCTGGTTCGAACGGATAGGAAGGAAATTCTTTTTGTTCTCTATTTTTCGGCCTGTCCTGACCCGTTTCGTCATGAAATGAAGCCTGGATGATGATTTTTAATTTTTAAAATTTTTTTGCATTTATTTTTGAATTTTCTAACTCGGGTCGGGTTCGAACGGATAGGAAGGAAATTATTTTTGTTCTCTATTTTTCGGTCTGTCCTGGCCCGTTTCGTCTTGAAATGAAGCCTGGATGAGGTTTTTTAATTTTTAGAATTTTTTTGCCTTTATTTTTGAATTTTCTAACTCGGGTCGGGTTCGAACGGATAGGAATGAAATTTTTTTTGTTCTCTATTTTTCGGCCTGTCCTGACCCGTTTCATCTTCAAATGAATCCTGGATAATGTTTTTTAATTTTTAGAATTCTTTTGCATTTAGTTTTGAATTTTCTAACTCAGGTCGGGTTCGAACGGATAGGAAGGGAATTCTTTTTGTTCTCTATTTTTCGACTTGTCCTAACCCGTTTCGTCATGAAATGAAGCCTGGATGATGATTTTTAATTTTTAAAATTTTTTTGCATTTATTTTTGAATTTTCTAACTCGGGTCGGGTTCGAACGGATAGGAAAGAAATTATTTTTGTTCTCTATTTTACGGCCTGTCCTGACCCGTTTCGTCTTGAAATGAAGCTTGGGTGATGTTTTTTAATTTTTATAATTTTTTTTGCATTTATTTTCGAATATTCTAACTCGGGTCTGGTTCGAACGGACTGGAATGAAATTTTTTTTGTTCTTTATTTTTTGGCCTGTCCTGACCCGTTTCAGATTCAAATGAGGCTTGGATTATGTTTTTTAATTTTTAGAATTTTTTTGCTTTTATTTATGTATTTCCTAACTCGGGTTGGGTTCGAACGGATAGGAAGGAAATTTTTTTTCTTCTCTATTTTTCGGCCTGTCCCGACCTGTTTTGTCTTGAACTGAAGCCTGGATGATGTTTTTTAATTTTTAGAATTTTTTTGCATTTCTTTTTGAATTTTCTAACTGGGGTCGGGTTCGAACGGATAGGAAAGAAATTTTTTGTATTCTCTATTTTTCGGCTTTTCTTCACTCGTGTCGTCTTGAAATGAAACCTGGATGATGTTTTTTAATTTTTAGAATTTTTTTTGCATTTAGTTTTGAATTTTCTAACTCGGGTCGGTTTTGAACGGATAGGAATGAAATTTTTTTTGTTCTCTATTTTTCGGCCTGTCCTGACCCGTTTCGTCTTGAAATGAAGCCTGGATGATGTTTTTTAATTTTTAGAATTCTTTTGCATTTATTTTCGAATTTTCTAACTCGGGTCTGGTTTGAACGGATAGGAAGGAAATTCTTTTTGTTCTCCATTTTTCGGCCTGTCCTTACCCGTTTCGTCATGAAATGAAGCGTGGATGACGATTTTTAGTTTTTAAAATTTTTTTGCATTTATTTTTGAATTTTCTAACTGGGGTCGGGTTCGAACGGATAGGAAAGAAATTTTTTTTATTCTCTATTTTTCGGCTTTTCTTCTCCAGTTTCGTCTTGAAATGAAACCTGGATGATGTTTTTTAATTTTTAGAATTTTTTTTGCATTTAGTTTTGAATTTTCTAACTCGGGTCGGTTTCGAACGGATAGGAAGGAAATTCTTTTTGTTCTCTATTTTTCGGCCTGTCCTGACCCGTTTCGTCTTGAAATGAAGTTTGGATGATGTTTTTTAATTTTTAGAATTTTTTGGCATTTATTTTCGAATTTTCTAACTCGGGTCTGGTTCGAACGGATAGGAATGAAATTTTTTTTGTTCTCTATGTTTTGGCCTGTCCTGACCCGTTTCATATTCAAATGAAGCCTGGATGATGTTTTTTAATTTTTAGAATTTTTTTGCTTTTATTTTTGTATTTTCTAACTCGGGTCTGGTTCGAACGGATAGGAAGGAAATTTTTTTTCTTCTCTATTTTTCGGCCTGTTCTAACCTGTTTCGTCTTGAAATGAAGCCTGGATGATGTTTTTTAATTTTTAGAATTTTTTTGCATTTCTTTTTGAATTTTCTAACTGGGGTCGGATTCGAACGGATAGGAAAGAAATTTTTTTTATTCTCTATTTTTCGGCTTGTCTTCACCTGTTTCGTCTTGAAATGAAACCTGGATGATGTTTTTTAATTTTTAGAATTTTTTATGCATTTAGTTTTGAATTTTCTAACTCGGATCTGTTTCGAATGGATAGGAAGGAAATTGTTTTTGTTCTCTATTTTTTGGCCTGTCCTGACCCGTTTCGTCTTGAAATGAAGCCTGGATGAGGTTTTTTAATTTTTAGAATTTTTTTGCCTTTATTTTTGAATTTTCTAACTCGGGTCGGGTTCGAACGGATAGGAATGAAATTTTTTTTGTTCTCTATTTTTCGGCCTGTCCTGACCCGTTTCATCTTCAAATGAATCCTGGATAATGTTTTTTAATTTTTAGAATTCTTTTGCATTTAGTTTTGAATTTTCTAACTCGGGTCGGGTTCGAACGGATAGGAAGGGAATTCTTTTTGTTCTCTATTTTTCGGCTTGTCCTAACCCGTTTCGTCATGAAATGAAGCCTGGATGATGATTTTTAATTTTTAAAATTTTTTTGCATTTATTTTTGAATTTTCTAACTCGGGTCGGGTTCGAACGGATAGGAAAGAAATTATTTTTGTTCTCTATTTTACGGCCTGTCCTGACCCGTTTCGTCTTGAAATGAAGCTTGGGTGATGTTTTTTAATTTTTAGAATTTTTTAACATTTATTTTTGAATTTTCTAACTCGGGTCGGGTGCGAACGGATAGGAAGGAAATATCTTTTTTTTTCTCTATTTTTCGGCCTGTCGTAATCATTTTCGTCTTGAAATGAAGCATGGATGATGTCTTTTAATTTTTAGAATTTTTTTGTATTTCTTTTTAAATTTTCTAACTGGGTCGAACGGATAAAAAAGAAAATTTTTTTATTCTCTATTTCTCGGCTTGTCTTCACCCGTTTCGTCTTGAAATTAAAGCTGGATGATGTTTTTTAATTTTTAGAATTTTTTTGCTTTTATTTTTGTATTTTCTAACTCGGGACGGGTTCGAACGGATAGGAAGGAAACTTTTTTTGTTCTCTATTTCTCGGCCTGTCCGGACCTGTTTCGTCTTGAAATGAAGCCTGGATGATGTTTTTTAATTTTTAGAATTTTTTTTGCATTTCTTTTTGAATTTTCTAACTGGGGTCGGGTTCGAACGGATAGGAAAGAAATTTTTTTTATTCTCTATTTTTTGGCCAGTCTTCACCCGTTTCGTCTTGAAATGAAGCCTGGATGATGTTTTTTAATTTTTAAAATTTTTTTGCATTTATTTTTGAATTTTCTATCTCGGGTCTGGTTCGAACGGATAGGAAGGAAAGTCTTTTTGATCTCTATTTTTCGGCCTGTCCTGACCCGTTTCGTCATGAAATGAAGCCTGGATGATGATTTTTAATTTTTAGAATTTTTTTACATTTATTTTTGAATTTTCTAACTCGGGTCGGGTTCGAACGGGTGGGAATGAAATATTTTTTTTTTCTCTATTTTTCGGCCTGTCCTGATCCGTTTCGTCTTGAAATGAAGCCTGGATGATGTCTTTTAGTTTTTAGAATTTTTTTGCATTTCTTTTTAAATTTTCTAACTGGGGTCGGGTTCGAACGGATAGGAAAGAAATTTTTTTTATTCTCTATTTTTCGGCTTGTCTTCACCCGTGTCGTCTTTAAATGAAACCTGGATGATGTTTTCTAATTTTTAGAATTTTTTTGCATTTAGTTTTGAATTTTCTAACTCGGGTCGGTTTCGAACAGATAGGGAGGAAATTTTTTTTGTTCTCTATTTTTTGGCCTGTCCTGACCCGTTTCGTCTTGAAATGAAGCCTGGATGATGATTTTTAATTTTTAAAATTTTTTTGCATTTATTTTCGAATTTTCTATCTTGGGTCCGGTTCGAACGGATAGGAAGAAAATTTTTTTTTGTTCTCTATTTTTCGGCCAGTCCTGACCCGTTTCGTCATGAAATGAAGCCTGGATGATAATTTTTAACTTTTAGAATTTTTTTAAATTTATTTTTGAATTGTCTAACTCAGGTCGGGTTCGAACGGATATGAAGGAAATATTTTTTTTTCTCTATTTTTCAGCCTGTCCTGATCCGTTTCATCTTGAAATGAAGCCTGGATGATGTCTTTTAATTTTTAGAATTTTTTTGCATTTCTTTTTAAATTTTCTAACTGGGGTCGGGTTCGAACGGATAGGAAAGAAAATTTTTTTATTCTCTATTTTTCGGCCTGTCTTCAACCGTTTCATCTTGAAATTAAAGCTGGTTGATGTTTTTTAATTTTTTTAATTTTTTTTGCATTTATTTTTGAATTTTCTAACTGGGGTCGGGTTCGAACGGATAGGAAGTAAATTTTTTTTGTTCTCTATTTTTCGGCCTGTCGTAATCCGTTTCGTCTTGAAATGAAGCATGGATGATGTCTTTTAATTTTTAGAATTTTTTTGTATTTCTTTTTAAATTTTCTAACTGGGTCGAACGGATAAAAAAGAAAATTTTTTTATTCTCTATTTCTCGGCTTGTCTTCACCCGTTTCGTCTTGAAATTAAAGCTGGATGATGTTTTTTAATTTTTAGAATTTTTTTTGCATTTATTTTTGAATTTTCTAACTCGGGTCGGGTTCGAACGGATAGGAAGTAAATTTTTTTTGTTCTCTATTTTTCGGCCTGTCCTGACCCGTTTCGTCTTGAAATGAAGCCTGGATGATGTTTTTTAATTTTTATAATTTTTTTTGCATTTATTTTCGAATATTCTAACTCGGGTCTGGTTCGAACGGACTGGAATGAAATTTTTTTTGTTCTTTATTTTTTGGCCTGTTCTGACCCGTTTCAGATTCAAATGAAGCTTGGATGATGTTTTTTAATTTTTAGAATTTTTTTGCTTTTATTTTTGTATTTCCTAACTCGGGTTGGGTTCGAACGGATAGGAAGGAAATTTTTTTTCTTCTCTATTTTTCGGCCTGTCCCGACCTGTTTCGTCTTGAACTGAAGCCTGGATGATGTTTTTTAATTTTTAGAATTTTTTTGCATTTCTTTTTGAATTTTCTAACTGGGGTCGGGTTCGAACGGATAGGAAAGAAATTTTTTGTATTCTCTATTTTTCGGCTTTTCTTCACCCGTATCGTCTTGAAATGAAACCTGGATGATGTTTTTTAATTTTTAGAATTTTTTTTGCATTTAGTTTTGAATTTTCTAACTCGGGTCGGTTTTGAACGGATAGGAATGAAATTTTTTTTGTTCTCTATTTTTCGGCCTGTCCTGACCCGTTTCGTCTTGAAATGAAGCCTGGATGATGTTTTTTAATTTTTAGAATTCTTTTGCATTTATTTTCGAATTTTCTAACTCGGGTCTGGTTTGAACGGATAGGAAGGAAATTCTTTTTGTTCTCCATTTTTCGGCCTGTCCTTACCCGTTTCGTCATGAAATGAAGCCTGGATGACGATTTTTAATTTTTAAAATTTTTTTGCATTTATTTTTGAATTTTCTAACTGGGGTCGAGTTCGAACGGATAGGAAAGAAATTTTTTTTATTCTCTATTTTTCGGCTTTTCTTCTCCAGTTTCGTCTTGAAATGAAACCTGGATGATGTTTTTTAATTTTTAGAATTTTTTTTTACATTTAGTTTTGAATTTTCTAACTCGGGTCGGTTTCGAACGGATAGGAAGGAAATTTTTTTTGTCCTCTATTTTTCGGCCTGTCCTGGCCCGTTTCGTCTTGAAATGAAGCCTGGATGATGTTTTTTAATTTTTATAATTTTTTTGCATTTATTTTCGAATTTTCTAACTCGGGTCTGTTTCGAACGAATAGGAAAGAAATTCTTTTTGTTCTCTATTTTTCGGCCTGTCCTGACCCGTTTCGTCTTGAAATGAAGCTTGGATGATGTTTTTTAATTTTTAGAATTTTTCGGCATTTATTTTCGAATTTTCTAACTCGGGTCTGGTTCGAACGGATAGGAATGAAATTTTTTTTGTTCTCTATTTTTTGGCCTGACCTGACCAGTTTCATATTCAAATGAAGCCTGGATGATGTTTTTTAATTTTTAGAATTCTTTTGCATTTAGTTTTGAATTTTCTAACTCGGGTCGAGTTCGAACGGATAGGAAGGAAATTATTTTTGTTCTCTATTTTTCGGCTTGTCCCAACCCGTTTCGTCATGAAATGAAGCCTGGATGATGATTTTTAATTTTTAAAATTTTTTTGCATTTATTTTTGAATTTTCTAACTCGGGTCGGGTTCGAACGGATAGGAAAGAAATTATTTTTGTTCTCTATTTTTCGGTCTGTCCTGGCCCGATTCGTCTTGAAATGAAGCCTGGGTGATGTTTTTTAATTTTTAGAATTTTTTTGCATTTATTTTTGAATTTTCTAACTCAGGTCTAGTTCGAACGGATAGGAAGGAAATTACTTTTGTTCTCTATTTTACGGCCTATCCTGACCCGTTTCGTCTTGAAATGAAGCTTGGGTGATGTTTTTTAATTTTTAGAATTTTTTAACATTTATTTTTGAATTTTCTAACTCGGGTCGGGTGCGAACGGATAGGAAGGAAATATTTTTTTTTTCTCTATTTTTCGGCCTGTCCTGATCCGTTTCGTCTCGAAATGAAGCCTGGATGATGTCTTTTAATTTTTAGAATTTTTTTGTATTTCTTTTTAAATTTTCTAACTGGGGTCGGGTTCGAACGGATAAAAAAGAAAATTTTTTTATTCTCTATTTCTCGGCTTGTCTTCACCCGTTTCGTCTTGAAATTAAAGCTGGATGATGTTTTTTAATTTTTAGAATTTTTTTTCCATTTATTTTTGAATTTTCAAACTCGGGTCGGGTTCGAACGGATAGGAAGTAAATTTTTTTTGTTCTCTATTTTTCGGCCTGTCCTGACCCGTTTCGCCTTGAAATGAAGCCTGGACGATGTTTTTTAATTTTTATAATTTTTTTTGCATTTATTTTCGAATATTCTAACTCGGGTCTGGTTCGAACGGACTGGAATGAAATTTTTTTTGTTCTTTATTTTTCAGCCTGTCCTGATCCGTTTCATCTTGAAATGAAGCCTGGATGATGTCTTTTAATTTTTAGAATTTTTTTGCATTTCTTTTTAAATTTTCTAACCGGGGTCGGGTTCGAACGGATAGGAAGGAAATTTTTTTTTTTCTATATTTTTCAGCCTGTCCTGATCCGTTTCATCTTGAAATGAAGCCTGGATGATGTCTTTTAATTTTTAGAATTTTTTTGCATTTCTTTTTAAATTTTCTAACTGGGGTCGGGTTCGAACGGATAGGAAAGAAAATTTTTTTATTCTCTATTTTTCGGCCTGTCTTCAACCGTTTCATCTTGAAATGAAGCCTTGATGATGATTTTTCATTTTTAAAATTTTTTTCATTTATTTTCGAATTTTCTATCTTGGGTCCGGTTCGAACGGATAGGAAGAAAATTTTTTTTTGCTCTCTATTTTTCGGCCAGTCCTGACCTGTTTCGTCATGAAATGAAGCCTGGATGATAATTTTTAACTATTAGAATTTTTTTAAATTTATTTTTGAATTGTCTAACTCAGGTCGGGTTCGAACGGATAGGAAGGAAATATTTTTTTTTCTCTATTTTTCAGCCTGTCCTGATCCGTTTCTTCTTGAAATGAAGCCTGGAAGATGTCTTTTAATTTTTAGAATTTTTTTGCATTTCTTTTTAAATTTTCTAACTGGGGTCGGGTTCGAACGGATAGGAAAGAAAATTTTTTTATTCTCTATTTTTCGGCCTGTCTTCAACCGTTTCATCTTGAAATTAAAGCTGGTTGATGTTTTTTAATTTTTATAATTTTTTTTGCATTTATTTTTGAATTTTCTAACTGGGGTCGGGTTCGAACGGATAGGAAGTAAATTTTTTTTGTTCTCTATTTTTCGGCCTGTCCTGACCCGTTTCGTCTTGAAATGATGCCTGAATGACGTTTTTTAATTTTTAGAATTTTTTTGCATCTATTTCGAATTTTCTAACTCGGGTCTGGTTCGAACGGATAGGAAGGAAATTCTTTTTGTTCTCTATTTTTCGGCCTGTCCTGACCCGTTTCGTCAGGAAATGAAGCCTGGATGATGATTTTTAATTTTTAAAATTTTTTTGCATTTATTTTTGAATTTTCTAACTCGGGTCGGGTTCGAACGGATAGGAAGGAAATTATTTTTGTTCTCTATTTTTCGGTCTGTCCTGGCCCGTTTCGTCTTGAAATGAAGCCTGGATGAGGTTTTTTAATTTTTAGAATTTTTTTGCCTTTATTTTTGAATTTTCTAACTCGGGTCGGGTTCGAACGGATAGGAATGAAATTTTTTTTGTTCTCTATTTTTCGGCCTGTCCTGACCCGTTTCATCTTCAAATGAATCCTGGATAATGTTTTTTAATTTTTAGAATTCTTTTGCATTTAGTTTTGAATTTTCTAACTCGGGTCGGGTTCGAACGGATAAGAAGGAAATTCTTTTTGTTCTCTATTTTTCGGCTTGTCCTAACCCGTTTCGTCATGAAATGAAGCCTGGATGATGATTTTTAATTTTTAAAATTTTTTTGCATTTATTTTTGAATTTTCTAACTCGGGTCGGGTTCGAACGGATAGGAAAGAAATTATTTTTGTTCTCTATTTTACGGCCTGTCCTGACCCGTTTCGTCTTGAAATGAAGCTTGGGTGATGTTTTTTAATTTTTAGAATTTTTTAACATTTATTTTTGAATTTTCTAACTCGGGTCGGGTGCGAACGGATAGGAAGGAAATATTTTTTTTTTCTCTATTTTTCGGCCTGTCGTAATCCGTTTCGTCTTGAAATGAAGCATGGATGATGTCTTTTAATTTTTAGAATTTTTTTGTATTTCTTTTTAAATTTTCTAACTGGGGTCGAACGGATAAAAAAGAAAATTTTTTTATTCTCTATTTCTCGGCTTGTCTTCACCCGTTTCGTCTTGAAATTAAAGCTGGATGATGTTTTTTAATTTTTAGAATTTTTTTTGCATTTATTTTTGAATTTTCAAACTCGGGTCGGGTTCGAACGGATAGGAAGTAAATTTTTTTTGTTCTCTATTTTCGGCCTGTCCTGACCCGTTTCGTCTTGAAATGAAGCCTGGATGATGTTTTTTAATTTTTATAATTTTTTTTGCATTTATTTTCGAATATTCTAACTCGGGTCTGGTTCGAACGGACTGGAATGAAATTTTTTTTGTTCTTTATTTTTTGGCCTGTCCTGACCCGTTTCAGATTCAAATGAAGCTTGGATGATGTTTTTTAATTTTTAGAATTTTTTTGCTTTTATTTTTGTATTTTCTAACTCGGGTTGGGTTCGAACGGATAGGAAGGAAATTTTTTTTCTTCTCTATTTTTCGGCCTGTCCCGACCTGTTTCGTCTTGAACTGAAGCCTGGATGATGTTTTTTAATTTTTAGAATTTTTTTGCATTTCTTTTTGAATTTTCTAACTGGGGTCGGGTTCGAACGGATAGGAAAGAAATTTTTTGTATTCTCTATTTTTCGGCTTTTCTTCACCCGTTTCGTCTTGAAATGAAACCTGGATGATGTTTTTTAATTTTTAGAATTTTTTTTGCATTTAGTTTTGAATTTTCTAACTCGGGTCGGTTTTGAACGGATAGGAAGGAAATTCTTTTTGTTCTCCATTTTTCGGCCTGTCCTTACCCGTTTCGTCATGAAATGAAGCCTGGATGTCGATTTTTAATTTTTAAAATTTTTTTGCATTTATTTTTGAATTTTCTAACTGGGGTCGGGTTCGAACGGATAGGAAAGAAATTTTTTTTATTCTCTATTTTTCGGCTTTTCTTCTCCAGTTTCGTCTTGAAATGAATCGTGGATGATGTTTTTTAATTTTTAGAATTTTTTTTTGCATTTAGTTTTGAATTTTCTAACTTGGGTCGGTTTCGAACGGATAGGAAGGAAATTTTTTTTGTCCTCTATGTTTTGGCCTGTCCTGGCCCGTTTCGTCTTGAAATGAAGCCTGGATGATGTTTTTTAATTTTTAGAATTTTTTTGCATTTATTTTCGAATTTTCTAACTCGGGTCTGTTTCGAACGGATAGGAAGGAAATTCTTTTTGTTCTCTATTTTTCGGCCTGTCCTGACCCGTTTCGTCTTGAAATGAAGCTTGGATGATGTTTTTTAATTTTTAGAATTTTTTTGGCATTTATTTTCGAATTTTCTAACTCGGGTCTGGTTTGAACGGATAGGAATGAAATTTTTTTTGTTCTCTATTTTTTGGCCTGTCCTGACCAGTTTCATATTCAAATGAAGCCTGGATGATGTTTTTTAATTTTTAGAATTTTTTTGCTTTTATTTTTGTATTTTCTAACTCGGGTCCGGTTCGAACGGATAGGAAGGAAATTTTTTTTCCTCTCTATTTTTCGGCCTGTCCTAACCTGTTTCGTCTTGAAATGAAGCCTGGATGATGTTTTTAAATTTTTAGAATTTTTTTGCATTTCTTTTTGAATTTTCTAACTAGGGTCGGATTCGACCGGACAGGAAAGAAATTTTTTTTATTCTCTATTTTTCGGCTTGTCTTCACCTGTTTCGTCTTGAAATGAAACCTGGATGATGTTTTTTAATTTTTAGAATTTTTTATGCATCTAATTTTGAATTTTCTAACTCGGATATGTTTCGAACGGATAGGAAGGAAATTGTTTTTGTTCTCTATTTTTCGGCCTGTCCTGACCCGTTTCGTCTTGAAATGTAGCCTGGATGATGTTTTTTAATTTTTAGAATTTTTTTGCATTTATTTTCGAATTTTCTAACTCGGGTCTGGTTCGAACGGATAGGAAGGAAATTCTTTTTGTTCTCTATTTTTCGGCCTGTCCTGACCCGTTTCGTCATGAAATGAAGCCTGGATGATGATTTTTAATTTTTAAAATTTTTTTGCATTTATTTTTGAATTTTCTAACTCGGGTCGGGTTCGAACGGATAGGAAGGAAATTATTTTTGTTCTCTATTTTTCGGTCTGTCCTGGCCCGTTTCGTCTTGAAATGAAGCCTGGATGATGTTTTTTAATTTTTAGAATTTTTTTGCATTTATTTTTGAATTTTCTAACTCGGGTCGGGTTCGAACAGATATGAATGAAATTTTTTTTGTTCTCTATTTTTCGGCCTGTCCTGACCCGTTTCATCTTCAAATGAATCCTGGATGATGTTTTTTAATTTTTAGAATTCTTTTGCATTTGTTTTGAATTTTCTAACTCGGGTCGGGTTCGAACGGATAGGAAGGAAATTATTTTTGTTCTCTATTTTTCGGTCTGTCCTGGCCCAGTTCGTCTTGAAATGAAGCCTGGATGATGTTTTCTAATTTTTAGAATTTTTTTGCATTTATTTTTGAATTTTCTAACTCGGGTCGGGTTAGAACGGATAGGAATGAAATTTTTTTTGTTCTCTATTTTTCGGCCTGTCCAGACCCGTTTCATCTTCAAATGAATCCTGGATGATGTTTTTTAATTTTTAGAATTCTTTTGCATTTGTTTTGAATTTTCTAACTCGGGTCGGGTTCGTACGGATAGGAAGGAAATTCTTTTTGTTCTCTATTTTTCGGCTTGTCCTAACCCGTTTCGTCATGAAATGAAGCCCAGATGATGGTTTTTAATTTTTAAAATTTTTTTGCATTTATTTTTGAATTTTCTAACTCGGGTCGGGTTCAAACGGATAGGAAAGAAATTATTTTTGTTCTCTATTTTTCGGTCTGTCCTGGCCCGTTTCGTCTTGAAATGAAGCCTGGGTGATGTTTTTTAATTTTTAGAATTTTTTTGCATTTATTTTTGAATTTTCTAACTCAGGTCTGGTTCGAACGGATAGGAAGGAAATTACTTTTGTTCTTTATTGTACGGCCTATCCTGACCCGTTTCGTCTTGAAATGAAGCTTGGGCGATGTTTTTTAATTTTTAGAATTTTTTAACATTTATTTTTGAATTTTCTAACTCGGGTCGGGTGCGAACGGATAGGAAGGAAATATTTTTTTTTTCTCTATTTTTCGGCCTGTCCTGTTCCGTTTCGTCTCGAAATGAAGCTTGGATGATGTCTTTTAATTTTTAGAATTTTTTTGTATTTCTTTTAAAATTTTCTAACTGGGGTCGGGTTCGAACGGATAAAAAAGAAAATTTTTTTATTCTCTATTTCTCGGCTTGTCTTCACCCGTTTCGTCTTGAAATTAAAGCTGGATGATGTTTTTTAATTTTTAGAATTGTTTTTGCATTTATTTTTGAATTTTCAAACTCGGGTCGGGTTCGTACGGATAGGAAGTAAATTTTTTTTGTTCTCTATTTTTCGGCCTGTCCTGACCCGTTTCGTCTTGAAATGAAGCCTGGATGATGTTTTTTAATTTTTATAATTTTTTTTGCATTTATTTTCGAATATTCTAACTCGGGTCTGGTTCGAACGGACTGGAATGAAATTTTTTTTGTTCTCTATTTTTTGGCCTGTCCTGACCCGTTTCATATTCAAATGAAGCTTGGATGATGTTTTTTAATTTTTAGAATTTTTTTGCTTTTATTTTTGTATTTTCTAACTCGGGACGGGTTCGAACGGATAGGAAGGAAATTTTTTTTGTTCTCTATTTCTCGGCCTGTCCGGACCTGTTTCGTCTTGAAATGAAGCCTGGATGATGTTTTTTAATTTTTAGAATTTTTTTTGCATTTCTTTTTTAATTTTCTAACTGGGGTCGGGTTCGAACTGATAGGAAAGAAATTTTTTTTATTCTCTATTTTTCGGCCAGTTTTCACCCGTTTCGTCTTGAAATGAAGCCTGGATGATGTTTTTTAATTTTTAGAATTTTTTTGCATTTCTTTTTAAATTTTCTAACTGGGGTCGGGTTCGAACGGATAGGAAAGAAATTTTTTTTATTCTCTATTTTTCGGTTCACCTTCACCCGTTTCATCTCGAAATTAAAGCTGGATGATGTTTTTTAATTTTTCTAATTTTTTTTGCATTTATTTTTGAATTTTCTAACAGGGGTCGGGTTCGACCGGATAGGAAGTAAATTTTTTTTGTTCTCTATTTTTCGGTCTGTCCTGGCCCATTTCGTCTTGAAATGAAGCCTGGATGATGTTTTTTAATTTTTAGAATTTTTTTGCATTTATTTTTGAATTTTCTAACTCGGGTCGGGTTCGAACGGATAGGAATGAAATTTTTTTTGTTCTCTATTTTTCGGCCTGTCCAGACCCGTTTCATCTTCAAATGAATCCTGGATGATGTTTTTTAATTTTTAGAATTCTTTTGCATTTGTTTTGAATTTTCTAACTCGGGTCGGGTTCGAACGGATAGGAAGGAAATTCTTTTTGTTCTCTATTTTTCGGCTTGTCCTAACCCATTTCGTCATGAAATGAAACCTAGATGATCGTTTTTAATTTTTAAAATTTTTTTGCATTTATTTTTGAATTTTCTATCTCGGGTCGGGTTCGAACGGATAGGAAAGAAATTATTTTTGTTCTCTATTTTTCGGTCTGTCCTGGCCCGTTTCGTCTTGAAATGAAGCCTGGGTGATGTTTTTTAATTTTTAGAATTTTTTTGCATTTATTTTTGAATTTTCTAACTCAGGTCTGGTTCGAACGGATAGGAAGGAAATTACTTTTGTTCTCTATTTTACGGCCTATCCTGACCCGTTTCGTCTTGAAATGAAGCTTGGGTGATGTTTTTTAATTTTTAGAATTTTTTAACATTTATTTTTGAATTTTCTAACTCGGGTCGGGTGCGAACGGATAGGAAGGAAATATTTTTTTTTTCTCTATTTTTCGGCCTGTCCTGTTCCGTTTCGTCTCGAAATGAAGCCTGGATGATGTCTTTTAATTTTTAGAATTTTTTTGTATTTCTTTTTAAATTTTCTAACTGGGGTCGGGTTCGAACGGATAAAAAAGAAAATTTTTTTATTCTCTATTTCTCGGCTTGTCTTCACCCGTTTCGTCTTGAAATTAAAGCTGGATGATGTTTTTTAATTTTTAGAATTGTTTTTGCATTTATTTTTGAATTTTCAAACTCGGGTCGGGTTCGAACGGATAGGAAGTAAATTTTTTTTGTTCTCTATTTTTCGGCCTGTCCTGACCCGTTTCGTCTTGAAATGAAGCCTGGATGATGTTTTTTAATTTTTATAATTTTTTTTGAATTTATTTTCGAATATTCTAACTCGGGTCTGGTTCGAACGGACTGGAATGAAATTTTTTTTGTTCTCTATTTTCTGGCCTGTCCTGACCCGTTTCATATTCAAATGAAGCTTGGATGATGTTTTTTAATTTTTAGAATTTTTTTGCTTTTATTTTTGTATTTTCTAACTCGGGACAGGTTCGAACGGATAGGAAGGAAATTTTTTTTGTGCTCTATTTCTCGGCCTGTCCGGACCTGTTTCGTCTTGAAATGTAGCCTGGATGATGTTTTTTAATTTTTAGAATTTTTTTTGCATTTCTTTTTTAATTTTCTAACTGGGGTCGGGTTCGAACGGATAGGAAAGACATTTTTTTTATTCTCTATTTTTCGGTTCACCTTCACCCGTTTCATCTCGAAATTAAAGCTGGATGATGTTTTTTAATTTTTCTAATTTTTTTTGCATTTATTTTTGAATTTTCTAACAGGGGTCGGGTTCGACCGGATAGGAAGTAAATTTTTTTTGTTCTCTATTTTTCAGTCTGTCCTGGCCCATTTCGTCTTGAAATGAAGCCTGGATGATGTTTTTTAATTTTTAGAATTTTTTTGCATTTATTTTTGAATTTTCTAACTCGGGTCGGGTTCGAACGGATAGGAATGAAATTTTTTTTGTTCTCTATTTTTCGGCCTGTCCTGACCCGTTTCATCTTCAAATGAATCCTGGATGATGTTTTTTAATTTTTAGAATTCTTTTGCATTTGTTTTGAATTTTCTAACTCGGGTCGGGTTCGAACGGATAGGAAAGAAATTTTTTTTATTCTCTATTTTTCGGCCAGTTTTCACCCGTTTCGTCTTGAAATGAAGCCTGGATGATGTTTTTTAATTTTTAGAATTTTTTTGCATTTCTTTTTAAATTTTCTAAATGGGGTCGGGTTCGAACGGATAGGAAAGAAATTTTTTTTATTCTCTATTTTTCGGTTCACCTTCACCCGTTTCATCTCAAAATTAAAGCTGGATGATGTTTTTTAATTTTTCTAATTTTTTTTGCATTTATTTTTGAATTTTCTAACAGGGGTCGGGTTCGACCGGACAGGAAGTAAATTTTTTTTGTTCTCTATTTTTCGGTCTGTCCTGGCCCATTTCGTCTTGAAATGAAGCCTGGATGATGTTTTTTAATTTTTAGAATTTTTTTGCATTTATTTTTGAATTTTCTAACTCGGGTCGGGTTCGAACGTATAGGAATGAAATTTTTTTTGTTCTCTATTTTTCGGCCTGTCCTGACCCGTTTCATCTTCAAATGAATCCTGGATGATGTTTTTTAATTTTTAGAATTCTTTTGCATTTGTTTTGAATTTTCTAACTCGGGTCGGGTTCGAACGGATAGGAAGGAAATTATTTTTGTTCTCTATTTTTCGGTCTGTCGTGGCCCATTTCGTCTTGAAATGAAGCCTGGATGATGTTTTTTAATTTTTGAATTTTTTTGCATTTATTTTTGAATTTTGTAACTCGGGTCGGGTTAGAACGGATAGGAATGAAATTTTTTTTGTTCTCTATTTTTCGGCCTGTCCTGACCCGTTTCATCTTCAAATGAATCCTGGATGATGTTTTTTAATTTTTAGAATTCTTTTGCATTTAGTTTTGAATTTTCTAACTAGGGTCGAGTTCGAACGGATAGGAAGGAAATTATTTTTGTTCTCTATTTTTCGGCTTGTCCTAACCCGTTTCGTCTTGAAATGAAGCCTGGATGATGATTTTTAATTTTTAAAATTTTTTTGCATTTATTTTTGAATTTTCTAACTCGGGTCGGGTTCGAACGGATAGGAAAGAAATTATTTTTGTTCTCTATTTTTCGGTCTGTCCTGGCCCGATTCGTCTTGAAATGAAGCCTGGGTGATGTTTTTTAATTTTTAGAATTTTTTTGCATTTATTTTTGAATTTTCTAACTCAGGTCTAGTTCGAACGGATAGGAAGGAAATTACTTTTGTTCTCTATTTTACGGCCTATCCTGACCCGTTTCGTCTTGAAATGAAGCTTGGGTGATGTTTTTTAATTTTTAGAATTTTTTAACATTTATTTTTGAATTTTCTAACTCGGGTCGGGTGCGAACGGATAGGAAGGAAATATTTTTTTTTTTTCTCTATTTTTCGGCCTGTCCTGTTCCGTTTCGTCTCGAAATGAAGCCTGGATGATGTCCTTTAATTTTTAGAATTTTTTTGAATTTCTTTTTAAATTTTCTAACTGGGGTCGGGTTCGAACGGATAAAAAAGAAAATTTTTTTATTCTCTATTTCTCGGCTTGTCTTCACCCGTTTCGTCTTGAAATTCAAGCTGGATGATGTTTTTTAATTTTTAGAATTGTTTTTGCATTTATTTTTGAATTTTCAAATTCGGGTCGGGTTCGAACGGATAGGAAGTAAATTTTTTTTGTTCTCTATTTTTCGGCCTGTCCTGACCCGTTTCGTCTTGAAATGAAGCCTGGATGATGTTTTTTAATTTTTATAATTTTTTTTGCATTTATTTTCGAATATTCTAACTCGGGTCTGGTTCGAACGGACTGGAATGAAATTTTTTTTGTTCTCTATTTTTTGGCCTGTCCTGACCCGTTTCATATTCAAATGAAGCTTGGATGATGTTTTTTAATTTTTAGAATTTTTTTGCTTTTATTTTTGTATTTTCTAACTCGGGACGGGTTCGAACGGATAGGAAGGAAATTTTTTTTGTTCTCTATTTCTCGGCCTGTCCGGACCTGTTTCGTCTTGAAATGAAGCCTGGATGATGTTTTTTAATTTTTAGAATTTTTTTTGCATTTCTTTTTTAATTTTCTAACTGGGGTCGGGTTCGAACGGATAGGAAAGAAATTTTTTTTATTCTCTATTTTTCGGCCAGTCTTCACCCGTTTCGTCTTGAAATGAAGCCTGGATGATGTTTTTTAATTTTTAAAATTTTTTTGCATTTATTTTCGAATTTTCTATCTCGGGTCTGGTTCGAACGGATAGGAAGGAAATTTTTTTTGTTCTCTATTTTTCGGCCTGTCCTGACCCGTTTCGTCATGAAATGAAGCCTGGATGATGATTTTTAACTTTTAGAATTTTTTTACATTTATTTTTGAACTTTCTAACTCGGGTCGGGTTCGAACGGGTAGGAATGAAATATTTTTTTGTTCTCTATTTTTCGGCCTGTCCTGATCTGTTTCGTCTTGAAATGAAGCCTGGATGATGTCTTTTAATTTTTAGAATTTTTTTGCATTTCTTTTTAAATTTTCTAACTGGGGTCGGGTTCGAACGGATAGGAAAGAAATTTTTTTTATTCTCTATTTTTCTGTTTGTCTTCACACGTTTCGTCTTTAAATGAAACCTGGATGATGTTTTCTAATTTTTAGAATTTTTTTGCATTTAGTTTTGAATTTTCTAACCCGGGTCGGTTTCGAACGGATAGGGAGGAAATTTTTTTTGTTCTCTATTTTTCGGCCTGTCCTGACCCGTTTCGTCTTGAATTGAAGCCTGGACGATGTTTTTTAATTTTTAAAATTTTTTTGCATTTATTTTCGAATTTTCTATCTCGGGTCCGGTTCGAACGGATAGGAAGAAAATTTTTTTTTGTTCTCTATTTTTCGGCCAGTCCTGACCCGTTTCGTCATGAAATGAAGCTTGGATGATGATTTTTAACTTTTAGAATTTTTTTAAATTTATTTTTGAATTGTCTAACTCGGGTCGGGTTCGAACGGATAGGAAGGAAATATTTTTTTTTCTCTATTTTTCTGCCTGTCCTGATCCGTTTCGTCTTGAAATGAAACCTGGATGATGTCTTTTAATTTTTAGAATTTTTTTGCATTTCTTTTTAAATTTTCTAACTGGGGTCGGGTTCGAACGGATAGGAAAGAAAATTTTTTTATTCTCTATTTTTCGGTTCACCTTCACCCATTTCATCTCGAAATTAAAGCTGGATGATGTTTTTTAATTTTTCTAATTTTTTTTGCATTTATTTTTGAATTTTCTAACAGGGGTCGGGTTCGACCGGATAGGAAGTAAATTTTTTTTGTTCTCTATTTTTCGGTCTGTCCTGGCCCATTTCGTCTTGAAATGAAGCCTGGATGATGTTTTTTAGTTTTTAGAATTTTTTTGCATTTATTTTTGAATTTTCTAACTCGGGTCGGGTTCGAACGGATAGGAATGAAATTTTTTTTGTTCTCTATTTTTCGCCCTGTCCTGACCCGTTTCATCTTCAAATGAATCCTGGATGATGTTTTTTAATTTTTAGAATTCTTTTGCATTTGTTTTGAATTTTCTAACTCGGGTCGGGTTCGAACGGATAGGAAGGAAATTCTTTTTGTTATCTATTTTTCGGCTTGTCCTAACCCGTTTCGTCATGAAATGAAGCCTCGATGATGGTTTTTAATTTTTAAAATTTTTTTGCATTTATTTTTGAATTTTCTAACTCGGGTCGGGTTCGAACGGATAGGAAAGAAATTATTTTTGTTCTCTATTTTTCGGACTGTCCTGGCCCGTTTCGTCTTGAAATGAAGCCTGGGTGATGTTTTTTTAATTTTTAGAATTTTTTTGCATTTATTTTTGAATTTTCTAACTCAGGTCTGATTCGAACGGATAGGAAGGAAATTACTTTTGTTCTCTATTTTACGGCCTATCCTGACCCGTTTCGTCTTGAAATGAAGCTTGGGTGATGTTTTTTAATTTTTAGAATTTTTTAACATTTATTTTTGAATATTCTAACTCGGGTCGGGTACGAACGGATAGGAAGGAAATATTTTTTTTTTCTCTATTTTTCGGCCTGTCCTGTTCCGTTTCGTCTCGAAATGAAGCCTGGATGATGTCTTTTAATTTTTAGAATTTTTTTGTATTTCTTTTTAAATTTTCTAACTGGGGTCGGGTTCGAACGGATAAAAAAGAAAATTTTTTTATTCTCTATTTCTCGGCTTGTCTTCACCCGTTTCGTCTTGAAATTAAAACTGGATGATGTTTTTTAATTTTTAGAATTGTTTTTGCATTTATTTTTGAATTTTCAAACTCGGGTCGGGTTCGAACGGATAGGAAGTAAATTTTTTTTGTTCTCTATTTTTCGGCCTTTCCTAACCCGTTTCGTCTTGAAATGAAGCCTGGATGATGTTTTTTAATTTTTATAATTTTTTTTGCATTTATTTTCGAATATTCTAACTCGGGTCTGGTTCGAACGGACTGGAATGAAATTTTTTTTGTTCTCTATTTTTTGGCCTGTCCTGACCCGTTTCATATTCAAATGAAGCTTGGATGATGTTTTTTAATTTTTAGAATTTTTTTGCTTTTATTTTTGTATTTTCTAACTCGGGACGGGTTCGAACGGATAGGAAGGAAATTTTTTTTGTTCTCTATTTCTCGGCCTGTCCGGACCTGTTTCGTCTAGAAATGAAGCCTGGATGATGTTTTTTAATTTTTAAAATTTTTTTTGCATTTCTTTTTTAATTTTCTAACTGGGGTCGGGTTCGAACGGATAGGAAAGAAATTTTTTTTATTCTCTATTTTTCGGCCAGTCTTCACCCGTTTCGTCTTGAAATGAAGCCTGGATGATGTTTTTTAATTTTTAAAATTTTTTTGCATTTATTTTCGAATTTTCTATCTCGGGTCTGGTTCGAACGGATAGGAAGGAAATTCTTTTTGTTCTCTATTTTTCGGCCTGTCCTGACCCGTTTCGTCATGAAATGAAGTCTGGATGATGATTTTTAACTTTTAGAATTTTTTTACATTTATTTTTGAATTTTCTAACTCGGGTCGGGTTCGAACGGATAGGAATGAAATTTTTTTTGTTCTCTATTTTTCGGCCTGTCCTGACCCGTTTCATCTTCAAATGAATCCTGGATGATGTTTTTTAATTTTTAGAATTCTTTTGAATTTGTTTTGAATTTTCTAACTCGAGTCGGGTTCGAACGGATAGGAAGGAAATTATTTTTGTTCTCTATTTTTCGGCTTGTCCTAACCCGTTTCGTCATGAAATGAAGCCTAGATGATGGTTTTTAATTTTTAAAATTTTTTTGCATTTATTTTTGAATTTTCTAACTCGGGTCGGGTTCGAACGGATAGGAAAGAAATTATTTTTGTTCTCTATTTTTCGGTCTGTCCTGGCCCGTTTCGTCTTGAAATGAAGCCTGGGTGATGTTTTTTAATTTTTAGAATTTTTTTGCATTTATTTTTGAATTTTCTAACTCAGGTCTGGTTCGAACGGATAGGAAGGAAATTACTTTTGTTCTCTATTTTACGGCCTATCCTGACCCGTTTCGTCTTGAAATGAAGCTTGGGTGATGTTTTTTAATTTTTAGAATTTTTTAACATTTATTTTTGAATTTTCTAACTCGGGTCGTGTGCGAACGGATAGGAAGGAAATATTTTTTTTTTCTCTATTTTTCGGCCTGTCCTGTTCCGTTTCGTCTCGAAATGAAGCCTGGATGATGTCTTTTAATTTTTAGAATTTTTTTGTATTTCTTTTTAAATTTTCTAACTGGGGTCGGGTTCGAACGGATAAAAAAGAAAATTTTTTTATTCTCTATTTCTCGGCTTGTCTTCACCCGTTTCGTCTTGAAATTAAAGCTGGATGATGTTTTTTAATTTTTAGAATTGTTTTTGCATTTATTTTTGAATTTTCAAACTCGGGTCGGGTTCGAACGGATAGGAAGTAAATTTTTTTTGTTCTCTATTTTTCGGCCTGTCCTGACCCGTTTCGTCTTGAAATGAAGCCTGGATGATGTTTTTTAATTTTTATAATTTTTTTTGCATTTATTTTCGAATATTCTAACTCGGGTCTGGTTCGAACGGACTGGAATGAAATTTTTTTTGTTCTCTATTTTTTGGCCTGTCCTGACCCGTTTCACATTCAAATGAAGCTTGGATGATGTTTTTTAATTTTTAGAATTTTTTTGCTTTTATTTTTGTATTTTCTAACTCGGGACGGGTTCGAACGGATAGGAAGGAAATTTTTTTTGTTCTCTATTTCTCGGCCTGTCCGGACCTGTTTCGTCTGGAAATGAAGCCTGGATGATGTTTTTTAATTTTTAGAATTTTTTTTGCATTTCTTTTTTAATTTTCTAACTGGGGTTGGTTTCGAACGGATAGGAAAGAAATTTTTTTTATTCTCTATTTTTCGGCCAGTTTTCACCCGTTTCGTCTTGAAATGAAGCCTGGATGATGTTTTTTAATTTTTAAAATTTTTTTGCGTTTATTTTCGAATTTTCTATCTCGGGTCTGGTTCGAACGGATAGGAAGGAAATTCTTTTTGTTCTCTATTTTTCGGCCTGTCCTGACCCGTTTCGTCATGAAATGAAGCCTGGATGATGATTTTTAACTTTTAGAATTTTTTTACATTTATTTTTGAATTTTCTAACTCGGGTCGAGTTCGAACGGGTAGGAATGAAATATTTTTTTGTTCTCTATTTTTCGGCCTGTCCTGATCCGTTTCGTCTTGAAATGAAGCCTGGATGATGTCTTTTAATTTTTAAAATTTTTTTGCATTTCTTTTTAAATTTTCTAACTGGGGTCGGGTTCGAACGGATAGGAAAGAAATTTTTTTTATTCTCTATTTTTCGGTTTGTCTTCACCCGTTTCGTCTTTAAATGAAACCTGGATGATGTTTTCTAATTTTTAGAATTTTTTTGCATTTAGTTTTGAATTTTCTAACCCGGGTCGGTTTCGAACGGATAGGGAGGAAATTTTTTTTGTTCTCTATTTTTCGGCCTGTCTTGACCCGTTTCGTCTTGAAATGAAGCCTGGACGATGTTTTTTAATTTTTAAAATTTTTTTGCATTTATTTTCGAATTTTCTATCTCGGGTCCGGTTCGAACGGATAGGAAGAAAATTTTTTTTTGTTCTCTATTTTTCGGCCAGTCCTGACCCGTTTCGTCATGAAATGAAGCCTGGATGATGATTTTTAACTTTTAGAATTTTTTTAAATTTATTTTTGAATTGTCTAACTCGGGTCGGGTTCGAACGGATAGGAAGGAAATTTTTTTTTTTCTCTATTTCTGCCTGTCCTGATCCGTTTCGACTTGAAATGAAACCTGGATGATGTCTTTTAATTTTTAGAATTTTTTTGCATTTCTTTTTTAATTTTCTAACTGGGGTCGGGTTCGAACGGATAGGAAAGAAAATTTTTTTATTCTCTATTTTTCGGTTCACCTTCACCCGTTTCATCTCGAAATTAAAGCTGGATGATGTTTTTTAATTTTTCTAATTTTTTTTGCATTTATTTTTGAATTTTCTAACAGGGGTCGGGTTCGAACGGATAGGAAGTAAATTTTTTTTGTTCTCTATTTTTCGGTCTGTCCTGGCCCATTTCGTCTTGAAATGAAGCCTGGATGATGTTTTTTAATTTTTAAAATTTTTTTGCATTTATTTTTGAATTTTCTAACTCGGGTCGGGTTCGAACGGATATGAATGAAATTTTTTTTGTTCTCTATTTTTCGGCCTGTCTTGACCCGTTTCATCTTCAAATGAATCCTGGATGATGTTTTTTAATTTTTAGAATTCTTTTGCATTTGTTTTGAATTTTCTAACTCGGGTCGGGTTCGAACGGATAGGAAGGAAATTATTTTTGTTCTCTATTTTTCGGTCTGTCCTGGCCCAGTTCGTCTTGAAATGAAGCCTGGATGATGTTTTTTAATTTTTAGAATTTTTTTGCATTTATTTTTGAATTTTCTAACTCGGGTCGGGTTCGAACGGATAGGAATGAAATTTTTTTTGTTCTCTATTTTTCGGCCTGTCCTAACCCGTTTCATCTTCAAATGAATCCTGGATGATGTTTTTTAATTTTTAGAATTCTTTTGCATTTGTTTTGAATTTTCTAACTCGGGTCGGGTTCGTACGGATAGGAAGGAAATTCTTTTTGTTCTCTATTTTTCGGCTTGTCCTAACCCGTTTCGTCATGAAATGAAGCCCAGATGATGGTTTTTAATTTTTCAAATTTTTTTGCATTTATTTTTGAATTTTCTAACTCGGGTCGGGTTCAAACGGATAGGAAAGAAATTATTTTTGTTCTCTATTTTTCGGTCTGTCCTGGCCCGTTTCGTCTTGAAATGAAGCCTGGGTGATGTTTTTTAATTTTTAGAATTTTTTTGCATTTATTTTTGAATTTTCTAACTCAGGTCTGGTTCGAACGGATAGGAAGGAAATTACTTTTGTTCTCTATTTTACGGCCTATCCTGACCCGTTTCGTCTTGAAATGAAGCTTGGGCGATGTTTTTTAATTTTTAGAATTTTTTAACATTTATTTTTGAATTTTCTAACTCGGGTCGGGTGCGAACGGATAGGAAGGAAATATTTTTTTTTTCTCTATTTTTCGGCCTGTCCTGTTCCGTTTCGTCTCGAAATGAAGCTTGGATGATGTCTTTTAATTTTTAGAATTTTTTTGTACTTCTTTTAAAATTTTCTAACTGGGGTCGGGTTCGAACGGATAAAAAAGAAAATTTTTTTATTCTCTATTTCTCGGCTTGTCTTCACCCGTTTCGTCTTGAAATTAAAGCTGGATGATGTTTTTTAATTTTTAGAATTGTTTTTGCATTTATTTTTGAATTTTCAAACTCGGGTCGGGTTCGAACGGATAGGAAGTAAATTTTTTTTGTTCTCTATTTTTCGGCCTGTCCTGACCCGTTTCGTCTTGAAATGAAGCCTGGATGATGTTTTTTAATTTTTATAATTTTTTTTGCATTTATTTTCGAATATTCTAACTCGGGTCTGGTTCGAACGGACTGGAATGAAATTTTTTTTGTTCTCTATTTTTTGGCCTGTCCTGACCCGTTTCATATTCAAATGAAGCTTGGATGATGTTTTTTAATTTTTAGAATTTTTTTGCTTTTATTTTTGTATTTTCTAACTCGGGACGGGTTCGAACGGATAGGAAGGAAATTTTTTTTGTTCTCTATTTCTCGGCCTGTCCGGACCTGTTTCGTCTTGAAATGAAGCCTGGATGATGTTTTTTAATTTTTAGAATTTTTTTTGCATTTCTTTTTTAATTTTCTAACTGGGGTCGGGTTCGAACGGATAGGAAAGAAATTTTTTTTATTCTCTATTTTTCGGCCAGTTTTCACCCGTTTCGTCTTGAAATGAAGCCTGGATGATGTTTTTTAATTTTTATAATTTTTTTTGCATTTATTTTCGAATATTCTAACTCGGGTCTGGTTCGAACGGACTGGAATGAAATTTTTTTTGTTCTCTATTTTTTGGCCTGTCCTGACCCGTTTCATATTCAAATGAAGCTTGGATGATGTTTTTTAATTTTTAGAATTTTTTTGCTTTTATTTTTGTATTTTCTAACTCGGGACGGGTTCGAACGGATAGGAAGGAAATTTTTTTTGTTCTCTATTTCTCGGCCTGTCCGGACCTGTTTCGTCTTGAAATGAAGCCTGGATGATGTTTTTTAATTTTTAGAATTTTTTTTGCATTTCTTTTTTAATTTTCTAACTGGGGTCGGGTTCGAACGGATAGGAAAGACATTTTTTTTATTCTCTATTTTTCGGTTCACCTTCACCCGTTTCATCTCGAAATTAAAGCTGGATGATGTTTTTTAATTTTTCTAATTTTTTTTGCATTTATTTTTGAATTTTCTAACAGGGGTCGGGTTCGACCGGATAGGAAGTAAATTTTTTTTGTTCTCTATTTTTCAGTCTGTCCTGGCCCATTTCGTCTTGAAATGAAGCCTGGATGATGTTTTTTAATTTTTAGAATTTTTTTGCATTTATTTTTGAATTTTCTAACTCGGGTCGGGTTCGAACGGATAGGAATGAAATTTTTTTTGTTCTCTATTTTTCGGCCTGTCCTGACCCGTTTCATCTTCAAATGAATCCTGGATGATGTTTTTTAATTTTTAGAATTCTTTTGCATTTGTTTTGAATTTTCTAACTCGGGTCGGGTTCGAACGGATAGGAAAGAAATTTTTTTTATTCTCTATTTTTCGGCCAGTTTTCACCCGTTTCGTCTTGAAATGAAGCCTGGATGATGTTTTTTAATTTTTAGAATTTTTTTGCATTTCTTTTTAAATTTTCTAACTGGGGTCGGGTTCGAACGGATAGGAAAGAAATTTTTTTTATTCTCTATTTTTCGGTTCACCTTCACCCGTTTCATCTCGAAATTAAAGCTGGATGATGTTTTTTAATTTTTCTAATTTTTTTTGCATTTATTTTTGAATTTTCTAACAGGGGTCGGGTTCGACCGGACAGGAAGTAAATTTTTTTTGTTCTCTATTTTTCTGTCTGTCCTGGCCCATTTCGTCTTGAAATGAAGCCTGGATGATGTTTTTTAATTTTTAGAATTTTTTTGCATTTATTTTTGAATTTTCTAACTTGGGTAGGGTTCGAACGGATAGGAATGAAATTTTTTTTGTTCTCTATTTTTCGGCCTGTCCTGACCCGTTTCATCTTCAAATGAATCCTGGATGATGTTTTTTAATTTTTAGAATTCTTTTGCATTTGTTTTGAATTTTCTAACTCGGGTCGGGTTCGAACGGATAGGAAGGAAATTATTTTTGTTCTCTATTTTTCGGTCTGTCGTGGCCCATTTCGTCTTGAAATGAAGCCTGGATGATGTTTTTTAATTTTTAGAATTTTTTTGCATTTATTTTTGAATTTTCTAACTCGGGTCGGGTTCGAACGGATAGGAATGAAATTTTTTTTGTTCTCTATTTTTCGGCCTGTCCTGACCCGTTTCATCTTCAAATGAATCCTGGATGATGTTTTTTAATTTTTAGAATTCTTTTGCATTTAGTTTTGAATTTTCTAACTAGGGTCGAGTTCGAACGGATAGGAAGGAAATTATTTTTGTTCTCTATTTTTCGGCTTGTCCTAACCCGTTTCGTCTTGAAATGAAGCCTGGATGATGATTTTTAATTTTTAAAATTTTTTTGCATTTATTTTTGAATTTTCTAACTCGGGTCGGGTTCGAACGGATAGGAAAGAAATTATTTTTGTTCTCTATTTTTCGATCTGTCCTGGCCCGATTCGTCTTGAAATGAAGCCTGGGTGATGTTTTTTTATTTTTAGAATTTTTTTGCATTTATTTTTGAATTTTCTAACTCAGGTCTAGTTCGAACGGATAGGAAGGAAATTACTTTTGTTCTCTATTTTACGGCCTATCCTGACCCGTTTCATCTTGAAATGAAGCTTGGGTGATGTTTTTTAATTTTTAGAATTTTTTAACATTTATTTTTGAATTTTCTAACTCGGGTCGGGTGCGAACGGATAGGAAGGAAATATTTTTTTTTTCTCTATTTTTCGGCCTGTCCTGTTCCGTTTCGTCTCGAAATGAAGCCTGGATGATGTCCTTTAATTTTTAGAATTTTTTTGTATTTCTTTTTAAATTTTCTAACTGGGGTCGGGTTCGAACGGATAAAAAAGAAAATTTTTTTATTCTCTATTTCTCGTCTTGTCTTCACCCGTTTCGTCTTGAAATTAAAGCTGGATGATGTTTTTTAATTTTTAGAATTGTTTTTGCATTTATTTTTGAATTTTCAAACTCGGGTCGGGTTCGAACGGATAGGAAGTAAATTTTTTTTGTTCTCTATTTTTCGGCCTGTCCTGACCCGTTTCGTCTTGAAATGAAGCCTGGATGATGTTTTTTAATTTTTATAATTTTTTTTGCATTTATTTTCGAATATTCTAACTCGGGTCTGGTTCGAACGGACTGGAATGAAATTTTTTTTGTTCTCTATTTTTTGGCCTGTCCTGACCCGTTTCATATTCAAATGAAGCTTGGATGATGTTTTTTAATTTTTAGAATTTTTTTGCTTTTATTTTTGTATTTTCTAACTCGGGACGGGTTCGAACGGATAGGAAGGAAATTTTTTTTGTTCTCTATTTCTCGGCCTGTCCGGACCTGTTTCGTCTTGAAATGAAGCCTGGATGATGTTTTTTAATTTTTAGAATTTTTTTTGCATTTATTTTTTAATTTTCTAACTGGGGTCGGGTTCGAACGGATAGGAAAGAAATTTTTTTTATTCTCTATTTTTCGGCCAGTCTTCACCCGTTTCGTCTTGAAATGAAGCCTGGATGATGTTTTTTAATTTTTAAAATTTTTTTGCATTTATTTTCGAATTTTCTATCTCGGGTCTGGTTCGAACGGATAGGAAGGAAATTTTTTTTGTTCTCTATTTTTCGGCCTGTCCTGACCCGTTTCGTCATGAAATGAAGCCTGGATGATGATTTTTTACTTTTAGAATTTTTTTACATTTATTTTTGAACTTTCTAACTCGGGTCGGGTTCGAACGCGTAGGAATGAAATATTTTTTTGTTCTCTATTTTTCGGCCTGTCCTGATCTGTTTCGTCTTGAAATGAAGCCTGGATGATGTCTTTTAATTTTTAGAATTTTTTTGCATTTCTTTTTAAATTTTCTAACTGGGGTCGGGTTCGAACGGATAGGAAAGAAATTTTTTTTATTCTCTATTTTTCTGTTTGTCTTCACACGTTTCGTCCTTAAATGAAACCTGGATGATGTTTTCTAATTTTTAGAATTTTTTTGCATTTAGTTTTGAATTTTCTAACCCGGGTCGGTTTCGAACGGATAGGGAGGAAATTTTTTTTGTTCTCTATTTTTCGGCCTGTCCTGACCCGTTTCGTCTTGAATTGAAGCCTGGACGATGTTTTTTAATTTTTAAAATTTTTTTGCATTTATTTTCGAATTTTCTATCTCGGGTCCGGTTCGAACGGATAGGAAGAAAATTTTTTTTTGTTCTCTATTTTTCGGCCAGTCCTGACCCGTTTCGTCATGAAATGAAGCTTGGATGATGATTTTTAACTTTTAGAATTTTTTTAAATTTATTTTTGAATTGTCTAACTCGGGTCGGGTTCGAACGGATAGGAAGGAAATATTTTTTTTTCTCTATTTTTCTGCCTGTCCTGATCCGTTTCGTCTTGAAATGAAACCTGGATGATGTCTTTTAATTTTTAGAATTTTTTTGCATTTCTTTTTAAATTTTCTAACTGGGGTCGGGTTCGAACGGATAGGAAAGAAAATTTTTTTATTCTCTATTTTTCGGTTCACCTTCACCCATTTCATCTCGAAATTAAAGCTGGATGATGTTTTTTAATTTTTCTAATTTTTTTTGCATTTATTTTTGAATTTTCTAACAGGGGTCGGGTTCGACCGGATAGGAAGTAAATTTTTTTTGTTCTCTATTTTTCGGTCTGTCCTGGCCCATTTCGTCTTGAAATGAAGCCTGGATGATGTTTTTTAATTTTTAGAATTTTTTTGCATTTATTTTTGAATTTTCTAACTCGGGTCGGGTTCGAACGGATAGGAATGAAATTTTTTTTGTTCTCTATTTTTCGGCCTGTCCTGACCCGTTTCATCTTCAAATGAATCCTGGATGATGTTTTTTAATTTTTAGAATTCTTTTGCATTTGTTTTGAATTTTCTAACTCGGGTCGGGTTCGAACGGATAGGAAGGAAATTATTTTTGTTCTCTATTTTTCGGTCTGTCGTGGCCCATTTCGTCTTGAAATGAAGCCTGGATGATGTTTTTTAATTTTTAGAATTTTTTTGCATTTATTTTTGAATTTTCTAACTCGGGTCGTGTTCGAACGGATAGGAATGAAATTTTTTTTGTTCTCTATTTTTCGGCCTGTCCAGACCCGTTTCATCTTCAAATGAATCCTGGATGATGTTTTTTAATTTTTAGAATTCTTTTGCATTTGTTTTGAATTTTCTAACTCGGGTCGGGTTCGAACGGATAGGAAGTAAATTTTTTTTGTTCTCTATTTTTCGGTCTGTCCTGGCCCATTTCGTCTTGAAATGAAGCCTGGATGATGTTTTTTAATTTTTAGAATTTTTTTGCATTTATTTTTGAATTTTCTAACTCGGGTCGGGTTCGAACGGATAGGAATGAAATTTTTTTTGTTCTCTAATTTTCGGCCTGTCCTGACCCGTTTCATCTTCAAATGAATCCTGGATGATGTTTTTTAATTTTTAGAATTCTTTTGCATTTGTTTTGAATTTTCTAACTCGGGTCGGGTTCGAACGGATAGGAAGGAAATTATTTTTGTTCTCTATTTTTCGGTCTGTCCTGGCCCATTTCGTCTTGAAATGAAGCCTGGATGATGTTTTTTAGTTTTTAGAATTTTTTTGCATTTATTTTTGAATTTTCTAACTCGGGTCGGGTTCGAACGGATAGGAATGAAATTTTTTTTGTTCTCTATTTTTCGCCCTGTCCTGACCCGTTTCATCTTCAAATGAATCCTGGATGATGTTTTTTAATTTTTAGAATTCTTTTGCATTTGTTTTGAATTTTCTAACTCAGGTCGGGTTCGAACGGATAGGAAGGAAATTCTTTTTGTTCTCTATTTTTCGGCTTGTCCTAACCCGTTTCGTCATGAAATGAAGCCTAGATGATGGTTTTTAATTTTTAAAATTTTTTTGCATTTATTTTTGAATTTTCTAACTCGGGTCGGGTTCGAACGGATAGGAAAGAAGTTATTTTTGTTCTCTATTTTTCGGACTGTCCTGGCCCGTTTCATCTTGAAATGAAGCCTGGGTGATGTTTTTTTAATTTTTAGAATTTTTTTGCATTTATTTTTGAATTTTCTAACTCAGGTCTGGTTCGAACGGATAGGAAGGAAATTACTTTTGTTCTCTATTTTACGGCCTATCCTGACCCGTTTCGTCTTGAAATGAAGCTTGGGTGATGTTTTTTAATTTTTAGAATTTTTTAACATTTATTTTTGAATATTCTAACTCGGGTCGGGTGCGAACGGATAGGAAGGAAATATTTTTTTTTTCTCTATTTTTCGGCCTGTCCTGTTCCGTTTCGTCTCGAAATGAAGCCTGGATGATGTCTTTTAATTTTTAGAATTTTTTTGTATTTCTTTTTAAATTTTCTAACTGGGGTCGGGTTCGAACGGATAAAAAAGAAAATTTTTTTATTCTCTATTTCTCGGCTTGTCTTCACCCGTTTCGTCTTGAAATTAAAACTGGATGATGTTTTTTAATTTTTAGAATTGTTTTTGCATTTATTTTTGAATTTTCAAACTCGGGTCGGGTTCGAACGGATAGGAAGTAAATTTTTTTTGTTCTCTATTTTTCGGCCTTTCCTAACCCGTTTCGTCTTGAAATGAAGCCTGGATGATGTTTTTTAATTTTTATAATTTTTTTTTGCATTTATTTTCGAATATTCTAACTCGGGTCTGGTTCGAACGGACTGGAATGAAATTTTTTTTGTTCTCTATTTTTTGGCCTGTCCTGACCCGTTTCATATTCAAATGAAGCTTGGATGATGTTTTTTAATTTTTAGAATTTTTTTGCTTTTATTTTTGTATTTTCTAACTCGGGACGGGTTCGAACGGATAGGAAGGAAATTTTTTTTGTTCTCTATTTCTCGGCCTGTCCGGACCTGTTTCGTCTTGAAATGAAGCCTGGATGATGTTTTTTAATTTTTAGAATTTTTTTTGCATTTCTTTTTTAATTTTCTAACTGGGGTCGGGTTCGAACGGATAGGAAAGAAATTTTTTTTAGTCTCTATTTTTCGGCCAGTCTTCACCCGTTTCGTCTTGAAATGAAGCCTGGATGATGTTTTTTAATTTTTAAAATTTTTTTGCATTTATTTTCGAATTTTCTATCTCGGGTCTGGTTCGAACGGATAGGAAGGAAATTCTTTTTGTTCTCTATTTTTCGGCCTGTCCTGACCCGTTTCCTCATGAAATGAAGTCTGGATGATGATTTTTAACTTTTAGAATTTTTTTACATTTATTTTTGAATTTTCTAACTCGGGTCGGGTTAGAACGGGTAGGAATGAAATATTTTTTTGTTCTCTATTTTTCGGCCTGTCCTGATCCGTTTCGTCTTGAAATGAAGCCTGGATGATGTCTTTTAATTTTTAGAATTTTTTTGCATTTCTTTTTAAATTTTCTAACTGGGGTCGGGTTCGAATTGATAGGAAAGAAATTTTTTTTATTCTCTATTTTTCGGTTTGTCTTCACCCGTTTCGTCTTTAAATGAAACCTGGAAGATGTTTTCTAATTATTAGAATTTTTTTGCATTTAGTTTTGAATTTTCTAACCCGGGTCGGTTTCGAACGGATAGGGAGGAAATTTTTTTTCTTCTCTATTTTTCGGCCTGTCCTGACCCGTTTCCTCTTGAAATGAAGCCTCGACGATGTTTTTTAATTTTTAAAATTTTTTTGCATTTATTTTCGAATTTTCTATCTCGGGTCCGGTTCGAACGGATAGGAAGAAAATTTTTTTTTGTTCTCTATTTTTCGGCCAGTCCTGACCCGTTACGTCATGAAATGAAGCCTGGATGATGATTTTTAACTTTTAGAATTTTTTTAAATTTATTTTTGAATTGTCTAACTCGGGTCGGGTTCGAACGGATAGGAAGGAATTTTTTTTTTTCTGCCTGTCCTGATCCGTTTCGTCTTGAAATGAAACCTGGATGATTTCTTTTAATTTTTAGAATTTTTTTGCATTTCTTTTTAAATTTTCTAACTGGGGTCGGGTTCGAACGGATAGGAAAGAAAATTTTTTTATTCTCTATTTTTCGGTTCACCTTCACCCGTTTCAGCTCGAAATTAAAGCTGGATGATGTTTTTTAATTTTTCTAATTTTTTTTGCATTTATTTTTGAATTTTCTAACAGGGGTCGGGTTCGAACGGATAGGAAGTAAATTTTTTTTGTTCTCTATTTTTCGGTCTGTCCAGGCCCATTTCGTCTTGAAATGAAGCCTGGATGATGTTTTTTAATTTTTAGAATTTTTTTACATTTATTTTTGAATTTTCTAACTCGGGTCGGGTTCGAACGGATAGGAATGAAATTTTTTTTGTTCTCTATTTTTCGGCCTGTCCTGACCCGTTTCATCTTCAAATGAATCCTGGATGATGTTTTTTAATTTTTAGAATTCTTTTGAATTTGTTTTGAATTTTCTAACTCGAGTCGAGTTCGAACGGATAGGAAGGAAATTATTTTTGTTCTCTATTTTTCGGCTTGTCCTAACCCGTTTCGTCATGAAATGAAGCCTAGATGATGGTTTTTAATTTTTAAAATTTTTTTGCATTTATTTTTGAATTTTCTAACTCGGGTCGGGTTCGAACGGATAGGAAAGAAATTATTTTTGTTCTCTATTTTTCGGTCTGTCCTGGCCCGTTTCGTCTTGAAATGAAGCCTGGGTGGTGTTTTTTAATTTTTAGAATTTTTTTGCATTTATTTTTGAATTTTCTAACTCAGGTCTGGTTCGAACGGATAGGAAGGAAATTACTTTTGTTCTCTATTTTACGGCCTATCCTGACCCGTTTCGTCTTGAAATGAAGCTTGGGTGATGTTTTTTAATTTTTAGAATTTTTTAACATTTATTTTTGAATTTTCTAACTCGGGTCGTGTGCGAACGGATAGGAAGGAAATATTTTTTTTTTTCTCTATTTTTCGGCCTGTCCTGTTCCGTTTCGTCTCGAAATGAAGCCTGGATGATGTCTTTTAATTTTTAGAATTTTTTTGTATTTCTTTTTAAATTTTCTAACTGGGGTCGGGTTCGAACGGATAAAAAAGAAAATTTTTTTATTCTCTATTTCTCGGCTTGTCTTCACCCGTTTCGTCTTGAAATTAAAGCTGGATGATGTTTTTTAATTTTTAGAATTGTTTTTGCATTTATTTTTGAATTTTCAAACTCGGGTCGGGTTCGAACGGATAGGAAGTAAATTTTTTTTGTTCTCTATTTTTCGGCCTGTCCTGACCCGTTTCGTCTTGAAATGAAGCCTGGATGATGTTTTTTAATTTTTATAATTTGTTTTGCATTTATTTTCGAATATTCTAACTCGGGTCTGGTTCGAACGGACTGGAATGAAATTTTTTTTGTTCTCTATTTTTTGGCCTGTCCTGACCCGTTTCATATTCAAATGAAGCTTGGATGATGTTTTTTAATTTTTAGAATTTTTTTGCTTTTATTTTTGTATTTTCTAACTCGGGACGGGTTCGAACGGATAGGAAGGAAATTTTTTTTGTTCTCTATTTCTCGGCCTGTCCGGACCTGTTTCGTCTGGAAATGAAGCCTGGATGATGTTTTTTAATTTTTAGAATTTTTTTTGCATTTCTTTTTTAATTTTCTAACTGGGGTTGGGTTCGAACGGATAGGAAAGAAATTTTTTTTATTCTCTATTTTTCGGCCAGTTTTCACCCGTTTCGTCTTGAAATGAAGCCTGGATGATGTTTTTTAATTTTTAAAATTTTTTTGCGTTTATTTTCGAATTTTCTATCTCGGGTCTGGTTCGAACGGATAGGAAGGAAATTCTTTTTGTTCTCTATTTTTCGGCCTGTCCTGACCCGTTTTGTCATGAAATGAAGCCTGGATGATGATTTTTAACTTTTAGAATTTTTTTACATTTATTTTTGAATTTTCTAACTCGGGTCGAGTTCGAACGGGTAGGAATGAAATATTTTTTTGTTCTCTATTTTTCGGCCTGTCCTGATCCGTTTCGTCTTGAAATGAAGCCTGGATGATGTCTTTTAATTTTTAGAATTTTTTTGCATTTCTTTTTAAATTTTCTAACTGGGGTCGGGTTCGAACGGATAGGAAAGAAATTTTTTTTATTCTCTATTTTTCGGTTTGTCTTCACCCGTTTCGTCTTTAAATGAAACCTGGATGATGTTTTCTAATTTTTAGAATTTTTTTGCATTTAGTTTTGAATTTTCTAACCCGGGTCGGTTTCGAACGGATAGGGAGGAAATTTTTTTTGTTCTCTATTTTTCGGCCTGTCCTGACCCGTTTCGTCTTGAAATGAAGCCTGGACGATGTTTTTTAATTTTTAAAATTTTTTTGCATTTATTTTCGAATTTTCTATCTCGGGTCCGGTTCGAACGGATAGGAAGAAAATTTTTTTTTGTTCTCTATTTTTCGGCCAGTCCTGACCCGTTTCGTCATGAAATGAAGCCTGGATGATGATTTTTAACTTTTAGAATTTTTTTAAATTTATTTTTGAATTGTCTAACTCGGGTCGGGTTCGAACGGATAGGAAGGAAATATTTTTTTTTCTCTATTTTTCTGCCTGTCCTGATCCGTTTCGTCTTGAAATGAAACCTGGATGATGTCTTTTAATTTTTAGAATTTTTTTGCATTTCTTTTTAAATTTTCTAACTGGGGTCGGGTTCGAACGGATAGGAAAGAAAATTTTTTTATTCTCTATTTTTCGGTTCACCTTCACCCGTTTCATCTCGAAATTAAAGCTGGATGATGTTTTTTAATTTTTCTAATTTTTTTTGCATTTATTTTTGAATTTTCTAACAGGGGTCGGGTTCGAACGGATAGGAAGTAAATTTTTTTTGTTCTCTATTTTTCGGTCTGTCCTGGCCCATTTCGTCTTGAAATGAAGCCTGGATGATGTTTTTTAATTTTTAGAATTTTTTTGCATTTATTTTTGAATTTTCTAACTCGGGTCGGGTTCGAACGGATATGAATGAAATTTTTTTTGTTCTCTATTTTTCGGCCTGTCCTGACCCGTTTCATCTTCAAATGAATCCTGGATGATGTTTTTTAATTTTTAGAATTCTTTTGCATTTGTTTTGAATTTTCTAACTCGGGTCGGGTTCGAACGGATAGGAAGGAAATTATTTTTGTTCTCTATTTTTCGGTCTGTCCTGGCCCAGTTCGTCTTGAAATGAAGCCTGGATGATGTTTTTTAATTTTTAGAATTTTTTTGCATTTATTTTTGAATTTTCTAACTCGGGTCGGGTTCGAACGGATAGGAATGAAATTTTTTTTGTTCTCTATTTTTCGGCCTGTCCTAACCCGTTTCATCTTCAAATGAATCCTGGATGATGTTTTTTAATTTTTAGAATTCTTTTGCATTTGTTTTGAATTTTCTAACTCGGGTCGGGTTCGTACGGATAGGAAGGAAATTCTTTTTGTTCTCTATTTTTCGGCTTGTCCTAACCCGTTTCGTCATGAAATGAAGCCCAGATGATGGTTTTTAATTTTTAAAATTTTTTTGCATTTATTTTTGAATTTCCTAACTCGGGTCGGGTTCAAACGGATAGGAAAGAAATTATTTTTGTTCTCTATTTTTCGGTCTGTCCTGGCCCGTTTCGTCTTGAAATGAAGCCTGGGTGATGTTTTTTAATTTTTAGAATTTTTTTGCATTTATTTTTGAATTTTCTAACTCAGGTCTGGTTCGAACGGATAGGAAGGAAATTACTTTTGTTCTCTATTTTACGGCCTATCCTGACCCGTTTCGTCTTGAAATGAAGCTTGGGCGATGTTTTTTAATTTTTAGAATTTTTTAACATTTATTTTTGAATTTTCTAACTCGGGTCGGGTGCGAACTGATAGGAAGGAAATATTTTTTTTTTCTCTATTTTTCGGCCTGTCCTGTTCCGTTTCGTCTCGAAATGAAGCTTGGATGATGTCTTTTAATTTTTAGAATTTTTTTGTATTTCTTTTTAAATTTTCTAACTGGGGTCGGGTTCGAACAGATAAAAAAGAAAATTTTTTTATTCTCTATTTCTCGGCTTGTCTTCACCCGTTTCATCTTGAAATTAAAGCTGGATGATGTTTTTTAATTTTTAGAATTGTTTTTGCATTTATTTTTGAATTTTCAAACTCGGGTCGGGTTCGTACGGATAGGAAGTAAATTTTTTTTGTTCTCTATTTTTCGGCCTGTCCTGACCCGTTTCGTCTTGAAATGAAGCCTGGATCATGTTTTTTAATTTTTATAATTTTTTTTGCATTTATTTTCGAATATTCTAACTCGGGTCTGGTTCGAACGGACTGGAATGAAATTTTTTTTGTTCTCTATTTTTTGGCCTGTCCTGACCCGTTTCATATTCAAATGAAGCTTGGATGATGTTTTTTAATTTTTAGAATTTTTTTGCTTTTATTTTTGTATTTTCTAACTCGGGACGGGTTCGAACGGATAGGAAGGAAATTTTTTTTGTTCTCTATTTCTCGGCCTGTCCGGACCTGTTTCGTCTTCAAATGAAGCCTGGATGATGTTTTTTAATTTTTAGAATTTTTTTTGCATTTCTTTTTTAATTTTCTAACTGGGGTCGGGTTCGAACGGATAGGAAAGAAATTTTTTTTATTCTCTATTTTTCGGCCAGTCTTCACCCGTTTCGTCTTGAAATGAAGCCTGGATGATGTTTTTTAATTTTTAGAATTTTTTTGCATTTCTTTTTAAATTTTCTAACTGGGGTCGGGTTCGAACGGATAGGAAAGAAATTTTTTTTATTCTCTATTTTTCGGTTCACCTTCACCCGTTTCATCTCGAAATTAAAGCTGGATGATGTTTTTTAATTTTTCTAATTTTTTTTGCATTTATTTTTGAATTTTCTAACAGGGGTCGGGTTCGACCGGATAGGAAGTAAATTTTTTTTGTTCTCTATTTTTCGGTCTGTCCTGGCCCATTTCGTCTTGAAATGAAGCCTGGATGATGTTTTTTAATTTTTAGAATTTTTTTGCATTTATTTTTGAATTTTCTAACTCGGGTCGGGTTCGAACGGATAGGAATGAAATTTTTTTTGTTCTCTATTTTTCGGCCTGTCCTGACCCGTTTCATCTTCAAATGAATCCTGGATGATGTTTTTTAATTTTTAGAATTCTTTTGCATTTGTTTTGAATTTTCTAACTCGGGTCGGGTTCGAACGGATAGGAAGGAAATTATTTTTGTTCTCTATTTTTCGGTCTGTCGTGGCCCATTTCGTCTTGAAATGAAGCCTGGATGATGTTTTTTAATTTTTAGAATTTTTTTGCATTTATTTTTGAATTTTCTAACTCGGGTCGGGTTCGAACGGATAGGAATGAAATTTTTTTTGTTCTCTATTTTTCGGCCTGTCCAGACCCGTTTCATCTTCAAATGAATCCTGGATGATGTTTTTTAATTTTTAGAATTCTTTTGCATTTGTTTTGAATTTTCTAACTCGGGTCGGGTTCGAATGGATAGGAAGGAAATTCTTTTTGTTCTCTATTTTTCGGCTTGTCCTAACCCGTTTCGTCATGAAATGAAGCCTAGATGATGGTTTTTAATTTTTAAAATTTTTTTGCATTTATTTTTGAATTTTCTATCTCGGGTCGGGTTCGAATGGATAGGAAAGAAATTATTTTTTTTCTCTATTTTTCGGTCTGTCCTGGCCCGTTTCGTCTTGAAATGAAGCCTGGGTGATGTTTTTTAATTTTTAGAATTTTTTTGCATTTATTTTTGAATTTTCTAACTCAGGTCTGGTTCGAACGGATAGGAAGGAAATTACTTTTGTTCTCTATTTTACGGCCTATCCTGACCCGTTTCGTCTTGAAATGAAGCTTGGGTGATGTTTTTTAATTTTTAGAATTTTTTAACATTTATTTTTGAATTTTCTAACTCGGGTCGGGTGCGAACGGATAGGAAGGAAATATTTTTTTTTTCTCTATTTTTCGGCCTGTCCTGTTCCGTTTCGTCTCGAAATGAAGCCTGGATGATGTCTTTTAATTTTTAGAATTTTTTTGTATTTCTTTTTAAATTTTCTAACTGGGGTCGGGTTCGAACGGATAAAAAAGAAAATTTTTTTATTCTCTATTTCTCGGCTTGTCTTCACCCGTTTCGTCTTGAAATTAAAGCTGGATGATGTTTTTTAATTTTTAGAATTTTTTTGCATTTCTTTTTAAATTTTCTAACTGGGGTCGGGTTCGAACGGATAGGAAAGAAATTTTTTTTATTCTCTATTTTTCGGTTCACTTTCACCCGTTTCATCTCGAAATTAAAGCTTGGATGATGTTTTTTAATTTTTAGAATTTTTTTGCTTTTATTTTTGTATTTTCTAACTCGGGACGGGTTCGAACGGATAGGAAGGAAATTTTTTTTGTTCTCTATTTCTCGGCCTGTCCGGACCTGTTTCGTCTTGAAATGAAGCCTGGATGATGTTTTTTAATTTTTAGAATTTTTTTTGCATTTCTTTTTTAATTTTCTAACTGGGGTCGGGTTCGAACGGATAGGAAAGACATTTTTTTTATTCTCTATTTTTCGGTTCACCTTCACCCGTTTCATCTCGAAATTAAAGCTGGATGATGTTTTTTAATTTTTCTAATTTTTTTTGCATTTATTTTTGAATTTTCTAACAGGGGTCGGGTTCGACCGGATAGGAAGTAAATTTTTTTTGTTCTCTATTTTTCGGTCTGTCCTGGCCCATTTCGTCTTGAAATGAAGCCTGGATGATGTTTTTTAATTTTTAGAATTTTTTAACATTTATTTTTGAATTTTCTAACTCGGGTCGGGTGCGAACGGATAGGAAGGAAATATTTTTTTTTTCTCTATTTTTCGGCCTGTCCTGTTCCGTTTCGTCTCGAAATGAAGCCTGGATGATGTCTTTTAATTTTTAGAATTTTTTTGTATTTCTTTTTAAATTTTCTAACTGGGGTCGGGTTCGAACGGATAAAAAAGAAAATTTTTTTATTCTCTATTTCTCGGCTTGTCTTCACCCGTTTCGTCTTGAAATTAAAGCTGGATGATGTTTTTTAATTTTTAGAATTGTTTTTTATTTTTGAATTTTCAAACTCTGGTCGGGTTCGAACGGATAGGAAGTAAATTTTTTTTGTTCTCTATTTTTCGGCCTGTCCTGACCCGTTTCGTCTTGAAATGAAGCCTGGATGATGTTTTTTAATTTTTAGAATTCTTTTGCATTTGTTTTGAATTTTCTAACTCGGGTCGGGTTCGAACGGATAGGAAGGAAATTATTTTTGTTCTCTATTTTTCGGTCTGTCGTGGCCCATTTCGTCTTGAAATGAAGCCTGGATGATGTTTTTTAATTTTTAGAATTTTTTTGCATTTATTTTTGAATTTTCTAACTCGGGTCGGGTTCGAACGGATAGGAATGAAATTTTTTTTGTTCTCTATTTTTCGGCCTGTCCTGACCCGTTTCATCTTCAAATGAATCCTGGATGATGTTTTTTAATTTTTAGAATTCTTTTGCATTTGTTTTGAATTTTCTAACTCGGGTCGGGTTCGAACGGATAGGAAGGAAATTCTTTTTGTTCTCTATTTTTCGGCCTGTCCTGACCCGTTTCGTCATGAAATGAAGCCTGGATGATGATTTTTAACTTTTAGAATTTTTTTACATTTATTTTTGAATTTTCTAACTCGGGTCGGGTTCGAACGGGTAGGAATGAAATATTTTTTTGTTCTATATTTTTCGGCCTGTCCTGATCCGTTTCGTCTTGAAATGAAGCCTGGATGATGTCTTTTAATTTTTAGAATTTTTTTGCATTTCTTTTTAAATTTTCTAACTGGGGTCGGGTTCGAACGGGTAGGAAAGAAATTTTTTTTATTCTCTATTTTTCGGTTTGTCTTCACCCGTTTCGTCTTTAAATGAAACCTGGATGATGTTTTCTAATTTTTAGAATTTTTTTGCATTTAGTTTTGAATTTTTTAACCCGGGTCGGTTTCGAACGGATAGGGAGGAAATTTTTTTTGTTCTCTATTTTTCGGCCTGTCCTGACCCGTTTCGTCTTGAAATGAAGCCCGGACGATGTTTTTTAATTTTCAAAATTTTTTTGCATTTATTTTCGAATTTTCTATCTCGGGTCCGGTTCGAACGGATAGGAAGAAAATTTTTTTTTGTTCTCTATTTTTCGGCCAGTCCTGACCCGTTTCGTCATGAAATGAAGCCTGGATGATGATTTTTAACTTTTAGAATTTTTTTAAATTTATTTTTGAATTGTGTAACTCGGGTCGGGTTCGAACGGATAGGAAAGAAATATTTTTTTTTCTCTATTTTTCTGCCTGTCCTGATCCGTTTCGTCTTGAAATGAAACATGGATGATGTCTTTTAATTTTTAGAATTTTTTTGCATTTCTTTTTAAATTTTCTAACTGGGGTCGGGTTCGAACGGATAGGAAAGAAAATTATTTTATTCTTTATTTTTTGGTTCACCTTCACCCGTTTCATCTCGAAATTAAAGCTGGATGATGTTTTTTAATTTTTCTAATTTTTTTTGCATTTATTTTTGAATTTTCTAACAGGGGTCGGGTTCGAACGGATAGGAAGTAAATTTTTTTTGTTCTCTATTTTTCGGTCTGTCTGGCCCATTTCGTCTTGAAATGAAGCCTGGATGATGTTTTTTAATTTTTAGAATTTTTTTGCATTTATTTTTGAATTTTCTAACTCGGGTCGGGTTCGAACGGATAGGAAAGAAATTATTTTTGTTCTCTATTTTTCGGTCTGTCCTGGCCCGTTTCGTCTTGAAATGAAGCCTGGGTGATGTTTTTTAATTTTTAGAATTTTTTTGCATTTATTTTTGAATTTTCTAACTCAGGTCTGGTTCGAACGGATAGGAAGGAAATTACTTTTGTTCTCTATTTTACGGCCTATCCGGACCCGTTTCGTCTTGAAATGAAGCTTGGGTGATGTTTTTTAATTTTTAGAATTTTTTAACATTTATTTTTGAATTTTCTAACTCGGGTCGGGTGCGAACGGATAGGAAGGAAATATTTTTTTTTCTCTATTTTTCGGCCTGTCCCGTTCCGTTTCGTCTCGAAATGAAGCCTGGATGATGTTTTTTAATTTTTAGAATTTTTTTGTATTTCTTTTTAAATTTTCTAACTGGGGTCGGGTTCGAACGGATAAAAAAGAAAATTTTTTTATTCTCTATTTCTCGGCTTGTCTTCACCCGTTTCGTCTTGAAATTAAAGCTGGATGATGTTTTTTAATTTTTAGAATTGTTTTTGCATTTATTTTTGAATTTTCAAACTCGGGTCGGGTTAGAACGGATAGGAAGTAAATTTTTTTTGTTCTCTATTTTTCGGCCTGTCCTGACCCGTTTCGTCTTGAAATGAAGCCTGGATGATGTTTTTTAATTTTTATAATTTTTTTTGCGTTTATTTTCGAATATTCTAACTCGGGTCTGGTTCGAACGGACTGGAATGAAATTTTTTTTGTTCTCTATTTTTTGGCCTGTCCTGACCCGTTTCATCTTCAAATGAATCCTGGATGATGTTTTTTAATTTTTAGAATTTTTTTGCTTTTATTTTTGTATTTTCTAACTCGGGACGGGTTCGAATGGATAGGAAGGAAATTTTTTTTGTTCTCTATTTCTCGGCCTGTCCGGACCTGTTTCGTCTTGAAATGAAGCCTGGATGATGTTTTTTAATTTTTAGAATTTTTTTTGCATTTCTTTTTTAATTTTCTAACTGGGGTCGGGTTCGAACGGATAGGAAAGAAATTTTTTTTATTCTCTATTTTTCGGCCAGTCTTCACCCGTTTCGTCTTGAAATGAAGCCTGGATGATGTTTTTTAATTTTTAAAATTTTTTGGCATTTATTTTCGAATCTTCTAACTCGGGCCTGGTTCGAACGGATAGGAAGGAAATTCTTTTTGTTCTCTATTTTTCGGCTTGTCCTAACCCGTTTCGTCATGAAATGAAGCCTAGATGATGGTTTTTAATTTTTAAAATTTTTTTGCATTTATTTTTGAATTTTCTATCTCGGGTCGGGTTCGAACGGATAGGAAAGAAATTATTTTTGTTCTCTATTTTTCGGTCTGTCCTGGCCCGTTTCGTCTTGAAATGAAGCCTGGGTGATGTTTTTTAATTTTTAGAATTTTTTTGCATTTATTTTTGAATTTTCTAACTCAGGTCTGGTTCGAACGGATAGGAAGGAAATTACTTTTGTTCTCTATTTTACGGCCTATCCTGACCCGTTTCGTCTTGAAATGAAGCTTGGGTGATGTTTTTTAATTTTTAGAATTTTTTAACATTTATTTTTGAATTTTCTAACTCGGGTCGGGTGCGAACGGATAGGAAGGAAATATTTTTTTTTTCTCTATTTTTCGGCCTGTCCTGTTCCGTTTCGTCTCGAAATGAAGCCTGGATGATGTCTTTTAATTTTTAGAATTTTTTTGTATTTCTTTTTAAATTTTCTAACTGGGGTCGGGTTCGAACGGATAAAAAAGAAAATTTTTTTATTCTCTATTTCTCGGCTTGTCTTCACCCGTTTCGTCTTGAAATTAAAGCTGGATGATGTTTTTTAATTTTTAGAATTGTTTTTTATTTTTGAATTTTCAAACTCTGGTCGGGTTCGAACGGATAGGAAGTAAATTTTTTTTGTTCTCTATTTTTCGGCCTGTCCTGACCCGTTTCGTCTTGAAATGAAGCCTGGATGATGTTTTTTAATTTTTAGAATTCTTTTGCATTTGTTTTGAATTTTCTAACTCGGGTCGGGTTCGAACGGATAGGAAGGAAATTATTTTTGTTCTCTATTTTTCGGTCTGTCGTGGCCCATTTCGTCTTGAAATGAAGCCTGGATGATGTTTTTTAATTTTTAGAATTTTTTTGCATTTATTTTTGAATTTTCTAACTCGGGTCGGGTTCGAACGGATAGGAATGAAATTTTTTTTGTTCTCTATTTTTCGGCCTGTCCTGACCCGTTTCATCTTCAAATGAATCCTGGATGATGTTTTTTAATTTTTAGAATTCTTTTGCATTTGTTTTGAATTTTCTAACTCGGGTCGGGTTCGAACGGATAGGAAGGAAATTCTTTTTGTTCTCTATTTTTCGGCCTGTCCTGACCCGTTTCGTCATGAAATGAAGCCTGGATGATGATTTTTAACTTTTAGAATTTTTTTACATTTATTTTTGAATTTTCTAACTCGGGTCGGGTTCGAACGGGTAGGAATGAAATATTTTTTTGTTCTCTATTTTTCGGCCTGTCCTGATCCGTTTCGTCTTGAAATGAAGCCTGGATGATGTCTTTTAATTTTTAGAATTTTTTTGCATTTCTTTTTAAATTTTCTAACTGGGGTCGGGTTCGAACGGGTAGGAAAGAAATTTTTTTTATTCTCTATTTTTCGGTTTGTCTTCACCCGTTTCGTCTTTAAATGAAACCTGGATGATGTTTTCTAATTTTTAGAATTTTTTTGCATTTAGTTTTGAATTTTTTAACCCGGGTCGGTTTCGAACGGATAGGGAGGAAATTTTTTTTGTTCTCTATTTTTCGGCCTGTCCTGACCCGTTTCGTCTTGAAATGAAGCCTGGACGATGTTTTTTAATTTTCAAAATTTTTTTGCATTTATTTTCGAATTTTCTATCTCGGGTCCGGTTCGAACGGATAGGAAGAAAATTTTTTTCTGTTCTCTATTTTTCGGCCAGTCCTGACCCGTTTCGTCATGAAATGAAGCCTGGATGATGATTTTTAACTTTTAGAATTTTTTTAAATTTATTTTTGAATTGTGTAACTCGGGTCGGGTTCGAACGGATAGGAAAGAAATATTTTTTTTTCTCTATTTTTCTGCCTGTCCTGATCCGTTTCGTCTTGAAATGAAACATGGATGATGTCTTTTAATTTTTAGAATTTTTTTGCATTTCTTTTTAAATTTTCTAACTGGGGTCGGGTTCGAACGGATAGGAAAGAAAATTATTTTATTCTTTATTTTTTGGTTCACCTTCACCCGTTTCATCTCGAAATTAAAGCTGGATGATGTTTTTTAATTTTTCTAATTTTTTTTGCATTTATTTTTGAATTTTCTAACAGGGGTCGGGTTCGAACGGATAGGAAGTAAATTTTTTTTGTTCTCTATTTTTCGGTCTGTCTGGCCCATTTCGTCTTGAAATGAAGCCTGGATGATGTTTTTTAATTTTTAGAATTTTTTTGCATTTATTTTTGAATTTTCTAACTCGGGTCGGGTTCGAACGGATAGGAAAGAAATTATTTTTGTTCTCTATTTTTCGGTCTGTCCTGGCCCGTTTCGTCTTGAAATGAAGCCTGGGTGATGTTTTTTAATTTTTAGAATTTTTTTGCATTTATTTTTGAATTTTCTAACTCAGGTCTGGTTCGAACGGATAGGAAGGAAATTACTTTTGTTCTCTATTTTACGGCCTATCCGGACCCGTTTCGTCTTGAAATGAAGCTTGGGTGATGTTTTTTAATTTTTAGAATTTTTTAACATTTATTTTTGAATTTTCTAACTCGGGTCGGGTGCGAACGGATAGGAAGGAAATATTTTTTTTTCTCTATTTTTCGGCCTGTCCCGTTCCGTTTCGTCTCGAAATGAAGCCTGGATGATGTTTTTTAATTTTTAGAATTTTTTTGTATTTCTTTTTAAATTTTCTAACTGGGGTCGGGTTCGAACGGATAAAAAAGAAAATTTTTTTATTCTCTATTTCTCGGCTTGTCTTCACCCGTTTCGTCTTGAAATTAAAGCTGGATGATGTTTTTTAATTTTTAGAATTGTTTTTGCATTTATTTTTGAATTTTCAAACTCGGGTCGGGTTAGAACGGATAGGAAGTAAATTTTTTTTGTTCTCTATTTTTCGGCCTGTCCTGACCCGTTTCGTCTTGAAATGAAGCCTGGATGATGTTTTTTAATTTTTATAATTTTTTTTGCGTTTATTTTCGAATATTCTAACTCGGGTCTGGTTCGAACGGACTGGAATGAAATTTTTTTTGTTCTCTATTTTTTGGCCTGTCCTGACCCGTTTCATCTTCAAATGAATCCTGGATGATGTTTTTTAATTTTTAGAATTTTTTTGCTTTTATTTTTGTATTTTCTAACTCGGGACGGGTTCGAATGGATAGGAAGGAAATTTTTTTTGTTCTCTATTTCTCGGCCTGTCCGGACCTGTTTCGTCTTGAAATGAAGCCTGGATGATGTTTTTTAATTTTTAGAATTTTTTTTGCATTTCTTTTTTAATTTTCTAACTGGGGTCGGGTTCGAACGGATAGGAAAGAAATTTTTTTTATTCTCTATTTTTCGGCCAGTCTTCACCCGTTTCGTCTTGAAATGAAGCCTGGATGATGTTTTTTAATTTTTAAAATTTTTTTGCATTTATTTTCGAATCTTCTAACTCGGGCCTGGTTCGAACGGATAGGAAGGAAATTCTTTTTGTTCTCTATTTTTCGGCTTGTCCTAACCCGTTTCGTCATGAAATGAAGCCTAGATGATGGTTTTTAATTTCTAAAATTTTTTTGCATTTATTTTTGAATTTTCTATCTCGGGTCGGGTTCGAACGGATAGGAAAGAAATTATTTTTGTTCTCTATTTTTCGGTCTGTCCTGGCCCGTTTCGTCTTGAAATGAAGCCTGGGTGATGTTTTTTAATTTTTAGAATTTTTTTGCATTTATTTTTGAATTTTCTAACTCAGGTCTGGTTCGAACGGATAGGAAGGAAATTACTTTTGTTCTCTATTTTACGGCCTATCCTGACCCGTTTCGTCTTGAAATGAAGCTTGGGTGATGTTTTTTAATTTTTAGAATTTTTTAACATTTATTTTTGAATTTTCTAACTCGGGTCGGGTGCGAACGGATAGGAAGGAAATATTTTTTTTTTCTCTATTTTTCGGCCTGTCCTGTTCCGTTTCGTCTCGAAATGAAGCCTGGATGATGTCTTTTAATTTTTAGAATTTTTTTGTATTTCTTTTTAAATTTTCTAACTGGGGTCGGGTTCGAACGGATAAAAAAGAAAATTTTTTTATTCTCTATTTCTCGGCTTGTCTTCACCCGTTTCGTCTTGAAATTAAAGCTGGATGATGTTTTTTAATTTTTAGAATTGTTTTTTATTTTTGAATTTTCAAACTCTGGTCGGGTTCGAACGGATAGGAAGTAAATTTTTTTTGTTCTCTATTTTTCGGCCTGTCCTGACCCGTTTCGTCTTGAAATGAAGCCTGGATGATGTTTTTTAATTTTTAGAATTCTTTTGCATTTGTTTTGAATTTTCTAACTCGGGTCGGGTTCGAACGGATAGGAAGGAAATTATTTTTGTTCTCTATTTTTCGGTCTGTCGTGGCCCATTTCGTCTTGAAATGAAGCCTGGATGATGTTTTTTAATTTTTAGAATTTTTTTGCATTTATTTTTGAATTTTCTAACTCGGGTCGGGTTCGAACGGATAGGAATGAAATTTTTTTTGTTCTCTATTTTTCGGCCTGTCCTGACCCGTTTCATCTTCAAATGAATCCTGGATGATGTTTTTTAATTTTTAGAATTCTTTTGCATTTGTTTTGAATTTTCTAACTCGGGTCGGGTTCGAACGGATAGGAAGGAAATTCTTTTTGTTCTCTATTTTTCGGCCTGTCCTGACCCGTTTCGTCATGAAATGAAGCCTGGATGATGATTTTTAACTTTTAGAATTTTTTTACATTTATTTTTGAATTTTCTAACTCGGGTCGGGTTCGAACGGGTAGGAATGAAATATTTTTTTGTTCTCTATTTTTCGGCCTGTCCTGATCCGTTTCGTCTTGAAATGAAGCCTGGATGATGTCTTTTAATTTTTAGAATTTTTTTGCATTTCTTTTTAAATTTTCTAACTGGGGTCGGGTTCGAACGGGTAGGAAAGAAATTTTTTTTATTCTCTATTTTTCGGTTTGTCTTCACCCGTTTCGTCTTTAAATGAAACCTGGATGATGTTTTCTAATTTTTAGAATTTTTTTGCATTTAGTTTTGAATTTTTTAACCCGGGTCGGTTTCGAACGGATAGGGAGGAAATTTTTTTTGTTCTCTATTTTTCGGTCTGTCCTGACCCGTTTCGTCTTGAAATGAAGCCTGGACGATGTTTTTTAATTTTCAAAATTTTTTTGCATTTATTTTCGAATTTTCTATCTCGGGTCCGGTTCGAACGGATAGGAAGAAAATTTTTTTTTGTTCTCTATTTTTCGGCCAGTCCTGACCCGTTTCGTCATGAAATGAAGCCTGGATGATGATTTTTAACTTTTAGAATTTTTTTAAATTTATTTTTGAATTGTGTAACTCGGGTCGGGTTCGAACGGATAGGAAAGAAATATTTTTTTTTCTCTATTTTTCTGCCTGTCCTGATCCGTTTCGTCTTGAAATGAAACATGGATGATGTCTTTTAATTTTTAGAATTTTTTTGCATTTCTTTTTAAATTTTCTAACTGGGGTCGGGTTCGAACGGATAGGAAAGAAAATTATTTTATTCTTTATTTTTTGGTTCACCTTCACCCGTTTCATCTCGAAATTAAAGCTGGATGATGTTTTTTAATTTTTCTAATTTTTTTTGCATTTATTTTTGAATTTTCTAACAGGGGTCGGGTTCGAACGGATAGGAAGTAAATTTTTTTTGTTCTCTATTTTTCGGTCTGTCTGGCCCATTTCGTCTTGAAATGAAGCCTGGATGATGTTTTTTAATTTTTAGAATTTTTTTGCATTTATTTTTGAATTTTCTAACTCGGGTCGGGTTCGAACGGATAGGAAAGAAATTATTTTTGTTCTCTATTTTTCGGTCTGTCCTGGCCCGTTTCGTCTTGAAATGAAGCCTGGGTGATGTTTTTTAATTTTTAGAATTTTTTTGCATTTATTTTTGAATTTTCTAACTCAGGTCTGGTTCGAACGGATAGGAAGGAAATTACTTTTGTTCTCTATTTTACGGCCTATCCGGACCCGTTTCGTCTTGAAATGAAGCTTGGGTGATGTTTTTTAATTTTTAGAATTTTTTAACATTTATTTTTGAATTTTCTAACTCGGGTCGGGTGCGAACGGATAGGAAGGAAATATTTTTTTTTCTCTATTTTTCGGCCTGTCCCGTTCCGTTTCGTCTCGAAATGAAGCCTGGATGATGTTTTTTAATTTTTAGAATTTTTTTGTATTTCTTTTTAAATTTTCTAACTGGGGTCGGGTTCGAACGGATAAAAAAGAAAATTTTTTTATTCTCTATTTCTCGGCTTGTCTTCACCCGTTTCGTCTTGAAATTAAAGCTGGATGATGTTTTTTAATTTTTAGAATTGTTTTTGCATTTATTTTTGAATTTTCAAACTCGGGTCGGGTTCGAACGGATAGGAAGTAAATTTTTTTTGTTCTCTATTTTTCGGCCTGTCCTGACCCGTTTCGTCTTGAAATGAAGCCTGGATGATGTTTTTTAATTTTTATAATTTTTTTTGCGTTTATTTTCGAATATTCTAACTCGGGTCTGGTTCGAACGGACTGGAATGAAATTTTTTTTGTTCTCTATTTTTTGGCCTGTCCTGACCCGTTTCATATTCAAATGAAGCTTGGATGATGTTTTTTAATTTATAGAATTTTTTTGCTTTTATTTTTGTATTTTCTAACTCGGGACGGGTTCGAACGGATAGGAAGGAAATTTTTTTTGTTCTCTATTTCTCGGCCTGTCCGGACCTGTTTCGTCTTGAAATGAAGCCTGGATGATGTTTTTTAATTTTTAGAATTTTTTTTGCATTTCTTTTTTAATTTTCTAACTGGGGTCGGGTTCGAACGGATAGGAAAGAAATTTTTTTTATTCTCTATTTTTCGGCCAGTCTTCTCCCGTTTCGTCTTGAAATGAAGCCTGGATGATGTTTTTTAATTTTTAAAATTTTTTTGCATTTATTTTCAAATTTTCTATCTCGGGTCTGGTTCGAACGGATAGGAAGGAAATTCTTTTTGTTCTCTATTTTTCGGCCTGTCCTGACCCGTTTCGTCATGAAATGAAGCCTGGATGATGATTTTTAACTTTTAGAATTTTTATAAATTTATTTTTGAATTGTCTAACTAGGGTCGGGTTCGAACGGATAGGAAGGAAATATTTTTTTTTCTCTATTTTTCTGTCTGTCCTGATCCGTTTCGTCTTGAAATGAAACCTGGATGATGTCTTTTAATTTTTAGAATTTTTTTGCATTTCTTTTTAAATTTTCTAACTGGGGTCGGGGTCGAAAGGATAGGAAAGAAAATTTTTTTATTCTCTATTTTTCGGCCTGTCCTGACCCGTTTCGTCTTGAAATGAAGCCTGGATGATGTTTTTTAATTTTTAGAATTCTTTTGCATTTATTTTCGAATTTTCTAACTCGGGTCTGGTTCGAACGGATAGGAAGGAAATTCTTTTTGTTCTCTATTTTTCGGCCTGTCCTGATTCGTTTCGTCATGAAATGAAACCTGGATGATGATTTTTAATTTTTAAAATTTTTTTGCATTTATTTTTGAATTTTCTAACTCGGGTCGGGTTCGAACGGATAGAAAGGAAATTATTTTTGTTCTCTATTTTTCGGTCTGTCCTGGCCCGTTTCGTCTTGAAATGAAGCCTGGATGATGTTTTTTAATTTTCAGAATTTTTTTGCATTTATTTTTGAATTTTCTAACTCGGGTCGGGTTCGAACGGATAGGAATGAAATTTTTTTTGTTCTCTATTTTTCGGCCTGTCCTGACCCGTTTCATCTTCAAATGAATCCTGGATGATGTTTTTTAATTTTTAGAATTCTTTTGCATTTAGTTTTGAATTTTCTAACTCGGGTTGGGTTCGAACGGATAGGAAGGAAATTCTTTTTGTTCTCTATTTTTCGGCTTGTCCTAACCCGTTTCGTCATGAAATGAAGCCTGGATGATGATTTTTAATTTTTAAAATTTTTTTGCATTTATTTTTGAATTTTCTAACTCGGGTCGGGTTCGAACGGATAGGAAAGAAATTATTTTTGTTCTCTATTTTTTGGTCTGTCCTGGCCCGTTTCGTCTTGAAATGAAGCCTGGGTGATGTTTTTTAATTTTTAGAATTCTTTTGCATTTGTTTTGAATTTTCTAACTCGGGTCGGGTTCGAACGGATAGGAAGGAAATTCTTTTTGTTCTCTATTTTTCGGCTTGTCCTAACCCGTTTCGTCATGAAATGAAGCCTAGATGATGGTTTTTAATTTTTAAAATTTTTTTGCATTTATTTTTGAATTTTCTAACTCGGGTCGGGTTCGAACGGATAGGAAAGAAATTATTTTTGTTCTCTATTTTTCGGTCTGTCCTGGCCCGTTTCGTCTTGAAATGAAGCCTGGGTGATGTTTTTTAATTTTTAGAATTTTTTTACATTTATTTTTGAATTTTCTAACTCAGGTCTGGTTCGAACGGATAGGAAGGAAATTACTTTTGTTCTCTATTTTACGGCCTGTCCTGACCCGTTTCGTCTTGAAATGAATCTTGGGTAATGTTTTTTAATTTTTAGAATTTTTTAACATTTATTTTTGAATTTTCTAACTCGGGTCGGGTGCGAACGGATAGGAAGGAAATATTTTTTTTTTCTCTATTTTTCGGCCTGTCCTGATCAGTTTTGTCTTGAAATGAAGCCTGGATGATGTCTTTTAATTTTTAGAATTTTTTTGTATTTCTTTTTAAATTTTCTAACTGGGGTCGGGTTCGAACGGATAAGAAAGAAAATTTTTTTATTCTCTATTTCTCGGCCTGTCTTCACCCGTTTCGTCTTGAAATTAAAGCTGGATGATGTTTTTTAATTTTTAGAATTTTTTTTGCATTTATTTTTGAATTTTCAAACTCGGGTCGGGTTCGAACAGATAGGAAGTAAATTTTTTTGTTCTCTATTTTTCGGCCTGTCCTGACCCGTTTCGTCTTGAAATGAAGCCTGGATGATGTCTTTTAATTTTTAGAATTTTTTTGTATTTCTTTTTAAATTTTCTAACTGGGGTCGGGTTCGAACGGATAAAAAAGAAAATTTTTTTATTCTCTATTTCTCGGCTTGTCTTCACCCGTTTCGTCTTGAAATTAAAGCTGGTTGATGTTCTTTAATTTTTAGAATTTTTTTGTATTTCTTTTTAAATTTTCTAACTGGGGTCGGGTTCGAACGGATAAGAAAGAAAATTTTTTTATTCTCTATTTCTCGGCTTGTTTTCACCCGTTTCGTCTTGAAATTAAAGCTGGATGATGTTTTTTAATTTTTAGAATTTTTTTTGCATTTATTTTTGAATTTTCAAACTCGGGTCGGGTTCGAACAGATAGGAAGTAAATTTTTTTGTTCTCTATTTTTCGGCCTGTCCTGTTCCGTTTCGTCTCGAAATGAAGCCTGGATGATGTCTTTTAATTTTTAGAATTTTTTTGTATTTCTTTTTAAATTTTCTAACTGGGGTCGGGTTCGAACGGATAAAAAAGAAAATTTTTTTATTCTCTATTTCTCGGCTTGTCTTCACCCGTTTCGTCTTGAAATTAAAGCTGGATGATGTTTTTTAATTTTTAGAATTGTTTTTTATTTTTGAATTTTCAAACTCTGGTCGGGTTCGAACGGATAGGAAGTAAATTTTTTTTGTTCTCAATTTTTCGGCCTGTCCTGACCCGTTTCGTCTTGAAATGAAGCCTGGATGATGTTTTTTAATTTTTAGAATTCTTTTGCATTTGTTTTGAATTTTCTAACTCGGGTCGGGTTCGAACGGATAGGAAGGAAATTATTTTTGTTCTCTATTTTTCGGTCTGTCGTGGCCCATTTCGTCTTGAAATGAAGCCTGGATGATGTTTTTTAATTTTTAGAATTTTTTTGCATTTATTTTTGAATTTTCTAACTCGGGTCGGGTTCGAACGGATAGGAATGAAATTTTTTTTGTTCTCTATTTTTCGGCCTGTCCTGACCCGTTTCATCTTCAAATGAATCCTGGATGATGTTTTTTAATTTTTAGAATTCTTTTGCATTTGTTTTGAATTTTCTAACTCGGGTCGGGTTCGAACGGATAGGAATGAAATTTTTTTTGTTCTCTATTTTTCGGCCTGTCCTGACCCGTTTCATCTTCAAATGAATCCTGAATGATGTTTTTTAATTTTTAGAATTCTTTTGCATTTAGTTTTGAATTTTCTAACTCGGGTTGGGTTCGAACGGATAGGAAGGAAATTCTTTTTGTTCTCTATTTTTCGGCTTGTCCTAACCCGTTTCGTCATGAAATGAAGCCTAGATGATGGTTTTTAATTTTTAAAATTTTTTTGCATTTATTTTTGAATTTTCTAACTCGGGTCGGGTTCGAACGGATAGGAAAGAAATTATTTTTGTTCTCTATTTTTCGGTCTGTCCTGGCCCGTTTCGTCTTGAAATGAAGCCTGGGTGATGTTTTTTAATTTTTAGAATTTTTTTACATTTGTTTTTGAATTTTCTAACTCAGGTCTGGTTCGAACGGATAGGAAGGAAATTACTTTTGTTCTCTATTTTACGGCCTGTCCTGACCCGTTTCGTCTTGAAATGAATCTTGGGTAATGTTTTTTAATTTTTAGAATTTTTTAACATTTATTTTTGAATTTTCTAACTCGGGTCGGGTGCGAACGGATAGGAAGGAAATATTTTTTTTTTCTCTATTTTTCGGCCTGTCCTGATCAGTTTTGTCTTGAAATGAAGCCTGGATGATGTCTTTTAATTTTTAGAATTTTTTTGTATTTCTTTTTAAATTTTCTAACTGGGGTCGGGTTCGAACGGATAAGAAAGAAAATTTTTTTATTCTCTATTTCTCGGCTTGTCTTCACCCGTTTCGTCTTGAAATTAAAGCTGGATGATGTTTTTTAATTTTTAGAATTTTTTTTGCATTTATTTTTGAATTTTCAAACTCGGGTCGGGTTCGAACAGATAGGAAGTAAATTTTTTTGTTCTCTATTTTTCGGCCTGTCCTGACCCGTTTCGTCTTGAAATGAAGCCTGGATGATGTTTTTTAATTTTTATAATTTTTTTTGCATTTATTTTCGAATATTCTAACTCGGGTCTGGTTCGAACGGACTGGAATGAAATTTTTTTTGTTCTCTATTTTTTGGCCTGTCCTGACCCGTTTCATATTCAAATGAAGCTTGGATGATGTTTTTTAATTTTTAGAATTTTTTTGCTTTTATTTTTGTTGTTTCTAACTCGGGACGGGTTCGAACGGATAGGAAGGAAATGTTTTTTGTTCTCCATTTCTCGGCCTGTCCGGACCTGTTTCGTCTTGAAATGAAGCCTGGATGATGTTTTTTAATTTTTAGAATTTTTTTTGCAGTTCTTTTTGAATTTTCTAACTGGGGTCGGGTTCGAACGGATAGGAAAGACATTTTTTTTATTCTCTATTTTTCGGCCAGTCTTCACCCGTTACGTCTTGAAATGAAGCCTTGATGATGTTTTTTAATTTTTAAAATTTTTTTGCATTTATTTTCGAATTTTCTATCTCGGGTCTGGTTCGAACGGATAGGAAGGAAATTCTTTTTGTTCTCTATTTTTCGGCCTGTCCTGACCCGTTTCGTCATGAAATGAACCCTGGATGATGATTTTTAACTTTTAGAATTTTTTTACATTTATTTTTTAATTTTCTAACTCGGGTCGGGTTCGAACGGGTAGGAATGAAATTTTTTTTTCTCTATTTTTCGGCCTGTCCTGATCCGTTTCGTCTTGAAATGAAGCCTGGATGATTTCTTTTCATTTTTAGAATTTTTTTGCATTTCTTTTTAAATTTTCTAACTGGGGTCGGGTTCGAACGGATAGGAAAGAAATTTTTTTATTCTCTATTTTTCGGCTTGTCTTCACCCGTTTCGTCTTTAAATGAAACTTGGATGATGTTTTCTAATTTTTAGAATTTTTTTGCATTTAGTTTTGAATTTTCTAAATCGGGTCGGTTTCGAACGGATAAGGAGGAAATTTTTTTTGTTCTCTATTTTTCGGCCTGTCCTGACCCGTTTCGTCTTGAAATGAAGCCTGGACGATGTTTTTTAATTTTTAAAATTTTTTTGCATTTATTTTCGAATTTTCTATCTCGGGTCCGGTTCGAACGGATAGGAAGGAAATTCTTTTTCTTCTCTATTTTTCGGCCTGTCCTGACCCGTTTCGTCTTGAAATGAAGCCTGGATGATGTTTTTTAATTTTTAGAATTCTTTTGCATTTATTTTCGAATTTTCTAACTCGGGTCTGGTTCGAACGGATAGGAAGGAAATTCTTTTTGTTCTCTATTTTTCGGCCTGTCCTGATTCGTTTCGTCATGAAATGAAGCCTGGATGATGATTTTTAATTTTTAAAATTTTTTTGCATTTATTTTTGAATTTTCTAACTCGGGTCGGGTTCGAACGGATAGAAAGGAAATTATTTTTGTTCTCTATTTTTCGGTCTGTCCTGGCCCGTTTCGTCTTGAAATGAAGCCTGGATGATGTTTTTTAATTTTCAGAATTTTTTTGCATTTATTTTTGAATTTTCTAACTCGGGTCGGGTTCGAACGGATAGGAATGAAATTTTTTTTGTTCTCTATTTTTCGGCCTGTCCTGACCCGTTTCATCTTCAAATGAATCCTGGATGATGTTTTTTAATTTTTAGAATTCTTTTGCATTTGTTTTGAATTTTCTAACTCGGGTCGGGTTCGAACGGATAGGAAGGAAATTCTTTTTGTTCTCTATTTTTCGGCCTGTCCTGACCCGTTTCGTCATGAAATGAAGCCTGGATGATGATTTTTAACTTTTAGAATTTTTTTACATTTATTTTTGAATTTTCTAACTCGGGTCGGGTTCGAACGGGTAGGAATGAAATATTTTTTTGTTCTCTATTTTTCGGCCTGTCCTGATCCGTTTCGTCTTGAAATGAAGCCTGGATGATGTCTTTTAATTTTTAGAATTTTTTTGCATTTCTTTTTAAATTTTCTAACTGGGGTCGGGTTCGAACGGGTAGGAAAGAAATTTTTTTTATTCTCTATTTTTCGGTTTGTCTTCACCCGTTTCGTCTTTAAATGAAACCTGGATGATGTTTTCTAATTTTTAGAATTTTTTTGCATTTAGTTTTGAATTTTTTAACCCGGGTCGGTTTCGAACGGATAGGGAGGAAATTTTTTTTGTTCTCTATTTTTCGGCCTGTCCTGACCCGTTTCGTCTTGAAATGAAGCCTGGACGATGTTTTTTAATTTTCAAAATTTTTTTGCATTTATTTTCGAATTTTCTATCTCGGGTCCGGTTCGAACGGATAGGAAGAAAATTTTTTTTTGTTCTCCATTTTTCGGCCAGTCCTGACCCGTTTCGTCATGAAATGAAGCCTGGATGATGATTTTTAACTTTTAGAATTTTTTTAAATTTATTTTTGAATTGTGTAACTCGGGTCGGGTTCGAACGGATAGGAAAGAAATATTTTTTTTTCTCTATTTTTCTGCCTGTCCTGATCCGTTTCGTCTTGAAATGAAACATGGATGATGTCTTTTAATTTTTAGAATTTTTTTGCATTTCTTTTTAAATTTTCTAACTGGGGTCGGGTTCGAACGGATAGGAAAGAAAATTTTTTTATTCTTTATTTTTTGGTTCACCTTCACCCGTTTCATCTGGAAATTAAAGCTGGATGATGTTTTTTAATTTTTCTAATTTTTTTTGCATTTATTTTTGAATTTTCTAACAGGGGTCGGGTTCGAACGGATAGGAAGTAAATTTTTTTTGTTCTCTATTTTTCGGTCTGTCCTGGCCCATTTCGTCTTGAAATGAAGCCTGGATGATGTTTTTTAATTTTTAGAATTTTTTTGCATTTATTTTTGAATTTTCTAACTCGGGTCGGGTTCGAACGGATAGGAAAGAAATTATTTTTGTTCTCTATTTTTCGGTCTGTCCTGGCCCGTTTCGTCTTGAAATGAAGCCTGGGTGATGTTTTTTAATTTTTAGAATTTTTTTGCATTTATTTTTGAATTTTCTAACTCAGGTCTGGTTCGAACGGATAGGAAGGAAATTACTTTTGTTCTCTATTTTACGGCCTATCCGGACCCGTTTCGTCTTGAAATGAAGCTTGGGTGATGTTTTTTAATTTTTAGAATTTTTTAACATTTATTTTTGAATTTTCTAACTCGGGTCGGGTGCGAACGGATAGGAAGGAAATATTTTTTTTTCTCTATTTTTCGGCCTGTCCCGTTCCGTTTCGTCTCGAAATGAAGCCTGGATGATGTTTTTTAATTTTTAGAATTTTTTTGTATTTCTTTTTAAATTTTCTAACTGGGGTCGGGTTCGAACGGATAAAAAAGAAAATTTTTTTATTCTCTATTTCTCGGCTTGTCTTCACCCGTTTCGTCTTGAAATTAAAGCTGGATGATGTTTTTTAATTTTTAGAATTGTTTTTGCATTTATTTTTGAATTTTCAAACTCGGGTCGGGTTCGAACGGATAGGAAGTAAATTTTTTTTGTTCTCTATTTTTCGGCCTGTCCTGACCCGTTTCGTCTTGAAATGAAGCCTGGATGATGTTTTTTAATTTTTATAATTTTTTTTGCGTTTATTTTCGAATATTCTAACTCGGGTCTGGTTCGAACGGACTGGAATGAAATTTTTTTTGTTCTCTATTTTTTGGCCTGTCCTGACCCGTTTCATATTCAAATGAAGCTTGGATGATGTTTTTTAATTTATAGAATTTTTTTGCTTTTATTTTTGTATTTTCTAACTCGGGACGGGTTCGAACGGATAGGAAGGAAATTTTTTTTGTTCTCTATTTCTCGGCCTGTCCGGACCTGTTTCGTCTTGAAATGAAGCCTGGATGATGTTTTTTAATTTTTAGAATTTTTTTTGCATTTCTTTTTTAATTTTCTAACTGGGGTCGGGTTCGAACGGATAGGAAAGAAATTTTTTTTATTCTCTATTTTTCGGCCAGTCTTCTCCCGTTTCGTCTTGAAATGAAGCCTGGATGATGTTTTTTAATTTTTAAAATTTTTTTGCATTTATTTTCAAATTTTCTATCTCGGGTCTGGTTCGAACGGATAGGAAGGAAATTCTTTTTGTTCTCTATTTTTCGGCCTGTCCTGACCCGTTTCGTCATGAAATGAAGCCTGGATGATGATTTTTAACTTTTAGAATTTTTTTACATTTATTTTTGAATTTTCTAACTCGGGTCGGGTTCGAACGGGTAGGAATGAAATATTTTTTTGTTCTCTATTTTTCGGCCTGTCCTGATCCGTTTCGTCTTGAAATAAAGCCTGGATGATGTCTTTTAATTTTTAGAATTTTTTTGCATTTCTTTTTAAATTTTCTAACTGGGGTCGGGTTCGAACGGATAGGAAAGAAATATTTTTATTCTCTATTTTTCGGTTTGTCTTCACCCGTTTCGTCTTTAAATGAAACCTGGATGCTGTTTTCTAATTTTAAGAATTTTTTTGCATTTAGTTTTGAATTTTCTAACCCGGGTCGGTTTCGAACGGATAGGGAGGAAATTTTTTTTGTTCTCTATTTTTCAGACTGTCCTGACCCGTTTCGTCTTGAAATGAAGCCTGGACGATGTTTTTTAATTTTTAAAATTTTTTTGCATTTATTTTCGAATTTTCTATCTCGGGTCCGGTTCGAACGGATAGGAAGAAAATTTTTTTTTGTTCTCTATTTTTCGGCCAGTCCTGACCCGTTTCGTCATGAAATGAAGCCTGGATGATGATTTTTAACTTTTAGAATTTTTATAAATTTATTTTTGAATTGTCTAACTAGGGTCGGGTTCGAACGGATAGGAAGGAAATATTTTTTTTTCTCTATTTTTCTGTCTGTCCTGATCCGTTTCGTCTTGAAATGAAACCTGGATGATGTCTTTTAATTTTTAGAATTTTTTTGCATTTCTTTTTAAATTTTCTAACTGGGGTCGGGGTCGAAAGGATAGGAAAGAAAATTTTTTTATTCTCTATTTTTCGGCCTGTCCTGACCCGTTTCGTCTTGAAATGAAGCCTGGATGATGTCTTTTAATTTTTAGAATTCTTTTGCATTTATTTTCGAATTTTCTAACTCGGGTCTGGTTCGAACGGATAGGAAGGAAATTCTTTTTGTTCTCTATTTTTCGGCCTGTCCTGATTCGTTTCGTCATGAAATGAAGCCTGGATGATGATTTTTAATTTTTAAAATTTTTTTGCATTTATTTTTGAATTTTCTAACTCGGGTCGGGTTCGAACGGATAGAAAGGAAATTATTTTTGTTCTCTATTTTTCGGTCTGTCCTGGCCCGTTTCGTCTTGAAATGAAGCCTGGATGATGTTTTTTAATTTTCAGAATTTTTTTGCATTTATTTTTGAATTTTCTAACTCGGGTCGGGTTCGAACGGATAGGAATGAAATTTTTTTTGTTCTCTATTTTTCGGCCTGTCCTGACCCGTTTCATCTTCAAATGAATCCTGGATGATGTTTTTTAATTTTTAGAATTCTTTTGCATTTAGTTTTGAATTTTCTAACTCGGGTTGGGTTCGAACGGATAGGAAGGAAATTCTTTTTGTTCTCTATTTTTCGGCTTGTCCTAACCCGTTTCGTCATGAAATGAAGCCTGGATGATGATTTTTAATTTTTAAAATTTTTTTACATTTATTTTTGAATTTTCTAACTCGGGTCGGGTTCGAACGGATAGGAAAGAAATTATTTTTGTTCTCTATTTTTTGGTCTGTCCTGGCCCGTTTCGTCTTGAAATGAAGCCTGGGTGATGTTTTTTAATTTTTAGAATTCTTTTGCATTTGTTTTGAATTTTCTAACTCGGGTCGGGTTCGAACGGATAGGAAGGAAATTCTTTTTGTTCTCTATTTTTCGGCTTGTCCTAACCCGTTTCGTCATGAAATGAAGCCTAGATGATGGTTTTTAATTTTTAAAATTTTTTTGCATTTATTTTTGAATTTTCTAACTCGGGTCGGGTTCGAACGGATAGGAAAGAAATTATTTTTGTTCTCTATTTTTCGGTCTGTCCTGGCCCGTTTCGTCTTGAAATGAAGCCTGGGTGATGTTTTTTAATTTTTAGAATTTTTTTACATTTATTTTTGAATTTTCTAACTCAGGTCTGGTTCGAACGGATAGGAAGGAAATTACTTTTGTTCTCTATTTTACGGCCTGTCCTGACCCGTTTCGTCTTGAAATGAATCTTGGGTAATGTTTTTTAATTTTTAGAATTTTTTAACATTTATTTTTGAATTTTCTAACTCGGGTCGGGTGCGAACGGATAGGAAGGAAATATTTTTTTTTTCTCTATTTTTCGGCCTGTCCTGATCAGTTTTGTCTTGAAATGAAGCCTGGATGATGTCTTTTAATTTTTAGAATTTTTTTGTATTTCTTTTTAAATTTTCTAACTGGGGTCGGGTTCGAACGGATAAGAAAGAAAATTTTTTTATTCTCTATTTCTCGGCTTGTCTTCACCCGTTTCGTCTTGAAATTAAAGCTGGATGATGTTTTTTAATTTTTAGAATTTTTTTTGCATTTATTTTTGAATTTTCAAACTCGGGTCGGGTTCGAACAGATAGGAAGTAAATTTTTTTGTTCTCTATTTTTCGGCCTGTCCTGACCCGTTTCGTCTTGAAATGAAGCCTGGATGATGTTTTTTAATTTTTATAATTTTTTTTGCATTTATTTTCGAATATTCTAACTCGGGTCTGGTTCGAACGGACTGGAATGAAATTTTTTTTGTTCTCTATTTTTTGGCCTGTCCTGACCCGTTTCATATTCAAATGAAGCTTGGATGATGTTTTTTAATTTTTAGAATTTTTTTGCTTTTATTTTTGTTGTTTCTAACTCGGGACGGGTTCGAACGGATAGGAAGGAAATGTTTTTTGTTCTCCATTTCTCGGCCTGTCCGGACCTGTTTCGTCTTGAAATGAAGCCTGGATGATGTTTTTTAATTTTTAGAATTTTTTTTGCATTTCTTTTTGAATTTTCTAACTGGGGTCGGGTTCGAACGGATAGGAAAGACATTTTTTTTATTCTCTATTTTTCGGCCAGTCTTCACCCGTTACGTCTTGAAATGAAGCCTTGATGATGTTTTTTAATTTTTAAAATTTTTTTGCATTTATTTTCGAATTTTCTATCTCGGGTCTGGTTCGAACGGATAGGAAGGAAATTCTTTTTGTTCTCTATTTTTCGGCCTGTCCTGACCCGTTTCGTCATGAAATGAAGCCTGGATGATGATTTTTAACTTTTAGAATTTTTTTACATTTATTTTTGAATTTTCTAACTCGGGTCGGGTTCGAACGGGTAGGAATGAAATTTTTTTTTCTCTATTTTTCGGCCTGTCCTGATCCGTTTCGTCTTGAAATGAAGCCTGGATGATTTCTTTTCATTTTTAGAATTTTTTTGCATTTCTTTTTAAATTTTCTAACTGGGGTCGGGTTCGAACGGATAGGAAAGAAATTTTTTTATTCTCTATTTTTCGGCTTGTCTTCACCCGTTTCGTCTTTAAATGAAACTTGGATGATGTTTTCTAATTTTTAGAATTTTTTTGCATTTAGTTTTGAATTTTCTAAATCGGGTCGGTTTCGAACGGATAAGGAGGAAATTTTTTTTGTTCTCTATTTTTCGGCCTGTCCTGACCCGTTTCGTCTTGAAATGAAGCCTGGACGATGTTTTTTAATTTTTAAAATTTTTTTGCATTTATTTTCGAATTTTCTATCTCGGGTCCGGTTCGAACGGATAGGAAGGAAATTCTTTTTCTTCTCTATTTTTCGGCCTGTCCTGACCCGTTTCGTCTTGAAATGAAGCCTGGATGATGTTTTTTAATTTTTAGAATTCTTTTGCATTTATTTTCGAATTTTCTAACTCGGGTCTGGTTCGAACGGATAGGAAGGAAATTCTTTTTGTTCTCTATTTTTCGGCCTGTCCTGATTCGTTTCGTCATGAAATGAAGCCTGGATGATGATTTTTAATTTTTAAAATTTTTTTGCATTTATTTTTGAATTTTCTAACTCGGGTCGGGTTCGAACGGATAGAAAGGAAATTATTTTTGTTCTCTATTTTTCGGTCTGTCCTGGCCCGTTTCGTCTTGAAATGAAGCCTGGATGATGTTTTTTAATTTTCAGAATTTTTTTGCATTTATTTTTGAATTTTCTAACTCGGGTCGGGTTCGAACGGATAGGAATGAAATTTTTTTTGTTCTCTATTTTTCGGCCTGTCCTGACCCGTTTCATCTTCAAATGAATCCTGGATGATGTTTTTTAATTTTTAGAATTCTTTTGCATTTAGTTTTGAATTTTCTAACTCGGGTTGGGTTCGAACGGATAGGAAGGAAATTCTTTTTGTTCTCTATTTTTCGGCTTGTCCTAACCCGTTTCGTCATGAAATGAAGCCTGGATGATGATTTTTAATTTTTAAAATTTTTTTACATTTATTTTTGAATTTTCTAACTCGGGTCGGGTTCGAACGGATAGGAAAGAAATTATTTTTGTTCTCTATTTTTTGGTCTGTCCTGGCCCGTTTCGTCTTGAAATGAAGCCTGGGTGATGTTTTTTAATTTTTAGAATTCTTTTGCATTTGTTTTGAATTTTCTAACTCGGGTCGGGTTCGAACGGATAGGAAGGAAATTCTTTTTGTTCTCTATTTTTCGGCTTGTCCTAACCCGTTTCGTCATGAAATGAAGCCTAGATGATGGTTTTTAATTTTTAAAATTTTTTTGCATTTATTTTTGAATTTTCTAACTCGGGTCGGGTTCGAACGGATAGGAAAGACATTATTTTTGTTCTCTATTTTTCGGTCTGTCCTGGCCCGTTTCGTCTTGAAATGAAGCCTGGGTGATGTTTTTTAATTTTTAGAATTTTTTTACATTTATTTTTGAATTTTCTAACTCAGGTCTGGTTCGAACGGATAGGAAGGAAATTACTTTTGTTCTCTATTTTACGGCCTGTCCTGACCCGTTTCGTCTTGAAATGAATCTTGGGTAATGTTTTTTAATTTTTAGAATTTTTTAACATTTATTTTTGAATTTTCTAACTCGGGTCGGGTGCGAACGGATAGGAAGGAAATATTTTTTTTTTCTCTATTTTTCGGCCTGTCCTGATCAGTTTTGTCTTGAAATGAAGCCTGGATGATGTCTTTTAATTTTTAGAATTTTTTTGTATTTCTTTTTAAATTTTCTAACTGGGGTCGGGTTCGAACGGATAAGAAAGAAAATTTTTTTATTCTCTATTTCTCGGCTTGTCTTCACCCGTTTCGTCTTGAAATGAAGCCTGGGTGATGTTTTTTAATTTTTAGAATTTTTTTGCATTTATTTTTGAATTTTCTAACTCAGGTCTGGTTCGAACGGATAGGAAGGAAATGACTTTCGTTCTCTATTTTACGGCCTGTCCTGACCCGTTTCGTCTTGAAATGAAGCTTGGGCGATGTTTTTTAATTTTTAGAATTTTTTAACATTTATTTTTGAATTTTCTAACTCGGGTCGGGTGCGAAAGGATAGGAAGGAAATATTTTTTTTTTCTCTATTTTTCGGCCTGCCCTGATCCGTTTCGTCTTGAAATGAAGCCTGGATGATGTTTTTTAATTTTTAGAATTTTTAGAATTTTTTTGTATTTCTTTTTAAATTTTCTAACTGGGGTCGAGTTCGAACGGATAGGAAAGAAATTTTTTTTATTCTCTATTTTTCGGCTTGTCTTTACCCGTTTCGTCTTTAAATGAAACTTGGATGATGTTTTCTAATTTTTAGAATTTTTTTGCATTTAGTTTTGAATTTTCTAAATCGGGTCGGTTTCGAACGGATAGGGAGGAAATTTTTTTTGTTCTCTATTTTTCGGCCTGTCCTGACCCGTTTCGTCTTGAAATGAAGCCTGGACGATGGTTTTTAATTTTTAAAATTTTTTTGCATTTATTTTCGAATTTTCTATCTCGGGTCCGGTTCGAACGGATAGGAAGGAAATTCTTTTTGTTCTCTATTTTTCGGCCTATCCTGACCCGTTTCGTCTTGAAATGAAGCCTGGATGATGTTTTTTAATTTTTAGAATTCTTTTGCATTTATTTTCGAATTTTCTAACCCGGGTCTGGTTCGAACGGATAGGAAGGAAATTCTTTTTGTTCTCTATTTTTCGGCCTGTCGTGACCCGTTTCGTCATGAAATGAAGCCTGGATGATGATTTTTAATTTTTAAAATTTTTTTGCATTTATTTTTGAATTTTCTAACTCGGGTCGGGTTCGAACGGATAGGAAGGAAATTATTTTTTTTCTCTATTTTTCGGTCTGTCCTGGCCCATTTCGTCTTGAAATGAAGCCTGGATGATGTTTTTTAATTTTTAGAATTTTTTTGCATTTATTTTTGAATTTTCTAACTCGGGTCGGGTTCGAACGGATAGGAATGAAATTTTTTTTGTTCTCTGTTTTTCGGCCTGTCCTGACCCGTTTCATCTTCAAATGAATCCTGGATGATGTTTTTTAATTTTTAGAATTCTTTTGCATTTAGTTTTGAATTTTCTAACTCGGGTTGGGTTCGAACAGATAGGAAGGAAATTCTTTTTGTTCTCTATTTTTCGGCTTGTCCTAACCCGTTTCGTCATGAAATGAAGCCTGGATGATGATTTTTAATTTTAAAAATTTTTTTGCATTTATTTTTGAATTTTCTAACTCGGGTCGGGTTCGAACGGATAGGAAAGAAATTATTTTTGTTCTCTATTTTTCGGTCTGTCCTGGCCCGTTTCGTCTTGAAATGAAGCCTGGGTGATGTTTTTTAATTTTTAGTATTCTTTTGCATTTATTTTTGAATTTTCTAACTCAGGTCTGGTTCGAACGGATAGGAAGGAAATGACTTTTGTTCTCTATTTTACGGCCTGTCCTGACCCGTTTCGTCTTGAAATGAAGCTTGGGTGATGTTTTTTAATTTTTAGAATTTTTTAACATTTATTTTTGAATTTTCTAACTCAGGTTGGGTGCGAAAGGATAGGAAGGAAATATTTTTTTTTTCTCTATTTTTCGGCCTGTCCTGATCCGTTTCGTCTTGAAATGAAGCCTGGATGATGTCTTTTAATTCTTAGAATTTTTTTGTATTTCTTTTTAAATTTTCTAACTGGGGTCGGGTTCGAACGGATAAGAAAGAAAATTTTTTTATTCTCTATTTCTCGGCTTGTCTTCACCCGTTTCGTCTTGAAATTAAAGCTGGATGATGTTTTTAAATTTTTACAATTTTTTTTGCATTTATTTTTGAATTTTCAAACTCGGGTCGGGTTCGAATGGATAGGAAGTAAATTTTTTTTGTTCTCTATTTTTTGGCCTGTCCTGACCCGTTTCGTCTTGAAATGAAGCCTGGATGATGTTTTTTAACTTTTATAATTTTTTTTGCATTTATTTTCGAATATTCTAACTCGGTTCTGGTTCGAACGGACTGGAATGAAATTTTTATTGTTCTCTATTTTTTGGCCTGTCCTGACCCGTTTCATATTCAAATGAAGCTTGGATGATGTTTTTTAATTTTTAGAATTTTTTAACATTTATTTTTTAATTTTCTAACTCGGGTCGGGTGCGAAAGGATAGGAAGGAAATATTTTTTTTTTCTCTATTTTTCGGCCTGTCCTGATCCGTTTCGTCTTGAAATGAAGCCTGGATGATGTCTTTTAATTCTTAGAATTTTTTTGTATTTCTTTTTAAATTTTCTAACTGGGGTCGGGTTCGAACGGATAAGAAAGAAAATTTTTTTATTCTCTATTTCTCGGCTTGTCTTCACCCGTTTCGTCTTGAAATTAAAGCTGGATGATGTTTTTAAATTTTTACAATTTTTTTGGCATTTATTTTTGAATTTTCAAACTCGGGTCGGGTTCGAATGGATAGGAAGTAAATTTTTTTTGTTCTCTATTTTTCGGTCTGTCCTGGCCCGTTTCGTCTTGAAATGAAGCCTGGGTGATGTTTTTTAATTTTTAGAATTTTTTAACATTTATTTTTGAATTTTCTAAATCGGGTCGGTTTCGAACGGATAAGGAGGAAATTTTTTTTGTTCTCTATTTTTCGGCCTGTCCTGACCCGTTTCGTCTTGAAATGAAGCCTGGACGATGTTTTTTAATTTTTAAAATTTTTTTGCATTTATTTTCGAATTTTCTATCTCGGGTCCGGTTCGAACGGATAGGAAGGAAATTCTTTTTCTTCTCTATTTTTCGGCCTGTCCTGACCCGTTTCGTCTTGAAATGAAGCCTGGATGATGTTTTTTAATTTTTAGAATTCTTTTGCATTTATTTTCGAATTTTCTAACTCGGGTCTGGTTCGAACGGATAGGAAGGAAATTCTTTTTGTTCTCTATTTTTCGGCCTGTCCTGATTCGTTTCGTCATGAAATGAAGCCTGGATGATGATTTTTAATTTTTAAAATTTTTTTGCATTTATTTTTGAATTTTCTAACTCGGGTCGGGTTCGAACGGATAGAAAGGAAATTATTTTTGTTCTCTATTTTTCGGTCTGTCCTGGCCCGTTTCGTCTTGAAATGAAGCCTGGATGATGTTTTTTAATTTTCAGAATTTTTTTGCATTTATTTTTGAATTTTCTAACTCGGGTCGGGTTCGAACGGATAGGAATGAAATTTTTTTTGTTCTCTATTTTTCGGCCTGTCCTGACCCGTTTCATCTTCAAATGAATCCTGGATGATGTTTTTTAATTTTTAGAATTCTTTTGCATTTAGTTTTGAATTTTCTAACTCGGGTTGGGTTCGAACGGATAGGAAGGAAATTCTTTTTGTTCTCTATTTTTCGGCTTGTCCTAACCCGTTTCGTCATGAAATGAAGCCTGGATGATGATTTTTAATTTTTAAAATTTTTTTACATTTATTTTTGAATTTTCTAACTCGGGTCGGGTTCGAACGGATAGGAAAGAAATTATTTTTGTTCTCTATTTTTTGGTCTGTCCTGGCCCGTTTCGTCTTGAAATGAAGCCTGGGTGATGTTTTTTAATTTTTAGAATTCTTTTGCATTTGTTTTGAATTTTCTAACTCGGGTCGGGTTCGAACGGATAGGAAGGAAATTCTTTTTGTTCTCTATTTTTCGGCTTGTCCTAACCCGTTTCGTCATGAAATGAAGCCTAGATGATGGTTTTTAATTTTTAAAATTTTTTTGCATTTATTTTTGAATTTTCTAACTCGGGTCGGGTTCGAACGGATAGGAAAGACATTATTTTTGTTCTCTATTTTTCGGTCTGTCCTGGCCCGTTTCGTCTTGAAATGAAGCCTGGGTGATGTTTTTTAATTTTTAGAATTTTTTTACATTTATTTTTGAATTTTCTAACTCAGGTCTGGTTCGAACGGATAGGAAGGAAATTACTTTTGTTCTCTATTTTACGGCCTGTCCTGACCCGTTTCGTCTTGAAATGAATCTTGGGTAATGTTTTTTAATTTTTAGAATTTTTTAACATTTATTTTTGAATTTTCTAACTCGGGTCGGGTGCGAACGGATAGGAAGGAAATATTTTTTTTTTCTCTATTTTTCGGCCTGTCCTGATCAGTTTTGTCTTGAAATGAAGCCTGGATGATGTCTTTTAATTTTTAGAATTTTTTTGTATTTCTTTTTAAATTTTCTAACTGGGGTCGGGTTCGAACGGATAAGAAAGAAAATTTTTTTATTCTCTATTTCTCGGCTTGTCTTCACCCGTTTCGTCTTGAAATGAAGCCTGGGTGATGTTTTTTAATTTTTAGAATTTTTTTGCATTTATTTTTGAATTTTCTAACTCAGGTCTGGTTCGAACGGATAGGAAGGAAATGACTTTCGTTCTCTATTTTACGGCCTGTCCTGACCCGTTTCGTCTTGAAATGAAGCTTGGGTGATGTTTTTTAATTTTTAGAATTTTTTAACATTTATTTTTGAATTTTCTAACTCGGGTCGGGTGCGAAAGGATAGGAAGGAAATATTTTTTTTTTCTCTATTTTTCGGCCTGCCCTGATCCGTTTCGTCTTGAAATGAAGCCTGGATGATGTTTTTTAATTTTTAGAATTTTTAGAATTTTTTTGTATTTCTTTTTAAATTTTCTAACTGGGGTCGAGTTCGAACGGATAGGAAAGAAATTTTTTTTATTCTCTATTTTTCGGCTTGTCTTTACCCGTTTCGTCTTTAAATGAAACTTGGATGATGTTTTCTAATTTTTAGAATTTTTTTGCATTTAGTTTTGAATTTTCTAAATCGGGTCGGTTTCGAACGGATAGGGAGGAAATTTTTTTTGTTCTCTATTTTTCGGCCTGTCCTGACCCGTTTCGTCTTGAAATGAAGCCTGGACGATGGTTTTTAATTTTTAAAATTTTTTTGCATTTATTTTCGAATTTTCTATCTCGGGTCCGGTTCGAACGGATAGGAAGGAAATTCTTTTTGTTCTCTATTTTTCGGCCTATCCTGACCCGTTTCGTCTTGAAATGAAGCCTGGATGATGTTTTTTAATTTTTAGAATTCTTTTGCATTTATTTTCGAATTTTCTAACCCGGGTCTGGTTCGAACGGATAGGAAGGAAATTCTTTTTGTTCTCTATTTTTCGGCCTGTCGTGACCCGTTTCGTCATGAAATGAAGCCTGGATGATGATTTTTAATTTTTAAAATTTTTTTGCATTTATTTTTGAATTTTCTAACTCGGGTCGGGTTCGAACGGATAGGAAGGAAATTATTTTTTTTCTCTATTTTTCGGTCTGTCCTGGCCCATTTCGTCTTGAAATGAAGCCTGGATGATGTTTTTTAATTTTTAGAATTTTTTTGCATTTATTTTTGAATTTTCTAACTCGGGTCGGGTTCGAACGGATAGGAATGAAATTTTTTTTGTTCTCTATTTTTCGGCCTGTCCTGACCCGTTTCATCTTCAAATGAATCCTGGATGATGTTTTTTAATTTTTAGAATTCTTTTGCATTTAGTTTTGAATTTTCTAACTCGGGTTGGGTTCGAACAGATAGGAAGGAAATTCTTTTTGTTCTCTATTTTTCGGCTTGTCCTAACCCGTTTCGTCATGAAATGAAGCCTGGATGATGATTTTTAATTTTAAAAATTTTTTTGCATTTATTTTTGAATTTTCTAACTCGGGTCGGGTTCGAACGGATAGGAAAGAAATTATTTTTGTTCTCTATTTTTCGGTCTGTCCTGGCCCGTTTCGTCTTGAAATGAAGCCTGGGTGATGTTTTTTAATTTTTAGTATTCTTTTGCATTTATTTTTGAATTTTCTAACTCAGGTCTGGTTCGAACGGATAGGAAGGAAATGACTTTTGTTCTCTATTTTACGGCCTGTCCTGACCCGTTTCGTCTTGAAATGAAGCTTGGGTGATGTTTTTTAATTTTTAGAATTTTTTAACATTTATTTTTGAATTTTCTAACTCGGGTTGGGTGCGAAAGGATAGGAAGGAAATATTTTTTTTTTCTCTATTTTTCGGCCTGTCCTGATCCGTTTCGTCTTGAAATGAAGCCTGGATGATGTCTTTTAATTCTTAGAATTTTTTTGTATTTCTTTTTAAATTTTCTAACTGGGGTCGGGTTCGAACGGATAAGAAAGAAAATTTTTTTATTCTCTATTTCTCGGCTTGTCTTCACCCGTTTCGTCTTGAAATTAAAGCTGGATGATGTTTTTAAATTTTTACAATTTTTTTTGCATTTATTTTTGAATTTTCAAACTCGGGTCGGGTTCGAATGGATAGGAAGTAAATTTTTTTTGTTCTCTATTTTTTGGCCTGTCCTGACCCGTTTCGTCTTGAAATGAAGCCTGGATGATGTTTTTTAACTTTTATAATTTTTTTTGCATTTATTTTCGAATATTCTAACTCGGTTCTGGTTCGAACGGACTGGAATGAAATTTTTATTGTTCTCTATTTTTTGGCCTGTCCTGACCCGTTTCATATTCAAATGAAGCTTGGATGATGTTTTTTAATTTTTAGAATTTTTTAACATTTATTTTTTAATTTTCTAACTCGGGTCGGGTGCGAAAGGATAGGAAGGAAATATTTTTTTTTTCTCTATTTTTCGGCCTGTCCTGATCCGTTTCGTCTTGAAATGAAGCCTGGATGATGTCTTTTAATTCTTAGAATTTTTTTGTATTTCTTTTTAAATTTTCTAACTCGGGTCGGGTTCGAACGGATAAGAAAGAAAATTTTTTTATTCTCTATTTCTCGGCTTGTCTTCACCCGTTTCGTCTTGAAATTAAAGCTGGATGATGTTTTTTAATTTTTACAATTTTTTTTGCATTTATTTTTGAATTTTCAAACTCGGGTCGGGTTCGAATGGATAGGAAGTAAATTTTTTTTGTTCTCTATTTTTTGGCCTGTCCTGACCCGTTTCGTCTTGAAATGAAGCCTGGATGATGTTTTTTAACTTTTATAATTTTTTTTGCATTTATTTTTGAATTTTCAAACTCGGGTCGGGTTCGAACGGATAGGAAGGAAATTTTTTTTGTTCTCTATTTTTCGACCTGTCCTGACCCGTTTCGTCTTGAAATGAAGCCTGGATGATGTTTTTTAATTTTTAGAATTTTTTTTGCATTTCTTTTTGAATTTTCTAACTGGGGTCGGGTTCGAACGGATAGGAAAGAAATTTTTTTTATTCTCTATTTTTCGGCTTGTCTTCACCCGTTTCGTCTTGAAATTAAAGCTGGATGATGTTTTTTAATTTTTACAATTTTTTTTACATTTATTTTTGAATTTTCAAACTCGGGTCGGGTTCCAATGGATAGGAAGTAAATTTTTTTTGTTCTCTATTTTTTGGCCTGTCCTGACCCGTTTCGTCTTGAAATGAAGCCTGGATGATGATTTTTAACTTTTAGAATTTTTTTACATTTATTTTTGAATTTTCTAACTCGGGTCGGGTTCGAACGGGTATGAATGAAATATTTTTTTTTTCTCTATTTTTCGGCCTGTCCTGATCCGTTTCGTCTTGAAATGAAGCCTGGATGATTCTTTTAATTTTTAGAATTTTTTTGCATTTCTTTTAAAATTTTCTAACTGGGGTCGGGTTCGAACGGAGAGGAAAGAAATTGTTTTTATTCTCTATTTTTCGGCTTGTCTTCACCCGTTTCGTCTTTAAATGAAACCTGGATGATGTTTTCTAATTTTTAGAATTTTTTTGCATTTAGTTTTGAATTTTCTAAATCGGGTCGGTTTCGAACGGATAGGGAGGAAATTTTTTTTGTTCTCTATTTTTCGGCCTGTCCTGACCCGTTTCGTCTTGAAATGAAGCCTGGATGATGTTTTTTAATTTTTAAAATTTTTTTGCATTTATTTTCGAATTTTCTATCTCGGGTCCGGTTCGAACGGATAGGAAGAAAATTTTTTTTTGTTCTCTATTTTTCGGCCAGTCCTGACCCATTTCGTCATGAAATGAAGCCTGGATGATGATTTTTAACTTTTAGAATTTTTTAAAATTTATTTTTGAATTGTCTAACTCGGGTCGGGTTCGAACGGATAGGAAGGAAATATTTTTTTTTTCTCTATTTTTCAACCTGTCCTGATCCGTTTCATCTTGAAATGAAGCCTGGATGATGTCTTTTAATTTTTAGAATTTTTTTGCATTTCTTTTTAAATTTTCTAACTGGGGTCGGGTTCGAACGGATAGGAAAGAAAATTTTTTTATTCTCTATTTTTCGGTCTGTCTTCACCCGTTTCATCTTGAAATTAAAGCTGGATGATGTTTTTTAATTTTTATAATTTTTTTTGCATTTATTTTTGAATTTTCTAACTGGGGTCGGGTTCGAACGGATAGGAAGTAAATTTTTTTTGTTCTCTATTTTTCGGCCTGTCCTGACCCGTTTCGTCTTGAAATGAAGCCTGAATGATGTTTTTTAATTTTTAGAATTTTTTTGCATTTATTTTCGAATTTTCTAACTCGGGTCTGGTTCGAATGGATAGGAAGGAAATTATTTTTGTTCTCTATTTTTCGGTCTGTCCTGGCCTGTTTCGTCTTGAAATGAAGCCTGGATGATGTTTTTTAATTTTCAGAATTTTTTTGCATTTATTTTTGAATTTTCTAACTCGGGTCGGGTTCGAACGGGTAGGAACGAAATATTTTTTTTTTCTCTATTTTTCGGCCTGTCCTGATCCGTTTCGTCTTGAAATGAAGCCTGGATGATTTCTTTTAATTTTTAGAATTTTTTTGCATTTCTTTTTAAATTTTCTAACTGGGGTCGGGTTCGAACGGATAGGAAAGAAATTTTTTTTATTCTCTATTTTTCGGCTTGTCTTCACCCGTTTCATCTTTAAATGAAACCTGGACGATGTTTTCTAATTTGTAGAATTTTTTTGCATTTAGTTTTAAATTTTCTAACTCGGGACGGTTTCAAACGGATAAGGAGGAAATTTTTTTTGTTCTCTATTTTTCGGCCTGTCCTGACCCGTTTCGTCTTGAAATGAAGCCTGGACGATGTTTTTGAATTTTTAAAATTTTTTTGCATTTACTTTCGAATTTTCTATCTCGGATCCGGTTCGAACGGATAGGAAGAAATTTTTTTATTCTCTATTTTTCGGTCTGTCTTCACCCGTTTCATCTTGAAATTAAAGCTGGATGATGTTTTTTAATTTTTATAATTTTTTTTGCATTTATTTTTGACTTTTCTAACTGGGGTCGGGTTCGAACGGATAGGAAAGAAATTTTTTTTATTCTCTATTTTTCGGCTTGTCTTCACCCGTTTCGTCTTTAAATAAAACCTGGACGATGTTTTCTAATTTGTAGAATTTTTTTGCATTTAGTTTTGAATTTTCTAACTCGGGTCGGTTTCGAACGGATCGGGAGGAAATTTTTTTTGTTCTTTATTTTTCGGCCTGTCCTGACCCGTTTCTTCTTGAAATGAAGCCTGGATGATGTCTTTTAATTTTTAGAATTTTTTTGCATTTCTTTTTAAATTTTCTAACTGGGGTCGGGTTCGAACGGATAGGAAAGAAAATTTTTTTATTCTCTATTTTTCGGTCTGTCTTTACCCGTTTCATCTTGAAATTAAAGCTGGATGATTTTTTTTAATTTTTATAATTTTTTTTGCATTTATTTTTGAATTTTCTAACCGGGGTCGGGTTCGAACGGATAGGAAGTAAATTTTTTTTGTTATCTATTTTTTGGTCTGTCCTGACCCGTTTCGTCTTGAAATGAAGCCTGGATGATGTTTTTTAATTTTTAGAATTTTTTTGCATTTATTTTTGAATTTTCTAACTCGGGTCTGGTTCGAACGGATAGGAAGGAAATTCTTTTTGTTCTCTATTTTTCGGCCTGTCCTGACCCGTTTCGTCATGAAATGAAGCCTGGATGAAGATTTTTAATTTTTAAAATTTTTTTGCATTTATTTTTGAATTTTCTAACTCGGGTCGGGTTCGAACGGATAGGAAGGAAATTATTTTTGTTCTCTATTTTTCGGTCTGTCCTGGCCTGTTTCGTCTTGAAATGAAGCCTGGATGATGTTTTTTAATTTTCAGAATTCTTTTGCATTTATTTTTGAATTTTCTAACTCGGGTCGAGTTCGAACGTATAGGAATGAAATTTTTTTTGTTCTCTATTTTTCGGCCTGCCCTGACCTGTTTCTTCTTCAAATGAATCCTGGATGATGTTTTTTAATTTTTAGAATTCTTTTGCATTTAGTTTTGAATTTTCTAACTCGGGTCGGGTTCGAACGGATAGGAAGGAAATTCTTTTTGTTCTCTATTTTTCGGCCTGTCCTGACCCGTTTCGTCATGAAATGAAGCCTGGATGATGATTTTTAATTTTTAAAATTTTTTTGCATTTATTTTTGAATTTTCTAACTCGGGTCGGTTTCGAACGGATAGGAAAGAAATTATTTTTGTTCTCAATTTTTCGGTCTGTCCTGGCCCGTTTCGTCTTGAAATGAAGCCTGGGTGATGTTTTTTGATTTTTAGAATATTTTTGCATTTATTTTTGAATTTTCTAACCCAGGTCTGGTTCGAACGGATAGGAAGGAAATTACTTTTGTTGTCTATTTTACGGCCTGTCCTGACCCGTTTCGTCTTGAAATGAAGCTTGGGTGCTGTTTTTTAATTTTTAGAATTTTTTAACATTTATTTTTGAATTTTCTAACTCGGGTCGGGTGCGACCGGATAGGAAGGAAATATTTATTTTTTCTCCATTTTTCGGCCCGTCCTGATCCGTTTCGTCTTGAAATGAAGCCTGGATGATGTCTTTTAATTTTTAGAATTTTTTTGCATTTATTTTCGAATTTTCTATCTCGGGTCTGGTTGGAACGGATAGGAAGGAAATTCTTATTGTTCTCTATTTTTCGGCCTGTCCTGACCCGTTTCGTCATGAAACGAAGCCTGGATAATGATTTTTAACTTTTAGAATTTTTTTACATTTATTTTTGAATTTTCTAACTCGGGTCGGGTTCGAACGGGTAGGAATGAAATATTTTTTTTTCTCTAACTTTCGGCCTGTCCTGATCCGTTTCGTCTTGAAATGAAGCCTGGATGATGTCTTTTAATTTTTAGAATTTTTTTGCATTTCTTTTTAAATTTTCTAACTGGGGTCGGGTTCGAACGGATAGGAAAGAAATTTTTTTTCTTCTCTATTTTTCGGCTTCTCTTCCCCCGTTTCGTCTTTAAATGAAACCTGGACGATGTTTTGTAATTTTTAGAATTTTTTTGCATTTAGTTTTGAATTTTCTAACTCGGGTCGGTTTCGAACGGATAGGGAGGAAATTTTTTTTATTCTCTATTTTTCGGCCTGTCCTGACCCGTTTCGTGTTGAAATGAAGCCTGGACGATGTTTTTGAATTTTTAAAATTTTTTTGCATTTACTTTCGAATTTTCTATCTCGGGTCCGGTTCGAACGGATAGGAAGAAAATTTTTTTTTGTTTTCTATTTTTCGGCCAGTCCTGACCCGTTTCGTCATGAAATGAAGCCTGGATGATGATTTTTAACTTTTAGAATTTTTTTAAATTTATTTTTGAATTGTCTAACTCGGGTCGGGTTCGAACGGATGGGAAGGAAATATTTTTTTTTCTCTATTTTTCAGCCTGTCCTGATCCGTTTCGTCTTGAAATGAAGCTTGGATGATGTCTTTTAATTTTTAGAATTTTTTTCATTTCTTTTTAAATTTTCTAACTGGGGTCGGGTTCGAACGGATAGGAAAGAAAAATTTTTTATTCTCTATTTTTCGGTCTGTCTTCACCCGTTTCATCTTGAAATTAAAGCAGGATGATGTTTTTTAATTTTTATAATTTTTTTTGCATTTATTTTTGAATTTTCTAACTGGGGTCGGGTTCGAACGGATAGGAAAGAAATTTTTTTTATTCTCTATTTTTCGGCTTGTCTTCACCCGTTTCGTCTTTAAATGAAACCTGGACGATGTTTTCTAATTTGTAGAATTTTTTTGCATTTAGTTTTGAATTTTCTAACTCGGGTCGGTTTCGAACGGATAGGGAGGAAATTTTTTTTGTTCTCTATTTTTCGGCCTGTCCTGACCCGTTTCTTCTTGAAATGAAGCCTGGATGATGTCTTTTAATTTTTAGAATTTTTTTGCATTTCTTTTTAAATTTTCTAACTGGGGTCGGGTTCGAACGGATAGGAAAGAAAATTTTTTTATTCTCTATTTTTCGGTCTGTCTTCACCCGTTTCATCGTGAAATTAAAGCTGGATGATGTTTTTTAATTTTTATAATTTTTTTTGCATTTATTTTTGAATTTTCTTACTGGGGTCGGGTTCGAACGGATAGGAAGTAAATTTTTTTTGTTATCTATTTTTCGGTCTGTCCTTACCCGTTTCGTCTTGAAATGAAGCCTGGATGATGTTTTTTAATTTTTAGAATTTTTTTGCATTTATTTTTGAATTTTCTAACTCGGGTCTGGTTCGAACGGATAGGAAGGAAATTCTTTTTGTTCTCTATTTTTCGGCCTGTCCTGACCCGTTTCGTCATGAAATGAAGCCTGGATGATGATTTTTAATTTTTAAAATTTTTTTGCATTTATTTTTGAATTTTCTAACTCGGGTCGGGTTCGAACGGATAGGAAGGAAATTATTTTTGTTCTCTATTTTTCGGTCTGTCCTGGCCTGTTTCGTCTTGAAATGAAGCCTGGATGATGTTTTTTAATTTTCAGAATTTTTTTGCATTTATTTTTGAATTTTCTAACTCGGGTCGGGTTCGAACGTATAGGAATGAAATTTTTTTTGTTCTCTATTTTTCGGCCTGCCCTGACCCGTTTCTTCTTCAAATGAATCCTGGATGATGTTTTTTAATTTTTAGAATTCTTTTGCATTTAGTTTTGAATTTTCTAACTCGGGTCGGGTTCGAACGGATAGGAAGGAAATTCTTTTTGTTCTCTATTTTCGGCCTGTCCTGACCAGTTTCGTCATGAAATGAAGCCTGGATGTTGATTTTTAATTTTTAAAATTTTTTTGCATTTATTTTTGAATTTTCTAACTCGGGTCGGGTTCGAACGGATAGGAAAGAAATTATTTTTGTTCTCTATTTTTCGGTCTGTCCTGGCCCGTTTCGTCTTGAAATGAAGCCTGGGTGATGTTTTTTGATTTTTAGAATTTTTTTGCATTTATTTTTGAATTTTCTAACCCAGGTCTGGTTCGAACGGATAGGAAGGAAATTACTTTTGTTGTCTATTTTACGGCCTGTCCTGACCCGTTTCGTCTTGAAATGAAGCTTGGGTGCTGTTTTTTAATTTTTAGAATTTTTTAACATTTATTTTTGAATTTTCTAACTCGGGTCGGGTGCGACCGGATAGGAAGGAAATATTTATTTTTTCTCTATTTTTCGGCCCGTCCAGATCCGTTTCTTCTTGAAATGAAGCCTGGATGATGTCTTTTAATTTTTAGAATTTTTTTGCATTTATTTTCGAATTTTCTATCTCGGGTCTGGTTTGAACGGATAGGAAGGAAATTCTTATTTTTCTCTATTTTTCGGCCTGTCCTGACCCGTTTCGTCATGAAATGAAGCCTGGATAATGATTTTTAACTTTTAGAATTTTTTTACATTTATTTTTGAATTTTCTAACTCGGGTCGGGTTCGAACGGGTAGGAATGAAATATTTTTTTTTCTCTATTTTTCGGCATGTCCTGATCCGTTTCGTCTTGAAATGAAGCCTGGATGATGTCTTTTAATTTTTAGAATTTTTTTGCATTTCTTTTTAAATTTTCTAACTGGGGTCGGGTTCGAACGGATAGGAAAGAAATTTTTTTTATTCTCTATTTTTCGGCTTGCCTTCCCCCGTTTCGTCTTTAAATGAAACCTGGACGATGTTTTCTAATTTTTAGAATTTTTTTGCATTTAGTTTTAAATTTTCTAACTCGGGTCGGTTTCGAACGGATAGGGAGGAAATTTTTTTTGTTCTCTATTTTTCGGCCTGTCCTGACCCGTTTCGTCTTGAAATGAAGCCTGGACGATGTTTTTGAATTTTTAAAATTTTTTTGCATTTACTTTCGAATTTTCTATCTCGAGTCCGGTTCGAACGGATAGGAAGAAAATTTTTTTTTGTTCTCTATTTTTTGGCCAGTCCTGACCCGTTTCGTCATGAAATGAAGCCTGGATGATGATTTTTAACTTTTAGAATTTTTTTAAATTTATTTTTGAATTGTCTAACTCGGGTCGGGTTCGAACGGATAGGAAGGAAATATTTTTTTTTCTCTATTTTTCAGCCTGTCCTGATCCGTTTCGTCTTGAAATGAAGCCTGGATGATGTCTTTTAATTTTTAGAATTTTTTTCATTTCTTTTTAAATTTTCTAACTGGGGTCGGGTTCGAACGGATAGGAAAGAAAAATTTTTTATTCTCTATTTTTCGGTCTGTCTTCACCCGTTTCAACTTGAAATTAAAGCAGGATGATGTTTTTTAATTTTTATAATTTTTTTTGCATTTATTTTTGAATTTTCTAACTGGGGTCGGGTTCGAACGGATAGGAAAGAAATTTTTTTTATTCTCTATTTTTCGGCTTGTCTTCACCCGTTTCGTCTTTAAATGAAACCTGGACGATGTTTTCTAATTTGTAGAATTTTTTTGCATTTAGTTTTGAATTTTCTAACTCGGGTCGGTTTCGAACGGATAGGGAGGAAATTTTTTTTGTTCTCTATTTTTCGGCCTGTCCTGACCCGTTTCTTCTTGAAATGAAGCCTGGATGATGTCTTTTAATTTTTAGAATTTTGTTGCATTTCTTTTTAAATTTTCTAACTGGGGTCGGGTTCGAACGGATAGGATAGAAAATTTTTTTATTCTCTATTTTTCGGTCTGTCTTCACCCGTTTCACCGTGAAATTAAAGCTGGATGATGTTTTTTAATTTTTATAATTTTTTTTGCATTTATTTTTGAATTTTCTAACTGGGGTCGGGTTCGAACGGATAGGAAGTAAATTTTTTTTGTTATCTATTTTTCGGTCTGTCCTTACCCGTTTCGTCTTGAAATGAAGCCTGGATGATGTTTTTTAATTTTTAGAATTTTTTTGCATTTATTTTTGAATTTTCTAACTCGGGTCTGGTTCGAACGGATAGGAAGGAAATTCTTTTTGTTCTCTATTTTTCGGCCTGTCCTGACCCGTTTCGTCATGAAATGAAGCCTGGATGATGATTTTTAATTTTTAAAATTTTTTTGCATTTATTCTTGAATTTTCTAACTCGGGTCGGGTTCGAACGGATAGGAAGGAAATTATTTTTGTTCTCTATTTTTCGGTCTGTCCTGGCCTGTTTCGTCTTGAAATGAAGCCTGGATGATGTTTTTTAATTTTCAGAATTTTTTTGCATTTATTTTTGAATTTTCTAACTCGGGTCGGGTTCGAATGTATAGGAATGAAATTTTTTTTTGTTCTCTATTTTTCGGCCTGCCCTGACCCGTTTCTTCTTCAAATGAATCCTGGATGATGTTTTTTAATTTTTAGAATTCTTTTGCATTTAGTTTTGAATTTTCTAACTCGGGTCGGGTTCGAACGGATAGGAAGGAAATTCTTTTTGTTCTCTATTTTCGGCCTGTCCTGACCCGTTTCGTCATGAAATGAAGCCTGGATGTTGATTTTTAATTTTTAAAATTTTTTTGCATTTATTTTTGAATTTTCTTACTCGGGTCGGGTTCGAACGGATAGGAAAGAAATTTTTTTTGTTCTCTATTTTTCGGCCTGTCCTGACCCGTTTCGTCTTGAAATGAAGCCTGGACGATGTTTTTTAATTCTTAAAATTTTTTTGCATTTATTTTCGAATTTTCTATCTCGGGTCCGGTTCGAACGAATAGGAAGAAATTTTTTTTTTGTTCTCTATTTTTCGGCCAGTCCTGACCCGTTTCGTCATGAAATGAAGCCTGGATGATGATTTTTAACTTTTAGAATTTTTTTAAATTTATTTTTGAATTGTCTAACTCGGATCGGGTTCGAACGGATAGGGAGGAAATTTTTTATGTTCTCTATTTTTCGGCCTGTCCTGACCCGTTTCTTCTTGAAATGAAGCCTGGATGATGTCTTTTAATTTTTAGAATTTTTTTGCATTTCTTTTTAAATTTTCTAACTGGGGTCGGGTTCGAACGGATAGGAAAGAAAATTTTTTTATTCTCTATTTTTCGGTCTGTCTTCACCCGTTTCATCGTGAAATTAAAGCTGGATGATGTTTTTTAATTTTTATAATTTTTTTTGCATTTATTTTTGAATTTTCTAACTGGGGTCGGTTTCGAACGGATAGGAAGTAAATTTTTTTTGTTATCTATTTTTCGGTCTGTCCTTACCCGTTTCGTCTTGAAATGAAGCCTGGATGATGTTTTTTAATTTTTAGAATTTTTTTGCATTTAATTTTGAATTTTCTAACTCGGGTCTGGTTCGAACGGATAGGAAGGAAATTCTTTTTGTTCTCTATTTTTCGGCCTGTCCTGACCCGTTTCGTCATGAAATGAAGCCTGGATGATGATTTTTAATTTTTAAAATTTTTTTGCATTTATTCTTGAATTTTCTAACTCGGGTCGGGTTCGAACGGATAGGAAGGAAATTATTTTTGTTCTCTATTTTTCGGTCTGTCCTGGCCTGTTTCGTCTTGAAATGAAGCCTGGATGATGTTTTTTAATTTTCAGAATTTTTTTGCATTTATTTTTGAATTTTCTAACTCGGGTCGGGTTCGAACGTATAGGAATGAAATTTTTTTTGTTCTCTATTTTTCGGCCTGCCCTGACCTGTTTCTTCTTCAAATGAATCCTGGATGATGTTTTTTAATTTTTAGAATTCTTTTGCATTTAGTTTTGAATTTTCTAACTCGGGTCGGGTTCGAACGGATAGGAAGGAAATTCTTTTTGTTCTCTATTTTCGGCCTGTCCTGACCCGTTTCGTCATGAAATGAAGCCTGGATGTTGATTTTTAATTTTTAAAATTTTTTTGCATTTATTTTTGAATTTTCTTACTCGGGTCGGGTTCGAACGGATAGGAAAGAAATTATTTTTGTTCTCTATTTTTCGGTCTGTCCTGGCCCGTTTCGTCTTGAAATGAAGCCTGGGTGATGTTTTTTGATTTTTAGAATTTTTTTGCATTTATTTTTGAATTTTCTAACCCAGGTCTGGTTCGAACGGATAGGAAGGAAATTACTTTTGTTGTCTATTTTACGGCCTGTCCTGACCCGTTTCGTCTTGAAATGAAGCTTGGGTGCTGTTTTTTAATTTTTAGAATTTTTTAACATTTATTTTTGAATTTTCTAACTCGGGTCGGGTGCGACCGGATAGGAAGGAAATATTTATTTTTTCTCTATTTTTCGGCCCGTCCAGATCCGTTTCGTCTTGAAATGAAGCCTGGATGATATCTTTTAATTTTTAGAATTTTTTTGCATTTATTTTCGAATTTTCTATCTCGGGTCTGGTTTGAACGGATAGGAAGGAAATTCTTATTGTTCTCTATTTTTCGGCCTGTCCTGACCCGTTTCGTCATGAAATGAAGCCTGGATAATGATTTTTAACTTTTAGAATTTTTTTACATTTATTTTTGAATTTTCTAACTCGGGTCGGGTTCGAACGGGTAGGAATGAAATATTTTTTTTTCTCTATTTTTCGGCATGTCCTGATCCGTTTCGTCTTGAAATGAAGCCTGGATGATGTCTTTTAATTTTTAGAATTTTTTTGCATTTCTTTTTAAATTTTCTAACTGGGGTCGGGTTCGAACGGATAGGAAAGAAATTTTTTTTATTCTCTATTTTTCGGCTTGCCTTCCCCCGTTTCGTCTTTAAATGAAACCTGGACGATGTTTTCTAATTTTTAGAATTTTTTTGCATTTAGTTTTAAATTTTCTAACTCGGGTCGGTTTCGAACGGATAGGGAGGAAATTTTTTTTGTTCTCTATTTTTCGGCCTGTCCTGACCCGTTTCGTCTTGAAATGAAGCCTGGACGATGTTTTTGAATTTTTAAAATTTTTTTGCATTTACTTTCGAATTTTCTATCTCGGGTCCGGTTCGAACGGATAGGAAGAAAAGTTTTTTTTGTTCTCTATTTTTCGGCCAGTCCTGACCCGTTTCGTCATGAAATGAAGCCTGGATGATGATTTTTAACTTTTAGAATTTTTTTAAATTTATTTTTGAATTGTCTAACTCGGGTCGGGTTCGAACGGATAGGAAGGAAATATTTTTTTTTCTCTATTTTTCAGCCTGTCCTGATCCGTTTCGTCTTGAAATGAAGCCTGGATGATGTCTTTTAATTTTTAGAATTTTTTTCATTTCTTTTTAAATTTTCTAACTGGGGTCGGGTTCGAACGGATAGGAAAGAAAAATTTTTTATTCTCTATTTTTCGGTCTGTCTTCACCCGTTTCAACTTGAAATTAAAGCAGGATGATGTTTTTTAATTTTTATAATTTTTTTTGCATTTATTTTTGAATTTTCTAACTGGGGTCGGGTTCGAACGGATAGGAAAGAAATTTTTTTTATTCTCTATTTTTCGGCTTGTCTTCACCCGTTTCGTCTTTAAATGAAACCTGGACGATGTTTTCTAATTTGTAGAATTTTTTTGCATTTAGTTTTGAATTTTCTAACTCGGGTCGGTTTCGAACGGATAGGGAGGAAATTTTTTTTGTTCTCTATTTTTCGGCCTGTCCTGACCCGTTTCGTCTTGAAATGAAGCCTGGACGATGTTTTTTAATTCTTAAAATTTTTTTGCATTTATTTTCGAATTTTCTATCTCGGGTCCGGTTCGAACGAATAGGAAGAAATTTTTTTTTTGTTCTCTATTTTTCGGCCAGTCCTGACCCGTTTCGTCATGAAATGAAGCCTGGATGATGATTTTTAACTTTTAGAATTTTTTTAAATTTATTTTTGAATTGTCTAACTCGGATCGGGTTCGAACGGATAGGGAGGAAATTTTTTATGTTCTCTATTTTTCGGCCTGTCCTGACCCGTTTCTTCTTGAAATGAAGCCTGGATGATGTCTTTTAATTTTTAGAATTTTTTTGCATTTCTTTTTAAATTTTCTAACTGGGGTCGGGTTCGAACGGATAGGAAAGAAAATTTTTTTATTCTCTATTTTTCGGTCTGTCTTCACCCGTTTCATCGTGAAATTAAAGCTGGATGATGTTTTTTAATTTTTATAATTTTTTTTGCATTTATTTTTGAATTTTCTAACTGGGGTCGGGTTCGAACGGATAGGAAGTAAATTTTTTTTGTTATCTATTTTTCGGTCTGTCCTTACCCGTTTCGTCTTGAAATGAAGCCTGGATGATGTTTTTTAATTTTTAGAATTTTTTTGCATTTAATTTTGAATTTTCTAACTCGGGTCTGGTTCGAACGGATAGGAAGGAAATTCTTTTTGTTCTCTATTTTTCGGCCTGTCCTGACCCGTTTCGTCATGAAATGAAGCCTGGATGATGATTTTTAATTTTTAAAATTTTTTTGCATTTATTCTTGAATTTTCTAACTCGGGTCGGGTTCGAACGGATAGGAAGGAAATTATTTTTGTTCTCTATTTTTCGGTCTGTCCTGGCCTGTTTCGTCTTGAAATGAAGCCTGGATGATGTTTTTTAATTTTCAGAATTTTTTTGCATTTATTTTTGAATTTTCTAACTCGGGTCGGGTTCGAACGTATAGGAATGAAATTTTTTTTGTTCTCTATTTTTCGGCCTGCCCTGACCTGTTTCTTCTTCAAATGAATCCTGGATGATGTTTTTTAATTTTTAGAATTCTTTTGCATTTAGTTTTGAATTTTCTAACTCGGGTCGGGTTCGAACGGATAGGAAGGAAATTCTTTTTGTTCTCTATTTTCGGCCTGTCCTGACCCGTTTCGTCATGAAATGAAGCCTGGATGTTGATTTTTAATTTTTAAAATTTTTTTGCATTTATTTTTGAATTTTCTTACTCGGGTCGGGTTCGAACGGATAGGAAAGAAATTATTTTTGTTCTCTATTTTTCGGTCTGTCCTGGCCCGTTTCGTCTTGAAATGAAGCCTGGGTGATGTTTTTTGATTTTTAGAATTTTTTTGCATTTATTTTTGAATTTTCTAACCCAGGTCTGGTTCGAACGGATAGGAAGGAAATTACTTTTGTTGTCTATTTTACGGCCTGTCCTGACCCGTTTCGTCTTGAAATGAAGCTTGGGTGCTGTTTTTTAATTTTTAGAATTTTTTAACATTTATTTTTGAATTTTCTAACTCGGGTCGGGTGCGACCGGATAGGAAGGAAATATTTATTTTTTCTCTATTTTTCGGCCCGTCCAGATCCGTTTCGTCTTGAAATGAAGCCTGGATGATGTCTTTTAATTTTTAGAATTTTTTTGCATTTATTTTCGAATTTTCTATCTCGGGTCTGGTTTGAACGGATAGGAAGGAAATTCTTATTGTTCTCTATTTTTCGGCCTGTCCTGACCCGTTTCGTCATGAAATGAAGCCTGGATAATGATTTTTAACTTTTAGAATTTTTTTACATTTATTTTTGAATTTTCTAACTCGGGTCGGGTTCGAACGGGTAGGAATGAAATATTTTTTTTTCTCTATTTTTCGGCATGTCCTGATCCGTTTCGTCTTGAAATGAAGCCTGGATGATGTCTTTTAATTTTTAGAATTTTTTTGCATTTCTTTTTAAATTTTCTAACTGGGGTCGGGTTCGAACGGATAGGAAAGAAATTTTTTTTATTCTCTATTTTTCGGCTTGCCTTCCCCCGTTTCGTCTTTAAATGAAACCTGGACGATGTTTTCTAATTTTTAGAATTTTTTTGCATTTAGTTTTAAATTTTCTAACTCGGGTCGGTTTCGAACGGATAGGGAGGAAATTTTTTTTGTTCTCTATTTTTCGGCCTGTCCTGACCCGTTTCGTCTTGAAATGAAGCCTGGACGATGTTTTTGAATTTTTAAAATTTTTTTGCATTTACTTTCGAATTTTCTATCTCGGGTCCGGTTCGAACGGATAGGAAGAAAAGTTTTTTTTGTTCTCTATTTTTCGGCCAGTCCTGACCCGTTTCGTCATGAAATGAAGCCTGGATGATGATTTTTAACTTTTAGAATTTTTTTAAATTTATTTTTGAATTGTCTAACTCGGGTCGGGTTCGAACGGATAGGAAGGAAATATTTTTTTTTCTCTATTTTTCAGCCTGTCCTGATCCGTTTCGTCTTGAAATGAAGCCTGGATGATGTCTTTTAATTTTTAGAATTTTTTTCATTTCTTTTTAAATTTTCTAACTGGGGTCGGGTTCGAACGGATAGGAAAGAAAAATTTTTTATTCTCTATTTTTCGGTCTGTCTTCACCCGTTTCAACTTGAAATTAAAGCAGGATGATGTTTTTTAATTTTTATAATTTTTTTTGCATTTATTTTTGAATTTTCTAACTGGGGTCGGGTTCGAACGGATAGGAAAGAAATTTTTTTTATTCTCTATTTTTCGGCTTGTCTTCACCCGTTTCGTCTTTAAATGAAACCTGGACGATGTTTTCTAATTTGTAGAATTTTTTTGCATTTAGTTTTGAATTTTCTAACTCGGGTCGGTTTCGAACGGATAGGGAGGAAATTTTTTTTGTTCTCTATTTTTCGGCCTGTCCTGACCCGTTTCGTCTTGAAATGAAGCCTGGACGATGTTTTTTAATTCTTAAAATTTTTTTGCATTTATTTTCGAATTTTCTATCTCGGGTCCGGTTCGAACGAATAGGAAGAAATTTTTTTTTTGTTCTCTATTTTTCGGCCAGTCCTGACCCGTTTCGTCATGAAATGAAGCCTGGATGATGATTTTTAACTTTTAGAATTTTTTTAAATTTATTTTTGAATTGTCTAACTCGGATCGGGTTCGAACGGATAGGGAGGAAATTTTTTATGTTCTCTATTTTTCGGCCTGTCCTGACCCGTTTCTTCTTGAAATGAAGCCTGGATGATGTCTTTTAATTTTTAGAATTTTTTTGCATTTCTTTTTAAATTTTCTAACTGGGGTCGGGTTCGAACGGATAGGAAAGAAAATTTTTTTATTCTCTATTTTTCGGTCTGTCTTCACCCGTTTCATCGTGAAATTAAAGCTGGATGATGTTTTTTAATTTTTATAATTTTTTTTGCATATATTTTTGAATTTTCTAACTGGGGTCGGGTTCGAACGGATAGGAAGTAAATTTTTTTTGTTATCTATTTTTCGGTCTGTCCTTACCCGTTTCGTCTTGAAATGAAGCCTGGATGATGTTTTTTAATTTTTAGAATTTTTTTGCATTTAATTTTGAATTTTCTAACTCGGGTCTGGTTCGAACGGATAGGAAGGAAATTCTTTTTGTTCTCTATTTTTCGGCCTGTCCTGACCCGTTTCGTCATGAAATGAAGCCTGGATGATGATTTTTAATTTTTAAAATTTTTTTGCATTTATTCTTGAATTTTCTAACTCGGGTCGGGTTCGAACGGATAGGAAGGAAATTATTTTTGTTCTCTATTTTTCGGTCTGTCCTGGCCTGTTTCGTCTTGAAATGAAGCCTGGATGATGTTTTTTAATTTTCAGAATTTTTTTGCATTTATTTTTGAATTTTCTAACTCGGGTCGGGTTCGAACGTATAGGAATGAAATTTTTTTTGTTCTCTATTTTTCGGCCTGCCCTGACCTGTTTCTTCTTCAAATGAATCCTGGATGATGTTTTTTAATTTTTAGAATTCTTTTGCATTTAGTTTTGAATTTTCTAACTCGGGTCGGGTTCGAACGGATAGGAAGGAAATTCTTTTTGTTCTCTATTTTCGGCCTGTCCTGACCCGTTTCGTCATGAAATGAAGCCTGGATGTTGATTTTTAATTTTTAAAATTTTTTTGCATTTATTTTTGAATTTTCTTACTCGGGTCGGGTTCGAACGGATAGGAAAGAAATTATTTTTGTTCTCTATTTTTCGGTCTGTCCTGGCCCGTTTCGTCTTGAAATGAAGCCTGGGTGATGTTTTTTGATTTTTAGAATTTTTTTGCATTTATTTTTGAATTTTCTAACCCAGGTCTGGTTCGAACGGATAGGAAGGAAATTACTTTTGTTGTCTATTTTACGGCCTGTCCTGACCCGTTTCGTCTTGAAATGAAGCTTGGGTGCTGTTTTTTAATTTTTAGAATTTTTTAACATTTATTTTTGAATTTTCTAACTCGGGTCGGGTGCGACCGGATAGGAAGGAAATATTTATTTTTTCTCTATTTTTCGGCCCGTCCAGATCCGTTTCGTCTTGAAATGAAGCCTGGATGATGTCTTTTAATTTTTAGAATTTTTTTGCATTTATTTTCGAATTTTCTATCTCGGGTCTGGTTTGAACGGATAGGAAGGAAATTCTTATTGTTCTCTATTTTTCGGCCTGTCCTGACCCGTTTCGTCATGAAATGAAGCCTGGATAATGATTTTTAACTTTTAGAATTTTTTTACATTTATTTTTGAATTTTCTAACTCGGGTCGGGTTCGAACGGGTAGGAATGAAATATTTTTTTTTCTCTATTTTTCGGCATGTCCTGATCCGTTTCGTCTTGAAATGAAGCCTGGATGATGTCTTTTAATTTTTAGAATTTTTTTGCATTTCTTTTTAAATTTTCTAACTGGGGTCGGGTTCGAACGGATAGGAAAGAAATTTTTTTTATTCTCTATTTTTCGGCTTGCCTTCCCCCGTTTCGTCTTTAAATGAAACCTGGACGATGTTTTCTAATTTTTAGAATTTTTTTGCATTTAGTTTTAAATTTTCTAACTCGGGTCGGTTTCGAACGGATAGGGAGGAAATTTTTTTTGTTCTCTATTTTTCGGCCTGTCCTGACCCGTTTCGTCTTGAAATGAAGCCTGGACGATGTTTTTGAATTTTTAAAATTTTTTTGCATTTACTTTCGAATTTTCTATCTCGGGTCCGGTTCGAACGGATAGGAAGAAAAGTTTTTTTTGTTCTCTATTTTTCGGCCAGTCCTGACCCGTTTCGTCATGAAATGAAGCCTGGATGATGATTTTTAACTTTTAGAATTTTTTTAAATTTATTTTTGAATTGTCTAACTCGGGTCGGGTTCGAACGGATAGGAAGGAAATATTTTTTTTTCTCTATTTTTCAGCCTGTCCTGATCCGTTTCGTCTTGAAATGAAGCCTGGATGATGTCTTTTAATTTTTAGAATTTTTTTCATTTCTTTTTAAATTTTCTAACTGGGGTCGGGTTCGAACGGATAGGAAAGAAAAATTTTTTATTCTCTATTTTTCGGTCTGTCTTCACCCGTTTCAACTTGAAATTAAAGCAGGATGATGTTTTTTAATTTTTATAATTTTTTTTGCATTTATTTTTGAATTTTCTAACTGGGGTCGGGTTCGAACGGATAGGAAAGAAATTTTTTTTATTCTCTATTTTTCGGCTTGTCTTCACCCGTTTCGTCTTTAAATGAAACCTGGACGATGTTTTCTAATTTGTAGAATTTTTTTGCATTTAGTTTTGAATTTTCTAACTCGGGTCGGTTTCGAACGGATAGGGAGGAAATTTTTTTTGTTCTCTATTTTTCGGCCTGTCCTGACCCGTTTCGTCTTGAAATGAAGCCTGGACGATGTTTTTTAATTCTTAAAATTTTTTTGCATTTATTTTCGAATTTTCTATCTCGGGTCCGGTTCGAACGAATAGGAAGAAATTTTTTTTTTGTTCTCTATTTTTCGGCCAGTCCTGACCCGTTTCGTCATGAAATGAAGCCTGGATGATGATTTTTAACTTTTAGAATTTTTTTAAATTTATTTTTGAATTGTCTAACTCGGATCGGGTTCGAACGGATAGGGAGGAAATTTTTTATGTTCTCTATTTTTCGGCCTGTCCTGACCCGTTTCTTCTTGAAATGAAGCCTGGATGATGTCTTTTAATTTTTAGAATTTTTTTGCATTTCTTTTTAAATTTTCTAACTGGGGTCGGGTTCGAACGGATAGGAAAGAAAATTTTTTTATTCTCTATTTTTCGGTCTGTCTTCACCCGTTTCATCGTGAAATTAAAGCTGGATGATGTTTTTTAATTTTTATAATTTTTTTTGCATTTATTTTTGAATTTTCTAACTGGGGTCGGGTTCGAACGGATAGGAAGTAAATTTTTTTTGTTATCTATTTTTCGGTCTGTCCTTACCCGTTTCGTCTTGAAATGAAGCCTGGATGATGTTTTTTAATTTTTAGAATTTTTTTGCATTTAATTTTGAATTTTCTAACTCGGGTCTGGTTCGAACGGATAGGAAGGAAATTCTTTTTGTTCTCTATTTTTCGGCCTGTCCTGACCCGTTTCGTCATGAAATGAAGCCTGGATGATGATTTTTAATTTTTAAAATTTTTTTGCATTTATTCTTGAATTTTCTAACTCGGGTCGGGTTCGAACGGATAGGAAGGAAATTATTTTTGTTCTCTATTTTTCGGTCTGTCCTGGCCTGTTTCGTCTTGAAATGAAGCCTGGATGATGTTTTTTAATTTTCAGAATTTTTTTGCATTTATTTTTGAATTTTCTAACTCGGGTCGGGTTCGAACGTATAGGAATGAAATTTTTTTTGTTCTCTATTTTTCGGCCTGCCCTGACCTGTTTCTTCTTCAAATGAATCCTGGATGATGTTTTTTAATTTTTAGAATTCTTTTGCATTTAGTTTTGAATTTTCTAACTCGGGTCGGGTTCGAACGGATAGGAAGGAAATTCTTTTTGTTCTCTATTTTCGGCCTGTCCTGACCCGTTTCGTCATGAAATGAAGCCTGGATGTTGATTTTTAATTTTTAAAATTTTTTTGCATTTATTTTTGAATTTTCTTACTCGGGTCGGGTTCGAACGGATAGGAAAGAAATTATTTTTGTTCTCTATTTTTCGGTCTGTCCTGGCCCGTTTCGTCTTGAAATGAAGCCTGGGTGATGTTTTTTGATTTTTAGAATTTTTTTGCATTTATTTTTGAATTTTCTAACCCAGGTCTGGTTCGAACGGATAGGAAGGAAATTACTTTTGTTGTCTATTTTACGGCCTGTCCTGACCCGTTTCGTCTTGAAATGAAGCTTGGGTGCTGTTTTTTAATTTTTAGAATTTTTTAACATTTATTTTTGAATTTTCTAACTCGGGTCGGGTGCGACCGGATAGGAAGGAAATATTTATTTTTTCTCTATTTTTCGGCCCGTCCAGATCCGTTTCGTCTTGAAATGAAGCCTGGATGATGTCTTTTAATTTTTAGAATTTTTTTGCATTTATTTTCGAATTTTCTATCTCGGGTCTGGTTTGAACGGATAGGAAGGAAATTCTTATTGTTCTCTATTTTTCGGCCTGTCCTGACCCGTTTCGTCATGAAATGAAGCCTGGATAATGATTTTTAACTTTTAGAATTTTTTTACATTTATTTTTGAATTTTCTAACTCGGGTCGGGTTCGAACGGGTAGGAATGAAATATTTTTTTTTCTCTATTTTTCGGCATGTCCTGATCCGTTTCGTCTTGAAATGAAGCCTGGATGATGTCTTTTAATTTTTAGAATTTTTTTGCATTTCTTTTTAAATTTTCTAACTGGGGTCGGGTTCGAACGGATAGGAAAGAAATTTTTTTTATTCTCTATTTTTCGGCTTGCCTTCCCCCGTTTCGTCTTTAAATGAAACCTGGACGATGTTTTCTAATTTTTAGAATTTTTTTGCATTTAGTTTTAAATTTTCTAACTCGGGTCGGTTTCGAACGGATAGGGAGGAAATTTTTTTTGTTCTCTATTTTTCGGCCTGTCCTGACCCGTTTCGTCTTGAAATGAAGCCTGGACGATGTTTTTGAATTTTTAAAATTTTTTTGCATTTACTTTCGAATTTTCTATCTCGGGTCCGGTTCGAACGGATAGGAAGAAAAGTTTTTTTTGTTCTCTATTTTTCGGCCAGTCCTGACCCGTTTCGTCATGAAATGAAGCCTGGATGATGATTTTTAACTTTTAGAATTTTTTTAAATTTATTTTTGAATTGTCTAACTCGGGTCGGGTTCGAACGGATAGGAAGGAAATATTTTTTTTTCTCTATTTTTCAGCCTGTCCTGATCCGTTTCGTCTTGAAATGAAGCCTGGATGATGTCTTTTAATTTTTAGAATTTTTTTCATTTCTTTTTAAATTTTCTAACTGGGGTCGGGTTCGAACGGATAGGAAAGAAAAATTTTTTATTCTCTATTTTTCGGTCTGCCTTCACCCGTTTCATCTTGAAATTAAAGCAGGATGATGTTTTTTAATTTTTATAATTTTTTTTGCATTTATTTTTGAATTTTCTAACTGGGGTCGGGTTCGAACGGATAGGAAAGAAATTTTTTTTATTCTCTATTTTTCGGCTTGTCTTCACCCGTTTCGTCTTTAAATGAAACCTGGACGATGTTTTCTAATTTGTAGAATTTTTTTGCATTTAGTTTTGAATTTTCTAACTCGGGTCGGTTTCGAACGGATAGGGAGGAAATTTTTTTTGTTCTCTATTTTTCGGCCTGTCCTGACCCGTTTCTTCTTGAAATGAAGCCTGGATGATGTCTTTTAATTTTTAGAATTTTTTTGCATTTCTTTTTAAATTTTCTAACTGGGGTCGGGTTCGAACGGATAGGACAGAAAATTTTTTTATTCTCTATTTTTCGGTCTGTCTTCACCCGTTTCATCTTGAAATTAAAGCTGGATGATGTTTTTTAATTTTTATAATTTTTTTTGCATTTATTTTTGAATTTTCTAACTGGGGTCGGGTTCGAACGGATAGGAAGTAAATTTTTTTTGTTATCTATTTTTCGGTCTGTCCTGACCCGTTTCGTCTTGAAATGAAGCCCGGATGATGTTTTTTAATTTTTAGAATTTTTTTGCATTTATTTTTGAATTTTCTAGCTCGGGTCTGGTTCGAACGGATAGGAAGGAAATTCTTTTTTTCTCTATTTTTCGGCCTGTCATGACCCGTTTCGTCATGAAATGAAGCCTGGATGAAGATTTTTAATTTTTAAAATTTTTTTGCATTTATTTTTGAATTTTCTAACTCGGGTCGGGTTCGAACGGATAGGAAGGAAATTATTTTTGTTCTCTATTTTTCGGTCTGTCCTGGCCTGTTTCGTCTTGAAATGAAGCCTGGATGATGTTTTTTAATTTTCAGAATTTTTTTGCATTTATTTTTGAATTTTCTAACTCGAGTCGGGTTCGAACGTATAGGAATGAAATTTTTTTTGTTCTCTATTTTTCGGCCTGCCCTGACCCGTTTCTTCTTCAAATGAAGCCCGGATGATGTTTTTTAATTTTTAGAATTTTTTTGCATTTATTTTTGAATTTTCTAACTCGGGTCTGGTTCGAACGGATAGGAAGGAAATTCTTTTTTTCTCTATTTTTCGGCCTGTCCTGACCCGTTTCGTCAAGAAATGAAGCCTGGATGTTGATTTTTAATTTTTAAAATTTTTTTGCATTTATTTTTGAATTTTCTTACTCGGGTCGGGTTCGAACGGATAGGAAAGAAATTTTTTTTGTTCTCTATTTTTCGGCCTGTCCTGACCCGTTTCTTCTTGAAATGAAGCCTGGACGATGTTTTTTAATTTTTAAAATTTTTTTGCATTTATTTTCGAATTTTCTATCTCGGGTCCAGTTCGAACGAATAGGAAGAAAATTTTTTTTTGTTCTCTATTTTTCGGCCAGTCCTGACCCGTTTCGTCATGAAATGAAGCCTGGATGATGATTTTTAACTTTTAGAATTTTTTTTAAATTTATTTTTGAATTGTCTAACTCGGATCAGGTTCGAACGGATAGGGAGGATTGTTCTCTATTTTTCGGCCTGTCCTGACCCGTTTCTTCTTGAAATGAAGCCTGGATGATGTCTTTTAATTTTTAGAATTTTTTTGCATTTCTTTTTAAATTTTCTAACTGGGGTCGGGTTCGAACGGATAGGAAAGAAAATTTTTTTATTCTCTATTTTTCGGTCTGTCTTCACCCGTTTCATCGTGAAATTAAAGCTGGATGATGTTTTTTAATTTTTATAATTTTTTTTGCATTTATTTTTGAATTTTCTAACTGGGGTCGGGTTCGAACGGATAGGAAGTAAATTTTTTTTGTTATCTATTTTTCGGTCTGTCCTTACCCGTTTCGTCTTGAAATGAAGCCTGGATGATGTTTTTTAATTTTTAGAATTTTTTTGCATTTATTTTTGAATTTTCTAACTCGGGTCTGGTTCGAACGGATAGGAAGGAAATTCTTTTTGTTCTCTATTTTTCGGCCTGTCCTGACCCGTTTCGTCATGAAATGAAGCCTGGATGATGATTTTTAATTTTCAAAATTTTTTTGCATTTATTCTTGAATTTTCTAACTCGGGTCGGGTTCGAACGGATAGGAAGGAAATTATTTTTGTTCTCTATTTTTCGGTCTGTCCTGGCCTGTTTCGTCTTGAAATGAAGCCTGGATGATGTTTTTTAATTTTCAGAATTTTTTTGCATTTATTTTTGAATTTTCTAACTCGGGTCGGGTTCGAACGTATAGGAATGAAATTTTTTTTGTTCTCTATTTTTCGGCCTGCCCTGACCCGTTTCTTCTTCAAATGAATCCTGGATGATGTTTTTTAATTTTTAGAATTCTTTTGCATTTAGTTTTGAATTTTCTAACTCGGGTCGGGTTCGAACGGATAGGAAGGAAATTCTTTTTGTTCTCTATTTTCGGCCTGTCCTGACCCGTTTCGTCATGAAATGAAGCCTGGATGTTGATTTTTAATTTTTAAAATTTTTTTGCATTTATTTTTGAATTTTCTAACTCGGGTCTGGTTCGAACGGATAGGAAGGAAATTCTTTTTGTTCTCTATTTTTCGGCCAGTCCTGACCCGTTTCGTCATGAAATGAAGCCTGGATGATGATTTTTAATTTTTAAAATTTTTTTGCATTTATTCTTGAATTTTCTAACTCGGGTCGGGTTCGAACGGATAGGAAGGAAATTATTTTTGTTCTCTATTTTTCGGTCTGTCCTGGCCTGTTTCGTCTTGAAATGAAGCCAGGATGATGTTTTTTAATTTTCAGAATTTTTTTGCATTTATTTTTGAATTTTCTAACTCGGGTCGGGTTCGAACGTATAGGAATGATATTTTTTTTGTTCTCTATTTTTCGGCCTGCCCTGACCTGTTTCTTCTTCAAATGAATCCTGGATGATGTTTTTTAATTTTTAGAATTCTTTTGCATTTAGTTTTGAATTTTCTAACTCGGGTCGGGTTCGAACGGATAGGAAGGAAATTCTTTTTGTTCTCTATTTTCGGCCTGTCCTGACCCGTTTCGTCATGAAATGAAGCCTGGATGTTGATTTTTAATTTTTAAAATTTTTTTGCATTTATTTTTGAATTTTCTTACTCGGGTCGGGTTCGAACGGATAGGAAAGAAATTATTTTTGTTCTCTATTTTTTGGTCTGTCCTGGCCCGTTTCGTCTTGAAATGAAGCCTGGGTGATGTTTTTTGATTTTTAGAATTTTTTTGCATTTATTTTTGAATTTTCTAACCTAGGTCTGGTTCGATCGGATAGGAAGGAAATTACTTTTGTTGTCTATTTTACGGCCTGTCCTGACCCGTTTCGTCTTGAAATGAAGCTTGGGTGCTGTTTTTTAATTTTTAGAATTTTTTAACATTTATTTTTGAATTTTCTAACTCAGGTCGGGTGCGACCGGATAGGAAGGAAATATTTATTTTTTCTCTATTTTTCGGCCCGTCCAGATCCGTTTCGTCTTGAAATGAAGCCTGGATGATGTCTTTTAATTTTTAGAATTTTTTTGCTTTTATTTTCGAATTTTCTATCTCGGGTCTGGTTTGAACGGATAGGAAGGAAATTCTTATTGTTCTCTATTTTTCGGCCTGTCCTGACCCGTTTCGTCCTGAAATGAAGCCTGGATAATGATTTTTAACTTTTAGAATTTTTTTACATTTATTTTTGAATTTTCTAACTCGGGTCGGGTTCGAACGGGTAGGAAGGAAATATTTTTTTTTCTCTATTTTTCAGCCTGTCCTGATCCGTTTCGTCTTGAAATGAAGCCTGGATGATGTCTTTTAATTTTTAGAATTTTTTTCATTTCTTTTTAAATTTTCTAACTGGGGTCGGGTTCGAACGGATAATAAAGAAAAATTTTTTATTCTCTATTTTTCGGTCTGTCTTCACCCGTTTCATCTTGAAATTAAAGCAGGATGATGTTTTTTAATTTTTATAATTTTTTTTGCATTTATTTTTGAATTTTCTAACTGGGGTCGGGTTCGAACGGATAGGAAAGAAATTTTTTTTATTCTCTATTTTTCGGCTTGTCTTCACCCGTTTCGTCTTTAAATGAAACCTGGATGATGTTTTCTAATTTGTAGAATTTTTTTGCATTTAGTTTTGAATTTTCTAACTCGGGTCGGTTTCGAACGGATAGGGAGGAAATTTTTTTTGTTCTCTATTTTTCGGCCTGTCCTGACCCGTTTCTTCTTGAAATGAAGCCTGGATGATGTCTTTTAATTTTTAGAATTTTTTTGCATTTCTTTTTAAATTTTCTAACTGGGGTCGGGTTCGAACGGATAGGAAAGAAAATTTTTTTATTCTCTATTTTTCGGTCTGTCTTCATCCGTTTCATCTTGAAATTAAAGCTGGATGATGTTTTTTAATTTTTATAATTTTTTTTGCATTTATTTTTGAATTTTCTAACTGGGGTCGGGTTCGAACGGATAGGAAGTAAATTTTTTTTGTTATCTATTTTTCGGTCTGTCCTGACCCGTTTCGTCTTGAAATGAAGCCCGGATGATGTTTTTTAATTTTTAGAATTTTTTTGCATTTATTTTTGAATTTTCTAACTCGGGTCTGGTTCGAACGAATAGGAAGGAAATTCTTTTTTTCTCTATTTTTCGGCCTGTCCTGACCCGTTTCGTCATGAAATGAAGCCTGGATGAAGATTTTTAATTTTTAAAATTTTTTTGCATTTATTTTTGAATTTTCTAACTCGGGTCGGGTTCGAACGGATAGGAAGGAAATTATTTTTGTTCTCTATTTTTCGGTCTGTCCTGGCCTGTTTCGTCTTGAAATGAAGCCTGGATGATGTTTTTTAATTTTCAGAATTTTTTTGCATTTATTTTTGAATTTTCTAACTCGGATCGGGTTCGAACGTATAGGAATGAAATTTTTTTTGTTCTCTATTTTTCGGCCTGCCCTGACCCGTTTCTTCTTCAAATGAATCCTGGATGATGTTTTTTAATTTTTAGAATTCTTTTGCATTTAGTTTTGAATTTTCTAACTCGGGTCGGGTTCGAACGGATAGGAAGGAAATTCTTTTTGTTCTCTATTTTTCGGCCTGTCCTGACCCGTTTCGTCATGAAATGAAGCCTGGATGATGATTTTTAATTTTTAAAATTTTTTTGCATTTATTTTTGAATTTTCTAACTCGGGTCGGGTTCGAACGGATAGGAAAGAAATTATTTTTGTTCTCTATTTTTCGGTCTGTCCTGGCCCGTTTCGTCTTGAAATGAAGCCTGGGTGATGTTTTTTGATTTTTAGAATTTTTTTGCATTTATTTTTGAATTTTCTAACCCAGGTCTGGTTCGAACGGATAGGAAGGAAATTACTTTTGTTGTCTATTTTACGGCCTGTCCTGACCCGTTTCGTCTTGAAATGAAGCTTTGGTGCTGTTTTTTAATTTTTAGAATTTTTTAACATTTATTTTTGAATTTTCTAACTCGGGTCGGGTGCGACCGGATAGGAAGGAAATATTTATTTTTTCTCTATTTTTCGGCCCGTCCAGATCCGTTTCGTCTTGAAATGAAGCCTGGATGATGTCTTTTAATTTTTAGAATTTTTTTGCATTTATTTTCGAATTTTCTATCTCGGGTCTGGTTTGAACGGATAGGAAGGAAATTCTTATTGTTCTCTATTTTTCGGCCTGTCCTGACCCGTTTCGTCATGAAATGAAGCCTGGATAATGATTTTTAACTTTTAGAATTTTTTTACATTTATTTTTGAATTTTCTAACTCGGGTCGGGTTCGAACGGGTAGGAATGAAATATTTTTTTTTCTCTATTTTTCGGCCTGTCCTGATCCGTTTCGTCTTGAAATGAAGCATGGATGATGTCTTTTAATTTTTAGAATTTTTTTGCATTTCTTTTTAAATTTTCTAACTGGGGTCGGGTTCGAACGGATAGGAAAGAAATTTTTTTTATTCTCTATTTTTCGGCTTGTCTTCACCCGTTTCGTCTTTAACTGAAACCTGGACGATGTTTTCTTATTTTTAGAATTTTTTTGCATTTAGTTTTGAATTTTTTAACTCGGGTCGGTTTCGAACGGATAGGGAGGAAATTTTTTTTGTTCTCTATTTTTCGGCCTGTCCTGACCCGTTTCGTCTTGAAATGAAGCCTGGACGATGTTTTTGAATTTTTAAAATTTTTTTGCATTTACTTTCGAATTTTCTATCTCGGGTCCGGTTCGAACGGATAGGAAGAAAATTTTTTTTTGTTCTCTATTTTTCGGCCAGTCCTGACCCGTTTCGTCATGAAATGAAGCCTGGATGATGATTTTTAACTTTTAGAATTTTTTTAAATTTATTTTTGAATTGTCTAACTCGGGTCGGGTTCGAACGGATAGGAAGGAAATATTTTTTTTTCTCTATTTTTCAGCCTATCCTGAGCCGTTTCGTCTTGAAATGAAGCCTGGATGATGTCTTTTAATTTTTAGAATTTTTTTGCATTTCTCTTTAAATTTTCTAACTGGGGTCGGGTTCGAACGGATAGGAAAGAAAATTTTTTTATTCTCTATTTTTCGGTCTGTCTTCACCCGTTTCATCTTGAAATTAAAGCTGGATGATGTTTTTTAATTTTTATAATTTTTTTTGCATTTATTTTTGAATTTTCTTACTGGGGTCGGGTTCGAACGGATAGGAAGTAAATTTTTTTTGTTCTCTATTTTTCGGCCTGTCCTGACCCGTTTCGTCTTGAAATGAAGCCTGAATGATGTTTTTTAATTTTTAGAATTTTTTTGCATTTATTTTCGAATTTTCTAACTCGGGTCTGGTTCGAATGGATAGGAAGGAAATTATTTTTGTTCTCTATTTTTCGGTCTGTCCTGGCCTGTTTCGTCTTGAAATGAAGCCTGGATGATGTTTTTTAATTTTCAGAATTTTTTTGCATTTATTTTTGAATTTTCTAACTCGGGTCGGGTTCGAACGGGTAGGAACGAAATATTTTTTTTTTCTCTATTTTTCGGCCTGTCCTGATCCGTTTCGTCTTGAAATGAAGCCTGGATGATTTCTTTTAATTTTTAGAATTTTTTTGCATTTCTTTTTAAATTTTCTAACTGGGGTCGGGTTCGAACGGATAGGAAAGAAATTTTTTTTATTCTCTATTTTTCGGCTTGTCTTCACCCGTTTCATCTTTAAATGAAACCTGGACGATGTTTTCTAATTTGTAGAATTTTTTTGCATTTAGTTTTAAATTTTCTAACTCGGGACGGTTTCGAACGGATAAGGAGGAAATTTTTTTTGTTCTCTATTTTTCGGCCTGTCCTGACCCGTTTCGTCTTGAAATGAAGCCTGGACGATGTTTTTGAATTTTTAAAATTTTTTTGCATTTACTTTCGAATTTTCTATCTCGGATCCGGTTCGAACGGATAGGAAGAAATTTTTTTATTCTCTATTTTTCGGTCTGTCTTCACCCGTTTCATCTTGAAATTAAAGCTGGATGATGTTTTTTAATTTTTATAATTTTTTTTGCATTTATTTTTGACTTTTCTAACTGGGGTCGGGTTCGAACGGATAGGAAAGAAATTTTTTTTATTCTCTATTTTTCGGCTTGTCTTCACCCGTTTCGTCTTTAAATAAAACCTGGACGATGTTTTCTAATTTGTAGAATTTTTTTGCATTTAGTTTTGAATTTTCTAACTCGGGTCGGTTTCGAACGGATAGGGAGGAAATTTTTTTTGTTCTCTATTTTTCGGTCTGTCCTGACCCGTTTCGTCTTGAAATGAAGCCTGGATGATGTTTTTTAATTTTTAGAATTTTCTAACTCGGGTCTGGTTCGAACGGATAGGAAGGAAATTCTTTTTGTTCTCTATTTTTCGGCCTGTCCTGACCCGTTTCGTCATGAAATGAAGCCTGGATGATGATTTTTAATTTTTAAAATTTTTTTGCATTTATTTTTGAATTTTCTAACTCGGGTCGGGTTCGAACGGATAGGAAGGAAATTATTTTTGTTCTCTAATTTTCGGTCTGTCCTGGCCTGTTTCGTCTTGAAATGAAGCCTGGATGATGTTTTTTAATTTTCAGAATTTTTTTGCATTTATTTTTGAATTTTCTAACTCGGGTCGGGTTCGAACGTATAGGAATGAAATTTTTTTTGTTCTCTATTTTTCGGCCTGCCCTGACCCGTTTCTTCTTCAAATGAATCCTGGATGATGTTTTTTAATTTTTAGAATTCTTTTGCATTTAGTTTTGAATTTTCTAACTCGGGTCGGGTTCGAACGGATAGGAAGGAAATTCTTTTTGTTCTCTATTTTTCGGCCTGTCCTGACCCGTTTCGTCATGAAATGAAGCCTGGATGATGATTTTTAATTTTTAAAATTTTTTTGCATTTATTTTTGAATTTTCTAACTCGGGTCGGGTTCGAACGGTTAGGAAGGAAATTCTTTTTGTTCTCTATTTTTCGGCCTGTCCTGACCCGCTTCGTCATGAAATGAAGCCTGGGTGATGTTTTTCGATTTTTAGAATTTTTTTGCATTTATTTTTGAATTTTCTAACCCAGGTCTGGTTCGAACGGATAGGATGGAAATTACTTTTGTTGTCTATTTTACGGCCTGTCCTGACCCGTTTCGTCTTGAAATGAAGCTTGGGTGATGTTTTTTAATTTTTAGAATTTTTTAACATTTATTCTTGAATTTTCTAACTCGGGTCGGGTGCGACCGGATAGGAAGGAAATATTTATTTTTTCTCAATTTTTCGGCCTCTCCTGATCCGTTTCGTCTTGAAATGAAGCCTGGATGATGTCTTTTAATTTTTAGAATTTTTTTGCATTTATTTTCGAATTTTCTATCTCGGGTCTGGTTTGAACGGATAGGAAGGAAATTCTTTTTGTTCTCTATTTTTCGGCCTGTCCTGACCCGTTTCGTCATGAAATGAAGCCTGGATGATGATTTTTAACTTTTAGAATTTATTTACATTTATTTTTGAATTTTCTAACTCGGGTCGGGTTCGAACGGGTAGGAATGAAATATTTTTTTTTCTCTATTTTTCGGCCTGTCCTGATCCGTTTCGTCTTGAAATGAAGCCTGGATGATGTCTTTTAATTTTTAGAATTTTTTTGCATTTCTTTTTAAATTTTCTAACTGGGGTCGGGTTCGAATGGATAGGAAAGAAAATTTTTTTATTCTCTATTTTTCGGTCTGTCTTCTCCCGTTTCATCTTGAAATTAAAGCTGGATGATGTTTTTTAATTTTTATAATTTTTTTTGCATTTATTTTTGAATTTTCTAACTGGGGTCGGGTTCGAACGGATAGGAAGTAAATTTTTTTTGTTCTCTATTTTTCGGTCTGTCCTGACCCGTTTCGTCTTGAAATGAAGCCTGGATGATGTTTTTTAATTTTTAGAATTTTTTTGCATTTATTTTTGAATTTTCTAACTCGGGTCTGGTTCGAACGGATAGGAAGGAAATTCTTTTTGTTCTCTATTTTTCGGCCTGTCCTGACCCGTTTCGTCATGAAATGAAGCCTGGATGATGATTTTTAATTTTTAAAATTTTTTTGCATTTATTTTTGAATTTTCTAACTCGGGTCGGGTTCGAACGGATAGGAAGGAAATTATTTTTGTTCTCTATTTTTCGGTCTGTCCTGGCCTGTTTCGTCTTGAAATGAAGCCTGGATGATGTTTTTTAATTTTCAGAATTTTTTTGCATTTATTTTTGAATTTTCTAACTCGGGTCGGGTTCGAACGTATAGGAATGAAATTTTTTTTGTTCTCTATTTTTCGGCCTGCCCTGACCCGTTTCTTCTTCAAATGAATCCTGGATGATGTTTTTTAATTTTTAGAATTCTTTTGCATTTAGTTTTGAATTTTCTAACTCGGGTCGGGTGCGAACGGATAGGAAAGAAATTATTTTTGTTCTCTATTTTTCGGTCTGTCCTGGCCCGTTTCGTCTTGAAATGAAGCCTGGGTGATGTTTTTTGATTTTTAGAATTTTTTTGCATTTATTTTTGAATTTTCTAACCCAGGTCTGGTTCGAACGGATAGGAAGGAAATTACTTTTGTTGTCTATTTTACGGCCTGTCCTGACCCGTTTCGTCTTGAAATGAAGCTTGGGTGATGTTTTTTGATTTTTAGAATTTTTTAACATTTATTTTTGAATTTTCTAACTCGGGTCGGGTGCGACCGGATAGGAAGGAAATATTTATTTTTTCTCTATTTTTCGGCCCGTCCTGACCACTTTCGTCTTGAAATGAAGCCCGGATGATGTTTTTTAATTTTTATAAATTTTTTTGCATTTATTTTCGAATATTCTAACTCGGGTCTGGTTCGAACGGACTGGAATGAAATTTTTTTTGTTCTCTATTTTTTGGCCTGTCCTGACCCGTTTCATATTCAAATGAAGCTTGGATGATGTTTTTTAATTTTTAGAATTTTTTTTGCTTTTATTTTTGTATTTTCTAACTCGGGACGGGTTCGAACGGATAGGAAGGAAATTTTTTTTGTTCTCTATTTCTCGGCCTGTCCGGACCTGTTTCGTCTTGAAATGAAGCCTGGATGATGTTTTTTAATTTTTAGAATTTTTTTTGCATTTCTTTTTGAATTTTCTAACTGGGGTCGGGTTCGAACGGAGAGGAAGGAAATTTTTTTTATTCTCTATTTTTCAGCCAGTCTTCACCCGTTTCGTCTTGAAATGAAGCCTGGATGATGTTTTTTAATTTTTAAAATTTTTTTGCATTTATTTTCGAATTTTCTATCTCGGGTCTGGTTCGAACGGATAGGAAGGAAATTCTTTTTTTTCTCTATTTTTCGGCCTGTCCTGATCCATTTCGTCTTGAAATGAAGCCTGGATGATGTCTTTTAATTTTTAGAATTTTTTTGCATTTCATTTTAAATTTTCTAACTGGGGTCGGGTTCGAACGGATAGGAAAGAAATTTTTTTTATTCTCTATTTTTCTGCTTGTCTTCACCCGTTTCGTCTTTAAATGAAACCTGGATGATGTTTTCTAATTTTTAGAATTTTTTTGCATTTAGTTTTGAATTTTCTAACTCGGGTCGGGTTCGAACGGATAGGAAGTAAATTTTTTTTGTTCTCTATTTTTCGGTCTGTCCTGACCCGTTTCGTCTTGAAATGAAGCCTGGATGATGTTTTTTAATTTTTAGAATTTTTTTGCATTTATTTTTGAATTTTCTAACTCGGGTCTGGTTCGAACGGATAGATAGGAAATTCTTTTTGTTCTCTATTTTTCGGCCTGTCCTGACCCATTTCGTCATGAAATGAAGCCAGGATGATGATTTTTAATTTTTAAAATTTTTTTGCATTTATTTTTGAATTTTCTAACTCGGGTCGGGTTCGAACGGATAGGAAAGAAATTATTTTTGTTCTCTATTTTTCGGTCTGTCCTGGCCCGTTTCGTCTTGAAATGAAGCCTGGGTGATGTTTTTTGATTTTTAGAATTTTTTTGCATTTATTTTTGAATTTTCTAACCCAGGTCTGGTTCGAACGGATAGGAAGGAAATTACTTTTGTTGTCTATTTTACGGCCTGTCCTGACCCGTTTCGTCTTGAAATGAAGCTTGGGTGATGTTTTTTGATTTTTAGAATTTTTTAACATTTATTTTTGAATTTTCTAACTCGGGTCGGGTGCGACCGGATAGGAAGGAAATATTTATTTTTTCTCTATTTTTCGGCCTGTCCTGACCCGTTTCGTCATGAAATGAAGCCCGGATGATGTTTTTTAATTTTTATAAATTTTTTTGCATTTATTTTCGAATATTCTAACTCGGGTCTGGTTCGAACGGACTGGAATGAAATTTTTTTTGTTCTCTATTTTTTGGCCTGTCCTGACCCGTTTCATATTCAAATGAAGCTTGGATGATGTTTTTTAATTTTTAGAATTTTTTTTGCTTTTATTTTTGTATTTTCTAACTCGGGACGGGTTCGAACGGATAGGAAGGAAATTTTTTTTGTTCTCTATTTCTCGGCCTGTCCGGACCTGTTTCGTCTTGAAATGAAGCCTGGATGATGTTTTTTAATTTTTAGAATTTTTTTTGCATTTCTTTTTGAATTTTCTAACTGGGGTCGGGTTCGAACGGAGAGGAAAGAAATTTTTTTTATTCTCTATTTTTCAGCCAGTCTTCACCCGTTTCGTCTTGAAATGAAGCCTGGATGATGTTTTTTAATTTTTAAAATTTTTTTGCATTTATTTTCGAATTTTCTATCTCGGGTCTGGTTCGAACGGATAGGAAGGAAATTCTTTTTTTTCTCTATTTTTCGGCCTGTCCTGATCCATTTCGTCTTGAAATGAAGCCTGGATGATGTCTTTTAATTTTTAGAATTTTTTTGCATTTCATTTTAAATTTTCTAACTGGGGTCGGGTTCGAACGGATAGGAAAGAAATTTTTTTTATTCTCTATTTTTCTGCTTGTCTTCTCCCGTTTCGTCTTTAAATGAAACCTGGATGATGTTTTCTAATTTTTAGAATTTTTTTGCATTTAGTTTTGAATTTTCTAACTCGGGTCGGGTTCGAACGGATAGGAAGTAAATTTTTTTTGTTCTCTATTTTTCGGTCTGTCCTGACCCGTTTCGTCTTGAAATGAAGCCTGGATGATGTTTTTTAATTTTTAGAATTTTTTTGCATTTATTTTTGAATTTTCTAACTCGGGTCGGGTTCGAACGGATAGGAAGGAAATTATTTTTGTTCTCTAATTTTCGGTCTGTCCTGCCCTGTTTCGTCTTGAAATGAAGCCTGGATGATGTTTTTTAATTTTCAGAATTTTTTTGCATTTATTTTTGAATTTTCTAACTCGGGTCGGGTTCGAACGTATAGGAATGAAATTTTTTTTGTTCTCTATTTTTCGGTCTGTCCTGGCCTGTTTCGTCTTGAAATGAAGCCTGGATGATGTTTTTTAATTTTCAGAATTTTTTTGCATTTATTTTTGAATTTTCTAACTCGGGTCGGGTTCGAACGGATAGGAAGGAAATTATTTTTGTTCTCTAATTTTCGGTCTGTCCTGGCCTGTTTCGTCTTGAAATGAAGCCTGGATGATGTTTTTTAATTTTCAGAATTTTTTTGCATTTATTTTTGAATTTTCTAACTCGGGTCGGGTTCGAACGTATAGGAATGAAATTTTTTTTGTTCTCTATTTTTCGGCCTGCCCTGACCCGTTTCTTCTTCAAATGAATCCTGGATGATGTTTTTTAATTTTTAGAATTCTTTTGCATTTAGTTTTGAATTTTCTAACTCGGGTCGGGTTCGAACGGATAGGAAGGAAATTCTTTTTGTTCTCTATTTTTCGGCCTGTCCTGACCCGTTTCGTCATGAAATGAAGCCTGGATGATGATTTTTAATTTTTAAAATTTTTTTGCATTTATTTTTGAATTTTCTAACTCGGGTCGGGTTCGAACGGATAGGAAGGAAATTATTTTTGTTCTCTAATTTTCGGTCTGTCCTGGCCTGTTTCGTCTTGAAATGAAGCCTGGATGATGTTTTTTAATTTTCAGAATTTTTTTGCATTTATTTTTGAATTTTCTAACTCGGGTCGGGTTCGAACGTATAGGAATGAAATTTTTTTTGTTCTCTATTTTTCGGCCTGCCCTGACCCGTTTCTTCTTCAAATGAATCCTGGATGATGTTTTTTAATTTTTAGAATTCTTTTGCATTTAGTTTTGAATTTTCTAACTCGGGTCGGGTTCGAACGGATAGGAAGGAAATTCTTTTTGTTCTCTATTTTTCGGCCTGTCCTGACCCGTTTCGTCATGAAATGAAGCCTGGATGATGATTTTTAATTTTTAAAATTTTTTTGCATTTATTTTTGAATTTTCTAACTCGGGTCGGGTTCGAACGGTTAGGAAGGAAATTCTTTTTGTTCTCTATTTTTCGGCCTGTCCTGACCCGTTTCGTCATGAAATGAAGCCTGGGTGATGTTTTTCGATTTTTAGAATTTTTTTGCATTTATTTTTGAATTTTCTAACCCAGGTCTGGTTCGAACGGATAGGATGGAAATTACTTTTGTTGTCTATTTTACGTCCTGTCCTGACCCGTTTCGTCTTGAAATGAAGCTTGGGTGATGTTTTTTAATTTTTAGAATTTTTTAACATTTATTTTTGAATTTTCTAACTCGGGTCGGGTGCGACCGGATAGGAAGGAAATATTTATTTTTTCTCAATTTTTCGGCCTCTCCTGATCCGTTTCGTCTTGAAATGAAGCCTGGATGATGTCTTTTAATTTTTAGAATTTTTTTGCATTTATTTTCGAATTTTCTATCTCGGGTCTGGTTTGAACGGATAGGAAGGAAATTCTTTTTGTTCTCTATTTTTCGGCCTGTCCTGACCCGTTTCGTCATGAAATGAAGCCTGGATGATGATTTTTAACTTTTAGAATTTATTTACATTTATTTTTGAATTTTCTAACTCGGGTCGGGTTCGAACGGGTAGGAATGAAATATTTTTTTTTCTCTATTTTTCGGCCTGTCCTGATCCGTTTCGTCTTGAAATGAAGCCTGGATGATGTCTTTTAATTTTTAGAATTTTTTTGCATTTCTTTTTAATATTTCTAACTGGGGTCGGGTTCGAATGGATAGGAAAGAAAATTTTTTTATTCTCTATTTTTCGGTCTGTCTTCTCCCGTTTCATCTTGAAATTAAAGCTGGATGATGTTTTTTAATTTTTATAATTTTTTTTGCATTTATTTTTGAATTTTCTAACTGGGGTCGGGTTCGAACGGATAGGAAGTAAATTTTTTTTGTTCTCTATTTTTCGGTCTGTCCTGATCCGTTTCGTCTTGAAATGAAGCCTGGATGATGTTTTTTAATTTTTAGAATTTTTTTGCATTTATTTTTGAATTTTCTAACTCGGGTCTGGTTCGAACGGATAGGAAGGAAATTCTTTTTGTTCTCTATTTTTCGGCCTGTCCTGACCCGTTTCGTCATGAAATGAAGCCTGGATGATGATTTTTAATTTTTAAAAATTTTTTGCATTTATTTTTGAATTTTCTAACTCGGGTCGGGTTCGAACGGATAGGAAGGAAATTATTTTTGTTCTCTATTTTTCGGTCTGTCCTGGCCTGTTTCGTCTTGAAATGAAGCCTGGATGATGTTTTTTAATTTTCAGAATTTTTTTGCATTTATTTTTGAATTTTCTAACTCGGGTCGGGTTCGAACGTATAGGAATGAAATTTTTTTGTTCTCTATTTTTCGGCCTGCCCTGACCCGTTTCTTCTTCAAATGAATCCTGGATGATGTTTTTTAATTTTTAGAATTCTTTTGCATTTAGTTTTGAATTTTCTAACTCGGGTCGGGTTCGAACGGATAGGAAGGAAATTCTTTTTGTTCTCTATTTTTCGGCCTGTCCTGACCCGTTTCGTCATGAAATGAAGCCTGGATGATGATTTTTAATTTTTAAAATTTTTTTGCATTTATTTTTGAATTTTCTAACTCGGGTCGGGTTCGAACGGATAGGAAAGAAATTATTTTTGTTCTCTATTTTTCGGTCTGTCCTGGCCCGTTTCGTCTTGAAATGAAGCCTGGGTGATGTTTTTTGATTTTTAGAATTTTTTTGCATTTATTTTTGAATTTTCTAACCCAGGTCTGGTTCGAACGGATAGGAAGGAAATTACTTTTGTTGTCTATTTTACGGCCTGTCCTGACCCGTTTCGTCTTGAAATGAAGCTTGGGTGATGTTTTTTGATTTTTAGAATTTTTTAACATTTATTTTTGAATTTTCTAACTCGGGTCGGGTGCGACCGGATAGGAAGGAAATATTTATTTTTTCTCTATTTTTCGGCCCGTCCTGACCACTTTCGTCTTGAAATGAAGCCCGGATGATGTTTTTTAATTTTTATAAATTTTTTTGCATTTATTTTCGAATATTCTAACTCGGGTCTGGTTCGAACGGACTGGAATGAAATTTTTTTTGTTCTCTATTTTTTGGCCTGTCCTGACCCGTTTCATATTCAAATGAAGCTTGGATGATGTTTTTTAATTTTTAGAATTTTTTTTGCTTTTATTTTTGTATTTTCTAACTCGGGACGGGTTCGAACGGATAGGAAGGAAATTTTTTTTGTTCTCTATTTCTCGGCCTGTCCGGACCTGTTTCGTCTTGAAATGAAGCCTGGATGATGTTTTTTAATTTTTAGAATTTTTTTTGCATTTCTTTTTGAATTTTCTAACTGGGGTCGGGTTCGAACGGAGAGGAAAGAAATTTTTTTTATTCTCTATTTTTCAGCCAGTCTTCACCCGTTTCGTCTTGAAATGAAGCCTGGATGATGTTTTTTAATTTTTAAAATTTTTTTGCATTTATTTTCGAATTTTCTATCTCGGGTCTGGTTCGAACGGATAGGAAGGAAATTCTTTTTTTTCTCTATTTTTCGGCCTGTCCTGATCCATTTCGTCTTGAAATGAAGCCTGGATGATGTCTTTTAATTTTTAGAATTTTTTTGCATTTCATTTTAAATTTTCTAACTGGGGTCGGGTTCGAACGGATAGGAAAGAAATTTTTTTTATTCTCTATTTTTCTGCTTGTCTTCTCCCGTTTCGTCTTTAAATGAAACCTGGATGATGTTTTCTAATTTTTAGAATTTTTTTGCATTTAGTTTTGAATTTTCTAACTCGGGTCGGGTTCGAACGGATAGGAAGTAAATTTTTTTTGTTCTCTATTTTTCGGTCTGTCCTGACCCGTTTCGTCTTGAAATGAAGCCTGGATGATGTTTTTTAATTTTTAGAATTTTTTTGCATTTATTTTTGAATTTTCTAACTCGGGTCTGGTTCGAACGGATAGATAGGAAATTCTTTTTGTTCTCTATTTTTCGGCCTGTCCTGACCCATTTCGTCATGAAATGAAGCCAGGATGATGATTTTTAATTTTTAAAATTTTTTTGCATTTATTTTTGAATTTTCTAACTCGGGTCGGGTTCGAACGGATAGGAAGGAAATTATTTTTGTTCTCTATTTTTCGGTCTGTCCTGGCCTGTTTCGTCTTGAAATGAAGCCTGGATGATGTTTTTTAATTTTCAGAATTTTTTTGCATTTATTTTTGAATTTTCTAACTCGGGTCTGGTTCGAACGGATAGGAAGGAAATTCTTTTTGTTCTCTATTTTTCGGCCTGTCCTGACCCGTTTCGTCATGAAATGAAGCCTGGATGATGATTTTTAATTTTTAAAATTTTTTTGCATTTATTTTTGAATTTTCTAACTCGGGTCGGGTTCGAACGGATAGGAAGGAAATTATTTTTGTTCTCTAATTTTCGGTCTGTCCTGGCCTGTTTCGTCTTGAAATGAAGCCTGGATGATGTTTTTTAATTTTCAGAATTTTTTTGCATTTATTTTTGAATTTTCTAACTCGGGTCGGGTTCGAACGTATAGGAATGAAATTTTTTTTGTTCTCTATTTTTCGGCCTGCCCTGACCCGTTTCTTCTTCAAATGAATCCTGGATGATGTTTTTTAATTTTTAGAATTCTTTTGCATTTAGTTTTGAATTTTCTAACTCGGGTCGGGTTCGAACGGATAGGAAGGAAATTCTTTTTGTTCTCTATTTTTCGGCCTGTCCTGACCCGTTTCGTCATGAAATGAAGCCTGGATGATGATTTTTTAATTTTTAAAATTTTTTTGCATTTATTTTTGAATTTTCTAACTCGGGTCGGGTTCGAACGGATAGGAAGGAAATTCTTTTTGTTCTCTATTTTTCGGCCTGTCCTGACCCGTTTCGTCATGAAATGAAGCCTGGGTGATGTTTTTCGATTTTTAGAATTTTTTTGCATTTATTTTTGAATTTTCTAACCCAGGTCTGGTTCGAACGGATAGGATGGAAATTACTTTTGTTGTCTATTTTACGGCCTGTCCTGACCCGTTTCGTCTTGAAATGAAGCTTGGGTGATGTTTTTTAATTTTTAGAATTTTTTAACATTTATTTTTGAATTTTCTAACTCGGGTCGGGTGCGACCGGATAGGAAGGAAATATTTATTTTTTCTCAATTTTTCGGCCTCTCCTGATCCGTTTCGTCTTGAAATGAAGCCTGGATGATGTCTTTTAATTTTTAGAATTTTTTTGCATTTATTTTCGAATTTTCTATCTCGGGTCTGGTTTGAACGGATAGGAAGGAAATTCTTTTTGTTCTCTATTTTTCGGCCTGTCCTGACCCGTTTCGTCATGAAATGAAGCCTGGATGATGATTTTTAACTTTTAGAATTTATTTACATTTATTTTTGAATTTTCTAACTCGGGTCGGGTTCGAACGGGTAGGAATGAAATATTTTTTTTTCTCTATTTTTCGGCCTGTCCTGATCCGTTTCGTCTTGAAATGAAGCCTGGATGATGTCTTTTAATTTTTAGAATTTTTTTGCATTTCTTTTTAAATTTTCTAACTGGGGTCGGGTTCGAATGGATAGGAAAGAAAATTTTTTTATTCTCTATTTTTCGGTCTGTCTTCTCCCGTTTCATCTTGAAATTAAAGCTGGATGATGTTTTTTAATTTTTATAATTTTTTTTGCATTTATTTTTGAATTTTCTAACTGGGGTCGGGTTCGAACGGATAGGAAGTAAATTTTTTTTGTTCTCTATTTTTCGGTCTGTCCTGATCCGTTTCGTCTTGAAATGAAGCCTGGATGATGTTTTTTAATTTTTAGAATTTTTTTGCATTTATTTTTGAATTTTCTAACTCGGGTCTGGTTCGAACGGATAGGAAGGAAATTCTTTTTGTTCTCTATTTTTCGGCCTGTCCTGACCCGTTTCGTCATGAAATGAAGCCTGGATGATGATTTTTAATTTTTAAAAATTTTTTGCATTTATTTTTGAATTTTCTAACTCGGGTCGGGTTCGAACGGATAGGAAGGAAATTATTTTTGTTCTCTATTTTTCGGTCTGTCCTGGCCTGTTTCGTCTTGAAATGAAGCCTGGATGATGTTTTTTAATTTTCAGAATTTTTTTGCATTTATTTTTGAATTTTCTAACTCGGGTCGGGTTCGAACGTATAGGAATGAAATTTTTTTTGTTCTCTATTTTTCGGCCTGCCCTGACCCGTTTCTTCTTCAAATGAATCCTGGATGATGTTTTTTAATTTTTAGAATTCTTTTGCATTTAGTTTTGAATTTTCTAACTCGGGTCGGGTTCGAACGGATAGGAAGGAAATTCTTTTTGTTCTCTATTTTTCGGCCTGTCCTGACCCGTTTCGTCATGAAATGAAGCCTGGATGATGATTTTTAATTTTTAAAATTTTTTTGCATTTATTTTTGAATTTTCTAACTCGGGTCGGGTTCGAACGGATAGGAAAGAAATTATTTTTGTTCTCTATTTTTCGGTCTGTCCTGGCCCGTTTCGTCTTGAAATGAAGCCTGGGTGATGTTTTTTGATTTTTAGAATTTTTTTGCATTTATTTTTGAATTTTCTAACCCAGGTCTGGTTCGAACGGATAGGAAGGAAATTACTTTTGTTGTCTATTTTACGGCCTGTCCTGACCCGTTTCGTCTTGAAATGAAGCTTGGGTGATGTTTTTTGATTTTTAGAATTTTTTAACATTTATTTTTGAATTTTCTAACTCGGGTCGGGTGCGACCGGATAGGAAGGAAATATTTATTTTTTCTCTATTTTTCGGCCCGTCCTGGCCACTTTCGTCTTGAAATGAAGCCCGGATGATGTTTTTTAATTTTTATAAATTTTTTTGCATTTATTTTCGAATATTCTAACTCGGGTCTGGTTCGAACGGACTGGAATGAAATTTTTTTTGTTCTCTATTTTTTGGCCTGTCCTGACCCGTTTCATATTCAAATGAAGCTTGGATGATGTTTTTTAATTTTTAGAATTTTTTTTGCTTTTATTTTTGTATTTTCTAACTCGGGACGGGTTCGAACGGATAGGAAGGAAATTTTTTTTGTTCTCTATTTCTCGGCCTGTCCGGACCTGTTTCGTCTTGAAATGAAGCCTGGATGATGTTTTTTAATTTTTAGAATTTTTTTTGCATTTCTTTTTGAATTTTCTAACTGGGGTCGGGTTCGAACGGAGAGGAAAGAAATTTTTTTTATTCTCTATTTTTCAGCCAGTCTTCACCCGTTTCGTCTTGAAATGAAGCCTGGATGATGTTTTTTAATTTTTAAAATTTTTTTGCATTTATTTTCGAATTTTCTATCTCGGGTCTGGTTCGAACGGATAGGAAGGAAATTCTTTTTTTTCTCTATTTTTCGGCCTGTCCTGATCCATTTCGTCTTGAAATGAAGCCTGGATGATGTCTTTTAATTTTTAGAATTTTTTTGCATTTCATTTTAAATTTTCTAACTGGGGTCGGGTTCGAACGGATAGGAAAGAAATTTTTTTTATTCTCTATTTTTCTGCTTGTCTTCTCCCGTTTCGTCTTTAAATGAAACCTGGATGATGTTTTCTAATTTTTAGAATTTTTTTGCATTTAGTTTTGAATTTTCTAACTCGGGTCGGGTTCGAACGGATAGGAAGTAAATTTTTTTTGTTCTCTATTTTTCGGTCTGTCCTGACCCGTTTCGTCTTGAAATGAAGCCTGGATGATGTTTTTTAATTTTTAGAATTTTTTTGCATTTATTTTTGAATTTTCTAACTCGGGTCTGGTTCGAACGGATAGATAGGAAATTCTTTTTGTTCTCTATTTTTCGGCCTGTCCTGACCCATTTCGTCATGAAATGAAGCCAGGATGATGATTTTTAATTTTTAAAATTTTTTTGCATTTATTTTTGAATTTTCTAACTCGGGTCGGGTTCGAACGGATAGGAAGGAAATTATTTTTGTTCTCTATTTTTCGGTCTGTCCTGGCCTGTTTCGTCTTGAAATGAAGCCTGGATGATGTTTTTTAATTTTCAGAATTTTTTTGCATTTATTTTTGAATTTTCTAACTCGGGTCTGGTTCGAACGGATAGGAAGGAAATTCTTTTTGTTCTCTATTTTTCGGCCTGTCCTGACCCGTTTCGTCATGAAATGAAGCCTGGATGATGATTTTTAATTTTTAAAATTTTTTTGCATTTATTTTTGAATTTTCTAACTCGGGTCGGGTTCGAACGGATAGGAAGGAAATTATTTTTGTTCTCTAATTTTCGGTCTGTCCTGGCCTGTTTCGTCTTGAAATGAAGCCTGGATGATGTTTTTTAATTTTCAGAATTTTTTTGCATTTATTTTTGAATTTTCTAACTCGGGTCGGGTTCGAACGTATAGGAATGAAATTTTTTTTGTTCTCTATTTTTCGGCCTGCCCTGACCCGTTTCTTCTTCAAATGAATCCTGGATGATGTTTTTTAATTTTTAGAATTCTTTTGCATTTAGTTTTGAATTTTCTAACTCGGGTCGGGTTCGAACGGATAGGAAGGAAATTCTTTTTGTTCTCTATTTTTCGGCCTGTCCTGACCCGTTTCGTCATGAAATGAAGCCTGGATGATGATTTTTAATTTTTAAAATTTTTTTGCATTTATTTTTGAATTTTCTAACTCGGGTCGGGTTCGAACGGTTAGGAAGGAAATTCTTTTTGTTCTCTATTTTTCGGCCTGTCCTGACCCGTTTCGTCATGAAATGAAGCCTGGGTGATGTTTTTCGATTTTTAGAATTTTTTTGCATTTATTTTTGAATTTTCTAACCCAGGTCTGGTTCGAACGGATAGGATGGAAATTACTTTTGTTGTCTATTTTACGGCCTGTCCTGACCCGTTTCGTCTTGAAATGAAGCTTGGGTGATGTTTTTTAATTTTTAGAATTTTTTAACATTTATTTTTGAATTTTCTAACTCGGGTCGGGTGCGACCGGATAGGAAGGAAATATTTATTTTTTCTCAATTTTTCGGCCTCTCCTGATCCGTTTCGTCTTGAAATGAAGCCTGGATGATGTCTTTTAATTTTTAGAATTTTTTTGCATTTATTTTCGAATTTTCTATCTCGGGTCTGGTTTGAACGGATAGGAAGGAAATTCTTTTTGTTCTCTATTTTTCGGCCTGTCCTGACCCGTTTCGTCATGAAATGAAGCCTGGATGATGATTTTTAACTTTTAGAATTTATTTACATTTATTTTTGAATTTTCTAACTCGGGTCGGGTTCGAACGGGTAGGAATGAAATATTTTTTTTTCTCTATTTTTCGGCCTGTCCTGATCCGTTTCGTCTTGAAATGAAGCCTGGATGATGTCTTTTAATTTTTAGAATTTTTTTGCATTTCTTTTTAAATTTTCTAACTGGGGTCGGGTTCGAATGGATAGGAAAGAAAATTTTTTTATTCTCTATTTTTCGGTCTGTCTTCTCCCGTTTCATCTTGAAATTAAAGCTGGATGATGTTTTTTAATTTTTATAATTTTTTTTGCATTTATTTTTGAATTTTCTAACTGGGGTCGGGTTCGAACGGATAGGAAGTAAATTTTTTTTGTTCTCTATTTTTCGGTCTGTCCTGATCCGTTTCGTCTTGAAATGAAGCCTGGATGATGTTTTTTAATTTTTAGAATTTTTTTGCATTTATTTTTGAATTTTCTAACTCGGGTCTGGTTCGAACGGATAGGAAGGAAATTCTTTTTGTTCTCTATTTTTCGGCCTGTCCTGACCCGTTTCGTCATGAAATGAAGCCTGGATGATGATTTTTAATTTTTAAAAATTTTTTGCATTTATTTTTGAATTTTCTAACTCGGGTCGGGTTCGAACGGATAGGAAGGAAATTATTTTTGTTCTCTATTTTTCGGTCTGTCCTGGCCTGTTTCGTCTTGAAATGAAGCCTGGATGATGTTTTTTAATTTTCAGAATTTTTTTGCATTTATTTTTGAATTTTCTAACTCGGGTCGGGTTCGAACGTATAGGAATGAAATTTTTTTTGTTCTCTATTTTTCGGCCTGCCCTGACCCGTTTCTTCTTCAAATGAATCCTGGATGATGTTTTTTAATTTTTAGAATTCTTTTGCATTTAGTTTTGAATTTTCTAACTCGGGTCGGGTTCGAACGGATAGGAAGGAAATTCTTTTTGTTCTCTATTTTTCGGCCTGTCCTGACCCGTTTCGTCATGAAATGAAGCCTGGATGATGATTTTTAATTTTTAAAATTTTTTTGCATTTATTTTTGAATTTTCTAACTCGGGTCGGGTTCGAACGGATAGGAAAGAAATTATTTTTGTTCTCTATTTTTCGGTCTGTCCTGGCCCGTTTCGTCTTGAAATGAAGCCTGGGTGATGTTTTTTGATTTTTAGAATTTTTTTGCATTTATTTTTGAATTTTCTAACCCAGGTCTGGTTCGAACGGATAGGAAGGAAATTACTTTTGTTGTCTATTTTACGGCCTGTCCTGACCCGTTTCGTCTTGAAATGAAGCTTGGGTGATGTTTTTTGATTTTTAGAATTTTTTAACATTTATTTTTGAATTTTCTAACTCGGGTCGGGTGCGACCGGATAGGAAGGAAATATTTATTTTTTCTCTATTTTTCGGCCCGTCCTGACCACTTTCGTCTTGAAATGAAGCCCGGATGATGTTTTTTAATTTTTATAAATTTTTTTGCATTTATTTTCGAATATTCTAACTCGGGTCTGGTTCGAACGGACTGGAATGAAATTTTTTTTGTTCTCTATTTTTTGGCCTGTCCTGACCCGTTTCATATTCAAATGAAGCTTGGATGATGTTTTTTAATTTTTAGAATTTTTTTTGCTTTTATTTTTGTATTTTCTAACTCGGGACGGGTTCGAACGGATAGGAAGGAAATTTTTTTTGTTCTCTATTTCTCGGCCTGTCCGGACCTGTTTCGTCTTGAAATGAAGCCTGGATGATGTTTTTTAATTTTTAGAATTTTTTTTGCATTTCTTTTTGAATTTTCTAACTGGGGTCGGGTTCGAACGGAGAGGAAAGAAATTTTTTTTATTCTCTATTTTTCAGCCAGTCTTCACCCGTTTCGTCTTGAAATGAAGCCTGGATGATGTTTTTTAATTTTTAAAATTTTTTTGCATTTATTTTCGAATTTTCTATCTCGGGTCTGGTTCGAACGGATAGGAAGGAAATTCTTTTTTTTCTCTATTTTTCGGCCTGTCCTGATCCATTTCGTCTTGAAATGAAGCCTGGATGATGTCTTTTAATTTTTAGAATTTTTTTGCATTTCATTTTAAATTTTCTAACTGGGGTCGGGTTCGAACGGATAGGAAAGAAATTTTTTTTATTCTCTATTTTTCTGCTTGTCTTCTCCCGTTTCGTCTTTAAATGAAACCTGGATGATGTTTTCTAATTTTTAGAATTTTTTTGCATTTAGTTTTGAATTTTCTAACTCGGGTCGGGTTCGAACGGATAGGAAGTAAATTTTTTTTGTTCTCTATTTTTCGGTCTGTCCTGACCCGTTTCGTCTTGAAATGAAGCCTGGATGATGTTTTTTAATTTTTAGAATTTTTTTGCATTTATTTTTGAATTTTCTAACTCGGGTCTGGTTCGAACGGATAGATAGGAAATTCTTTTTGTTCTCTATTTTTCGGCCTGTCCTGACCCATTTCGTCATGAAATGAAGCCAGGATGATGATTTTTAATTTTTAAAATTTTTTTGCATTTATTTTTGAATTTTCTAACTCGGGTCGGGTTCGAACGGATAGGAAGGAAATTATTTTTGTTCTCTATTTTTCGGTCTGTCCTGGCCTGTTTCGTCTTGAAATGAAGCCTGGATGATGTTTTTTAATTTTCAGAATTTTTTTGCATTTATTTTTGAATTTTCTAACTCGGGTCTGGTTCGAACGGATAGGAAGGAAATTCTTTTTGTTCTCTATTTTTCGGCCTGTCCTGACCCGTTTCGTCATGAAATGAAGCCTGGATGATGATTTTTAATTTTTAAAATTTTTTTGCATTTATTTTTGAATTTTCTAACTCGGGTCGGGTTCGAACGGATAGGAAGGAAATTATTTTTGTTCTCTAATTTTCGGTCTGTCCTGGCCTGTTTCGTCTTGAAATGAAGCCTGGATGATGTTTTTTAATTTTCAGAATTTTTTTGCATTTATTTTTGAATTTTCTAACTCGGGTCGGGTTCGAACGTATAGGAATGAAATTTTTTTTGTTCTCTATTTTTCGGCCTGCCCTGACCCGTTTCTTCTTCAAATGAATCCTGGATGATGTTTTTTAATTTTTAGAATTCTTTTGCATTTAGTTTTGAATTTTCTAACTCGGGTCGGGTTCGAACGGATAGGAAGGAAATTCTTTTTGTTCTCTATTTTTCGGCCTGTCCTGACCCGTTTCGTCATGAAATGAAGCCTGGATGATGATTTTTAATTTTTAAAATTTTTTTGCATTTATTTTTGAATTTTCTAACTCGGGTCGGGTTCGAACGGTTAGGAAGGAAATTCTTTTTGTTCTCTATTTTTCGGCCTGTCCTGACCCGTTTCGTCATGAAATGAAGCCTGGGTGATGTTTTTCGATTTTTAGAATTTTTTTGCATTTATTTTTGAATTTTCTAACCCAGGTCTGGTTCGAACGGATAGGATGGAAATTACTTTTGTTGTCTATTTTACGGCCTGTCCTGACCCGTTTCGTCTTGAAATGAAGCTTGGGTGATGTTTTTTAATTTTTAGAATTTTTTAACATTTATTTTTGAATTTTCTAACTCGGGTCGGGTGCGACCGGATAGGAAGGAAATATTTATTTTTTCTCAATTTTTCGGCCTCTCCTGATCCGTTTCGTCTTGAAATGAAGCCTGGATGATGTCTTTTAATTTTTAGAATTTTTTTGCATTTATTTTCGAATTTTCTATCTCGGGTCTGGTTTGAACGGATAGGAAGGAAATTCTTTTTGTTCTCTATTTTTCGGCCTGTCCTGACCCGTTTCGTCATGAAATGAAGCCTGGATGATGATTTTTAACTTTTAGAATTTATTTACATTTATTTTTGAATTTTCTAACTCGGGTCGGGTTCGAACGGGTAGGAATGAAATTTTTTTTTTCTCTATTTTTCGGCCTGTCCTGATCCGTTTCGTCTTGAAATGAAGCCTGGATGATGTCTTTTAATTTTTAGAATTTTTTTGCATTTCTTTTTAAATTTTCTAACTGGGGTCGGGTTCGAATGAATAGGAAAGAAAATTTTTTTATTCTCTATTTTTCGGTCTGTCTTCTCCCGTTTCATCTTGAAATTAAAGCTGGATGATGTTTTTTAATTTTTATAATTTTTTTTGCATTTATTTTTGAATTTTCTAACTGGGGTCGGGTTCGAACGGATAGGAAGTAAATTTTTTTTGTTCTCTATTTTTCGGTCTGTCCTGATCCGTTTCGTCTTGAAATGAAGCCTGGATGATGTTTTTTAATTTTTAGAATTTTTTTGCATTTATTTTTGAATTTTCTAACTCGGGTCTGGTTCGAACGGATAGGAAGGAAATTCTTTTTGTTCTCTATTTTTCGGCCTGTCCTGACCCGTTTCGTCATGAAATGAAGCCTGGATGATGATTTTTAACTTTTAGAATTTATTTACATTTATTTTTGAATTTTCTAACTCGGGTCGGGTTCGAACGGGTAGGAATGAAATATTTTTTTTTCTCTATTTTTCGGCCTGTCCTGATCCGTTTCGTCTTGAAATGAAGCCTGGATGATGTCTTTTAATTTTTAGAATTTTTTTGCATTTCTTTTTAATATTTCTAACTGGGGTCGGGTTCGAATGGATAGGAAAGAAAATTTTTTTATTCTCTATTTTTCGGTCTGTCTTCTCCCGTTTCATCTTGAAATTAAAGCTGGATGATGTTTTTTAATTTTTATAATTTTTTTTGCATTTATTTTTGAATTTTCTAACTGGGGTCGGGTTCGAACGGATAGGAAGTAAATTTTTTTTGTTCTCTATTTTTCGGTCTGTCCTGATCCGTTTCGTCTTGAAATGAAGCCTGGATGATGTTTTTTAATTTTTAGAATTTTTTTGCATTTATTTTTGAATTTTCTAACTCGGGTCTGGTTCGAACGGATAGGAAGGAAATTCTTTTTGTTCTCTATTTTTCGGCCTGTCCTGACCCGTTTCGTCATGAAATGAAGCCTGGATGATGATTTTTAATTTTTAAAATTTTTTTGCATTTATTTTTGAATTTTCTAACTCGGGTCGGGTTCGAACGGATAGGAAGGAAATTATTTTTGTTCTCTAATTTTCGGTCTGTCCTGGCCTGTTTCGTCTTGAAATGAAGCCTGGATGATGTTTTTTAATTTTCAGAATTTTTTTGCATTTATTTTTGAATTTTCTAACTCGGGTCGGGTTCGAACGTATAGGAATGAAATTTTTTTTGTTCTCTATTTTTCGGCCTGCCCTGACCCGTTTCTTCTTCAAATGAATCCTGGATGATGTTTTTTAATTTTTAGAATTCTTTTGCATTTAGTTTTGAATTTTCTAACTCGGGTCGGGTTCGAACGGATAGGAAGGAAATTCTTTTTGTTCTCTATTTTTCGGCCTGTCCTGACCCGTTTCGTCATGAAATGAAGCCTGGATGATGATTTTTAATTTTTAAAATTTTTTTGCATTTATTTTTGAATTTTCTAACTCGGGTCGGGTTCGAACGGTTAGGAAGGAAATTCTTTTTGTTCTCTATTTTTCGGCCTGTCCTGACCCGTTTCGTCATGAAATGAAGCCTGGGTGATGTTTTTCGATTTTTAGAATTTTTTTGCATTTATTTTTGAATTTTCTAACCCAGGTCTGGTTCGAACGGATAGGATGGAAATTACTTTTGTTGTCTATTTTACGGCCTGTCCTGACCCGTTTCGTCTTGAAATGAAGCTTGGGTGATGTTTTTTAATTTTTAGAATTTTTTAACATTTATTTTTGAATTTTCTAACTCGGGTCGGGTGCGACCGGATAGGAAGGAAACATTTATTTTTTCTCAATTTTTCGGCCTCTCCTGATCCGTTTCGTCTTGAAATGAAGCCTGGATGATGTCTTTTAATTTTTAGAATTTTTTTGCATTTATTTTCGAATTTTCTATCTCGGGTCTGGTTTGAACGGATAGGAAGGAAATTCTTTTTGTTCTCTATTTTTCGGCCTGTCCTGACCCGTTTCGTCATGAAATGAAGCCTGGATGATGATTTTTAACTTTTAGAATTTATTTACATTTATTTTTGAATTTTCTAACTCGGGTCGGGTTCGAACGGGTAGGAATGAAATATTTTTTTTTCTCTATTTTTCGGCCTGTCCTGATCCGTTTCGTCTTGAAATGAAGCCTGGATGATGTCTTTTAATTTTTAGAATTTTTTTGCATTTCTTTTTAAATTTTCTAACTGGGGTCGGGTTCGAATGGATAGGAAAGAAAATTTTTTTATTCTCTATTTTTCGGTCTGTCTTCTCCCGTTTCATCTTGAAATTAAAGCTGGATGATGTTTTTTAATTTTTATAATTTTTTTTGCATTTATTTTTGAATTTTCTAACTGGGGTCGGGTTCGAACGGATAGGAAGTAAATTTTTTTTGTTCTCTATTTTTCGGTCTGTCCTGATCCGTTTCGTCTTGAAATGAAGCCTGGATGATGTTTTTTAATTTTTAGAATTTTTTTGCATTTATTTTTTAATTTTCTAACTCGGGTCTGGTTCGAACGGATAGGAAGGAAATTCTTTTTGTTCTCTATTTTTCGGCCTGTCCTGACCCGTTTCGTCATGAAATGAAGCCTGGATGATGATTTTTAATTTTTAAAAATTTTTTGCATTTATTTTTGAATTTTCTAACTCGGGTCGGGTTCGAACGGATAGGAAGGAAATTATTTTTGTTCTCTATTTTTCGGTCTGTCCTGGCCTGTTTCGTCTTGAAATGAAGCCTGGATGATGTTTTTTAATTTTCAGAATTTTTTTGCATTTATTTTTGAATTTTCTAACTCGGGTCGGGTTCGAACGTATAGGAATGAAATTTTTTTTGTTCTCTATTTTTCGGCCTGCCCTGACCCGTTTCTTCTTCAAATGAATCCTGGATGATGTTTTTTAATTTTTAGAATTCTTTTGCATTTAGTTTTGAATTTTCTAACTCGGGTCGGGTTCGAACGGATAGGAAGGAAATTCTTTTTGTTCTCTATTTTTCGGCCTGTCCTGACCCGTTTCGTCATGAAATGAAGCCTGGATGATGATTTTTAATTTTTAAAATTTTTTTGCATTTATTTTTGAATTTTCTAACTCGGGTCGGGTTCGAACGGATAGGAAAGAAATTATTTTTGTTCTCTATTTTTCGGTCTGTCCTGGCCCGTTTCGTCTTGAAATGAAGCCTGGGTGATGTTTTTTGATTTTTAGAATTTTTTTGCATTTATTTTTGAATTTTCTAACCCAGGTCTGGTTCGAACGGATAGGAAGGAAATTACTTTTGTTGTCTATTTTACGGCCTGTCCTGACCCGTTTCGTCTTGAAATGAAGCTTGGGTGATGTTTTTTGATTTTTAGAATTTTTTAACATTTATTTTTGAATTTTCTAACTCGGGTCGGGTGCGACCGGATAGGAAGGAAATATTTATTTTTTCTCTATTTTTCGGCCCGTCCTGACCACTTTCGTCTTGAAATGAAGCCCGGATGATGTTTTTTAATTTTTATAAATTTTTTTGCATTTATTTTCGAATATTCTAACTCGGGTCTGGTTCGAACGGACTGGAATGAAATTTTTTTTGTTCTCTATTTTTTGGCCTGTCCTGACCCGTTTCATATTCAAATGAAGCTTGGATGATGTTTTTTAATTTTTAGAATTTTTTTTGCTTTTATTTTTGTATTTTCTAACTCGGGACGGGTTCGAACGGATAGGAAGGAAATTTTTTTTGTTCTCTATTTCTCGGCCTGTCCGGACCTGTTTCGTCTTGAAATGAAGCCTGGATGATGTTTTTTAATTTTTAGAATTTTTTTTGCATTTCTTTTTGAATTTTCTAACTGGGGTCGGGTTCGAACGGAGAGGAAAGAAATTTTTTTTATTCTCTATTTTTCAGCCAGTCTTCACCCGTTTCGTCTTGAAATGAAGCCTGGATGATGTTTTTTAATTTTTAAAATTTTTTTGCATTTATTTTCGAATTTTCTATCTCGGGTCTGGTTCGAACGGATAGGAAGGAAATTCTTTTTTTTCTCTATTTTTCGGCCTGTCCTGATCCATTTCGTCTTGAAATGAAGCCTGGATGATGTCTTTTAATTTTTAGAATTTTTTTGCATTTCATTTTAAATTTTCTAACTGGGGTCGGGTTCGAACGGATAGGAAAGAAATTTTTTTTATTCTCTATTTTTCTGCTTGTCTTCTCCCGTTTCGTCTTTAAATGAAACCTGGATGATGTTTTCTAATTTTTAGAATTTTTTTGCATTTAGTTTTGAATTTTCTAACTCGGGTCGGGTTCGAACGGATAGGAAGTAAATTTTTTTTGTTCTCTATTTTTCGGTCTGTCCTGACCCGTTTCGTCTTGAAATGAAGCCTGGATGATGTTTTTTAATTTTTAGAATTTTTTTGCATTTATTTTTGAATTTTCTAACTCGGGTCTGGTTCGAACGGATAGATAGGAAATTCTTTTTGTTCTCTATTTTTCGGCCTGTCCTGACCCATTTCGTCATGAAATGAAGCCAGGATGATGATTTTTAATTTTTAAAATTTTTTTGCATTTATTTTTGAATTTTCTAACTCGGGTCGGGTTCGAACGGATAGGAAGGAAATTATTTTTGTTCTCTATTTTTCGGTCTGTCCTGGCCTGTTTCGTCTTGAAATGAAGCCTGGATGATGTTTTTTAATTTTCAGAATTTTTTTGCATTTATTTTTGAATTTTCTAACTCGGGTCTGGTTCGAACGGATAGGAAGGAAATTCTTTTTGTTCTCTATTTTTCGGCCTGTCCTGACCCGTTTCGTCATGAAATGAAGCCTGGATGATGATTTTTAATTTTTAAAATTTTTTTGCATTTATTTTTGAATTTTCTAACTCGGGTCGGGTTCGAACGGATAGGAAGGAAATTATTTTTGTTCTCTAATTTTCGGTCTGTCCTGGCCTGTTTCGTCTTGAAATGAAGCCTGGATGATGTTTTTTAATTTTCAGAATTTTTTTGCATTTATTTTTGAATTTTCTAACTCGGGTCGGGTTCGAACGTATAGGAATGAAATTTTTTTTGTTCTCTATTTTTCGGCCTGCCCTGACCCGTTTCTTCTTCAAATGAATCCTGGATGATGTTTTTTAATTTTTAGAATTCTTTTGCATTTAGTTTTGAATTTTCTAACTCGGGTCGGGTTCGAACGGATAGGAAGGAAATTCTTTTTGTTCTCTATTTTTCGGCCTGTCCTGACCCGTTTCGTCATGAAATGAAGCCTGGATGATGATTTTTAATTTTTAAAATTTTTTTGCATTTATTTTTGAATTTTCTAACTCGGGTCGGGTTCGAACGGTTAGGAAGGAAATTCTTTTTGTTCTCTATTTTTCGGCCTGTCCTGACCCGTTTCGTCATGAAATGAAGCCTGGGTGATGTTTTTCGATTTTTAGAATTTTTTTGCATTTATTTTTGAATTTTCTAACCCAGGTCTGGTTCGAACGGATAGGATGGAAATTACTTTTGTTGTCTATTTTACGGCCTGTCCTGACCCGTTTCGTCTTGAAATGAAGCTTGGGTGATGTTTTTTAATTTTTAGAATTTTTTAACATTTATTTTTGAATTTTCTAACTCGGGTCGGGTGCGACCGGATAGGAAGGAAATATTTATTTTTTCTCAATTTTTCGGCCTCTCCTGATCCGTTTCGTCTTGAAATGAAGCCTGGATGATGTCTTTTAATTTTTAGAATTTTTTTGCATTTATTTTCGAATTTTCTATCTCGGGTCTGGTTTGAACGGATAGGAAGGAAATTCTTTTTGTTCTCTATTTTTCGGCCTGTCCTGACCCGTTTCGTCATGAAATGAAGCCTGGATGATGATTTTTAACTTTTAGAATTTATTTACATTTATTTTTGAATTTTCTAACTCGGGTCGGGTTCGAACGGGTAGGAATGAAATTTTTTTTTTCTCTATTTTTCGGCCTGTCCTGATCCGTTTCGTCTTGAAATGAAGCCTGGATGATGTCTTTTAATTTTTAGAATTTTTTTGCATTTCTTTTTAAATTTTCTAACTGGGGTCGGGTTCGAATGAATAGGAAAGAAAATTTTTTTATTCTCTATTTTTCGGTCTGTCTTCTCCCGTTTCATCTTGAAATTAAAGCTGGATGATGTTTTTTAATTTTTATAATTTTTTTTGCATTTATTTTTGAATTTTCTAACTGGGGTCGGGTTCGAACGGATAGGAAGTAAATTTTTTTTGTTCTCTATTTTTCGGTCTGTCCTGATCCGTTTCGTCTTGAAATGAAGCCTGGATGATGTTTTTTAATTTTTAGAATTTTTTTTCATTTAGTTTTGAATTTTCTAACTCGGGTCTGGTTCGAACGGATAGGAAGGAAATTCTTTTTGTTCTCTATTTTTCGGCCTGTCCTGACCCGTTTCGTCATGAAATGAAGCCTGGATGATGATTTTTAACTTTTAGAATTTATTTACATTTATTTTTGAATTTTCTAACTCGGGTCGGGTTCGAACGGGTAGGAATGAAATATTTTTTTTTCTCTATTTTTCGGCCTGTCCTGATCCGTTTCGTCTTGAAATGAAGCCTGGATGATGTCTTTTAATTTTTAGAATTTTTTTGCATTTCTTTTTAATATTTCTAACTGGGGTCGGGTTCGAATGGATAGGAAAGAAAATTTTTTTATTCTCTATTTTTCGGTCTGTCTTCTCCCGTTTCATCTTGAAATTAAAGCTGGATGATGTTTTTTAATTTTTATAATTTTTTTTGCATTTATTTTTGAATTTTCTAACTGGGGTCGGGTTCGAACGGATAGGAAGTAAATTTTTTTTGTTCTCTATTTTTCGGTCTGTCCTGATCCGTTTCGTCTTGAAATGAAGCCTGGATGATGTTTTTTAATTTTTAGAATTTTTTTGCATTTATTTTTGAATTTTCTAACTCGGGTCTGGTTCGAACGGATAGGAAGGAAATTCTTTTTGTTCTCTATTTTTCGGCCTGTCCTGACCCGTTTCGTCATGAAATGAAGCCTGGATGATGATTTTTAATTTTTAAAAATTTTTTGCATTTATTTTTGAATTTTCTAACTCGGGTCGGGTTCGAACGGATAGGAAGGAAATTATTTTTGTTCTCTATTTTTCGGTCTGTCCTGGCCTGTTTCGTCTTGAAATGAAGCCTGGATGATGTTTTTTAATTTTCAGAATTTTTTTGCATTTATTTTTGAATTTTCTAACTCGGGTCGGGTTCGAACGTATAGGAATGAAATTTTTTTTGTTCTCTATTTTTCGGCCTGCCCTGACCCGTTTCTTCTTCAAATGAATCCTGGATGATGTTTTTTAATTTTTAGAATTCTTTTGCATTTAGTTTTGAATTTTCTAACTCGGGTCGGGTTCGAACGGATAGGAAGGAAATTCTTTTTGTTCTCTATTTTTCGGCCTGTCCTGACCCGTTTCGTCATGAAATGAAGCCTGGATGATGATTTTTAATTTTTAAAATTTTTTTGCATTTATTTTTGAATTTTCTAACTCGGGTCGGGTTCGAACGGATAGGAAAGAAATTATTTTTGTTCTCTATTTTTCGGTCTGTCCTGGCCCGTTTCGTCTTGAAATGAAGCCTGGGTGATGTTTTTTGATTTTTAGAATTTTTTTGCATTTATTTTTGAATTTTCTAACCCAGGTCTGGTTCGAACGGATAGGAAGGAAATTACTTTTGTTGTCTATTTTACGGCCTGTCCTGACCCGTTTCGTCTTGAAATGAAGCTTGGGTGATGTTTTTTGATTTTTAGAATTTTTTAACATTTATTTTTGAATTTTCTAACTCGGGTCGGGTGCGACCGGATAGGAAGGAAATATTTATTTTTTCTCTATTTTTCGGCCCGTCCTGACCACTTTCGTCTTGAAATGAAGCCCGGATGATGTTTTTTAATTTTTATAAATTTTTTTGCATTTATTTTCGAATATTCTAACTCGGGTCTGGTTCGAACGGACTGGAATGAAATTTTTTTTGTTCTCTATTTTTTGGCCTGTCCTGACCCGTTTCATATTCAAATGAAGCTTGGATGATGTTTTTTAATTTTTAGAATTTTTTTTGCTTTTATTTTTGTATTTTCTAACTCGGGACGGGTTCGAACGGATAGGAAGGAAATTTTTTTTGTTCTCTATTTCTCGGCCTGTCCGGACCTGTTTCGTCTTGAAATGAAGCCTGGATGATGTTTTTTAATTTTTAGAATTTTTTTTGCATTTCTTTTTGAATTTTCTAACTGGGGTCGGGTTCGAACGGAGAGGAAAGAAATTTTTTTTATTCTCTATTTTTCAGCCAGTCTTCACCCGTTTCGTCTTGAAATGAAGCCTGGATGATGTTTTTTAATTTTTAAAATTTTTTTGCATTTATTTTCGAATTTTCTATCTCGGGTCTGGTTCGAACGGATAGGAAGGAAATTCTTTTTTTTCTCTATTTTTCGGCCTGTCCTGATCCATTTCGTCTTGAAATGAAGCCTGGATGATGTCTTTTAATTTTTAGAATTTTTTTGCATTTCATTTTAAATTTTCTAACTGGGGTCGGGTTCGAACGGATAGGAAAGAAATTTTTTTTATTCTCTATTTTTCTGCTTGTCTTCTCCCGTTTCGTCTTTAAATGAAACCTGGATGATGTTTTCTAATTTTTAGAATTTTTTTGCATTTAGTTTTGAATTTTCTAACTCGGGTCGGGTTCGAACGGATAGGAAGTAAATTTTTTTTGTTCTCTATTTTTCGGTCTGTCCTGACCCGTTTCGTCTTGAAATGAAGCCTGGATGATGTTTTTTAATTTTTAGAATTTTTTTGCATTTATTTTTGAATTTTCTAACTCGGGTCTGGTTCGAACGGATAGATAGGAAATTCTTTTTGTTCTCTATTTTTCGGCCTGTCCTGACCCATTTCGTCATGAAATGAAGCCAGGATGATGATTTTTAATTTTTAAAATTTTTTTGCATTTATTTTTGAATTTTCTAACTCGGGTCGGGTTCGAACGGATAGGAAGGAAATTATTTTTGTTCTCTATTTTTCGGTCTGTCCTGGCCTGTTTCGTCTTGAAATGAAGCCTGGATGATGTTTTTTAATTTTCAGAATTTTTTTGCATTTATTTTTGAATTTTCTAACTCGGGTCTGGTTCGAACGGATAGGAAGGAAATTCTTTTTGTTCTCTATTTTTCGGCCTGTCCTGACCCGTTTCGTCATGAAATGAAGCCTGGATGATGATTTTTAATTTTTAAAATTTTTTTGCATTTATTTTTGAATTTTCTAACTCGGGTCGGGTTCGAACGGATAGGAAGGAAATTATTTTTGTTCTCTAATTTTCGGTCTGTCCTGGCCTGTTTCGTCTTGAAATGAAGCCTGGATGATGTTTTTTAATTTTCAGAATTTTTTTGCATTTATTTTTGAATTTTCTAACTCGGGTCGGGTTCGAACGTATAGGAATGAAATTTTTTTTGTTCTCTATTTTTCGGCCTGCCCTGACCCGTTTCTTCTTCAAATGAATCCTGGATGATGTTTTTTAATTTTTAGAATTCTTTTGCATTTAGTTTTGAATTTTCTAACTCGGGTCGGGTTCGAACGGATAGGAAGGAAATTCTTTTTGTTCTCTATTTTTCGGCCTGTCCTGACCCGTTTCGTCATGAAATGAAGCCTGGATGATGATTTTTAATTTTTAAAATTTTTTTGCATTTATTTTTGAATTTTCTAACTCGGGTCGGGTTCGAACGGTTAGGAAGGAAATTCTTTTTGTTCTCTATTTTTCGGCCTGTCCTGACCCGTTTCGTCATGAAATGAAGCCTGGGTGATGTTTTTCGATTTTTAGAATTTTTTTGCATTTATTTTTGAATTTTCTAACCCAGGTCTGGTTCGAACGGATAGGATGGAAATTACTTTTGTTGTCTATTTTACGGCCTGTCCTGACCCGTTTCGTCTTGAAATGAAGCTTGGGTGATGTTTTTTAATTTTTAGAATTTTTAAACATTTATTTTTGAATTTTCTAACTCGGGTCGGGTGCGACCGGATAGGAAGGAAATATTTATTTTTTCTCAATTTTTCGGCCTCTCCTGATCCGTTTCGTCTTGAAATGAAGCCTGGATGATGTCTTTTAATTTTTAGAATTTTTTTGCATTTATTTTCGAATTTTCTATCTCGGGTCTGGTTTGAACGGATAGGAAGGAAATTCTTTTTGTTCTCTATTTTTCGGCCTGTCCTGACCCGTTTCGTCATGAAATGAAGCCTGGATGATGATTTTTAACTTTTAGAATTTATTTACATTTATTTTTGAATTTTCTAACTCGGGTCGGGTTCGAACGGGTAGGAATGAAATTTTTTTTTCTCTATTTTTCGGCCTGTCCTGATCCGTTTCGTCTTGAAATGAAGCCTGGATGATGTCTTTTAATTTTTAGAATTTTTTTGCATTTCTTTTTAAATTTTCTAACTGGGGTCGGGTTCGAATGAATAGGAAAGAAAATTTTTTTATTCTCTATTTTTCGGTCTGTCTTCTCCCGTTTCATCTTGAAATTAAAGCTGGATGATGTTTTTTAATTTTTATAATTTTTTTTGCATTTATTTTTGAATTTTCTAACTGGGGTCGGGTTCGAACGGATAGGAAGTAAATTTTTTTTGTTCTCTATTTTTCGGTCTGTCCTGATCCGTTTCGTCTTGAAATGAAGCCTGGATGATGTTTTTTAATTTTTAGAATTTTTTTGCATTTATTTTTGAATTTTCTAACTCGGGTCTGGTTCGAACGGATAGGAAGGAAATTCTTTTTGTTCTCTATTTTTCGGCCTGTCCTGACCCGTTTCGTCATGAAATGAAGCCTGGATGATGATTTTTAACTTTTAGAATTTATTTACATTTATTTTTGAATTTTCTAACTCGGGTCGGGTTCGAACGGGTAGGAATGAAATATTTTTTTTTCTCTATTTTTCGGCCTGTCCTGATCCGTTTCGTCTTGAAATGAAGCCTGGATGATGTCTTTTAATTTTTAGAATTTTTTTGCATTTCTTTTTAATATTTCTAACTGGGGTCGGGTTCGAATGGATAGGAAAGAAAATTTTTTTATTCTCTATTTTTCGGTCTGTCTTCTCCCGTTTCATCTTGAAATTAAAGCTGGATGATGTTTTTTAATTTTTATAATTTTTTTTGCATTTATTTTTGAATTTTCTAACTGGGGTCGGGTTCGAACGGATAGGAAGTAAATTTTTTTTGTTCTCTATTTTTCGGTCTGTCCTGATCCGTTTCGTCTTGAAATGAAGCCTGGATGATGTTTTTTAATTTTTAGAATTTTTTTGCATTTATTTTTGAATTTTCTAACTCGGGTCTGGTTCGAACGGATAGGAAGGAAATTCTTTTTGTTCTCTATTTTTCGGCCTGTCCTGATCCGTTTCGTCATGAAATGAAGCCTGGATGATGATTTTTAATTTTTAAAAATTTTTTGCATTTATTTTTGAATTTTCTAACTCGGGTCGGGTTCGAACGGATAGGAAGGAAATTATTTTTGTTCTCTATTTTTCGGTCTGTCCTGGCCTGTTTCGTCTTGAAATGAAGCCTGGATGATGTTTTTTAATTTTCAGAATTTTTTTGCATTTATTTTTGAATTTTCTAACTCGGGTCGGGTTCGAACGTATAGGAATGAAATTTTTTTTGTTCTCTATTTTTCGGCCTGCCCTGACCCGTTTCTTCTTCAAATGAATCCTGGATGATGTTTTTTAATTTTTAGAATTCTTTTGCATTTAGTTTTGAATTTTCTAACTCGGGTCGGGTTCGAACGGATAGGAAGGAAATTCTTTTTGTTCTCTATTTTTCGGCCTGTCCTGACCCGTTTCGTCATGAAATGAAGCCTGGATGATGATTTTTAATTTTTAAAATTTTTTTGCATTTATTTTTGAATTTTCTAACTCGGGTCGGGTTCGAACGGATAGGAAAGAAATTATTTTTGTTCTCTATTTTTCGGTCTGTCCTGGCCCGTTTCGTCTTGAAATGAAGCCTGGGTGATGTTTTTTGATTTTTAGAATTTTTTTGCATTTATTTTTGAATTTTCTAACCCAGGTCTGGTTCGAACGGATAGGAAGGAAATTACTTTTGTTGTCTATTTTACGGCCTGTCCTGACCCGTTTCGTCTTGAAATGAAGCTTGGGTGATGTTTTTTGATTTTTAGAATTTTTTAACATTTATTTTTGAATTTTCTAACTCGGGTCGGGTGCGACCGGATAGGAAGGAAATATTTATTTTTTCTCTATTTTTCGGCCCGTCCTGACCACTTTCGTCTTGAAATGAAGCCCGGATGATGTTTTTTAATTTTTATAAATTTTTTTGCATTTATTTTCGAATATTCTAACTCGGGTCTGGTTCGAACGGACTGGAATGAAATTTTTTTTGTTCTCTATTTTTTGGCCTGTCCTGACCCGTTTCATATTCAAATGAAGCTTGGATGATGTTTTTTAATTTTTAGAATTTTTTTTGCTTTTATTTTTGTATTTTCTAACTCGGGACGGGTTCGAACGGATAGGAAGGAAATTTTTTTTGTTCTCTATTTCTCGGCCTGTCCGGACCTGTTTCGTCTTGAAATGAAGCCTGGATGATGTTTTTTAATTTTTAGAATTTTTTTTGCATTTCTTTTTGAATTTTCTAACTGGGGTCGGGTTCGAACGGAGAGGAAAGAAATTTTTTTTATTCTCTATTTTTCAGCCAGTCTTCACCCGTTTCGTCTTGAAATGAAGCCTGGATGATGTTTTTTAATTTTTAAAATTTTTTTGCATTTATTTTCGAATTTTCTATCTCGGGTCTGGTTCGAACGGATAGGAAGGAAATTCTTTTTTTTCTCTATTTTTCGGCCTGTCCTGATCCATTTCGTCTTGAAATGAAGCCTGGATGATGTCTTTTAATTTTTAGAATTTTTTTGCATTTCATTTTAAATTTTCTAACTGGGGTCGGGTTCGAACGGATAGGAAAGAAATTTTTTTTATTCTCTATTTTTCTGCTTGTCTTCTCCCGTTTCGTCTTTAAATGAAACCTGGATGATGTTTTCTAATTTTTAGAATTTTTTTGCATTTAGTTTTGAATTTTCTAACTCGGGTCGGGTTCGAACGGATAGGAAGTAAATTTTTTTTGTTCTCTATTTTTCGGTCTGTCCTGACCCGTTTCGTCTTGAAATGAAGCCTGGATGATGTTTTTTAATTTTTAGAATTTTTTTGCATTTATTTTTGAATTTTCTAACTCGGGTCTGGTTCGAACGGATAGATAGGAAATTCTTTTTGTTCTCTATTTTTCGGCCTGTCCTGACCCATTTCGTCATGAAATGAAGCCAGGATGATGATTTTTAATTTTTAAAATTTTTTTGCATTTATTTTTGAATTTTCTAACTCGGGTCGGGTTCGAACGGATAGGAAGGAAATTATTTTTGTTCTCTATTTTTCGGTCTGTCCTGGCCTGTTTCGTCTTGAAATGAAGCCTGGATGATGTTTTTTAATTTTCAGAATTTTTTTGCATTTATTTTTGAATTTTCTAACTCGGGTCTGGTTCGAACGGATAGGAAGGAAATTCTTTTTGTTCTCTATTTTTTGGCCTGTCCTGACCCGTTTCGTCATGAAATGAAGCCTGGATGATGATTTTTAATTTTTAAAATTTTTTTGCATTTATTTTTGAATTTTCTAACTCGGGTCGGGTTCGAACGGATAGGAAGGAAATTATTTTTGTTCTCTAATTTTCGGTCTGTCCTGGCCTGTTTCGTCTTGAAATGAAGCCTGGATGATGTTTTTTAATTTTCAGAATTTTTTTGCATTTATTTTTGAATTTTCTAACTCGGGTCGGGTTCGAACGTATAGGAATGAAATTTTTTTTGTTCTCTATTTTTCGGCCTGCCCTGACCCGTTTCTTCTTCAAATGAATCCTGGATGATGTTTTTTAATTTTTAGAATTCTTTTGCATTTAGTTTTGAATTTTCTAACTCGGGTCGGGTTCGAACGGATAGGAAGGAAATTCTTTTTGTTCTCTATTTTTCGGCCTGTCCTGACCCGTTTCGTCATGAAATGAAGCCTGGATGATGATTTTTAATTTTTAAAATTTTTTTGCATTTATTTTTGAATTTTCTAACTCGGGTCGGGTTCGAACGGTTAGGAAGGAAATTCTTTTTGTTCTCTATTTTTCGGCCTGTCCTGACCCGTTTCGTCATGAAATGAAGCCTGGGTGATGTTTTTCGATTTTTAGAATTTTTTTGCATTTATTTTTGAATTTTCTAACCCAGGTCTGGTTCGAACGGATAGGATGGAAATTACTTTTGTTGTCTATTTTACGGCCTGTCCTGACCCGTTTCGTCTTGAAATGAAGCTTGGGTGATGTTTTTTAATTTTTAGAATTTTTTAACATTTATTTTTGAATTTTCTAACTCGGGTCGGGTGCGACCGGATAGGAAGGAAACATTTATTTTTTCTCAATTTTTCGGCCTCTCCTGATCCGTTTCGTCTTGAAATGAAGCCTGGATGATGTCTTTTAATTTTTAGAATTTTTTTGCATTTATTTTCGAATTTTCTATCTCGGGTCTGGTTTGAACGGATAGGAAGGAAATTCTTTTTGTTCTCTATTTTTCGGCCTGTCCTGACCCGTTTCGTCATGAAATGAAGCCTGGATGATGATTTTTAACTTTTAGAATTTATTTACATTTATTTTTGAATTTTCTAACTCGGGTCGGGTTCGAACGGGTAGGAATGAAATATTTTTTTTTCTCTATTTTTCGGCCTGTCCTGATCCGTTTCGTCTTGAAATGAAGCCTGGATGATGTCTTTTAATTTTTAGAATTTTTTTGCATTTCTTTTTAAATTTTCTAACTGGGGTCGGGTTCGAATGGATAGGAAAGAAAATTTTTTTATTCTCTATTTTTCGGTCTGTCTTCTCCCGTTTCATCTTGAAATTAAAGCTGGATGATGTTTTTTAATTTTTATAATTTTTTTTGCATTTATTTTTGAATTTTCTAACTGGGGTCGGGTTCGAACGGATAGGAAGTAAATTTTTTTTGTTCTCTATTTTTCGGTCTGTCCTGATCCGTTTCGTCTTGAAATGAAGCCTGGATGATGTTTTTTAATTTTTAGAATTTTTTTGCATTTATTTTTGAATTTTCTAACTCGGGTCTGGTTCGAACGGATAGGAAGGAAATTCTTTTTGTTCTCTATTTTTCGGCCTGTCCTGACCCGTTTCGTCATGAAATGAAGCCTGGATGATGATTTTTAATTTTTAAAAATTTTTTGCATTTATTTTTGAATTTTCTAACTCGGGTCGGGTTCGAACGGATAGGAAGGAAATTATTTTTGTTCTCTATTTTTCGGTCTGTCCTGGCCTGTTTCGTCTTGAAATGAAGCCTGGATGATGTTTTTTAATTTTCAGAATTTTTTTGCATTTATTTTTGAATTTTCTAACTCGGGTCGGGTTCGAACGTATAGGAATGAAATTTTTTTTGTTCTCTATTTTTCGGCCTGCCCTGACCCGTTTCTTCTTCAAATGAATCCTGGATGATGTTTTTTAATTTTTAGAATTCTTTTGCATTTAGTTTTGAATTTTCTAACTCGGGTCGGGTTCGAACGGATAGGAAGGAAATTCTTTTTGTTCTCTATTTTTCGGCCTGTCCTGACCCGTTTCGTCATGAAATGAAGCCTGGATGATGATTTTTAATTTTTAAAATTTTTTTGCATTTATTTTTGAATTTTCTAACTCGGGTCGGGTTCGAACGGATAGGAAAGAAATTATTTTTGTTCTCTATTTTTCGGTCTGTCCTGGCCCGTTTCGTCTTGAAATGAAGCCTGGGTGATGTTTTTTGATTTTTAGAATTTTTTTGCATTTATTTTTGAATTTTCTAACCCAGGTCTGGTTCGAACGGATAGGAAGGAAATTACTTTTGTTGTCTATTTTACGGCCTGTCCTGACCCGTTTCGTCTTGAAATGAAGCTTGGGTGATGTTTTTTGATTTTTAGAATTTTTTAACATTTATTTTTGAATTTTCTAACTCGGGTCGGGTGCGACCGGATAGGAAGGAAATATTTATTTTTTCTCTATTTTTCGGCCCGTCCTGACCACTTTCGTCTTGAAATGAAGCCCGGATGATGTTTTTTAATTTTTATAAATTTTTTTGCATTTATTTTCGAATATTCTAACTCGGGTCTGGTTCGAACGGACTGGAATGAAATTTTTTTTGTTCTCTATTTTTTGGCCTGTCCTGACCCGTTTCATATTCAAATGAAGCTTGGATGATGTTTTTTAATTTTTAGAATTTTTTTTGCTTTTATTTTTGTATTTTCTAACTCGGGACGGGTTCGAACGGATAGGAAGGAAATTTTTTTTGTTCTCTATTTCTCGGCCTGTCCGGACCTGTTTCGTCTTGAAATGAAGCCTGGATGATGTTTTTTAATTTTTAGAATTTTTTTTGCATTTCTTTTTGAATTTTCTAACTGGGGTCGGGTTCGAACGGAGAGGAAAGAAATTTTTTTTATTCTCTATTTTTCAGCCAGTCTTCACCCGTTTCGTCTTGAAATGAAGCCTGGATGATGTTTTTTAATTTTTAAAATTTTTTTGCATTTATTTTCGAATTTTCTATCTCGGGTCTGGTTCGAACGGATAGGAAGGAAATTCTTTTTTTTCTCTATTTTTCGGCCTGTCCTGATCCATTTCGTCTTGAAATGAAGCCTGGATGATGTCTTTTAATTTTTAGAATTTTTTTGCATTTCATTTTAAATTTTCTAACTGGGGTCGGGTTCGAACGGATAGGAAAGAAATTTTTTTTATTCTCTATTTTTCTGCTTGTCTTCTCCCGTTTCGTCTTTAAATGAAACCTGGATGATGTTTTCTAATTTTTAGAATTTTTTTGCATTTAGTTTTGAATTTTCTAACTCGGGTCGGGTTCGAACGGATAGGAAGTAAATTTTTTTTGTTCTCTATTTTTCGGTCTGTCCTGACCCGTTTCGTCTTGAAATGAAGCCTGGATGATGTTTTTTAATTTTTAGAATTTTTTTGCATTTATTTTTGAATTTTCTAACTCGGGTCTGGTTCGAACGGATAGATAGGAAATTCTTTTTGTTCTCTATTTTTCGGCCTGTCCTGACCCATTTCGTCATGAAATGAAGCCAGGATGATGATTTTTAATTTTTAAAATTTTTTTGCATTTATTTTTGAATTTTCTAACTCGGGTCGGGTTCGAACGGATAGGAAGGAAATTATTTTTGTTCTCTATTTTTCGGTCTGTCCTGGCCTGTTTCGTCTTGAAATGAAGCCTGGATGATGTTTTTTAATTTTCAGAATTTTTTTGCATTTATTTTTGAATTTTCTAACTCGGGTCTGGTTCGAACGGATAGGAAGGAAATTCTTTTTGTTCTCTATTTTTTGGCCTGTCCTGACCCGTTTCGTCATGAAATGAAGCCTGGATGATGATTTTTAATTTTTAAAATTTTTTTGCATTTATTTTTGAATTTTCTAACTCGGGTCGGGTTCGAACGGATAGGAAGGAAATTATTTTTGTTCTCTAATTTTCGGTCTGTCCTGGCCTGTTTCGTCTTGAAATGAAGCCTGGATGATGTTTTTTAATTTTCAGAATTTTTTTGCATTTATTTTTGAATTTTCTAACTCGGGTCGGGTTCGAACGTATAGGAATGAAATTTTTTTTGTTCTCTATTTTTCGGCCTGCCCTGACCCGTTTCTTCTTCAAATGAATCCTGGATGATGTTTTTTAATTTTTAGAATTCTTTTGCATTTAGTTTTGAATTTTCTAACTCGGGTCGGGTTCGAACGGATAGGAAGGAAATTCTTTTTGTTCTCTATTTTTCGGCCTGTCCTGACCCGTTTCGTCATGAAATGAAGCCTGGATGATGATTTTTAATTTTTAAAATTTTTTTGCATTTATTTTTGAATTTTCTAACTCGGGTCGGGTTCGAACGGTTAGGAAGGAAATTCTTTTTGTTCTCTATTTTTCGGCCTGTCCTGACCCGTTTCGTCATGAAATGAAGCCTGGGTGATGTTTTTCGATTTTTAGAATTTTTTTGCATTTATTTTTGAATTTTCTAACCCAGGTCTGGTTCGAACGGATAGGATGGAAATTACTTTTGTTGTCTATTTTACGGCCTGTCCTGACCCGTTTCGTCTTGAAATGAAGCTTGGGTGATGTTTTTTAATTTTTAGAATTTTTTAACATTTATTTTTGAATTTTCTAACTCGGGTCGGGTGCGACCGGATAGGAAGGAAACATTTATTTTTTCTCAATTTTTCGGCCTCTCCTGATCCGTTTCGTCTTGAAATGAAGCCTGGATGATGTCTTTTAATTTTTAGAATTTTTTTGCATTTATTTTCGAATTTTCTATCTCGGGTCTGGTTTGAACGGATAGGAAGGAAATTCTTTTTGTTCTCTATTTTTCGGCCTGTCCTGACCCGTTTCGTCATGAAATGAAGCCTGGATGATGATTTTTAACTTTTAGAATTTATTTACATTTATTTTTGAATTTTCTAACTCGGGTCGGGTTCGAACGGGTAGGAATGAAATATTTTTTTTTCTCTATTTTTCGGCCTGTCCTGATCCGTTTCGTCTTGAAATGAAGCCTGGATGATGTCTTTTAATTTTTAGAATTTTTTTGCATTTCTTTTTAAATTTTCTAACTGGGGTCGGGTTCGAATGGATAGGAAAGAAAATTTTTTTATTCTCTATTTTTCGGTCTGTCTTCTCCCGTTTCATCTTGAAATTAAAGCTGGATGATGTTTTTTAATTTTTATAATTTTTTTTGCATTTATTTTTGAATTTTCTAACTGGGGTCGGGTTCGAACGGATAGGAAGTAAATTTTTTTTGTTCTCTATTTTTCGGTCTGTCCTGATCCGTTTCGTCTTGAAATGAAGCCTGGATGATGTTTTTTAATTTTTAGAATTTTTTTGCATTTATTTTTGAATTTTCTAACTCGGGTCTGGTTCGAACGGATAGGAAGGAAATTCTTTTTGTTCTCTATTTTTCGGCCTGTCCTGACCCGTTTCGTCATGAAATGAAGCCTGGATGATGATTTTTAATTTTTAAAAATTTTTTGCATTTATTTTTGAATTTTCTAACTCGGGTCGGGTTCGAACGGATAGGAAGGAAATTATTTTTGTTCTCTATTTTTCGGTCTGTCCTGGCCTGTTTCGTCTTGAAATGAAGCCTGGATGATGTTTTTTAATTTTCAGAATTTTTTTGCATTTATTTTTGAATTTTCTAACTCGGGTCGGGTTCGAACGTATAGGAATGAAATTTTTTTTGTTCTCTATTTTTCGGCCTGCCCTGACCCGTTTCTTCTTCAAATGAATCCTGGATGATGTTTTTTAATTTTTAGAATTCTTTTGCATTTAGTTTTGAATTTTCTAACTCGGGTCGGGTTCGAACGGATAGGAAGGAAATTCTTTTTGTTCTCTATTTTTCGGCCTGTCCTGACCCGTTTCGTCATGAAATGAAGCCTGGATGATGATTTTTAATTTTTAAAATTTTTTTGCATTTATTTTTGAATTTTCTAACTCGGGTCGGGTTCGAACGGATAGGAAAGAAATTATTTTTGTTCTCTATTTTTCGGTCTGTCCTGGCCCGTTTCGTCTTGAAATGAAGCCTGGGTGATGTTTTTTGATTTTTAGAATTTTTTTGCATTTATTTTTGAATTTTCTAACCCAGGTCTGGTTCGAACGGATAGGAAGGAAATTACTTTTGTTGTCTATTTTACGGCCTGTCCTGACCCGTTTCGTCTTGAAATGAAGCTTGGGTGATGTTTTTTGATTTTTAGAATTTTTTAACATTTATTTTTGAATTTTCTAACTCGGGTCGGGTGCGACCGGATAGGAAGGAAATATTTATTTTTTCTCTATTTTTCGGCCCGTCCTGACCACTTTCGTCTTGAAATGAAGCCCGGATGATGTTTTTTAATTTTTATAAATTTTTTTGCATTTATTTTCGAATATTCTAACTCGGGTCTGGTTCGAACGGACTGGAATGAAATTTTTTTTGTTCTCTATTTTTTGGCCTGTCCTGACCCGTTTCATATTCAAATGAAGCTTGGATGATGTTTTTTAATTTTTAGAATTTTTTTTGCTTTTATTTTTGTATTTTCTAACTCGGGACGGGTTCGAACGGATAGGAAGGAAATTTTTTTTGTTCTCTATTTCTCGGCCTGTCCGGACCTGTTTCGTCTTGAAATGAAGCCTGGATGATGTTTTTTAATTTTTAGAATTTTTTTTGCATTTCTTTTTGAATTTTCTAACTGGGGTCGGGTTCGAACGGAGAGGAAAGAAATTTTTTTTATTCTCTATTTTTCAGCCAGTCTTCACCCGTTTCGTCTTGAAATGAAGCCTGGATGATGTTTTTTAATTTTTAAAATTTTTTTGCATTTATTTTCGAATTTTCTATCTCGGGTCTGGTTCGAACGGATAGGAAGGAAATTCTTTTTTTTCTCTATTTTTCGGCCTGTCCTGATCCATTTCGTCTTGAAATGAAGCCTGGATGATGTCTTTTAATTTTTAGAATTTTTTTGCATTTCATTTTAAATTTTCTAACTGGGGTCGGGTTCGAACGGATAGGAAAGAAATTTTTTTTATTCTCTATTTTTCTGCTTGTCTTCTCCCGTTTCGTCTTTAAATGAAACCTGGATGATGTTTTCTAATTTTTAGAATTTTTTTGCATTTAGTTTTGAATTTTCTAACTCGGGTCGGGTTCGAACGGATAGGAAGTAAATTTTTTTTGTTCTCTATTTTTCGGTCTGTCCTGACCCGTTTCGTCTTGAAATGAAGCCTGGATGATGTTTTTTAATTTTTAGAATTTTTTTGCATTTATTTTTGAATTTTCTAACTCGGGTCTGGTTCGAACGGATAGATAGGAAATTCTTTTTGTTCTCTATTTTTCGGCCTGTCCTGACCCATTTCGTCATGAAATGAAGCCAGGATGATGATTTTTAATTTTTAAAATTTTTTTGCATTTATTTTTGAATTTTCTAACTCGGGTCGGGTTCGAACGGATAGGAAGGAAATTATTTTTGTTCTCTATTTTTCGGTCTGTCCTGGCCTGTTTCGTCTTGAAATGAAGCCTGGATGATGTTTTTTAATTTTCAGAATTTTTTTGCATTTATTTTTGAATTTTCTAACTCGGGTCTGGTTCGAACGGATAGGAAGGAAATTCTTTTTGTTCTCTATTTTTTGGCCTGTCCTGACCCGTTTCGTCATGAAATGAAGCCTGGATGATGATTTTTAATTTTTAAAATTTTTTTGCATTTATTTTTGAATTTTCTAACTCGGGTCGGGTTCGAACGGATAGGAAGGAAATTATTTTTGTTCTCTAATTTTCGGTCTGTCCTGGCCTGTTTCGTCTTGAAATGAAGCCTGGATGATGTTTTTTAATTTTCAGAATTTTTTTGCATTTATTTTTGAATTTTCTAACTCGGGTCGGGTTCGAACGTATAGGAATGAAATTTTTTTTGTTCTCTATTTTTCGGCCTGCCCTGACCCGTTTCTTCTTCAAATGAATCCTGGATGATGTTTTTTAATTTTTAGAATTCTTTTGCATTTAGTTTTGAATTTTCTAACTCGGGTCGGGTTCGAACGGATAGGAAGGAAATTCTTTTTGTTCTCTATTTTTCGGCCTGTCCTGACCCGTTTCGTCATGAAATGAAGCCTGGATGATGATTTTTAATTTTTAAAATTTTTTTGCATTTATTTTTGAATTTTCTAACTCGGGTCGGGTTCGAACGGTTAGGAAGGAAATTCTTTTTGTTCTCTATTTTTCGGCCTGTCCTGACCCGTTTCGTCATGAAATGAAGCCTGGGTGATGTTTTTCGATTTTTAGAATTTTTTTGCATTTATTTTTGAATTTTCTAACCCAGGTCTGGTTCGAACGGATAGGATGGAAATTACTTTTGTTGTCTATTTTACGGCCTGTCCTGACCCGTTTCGTCTTGAAATGAAGCTTGGGTGATGTTTTTTAATTTTTAGAATTTTTTAACATTTATTTTTGAATTTTCTAACTCGGGTCGGGTGCGACCGGATAGGAAGGAAACATTTATTTTTTCTCAATTTTTCGGCCTCTCCTGATCCGTTTCGTCTTGAAATGAAGCCTGGATGATGTCTTTTAATTTTTAGAATTTTTTTGCATTTATTTTCGAATTTTCTATCTCGGGTCTGGTTTGAACGGATAGGAAGGAAATTCTTTTTGTTCTCTATTTTTCGGCCTGTCCTGACCCGTTTCGTCATGAAATGAAGCCTGGATGATGATTTTTAACTTTTAGAATTTATTTACATTTATTTTTGAATTTTCTAACTCGGGTCGGGTTCGAACGGGTAGGAATGAAATATTTTTTTTTCTCTATTTTTCGGCCTGTCCTGATCCGTTTCGTCTTGAAATGAAGCCTGGATGATGTCTTTTAATTTTTAGAATTTTTTTGCATTTCTTTTTAAATTTTCTAACTGGGGTCGGGTTCGAATGGATAGGAAAGAAAATTTTTTTATTCTCTATTTTTCGGTCTGTCTTCTCCCGTTTCATCTTGAAATTAAAGCTGGATGATGTTTTTTAATTTTTATAATTTTTTTTGCATTTATTTTTGAATTTTCTAACTGGGGTCGGGTTCGAACGGATAGGAAGTAAATTTTTTTTGTTCTCTATTTTTCGGTCTGTCCTGATCCGTTTCGTCTTGAAATGAAGCCTGGATGATGTTTTTTAATTTTTAGAATTTTTTTGCATTTATTTTTGAATTTTCTAACTCGGGTCTGGTTCGAACGGATAGGAAGGAAATTCTTTTTGTTCTCTATTTTTCGGCCTGTCCTGACCCGTTTCGTCATGAAATGAAGCCTGGATGATGATTTTTAATTTTTAAAAATTTTTTGCATTTATTTTTGAATTTTCTAACTCGGGTCGGGTTCGAACGGATAGGAAGGAAATTATTTTTGTTCTCTATTTTTCGGTCTGTCCTGGCCTGTTTCGTCTTGAAATGAAGCCTGGATGATGTTTTTTAATTTTCAGAATTTTTTTGCATTTATTTTTGAATTTTCTAACTCGGGTCGGGTTCGAACGTATAGGAATGAAATTTTTTTTGTTCTCTATTTTTCGGCCTGCCCTGACCCGTTTCTTCTTCAAATGAATCCTGGATGATGTTTTTTAATTTTTAGAATTCTTTTGCATTTAGTTTTGAATTTTCTAACTCGGGTCGGGTTCGAACGGATAGGAAGGAAATTCTTTTTGTTCTCTATTTTTCGGCCTGTCCTGACCCGTTTCGTCATGAAATGAAGCCTGGATGATGATTTTTAATTTTTAAAATTTTTTTGCATTTATTTTTGAATTTTCTAACTCGGGTCGGGTTCGAACGGATAGGAAAGAAATTATTTTTGTTCTCTATTTTTCGGTCTGTCCTGGCCCGTTTCGTCTTGAAATGAAGCCTGGGTGATGTTTTTTGATTTTTAGAATTTTTTTGCATTTATTTTTGAATTTTCTAACCCAGGTCTGGTTCGAACGGATAGGAAGGAAATTACTTTTGTTGTCTATTTTACGGCCTGTCCTGACCCGTTTCGTCTTGAAATGAAGCTTGGGTGATGTTTTTTGATTTTTAGAATTTTTTAACATTTATTTTTGAATTTTCTAACTCGGGTCGGGTGCGACCGGATAGGAAGGAAATATTTATTTTTTCTCTATTTTTCGGCCCGTCCTGACCACTTTCGTCTTGAAATGAAGCCCGGATGATGTTTTTTAATTTTTATAAATTTTTTTGCATTTATTTTCGAATATTCTAACTCGGGTCTGGTTCGAACGGACTGGAATGAAATTTTTTTTGTTCTCTATTTTTTGGCCTGTCCTGACCCGTTTCATATTCAAATGAAGCTTGGATGATGTTTTTTAATTTTTAGAATTTTTTTTGCTTTTATTTTTGTATTTTCTAACTCGGGACGGGTTCGAACGGATAGGAAGGAAATTTTTTTTGTTCTCTATTTCTCGGCCTGTCCGGACCTGTTTCGTCTTGAAATGAAGCCTGGATGATGTTTTTTAATTTTTAGAATTTTTTTTGCATTTCTTTTTGAATTTTCTAACTGGGGTCGGGTTCGAACGGAGAGGAAAGAAATTTTTTTTATTCTCTATTTTTCAGCCAGTCTTCACCCGTTTCGTCTTGAAATGAAGCCTGGATGATGTTTTTTAATTTTTAAAATTTTTTTGCATTTATTTTCGAATTTTCTATCTCGGGTCTGGTTCGAACGGATAGGAAGGAAATTCTTTTTTTTCTCTATTTTTCGGCCTGTCCTGATCCATTTCGTCTTGAAATGAAGCCTGGATGATGTCTTTTAATTTTTAGAATTTTTTTGCATTTCATTTTAAATTTTCTAACTGGGGTCGGGTTCGAACGGATAGGAAAGAAATTTTTTTTATTCTCTATTTTTCTGCTTGTCTTCTCCCGTTTCGTCTTTAAATGAAACCTGGATGATGTTTTCTAATTTTTAGAATTTTTTTGCATTTAGTTTTGAATTTTCTAACTCGGGTCGGGTTCGAACGGATAGGAAGTAAATTTTTTTTGTTCTCTATTTTTCGGTCTGTCCTGACCCGTTTCGTCTTGAAATGAAGCCTGGATGATGTTTTTTAATTTTTAGAATTTTTTTGCATTTATTTTTGAATTTTCTAACTCGGGTCTGGTTCGAACGGATAGATAGAAAATTCTTTTTGTTCTCTATTTTTCGGCCTGTCCTGACCCATTTCGTCATGAAATGAAGCCAGGATGATGATTTTTAATTTTTAAAATTTTTTTGCATTTATTTTTGAATTTTCTAACTCGGGTCGGGTTCGAACGGATAGGAAGGAAATTATTTTTGTTCTCTATTTTTCGGTCTGTCCTGGCCTGTTTCGTCTTGAAATGAAGCCTGGATGATGTTTTTTAATTTTCAGAATTTTTTTGCATTTATTTTTGAATTTTCTAACTCGGGTCTGGTTCGAACGGATAGGAAGGAAATTCTTTTTGTTCTCTATTTTTCGGCCTGTCCTGACCCGTTTCGTCATGAAATGAAGCCTGGATGATGATTTTTAATTTTTAAAATTTTTTTGCATTTATTTTTGAATTTTCTAACTCGGGTCGGGTTCGAACGGATAGGAAGGAAATTATTTTTGTTCTCTAATTTTCGGTCTGTCCTGGCCTGTTTCGTCTTGAAATGAAGCCTGGATGATGTTTTTTAATTTTCAGAATTTTTTTGCATTTATTTTTGAATTTTCTAACTCGGGTCGGGTTCGAACGTATAGGAATGAAATTTTTTTTGTTCTCTATTTTTCGGCCTGCCCTGACCCGTTTCTTCTTCAAATGAATCCTGGATGATGTTTTTTAATTTTTAGAATTCTTTTGCATTTAGTTTTGAATTTTCTAACTCGGGTCGGGTTCGAACGGATAGGAAGGAAATTCTTTTTGTTCTCTATTTTTCGGCCTGTCCTGACCCGTTTCGTCATGAAATGAAGCCTGGATGATGATTTTTAATTTTTAAAATTTTTTTGCATTTATTTTTGAATTTTCTAACTCGGGTCGGGTTCGAACGGTTAGGAAGGAAATTCTTTTTGTTCTCTATTTTTCGGCCTGTCCTGACCCGTTTCGTCATGAAATGAAGCCTGGGTGATGTTTTTCGATTTTTAGAATTTTTTTGCATTTATTTTTGAATTTTCTAACCCAGGTCTGGTTCGAACGGATAGGATGGAAATTACTTTTGTTGTCTATTTTACGGCCTGTCCTGACCCGTTTCGTCTTGAAATGAAGCTTGGGTGATGTTTTTTAATTTTTAGAATTTTTTAACATTTATTTTTGAATTTTCTAACTCGGGTCGGGTGCGACCGGATAGGAAGGAAATATTTATTTTTTCTCAATTTTTCGGCCTCTCCTGATCCGTTTCGTCTTGAAATGAAGCCTGGATGATGTCTTTTAATTTTTAGAATTTTTTTGCATTTATTTTCGAATTTTCTATCTCGGGTCTGGTTTGAACGGATAGGAAGGAAATTCTTTTTGTTCTCTATTTTTCGGCCTGTCCTGACCCGTTTCGTCATGAAATGAAGCCTGGATGATGATTTTTAACTTTTAGAATTTATTTACATTTATTTTTGAATTTTCTAACTCGGGTCGGGTTCGAACGGGTAGGAATGAAATATTTTTTTTTCTCTATTTTTCGGCCTGTCCTGATCCGTTTCGTCTTGAAATGAAGCCTGGATGATGTCTTTTAATTTTTAGAATTTTTTTGCATTTCTTTTTAAATTTTCTAACTGGGGTCGGGTTCGAATGGATAGGAAAGAAAATTTTTTTATTCTCTATTTTTCGGTCTGTCTTCTCCCGTTTCATCTTGAAATTAAAGCTGGATGATGTTTTTTAATTTTTATAATTTTTTTTGCATTTATTTTTGAATTTTCTAACTGGGGTCGGGTTCGAACGGATAGGAAGTAAATTTTTTTTGTTCTCTATTTTTCGGTCTGTCCTGATCCGTTTCGTCTTGAAATGAAGCCTGGATGATGTTTTTTAATTTTTAGAATTTTTTTGCATTTATTTTTGAATTTTCTAACTCGGGTCTGGTTCGAACGGATAGGAAGGAAATTCTTTTTGTTCTCTATTTTTCGGCCTGTCCTGACCCGTTTCGTCATGAAATGAAGCCTGGATGATGATTTTTAATTTTTAAAAATTTTTTGCATTTATTTTTGAATTTTCTAACTCGGGTCGGGTTCGAACGGATAGGAAGGAAATTATTTTTGTTCTCTATTTTTCGGTCTGTCCTGGCCTGTTTCGTCTTGAAATGAAGCCTGGATGATGTTTTTTAATTTTCAGAATTTTTTTGCATTTATTTTTGAATTTTCTAACTCGGGTCGGGTTCGAACGTATAGGAATGAAATTTTTTTTGTTCTCTATTTTTCGGCCTGCCCTGACCCGTTTCTTCTTCAAATGAATCCTGGATGATGTTTTTTAATTTTTAGAATTCTTTTGCATTTAGTTTTGAATTTTCTAACTCGGGTCGGGTTCGAACGGATAGGAAGGAAATTCTTTTTGTTCTCTATTTTTCGGCCTGTCCTGACCCGTTTCGTCATGAAATGAAGCCTGGATGATGATTTTTAATTTTTAAAATTTTTTTGCATTTATTTTTGAATTTTCTAACTCGGGTCGGGTTCGAACGGATAGGAAAGAAATTATTTTTGTTCTCTATTTTTCGGTCTGTCCTGGCCCGTTTCGTCTTGAAATGAAGCCTGGGTGATGTTTTTTGATTTTTAGAATTTTTTTGCATTTATTTTTGAATTTTCTAACCCAGGTCTGGTTCGAACGGATAGGAAGGAAATTACTTTTGTTGTCTATTTTACGGCCTGTCCTGACCCGTTTCGTCTTGAAATGAAGCTTGGGTGATGTTTTTTGATTTTTAGAATTTTTTAACATTTATTTTTGAATTTTCTAACTCGGGTCGGGTGCGACCGGATAGGAAGGAAATATTTATTTTTTCTCTATTTTTCGGCCCGTCCTGACCACTTTCGTCTTGAAATGAAGCCCGGATGATGTTTTTTAATTTTTATAAATTTTTTTGCATTTATTTTCGAATATTCTAACTCGGGTCTGGTTCGAACGGACTGGAATGAAATTTTTTTTGTTCTCTATTTTTTGGCCTGTCCTGACCCGTTTCATATTCAAATGAAGCTTGGATGATGTTTTTTAATTTTTAGAATTTTTTTTGCTTTTATTTTTGTATTTTCTAACTCGGGACGGGTTCGAACGGATAGGAAGGAAATTTTTTTTGTTCTCTATTTCTCGGCCTGTCCGGACCTGTTTCGTCTTGAAATGAAGCCTGGATGATGTTTTTTAATTTTTAGAATTTTTTTTGCATTTCTTTTTGAATTTTCTAACTGGGGTCGGGTTCGAACGGAGAGGAAAGAAATTTTTTTTATTCTCTATTTTTCAGCCAGTCTTCACCCGTTTCGTCTTGAAATGAAGCCTGGATGATGTTTTTTAATTTTTAAAATTTTTTTGCATTTATTTTCGAATTTTCTATCTCGGGTCTGGTTCGAACGGATAGGAAGGAAATTCTTTTTTTTCTCTATTTTTCGGCCTGTCCTGATCCATTTCGTCTTGAAATGAAGCCTGGATGATGTCTTTTAATTTTTAGAATTTTTTTGCATTTCATTTTAAATTTTCTAACTGGGGTCGGGTTCGAACGGATAGGAAAGAAATTTTTTTTATTCTCTATTTTTCTGCTTGTCTTCTCCCGTTTCGTCTTTAAATGAAACCTGGATGATGTTTTCTAATTTTTAGAATTTTTTTGCATTTAGTTTTGAATTTTCTAACTCGGGTCGGGTTCGAACGGATAGGAAGTAAATTTTTTTTGTTCTCTATTTTTCGGTCTGTCCTGACCCGTTTCGTCTTGAAATGAAGCCTGGATGATGTTTTTTAATTTTTAGAATTTTTTTGCATTTATTTTTGAATTTTCTAACTCGGGTCTGGTTCGAACGGATAGATAGGAAATTCTTTTTGTTCTCTATTTTTCGGCCTGTCCTGACCCATTTCGTCATGAAATGAAGCCAGGATGATGATTTTTAATTTTTAAAATTTTTTTGCATTTATTTTTGAATTTTCTAACTCGGGTCGGGTTCGAACGGATAGGAAGGAAATTATTTTTGTTCTCTATTTTTCGGTCTGTCCTGGCCTGTTTCGTCTTGAAATGAAGCCTGGATGATGTTTTTTAATTTTCAGAATTTTTTTGCATTTATTTTTGAATTTTCTAACTCGGGTCTGGTTCGAACGGATAGGAAGGAAATTCTTTTTGTTCTCTATTTTTCGGCCTGTCCTGACCCGTTTCGTCATGAAATGAAGCCTGGATGATGATTTTTAATTTTTAAAATTTTTTTGCATTTATTTTTGAATTTTCTAACTCGGGTCGGGTTCGAACGGATAGGAAGGAAATTATTTTTGTTCTCTAATTTTCGGTCTGTCCTGGCCTGTTTCGTCTTGAAATGAAGCCTGGATGATGTTTTTTAATTTTCAGAATTTTTTTGCATTTATTTTTGAATTTTCTAACTCGGGTCGGGTTCGAACGTATAGGAATGAAATTTTTTTTGTTCTCTATTTTTCGGCCTGCCCTGACCCGTTTCTTCTTCAAATGAATCCTGGATGATGTTTTTTAATTTTTAGAATTCTTTTGCATTTAGTTTTGAATTTTCTAACTCGGGTCGGGTTCGAACGGATAGGAAGGAAATTCTTTTTGTTCTCTATTTTTCGGCCTGTCCTGACCCGTTTCGTCATGAAATGAAGCCTGGATGATGATTTTTAATTTTTAAAATTTTTTTGCATTTATTTTTGAATTTTCTAACTCGGGTCGGGTTCGAACGGTTAGGAAGGAAATTCTTTTTGTTCTCTATTTTTCGGCCTGTCCTGACCCGTTTCGTCATGAAATGAAGCCTGGGTGATGTTTTTCGATTTTTAGAATTTTTTTGCATTTATTTTTGAATTTTCTAACCCAGGTCTGGTTCGAACGGATAGGATGGAAATTACTTTTGTTGTCTATTTTACGGCCTGTCCTGACCCGTTTCGTCTTGAAATGAAGCTTGGGTGATGTTTTTTAATTTTTAGAATTTTTTAACATTTATTTTTGAATTTTCTAACTCGGGTCGGGTGCGACCGGATAGGAAGGAAATATTTATTTTTTCTCAATTTTTCGGCCTCTCCTGATCCGTTTCGTCTTGAAATGAAGCCTGGATGATGTCTTTTAATTTTTAGAATTTTTTTGCATTTATTTTCGAATTTTCTATCTCGGGTCTGGTTTGAACGGATAGGAAGGAAATTCTTTTTGTTCTCTATTTTTCGGCCTGTCCTGACCCGTTTCGTCATGAAATGAAGCCTGGATGATGATTTTTAACTTTTAGAATTTATTTACATTTATTTTTGAATTTTCTAACTCGGGTCGGGTTCGAACGGGTAGGAATGAAATATTTTTTTTTCTCTATTTTTCGGCCTGTCCTGATCCGTTTCGTCTTGAAATGAAGCCTGGATGATGTCTTTTAATTTTTAGAATTTTTTTGCATTTCTTTTTAAATTTTCTAACTGGGGTCGGGTTCGAATGGATAGGAAAGAAAATTTTTTTATTCTCTATTTTTCGGTCTGTCTTCTCCCGTTTCATCTTGAAATTAAAGCTGGATGATGTTTTTTAATTTTTATAATTTTTTTTGCATTTATTTTTGAATTTTCTAACTGGGGTCGGGTTCGAACGGATAGGAAGTAAATTTTTTTTGTTCTCTATTTTTCGGTCTGTCCTGATCCGTTTCGTCTTGAAATGAAGCCTGGATGATGTTTTTTAATTTTTAGAATTTTTTTGCATTTATTTTTGAATTTTCTAACTCGGGTCTGGTTCGAACGGATAGGAAGGAAATTCTTTTTGTTCTCTATTTTTCGGCCTGTCCTGACCCGTTTCGTCATGAAATGAAGCCTGGATGATGATTTTTAATTTTTAAAAATTTTTTGCATTTATTTTTGAATTTTCTAACTCGGGTCGGGTTCGAACGGATAGGAAGGAAATTATTTTTGTTCTCTATTTTTCGGTCTGTCCTGGCCTGTTTCGTCTTGAAATGAAGCCTGGATGATGTTTTTTAATTTTCAGAATTTTTTTGCATTTATTTTTGAATTTTCTAACTCGGGTCGGGTTCGAACGTATAGGAATGAAATTTTTTTTGTTCTCTATTTTTCGGCCTGCCCTGACCCGTTTCTTCTTCAAATGAATCCTGGATGATGTTTTTTAATTTTTAGAATTCTTTTGCATTTAGTTTTGAATTTTCTAACTCGGGTCGGGTTCGAACGGATAGGAAGGAAATTCTTTTTGTTCTCTATTTTTCGGCCTGTCCTGACCCGTTTCGTCATGAAATGAAGCCTGGATGATGATTTTTAATTTTTAAAATTTTTTTGCATTTATTTTTGAATTTTCTAACTCGGGTCGGGTTCGAACGGATAGGAAAGAAATTATTTTTGTTCTCTATTTTTCGGTCTGTCCTGGCCCGTTTCCTCTTGAAATGAAGCCTGGGTGATGTTTTTTGATTTTTAGAATTTTTTTGCATTTATTTTTGAATTTTCTAACCCAGGTCTGGTTCGAACGGATAGGAAGGAAATTACTTTTGTTGTCTATTTTACGGCCTGTCCTGACCCGTTTCGTCTTGAAATGAAGCTTGGGTGATGTTTTTTGATTTTTAGAATTTTTTAACATTTATTTTTGAATTTTCTAACTCGGGTCGGGTGCGACCGGATAGGAAGGAAATATTTATTTTTTCTCTATTTTTCGGCCCGTCCTGACCACTTTCGTCTTGAAATGAAGCCCGGATGATGTTTTTTAATTTTTATAAATTTTTTTGCATTTATTTTCGAATATTCTAACTCGGGTCTGGTTCGAACGGACTGGAATGAAATTTTTTTTGTTCTCTATTTTTTGGCCTGTCCTGACCCGTTTCATATTCAAATGAAGCTTGGATGATGTTTTTTAATTTTTAGAATTTTTTTTGCTTTTATTTTTGTATTTTCTAACTCGGGACGGGTTCGAACGGATAGGAAGGAAATTTTTTTTGTTCTCTATTTCTCGGCCTGTCCGGACCTGTTTCGTCTTGAAATGAAGCCTGGATGATGTTTTTTAATTTTTAGAATTTTTTTTGCATTTCTTTTTGAATTTTCTAACTGGGGTCGGGTTCGAACGGAGAGGAAAGAAATTTTTTTTATTCTCTATTTTTCAGCCAGTCTTCACCCGTTTCGTCTTGAAATGAAGCCTAGATGATGTTTTTTAATTTTTAAAATTTTTTTGCATTTATTTTCGAATTTTCTATCTCGGGTCTGGTTCGAACGGATAGGAAGGAAATTCTTTTTTTTCTCTATTTTTCGGCCTGTCCTGATCCATTTCGTCTTGAAATGAAGCCTGGATGATGTCTTTTAATTTTTAGAATTTTTTTGCATTTCATTTTAAATTTTCTAACTGGGGTCGGGTTCGAACGGATAGGAAAGAAATTTTTTTTATTCTCTATTTTTCTGCTTGTCTTCTCCCGTTTCGTCTTTAAATGAAACCTGGATGATGTTTTCTAATTTTTAGAATTTTTTTGCATTTAGTTTTGAATTTTCTAACTCGGGTCGGGTTCGAACGGATAGGAAGTAAATTTTTTTTGTTCTCTATTTTTCGGTCTGTCCTGACCCGTTTCGTCTTGAAATGAAGCCTGGATGATGTTTTTTAATTTTTAGAATTTTTTTGCATTTATTTTTGAATTTTCTAACTCGGGTCTGGTTCGAACGGATAGATAGGAAATTCTTTTTGTTCTCTATTTTTCGGCCTGTCCTGACCCATTTCGTCATGAAATGAAGCCAGGATGATGATTTTTAATTTTTAAAATTTTTTTGCATTTATTTTTGAATTTTCTAACTCGGGTCGGGTTCGAACGGATAGGAAGGAAATTATTTTTGTTCTCTATTTTTCGGTCTGTCCTGGCCTGTTTCGTCTTGAAATGAAGCCTGGATGATGTTTTTTAATTTTCAGAATTTTTTTGCATTTATTTTTGAATTTTCTAACTCGGGTCTGGTTCGAACGGATAGGAAGGAAATTCTTTTTGTTCTCTATTTTTCGGCCTGTCCTGACCCGTTTCGTCATGAAATGAAGCCTGGATGATGATTTTTAATTTTTAAAATTTTTTTGCATTTATTTTTGAATTTTCTAACTCGGGTCGGGTTCGAACGGATAGGAAGGAAATTATTTTTGTTCTCTAATTTTCGGTCTGTCCTGGCCTGTTTCGTCTTGAAATGAAGCCTGGATGATGTTTTTTAATTTTCAGAATTTTTTTGCATTTATTTTTGAATTTTCTAACTCGGGTCGGGTTCGAACGTATAGGAATGAAATTTTTTTTGTTCTCTATTTTTCGGCCTGCCCTGACCCGTTTCTTCTTCAAATGAATCCTGGATGATGTTTTTTAATTTTTAGAATTCTTTTGCATTTAGTTTTGAATTTTCTAACTCGGGTCGGGTTCGAACGGATAGGAAGGAAATTCTTTTTGTTCTCTATTTTTCGGCCTGTCCTGACCCGTTTCGTCATGAAATGAAGCCTGGATGATGATTTTTAATTTTTAAAATTTTTTTGCATTTATTTTTGAATTTTCTAACTCGGGTCGGGTTCGAACGGTTAGGAAGGAAATTCTTTTTGTTCTCTATTTTTCGGCCTGTCCTGACCCGTTTCGTCATGAAATGAAGCCTGGGTGATGTTTTTCGATTTTTAGAATTTTTTTGCATTTATTTTTGAATTTTCTAACCCAGGTCTGGTTCGAACGGATAGGATGGAAATTACTTTTGTTGTCTATTTTACGGCCTGTCCTGACCCATTTCGTCTTGAAATGAAGCTTGGGTGATGTTTTTTAATTTTTAGAATTTTTTAACATTTATTTTTGAATTTTCTAACTCGGGTCGGGTGCGACCGGATAGGAAGGAAATATTTATTTTTTCTCAATTTTTCGGCCTCTCCTGATCCGTTTCGTCTTGAAATGAAGCCTGGATGATGTCTTTTAATTTTTAGAATTTTTTTGCATTTATTTTCGAATTTTCTATCTCGGGTCTGGTTTGAACGGATAGGAAGGAAATTCTTTTTGTTCTCTATTTTTCGGCCTGTCCTGACCCGTTTCGTCATGAAATGAAGCCTGGATGATGATTTTTAACTTTTAGAATTTATTTACATTTATTTTTGAATTTTCTAACTCGGGTCGGGTTCGAACGGGTAGGAATGAAATTTTTTTTTTCTCTATTTTTCGGCCTGTCCTGATCCGTTTCGTCTTGAAATGAAGCCTGGATGATGTCTTTTAATTTTTAGAATTTTTTTGCATTTCTTTTTAAATTTTCTAACTGGGGTCGGGTTCGAATGGATAGGAAAGAAAATTTTTTTATTCTCTATTTTTCGGTCTGTCTTCTCCCGTTTCATCTTGAAATTAAAGCTGGATGATGTTTTTTAATTTTTATAATTTTTTTTGCATTTATTTTTGAATTTTCTAACTGGGGTCGGGTTCGAACGGATAGGAAGTAAATTTTTTTTGTTCTCTATTTTTCGGTCTGTCCTGATCCGTTTCGTCTTGAAATGAAGCCTGGATGATGTTTTTTAATTTTTAGAATTTTTTTGCATTTATTTTTGAATTTTCTAACTCGGGTCTGGTTCGAACGGATAGGAAGGAAATTCTTTTTGTTCTCTATTTTTCGGCCTGTCCTGACCCGTTTCGTCATGAAATGAAGCCTGGATGATGATTTTTAATTTTTAAAAATTTTTTGCATTTATTTTTGAATTTTCTAACTCGGGTCGGGTTCGAACGGATAGGAAGGAAATTATTTTTGTTCTCTATTTTTCGGTCTGTCCTGGCCTGTTTCGTCTTGAAATGAAGCCTGGATGATGTTTTTTAATTTTCAGAATTTTTTTGCATTTATTTTTGAATTTTCTAACTCGGGTCGGGTTCGAACGTATAGGAATGAAATTTTTTTTGTTCTCTATTTTTCGGCCTGCCCTGACCCGTTTCTTCTTCAAATGAATCCTGGATGATGTTTTTTAATTTTTAGAATTCTTTTGCATTTAGTTTTGAATTTTCTAACTCGGGTCGGGTTCGAACGGATAGGAAGGAAATTCTTTTTGTTCTCTATTTTTCGGCCTGTCCTGACCCGTTTCGTCATGAAATGAAGCCTGGATGATGATTTTTAATTTTTAAAATTTTTTTGCATTTATTTTTGAATTTTCTAACTCGGGTCGGGTTCGAACGGATAGGAAAGAAATTATTTTTGTTCTCTATTTTTCGGTCTGTCCTGGCCCGTTTCGTCTTGAAATGAAGCCTGGGTGATGTTTTTTGATTTTTAGAATTTTTTTGCATTTATTTTTGAATTTTCTAACCCAGGTCTGGTTCGAACGGATAGGAAGGAAATTACTTTTGTTGTCTATTTTACGGCCTGTCCTGACCCGTTTCGTCTTGAAATGAAGCTTGGGTGATGTTTTTTGATTTTTAGAATTTTTTAACATTTATTTTTGAATTTTCTAACTCGGGTCGGGTGCGACCGGATAGGAAGGAAATATTTATTTTTTCTCTATTTTTCGGCCCGTCCTGAATACTTTCGTCTTGAAATGAAGCCCGGATGATGTTTTTTAATTTTTATAAATTTTTTTGCATTTATTTTCGAATATTCTAACTCGGGTCTGGTTCGAACGGACTGGAATGAAATTTTTTTTGTTCTCGATTTTTTGGCCTGTCCTGACCCGTTTCATATTCAAATGAAGCTTGGATGATGTTTTTTAATTTTTAGAATTTTTTTTGCTTTTATTTTTGTATTTTCTAACTCGGGACGGGTTCGAACGGATAGGAAGGAAATTTTTTTTGTTCTCTATTTCTCGGCCTGTCCGGACCTGTTTCGTCTTGAAATGAAGCCTGGATGATGTTTTTTAATTTTTAGAATTTTTTTTGCATTTCTTTTTGAATTTTCTAACTGGGGTCGGGTTCGAACGGAGAGGAAAGAAATTTTTTTTATTCTCTATTTTTCAGCCAGTCTTCACCCGTTTCGTCTTGAAATGAAGCCTGGATGATGTTTTTTAATTTTTAAAATTTTTTTGCATTTATTTTCGAATTTTCTATCTCGGGTCTGGTTCGAACGGATAGGAAGGAAATTCTTTTTTTTCTCTATTTTTCGGCCTGTCCTGATCCATTTCGTCTTGAAATGAAGCCTGGATGATGTCTTTTAATTTTTAGAATTTTTTTGCATTTCATTTTAAATTTTCTAACTGGGGTCGGGTTCGAACGGATAGGAAAGAAATTTTTTTTATTCTCTATTTTTCTGCTTGTCTTCTCCCGTTTCGTCTTTAAATGAAACCTGGATGATGTTTTCTAATTTTTAGAATTTTTTTGCATTTAGTTTTGAATTTTCTAACTCGGGTCGGGTTCGAACGGATAGGAAGTAAATTTTTTTTGTTCTCTATTTTTCGGTCTGTCCTGACCCGTTTCGTCTTGAAATGAAGCCTGGATGATGTTTTTTAATTTTTAGAATTTTTTTGCATTTATTTTTGAATTTTCTAACTCGGGTCTGGTTCGAACGGATAGATAGGAAATTCTTTTTGTTCTCTATTTTTCGGCCTGTCCTGACCCGTTTCGTCATGAAATGAAGCCTGGATGATGATTTTTAATTTTTAAAATTTTTTTGCATTTATTTTTGAATTTTCTAACTCGGGTCGGGTTCGAACGGATAGGAAGGAAATTATTTTTGTTCTCTAATTTTCGGTCTGTCCTGGCCTGTTTCGTCTTGAAATGAAGCCTGGATGATGTTTTTTAATTTTCAGAATTTTTTTGCATTTATTTTTGAATTTTCTAACTCGGGTCGGGTTCGAACGTATAGGAATGAAATTTTTTTTGTTCTCTATTTTTCGGCCTGCCCTGACCCGTTTCTTCTTCAAATGAATCCTGGATGATGTTTTTTAATTTTTAGAATTCTTTTGCATTTAGTTTTGAATTTTCTAACTCGGGTCGGGTTCGAACGGATAGGAAGGAAATTCTTTTTGTTCTCTATTTTTCGGCCTGTCCTGACCCGTTTCGTCATGAAATGAAGCCTGGATGATGATTTTTAATTTTTAAAATTTTTTTGCATTTATTTTTGAATTTTCTAACTCGGGTCGGGTTCGAACGGTTAGGAAGGAAATTCTTTTTGTTCTCTATTTTTCGGCCTGTCCTGACCCGTTTCGTCATGAAATGAAGCCTGGGTGATGTTTTTCGATTTTTAGAATTTTTTTGCATTTATTTTTGAATTTTCTAACCCAGGTCTGGTTCGAACGGATAGGATGGAAATTACTTTTGTTGTCTATTTTACGGCCTGTCCTGACCCGTTTCGTCTTGAAATGAAGCTTGGGTGATGTTTTTTAATTTTTAGAATTTTTTAACATTTATTTTTGAATTTTCTAACTCGGGTCGGGTGCGACCGGATAGGAAGGAAATATTTATTTTTTCTCAATTTTTCGGCCTCTCCTGATCCGTTTCGTCTTGAAATGAAGCCTGGATGATGTCTTTTAATTTTTAGAATTTTTTTGCATTTATTTTCGAATTTTCTATCTCGGGTCTGGTTTGAACGGATAGGAAGGAAATTCTTTTTGTTCTCTATTTTTCGGCCTGTCCTGACCCGTTTCGTCATGAAATGAAGCCTGGATGATGATTTTTAACTTTTAGAATTTATTTACATTTATTTTTGAATTTTCTAACTCGGGTCGGGTTCGAACGGGTAGGAATGAAATATTTTTTTTTCTCTATTTTTCGGCCTGTCCTGATCTGTTTCGTCTTGAAATGAAGCCTGGATGATGTCTTTTAATTTTTAGAATTTTTTTGCATTTCTTTTTAAATTTTCTAACTGGGGTCGGGTTCGAATGGATAGGAAAGAAAATTTTTTTATTCTCTATTTTTCGGTCTGTCTTCTCCCGTTTCATCTTGAAATTAAAGCTGGATGATGTTTTTTAATTTTTATAATTTTTTTTGCATTTATTTTTGAATTTTCTAACTGGGGTCGGGTTCGAACGGATAGGAAGTAAATTTTTTTTGTTCTCTATTTTTCGGTCTGTCCTGATCCGTTTCGTCTTGAAATGAAGCCTGGATGAGAATTTTTAGAATTTTTTTGCATTTATTTTGAATTTTCTAACTCGGGTCTGGTTCGAACGGATAGGAAGGAAATTCTTTTTGTTCTCTATTTTTCGGCCTGTCCTGACCCGTTTCGTCATGAAATGAAGCCTGGATGATGATTTTTAATTTTTAGAATTTTTTTGCATTTATTTTTGAATTTTCTAACTCGGGTCGGGTTCGAACGGATAGGAAGGAAATTATTTTTGTTCTCTAATTTTCGGTCTGTCCTGGCCTGTTTCGTCTTGAAATGAAGCCTGGATGATGTTTTTTAATTTTCAGAATTTTTTTGCATTTATTTTTGAATTTTCTAACTCGGGTCGGGTTCGAACGTATAGGAATGAAATTTTTTTTGTTCTCTATTTTTCGGCCTGCCCTGACCCGTTTCTTCTTCAAATGAATCCTGGATGATGTTTTTTAATTTTTAGAATTCTTTTGCATTTAGTTTTGAATTTTCTAACTCGGGTCGGGTTCGAACGGATAGGAAGGAAATTCTTTTTGTTCTCTATTTTTCGGCCTGTCCTGACCCGTTTCGTCATGAAATGAAGCCTGGATGATGATTTTTAATTTTTAAATTTTTTTGCATTTATTTTTGAATTTTCTAACTCGGTCGGGTTCGAACGGATAGGAAAGAAATTATTTTTGTTCTCTATTTTTCGGTCTGTCCTGGCCCGTTTCGTCTTGAAATGAAGCCTGGGTGATGTTTTTTGATTTTTAGAATTTTTTTGCATTTATTTTTGAATTTTCTAACCCAGGTCTGGTTCGAACGGATAGGAAAGGAAATTACTTTTGTTGTCTATTTTACGGCCTGTCCTGACCCGTTTCGTCTTGAAATGAAGCTTGGGTGATGTTTTTTGATTTTTAGAATTTTTTAACATTTATTTTTGAATTTTCTAACTCGGGTCGGGTGCGACCCGGATAGGAAGGAAATATTTTTTTTTTCTCTATTTTTCGGCCCGTCCTGACCACTTTCGTCTTGAAATGAAGCCCGGATGATGTTTTTTAATTTTTATAAATTTTTTTGCATTTATTTTCGAATATTCTAACTCGGGTCTGGTTCGAACGGACTGGAATGAAATTTTTTTTGTTCTCTATTTTTTGGCCTGTCCTGACCCGTTTCATATTCAAATGAAGCTTGGATGATGTTTTTTAATTTTTTAGAATTTTTTTTGCTTTTATTTTTGTATTTTCTAACTCGGGACGGGTTCGAACGGATAGGAAGGAAATTTTTTTTGTTCTCTATTTCTCGGCCTGTCCGGACCTGTTTCGTCTTGAAATGAAGCCTGGATGATGTTTTTTAATTTTTAGAATTTTTTTTGCATTTCTTTTTGAATTTTCTAACTGGGGTCGGGTTCGAACGGAGAGGAAAGAAATTTTTTTTATTCTCTATTTTTCAGCCAGTCTTCACCCGTTTCGTCTTGAAATGAAGCCTGGATGATGTTTTTTAATTTTTAAAATTTTTTTGCATTTATTTTCGAATTTTCTATCTCGGGTCTGGTTCGAACGGATAGGAAGGAAATTCTTTTTTTTCTCTATTTTTCGGCCTGTCCTGATCCATTTCGTCTTGAAATGAAGCCTGGATGATGTCTTTTAATTTTTAGAATTTTTTTGCATTTCATTTTAAATTTTCTAACTGGGGTCGGGTTCGAACGGATAGGAAAGAAATTTTTTTTATTCTCTATTTTTCTGCTTGTCTTCTCCCGTTTCGTCTTTAAATGAAACCTGGATGATGTTTTCTAATTTTTAGAATTTTTTTGCATTTAGTTTTAAATTTTCTAATTCGTGTCGGGTTCGAACGGAGAGGAAGGAAATTTTTTTTTCTCTATTTTTCGGTCTGTCCTGACCCGTTTCGTCTTGAAATGAAGCCTGGATGATGTTTTTTAATTTTTAGAATTTTTTTGCATTTATTTTTGAATTTTCTAACTCGGGTCTGGTTCGAATGGATAGATAGGAAATTCTTTTTGTTCTCTATTTTTCGGCCTGTCCTGACCCATTTCGTCATGAAATGAAGCCAGGATGATGATTTTTAATTTTTAAAATTTTTTTGCATTTATTTTTGAATTTTCTAACTCGGGTCGGGTTCGAACGGATAGGAAGGAAATTATTTTTGTTCTCTATTTTTCGGTCTGTCCTGGCCTGTTTCGTCTTGAAATGAAGCCTGGATGATGTTTTTTAATTTTCAGAATTTTTTTGCATTTATTTTTGAATTTTCTAACTCGGGTCTGGTTCGAACGGATAGGAAGGAAATTCTTTTTGTTCTCTATTTTTCGGCCCTGTCCTGACCCGTTTCGTCATGAAATGAAGCCTGGATGATGATTTTTAATTTTTAAAATTTTTTTGCATTTATTTTTGAATTTTCTAACTCGGGTCGGGTTCGAACGGATAGGAAGGAAATTATTTTTGTTCTCTAATTTTCGGTCTGTCCTGGCCTGTTTCGTCTTGAAATGAAGCCTGGATGATGTTTTTTAATTTTCAGAATTTTTTTGCATTTATTTTTGAATTTTCTAACTCGGGTCGGGTTCGAACGTATAGGAATGAAATTTTTTTTGTTCTCTATTTTTCGGCCTGCCCTGACCCGTTTCTTCTTCAAATGAATCCTGGATGATGTTTTTTAATTTTTAGAATTCTTTTGCATTTAGTTTTGAATTTTCTAACTCGGGTCGGGTTCGAACGGATAGGAAGGAAATTCTTTTTGTTCTCTATTTTTCGGCCTGTCCTGACCCGTTTCGTCATGAAATGAAGCCTGGATGATGATTTTTAATTTTTTAAAATTTTTTTGCATTTATTTTTGAATTTTCTAACTCGGGTCGGGTTCGAACGGTTAGGAAGGAAATTCTTTTTGTTCTCTATTTTTCGGCCTGTCCTGACCCGTTTCGTCATGAAATGAAGCCTGGGTGATGTTTTTCGATTTTTAGAATTTTTTTGCATTTATTTTTGAATTTTCTAACCCAGGTCTGGTTCGAACGGATAGGATGGAAATTACTTTTGTTGTCTATTTTACGGCCTGTCCTGACCCGTTTCGTCTTGAAATGAAGCTTGGGTGATGTTTTTTAATTTTTAGAATTTTTTAACATTTATTTTTGAATTTTCTAACTCGGGTCGGGTGCGACCGGATAGGAAGGAAATATTTATTTTTTCTCAATTTTTCGGCCTCTCCTGATCCGTTTCGTCTTGAAATGAAGCCTGGATGATGTCTTTAATTTTTAGAATTTTTTTGCATTTATTTTCGAATTTTCTATCTCGGGTCTGGTTTGAACGGATAGGAAGAAAATTCTTTTTGTTCTCTATTTTTCGGCCTGTCCTGACCCCGTTTCGTCATGAAATGAAGCCTGGATGATGATTTTTTAACTTTTAGAATTTATTTACATTTATTTTTGAATTTTCTAACTCGGGTCGGGTTCGAACGGGTAGGAATGAAATTTTTTTTTTTCTCTATTTTTTCGGCCTGTCCTGATCCGTTTCGTCTTGAAATGAAGCCTGGATGATGTCTTTTAATTTTTAGAATTTTTTTGCATTTCTTTTTAAATTTTCTAACTGGGGTCGGGTTCGAATGGATAGGAAAGAAAATTTTTTTATTCTCTATTTTTCGGTCTGTCTTCTCCCCGTTTCATCTTGAAATTAAAGCTGGATGATGTTTTTTAATTTTTATAATTTTTTTTGCAATTTATTTTTGAATTTTCTAACTGGGGTCGGGTTCGAACGGATAGGAAGTAAATTTTTTTTGTTCTCTATTTTTCGGTCTGTCCTGATCCGTTTCGTCTTGAAATGAAGCCTGGATGATGTTTTTTAATTTTTAGAATTTTTTTGCATTTATTTTTGAATTTTCTAACTCGGGTCTGGTTCGAACGGATAGGAAGGAAATTCTTTTTGTTCTCTATTTTTCGGCCTGTCCTGACCCCGTTTCGTCATGAAATGAAGCCTGGATGATGATTTTTAATTTTTAAAAATTTTTTGCATTTATTTTTGAATTTTCTAACTCGGGTCGGGTTCGAACGGATAGGAAGGAAATTATTTTTGTTCTCTATTTTTCGGTCTGTCCTGGCCTGTTTCGTCTTGAAATGAAGCCTGGATGATGTTTTTTAATTTTCAGAATTTTTTTGCATTTATTTTTGAATTTTCTAACTCGGGTCGGGTTCGAACGTATAGGAATGAAATTTTTTTTGTTCTCTATTTTTCGGCCTGCCCTGACCCGTTTCTTCTTCAAATGAATCCTGGATGATGTTTTTTTAATTTTTAGAATTCTTTTGCATTTAGTTTTGAATTTTCTAACTCGGGTCGGGTTCGAACGGATAGGAAGGAAATTCTTTTTGTTCTCTATTTTTCGGCCTGTCCTGACCCGTTTCGTCTTGAAATGAAGCCTGGATGATGATTTTTTAATTTTTAAAATTTTTTTGCATTTATTTTTGAATTTTCTAACTCGGGTCGGGTTCGAACGGATAGGAAAGAAATTATTTTTGTTCTCTATTTTTTCGGTCTGTCCTGGCCCGTTTCGTCTTGAAATGAAGCCTGGGTGATGTTTTTTGATTTTTAGAATTTTTTTGCATTTATTTTTGAATTTTCTAACCCAGGTCTGGTTCGAACGGATAGGAAGGAAATTACTTTTGTTGTCTATTTTACGGCCTGTCCTGACCCGTTTCGTCTTGAAATGAAGCTTGGGTGATGTTTTTTGATTTTTAGAATTTTTTAACATTTATTTTGAATTTTCTAACTCGGGTCGGGTGCGACCGGATAGGAAGGAAATATTTATTTTTTCTCTATTTTTCGGCCCGTCCTGACCACTTTCGTCTTGAAATGAAGCCCGGATGATGTTTTTTAATTTTTATAAATTTTTTTGCATTTATTTTCGAATATTCTAACTCGGGTCTGGTTCGAACGGACTGGAATGAAATTTTTTTTGTTCTCTATTTTTTGGCCTGTCCTGACCCGTTTCATATTCAAATGAAGCTTGGATGATGTTTTTTAATTTTTAGAATTTTTTTTGCTTTTATTTTTGTATTTTCTAACTCGGGACGGGTTCGAACGGATAGGAAGGAAATTTTTTTTGTTCTCTATTTCTCGGCCTGTCCGGACCTGTTTCGTCTTGAAATGAAGCCTGGATGATGTTTTTTAATTTTTAGAATTTTTTTTGCATTTCTTTTTGAATTTTCTAACTGGGGTCGGGTTCGAACGGAGAGGAAAGAAATTTTTTTTATTCTCTATTTTTCAGCCAGTCTTCACCCGTTTCGTCTTGAAATGAAGCCTGGATGATGTTTTTTAATTTTTAAAATTTTTTTGCATTTATTTTCGAATTTTCTATCTCGGGTCTGGTTCGAACGGATAGGAAGGAAATTCTTTTTTTTCTCTATTTTTCGGCCTGTCCTGATCCATTTCGTCTTGAAATGAAGCCTGGATGATGTCTTTTAATTTTTAGAATTTTTTTGCATTTCATTTTAAATTTTCTAACTGGGGTCGGGTTCGAACGGATAGGAAAGAAATTTTTTTTATTCTCTATTTTTCTGCTTGTCTTCTCCCGTTTCGTCTTTAAATGAAACCTGGATGATGTTTTCTAATTTTTAGAATTTTTTTGCATTTAGTTTTGAATTTTCTAACTCGGGTCGGGTTCGAACGGATAGGAAGTAAATTTTTTTTGTTCTCTATTTTTCGGTCTGTCCTGACCCGTTTCGTCTTGAAATGAAGCCTGGATGATGTTTTTTAATTTTTAGAATTTTTTTGCATTTATTTTTGAATTTTCTAACTCGGGTCTGGTTCGAATGGATAGATAGGAAATTCTTTTTGTTCTCTATTTTTCGGCCTGTCCTGACCCATTTCGTCATGAAATGAAGCCAGGATGATGATTTTTAATTTTTAAAATTTTTTTGCATTTATTTTTGAATTTTCTAACTCGGGTCGGGTTCGAACGGATAGGAAGGAAATTATTTTTGTTCTCTATTTTTCGGTCTGTCCTGGCCTGTTTCGTCTTGAAATGAAGCCTGGATGATGTTTTTTAATTTTCAGAATTTTTTTGCATTTATTTTTGAATTTTCTAACTCGGGTCTGGTTCGAACGGATAGGAAGGAAATTCTTTTTGTTCTCTATTTTTCGGCCTGTCCTGACCCGTTTCGTCATGAAATGAAGCCTGGATGATGATTTTTAATTTTTAAAATTTTTTTGCATTTATTTTTGAATTTTCTAACTCGGGTCGGGTTCGAACGGATAGGAAGGAAATTATTTTTGTTCTCTAATTTTCGGTCTGTCCTGGCCTGTTTCGTCTTGAAATGAAGCCTGGATGATGTTTTTTAATTTTCAGAATTTTTTTGCATTTATTTTTGAATTTTCTAACTCGGGTCGGGTTCGAACGTATAGGAATGAAATTTTTTTTGTTCTCTATTTTTCGGCCTGCCCTGACCCGTTTCTTCTTCAAATGAATCCTGGATGATGTTTTTTAATTTTTAGAATTCTTTTGCATTTAGTTTTGAATTTTCTAACTCGGGTCGGGTTCGAACGGATAGGAAGGAAATTCTTTTTGTTCTCTATTTTTCGGCCTGTCCTGACCCGTTTCGTCATGAAATGAAGCCTGGATGATGATTTTTAATTTTTAAAATTTTTTTGCATTTATTTTTGAATTTTCTAACTCGGGTCGGGTTCGAACGGATAGGAAAGAAATTATTTTTGTTCTCTATTTTTCGGTCTGTCCTGGCCCGTTTCGTCTTGAAATGAAGCCTGGGTGATGTTTTTTGATTTTTAGAATTTTTTTGCATTTATTTTTGAATTTTCTAACCCAGGTCTGGTTCGAACGGATAGGAAGGAAATTACTTTTGTTGTCTATTTTACGGCCTGTCCTGACCCGTTTCGTCTTGAAATGAAGCTTGGGTGATGTTTTTTGATTTTTAGAATTTTTTAACATTTATTTTTGAATTTTCTAACTCGGGTCGGGTGCGACCGGATAGGAAGGAAATATTTATTTTTTCTCTATTTTTCGGCCCGTCCTGACCACTTTCGTCTTGAAATGAAGCCCGGATGATGTTTTTTAATTTTTATAAATTTTTTTGCATTTATTTTCGAATATTCTAACTCGGGTCTGGTTCGAACGGACTGGAATGAAATTTTTTTTGTTCTCTATTTTTTGGCCTGTCCTGACCCGTTTCATATTCAAATGAAGCTTGGATGATGTTTTTTAATTTTTAGAATTTTTTTTGCTTTTATTTTTGTATTTTCTAACTCGGGACGGGTTCGAACGGATAGGAAGGAAATTTTTTTTGTTCTCTATTTCTCGGCCTGTCCGGACCTGTTTCGTCTTGAAATGAAGCCTGGATGATGTTTTTTAATTTTTAGAATTTTTTTTTGCATTTCTTTTTGAATTTTCTAACTGGGGTCGGGTTCGAACGGAGAGGAAAGAAATTTTTTTTATTCTCTATTTTTCAGCCAGTCTTCACCCGTTTCGTCTTGAAATGAAGCCTGGATGATGTTTTTTAATTTTTAAAATTTTTTTGTATTTATTTTCGAATTTTCTATCTCGGGTCTGGTTCGAACGGATAGGAAGGAAATTCTTTTTTTTCTCTATTTTTCGGCCTGTCCTGATCCATTTCGTCTTGAAATGAAGCCTGGATGATGTCTTTTAATTTTTAGAATTTTTTTGCATTTCATTTTAAATTTTCTAACTGGGGTCGGGTTCGAACGGATAGGAAAGAAATTTTTTTTATTCTCTATTTTTCTGCTTGTCTTCTCCCGTTTCGTCTTTAAATGAAACCTGGATGATGTTTTCTAATTTTTAGAATTTTTTTGCATTTAGTTTTGAATTTTCTAACTCGGGTCGGGTTCGAACGGATAGGAAGTAAATTTTTTTTGTTCTCTATTTTTCGGTCTGTCCTGACCCGTTTCGTCTTGAAATGAAGCCTGGATGATGTTTTTTAATTTTTAGAATTTTTTTGCATTTATTTTTGAATTTTCTAACTCGGGTCTGGTTCGAATGGATAGATAGGAAATTCTTTTTGTTCTCTATTTTTCGGCCTGTCCTGACCCATTTCGTCATGAAATGAAGCCAGGATGATGATTTTTAATTTTTAAAATTTTTTTGCATTTATTTTTGAATTTTCTAACTCGGGTCGGGTTCGAACGGATAGGAAGGAAATTATTTTTGTTCTCTATTTTTCGGTCTGTCCTGGCCTGTTTCGTCTTGAAATGAAGCCTGGATGATGTTTTTTAATTTTCAGAATTTTTTTGCATTTATTTTTGAATTTTCTAACTCGGGTCTGGTTCGAACGGATAGGAAGGAAATTCTTTTTGTTCTCTATTTTTCGGCCTGTCCTGACCCGTTTCGTCATGAAATGAAGCCTGGATGATGATTTTTAATTTTTAAAATTTTTTTGCATTTATTTTTGAATTTTCTAACTCGGGTCGGGTTCGAACGGATAGGAAGGAAATTATTTTTGTTCTCTAATTTTCGGTCTGTCCTGGCCTGTTTCGTCTTGAAATGAAGCCTGGATGATGTTTTTTAATTTTCAGAATTTTTTTGCATTTATTTTTGAATTTTCTAACTCGGGTCGGGTTCGAACGTATAGGAATGAAATTTTTTTTGTTCTCTATTTTTCGGCCTGCCCTGACCCGTTTCTTCTTCAAATGAATCCTGGATGATGTTTTTTAATTTTTAGAATTCTTTTGCATTTAGTTTTGAATTTTCTAACTCGGGTCGGGTTCGAACGGATAGGAAGGAAATTCTTTTTGTTCTCTATTTTTCGGCCTGTCCTGACCCGTTTCGTCATGAAATGAAGCCTGGATGATGATTTTTAATTTTTAAAATTTTTTTGCATTTATTTTTGAATTTTCTAACTCGGGTCGGGTTCGAACGGTTAGGAAGGAAATTCTTTTTGTTCTCTATTTTTCGGCCTGTCCTGACCCGTTTCGTCATGAAATGAAGCCTGGGTGATGTTTTTCGATTTTTAGAATTTTTTTGCATTTATTTTTGAATTTTCTAACCCAGGTCTGGTTCGAACGGATAGGATGGAAATTACTTTTGTTGTCTATTTTACGGCCTGTCCTGACCCGTTTCGTCTTGAAATGAAGCTTGGGTGATGTTTTTTAATTTTTAGAATTTTTTAACATTTATTTTTGAATTTTCTAACTCGGGTCGGGTGCGACCGGATAGGAAGGAAATATTTATTTTTTCTCAATTTTTCGGCCTCTCCTGATCCGTTTCGTCTTGAAATGAAGCCTGGATGATGTCTTTTAATTTTTAGAATTTTTTTGCATTTATTTTCGAATTTTCTATCTCGGGTCTGGTTTGAACGGATAGGAAGAAAATTCTTTTTGTTCTCTATTTTTCGGCCTGTCCTGACCCGTTTCGTCATGAAATGAAGCCTGGATGATGATTTTTAACTTTTAGAATTTATTTACATTTATTTTTGAATTTTCTAACTCGGGTCGGGTTCGAACGGGTAGGAATGAAATTTTTTTTTTTCTCTATTTTTCGGCCTGTCCTGATCCGTTTCGTCTTGAAATGAAGCCTGGATGATGTCTTTTAATTTTTAGAATTTTTTTGCATTTCTTTTTAAATTTTCTAACTGGGGTCGGGTTCGAATGGATAGGAAAGAAAATTTTTTTATTCTCTATTTTTCGGTCTGTCTTCTCCCGTTTCATCTTGAAATTAAAGCTGGATGATGTTTTTTTAATTTTTATAATTTTTTTTGCATTTATTTTTGAATTTTCTAACTGGGGTCGGGTTCGAACGGATAGGAAGTAAATTTTTTTTGTTCTCTATTTTTCGGTCTGTCCTGATCCGTTTCGTCTTGAAATGAAGCCTGGATGATGTTTTTTAATTTTTAGAATTTTTTTGCATTTATTTTTGAATTTTCTAACTCGGGTCTGGTTCGAACGGATAGGAAGGAAATTCTTTTTGTTCTCTATTTTTCGGCCTGTCCTGACCCGTTTCGTCATGAAATGAAGCCTGGATGATGATTTTTAATTTTTAAAAATTTTTTGCATTTATTTTTGAATTTTCTAACTCGGGTCGGGTTCGAACGGATAGGAAGGAAATTATTTTTGTTCTCTATTTTTCGGTCTGTCCTGGCCTGTTTCGTCTTGAAATGAAGCCTGGATGATGTTTTTTAATTTTCAGAATTTTTTTGCATTTATTTTTGAATTTTCTAACTCGGGTCGGGTTCGAACGTATAGGAATGAAATTTTTTTTGTTCTCTATTTTTCGGCCTGCCCTGACCCGTTTCTTCTTCAAATGAATCCTGGATGATGTTTTTTAATTTTTAGAATTCTTTTGCATTTAGTTTTGAATTTTCTAACTCGGGTCGGGTTCGAACGGATAGGAAGGAAATTCTTTTTGTTCTCTATTTTTCGGCCTGTCCTGACCCGTTTCGTCATGAAATGAAGCCTGGATGATGATTTTTAATTTTTAAAATTTTTTTGCATTTATTTTTGAATTTTCTAACTCGGGTCGGGTTCGAACGGATAGGAAAGAAATTATTTTTGTTCTCTATTTTTCGGTCTGTCCTGGCCCGTTTCGTCTTGAAATGAAGCCTGGGTGATGTTTTTTGATTTTTAGAATTTTTTTGCATTTATTTTTGAATTTTCTAACCCAGGTCTGGTTCGAACGGATAGGAAGGAAATTACTTTTGTTGTCTATTTTACGGCCTGTCCTGACCCGTTTCGTCTTGAAATGAAGCTTGGGTGATGTTTTTTGATTTTTAGAATTTTTTAACATTTATTTTTGAATTTTCTAACTCGGGTCGGGTGCGACCGGATAGGAAGGAAATATTTATTTTTTCTCTATTTTTCGGCCCGTCCTGACCACTTTCGTCTTGAAATGAAGCCCGGATGATGTTTTTTAATTTTTATAAATTTTTTTGCATTTATTTTCGAATATTCTAACTCGGGTCTGGTTCGAACGGACTGGAATGAAATTTTTTTTGTTCTCTATTTTTTGGCCTGTCCTGACCCGTTTCATATTCAAATGAAGCTTGGATGATGTTTTTTAATTTTTAGAATTTTTTTTGCTTTTATTTTTGTATTTTCTAACTCGGGACGGGTTCGAACGGATAGGAAGGAAATTTTTTTTGTTCTCTATTTCTCGGCCTGTCCGGACCTGTTTCGTCTTGAAATGAAGCCTGGATGATGTTTTTTAACTTTTAGAATTTTTTTTGCATTTCTTTTTGAATTTTCTAACTGGGGTCGGGTTCGAACGGAGAGGAAAGAAATTTTTTTTATTCTCTATTTTTCAGCCAGTCTTCACCCGTTTCGTCTTGAAATGAAGCCTGGATGATGTTTTTTAATTTTTAAAATTTTTTTGCATTTATTTTCGAATTTTCTATCTCGGGTCTGGTTCGAACGGATAGGAAGGAAATTCTTTTTTTTCTCTATTTTTCGGCCTGTCCTGATCCATTTCGTCTTGAAATGAAGCCTGGATGATGTCTTTTAATTTTTAGAATTTTTTTGCATTTCATTTTAAATTTTCTAACTGGGGTCGGGTTCGAACGGATAGGAAAGAAATTTTTTTTATTCTCTATTTTTCTGCTTGTCTTCACCCGTTTCGTCTTTAAATGAAACCTGGATGATGTTTTCTAATTTTTAGAATTTTTTTGCATTTAGTTTTGAATTTTCTAACTCGGGTCGGGTTCGAACGGATAGGAAGTAAATTTTTTTTGTTCTCTATTTTTCGGTCTGTCCTGACCCGTTTCGTCTTGAAATGAAGCCTGGATGATGTTTTTTAATTTTTAGAATTTTTTTGCATTTATTTTTGAATTTTCTAACTCGGGTCTGGTTCGAACGGATAGATAGGAAATTCTTTTTGTTCTCTATTTTTCGGCCTGTCCTGACCCATTTCGTCATGAAATGAAGCCAGGATGATGATTTTTAATTTTTAAAATTTTTTTGCATTTATTTTTGAATTTTCTAACTCGGGTCGGGTTCGAACGGATAGGAAGGAAATTATTTTTGTTCTCTATTTTTCGGTCTGTCCTGGCCTGTTTCGTCTTGAAATGAAGCCTGGATGATGTTTTTTAATTTTCAGAATTTTTTTGCATTTATTTTTGAATTTTCTAACTCGGGTCTGGTTCGAACGGATAGGAAGGAAATTCTTTTTGTTCTCTATTTTTCGGCCTGTCCTGACCCGTTTCGTCATGAAATGAAGCCTGGATGATGATTTTTAATTTTTAAAATTTTTTTGCATTTATTTTTGAATTTTCTAACTCGGGTCGGGTTCGAACGGATAGGAAGGAAATTATTTTTGTTCTCTAATTTTCGGTCTGTCCTGGCCTGTTTCGTCTTGAAATGAAGCCTGGATGATGTTTTTTAATTTTCAGAATTTTTTTGCATTTATTTTTGAATTTTCTAACTCGGGTCGGGTTCGAACGTATAGGAATGAAATTTTTTTTGTTCTCTATTTTTCGGCCTGCCCTGACCCGTTTCTTCTTCAAATGAATCCTGGATGATGTTTTTTAATTTTTAGAATTCTTTTGCATTTAGTTTTGAATTTTCTAACTCGGGTCGGGTTCGAACGGATAGGAAGGAAATTCTTTTTGTTCTCTATTTTTCGGCCTGTCCTGACCCGTTTCGTCATGAAATGAAGCCTGGATGATGATTTTTAATTTTTAAAATTTTTTTGCATTTATTTTTGAATTTTCTAACTCGGGTCGGGTTCGAACGGTTAGGAAGGAAATTCTTTTTGTTCTCTATTTTTCGGCCTGTCCTGACCCGTTTCGTCATGAAATGAAGCCTGGGTGATGTTTTTCGATTTTTAGAATTTTTTTGCATTTATTTTTGAATTTTCTAACCCAGGTCTGGTTCGAACGGATAGGATGGAAATTACTTTTGTTGTCTATTTTACAGCCTGTCCTGACCCGTTTCGTCTTGAAATGAAGCTTGGGTGATGTTTTTTAATTTTTAGAATTTTTTAACATTTATTTTTGAATTTTCTAACTCGGGTCGGGTGCGACCGGATAGGAAGGAAATATTTATTTTTTCTCAATTTTTCGGCCTCTCCTGATCCGTTTCGTCTTGAAATGAAGCCTAGATGATGTCTTTTAATTTTTAGAATTTTTTTGCATTTATTTTCGAATTTTCTATCTCGGGTCTGGTTTGAACGGATAGGAAGGAAATTCTTTTTGTTCTCTATTTTTCGGCCTGTCCTGACCCGTTTCGTCATGAAATGAAGCCTGGATGATGATTTTTAACTTTTAGAATTTATTTACATTTATTTTTGAATTTTCTAACTCGGGTCGGGTTCGAACGGGTAGGAATGAAATTTTTTTTTTCTCTATTTTTCGGCCTGTCCTGATCCGTTTCGTCTTGAAATGAAGCCTGGATGATGTCTTTTAATTTTTAGAATTTTTTTGCATTTCTTTTTAAATTTTCTAACTGGGGTCGGGTTCGAATGGATAGGAAAGAAAATTTTTTTATTCTCTATTTTTCGGTCTGTCATCTCCCGTTTCATCTTGAAATTAAAGCTGGATGATGTTTTTTAATTTTTATAATTTTTTTTGCATTTATTTTTGAATTTTCTAACTGGGGTCGGGTTCGAACGGATAGGAAGTAAATTTTTTTTGTTCTCTATTTTTCGGTCTGTCCTGATCCGTTTCGTCTTGAAATGAAGCCTGGATGATGTTTTTTAATTTTTAGAATTTTTTTGCATTTATTTTTGAATTTTCTAACTCGGGTCTGGTTCGAACGGATAGGAAGGAAATTCTTTTTGTTCTCTATTTTTCGGCCTGTCCTGACCCGTTTCGTCATGAAATGAAGCCTGGATGATGATTTTTAATTTTTAAAATTTTTTTGCATTTATTTTTGAATTTTCTAACTCGGGTCGGGTTCGAACGGATAGGAAGGAAATTATTTTTGTTCTCTATTTTTCGGTCTGTCCTGGCCTGTTTCGTCTTGAAATGAAGCCTGGATGATGTTTTTTAATTTTCAGAATTTTTTTGCATTTAATTTTGAATTTTCTAACTCGGGTCGGGTTCGAACGTATAGGAATGAAATTTTTTTTGTTGTCTATTTTTCGGCCTGTCCTAACCCGTTTCATCTTCAAATGAATCCTGGATGATGTTTTTTAATTTTTAGAATTCTTTTGCATTTAGTTTTGAATTTTCTAACTCGGGTCGGGTTCGAACGGATAGGAAGGAAATTATTTTTGTTCTCTATTTTTCGGTCTGTCCTGGCCTGTTTCGTCTTGAAATGAAGCCTGGATGATGTTTTTTAATTTTCAGAATTTTTTTGCATTTATTTTTGAATTTTCTAACTCGGGTCGGGTTCGAACGTATAGGAATGAAATTTTTTTTGTTCTCTATTTTTCGGCCTGTCCTGACCCGTTTCATCTTCAAATGAATCCTGGATGATGTTTTTTAATTTTTAGAATTCTTTTTGCATTTATTTTTGAATTTTCTAACTCGGGTCGGGTTCGTACGGATAGGAAAGAAATTATTTTTGTCCTCAATTTTTCGGTCTGTCCTGGCCCGTTTCGTCTTGAAATGAAGCCTGGGTGATGTTTTTTGATTTTTATAATTTTTTTGCATTTATTTTTGAATTTTCTAACCCAGGTCTGGTTCGAACGGATAGGAAGGAAATTACTTTTGTTGTCTATTTTACGGCCTGTCCTGACCCGTTTCGTCTTGAAATGAAGCTTGGGTGATGTTTTTTAATTTTTAGAATTTTTTAACATTTATTTTTGAATTTTCTAACTCGGGTCGGGTGCGACCGGATAGGAAGGAAATATTTTTTTTTTCTCTATTTTTCGGCCTGTCCTGATCCGTTTCTTCTTCAAATGAAGCCTGGATGATGTCTTTTAATTTTTAGAATTTTTTTGTATTTCTTTTTAAATTTTCTAACTGGGGTCGGGTTCGAACGGATAAGAAAGAAAATTTTTTTCATTCTCTATTTCTCGGCTTGTCTTCACCCGTTTCGTCTTGAAATTAAAGCTGGATGATGTTTTTTAATTTTTAGAATTTTTTTTGCATTTATTTTTGAATTTTCAAACTCGGGTCGGGTTCGGACGGATAGGGAGTAAATTTTTTTTGTTCTCTATTTTTCGGCCTGTCCTGACCATTTTCGTCTTGAAATGAAGCCCGGATGATGTTTTTTAATTTTTATAAATTTTTTTGCATTTATTTTCGAATATTCTAACTGGGGTCGGGTTCGAACGGATAGGAAGTAAATTTTTTTTGTTCTCTATTTTTCGGTCTGTCCTGACCCGTTTCGTCTTGAAATGAAGCCTGGATTATGTTTTTTAATTTTCAGAATTTTTTTGCATTTATTTTCGAATTTTCTATCTCGGGTCTGGTTCGAACGGATAGGAAGGAAATTCTTTTTGTTCTATATTTTTCGGCCTGTCCTGACCCGTTTCGTCATGAAATGAAGCCCGGATGATGATTTTTAATTTTTAAAATTTTTTTGCATTTATTTTTGAATTTTCTAACTCGGGTCGGGTTCGAACGGATAGGAAGGAAATTATTTTTGTTCTCTATTTTTCGGTCTGTCCTGGCCAGTTTCGTCTTGAAATGAAGCGTGGATGATGTTTTTTAATTTTCAGAATTTTTTTTGCATTTATTTTTGAATTTTCTAACTCGGGTCGGGTTCGAACGTATAGGAATGAAATTTTTTTTGTTCTCTATTTTTCGGCCTGTCCTGACCCGCTTCATCTTCAAATGAATCCTGGATGATGTTTTTTAATTTTTAGAATTCTTTTGCATTTAGTTTTGAATTTTCTAACTCGGGTCGGGTTCGAACGGATAGGAAGGAAATTCTTTTTGTTCTCTATTTTTCGGCTTGTCCTAACCCGTTTCGTCATGAAATGAAGCCTGGATGATGATTTTTTATATTTAAAATTTTTTTGCATTTATTTGTGAATTTTCTAACTCGGGTCGGGTTCGAACGGATAGGAAAGAAATTATTTTTGTTCTCTATTTTTCGGTCTGTCCTGGCCCGTTTCATCTTGAAATGAAGCCTGGGTGATGTCTTTTGATTTTTAGAATTTTTTTGCATTTATTTTTGAATTTTCTAACCCAGGTCTGGTTCGAACTGATAGGAAGGAAATTACTTTTGTTGTCTATTTTACGGCCTGTCCTGACCCGTTTCGTCTTGAAATGAAGCTTGGGTGATGTTTTTTAATTTTTAGAATTTTTTAACATTTATTTTTGAATTTTCTAACTCGGGTCGGGTGCGACCGGATAGGAAGGAAATATTTTTTTTTTCTCTATTTTTCGGCCTGTCCTGATCCGTTTCGTCTTGAAATGAAGCCTGGATGATGTCTTTTAATTTTTAGAATTTTTTTGTATTTCTTTTTAAATTTTCTAACTGGGGTCGGGTTCGAACGGATAAGAAAGAAAATTTTTTTTATTCTCTATTTCTCGGCTTGTCTTCACCCGTTTCGTCTTTAAATTAAAGCTGGATGATGTTTTTTAATTTTTAGAATTTTTTTTGCATTTATTTTTGAATTTTCAAACTCGGGTTGGGTTCAGACGGATTGGAAGTAAATTTTTTTTGTTCTCTATTTTTCGGCCTGTCCTGACCACTTTCGTCTTGAAATGAAGCCCGGATGATGTTTTTTAATTTTTATAAATTTTTTTGCATTTATTTTCGAATATTCTAACTCGGGTCTGGTTCGAACGGACTGGAATGAAATTTTTTTTGTTCTCTATTTTTTGGCCTGTCCTGACCCGTTTCATATTCAAATGAAGCTTGGATGATATTTTTTAATTTTTAGAATTTTTTTTGCTTTTATTTTTGTATTTTCTAACTCGGGACGGGTTCGAACGGATAGGAAGGAAATTTTTTTTGTTCTCTATTTCTCGGCCTGTCCGGACCTGTTTCGTCTTGAAATGAAGCCTGGATGATGGTTTTTAATTTTTAGAATTTTTTTTGCATTTCTTTTTGAATTTTCTAACTGGGGTCGGGTTCGAACGGATAGGAAAGAAATTTTTTTTATTCTCTATTTTTCGGCCAGTCTTCACCCGTTTCGTCTTGAAATGAAGCCTGGATGATGTTTTTTAATTTTTAAAATTTTTTTGCATTTATTTTCGAATTTTCTATCTCGGGTCTGGTTCAAACGGATAGGAAGGAAATTCTTTTGGTTCTCTATTTTTCGGCCTGTCCTGACCCGTTTCGTCATGAAATGAAGACTGGATGATGATTTTTAACTTTTAGAATTTTTTTACATTTATTTTTGAATTTTCTAACTCGGGTCGGGTTCGAACGGGTAGGAAGGAAATATTTTTTTTTTCTCTATTTTTCGGCCTGTCCTGATCCGTTTCGTCTTGAAATGAAGCCTGGATGATGTCTTTTAATTTTTAGAATTTTTTTGCATTTCTTTTTAAATTTTCTAGCTGGGGTCGGGTTCGAACGGATAGGAAAGAAATTTTTTTTATTCTCTATTTTTCGGCTTGTCTTCTCCCGTTTCGTCTTTAAATGAAACCTGGATGATGTTTTCTAATTTTTAGAATTTTTTTGCATTTAGTTTTGAATTTTCTAACTCGGGTCGGGTTCGAACGGATAGGAAGTAAATTTTTTTTGTTCTCTATTTTTCGGTCTGTCCTGACCCGTTTCGTCTTGAAATGAAGCCTGGATGGCCTATTCCTCATGATGTGAAGGCTTTGAGGGGTTTCTTGGGCTTGACTGGATACTATAGGAAGTTTGTGAAGGGGTATGGCTTGATTGCAGCTCCTCTAACTGCTTTGTTAAGGAAAGATTCCTTCAATTGGACCCCTGCAGCTTCACATGCCTTCCAGCTGCTCAAGGATGCTATGTCTAGTCCACCTGTGCTAGCCTTGCCCGATTTCACTAAACCATTTGTTGTGGAATGTGATGCTTCAGGATTGGGAGTAGGAGCTGTCTTAATGCAGAATCAAAGGCCCATTGCCTTCCACAGCCAAGCCTTGAAGGGGAAGGCATTTTCCTTCCTATCAGTTCGAACCCGACCCGAGTTAGAAAATACAGAAATAAAAGCAAAAAAATTCTAAAAATTAAAAAACATCATCCAGGCTTCATTTGAATATGAAACGGGTCAAGACAGGCCAAAAAATAGAGAACAAAAAAAATTTCATTTCAGTCCGTTCGAACCAGACCCGAGTTAGAAAATTCAAAAATAAATGCAAAAAAAAATCCTAAAAATTAAAAAACATCATCCAGGTTTCATTTCAAGACGAAACGGGTGAAGACTGGCCGAGAAATAGAGAATAAAAAAAATTTCTTTCCTATCCGTTCGAACCCGACCCCAGTTAGAAAATTCAAAAACTAAATGCAAAAAAAATTCAAAAAATTAAAAAACATCATCCAGGCTTCATTTCAAAACGAAATGGGCTAGGACAGACCGAAAAATAGAGAATAAAAATAATTTCCTTCCTATCCGTTCGAACCCGACCCGAGATAGAAAATTCGAAAATAAATACAAAAAAATTTTAAAAATTAAAAAACATCATCCAAGCTTCATTTCAAGACGAAACGGGTCTGGACAGGCCGATAAATAGAGAACAAAAAAAATTTCCTTCCTAGCCGTTCGAAACCGACCCGTGTTAGAGACGAAACGGGTGAAGACAAAAATTCTAAAAATTAAAAAACATCATCCAGGTTTCATTTCAAGACGAAACGGGTGAAGACAAGCCGAAAAATAGAGAATAAAAAAAATTTCTTTCCTATCCGTTCGAACCCGACCCCAGTTAGAAAATTCAAAAAGAAATGCAAAAAAGTTCTAAAAATTAAAAAACATCATCCAGGCTTCATTTCAAGACGAAACAGGTCAAGAGAGGCCGAAAAATAGAGAAGAAAAAGTTTTTCCTTCCTATCCGTTCGAACTCGACCCGAGTTTGAAAATTCAAAAATAAAAGCAAAAAAATTCTAAAAATTAAAAAACAACATCCAGGCTTCATTTGAATAAGAAAGTGGTCAGGACACGCCAAAAAATACAGAACAAAAAAAATTTTATTCCTATCCGTTCGGACCAGACCCGAGTTTGAAAATTCGAAAATAAATGCCAAAAAATTCTAAAAATTAAAAAACATCATCCAGGCTTCATTTCAAGACGAAACGGGTCAGGACAGGCCGAAAAATAGAGAACAAAAAAAATTTCATTTCTATCCGTTCGAACCAGACCCGAGTTAGAAAATTCAAAAATAAATGCAAAAAAAATTCTAAAAATTAAAAAACATCATCCAGGTTTCATTTCAAGACGAAACGGGTGAAGACTGGCCGAAAAATAGAGAATAAAAAAAATTTCTTTCCTATCCGTTCGAACCCGACCCCAGTTAGAAAATTCAACAGGAAATGCAAAAAAATTCTAAAAATTAAAAAACATTATCCAGGCTTCATTTCAAGACGAAATGGATCAGGACAGGCCGAAAAATAGAGAACAAAAAAAAATTCCTTCCTATCCGTACGAACCCGACCCGAGTTAGAACATTCAAAAATAAATGCAACAAAAATTCTAAAAGTTAAAAAACATCATCCAGGTTTAATTTCAGGACGAAACGGATGAAGACTGGCCGAAAAATAGAGAATAAAAAAAAAATTCTTTCCTATCCGTTCGAACCAGACCCCAGTTAGAAAATTCAAAAACAAATGCAAAAAAATTCTAAAAATTAAAAAACATCATCCAGGCTTCATTTCAAAACAAAATGGGCCAGGACAGGCCGAAGAATAGAGAATAAAAATAATTTCCTTTCTATCCGTTCGAACCCGACCCGAGTTAGAGAATTGAAAAATAAATGCAAAAAAATTTTAAAAATTAAAAATCATCATCCAGGCTTCATTTCATGATGAAACGGGTCAGGACAGGCCAAAAAATAGAGAAGAAATAAATTTTCTTTCCTATCAGTTCGAACCCGACCCGAGTTAGAAAATACAGAAATAAAAGCAAAAAAATTCTAAAAATTAGAAAACATCATCCAGGCTTCATTTGAATATGAAACGGGTCAAGACACGCCAAAAAATAAGGAACAAAAAAAATTTCATTCCTGTCCGTTCGGACCAGACCCGAGTTAGAAAATTCGAAAATAAATGCCAAAAAATTCTAAAAATTAAATAACATCATCCAGGCTTCATTTCAAGACGAAACGGATCAAGACATGCCAAAAAATAGAGAACAAAAAAAAATTCCTTCCTATCCGTACGAACCCGACCCGAGTTAGAAAATTCAAAAATAAATGCAACAAAAATTCTAAAAATTAAAAAACATCATCCAGGTTTCATTTCAAGACGAAACGGGTGAAGACTGGCCGAGAAATAGAGAATAAAAAAAATTTCTTCCCTATCCGTTCAAACCCGACCCCAGTTAGAAAATTCAAAAAGAAATGCAAAAAAATTCTAAAAATTAAAAAACATCATCCAGGCTTCATTTCAAGACGAAACGGGTCAGGACAGGCCGAAAAATAGAGAACAAAAAAAAATTCTTTCCTATCCGTTCGATCCCGACCCGAGTTAGAAAATTCAAAAATAAATGCAAAAAAAATTCTAAAAATTAAAAAACATCATCAAGGTTTCATTTCAAGACGAAACGGGCGAAGACTGGCCGAAAAATAGAGAATAAAAAAATTTTCTTTCCTATCCGTTCGAACCCGACCCCAGTTAGAAAATTCAAAAAGAAATGCAAAAAAATTCTAAAAATTAAAAAACATCATCCAGGCTTCATTTCAAAACGAAATGGGCCAGGACAGGCCGAGAAATAGAGAACAAAAATAATTTCCTTCTTATCCGTTCGAACCCGACCCGAGTTAGAAAATTCAAAAATAAACGGAAAAAAATTTTAAAAATTAAAAATCATCATCTAGGCATCATTTCATGACGAAACGGGTAAGGACAGGCCGAAAAATAGAGAAGAAAAAGAATTTCCTTCCTATCCGTTCGAACCAGACTCGAGATAGAAAATTCGAAAATAAATGCAAAAAAATTTTAAAAATTAAAAAACATCATCCAGGCTTCATTTCAAGACGAAACTGGTCAGAATAGGCCGAAAAATAGAGAACAAAAAAAAATTCCTTCCTGTCCATTCGAACCCGACCCGAGTTAGAAAATTCAAAGATAAATGCAAAAAAAATTCTAAAAATTAAAAAACATCATCCAGGTTTCATTTCAAGACGAAACGGTTGAAGACTGGCCGAAAAAAAGAGAATAAAAAAAATTTCTTTCCTATCCGTTCGAGCCCGACCCTAGTTAGAAAATTCAAAAAGAAATGCAAAAAAATTCTAAAAATTAAAAAACATCATCCAGGCTTCATTTCAAAACGAAATGGGCCAGGACAGGCCGATAAATAGAGAACAAAAAAAATTTCCTTCCTATCCGTTCGAAACCGACCCGAGTTAGAAAATTCAAAAATAAATGCAAAAAAAATTCTAAAAATTAAAAAACATCATCCAGGTTTCATTTCAAGACGAAACGGGTGAAGACAAGACAAAAAATAGAGAATAAAAAAAATTTCTTTCCTATCCGTTCGAACCCGACCCCAGTTAGAAAATTCAAAAAGAAATGTAAAAAAATTCTAAAAATTAAAAAACATCATCCAGGCTTCATTTTAAGACGATACAGGTCAGGACAGGCCGAAAAATAGAGAAGAAAAAATTTTTCCTTCCTATCAGTTCGAACCCGACCCGAGTTAGAAAATACAAAAATAAAAGCAAAAAAATCTAAAAATCAAAAATCATCATCCAGGCCTCATTTGAATATGAAACGGTTCAGGACAGGCCAAAAAATAGAGAAAAAAAAAAATCCCTTCCTATCCGTACGAGCCCGACCCGAGTTAGAAAATTCAAAAATAAATGCAAAAAAAATTCTAAACATTAAAAAACATCATCCAGGCTTCATTTGAATATGAAACGGGTCAGGACAGGCCAAAAAATAGAGAACAAAAAAAATTCCGTACCTATCCGTTCGGACCAGACCCGAGTTAAAAAATTCGAAAATAAATGCCAAAAAATTCTAAAAATTAAAAAACTTCATCCAGGCTTCATTTTAAGACGAAACGGGTCAGGACAGGCCGAAAAATAGAGAACAAAAAAAAATTCCTTCCTATTCGTACGAATCCGACCCGAGTTAGAAAATTCAAAAATAAATGCAAAAAAAATTCTAGAAATGAAAAAACATCATCAAGGTTTCATTTCAAGAAGAAACGGGCGAAGACTGGCCGAAAAATAGAGAATAAAAAAATTTTCTTTCCTATCCGTTCGAACTCGACCCCAGTTAGAAAATTCAAAAAGAAATGCAAAAAAATTCTAAAAATTAAAAAACATCATCCAGGCTTCATTTCAAAACAAAATGGGCCAGGACAGGCCGAGAAATAGAGAACAAAAATAATTTCCTTCCTATCCGTTCGAACCAGACCCGAGATAGAAAATTCGAAAATAAATACAAAAATATTTTAAAAATTAAAAAACATCATCCAGGCTTCATTTCAAGACGAAACGGGTCAGGACAGGCCGAAAAATAGAGAACAAAAAGAAATTCCTTCCTATCCGTTCGAACCCGACCCGAGTTAGAAAATTCAAAAATAAATGCAAAAAAAATTCTAAAAATTAAAAAACATCATCCAGGCTTCATTTCAAAACGAAATGGGCCAGGACAGGCCGAGAAATAGAGAACAAAAATAATTTCCTTTCTATCCGTTCGAACCCGACCCGAGTTAGAAAATTCAAAAATAAACGCAAAAAAATTTTAAAAATTAAAAAACATCATCCAGGCTTCATTTCAAGACGAAACAGGTCGGGATAGGCCGATAAATAGAGAAGAAAAAGAATTTCCTTCCTATCCGTTCGAACCAGACCCGAGATAGAAAATTCGAAAATAAATGCAAAAATATTTTAAAAATTAAAAAACATCATCCAGGCTTCATTTCAAGACGAAACGGGTCAGGATAGGCCGAAAAATAGAGAACAAAAAGAAATTCCTTCCTATCCGTTCGAACCCGACCCGAGTTAGAAAATTCAAAAATAAATGCAAAAAAAATTCTAAAAATTAAAAAACATCATCCAGGCTTCATTTCAAAACGAAATGGGCCAGGACAGGCCGAGAAATAGAGAACAAAAATAATTTCCTTTCTATCCGTTCGAACCCGACCCGAGTTAGAAAATTCAAAAATAAACGTAAAAAAATTTTAAAAATTTAAAAACATCATCCAGGCTTCATTTCAAGACGAAACAGGTCAGGACAGGCCGATAAATAGAGAACAAAAAAAATTTCCTTTCTATCCGTTCGAAACCGACCCGAGTTAGAAAATTCAAAACTAATTGCAAAAAAAATTCTAAAAATTAAAAAACATCATCCAGGTTTCATTTCAAGACGAAACGGGTGGAGACAAGCCAAAAAATAGAGAATAAAAAAAATTTCTTCCCTATCCGTTCGATCCCGACCCGAGTTAGAAAATTCAAAAATAAATGCAAAAAAAATTCTAAAAATTAAAAAACATCATCAAGGTTTCATTTCAAGACGAAACGGGCGAAGACTGGCCGAAAAATAGAGAATAAAAAAATTTTCTTTCCTATCCGTTCGAACCCGACCCCAGTTAGAAAATTCAAAAAGAAATGCAAAAAAATTCTAAAAATTAAAAAACGTCATCCAGGCTTCATTTGAATATGAAACGGGTCAGGACAGGCCAAAAAATAGAGAATAAAAAAAAATTCCTTCCTATCCGTACGAACCCGACCCGAGTTAGAAAATTCAAAAATAAATGCAAAAAAAATTCTAAAAATTAAAAAACATCATCCAGGTTTTATTTCAAGATGAAACGGGCGAAGACTGTCCGAAAAATAGAGAAGAAAAAAAATTTCTTTCCTATCCGTTCGAAACCGACCCCAGTTAGAAAATTCAAAAAGAAATGCAAAAAAATTCTAAAAATTAAAAAACATCATCCAGGCTTCATTTCAAAACGAAATGGGCCAGGACAGGCCGAAAAATAGAGAATAAAAATAATTTCCTTCCTATCCGTTCGAACCCGACCCAAGTTAGAAAATTCAAAAATAAATGCAAATATATTTTAAAAATTAAAAATCATCATCCAGGCTTCATTTCATGATGAAACGGGTCAGGACAGGCCGAAAAAAAGAGAACAAAGAGAATTTCCTTCCCATCCGTTCGAACCAGACCCGAGATAGAAAATTCGAAAATAAATGCAAAAAAATTTTAAAAATTAAAAAACATCATCCAGGCTTCATTTCATGACGAAACGGGTCAGGACAGGCCGAAAAATATAGAACAAAAAAAATTTCCTTCCTATCCGTTCAAAACCGACCTGAATTAGAAAATTCAAAACTAAATGCAAAAAAAATTCTAAAAATTAAAAAACATCATCCAGGTTTCATTTCAAGACGAAACGGGTGAAGACAAGCCGAAAAATAGAGAATAAAAAAAATTTCTTTCCTATCCGTACTAACCCGACCCCAGTTAGAAAATTCAAAAAGAAAAGCAAAAAAATTCTAAAAATTAAAAAACATCATCCAGGCTTCATTTTAAGACGAAACAGGTCAGGACAGGCGAAAAAATAGAGAAGAAAAAAAATTTCCTTCCTATCCGTTCGAACCCGACCCGAGTTAGAAAATACAAAAATAAAAGCAAAAAAATTCTAAAAATTAAAAAACATCATCCAAACTTCATTTAAATATGAAATGGGTCAGGACAGGCCAAAAAATAGAGAACAAAAAAAATTTCATTCCGATCCGTTCGAACCAGACCCGAGGTAGAAAATTCAAAAATAAATGCAAAAAATTTCTAAAAATTAACAAAATATCATCCAGGCTTCATTTCAAGACGAAACGGGTCAGGACAGGCCGAAAAATAGAGAACAAAAAAAAATTCCTTCCTATCCGTTCGAACCCGACCCGAGTTAGAAAATTCAAAAATAAATGCAAAAAAAATTCTAAAAATTAAAAAACAGCATCCAGGTTTCATTTCAAGACGAAACGGGTGAAGACTGGCTGAAAAATAGAGAATAAAAAAAAATTCTTTCCTATCCGTTCGAACCCGACCCCAGTTAGAAAATTCAAAAGGAAAAGCAAAAAAATTCTAAAAACTGAAAAACATCATCCAGACTTCATTTCAAAACGAAATGGGACAGGACAGGCCGAAAAATAGAGAATAAAAATAATTTCCTTCCTATCCGTTCGAACCCGACCCGAGATAGAAAATTCGAAAAAAAATGCAAAAAAATTTTAAAAAATAAAAAACATCATCCAAGCTTCATTTCAAGACGAAACGGGTCAGGACAGGCCGATAAATAGAGAACAAAAAAAATTTCCTTCCTATCCGTTCGAAACCGACCCGAGTTAGAACATTCAAAACTAAATGAACAAAAAATTCTAAAAACTAAAAAACATCATCCAGGTTTCATTTCAAGACGAAACGGGTTAAGACAAGCCGAAAAATAGAGAACGAAAAAAATTTCTATCCTATCCGCTCGAACCCGACACCAGTTAGAAAATTCAAAAAGAAATGCAAAAAAATTCTAAAAATTAAAAAATATCATCCAGGCTACATTTTAAGACGATACAGGTCAGGACAGGCCGAAAAATAGAGAAGAAAAAAATTTTCCTTCCTATCACTTCGAACCCGACCCAAGTTAGAAAATACAAAAATAAAATCAAAAAAATTCTAAAAATTAAAAAACATCATCCAGGCTTCATTTGAATATGGAACGGGTCAGGACAGGTCAAAAAATAGAGAACAAAAAAAATTCCATTCCTATCCTTTCGGACCAGACCCGAGTTAGAAAATTCGAAAATAAATGCCAAAAAATTCTAAAAATTAAAAAACTTCATCCAGGCTTCATTTCAAGACGAAACGGGTCAGGACAGGCCGAAAAATAGAGAACAAAAAAAAATTCCTTCCTATCCGTTCGAACCCGACCCGAGTTAGAAAATTCAAAAATAAATGCAAAAAAAATTCTAAAAATTAAAAAACATCAACAAGGTTTCATTCCAAGACGAAATGGGCAAAGACTGGCCGAAAAATAGAGAATAAAAAAAATTTCATTCCTATCCGTTCGAACCCGACCCCAGTTAAAAAATTCAAAAAGAAATGCAAAAAAATTCTAAAAATTAAAAAATATCATCCAGGCCTCATTTCAAGACGAAACGGGTCAGGACAGGCCGAAAAATAGAGAACAAAAAAAAATTCCTTCATATCCGTTCGAACACGACCTGAGTTAGAAAATACAAAAATAAATGCAAAAAAAATTCTAAAAATTAAAAAACATCATTCAGGTTTCATTTCAAGACGAAACGTGTGAAGACTGGCCGAAAAATAGAGAATAAAAAAAATTTCTTTCCTATCCGTTCGAACCCGACCCCAGTTAGAAAATTCAAAAGGAAATGCAAAAATATTCTAAAAATTAAAAAACATCATCCAGGCTTCATTTCAAAACGAAATGTGACAGGAATGGCCGAAAAATAGAAAATAAAAATAATTTCCTTCCTATCCGTTCGAACCCGACCTGAGATAGAAAATTCGAAAAAAAATGCAAAAAAATTTTAAAAATTAAATAACATCATCCAGGCTTCATTTCAAGACGAAACGGGTCAGGACAGGCCGATAAATAGAGGACAAAAAAAATTTCCTTCCTATCCGTTGGAAACCGACCCGAGTTAGAAAATTCAAAACTAAATGCACAAAAAATTCTAAAAATTAAAAAACATCATCCAGGTTTCATTTCAAGACGAAACGGGTGAAGACAAGCCGAAAAATAGAGAATAAAAAAAATTTCTTTCCTATCCGCTCGAACACGACCCCAGTTAGAAAATTCAAAAAGAAACGCAAAAAAATTCTAAAAACTAAAAAACATCATCCAGGCTTCATTTTAAGACGATACAGGTCAGGACAGGCCCAAAAATTGAGAAGAAACAAATTTTCCTTCCTAACAGTTCGAACCCGATCCAAGTTAGAAAATACAAAAATAAAAGCAAAAAAATTCTAAAAATTAAAAAACATCATCCAGGCTTCATTTGAATATGAAACGGGTCAGGACAGGCCAAAAAATAGAGAACAAAAAAAATTCCGTTCCTATCCGTTCGGACCAAACCCGAGTTAGAAAATTCGAAAATAAATGCCAAAAAATTCTAAAAATTAAAAAACTTCATCCAGGCTTCATTTCAAGACGAAACGGGTCAGGACAGGCCGAAAAATAGAGAAAAAAAAAATTCCTTACTATCCGTACGAACCCGACCCGAGTTAGAAAATTCATAAATAAATGCAAAAAAAATTCTAAAAATTAAAAAACATCATCAAGGTTTCATTTCAAGACGAAACGGGCGAAGACTGGCCGAAAAATGGAGAATAAAAAAAACTTCTTTCCAATCCGTTCGAACCCGACCCCAGTTAGAAAATTCAACAGGAAATGCAAAAAAATTCTAAAAATTAAAAAACATCATCCAGGCTTCATTTCAAAACGAAATGGGCCAGGACAGACCGAAAAATAGAGAATAAAAATGATTTCCTTCCTATCCGTTCGAACCCGACCCGAGATAGAAAATTCGAAAATCAATGCAAAAAAATTTTAAAAATTAAAAAACATTATCCAGGCTTCATTTCAAGCCGAAACGGGTCTGGACAGGCCGATAAATAGAGAACAAAAAAAATTTCCTTCCTATCCGTACGAACACGACCCGAGTTAGAAAATTCAAAAATAAATGCAACAAAAATTCTAAAAATTAAAAAACATCATCCAGGTTTAATTTCAAGACAAAACGGATGAAGACTGGTCGAAAAATAGAGAATAAAAAAAATTTCTTTCCTATCCGTTCGAACCAGACCACAGTTAGAAAATTCAAAAAGAAATGCAAAAAAATTCTAAAAATTAAAAAACATCATCCAGGTTTCATTTCAAAACGAAATGGGCCAGGACAGGCCGAAGAATAGAGAATAAAAATAATTTCCTTTCTATCCGTTCGAACCCGACCCGTGTTAGAGAATTCAAAAATAAATGCAAAAAAATTTTAAAAATTAAAAATCATCATCCAGGCTTCATTTCATGATGAAATGGGTCAGGACAGGCCGAAAAATGAAGAAATAAATTTTCCTTCCTATCAGTTCGAACCCGACCCGAGTTAGAAAATACAGAAATAAAAGCAAAAAAATTCTAAAAATTAAAAAACATCATCCAGGCTTCATTTGAATATGAAACGGGTCAAGACACGCCAAAAAATAGGGAACAAAAAAAATTTCATTCCTGTCCGTTCGGACCAGACCCGAGTTAGAAAATTCGAAAATAAATGCCAAAAAATTCTAAAAATTAAATAACATCATCCAGGCTTCATTTCAAGACGAAACGGATCAAGACATGCCAAAAAATAGAGAACAAAAAAAAATTCCTTCCTATCCGTACGAACCCGACCCGAGTTAGAAAATTCAAAAATAAATGCAACAAAAATTCTAAAAATTAAAAAACATCATCCAGGTTTCATTTCAAGACGAAACGGGTGAAGACTGGCCGAGAAATAGAGAATAAAAAAAATTTCTTTCCTATCCGTTCAAACCCGACCCCAGTTAGAAAATTCAAAAAGAAATGCAAAAAAATTCTAAAAATTAAAAAACATCATCCAGGCTTCATTTCAAGACGAAACGGGTCAGGACAGGCCGAAAAATAGAGAACAAAAAAAAATTCTTTCCTATCCGTTCGATCCCGACCCGAGTTAGAAAATTCAAAAATAAATGCAAAAAAATTCTAAAAATTAAAAATCATCATCCAGGTTTCATTTCAAGACGAAATGGGTGAAGACTGGCCGAGAAATAGAGAATAAAAAAATTTTCTTTCCTATCCGTTCGAACCCAACCCCAGTTAGAAAATTCAAAAACTAAATGCAACAAAAATTCTAAAAATTAAAAAACATCATCCAGGTTTAATTTCAAGACAAAACGGATGAAGACTGGTCGAAAAATAGAGAATAAAAAAAATTTCTTTCCTATCCGTTCGAACCAGACCACAGTTAGAAAATTCAAAAAGAAATGCGAAAAAATTCTAAAAATTAAAAAACATCATCCAGGTTTCATTTCAAAACGAAATGGGCCAGGACAGGCCGAAGAATAGAGAATAAAAATAATTTTCTTTCTATCCGTTCGAACCCGACCCGTGTTAGAGAATTCAAAAATAAATGCAAAAAAATTTTAAAAATTAAAAATCATCATCCAGGCTTCATTTCATGATGAAACGGGTCAGGACAGGCCGAAAAATAGAGAAGAAATAAATTTTCCTTCCTATCAGTTCGTACCCGACCCGAGTTAGAAAATACAGAAATAAAAGCAAAAAAATTCTAAAAATTAAAAAACATCATCCAGGCTTCATTTGAATATGAAACGGGTCAAGACAGGCCAAAAAATAGAGAACAAAAAAAATTTCATTTCTGTCCGTTCGAACCAGACCCGAGTTAGAAAATTCTAAAATAAATGCCAAAAAATTCTAAAAATTAAATAACATCATCCAGGCTTCATTTCAAGACGAAACGGATCAAGACATGCCAAAAAATAGAGAACAAAAAAAAATTACTTCCTATCCGTACGAACCCGACCCGAGTTAGAAAATTCAAAAATTAATGCAACAAAAATTCTAAAAATTAAAAAACATCATCCAGGTTTCATTTCAAGACGAAACGGGTGAAGACTGGCCGAGAAATAGAGAATAAAAAAAATTTCTTTCCTATCCGTTCGAACCCGACCCCAGTTAGAAAATTCAAAAACTAAATGCAAAAAAAATTCAAAAAATTAAAAAACATCATCCAGGCTTCATTTCAAAACGAAATGGGCTAGGACAGGCCGAAAAATAGAGAATAAAAATAATTTCCTTCCTATCCGTTCGAACCCGACCCGAGATAGAAAATTCGAAAATAAATGCAAAAAAATTTTAAAAATTAAAAAACATCATCCAGGCTTCATTTCAAGACGAAACGGGTCTGGACAGGCCGATAAATAGAGAACAAAAAAAATTTCCTTCCTAGCCGTTCGAAACCGACCCGTGTTAGAGACGAAACGGGTGAAGACAAAAATTCTAAAAATTAAAAAACATCATCCAGGTTTCATTTCAAGACGAAACGGGTGAAGACAAGCCGAAAAATAGAGAATAAAAAAAATTTCTTTCCTATCCGTTCGAACCCGACCCCAGTTAGAAAATTAAAAAAGAAATGCAAAAAAGTTCTAAAAATTAAAAAACATCATCCAGGCTTCATTTCAAGACGAAACAGGTCAAGAGAGGCCGAAAAATAGAGAAGAAAAAGTTTTTCCTTCCTATCCGTTCGAACCCGACCCGAGTTAGAAAATTCAAAAATAAAAGCAAAAAAATTCTAAAAATTAAAAAACAACATCCAGGCTTCATTTGAATAAGAAAGTGGTCAGGACAGGCCAAAAAATAGAGAACAAAAAAAATTTCATTCCTATCCGTTCGGACCAGACCCGAGTTTGAAAATTCGAAAATAAATGCCAAAAAATTCTAAAAATTAAAAAAAATCATCCAGGCTTCATTTCAAGACGAAACGGGTCAGGACAGGCCGAAAAATAGAGAACATGAAAAAATTCCTTCCTATCCGTTCGAACCCGACCCGAGTTAGAAAATTCAAAAATAAATGCAAAAAAAATTCTAAAAATTAAAAAACATCATCCAGGTTTCATTTCAAGACGAAACGGGTGAAGACTGGCCGAAAAATAGAGAATAAAAAAAATTTCTTTCCTATCCGTTCGAACCCGACCCCAGTTAGAAAATTCAACAGGAAATGCAAAAAAATTCTAAAAATTAAAAAACATCATCCAGGCTTCATTTCAAGACGAAATGGATCAGGACAGGCCGAAAAATAGAGAACAAAAAAAAATTCCTTCCTATCTGTACGAACCCGACCCGAGTTAGAAAATTCAAAAATAAATGCAACAAAAATTCTAAAAGTTAAAAAACATCATCCAGGTTTAATTTTAGGACGAAACGGATGAAGACTGGCCGAAAAATAGAGAATAAAAAAAAATTTCTTTCCTATCCGTTCGAACCAGACCCCAGTTAGAAAATTCAAAAACAAATGCAAAAAAATTCTAAAAATTAAAAAACATCATCCAGGCTTCATTTCAAAACGAAATGGGCCAGGACAGGCCGAAGAATAGAGAATAAAAATAATTTCCTTTCTATCCGTTCGAACCCGACCCGAGTTAGAGAATTCAAAAATAAATGCAAAAAAATTTTAAAAATTAAAAATCATCATCCAGGCTTCATTTCATGATGAAACGGGTCAGGACAGGCCAAAAAATAGAGAAGAAATAAATTTTCTTTCCTATCAGTTCGAACCCGACCCGAGTTAGAAAATACAGAAATAAAAGCAAAAAAATTCTAAAAATTAAAAAACATCATCCAGGCTTCATTTGAATATGAAACGGGTCAAGACACGCCAAAAAATAGGGAACAAAAAAAATTTCATTCCTGTCCGTTCGGACCAGACCCGAGTTAGAAAATTCGAAAATAAATGCCAAAAAATTCTAAAAATTAAATAACATCATCCAGGCTTCATTTCAAGACGAAACGGATCAAGACATGCCAAAAAATAGAGAACAAAAAAAAATTCCTTCCTATCCGTACGAACCCGACCCGAGTTAGAAAATTCAAAAATAAATGCAACAAAAATTCTAAAAATTAAAAAACATCATCCAGGTTTCATTTCAAGACGAAACGGGTGAAGACTGGCCGAGAAATAGAGAATAAAAAAAATTTCTTTCCTATCCGTTCAAACCCGACCCCAGTTAGAAAATTCAAAAAGAAATGCAAAAAAATTCTAAAAATTAAAAAACATCATCCAGGCTTCATTTCAAGACGAAACGGGTCAGGACAGGCCGAAAAATAGAGAACAAAAAAAAATTCTTTCCTATCCGTTCGATCCCGACCCGAGTTAGAAAATTCAAAAATAAATGCAAAAAAAATTCTAAAAATTAAAAATCATCATCCAGGTTTCATTTCAAGACGAAATGGGTGAAGACTGGCCGAGAAATAGAGAATAAAAAAATTTTCTTTCCTATCCGTTCGAACCCAACCCCAGTTAGAAAATTCAAAAACTAAATGCAAGAAAAAATCAAAAAATTAAAAAACATCATCCAGGTTTCATTTCAAAACGAAATGGGCCAGGACAGGCCGAAAAATAGAGAATAAAAATAATTTCCTTCCTATCCGTTCGAACCCGACACGAGATAGAAAATTCGAAAATAAATGCAAAAAAATTTTATAAATTAAAAAACATCATCCAGGCTTCATTTCAAGACGAAACGGGTCTGGACTGGCCGATAAATAGAGAACAAAAAAAATTTCCTTCCTCTCCGTTCGAAACCGACCCGAGTTAGAAAATTCAAAACTAAATGCAAAAAAAATTCTAAAAATTAAAAAATATCATCCAGGTTTCATTTCAAGACGAAACGGGTGAAGACAAGCCGAAAAATAGAGAATAAAAAAAATTTCTTTCCTATCCGTTCGAACCCGACCCAAGTTAGAAAATTCAAAAAAAATGCAAAAAAGTTCTAAAAATTAAAAAACATCATCCAGGCTTCATTTCAAGACGAAACAGGTCAGGAGAGGCCGAAAAATAGAGAAGAAAAAGTTTTTCCTTCCTATCCATTCGAACCCGACCCGAGTTAGAAAATTCAAAAATAAAAGCAAAAAAATTCTAAAAATTAAAAAACATCATCCAGGCTTCATTTGAATATGAAACTGGTCAGGACAGGCCAAAAAATAGAGAACAAAAAAAATTTCATTCCTATCCGTTCGGACCAGACCCGAGTTAGAAAATTCGAAAATAAATGCCAAAAAATTCTAAAAATTAAAAATTCTCATCCAAGCTTCATTTCAAGACGAAACGGGTCAGGACAGGCCGAAAAATAGAGAACATAAAAAAATTCCTTCCTATTCGTTCGAACCCGACCCGAGTTAGAAAATTCAAAAATAAATGCAAAAAAAATTCTAAAAATTAAAAAATATCATCCAGGTTTCATTTCAAGACGAAACGGGTGAAGACTGGCCGAAAAATGGAGAATAAAAAAAACTTCTTTCCTATCTGTTCGAACCCAACCCCAATTAGAAAATTCAACAGGAAATGCAAAAAAATTCTAAAAATTAAAAAACATCATCCAGGCTTCATTTCAAGACAAAATGGATCAGGACAGGCCGAAAAATAGAGAACAAAAAAAAAATTCCTTCCTATCCGTACGAACCCGACCCGAGTTATAAAATTCAAAAATAAATGCAACAAAAATTCTAAAAATTAAAAAACATCATCCAGGTTTAATTTCAAGACGAAACGGATGAAGACTGGTCGAAAAATAGAGAATAAAAAAAATTTCTTTCCTATCCGTTCGAACCAGACCACAGTTAGAAAATTCAAAAAGAACTGCAAAAAAATTCTAAAAATTAAAAAACATCATCCAGGTTTCATTTCAAAACGAAATGGGCCAGGAGAGGCCGAAGAATAGAGAATAAAAATAATTTCCTTTCTATCCGTTCGAACCCGACCCGTGTTAGAGAATTCAAAAATAAATGCAAAAAAATTTTAAAAATTAAAAATCATCATCCAGGCTTCATTTCATGATGAAACGGGTCTGGACAGACCGATAAATAGAGAACAAAAAAAATTTCCTTTCTAGCCGTTCGAAACCGACCCGTGTTAGAGACGAAACGGGTGAAGACAAAAATTCTAAAAATTAAAAAACATCATCCAGGTTTCATTTCAAGACGAAACGGGTGAAGACAAGCCGAAAAATAGAGAATAAAAAAAATTTCTTTCCTATCCGTTCGAACCCGACCCCAGTTAGAAAATTCAAAAAGAAATGCAAAAAAGTTCTAAAAATTAAAAAACATCATCCAGGCTTTATTTCAAGACGAAACGGGTCAGGACAGGCCGAAAAATAGAGAACAAAAAAAAAAAAATTTCCTATCCGTTCGATCCCGACCCGAGATAGAAAATTCGAAAATAAATGCAAAAAAATTTTAAAAATTAAAAAATATCATCCAGGCTTCATTTCAAGACGAAACGGGTCTGGACTGGCCGATAAATAGAGAACAAAAAAAATTTCCTTCCTATCCGTTCGAAACCGACCCGAGTTAGAAAATTCAAAACTAAATGCAAAAAAAGTTCTAAAAATTAAAAAATATCATCCAGGTTTCATTTCAGGACGAAACGGGTGAAGACAAGCCGAAAAATAGAGAGTAAAAAAAATTTCTTTCCTATCCGTTCGAACCCGACCCCAGTTAGAAAATTCAAAAAGAAATGCAAAAAAGTTCTAAAAATTTAAAAACATCATCCAGGCTTCATTTCAAGACGAAACAGGTCAAGAGAGGCCGAAAAATAGAGAAGAAAAAGTTTTTCCATCCTATCTATTCGAACCCGACCCGAGTTAGAAAATTCAAAAATAAAAGCAAAAAAATTCTAAAAATTAAAAAACAACATCCAGGCTTCATTTGAATATGAAACTGGTCAGGCAGGCCAAAAAATAGAGAAGAAAAAAAATTTCATTCCTATCCGTTCGGACCAAACCCGAGTTTGAAAATTCGAAAATAAATGCCAAAAAATTCTAAAAATTAAAAAACATCATCCAGGCTTCATTTCAAGACGAAACGGGTCAGGACAGGCCGAAAAATAGAGAACATAAAAAAATTCCTTCCTATCAGTTCGAACCCGACCCGAGTTAGAAAATTCAAAAATAAATGCAAAAAAAATTCTAAAAATTAAAAAACATCATCCAGGTTTCATTTCAAGACGAAACGGGTGAAGACTGGCCGAAAAATAGAGAATAAAAAATATTTCTTTCCTATCCGTTCGAACCCGACCCCAGTTAGAAAATTCAACAGGAAATGCAAAAAAATTCTAAAAATTAAAAAACATCATCCAGGCTTCATTTCAAGACGAAATGGATCAGGACAGGCCGAAAAATAGAGAACAAAAAAAAATTCCTTCCTATCCATACGAACCCGACCCGAGTTAGAAAATTCAAAAATAAATGCAACAAAAATTCTAAAAGTTAAAAAACATCATCCAGGTTTAATTTCAAGACGAAACGGATGAAGACTGGCCGAAAAATAGAGAATAAAAAAAAATTTCTTTCCTATCCGTTCGAACCAGACCCCAGTTAGAAAATTCAAAAACAAATGCAAAAAAATTCGAAAAATTAAAAAACATCATCCAGGCTTCATTTCAAAACGAAATGGGCCAGGACAGGCCGAAGAATAGAGAATAAAAATAATTTCCTTTCTATCCGTTCGAACCCGACCCGAGTTAGAGAATTCAAAAATAAATGCAAAAAAATTTTAAAAATTAAAAATCATCATCCAGGCTTCATTTCATGATGAAACGGGTCAGGACAGGCCGAAAAATAGAGAAGAAATAAATTTTCCTTCCTATCAGTTCGAACCCGACCCGAGTTAGAAAATACAGAAATAAAAGCAAAAAAATTCTAAAAATTAAAAAACATCATCCAGGCTTCATTTGAATATGAAACGGGTCAAGACAGGCCAAAAAATAGAGAACAAAAAAAATTTCATTCCTGTCCGTTCGGACCAGACCCGAGTTAGAAAATTCGAAAATAAATGCCAAAAAATTCTAAAAATTAAATAACATCATCCAGGCTTCATTTCAAGACGAAACGGATCAAGACATGCCAAAAAATAGAGAACAAAAAAAAATTCCGTCCTATCCGTATGAACCCGACCCGAGTTAGAAAATTCAAAAATAAATGCAACAAAAATTCTAAAAATTAAAAAACATCATCCAGGTTTCATTTCAAGACGAAACGGGTGAAGACTGGCCGAGAAATAGAGAATAAAAAAAATTTATTTCCTATCCGTTCGAACCCGACCCCAGTTAGAAAATTCAAAAACTAAATGCAAAAAAAATTCAAAAAATTAAAAAACATCATCCAGGCTTCATTTCAAAACGAAATGGGCCAGGACAGGCCGAAAAATAGAGAATAAAAATAATTTCCTTCCTATCCGTTCGAACCCGACCCGAGATAGAAAATTCGAAAATAAATGCAAAAAAATTTTAAAAATTAAAAAACATCATCCTGGCTTCATTTCAAGACGAAACGGGTCTGGACAGGCCGATAAATAGAGAACAAAAAAAAATTCCTTCCTATACGTTCGAACCCGACCCGTGTTAGAAAATTCAAAACTAAATGCAAAAAAAATTCTAAAAATTAAAAAACATCATCCAGGTTTCATTTCAAGACGAAACGGGTGAAGACAAGCCGAAAAATAGAGAATAAAAAAAATTTCTTTCCTATCCGTTCGAACCCGACCCCAGTTAGAAAATTCAAAAAGAAATGCAAAAAAGTTCTAAAAATTAAAAAACATCATCCAGGCTTTATTTCAAGACGAAACGGGTCAGGACAGGCCGAAAAATAGAGAACAAAAAAAATTTTTTTCCTATCCGTTCGATCCCGACCCGAGATAGAAAATTCGAAAATAAATGCAAAAAAATTTTAAAAATTAAAAAACATCATCCAGGCTTCATTTCAAGACGAAACGGGTCTGGACTGGCCGATAAATAGAGAAAAAAAAAATTTCCTTCCTATCCGTTCGAAACCGACCCGAGTTAGAAAATTCAAAACTAAATGCAAAAAAAATTCTAAAAATTAAAAAATATCATCCAGGTTTCATTTAAAGACGAAACGGGTGAAGACAAGCCGAAAAATAGAGAATATAAAAAATTTCTTTCCTATCCGTTCGAACCCGACCCCAGTTAGAAAATTCAAAAAGAAATGCAAAAAAGTTCTAAAAATTAAAAAACATCATCCAGGCTTCATTTCAAGACGAAACAGGTCAGGAGAGGCCGAAAAATAGAGAAGAAAAAGTTTTTCCTTCCTATCCGTTCGAACCCGACCCGAGTTAGAAAATTCAAAAATAAAAGCCAAAAAATTCTAAAAATTAAAAAACATCATCCAGGCTTCATTTGAATATGAAACTGGTCAGGACAGGCCAAAAAATAGAGAACAAAAAAAATTTCAATCCTATCCGTTCGGACCAGACCCGAGTTAGAAAATTCGAAAATAAATGCCAAAAAATACTAAAAATTAAAAAACATCATCCAGGCTTCATTTCAAGACGAAACGGGTCAGGACAGGCCGAAAAATAGAGAACATAAAAAAATTCCTTCCTATCCGTTCGAACCCGATCCGAGTTAGAAAATTCAAAAATAAATGCAAAAAAAATTCTAAAAATTAAAAAACATCATCCAGGTTTCATTTCAAGACGAAAGGGGTGAAGACTGGCCGAAAAATAGAGAATATAAAAAATTTCTTTCCTATCCGTTCGGACCCGACCCCAGTTAGAAAATTCAACAGGAAATGCAAAAAAATTCTAAAAATTAAAAAACATCATCCAGGCTTCATTTCAAGACGAAATGGATCAGGACAGGCCGAAAAATAGAGAACAAAAAAAAATTCCTTCCTATCCGTACGAACCCGACCCGAGTTAGAAAATTCAAAAATAAACGCAACAAAAATTCTAAAAATTAAAAAACATCATCCAGGTTTAATTTCAAGACGAAACAGATGAAGACTGGCCGAAAAATAGAGAACAAAAAAAATTTCTTTCCTATCCGTTCGAACCAGACCCCAGTTAGAAAATTCAAAAAGAAATGCAAAAAAATTCTAAAAATTAAAAAACATCATCCAGGCTTCATTTCAAAACGAAATGGGCCAGGACAGGCCGAAGAATAGAGAATAAAAATAATTTCCTTTCTATCCGTTCGAACCCGACCCGAGTTAGAGAATTCAAAAATAAATGCAAAAAAATTTTAAAAATTAAAAATCATCATCCGGGCTTCATTTCATGATGAAACGGGTCAGGACAGGCCGAAAAATAGAGAAGAAATAAATTTTCCTTCCTATCAGTTCGAACCCGACCCGAGTTAGAAAATACAGAAATAAAAGCAAAAAAATTCTAAAAATTAAAAAACATCATCCAGGCTTCATTTGAATATGAAACGGGTCAAGACAGGCCAAAAAATAGAGAACAAAAAAAATTTCATTCCTGTCCGTTCGGACCAGACCCGAGTTAGAAAATTCGAAAATAAATGCCAAAAAATTCTAAAAATTAAATAACATCATCCAGGCTTCATTTCAAGACGAAACGGATCAAGACATGCCAAAAAATAGAGAACAAAAAAAAATTCCTTCCTATCCGTATGAACCCGACCCGAGTTAGAAAATTCAAAAATAAATGCAACAAAAATTCTAAAAATTAAAAAACATCATCCAGGTTTCATTTCAAGACGAAACGGGTGAAGACTGGCCGAGAAATAGAGAATAAAAAAAATTTCTTTCCTATCCGTTCGAACCCGACCCCAGTTAGAAAATTCAAAAACTAAATGCAAAAAAAATTCAAAAAATTAAAAAACATCATCCAGGCTTCATTTCAAAACGAAATGGGCCAGGACAGGCCGAAAAATAGAGAATAAAAATAATTTCCTTCCTATCCGTTCGAACCCGACCCGAGATAGAAAATTCGAAAATAAATGCAAAAAAATTTTAAAAATTAAAAAACATCATCCTGGCTTCATTTCAAGACGAAACGGGTCTGGACAGGCCGATAAATAGAGAACAAAAAAAAATTCCTTCCTATACGTTCGAACCCGACCCGTGTTAGAAAATTCAAAACTAAATGCAAAAAAAATTCTAAAAATTAAAAAACATCATCCAGGTTTCATTTCAAGACGAAACGGGTGAAGACAAGCCGAAAAATAGAGAATAAAAAAAATTTCTTTCCTATCCGTTCGAACCCGACCCCAGTTAGAAAATTCAAAAAGAAATGCAAAAAAGTTCTAAAAATTAAAAAACATCATCCAGGCTTTATTTCAAGACGAAACGGGTCAGGACAGGCCGAAAAATAGAGAACAAAAAAATTTTTTTTCCTATCCGTTCGATCCCGACCCGAGATAGAAAATTCGAAAATAAATGCAAAAAAATTTTAAAAATTAAAAAACATCATCCAGGCTTCATTTCAAGACGAAACGGGTCTGGACTGGCCGATAAATAGAGAAAAAAAAATTTCCTTCCTATCCGTTCGAAACCGACCCGAGTTAGAAAATTCAAAACTAAATGCAAAAAAAATTCTAAAAATTAAAAAATATCATCCAGGTTTCATTTAAAGACGAAACGGGTGAAGACAAGCCGAAAAATAGAGAATATAAAAAATTTCTTTCCTATCCGTTCGAACCCGACCCCAGTTAGAAAATTCAAAAAGAAATGCAAAAAAGTTCTAAAAATTAAAAAACATCATCCAGGCTTCATTTCAAGACGAAACAGGTCAGGAGAGGCCGAAAAATAGAGAAGAAAAAGTTTTTCCTTCCTATCCGTTCGAACCCGACCCGAGTTAGAAAATTCAAAAATAAAAGCCAAAAAATTCTAAAAATTAAAAAACATCATCCAGGCTTCATTTGAATATGAAACTGGTCAGGACAGGCCAAAAAATAGAGAACAAAAAAAATTTCAATCCTATCCGTTCGGACCAGACCCGAGTTAGAAAATTCGAAAATAAATGCCAAAAAATACTAAAAATTAAAAAACATCATCCAGGCTTCATTTCAAGACGAAACGGGTCAGGACAGGCCGAAAAATAGAGAACATAAAAAAATTCCTTCCTATCCGTTCGAACCCGATCCGAGTTAGAAAATTCAAAAATAAATGCAAAAAAAATTCTAAAAATTAAAAAACATCATCCAGGTTTCATTTCAAGACGAAAGGGGTGAAGACTGGCCGAAAAATAGAGAATATAAAAAATTTCTTTCCTATCCGTTCGGACCCGACCCCAGTTAGAAAATTCAACAGGAAATGCAAAAAAATTCTAAAAATTAAAAAACATCATCCAGGCTTCATTTCAAGACGAAATGGATCAGGACAGGCCGAAAAATAGAGAACAAAAAAAAATTCCTTCCTATCCGTACGAACCCGACCCGAGTTAGAAAATTCAAAAATAAACGCAACAAAAATTCTAAAAATTAAAAAACATCATCCAGGTTTAATTTCAAGACGAAACAGATGAAGACTGGCCGAAAAATAGAGAACAAAAAAAATTTCTTTCCTATCCGTTCGAACCAGACCCCAGTTAGAAAATTCAAAAAGAAATGCAAAAAAATTCTAAAAATTAAAAAACATCATCCAGGCTTCATTTCAAAACGAAATGGGCCAGGACAGGCCGAAGAATAGAGAATAAAAATAATTTCCTTTCTATCCGTTCGAACCCGACCCGAGTTAGAGAATTCAAAAATAAATGCAAAAAAATTTTAAAAATTAAAAATCATCATGCAGGCTCCATTTCATGATGAAACGGGTCAGGACAGGCCGAAAAATAGAGAAGAAATAAATTTTCCTTCCTATCAGTTCGAATCCGACCCGAGTTAGAAAATACAGAAATAAAAGCAAAAAAATTCTAAAAATTAAAAAACATCATCCAGGCTTCATTTGAATATGAAACGGGTCAAGACAGACCAAAAAATAGAGAACAAAAAAAATTTCATTCATGTCCGTTCGGACCAGACCCGAGTTAGAAAATTCGAAAATAAATGCCAAAAAATTCTAAAAATTAAATAACATCATCCAGGCTTCATTTCAAGACGAAACGGATCAAGACAGGCCAAAAAATAGAGAACAAAAAAAAATTCCTTCCTATCATTACGAACCCGACCCGAGTTAGAAAATTCAAAAATAAATGCAACAAAAATTCTAAAAATTAAAAAACATCATCCAGGTTTCATTTCAAGACGAAATGGGTGAAGTCTGGCCGAGAAATAGAGAATAAAAAAAATTTCTTTCCTATCCGTTCGAACCCGACCCCAGTTAGAAAATTCAAAAACTAAATGCAAAAAAAATTCAAAAAATTAAAAAACATCATCCAGGCTTCATTTCAAAACGAAATGGGCCAGGACAGGCCGAAAAATAGAGAATAAAAATAATTTCTTTCCTATCCGTTCGAACCCGACCCGAGATAGAAAATTCGAAAATAAATGCAAAAAAATTTTAAAAATTAAAAAACATCATCCAGGCTTCATTTCAAGACGAAACGGGTCTGGACAGGTCGATAAATAGAGAACAAAAAAAATTTCCTTCCTATCCGTTCGAAACCGACCCGAGTTAGAAAATTCAAAACTAAATGCAAAAAAAATTCTAAAAATTAAAAAACTTCATCCAGGTTTCATTTCAAGACGAAACGGGTGAAGACAAGCCGAAAAATAGAGAATAAAAAAAATTTCTTTCCTATCCGTTCGAACCCGACCCCAGTTAGAAAATTCAAAAAGAAATGCAAAAAAGTTCTAAAAATTAAAAAACATCATCCAGGCTTCATTTCAAGACGAAACAGGTAAGGAGAGGCCGAAAAATAGAGAAGAAAAAATTTTTCCTTCCTATCTGTTCGAACCCGACCCGAGTTAGAAAATTCAAAAATAAAAGCAAAAAAATTCTAAAAATTAAAAAACATCATCCAGGCTTCATTTGAATATGAAAAATTGGTCAGGACAGTCCAAAAAATAGAGAACAAAAAAAATTTCATTCCTATCCGTTCGGACCAGACCCGAGTTAGAAAATTCGAAAATAAATGCCAAAAAATTCTAAAAATTAAAAAACATCATCCAGGCTTCATTTCAAGACGAAACGGGTCAGGACAGGCCGAAAAATATAGAACATAAAAAAATTCCTTCCTATCCGTTCGAACCCGACCCGAGTTAGAAAATTCAAAAATAAAAGCAAAAAAATTCTAAAAATTAAAAAACATCTGTTAGGAACAGAGGGCTTGAATAGCTGAGCTTATGCCTCCAAGAACAGAGAAAAGATAAGAACAGGGAATTAGAGAAGAGATAAGAACAGAGAATAAGGGAGAGAGAGAGAAAACATAGAATTGAAGAATTGGAAAGTTGTATAGATTTCTCCTCCATGCTTCCTGATTTCCAGGATTCAAATACTCACTCAGGCCTCACTCTCTAACTGCCTAACGGCCAAGCCAGCTGTTAACCAGCTGCCCATATGCCAACAACTAACCCTTATTTAACTAACTCTTATTCTGGTAACATTATTAGTAGCAGCCCCCATCATCAGCTGCTCCTGCACCCATCATCAGCTGCTCCTGCATGCCTCATCAGCTGCTTGTACACGCACCACACCAGCACCCCATATGCAGCATCACACGCCCCCCATATGCAGCATCACACGCCCCCCTCATGCAGCAGCAACACATAGCTAACATCACCACACACCATACCTACTCAGTAACATACTAACATATACTAACATATAGTAACATACTTATCATATACGTTGCCCACAATACCCTCCCCTTCAAAGCACCTTGCCCACAAGGTGAGGAAACTTCTGTTGAAGCAGGAAAAGATTCTCCCAAGTAGCATCATCCTTGCTTTCATCTTGCCACTGTACCAGCACCTGGGTGATAGTTCTACTCCTCAACTGATGTGACCTGGTAGCTAGAATAGCCACTGGTTCAGGGTTAGGAATCTGATCCACATTCACAGCAGGTAAAGCAGACCTTGGAACCACCTGAGCACCCAACTTAGCCTTGAGGTTATACACATGAAACACAGGATGAATTTGAGAACCTGCAGGCAAATCCAGCTTGTAAGACACCTCACCCACCTTCTGCACAACTTGGTAGGGTCCATAAAAACGAGGAGCTAGCTTGCCAAACTTCTTGGACTGAACTGAGGACTGCTTGTAAGGTTGCAGTCTAAGATACACCCAATCCCCCACAGTAAAAGATCTATCCACCCGTTTCTTGTCAGCAAACCATTTCATCCTTTCTTGTGCAGCAGTCAAATTGTGCTTGAGTAATGAGAAGAGTTGTTGTCTATCCTGCAGAATTGAATCAACAGCTGCCACCCTTGTAGTGCCTGGAACATAATCCACAAGCTTGGGAGGAGGATATCCATAGAGAGCTTCAAATGGAGTAAGCTTAAGAGAAGAATGGAAATTAGTGTTGAACCAAAACTCTGCCAAGGGAAGCCAGTTCACCCAGGCTTGAGGTCTGTCAGCAGCAAAGGCCCTCAAGTAATGTTCCAGACTTTTGTTCACAACTTCAGTCTGGCCATCAGTTTGTGGGTGATAAGAAGAGGACATAGCCAAGCTTATCCCTTGCAGTTTCATCAATTCAGACCAGAATTTAGAGGTGAATATTGGGTCTCTATCACTCACAATGGTAGAAGGCAGCCCATGTAACTTAAAAACAGACTGCATGAAGAGCTGAGCCACCTTAGCAGCAGTGTAGGGATGAGCCAAGGGAATGAAGTGAACATATTTAGTAAATCTATCCACAACAACAAACACCACTGATTTCTGTTGAGATTTAGGCAGGCCCTCCACAAAGTCCATGCTAATGTCAAGCCAAGGCCTATTTGGAATGACCAAGGGCTGCAACAAGCCAGCAGGGAAGCAAGTCTCAGTCTTCAACCTTTGACATACATCACATTCCTTGACCATAGTCTTCATCCGGGCTTCATTTCAAGACGAAACAGGTCAGGAGAGGCCGAAAAATAGAGAAGAAAAAAATTTTCCTACCTATCCGTTCGAACCTGACCAAGTTAGAAAATTCAAAAATAAAAGCAAAAAAATTCTAAAAATTAAAAAACATCATCTAGGCTTCATTTGAATATGAAACGGGTCAGGACAGGCCAAAAAATAGAGAACAAAAAAATTTCATTCCTATCCGTTCGGACCAGACCCGAGTTAAAAAATTCGAAAATAAATGCCAAAAAATTTTAAAAATTAAAAAACATCATCCAAGCTTCATTTCAATACGAAACGAGTCAGGACAGGCTGAAAAATAGAGAACATAAAAAAATTCCTTCCTATCCGTTCAAACTCGACCCGAGTTAGAAAATTCAAAAATAAATGCAAAAAAAATTCTAAAAATTAAAAAACATCATCCAGGTTTCTTTTCAAGACGAAACGGGTGAAGACTGGCCGAAAAATAGAGAATAAAAAAAATTTTTTTCCTATCCGTTCAAACCCGACCCCAGTTAGAAAATTCAACAAGAAATGCAAAAAAATTCTAAAAATTAAAAAACATCATCCAGGCTTCATTTCAAACCGAAATGGGCCAGGACAGGCCGAAGAATAGAGAATAAAAATAATTTCCTTCCTATCCGTTCGAACCCGACCCGAGTTAGAGAATTCAAAAATAAATGCAATAAAATTTTAAAAATTTAAAATCATCATCCAGGCTTCATTTGAATATGAAACGGGTCAAGACAGGCCAAAAAATAGAGAACAAATAAAATTTCATTCCTATCCGTTCGGACAAGACCCGAGTTAGAAAATTCGAAAATAAATGCCAAAAAATTCTAAAAATTAAAAAACATCATCCAGGCTTCATTTCAAGACGAAATGGATCAGGACAGGCCGAAAAATAGAGAACAAAAAAAAATTCCTTCCTATCCGTACGAACCCGACCCGAGTTAGAAAATTCAAAAATAGATGCAACAAAAATTCTAAAAATTAAAAAACATCATCCAGGTTTCATTTCAAGACGAAACGGGTGAAGACTGGCCGAAAAATAGAGAAGAAAAAAAATTTCTTTCCTATCCGTTCGAACCAGACCCCAGTTAGAAAATTCAAAAAGAAATGCAAAAAAATTCTAAAAATTAAAAAACATCATCCAGGCTTCATTTCAAAACGAAATGGGCCAGGACCGGCCGAAGAATAGAGAATAAAAATAATTTCCTTTCTATCCGTTCGAACCCGACCCGAGTTAGAGAATTCAAAAATAAATGTAAAAAAATTCTAAAAATTAAAAAACATCAGCCAGGCTTCATTTGAATATGAAACGGGTCAAGACAGGGCAAAAAATAGAGAACAAAAAAAAGTCCATTCCTATCCGTTCGAACCAGACCCGAGTTAGAAAATTCGAAAATAAATGCCAAAAAATTCTAAAAATCAAATAACATCATCCAGGCTTCATTTCAAGACGAAATGGATCAAGACAGGTCGAAAAATAGAGAACAAAAAAAAACACCTTCCTATCCGTACGAACCCGACCCGAGTTAGAAAATTCAAAAATAAATGCAACAAAAATTCTAAAAATTAAAAAACATCATCCAGGCTTCATTTCAAAACGAAATGGGCCAGGACAGGCCGAAGAATAGAGAATAAAAATAATTTCCTTTCTATCCGTTCGAACCCGACCCGAGTTAGAGAATTCAAAAATAAATGCAAAAAAATTTTAAAAATTAAAAATCATCATCCAGGCTTCATTTCATGATGAAACGGGTCAGGACAGGCCGAAAAATAGAGAATAAATAAATTTTCCTTCCTATCAGTTCGAATCCGACCCGAGTTAGAAAATACAGAAATAAAAGCAAAAAAATTCTAAAAATTAAAAAACATCATCCAGGCTTCATTTGAATATGAAACGGGTCAAGACAGACCAAAAAATAGAGAACAAAAAAAATTTCATTCCTGTCCGTTCGGACCAGACCCGAGTTAGAAAATTCGAAAATAAATGCCAAAAAATTCTAAAAATTAAATAACATCATCCAGGCTTCATTTCAAGACGAAACGGATCAAGACAGGCCAAAAAATAGAGAACAAAAAAAAATTCCTTCTTATCATTACGAACCCAACCCGAGTTAGAAAATTCAAAAATAAATGCAACAAAAATTCTAAAAATTAAAAAACATCATCCAGGTTTCATTTCAAGACAAAACGGATGAAGACTGGCCGAAAAATAGAGAAGAAAAAAAATTTCTTTCCTATCCGTTCGAACCAGACCCCAGTTAGAAAATTCAAAAAGAAATGCAAAAAAATTCTAAAAATTAAAAAAACATCATCCAGGCTTCATTTCAAAACGAAATGGGCCAGGACCGGCCGAAGAATAGAGAATAAAAATAATTTCCTTTCTATCCGTTCGAACCCGACCCGAGTTAGAGAATTCAAAAATAAATGTAAAAAAATTCTAAAAATTAAAAAACATCAGCCAGGCTTCATTTGAATATGAAACGGGTCAAGACAGGGCAAAAAATAGAGAACAAAAAAAATTCCATTCCTATCCGTTCGAACTAGACCCGAGTTAGAAAATTCGAAAATAAATGCCAAAAAATTCTAAAAATTAAATAACATCATCCAGGCTTCATTTCAAGACGAAATGGATCAAGACAGGCCGAAAAATAGAGAACAAAAAAAAATACCTTCCTATCCGTACGAACTCGACCCGAGTTAGAAAATTCAAAAATAAATGCAACAAAAATTCTAAAAATTAAAAAACATCATCCAGGTTTAATTTCAAGACGAAACGGGTGAAGACTGGCCGAGAAATAGAGAATAAAAAAAATTTCTTTCCTATCCGTTCGAACCCGACCCCAGTTAGAAAATTAAAAAACTAAATGCAAAAAAAATTCAAAAAATTAAAAAACATCATCCAGGCTTCATTTCAAAACGAAATGGGCCAGGACAGGCCGAAAAATAGAGAATAAAAATGATTTCCTTCCTATCCATTCGAACCCGACCCGAGATAGAAAATTCGAAAATCAATACAAAAAAATTTTAAACATTAAAAAACATTATCCAGGCTTCATTTCAAGCCGAAACGGGTCTGGACAGGCCGATAAATAGAGAACAAAAAAAATTTCCTTCCTATCCGTTCGAAACCGACCCGAGTTAGAAAATTCAAAACTAAAGGCAAAAAAAATTCTAAAAATTAAAAAACATCATCCAGGTTTCATTTCAAGACGAAGCGGGTGAAGACAAGCCGAAAAATAGAGAATAAAAAAAATTTCTTTCCTATCCGTTCGAACCCGATCCCAGTTAGAAAATTCAACAAGAAATGCAAAAAAATTCTAACAATTAAAAAACATCATCCAGGCTTCATTTCAAACCGAAATGGGCCAGGGCAGGCCGAAGAATAGAGAATAAAAATAATTTCCTTCCTATCCGTTCGAACCCGACCCGAGTTAGAGAATTCAAAAATAAATGCAATAAAATTTTAAAAATTTAAAATCATCATCCAGGCTTCATTTCATGATGAAACGGGTCAGGACAGGCCGAAAAATAGAGAGGAAAAAAATTTTCCTTCCTATCAGTTCGAACCCGACCCGAGTTAGAAAATACAGAAATAAAAGCAAAAAAATTCTAAAAATTAAAAAACATCATCCAGGCTTCATTTGAATATGAAACGGGTCAAGACAGGCCAAAAAATAGAGAACAAAAAAAATTCCATTCCTATCCGTTCGGACCAGACCCGAGTTAGAAAATTCGAAAATAAATGCCAAAAAATTCTAAAAATTAAAAAACATCATCCAGGCTTCATTTCAAGACGAAATGGATCAGGACAGGCCGAAAAATAAAGAACAAAAAAAAATTCCTTCCTATCCGTACGAACCCGACCCGAGTTAGAAAATTCAAAAATAAATGCAACAAAAATTCTAAAAATTAAAAAATATCATCCAGGTTTCATTTCAAGACGAAACGGGTGAAGACTGGCCGAAAAATAGAGAAGAAAAAAAATTTCTTTCCTATCCGTTCGAACCAGACCCCAGTTAGAAAATTCAAAACGAAATGCAAAAAAATTCTAAAAATTAAAAAACATAATCCAGGCTTCATTTCAAAACGAAATGGGCCAGGACCGGCCGAAGAATAGAGAATAAAAATAATTTCCTTTCTATCCGTTTGAACCCGACCCGAGTTAGAGAATTCAAAAATAAATGTAAAAAAATTCTAAAAATTAAAAAACATCATCCGGGCATCATTTCAAGACGAAACAGGTCAGGAGAGGCCGAAAAATAGAGAAGAAAAAAATTTTCCCGCCTATCCGTTCGAACCTGACCAAGTTAGAAAATTCAAAAATAAAAGCAAAAAAATTCTAAAAATTAAAAAACATCATCTAGGCTTCATTTGAATATGAAACGGGTCAGGACAGGCCAAAAAATAGAGAACAAAAAAATTTCATTCCTATCCGTTCGGACCAGACCCGAGTTAAAAAATTCGAAAATAAATGCCAAAAAATTTTAAAAATTAAAAAACATCATCCAGGCTTCATTTCAAGACGAAACGAGTCAGGACAGGCCGAAAAATAGAGAACATAAAAAAATTCCTTCCTATCCGTTCAAACTCGACCCGAGTTAGAAAATTCAAAAATAAATGCAAAAAAAATTCTAAAAATTAAAAAACATCATCCAGGTTTCTTTTCAAGACGAAACGGGTGAAGACTGGCCGAAAAATAGAGAATAAAAAAAATTTGTTTCCTATCCGTTCGAACCCGACCCCAGTTAGAAAATTCAACAAGAAATGCAAAAAAATTCTAAAAATTAAAAAACATCATCCAGGCTTCATTTCAAACCGAAATGGGACAGGACAGGCTGAAGAATAGAGAATAAAAATAATTTCCTTCCTATCCGTTCGAACCCGACCCGAGTTAGAGAATTCAAAAATAAATGCAATAAAATTTTAAAAATTTAAAATCATCATCCAGGCTTCATTTCATGATGAAACGGGTCAGGACAGGCCGAAAATTAGAGAGGAAAAAAATTTTCCTTGCTATCAGTTCGAACCCGACCCGAGTTAGAAAATACAGAAAAAAAAGCAAAAAAATTCTAAAAATTAAAAAACATCATCCAGGCTTCATTTGAATATGAAACGGGTCAAGACAGGCCAAAAAATAGAGAACAAAAAAAATTCCATTCCTATCCGTTCGGACCAGACCCGAGTTAGAAAATTCGAAAATAAATGCCAAAAAATTCTAAAAATTAAAAAACATCATCCAGGCTTCATTTCAAGACGAAATGGATCAGGACAGGCCGAAAAATAGAGAACAAAAAAAAATTCCTTCCTATCCGTACGAACCCGACCCGAGTTAGAAAATTCAAAAATAAATGCAACAAAAATTCTAAAAATTAAAAAACATCATCCAGGTTTCATTTCAAGACGAAACGGGTGAAGACTGGCCGAAAAATAGAGAAGAAAAAAAATTTCTTTCCTATCCGTTCGAACCAGACCCCAGTTAGAAAATTCAGAAAGAAATGCAAAAAAATTCTAAAAATTAAAAAACATCATCCAGGCTTCATTTCAAAAAGAAATGGGCCAGGACCGGCCGAAGAATAGAGAATAAAAATAATTTCCTTTCTATCCGTTCGAACCCGACCCGAGTTAGAGAATTCAAAAATAAATGTAAAAAAATTCTAAAAATTAAAAAACATCAGCCAGGCTTCATTTGAATATGAAACGGGTCAAGACAGGGCAAAAAATAGAGAACAAAAAAAATTCCATTCCTATCCGTTCGAACCAGACCCGAGTTAGAAAATTCAAAAACTAAATGCAAAAAAAATTCAGAAAATTAAAAAACATCATCCAGGCTTCATTTCAAAACGAAATGGGCCAGGACAGGCCGAAAAATAGAGAATAAAAATGATTTCCTTCCTATCCGTTCGAACCCAACCCGAGATAAAAAATTCGAAAATCAATACAAAAAAATTTTAAAAATTAAAAAACATTATCCAGGCTTCATTTCAAGCCGAAACGGGTCTGGACAGGCCGATAAATAGAGAACAAAAAAAATTTCCTTCCTATCCGTTCGAAACCGACCTGAGTTAGAAAATTCAAAACTAAAGGCAAAAAAAATTCTAAAAATTAAAAAACATCATCCAGGTTTCATTTCAAGACGAAGCGGGTGAAGACAAGCCGAAAAATAGAGAATAAAAAAAATTTCTTTCCTATCCGTTCGAACCCGACCCCAGTTAGAAAATTCAACAAGAAATGCAAAAAAATTCTAAAAATCAAAAAACATCATCCAGGCTTCATTTCAAACCGAAATGGGCCAGGGCAGGCCGAAGAATAGAGAATAAAAATAATTTCCTTCCTATCCGTTCGAACCCGACCCGAGTTAGAGAATTCAAAAATAAATGCAATAAAATTTTAAAAATTTAAAATCATCATCCAGGCTTCATTTCATGATGAAACGGGTCAGGACAGGCCGAAAAATAGAGAGGAAAAAATTTTTCCTTCCTATCAGTTCGAACCCGACCCGAGTTAGAAAATACAGAAATAAAAGCAAAAAAATTCTAAAAATTAAAAAACATCATCCAGGCTTCATTTGAATATGAAACGGGTCAAGACAGGCCAAAAAATATAGAACAAAAAAAAATTCCATTCCTATCCGTTCGGACCAGACCCGAGTTAGAAAATTCGAAAATAAATGCCAAAAAATTCTAAAAATTAAAAAACATCATCCAGGCTTCATTTCAAGACGAAATGGATCAGGACAGGCCGAAAAATAGAGAACAAAAAAAAATTCCTTCCTATCCGTTCAAACTCGACCCAAGTTAGAAAATTCAAAAATAAATGCAAAAAAAATTCTAAAAATTAAAAAACATCATCCAGGTTTCTTTTCAAGACGAAACGGGTGAAAACTGGCCGAAAAATAGAGAATAAAAAAAATTTGTTTCCTATCCGTTCGAACCCGACCCCAGTTAGAAAATTCAACAAGAAATGCAAAAAAATTCTAAAAATTAAAAAACATCATCCAGGCTTCATTTCAAACCGAAATGGGCCAGGACAGGCCGAAGAATAGAGAATAAAAATAATTTCCTTCCTATCCGTTCGAACCCGACCCGAGTTAGAGAATTCAAAAATAAATGCAATAAAATTTTAAAAATTTAAAATCATCATCCAGGCTTCATTTCATGATGAAACGGGTCAGGACAGGCCGAAAAATAGAGAGGAAAAAAATTTTCCTTCCTATCAGTTCGAACCCGACCCGAGTTAGAAAATACAGAAATAAAAGCAAAAAAATTCTAAAAATTAAAAAAATCATCCAGGCTTCATTTGAATATGAAACGGGTCAAGATAGGCCAAAAAATAGAGAACAAAAAAAATTTCATTCCTATCCGTTCGGACCAGACCCGAGTTAGAAAATTCGAAAATAAATACCAAAAAATTCTAAAAATTAAAAAACATCATCCAGGCTTCATTTTAAGACGAAATGGATCAGGACAGGCCGAAAAATAGAGAACAAAAAAAAATTCCTTCCTATCCGTACGAACCCGACCCGAGTTAGAAAATTCAAAAATAAATGCAACAAAAATTCTAAAAATTAAAAAACATCATCCAGGTTTCATTTCAAGACGAAACGGGTGAAGACTAGCCGAAAAATAGAGAAGAAAAAAAATTTCTTTCCTATCCGTTCGAACCAAACCCCAGTTAGAAAATTCAAAAAGAAATGCAAAAAAATTCTAAAAATTAAAAAACATCATCCAGGCTTCATTCCAAAACGAAATGGGCCAGGACCGGCCGAAGAATAGAGAATAAAAATAATTTCCTTTCTATCCGTTCGAACCCGACCCGAGTTAGAGAATTCAAAAATAAATGTAAAAAAATTCTAAAAATTAAAAAACATCATCCGGGCTTCATTTCAAGACGAAACAGGTCAGGAGAGGCCGAAAAATGGAGAAGAAAAAAATTTTCCTACTTATCCGTTCGAACCTGACCAAGTTAGAAAATTCAAAAATAAAAGCAAAAAAATTCTAAAAATTAAAAAACATCATCTAGGCTTCATTTGAATATGAAACGGGTCAGGACAGGCCAAAAAATAGAGAACAAAAAAATTTCATTCCTATCCGTTCGGACCAGACCCGAGTTAAAAAATTCGAAAATAAATGCCAAAAAATTTTAAAAATTAAAAAACATCATCCAGGCTTCATTTCAAGACGAAACGAGTCAGGACAGGCCGAAAAATAGAGAACATAAAAAAATTCCTTCCTATCCGTTCAAACTCGACCCGAGTTAGAAAATTCAAAAATAAATGCAAAAAAAATTCTAAAAATTAAAAAACATCATCCAGGTTTCTTTTCAAGACGAAACGGGTGAAGACTGGCCGAAAAATAGAGAATAAAAAAAATTTGTTTCCTATCCGTTCGAACCCGACCCCAGTTAGAAAATTCAACAAGAAATGCAAAAAAATTCTAAAAATTAAAAAACATCATCCAGGCTTCATTTTAAACCGAAATGGGCCAGGACAGGCCGAAGAATAGAGAATAAAAACAATTTCCTTCCTATCCGTTCGAACCCGACCCGAGTTAGAGAATTCAAAAATAAATGCAATAAAATTTTAAAAATTTAAAATCATCATCCAGGCTTCATTTCATGATGAAACGGGTCAGGACAGGCCGAAAAATAGAGAGGAAAAAAATTTTCCTTCCTATCGGTTCGAACCCGACCTGAGTTAGAAAATACAGAAATAAAAGCAAAAAAATTCTAAAAATTAAAAAACATTATCTAGGCTTCATTTGAATATGAAACGGGTCAGGACAGGCCAAAAAATAGAGAACAAAAAAATTTCATTCCTATCCGTTCGGACCAGACCCGAGTTAAAAAATTCGAAAATAAATGCCAAAAAATTTTAAATATTAAAAAACATCATCCAGGCTTCATTTCAAGACGAAACGAGTCAGGACAGGCCGAAAAATAGAGAACATAAAAAAATTCCTTCCTATCCGTTCAAACTCGACCCGAGTTAGAAAATTCAAAAATAAATGCAAAAAAAATTCTAAAAATTAAAAAACATCATCCAGGTTTCTTTTCAAGACGAAACGGGTGAAGACTGGTCGAAAAATAGAGAATAAAAAAAATTTGTTTCCTATCCGTTCGAACCCGACCCCAGTTAGAAAATTCAACAAGAAATGCAAAAAAATTCTAAAAATTAAAAAACATCATCCAGGCTTCATTTCAAACCGAAATGGGACAGGACAGGCCGAAGAATAGAGAATAAAAATAATTTCCTTCCTATCCGTTCGAACCCGACCCGAGTTAGAGAATTCAAAAATAAATGCAATAAAATTTTAAAAATTTAAAATCATCATCCAGGCTTCATTTCATGATGAAACGGGTCAGGACAGGCCGAAAAATAGAGAGGAAAAAAATTTTCCTTGCTATCAGTTCGAACCCGACCCGAGTTAGAAAATACAGAAAAAAAAGCAAAAAAATTCTAAAAATTAAAAAACATCATCCAGGCTTCATTTGAATATGAAACGGGTCAAGACAGGCCAAAAAATAGAGAACAAAAAAAATTCCATTCCTATCCGTTCGGACCAGACCCGAGTTAGAAAATTCGAAAATAAATGCCAAAAAATTCTAAAAATTAAAAAACATCATCCAGGCTTCATTTCAAGACGAAATGGATCAGGACAGGCCGAAAAATAGAGAACAAAAAAAAATTCCTTCCTATCCGTTCGAACCCGACCCGAGTTAGAAAATTCAAAAATAAATGCAACAAAAATTCTAAAAATTAAAAAACATCATCCAGGTTTCATTTCAAGACGAAACGGGTGAAGACTGGCCGAAAAATAGAGAAGAAAAAAAATTTCTTTCCTATCCGTTCGAACCAGACCCCAGTTAGAAAATTCAGAAAGAAATGTAAAAAAATTCTAAAAATTAAAAAACATCATCCAGGCTTCATTTCAAAACGAAATGGGCCAGGACCGGCCGAAGAATAGAGAATAAAAATAATTTCCTTTCTATCCGTTCGAACCCGACCCGAGTTAGAGAATTCAAAAATAAATGTAAAAAAATTCTAAAAATTAAAAAACATCAGCCAGGCTTCATTTGAATATGAAACGGGTCAAGACAGGGCAAAAAATAGAGAACAAAAAAAATTCCATTCCTATCCGTTCGAACCAGACCCGAGTTAGAAAATTCAAAAACTAAATGCAAAAAAAATTCAGAAAATTAAAAAACATCATCCAGGCTTCATTTCAAAACGAAATGGGCCAGGACAGGCCGAAAAATAGAGAATAAAAATGATTTCCTTCCTATCCGTTCGAACCCGACCCGAGATAAAAAATTCGAAAATCAATACAAAAAAATTTTAAAAATTAAAAAACATTATCCAGGCTTCATTTCAAGCCGAAACGGGTCTGGACAGGCCGATAAATAGAGAACAAAAAAAATTTCCTTCCTATCCGTTCGAAACCGACCTGAGTTAGAAAATTCAAAACTAAAGGCAAAAAAAATTCTAAAAATTAAAAAACATCATCCAGGTTTCATTTCAAGACGAAGCGGGTGAAGACAAGCCGAAAAATAGATAATAAAAAAATTTTCCTTCCTATCAGTTCGAACCCGACCCGAGTTAGAAAATACAGAAATAAAAGCAAAAAAATTCTAAAAATTAAAAAACATCATCCAGGCTTCATTTGAATATGAAACGGGTCAAGACAGGCCAAAAAATAGAGAACAAAAAAAAATTCCATTCCTATCCGTTCGGACCAGACCCGAGTTAGAAAATTCGAAAATAAATGCCAAAAAATTCTAAAAATTAAAAAACATCATCCAGGCTTCATTTCAAGACGAAATGGATCAGGACAGGCCGAAAAATAGAGAACAAAAAAAAATTCCTTCCTATCCGTTCAAACTCGACCCAAGTTAGAAAATTCAAAAATAAATGCAAAAAAAATTCTAAAAATTAAAAAACATCATCCAGGTTTCTTTTCAAGACGAAACGGGTGAAAACTGGCCGAAAAATAGAGAATAAAAAAAATTTGTTTCCTATCCGTTCGAACCCGACCCCAGTTAGAAAATTCAACAAGAAATGCAAAAAAATTCTAAAAATTAAAAAACATCATCCAAGCTTCATTTCAAACCGAAATGGGCCAGGACAGGCCGAAGAATAGAGAATAAAAATAATTTCCTTCCTATCCGTTCGAACCCGACCCGAGTTAGAGAATTCAAAAATAAATGCAATAAAATTTTAAAAATTTAAAATCATCATCCAGGCTTCATTTCATGATGAAACGGGCCAGGACAGGCCGAAAAATAGAGAGGAAAAAAATTTTCCTTCCTATCAGTTCGAACCCGACCCGAGTTAGAAAATACAGAAATAAAAGCAAAAAAATTCTAAAAATTAAAAAACATCATCCAGGCTTCATTTGAATATGAAACGGGTCAAGATAGGCCAAAAAATAGAGAACAAAAAAAATTCCATTCCTATCCGTTCGGACCAGACCCGAGTTAGAAAATTCGAAAATAAATACCAAAAAATTCTAAAAATTAAAAAACATCATCCAGGCTTCATTTCAAGACGAAATGGATCAGGACAGGCCGAAAAATAGAGAACAAAAAAAAATTCCTTCCTATCCGTACGAACCCGACCCGAGTTAGAAAATTCAAAAATAAATGCAACAAAAATTCTAAAAATTAAAAAACATCATCCAGGTTTCATTTCAAGACGAAACGGGTGAAGACTGGCCGAAAAATAGAGAAGAAAAAAAATTTCTTTCCTATCCGTTCGAACCAAACCCCAGTTAGAAAATTCAAAAAGAAATGCAAAAAAATTCTAAAAATTAAAAAACATCATCCAGGCTTCATTCCAAAACGAAATGGGCCAGGACCGGCCGAAGAATAGAGAATAAAAATAATTTCCTTTCTATCCGTTCGAACCCGACCCGAGTTAGAGAATTCAAAAATAAATGTAAAAAAATTCTAAAAATTAAAAAACATCATCCGGGCTTCATTTCAAGACGAAACAGGTCAGGAGAGGCCGAAAAATAGAGAAGAAAAAAATTTTCCTACTTATCCGTTCGAACCTGACCAAGTTAGAAAATTCAAAAATAAAAGCAAAAAAATTCTAAAAATTAAAAAACATCATCTAGGCTTCATTTGAATATGAAACGGGTCAGGACAGGCCAAAAAATAGAGAACAAAAAAATTTCATTCCTATCCGTTCGGACCAGACCCGAGTTAAAAAATTCGAAAATAAATGCCAAAAAATTTTAAAAATTAAAAAACATCATCCAGGCTTCATTTCAAGACGAAACGAGTCAGGACAGGCCGAAAAATAGAGAACATAAAAAAATTCCTTCCTATCCGTTCAAACTCGACCCGAGTTAGAAAATTCAAAAATAAATGCAAAAAAAATTCTAAAAATTAAAAAACATCATCCAGGTTTCTTTTCAAGACGAAACGGGTGAAGACTGGTCGAAAAATAGAGAATAAAAAAAATTTGTTTCCTATCCGTTCGAACCCGACCCCAGTTAGAAAATTCAACAAGAAATGCAAAAAAATTCTAAAAATTAAAAAACATCATCCAGGCTTCATTTCAAACCGAAATGGGACAGGACAGGCCGAAGAATAGAGAATAAAAATAATTTCCTTCCTATCCGTTCGAACCCGACCCGAGTTAGAGAATTCAAAAATAAATGCAATAAAATTTTAAAAATTTAAAATTATCATCCAGGCTTCATTTCATGATGAAACGGGTCAGGACAGGCCGAAAAATAGAGAGGAAAAAAATTTTCCTTGCTATCAGTTCGAACCCGACCCGAGTTAGAAAATACAGAAAAAAAAGCAAAAAAATTCTAAAAATTAAAAAACATCATCCAGGCTTCATTTGAATATGAAACGGGTCAAGACAGGCCAAAAAATAGAGAACAAAAAAAATTCCATTCCTATCCGTTCGGACCAGACCCGAGTTAGAAAATTCGAAAATAAATGCCAAAAAATTCTAAAAATTAAAAAACATCATCCAGGCTTCATTTCAAGACGAAATGGATCAGGACAGGCCGAAAAATAGAGAACAAAAAAAAATTCCTTCCTATCCGTACGAACCCGACCCGAGTTAGAAAATTCAAAAATAAATGCAACAAAAATTCTAAAAATTAAAAAACATCATCCAGGTTTCATTTCAAGACGAAACGGGTAAAGACTGGCCGAAAAATAGAGAAGAAAAAAAATTTCTTTCCTATCCGTTCGAACCAGACCCCAGTTAGAAAATTCAGAAAGAAATGTAAAAAAATTCTAAAAATTAAAAAACATCATCCAGGCTTCATTTCAAAACGAAATGGGCCAGGACCGGCCGAAGAATAAAGAATAAAAATAATTTCCTTTCTATCCGTTCGAACCCGACCCGAGTTAGAGAATTCAAAAATAAATGTAAAAAAATTCTAAAAATTAAAAAACATCAGCCAGGCTTCATTTGAATATGAAACGGGTCAAGACAGGGCAAAAAATAGAGAACAAAAAAAATTCCATTCCTATCCGTTCGAACCAGACCCGAGTTAGAAAATTCAAAAACTAAATGCAAAAAAAATTCAGAAAATTAAAAAACATCATCCAGGCTTCATTTCAAAACGAAATGGGCCAGGACAGGCCGAAAAATAGAGAATAAAAATGATTTCCTTCCTATCCGTTCGAACCCGACCCGAGATAAAAAATTCGAAAATCAATACAAAAAAATTTTAAAAATTAAAAAACATTATCCAGGCTTCATTTCAAGCCGAAACGGGTCTGGACAGGCCGATAAATAGAGAACAAAAAAAATTTCCTTCCTATCCGTTCGAAACCGACCTGAGTTAGAAAATTCAAAACTAAAGGCAAAAAAAATTCTAAAAATTAAAAAACATCATCCAGGTTTCATTTCAAGACGAAGCGGGTGAAGACAAGCCGAAAAATAGATAATAAAAAAAATTTCCTTCCTATCCGTTCGAACCCGACCCCAGTTAGAAAATTCAACAAGAAATGCAAAAAAATTCTAAAAATTAAAAAACATCATCCAGGCTTCATTTCAAACCGAAATGGGCCAGGGCAGGCCGAAGAATAGAGAATAAAAATAATTTCCTTCCTATCCGTTCGAACCCGACCCGGGTTAGAGAATTCAAAAATAAATGCAATAAAATTTTAAAAATTTAAAATCATCATCCAGGCTTCATTTCATGATGAAACGGGTCAGGACAGGCCGAAAAATAGAGAGGAAAAAAATTTTCCTTCCTATCGGTTCGAACCCGACCCGAGTTAGAAAATACAGAAATAAAAGCAAAAAAATTCTAAAAATTAAAAAACATCATCCAGGCTTCATTTGAATATGAAACGGGTCAAGACAGGCCAAAAAATAGAGAACAAAAAAAATTCCATTCCTATCCGTTCGGACCAGACCCGAGTTAGAAAATTCGAAAATAAATGCCAAAAAATTCTAAAAATAAAATAACATCATCCAGGCTTCATTTCAAGACGAAATGGATCAGGACAGGCCGAAAAATAGAGAACAAAAAAAAATTCCTTCCTATCCGTACGAACCCGACCCGAGTTAGAAAATTCAAAAATAAATGCATCAAAAATTCTAAAAATTAAAAAACATCATCCAGGTTTCATTTCAAGACGAAACGGGTGAAGACTGGCCGAAAAATAGAGAAGAAAAAAAATTTCTTTCCTATCCGTTCGAACCAGACCCCAGTTAGAAAATTCAGAAAGAAATGTAAAAAAATTCTAAAAATTAAAAAACATCATCCAGGCTTCATTTCAAAACGAAATGGGCCAGGACCGGCCGAAGAATAGAGAATAAAAATAATTTCCTTTCTATCCGTTCGAACCCGACCCGAGTTAGAGAATTCAAAAATAAATGCAATAAAATTTTAAAAATTTAAAATCATCATCCAGGCTTCATTTCATGATGAAACGGGTCAGGACAGGCCGAAAAATAGAGAGGAAAAAAATTTTCCTTCCTATCAGTTCGAACCCGACCCGAGTTAGAAAATTCAAAACTAAAGGCAAAAAAAATTCTAAAAATTAAAAAACATCATCCAGGTTTCATTTCAAGACGAAGCGGGTGAAGACAAGCCGAAAAATAGAGAATAAAAAAAATTTCTTTCCTATCCGTTCGAACCCGATCCCAGTTAGAAAATTCAACAAGAAATGCAAAAAAATTCTAACAATTAAAAAACATCATCCAGGCTTCATTTCAAACCGAAATGGGCCAGGGCAGGCCGAAGAATAGAGAATAAAAATAATTTCCTTCCTATCCGTTCGAACCCGACCCGAGTTAGAGAATTCAAAAATAAATGCAATAAAATTTTAAAAATTTAAAATCATCATCCAGGCTTCATTTCATGATGAAACGGGTCAGGACAGGCCGAAAAATAGAGAGGAAAAAAATTTTCCTTCCTATCAGTTCGAACCCGACCCGAGTTAGAAAATACAGAAATAAAAGCAAAAAAATTCTAAAAATTAAAAAACATCATCCAGGCTTCATTTGAATATGAAACGGGTCAAGACAGGCCAAAAAATAGAGAACAAAAAAAATTCCATTCCTATCCGTTCGGACCAGACCCGAGTTAGAAAATTCGAAAATAAATGCCAAAAAATTCTAAAAATTAAAAAACATCATCCAGGCTTCATTTCAAGACGAAATGGATCAGGACAGGCCGAAAAATAAAGAACAAAAAAAAATTCCTTCCTATCCGTACGAACCCGACCCGAGTTAGAAAATTCAAAAATAAATGCAACAAAAATTCTAAAAATTAAAAAATATCATCCAGGTTTCATTTCAAGACGAAACGGGTGAAGACTGGCCGAAAAATAGAGAAGAAAAAAAATTTCTTTCCTATCCGTTCGAACCAGACCCCAGTTAGAAAATTCAAAACGAAATGCAAAAAAATTCTAAAAATTAAAAAACATAATCCAGGCTTCATTTCAAAACGAAATGGGCCAGGACCGGCCGAAGAATAGAGAATAAAAATAATTTCCTTTCTATCCGTTTGAACCCGACCCGAGTTAGAGAATTCAAAAATAAATGTAAAAAAATTCTAAAAATTAAAAAACATCATCCGGGCATCATTTCAAGACGAAACAGGTCAGGAGAGGCCGAAAAATAGAGAAGAAAAAAATTTTCCTGCCTATCCGTTCGAACCTGACCAAGTTAGAAAATTCAAAAATAAAAGCAAAAAAATTCTAAAAATTAAAAAACATCATCTAGGCTTCATTTGAATATGAAACGGGTCAGGACAGGCCAAAAAATAGAGAACAAAAAAATTTCATTCCTATCCGTTCGGACCAGACCCGAGTTAAAAAATTCGAAAATAAATGCCAAAAAATTTTAAAAATTAAAAAACATCATCCAGGCTTCATTTCAAGACGAAACGAGTCAGGACAGGCCGAAAAATAGAGAACATAAAAAAATTCCTTCCTATCCGTTCAAACTCGACCCGAGTTAGAAAATTCAAAAATAAATGCAAAAAAAATTCTAAAAATTAAAAAACATCATCCAGGTTTCTTTTCAAGACGAAACGGGTGAAGACTGGCCGAAAAATAGAGAATAAAAAAAATTTGTTTCCTATCCGTTCGAACCCGACCCCAGTTAGAAAATTCAACAAGAAATGCAAAAAAATTCTAAAAATTAAAAAACATCATCCAGGCTTCATTTCAAACCGAAATGGGACAGGACAGGCTGAAGAATAGAGAATAAAAATAATTTCCTTCCTATCCGTTCGAACCCGACCCGAGTTAGAGAATTCAAAAATAAATGCAATAAAATTTTAAAAATTTAAAATCATCATCCAGGCTTCATTTCATGATGAAACGGGTCAGGACAGGCCGAAAATTAGAGAGGAAAAAAATTTTCCTTGCTATCAGTTCGAACCCGACCCGAGTTAGAAAATACAGAAAAAAAAGCAAAAAAATTCTAAAAATTAAAAAACATCATCCAGGCTTCATTTGAATATGAAACGGGTCAAGACAGGCCAAAAAATAGAGAACAAAAAAAATTCCATTCCTATCCGTTCGGACCAGACCCGAGTTAGAAAGTTCGAAAATAAATGCCAAAAAATTCTAAAAATTAAAAAACATCATCCAGGCTTCATTTCAAGACGAAATGGATCAGGACAGGCCGAAAAATAGAGAACAAAAAAAAATTCCTTCCTATCCGTACGAACCCGACCCGAGTTAGAAAATTCAAAAATAAATGCAACAAAAATTCTAAAAATTAAAAAACATCATCCAGGTTTCATTTCAAGACGAAACGGGTGAAGACTGGCCGAAAAATAGAGAAGAAAAAAAATTTCTTTCCTATCCGTTCGAACCAGACCCCAGTTAGAAAATTCAGAAAGAAATGCAAAAAAATTCTAAAAATTAAAAAACATCATCCAGGCTTCATTTCAAAAAGAAATGGGCCAGGACCGGCCGAAGAATAGAGAATAAAAATAATTTCCTTTCTATCCGTTCGAACCCGACCCGAGTTAGAGAATTCAAAAATAAATGTAAAAAAATTCTAAAAATTAAAAAACATCAGCCAGGCTTCATTTGAATATGAAACGGGTCAAGACAGGGCAAAAAATAGAGAACAAAAAAAATTCCATTCCTATCCGTTCGAACCAGACCCGAGTTAGAAAATTCAAAAACTAAATGCAAAAAAAATTCAGAAAATTAAAAAACATCATCCAGGCTTCATTTCAAAACGAAATGGGCCAGGACAGGCCGAAAAATAGAGAATAAAAATGATTTCCTTCCTATCCGTTCGAACCCAACCCGAGATAAAAAATTCGAAAATCAATACAAAAAAATTTTAAAAATTAAAAAACATTATCCAGGCTTCATTTCAAGCCGAAACGGGTCTGGACAGGCCGATAAATAGAGAACAAAAAAAATTTCCTTCCTATCCGTTCGAAACCGACCTGAGTTAGAAAATTCAAAACTAAAGGCAAAAAAAATTCTAAAAATTAAAAAACATCATCCAGGTTTCATTTCAAGACGAAGCGGGTGAAGACAAGCCGAAAAATAGAGAATAAAAAAAATTTCTTTCCTATCCGTTCGAACCCGACCCCAGTTAGAAAATTCAACAAGAAATGCAAAAAAATTCTAAAAATCAAAAAACATCATCCAGGCTTCATTTCAAACCGAAATGGGCCAGGGCAGGCCGAAGAATAGAGAATAAAAATAATTTCCTTCCTATCCGTTCGAACCCGACCCGAGTTAGAGAATTCAAAAATAAATGCAATAAAATTTTAAAAATTTAAAATCATCATCCAGGCTTCATTTCATGATGAAACGGGTCAGGACAGGCCGAAAAATAGAGAGGAAAAAATTTTTCCTTCCTATCAGTTCGAACCCGACCCGAGTTAGAAAATACAGAAATAAAAGCAAAAAAATTCTAAAAATTAAAAAACATCATCCAGGCTTCATTTGAATATGAAACGGGTCAAGACAGGCCAAAAAATATAGAACAAAAAAAAATTCCATTCCTATCCGTTCGGACCAGACCCGAGTTAGAAAATTCGAAAATAAATGGCAAAAAATTCTAAAAATTAAAAAACATCATCCAGGCTTCATTTCAAGACGAAATGGATCAGGACAGGCCGAAAAATAGAGAACAAAAAAAAATTCCTTCCTATCCGTTCAAACTCGACCCAAGTTAGAAAATTCAAAAATAAATGCAAAAAAAATTCTAAAAATTAAAAAACATCATCCAGGTTTCTTTTCAAGACGAAACGGGTGAAAACTGGCCGAAAAATAGAGAATAAAAAAAATTTGTTTCCTATCCGTTCGAACCCGACCCCAGTTAGAAAATTCAACAAGAAATGCAAAAAAATTCTAAAAATTAAAAAACATCATCCAGGCTTCATTTCAAACCGAAATGGGCCAGGACAGGCCGAAGAATAGAGAATAAAAATAATTTCCTTCCTATCCGTTCGAACCCGACCCGAGTTAGAGAATTCAAAAATAAATGCAATAAAATTTTAAAAATTTAAAATCATCATCCAGGCTTCATTTCATGATGAAACGGGTCAGGACAGGCCGAAAAATAGAGAGGAAAAAAATTTTCCTTCCTATCAGTTCGAACCCGACCCGAGTTAGAAAATACAGAAATAAAAGCAAAAAAATTCTAAAAATTAAAAAAATCATCCAGGCTTCATTTGAATATGAAACGGGTCAAGATAGGCCAAAAAATAGAGAACAAAAAAAATTTCATTCCTATCCGTTCGGACCAGACCCGAGTTAGAAAATTCGAAAATAAATACCAAAAAATTCTAAAAATTAAAAAACATCATCCAGGCTTCATTTTAAGACGAAATGGATCAGGACAGGCCGAAAAATAGAGAACAAAAAAAAATTCCTTCCTATCCGTACGAACCCGACCCGAGTTAGAAAATTCAAAAATAAATGCAACAAAAATTCTAAAAATTAAAAAACATCATCCAGGTTTCATTTCAAGACGAAACGGGTGAAGACTAGCCGAAAAATAGAGAAGAAAAAAAATTTCTTTCCTATCCGTTCGAACCAAACCCCAGTTAGAAAATTCAAAAAGAAATGCAAAAAAATTCTAAAAATTAAAAAACATCATCCAGGCTTCATTCCAAAACGAAATGGGCCAGGACCGGCCGAAGAATAGAGAATAAAAATAATTTCCTTTCTATCCGTTCGAACCCGACCCGAGTTAGAGAATTCAAAAATAAATGTAAAAAAATTCTAAAAATTAAAAAACATCATCCGGGCTTCATTTCAAGACGAAACAGGTCAGGAGAGGCCGAAAAATGGAGAAGAAAAAAATTTTCCTACTTATCCGTTCGAACCTGACCAAGTTAGAAAATTCAAAAATAAAAGCAAAAAAATTCTAAAAATTAAAAAACATCATCTAGGCTTCATTTGAATATGAAACGGGTCAGGACAGGCCAAAAAATAGAGAACAAAAAAATTTCATTCCTATCCGTTCGGACCAGACCCGAGTTAAAAAATTCGAAAATAAATGCCAAAAAATTTTAAAAATTAAAAAACATCATCCAGGCTTCATTTCAAGACGAAACGAGTCAGGACAGGCCGAAAAATAGAGAACATAAAAAAATTCCTTCCTATCCGTTCAAACTCGACCCGAGTTAGAAAATTCAAAAATAAATGCAAAAAAAATTCTAAAAATTAAAAAACATCATCCAGGTTTCTTTTCAAGACGAAACGGGTGAAGACTGGCCGAAAAATAGAGAATAAAAAAAATTTGTTTCCTATCCGTTCGAACCCGACCCCAGTTAGAAAATTCAACAAGAAATGCAAAAAAATTCTAAAAATTAAAAAACATCATCCAGGCTTCATTTTAAACCGAAATGGGCCAGGACAGGCCGAAGAATAGAGAATAAAAACAATTTCCTTCCTATCCGTTCGAACCCGACCCGAGTTAGAGAATTCAAAAATAAATGCAATAAAATTTTAAAAATTTAAAATCATCATCCAGGCTTCATTTCATGATGAAACGGGTCAGGACAGGCCGAAAAATAGAGAGGAAAAAAATTTTCCTTCCTATCGGTTCGAACCCGACCTGAGTTAGAAAATACAGAAATAAAAGCAAAAAAATTCTAAAAATTAAAAAACATTATCTAGGCTTCATTTGAATATGAAACGGGTCAGGACAGGCCAAAAAATAGAGAACAAAAAAATTTCATTCCTATCCGTTCGGACCAGACCCGAGTTAAAAAATTCGAAAATAAATGCCAAAAAATTTTAAATATTAAAAAACATCATCCAGGCTTCATTTCAAGACGAAACGAGTCAGGACAGGCCGAAAAATAGAGAACATAAAAAAATTCCTTCCTATCCGTTCAAACTCGACCCGAGTTAGAAAATTCAAAAATAAATGCAAAAAAAATTCTAAAAATTAAAAAACATCATCCAGGTTTCTTTTCAAGACGAAACGGGTGAAGACTGGTCGAAAAATAGAGAATAAAAAAAATTTGTTTCCTATCCGTTCGAACCCGACCCCAGTTAGAAAATTCAACAAGAAATGCAAAAAAATTCTAAAAATTAAAAAACATCATCCAGGCTTCATTTCAAACCGAAATGGGACAGGACAGGCCGAAGAATAGAGAATAAAAATAATTTCCTTCCTATCCGTTCGAACCCGACCCGAGTTAGAGAATTCAAAAATAAATGCAATAAAATTTTAAAAATTTAAAATCATCATCCAGGCTTCATTTCATGATGAAACGGGTCAGGACAGGCCGAAAAATAGAGAGGAAAAAAATTTTCCTTGCTATCAGTTCGAACCCGACCCGAGTTAGAAAATACAGAAAAAAAAGCAAAAAAATTCTAAAAATTAAAAAACATCATCCAGGCTTCATTTGAATATGAAACGGGTCAAGACAGGCCAAAAAATAGAGAACAAAAAAAATTCCATTCCTATCCGTTCGGACCAGACCCGAGTTAGAAAATTCGAAAATAAATGCCAAAAAATTCTAAAAATTAAAAAACATCATCCAGGCTTCATTTCAAGACGAAACGGATCAGGACAGGCCGAAAAATAGAGAACAAAAAAAAATTCCTTCCTATCCGTACGAACCCGACCCGAGTTAGAAAATTCAAAAATAAATGCAACAAAAATTCTAAAAATTAAAAAACATCATCCAGGTTTCATTTCAAGACGAAACGGGTGAAGACTGGCCGAAAAATAGAGAAGAAAAAAAATTTCTTTCCTATCCGTTCGAACCAGACCCCAGTTAGAAAATTCAGAAAGAAATGTAAAAAAATTCTAAAAATTAAAAAACATCATCCAGGCTTCATTTCAAAACGAAATGGGCCAGGACCGGCCGAAGAATAGAGAATAAAAATAATTTCCTTTCTATCCGTTCGAACCCGACCCGAGTTAGAGAATTCAAAAATAAATGTAAAAAAATTCTAAAAATTAAAAAACATCAGCCAGGCTTCATTTGAATATGAAACGGGTCAAGACAGGGCAAAAAATAGAGAACAAAAAAAATTCCATTCCTATCCGTTCGAACCAGACCCGAGTTAGAAAATTCAAAAACTAAATGCAAAAAAAATTCAGAAAATTAAAAAACATCATCCAGGCTTCATTTCAAAACGAAATGGGCCAGGACAGGCCGAAAAATAGAGAATAAAAATGATTTCCTTCCTATCCGTTCGAACCCGACCCGAGATAAAAAATTCGAAAATCAATACAAAAAAATTTTAAAAATTAAAAAACATTATCCAGGCTTCATTTCAAGCCGAAACGGGTCTGGACAGGCCGATAAATAGAGAACAAAAAAAATTTCCTTCCTATCCGTTCGAAACCGACCTGAGTTAGAAAATTCAAAACTAAAGGCAAAAAAAATTCTAAAAATTAAAAAACATCATCCAGGTTTCATTTCAAGACGAAGCGGGTGAAGACAAGCCGAAAAATAGATAATAAAAAAATTTTCCTTCCTATCAGTTCGAACCCGACCCGAGTTAGAAAATACAGAAATAAAAGCAAAAAAATTCTAAAAATTAAAAAACATCATCCAGGCTTCATTTGAATATGAAACGGGTCAAGACAGGCCAAAAAATAGAGAACAAAAAAAAATTCCATTCCTATCCGTTCGGACCAGACCCGAGTTAGAAAATTCGAAAATAAATGCCAAAAAATTCTAAAAATTAAAAAACATCATCCAGGCTTCATTTCAAGACGAAATGGATCAGGACAGGCCGAAAAATAGAGAACAAAAAAAAATTCCTTCCTATCCGTTCAAACTCGACCCAAGTTAGAAAATTCAAAAATAAATGCAAAAAAAATTCTAAAAATTAAAAAACATCATCCAGGTTTCTTTTCAAGACGAAACGGGTGAAAACTGGCCGAAAAATAGAGAATAAAAAAAATTTGTTTCCTATCCGTTCGAACCCGACCCCAGTTAGAAAATTCAACAAGAAATGCAAAAAAATTCTAAAAATTAAAAAACATCATCCAGGCTTCATTTCAAACCGAAATGGGCCAGGACAGGCCGAAGAATAGAGAATAAAAATAATTTCCTTCCTATCCGTTCGAACCCGACCCGAGTTAGAGAATTCAAAAATAAATGCAATAAAATTTTAAAAATTTAAAATCATCATCCAGGCTTCATTTCCTGATGAAACGGGCCAGGACAGGCCGAAAAATAGAGAGGAAAAAAATTTTCCTTCCTATCAGTTCGAACCCGACCCGAGTTAGAAAATACAGAAATAAAAGCAAAAAAATTCTAAAAATTAAAAAACATCATCCAGGCTTCATTTGAATATGAAACGGGTCAAGATAGGCCAAAAAATAGAGAACAAAAAAAATTCCATTCCTATCCGTTCGGACCAGACCCGAGTTAGAAAATTCGAAAATAAATACCAAAAAATTCTAAAAATTAAAAAACATCATCCAGGCTTCATTTCAAGACGAAATGGATCAGGACAGGCCGAAAAATAGAGAACAAAAAAAAATTCCTTCCTATCCGTACGAACCCGACCCGAGTTAGAAAATTCAAAAATAAATGCAACAAAAATTCTAAAAATTAAAAAACATCATCCAGGTTTCATTTCAAGACGAAACGGGTGAAGACTGGCCGAAAAATAGAGAAGAAAAAAAATTTCTTTCCTATCCGTTCGAACCAAACCCCAGTTAGAAAATTCAAAAAGAAATGCAAAAAAATTCTAAAAATTAAAAAACATCATCCAGGCTTCATTCCAAAACGAAATGGGCCAGGACCGGCCGAAGAATAGAGAATAAAAATAATTTCCTTTCTATCCGTTCGAACCCGACCCGAGTTAGAGAATTCAAAAATAAATGTAAAAAAATTCTAAAAATTAAAAAACATCATCCGGGCTTCATTTCAAGACGAAACAGGTCAGGAGAGGCCGAAAAATAGAGAAGAAAAAAATTTTCCTACTTATCCGTTCGAACCTGACCAAGTTAGAAAATTCAAAAATAAAAGCAAAAAAATTCTAAAAATTAAAAAACATCATCTAGGCTTCATTTGAATATGAAACGGGTCAGGACAGGCCAAAAAATAGAGAACAAAAAAATTTCATTCCTATCCGTTCGGACCAGACCCGAGTTAAAAAATTCGAAAATAAATGCCAAAAAATTTTAAAAATTAAAAAACATCATCCAGGCTTCATTTCAAGACGAAACGAGTCAGGACAGGCCGAAAAATAGAGAACATAAAAAAATTCCTTCCTATCCGTTCAAACTCGACCCGAGTTAGAAAATTCAAAAATAAATGCAAAAAAAATTCTAAAAATTAAAAAACATCATCCAGGTTTCTTTTCAAGACGAAACGGGTGAAGACTGGCCGAAAAATAGAGAATAAAAAAAATTTGTTTCCTATCCGTTCGAACCCGACCCCAGTTAGAAAATTCAACAAGAAATGCAAAAAAATTCTAAAAATTAAAAAACATCATCCAGGCTTCATTTCAAACCGAAATGGGCCAGGACAGGCCGAAGAATAGAGAATAAAAATAATTTCCTTCCTATCCGTTCGAACCCGACCCGAGTTAGAGAATTCAAAAATAAATGCAATAAAATTTTAAAAATTTAAAATCATCATCCAGGCTTCATTTCATGATGAAACGGGTCAGGACAGGCCGAAAAATAGAGAGGAAAAAAATTTTCCTTCCTATCGGTTCGAACCCGACCTGAGGTAGAAAATACAGAAATAAAAGCAAAAAAATTCTAAAAATTAAAAAACATTATCTAGGCTTCATTTGAATATGAAACGGGTCAGGACAGGCCAAAAAATAGAGAACAAAAAAATTTCATTCCTATCCGTTCGGACCAGACCCGAGTTAAAAAATTCGAAAATAAATGCCAAAAAATTTTAAATATTAAAAAACATCATCCAGGCTTCATTTCAAGACGAAACGAGTCAGGACAGGCCGAAAAATAGAGAACATAAAAAAATTCCTTCCTATCCGTTCAAACTCGACCCGAGTTAGAAAATTCAAAAATAAATGCAAAAAAAAATTCTAAAAATTAAAAAACATCATCCAGGTTTCTTTTCAAGACGAAACGGGTGAAGACTGGTCGAAAAATAGAGAATAAAAAAAATTTGTTTCCTATCCGTTCGAAGCCGACCCCAGTTAGAAAATTCAACAAGAAATGCAAAAAAATTCTAAAAATTAAAAAACATCATCCAGGCTTCATTTCAAACCGAAATGGGACAGGACAGGCCGAAGAATAGAGAATAAAAATAATTTCCTTCCTATCCGTTCGAACCCGACCCGAGTTAGAGAATTCAAAAATAAATGCAATAAAATTTTAAAAATTTAAAATTATCATCCAGGCTTCATTTCATGATGAAACGGGTCAGGACAGGCCGAAAAATAGAGAGGAAAAAAATTTTCCTTGCTATCAGTTCGAACCCGACCCGAGTTAGAAAATACAGAAAAAAAAGCAAAAAAATTCTAAAAATTAAAAAACATCATCCAGGCTTCATTTGAATATGAAACGGGTCAAGACAGGCCAAAAAATAGAGAACAAAAAAAATTCCATTCCTATCCGTTCGGACCAGACCCGAGTTAGAAAATTCGAAAATAAATGCCAAAAAATTCTAAAAATTAAAAAACATCATCCAGGCTTCATTTCAAGACGAAATGGATCAGGACAGGCCGAAAAATAGAGAACAAAAAAAAATTCCTTCCTATCCGTACGAACCCGACCCGAGTTAGAAAATTCAAAAATAAATGCAACAAAAATTCTAAAAATTAAAAAACATCATCCAGGTTTCATTTCAAGACGAAACGGGTGAAGACTGGCCGAAAAATAGAGAAGAAAAAAAATTTCTTTCCTATCCGTTCGAACCAGACCCCAGTTAGAAAATTCAGAAAGAAATGTAAAAAAATTCTAAAAATTAAAAAACATCATCCAGGCTTCATTTCAAAACGAAATGGGCCAGGACCGGCCGAAGAATAAAGAATAAAAATAATTTCCTTTCTATCCGTTCGAACCCGACCCGAGTTAGAGAATTCAAAAATAAATGTAAAAAAATTCTAAAAATTAAAAAACATCAGCCAGGCTTCATTTGAATATGAAACGGGTCAAGACAGGGCAAAAAATAGAGAACAAAAAAAATTCCATTCCTATCCGTTCGAACCAGACCCGAGTTAGAAAATTCAAAAACTAAATGCAAAAAAAATTCAGAAAATTAAAAAACATCATCCAGGCTTCATTTCAAAACGAAATGGGCCAGGACAGGCCGAAAAATAGAGAATAAAAATGATTTCCTTCCTATCCGTTCGAACCCGACCCGAGATAAAAAATTCGAAAATCAATACAAAAAAATTTTAAAAATTAAAAAACATTATCCAGGCTTCATTTCAAGCCGAAACGGGTCTGGACAGGCCGATAAATAGAGAACAAAAAAAATTTCCTTCCTATCCGTTCGAAACCGACCTGAGTTAGAAAATTCAAAACTAAAGGCAAAAAAAATTCTAAAAATTAAAAAACATCATCCAGGTTTCATTTCAAGACGAAGCGGGTGAAGACAAGCCGAAAAATAGATAATAAAAAAAATTTCCTTCCTATCCGTTCGAACCCGACCCCAGTTAGAAAATTCAACAAGAAATGCAAAAAAATTCTAAAAATTAAAAAACATCATCCAGGCTTCATTTCAAACCGAAATGGGCCAGGGCAGGCCGAAGAATAGAGAATAAAAATAATTTCCTTCCTATCCGTTCGAACCCGACCCGGGTTAGAGAATTCAAAAATAAATGCAATAAAATTTTAAAAATTTAAAATCATCATCCAGGCTTCATTTCATGATGAAACGGGTCAGGACAGGCCGAAAAATAGAGAGGAAAAAAATTTTCCTTCCTATCGGTTCGAACCCGACCCGAGTTAGAAAATACAGAAATAAAAGCAAAAAAATTCTAAAAATTAAAAAACATCATCCAGGCTTCATTTGAATATGAAACGGGTCAAGACAGGCCAAAAAATAGAGAACAAAAAAAATTCCATTCCTATCCGTTCGGACCAGACCCGAGTTAGAAAATTCGAAAATAAATGCCAAAAAATTCTAAAAATTAAAAAACATCATCCAGGCTTCATTTCAAGACGAAATGGATCAGGACAGGCCGAAAAATAGAGAACAAAAAAAAATTCCTTCCTATCCGTACGAACCCGACCCGAGTTAGAAAATTCAAAAATAAATGCAACAAAAATTCTAAAAATTAAAAAACATCATCCAGGTTTCATTTCAAGACGAAACGGGTGAAGACTGGCCGAAAAATAGAGAAGAAAAAAAATTTCTTTCCTATCCGTTCGAACCAGACCCCAGTTAGAAAATTCAGAAAGAAATGTAAAAAAATTCTAAAAATTAAAAAACATCATCCAGGCTTCATTTCAAAACGAAATGGGCCAGGACCGGCCGAAGAATAGAGAATAAAAATAATTTCCTTTCTATCCGTTCGAACCCGACCCGAGTTAGAGAATTCAAAAATAAATGTAAAAAAATTCTAAAAATTAAAAAACATCAGCCAGGCTTCATTTGAATATGAAACGGGTCAAGACAGGGCAAAAAATAGAGAACAAAAAAAATTCCATTCCTATCCGTTCGAACCAGACCCGAGTTAGAAAATTCAAAAACTAAATGCAAAAAAAATTCAGAAAATTAAAAAACATCATCCAGGCTTCATTTCAAAACGAAATGGGCCAGGACAGGCCGAAAAATAGAGAATAAAAATGATTTCCTTCCTATCCGTTCGAACCCGACCCGAGATAAAAAATTCGAAAATCAATACAAAAAAATTTTAAAAATTAAAAAACATTATCCAGGCTTCATTTCAAGCCGAAACGGGTCTGGACAGGCCGATAAATAGAGAACAAAAAAAATTTCCTTCCTATCCGTTCGAAACCGACCTGAGTTAGAAAATTCAAAACTAAAGGCAAAAAAAATTCTAAAAATTAAAAAACATCATCCAGGTTTCATTTCAAGACGAAGCGGGTGAAGACAAGCCGAAAAATAGATAATAAAAAAAATTTCCTTCCTATCCGTTCGAACCCGACCCCAGTTAGAAAATTCAACAAGAAATGCAAAAAAATTCTAAAAATTAAAAAACATCATCCAGGCTTCATTTCAAACCGAAATGGGCCAGGGCAGGCCGAAGAATAGAGAATAAAAATAATTTCCTTCCTATCCGTTCGAACCCGACCCGAGTTAGAGAATTCAAAAATAAATGCAATAAAATTTTAAAAATTTAAAATCATCATCCAGGCTTCATTTCATGATGAAACGGGTCAGGACAGGCCGAAAAATAGAGAGGAAAAAAATTTTCCTTCCTATCGGTTCGAACCCGACCCGAGTTAGAAAATACAGAAATAAAAGCAAAAAAATTCTAAAAATTAAAAAACATCATCCAGGCTTCATTTGAATATGAAACGGGTCAAGACAGGCCAAAAAATAGAGAACAAAAAAAATTCCATTCCTATCCGTTCGGACCAGACCCGAGTTAGAAAATTCGAAAATAAATGCCAAAAAATTCTAAAAATTAAAAAACATCATCCAGGCTTCATTTCAAGACGAAATGGATCAGGACAGGCCGAAAAATAGAGAACAAAAAAAAATTCCTTCCTATCCGTACGAACCCGACCCGAGTTAGAAAATTCAAAAATAAATGCAACAAAAATTCTAAAAATTAAAAAACATCATCCAGGTTTCATTTCAAGACGAAACGGGTGAAGACTGGCCGAAAAATAGAGAAGAAAAAAAATTTCTTTCCTATCCGTTCGAACCAGACCCCAGTTAGAAAATTCAGAAAGAAATGTAAAAAAATTCTAAAAATTAAAAAACATCATCCAGGCTTCATTTCAAAACGAAATGGGCCAGGACCGGCCGAAGAATAAAGAATAAAAATAATTTCCTTTCTATCCGTTCGAACCCGACCCGAGTTAGAGAATTCAAAAATAAATGTAAAACAATTCTAAAAATTAAAAAACATCAGCCAGGCTTCATTTGAATATGAAACGGGTCAAGACAGGGCAAAAAATAGAGAACAAAAAAAATTCCATTCCTATCCGTTCGAACCAGACCCGAGTTAGAAAATTCAAAAACTAAATGCAAAAAAAATTCAGAAAATTAAAAAACATCATCCAGGCTTCATTTCAAAACGAAATGGGCCAGGACAGGCCGAAAAATAGAGAATAAAAATGATTTCCTTCCTATCCGTTCGAACCCGACCCGAGATAAAAAATTCGAAAATCAATACAAAAAAATTTTAAAAATTAAAAAACATTATCCAGGCTTCATTTCAAGCCGAAACGGGTCTGGACAGGCCGATAAATAGAGAACAAAAAAAATTTCCTTCCTATCCGTTCGAAACCGACCTGAGTTAGAAAATTCAAAACTAAAGGCAAAATAAATTCTAAAAATTAAAAAACATCATCCAGGTTTCATTTCAAGACGAAGCGGGTGAAGACAAGCCGAAAAATAGATAATAAAAAAAATTTCCTTCCTATCCGTTCGAACCCGACCCCAGTTAGAAAATTCAACAAGAAATGCAAAAAAATTCTAAAAATTAAAAAACATCATCCAGGCTTCATTTCAAACCGAAATGGGCCAGGGCAGGCCGAAGAATAGAGAATAAAAATAATTTCCTTCCTATCCGTTCGAACCCGACCCGGGTTAGAGAATTCAAAAATAAATGCAATAAAATTTTAAAAATTTAAAATCATCATCCAGGCTTCATTTCATGATGAAACGGGTCAGGACAGGCCGAAAAATAGAGAGGAAAAAAATTTTCCTTCCTATCGGTTCGAACCCGACCCGAGTTAGAAAATACAGAAATAAAAGCAAAAAAATTCTAAAAATTAAAAAACATCATCCAGGCTTCATTTGAATATGAAACGGGTCAAGACAGGCCAAAAAATAGAGAACAAAAAAAATTCCATTCCTATCCGTTCGGACCAGACCCGAGTTAGAAAATTCGAAAATAAATGCCAAAAAATTCTAAAAATTAAAAAACATCATCCAGGCTTCATTTCAAGACGAAATGGATCAGGACAGGCCGAAAAATAGAGAACAAAAAAAAATTCCTTCCTATCCGTACGAACCCGACCCGAGTTAGAAAATTCAAAAATAAATGCAACAAAAATTCTAAAAATTAAAAAACATCATCCAGGTTTCATTTCAAGACGAAACGGGTGAAGACTGGCCGAAAAATAGAGAAGAAAAAAAATTTCTTTCCTATCCGTTCGAACCAGACCCCAGTTAGAAAATTCAGAAAGAAATGTAAAAAAATTCTAAAAATTAAAAAACATCATCCAGGCTTCATTTCAAAACGAAATGGGCCAGGACCGGCCGAAGAATAGAGAATAAAAATAATTTCCTTTCTATCCGTTCGAACCCGACCCGAGTTAGAGAATTCAAAAATAAATGTAAAAAAATTCTAAAAATTAAAAAACATCAGCCAGGCTTCATTTGAATATGAAACGGGTCAAGACAGGGCAAAAAATAGAGAACAAAAAAAATTCCATTCCTATCCGTTCGAACCAGACCCGAGTTAGAAAATTCAAAAACTAAATGCAAAAAAAATTCAGAAAATTAAAAAACATCATCCAGGCTCCATTTCAAAACGAAATGGGCCAGGACAGGCCGAAAAATAGAGAATAAAAATGATTTCCTTCCTATCCGTTCGAACCCGACCCGAGATAAAAAATTCGAAAATCAATACAAAAAAATTTTAAAAATTAAAAAACATTATCCAGGCTTCATTTCAAGCCGAAACGGGTCTGGACAGGCCGATAAATAGAGAACAAAAAAAATTTCCTTCCTATCCGTTCGAAACCGACCTGAGTTAGAAAATTCAAAACTAAAGGCAAAAAAAATTCTAAAAATTAAAAAACATCATCCAGGTTTCATTTCAAGACGAAGCGGGTGAAGACAAGCCGAAAAATAGATAATAAAAAAAATTTCCTTCCTATCCGTTCGAACCCGACCCCAGTTAGAAAATTCAACAAGAAATGCAAAAAAATTCTAAAAATTAAAAAACATCATCCAGGCTTCATTTCAAACCGAAATGGGCCAGGGCAGGCCGAAGAATAGAGAATAAAAATAATTTCCTTCCTATCCGTTCGAACCCGACCCGAGTTAGAGAATTCAAAAATAAATGCAATAAAATTTTAAAAATTTAAAATCATCATCCAGGCTTCATTTCATGATGAAACGGGTCAGGACAGGCCGAAAAATAGAGAGGAAAAAAATTTTCCTTCCTATCGGTTCGAACCCGACCCGAGTTAGAAAATACAGAAATAAAAGCAAAAAAATTCTAAAAATTAAAAAACATCATCCAGGCTTCATTTGAATATGAAACGGGTCAAGACAGGCCAAAAAATAGAGAACAAAATAATTCCATTCCTATCCGTTCGGACCAGACCCGAGTTAGAAAATTCGAAAATAAATGCCAAAAAATTCTAAAAATTAAAAAACATCATCCAGGCTTCATTTCAAGACGAAATGGATCAGGACAGGCCGAAAAATAGAGAACAAAAAAAAATTCCTTCCTATCCGTACGAACCCGACCCGAGTTAGAAAATTCAAAAATAAATGCAACAAAAATTCTAAAAATTAAAAAACATCATCCAGGTTTCATTTCAAGACGAAACGGGTGAAGACTGGCCGAAAAATAGAGAAGAAAAAAAATTTCTTTCCTATCCGTTCGAACCAGACCCCAGTTAGAAAATTCAAAAAGAAATGCAAAAAAATTCTAAAAATTAAAAAACATCATCCAGGCTTCATTTCAAAACGAAATGGGCCAGGACCGGCCGAAGAATAGAGAATAAAAATAATTTCCTTTCTATCCGTTCGAACCCGACCTGAGTTAGAGAATTCAAAAATAAATGTAAAAAAATTCTAAAAATTAAAAAACATCACCCAGGCTTCATTTGAATATGAAACGGGTCAAGACAGGGCAAAAAATAGAGAACAAAAAAAATTCCATTCCTATCCGTTCGAACCAGACCCGAGTTAGAAAATTCGAAAATAAATGCCAAAAAATTCTAAAAATTAAATAACATCATCCAGGCTTCTTTTCAAGACGAAACGGGTGAAGACTGGCCGAAAAATAGAGAATAAAAAAAATTTGTTTCCTATCCGTTCGAACCCGACCCCAGTTAGAAAATTCAACAAGAAATGCAAAAAAATTCTAAAAATTAAAAAACATCATCCAGGCTTCATTTCAAACCGAAATGGGCCAGGACAGGCCGAAGAATAGAGAATAAAAATAATTTCCTTCCTATCCGTTCGAACCCGACCCGAGTTAGAGAATTCAAAAATAAATGCAATAAAATTTTAAAAATTTAAAATCATCATCCAGGCTTCATTTCATGATGAAACGGGTCAGGACAGGCCGAAAAATAGAGAGGAAAAAAATTTTCCTTCCTATCGGTTCGAACCCGACCTGAGGTAGAAAATACAGAAATAAAAGCAAAAAAATTCTAAAAATTAAAAAACATTATCTAGGCTTCATTTGAATATGAAACGGGTCAGGACAGGCCAAAAAATAGAGAACAAAAAAATTTCATTCCTATCCGTTCGGACCAGACCCGAGTTAAAAAATTCGAAAATAAATGCCAAAAAATTTTAAATATTAAAAAACATCATCCAGGCTTCATTTCAAGACGAAACGAGTCAGGACAGGCCGAAAAATAGAGAACATAAAAAAATTCCTTCCTATCCGTTCAAACTCGACCCGAGTTAGAAAATTCAAAAATAAATGCAAAAAAAATTCTAAAAATTAAAAAACATCATCCAGGTTTCTTTTCAAGACGAAACGGGTGAAGACTGGTCGAAAAATAGAGAATAAAAAAAATTTGTTTCCTATCCGTTCGAACCCGACCCCAGTTAGAAAATTCAACAAGAAATGCAAAAAAATTCTAAAAATTAAAAAACATCATCCAGGCTTCATTTCAAACCGAAATGGGACAGGACAGGCCGAAGAATAGAGAATAAAAATAATTTCCTTCCTATCCGTTCGAACCCGACCCGAGTTAGAGAATTCAAAAATAAATGCAATAAAATTTTAAAAATTTAAAATTATCATCCAGGCTTCATTTCATGATGAAACGGGTCAGGACAGGCCGAAAAATAGAGAGGAAAAAAATTTTCCTTGCTATCAGTTCGAACCCGACCCGAGTTAGAAAATACAGAAAAAAAAGCAAAAAAATTCTAAAAATTAAAAAACATCATCCAGGCTTCATTTGAATATGAAACGGGTCAAGACAGGCCAAAAAATAGAGAACAAAAAAAATTCCATTCCTATCCGTTCGGACCAGACCCGAGTTAGAAAATTCGAAAATAAATGCCAAAAAATTCTAAAAATTAAAAAACATCATCCAGGCTTCATTTCAAGACGAAATGGATCAGGACAGGCCGAAAAATAGAGAACAAAAAAAAATTCCTTCCTATCCGTACGAACCCGACCCGAGTTAGAAAATTCAAAAATAAATGCAACAAAAATTCTAAAAATTAAAAAACATCATCCAGGTTTCATTTCAAGACGAAACGGGTGAAGACTGGCCGAAAAATAGAGAAGAAAAAAAATTTCTTTCCTATCCGTTCGAACCAGACCCCAGTTAGAAAATTCAGAAAGAAATGTAAAAAAATTCTAAAAATTAAAAAACATCATCCAGGCTTCATTTCAAAACGAAATGGGCTAGGACCGGCCGAAGAATAGAGAATAAAAATAATTTCCTTTCTATCCGTTCGAACCCGACCCGAGTTAGAGAATTCAAAAATAAATGTAAAAAAATTCTAAAAATTAAAAAACATCAGCCAGGCTTCATTTGAATATGAAACGGGTCAAGACAGGGCAAAAAATAGAGAACAAAAAAAATTCCATTCCTATCCGTTCGAACCAGACCCGAGTTAGAAAATTCAAAAACTAAATGCAAAAAAAATTCAGAAAATTAAAAAACATCATCCAGGCTTCATTTCAAAACGAAATGGGCCAGGACAGGCCGAAAAATAGAGAATAAAAATGATTTCCTTCCTATCCGTTCGAACCCGACCCGAGATAAAAAATTCGAAAATCAATACAAAAAAATTTTAAAAATTAAAAAACATTATCCAGGCTTCATTTCAAGCCGAAACGGGTCTGGACAGGCCGATAAATAGAGAACAAAAAAAATTTCCTTCCTATCCGTTCGAAACCGACCTGAGTTAGAAAATTCAAAACTAACGGCAAAAAAAATTCTAAAAATTAAAAAACATCATCCAGGTTTCATTTCAAGACGAAGCGGGTGAAGACAAGCCGAAAAATAGATAATAAAAAAAATTTCCTTCCTATCCGTTCGAACCCGACCCCAGTTAGAAAATTCAACAAGAAATGCAAAAAAATTCTAAAAATTAAAAAACATCATCCAGGCTTCATTTCAAACCAAAATGGGCCAGGGCAGGCCGAAGAATAGAGAATAAAAATAATTTCCTTCCTATCCGTTCGAACCCGACCCGAGTTAGAGAATTCAAAAATAAATGCAATAAAATTTTAAAAATTTAAAATCATCATCCAGGCTTCATTTCATGATGAAACGGGTCAGGACAGGCCGAAAAATAGAGAGGAAAAAAATTTTCCTTCCTATCGGTTCGAACCCGACCCGAGTTAGAAAATACAGAAATAAAAGCAAAAAAATTCTAAAAATTAAAAAACATCATCCAGGCTTCATTTGAATATGAAACGGGTCAAGACAGGCCAAAAAATAGAGAACAAAAAAAATTCCATTCCTATCCGTTCGGACCAGACCCGAGTTAGAAAATTCGAAAATAAATGCCAAAAAATTCTAAAAATTAAAAAACATCATCCAGGCTTCATTTCAAGACGAAATGGATCAGGACAGGCCGAAAAATAGAGAACAAAAAAAAATTCCTTCCTATCCGTACGAACCCGACCCGAGTTAGAAAATTCAAAAATAAATGCAACAAAAATTCTAAAAATTAAAAAACATCATCCAGGTTTCATTTCAAGACGAAACGGGTGAAGACTGGCCGAAAAATAGAGAAGAAAAAAAATTTCTTTCCTATCCGTTCGAACCAGACCCCAGTTAGAAAATTCAAAAAGAAATGCAAAAAAATTCTAAAAATTAAAAAACATCATCCAGGCTTCATTTCAAAACGAAATGGGCCAGGACCGGCCGAAGAATAGAGAATAAAAATAATTTCCTTTCTATCCGTTCGAACCCGACCCGAGTTAGAGAATTCAAAAATAAATGTAAAAAAATTCTAAAAATTAAAAAACATCAGCCAGGCTTCATTTGAATATGAAACGGGTCAAGACAGGGCAAAAAATAGAGAACAAAAAAAATTCCATTCCTATCCGTTCGAACCAGACCCGAGTTAGAAAATTCGAAAATAAATGCCAAAAAATTCTAAAAATTAAATAACATCATCCAGGCTTCATTTCAAGACGAAATGGATCAAGACAGGCCGAAAAATAGAGAACAAAAAAAAATTCCTTCCTATCCGTACGAACCCGACCCGAGTTAGAAAATTCAAAAATAAATGCAACAAAAATTCTAAAAATTACAAAAACATCATCCAGGTTTCATTTCAAGACGAAACGGGTGAACACTGGCCGAGAAATAGAGAATAAAAAAAATTTCTTTCCTATCCGTTCGAACCCGACCCCAGTTAGAAAATTCAAAAACTAAATGCAAAAAAAATTCAAAAAATTAAAAAACATCATCCAGGCTTCATTTCAAAACGAAATGGGCCAGGACAGGCCGAAAAATAGAGAATAAAAATGATTTCCTTCCTATCCGTTCGAACCCGACCCGAGATAGAAAATTCGAAAATCAATGCAAAAAAATTTTAAAAATTAAAAAACATTATCCAGGCCTCATTTCAAGCCGAAACGGGTCTGGACAGGCCGATAAATAGTGAACAAAAAAAATTTCCTTCCTATCCGTTCGAAACCGACCCGAGTTAGAAAATTCAAAACTAAAGGCAAAAAAAATTCTAAAAATTAAAAAACATCATCCAGGTTTCATTTCAAGACGAAGCGGAGAAAGACAAGCCGAAAAATAGAGAATAAAAAAAATTTCTTTCCTATCCGTTCGAACCCGACCCCAGTTAGAAAATTCAAAAAGAAATGCAAAAAAGTTCTAAAAATTAAAAAACATCATCTAGGCTTCATTTCAAGACGAAACAGGTCTGGAGAGGCCGAAAAATAGAGAAGAAAAAATTTTTCCTTCGTATCCGTTCGAACCCAACCGGAGTTAGAAAATTCAAAAATAAAAGCAAAAAAATTCTAAAAATTAAAAAACATCATCCAGGCATCATTTCAATATGAAACTGTTCAGGACAGGCCAAAAAATAGAGAACAAAAAAAAATTCATTCCTATCTGTTCGGAACAGACCCGAGTTAGAAAATTCGAAAATAAATGCCAAAAAATTCTAAAAATTAAAAAACATCATCCAGGCTTCATTTCAAGACGAAACGGGTCAGGACAGGCCGAAAAATAGAGAACATACAAAAATTCCTTCCTATCCGTTCGAACCCGACCCGAGTTAGGAAATTCAAAAATAAATGCAAAAAAAATTCTAAAAATTAAAAAACATCATCCAGGTTTCTTTTCAAGACGAAACGGGTGAAGACTGGCCGAAAAATAGAGAATAAAAAAAATTTCTTTTCAATCCGTTCGAACCCTACCCCAGTTAGAAAATTCAAAAAGAAATGCAAAAAAATTCTAAAAATTAAGAAACATCATCCAGGCTTCATTTCAAGACGAAACGGGTCAGGACAGGCCGAAGAATAGAGAATAAAAATAATTTCCTTCCTATCCGTTCGAACCCGACCCGAGTTAGAGAATTCAAAAATAAATGCAAAAAAATTTTAAAAATTAAAAATCATCATCTAGGCTTCATTTCATGATGAAACGGGTCAGGACAGGCCAAAAAATAGAGAAGAAAAAAAATTTTCTTCCTATCAGTTCGAACCCGACCCGAGTTAGAAAATAAAGAAATAAAAGCAAAAAAATTCTAAAAATTAAAAAACATCATCCAGGCTTCATTTGAATATGAAACGGGTCAAGACAGGCCAAAAAATAGAGAACAAAAAAAATTCCATTCCTATCCGTTCGGACCAGACCCGAGTTAGAAAATTCGAAAATAAATGCCAAAAAATTCTAAAAATTAAAAAACATCATCCAGGCTTCATTTCAAGACGAAATGGATCAGGACAGGCCGAAAAATAGAGAACAAAAAAAATACCTTCCTATCCGTACGAACCCGACCCGAGTTAGAAAATTCAAAAATAAATGCAACAAAAATTCTAAAAATTAAAAAACATCATCCAGGTTTCATTTCAAGACGAAACGGGTGAAGACTGGCCGAGAAATAGAGAATAAAAAAAATTTCTTTTCAATCCGTTCGAACCCTACCCCAGTTAGAAAATTCAAAAAGAAATGCAAAAAAATTCTAAAAATTAAAAAACATCATCCAGGCTTCATTTGAAGACGAACCGGGTCAGGACAGGCCGAAAAATGGAGAACAAAAAAAAATTCTTTCCTATCCGTTCGATCCCGACCCGAGTTAGAAAATTCAAAAATAAATGCAAAAAAAATTCTAAATATTAAAAATCATCATCCAGGTTTCATTTCAAGACGAAACGGGTGAAGACTGGCCGAGAAATAGAGAAGAAATAAATTTTCCTTCCTATCAGTACGAACCCGACCCGAGTGAGAAAATACAGAAATAAAAGCAAAAAAATTCTAAGAATTAAAAAACATCATCCAGGCTTCATTCGAATATGAAACTGGTCAGGACAGGCCAAAAAATAGGGAACAAAAAAAATTTCATTCCTATCCGTTCGGACCAGACCCGAGTTAGAAAATTCGAAAATAAATGCCAAAAAATTCTAAAAATTAAAAAACATCAACCAGGCTTCATTTCAAGACGAAACGGGTCAGGACAGGCCGAAAAATAGAGAACATAAAAAAATTCCTTCCTATCCGTTCGAACCCGGCCCGAGTTAGAAAATTCAAAAATAAATGCAACAAAAATTCTAAAAATTAAAAAACATCATCCAGGTTTCATTTCAAGACGAAACGGGTGAAGACTGGCCGAGAAATAGAGAATAAAAAAAATTTCTTTCCTATCCGTTCAAACCCGACCCCAGTTAGAAAATTCAAAAAGAAATGCAAAAAAATTCTAAAAATTAAGAAACATCATCCAGGCTTCATTTCAAGACGAAACGGGTCAGGACAGGCCGAAAAATAGAGAACAAAAAAAAATTCTTTCCAATCCGTTCGATCCCGACCCGAGTTAGAAAATTCAAAAATAAATGCAAAACAAATTCTAAAAATTAAAAAACATCATCCAGGTTTCATTTCAAGACGAAACGGATCAAGACAGGCCGAAAAATAGAGAACAAAAAAAAATTCCTTCCTATCCGTACGAACCCGACCCGAGTTAGAAAATTCAAAAATAAATGCAACAAAAATTCTAAAAATTAAAAAACATCTTCCAGGTTTCATTTCAAGACGAAACGGGTGAAGACGGGCCGAGAAATAGAGAATAAAAAAAATTTCTTTCCTATCCATTCGAACCCGACCCCAGTTAGAAAATTCAAAAACTAAATGCAAAAAAAATTCAAAAAATTAAGAAACATCATCCAGGCTTCATTTCAAAACGAAATGGGCCAGGACAGGCCGAAAAATAGAGAATAAAAATAATTTCCTTCCTATCCGTTCGAACCCGACCCGAGATAGAAAATTCGAAAATAAATGCAAAACAATTTTAAAAATTAAAAAACATCATCCAGGCTTCATTTCAAGACGAAACGGGTCTGGACAGGCCGATAAATAGAGAACAAAAAAAATTTCCTTCCTATCCGTTCGAAACCGACCCGAGTTAGAAAATTCAAAACTAAATGCAAAAAAAATTCTAAAAATTAAAAAACATCATCCAGGCTTCATTTCAAGACGAAACGGGTCTGGACAGGCCGATAAATAGAGAACAAAAAAAATTTCCTTCCTATCCGTTCGAAACCGACCCGAGTTAGAAAATTCAAAACTAAATGCAAAAAAAATTCTAAAAATTAAAAAATATCATCCAGGTTTCATTTCAAGAAGAAACGGATGAAGACAAGCCGAAAAATAGAGAATAAAAAAAATTTCTTTCCTATCCGTTCGAACCCGACCCCAGTTAGAAAATTCAAAGAGAAATGCAAAAAAGTTCAAAAAATTAAAAAACATCATCCAGGCTTCATTTCAAGACGAAACAGGTCAGGAGAGGCCGAAAAATAGAGAAGAAAAAATTTTTCCTTCCTATCCGTTCGAACCCGACCCGAGTTAGAAAATTCAAAAATAAAAGCAAAAAAATTCTAAAAATTAAAAAACATCATCCAGGCTTCATTTGAATATGAAACTGGTCAGGACAGGCCAAAAAATAGAGAACAAAAAAAATTTCATTCCTATCCGTTCGGACCAGACCCGAGTTAGAAAATTCGAAAATAAATGCCAAAAAATTCTAAAAATTAAAAAACATCATCCAGGCTTCATTTCAAGGCGAAACGAGTCAGGACAGGCCGAAAAATAGAGAACATAAAAAAATTCCTTCCTATCCGTTCGAACCCGACCCGAGTTAGAGAATTCAAAAATAAATGCAACAAAAATTCTAAAAATTAAAAAACATCATCCAGGTTTCATTTCAAGACGAAACGGGTGAAGACTGGCCGAGAAATAGAGAATAAAAAAAATTTCTTTCCTATCCGTTCGAACCCGACCCCAGTTAGAAAATTCAAAAACAAAATGCAAAAAAAATTCAAAAAATTAAAAAACATCATCCAGGCTTCATTTCAAAACGAAATGGGCCAGGACAGGCCGAAAAATAGAGAATAAAAATAATTTCCTTCCTATCCGTTCGAACCCGACCCGAGATAGAAATTTCGAAAATAAATGCAAAAAAATTTTAAAAATTAGAAACCATCATCCAGGCTTCATTTCAAGACGAAACGGGTCTGGACAGGCCGATAAATAGAGAACAAAAAAAATTTCCTTCCTATCCGTTCGAAACCGACCCGAGTTAGAAAATTCAAAACTAAATGCAAAAAAAATTCTAAAAATTAAAAAACATCATCCAGGTTTCATTTCAAGACGAAACGGGTGAAGACAAGCCGAAAAATAGAGAATATAAAAAATTTCTTTGCTATCCGTTCGAACCCGACCCCAGTTAGAAAATTCAAAAAGAAATGCAAAAAAATTCTAAAAATTAAAAAACATTATCCGGGCTTCATTTCAAGACGAAACAGGTCAGGATAGGCCGAAAAATAGAGAAGAAAAAAATTTTCCTTCCTATCCGTTCGAACCTGACCCGAGTTAGAAAATTAAAAAATAAAAGCAAAAAAATTCTAAAAATTAAAAAACATCATCTAGGCTTCATTTGAATATGAAACGGGTCAGGATAGGGAAAAAAATAGAGAACAAAAAAATTTCATTCCTATCCGTTCGGACCAGACCCGAGTTAAAAAATTCGAAAATAAATGCCAGAAAATTTTAAAAATTAAAAAACATCATCCAGGCTCCATTTCAAGACGAAACGGATCAGGACAGGCCAAAAAATAGAGCACAAAAAAAATATTCCTTCCTATCCGTACGAACCCGACCTGAGTTAGAAAATTCAAAAATAAATGCAACAAAAATTCTTAAAATTAAAAAACATCATCCAGGTTTCATTTCAAGAGGAAACGGGTGAAGACTGGCCGACAAATAGAGAATAAAAAAAATTTCTTTCCTATCCGTTCGAACCAGACCCCAGTTAGAAAATTCAAAAAAAAATGCAAAAAAATTCTAAAAATTAAAAAACATCATCCAGGCTTCATTTCAAAACGAAATGGGCCAGGACAGGCTGAAGAATAGAGAATAAAAATAATTTCCTTTCTGTCCGTTCGAACCCGACCCGAGTTAGAGAATTCAAAAATAAATGCAAAAACATTTTAAAAATTAAAAATCATCATCCAGGCTTCATTTCATGATGAAACGAGTCAGGACAGGCCGAAAAATAGAGAAGAAATAAATTTTCCTTCCTATCAGTTCGAACCCGACCCGAGTTAGAAAATACAGAAATAAAGGCAAAAAAATTCTAAAAATTAAAAAACATCATCCAGGCTTCATTTGAATATGAAACGGGTCAAGACAGGCCAAAAAATAGAGAACAAAAAAATTACATTCCTATCCGTTCGGACCAGACCCGAGTTAGAAAATTCGAAAATAAAGGCCAAAAAATTCTAAAAATTAAATAACATCATCCAGGCTTCATTTCAAGACGAAACGGATCAAGACAGGCCAAAAGATAGAGAACAAAAAAAAATTCCTTCCTATCCGTACGAACCCGACCCGAGTTAGAAAATTCAAAAACAAATGCAACAAAAATTCTAAAAATTAAAAAACATCATCCAGGCTTCATTTCAGGACGAAACGGATCAAGACAGGCCGAAAAATTGAGAACAAAAAAAAATTCCTTCCTATCCGTACGAACCCGACCCGAGTTAGAAAATTAAAAAACAAATGCAACAAGAATTCTAAAAATTAAAAAACATCATCCAGGTTTCATTTCAAGACGAAACGGGTGAAGACTGGCCGAGAAATAGAGAATAAAAAAAATTTCTTTCCTATCCGTTCGAACCCGACCCCAGTTAGAAAATTCAAAAACAAAATGCAAAAAAAATTCAAAAAATTAAAAAACATCATCCAGGCTTCATTTCAAAAGGAAATGGGCCAGGACAGGCCGAAAAATAGAGAATAAAAATAATTTCCTTCCTATCCGTTCGAACCCGACCCGAGATAGAAATTTCGAAAATAAATGCAAAAAAATTTTAAAAATTAGAAACCATCATCCAGGCTTCATTTCAAGACGAAACGGGTCTGGACAGGCCGATAAATAGAGAACAAAAAAAATTTCCTTCCTATCCGTTCGAAACCGACCCAAGTTAGAAAATTCAAAACTAAATGCAAAAAAAATTCTAAAAATTAAAAAACATCATCCAGGTTTCATTTCAAGACGAAACGGGTGAAGACAAGCCGAAAAATAGAGAATATAAAAAATTTCTTTGCTATCCGTTCGAACCCGACCCCAGTTAGAAAATTCAAAAAGAAATGCAAAAAAATTCTAAAAATTAAAAACATTATCCGGGCTTCATTTCAAGACGAAACAGGTCAGGATAGGCCGAAAAATAGATAAGAAAAAAATTTTCCTTCCTATCCGTTCGAACCTGACCCGAGTTAGAAAATTAAAAAATAAAAGCAAAAAAATTCTAAAAATTAAAAAACATCATCTAGGCTTCATTTGAATATGAAACGGGTCAGGATAGGGCAAAAAATAGAGAACAAAAAAATTTCATTCCTATCCGTTCGGACCAGACCCGAGTTAAAAAATTCGAAAATAAATGCCAGAAAATTTTAAAAATTAAAAAACATCATCCAGGCTTCATTTCAAGACGAAACGGATCAGGACAGGCCGAAAAATAGAGCACAAAAAAAATATTCCTTCCTATCCGTACGAACCCGACCTGAGTTAGAAAATTCAAAAATAAATGCAACAAAAATTCTTAAAATTAAAAAACATCATCCAGGTTTCATTTCAAGACGAAACGGGTGAAGACTGGCCGACAAATAGAGAATAAAAAAAATTTCTTTCCTATCCGTTCGAACCAGACCCCAGTTAGAAAATTCAAAAAAAATGCAAAAAAATTCTAAAAATTAAAAAACATCATCCAGGCTTCATTTCAAAACGAAATGGGCCAGGACAGGCTGAAGAATAGAGAATAAAAATAATTTCCTTTCTGTCCGTTCGAACCCGACCCGAGTTAGAGAATTCAAAAATAAATGCAAAAAAATTTTAAAAATTAAAAATCATCATCCAGGCTTCATTTCATGATGAAACGAGTCAGGACAGGCCGAAAAATAGAGAAGAAATAAATTTTCCTTCCTATCAGTTCGAACCCGACCCGAGTTAGAAAATACAGAAATAAAGGCAAAAAAATTCTAAAAATTAAAAAACATCATCCAGGCTTCATTTGAATATGAAACGGGTCAAGACAGGCCAAAAAATAGAGAACAAAAAAATTACATTCCTATCCGTTCGGACCAGACCCGAGTTAGAAAATTCGAAAATAAAGGCCAAAAAATTCTAAAAATTAAATAACATCATCCAGGCTTCATTTCAAGACGAAACGGATCAAGACAGGCCAAAAAATAGAGAACAAAAAAAAATTCCTTCCTATCCGTACGAACCCGACCCGAGTTAGAAAATTCAAAAACAAATGCAACAAAAATTCTAAAAATTAAAAAACATCATCCAGGCTTCATTTCAAGACGAAACGGATCAAGACAGGCCGAAAAATTGAGAACAAAAAAAAATTCCTTCCTATCCGTACGAACCCGACCCGAGTTAGAAAATTCAAAAACAAATGCAACAAAAATTCTAAAAATTAAAAAACATCATCCAGGTTTCATTTCAAGACGAAACGGGTGAAGACTGGCCGAGAAATAGAGAATAAAAAAAATTTCTTTCCTATCCGTTCGAACCCGTCCCCAGTTAGAAAATTCAAAAACTAAATGCAAAAAAAATTCAAAAAATTAAAAAACATCATCCAGGCTTCATTTCAAAACGAAATGGGCCAGGACAGGCCGAAAAATAGAGAATAAAAATAATTTCCTTCCTATCCGTTCGAACCCGACCCGAGATAGAAAATTCGAAAATAAATGCAAAAAAATTTTAAAAATTAAAAAACATCATCCAGGCTTCATTTCAAGACGAAACGGGTCTGGATAGGCCGATAAATAGAGAACAAAAAAAATTTCCTTCCTATCCGTTCGAAACCGACCCGAGTTAGAAAATTCAAAACAAAATGCAAAAAAAATTCTAAAAATTAAAAAACATGATCCAGGTTTCATCAAGACGAAACGGGTGAAGACAAGCCGAAAAATAGAGAATATAAAAAATTTCTTTGCTATCCGTTCGAACCCGACCCCAGTTAGAAAATTCAAAAAGAAATGCAAAAAAATTCTAAAAATTAAAAAACATTATCCGGGCTTCATTTCAAGACGAAACAGGTCAGGATAGGCCGAAAAATAGAGAAGAAAAAAATTTTCCTTCCTATCCGTTCGAACCTGACCCGAGTTAGAAAATTAAAAAATAAAAGCAAAAAAATTCTAAAAATTAAAAAACATCATCTAGGCTTCATTTGAATATGAAACGGGTCAGGATAGGGCAAAAAATTGAGAACAAAAAAATTTCATTCCTATCCGTTCGGACCAGACCCGAGTTAAAAAATTCGAAAATAAATGCCAGAAAATTTTAAAAATTAAAAAACATCATCCAGGCTCCATTTCAAGACGAAACGGATCAGGACAGGCCAAAAAATAGAGCACAAAAAAAATATTCCTTCCTATCCGTACGAACCCGACCTGAGTTAGAAAATTCAAAAATAAATGCAAAAAAAATTCTAAAAATTAAAAAATATCATCCAGGTTTCATTTCAAGAAGAAACGGATGAAGACAAGCCGAAAAATAGAGAATAAAAAAAATTTCTTTCCTATCCGTTCGAACCCGACCCCAGTTAGAAAATTCAAAGAGAAATGCAAAAAAGTTCAAAAAATTAAAAAACATCATCCAGGCTTCATTTCAAGACGAAACAGGTCAGGAGAGGCCGAAAAATAGAGAAGAAAAATTTTTTCCTTCCTATCCGTTCGAACCCGACCCGAGTTAGAAAATTCAAAAATAAAAGCAAAAAAATTCTAAAAATTAAAAAACATCATCCAGGCTTCATTTGAATATGAAACTGGTCAGGACAGGCCAAAAAATAGAGAACAAAAAAAATTTCATTCCTATCCGTTCGGACCAGACCCGAGTTAGAAAATTCGAAAATAAATGCCAAAAAATTCTAAAAATTAAAAAACATCATCCAGGCTTCATTTCAAGGCGAAACGAGTCAGGACAGGCCGAAAAATAGAGAACATAAAAAAATTCCTTCCTATCCGTTCGAACCCGACCCGAGTTAGAGAATTCAAAAATAAATGCAACAAAAATTCTAAAAATTAAAAAACATCATCCAGGTTTCATTTCAAGACGAAACGGGTGAAGACTGGCCGAGAAATAGAGAATAAAAAAAATTTCTTTCCTATCCGTTCGAACCCGACCCCAGTTAGAAAATTCAAAAACAAAATGCAAAAAAAATTCAAAAAATTAAAAAACATCATCCAGGCTTCATTTCAAAACGAAATGGGCCAGGACAGGCCGAAAAATAGAGAATAAAAATAATTTCCTTCCTATCCGTTCGAACCCGACCCGAGATAGAAATTTCGAAAATAAATGCAAAAAAATTTTAAAAATTAGAAACCATCATCCAGGCTTCATTTCAAGACGAAACGGGTCTGGACAGGCCGATAAATAGAGAACAAAAAAAATTTCCTTCCTATCCGTTCGAAACCGACCCGAGTTAGAAAATTCAAAACTAAATGCAAAAAAAATTCTAAAAATTAAAAAACATCATCCAGGTTTCATTTCAAGACGAAACGGGTGAAGACAAGCCGAAAAATGGAGAATATAAAAAATTTCTTTGCTATCCGTTCGAACCCGACCCCAGTTAGAAAATTCAAAAAGAAATGCAAAAAAATTCTAAAAATTAAAAAACATTATCCGGGCTTCATTTCAAGACGAAACAGGTCAGGATAGGCCGAAAAATAGAGAAGAAAAAAATTTTCCTTCCTATCCGTTCGAACCTGACCCGAGTTAGAAAATTAAAAAATAAAAGCAAAAAAATTCTAAAAATTAAAAAACATCATCTAGGCTTCATTTGAATATGAAACGGGTCAGGATAGGGCAAAAAATAGAGAACAAAAAAATTTCATTCCTATCCGTTCGGACCAGACCCGAGTTAAAAAATTCGAAAATAAATGCCAGAAAATTTTAAAAATTAAAAAACATCATCCAGGCTCCATTTCAAGACGAAACGGATCAGGACAGGCCAAAAAATAGAGCACAAAAAAAATATTCCTTCCTATCCGTACGAACCCGACCTGAGTTAGAAAATTCAAAAATAAATGCAACAAAAATTCTTAAAATTAAAAAACATCATCCAGGTTTCATTTCAAGAGGAAACGGGTGAAGACTGGCCGACAAATAGAGAATAAAAAAAATTTCTTTCCTATCCGTTCGAACCAGACCCCAGTTAGAAAATTCAAAAAAAATGCAAAAAAATTCTAAAAATTAAAAAACATCATCCAGGCTTCATTTCAAAACGAAATGGGCCAGGACAGGCTGAAGAATAGAGAATAAAAATAATTTCCTTTCTGTCCGTTCGAACCCGACCCGAGTTAGAGAATTCAAAAATAAATGCAAAAACATTTTAAAAATTGAAAATCATCATCCAGGCTTCATTTCATGATGAAACGAGTCAGGACAGGCCGAAAAATAGAGAAGAAATAAATTTTCCTTCCTATCAGTTCGAACCCGACCCGAGTTAGAAAATACAGAAATAAAGGCAAAAAAATTCTAAAAATTAAAAAACATCATCCAGGCTTCATTTGAATATGAAACGGGTCAAGACAGGCCAAAAAATAGAGAACAAAAAAATTACATTCCTATCCGTTCGGACCAGACCCGAGTTAGAAAATTCGAAAATAAAGGCCAAAAAATTCTAAAAATTAAATAACATCATCCAGGCTTCATTTCAAGACGAAACGGATCAAGACAGGCCAAAAAATAGAGAACAAAAAAAAATTCCTTCCTATCCGTACGAACCCGACCCGAGTTAGAAAATTCAAAAACAAATGCAACAAAAATTCTAAAAATTAAAAAACATCATCCAGGCTTCATTTCAGGACGAAACGGATCAAGACAGGCCGAAAAATTGAGAACAAAAAAAAATTCCTTCCTATCCGTACGAACCCGACCCGAGTTAGAAAATTAAAAAACAAATGCAACAAAAATTCTAAAAATTAAAAAACATCATCCAGGTTTCATTTCAAGACGAAACGGGTGAAGACTGGCCGAGAAATAGAGAATAAAAAAAATTTCTTTCCTATCCGTTCGAACCCGACCCCAGTTAGAAAATTCAAAAACAAAATGCAAAAAAAATTCAAAAAATTAAAAAACATCATCCAGGCTTCATTTCAAAACGAAATGGGCCAGGACAGGCCGAAAAATAGAGAATAAAAATAATTTCCTTCCTATCCGTTCGAACCCGACCCGAGATAGAAATTTCGAAAATAAATGCAAAAAAATTTTAAAAATTAGAAACCATCATCCAGGCTTCATTTCAAGACGAAACGGGTCTGGACAGGCCGATAAATAGAGAACAAAAAAAATTTCCTTCCTATCCGTTCGAAACCGACCCAAGTTAGAAAATTCAAAACTAAATGCAAAAAAAATTCTAAAAATTAAAAAACATCATCCAGGTTTCATTTCAAGACGAAACGGGTGAAGACAAGCCGAAAAATAGAGAATATAAAAAATTTCTTTGCTATCCGTTCGAACCCGACCCCAGTTAGAAAATTCAAAAAGAAATGCAAAAAAATTCTAAAAATTAAAAACATTATCCGGGCTTCATTTCAAGACGAAACAGGTCAGGATAGGCCGAAAAATAGATAAGAAAAAAATTTTCCTTCCTATCCGTTCGAACCTGACCCGAGTTAGAAAATTAAAAAATAAAAGCAAAAAAATTCTAAAAATTAAAAAACATCATCTAGGCTTTATTTGAATATGAAACGGGTCAGGATAGGGCAAAAAATAGAGAACAAAAAAATTTCATTCCTATCCGTTCGGACCAGACCCGAGTTAAAAAATTCGAAAATAAATGCCAGAAAATTTTAAAAATTAAAAAACATCATCCAGGCTTCATTTCAAGACGAAACGGATCAGGACAGGCCGAAAAATAGAGCACAAAAAAAATATTCCTTCCTATCCGTACGAACCCGACCTGAGTTAGAAAATTCAAAAATAAATGCAACAAAAATTCTTAAAATTAAAAAACATCATCCAGGTTTCATTTCAAGACGAAACGGGTGAAGACTGGCCGACAAATAGAGAATAAAAAAAATTTCTTTCCTATCCGTTCGAACCAGACCCCAGTTAGAAAATTCAAAAAAAATGCAAAAAAATTCTAAAAATTAAAAAACATCATCCAGGCTTCATTTCAAAACGAAATGGGCCAGGACAGGCTGAAGAATAGAGAATAAAAATAATTTCCTTTCTGTCCGTTCGAACCCGACCCGAGTTAGAGAATTCAAAAATAAATGCAAAAAAATTTTAAAAATTAAAAATCATCATCCAGGCTTCATTTCATGATGAAACGAGTCAGGACAGGCCGAAAAATAGAGAAGAAATAAATTTTCCTTCCTATCAGTTCGAACCCGACCCGAGTTAGAAAATACAGAAATAAAGGCAAAAAAATTCTAAAAATTAAAAAACATCATCCAGGCTTCATTTGAATATGAAACGGGTCAAGACAGGCCAAAAAATAGAGAACAAAAAAATTACATTCCTATCCGTTCGGACCAGACCCGAGTTAGAAAATTCGAAAATAAAGGCCAAAAAATTCTAAAAATTAAATAACATCATCCAGGCTTCATTTCAAGACGAAACGGATCAAGACAGGCCAAAAAATAGAGAACAAAAAAAAATTCCTTCCTATCCGTACGAACCCGACCCGAGTTAGAAAATTCAAAAACAAATGCAACAAAAATTCTAAAAATTAAAAAACATCATCCAGGCTTCATTTCAAGACGAAACGGATCAAGACAGGCCGAAAAATTGAGAACAAAAAAAAATTCCTTCCTATCCGTACGAACCCGACCCGAGTTAGAAAATTCAAAAACAAATGCAACAAAAATTCTAAAAATTAAAAAACATCATCCAGGTTTCATTTCAAGACGAAACGGGTGAAGACTGGCCGAGAAATAGAGAATAAAAAAAATTTCTTTCCTATCCGTTCGAACCCGTCCCCAGTTAGAAAATTCAAAAACTAAATGCAAAAAAAATTCAAAAAATTAAAAAACATCATCCAGGTTCATTTCAAAACGAAATGGGCCAGGACAGGCCGAAAAATAGAGAATAAAAATAATTTCCTTCCTATCCGTTCGAACCCGACCCGAGATAGAAAATTCGAAAATAAATGCAAAAAAATTTTAAAAATTAAAAAACATCATCCAGGCTTCATTTCAAGACGAAACGGGTCTGGATAGGCCGATAAATAGAGAACAAAAAAAATTTCCTTCCTATCCGTTCGAAACCGACCCGAGTTAGAAAATTCAAAACTAAATGCAAAAAAAATTCTAAAAATTAAAAAACATGATCCAGGTTTCATCAAGACGAAACGGGTGAAGACAAGCCGAAAAATAGAGAATATAAAAAATTTCTTTGCTATCCGTTCGAACCCGACCCCAGTTAGAAAATTCAAAAAGAAATGCAAAAAAATTCTAAAAATTAAAAAACATTATCCGGGCTTCATTTCAAGACGAAACAGGTCAGGAGAGGCCGAAAAATAGAGAAGAAAAAAATTTTCCTTCCTATCCGTTCGAACCTGACCCAAGTTAGAAAATTCAAAAATAAAAGCAAAAAAATTCTAAAAATTAAAAAACATCATCTAGGCTTCATTTGAATAGGAAACGGGTCAGGACAGGCCAAAAAATAGAGAACAAAAAAAATTCATTCCTATCCGTTCGGACCAGACCCGAGTTAAAAAATTCGAAAATAAATGCCAAAAAATTTTAAAAATTAAAAAACATCATCCAGGCTTCATTTCAAGACGAAACGGGTCCGGACAGGCCGAAAAATAGAGAACATAAAAAAATTCCTTCCTATCCGTTCGAACCCGACCCGAGTTAGAAAATTCAAAAATAAATGCAAAAAAAATTCTAAAAATTAAAAAACATCATCCAGGTTTAATTTCAAGACGAAACGGGTGAAGACTGACCGAAAAATAGAGAATAAAAAAAATTTATTTCCTATCCGTTCGAACCCGACCCCAGTTAGAAAATTCAACAAGAAATGCAAAAAAATTCTAAAAATTAAAAAACATCATCCAGGCTTCATTTCAAAACGAAATGGGCCAGGACAGGCCGAAGAATAGAGAATAAAAATAATTTCCTTCCTATCCGTTCGAACCCGACCCGAGTTAGAGAATTCAAAAATAAATGCAAAAAAATTTTAAAAATTAAAAATCATCATCCAGGCATCATTTCATGATGAATCGGGTCAGGACAGGCCGAAAAATAGAGAAGAAAAAAATTTTCCTTCCTATCAGTTCGAACCCGACCCGAGTTAGAAAATAAAGAAATAAAAGCAAAAAAATTCTAAAAATTAAAAAACATCATCCAGGCTTCATTTGAATATGAAACGGGTCAAGACAGGCCAAAAAATAGAGAACAAAAAAAATTTCATTCCTATCCATTCGGACCAGACCCGAGTTAGAAAATTCGTAAATAAATGCCAAAAAATTCTAAAAATTAAAAAACATCATCCAGGATTCATTTCAAGACGAAATGGATCAGGACAGGCCGAAAAATAGAGAACAAAAAAAAATTCCTTCCTATCCGTACGAACCCGACCCGAGTTAGAAAATTCAAAAATAAATGCAACAAAAATTCTAAAAATGAAAAAACATCTTCCAGGTTTCATTTCAAGACGAAACGGGTGAAGACTGGTAGAAAAATAGAGAATAAAAAAAATTTCTTTCCTATCCGTTCGACCCAGACCCCAGTTAGAAAATTCAAAAAGAAATGCAAAAAAATTCTAAAAATTAAAAAACATCATCCAGGCTTCATTTCAAAACGAAATGGGCCAGGACAGGCCGAAGAATAGAGAATAAAAATAATTTCCTTTCTATCCGTTCGAACCCGACCCGAGTTAGAGAATTCAAAAATAAATGCAAAAAAATTTTAAAAATTAAAAATCATCATCCAGGCTTCATTTCGTGGTGAAACGGGTCAGGACAGGCCGAAAAATAGAGAAGAAATCGAATTTCCTTCCTATCAGTTCGAACCCGACCCGAGTTAGAAAATACAGAAATAAAAGCAAAAAAATTCTAAAAATTAAAAAACATCATCCAGGCTTCATTTGAATATGAAACGGGTCAAGACAGGCCAAAAAATAGAGAACAAAAAAAATTCCATTCCTATCCGTTCGGACCAGACCCGAGTTAGAAAATTCGAAAATAAATGCCAAAAAATTCTAAAAATTAAATAACATCATCGAGGCTTCATTTCAAGACGAAACGGATCAAGACAGGCCGAAAAATAGAGAACAAAAAAAAATTCCTTCCTATCCGTACGAACCCGACCCGAGTTAGAAAATTCAAAAATAAATGCAACAAAAATTCTAAAAATTAAAAAACATCATCCAGGTTTCATTTCAAGACGAAACGGGTGAAGACTGGCCGAGAAATAGAGAATAAAAATTTTTTTTTTCCTATCCGTTCGAACCCGACCCCAGTTAGAAAATTCAAAAGGAAATGCAAAAAAATTCTAAAAATTAAAAAACATCATCCAGGCTTCATTTCAAGACGAAACGGGTCAGGACAGGCCGAAAAATGGAGAACAAAAAAAAATTCTTCCCTATCCGTTCGATCCCGACTCGAGTTAGAAAATTCAAAAATAAAAGCAAAAAAAATTCTAAATATTAAAAATCATCATCCAGGTTTCATTTCAAGACGAAACGGGTGAAGACTGGCCGAGAAATAGAGAATAAAAAAAATTTCTTTCCTTTCCGTTCGAACCCAACCCCAGTTAGAAAATTCAAAAACTAAATGCAAAAAAAATTCAAAAAATTAAAAAACATCATCCAGGCTTCATTTCAAAACGAAATGGGCCAGGACAGGCCGAAAAATAGAGAATAAAAATAATTTCCTTCCTATCCGTTCGAACCCAACCCGAGATAGAAAATTCGAAAATAAATGCAAAAAAATTTTAAAAATTAAAAAACATCATCCAGGCTTCATTTCAAGACGAAACGGGTCAGGACAGGCCGATAAATAGAGAACAAAAAAAATTTCCTTCCTATCCGTTCGAAACCGAACCGAGTTAGAAAATTCAAAACTAAATGCAAAAAAAATTCTAAAAATTAAAAAACATCATCCAGGTTTCATTTCAAGACGAAACGGGTGAAGACAAGCCGAAAAATAGAGAATATAACAAATTTCTTTCCTATCCGTTCGAACCCGACCCCAGTTAGAAAATTCAAAAAGAAATGCAAAAAAGTTCTAAAAATTAAAAAACATCATCCAGCCTTCATTTTAAGACGAAACAGGTCAGGAGAGGCCGAAAAATAGAGAAGAAAAAAATTTTCCTGCCAATCCGTTCGAACCCGACCCGAGTTAGAAAATTCGAAAATAAAAGCAAAAAAATTCTAAAAATTAAAAAACATCATCCAGGCTTCATTTCAATATGAAACGGGTCAGGACAGGCCAAAAAATAGAGAACAAAAAAAATTTCATTCCTATCCGTTCGGACCATACCCGAGTTAGAAAATTCGAAAATAAATGCCAAAAAATTCTAAAAATTAAAAAACATCATCCAGGCTTCATTTCAAGACGAAACGGGTCAGGACAGGCCGAAAAATAGAGAACAAAAAAAAATTCCTTCCTATCCATTCGAACCCGACCCGAGTTAGAAAATTCAAAAATAAATGAAAAAAAATTTTAAAAATTAAAAAACATCATCCAGGTTTCATTTCAAGACGAAACGGGTGAAGACTGGCCGAAAAATAGAGAATAAAAAAAATTTCTTTCCTATCCGTTCGAACCCGACCCCAGTTAGAAAATTCAAAAAGAAATGGAAAAAAAATTCTAAAAATTAAAAAACATCATCCAGGCTTCATTTCAAAACGAAATGGGCCAGGACAGGCCGAAGAATAGAGAATAAAAATAATTTCCTTTCTATCCGTTCGAACCCGACCCGAGTTAGAGAATTCAAAAATAAATGCGAAAAAATTTTAAAAATTAAAAATCATCATCCACGCTTCATTTCATGATGAAACGGGTCAGGACAGGCCAAAAAATAGAGAAGAAATAGATTTTCCTTCCTATCAGTACGAACCCGACCCGAGTGAGAAAATACAGAAAAAAAAGCAAAAAAATTCCAAAAATTAAAAAACATCATCCAGGCTTCATTTGAAAATGAAACGGGTCAAGACAGGCCAAAAAATAGGGAACAAAAAAAATTACATTCCTATCCGTTCGGACCAGACCCGAGTTAGAAAATTCGAAAATAAATGCCAAAAAATTCTAAAAATTAAAAAACATCATCCAGGCTTCATTTCAAGACGAAACGGATCAAGACAGGCCGAAAAATAGAGAACAAAAAAAAATTCCTTCCTATCCGTACGAACCCGACCCGAGTTAGAAAATTCAAAAATAAATGCAACAAAAATTCTAAAAATTAAAAAACATCATCCAGGTTTCATTTCAAGACGAAACGGGTGAAGACTGGCCGAGAAATAGAGAATAAAAAAAATTTCTTTCCTATCCGTTCGAACCCGACCCCAGTTAGAAAATTCAAAAACTAAATGCACAAAAAATTCAAAAAATTAAAAAACATCATTCAGGCTTCTTTTCAAAACGAAATGGGCCAGGACAGGTCGAAAAATAGAGAATAAAAATAATTTCCTTCCTATCCGTTCGAACCCGACCCGAGATAGAAAATTCGAAAATAAATGCAAAAAAATTTTAAAAATTAAAAAACATCATCCAGGCTTCATTTCAAGACGAAACGGGTCTGGATAGGCCGATAAATAGAGAACAAAAAAAATTTCCTTCCTATCCGTTCGAAACCGACCCGAGTTAGAAAATTCAAAACTAAATGCAAAAAAAATTCTAAAAATTAAAAAACATCATCCAGGTTTCATTTCAAGACGAAACGGGTGAAGACAAGCCGAAAAATAGAGAATATAAAAAATTTCTTTGCTATCCGTTCGAACCCGACCCCAGTTAGAAAATTCAAAAAGCAATGCAAAAAAATTATAAAAATTAAAAAACATTATCCGGGCTTCATTACAAGACGAAACAGGTCAGGAGAGGCCGAAAAATAGAGAAGAAAAAATTTTTCCTTCCTATCCGTTCGAACCTGACCCGAGTTAGAAAATTCAAAAATAAAAGCAAAAAAATTCTAAAAATTAAAAAACATCATCTAGGCTTCATTTGAATATGAAACGGGTCAGGACAGGCCAAAAAATAGAGAACAAAAAAATTTCATTCCTATCCGTTCGGACCAGACCCGAGTTAAAAAATTCGAAAATAAATGCCAAAAAAATTTAAAAATTAAAAAACATCATCCAGGCTTCATTTCAAGTCGAAACGGGTCAGGACAGGCCGAAAAATAGAGAGCATAAAAAAATTCCTTCCTAAACGTTCGAACCCGACCCGAGTTAGAAAATTCAAAAATAAATGCAAAAAAAAATTCTAAAAATTAAAAAACATCATCCAGGTTTCATTTCAAGACGAAACGGGTGAAGACTGGCCGAAAAATAGAGAATAAAAAAAATTTCTTTCCTATCCGTTCGAACCCGACCCCAGTTAGAAAATTCAACAAGAAATGCAAAAAAATTCTAAAAATTAAAAAAATCATCCAGGCTTCATTTCAAAACGAAATGGGCCAGGACAGGCCGAAGAATAGAGAATAAAAATAATTTCCTTCCTATCCGTTCGAACCCGACCCGAGATAGAAAATTCGAAAATAAATGCAAAAAAATTTTAAAAATTAAAAAACATCATCCAGGCTTCATTTCAAGACGAAACGGGTCTGGATAGGCCGATAAATAGAGAACATAAAAAAATTCCTTCCTAACCGTTCGAACCCGACCCGAGTTAGAAAATTCAAAAATAAATGCAAAAAAAAATCCTAAAAATTAAAAAACATCATCCAGGTTTCATTTCAAGACGAAACGGGTGAAGATTGGCCGAAAAATAGAGAATAAAAAAAATTTCTTTCCTATCCGTTCGAACCCGACCCCAGTTAGAAAATTCAACAAGAAATGCAAAAAAATTCTAAAAATTAAAAAAATCATCCAGGCTTCATTTCAAAACGAAATGGGCCAAGACAGGCCGAAGAATAGAGAATAAAAATAATTTCCTTCCTATCCGTTCGAACCCGACCCGAGTTAGAGAATTCAAAAATAAATGCAAAAAAATTTTAAAAATTAAAAATCATCATCCAGGCTTCATTTCATGATGAAACGGGTCAGGACAGGCCGAAAAATAGAGACGAAAAAAATTTTCCTTCCTATCAGTTCGAACCCGACCTGCGTTAGAAAATACAGAAATAAAAGCAAAAAAATTCTAAAAATTAAAAAACATCATCCAGGCTTCATTTGAATATGAAACGGGTCAAGACAGGCCAAAAAATAGAGAACAAAAAAAATTTCATTCCCATCCGTTCGAACCCGACCCGAGTTAGAAAATTCGAAAATAAATGCCAAAAAATTCAAAAAATTAAATAACATCATCTAGGCTTCATTTCAAGACGAAACGGATCAAGACAAGCCGAAAAATAGAGAACAAAAAAAAATTCCTTCCTCTCCGTACGAACCCGATCCGAGTTAGAAAATTCAAAAATAAATGCAACAAAAATTCTAAAAATTAAAAAACATCATCCAGGCTTCATTTCAAGACGAAACGGGTCAGGACAGGCCGAAAAGTAGAGAACATAAAAAAATTCCTTCCTAACCGTTCGAACCCGACCCGAGTTAGAAAATTCAAAAATAAATGCAAAAAACAATTCTAAAAATTAAAAAACATCATCCAGGCTTCATTTCAAGACGAAATGGATCAGGACAGGCCGAAAAATAGAGAACAAAAAAAAATTCCTTCCTATCCGTACGAACCCGACCCAAGTTAGAAAATTCAAAAATAAATGCAACAAAAATTCTAAAAATCAAAAAACATCATCCAGGTTTCATTTCAAGATGAAACGGGTGAAGACTGGTAGAAAAATAGAGAATAAAAAAAATTTCTTTCCTATCCGTTCGAACCAGACCCCAGTTAGAAAATTCAAAAAGAAATGCAAAAAAATTCTAAAAATTAAAAAACATCATCCAGGCTTCATTTCAAAACGAAATGGGCCAGGACAGGCCGAAGAATAGAGAATAAAAATAATTTCCTTTCTATCCGTTCTAACCCGACCCGAGTTAGAGAATTCAAAAATAAATGCAAAAAAATTTTAAAAATTAAAAATCATCATCCAGGCTTCATTTCATGGTGAAACGGGTCAGGACAGGCCGAAAAATAGAGAAGAAATAAATTTTCCTTCCTATCAGTTCGAACCCGACCCGAGTTAGAAAATACAGAAATAAAAGCAAAAAAATTCTAAAAATTAAAAAACATCATCCAGGCTTCATTTGAATATGAAACGGGTCAAGACAGGCCAAAAAATAGAGAACAAAAAAAATTCCATTCCTATCCGTTCGGACCAGACCCGAGTTAGAAAATTCGAAAATAAATGCCAAAAAATTCAAAAAATTAAATAACATCATCGAGGCTTCATTTCAAGACGAAACGGATCAAGACAGGCCGAAAAATAGAGAACAAAAAAAAATTCCTTCCTATCCGTACGAACCCGACCTGAGTTAGAAAATTCAAAAATAAATGCAACAAAAATTCTAAAAATTAAAAAACATCATCCAGGCTTCATTTCAAGACGAAACGGGTCAGGACAGGCCGAAAAATAGAGAACATAAAAAAATTCCTTCCTAACCGTTCGAACCCGACCCGAGTAAGAAAATTCAAAAATAAATGCAAAAAAAAATTCTAAAAATTAAAAAACATCATCCAGGTTTCATTTCAAGACGAAACGGGTGAAGACTGGCCGAAAAATAGAGAATAAAAAAAATTTCTTTCCTATCCGTTCGAACCCGACCCCAGTTAGAAAATTCAACAAGAAATGCAAAAAAATTCTAAAAATTAAAAAACATCATCCAGGCTTCATTTCAAAACGAAATGGGTCAGGACAGGCCGAAGAATAGAGAATAAAAATAATTTCCTTCCTATCTGTTCGAACCCGACCCGAGTTAGAGAATTCAAAAATAAATGCAAAAAAATTTAAAAAATTAAAAATCATCATCCAGGCTTCATTTCATGATGAAACGGGTCAGGACAGGCCGAAAAATAGAGAAGAAAAAAATTTTCCTTCCTATCAGTTCGAACCCGACCCGAGTTAGAAAATATAGAAATAAAAGCAAAAAAATTCTAAAAATTAAAAAACATCATCCAGGCTTCATTTGAATATGAAACGGGTCAAGACAGGCCAAAAAAGAGAGAACAAAAAAAATTTCATTCCTATCCGTTCGGAGCAGACCCGAGTTAGAAAATTCGAAAATAAATGCCAAAAAATTCTAAAAATTAAAAAACACCATCCAGGCTTCATTTCAAGACGAAATGGATCAGGACAGGCCGAAAAATAGAGAACAAAAAAAAATTCCTTCCTATCCGTACGAACCCGACCCGAGTTAGAAAATTCAAAAATAAATGCAACAAAAATTCTAAAAATCAAAAAACATCATCCAGGTTTCATTTCAAAACGAAACGGGTGAAGACTGGTAGAAAAATAGAGAATAAAAAAAAAAATTTTCCTATCCGTTCGAACCAGACCCCAGTTAGAAAATTCAAAAAGAAATGCAAAAAAATTCTAAAAATTAAAAAACATCATCCAGGCTTCATTTCAAAACGAAATGGGCCAGGACAGGCCGAAGAATAGAGAATAAAAATAATTTCCTTTCTATCCGTTCGAACCCGACCCGAGTTAGAGAATTCAAAAATAAATGCAAAAAAATTTTAAAAATTAAAAATCATCATCCAGGCTTCATTTCATGGTGAAACGGGTCAGGAAAGGCCGAAAAATAGAGAAGAAATAAATTTTCCTTCCTATCAGTTCGAACCCGACCCGAGTTAGAAAATACAGAAATAAAAGCAAAAAAATTCTAAAAATTAAAAAACATCATCCAGGCTTCATTTGAATATGAAACGGGTCAAGACAGGCCAAAAAATAGAGAACAAAAAAAATTCCATTCCTATCCGTTCGGACCAGACCTGAGTTAGAAAATTCGAAAATAAATGCCAAAAAATTTTAAAAATTAAAAAACATCATCCAGGCTTCATTTCAAGTCGAAACGGGTCAGGACAGGGCGAAAAATTGAGAACATAAAAAAATTCCTTCCTAACCGTTCGAACCCGACCCGAGTTAGAAAATTCAAAAATAAATGCAAAAAAAAATCCTAAAAATTAAAAAACATCATCCAGGTTTCATTTCAAGACGAAACGGGTGAAGATTGGCCGAAAAATAGAGAATAAAAAAAATTTCTTTCCTATCCGTTCGAACCCGACCCCAGTTAGAAAATTCAACAAGAAATGCAAAAAAATTCTAAAAATTAAAAAAATCATCCAGGCTTCATTTCAAAACGAAATGGGCCAAGACAGGCCGAAGAATAGAGAATAAAAATAATTTCCTTCCTATCCGTTCGAACCCGACCCGAGTTAGAGAATTCAAAAATAAATGCAAAAAAATTTTAAAAATTAAAAATCATCATCCAGGCTTCATTTCATGATGAAACGGGTCAGGACAGGCCGAAAAATAGAGACGAAAAAAATTTTCCTTCCTATCAGTTCGAACCCGACCTGCGTTAGAAAATACAGAAATAAAAGCAAAAAAATTCTAAAAATTAAAAAACATCATCCAGGCTTCATTTGAATATGAAACGGGTCAAGACAGGCCAAAAAATAGAGAACAAAAAAAATTTCATTCCCATCCGTTCGAACCAGACCCGAGTTAGAAAATTCGAAAATAAATGCCAAAAAATTCAAAAAATTAAATAACATCATCTAGGCTTCATTTCAAGACGAAACGGATCAAGACAAGCCGAAAAATAGAGAACAAAAAAAAATTCCTTCCTCTCCGTACGAACCCGATCCGAGTTAGAAAATTCAAAAATAAATGCAACAAAAATTCTAAAAATTAAAAAACATCATCCAGGCTTCATTTCAAGACGAAACGGGTCAGGACAGGCCGAAAAGTAGAGAACATAAAAAAATTCCTTCCTAACCGTTCGAACCCGACCCGAGTTAGAAAATTCAAAAATAAATGCAAAAAACAATTCTAAAAATTAAAAAACATCATCCAGGCTTCATTTCAAGACGAAATGGATCAGGACAGGCCGAAAAATAGAGAACAAAAAAAAATTCCTTCCTATCCGTACGAACCCGACCCAAGTTAGAAAATTCAAAAATAAATGCAACAAAAATTCTAAAAATCAAAAAACATCATCCAGGTTTCATTTCAAGATGAAACGGGTGAAGACTGGTAGAAAAATAGAGAATAAAAAAAATTTCTTTCCTATCCGTTCGAACCAGACCCCAGTTAGAAAATTCAAAAAGAAATGCAAAAAAAATTCTAAAAATTAAAAAACATCATCCAGGCTTCATTTCAAAACGAAATGGGCCAGGACAGGCCGAAGAATAGAGAATAAAAATAATTTCCTTTCTATCCGTTCTAACCCGACCCGAGTTAGAGAATTCAAAAATAAATGCAAAAAAATTTTAAAAATTAAAAATCATCATCCAGGCTTCATTTCATGGTGAAACGGGTCAGGACAGGCCGAAAAATAGAGAAGAAATAAATTTTCCTTCCTATCAGTTCGAACCCGACCCGAGTTAGAAAATACAGAAATAAAAGCAAAAAAATTCTAAAAATTAAAAAACATCATCCAGGCTTCATTTGAATATGAAACGGGTCAAGACAGGCCAAAAAATAGAGAACAAAAAAAATTCCATTCCTATCCGTTCGGACCAGACCCGAGTTAGAAAATTCGAAAATAAATGCCAAAAAATTCAAAAAATTAAATAACGTCATCTAGGCTTCATTTCAAGACGAAACGGATCAAGACAGGCCGAAAAATAGAGAACAAAAAAAAATTCCTTCCTATCCGTACGAACCCGACCTGAGTTAGAAAATTCAAAAATAAATGCAACAAAAATTCTAAAAATTAAAAAACATCATCCAGGCTTCATTTCAAGACGAAACGGGTCAGGACAGGCCGAAAAATAGAGAACATAAAAAAATTCCTTCCTAACCGTTCGAACCCGACCCGAGTAAGAAAATTCAAAAATAAATGCAAAAAAAAATTCTAAAAATTAAAAAACATCATCCAGGTTTCATTTCAAGACGAAACGGGTGAAGACTGGCCGAAAAATAGAGAATAAAAAAAATTTCTTTCCTATCCGTTCGAACCCGACCCCAGTTAGAAAATTCAACAAGAAATGCAAAAAAATTCTAAAAATTAAAAAACATCATCCAGGCTTCATTTCAAAACGAAATGGGTCAGGACAGGCCGAAGAATAGAGAATAAAAATAATTTCCTTCCTATCTGTTCGAACCCGACCCGAGTTAGAGAATTCAAAAATAAATGCAAAAAAATTTAAAAAATTAAAAATCATCATCCAGGCTTCATTTCATGATGAAACGGGTCAGGACAGGCCGAAAAATAGAGAAGAAAAAAATTTTCCTTCCTATCAGTTCGAACCCGACCCGAGTTAGAAAATATAGAAATAAAAGCAAAAAAATTCTAAAAATTAAAAAACATCATCCAGGCTTCATTTGAATATGAAACGGGTCAAGACAGGCCAAAAAAGAGAGAACAAAAAAAATTTCATTCCTATCCGTTCGGAGCAGACCCGAGTTAGAAAATTCGAAAATAAATGCCAAAAAATTCTAAAAATTAAAAAACACCATCCAGGCTTCATTTCAAGACGAAATGGATCAGGACAGGCAGAAAAATAGAGAACAAAAAAAAATTCCTTCCTATCCGTACAAACCCGACCCGAGTTAGAAAATTCAAAAATAAATGCAACAAAAATTCTAAAAATCAAAAAATATCATCCAGGTTTCATTTCAAAACGAAACGGGTGAAGACTGGTAGAAAAATAGAGAATAAAAAAAAAAATTTTCCTATCCGTTCGAACCAGACCCCAGTTAGAAAATTCAAAAAGAAATGCAAAAAAATTCTAAAAATTAAAAAAACATCATCCAGGCTTCATTTCAAAACGAAATGGGCCAGGACAGGCCGAAGAATAGAGAATAAAAATAATTTCCTTTCTATCCGTTCGAACCCGACCCGAGTTAGAGAATTCAAAAATAAATGCAAAAAAATTTTAAAAATTAAAAATCATCATCCAGGCTTCATTTCATGGTGAAACGGGTCAGGAAAGGCCGAAAAATAGAGAAGAAATAAATTTTCCTTCCTATCAGTTCGAACCCGACCCGAGTTAGAAAATACAGAAATAAAAGCAAAAAAATTCTAAAAATTAAAAAACATCATCCAGGCTTCATTTGAATATGAAACGGGTCAAGACAGGCCAAAAAATAGAGAACAAAAAAAATTCCATTCCTATCCGTTCGGACCAGACCTGAGTTAGAAAATTCGAAAATAAATGCCAAAAAATTTTAAAAATTAAAAAACATCATCCAGGCTTCATTTCAAGTCGAAACGGGTCAGGACAGGGCGAAAAATAGAGAACATAAAAAAATTCCTTCCTAACCGTTCGAACCCGACCCGAGTTAGAAAATTCAAAAATAAATGCAAAAAAAAATTCTAAAAATTAAAAAACATCATCCAGGTTTCATTTCAAGACGAAACGGGTGAAGACTGGCCGAAAAATAGAGAATAAAAAAAATTTCTTTCCTATCCGTTCGAACCCGACCCCAGTTAGAAAATTCAACAAGAAATGCAAAAAAATTCTAAAAATTAAAAAAATCATCCAGGCTTCATTTCAAAACGAAATGGGCCAGGACAGGCCGTAGAATAGAGAATAAAAATAATTTCCTTCCTATCCGTTCGAACCCGACCCGAGTTAGAGAATTCAAAAATAAATGCAAAAAAATTTTAAAAATTAAAAATCATCATCCAGGCTTCATTTCATGATGAAACTGGTCAGGATAGGCCGAAAAATAGAGACGAAAAAAATTTTCCTTCCTATCAGTTCGAACCCGACCCGAGTTAGAAAATACAGAAATAAAAGCAAAAAAATTCTAAAAATTAAAAAACATCATCCAGGCTTCATTTGAATATGAAACGGGTCAAGACAGGCCAAAAAATAGGGAACAAAAAAAATTCCATTCCTATCCGTCCGGACCAGACCCGAGTTAGAAAATTCGAATATAAATGCCAAAAAATTCTAAAAATTAAAAAACATCATCCAGGCTTCATTTCAAGACGAAATGGATCAGGACAGGCCGAAAAATAGAGAACAAAAAAAAATTTCTTCCTATCCATACGAACCCGACCCGAGTTAGAAAATTCAAAAATAAATGCAACAAAAATTCTTAAAATCAAAAAACATCATCCAGGTTTCATTTCAAGACGAAACGGGTGAAGACTGGTAGAAAAATAGAGAATAAAAAAAATTTCTTTCCTATCCGTTCGAACCAGACCCCAGTTAGAAAATTCAAAAAGAAATGCAAAAAAATTCTAAAAATTAAAAAACATCATCCAGGCTTCATTTCAAAACGAAATGGGCCAGGACAGGCCGAAGAATAGAGAGTAAAAATAATTTCCTTTCTATCCGTTCTAACCCGAACCGAGTTAGAGAATTCAAAAATAAATGCAAAAAAATTTTAAAAATTAAAAATCATCATCCAAGCTTCATTTGAATATGTAACGGGTCAAGACAGGCCAAAAAATAGAGAACAAAAAAAATTCCATTCCTATCCGTTCGAACCAGACCCGAGTTAGAAAATTCGAAAATAAATGCCAAAAAATTCAAAAAATTAAATAACATCATCTAGGCTTCATTTCAAGATGAAACGGATCAAGACAGGCCGAAAAATAGAGAACAAAAAAAAATTCCTTCCTCTCCGTACGAACCCGACCCGAGTTAGAAAATTCAAAAATAAATGCAACAAAAATTCTAAAAATCAAAAAACATCATCCAGGCTTCATTTGAATATGAAACGGGTCAAGACAGGCCAAAAAATAGAGAACAAAAAAAATTCCATTCCTATCCGTTCGAACCAGACCCGAGTTAGAAAATTCGAAAATAAATGCCAAAAAATTCTAAAAATTAAAAAACATCATCCAGACTTCATTTCAAGACGAAATGGATCAGGACAGGCCGAAAAATAGAGAACAAAAAAAATTCCTTCCTATCCGTACGAACCCGACCCGAGTTAGAAAATTCAAAAATAAATGCAACAAAAATTCTAAAAATCAAAAAACATCATCCAGGTTTCATTTCAAGACGAAACGGGTGAAGACTGGCCGAAAAATAGAGAATAAAAAAAATTTCTTTCCTATCCGTTCGAACCCGACCCCAGTTAGAAAATTCAAAAAGAAATGCAAAAAAATTCTAAAAATTAAAAAACATCATCCAGGCTTCATTTCAAAACGAAATGGGCCAGGACAGGCCGAAGAATAGAGAATAAAAATAATTTCCTTTCTATCCGTTCGAACCCGACCCGAGTTAGAGAATTCAAAAATAAATGCAAAAAAATTTTAAAAATTAAAAATCATCATCCAAGCTTCATTTCATGGTGAAACGGGTCAGGAAAGGCCGAAAAATAGAGAAGAAATAAATTTTCCTTCCTATCAGTTCGAACCCGACCCGAGTTAGAAAATACAGAAATAAAAGCAAAAAAATTCTAAAAATTAAAAAACATCATCCAGGCTTCATTTGAATATGAAACGGGTCAAGACAGGCCAAAAAATAGAGAACAAAAAAAATTCCATTCCTATCCGTTCGGACCAGACCCGAGTTAGAAAATTCGAAAATAAATGCCAAAAAATTCAAAAAATTAAATAACATCATCTAGGCTTCATTTCAAGACGAAACGGATCAAGACAGGCCGAAAAATAGAGAACAAAAAAAAATTCCTTCCTATCCGTACGAACCCGACCCGAGTTAGAAAATTCAAAAATAAATGCAACGAAAATTCTAAAAATTAAAAAACATCATCCAGGCTTCATTTCAAGACGAAACGGGTCAGGACAGGCCGAAAAATAGAGAACATAAAAAAATTCCTTCCTAACCGTTCGAACCCGACCCGAGTTAGAAAATTCAAAAATAAATGCAAAAAAAAATTCTAAAAATTAAAAAACATCATCCAGGTTTCATTTCAAGACGAAACGGGTGAAGACTGGCCGAAAAATAGAGAATAAAAAAAATTTCTTTCCTATCCGTTCGAACCCGACCCCAGTTAGAAAATTCAACAAGAAATGCAAAAAAATTCTAAAAATTAAAAAACATCATCCAGGCTTCATTTCAAAACGAAATGGGTCAGGACAGGCCGAAGAATAGAGAATAAAAATAATTTCCTTCCTATCTGTTCGAACCCGACCCGAGTTAGAGAATTCAAAAATAAATGCAAACAAATTTAAAAAATTAAAAATCATCATCCAGGCTTCATTTCATGATGAAACGGGTCAGGACAGGCCGAAAAATAGAGAAGAAAAAAATTTTCCTTCCTATCAGTTCGAACCCGACCCGAGTTAGAAAATATAGAAATAAAAGCAAAAAAATTCTAAAAATTAAAAAACATCATCCAGGCATCATTTGAATATGAAACGGGTCAAGACAGGCCAAAAAAGAGAGAACAAAAAAAATTTCATTCCTATCCGTCCGGACCAGACCCGAGTTAGAAAATTCGAAAATAAATGCCAAAAAATTCTAAAAATTAAAAAACATCATCCAGGCTTCATTTCAAGACGAAATGGATCAGGACAGGCCGAAAAATAGAGAACAAAAAAAAATTCCTTCCTATTCGTACGAACCCGACTCGAGTTAGAAAATTCAAAAATAAATGTAACAAAAATTCTAAAAATCAAAAAACATCATCCAGGTTTCATTTCAAGACGAAACGGGTGAAGACTGGTAGAAAAATAGAGAATAAAAAAAAAAAATTTCCTATCCGTTCGAACCAGACCCCAGTTAGAAAATTCATAAAGAAATGCAAAAAAATTCTAAAAATTAAAAAACATCATCCAGGCTTCATTTCAAAACGAAATGGGCCAGGACAGGCCGAAGAATAGAGAATAAAAATAATTTCCTTTCTATCCGTTCGAACCCGACCCGAGTTAGAGAATTCAAAAATAAATGCAAAAAAATTTTAAAAATTAAAAATCATCATCCAGGCTTCATTTCATGGTGAAACGGGTCAGGAAAGGCCGAAAAATAGAGAAGAAATAAATTTTCCTTCCTATCAGTTCGAACCCGACCCGAGTTAGAAAATACAGAAATAAAAGCAAAAAAATTCTAAAAATTAAAAAACATCATCCATGCTTCATTTGAATATGAAACGGGTCAAGACAGGCCAAAAAATAGAGAACAAAAAAAATTTCATTCCTATCCGTTCGGACCAGACCCGAGTTAGAAAATTCGAAAATAAATGCCAAAAAATTCTAAAAATTAAATAACATCATCTAGGCTTCATTTCAAGACGAAACGGATCGAGACAGGCTGAAAAATAGAGAACAAAAAAAAATTCCTTCCTATCCGTACGAACCCGACCCGAGTTAGAAAATTCAAAAATAAATGCAACAAAAGTTCTAAAATTTAAAAAACATCATCCAGGTTTCATTTCAAGACGAAACGGGTGAAGACTGGCCGAGAAATAGAGAATAAAAAATTTTTTTTTCCTATCCGTTCGAACCCGACCCCAGTTAGAAAATTCAAAAAGAAATGCAAAAAAATTCTAAAAATTAAAAAACATCATCCAGGCTTCATTTCAAGACGAAACGGGTAAGGACAGGCCGAAAAATGGAGAACAAAAAAAAATTCTTTCCTATCCGTTCGATCCCGACCCGAGTTAGAGAATTCAAAAATAAAAGCAAAAAAATTTTAAAAATTAAAAATCTTCATCCAGGCTTCATTTCATGATGAAACGGGTCAGGACAGGCCGAAAAATAGAGAAGAAAAAAATTTTCCTTCCTATCAGTTCGAACCCGACCCGAGTTAGAAAATATAGAAATAAAAGCAAAAAAATTCTAAAAATTAAAAAACATCATCCAGGCTTCATTTGAATATGAAACGGGTCAAGACAGGCCAAAAAAGAGAGAACAAAAAAAATTTCATTCCTATCCGTTCGGACCAGACCCGAGTTAGAAAATTCGAAAATAAATGCCAAAAAATTCTAAAAATTAAAAAACATCATCCAGGCTTCATTTCAAGACGAAATGGATCAGGACAGGCCGAAAAATAGAGAACAAAAAAAAATTCCTTCCTATCCGTACGAACCCGACCCGAGTTAGAAAATTCAAAAATAAATGCAACAAAAATTCTAAAAATCAAAAAACATCATCCAGGTTTCATTTCAAGACGAAACGGGTGAAGACTGGTAGAAAAATAGAGAATAAAAAAAAAAAATTTCCTATCCGTTCGAACCAGACCCCGTTAGAAAATTCAAAAAGAAATGCAAAAAAATTCTAAAAATTAAAAAACATCATCCAGGCTTCATTTCAAAACGAAATGGGCCAGGACAGGCCGAAGAATAGAGAATAAAAATAATTTCCTTTCTATCCGTTCGAACCCGACCCGAGTTAGAGAATTCAAAAATAAATGCAAAAAAATTTTAAAAATTAAAAATCATCATCCAGGCTTCATTCAATGGTGAAACGGGTCAGGAAAGGCCGAAAAATAGAGAAGAAATAAATTTTCCTTCCTATCAGTTCGAACCCGACCCGAGTTAGAAAATACAGAAATAAAAGCAAAAAATTCTAAAAATTAAAAAACATCATCCAGGCTTCATTTGAATATGAAACGGGTCAAGACAGGCCAAAAAATAGAGAACAAAAAAAATTCCATTCCTATCCGTTCGGACCAGACCCGAGTTAGAAAATTCGAAAATAAATGCCAAAAAATTCTAAAAATTAAATAACATCATCTAGGCTTCATTTCAAGACGAAACGGATCGAGACAGGCTGAAAAATAGAGAACAAAAAAAAATTCCTTCCTATCCGTACGAACCTGACCCGAGTTAGAAAATTCAAAAATAAATGCAACAAAAGTTCTAAAAATTAAAAAACATCATCCAGGTTTCATTTCAAGACGAAACGGGTGAAGACTGGCCGAGAAATAGAGAATAAAAAAAAATTTTTTCCTATCCGTTCGAACCCGACCCCAGTTAGAAAGTTCAAAAAGAAATGCAAAAAAATTCTAAAAATTAAAAAACATCATCCAGGCTTCATTTCAAGACGAAACGGGTAAGGACAGGCCGAAAAATGGAGAACAAAAAAAAATTCTTTCCTATCCGTTCGATCCCGACCCGAGTTAGAGAATTGAAAAATAAATGCAAAAAAATTTTAAAAATTAAAAATCTTCATCCAGGCTTCATTTCATGATGAAACGGGTCAAGACAGGCAGAAAAATAGAGAAGAAAAAAATTTTCCTTCCTATCAGTTCGAACCCGACCCGAGTTAGAAAATACAGAAATAAAAGCAAAAAAATTCTAAAAATTAAAAAACATCATCCAGGCTTCATTTGAATATGAAAAGGGTCAAGACAGGACAAAAAATAAAGAACAAAAAAAATTCCATTCCTATCCGTTCGGACCAGACCCGAGTTAGAAAATTCGAAAATAAATGCCAGAAAATTCTAAAAACTAAAAAACATCATCCAGGCTTCATTTCAAGACGAAACGGATCAAGACAGGCCGAAAAATAGAGAACAAAAAAAAATTCCTTCCTATCCGTACGAACCCGACCCGAGTTAGAAAATTCAAAAGTAAATGCAATAAAAATTCTAAAAATCAAAAAACATCATCCAGGTTTCATTTCAAGACGAAACGGGTGAAGACTGGTAGAAAAATGGGGAATAAAAAAAATTTCTTTCCTATCCGTTCGAACCAGACCCCAGTTAGAAAATTCAAAAAGAAATGCAAAAAAATTCTAAAAATTAAAAAACATCATCCAGGCTTCATTTCAAAACGAAATGGGCCAGGACAGGCCGAAGAATAGAGAATAAAAATAATTTCCTTTCTATCCGTTCGAACCCGACCCGAGTTAGAGAATTCAAAAATAAATGCAAAAAAAATTTAAAAATTAAAAATCATCATCCAGGCTTCATTTCATGGTGAAACGGGTCAGGACAGGCCGAAAAATAGAGAAGAAAAAAATTTTCCTTCCTATCCGTACGTACCCGACCCGATTAGAAAATTCAAAAATAAATGCAACCAAAATTCTAAAAATTAAAAAACATCATCCAGGCTTCATTTCAAGACGAAACGGGTCAGGACAGGCCGAAAAATAGAGAACATAAAAAAATTCCTTCCTAACCGTTCGAACCCGACCCGAGTTAGAAAATTCAAAAATAAATGCAAAAAAAAATTCTAAAAATTAAAAAACATCATCCAGGTTTCATTTCAAGACGAAACGGGTGAAGACTGGCCGAAAAATAGAGAATAAAAAAAATTTCTTTCCTATCCGTTCGAACCCGATCCCAGTTAGAAAATTCAACAAGAAATGTAAAAAAATTCTAAAAATTAAAAAACATCATCCAGGCTTCATTTCAAAACGAAATGGGCCAAGACAGGCCGAAGAATAGAGAATAAAAATAATTTCCTTCCTATCCGTTCGAACCCGACCCGAGTTAGAGAATTCAAAAATAAATGCAAAAAAATTTTAAAAATTAAAAATCATCATCCAGGCTTCATTTCATGATGAAACGGGTCAGGATAGGCCGAAAAATAGAGAAGAAAAAAATTTTCCTTCCTATCAGTTCGAACCCGACCCGAGTTAGAAAATATAGAAATAAAAGCAAAAAAATTCTAAAAATTAAAAAACATCATCCAGGCTACTTTTGAATATGAATCGGGTCAAGACAGGCCAAAAAATAGAGAACAAAAAAAATTCCATTCCTATCCGTTCGGACCAGACCCGAGTTAGAAAATTCGAAAATAAATGCTAAAAAATTCTAAAAATTAAAAAACATCATCCAGGCTTCATTTCAAGACGAAATGGATCAGGACAGGCCGAAAAATAGAGAACAAAAAAAAATTCCTTCCTATCCGTACGAACCCGACCCGACTTAGAAAATTCAAAAATAAATGCAACAAAAATTCTAAAAATCAAAAAACATCATCCAGGTTTCATTTCAAGACGAAACGGGTGAAGACTGGTAGAAAAATAGAGAATAAAAAAAATTGCTTTCCTATCCGTTCGAACCAGACCCCAGTTAGAAAATTCAAAAAGAAATGCAAAAAAATTCTAAAAATTAAAAAACATCATCCAGGCTTCATTTCAAAACGAAATGGGCCAGGACAGGCCGAAGAATAGAGAATAAAAATAATTTCTTTTCTATCCGTTCGAACCCGACCCGAGTTAGAGAATTCAAAAATAAATGCAAAAAAATTTTAAAAATTAAAAATCATCATCCAGGCTTCATTTCATGGTGAAACGGGTCAGGACAGGCCGAAAAAGAGAGAAGAAATAAATTTTCCTTCCTATCAGTTCGAACCCGACCCGAGTTAGAAAAGACAGAAATAAAAGCAAAAAAATTCTAAAAATTAAAAAACATCATCCAGGCTTCATTTGAATATGAAACGGGTCAAGACAGGCCAAAAAATAGAGAACAAAAAAAATTCCATTCCTATCCGTTCGGACCAGACCCGAGTTAGAAAATTCGAAAATAAATGCCAAAAAATTCTAAAAATTAAATAACATCATCTAGGCTTCATTTCAAGACGAAACGGATCAAGACAGGCCGAAAAATAGAGAACAAAAAAAAATTCCTTCCTATCCGTACGAACCCGACCCGAGTTAGAAAATTCAAAAATAAATGCAACAAAAGTTCTGAAAATTAAAAAACATCATCCAGGTTTCATTTGAAGACGAAACGGGTGAAGACTGGCCGAGAAATAGAGAATAAAAAATTTTTTTTTCCTATCCGTTCGAACCCGACCCCAGTTAGAAAATTCAAAAAGAAATGCAAAAAAATTCTAAAAATTAAAAAACATCATCCAAGCTTCATTTCAAGACGAAACGGGTCAGGACAGGCCGAAAAATGGAGAACAAAAAAAAATTCTTTCCTATCCGTTCGATCCCGACCCGAGTTAGAAAATTCAAAAATAAATGCAAAAAAAATTCTAAATATTAAAAATCATCATCCAGGTTTCATTTCAAGACGAAACGGGTGAAGACTGGCCGAGAAATAGAGAATAAAAAAAATTTCTTTCCTATCCGTTCGAACCCAACCCCAGTTAGAAAATTCAAAAACTAAATGCAAAAAAAATTCAAAAAATTAAAAAACATCATCCAGGCTTCATTTCAAAACGAAATGGGCCAGGACAGGCCGAAGAATAGAGAATAAAAATAATTTCCTTCCTATCACCCGAGTTAGAGAATTCAAAAATAAATGCAAAAAAATTTTAAAAATTAAAAATCATCAACCAGGCTTCATTTCATGATGAAACGGGTCAGGACAGGCCGAAAAATAGAGAAGAAAAAAATTTTCCTTCCTATCAGTTCGAACCCGACCCGAGTTAGAAAATACAGAAATAAAAGCAAAAAAATTCTAAAAATTTAAAAACATCATCCAGGCTTCATTTGAATATGAAACGGGTCAAGACATGCCAAAAAACAGAGAAGAAAAAAAATTCCATTCCTATCCGTTCGGACCAGACCCGAGTTAGAAAATTCGAAAATAAATGCCAAAAAATTCTAAAAATTAAAAAACATCATCCAGGCTTCATTTCAAGACGAAATGGATCAGGACAGGCCGAAAAATAGAGAACAAAAAAAAATTCCTTCCTATCCGTACGAACCCGACCCGAGTTAGAAAATTCAAAAATAAATGCAACAAAAATTCTAAAAATCAAAAAACATCATCCAGGTTTCATTTCAAGACGAAACGGGTGAAGACTGGTAGAAAAATAGAGAATAAAAAAAAAAAATTTCCTATCCGTTCGAACCAGACCCCGTTAGAAAATTCAAAAAGAAATGCAAAAAAATTCTAAAAATTAAAAAACATCATCCAGGCTTCATTTCAAAACGAAATGGGCCAGGACAGGCCGAAGAATAGAGAATAAAAATAATTTCCTTTCTATCCGTTCGAACCCGACCCGAGTTAGAGAATTCAAAAATAAATGCAAAAAAATTTTAAAAATTAAAAATCATCATCCAGGCTTCATTCAATGGTGAAACGGGTCAGGAAAGGCCGAAAAATAGAGAAGAAATAAATTTTCCTTCCTATCAGTTCGAACCCGACCCGAGTTAGAAAATACAGAAATAAAAGCAAAAAATTCTAAAAATTAAAAAACATCATCCAGGCTTCATTTGAATATGAAACGGGTCAAGACAGGCCAAAAAATAGAGAACAAAAAAAATTCCATTCCTATCCGTTCGGACCAGACCCGAGTTAGAAAATTCGAAAATAAATGCCAAAAAATTCTAAAAATTAAATAACATCATCTAGGCTTCATTTCAAGACGAAACGGATCGAGACAGGCTGAAAAATAGAGAACAAAAAAAAATTCCTTCCTATCCATACGAACCTGACCCGAGTTAGAAAATTCAAAAATAAATGCAACAAAAGTTCTAAAAATTAAAAAACATCATCCAGGTTTCATTTCAAGACGAAACGGGTGAAGACTGGCCGAGAAATAGAGAATAAAAAAAAAATTTTTCCTATCCGTTCGAACCCGACCCCAGTTAGAAAGTTCAAAAAGAAATGCAAAAAAATTCTAAAAATTAAAAAACATCATCCAGGCTTCATTTCAAGACGAAACGGGTAAGGACAGGCCGAAAAATGGAGAACAAAAAAAAATTCTTTCCTATCCGTTCGATCCCGACCCGAGTTAGAGAATTGAAAAATAAATGCAAAAAAATTTTAAAAATTAAAAATCTTCATCCAGGCTTCATTTCATGATGAAACGGGTCAAGACAGGCAGAAAAATAGAGAAGAAAAAAATTTTCCTTCCTATCAGTTCGAACCCGACCCGAGTTAGAAAATACAGAAATAAAAGCAAAAAAATTCTAAAAATTAAAAAACATCATCCAGGCTTCATTTGAATATGAAAAGGGTCAAGACAGGACAAAAAATAAAGAACAAAAAAAATTCCATTCCTATCCGTTCGGACCAGACCCGAGTTAGAAAATTCGAAAATAAATGCCAGAAAATTCTAAAAACTAAAAAACATCATCCAGGCTTCATTTCAAGACGAAACGGATCAAGACAGGCCGAAAAATAGAGAACAAAAAAAAATTCCTTCCTATCCGTACGAACCCGACCCGAGTTAGAAAATTCAAAAGTAAATGCAATAAAAATTCTAAAAATCAAAAAACATCATCCAGGTTTCATTTCAAGACGAAACGGGTGAAGACTGGTAGAAAAATGGGGAATAAAAAAAATTTCTTTCCTATCCGTTCGAACCAGACCCCAGTTAGAAAATTCAAAAAGAAATGCAAAAAAATTCTAAAAATTAAAAAACATCATCCAGGCTTCATTTCAAAACGAAATGGGCCAGGACAGGCCGAAGAATAGAGAATAAAAATAATTTCCTTTCTATCCGTTCGAACCCGACCCGAGTTAGAAAATTCAAAAATAAATGCAAAAAAAATTTAAAAATTAAAAATCATCATCCAGGCTTCATTTCATGGTGAAACGGGTCAGGACAGGCCGAAAAATAGAGAAGAAAAAAATTTTCCTTCCTATCCGTACGTACCCGACCCGATTAGAAAATTCAAAAATAAATGCAACCAAAATTCTAAAAATTAAAAAACATCATCCAGGCTTCATTTCAAGATGAAACGGGTCAGGACAGGCCGAAAAATAGAGGTATCCGTTCGAACCCGACACGAGTTAGAAAATTCAAAAATAAATGCAAAAAAAAATTCTAAAAATTAAAAAACATCAACCAGGTTTCATTTCAAGACGAAACGGGTGAAGACTGGCCGAAAAATAGAGAATAAAAAAAATTTCTTTCCTATCCGTTCGAACCCGATCCCAGTTAGAAAATTCAACAAGAAATGTAAAAAAATTCTAAAAATTAAAAAACATCATCCAGGCTTCATTTCAAAACGAAATGGGCCAAGACAGGCCGAAGAATAGAGAATAAAAATAATTTCCTTCCTATCCGTTCGAACCCGACCCGAGTTAGAGAATTCAAAAATAAATGCAAAAAAATTTTAAAAATTAAAAATCATCATCCAGGCTTCATTTCATGATGAAACGGGTCAGGATAGGCCGAAAAATAGAGAAGAAAAAAATTTTCCTTCCTATCAGTTCGAACCCGACCCGAGTTAGAAAATATAGAAATAAAAGCAAAAAAATTCTAAAAATTAAAAAACATCATCCAGGCTACATTTGAATATGAATCGGGTCAAGACAGGCCAAAAAATAGAGAACAAAAAAAATTCCATTCCTATCCGTTCGGACCAGACCCGAGTTAGAAAATTCGAAAATAAATGCTAAAAAATTCTAAAAATTAAAAAACATCATCCAGGCTTCATTTCAAGACGAAATGGATCAGGACAGGCCGAAAAATAGAGAACAAAAAAAAATTCCTTCCTATCCGTACGAACCCGACCCGACTTAGAAAATTCAAAAATAAATGCAACAAAAATTCTAAAAATCAAAAAACATCATCCAGGTTTCATTTCAAGACGAAACGGGTGAAGACTGGTAGAAAAATAGAGAATAAAAAAAATTTCTTTCCTATCCGTTCGAACCAGACCCCAGTTAGAAAATTCAAAAAGAAATGCAAAAAAATTCTAAAAATTAAAAAACATCATCCAGGCTTCATTTCAAAACGAAATGGGCCAGGACAGGCCGAAGAATAGAGAATAAAAATAATTTCTTTTCTATCCGTTCGAACCCGACCCGAGTTAGAGAATTCAAAAATAAATGCAAAAAAATTTTAAAAATTAAAAATCATCATCCAGGCTTCATTTCATGGTGAAACGGGTCAGGACAGGCCGAAAAAGAGAGAAGAAATAAATTTTCCTTCCTATCAGTTCGAACCCGACCCGAGTTAGAAAAGACAGAAATAAAAGCAAAAAAATTCTAAAAATTAAAAAACATCATCCAGGCTTCATTTGAATATGAAACGGGTCAAGACAGGCCAAAAAATAGAGAACAAAAAAAATTCCATTCCTATCCGTTCGGACCAGACCCGAGTTAGAAAATTCGAAAATAAATGCCAAAAAATTCTAAAAATTAAATAACATCATCTAGGCTTCATTTCAAGACGAAACGGATCAAGACAGGCCGAAAAATAGAGAACAAAAAAAAATTCCTTCCTATCCGTACGAACCCGACCCGAGTTAGAAAATTCAAAAATAAATGCAACAAAAGTTCTGAAAATTAAAAAACATCATCCAGGTTTCATTTGAAGACGAAACGGGTGAAGACTGGCCGAGAAATAGAGAATAAAAAATTTTTTTTTCCTATCCGTTCGAACCCGACCCCAGTTAGAAAATTCAAAAAGAAATGCAAAAAAATTCTAAAAATTAAAAAACATCATCCAAGCTTCATTTCAAGACGAAACGGGTCAGGACAGGCCGAAAAATGGAGAACAAAAAAAAATTCTTTCCTATCCGTTCGATCCCGACCCGAGTTAGAAAATTCAAAAATAAATGCAAAAAAAATTCTAAATATTAAAAATCATCATCCAGGTTTCATTTCAAGACGAAACGGGTGAAGACTGGCCGAGAAATAGAGAATAAAAAAAATTTCTTTCCTATCCGTTCGAACCCAACCCCAGTTAGAAAATTCAAAAACTAAATGCAAAAAAAATTCAAAAAATTAAAAAACATCATCCAGGCTTCATTTCAAAACGAAATGGGCCAGGACAGGCCGAAGAATAGAGAATAAAAATAATTTCCTTCCTATCACCCGAGTTAGAGAATTCAAAAATAAATGCAAAAAAATTTTAAAAATTAAAAATCATCAACCAGGCTTCATTTCATGATGAAACGGGTCAGGACAGGCCGAAAAATAGAGAAGAAAAAAATTTTCCTTCCTATCAGTTCGAACCCGACCCGAGTTAGAAAATACAGAAATAAAAGCAAAAAAATTCTAAAAATTAAAAAACATCATCCAGGCTTCATTTGAATATGAAACGGGTCAAGACATGCCAAAAAACAGAGAAGAAAAAAAATTCCATTCCTATCCGTTCGGACCAGACCCGAGTTAGAAAATTCGAAAATAAATGCCAAAAAATTCTAAAAATTAAAAAACATCATCCAGGCTTCATTTCAAGACAAAATGGATCAGGACAAGCCGAAAAATAGAGAACAAAAAAAAATTCCTTCCTATCCGTACGAACCCGACCCGAGTTAGAAAATTCAAAAGTAAATGCAACAAAAATTCTAAAAATCAAAAAACATCATCCAGGTTTCATTTCAAGACAAAACTGGTGAAGACTGGTAGAAAAATAGAGAATAAAAAAAATTTCTTTCCTATCCGTTCGAACCAGACCCCAGTTAGAAAATTCAAAAAGAAATGCAAAAAAATTCTAAAAGTTAAAAAACATCATCCAGGCTTCATTTCAAAACGAAATGGGTCAGGACAGGCCGAAGAATAGAGAATAAAAATAATTTCCTTCCTATCCGTTCGAACCCGACCCGAGTTAGAGAATTCAAAAATAAATGCAAAAAAATTTTAAAAATTAAAAATCATCATCCAGGCTTCATTTCATGATGAAACGGGTCAGGATAGGCCGAAAAATAGAGAAGAAAAAAATTTTCCTTCCTATCAGTTCGAACCCGACCCGAGTTAGAAAATATAGAAATAAAAGCAAAAAAATTCTAAAAATTAAAAAACATCATCCAGGCTACATTTGAATATGAATCGGGTCAAGACAGGCCAAAAAATAGAGAACAAAAAAAATTCCATTCCTATCCGTTCGGACCAGACCCGAGTTAGAAAATTCGAAAATAAATGCCAAAAAATTCTAAAAATTAAAAAACATCATCCAGGCTTCATTTCAAGACGAAATGGATCAGGACAAGCCGAAAAATAGAGAACAAAAAAAAATTCATTCCTATCCGTACGAACCCGACCCGACTTAGAAAATTCAAAAATAAATGCAACAAAAATTCTAAAAATCAAAAAACATCATCCAGGTTTCATTTCAAGACGAAACGGGTGAAGACTGGTAGAAAAATAGAGAATAAAAAAAATTTCTTTCCTATCCGTTCGAACCAGACCCCAGTTAGAAAATTCAAAAAGAAATGCAAAAAAATTCTAAAAATTAAAAAACATCATCCAGGCTTCATTTCAAAACGAAATGGGCCAGGACAGGCCGAAGAATAGAGAATAAAAATAATTTCTTTTCTATCCGTTCGAACCCGACCCGAGTTAGAGAATTCAAAAATAAATGCAAAAAAATTTTAAAAATTAAAAATCATCATCCAGGCTTCATTTCATGGTGAAACGGGTCAGGACAGGCCGAAAAAGAGAGAAGAAATAAATTTTCCTTCCTATCAGTTCGAACCCGACCCGAGTTAGAAAAGACAGAAATAAAAGCAAAAAAATTCTAAAAATTAAAAAACATCATCCAGGCTTCATTTGAATATGAAACGGGTCAAGACAGGCCAAAAAATAGAGAACAAAAAAAATTCCATTCCTATCCGTTCGGACCAGACCCGAGTTAGAAAATTCGAAAATAAATGCCAAAAAATTCTAAAAATTAAATAACATCATCTAGGCTTCATTTCAAGACGAAACGGATCAAGACAGGCCGAAAAATAGAGAACAAAAAAAAATTCCTTCCTATCCGTACGAACCCGACCCGAGTTAGAAAATTCAAAAATAAATGCAACAAAAGTTCTGAAAATTAAAAAACATCATCCAGGTTTCATTTGAAGACGAAACGGGTGAAGACTGGCCGAGAAATAGAGAATAAAAAATTTTTTTTTCCTATCCGTTCGAACCCGACCCCAGTTAGAAAATTCAAAAAGAAATGCAAAAAAATTCTAAAAATTAAAAAACATCATCCAAGCTTCATTTCAAGACGAAACGGGTCAGGACAGGCCGAAAAATGGAGAACAAAAAAAAATTCTTTCCTATCCGTTCGATCCCGACCCGAGTTAGAAAATTCAAAAATAAATGCAAAAAAAATTCTAAATATTAAAAATCATCATCCAGGTTTCATTTCAAGACGAAACGGGTGAAGACTGGCCGAGAAATAGAGAATAAAAAAAATTTCTTTCCTATCCGTTCGAACCCAACCCCAGTTAGAAAATTCAAAAACTAAATGCAAAAAAAATTCAAAAAATTAAAAAACATCATCCAGGCTTCATTTCAAAACGAAATGGGCCAGGACAGGCCGAAGAATAGAGAATAAAAATAATTTCCTTCCTATCACCCGAGTTAGAGAATTCAAAAATAAATGCAAAAAAATTTTAAAAATTAAAAATCATCATCCAGGCTTCATTTCATGATGAAACGGGTCAGGACAGGCCGAAAAATAGAGAAGAAAAAAATTTTCCTTCCTATCAGTTCGAACCCGACCTGAGTTAGAAAATACAGAAATAAAAGCAAAAAAATTCTAAAAATTAAAAAACATCATCCAGGCTTCATTTGAATATGAAACGGGTCAAGACATGCCAAAAAACAGAGAAGAAAAAAAATTCCATTCCTATCCGTTCGGACCAGACCCGAGTTAGAAAATTCGAAAATAAATGCCAAAAAATTCTAAAAATTAAAAAACATCATCCAGGCTTCATTTCAAGACAAAATGGATCAGGACAAGCCGAAAAATAGAGAACAAAAAAAAATTCCTTCCTATCCGTACGAACCCGACCCGAGTTAGAAAATTCAAAAGTAAATGCAACAAAAATTCTAAAAATCAAAAAACATCATCCAGGTTTCATTTCAAGACAAAACTGGTGAAGACTGGTAGAAAAATAGAAAATAAAAAAAATTTCTTTCCTATCCGTTCGAACCAGACCCCAGTTAGAAAATTCAAAAAGAAATGCAAAAAAATTCTAAAAGTTAAAAAACATCATCCAGGCTTCATTTCAAAACGAAATGGGTCAGGACAGGCCGAAGAATAGAGAATAAAAATAATTTCCTTCCTATCCGTTCGAACCCGACCCGAGTTAGAGAATTCAAAAATAAATGCAAAAAAATTTTAAAAATTAAAAATCATCATCCAGGCTTCATTTCATGATGAAACGGGTCAGGATAGGCCGAAAAATAGAGAAGAAAAAAATTTTCCTTCCTATCAGTTCGAACCCGACCCGAGTTAGAAAATATAGAAATAAAAGCAAAAAAATTCTAAAAATTAAAAAACATCATCCAGGCTACATTTGAATATGAATCGGGTCAAGACAGGCCAAAAAATAGAGAACAAAAAAAATTCCATTCCTATCCGTTCGGACCAGACCCGAGTTAGAAAATTCGAAAATAAATGCCAAAAAATTCTAAAAATTAAAAAACATCATCCAGGCTTCATTTCAAGACGAAATGGATCAGGACAGGCCGAAAAATAGAGAACGAAAAAAAATTCCTTCCTATCCGTACGAACCCGACCCGACTTAGAAAATTCAAAAATAAATGCAACAAAAATTCTAAAAATCAAAAAACATCATCCAGGTTTCATTTCAAGACGAAACGGGTGAAGACTGGTAGAAAAATATAGAATAAAAAAAATTTCTTTCCTATCCGTTCGAACCAGACCCCAGTTAGAAAATTCAAAAAGAAATGCAAAAAAATTCTAAAAATTAAAAAACATCATCCAGGCTTCATTTCAAAACGAAATGGGCCAGGACAGGCCGAAGAATAGAGAATAAAAATAATTTCTTTTCTATCCGTTCGAACCCGACCCGAGTTAGAGAATTCAAAAATAAATGCAAAAAAATTTTAAAAATTAAAAATCATCATCCAGGCTTCATTTCATGGTGAAACGGGTCAGGACAGGCCGAAAAAGAGAGAAGAAATAAATTTTCCTTCCTATCAGTTCGAACCCGACCCGAGTTAGAAAATACAGAAATAAAAGCAAAAAAATTCTAAAAATTAAAAAACATCATCCAGGCTTCATTTGAATATGAAACGGGTCAAGACAGGCCAAAAAATAGAGAACAAAAAAAATTCCATTCCTATCCGTTCGGACCAGACCCGAGTTAGAAAATTCGAAAATAAATGCCAAAAAATTCTAAAAATTAAATAACATCATCTAGGCTTCATTTCAAGACGAAACGGATCAAGACAGGCCGAAAAATAGAGAACAAAAAAAAATTCCTTCCTATCCGTACGAACCCGACCCGAGTTAGAAAATTCAAAAATAAATGCAACAAAAGTTCTGAAAATTAAAAAACATCATCCAGGTTTCATTTGAAGACGAAACGGGTGAAGACTGGCCGAGAAATAGAGAATAAAAAATTTTTTTTTCCTATCCGTTCGAACCCGACCCCAGTTAGAAAATTCAAAAAGAAATGCAAAAAAATTCTAAAAATTAAAAAACATCATCCAAGCTTCATTTCAAGACGAAACGGGTCAGGACAGGCCGAAAAATGGAGAACAAAAAAAAATTCTTTCCTATCCGTTCGATCCCGACCCGAGTTAGAAAATTCAAAAATAAATGCAAAAAAAATTCTAAATATTAAAAATCATCATCCAGGTTTCATTTCAAGACGAAACGGGTGAAGACTGGCCGAGAAATAGAGAATAAAAAAAATTTCTTTCCTATCCGTTCGAACCCAACCCCAGTTAGAAAATTCAAAAACTAAATGCAAAAAAAATTCAAAAAATTAAAAAACATCATCCAGGCTTCATTTCAAAACGAAATGGGCCAGGACAGGCCGAAGAATAGAGAATAAAAATAATTTCCTTCCTATCACCCGAGTTAGAGAATTCAAAAATAAATGCAAAAAAATTTTAAAAATTAAAAATCATCAACCAGGCTTCATTTCATGATGAAACGGGTCAGGACAGGCCGAAAAATAGAGAAGAAAAAAATTTTCCTTCCTATCAGTTCGAACCCGACCCGAGTTAGAAAATACAGAAATAAAAGCAAAAAAATTCTAAAAATTTAAAAACATCATCCAGGCTTCATTTGAATATGAAACGGGTCAAGACATGCCAAAAAACAGAGAAGAAAAAAAATTCCATTCCTATCCGTTCGGACCAGACCCGAGTTAGAAAATTCGAAAATAAATGCCAAAAAATTCTAAAAATTAAAAAACATCATCCAGGCTTCATTTCAAGACGAAATGGATCAGGACAGGCCGAAAAATAGAGAACAAAAAAAAATTCCTTCCTATCCGTACGAACCCGACCCGAGTTAGAAAATTCAAAAATAAATGCAACAAAAATTCTAAAAATCAAAAAACATCATCCAGGTTTCATTTCAAGACGAAACGGGTGAAGACTGGTAGAAAAATAGAGAATAAAAAAAAAAAATTTCCTATCCGTTCGAACCAGACCCCGTTAGAAAATTCAAAAAGAAATGCAAAAAAATTCTAAAAATTAAAAAACATCATCCAGGCTTCATTTCAAAACGAAATGGGCCAGGACAGGCCGAAGAATAGAGAATAAAAATAATTTCTTTTCTATCCGTTCGAACCCGACCCGAGTTAGAGAATTCAAAAATAAATGCAAAAAAATTTTAAAAATTAAAAATCATCATCCAGGCTTCATTTCATGGTGAAACGGGTCAGGACAGGCCGAAAAAGAGAGAAGAAATAAATTTTCCTTCCTATCAGTTCGAACCCGACCCGAGTTAGAAAATACAGAAATAAAAGCAAAAAAATTCTAAAAATTAAAAAACATCATCCAGGATTCATTTGAATATGAAACGGGTCAAGACAGGCCAAAAAATAGAGAACAAAAAAAATTCCATTCCTATCCGTTCGGACCAGACCCGAGTTAGAAAATTCGAAAATAAATGCCAAAAAATTCTAAAAATTAAATAACATCATCTAGGCTTCATTTCAAGACGAAACGGATCAAGACAGGCCGAAAAATAGAGAACAAAAAAAAATTCCTTCCTATCCGTACGAACCCGACCCGAGTTAGAAAATTCAAAAATAAATGCAACAAAAGTTCTGAAAATTAAAAAACATCATCCAGGTTTCATTTCAAGACGAAACGGGTGAAGACTGGCCGAGAAATAGAGAATAAAAAATTTTTTTTTCCTATCCGTTCGAACCCGACCCCAGTTAGAAAATTCAAAAAGAAATGCAAAAAAATTCTAAAAATTAAAAAACATCATCCAAGCTTCATTTCAAGACGAAACGGGTCAGGACAGGCCGAAAAATGGAGAACAAAAAAAAATTCTTTCCTATCCGTTCGATCCCGACCCGAGTTAGAAAATTCAAAAATAAATGCAAAAAAAATTCTAAATATTAAAAATCATCATCCAGGTTTCATTTCAAGACGAAACGGGTGAAGACTGGCCGAGAAATAGAGAATAAAAAAAATTTCTTTCCTATCCGTTCGAACCCAACCCCAGTTAGAAAATTCAAAAACTAAATGCAAAAAAAATTCAAAAAATTAAAAAACATCATCCAGGCTTCATTTCAAAACGAAATGGGCCAGGACAGGCCGAAGAATAGAGAATAAAAATAATTTCCTTCCTATCACCCGAGTTAGAGAATTCAAAAATAAATGCAAAAAAATTTTAAAAATTAAAAATCATCATCCAGGCTTCATTTCATGATGAAACGGGTCAGGACAGGCCGAAAAATAGAGAAGAAAAAAATTTTCCTTCCTATCAGTTCGAACCCGACCTGAGTTAGAAAATACAGAAATAAAAGCAAAAAAATTCTAAAAATTAAAAAACATCATCCAGGCTTCATTTGAATATGAAACGGGTCAAGACATGCCAAAAAACAGAGAAGAAAAAAAATTCCATTCCTATCCGTTCGGACCAGACCCGAGTTAGAAAATTCGAAAATAAATGCCAAAAAATTCTAAAAATTAAAAAACATCATCCAGGCTTCATTTCAAGACAAAATGGATCAGGACAAGCCGAAAAATAGAGAACAAAAAAAAATTCCTTCCTATCCGTACGAACCCGACCCGAGTTAGAAAATTCAAAAGTAAATGCAACAAAAATTCTAAAAATCAAAAAACATCATCCAGGTTTCATTTCAAGACAAAACTGGTGAAAACTGGTAGAAAAATAGAAAATAAAAAAAATTTCTTTCCTATCCGTTCGAACCAGACCCCAGTTAGAAAATTCAAAAAGAAATGCAAAAAAATTCTAAAAGTTAAAAAACATCATCCAGGCTTCATTTCAAAACGAAATGGGTCAGGACAGGCCGAAGAATAGAGAATAAAAATAATTTCCTTCCTATCCGTTCGAACCCGACCCGAGTTAGAGAATTCAAAAATAAATGCAAAAAAATTTTAAAAATTAAAAATCATCATCCAGGCTTCATTTCATGATGAAACGGGTCAGGATAGGCCGAAAAATAGAGAAGAAAAAAATTTTCCTTCCTATCAGTTCGAACCCGACCCGAGTTAGAAAATATAGAAATAAAAGCAAAAAAATTCTAAAAATTAAAAAACATCATCCAGGCTACATTTGAATATGAATCGGGTCAAGACAGGCCAAAAAATAGAGAACAAAAAAAATTCCATTCCTATCCGTTCGGACCAGACCCGAGTTAGAAAATTCGAAAATAAATGCCAAAAAATTCTAAAAATTAAAAAACATCATCCAGGCTTCATTTCAAGACGAAATGGATCAGGACAGGCCGAAAAATAGAGAACAAAAAAAAATTCCTTCCTATCCGTACGAACCCGACCCGACTTAGAAAATTCAAAAATAAATGCAACAAAAATTCTAAAAATCAAAAAACATCATCCAGGTTTCATTTCAAGACGAAACGGGTGAAGACTGGTAGAAAAATAGAGAATAAAAAAAATTTCTTTCCTATCCGTTCGAACCAGACCCCAGTTAGAAAATTCAAAAAGAAATGCAAAAAAATTCTAAAAATTAAAAAACATCATCCAGGCTTCATTTCAAAACGAAATGGGCCAGGACAGGCCGAAGAATAGAGAATAAAAATAATTTCTTTTCTATCCGTTCGAACCCGACCCGAGTTAGAGAATTCAAAAATAAATGCAAAAAAATTTTAAAAATTAAAAATCATCATCCAGGCTTCATTTCATGGTGAAACGGGTCAGGACAGGCCGAAAAAGAGAGAAGAAATAAATTTTCCTTCCTATCAGTTCGAACCCGACCCGAGTTAGAAAATACAGAAATAAAAGCAAAAAAATTCTAAAAATTAAAAAACATCATCCAGGCTTCATTTGAATATGAAACGGGTCAAGACAGGCCAAAAAATAGAGAACAAAAAAAATTCCATTCCTATCCGTTCGGACCAGACCCGAGTTAGAAAATTCGAAAATAAATGCCAAAAAATTCTAAAAATTAAATAACATCATCTAGGCTTCATTTCAAGACGAAACGGATCAAGACAGGCCGAAAAATAGAGAACAAAAAATTCCTTCCTTCCTATCCGTACGAACCCGACCCGAGTTAGAAAATTCAAAAATAAATGCAACAAAAGTTCTGAAAATTAAAAAACATCATCCAGGTTTCATTTGAAGACGAAACGGGTGAAGACTGGCCGAGAAATAGAGAATAAAAAATTTTTTTTTCCTATCCGTTCGAACCCGACCCCAGTTAGAAAATTCAAAAAGAAATGCAAAAAAATTCTAAAAATTAAAAAACATCATCCAAGCTTCATTTCAAGACGAAACGGGTCAGGACAGGCCGAAAAATGGAGAACAAAAAAAAATTCTTTCCTATCCGTTCGATCCCGACCCGAGTTAGAAAATTCAAAAATAAATGCAAAAAAAATTCTAAATATTAAAAATCATCATCCAGGTTTCATTTCAAGACGAAACGGGTGAAGACTGGCCGAGAAATAGAGAATAAAAAAAATTTCTTTCCTATCCGTTCGAACCCAACCCCAGTTAGAAAATTCAAAAACTAAATGCAAAAAAAATTCAAAAAATTAAAAAACATCATCCAGGCTTCATTTCAAAACGAAATGGGCCAGGACAGGCCGAAGAATAGAGAATAAAAATAATTTCCTTCCTATCACCCGAGTTAGAGAATTCAAAAATAAATGCAAAAAAATTTTAAAAATTAAAAATCATCATCCAGGCTTCATTTCATGATGAAACGGGTCAGGACAGGCCGAAAAATAGAGAAGAAAAAAATTTTCCTTCCTATCAGTTCGAACCCGACCCGAGTTAGAAAATACAGAAATAAAAGCAAAAAAATTCTAAAAATTAAAAAACATCATCCAGGCTTCATTTGAATATGAAACGGGTCAAGACATGCCAAAAAACAGAGAAGAAAAAAAATTCCATTCCTATCCGTTCGGACCAGACCCGAGTTAGAAAATTCGAAAATAAATGCCAAAAAATTCTAAAAATTAAAAAACATCATCCAGGCTTCATTTCAAGACAAAATGGATCAGGACAAGCCGAAAAATAGAGAACAAAAAAAAATTCCTTCCTATCCGTACGAACCCGACCCGAGTTAGAAAATTCAAAAGTAAATGCAACAAAAATTCTAAAAATCAAAAAACATCATCCAGGTTTCATTTCAAGACAAAACTGGTGAAGACTGGTAGAAAAATAGAAAATAAAAAAAATTTCTTTCCTATCCGTTCGAACCAGACCCCAGTTAGAAAATTCAAAAAGAAATGCAAAAAAATTCTAAAAGTTAAAAAACATCATCCAGGCTTCATTTCAAAACGAAATGGGTCAGGACAGGCCGAAGAATAGAGAATAAAAATAATTTCCTTCCTATCCGTTCGAACCCGACCCGAGTTAGAGAATTCAAAAATAAATGCAAAAAAATTTTAAAAATTAAAAATCATCATCCAGGCTTCATTTCATGATGAAACGGGTCAGGATAGGCCAAAAAATAGAGAAGAAAAAAATTTTCCTTCCTATCAGTTCGAACCCGACCAGAGTTAGAAAATATAGAAATAAAAGTAAAAAAATTCTAAAAATTAAAAAACATCATCCAGGCTACATTTGAATATGAATCGGGTCAAGACAGGCCAAAAAATAGAGAACAAAAAAAATTCCATTCCTATCCGTTCGGACCAGACCCGAGTTAGAAAATTCGAAAATAAATGCCAAAAAATTCTAAAAATTAAAAAACATCATCCAGGCTTCATTTCAAGACGAAATGGATCAGGACAGGACGAAAAATAGAGAACAAAAAAAAATTCCTTCCTATCCGTACGAACCCGACCCGACTTAGAAAATTCAAAAATAAATGCAACAAAAATTCTAAAAATCAAAAAACATCATCCAGGTTTCATTTCAAGACGAAACGGGTGAAGACTGGTAGAAAAATAGAGAATAAAAAAAATTTCTTTCCTATCCGTTCGAACCAGACCCCAGTTAGAAAATTCAAAAAGAAATGCAAAAAAATTCTAAAAATTAAAAAACATCATCCAGGCTTCATTTCAAAACGAAATGGGCCAGGACAGGCCGAAGAATAGAGAATAAAAATAATTTCTTTTCTATCCGTTCGAACCCGACCCGAGTTAGAGAATTCAAAAATAAATGCAAAAAAATTTTAAAAATTAAAAATCATCATCCAGGCTTCATTTCATGGTGAAACGGGTCAGGACAGGCCGAAAAAGAGAGAAGAAATAAATTTTCCTTCCTATCAGTTCGAACCCGACCCGAGTTAGAAAATACAGAAATAAAAGCAAAAAAATTCTAAAAATTAAAAAACATCATCCAGGCTTCATTTGAATATGAAACGGGTCAAGACAGGCCAAAAAATAGAGAACAAAAAAAATTCCATTCCTATCCGTTCGGACCAGACCCGAGTTAGAAAATTCGAAAATAAATGCCAAAAAATTCTAAAAATTAAATAACATCATCTAGGCTTCATTTCAAGACGAAACGGATCAAGACAGGCCGAAAAATAGAGAACAAAAAAAAATTCCTTCCTATCCGTACGAACCCGACCCGAGTTAGAAAATTCAAAAATAAATGCAACAAAAGTTCTGAAAATTAAAAAACATCATCCAGGTTTCATTTCAAGACGAAACGGGTGAAGACTGGCCGAGAAATAGAGAATAAAAAATTTTTTTTTCCTATCCGTTCGAACCCGACCCCAGTTAGAAAATTCAAAAAGAAATGCAAAAAAATTCTAAAAATTAAAAAACATCATCCAAGCTTCATTTCAAGACGAAACGGGTCAGGACAGGCCGAAAAATGGAGAACAAAAAAAAATTCTTTCCTATCCGTTCGATCCCGACCCGAGTTAGAAAATTCAAAAATAAATGCAAAAAAAATTCTAAATATTAAAAATCATCATCCAGGTTTCATTTCAAGACGAAACGGGTGAAGACTGGCCGAGAAATAGAGAATAAAAAAAATTTCTTTCCTATCCGTTCGAACCCAACCCCAGTTAGAAAATTCAAAAACTAAATGCAAAAAAAATTCAAAAAATTAAAAAACATCATCCAGGCTTCATTTCAAAACGAAATGGGCCAGGACTGGCCGAAGAATAGAGAATAAAAATAATTTCCTTCCTATCACCCGAGTTAGAGAATTCAAAAATAAATGCAAAAAAATTTTAAAAATTAAAAATCATCATCCAGGCTTCATTTCATGATGAAACGGGTCAGGACAGGCCGAAAAATAGAGAAGAAAAAAATTTTCCTTCCTATCAGTTCGAACCCGACCCGAGTTAGAAAATACAGAAATAAAAGCAAAAAAATTCTAAAAATTAAAAAACATCATCCAGGCTTCATTTGAATATGAAACGGGTCAAGACATGCCAAAAAACAGAGAAGAAAAAAAATTCCATTCCTATCCGTTCGGACCAGACCCGAGTTAGAAAATTCGAAAATAAATGCCAAAAAATTCTAAAAATTAAAAAACATCATCCAGGCTTCATTTCAAGACAAAATGGATCAGGACAAGCCGAAAAATAGAGAACAAAAAAAAATTCCTTCCTATCCGTACGAACCCGACCCGAGTTAGAAAATTCAAAAGTAAATGCAACAAAAATTCTAAAAATCAAAAAACATCATCCAGGTTTCATTTCAAGACAAAACTGGTGAAGACTGGTAGAAAAATAGAGAATAAAAAAAATTTCTTTCCTATCCGTTCGAACCAGACCCCAGTTAGAAAATTCAAAAAGAAATGCAAAAAAATTCTAAAAGTTAAAAAACATCATCCAGGCTTCATTTCAAAACGAAATGGGTCAGGACAGGCCGAAGAATAGAGAATAAAAATAATTTCCTTCCTATCCGTTCGAACCCGACCCGAGTTAGAGAATTCAAAAATAAATGCAAAAAAATTTTAAAAATTAAAAATCATCATCCAGGCTTCATTTCATGATGAAACGGGTCAGGATAGGCCGAAAAATAGAGAAGAAAAAAATTTTCCTTCCTATCAGTTCGAACCCGACCCGAGTTAGAAAATATAGAAATAAAAGCAAAAAAATTCTAAAAATTAAAAAACATCATCCAGGCTACATTTGAATATGAATCGGGTCAAGACAGGCCAAAAAATAGAGAACAAAAAAAATTCCATTCCTATCCGTTCGGACCAGACCCGAGTTAGAAAATTCGAAAATAAATGCCAAAAAATTCTAAAAATTAAAAAACATCATCCAGGCTTCATTTCAAGACGAAATGGATCAGGACAGGCCGAAAAATAGAGAACAAAAAAAAATTTCTTCCTATCCGTACGAACCCGACCCGACTTAGAAAATTCAAAAATAAATGCAACAAAAATTCTAAAAATCAAAAAACATCATCCAGGTTTCATTTCAAGACGAAACGGGTGAAGACTGGTAGAAAAATAGAGAATAAAAAAAATTTCTTTCCTATCCGTTCGAACCAGACCCCAGTTAGAAAATTCAAAAAGAAATGCAAAAAAATTCTAAAAATTAAAAAACATCATCCAGGCTTCATTTCAAAACGAAATGGGCCAGGACAGGCCGAAGAATAGAGAATAAAAATAATTTCTTTTCTATCCGTTCGAACCCGACCCGAGTTAGAGAATTCAAAAATAAATGCAAAAAAATTTTAAAAATTAAAAATCATCATCCAGGCTTCATTTCATGGTGAAACGGGTCAGGACAGGCCGAAAAAGAGAGAAGAAATAAATTTTCCTTCCTATCAGTTCGAACCCGACCCGAGTTAGAAAATACAGAAATAAAAGCAAAAAAATTCTAAAAATTAAAAAACATCATCCAGGCTTCATTTGAATATGAAACGGGTCAAGACAGGCCAAAAAATAGAGAACAAAAAAAATTCCATTCCTATCCGTTCGGACCAGACCCGAGTTAGAAAATTCGAAAATAAATGCCAAAAAATTCTAAAAATTAAATAACATCATCTAGGCTTCATTTCAAGACGAAACGGATCAAGACAGGCCGAAAAATAGAGAACAAAAAAAAATTCCTTCCTATCCGTACGAACCCGACCCGAGTTAGAAAATTCAAAAATAAATGCAACAAAAGTTCTGAAAATTAAAAAACATCATCCAGGTTTCATTTCAAGACGAAACGGGTGAAGACTGGCCGAGAAATAGAGAATAAAAAATTTTTTTTTCCTATCCGTTCGAACCCAACCCCAGTTAGAAAATTCAAAAAGAAATGCAAAAAAATTCTAAAAATTAAAAAACATCATCCAAGCTTCATTTCAAGACGAAACGGGTCAGGACAGGCCGAAAAATGGAGAACAAAAAAAAATTCTTTCCTATCCGTTCGAACCCGACCAGAGTTAGAAAATTCAAAAATAAATGCAAAAAAAATTCTAAATATTAAAAATCATCATCCAGGTTTCATTTCAAGACGAAACGGGTGAAGACTGGCCGAGAAATAGAGAATAAAAAAAATTTCTTTCCTATCCGTTCGAACCCAACCCCAGTTAGAAAATTCAAAAACTAAATGCAAAAAAAAATTCAAAAAATTAAAAAACATCATCCAGGCTTCATTTCAAAACGAAATGGGCCAGGACAGGCCGAAGAATAGAGAATAAAAATAATTTCCTTCCTATCCGTTCGAACCCGACCCGAGTTAGAGAATTCAAAAATAAATGCAAAAAAATTTTAAAAATTAAAAATCATCATCCAGGCTTCATTTAATGATGAAACGGGTCAGGACAGGCCGAAAAATAGAGAAGAAAAAAATTTTCCTTCCTATCAGTTCGAACCCGACCCGAGTTAGAAAATACAGAAATAAAAGCAAAAAAATTCTAAAAATTAAAAAACATCATCCAGGCTTCATTTGAATATGAAACGGGTCAAGACATGCCAAAAAACAGAGAAGAAAAAAAATTTCATTCCTATCCGTTCGGACCAGACCCGAGTTAGAAAATTCGAAAATAAATGCCAAAAAATTCTAAAAATTAAAAAACATCATCCAGGCTTCATTTCAAGACGAAATGGATCAGGACAGGCCGAAAAATAGAGAACAAAAAAAAATTCCTTCCTATCCGTACGAACCCGACCCGAGTTAGAAAATTCAAAAGTAAATGCAACAAAAATTCTAAAAATCAAAAAACATCATCCAGGTTTCATTTCAAGACAAAACTGGTGAAGACTGGTAGAAAAATAGAGAATAAAAAAAATTTCTTTCCTATCCGTTCGAACCAGACCCCAGTTAGAAAATTCAAAAAGAAATGCAAAAAAATTCTAAAAGTTAAAAAACATCATCCAGGCTTCATTTCAAAACGAAATGGGCCAGGACAGGCCGAAGAATAGTGAATAAAAATAATTTCCTTTCTATCCGTTCGAACCCGACCCGAGTTAGAGAATTCAAAAATAAATGCAAAAAAAATTTAAAAATTAAAAATCATCATCCAGGCTTCATTTCATGGTGAAACGGGTCAGGACATGCCGAAAAATAGAGAAGAAATAAATTTTCCTTCCTATCAGTTCGAACCCGACCCGAGTTAGAAAATACAGAAATAAAAGCAAAAAAATTCTAAAAATTAAAAAACATCATCCAGGCTTCATTTGAATATGAAACGGGTCAAGACAGGCCAAAAAATAGAGAACAAAAAAAATTCCATTCCTATCTGTTCGGACCAGACACGAGTTAGAAAATTCGAAAATAAATGCCAAAAAATTAAATAACATCATCTAGGCTTCATTTCAAGACGAAACGGATCAGGACAGGCCGAAAAATAGAGAACAAAAAAAAATTCCTCCCTATCCGTACGAACACGACCCGAGTTAGAAAATTCAAAAATAAATGCAACAAAAATTCTAAAAATTAAAAAACATCATCCAGGCTTCGTTTCAAGACGAAACGGGTCAGGACAGGTCGAAAAATAGAGAACATAAAAAAATTCCTTCCTAACCGTTCGAACCCGACCCGAGTTAGAAAATTCAAAAATAAATGCAAAAAAAAATTCTAAAAATTAAAAAACATCATCCAGGTTTCATTTCATGACGAAACGGTTGAAGACTGGCCGAAAAATAGAGAATAAAAAAAATTTCTTTCCTATCCGTTCGAACCCGACCCCAGTTAGAAAATTCAACAAGAAATGCAAAAAAATTCTAAAAATTAAAAAACATCATCCAGGCTTCATTTCAAAACGAAATGGGTCAGGACAGGCCGAAGAATAGAGAATAAAAATAATTTCCTTCCTATCCGTTCGAACCCGACCCGAGTTAGAGAATTCAAAAATAAATGCAAAAAAATTTTAAAAATTAAAAATCATCATCCTGGCTTCATTTCATGATGAAACGGGTCAGGATAGGCCGAAAAATAGAGAACAAAAAAATTTTCCTTCCTATCAGTTCGAACCCGACCCGAGTTAGAAAATATAGAAATAAAAGCAAAAAAATTCTAAAAATTAAAAAACATCATCCAGGCTACATTTGAATATGAATCGGGTCAAGAATGGCCAAAAAATAGAGAATAAAAAAAATTCCATTCCTATCCGTTCGGACCAGACCCGAGTTAGAAAATTCGAAAATAAATGCCAAAAAATTCTAAAAATTAAAAAACATCATCCAGGCTTCATTTCAAGACGAAATGGATCAGGACAGGCCGAAAAATAGAGAACAAAAAAAAATTCCTTCCTATCCGTACGAACCCGACCCGACTTAGAAAATTCAAAGATAAATGCAACAAAAATTCTAACAATCAAAAAACATCATCCAGGTTTCATTTCAAGACGAAACGGGTGAAGACTGGTAGAAAAATAGAGAATAAAAAAAATTTCTTTCCTATCCATTCGAACCAGACCCCAGTTAGAAAATTCAAAAAGAAATGCAAAAAAATTCTAAAAATTAAAAAACATCATCCAGGCTTCATTTCAAAACGAAATGGGCCAGGACAGGCCGAAGAATAGAGAATAAAAATAATTTCTTTTCTATCCGTTCGAACCCGACCCGAGTTAGAGAATTCAAAAATAAATGCAAAAAAATTTTAAAAATTAAAAATCATCATCCAAGCTTCATTTCATGGTGAAACGGGTCAGGACAGGCCGAAAAATTGAGAATAAATAAATTTTCCTTCCTATCAGTTCGAACCCGACCCGAGTTAGAAAATACAGAAATAAAAGCAAAAAAATTCTAAAAATTAAAAAACATCATCCAGGCTTCATTTGAATATGAAACGGGTCAAGACAGGCCAAAAAATAGAGAACAAAAAAAATTCCATTCCTATCCGTTCGGACCAGACCCGAGTTAGAAAATTCGAAAATAAATGCCAAAAAATTCTAAAAATTAAAAAACATCATCCAGGCTTCATTTCAAGACGAAATGGATCAGGACAGGCCGAAAAATAGAGAACAAAAAAAAATTCCTTCCTATCCGTACGAACCCGACCCGACTTAGAAAATTCAAAAATAAATGCAACAAAAATTCTAAAAATCAAAAAACATCATCCAGGTTTCATTTCAAGACGAAACGGGTGAAGACTGGTAGAAAAATAGAGAATAAAAAAAATTTCTTTCCTATCCGTTCGAACCAGACCCCAGTTAGAAAATTCAAAAAGAAATGCAAAAAAATTCTAAAAATTAAAAAACATCATCCAGGCTTCATTTCAAAACGAAATGGGCCAGGACAGGCCGAAGAATAGAGAATAAAAATAATTTCTTTTCTATCCGTTCGAACCCGACCCGAGTTAGAGAATTCAAAAATAAATGCAAAAAAATTTTAAAAATTAAAAATCATCATCCAGGCTTCATTTCATGGTGAAACGGGTCAGGACAGGCCGAAAAAGAGAGAAGAAATAAATTTTCCTTCCTATCAGTTCGAACCCGACCCGAGTTAGAAAATACAGAAATAAAAGCAAAAAAATTCTAAAAATTAAAAAACATCATCCAGGCTTCATTTGAATATGAAACGGGTCAAGACAGGCCAAAAAATAGAGAACAAAAAAAATTCCATTCCTATCCGTTCGGACCAAACACGAGTTAGAAAATTCGAAAATAAATGCCAAAAAATTCAAAAAATTAAATAACATCATCTAGGCTTCATTTCAAGACGAAACGGATCAGGACAGGCCGAAAAATAGAGAACAAAAAAAAATTCCTTCCTATCCGTACGAACACGACCCGAGTTAGAAAATTCAAAAATAAATGCAACAAAAATTCTAAAAATTAAAAAACATCATCCAGGCTTCGTTTCAAGACGAAACGGGTTAGGACAGGTCGAAAAATAGAGAACATAAAAAAATTCCTTCCTAACCGTTCGAACCCGACCCGAGTTAGAAAATTCAAAAATAAATGCAAAAAAAAATTCTAAAAATTAAAAAACATCATCCAGGTTTCATTTCATGACGAAACGGTTGAAGACTGGCCGAAAAATAGAGAATAAAAAAAATTTCTTTCCTATCCGTTCGAACCCGACCCCAGTTAGAAAATTCAACAAGAAATGCAAAAAAATTCTAAAAATTAAAAAACATCATCCAGGCTTCATTTCAAAACGAAATGGGTCAGGACAGGCCGAAGAATAGAGAATAAAAATAATTTCCTTCCTATCCGTTCGAACCCGACCCGAGTTAGAGAATTCAAAAATAAATGCAAAAAAATTTTAAAAATTAAAAATCATCATCCAGGCTTCATTTCATGATGAAACGGGTCAGGATAGGCCGAAAAATAGAGAAGAAAAAAATTTTCCTTCCTATCAGTTCGAACCCGACCCGAGTTAGAAAATATAGAAATAAAAGCAAAAAAATTCTAAAAATTAAAAAACATCATCCAGGCTACATTTGAATATGAATCGGGTCAAGAATGGCCAAAAAATAGAGAACAAAAAAAATTCCATTCCTATCCGTTCGGACCAGACCCGAGTTAGAAAATTCGAAAATAAATGCCAAAAAATTCTAAAAATTAAAAAACATCATCCAGGCTTCATTTCAAGACGAAATGGATCAGGACAGGCCGAAAAATAGAGAACAAAAAAAAATTCCTTCCTATCCGTACGAACCCGACCCGACTTAGAAAATTCAAAAATAAATGCAACAAAAATTCTAACAATCAAAAAACATCATCCAGGTTTTATTTCAAGACGAAACGGGTGAAGACTGGTAGAAAAATAGAGAATAAAAAAAATTTCTTTCCTATCCATTCGAACCAGACCCCAGTTAGAAAATTCAAAAAGAAATGCAAAAAAATTCTAAAAATTAAAAAACATCATCCAGGCTTCATTTCAAAACGAAATGGGCCAGGACAGGCCGAAGAATAGAGAATAAAAATAATTTCTTTTCTATCCGTTCGAACCCGACCCGAGTTAGAGAATTCAAAAATAAATGCAAAAAAATTTTAAAAATTAAAAATCATCATCCAAGCTTCATTTCATGGTGAAACGGGTCAGGACAGGCCGAAAAATAGAGAATAAATAAATTTTCCTTCCTATCAGTTCGAACCCGACCCGAGTTAGAAAATACAGAAATAAAAGCAAAAAAATTCTAAAAATTAAAAAACATCATCCAGGCTTCATTTGAATATGAAACGGGTCAAGACAGGCCAAAAAATAGAGAACAAAAAAAATTCCATTCCTATCCGTTCGGACCAGACCCGAGTTAGAAAATTCGAAAATAAATGCCAAAAAATTCTAAAAATTAAAAAACATCATCCAGGCTTCATTTCAAGACGAAATGGAACAGGACAGGCCGAAAAATAGAGAACAAAAAAAAATTCCTTCCTATCCGTACGAACCCGACCCGACTTAGAAAATTCAAAAATAAATGCAACAAAAATTCTAAAAATCAAAAAACATCATCCAGGTTTCATTTCAAGACGAAACGGGTGAAGACTGGTAGAAAAATAGAGAATAAAAAAAATTTCTTTCCTATCCGTTCGAACCAGACCCCAGTTAGAAAATTCAAAAAGAAATGCAAAAAAATTCTAAAAATTAAAAAACATCATCCAGGCTTCATTTCAAAACGAAATGGGCCAGGACAGGCCGAAGAATAGAGAATAAAAATAATTTCTTTTCTATCCGTTCGAACCCGACCCGAGTTAGAGAATTCAAAAATAAATGCAAAAAAATTTTAAAAATTAAAAATCATCATCCAGGCTTCATTTCATGGTGAAACGGGTCAGGACAGGCCGAAAAAGAGAGAAGAAATAAATTTTCCTTCCTATCAGTTCGAACCCGACCCGAGTTCGAAAATACAGAAATAAAAGCAAAAAAATTCTAAAAATTAAAAAACATCATCCAGGCTACATTTGAATATGAAACGGGTCAAGACAGGCCAAAAAATAGAGAACAAAAAAAATTCCATTCCTATCCGTTCGGACCAGACCCGAGTTAGAAAATTCGAAAATAAATGCCAAAAAATTCTAAAAATTAAAAAACATCATCCAGGTTTCATTTCAAGACGAAACGGGTGAAGACTGGTAGAAAAATAGAGAATAAAAAAAATTTCTTTCCTATCCGTTCGAACCAGACCCCAGTTAGAAAATTCAAAAAGAAATGCAAAAAAATTCTAAAAATTAAAAAATATCAACCAGGCTTCATTTCAAAACGAAATGGGCCAGGACAGGCCGAAGAATAGAGAATAAAAATAATTTCCTTTCTATCCGTTCGAACCCGACCCGAGTTAGAGAATTCAAAAATAAATGCAAAAAAATTTTAAAAATTAAAAATCATCATCCAGGCTTCATTTCATGGTGAAACGGGTCAGGACAGGCCGAAAAATAGAGAAGAAATAAATTTTCCTTCCTATCAGTTCGAACCCGACCTGAGTTAGAAAATACAGAAATAAAAGCAAAAAAATTCTAAAAATTAAAAAACATCATCCAGGCTTCATTTGAATATGAAACGGGTCAAGACAGGCAAAAAATAAAGAAAAAAAAAATTCCATTCCTATCCGTTCGGACCAGACCCGAGTTAGAAAATTCGAAAATAAATGCCAAAAAATTCTAAAAATTAAATAACATCATCTAGGCTTCATTTCAAGACGAAACGGATCAAGACAGGCCGAAAAATAGAGAACAAAAAAAAATTCCTTCCTATCCGTACGAACCCGACCCGAGTTAGAAAATTCAAAAATAAAAGCAACAAAAGTTCTAAAAATTAAAAAACATCATCCAGGTTTCATTTCAAGACTAAACGGGTGAAGACTGGCCGAGAAATAGAGAATAAAAAATTTTTTTTTCCTATCCGTTCGAACCCGACCCCAGTTAGAAAATTCAAAAAGAAATGCAAAAAAATTCTAAAAATTAAAAAACATCATCCAGGCTTCATTTCAAGACGAAACGGGTCAGGACAGGCCGAAAAATGGAGAACAAAAAAAAATTCTTTCCTATCCGTTCGATCCCGACCCGAGTTAGAAAATTCAAAAATAAATGCAAAAAAAATTCTAAATATTAAAAATCATCATCCAGGTTTCATTTCAAGACGAAACGGGTGAAGACTGGCCGAGAAATAGAGAATAAAAAAAATTTCTTTCCTATCCGTTCGAACCCAACCCCAGTTAGAAAATTCAAAAACTAAATGCGAAAAAAATTCAAAAAATTAAAAAACATCATCCAGGCTTCATTTCAAAACGAAATGGGCCAGGACAGGCCGAAGAATAGAGAATAAAAATAATTTCCTTCCTATCCGTTCGAACCCGACCCGAGTTAGAGAATTCAAAAATAAATGCAAAAAAATTTTTAAAAATTAAAAATCATCATCCAGGCTTCATTTCATGATGAAACGGGTCAGGACAGGCCGAAAAATAGAGAAGAAATAAATTTTCCTTCCTATCAGTTCGAACCCGACCCGAGTTAGAAAATACAGAAATAAAAGCAAAAAAATTCTAAAAATTAAAAAACATCATCCAGGCTTCATTTGAATATGAAACGGGTCAAGACATGCCAAAAAATAGAGAAGAAAAAAAATTCCATTCCTATCCGTTCGGACCAGACCCGAGTTAGAAAATTCGAAAATAAAAGCCAAAAATTCTAAAAATTAAAAAACATCATCCAGGCTTCATTTCAAGACGAAATGGATCAGGACAGGCCGAAAAATAGAGAACAAAAAAAAATTCCTTCCTATCCGTACGAACCCGACCCGAGTTAGAAAATTCAAAAATAAATGCAACAAAAATTCTAAAAATTAAAAAACATCATCCAGGCTTCATTTCAAGACGAAACGGGTCAGGACAGGCCGAAAAATAGAGAACATAAAAAAATTCCTTCCTAACCGTTCGAACCCGACCCGAGTTAGAAAATTCAAAAATAAATGCAAAAAAAAATTCTAAAAATTAAAAAACATCATCCAGGTTTCATTTCAAGACGAAACGGGTGAAGACTGGCCGAAAAATAGAGAATAAAAAAAATTTCTTTCCTATCCGTTCGAACCCGACCCCAGTTAGAAAATTCAACAAGAAATGTAAAAAAATACTAAAAATTAAAAAACATCATCCAGGCTTCATTTCAAAACGAAATGGGTCAGGACAGGCCGAAGAATAGAGAATAAAAATAATTTCCTTCCTATCCGTTCGAACCCGACCCGAGTTAGAGAATTCAAAAATAAATGCAAAAAAATTTTAAAAATTAAAAATCATCATCCAGGCTTCATTTCATGGTCAAACGGGTCAGGACAGGCCGAAAAATAGAGAAGAAAAAAATTTTCCTTCCTATCAGTTCGAACCCGACCCGAGTTAGAAAATATAGAAATAAAAGCAAAAAAATTCTAAAAATTAAAAAACATCATCCAGGCTACATTTGAATATGAAACGGGTCAAGACAGGCCAAAAAATAGAGAACAAAAAAAATTCCATTCCTATCCGTTCGGACCAGACCCGAGTTAGAAAATTCGAAAATAAATGCCAAAAAATTCTAAAAATTAAAAAACATCATCCAGGTTTCATTTCAAGACGAAACGGGTGAAGACTGGTAGAAAAATAGAGAATAAAAAAAATTTCTTTCCTATCCGTTCGAACCAGACCCCAGTTAGAAAATTCAAAAAGAAATGCAAAAAAATTCTAAAAATTAAAAAATATCATCCAGGCTTCATTTCAAAACGAAATGGGCCAGGACAGGCCGAAGAATAGAGAATAAAAATAATTTCCTTTCTATCCGTTCGAACCCGACCCGAGTTAGAGAATTCAAAAATAAATGCAAAAAAATTTTAAAAATTAAAAATCATCATCCAGGCTTCATTTCATGGTGAAACGGGTCAGGACAGGCCGAAAAATAGAGAAGAAATAAATTTTCCTTCCTATCAGTTCGAACCCGACCTGAGTTAGAAAATACAGAAATAAAAGCAAAAAAATTCTAAAAATTAAAAAACATCATCCAGGCTTCATTTGAATATGAAACGGGTCAAGACAGGCAAAAAATAAGGAAAAAAAAAATTCCATTCCTATCCGTTCGGACCAGACCCGAGTTAGAAAATTCGAAAATAAATGCCAAAAAATTCTAAAAATTAAATAACATCATCTAGGCTTCATTTCAAGACGAAACGGATCAAGACAGGCCGAAAAATAGAGAACAAAAAAAAATTCCTTCCTATCCGTACGAACCCGACCCGAGTTAGAAAATTCAAAAATAAATGCAACAAAAGTTCTAAAAATTAAAAAACATCATCCAGGTTTCATTTCAAGACTAAACGGGTGAAGACTGGCCGAGAAATAGAGAATAAAAAAATTTTTTTTCCTATCCGTTCGAACCCGACCCCAGTTAGAAAATTCAAAAAGAAATGCAAAAAAATTCTAAAAATTAAAAAACATCATCCAGGCTTCATTTCAAGACGAAACGGGTCAGGACAGGCCGAAAAATGGAGAACAAAAAAAAATTCTTTCCTATCCGTTCGATCCCGACCCGAGTTAGAAAATTCAAAAATAAATGCAAAAAAAATTCTAAATATTAAAAATCATCATCCAGGTTTCATTTCAAGACGAAACGGGTGAAGACTGGCCGAGAAATAGAGAATAAAAAAAATTTCTTTCCTATCCGTTCGAACCCAACCCCAGTTAGAAAATTCAAAAACTAAATGCGAAAAAAATTCAAAAAATTAAAAAACATCATCCAGGCTTCATTTCAAAACGAAATGGGCCAGGACAGGCCGAAGAATAGAGAATAAAAATAATTTCCTTCCTATCCGTTCGAACCCGACCCGAGTTAGAGAATTCAAAAATAAATGCAAAAAAATTTTTAAAAATTAAAAATCATCATCCAGGCTTCATTTCATGATGAAACGGGTCAGGACAGGCCGAAAAATAGAGAAGAAATAAATTTTCCTTCCTATCAGTTCGAACCCGACCCGAGTTAGAAAATACAGAAATAAAAGCAAAAAAATTCTAAAAATTAAAAAACATCATCCAGGCTTCATTTGAATATGAAACGGGTCAAGACATGCCAAAAAATAGAGAAGAAAAAAAATTCCATTCCTATCCGTTCGGACCAGACCCGAGTTAGAAAATTCGAAAATAAAAGCCAAAAATTCTAAAAATTAAAAAACATCATCCAGGCTTCATTTCAAGACGAAATGGATCAGGACAGGCCGAAAAATAGAGAACAAAAAAAAATTCCTTCCTATCCGTACGAACCCGACCCGAGTTAGAAAATTCAAAAATAAATGCAACAAAAATTCTAAAAATTAAAAAACATCATCCAGGCTTCATTTCAAGACGAAACGGGTCAGGACAGGCCGAAAAATAGAGAACATAAAAAAATTCCTTCCTAACCGTTCGAACCCGACCCGAGTTAGAAAATTCAAAAATAAATGCAAAAAAAAATTCTAAAAATTAAAAAACATCATCCAGGTTTCATTTCAAGACGAAACGGGTGAAGACTGGCCGAAAAATAGAGAATAAAAAAAATTTCTTTCCTATCCGTTCGAACCCGACCCCAGTTAGAAAATTCAACAAGAAATGTAAAAAAATACTAAAAATTAAAAAACATCATCCAGGCTTCATTTCAAAACGAAATGGGTCAGGACAGGCCGAAGAATAGAGAATAAAAATAATTTCCTTCCTATCCGTTCGAACCCGACCCGAGTTAGAGAATTCAAAAATAAATGCAAAAAAATTTTAAAAATTAAAAATCATCATCCAGGCTTCATTTCATGGTGAAACGGGTCAGGACAGGCCGAAAAATAGAGAAGAAAAAAATTTTCCTTCCTATCAGTTCGAACCCGACCCGAGTTAGAAAATATAGAAATAAAAGCAAAAAAATTCTAAAAATTAAAAAACATCATCCAGGCTACATTTGAATATGAATCGGGTCAAGACAGGCCAAAAAATAGAGAACAAAAAAAATTCCATTCCTATCCGTTCGGACCAGACCCGAGTTAGAAAATTCGAAAATAAATGCCAAAAAATTATAAAAATTAAAAAACATCATCCAGGCTCCATTTCAAGACGAAATGGATCAGGACAGGCCGAAAAATAGAGAACAAAAAAAAATTCCTTCCTATCCGTACGAACCCGACCCGACTTAGAAAATTCAAAAATAAATGCAACAAAAATTCTAAAAATAAAAAAACATCATCCAGGTTTCATTTCAAGACGAAACGGGTGAAGACTGGTAGAAAAATAGAGAATAAAAAAAATTTCTTTCCTATCCGTTCGAACCAGACCCCAGTTAGAAAATTCAAAAAGAAATGCAAAAAAATTCTAAAAATTAAAAAATATCATCCAGGCTTCATTTCAAAACGAAATGGGCTAGGACAGGCCGAAGAATAGAGAATAAAAATAATTTCCTTTCTATCCGTTCGAACCCGACCCCAGTTAGAGAATTCAAAAATAAATGCAAAAAAATTTTAAAAATTAAAAATCATCATCCAGGCTTCATTTCATGGTGAAACGGGTCAGGACAGGCCGAAAAATAGAGAAGAAATAAATTTTCCTTCCTATCAGTTCGAACCCGACCCGAGTTAGAAAATACAGAAATAAAAGCAAAAAAATTCTAGAAATTAAAAAACATCATCCAGGCTTCATTGGAATATGAAACGGGTCAAGACAGGCCAAAAAATAAAGAACAAAAAAAATTCCATTCCTATCCGTTCGGACCAGACCCGAGTTAGAAAATTCGAAAATAAATGCCAAAAAATTCTAAAAATTAAATAACATCATCTAGACTTCATTTCAAGACGAAACGGATCAAGACAGGCCGAAAAATAGAGAACAAAAAAAAATTCCTTCCTATCCGTACGAACCCGACCCGAGTTAGAAAATTCAAAAATAAATGCAACAAAAGTTCTAAAAATTAAAAAACATCATCCAGGTTTCATTTCAAGACGAAACGGGTGAAGACTGGCCGAGAAATAGAGAATAAAAAAAAAAATTTTCCTATCCGTTCGAACCCGACCCCAGTTAGAAAATTCAAAAAGAAATGCAAAAAAATTCTAAAAATTAAAAAACATCATCCAGGCTTCATTTCAAGACGAAACGGGTCAGGACAGGCCGAAGAATAGAGAATAAAAATAATTTCCTTCCTATCCGTTCGAACCCGACCCGAGTTAGAGAATTCAAAAATAAATGCAGAAAAAATTCTAAATATTAAAAATCATCATCCAGGTTTCATTTCAAGACGAAACGGGTGAAGACTGGCCGAGAAATAGAGAAGAAAAAAAATTTCTTTCCTATCCGTTCGAACCCAACCCCAGTTAGAAAATTCAAAAACTAAATGCAAAAAAAATTCAAAAAATTAAAAAACATCATCCAGGCTACATTTGAATATGAAACGGGTCAAGACAGGCCAAAAAATAGAGAACAAAAAAAATTCCATTCCTATCCGTTCGGACCAGACCCGAGTTAGAAAATTCGAAAATAAATGCCAAAAAATTCTAAAAATTAAAAAACATCATCCAGGTTTCATTTCAAGACGAAACGGGTGAAGACTGGTAGAAAAATAGAGAATAAAAAAAATTTCTTTCCTATCCGTTCGAACCAGACCCCAGTTAGAAAATTCAAAAAGAAATGCAAAAAAATTCTAAAAATTAAAAAATATCATCCAGGCTTCATTTCAAAACGAAATGGGCCAGGACAGGCCGAAGAATAGAGAATAAAAATAATTTCCTTTCTATCCGTTCGAACCCGACCCGAGTTAGAGAATTCAAAAATAAATGCAAAAAAATTTTAAAAATTAAAAATCATCATCCAGGCTTCATTTCATGGTGAAACGGGTCAGGACAGGCCGAAAAATAGAGAAGAAATAAATTTTCCTTCCTATCAGTTCGAACCCGACCTGAGTTAGAAAATACAGAAATAAAAGCAAAAAAATTCTAAAAATTAAAAAACATCATCCAGGCTTCATTTGAATATGAAACGGGTCAAGACAGGCAAAAAATAAAGAAAAAAAAAATTCCATTCCTATCCGTTCGGACCAGACCCGAGTTAGAAAATTCGAAAATAAATGCCAAAAAATTCTAAAAATTAAATAACATCATCTAGGCTTCATTTCAAGACGAAACGGATCAAGACAGGCCGAAAAATAGAGAACAAAAAAAAATTCCTTCCTATCCGTACGAACCCGACCCGAGTTAGAAAATTCAAAAATAAATGCAACAAAAGTTCTAAAAATTAAAAAACATCATCCAGGTTTCATTTCAAGACTAAACGGGTAAAGACTGGCCGAGAAATAGAGAATAAAAAAATTTTTTTTCCTATCCGTTCGAACCCGACCCCAGTTAGAAAATTCAAAAAGAAATGCAAAAAAATTCTAAAAATTAAAAAACATCATCCAGGCTTCATTTCAAGACGAAACGGGTCAGGACAGGCCGAAAAATGGAGAACAAAAAAAAATTCTTTCCTATCCGTTCGATCCCGACCCGAGTTAGAAAATTCAAAAATAAATGCAAAAAAAATTCTAAATATTAAAAATCATCATCCAGGTTTCATTTCAAGACGAAACGGGTGAAGACTGGCCGAGAAATAGAGAATAAAAAAAATTTCTTTCCTATCCGTTCGAACCCAACCCCAGTTAGAAAATTCAAAAACTAAATGCGAAAAAAATTCAAAAAATTAAAAAACATCATCCAGGCTTCATTTCAAAACGAAATGGGCCAGGACAGGCCGAAGAATAGAGAATAAAAATAATTTCCTTCCTATCCGTTCGAACCCGACCCGAGTTAGAGAATTCAAAAATAAATGCAAAAAAATTTTTAAAAATTAAAAATCATCATCCAGGCTTCATTTCATGATGAAACGGGTCAGGACAGGCCGAAAAATAGAGAAGAAATAAATTTTCCTTCCTATCAGTTCGAACCCGACCCGAGTTAGAAAATACAGAAATAAAAGCAAAAAAATTCTAGAAATTAAAAAACATCATCCAGGCTTCATTGGAATATGAAACGGGTCAAGACAGGCCAAAAAATAAAGAACAAAAAAAATTCCATTCCTATCCGTTCGGACCAGACCCGAGTTAGAAAATTCGGAAATAAATGCCAAAAAATTCTAAAAATTAAATAACATCATCTAGGCTTCATTTCAAGACGAAACGGATCAAGACAGGCCGAAAAGTAGAGAACAAAAAAAAATTCCTTCCTATCCGTACGAACCCGACCCGAGTTAGAAAATTCAAAAATAAATGCAACAAAAGTTCTAAAAATTAAAAAACATCATCCAGGTTTCATTTCAAGACGAAACGGGTGAAGACTGGCCGAGAAATAGAGAATAACAAAAAAATTTTTCCTATCCGTTCGAACCCGACCCCAGTTAGAAAATTCAAAAAGAAATGCAAAAAAATTCTAAAAATTAAAAAACATCATCCAGGCTTCATTTCAAGACGAAACGGGTCAGGACAGGCCGAAGAATAGAGAATAAAAATAATTTCCTTCCTATCCGTTCGAACCCGACCCGAGTTAGAGAATTCAAAAATAAATGCAGAAAAAATTCTAAATATTAAAAATCATCATCTAGGTTTCATTTCAAGACGAAACGGGTGAAGACTGGCCGAGAAATAGAGAAGAAAAAAAATTTCTTTCCTATCCGTTCGAACCCAACCCCAGTTAGAAAATTAAAAAACTAAATGCAAAAAAAATTCAAAAAATTAAAAAACATCATCCAGGCTACATTTGAATATGAAACGGGTCAAGACAGGCCAAAAAATAGAGAACAAAAAAAATTCCATTCCTATCCGTTCGGACCAGACCCGAGTTAGAAAATTCGAAAATAAATGCCAAAAAATTCTAAAAATTAAAAAACATCATCCAGGTTTCATTTCAAGACGAAACGGGTGAAGACTGGCCGAGAAATAGAGAATAAAAAAAAAATTTTTCCTATCCGTTCGAACCCGACCCCAGTTAGAAAATTCAAAAAGAAATGCAAAAAAATTCTAAAAATTAAAAAACATCATCCAGGCTTCATTTCAAGACGAAACGGGTCAGGACAGGCCGAAGAATAGAGAATAAAAATAATTTCCTTCCTATCCGTTCGAACCCGACCCGAGTTAGAGAATTCAAAAATAAATGCAGAAAAAATTCTAAATATTAAAAATCATCATCCAGGTTTCATTTCAAGACGAAACGGGTGAAGACTGGCCGAGAAATAGAGAAGAAAAAAAATTTCTTTCCTATCCGTTCGAACCCAACCCCAGTTAGAAAATTCAAAAACTAAATGCAAAAAAAATTCAAAAAATTAAAAAACATCATCTAGGCTTCATTTCAAAACGAAATGGGCCAGGACAGGCCGAAGAATAGAGAATAAAAATAATTTCCTTCCTATCCGTTCGAACCCGACCCGAGTTAGAGAATTCAAAAATAAATGCAAAAAAATTTTAAAAATTAAAAATCATCATCCAGGCTTCATTTCATGATGAAACGGGTCAGGACAGGCCGAAAAATAGAGAAGAAATAAATTTTCCTTCCTATCAGTTCGAACCCGACCCGAGTTAGAAAATACAGAAATAAAAGCAAAAAAATTCTAAAAATTAAAAAACATCATCCAGGCTTCATTTGAATATGAAACGGGTCAAGACATGCCAAAAAATAGAGAAGAAAAAAAATTCCATTCCTATCCGTTCGGACCAGACCCGAGTTAGAAAATTCGAAAATAAATGCCAAAAATTCTAAAAATTGAAAAACATCATCCAGGCTTCATTTCAAGACGAAATGGATCAGGACAGGCCGAAAAATAGAGAACAAAAAAAAATTCCTTCCTATCCGTACGAACCCGACCCGACTTAGAAAATTCAAAAGTAAATGCAACAAAAATTCTAAAAATGAAAAAACATCATCCAGGTTTCATTTCAAGACGAAACTGGCGAAGACTGGTAGAAAAATAGAGAATAAAAAAAATTTCTTTCCTATCCGTTCGAACCAGACCCCAGTTAGAAAATTCAAAAAGAAATGCAAAAAAATTCTAAAAATTAAAAAACATCATCCAGGCTTCATTTCAAAACGAAATGGGCCAGGACAGGCCGAAGAATAGAGAATAAAAATAATTTCTTTTCTATCCGTTCGAACCCGACCCGAGTTAGAGAATTCAAAAATAAATGCAAAAAAATTTTAAAAATTAAAAATCATCATCCAGGCTTCATTTCATGGTGAAACGGGTCAGGACAGGCCGAAAAAGAGAGAAGAAATAAATTTTCCTTCCTATCAGTTCGAACCCGACCCGAGTTCGAAAATACAGAAATAAAAGCAAAAAAATTCTAAAAATTAAAAAACATCATCCAGGCTTCATTTGAATTTGAAACGGGTCAAGACAGGCCAAAAAATAGAGAACAAAAAAAATTCCATTCCTATCCGTTCGGACCAGACCCGAGTTAGAAAATTCGAAAATAAATGCCAAAAAATTCTAAAAATTAAATAACATCATCTAGGCTTCATTTCAAGACGAAACGGATCAAGACAGGCCGAAAAATAGAGAACAAAAAAAAATTCCTTCCTATCCGTACGAACCCGACCCGAGTTAGAAAATTCAAAAATAAATGCAACAAAAGTTCTAAAAATTAAAAAACATCATCCAGGTTTCATTTCAAGACGAAACGGGTGAAGACTGGCCGAGAAATAGAGAATAAAAAAATTTTTTTTCCTATCCGTTCGAACCCGACCCCAGTTAGAAAATTCAAAAAGAAATGCAAAAAAATTCTAAAAGTTAAAAAACATCATCCAGGCTTCATTTCAAAACGAAATGGGCCAGGACAGGTCGAAGAATAGAGAATAAAAATAATTTCCTTTCTATCCGTTCGAACCCGACCCGAGTTAGAGAATTTAAAAATAAATGCAAAAAAAATTTAAAAATTAAAAATCATCATCCAGGCTTCATTTCTTGGTGAAACGGGTCAGGACAGGCCGAAAAATAGAGAAGAAATAAATTTTCCTTCCTATCAGTTCGAACCCGTCCCGAGTTAGAAAATACAGAAATAAAAGCAAAAAAATTCTAAAAATTAAAAAACATCATCCAGGCTTCATTTGAATATGAAACGGGTCAAGACAGGCCAAAAAATAGAGAACAAAAAAAATTCCATTCCTATCCGTTCGGACCAGACCCGAGTTAGAAAATTCGAAAATAAATGCCAAAAAATTCTAAAAATTAAAAAACATCATCCAGGTTTCATTTCAAGACGAAACGGGTGAAGACTGGTAGAAAAATAGAGAATAAAAAAAATTTCTTTCCTATCCGTTCGAACCAGACACCAGTTAGAAAATTCAAAAAGAAATGCAAAAAAATTCTAAAAATTTAAAAATATCATCCAGGCTTCATTTCAAAACGAAATGGGCCAGGACAGGCCGAAGAATAGAGAATAAAAATAATTTCCTTTCTATCCGTTCGAACCCGACCCGAGTTAGAGAATTCAAAAATAAATGCAAAAAAATTTTAAAAATTAAAAATCATCATCCAGGCTTCATTTCATGGTGAAACGGGTCAGGAAAGGCCGAAAAATAGAGAAGAAATAAATTTTCCTTCCTATCAGTTCGAACCCGACCCGAGTTAGAAAATACAGAAATAAAAGCAAAAAAATTCTAAAAATTAAAAAACATCATCCAGGCTTCATTTGAATATGAAACGGGTCAAGACATACCAAAAAATAGAGAAGAAAAAAAATTCCATTCCTATCCGTTCGGACCAGACCCGAGTTAGAAAATTCGAAAATAAATGCCAAAAATTCTAAAAATTGAAAAACATCATCCAGGCTTCATTTCAAGACGAAATGGATCAGGACAGGCCGAAAAATAGAGAACAAAAAAAAATTCCTTCCTATCCGTACGAACCCGACCCGAGTTAGAAAATTCAAAAGTAAATGCAACAAAAATTCTAAAAATCAAAAAACATCATCCAGGTTTCATTTCAAGACGAAACTGGCGAAGACTGGTAGAAAAATAGAGAATAAAAAAAATTTCTTTCCTATCCGTTCGAACCAGACCCCAGTTAGAAAATTCAAAAAGAAATGCAAAAAAATTCTAAAAATTAAAAAACATCATCCAGGCTTCATTTCAAAACGAAATGGGCCAGGACAGGCCGAAGAATAGAGAATAAAAATAATTTCTTTTCTATCCGTTCGAACCCGACCCGAGTTAGAGAATTCAAAAATAAATGCAAAAAAATTTTAAAAATTAAAAATCATCATCCAGGCTTCATTTCATGGTGAAACGGGTCAGGACAGGCCGAAAAAGAGAGAAGAAATAAATTTTCCTTCCTATCAGTTCGAACCCGACCCGAGTTCGAAAATACAGAAATAAAAGCAAAAAAATTCTAAAAATTAAAAAACATCATCCAGGCTTCATTTCATGACGATACGGGTCAGGATAAGCCGAAAAATAGAGAACAAAATGAATTTCTTTCCTATTCGTTCGAACCAGACCCGAGATAGACAATTCGAAAATAAATGCAAAAAAATTTTAAAAATTAAAAAACATCATCCATGCTTCATTTCAAAACGAAACGGGTCAGGACAGGCCGAAAAATAGAGAACAAAAAAAATTTCCTTCCTATCCGTTCGAAACCGACCCGAGTTAGAAAATTCAAAACTAAATGCAAAAAAAATTCTAAAAATTAAAAAACATCATCCAGGTTTCATTTCAAGACGAAATTGGTGAGGACAAGCCGAAAAATAGAGAATAAAAAAAATTTCTTTCCTATCCGTTCGAACCCGACCCCAGTTAGAAAATTCAAAAAGAAATGCAAAAAAATTCTTAAAATTAAAAAACATCAACCAGGCTTCATGTCAAGACGAAACAGGTCAGGACAGGCCGAAAAATAGAGAACAAAATAAATTTCCTTCCTATCCGTTCGAACCCGACCCGGGTTAGAAAGTACAAAAATAAAGGCAAAAAAATTCTAAAAATTAAAAAACATCATCCAAAAAATAGAGAACAAAAAAAATTTCATTCCAATCCGTTCGAACCAGACCGAGTTAGAATATTCGAAAATAAATGCAAAAAATTACAAAAATTAAAAAACATCATCCAGGCTTCATTTCTAGACGAAACGAGTCAGGACATGCCGAAAAATAGAGAACAAAAAAAATTTACTTCCTATCCGTTCGAACCCGACCCAAGTTAGAAAATTCAAAAAGAAATGCAAAAAAATTCTAAAAATTAAAAAACATCATCCAGGCTTCATTTCACGACGAAACAGGTCAAGGCAGGCCGAAAAATAGAGAACAAAAAAAATTAACTTCCTATCTGTTCGAACCCGACCTGAGTTAGAAAATACAAAAATAAAAGCAAAAAAATTCTAAAAATTAAAAAACGTCATCCAAGCTTCATTTGAATATGAAACGGGTCAGGACAGGCCAACAAATAGAGAACAAAAAAAATTTCATTCTAATCCGTTCGAACCAGACCCGAGGTAGAATATTCGAAAATAAATGCAAAAAAATTATAAAAATTAAAAAACATCAACCAGGCTTAATTTCAAGACGAAACGGGTCAGGACAGGCCGAAAAATAGAGATAAAAAAAAATTTACTTCCTATCCGTTCGAACCCGACCCGAGTTAGAAAATTCAAAAATAAATGCAAAAAAAAATCAAAAAATTAAAAAACATCATCCAGCTTTAATTTCAAGACGAAACGGGTGAAGACAGGCCGAAAAATAGAGAATAAAAAAATTTTCATTCCTATCCGTTCGAACCCGACCCCAGTTAGAAAGTTTGAAAGGAAATGCAAAAAAATTCTAAAAATTAAAAGACATCATCCAGGCTTCATTTCAACACGAAACGGATCAGGACAGGCCGAAAAATAGAGAAAAAAAAAATATTTCCTTCCTATCCGTTCGAACCCGACCCGAGTTAGAAAATTCGAAAATAAATGCAAAAAAATTCTAAAAGTTAAAAATCATCATCCAGGCTTCATTTCATGACGAAACGGGTCAGGACAGGCCGAAAAATAGAGAACAAAAAAAATTTCCTCCCTATCCGTTCGAAACCGACCCGAGTTAGAAAATTCAAAACTAAATGCAAAAAAATTCTAAAAATTAGAAAACATCATCCAGGTTTCATTTAAAGACGAAACGGGTGAAGAAAAGACGAAAAATAAAGAATAAAAAAAATTTCTTTCCTATCCGTTCGAACCCGACCCCAGTTAGAAAATTGAAAAAGAAATGCAAAAAAATTCTAAAAATTAAAAAACATCATCCAGGCGTCATTTCAAAATGAAATGGGCCAGGGCAGGCCGAAAAATAGAGAATAAAAAGAATTTCCTTCCTGTCCGTTCGAACCCGACCTGAGGTTGAAAATTCAAAAATAAAAGCAAAAAAATTTTAAAAATTAAAAATCATCATCCAGGCTTCATTTCATGACGAAACGGTTCAGGACAGGCCGAAAAATAGAGAACAAAAAGAATTTCCTTCCAATCCGTTCGAACCCGACCCCAGTTAGAAAATTTAAAAAGAAATGTAAAAAAATTCTATAAATTAAAAGACATCATCCAGGCTTCATTTCAAGACGAAACGGATCAGGACAGGCCGAAAAATAGAGAAAAAAAAATATTCCCTTCCTATCCGTTCGAACCCGACCCGAGTTAGAAAATTCAAAAATAAATGTAAAAAAATTCTAAAAGTTAAAAATCATCATCCAGACTTCATTTCATGACGATACGGGTCAGGATAGGCCGAAAAATAGAGAACAAAATGAATTTCTTTCCTATTCGTTCGAACCAGACCCGAGATAGACAATTCGAAAATAAATGCAAAAAAATTTTAAAAATTAAAAAACATCATCCAGGCTTCATTTCAAAACGAAACGGGTCAGGACAGGCCGAAAAATAGAGAACAAAAAAAAATTTCCTTCCTATCCGTTCGAAACCGACCCGAGTTAAAAAATTCAAAACTAAATGCAAAAAAAATTCTAAAAATTAAAAAACATCATCCAGGTTTCATTTCAAGACGAAATTGGTGAGGACAAGCCGAAAAATAGATAATAAAAAAAATTTCTTTCCTATCCGTTCGAACCCGACCCCTGTTAGAAAATTCAAAAAGAAATGCAAAAAAATTCTTAAAATTAAAAAACATCAACCAGGCTTCATGTCAAGACGAAACAGGTCAGGACAGGCCGAAAAATAGAGAACAAAATAAATTTCCTTCCTATCCGTTCGAACCCGACCCGGGTTAGAAAGTACAAAAATAGAGGCAAAAAAATTCTAAAAATTAAAAAACATCATCCAAAAAATAGAGAACAAAAAAAATTTCATTCCAATCCGTTCGAACCAGACCCGAGTTAGAATATTCGAAAATAAATGCAAAAAATTACAAAAATTAAAAAACATCATCCAGGCTTCATTTCTAGACGAAACGAGTCAAGACATGCCGAAAAATAGAGAACAAAAAAAATTTACTTCCTATCCGTTCGAACCCGACCCAAGTTAGAAAATTCAAAAAGAAATGCAAAAAAATTCTAAAAATTAAAAAACATCATCCAGGCTTCATTTCACGACGAAACAGGTCAGGGCAGGCCGAAAAATAGAGAACAAAAAAAATTAACTTCCTATCTGTTCGAACCCGACCTGCGTTAGAAAATACAAAAATAAAAGCAAAAAAATTCTAAAAATTAAATAAAGTCATCCAAGCTTCATTTGAATATGAAACGGGTCAGGACAGGCCAACAAATAGAGAACAAAAAAAATTTCATTCCAATCCGTTCGAACCAGACCCGAGGTAGAATATTCGAAAATAAATGCAAAAAAATTATAAAAATTAAAAAACATCATCCAGGCTTAATTTCAAGACGAAACGGGTCAGGACAGGCCGAAAAATAGGGATAAAAAAAAATTTACTTCCTATCCGTTCGAACCCGACCCGAGTTAGAAAATTTAAAAATAAATGCAAAAAAAAATCAAAAAATTAAAAAACATCATCCAGCTTTAATTTCAAGACGAAACGGGTGAAGACAGGCCGAAAAATAGAGAATAAAAAAATTCTCATTCCTATCCGTTCGAACCCGACCCCAGTTAGAAAGTTTGAAAAGAAATGCAAAAAAATTCTAAAAGTTAAAAATCATCATCCAGGCTTCATTTCATGACGAAACGGATCAGGACAGGCCGAAAAATAGAGAACAAAAAGAATTTCCTTCGTATCCGTTCGAACCAGACCCGAGATAGAAAATTCGAAAATAAATGCAAAAAAATTCTAAAAGTTAAAAATCATCATCCAGGCTTCATTTCATGACGAAACGGGTCAGGACAGGCCGAAAAATAGAGAACAAAATAAATTTCCTCCCTATCCGTTCGAAACCGACCCGAGTTAGAAAATTCAAAACTAAATGCAAAAAAATTCTAAAAATTAGAAAACATCATCCAGGTTTCATTTAAAGACGAAACGGGTGAAGAAAAGCCGAAAAATAAAGAATAAAAAAAATTTCTTTCCTATCCGTTCGAACCCGACCCCAGTTAGAAAATTGAAAAAGAAATGCAAAAAAATTCTAAAAATTAAAAAACATCTTCCAGGCGTCATTTCAAAATGAAATGGGCCAGGGCAGGCCGAAAAATAGAGAACAAAAATAATTTCCTTCCTGTCCGTTCGAACCCGACATGAGTTTGAAAATTCAAAAATAAAAGCAAAAAAATTTTAAAAATTAAAAATCATCATCCAGGCTTCATTTCATGACGAAACGGTTCAGGACAGGCCGAAAAATAGAGAACAAAAAGAATTTCCTTCCAATCCGTTCGAACCCGACCCCAGTTAGAAAATTTAAAAAGAAATGCAAAAAAATTCTATAAATTAAAAGACATCATCCAGGCTTCATTTCAAGACGAAACAGATCAGGACAGGCCGAAAAATAGAGAAAAAAAAATATTCCCTTCCTATCCGTTCGAACCCGACCCGAGTTAGAAAATTCAAAAATAAATGTAAAAAAATTCTAAAAGTTAAAAATCATCATCCAGGCTTCATTTCATGACGATACGGGTCAGGATAGGCCGAAAAATAGAGAACAAAATGAATTTCTTTCCTATTCGTTCGAACCAGACCCGAGATAGACAATTCGAAAATAAATGCAAAAAAATTTTAAAAATTAAAAAACATCATCCAGGCTTCATTTCAAAACGAAACGGGTCAGGACAGGCCGAAAAATAGAGAACAAAAAAAATTTCCTTCCTATCCGTTCGAAACCGACCCGAGTTAGAAAATTCAAAACTAAATGCAAAAAAAATTCTAAAAATTAAAAAACATCATCCAGGTTTCATTTCAAGACGAAATTGGTGAGGACAAGCCGAAAAATAGAGAATAAAAAAATTTCTTTCCTATCCGTTCGAACCCGACCCCAGTTAGAAAATTCAAAAAGAAATGCAAAAAAATTCTTAAAATTAAAAAACATCAACCAGGCTTCATGTCAAGACGAAACAGGTCAGGACAGGCCGAAAAATAGAGAACAAAATAAATTTCCTTCCTATCCGATAGAACCCGACCCGGGTTAGAAAGTACAAAAATAAAGGCAAAAAAATTCTAAAAATTAAAAAACATCATCCAAAAAATAGAGAACAAAAAAAATTTCATTCCAATCCGTTCGAACCAGACCCGAGTTAGAATATTCGAAAATAAATGCAAAAAATTACAAAAATTAAAAAACATCATCCAGGCTTCATTTCTAGCCGAAACGAGTCAGGACATGCCGAAAAATAGAGAACAAAAAAAATTTACTTCCTATCCGTTCGAACCCGACCCAAGTTAGAAAATTCAAAAAGAAATGCAAAAAAATTCTAAAAATTAAAAAACATCATCCAGGCTTCATTTCACGACGAAACAGGTCAGGGCAGGCCGAAAAATAGAGAACAAAAAAAATTAACTTCCTATCTGTTCGAACCCGACCTGAGTTAGAAAATACAAAAATAAAAGCAAAAAAATTCTAAAAATTAAAAAACATCATCCAAAAAATAGAGAACAAAAAAAATTTCATTCCAATCCGTTCGAACCAGACCCGAGTTAGAATATTCGAAAATAAATGCAAAAAATTACAAAAATTAAAAAACATCATCCAGGCTTCATTTCTAGCCGAAACGAGTCAGGACATGCCGAAAAATAGAGAACAAAAAAAATTTACTTCCTATCCGTTCGAACCCGACCCAAGTTAGAAAATTCAAAAAGAAATGCAAAAAAATTCTAAAAATTAAAAAACATCATCCAGGCTTCATTTCACGACGAAACAGGTCAGGGCAGGCCGAAAAATAGAGAACAAAAAAAATTAACTTCCTATCTGTTCGAACCCGACCTGAGTTAGAAAATACAAAAATAAAAGCAAAAAAATTCTAAAAATTAAAAAACGTCATCCAAGCTTCATTTGAATATGAAACGGGTTAGGATAGGCCAACAAATAGAGAACAAAAAAAATTTCATTCCAATCCGTTCGAACCAGACCCGAGGTAGAATATTCGAAAATAAATGCAAAAAAATTATAAAAATTAAAAAACATCATCCAGGCTTAATTTCAAGACGAAACGGGTCAGGACAGGCCGAAAAATAGAGATAAAAAAAAATTTACTTCCTATCCGTTCGAACCCGACCCGAGTTAGAAAATTCAAAAATAAATGCAAAAAAAAATCAAAAAATTAAAAAACATCATCCAACTTTAATTTCAAGACGAAACGGGTGAAGACAGGCCGAAAAATAGAGAATAAAAAAATTTTCATTCCTATCCGTTCGAACCCGACCCCAGTTAGAAAGTTTGAAAAGAAATGCAAAAAAATTCTAAAAATTAAAAGACATCATCCAGGCTTCATTTCAAGACGAAACGGATCAGGACAGGCCGAAAAATAGAGAAAAAAAAATATTTACTTCCTATCCGTTCGAACCCGACCCGAGTTAGAAAATTCAAAAATAAATGTAAAAAAATTCTAAAAGTTAAAAATCATCATCCAGGCTTCATTTCATGACGAAACGGGTCAGGACAGGCCGAAAAATAGAGAACAAAAAGAATTTCCTTCGTATCCGTTCGAACCAGACCCGAGATAGAAAATTCGAAAATAAATGCAAAAAAATTCAAAAAGTTAAAAATCATCATCCAGGCTTCATTTCATGACGAAACGGGTCAGGACTGGCCGAAAAATAGAGAACAAAAAAAAATTTTCTTCCTATTTGTTCGAACCGGACCCGAGATAGAAAATTCGAAAATAAATGCAAAAAAATTTTTAAAATTAAAAAACATTGTCCAGGCTTCATTTCAAGAAGAAACGGGTCAGGACAGGCCGAAAAATAGAGAACAAAAAAAATTTCCTCCCTATCCGTTCGAAACCGACCCGAGTTAGAAAATTCAAAACTAAATGCAAAAAAATTCTAAAAATTAGAAAACATCATCCAAGTTTCATTTAAAGACGAAACGGGTGAAGACAAGCCGAAAAATAGGGAATAAAAAAAATTTCTTTCCTATCCGTTCGAACTCGACCCCAGTTAGAAAATTTAAATAGAAATGCAAAAAAACTCTAAAAATTAAAAGACATCATCCAGGCTTCATTTCAAGACGAAACGGATCAGGACAGGCCGAAAAATAGAGAAAAAAAAAATATTTCATTCCTACCCGTTCAAACCCGACCCGAGTTAGAAAATTCAAAAATAAATGTAAAAAAATTCTAAAAGTTAAAAATCATCATCTAGGCTTCATTTCATGACGAAACGGGTCAGGACAGGCCGAAAAATAGAGAACAAAAAGAATTTCCTTCCTATCCGTTCGAACCAGACCCGAGATAGAAAATTCGAAAATAAATGCAAAAAAAATTTAAAAATTAAAAAACATCATCCAGGCTTCATTTCAAGACGAAACGGATGAAGACTGGCCGAAAAATAGAGAATAAAAAAAATTTCTTTCCTATCCGTTCGAACCCGACCCCAGTTAGAAAATTCAAAAAGAAATGCAAAAAAAATTCTAAAAATTAAAAAACATCATCCAGGCTTCATTTCAAGACGAAACAGGTCCGGACAGGCCGAGAAATAGAGTACAAAAAAAATTTCCTTGCTATCCGTTCGAACCCGTCCCGAGTTAGAAAATACAAAAATAAAAGTAAAAAAATTCTAAAAATTAAAAAACATCATCCAAGCTTCATTTGAATATGAAACGGGTCAGGACAAGCCAAAAAATAGAGAACAAAAAAAATTTCATTCCAGTCCGTTCGAACCAGACCCGAGTTAGAATATTCGAAAATAAATGCAAAAAAAATTCTAAAAAGTAAAAAACATCATCCAGGCTTCATTTCAAGACGAAACGGGTCAGGACAGGCCGAAAAATGGAGAACAAAAAAAATTTACTTCCTATCCGTTCGAACCCGACCCGAGTTTGAAAATTCAAAAATAAATGCAAAAAAAATTCTAAAAATTAAAAAACATCATCCAGCTTTAATTTCAAGACGAAACGGGTGAAGACAAGCCGAGAAATAGAGAATAAAAAAATTTTCTTTCTTATCCGTTCGAACCCGACCCCAGTTAGAAAATTTAAAAAGAAATACAAAAAAAATTCTAAAAATTAAAAGACATAATCCAGGCTTCATTTCAAGACGAAACGGATCAGGACAGGACGAAAAATAGAGAAAAAAAAAATATTTCCTTCCTATCCGTTCGCACCCGACCCGAGTTAGAAAATTCAAAAATAAATGTTAAAAAATTCTAAAAATTAAAAAACATCACCCAAGCTTCATTTCAAGACGAAACGGGTCAGGACAGGCCGTAAAATAGAGAACAAAAGTAATTTCCTTCCTATCCGTTCGAACCAGACCTGAGTTAGAAAATTCAAAAATAAATGCAAAAAAATTCTAAAAATTAAAAAACATCACCCCGGCTTCATTTCAAGACGAAACGGGCCAGGACAGACCGAAAAATAGAGAACAAAAATAATTTCTTTCCTATCCGTTCCAACCCGACCCGAGTTAGAAAATTCAAAAACAAATGCAAAAAAATTTTAAAAATTAAAAATCTTCATCCAGGCTTCATTTCATGACGAAACGGGTTAGGACAGGCCGAAAAATAGAGAACAAAAAGAATTTCCTTCCTATCCGTTCGAACCCGACCCGAGTTAGAAAATTCAAAACTAAATGCAAAAGAATTCTAAAAATTAAAAAACATCATCCAGGATTCATTTGAAGATGAAACGGGTCAGGACAGGCCGAAAAATAGAGAACAAAAAAAATTTCATTCCTATCCGTTCGAACCCGACCCGAGTTAGAAAATTCAAAAATAAATGCAAAAAAATTCTAAAAATTAAAAAACATCATCCAGGCTTCATTTCAAGACGAAACGGGCCAGGACAGACCGAAAAATAGAGAACAAAAATAATTTCCTTCCTATCCGTTCGAACCAGACCCGAGTTAGAAAATTCGAAAATAAATGCAAAAAAATTCTAAAAATTAAAAAACATCATCCAGGCTTCATTTCAAGACGAAACGGGTCAAGACAGGCCGAAAAATAGAGAACAAAAACAATTTCCTTCCTATCCGTTCGAAACAGATCCGAGTTAGAAAATTCAATACTAAATGCATAAAAAATTCTAAAAATTTAAAAACATCATCCAGGTTTCATTTCAAGACGAAATAGGTGAAGACAAGCCGAAAAATAGAGAATAAAAAAAATTTCTTTCCTATCCGTTCGAATCCGACCCCAGTTAGAAAATTCAAAAAGAAATGCAAAAAAATTCTAAAAATTAAAAAACATCATCCAGGCTTCATTTCAAGACGAAACAGGTTAGGACAGGCCGAAAAATAGAGAAGAAAAAAAATTTCCTTCCTATCCGTTCGAACCAGACCCGAGTTAGAAAATACAAAAATAAAAGTAAAAAAATTCTAAAAATTAAAAAACATCATCCAGGCTTCATTTGAATATCAAACGGGTCAGGCAGGCTAAAAAATAGAGAACAAAAAAAATTTCATTCCTATCCGTTCGAACCAGACCCGAGTTAGAAAATTCGAAAATAAATGCCAAAAAATTCTAAAAATTAAAAAACATCATCCAAGCATCATTTCAAGACGAAACGGGTCAGGACAGGCCGAAAAATAGAGAACAAAAAGAATTTCCTTCCTATCCGTTCGAAACAGACCCGAGTTAGAAAATTCGAAAATAAATGCAAAAAAATTCTAAAAATTAGAAAACATCATGCAGGCTTCATTTCAAGACGAAACGGGCCAGGACAGGCCGAAAAATAGAGGACAAAAAAAATTTCCTTCCTATCCGTTCGAAACCGACCCGAGTTAGAAAATTCAAAACTAAATTTAAAAAAAATTCTAAAAATTAAAAAACATCATCCAGGTTTCATTTCAAGACGAAACTGGTGAAGAAAAGCCGAAAAATAGAGAATAAAAATAATTTCTTTCCTATTTGTTCGAACCCGACCCCAGTTAGAAAATTCAAAAATAAATGCAAAAAAAATTTTAAAAATTAAAAATCTTCATCCAGGCTTCATTTCATGACGAAACGGATCAGGACAGGCCGAAAAATGGAGAACAAAAAGAATTTCCTTCCTATCCGTTCGAACCAGACCCCAGTTAGAAAATTCGAAAATAAATGCAAAAGAATTCTAAAAATTAAAAAACATCATCCAGGCTTCATTTCAAGACGAAACGGGTCAGGACAGGCCGAAAAATAGAGAACAAAAAAAATTCCCTTCCTATCCGTTCGAAACCGACCCGAGTTAGAAAATTCAAAACTAAATGCAAAAAAAATTCTAAAAATTAAAAAACATCATCCAGGTTTCATTTCAAGACGAAATTGGTGAAGACAAGCCGAAAAATAGAGAATAAAAAAAATTTCTTTCCTATCCGTTCGAACCCGACCCCATTTAGAAAATTCAAAAAGAAATGCAAAAAAATTATAAAAATTAAAAAACATCATCTAGGCTTCATTTCAAGACGAAACGGGCCAGGACAGGCCGAAAAATAGACGACAAAACTAATTTCCTTCCTATCCGTTCGAACCCGACCCGAGTTAGAAAATTTAAAAAGAAATACAAAAAAATTCTAAAAATTAAAAGACATCATCCAGGCTTCATTTCAAGACGAAACGGATCAGGACAGGACGAAAAATAGAGAAAAAAAAAATATTTCCTTCCTATCCGTTCGCACCCGACCCGAGTTAGAAAATTCAAAAATAAATGTTAAAAAATTCTAAAAATTAAAAAACATCACCCAAGCTTCATTTCAAGACGAAACGGGTCAGGACAGGCCGTAAAATAGAGAACAAAAGTAATTTCCTTCCTATCCGTTCGAACCAGACCTGAGTTAGAAAATTCAAAAATAAATGCAAAAAAATTCTAAAAATTAAAAAACATCACCCCGGCTTCATTTCAAGACGAAACGGGCCAGGACAGACCGAAAAATAGAGAACAAAAATAATTTCTTTCCTATCCGTTCCAACCCGACCCGAGTTAGAAAATTCAAAAACAAATGCAAAAAAATTTTAAAAATTAAAAATCTTCATCCAGGCTTCATTTCATGACGAAACGGGTTAGGACAAGCCGAAAAATAGAGAACAAAAAGAATTTCCTTCCTATCCGTTCGAACCCGACCCGAGTTAGAAAATTCAAAACTAAATGCAAAAGAATTCTAAAAATTAAAAAACATCATCCAGGATTCATTTGAAGATGAAACGGGTCAGGACAGGCCGAAAAATAGAGAACAAAAAAAATTTCATTCCTATCCGTTCGAACCCGACCCGAGTTAGAAAATTCAAAAATAAATGCAAAAAAATTCTAAAAATTAAAAAACATCATCCAGGCTTCATTTCAAGACGAAACGGGCCAGGACAGACCGAAAAATAGAGAACAAAAATAATTTCCTTCCTATCCGTTCGAAACAGATCCGAGTTAGAAAATTCAAAACTAAATGCATAAAAAATTCTAAAAATTTAAAAACATCATCCAGGTTTCATTTCAAGACGAAATAGGTGAAGACAAGCCGAAAAATAGAGAATAAAAAAAATTTCTTTCCTATCCGTTCGAATCCGACCCCAGTTAGAAAATTAAAAAAGAAATGCAAAAAATTTCTAAAAATTAAAAAACATCATCCAGGCTTCATTTCAAGACGAAACGGGCCAGGACAGGCTGAAAAATAGAGGACAAAAAAAATTTCCTTCCTATCCGTTCGAAACCGACCCGAGTTAGAAAATTCAAAAATAAACTAAAAAAATTCTAAAAATTAGAAAACATCATCCAGGCTTCATTTCAAGACGAAACGGGCCAGGACAGGATGAAAAATAGAGGACAAAAAAAATTTCCTTCCTATCCGTTCGAAACCGACCCGAGTTAGAAAATTCAAAACTAAATTTAAAAAAAATTCTAAAAATTAAAAAACATCATCCGGGTTTCATTTCAAGACGAAACTGGTTAGGACAGGCCGAAAAATAGAGAAGAAAAAAAATTTCCTTCCATTCCGTTCGAACCAGACCCGAGTTAGAAAATACAAAAATAAAAGTAAAAAAATTCTAAAAATTAAAAAACATCATTGAGGCTTCATTTGAATATCAAACGGGTCAGGGCAGGCCAAAAAATAGAGAACAAAAAAAATTTCATTCCTATCCGTTCGAACCAGACCCGAAATAGAAAATACAAAAATAAAAGTAAAAAAATTCTAAAAATTAAAAAACATCATCCAGGCTTCATTTGAATATCAAACGGGTCAGGACAGGCCAAAAAATAGAGAACAAAAAAAATTTCATTCCTATCCGTTCGAACCAGACCCGAGTTAGAAAATTCGAAAATAAATGCCAAAAAATTCTAAAAATTAAAAAACATCATCCAAGCTTCATTTCAAGACGAAACGGGTCAGGACAGGCCGAAAAATAGAGAACAAAAAGAATTTCCTTCCTATCCGTTCGAAACAGACCCGAGTTAGAAAATTCGAAAATAAATGCAAAAAAATTCTAAAAATTAGAAAACATCATCCAGGCTTCATTTAAAGACGAAACGGGCCAGGACAGGCTGAAAAATAGAGAACAAAAAAAATTCCCTTCCTATCCGTTCGAAACCGACCCGAGTTAGAAAATTCAAAACTAAATGCAAAAAAAATTCTAAAAATTAAAAAACATCATCCAGGTTTCATTTCAAGACGAAATTCGTGAAGACAAGCCGAAAAATAGAGAATAAAAAAAATTTCTTTCCTATCCGTTCGAATCCGACCCCAGTTAGAAAATTCAAAAAGAAATGCAAAAAAATTCTAAAAATTAAAAAATATCATCCAGGCTTCATTTCAAGACGAAACAGGTTAGGACAGGCCGAAAAATAGAGAAGAAAAAAAATTTCCTTCCTATCCGTTCGAACCAGACCCGAGTTAGAAAATACAAAAATAAAAGTAAAAAAATTCTAAAAATTAAAAAACATCATCCAGGCTTCATTTGAATATCAAACGGGTCAGGACAGGCCAAAAAATAGAGAACAAAAAAAATTTCATTCCTATCCGTTCGAACCAGACCCGAGTTAGAAAATTCGAAAATAAATGCCAAAAAATTCTAAAAATTAAAAAACATCATCCAAGCTTCATTTCAAGACGAAACGGGTCAGGACAGGCCGAAAAATAGAGAACAAAAAGAATTTCCTTCCTATCCGTTCGAAACAGACCTGAGTTAGAAAATTCGAAAATAAATGCAAAAAAATTCTAAAAATTAGAAAACATCATCCAGGCTTCATTTCAAGACGAAACGGGCCAGGACAGGCTGAAAAATAGAGGACAAAAAAAATTTCCTTCCTATCCGTTCGAAACCGACCCGAGTTAGAAAATTCAAAACTAAATTTAAAAAAAATTCTAAAAATTAAAAAACATCATCCAGGTTTCATTTCAAGACGAAACTGGTGAAGAAAAGCCGAAAAATAGAGAATAAAAAAAATTTCTTTTCTATCCGTTCGAACCCGACCCCAGTTAGAAAATTCAAAAATAAATGCAAAAAAAATTTTAAAAATTAAAAATCTTCATCCAGGCTTCATTTCATGACGAAACGGGTCAGGACAGGCCGAAAAATGGAGAACAAAAAGAATTTCCTTCCTATCCGTTCGAAACAGACCCGAGTTAGAAAATTCGAAAATAAATGCAAAAGAATTCTAAAAATTAAAAAACATCATCCAGGCTTCATTTCAAGACGAAACGGGTCAGGACAGGCCAAAAAATAGAGAACAAAAAAAATTCCCTTCCTATCCGTTCGAAACCGACCCGAGTTAGAAAATTCAAAACTAAATGCAAAAAAAATTCTAAAAATTAAAAAACATCATCCAGGTTTCATTTCAAGACGAAATTGGTGAAGACAAGCCGAAAAATAGAGAATAAAAAAAATTTCTTTCCTATCCGTTCGAACCCGACCCCAATTAGAAAATTCAAAAAGAAATGCAAAAAAATTCTAAAAATTAAAAAACATCATCCAGGCTTCATTTCAAGACGAAACGGGCCAGGACAGGCCGAAAAATAGACGACAAAAATAATTTCCTTCCTATCCGTTCGAACCCGACCCGAGTTAGAAAATTCGAAAATAAAAACAAAAGAATTCTAAAAATTAAAAAACATCATCCAGGATTCATTTGAGGATGAAACGGGTCAGGACAGGCCGAAAAATAGAAAACAAAAAAAAAATTCTTTCCTATCCGTTCGAACCCGACCTGAGTTAGAAAATTCAAAAATAAATGCAAAAAAATTCTAAAAATTAAAAAACATCATCCAGGCTTCATTTCAAAACGAGATGGGCCAGGACAGGGCGAAAAATAGAGAACAAAAATAATTTCCTTCCTATCCGTTCGAACCCGACCCGAGTTAGAAAATTCAAAAATAAATGCTAAAAAATTTTAAAAATTAAAAATCATCATCCAGGCTTCATTTCATGACGAAACGGGTCAGGACGAGCCGAAAAATAGGGAACAAAAAGAATTTCCTTCCTGTCCGTTCGAACCAGACCCGAGATAGAAAATTCGAAAATAAATGCAAAAAAATTTTAAAAATTAAAAAACATCATCCCGGCTTCATTTCAAGATGAAACCGGTGAAGGCTGGCTGGAAAATAGAGAATAAAATAAATTTCTTTCCTATTCGTTTGAACCCGACCCCAGTTAGAAAATTGAAAAAGAAATGCAAAAAAATTCTAAAAATTAAAAAACATCATCCAGGCGTCATTTCAAAATGAAATGGGCCAGGACAGGCCGAAAAATAGAGAACAAAAATAATTTCCTTCCTGTCCGTTCGAACCCGACCCGAGTTTGAAAATTCAAAAATAAATGCAAAAAAATTTTAAAAATTAGAAATCATCATCCAGGCTTCATTTCATGATGAAACGGCTCAGGACAGGCCGAAAAATAGAGAACAAAAAGAATTTCCTTCCAATCCGTTCGAACCCGACCCCAGTTAGAAAATTTAAAAAGAAATGCAAAAAAATTCTAAAAATCAAAAGACATCATCCAGGCTTCATTTCAAGACGAAACGGATCAGGACAGGCCGAAAAATAGAGAAAAAAAAGAATTTCCTTCTTATTCGTTCGAACCGACCCGAGATAGAAAATTCGAAAATAAATGCAAAAAAATTCTAAAAATTAAAAAACATCATCCAGGTTTCCTTTCAAGACGAAACAGGTGAAGACAAGCCGAAAAATAGAGAATAAAAAAAATTTCTTTCCTATCCGTTCGAATCCGACCCCAGTTAGAAAATTCAAAAAGAAATGCAAAAAAATTCTAAAAATTAAAAAACATCATCCAGGCTTCATTTCAAGACGAAACAGGTTAGGACAGGCCGAAAAATAGAGAAGAAAAAAAATTTCCTTCCTATCCGTTCGAACCAGACCCGAGTTAGAAAATACAAAAATAAAAGTAAAAAAATTCTAAAAATTAAAAAACATCATCCAGGCTTCATTTGAATACGAAACGGGTCAGGACAGGCCAAAAAATAGAGAACACAAAAAATTTCATTCCTATCCGTTCGAACCAGACCCGAGTTAGAAAATTCGAAAATAAATGCCAAAAAATTCTAAAAATTAAAAAACATCATCCAAGCTTCATTTCAAGACGAAACGGGTCAGGACAGGCCGAAAAATAGAGAACAAAAAGAATTTCCTTCCTATCCGTTCGAAACAGACCCGAGTTAGAAAATTCGAAAATAAATGCAAAAAAATTCTAAAAATTAGAAAACATCATCCAGGCTTCATTTCAAGACGAAACAGGCCAGGACTGGCCGAAAAATAGAGGACAAAAAAAATTTCCTTCCTATCCGTTCGAAACCGACCCGAGTTAGAAAATTCAAAACTAAATTTAAAAAAAAATCTAAAAATTAAAAAACATCATCCAGGTTTCATTTCAAGACGAAACTGGTGAAGAAAAGCCGAAAAATAGAGAATAAAAAAAATTTCTTTCCTATCCGTTCGAACCCGACCCCAGTTAGAAAATTCAAAAATAAATGCAAAAAAATTTTAAAAATTAAAAATCTTCATCCAGGCTTCATTTCATGACGAAACGGATCAGGACAGGCCGAAAAATGGAGAACAAAAAGAATTTCCTTCCTATCCGTTCGAACCAGACCCGAGTTAGAAAATTCGAAAATAAATGCAAAAGAATTCTAAAAATTAAAAAACATCATCCAGGCTTCATTTCAAGACGAAACGGGTCAGGACAGGCCGAAAAATAGATATCAAAAAAAATTCCCTTCCCATCCGTTAGAAAATTCAAAACTAAATGCAAAAATATTTTAAAAATTAAAAATCATCATCCAGGCTTCATTTCATGACGAAACGGGTCAGGACGGGCCGAAAAATAGAGAACAAAAAGAATTTCCTTCCTATCCGTTCGAACCAGACCCGAGATAGAAAATTCGAAAATAAATGCAAAAAAATTTAAAAAATTAAAAAACATCATCCCGGCTTCATTTCAAGATGAAACCGGTGAAGGCTGGCTGGAAAATAGAGAATAAAATAAATTTCTTTCCTATCCGTTTGAACCCGACCCCAGTTAGAAAATTGAAAAAGAAATGCAAAAAAATTCTAAAAATTAAAAAACATCATCAAGGCGTCATTTCAAAATGAAATGGGCCAGGACAAGCCGAAAAGTAGAGAACAAAAATAATTTCCTTCCTGTCCGTTCGAACCCGACCCGAGTTTGAAAATTCGAAAATAAATGCAAAAGAATTCTAAAAATTAAAAAACATCATCCAGGTTTCATTTCAAGACGAAATTGGTGAAGACAAGCCGAAAATAGAGAATAAAAAAAAAAATTTTCCTATCCGTTCGAACCCGACCCCAGTTAGAAAATTCAAAAAGAAATGCAAAAAAATTCTAAAAATTAAAAAACATCATCCAGGCTTTATTTCAAGACGAAACGGGCCAGGACAGGCCGAAAAATAGACGACAAAAATAATTTCCTTCCTATCCGTTCGAACCCGACCCGAGTTAGAAAATTCAAAAATAAAAACAAAAGAATTCTAAAAATTAAAAAACATCATCCAGGATTCATTTGAGGATGAAACGGGTCAGGACAGGCCGAAAAATAGAAAACAAAAAAAAAATTCTTTCCTATCTGTTCGAACCCGACCCGAGTTAGAAAATTCAAAAATAAATGCAAAAAAATTCTAAAAATTAAAAAACATCATCCAGGCTTCATTTCAAAACGAAATGGGCCAGGACAGGGCGAAAAATAGAGAACAAAAATAATTTCCTTCCTATCCATTCGAACCCGACCCGAGTTAGAAAATTCAAAAATAAATGCAAAAATATTTTAAAAATTAAAAATCATCATCCAGGCTTCATTTCATGACGAAACGGGTCAGGACGGGCCGAAAAATAGAGAACAAAAAGAATTTCCTTCCTATCCGTTCGAACCAGACCCGAGATAGAAAATTCGAAAATAAATGCAAAAAAATTTAAAAAATTAAAAAACATCATCCCGGCTTCATTTCAAGATGAAACCGGTGAAGGCTGGCTGGAAAATAGAGAATAAAATAAATTTCTTTCCTATCCGTTTGAACCCGACCCCAGTTAGAAAATTGAAAAAGAAATGCAAAAAAATTCTAAAAATTAAAAAACATCATCAAGGCGTCATTTCAAAATGAAATGGGCCAGGACAGGCCGAAAAGTAGAGAACAAAAATAATTTCCTTCCTGTCCGTTCGAACCCGACCCGAGTTTGAAAATTCAAAAATAAATGCAAAAAAATTTTAAAAATTAAAAATCATCATCCAGGCTTCATTTCATGATGAAACGGCTCAGGACAGGCCGAAAAATAGAGAACAAAAAGAATTTCCTTCCAATCCGTTCGAACACGACCCCAGTTAGAAAATTTAAAAAGAAATGCAAAAAAATTCTAAAAATTAAAAGACATCATCCAGGCTTCATTTCAAGACGAAACGGATCAGGACAGGCCGAAAAATAGAGAAAAAAAAGAATTTCCTTCTTATTCGTTCGAACCGACCCGAGATAGAAAATTCGAAAATAAATGCAAAAAAATTTTAAAAATTAAAAAACATCATCCAGGCTTCATTTCAAAACGAAACGGGTCAGGACAGGCCGAAAAATAGAGAACAAAAAAAATTTCCTTCCTATACGTTCGAAACCGACCCGAGTTAGAAAATTCAAAACTAAATGCAAAAAAAATTCTAAAAATTAAAAAACATCATCCAGGTTTCATTTCAAGACGAAACTGGTGAGGACAAGCCGAAAAATAGAGAACCGAATAAATTTCCTTCCAATCCGTTCGAACCCGACCCGAGTTAGAAAGTACAAAAATAAAGGCAAAAAAATTCTAAAAATTAAAAAACATCATCCAAGCTACATTTGAATATGAAACGGGTCAGGACAGGCCAAAAAATAGAGAACAAAAAAAATTTCATTCCAATCCGTTCGAACCAGACCCGAGTTAGAATATTCGAAAATAAATGCAAAAAAATTGCAAAAATTAAAAAACATCATCCAGGCTTCATTTCAAGACGAAACGAGTCAGGACAGGCCGGAAAATAGAGAACAAAAAAAATTTACTTCCTATACGTTCGAACCCGACCCAAGTTAAAAAATTCAAAAAGAAATGCTAAAAAATTCTAAAAATTAAAAAACATCATCCAGGCTTCATTTCGCGACGAAACAGGTCAGGACAGGCCGAAAAATAGAGAACAAAAAAAATTAACTTCCTATCCGTTCGAACCCGACCTGAGATAGAAAATACAAAAATAAAAGCAAAAAAATTCTAAAAATTAAAAAACGTCATCCAAGCTTCATTTGAATATGAAACGGGTCAGGACAGGCCAAAAAATAGAGAACAAAAAAAATTTCATTCCAGTCCGTTCGAACCAGACCCGAGTTAGAAAATTCGAAAATAAATGCAAAAAAATTTATAAAAATTAAAAAACATCATCCGGGCTTCATTTCAAGACGAAAGTGGTCAGGACAGGCCGAAAAATAGAGAACAAAAAAAATTTACTTCCTATCCGTCCGAACCCGACCCGAGTTGGAAAATTCAAAAATAAATGCAAAAAAAATTCTAAAAATTAAAAAACATCATCCAGCTTTAATTTCAAGACGAAACGGGTGAAGACAAGCCGAGAAATAGAGATTAAAAAAATTTTCTTTCTTATCCGTTCGAACCCGACCCCAGTTAGAAAATTTAAAAAAAATACAAAAAAATTCTAAAAATTAAAAGACATCATCCAGGCTTCATTTCAAGACGAAACGGATCAGGACAGGCCGAAAAATAGAGAAAAAAAAAATATTTCCTTCCTATCCGGTCGCACCCGACGCGAGTTAGAAAATTCAAAAATAAATGTTAAAAAATTCTAAAAATTAAAAAACATCACCCAAGCTTCATTTCAAGACGAAACGGGTCAGGACAGGCCGTAAAATAGACAACAAAAGTAATTTCCTTCCTATCCTTTCGAACCAGACCTGGGTTAGAAAATTCAATAATAAATGCAAAAAAATTCTAAAAATCAAAAAACACCACCCAGGCTTCATTTCAAGACGAAACGGGCCAGGACAGACCGAAAAATAGAGAACAAAAATAATTTCTTTCCAAACTGTTCGAACCCGACCCGAGTTAGAAAATTCAAAAATAAATGCAAAAAAATTTTAAAAATAAAAAATCATCATCCAGGCTTCATTTCATGACGAAACGGGTTAGGACAAGCCGAAAAATAGAGAACAAAAAGAATTTCCTTCCTATCCGTTCGAACCCGACCCGAGTTAGAAAATTCAAAACTAAATGCAAAAGAATTCTAAAAATTAAAAAACATCATCCAGGATTCATTTGAAGATGAAACGGGTCAGGACAGGCCGAAAAATAAAGAACAAAAAAATTTCATTCCTATACGTTCGAACCCGACCCGAGTTAGAAAATTCAAAAATAAATGCAAAAAAATTCTGAAAATTAAAAAACATCATCCAGGCTTCATTTCAAGACGAAACAGGCCAGGACAGACCGAAAAATAGAGAACAAAAATAATTTTCTTCCTATCCGTTCGAACACGACCCGAGTTAGAAAATTCAAAAATAAATGCAAAAAAATTTTAAAAATTAAAAATCATCATCCAGGCTTCATTTCATGACGAAACGGGTCAGGACTGGCCGAAAAATAGAGAACAAAAAAAAATTTTCTTCCTATCCGTTCAAACCGGACCCGAGATAGAAAATTCGAAAGTAAATGCAAAAAAATTTTAAAAATTGAAAAACATCGTCCAGGCTTCATTTCAAGACGAAACGGGTCAGGACAGGCCGAAAAATAGAGAACAAAAAAAATTTCCTCCCTATCCGTTCGAAACCGACCCGAGTTAGAAAATTCAAAACTAAATGCAAAAAAATTCTAAAAATTAGAAAACATCGCCCAGGTTTCATTTAAAGACGAAACGGGTGAAGACAAGCCGAAAAATAGAGAATAAAAAAAATTTCATCCCTATCCGTTCGAACCCGTCCCGAGTTAGAAAATACAAAAATAAAGGCAAAAAAATTCTAAAAATTAAAAAACATCATCCAAGCTTCATTTGAATATGAAACGGGTCCGGACAGGCCAAAAAATAGAGAACAAAAAAATTTCATTCCAGTCCGTTCGAACCAGACCCGAGTTAGAATATTCGAAAATAAATGTAAAAAAAATTATAAAAATTAAAAAACATCATCCAGGCTTCATTTCAAGACGAAATGGGTCAGGACAGGCCGAAAAATAGAGAACAAAAAGAATTTACTTCCTATCCGTTCGAACCCGACCCGAGTTTGAAAATTCAAAAATAAATGCAAAAAAAATTCTAAAAATTAAAAAACATCATCCAGCTTTAATTTCAAGACGAAACGGGTGAAGACAAGTCGAGAAATAGAGAATAAAAGAATTTCCTTCCTATCCGTTCGAACCCGACCCCAGTTAGAAAATTCAAAAAGAAATGCAAAAAAAATTCTAAAAATTAAAAAACATCATCCAGGCTTCATTTCAAGACAAAACAGGTCCGTACAGGCCGAGAAATAGAGAACAAAAAAAATTTCCTTCCTATCCGTTCGACCCATCCCGAGTTAGAAAATACAAAAATAAAAGCAAAAAAATTCTAAAAATTAAAAAACATCATCCATGCTTCATTTGAATATGAAACGGGTCAGGACAGGCCAAAAAATAGAGAACAAAAAAAATTTCATTCCAGTCCGTTCGAACCAGACCCGAGTTAGAATATTCGAAAATAAATGCAAAAAAAATTATAAAAATTAAAAAATATCATCCAGGATTCATTTCAAGACGAAACGGGTCAGGACAGGCCGAAAAATAGAGAACAAAAAGAATTTACTTCCTATCCGTTCGAACCCGACCCGAGTTTGAAAATTCAAAAATAAATGCAAAAAAAATTCTAAAAATTAAAAAACATCATCCAGCTTTAATTTCAAGACGAAACGGGTGAAGACAAGTCAAGAAATAGAGAATAACAAAATTTTCTTTCTTATCCGTTCGAACCCGACCCCAGTTAGAAAATTTAAAAAGAAATACAAAAAAATTCTAAAAATTAAAAGACATCATCCAGGCTTCATTTCAAGACGAAACGGATCAGGACAGGCCGAAAAATAGAGAAAAAAAAAATATTTCCTTCCTATCCTTTCGCACCCGACCCAAGTTAGAAAATTCAAAAATAAATGTTAAAAAATTCTAAAAATTAAAAAACATCACCCAAGCTTCATTTCAAGACGAAACGGGTCAGGACAGACCGAAAAATAGAGAACAAAAATAATTTCTTTCCTATCCGTTCGAACCCGACCCGAGTTAGAAAATTCAAAAATAAATGCAAAAAAATTTTAAAAATTAAAAATCATCATCCAGGCTTCATTTCATGACGAAACGGGTTAGGACAAGCCGAAAAATAGAGAACAAAAAGAATTTCCTTCCTATCCGTTCGAACCCGACCCGAGTTGGAAAATTCAAAACTAAATGCAAAAGAATTCTAAAAATTAAAAAACATCATCCAGGATTCATTTGAAGATGAAACGGGTCAGGACAGGCCGAAAAATAGAGAACAAAAAAAATTTCATTCCTATCCGTTCGAACCCGACCCGAGTTAGAAAATTCAAAAATAAATGCAAAAAAATTCTGAAAATTAAAAAACATCATCCAGGCTTCATTTCAAGACGAAACGGGCCAGGACAGACCGAAAAATAGAGAACAAAAATAATTTCCTTCCTATCCGTTCGAACCCGACCCGAGTTAGAAAATTCAAAAATAAATGCAAAAAAATTTTAAAAATTTAAAATCATCATCCAGGCTTCATTTCATGACGACACGGGTCAGGACAGGCCGAAAAATAGAGAACAAAAAGAATTTCCTTCCTATCCGTTCGAACCAGACCCGAGTTAGAAAATTCGAAAATAAATGCAAAAGAATTCTAAAAATTAAAAAACATCATCCAGGATTCATTTGAAGATGAAACGGGTCAGGACAGGCCGAAAAATAGAGAACAAAAAAAATTTCATTCCTATCCGTTCGAACCCGACCCGAGTTAGAAAATTCAAAACTAAATGTAAAAAAATTCTAAAAATTAGAAAACATCATCCAGGTTTCATTTAAAGACGAAACGGGTGAAGACAAGCCGAAAAATAGAGAATAAAAAAAATTTCTTTCCTATCCGTTCGAACCCGACCCCAGTTAGAAAATTTAAAAAGAAATGCAAAAAAATTCTAAAAATTAAAAGACATCATCCAGGCTTCATTTCAAGACGAAACGGATCAGGACAGGCCGAAAAATAGAGAAAAAAAAAATATTTCCTTCCTACCCGTTCGAACCCGACCCGAGTTAAAAAATTCAAAAATAAATGTAAAAAAATTCTAAAAGTTAAAAATCATCATCCAGTCTTCATTTCATGATGAAACGGGTCAGGACAGGCCGAAAAATAGAGAACAAAAAGAATTTCCTTCCTATCCGTTCGAACCAGACCCGAGATTGAAAATTCGAAAATAAATGCAAAAAAATTTTAAAAGTTAAAAAACATCATCCAGGCTTCATTTCAAGACGAAACGGGTGAAGACTGGCCGAAAAAGAGAGAATAAAAAAAATTTCTTTCCTATCCGTTCGAACCCGACTCCAGTTAGAAAATTCAAAAAGAAATGCAAAAAAAATTCTAAAAATTAAAAAACATCATCCAGGCTTCATTTCAAGACGAAACAGGTCCGGACAGGCCGAGAAATAGAGAACAAAAAAAATTTCCTTCCTATACGTTCGAACCCGTCCCGAGTTAGACAATAAAAAAATAAAAGCAAAAAAAATTGTAAAAATTAAAAAACATCATCCAAGCTTCATTTGAATATGAAACGGGTCAGGACAGGCCAAAAAATAGAGAACAAAAAAAATTTCATTCCAGTCCGTTCGAACCAGACCCGAGTTAGAATATTCGAAAATAAATGCAAAAAAATTTATAAAAATTAAAAAACATCATCCGGGCTTCATTTCAAGACGAAAGTGGTCAGGACAGGCCGAAAAATAGAGAACAAAAAAAATTTACTTCCTATCCGTCCGAACCCGACCCGAGTTTGAAAATTCAAAAATAAATGCAAAAGAATTCTAAAAATTAAAAAACATCATCCAGGATTCATTTGAAGATGAAGAGGGTCAGGACAGGCCGAAAAATAGAGAACGAAAAAAATTTCATTCCTATACGTTCGAACCCGACCCGAGTTAGAAAATTCAAAAATAAATGCAAAAAAATTCTGAAAATTAAAAAACATCATCCAGGCTTCATTTCAAGACGAAACTGGCCAGGACAGACCGAAAAATAGAGAACAAAAATAATTTCCTTCCTATCCGTTCGAACCCGACCCGAGTTAGAAAATTCAAAAATAAATGCAAAAAAATTTTAAAAATTAAAAATCATCATCCGGGCTTCATTTCATGACGAAACGGGTCAGGACAGGCCGAAAAATATAGAACAAAAAGAATTTCCTTCCTATCCGTTCGAACCAGACCCGAGATAGAAAATTCGAAAATAAATGCAAAAAAATTCTAAAAATTAAAAAACATCATCCGGGCTTCATTTCAAGACGAAACGGGTCAGGACAGACCGAAAAATAGAGAACAAAAAAAATTTACTTCCTATCCGTTCGAACCCGACCCCAGTTAGAATATTTGAAAATAAATGCAAAAAAATTTATAAAAATTAAAAAACATCATCCGGGCTTCATTTCAAGACGAAAATGGTCAGGACAAGCCGAAAAATAGAGAACAAAAAAAATTTACTTCCTATCCGTCCGAACCCGACCCGAGTTTGAAAATTCAAAAATAAATGCAAAAAAAATTCTAAAAATTAAAAAACATCATCCAACTTTAATTTCAAGACGAAATGGGTGAAGACAAGCCGAGAAATAGAGAATAAAAAAAATTTTCTTTCTTATCCGTTCGAACCCGACCCCAGTTAGAAAATTTAAAAAGAAATACAAAAAAATTCTAAAAATTAAAAGACATCATCCAGGCTTCATTTCAAGACGAAACGGATCAGGACAGGCCGAAAAATAGAGAAAAAAAAAAAATTTCCTTCCTATCCGGTCGCACCCGACCCGAGTTAGAAAATTCAAAAATAAATGTTAAAAAATTCTAAAAATTAAAAAACATCACCCAAGCTTCATTTCAAGACGAAACGGGTCAGGACAGGCCGTAAAATAGACAAAAAAAGTAATTTCCTTCCTATCCGTTCGAACCAGACCTGGGTTAGAAAATTCAAAAATAAATGCAAAAAAATTATAAAAATCAAAAAACATCACCCAGGCTTCATTTCAAGACGAAACGGGCCAGGACAGACCGAAAAATTGAGAACAAAAATAATTTCTTTCCTATCCGTTCGAACCCGACCCGAGTTAGAAAATTCAAAAATAAATGCAAAAAGAATTCTAAAAATTAAAAAACATCATCCAGGATTCATTTGAAGATGAAACGGGTCAGGACTGGCCGAAAAATAGAGAACAAAAAAAATTTCATTCCTATACGTTCGAACCCGACCCGAGTTAGAAAATTCAAAAATAAATGCAAAAAAATTCTGAAAATTAAAAAACATCATCCAGGCTTCATTTCAAGACGAAACAGGCCAGGACAGACCGAAAAATAGAGAACAAAAATAATTTCCTTCCTATCCGTTCGAACCCGACCCGAGTTAGAAAATTCAAAACTAAATGCAAAAGAATTCTAAAAATTAAAAACATCATCCAGGATTCATTTGAAGATGAAACGGGTCAGGACAGGCCGAAAAATAGAGAACAAAAAAAATTTCATTCCTATACGTTCGAGCCCGACCCGAGTTAGAAAATTCAAAAATAAATGCAAAAAAATTCTGAAAATTAAAAAACATCATCCAGGCTTCATTTCAAGACGAAACAGGCCAGGACAGACCGAAAAATAGAGAACAAAAATAATTTCCTTCCTATCCGTTCGAACCCGACCCGAGTTAGAAAATTCAAAAATAAATGCAAAAAAATTTTAAAAATTAAAAATCATCATCCTGGCTTCATTTCATGACGAAACGGGTCAGGACAGGCCGAAAAATAGAGAACAAAAAGAATTTCCTACCTATCCGTTCGAACCAGACCCGAGTTAGATTTCGTCTTGAAATGAAGCCTGAAATATTTTTTTTCATTTTTAGAATTTTTTTGCATTTATTTTCGAATTTTCTAACTCGGGTCTGGTCCGAACAGATAGGAATGGAATTTTTTTTGTTCTCTATTTTTTGGCCTGTCCTGACCCGTTTCATACTCAAATGAAGCCTGGATGATGTTTTTTAATTTTTAGAATTTTTTTGCTTTTATTTCTGTATTTTCTAACTCGGGTCGGGTTCGAACTGATAGGAAGGAAAATATTTTTCTTCTCTATTTTTCAGCCTGTCCTGACCTGTATCGTCTTAAAATGAAGTCTCGATGAAGTTTTTTAATTTTTAGAATTTTTTTGCATTCCTTTTTGAATTTTCGAACAGGGGTCGGGTTCGAACGGATAAGAAAGAAATTTTTTTTTATTCTCTATTTTTCGGCTTGTCTTCACCTGTTTCGTCTTGAAATGAAACCTGGATGATGTTTTTAATTTTTAGAATTTTTTTTGCATTTAGTTTTGAATTTTCTAACTCGGGTCGGTTTCGAACGGATAGGAAGGAAATTATTTTTATTCTCTATTTTTCGGCCAGTCCTGGCCCATTTCGTTTTGAAATGAAGCCTGGATGATGTTTTTTAATTATTAGAATTTTTTTGCATTCCTTTTTGAATTTTATAACTGGGGTCGGGTTCGAACGGATAAGAAAGAAATTTTTTTTGTTCTCTATTTATCAGCCTTTCCTGACCCGTTTCGTCTTGAAATGAAGCCTGGATGATGTTCTTTAATTTTTAAAATTTTTTTGCATTTATTTTCGAATTTTCTATCTCGGGTCCGGTTCGAACGGATAGGAAGGAAATTATTTTTATTCTCTATTTTTCGGCCAGTCCTAGCCCATTTCGTTTTGAAATGAAGCCTGGATGATGTTTTTTAATTTTTAGAATTTTTTTGCATTCCTTTTTGAATTTTATAACTGGGGTCGGGTTCGAACGGATAAGAAAGAAATTTTTTTTATTCTCTATTTTTCGGCCTGTCCTGACCCGTTTCATATTCAAATGAAGTCTGGATGATGTTTTTTAATTTTTAGAATTTTTTTGCATTTCTTTTTGAATTTTCTAACTCGGGTCGGGTTCTACGGATAGGAAGGAATTTTTTTTTGTTCTCTATTATTCGGCAAGTCCTGACCCGTTTCGTCTTGAAATGAAGCCTGGATGATGTTTTTTAATTTTTAGAATTTTTTGGCATTTATTTTCGAATTTTTTAACTCGGGTCTGGTCCGAACGGATAGGAATGGAATTTTTTTTGTTCTCTATTTTTTGGCCTGTCCTAACCCGTTTCATATTCAAATGAAGCCTGGATGATGTTTTTTAATTTTTAGAATTTTTTTGCTTTTATTTCTGTATTTTCTAACTCGGGTCGGGTTCGAACTGATAGGAAGGAAAATTTTTTTCTTCTCTATTTTTCGGCCTGTCCAGACCTGTATCGTCTTAAAATGAAGTCTGGATGATGTTTTTTAATTTTTAGAATTTTTTTGCATTTCTTTTTGAATTTTCTAACTGGGGTCGGGTTCGAACGGATACGAAAGAAAATTTTTTTTATTCTCTATTTTTCAGCTTGTCTTCACCTGTTTCGTCTTGAAATGAAACCTGGATGATGTTTTTAATTTTTAGAATTTTTTTTGCATTTAGTTTTGAATTTTCTAACTCGGGTCGGTTTCGAACAGATAGGAAGGAAATTTTTTTTGTTCTCTATTTATCAGCCTGTCCTGACCCGTTTCGTCTTGAAATGAAGCCTGGATGATGTTCTTTAATTTTTAAAATTTTTTTGCATTTATTTTCGAATTTTCTATCTCGGGTCGGGTTCGAACGGATAGGAAGGAAATTATTTTTATTCTCTATTTTTCGGCCTGTCCTGGCCCATTTCGTTTTGAAATGAAGCCAGGATGATGTTTTTTAATTTTTAGAATTTTTTTGCATTTCTTTTTGAATTTTCTAACTGGGGTCGGGTTCGAACGGATAAGAAAGAAATTTTTTTTATTCTCTATTTTTCGGCCTGTCCTGACCCGTTTCATATTCAAATGAAGCCTGGATGATGTTTTTTAATTTTTAGAATTTTTTTGCATTTCTTTTTGAATTTTCTAACTCGGGTCGGGTTCGTACGGATAGGAAGGAATTTTTTTTTGTTCTCTATTTTTCGGCAAGTCCTGACCCGTTTCGTCTTGAAATGAAGCCTGGATGATGTTTTTTAATTTTTAGAATTTTTTGGCATTTATTTTCGAATTTTCTAACTCGGGTCTGGTCCGAACGGATAGGAATGGAATTTTTTTTGTTCTCCCTTTTTTGGTCTGTCCTCACCCGTTTCATATTCAAATGAAGCCTGGATGATGTTTTTTTATTTTTAGAATTTTTTTGCTTTTCTTTTTGAATTTTCTAACTGGGGTCGGGTTCGAACGGATAGGAAAGAAATTTTTTTTATTCTCTATTTTTCGGCTTGTCTTCACCCGTTTCGTCTTGAAATGAAACCTAGATGATGTTTTTTAATTTTTAGAATTTTTGTTGCATTTATTTTTGAATTTTCTAACTCGGGTCGGGTTCGTATGGATAGGAAGGAATTTTTTTTTGGTCTCTATTTTTCGGCCTGTCCTGACCCATTTCGTCTTGAAATGTAGCCTGAAAGATTTTTTTTAATTTTTAGAATTTTTTGGCATTTATTTTAGAATTCTCTAACTCGGGTCTGGTCCGAACAGATAGGAATGGAATTTTTTTTGTTCTCTATTTTTTGGCCTGTCCTGACCCGTTTCATATTCAAATGAAGCCTGGATGATGTTTTTTAGTTTTTAGAATTTTTTTGCTTTTATTTCTGTATTTTCTAACTCGGGTCGGGTTCGAACTGATAGGAAGGAAAATTTTTTTCTTCTCTATTTTTCGGCCTGTCCTGACCTGTATCGTCTTAAAATGAAGTCTCGATGAAGTTTGTTAATTTTTAGAATTTTTTTGCATTTCTTTTTGAATTTTCTAACAGGGGTCGGGTTCGAACGGATAAGAAAGAAATTTTTTTTTATTCTCTATTTTTCGACTTGTCTTCACCCGTTTCGTCTTGAAATGAAACCTGGATGATGTTTTTAATTTTTAGAATTTTTTTTGCATTTAGTTTTGAATTTTCTAACTCGGGTCGGTTTCGAGCGGATAGGAAGGAAATTTTTTTTGTTCTCTATTTATCAGCCTTTCCTGACCCGTTTCGTCTTGAAATGAAGCCTGAATGATGTTCTTTAATTTTTAAAGTTTTTTTGCATTTATTTACGAATTTTCTATCTCGGGTCGGGTTCGAACGGATAGGAAGGAAATTATTTTTATTCTCTATTTTTCGGCCAGTCCTGGCCCATTTCGTTTTGAAATGAAGCCTGGATGATGTTTTTTAATTTTTAGAATTTTTTTGCATTTCTTTTTGAATTTTATAACTGGAGTCGGGTTCGAACGGATAAGAAAGAAATTTTTTTTATTCTCTATTTTTCGGCCTGTCCTGACCCGTTTCATATTCAAATGAAGCCTGGATGATGTTTTTTAATTTTTAGAATTTTTTTGCATTTCTTTTTGAATTTTCTAACTGGGGTCGGGTTCGTACGGATAGGAAGGAATTTTTTTTTGTTCTCTATTTTTCGGCAAGTCCTGACCCGTTTCGTCTTGAAATGAAGCCTAGATGATGTTTTTTAATTTTTAGAATTTTTTGGCATTTATTTTCGAATTTTCTAACTCGGGTCTGGTCCGAACGGATAGGAATGGAATTTTTTTTTCTCTATTTTTTGGTCTGTCCTCACCCGTTTCATATTCAAATGAAGCCTGGATGACGTTTTTTAATTTTTAGAATTTTTTTGAATTTCTTTTTGAATTTTCTAACTGGGGTCGGGTTCGAACGGATAAGAAAGAAATTTTTTTTATTCTCTATTTTTCGGCCTGTCCTGACCCGTTTCATATTCAAATGAAGCTTGGATGATGTTTTTTAATTTTTAGGATTTTGTTGCATTTCTTTTTGAATTTTCTAACTCGGGTCGGGTTCGTACGGATAGGAAGGAATTTTTTTTTGTTCTCTATTTTTTGGCATGTCCTGACCCGTTTCGTCTTGAAATGAACCCTGGATGATGTTTTTTAATTTTTAGAATTTTTTGGCATTTATTTTCTAATTTTCTAACTCGGGTCTGGTCCGAACGGATAGGAATGAAATTTTTTTTGTTCTCTATTTTTTGGCCTGTCCTCACCCGTTTCATATTCAAATGAAGCCTGGATGATGTTTTTTAATTTTTAGAATTTTTTTGCATTTCTTTTTGAATTTTCTAACTCGGGTCGGGTTCGTACGGATAGGAAGGAATTTTTTTTTGTTCTCTATTTTTCGGCAAGTCCTGACCCGTTTCGTCTTGAAATGAAGCCTGGATGATGTTTTTTAATTTTTAGAATTTTTTGGCATTTATTTTCGAATTTTCTAACTCGGGTCTGGTCCGAATGGATAGGAATGGAATTTTTTTTGTTCTCTCTTTTTTGGTCTGTCCTCACCCGTTTCATATTCAAATGAAGCCTGGATGATGTTTTTTAATTTTTAGAATTTTTTTGCTTTTCTTTTTGAATTTTCTAACTGGGGTCGGGTTCGAACGGATAGGAAAGAAATTTTTTTTATTCTCTATTTTTCGGCTTGTCTTCACCCGTTTCGTCTTGAAATGAAACCTGGATGATGTTTTTTAATTTTTAGAATTTTTGTTGCATTTATTTTTGAATTTTCTAACTCGGGTCGGGTTCGTACGGATAGGAAGGAATTTTTTTTTGGTCTCTATTTTTCGGCCTGTCCTGACCCATTTCGTCTTGAAATGAAGCCTGATAGATTTTTTTTTCATTTTTAGAATTTTTTTGCATTTATTTTCGAATTTTCTAACTCGGGTCTGGTCCGAACAGATAGGAATGGAATTTTTTTTGTTCTCTATTTTTTGGCCTGTCCTGACCCGTTTCATATTCAAATGAAGCCTGGATGATGTTTTTTAATTTTTAGAATTTTTTTGCTTTTATTTCTGTATTTTCTAACTCGGGTCGGGTTCGAACTGATAGGAAGGAAAATATTTTTCTTCTCTATTTTTCAGCTTGTCCTGACCTGTATCGTCTTAAAATGAAGTCTCGATGAAGTTTTTTAATTTTTAGAATTTTTTTGCATTCCTTTTTGAATTTTCTAACAGGGGTCGGGTTCGAACGGATAAGAAAGAAATTTTTTTTTATTCTCTATTTTTCGGCTTGTCTTCACCTGTTTCGTCTTGAAATGAAACCTGGATGATGTTTTTAATTTTTAGAATTTTTTTTGCATTTAGTTTTGAATTTTCTAACTCGGGTCGGTTTCGAACGGATAGGAAGGAAATTATTTTTATTCTCTATTTTTCGGCCAGTCCTGGCCCATTTCGTTTTGAAATGAAGCCTGGATGATGTTTTTTAATTTTTAGAATTTTTTTGCATTCCTTTTTGAATTTTATAACTGGGGTCGGGTTCGAACGGATAAGAAAGAAATTTTTTTTGTTCTCTATTTATCAGCCTTTCCTGACCCGTTTCGTCTTGAAATGAAGCCTGGATGATGTTCTTTAATTTTTAAAATTTTTTTGCATTTATTTTCGAATTTTCTATCTCGGGTCCGGTTCGAACGGATAGGAAGGAAATTATTTTTATTCTCTATTTTTCGGCCAGTCCTGGCCCATTTCGTTTTGAAATGAAGCCTGGATGATGTTTTTTAATTTTTAGAATTTTTTTCCATTCCTTTTTGAATTTTATAACTGGGGTCGGGTTCGAACGGATAAGAAAGAAATTTTTTTTATTCTCTATTTTTCGGCCTGTCCTGACCCGTTTCATATTCAAATGAAGTCTGGATGATGTTTTTTAATTTTTAGAATTTTTTTGCATTTCTTTTTGAATTTTCTAACTCGGGTCGGGTTCTACGGATAGGAAGGAATTTTTTTTTGTTCTCTATTTTTCAGCAAGTCCTGACCCGTTTCGTCTTGAAATGAAGCCTGGATGATGTTTTTTAATTTTTAGAATTTTTTGGCATTTATTTTCGAATTTTCTAACTCGGGTCTGGTCCGAACGGATAGGAATGGAATTTTTTTTGTTCTCTCTTTTTTGGTCTGTCCTCACCCGTTTCATATTCAACTGAAGCCTGGATGATGTTTTTTAATTTTTAGAATTTTTTTGCTTTTCTTTTTGAATTTTCTAACTGGGGTCGGGTTCGGACGGATAGGAAAGAAATTTTTTTTATTCTCTATTTTTCGGCTTGTCTTCACCCGTTTCGTCTTGAAATGAAACCTGGATGATGTTTTTTAATTTTTAGTCTTTTTGTTGCATTTATTTTTGAATTTTCTAACTCGGGTCGGGTTCGTACGGATAGGAAGGAATTTTTTTTTGTTCTCTATTTTTCGGCCTGTCCTGACCCATTTCGTCTTGAAATGAAGCCTGAAAGATGTTTTTTAATTTTTAGAATTTTTTGGCATTTATTTTCGAATTTTCTAAATCGGGTCTGGTCCGAACGGATAGGAATGGAATTTTTTTTGTTCTCTATTTTTTGGCCTGTCCTGACCCGTTTCATATTCAAATGAAGCCTGGATGATGTTTTTTAATTTTTAGAATTTTTTTGCTTTTATTTCTGTATTTTCTAACTTGGGTCGGGTTCGAACTGATAGGAAGGAAAATATTTTTCTTCTCTATTTTTCGGCCTGTCCTGACCTGTATCGTCTTAAAATGAAGTCTCGATGAAGTTTTTTAATTTTTAGAATTTTTTTGCATTTCTTTTTGAATTTTCTAACAGGGGTCGGGTTCGAACGGATAAGAAAGAAATTTTTTTTTATTCTCTATTTTTCGGCTTGTCTTCACCTGTTTCGTCTTGAAATGAAACCTGGATGATGTTTTTAATTTTTAGAATTTTTTTTGCATTTAGTTTTGAATTTTCTAACTCGGGTTGGTTTCGAACGGATAGGAAGGAAATTTTTTCTCTTCTCTATTTATCAGCCTGTCCTGACCCGTTTCGTCTTGAAATGAAGCCTGGATGATGTTCTTTAATTTTTAAAATTTTTTTGCATTTATTTTAGAATTTTCTATCTCGGGTCGGGTTCGAACGGATAGGAAGGAAATTATTTTTATTCTCTATTTTTCGGCCAGTCCTGGCCCATTTCGTTTTGAAATGAAGCCTGGATGATGTTTTTTAATTTTTAGAATTTTTTTGCATTTCTTTTTGAATTTTCTAACTGGGGTCGGGTTCGAACGGATAAGAAAGAAATTTTTTTTATTCTCTATTTTTCGGCCTGTCCTGACCCGTTTCATATTCAAATGAAGCCTGGATGATGTTTTTTAATTTTTAGAATTTTTTTGCATTTCTTTTTGAATTTTCTAACTCGGGTCGGGTTCGTACGGATAGGAAGGAATTTTTTTTTGTTCTCTATTTTTCGGCAAGCCCTGACCCGTTTCGTCTTGAAATGAAGCCTAGATGATGTTTTTTAATTTTTAGAATTTTTTGACATTTATTTTCGAATTTTATAACTCGGGTCTGGTCCGAACGGATAGGAATGGAATTTTTTTTTTCTCTATTTTTTGGTCTGTCCTCACCCGTTTCATATTCAAATGAAGCCTGGATGACGTTTTTTAATTTTTTGAATTTTTTTGTATTTCTTTTTGAATTTTCTAACTGGGGTCGGGTTCGAACGGATGAGAAAGAAATTTTTTTTATTCTCTATTTTTCGGCCTGTCCTGACCCGTTTCATATTCAAATGAAGCTTGGATGATGTTTTTTAATTTTTAGGATTTTTTTGCATTTCTTTTTGAATTTTCTAACTCGGGTCGGGTTCGTACGGATAGCAAGGAATTTTTTTTTGTTTTCTATTTTTCGGCATGTCCTGACCCGTTTCGTCTTGAAATGAACCCTGGATGATGTTTTTTAATTTTTAGAATTTTTTGGCATTTATTTTCTAATTTTCTAACTCGGGTCAGGTCCGAACGGATAGGAATGAAATTTTTTTTGTTCTCTATTTTTTGGCCTGTCCTCACCCGTTTCATATTCAAATGAAGCCTGGATGATGTTTATTAATTTTTAGAATTTTTTTGCATTTCTTTTTGTATTTTCTAACTGTGGTCGGGTTCGTACGGATAGGAAAGAAATTTTTTTTATTCTCTATTTTTCGACTTGTCTTCACCCGTTTCGTCTTGAAATGAAACCTGGATGATGTTTTTTAATTTTTAGAATTTTTTTTGCATTTAGTTTTGAATTTTCTAACTGGGGTCGGGTTCGAACGGATAGGAAGGAAATTATTTTTATTCTCTATTTTTCGGCCTGTCCTGGCCCATTTCGTTTTGAAATGAAGCCTGGATGATGTTTTTTAATTTTTAGAATTTTTTTGCATTTTTTTTTCAATTTTTAACTGGGGTCGGGTTCGAACGGATAGGAAAGAAATTTTTTTTATTCTCTATTTTTCGGCTTGTCTTCACTTGTTTCGTCTTGAAATGAAACCTGGATGATGTTTTTTAATTTTTAGAATTTTTTTTGCATTTAGTTTTGAATTTTCTAACTCGGGTCGGTTTCGAACGGATAGGAAGGAAATTATTTTTGTTCCCTATTTTTCTGCCTGTCCTGGCCCATTTCGTTTTGAAATGAAGCCTGGATGATGTTTTTTAATTTTTAGAATTTTTTGGCATTTCTTTTTGAATTTTCTAACTGGGGTCGGGTTTGAACGGATAAGAAAGAAATTTTTTTTATTTTATCTTTTTCGGCCAGTCTTCACCCGTATCGTCTTGAAATGAAACCTGGATGATGTTTTTTAATTTTTAGCATTTTTGTTGCATTTATTTTTGAATTTTCTAACTTGGGTCGGGTTCGTACGGATAGGAAGGTATTTTTTTTTGTTCTCTATTTTTCGGCCTGTCCTGACCCGTTTCGTCTTGAAATGAAGCCTGGAAGATGTTTTTTAATTTTTAGAATTTTTTGGCATTTATTTTCGAATTTTCTAACTCGGGTCTGGTCCGAACGGATAGGAATGAAATTTTTTTTGTTCTCTATTTTTTAGCCTGTCCTGACCCGTTTCATATTCAAATGAACCCTGGATGATGTTTTTTAATTTTTAGAATTTTTTTGCTTTTATTTCTGTATTTTCTAACTCGGGTCGGGTTCGAACTGATAGGAAGGAAAATTTTTTTCATCTCTATTTTTCGGCCTGTCCTGACCTGTATCGTCTTGAAATGAAACCTGGATGATGTTTTTAATTTTTAGAATTTTTTTTGCATTTAGTTTTGAATTTTCTAACTCGGGTCGGTTTTGAACGGATAGGAAGGAAATTTTTTTTGTTCTCTATTTATCAGCCTGTCCTGACCCGTTTCGTCTTGAAATGAAGCCTGGATGATGTTCTTTAATTTTTAAAATTTTTTTGCATTTATTTTCGAATTTTCTATCTCGGGTCGGTTTCGAACGGATAGGAAGGAAATTATTTTTATTCTCTATTTTTCGGCCAGTCCTGGCCCATTTCGTTTTGGAATGAAGCCTGGATAATGTTTTTTAATTTTTAGAATTTTTTTGCATTTGTTTTTGAATTTTCTAACTGGGGTCGGGTTCGAACGGATAAGAAAGAAATTTTTTTTATTCTCTATTTTTCGGCCTGTCCTGACCCGTTTCATATTCAAATGAAGCCTGGATGATGTTTTTTAATTTTTAGAATTTTTTTCCATTTCTTTTTGAATTTTCTAACTCGGGTCGGGTTCGTACGGATAGGAAGGAATTTTTTTTTGTTCTCTATTTTTTGGCAAGTCCTAACCTGTTTCGTCTTGAAATGAAACCTGGATGATGTTTTTTAATTTTTAGAATTTTTTGGCATTTAATTTCGAATTTTCTAACTCGGGTCTGGTCCGAACGGATAGGAATGAAATTTTTTTTGTTCTCTATTTTTTGGTCTGTCCTCACCCGTTTCATATTCAAATGAAGCCTGGATGATGTTTTTTAATTTTTAGAATTTTTTTACTTTTCTTTTTGAATTTTCTAACTGGGGTCGGGTTCGAACGGATAGGAAAGAAATTTTTTTTATTCTCTATTTTTCGGCTTGTCTTCACCCGTTTCGTCTTGAAATGAAACCTGGATGATGTTTTTTAATTTTTAGAATTTCTGTTGCATTTATTTTTGAATTTTCTAACTCGGGTCGGGTTCGTACGGATAGGAAGGAATTTTTTTTTGTTGTCTATTTTTCGGCCTGTCCTGACCCGTTTCGTCTTGAAATGAAGCCTGGAAGATGTTTTTTAGTTTTTAGAATTTTTTGGCATTTATTTTCGAATTTTCTAACTCGGGTCTGGTCCGAACGGATAGGAATGAAATTTTTTTTGTTCTCTATTTTTTGGCCTATCCTGACCCGTTTCATATTCAAATGAAGCCTGGATGATGTTTTTTAATTTTTAGAATTTTTGTGCTTTTATTTCTGTATTTTCTAACTCGGGTCGGGTTTGAACTGATAGGAAGGAATATTTTTTTCTTCTCTATTTTTCGGCCTGTCCTGACCTGTATCGTCTTAAAATGAAGTCTGGATGATGTTTTTTAATTTTTAGAATTTTTTTGCATTTCTTTTTGAATTTTCTAACTGGGGTCGGGTTCGAACGGATAAGAAAGAAAATTTTTTTTATTCTCTATTTTTCGGCTTGTCTTCACCCGTTTCGTCTTGAAATGAAACCTGGATGATGTTTTTAATTTTTAGAATTTTTTTTGCATTTAGTTTTGAATTTTCTAACTCGGGTCGGTTTCGAACGGATAGGAAGGAAATTTTTTTTGTTCTCTATTTATCAGCCTGTCCTGACCCGTTTCGTCTTGAAATGAAGCCTGGATGATGTTCTTTAATTTTTAAAATTTTTTTGCATTTATTTTCGAATTTTCTATCTCGGGTCGGTGTCGAACGGATAGGAAGGAAATTATTTTTATTCTCTATTTTTCGGCTAGTCCTGGCCCATTTCGTTTTGGAATGAAGCCTGGATGATGTTTTTTAATTTTTAGAATTTTTTTGCATTTCTTTTTGAATTTTCTAACTGGGGTCGGGTTCGAACGGATAAGAAAGAAATTTTTTTTATTCTCTATTTTTCGGCCTGTCCTGACCCGTTTCATATTCAAATGAAGCCTGGATGATGTTTTTTAATTTTTAGAATTTTTTTGCATTTCTTTTTGAATTTTCTAACTCGGGTCGGGTTCGTACGGATAGGAAGGAATTTTTTTTTGTTCTCTATTTTTCGGCAAGTCCTGACCCGTTTCGTCTTGAAATGAATCCTGGATGATGTTTTTTAATTTTTAGAATTTTTTGGCATTTAATTTCGAATTTTCTAACTCGGGTCTAGTCCGAACGGATAGGAATAGAATTTTTTTTATTCTCTATTTTTTGGTCTGTCCTCACCTTTCATATTCAAATGAAGCCTGGATGATGTTTTTTAATTTTTAGAATTTTTTTACTTTTCTTTTTGAATTTTCTAACTGGGGTCGGGTTCGTACGGATAAGAAGGAATTTTTTTTTGTTCTCTATTTTTCGGCCTGTCCTGACCCGTTTCGTCTTGAAATGAAGCCTGGAAGATGTTTTTTAATTTTTAGAATTTTTTGGCATTTATTTTCGAATTTTCTAACTCGGGTCTGGTCCGAACGGATAGGAATGAAATTTTTTTTGTTCTCTATTTTTTGGCCTGTCCTGACCCGTTTCATATTCAAATGAAGCCTGGATAATGTTTTTTAATTTTTAGAATTTTTTTGCTTTTATTTCTGTATTTTCTAACTCGGGTCGGGTTCGAACTGATGGGAAGGAAAATTTTTTTCTTCTCTATTTTTCGGCCTGTCCTGACCTGTATCGTCTTAAAATGAAGTCTGGATGAAGTTTTTTAATTTTTAGAATTTTTTTGCATTTCTTTTTGAATTTTCTAACTGGGGTCGGGTTCGAACGGATAGGAAAGAAATTTTTTTTATTCTCTCTTTTTCGGTCAGTCTTCACCCGTTTCGTCTTGAAATAAAACTTGGATGATGTTTTTTAATTTTTAGAATTTTTGTTGCATTTATTTTTGAATTTTCTAACTCGGGTCGGGTTCGTACGGATAGGAAGGAATTTTTTTTATTTCTCTATTTTTCGGCCTGTCCTGACCCGTTTCGTCTTGAAATGAAGCCCGGAAGATGTTTTTTAATTGTTAGAATTTTTTGGCATTTATTTTCGAATTTTCTAACTCGGGTCTGGTCCGAACGGATAGGAATGGAATTTTTTTTGTTCTCTATTTTTTGGCCTGTCCTGACCCGTTTCATATTCAAATGAAGCCTGGATGATGTTTTTTAATTTTTAGAATTTTTTTGCTTTTATTTCTGTATTTTCTAACTCGAGTCGGGTTCGAACTGATGGGAAGGAAAATTTTTTTCTTCTCTATTTTTCGGCCTGTCCTGACCTGTATCGTCTTAAAATGAAGTCTGGATGATGTTTTTTAATTTTTAGAATTTTTTTGCATTTCTTTTTGAATTTTCTAACTGGGGTCGGGTTCGAACGGATGAGAAAGAAATTTTTTTTTATTCTCTATTTTTCGGCTTGTCTTCACCCGTTTCGTCTTGAAATGAAACCTGGATGATGTTTTTAATTTTTAGAATTTTTTTTGCATTTAGTTTTGAATTTTCTAACTCGGGTCGGTTTCGAACGGATAGGAAGGTAATTTTTTTTGTTCTCTATTTATCAGCCTGTCCTGACCCGTTTCGTCTTGAAATGAAGCCTGGATGATGTTCTTTAATTTTTAAAATTTTTTTGCATTTATTTTCGAATTTTCTATCTCGGGTCGGGTTCGAACGGATAGGAAGGAAATTATTTTTATTCTCTATTTTTCGGCCTGTCCTGGCCCATTTCGTTTTGAAATGAAGCCTGGATGATGTTTTTTAATTTTTAGAATTTTTTTGCACTTCTTTTTGAATTTTCTAACTGGGGTCGAGTTCGAACGGATAAGAAAGAAATTTTTTTCTTCTTTATTTTTCGGCCTGTCCTGACCCGTTTCATATTCAAATGAAACCTGGATGATGTTTTTTAATTTTTAGAATTTTTTTGCATATCTTTTTGAATTTTCTAACAGGGGTCGGGTTCGAACGGATAAGAAAGAAATTTTTTTTTATTCTCTATTTTTCCGCCTGTCCTGGCCCATTTCGTTTTGAAATGAAGCCTGGATGATGTTTTTTAATTTTTAGAATTTTTTTGCATTTCTTTTTGAATTTTCTAACTGGGGTCGTGTTCGAACGGATAGGAAAGAAATTTTTTTTATTCTCTCATTTTCGGCTTGTCTTCACTCGTTTCGTCTTGAAATGAAACCTGGATGATGTTTTTTAATTTTTAGAATTTTTTTTGCATTTAGTTTTGAATTTTCTAACTCGGGTCGGTTTCGAACGGATAGGAAGGAAATTTTTTTTGTTCTCTATTTATCAGCCTGTCCTGACCTGTTTCCTCTTGAAATGAAGCCCGGATGATGTTTTTTAATTTTTAAAATTTTTTTGCATTTATTTTCGAATTTTCTATCTCGGGTCGGGTTCGAACGGATAGGAAGGAAATTATTTTTATTCTCTATTTTTCAGCCTGTCCTCGCCCATTTCGTTTTGAAATGAAGCCTGGATGATGTTTTTTAATTTTTAGAATTTTTTTTGCATTTAGTTTTGAATTTTCTAACTGGGGTTGGGTTCGAACGGATAGGAAGGAAATTTTTTTTATTCTCTATTTTTTGTCTTGTCTTCACCCGTTTCGTCTTGAAATGAAACCTGGATGATGTTTTTTAATTTTTAGAATTTCTTTTGCATTTATTTTTGAATTTTCTAACTCGGGTCGGGTTCGAACGGATAGGAAGGAATTTTTTTTTGTTCTCTATTTTTCGGCCTGTCCTGACCCGTTTCGTCTTGAAATGAAGCCTGGATGATGTTTTTTAATTTTTAGAATTTTTTGGCATTTATTTTCAAATTTTCTAACTCGGGTCTGGTCCGAATGGTTAGGAATGGAATTTTTTTTGTTCTCTATTTCTTGGCCTGTCATGACCCGTTTCATATTCAAATGAAGCCTGGATGATGTTTTTTAATTTTTAGAATTTTTTTGCTTTTATTTCTGTATTTTGTAACTCGGGTCGAGTTCGAACTGATAGGAAGGAAAAAATTTTTCTTCTCTATTTTTCGGCCTCTCCTGACCTGTTTCGTCGTGAAATGAAGCCTGGATGATGTTTTTTAATTTTTAGAATTTTTTTGCATTTCTTTTTGAATTTTCTAACTGGGGTCGGGTTCGAACGGATAGGAAAGAAATCTTTTTTATTCTCTATTTTTCGGCTTGTCTTCCCCCGTTTCGTCTTGAAATGAAACCTGGATGATGTTTTTTAATTTTTAGAATTTTTGTTGCATTTATTTTTGAATTTTCGAACTCGGGTCGGGTTCGTACGGATAGGAAGGAATTTTTTTTTGTTCTCTATTTATCGGCCTGTCCAGACCCGTTTCGTCTTGAAATGAAGCCTGGATGATGTTTTTTAATTTTTAGAATTTTTTGGCATTTATTTTCGAATTTTCTATCTCGGTTCGGGTTCGAACGGATATGAAAGAAATTTTTTTTATTCTCTATTTCTCGGCCAGTCTTCACCCGTTTCGTCTTGAAATGAAAACTGGATGATGATTTTTAATTTTTAGAATTTTTTTTGAGTTTATTTTTGAATTTTCCAACTCGGGTAGGGATCGAACGGATAGGAAGAAATATTTTTTTGTTCTCTATTTTTCGGCCTGTCCTGACCCGTTTCGTCTTGAAATGAAGCCTGGATGATGTTTTTTAGTTTTTAAACTTTTTTTGCATTTATTTTCGAATTTTCTATCTCGGGTCTGGTTCGAACGGATAGGAAGGAAATTCTTGTTGTTCTCCATTTTTCGGCCTGTCCTGACCCGTTTCGTCATGAAATGAAGCCTGGATGATGATTTTTAATTTTTAAAATTTTTTTGCATTTATATTTGAATTTTCTAACTCGGGTCGGGTTCGAACGGATAGGAAGGATTTTATTTTTGTTCTCTATTTTTCGGCCTGTCCTGGCCCATTTCGTTTTGAAATAAAGCCTGGATGATGTTTTTGAATTTCTAGAATTTTTTTTGCATTTCTTTTTGAATTTTCTAACTGGGGTCGGGTTTGAACGGATAGGAAAGAAATTTTTTTTATTCTCTCTTTTTCGGCTTGTCTTCACCCGTTTCGTCTTGAAATGAAACCTGGATGATGTTTTTTAATTTTTAGAATTTTTTTTGCGTTTAGTTTTGAATTTTCTAACTCAGGTCGGTTTCGAACGGATAGGAAGGAAATTTTTTTAGTTCTCTATTTTTCGGCCTGTCCTGACCCGTTTCGACTTGAAATGAAGCCTGGATGATGTTTTTTAATTTTTAAAATTTTTTTGCATTTATTTTCGAATTTTCTATCTCGGGTCTGGTTCGAACGGGTAGGAAGGAAATTCTTTTTGTTCTCTATTTTTCGGCCTGTCCTGACCCGTTTCGTCATGAAATGAAGCCTGGATGATGATTTTTAATTTTTGAAATTTTTTCGCATTTATTTTTGAATTTTCTAACTCGGGTCGGGTTCGAACGGATAGTAAGGAAATTATTTTTGTTCTCCGTTTTTCGGCCTGTCCTGGCCCATTTCGTTTTGAAATGAAGCCTGGATGATGTTTTTTAATTTTTAGAATTTTTTTGCATTTCTTTTTGAATTTTCTAACTGGGGTCGGGTTCGAACGGATAGGAAAGAGATTTTTTTTATTCTCTATTTTTCGGCCAGTCTTAACCCGTTTCGTCTTGAAATGAAACCTGGATGATGTTTTTTAATTTTTAGAATTTTTGTTGCATTTATTTTTGAATTTTCTAACTCGGGTCGGGATCGAACGGATAGGTAGAAATTTTTTTTGTTCTCTATTTTTCGGCCTGTCCTGACTCGTTTCGTCTTGAAATGAAGCCTGGATGATGTTTTTTAGTTTTTAAAATTTTTTTGCATTTATTTTCGAATTTTCTATCTCAGGTCTGGTTCGAACGGATAGGAAGGAAATTCTTTTTGTTCTCCATTTTTCGGCCTGTCCTGACCCGTTTCGTCATGAAATGAAGCCTGGATGATGATTTTTAATTTTTAAAATTTTTTTGCATTTATTTTTGAATTTTCTAACTCAGGTCGGGTTCGAACGGATAGGAAGGATTTTATTTTTGTTCTCTATTTTTCGGCCTGTCCTGGCCCATTTCGTTTTGAAATGAAGCCTGCATGACGTTTTTGAATTTCTAGAATTTTTTTTGCATTTCTTTTTGAATTTTCTAACTGGGGTCGGGTTTGAACGGATAGGAAAGAAATTTTTTTTATTCTCTCTTTTTCGGCTTGTCTTCACCCGTTTCATCTTGAAATGAAACCTGGATGATGTTTTTTAATTTTTAGAATTTTTTTGCATTTCTTTTTGAATTTTCTAACTGGGGTCGGGTTCGAACGGATAAGAAAGAAATTTTTTTTTATTCTCTATTTTTCGGCTTGTCTTCACCCGTTTCGTCTTGAAATGAAACCTGGATGATGTTTTTAATTTTTAGAATTTTTTTTGCATTTAGTTTTGAATTTTCTAACTCGGGTCGGTTTCGAACGGATAGGAAGGAAATTTTTTTTGTTCTCTATTTATCAGCCTGTCCTGACCCGTTTCGTCTTGAAATGAAGCCTGGATGATGTTTTTTAATTTTTAAAATTTTTTTGCATTTATTTTCGAATTTTCTATCTCGGGTCGGGTTCGAACGGATAGGAAGGAAATTATTTTTATTCTCTATTTTTCGGCCTGTCCTGGCCCATTTCGTTTTGAAATGAAGCCTGGATGATGTTTTTTAATTTTTAGAATTTTTTTGCATTTCTTTTTGAATTTTCTAACTGGGGTCGGGTTCGAACGGATAAGAAAGAAATTTTTTTCTTCTCTATTTTTCGGCCTGTCCTGACCCGTTTCATATTCAAATGAAACCTGGATGATGTTTTTTAATTTTTAGAATTTTTCTGCATTTCTATTTGAATTTTCTAACTCGGGTCGGGTTCGTACGGATAGGAAGGAATTTTTTTTTGTTCTCTATTTTTCGGCAAGTCCTGACCCGTTTCATCTTGAAATGAAGCCTGGATGATGTTTTTTAATTTTTAGAATTTTTTGGCATTTATTTTCGAATTTTCTAACTCGGGTCTGGTACGAACGGATAGGAATGAAATTTTTTTTGTTCTCTATTTTTTGGTCTGTCCTCACCCGTTTCATATTCAAATGAAGCCTGGATGATGTTTTTTAATTTTTAAAATTTTTTTGCATTTCTTTTTGAATTTTCTAACTGGGGTCGGGTTCGAACGGATAGGAAAGAAATTTTTTCTATTCTCTTTTTTTCGACTTGTCTTCACCCGTTTCGTCTTGAAATGAAACCTGGATGATGTTTTTTAATTTTTAGAATTTTTTTTGCATTTAGTTTTGAATTTTCTAACTGGGGTCGGGTTCGAACGGATAGGAAGGAAATTATTTTTATTCTCTATTTTTCGGCCTGTCCTGGCCCATTTCGTTTTGAAATGAAGCCTGGATGATGGTTTTTAATTTTTAGAATTTTCTTGCATTTCTTTTTGAATTTTCTAACTGGGGTCGGGTTCGAACGGATAGGAAAGAAATTTTTTTTATTCTCTATTTTTCGGCTTGTCTTCACTCGTTTCGTCTTTAAATGAAACCTGGATGATGTTTTTTAATTTTTAGATTTTTTTTTGCATTTAGTTTTGAATTTTCTAACTTGGGTCGGTTTCGAACGGATTGGAAGGAAATTATTTTTGTTCTCTATTTTTCGGCCTGTCCTGGCCCATTTCGTTTTGAAATGAAGCCTGGATGATGTTTTTTAATTTTTAGAATTTTTTTGCATTTCTTTTTGAATTTTCTAACTGGGGTCGGGTTCGAACGGATAAGAAAGAAATTTTTTTTATTCTCTATTTTTCGGCCAGTCTTCACCCGTTTCGTCTTGAAATGAAACCTGGATGATGTTTTTTAATTTTCAGAATTTTTGTTGCATTTATTTTTGAATTTTCTAACTCGGGTCGGGTTCGTACGGATAGGAAGGAATTTTTTTTAGTTCTCTATTTTTCGGCCTGTCCTGACCCATTTCGTCTTGAAATGAAGCCTGGAAGATGTTTTTTAATTTTTAGAATTTTTTGGCATTTATTTTCGAATTTTCTAACTCGGGTCTGGTCCGAACGGATAGGAATGAAATTTTTTTTGTTCTCTATATTTTGGCCGGTCCTGACCCGTTTCATATTCAAATGAAGCCTGGATTATGTTTTTTAATTTTTAGAATTTTTTTGCTTTTATTTCTGTATTTTCTAACTCGGGTCGGGTTCGAATTAATAGGAAGGAAAATTTTTTTCTTCTCTATTTTTCGGCCTGTCCTGACCTGTATCATCTTAAAATGAAGACTGGATGATGTTTTTTAATTTTTAGAATTTTTTTGCATATCTTTTTGAATTTTCTAACTGGGGTCGGGTTCGAACGGATAAGAAAGAAATTTTTTTTTATTCTCTATTTTTCCGCCTGTCCTGGCCCATTTCGTTTTGAAATGAAGCCTGGATGATGTTTTTTAATTTTTAGAATTTTTTGCATTTCTTTTTGAATTTTCTAACTGGGGTCGTGTTCGAACGGATAGGAAAGAAATTTTTTTTATTCTCTCATTTTCGGTTGTCTTCACTCGTTTCGTCTTGAAATGAAACCTGGATGATGTTTTTTAATTTTTAGAATTTTTTTTGCATTTAGTTTTGAATTTTCTAACTCGGGTCGGTTTCGAACGGATAGGAAGGAAATTTTTTTTGTTCTCTATTTATCAGCCTGTCCTGACCTGTTTCATCTTGAAATGAAGCACGGATGATGTTTTTTAATTTTTAAAATTTTTTTGCATTTATTTTCGAATTTTCTATCTCGGGTCGGGTTCGAACGGATAGGAAGGAAATTATTTTTATTCTCTATTTTTCAGCCTGTCCTCGCCCATTTCGTTTTGAAATGAAGCCTGGATGATGTTTTTTAATTTTTAGAATTTTTTTTGCATTTAGTTTTGAATTTTCTAACTGGGGTTGGGTTCGAACGGATAGGAAGGAAATTTTTTTTATTCTCTATTTTTCGTCTTGTCTTCACCCGTTTCGTCTTGAAATGAAACCTGGATGATGTTTTTTAATTTTTAGAATTTTTTTTGCATTTATTTTTGAATTTTCTAACTCGGGTCGGGTTCGAACGGATAGGAAGGAATTTTTTTTTTGTTCTCTATTTTTCGGCCTGTCCTGAACCGTTTCGTCTTGAAATGAAGCCTGGATGATGTTTTTTAATTTTTAGAATTTTTTGGCATTTATTTTCAAATTTTCTAACTCGGGTCTGGTCTGAACGGTTAGGAATGGAATTTTTTTTGTTCTCTATTTCTTGGCCTGTCATGACCCGTTTCATATTCAAATGAAGCCTGGATGATGTTTTTTAATTTTTAGAATTTTTTTGCTTTTATTTCTGTATTTTGTAACTCTGGTCGAGTTCGAACTGATAGGAAGGAAAAAATTTTTCTTCTCTATTTTTCGGCCTCTCCTGACCTGTTTCGTCGTGAAATGAAGCCTGGATGATGTTTTTTAATTTTTAGAATTTTTTTGCATTTCTTTTTGAATTTTCTAACTGGGGTCGGGTTCGAACGGATAGGAAAGAAATCTTTTTTATTCTCTATTTTTCGGCTTGTCTTCACCCGTTTCGTCTTGAAATGAAACCTGGATGATGTTTTTTAATTTTTAGAATTTTTGTTGCATTTATTTTTGAATTTTCGAACTCGGGTCGGGTTCGTACGGATAGGAAGGAATTTTTTTTTGTTCTCTATTTATCGGCCTGTCCAGACTCGTTTCAACTTGAAATGAAGCCTGGATGATGTTTTTTAATTTTTAGAATTTTTTGGCATTTATTTTCGAATTTTCTATCTCGGTTCGGGTTCGAACGGATATGAAAGAAATTTTTTTTATTCTCTATTTCTCGGCCAGTCTTCACCCGTTTCGTCTTGAAATGAAAACTGGATGATGATTTTTAATTTTTAGAATTTTTTTTGAGTTTATTTTTGAATTTTCTAACTCGGGTAGGGATCGAACGGATAGGAAGAAATTTTTTTTTGTTCTCTATTTTTCGGCCTGTCCTGACCCGTTTCGTCTTGAAATGAAGCCTGGATGATGTTTTTTAGTTTTTAAAATTTTTTTGCATTTATTTTCGAATTTTCTATCTCGGGTCTGGTTCGAACGGATACGAAGGAAATTCTTGTTGTTCTCCATTTTTCTGCCTGTCCTGACCCGTTTCGTCATGAAATGAAGCCTGGATGATGATTTTTAATTTTTAAAATTTTTTTGCATTTATATTTGAATTTTCTAACTCGGGTCGGGTTCGAACGGATAGGAAGGATTTTATTTTTGTTCTCTATTTTTCGGCCTGTCCTGGCCCATTTCGTTTTGAAATGAAGCCTGGATGATGTTTTTGAATTTCTAGAATTTTTTTTGCATTTCTTTTTGAATTTTCTAACTGGGGTCGGGTTTGAACGGATAGGAACGAAATTTTTTTTATTCTCTCTTTTTCGGCTTGTCTTCACCCGTTTCGTCTTGAAATGAAACCTGGATGATGTTTTTTAATTTTTAGAATTTTTTTTGCGTTTAGTTTTGAATTTTCTAACTCAGGTCGGTTTCGAACGGATAGGAAGGAAATTTTTTTAGTTCTCTATTTTTCGGCCTGTCCTGACCCGTTTCGTCTTGAAATGAAGCCTGGATGATGTTTTTTAATTTTTAAAATTTTTTTGCATTTATTTTCGAATTTTCTATCTCGGGTCTGGTTCGAACGGGTAGGAAGGAAATTCTTTTTGTTCTCTATTTTTCGGCCTGTCCTGACCCGTTTCGTCATGAAATGAAGCCTGGATGATGATTTTTAATTTTTGAAATTTTTTCGCATTTATTTTTGAATTTTCTAACTCGGGTCGGGTTCGAACGGATAGGAAGGAAATTATTTTTGTTCTCCGTTTTTCGGCCTGTCCTGGCCCATTTCGTTTTGAAATGAAGCCTGGATGATGTTTTTTAATTTTTAGAATTTTTTTGCATTTCTTTTTGAATTTTCTAACTTGGGTCGGGTTCGAACGGATAGGAAAGAGATTTTTTTTATTCTCTATTTTTCGGCCAGTCTTCACCCGTTTCGTCTTGAAATGAAACCTGGATGATGTTTTTTAATTTTTAGAATTTTTGTTGCATTTATTTTTGAATTTTCTAACTCGGGTCGGGATCGAACGGATAGGAAGAAATTTTTTTTGTTCTCTATTTTTCGGCCTGTCCTGAGTCGTTTCGTCTTGAAATGAAGCCTGGATGATGTTTTTTAGTTTTTAAAATTTTTTTGCATTTATTTTCGAATTTTCTATCTCGGGTCTGGTTCGAACGGATAGGAAGGAAATTCTTTTTGTTCTCCATTTTTCGGCCTGTCCTGACCCGTTTCGTCATGAAATGAAGCCTGGATGATGATTTTTAATTTTTAAAATTTTTTTGCATTTATTTTTGAATTTTCTAACTCCGGTCGGGTTCGAACGGATAGGAAGGATTTTATTTTTGTTCTCTATTTTTCGGCCTGTCCTGGCCCATTTCGTTTTGAAATGAAGCCTGCATGACGTTTTTGAATTTCTAGAATTTTTTTTGCATTTCTTTTTGAATTTTCTAACTGGGGTCGGGTTTGAACGGATAGGAAAGAAATTTTTTTTATTCTCTCTTTTTCGGCTTGTCTTCACCCGTTTCGTCTTGAAATGAAACCTGGATGATGTTTTTTAATTTTTAGAATTTTTTTTGCATTTAGTTTTGAATTTTCTAACTCAGGTCGGTTTCGAACGGATAGGAAGGAAATTTTTTTAGTTCTCTATTTTTCGGCTTGTCCTGACCCGTTTCGTCTTGAAATGAAGCCTGGATGATGTTTTCTAATTTTTAAAATTTTTTTGCATTTATTTTCGAATTTTCTATCTCGGGTCTGGTTCGAACGGGTAGGAAGGAAATTCTTTTTGTTCTCTATTTTTCGGCCTGTCCTGACCCGTTTCGTCATGAAATGAAGCCTGGATGATGATTTTTAATTTTTAAAATTTTTTCGCATTTATTTTTGAATTTTCTAACTCGGGTCGGGTTCGAACGGATAGGAAGGAAATTATTTTTGTTCTCTGTTTTTCGGCCTGTCCTGGCCCATTTCGTTTTGAAATGAAACCTGGATGATGTTTTTTAATTTTTAGAATTTTGTTGCATTTCTTTTTGAATTTTCTCACTGGGGTCGGGTTCGAACGGATAGGAAAGAGATTTTTTTTTATTCTCTATTTTTCGGCCGGTCTTCACCCGTTTCATCTTGAAAAGAAACCTGGATGATGTTTTTGAATTTTTAGAATTTTTTTCGGCCTGTCCTGACCCGTTTCGTCTTGAAATGAAGCCTGGATGATGTTTTTTAATTTTTAGAATTTTTTGGCATTTATTTTCGTATTTTCTAACTCGGGTCTGGTCCGAACGGTTAGGAATGGAATTTTTTTTGTTCTCTATTTTTTGGTCTGTCATGACCCGTTTCATATTCAAATGAAGCCTGGATGATGTTTTTTAATTTTTAGAATTTTTTTGCTTTTATTTCTGTATTTTGTAACTCGAGTCGGGTTCGAACTGATAGGAAGGAAAAATTTTTTCTTCTCTATTTTTTGGCCTGTCCTGACCTGTATCATCTTAAAATGAAGTTTGGATGATGTTTTTTAATTTTTAGAATTTTTTTCCTTTTCTTTTTGAATTTTCTAACTGGGGTCGGGTTCGAACGGATAGGAAAGAAAATTTTTTTATTCTCTATTTTTCAGCCAGTCTTCACCCGTTTCGTCTTGAAATGAAACCTGGATGACGTTTTTCAATTTTTAGAATTTTTTTTGCAGTTATTTTTGAATTTTCTAACTCGGGTCGGGTTCAAACGGATAGGAAGGAATTTTTTTTTTCTCTATTTTTCGGCCTGTCTTGACCCGTTTTGTCTTGAAATGAAGCCTGGATGATGATTTATAATTTTTAAAATTTTTTGGCATTTATTTCTGAATTCTCTAACTGGGGTCGGGTTCGAATGGATAGGAAAGAAATTTTTTTTATTCTCTATTTTTCGGCTTGTCTTCACCGTTTCGTCTTGAAATGAAACCTGGATGATGTTCTTTAATTTTTAGAATTTTTTTTGCATTTAGTTTTGAATTTTCTAACTCGGGTCGGTTTCGAACGGATAGGAAGGAAATTCTTTTTGTTCTCCTCTTTTCGGCCTGTCCTGACCCGTTTCGTCATCAAATGAAGCCTGGATGATGTTTTTTAATTTTTAGAATTTTTTTGCATTTCTTTTTGAATTTTCTAACTGGGGTCGGGTTCGAACGGATAGGAAGGAATTTTTTTATTTTCCCTATTTTTCGGCCTGTCTTGACCCGTTTCGTCTTGAAACGAAGCCTGGATGATGTTTTTTAATTTTTAGAATTTTTTTGCATTTCTTTTTGAATTTTCTAACTGGGGTCGGGTTCGAACGGATAGGAAAGAAATTTTTTTTATTCTCTATTTTCCGGCCAGTCTTCACCCGTTTCGTCTTGAAATGAAACCTGGATGATGTTTTTTAATTTTTAGAATTTTTTTTGCATTTATTTTTGAATTTTCTAACTCGAGTCGGGTTCGAACGGATAAGAAGGAATTTTTTTATGTTCCCTATTTTTCGGCCTGTCCTGACACGTTTCGTCTTGAAACGAAGCCTGGATGATGTTTTTTAATTTTTAGAATTTTTTTGCATTTATTTTTGAATTTTCTAACTCGGGTCTTGTCCGATCGGATAGGAATGAATTTTTTTTTGTTCTCTATTTTTTGGCCTGTCCTGACCCGTTTCATATTCAAATTAATCCTGGATGATGTTTTTTAATTTTTAGAATTTTTTTCCTTTTATTTTTGAGTTTTCTAACTCGGGTCGGGTTCGAACGGATAGGAAAGAAAATTTTTTTCATCTCTATTTTTCGGCATCTCCTGACCTGTTTCGTCTTGAAATGAAGCCTGGATAATGTTTTATAATTTTGAGAATTTTTTTTGCATTTCTTTTTGAATTTTCTAACTGGGGTCGGGTTCGAACGGAGAGGAAAGAAATTTTTTTTATTCTCTATTTTTCGGCTTGCCTTCACCCGTTTCGTCTTGAAATGAAACTTGGATGATGTTTTTAAATTTTTAGAATTTTTTTTTGCATTTACTTTTGAATTTTCTATCTCGGGTCAGGTTCGAACGGATAGGAAGGAAATTATTTTTATTCTCTATTTTTCGGCCTGTCCAGACTCGTTTCATCTTGAAATAAAACCTGGATGAAGTTTTTTAATTTTTAAAATTTTTTTGCATTTATTTTCGAATTTGCTATCTCGGGTCAGGTTCGAACGGATAGGAGTGAAATTATTTTTATTCTCTATTTTTCGGCCTGTCCTGGCCCATTTCGTCTTGAAATGAAACCTGGATGATGTTTTTTACTTTTTCGAATTTTTTTTGCATGTAGTTTTGAATTTTCTAACTGGTGTTGGGTTCGAACGGATAGGAAAGAAATTTTTTTTATACTCTATTTCTCGGCTTGTCCTGACCCGTTTCGTCATGAAATGAAGCCTGGATGATGATTTTTAATTTTTAAAATTTTTTCGCATTTATTTTTGAATTTTCTAACTCGGGTCGGGTTCGAACGGATAGAAAGGAAATTATTTTTGTTCTCTATTTTTCGGCCTGTCCTGGCCCATTTCGTTTTGAAATGAAGCCTGGATGATGTTTTTTAATTTTTAGAATTTTTTTGCATTTCTTTTTGAGTATTTTAACTGGGGTCGGGTTTGAACGGATTGGAAAGAAATTTTTTTTATTATCTATTTTTCGGCTTGTCTTCACCCGTTTTGTCTTGAAATGAAACCTGGATGATGTTTTTTAATTTTTAGAATTTTTTTTGCATTTAGTTTTGAATTTTCTAACTCAGGTCGGTTTCGAACGGATAGGAAGGAAATTTTTTTTGTTCTCTATTTTTCGGCCTGTCCTGACCCGTTTCGTCTTGAAATGAAGCCTGGATGATGTTTTTTAATTTTTAGAATTTTTTTTGCATTTCTTTTTGAATTTTCTAATTGGTGTCGGGTTTGAACGGATAGGAAAGAAATTTTTTTTATTCTCTATTTTTCGGCCTGTCTTCTCCCGTTTCGTCTTGAAATGAAACCTGGATGATGTTTTTTAATTTTTAGAATTTTTTTTGCATATAGTTTTGAATTTTCTAACTCAGCTCGGTTTCGAACGGATAGGAAGGAAATTTTTTTTATTCTCTATTTTTCGGCCAGTCTTCACCCGTTTCGTCTTGAAATGAAACCTGAATAATTTTTTTTAATTTTTAGAATTTTTGTTGCATTTATTTTTTAATTTTCTAACTCGGGTCGAGTTCGTACGGATAGGAAGGAATTTCTTTTTGTTCTCTATTTTTCGGCCTGTCCTGACCCGTTTCGTCTTGAAATGAAGCCTGGATGATGTTTTTTAATTTTTAGAATTTTTTGGCATTTATTTTCGAATTTTCTAACTCGGGTCTGGTCCGAACAGATAGGAATCGAATTTTTGTTGTTCTCTATGTTTTGGCCTGTCTTGACCCATTTCATATTCAAATGAAGCCTGGATGATGATTTTTAATTTTTAAAATTTTTTGGCATTTATTTTTGAATTTTCTAACTGGGGTCGGGTTCGAATGGATAGGAAATAAATTTTTTTTTATTCTCTATTTTTCGGCTTGTCTTCACCGTTTCGTCTTGAAATGAAACCTGGATGATGTTCTTTAATTTTTAGAATTTTTTTTGCTTTTAGTTTTGAATTTTCTAACTAGGGTCGGTTTCGAACGGATAGGAAGGAAATTCTTTTTGTTCTCCATTTTTCGGCCTGTCCTGACCCGTTTCGTCATGAAATGAAGCCTGGATGATGCTTTTTAAGTTTTAGAATTTTTTTGAATTTCTTTTTGAATTTTCTAACTGGGGTCGGGTTCGAACGGATAGGAAGGAAATTATTTTTATTCTCTATTTTTCGGCCTGTCCTGGCCCATTTCGTTTTGAAATGAAGCCTGGATGATGTTTTTCAATTTTTACAATTTTTTTTGCATTTAGTTTGAATTTTCTAACTGGGGTAGGGATCGAACGGATAGGAAGAAATTTTTTTTTGTTCTCTATTTTTCGGCCTGTCCTGACCCGTTTCGTCTTGAAATGAAGCCTGGATGATGTTTTTTAGTTTTTAAAATTTTTTTGCATTTATTTTCGAATTTTCTATCTCGGGTCTGGTTCGAACGGATAGGAAGGAAATTCTTGTTGTTCTCTATTTTTCGGCCTGTCCTGACCCGTTTCGTCATGAAATGAAGCCTGGATGATGATTTTTAATTTTTAAAATTTTTTTGCATTTATATTTGAATTTTCTAACTCGGGTCGGGTTCGAACGGATAGGAAGGATTTTATTTTTGTTCTCTATTTTTCGGCCTGTCCTGGCCCATTTCGTTTTGAAATGAAGCCTGGATGATGTTTTTGAATTTCTAGAATTTTTTTTGCATTTCTTTTTGAATTTTCTAACTGGGGTCGGGTTTGAACGGATAGGAAAGAAATTTTTTTTATTCTCTCTTTTTCGGCTTGTCTTCACCCGTTTCGTCTTGAAATGAAACCTGGATGATGTTTTTTAATTTTTAGAATTTTTTTTGCGTTTAGTTTTGAATTTTCTAACTCAGGTCGGTTTCGAACGGATAAGAAGGAAATTTTTTTAGTTCTCTATTTTTCGGCCTGTCCTGACCCGTTTCGTCTTGAAATGAAGCCTGGATGATGTTTTTTAATTTTTAAAATTTTTTTGCATTTATATTTGAATTTTCTAACTCGGGTCGGGTTCGAACGGATAGGAAGGATTTTATTTTTGTTCTCTATTTTTCGGCCTGTCCTGGCCCATTTCGTTTTGAAATGAAGCCTGGATGATGTTTTTGAATTTCTAGAATTTTTTTTGCAAATCTTTTTGAATTTTCTAACTGGGGTCGGGTTTGAACGGATAGGAAAGAATTTTTTTTTATTCTCTCTTTTTCGGCTTGTCTTCACCCGTTTCGTCTTGAAATGAAACCTGGATGATGTTTTTTAATTTTTAGAATTTTTTTTGCGTTTAGTTTTGAATTTTCTAACTCAGGTCGGTTTCGAACGGATAAGAAGGAAATTTTTTTAGTTCTCTATTTTTCGGCCTGTCCTGACCCGTTTCGTCTTGAAATGAAGCCTGGATGATGTTTTTTAATTTTTAAAATTTTTTTGAATTTATTTTCGAATTTTCTATCTCGGGTCTGGTTCGAACGGGTAGGAAGGAAATTCTTTTTGTTCTCTATTTTTCGGCCTGTCCTGACCCGTTTCGTCATGAAATGAAGCCTGGATGATGATTTTTAATTTTTAAAATTTTTTCGCATTTATTTTTGAATTTTCTAACTCGGGTCGGGTTCGAACGGATAGGAAGGAAATTATTTTTGTTCTCTGTTTTTCGGCCTGTCCTGGCCCATTTCGTTTTGAAATGAAGCCTGGATGATGTTTTTTAATTTTTAGAAATTTGTTGCATTTCTTTTTGAATTTTCTCACTGGGGTCGAGTTCGAACGGATAGGAAAGAGATTTTTTTTATTCTCTATTTTTCGGCCAGTCTTCACCCGTTTCATCTGGAAAAGAAACCTGGATGATGTTTTTGAATTTTTAGAATTTTTTTCGGCCTGTCCTGACCCGTTTCGTCTTGAAATGAAGCCTGGATGATGTTTTTTAATTTTTAGAATTTTTTGGCATTTATTTTCGTATTTTCTAACTCGGGTCTGGTCCGAACGGTTAGGAATGGAATTTTTTTTGTTCTCTATTTTTTGGTCTGTCATGACCCGTTTCATATTCAAATGAAGCCTGGATGATGTTTTTTAATTTTTAGAATTTTTTTGCTTTTATTTCTGTATTTTGTAACTCGAGTCGGGTTCGAACTGATAGGAAGGAAAATTTTTTTCTTCTCTATTTTTTGGCCTGTCCTGACCTGTATCGTCTTAAAATGAAGTCTGGATGATGTTTTTTAATTTTTAGAATTTTTTTCCTTTTCTTTTTGAATTTTCTAACTGGGGTCGGGTTCGAACGGATAGGAAAGAAATTTTTTTTATTCTCTATTTTTCAGCCAGTCTTCACCCGTTTCGTCTTGAAATGAAACCTGGATGAGGTTTTTCAATTTTTAGAATTTTTTTTGCAGTTATTTTTGAATTTTCTAAGTCGGGTCGGGTTCAAACGGATAGGAAGGATTTTTTTTTTTGTTCTCTATTTTTCGGCCTGTCTTGACCCGTTTTGTCTTGAAATGAAGCCTGGATGATGATTTTTAATTTTTAAAATTTTTTGGCATTTATTTCTGAATTCTCTAACTGGGGTCGGGTTCGAATGGATAGGAAAGAAATTTTTTTTATTCTCTATTTTTCGGCTTGTCTTCACCGTTTCGTCTTGAAATGAAACCTGGATGATGTTCTTTAATTTTTAGAATTTTTTTTGCATTTAGTTTTGAATTTTCTAACTCGGGTCGGTTTCGAACGGATAGGAAGGAAATTCTTTTTGTTCTCCACTTTTCGGCCTGTCCTGACCCGTTTCGTCATGAAATGAAGCCTGGATGATGTTTTTTAATTTTTAGAATTTTTTTGCATTTCTTTTTGAATTTTCTAACTGGGGTCGAGTTCGAACGGATAGGAAGGAATTTTTTTATTTTCCCTATTTTTCGGCCTGTCTTGACCCGTTTCGTCTTGAAACGAAGCCTGGATGATGTTTTTTAATTTTTAGAATTTTTTTGCATTTCTTTTTGAATTTTCTAACTGGGGTCGGGTTCGAAAGGATAGGAAAGAAATTTTTTTTATTCTCTATTTTCCAGCCAGTCTTCACCCGTTTCGTCTTGAAATGAAACCTGGATGATGTTCTTTAATTTTTAGAATTTTTTTTGCATTTATTTTTGAATTTTCTAACTCGAGTCGGGTTCGAACGGATAGGAAGGAATTTTTTTATGTTCCCTATTTTTCGGCCTGTCCTGACACGTTTCGTCTTGAAACGAAGCCTGGATGATGTTTTTTAATTTTTAGAATTTTTTTGCATTTATTTTTGATTTTCTAACTCGGGTCTGGTCCGATCGGATAGGAATGAATTTTTTTTTGTTCTCTATATTTTGGCCTGTCCTGACCCGTTTCATATTCAAATGAAGCCCGGATGATGTTTTTTAATTTTTAGAATGTTTTTCCTTTTATTTTTGAATTTTCTAACTCGGGTCAGGTTCGAACGGATAGGAAGGAAAATTTTTTTCTTCTCTATTTTTCGGCATCTCCTGACCTGTTTCGTCTTGAAATGAAGCCTGGATAATGTTTTATAATTTTGAGAATTTTTTTTGCATTTCTTTTTGAATTTTCTAACTGGGGTCGGGTTCGAACGGAGAGGAAAGAAATTTTTTTTATTCTCTATTTTTCGACTTGTCTTCACCGTTTCGTCTTGAAATGAAACCTGGATGATGTTCTTTAATTTTTAGAATTTTTTTTGCATTTAGTTTTGAATTTTCTAACTCGGGTCGGTTTCGAACGGATAGGAAGGAAATTCTTTTTGTTCTCCACTTTTCGGCCTGTCCTGACCCGTTTCGTCATGAAATGAAGCCTGGATGATGTTTTTTAATTTTTAGAATTTTTTTGCATTTCTTTTTGAATTTTCTAACTGGGGTCGAGTTCGAACGGATAGGAAGGAATTTTTTTATGTTCCCTATTTTTTGGCCTGTCCTGACACGTTTCGTCTTGAAACGAAGCCTGGATGATGTTTTTTAATTTTTAGAATTTTTTTGCATTTATTTTTGATTTTCTAACTCGGGTCTGGTCCGATCGGATAGGAATGAATTTTTTTTTGTTCTCTATATTTTGGCCTGTCTTGACCCGTTTCATATTCAAATGAAGCCCGGATGATGTTTTTTAATTTTTAGAATGTTTTTCCTTTTATTTTTGAATTTTCTAACTCGGGTCAGGTTCGAACGGATAGGAAGGAAAATTTTTTTCTTCTCTATTTTTCGGCATCTCCTGACCTGTTTCGTCTTGAAATGAAGCCTGGATAATGTTTTATAATTTTGAGAATTTTTTTTGCATTTCTTTTTGAATTTTCTAACTGGGGTCGGGTTCGAACGGAGAGGAAAGAAATTTTTTTTATTCTCTATTTTTCGGCTTGCCTTCACCCGTTTCGTCTTGAAATGAAACTTGGATGATGTTTTTAAATTTTTAGAATTTTTTTTGCATTTACTTTTGAATTTTCTATCTCGGGTCAGGTTCGAACGGATAGGAAGGAAATTATTTTTATTCTCTATTTTTCGGCCTGTCCAGACTCGTTTCATCTTGAAATAAAACCTGGATGAAGTTTTTTAATTTTTAAAATTTTTTTGCATTTATTTTCGAATTTTCTATCTCGGGTCAGGTTCGAACGGGTAGGAGTGAAATTATTTTTATTCTCTATTTTTCGGCCTGTCCTGGCCCATTTCGTCTTGAAATGAAACCTGGATGATGGTTTTTAATTTTTCGAATTTTTTTTGCATGTAGTTTTGAATTTTCTAACTGGTGTTGGGTTCGAACGGATAGGAAAGAAATTTTTTTTATACTCTATTTCTCGGCCTGTCCTGACCCGTTTCGTCATGAAATGAAGCCTGGATGATGTTTTTTAATTTTTAGAATTTTTTTGCATTTCTTTTTGAATTTTCTAACTGGGGTCGAGTTCGAACGGATAGGAAGGAATTTTTTTATGTTCCCTATTTTTCGGCCTGTCCTGACACGTTTCGTCTTGAAACGAAGCCTGGATGATGTTTTTTAATTTTTAGAATTTTTTTGCATTTATTTTTGATTTTCTAACTCGGGTCTGGTCCGATCGGATAGGAATGAATTTTTTTTTGTTCTCTATATTTTGGCCTGTCTTGACCCGTTTCATATTCAAATGAAGCCCGGATGATGTTTTTTAATTTTTAGAATGTTTTTCCTTTTATTTTTGAATTTTCTAACTCGGGTCAGGTTCGAACGGATAGGAAGGAAAATTTTTTTCTTCTCTATTTTTCGGCATCTCCTGACCTGTTTCGTCTTGAAATGAAGCCTGGATAATGTTTTATAATTTTGAGAATTTTTTTTGCATTTCTTTTTGAATTTTCTAACTGGGGTCGGGTTCGAACGGAGAGGAAAGAAATTTTTTTTATTCTCTATTTTTCGGCTTGCCTTCACCCGTTTCGTCTTGAAATGAAACTTGGATGATGTTTTTAAATTTTTAGAATTTTTTTTGCATTTACTTTTGAATTTTCTATCTCGGGTCAGGTTCGAACGGATAGGAAGGAAATTATTTTTATTCTCTATTTTTCGGCCTGTCCAGACTCGTTTCATCTTGAAATAAAACCTGGATGAAGTTTTTTAATTTTTAAAATTTTTTTGCATTTATTTTCGAATTTTCTATCTCGGGTCAGGTTCGAACGGGTAGGAGTGAAATTATTTTTATTCTCTATTTTTCGGCCTGTCCTGGCCCATTTCGTCTTGAAATGAAACCTGGATGATGGTTTTTAATTTTTCGAATTTTTTTTGCATGTAGTTTTGAATTTTCTAACTGGTGTTGGGTTCGAACGGATAGGAAAGAAATTTTTTTTATACTCTATTTCTCGGCCTGTCCTAACCCGTTTCGTCATGAAATGAAGCCTGGATGATGATTTTTAATTTTTAAAATTTTTTCGCATTTATTTTTGAATTTTCTAACTCGGGTCGGGTTCGAACGGATAGAAAGGAAATTATTTTTGTTCTCTATTTTTCGGCCTGTCCTGGCCTATTTCGTTTTGAAATGAAGCCTGCATGATGTTTTTTAATTTTTAGAATTTTTTTGCATTTCTTTTTGAGTATTCTAACTGGGGTCGGGTTTGAACGGATTGGAAAGAAATTTTTTTTATTATCTATTTTTCGGCTTGTCTTCACCCGTTTCGTCTTGAAATGAAACCTGGATGATGTTTTTTAATTTTTAGAATTTTTTTGGCATTTAGTTTTGAATTTTCTAACTCAGGTCGGTTTCGAACGGATAGGAAGGAAATTTTTTTTGTTCTCTATTTTTCGGCCTGTCCTGACCCGTTTCGTCTTGAAATGAAGCCTGGATGCTGTTTTTTAATTTTTAGAATTTTTTTTGCATTTCTTTTTGAATTTTCTAATTGGTGTCGGGTTTGAACGGATAGGAAAGAAATTATTTTTATTCTCTATTTTTCGGCCTGTCTTCTCCCGTTTCGTCTTGAAATGAAACCTGGATGATGTTTTTTAATTTTTAGAATTTTTTTTGCATATAGTTTTGAATTTTCTAACTCAGCTCGGTTTCGAACGGATAGGAAGGAAATTTTTTTTATTCTCTATTTTTCGGCCAGTCTTCACCCTTTTCGTCTTGAAATGAAACCTGAATGATTTTTTTTAATTTTTAGAATTTTTGTTGCATTTATTTTTTAATTTTCTAACTCGGGTCGGGTTCGTACGGATAGGAAGGAATTTTTTTTTGTTCTCTATTTTTCGGCCTGTCCTGACCCGTTTCGTCTTGAAATGAAGCCTGGATGATGTTTTTTAATTTTTAGAATTTTTTGGCATTTATTTTCGAATTTTCTAACTCGGGTCTGGTCCGAACAGATAGGAATCGAATTTTTGTTGGTCTCTATGTTTTGGCCTGTCTTGACCCATTTCATATTCAAATGAAGCCTGGACGATGATTTTTAATTTTTAAAATTTTTTGGCATTTATTTTTGAATTTTCTAACTGGGGTCGGGTTCGAATGGATAGGAAATAAATTTTTTTTATTCTCTATTTTTCGGCTTGTCTTCACCGTTTCGTCTTGAAATGAAACCTGGATGATGTTCTTTAATTTTTAGAATTTTTTTTGTTTTTAGTTTTGAATTTTCTAACTAGGGTCGGTTTCGAACGGATAGGAAGGAAATTCTTTTTGTTCTCCATTTTTCGGCCTGTCCTGACCCGTTTCGTCATGAAATGAAGCCTGGATGATGCTTTTTAAGTTTTAGAATTTTTTTCCTTTTCTTTTTGAATTTTCTAATTGGGGTCGGGTTCGAACGGATAGGAAAGAAATTTTTTTTATTCTCTATTTTTCAGCCAGTCTTCACCCGTTTCGTCTTGAAATGAAACCTGGATGATGTTTTTCAATTTTTAGAATTTTTTTTGCAGTTATTTTTGAATTTTCTAACTCGGGTCGGGTTCAAACGGATAGGAAGGAATTTTTTTTTTGTTCTCTATTTTTCGACCTGTCTTGACCCGTTTTGTCTTGAAATGAAGCCTGGATGATGATTTTTAATTTTTAAAATTTTTTGGCATTTATTTTTGAATTCTCTAACTGGGGTCGGGTTCGAATGGATAGGAAAGAAATTTTTTTTATTCTCTATTTTTCGGCTTGTCTTCACCGTTTCGTCTTGAAATGAAACCTGGATGATGTTCTTTAATTTTTAGAATTTTTTTTGCATTTAGTTTTGAATTTTCTAACTCGGGTCGGTTTCGAACGGATAGGAAGGAAATTCTTTTTGTTCTCCACTTTTCGGCCTGTCCTGACCCGTTTCGTCATGAAATGAAGCCTGGATGATGTTTTTTAATTTTTAGAATTTTTTTGCATTTCTTTTTGAATTTTCTAACTGGGGTCGGGTTCGAACGGATAGGAAGGAATTTTTTTATTTTCCCTATTTTTCGGCCTGTCTTGACCCGTTTCGTCTTGAAACGAAGCCTGAATGATGTTTTTTAATTTTTAGAATTTTTTTGCATTTCTTTTTGAATTTTCTAACTGGGGTCGGGTTCGAACGGATAGGAAAGAAATTTTTTTTATTCTCTATTTTCCGCCCAGTCTTCACCCGTTTCGTCTTGAAATGAAACCTGGATGATGTTTTTTAATTTTTAGAATTTTTTTTGCATTTATTTTTGAATTTTCTAACTCGAGTCGGGTTCGAACGGATAGGAAGGAATTTTTTTATGTTCCCTATTTTTCGGCCTGTCCTGACATGTTTCGTCTTGAAACGAAGCCTGGATGATGTTTTTTAATTTTTAGAATTTTTTTGCATTTATTTTTGAATTTTCTAACTCGGGTCTGGTCCGATCGGATAGGAATGAATTTTTTTTTGTTCTCTATTTTTCGGCCTGTCCAGACTCGTTTCATCTTGAAATAAAACCTGGATGATGTTTTTTAATTTTTAAAATTTTTTTGCATTTATTTTCGAATTTTCTATCTCGGGTCAGGTTCGAACGGATAGGAGTGAAATTATTTTTATTCTCTATTTTTCGGCCTGTCCTGGCCCATTTCGTCTTGAAATGAAACCTGGATGATGTTTTTTAATTTTTCGAATTTTTTTTGCATGTAGTTTTGAATTTTCTAACTGGTGTTGGGTTCGAACGGATAGGAAAGAAATTTTTTTTATACTCTATTTCTCGGCCTGTCCTGACCCGTTTCGTCATGAAATGAAGCCTGGATGATGATTTTTAATTTTTAAAATTTTTTCGCATTTATTTTTGAATTTTCTAACTCGGGTCGGGTTCGAACGGATAGAAAGGAAATTATTTTTGTTCTCTATTTTTCGGCCTGTCCTGGCCCATTTCGTTTTGAAATGAAGCCTGGATGATGTTTTTTAGTTTTTAGAATTTTTTTGCATTTCTTTTTGAGTATTCTAACTGGGGTCGGGTTTGAACGGATTGGAAAGAAATTTTTTTTATTATCTATTTTTCGGCTTGTCTTCACCCGTTTCGTCTTGAAATGAAACCTGGATGATGTTTTTTAATTTTTAGAATTTTTTTTGCATTTAGTTTTGAATTTTCTAACTCAGGTCGGTTTCGAACGGATAGGAAGGAAATTTTTTTTGTTCTCTATTTTTCGGCCTGTCCTGACCCGTTTCGTCTTGAAATGAAGCCTGGATGATGTTTTTTAATTTTTAGAATTTTTTTTGCATTTCTTTTTCATTTTTCTAATTGGTGTCGGGTTTGAACGGATAGGAAAGAAATTCTTTTTATTCTCTATTTTTCGGCCTGTCTTCTCCCGTTTCGTCTTGAAATGAAACCTGGATGATGTTTTTTAATTTTTAGAATTTTTTTTGCATATAGTTTTGAATTTTCTAACTCAGCTCGGTTTCGAACGGATAGGAAGGAAATTTTTTTTATTCTCTATTTTTCGGCCAGTCTTCACCCGTTTCGTCTTGAAATGAAACCTGAACGATTTTTTTTAATTTTTAGAATTTTTGTTGCATTTATTTTTGAATTTTCTAACTCGGGTCGGGTTCGTACGGATAGGAAGGAATTTTTTTTTGTTCTCTATTTTTCGGCCTGTCCTGACCCGTTTCGTCTTGAAATGAAGCCTGGATGATGTTTTTTAATTTTTAGAATTTTTTGGCATTTATTTTCGAATTTTCTAACTCGGGTCTGGTCCGAACGGATAGGAATCGAATTTTTGTTGTTCTCTATGTTTTGGCCTGTCTTGACCCATTTCATATTCAAATGAAGCCTGGATGATGATTTTTAATTTTTAAAATTTTTTGGCATTTATTTTTGAATTTTCTAACTGGGGTCGGGTTCGAATGGATAGGAAATAAATTTTTTTTATTCTCTATTTTTCGGCTTGACTTCACCGTTTCGTCTTGAAATGAAACCTGGATGATGTTCTTTAATTTTTAGAATTTTTTTTGCTTTTAGTTTTGAATTTTCTAACTAGGGTCGGTTTCGAACGGATAGGAAGGAAATTCTTTTTGTTCTCCATTTTTCGGCCTGTCCTGACCCGTTTCGCCATGAAATGAAGCCTGGATGATGCTTTTTAAGTTTTAGAATTTTTTTGCATTTCTTTTTGAATTTTCTAACTGGGGTCGGGTTCGATCGGATAGGAAGGAAATTATTTTTATTCTCTATTTTTCGGCCTGTCCTAGCCCATTTCGTTTTGAAATGAAGCCTGGATGATGTTTTTCAATTTTTACAATTTTTTTTGCATTTAGTTTGAATTTTCTAACTGGGGTAGGGATCGAACGGATAGGAAGAAATTTTTTTTTGTTCTCTATTTTTCGGCCTGTCCTGACCCGTTTCGTCTTGAAATGAAGCCTGGATGATGTTTTTTAGTTTTTAAAATTTTTTTGCATTTATTTTCGAATTTTCTATCTCGGGTCTGGTTCGAACGGATAGGAAGGAAATTCTTGTTGTTCTCCATTTTTCGGCCTGTCCTGACCCGTTTCGTCATGAAATGAAGCCTGGATGATGATTTTTAATTTTTAAAATTTTTTTGCATTTATATTTGAATTTTCTAACTCGGGTCGGGTTCGAACGGATAGGAAGGATTTTATTTTTGTTCTCTATTTTTCGGCCTGTCCTGGCCCATTTCGTTTTGAAATGAAGCCTGGATGATGTTTTTGAATTTCTAGAATTTTTTTTGCATTTCTTTTTGAATTTTCTAACTGGGGTCGGGTTTGAACGGATAGGAAAGAAATTTTTTTTATTCTCTCTTTTTCGGCTTGTCTTCACCCGTTTCGTCTTGAAATGAAACCTGGATGATGTTTTTTAATTTTTAGAATTTTTTTTGCGTTTAGTTTTGAATTTTCTAACTCAGGTCGGTTTCGAACGGATAGGAAGGAAATTTTTGTGTTCTCTATTTTTCGGCCTGTCCTGACCCGTTTCGTCTTGAAATGAAGCCTGGATGATGTTTTTTAATTTTTAAAATTTTTTTGCATTTATATTTGAATTTTCTAACTCGGGTCGGGTTCGAACGGATAGGAAGGATTTTATTTTTGTTCTCTATTTTTCGGCCTGTCCCGGCCCATTTCGTTTTGAAATGAAGCCTGGATGATGTTTTTGAATTTCTAGAATTTTTTTTGCATTTCTTTTTGAATTTTCTAACTGGGGTCGGGTTTGAACGGATAGGAAAGAAATTTTTTTTATTCTCTCTTTTTCGGCTTGTCTTCACCTGTTTCGTCTTGAAATGAAACCTGGATGATGTTTTTTAATTTTTAGAATTTTTTTTGCGTTTAGTTTTGAATTTTCTAACTCAGGTCGGTTTCGAACGGATAGGAAGGAAATTTTTTTAGTTCTCTATTTTTCGGCCTGTCCTGACCCGTTTCGTCTTGAAATGAAGCCTGGATGATGTTTTTTAATTTTTAAAATTTTTTTGCATTTATTTTCGAATTTTCTATCTCGGGTCTGGTTCGAACGGGTAGGAAGGAAATTCTTTTTGTTCTCTATTTTTCGGCCTGTCCTGACCCGTTTCGTCATGAAATGAAGCCTGGATGATGATTTTTAATTTTTAAAATTTTTTCGCATTTATTTTTGAATTTTCTAACTCGGGTCGGGTTCGAACGGATAGGAAGGAAATTATTTTTGTTCTCCGTTTTTCGGCCTGTCCTGGCCCATTTCGTTTTGAAATGAAGCCTGGATGATGTTTTTTAATTTTTAGAATTTTTTTGCATTTCTTTTTGAATTTTCTAACTGGGGTCGGGTTCGAACGGATAGGAAAGAGATTTTTTTTATTCTCTATTTTTCGGCCAGTCTTCACCCGTTTCGTCTTGAAATGAAACCTGGATGATGTTTTTAATTTTTAGAATTTTTGTTGCATTTATTTTTGAATTTTCTAACTCGGGTTGGGATCGAACGGATAGGAAGAAATTTTTTTTTGTTCTCTATTTTTCGGCCTGTCCTGACCCGTTTCGTCTTGAAATGAAGCCTGGATGATGTTTTTTAGTTTTTAAAATTTTTTTGCATTTATTTTCGAATTTTCTATCTCGGGTCTGGTTCGAACGGATAGGAAGGAAATTCTTGTTGTTCTCCATTTTTCGGCCTGTCCTGACCCGTTTCGTCATGAAATGAAGCCTGGATGATGATTTTTAATTTTTAAAATTTTTTTGCATTTATATTTGAATTTTCTAACTCGGTTCGGGTTCGAACGGATAGGAAGGATTTTATTTTTGTTCTCTATTTTTCGGCCTGTCCTGGCCCATTTCGTTTTGAAATGAAGCCTGGATGATGTTTTTGAATTTCTAGAATTTTTTTTGCATTTCTTTTTGAATTTTCTAACTGGGGTCGGGTTTGAACGGATAGGAAAGAAGTTTTTTTTATTCTCTCTTTTTCGGCTTGTCTTCACCCGTTTCGTCTTGAAATGAAACCTGGATGATGTTTTTTAATTATTAGAATTTTTTTTGCGTTTAGTTTTGAATTTTCTAACTCAGGTCGGTTTCGAACGGATAGGAAGGAAATTTTTTTAGTTCTCTATTTTTCGGCCTGTCCTGACCCGTTTCGTCTTGAAATGAAGCCTGGATGATGTTTTTTTATTTTTAAAATTTTTTTGCATTTATTTTCGAATTTTCTATCTTGGGTCTGGTTCGAACGGGTAGGAAGGAAATTCTTTTTGTTCTCTATTTTTCGGCCTGTCCTGACCCGTTTCGTCATGAAATGAAGCCTGGATGATGATTTTTAATTTTTAAAATTTTTTCGCATTTATTTTTGAATTTTCTAACTCGGGTCGGGTTCGAACGGATAGGAAGGAAATTATTTTTGTTCTCCGTTTTTCGGCCTATCCTGGCCCATTTCGTTTTGAAATGAAGCCTGGATGATGTTTTTTAATTTTTAGAATTTTTTTGCATTTCTTTTTGAATTTTCTAACTGGGGTCTGGTTCGAACGGATAGGGTAGAGATTTTTTTTATTCTCTATTTTTCGGCCAGTCTTCACCCGTTTCGTCTTGAAATGAAACCTGGATGATGTTTTTTAATTTTTAGAATTTTTGTTGCATTTATTTTTGAATTTTCTAACTCGGGTCGGGTTCGAACTGATAGGAAGAAATTTTTTTTTGTTCTCTATTTTTCGGCCTGTCCTGGCTCGTTTCGTCTTGAAATGAAACCTGGATGATGTTTTTTCGTTTTTAAAATTTTTTTGCATTTATTTTCGAATTTTCTATCTCGGGTCTGGTTCGAACGGGTAGGAAGGAAATTCTTTTTGTTCTCTATTTTTCGGCCTGTCCTGACCCGTTTCGTCATGAAATGAAGCCTGGATGATGATTTTTAATTTTTAAAATTTTTTCGCATTTATTTTTTAATTTTCTAACTCGGGTCAGGTTCGAACGGATAGGAAGGAAATTATTTTTGTTCTCTGTTTTTCGGCCTGTCCTGGCCCATTTCATTTTGAAATGAAGCCTGGATGATGTTTTTTAATTTTTAGAATTTTGTTGCATTTCTTTTTGAATTTTCTAACTGGGGTCGGGTTCGAACGGATAGGAAAGAGATTTTTTTTATTCTCTATTTTTCGGCCAGTCTTCACCCGTTTCATCTTGAAAAGAAACCTGGATGATGTTTTTGAATTTTTAGAATTTTTTTCGGCCTGTCCTGACCCGTTTCGTCTTGAAATGAAGCCTGGATGATGTTTTTTAATTTTTAGAATTTTTTGGCATTTATTTTCGTATTTTCTAACTCGGGTCTGGTCCGAACGGTTAGGAATGGAATTTTTTTTGTTTCTGTTTTTTGGTCTGTCATGACCCGTTTCATATTCAAATGAAGCCTGGATGATGTTTTTTAATTTTTATAATTTTTTTGCTTTTATTTCTGTATTTTGTAACTCCGGTCGGGTTCGAACTGATAGGAAGGAAAATTTTTTTCTTCTCTATTTTTTGGCCTGTCCTGACCTGTATCGTCTTAAAATGAAGTCTGAATGACGTTTTTTAATTTTTTGAATTTTTTTCCTTTTCTTTTTGAATTTTCTAACTGGGGTCGGGTTCGAACGGATAGGAAAGAAATTTTTTTTATTCTCTATTTTTCAGCCAGTCTTCACCCGTTTCGTCTTGAAATGAAACCTGGATGATGTTTTTCAATTTTTAGAATTTTTTTTGCAGTTATTTTTGAATTTTCTAACTCAGGTCGGGTTCAAACGGATAGGAAGGAATTTTTTTTTTGTTCTCTATTTTTCGGCCTGTCTTGACCCGTTTTGTCTTGAAATGAAGCCTGGATGATGATTTTTAATTTTTAAAATTTTTTGGCATTTATTTTTGAATTCTCTAACTGGGGTCGGGTTCGAATGGATAGGAAAGAAATTTTTTTTTATTCTCTATTTTTCGGCTTGTCTTCACCGTTTCGTCTTGAAATGAAACCTGGATGATGTTCTTTAATTTTTAGAATTTTTTTTGCATTTAGTTTTGAATTTTCTAACTCGGGTCGGTTTCGAACGGATAGGAAGGAAATTCTTTTTGTTCTCCACTTTTCGGCCTGTCCTGACCCGTTTCGTCATGAAATGAAGCCTGGATGATGTTTTTTAATTTTTAGAATTTTTTTGCATTTCTTTTTGAATTTTCTAACTGGGGTCGGGTTCGAACGGATAGGAAGGAATTTTTTTATTTTCCCTATTTTTCGGCCTGTCTTGACTCGTTTCGTCTTGAAACGAAACCTGGATGATGTTTTTTAATTTTTAGAATTTTTTTGCATTTCTTTTTGAATTTTCTAACTGGGGTCGGGTTCGAACGGATAGGAAAGAAATTTTTTTTATTCTCTATTTTCCGGCCAGTCTTCACCCGTTTCGTCTTGAAATGAAACCTGGATGATGTTTTTTAATTTTTAGAATTTTTTTTGCATTTATTTTTGAATTTTCTAACTCGAGTCGGGTTCGAACGGATAGGAAGGAATTTTTTTATGTTCCCTATTTTTCGGCCTGTCCTGACACGTTTCGTCTTGAAACGAAGCCTGGATGATGTTTTTTAATTTTTAGAATTTTTTTGCATTTATTTTTGAATTTTCTAACTCGGGTCTGGTCCGATCGGATAGGAATGAATTTTTTTTTGTTCTCTATTTTTTGGCCTGTCCTGACCCGTTTCATATTCAAATGAAGCCTGGATGATGTTTTTTAATTTTTAGAATTTTTTTCCTTTTATTTTTGAATTTTCTAACTCGGGTCGGGTTCGAACGGATAGGAAGGAAAATTTTTTTATTCTCTATTTTTCGGCTTGCCTTCACCCGTTTCGTCTTGAAATGAAACCTGGATGATGTTTTTAAATTTTTAGAATTTTTTTTGCATTTACTTTTGAATTTTCTATCTCGGGTCAGGTTCGAACGGATAGGAAGGAAATTATTTTTATTCTCTATTTTTCGGCCTGTCCAGACTCGTTTCATCTTGAAATAAAACCTGGATGATGTTTTTTAATTTTTAAAATTTTTTTGCATTTATTTTCGAATTTTCTATCTCGGGTCAGGTTCTAACGGATAGGAGTGAAATTATTTTTATTCTCTATTTTTCGGCCTGTCCTGGCCCATTTCGTTTTGAAATGAAGCCTGGATGATGTTTTTTAATTTTTAGAATTTTTTTGCATTTCTTTTTGAGTATTCTAACTGGGGTCGGGTTTGAACGGATTGGAAAGAAATTTTTTTTATTATCTATTTTTCGGCTTGTCTTCACCCGTTTCGTCTTGAAATGAAACCTGGATGATGTTTTTTAATTTTTAGAATTTTTTTTGCATTTAGTTTTGAATTTTCTAACTCAGGTCGGTTTCGAACGGATAGGAAGGAAATTTTTTTTGTTCTCTATTTTTCGGCCTGTCCTGACCCGTTTCGTCTTGAAATGAAGCCTGGATGATGTTTTTTAATTTTTAGAATTTCTTTTGCATTTCTTTTTGAATTTTCTAATTGGTGTTGGGTTTGAACAGATAGGAAAGAAATTTTTTTTATTCTCTATTTTTCGGCCTGTCTTCTCCCGTTTCGTCTTGAAATGAAACCTGGATGATGTTTTTTAATTTTTAGAATTTTTTTTGCATATAGTTTTGAATTTTCTAACTCAGCTCGGTTTCGAACGGATAGGAAGGAAATTTTTTTTATTCTCTATTTTTCGGCCAGTCTTCACCCGTTTCGTCTTGAAATGAAACCTGAATGATTTTTTTTAATTTTTAGAATTTTTGTTGCATTTATTTTTGAATTTTCTAACTCGGGTCGGATTCGTACGGATAGGAAGGAATTTTTTTTTGTTCTCTATTTTTCGGCCTGTCCTGACCCGTTTCGTCTTGAAATGAAGCCTGGATGATGTTTTTAATTTTTAGAATTTTTTGGCATTTATTTTCGAATTTTCTAACTCGGGTCGGGTTCGAACGTATAGGAAGGAAATTATTTTTATTCTCTATTCTTCGGCCTGTCCTGGCCCATTTCATTTTGAAATGAAGCCTGGATGATGTTTTTTAATTTTTAGAATTTTTTTCATTTCTTTCTGAATTTTCTAACTGGGGTCGGGTTCAAACGGATAGGAATGAAATTTTTTTTATTCTCTATTTTCCTGCCAGTCTTCACCCGTTTTGTCTTGAAATGAAATCCGGATGATGTTTTTTAATTTTTAGAATTTTTTTTGCATTTATTTTTGAATTTTCTAACTCGAGTCGGGTTCGAACGGATAGGAAGGAATTTTTTTATGTTTCCTATTTTTCGACCTGTCCTGACCCGTTTCATCTTGAAACGAAGCCTGGATGATGTTCTTTAATTTTTAGAATTTTTTTTGCTTTTAGTTTTGAATTTTCTAACTCGGGTCGGTTTCGAACGGATAGGAAGGAAATTCTTTTTGTTCTCCATTTTTCGGCCTGTCCTGACCCGTTTCGTCATGAAATGAAGCCTGGATGATGCTTTTTAAGTTTTAGAATTTTTTTGCATTTCTTTGTGAATTTTCTAACTGGGGTCGGGTTCGAACGGATAGGAAGGAAATTATTTTTATTCTCTATTTTTCGGCCTGTCCTGGCCCATTTCGTTTCGAAATGAAGCCTGGATGATGTTTTTCAATTTTTACTATTTTTTTTGCATTTAGTTTGAATTTTCTAACTGGGGTTGGGTTCGAACGGATAGGAAAGAAATTTTTTTTATTCTCTATTTTTCGGCCAGTCTTCACATTTTTGTCTTGAAATGAAATCTGGATGATGTTTTTTTATTTTTAGAATTTTTTTTGCATTTATTTTTGAATTTTCTAACTTGGGTCGGGATCGAACGGATAGGAAGGAATTTTTTTTTGTTCTCTATTTTTCGTCCTGTCCTGACCCGTTTCGTCTTGAAATGAAGCCTGGATGATGTTTTTTAATTTTTAAAATTTTTTTCCATTTATTTTTGAATTTTCTAACTCGGGTCGGGTTCGAACGTATAGGAAGGAAATTATTTTTATTCTCTATTCTTCGGCCTGTCCTGGCCCATTTCATTTTGAAATGAAGCCTGGATGATGTTTTTTAATTTTTAGAATTTTTTTGCATTTCTTTTTGAATTTTCTAACTGGGGTCGGGTTCAAACGGATAGGAATGAAATTTTTTTTATTCTCTATTTTCCGGCCAGTCTTCACCCGTTTCGTCTTGAAATGAAATCCGGATGATGTTTTTTAATTTTTAGAATTTTTTTTGCATTTATTTTTGAATTTTCTTACTCGAGTCGGGTTCGAACGGATAGGAAGGAATTTTTTTATGTTTCCTATTTTTCGGCCTGTCCTGACCCGTTTCGTCTTGAAACGAAGCCTGGATGATGTTTTTTAATTTTTAGATTTTTTTTGCATTTATTTTCGAATTTTCTAACTCGGGTCTGGTCCGATCGGATAGGAATGAATTTTTTTTTGTTCTCTATTTTTTGGCCTGTCCTGACCCGTTTCATATTCAAATGAAGCCTGGATAATGTTTTTTAATTTTTAGAATTTTTTTGCTTTTATTTCTGTATTTTCTAACTCGGGTCGGGTTCGAACGGATTGGAAGGAAAATTTTTTTCTTCTCTATTTTTCGGCCTCTCCTGACCTGTTTCGTCTTGAAATGAAGCCTGGATAATGTTTTTAAATTTTGAGAATTTTTTTGCATTTTGTTTTTGAATTTTCTAACTGGGGTCGGGTTCGAACGGATAGGAAAGAAATTTTTTTTATTCTCTATTTTTCGACTTGTCTTCGCCCGTTTCGTCTTGAAATGAAACCTGGATGATGTTTTTAAATTTTTAGTATTTTTTTTGCATTTAGTTTTGAATTTTCTATCTCGGGTCAGGTTCGAACGGATAGGAAGAAAATTATTTTTATTCTCTATTTTTCGGCCTGTCCAGACTCGTTTCACCTTGAAATGAAGCCTGGATGATGTTTTTTAATTTTTAAAATTTTTTTGCATTTATTTTCGAATTTTCTATCTCGGGTCAGGTTCGAACGGATAGGAAGGAAATTATTTTTATTCTCTATTTTTCGGCCTGTCCTAGCCCATTTCGTCTTGAAATGAAACCTGGATGATGTTTTTTAATTTTTAGAATTTTTTTTGCATGTAGTTTTGAATTTTCTAACTGGGGTTGGGTTCGAACGGATAGGAAAGAAATTTTTTTTATTCTCTATTTCTCGGCCAGTCTTCATCCGTTTCGTCTTGAAAATGAAACCTGGATGATGATTTTTAATTTTTAGAATTTTTTTGGCATTTATTTTTGAATTTTCGAACTCGGGTCGGGATCGAACGGATAGGAAGGAATTTTTTTTTGTTCTCTATTTTTCGGCCTGTCCTGACCCGTTTCGTCTTGAAATGAAGCCTGGATGATGTTTTTTAATTTTCAAAATTTTTTTGCATTTATTTTCGAATTTTCTATCTCTAGTCTGGTTCGAACAAAAAGGATGGAACTTCTTTTTGTTCTCTATTTTTCGGCCTGTCCTGACCCGTTTCGTCATGAAATGAAGCCTGGATGATGATTTTTAATTTTTAAAATTTTTTTGCATTTATTTTTGAATTTTCTAACTTGGGTCGGGTTCGAACAGATAGGAAGGAAATTATTTTTGTTCTCTATTTTTCGGCCTATCCTGGCCCATTTCGTTTTGAAATGAAGCCTGGATGATGTTTTTTAATTTTTAGAATTTTTTTCCATTTAGTTTTGAATTTTCTAACTGGGGTTGGGTTCGTACGGATAGGAAAGAAATTTTTTTTATTCTCTATTTCTCGGCCTGTCCTGACCCGTTTCGTCATGAAATGAGGCCTGGATGATGATTTTTAATTTTTAAAATTTTTTCGCATTTATTTTTGAATTTTCTAACTCGGGTCGAGTTCGAACGGATAGGAAGGAAATTATTTTTGTTCTCTATTTTTCGGCCTGTCCTGACCCGTTTCGTCATGAAATGAAGCCTGGATGATGATTTTTAATTTTTAAAATTTTTTTGCATTTATTTTTGAATTTTCTAACTCGGGTCGAGTTTGAACGGATAGGAAGGAAATTATTTTTGTTCTCTATTTTTCGGCCTGTCCTGGCCCATTTCGTTTTGAAATGAAGCCTGGATGATGTTTTTTAATTTTTAGAATTTTTTTGCATTTCTTTTTGCATTTTCTAACTGGGGTCGGGTTGGAACGGATAGGAAAGAAATTTTTTTTATTCTCTATTTTTCGGCTTGTCTTCACCCGTTTCGTCTTGAAATGAAACCTGGATGATGTTTTTTAATTTTTAGAATTTTTTTTGCATTTAGTTTTGAATTTTCTAACTCACGTCGGTTTCGAACGGATAGGAAGGAAATTTTTTTTGTTCTCTATTTTTCGGCCTGTCCTGACCCGTTTCGTCTTGAAATGAAGCCTGGATGATGTTTATTAATTTTTAGAATTTTTTTTGCATTTCTTTTTGAATTTTCTAACTGGGGTCTGGTTCGAACGGATAGGAAAGAAATTTTTTTTATTCTCTATTTTTCGGCTTGTCTTCGCCCGTTTCGTCTTGAAATGAAACCTGGATGATGTTTTTAAATTTTTAGAATTATTTTTGCATTTAGTTTTGAATTTTCTATCTCGGGTCAGGTTCGAACGGATATGAAGGAAATTATTTTTATTCTCTATTTTTCGGCCTGTCCAGACTCGTTTCACCTTGAAATGAAGCCTGGATGATGTTTTTTAATTTTTAAAATTTTTTTGCATTTATTTTCGAATTTTCTATCTCGGGTCAGGTTCGAACGGATAGGAAGGAAATTATTTTTATTCTCTATTTTTCGGCCTGTCCTAGCCCATTTCGTCTTGAAATGAAACCTGGATGATGTTTTTTAATTTTTAGAATTTTTTTTGCATGTAGTTTTGAATTTTCTAACTGGGGTTGGGTTCGAACGGATAGGAAAGAATTTTTTTTTATTCTCTATTTCTCGGCCAGTCTTCACCTGTTTCGTCTTGAAATGAAACCTGGATGATGATTTTTAATTTTTAGAATTTTTTTGGCATTTATTTTTGAATTTTCGAACTCGGGTCGGGATCGAACGGATAGGAAGGAATTTTTTTTTGTTCTCTATTTTTCGGCCTGTCCTGACCCGTTTCGTCTTGAAATGAAGCCTGGATGATGTTTTTTAATTTTCAAAATTTTTTTGCATTTATTTTCGAATTTTCTATCTCCAGTCTGGTTCGAACGGATAGGATGGAACTTCTTTTTGTTCTCTATTTTTCGGCCTGTCCTGACCCGTTTCGTCATGAAATGAAGCCTGGATGATGATTTTTAATTTTTAAAATTTTTTTGCATTTATTTTTGAATTTTCTAACTCGGGTCGAGTTTGAACGGATAGGAAGGAAATTATTTTTGTTCTCTATTTTTCGGCCTGTCCTGGCGCATTTCGTTTTGAAATGAAGCCTGGATGATGTTTTTTAATTTTTAGAATTTTTTTGCACTTCTTTTTGCATTTTCTAACTGGGGTCGGGTTTGAACGGATAGGAAAGAAATTTTTTTTATTCTCTATTTTTCGGCTTGTCTTCACCCGTTTCGTCTTGAAATGAAACCTGGATGATGTTTTTTAATTTTTAGAATTTTTTTTGCATTTAGTTTTGAATTTTCTAACTCACGTCGGTTTCGAACGAATAGGAAGGAAATTTTTTTTGTTCTCTATTTTTCGGCCTGTCCTGACCCGTTTCGTCTTGAAATGAAGCCTGGATGATGTTTATTAATTTTTAGAATTTTTTTTGCATTTCTTTTTGAATTTTCTAACTGGGGTCGGGTTTGAACGGATAGGAAATAAATTTTTTTTATTCTCTATTTTTCGGCTTGTCTTCACCCGTTTCGTCTTGAAATGAAACCTGGATGATGTTTTTTAATTTTTAGAATTTTTTTTGCATATAGTTTTGAATTTTCTAACAAAGCTCGGTTTCGAACGGGTAGGAAGGGCATTTTTTTTATTCTCTATTTTTCGGCCAGTCTTCAACCGTTTCGTCTTGAAATGAAGCCTGGATGATTTTTTTTTTAATTTTTAGAATTTTTGTTGCATTTATTTTTGAATTTTCTAACTCGGGTCGGGTTCGTACGGATAGGAAGGAATTTTTTTTTGTTCTCTATTTTTCGGCCTGTCCTGAACCTTTCGTCTTGAAATGAAGCCTGGATGATGTTTTTTAATTTTTAGAATTTTTTGGCATTTATTTTCGAATTTTCTAACTCGGGTCTGGTCCGAACGGATAGGAATGAAATTTTTTTTGTTCTCTATTTTTTGGCCTGTCTTGACCCATTTCATATTGAAATGAAGCCTGGATGATGTGTTTTAATATTTAGAATTTTTTTGCATTTATTTCTGTATTTTCTGACTCGGGTCGGATTCGAACTGATAGGAAGGAAAATTTTTTTCTTCTCTATTTTTTGGCCTGTCCTGACCTGTATCGTCTTAAAATGAAGTCTGGATGATGTTTTTTAATTTTTAGACTTTTTTTGCTTTTCTTTTTGAATTTTCTAACTGGGGTCGGATTCGAACGGATTGGAATGAAATTTTTTTTATTCTCTAATTTTCGGCCTGTCTTCACCCGTTTCGTCTTGAAATGAAACCTGGATGATGTTTTTTAATTTTTAGAATTATTTTTGCATTTAGTTTTGAATTTTCTAACTCGGGTCGGTTTCGAACGGATAGGAAGGAAATTTTTTTTGTTCTCTATTCTTCGGCCTGACCTGGCCCATTTCGTTTTGAAATGAAGACTGGATGATTTTTTTTAATTTTTAGAATTTTTTTGCATTTCTTTTTGAATTTTCTAACTGGGCTCGGGTTCGAACGGATGGGAAAGAAATTTTTTGTATTCTCTATTTTTCGGCCAGTCTTCACCCGTTTCGTCTTGAAATGAAACCTGGATGATGTTTTTTGATTTTTAGAATTTTTTTTGCATTTATTTTTGAATTTTCTAAATCGGGTCGGGTTCGAACGGATAGGAAGGACTTTTTTTATGTTCTCCATTTTTCGGGCTGTCCTGACCCGTTTCGTCTTGAAATGAAGCTTGGATGATGTTTTTTCATTTTTAGAATTTTTTGGCATTTATTTTCGAATTTTCTAACTCGGGTCTGGTCCGAACAGATAGGAATGAAATTTTTTTTGTTCTCTATTTTTTGGCCTTTCCTGACCCGTTTCATATTTAAATGAAGCCTGGATGATGTTTTTTAATTTTTAGAATTTTTTTGCTTTTATTTTTGAATTTTCTTGCTCGGGTCGGGTTCGAACGGATAGGAAGGAAAAATATTTTCTTCTCTATTTTTCGGCCTCTCCTGACCTGTTTCGTCGTGAAATGAAGCCTGGACGATGTTTTTTAATTTTTAGAATTTTTTTGCATTTCTTTTTGAATTTTCTAATTGGGGTCGGGTTCGAACGGATAGGAAGAAATTTTTTTTTTATTCTCTATTTTTCGGCTTGTCTTCACCCGTTTCGTCTTGAAATGAAACCTGGATGATGTTTTTTAATTTTTAGAATTTTTGTTGCATTTATTTTTGAATTTTCTAACTCGGGCCGGGTTCGTACGGATAGGAAGGAATTTTTTTTTGTTCTCTATTTATCGGCCTGTCCAGACCCGTTTCGTCTTGAAATGAAGCCTAGATGATGTTTTTTAATTTTTAGAATTTTTTGGCTTTTATTTTCGAATTTTCTATCTCGGGTCGGGTTCGAACGGATAGGAAGAAATTTTTTTTTTGTTCTCTATTTTTCGGCCTGTCCTGACCCGTTTCGTCTTGAAATGAAGCCTGGATGATGTTTTTTAGTTTTTAAAATTTTTTTGCATTTATTTTCGAATTTTCTATCTCGGGTCTGGTTCGAACGGATAGGAAGGATATTCTTTTTGTTCTCCATTTTTCGGCTTGTCCTGACCCGTTTCGTCATGAAATGAAGCCTGGATGATGATTTTTAATTTTTAAAATTTTTTTGCATTTATTTTTGAATTTTCTAACTCGGGTCGGGCTCGAACGGATAGGAAGGATTTTATTTTTGTTCTCTATTTTTCGGCCTGTCCTCGCCCATTTTGTTTTGAAATGAAGCCTGGATGATGTTTTTTAATTTCTAGAATTTTTTTGCATTTCTTTTTGAATTTTCTAACTAGGGTCGGGTTTGAACGGATAGGAAAGAAATTTTTTTTATTCTCTATTTTTCGGCTTGTCTTCACCCGTTTCGTCTTGAAATGAAACCTGGATGATGTTTTTTAATTTTTAGAATTTTTTTTGCATTTAGTTTTGAATTTTCTAACTCACGTCGGTTTCGAACGAATAGGAAGGAAATTTTTTTTGTTCTCTATTTTTCGGCCTGTCCTGACCCGTTTCGTCTTGAAATGAAGCCTGGATGATGTTTATTAATTTTTAGAATTTTTTTTGCATTTCTTTTTGAATTTTCTAACTGGGGTCGGGTTTGAACGGATAGGAAATAAATTTTTTTTATTCTCTATTTTTCGGCTTGTCTTCACCCGTTTCGTCTTGAAATGAAACCTGGATGATGTTTTTTAATTTTTAGAATTTTTTTTGCATATAGTTTTGAATTTTCTAACAAAGCTCGGTTTCGAACGGGTAGGAAGGGCATTTTTTTTATTCTCTATTTTTCGGCCAGTCTTCAACCGTTTCGTCTTGAAATGAAGCCTGGATGATTTTTTTTTTAATTTTTAGAATTTTTGTTGCATTTATTTTTGAATTTTCTAACTCGGGTCGGGTTCGTACGGATAGGAAGGAATTTTTTTTTGTTCTCTATTTTTCGGCCTGTCCTGAACCTTTCGTCTTGAAATGAAGCCTGGATGATGTTTTTTAATTTTTAGAATTTTTTGGCATTTATTTTCGAATTTTCTAACTCGGGTCTGGTCCGAACGGATAGGAATGAAATTTTTTTTTTCTCTATTTTTTGGCCTGTCTTGACCCATTTCATATTGAAATGAAGCCTGGATGATGTGTTTTAATTTTTAGAATTTTTTTGCATTTATTTCTGTATTTTATGACTCGGGTCGGATTCGAACTGATAGGAAGGAAAATTTTTTTCTTCTCTATTTTTTGGCCTGTCCTGACCTGTATCGTCTTAAAATGAAGTCTGGATGATGTTTTTTAATTTTTAGACTTTTTTTGCTTTTCTTTTTGAATTTTCTAACTGGGGTCGGATTCGAACGGATTGGAATGAAATTTTTTTTATTCTCTAATTTTCGGCTTGTCTTCACCCGTTTCGTCTTGAAATGAAACCTGGATGATGTTTTTTAATTTTTAGAATTATTTTTGCATTTAGTTTTGAATTTTCTAACTCGGGTCGGTTTCGAACGGATAGGAAGGAAATTTTTTTTGTTCTCTATTCTTCGGCCTGACCTGGCCCATTTCGTTTTGAAATGAAGACTGGATGATTTTTTTTAATTTTTAGAATTTTTTTGCATTTCTTTTTGAATTTTCTAACTGGGCTCGGGTTCGAACGGATGGGAAAGAAATTTTTTGTATTCTCTATTTTTCGGCCAGTCTTCACCCGTTTCGTCTTGAAATGAAACCTGGATGATGTTTTTTGATTTTTAGAATTTTTTTTGCATTTATTTTTGAATTTTCTAAATCGGGTCGGGTTCGAACGGATAGGAAGGACTTTTTTTATGTTCTCCATTTTTCGGGCTGTCCTGACCCGTTTCGTCTTGAAATGAAGCTTGGATGATGTTTTTTCATTTTTAGAATTTTTTGGCATTTATTTTCGAATTTTCTAACTCGGGTCTGGTCCGAACAGATAGGAATGAAATTTTTTTTGTTCTCTATTTTTTGGCCTTTCCTGACCCGTTTCATATTTAAATGAAGCCTGGATGATGTTTTTTAATTTTTAGAATTTTTTTGCTTTTATTTTTGAATTTTCTTGCTCGGGTCGGGTTCGAACGGATAGGAAGGAAAAATATTTTCTTCTCTATTTTTCGGCCTCTCCTGACCTGTTTCGTCGTGAAATGAAGCCTGGACGATGTTTTTTAATTTTTAGAATTTTTTTGCATTTCTTTTTGAATTTTCTAACTGGGCTCGGGTTCGAACGGATGGGAAAGAAATTTTTTGTATTCTCTATTTTTCGGCCAGTCTTCACCCGTTTCGTCTTGAAATGAAACCTGGATGATGTTTTTTGATTTTTAGAATTTTTTTTGCATTTATTTTTGAATTTTCTAAATCGGGTCGGGTTCGAACGGATAGGAAGGACTTTTTTTATGTTCTCCATTTTTCGGGCTGTCCTGACCCGTTTCGTCTTGAAATGAAGCTTGGATGATGTTTTTTCATTTTTAGAATTTTTTGGCATTTATTTTCGAATTTTCTAACTCGGGTCTGGTCCGAACAGATAGGAATGAAATTTTTTTTGTTCTCTATTTTTTGGCCTTTCCTGACCCGTTTCATATTTAAATGAAGCCTGGATGATGTTTTTTAATTTTTAGAATTTTTTTGCTTTTATTTTTGAATTTTCTTGCTCGGGTCGGGTTCGAACGGATAGGAAGGAAAAATATTTTCTTCTCTATTTTTCGGCCTCTCCTGACCTGTTTCGTCGTGAAATGAAGCCTGGACGATGTTTTTTAATTTTTAGAATTTTTTTGCATTTCTTTTTGAATTTTCTAATTGGGGTCGGGTTCGAACGGATAGGAAGAAATTTTTTTTTTATTCTCTATTTTTCGGCTTGTCTTCACCCGTTTCGTCTTGAAATGAAACCTGGATGATGTTTTTTAATTTTTAGAATTTTTGTTGCATTTATTTTTGAATTTTCTAACTCGGGCCGGGTTCGTACGGATAGGAAGGAATTATTTTTTGTTCTCTATTTATCGGCCTGTCCAGACCCGTTTCGTCTTGAAATGAAGCCTAGATGATGTTTTTTAATTTTTAGAATTTTTTGGCTTTTATTTTCGAATTTTCTATCTCGGGTCGGGTTCGAACGGATAGGAAGAAATTTTTTTTTTGTTCTCTATTTTTCGGCCTGTCCTGACCCGTTTCGTCTTGAAATGAAGCCTGGATGATGTTTTTTAGTTTTTAAAATTTTTTTGCATTTATTTTCGAATTTTCTATCTCGGGTCTGGTTCGAACGGATAGGAAGGATATTCTTTTTGTTCTCCATTTTTCGGCTTGTCCTGACCCGTTTCGTCATGAAATGAAGCCTGGATGATGATTTTTAATTTTTAAAATTTTTTTGCATTTATTTTTGAATTTTCTAACTCGGGTCGGGCTCGAACGGATAGGAAGGATTTTATTTTTGTTCTCTATTTTTCGGCCTGTCCTCGCCCATTTTGTTTTGAAATGAAGCCTGGATGATGTTTTTTAATTTCTAGAATTTTTTTGCATTTCTTTTTGAATTTTCTAACTAGGGTCGGGTTTGAACGGATAGGAAAGAAATTTTTTTTATTCTCTATTTTTCGGCTTGTCTTCACCCGTTTCGTCTTGAAATGAAACCTGGATGATGTTTTTTAATTTTTAGAATTTTTTTTGCATTTAGTTTTGAATTTTCTAACTCACGTCGGTTTCGAACGAATAGGAAGGAAATTTTTTTTGTTCTCTATTTTTCGGCCTGTCCTGACCCGTTTCGTCTTGAAATGAAGCCTGGATGATGTTTATTAATTTTTAGAATTTTTTTTGCATTTCTTTTTGAATTTTCTAACTGGGGTCGGGTTTGAACGGATAGGAAATAAATTTTTTTTATTCTCTATTTTTCGGCTTGTCTTCACCCGTTTCGTCTTGAAATGAAACCTGGATGATGTTTTTTAATTTTTAGAATTTTTTTTGCATATAGTTTTGAATTTTCTAACAAAGCTCGGTTTCGAACGGGTAGGAAGGGCATTTTTTTTATTCTCTATTTTTCGGCCAGTCTTCAACCGTTTCGTCTTGAAATGAAGCCTGGATGATTTTTTTTTTAATTTTTAGAATTTTTGTTGCATTTATTTTTGAATTTTCTAACTCGGGTCGGGTTCGTACGGATAGGAAGGAATTTTTTTTTGTTCTCTATTTTTCGGCCTGTCCTGAACCTTTCGTCTTGAAATGAAGCCTGGATGATGTTTTTTAATTTTTAGAATTTTTTGGCATTTATTTTCGAATTTTCTAACTCGGGTCTGGTCCGAACGGATAGGAATGAAATTTTTTTTTTCTCTATTTTTTGGCCTGTCTTGACCCATTTCATATTGAAATGAAGCCTGGATGATGTGTTTTAATTTTTAGAATTTTTTTGCATTTATTTCTGTATTTTATGACTCGGGTCGGATTCGAACTGATAGGAAGGAAAATTTTTTTCTTCTCTATTTTTTGGCCTGTCCTGACCTGTATCGTCTTAAAATGAAGTCTGGATGATGTTTTTTAATTTTTAGACTTTTTTTGCTTTTCTTTTTGAATTTTCTAACTGGGGTCGGATTCGAACGGATTGGAATGAAATTTTTTTTATTCTCTAATTTTCGGCTTGTCTTCACCCGTTTCGTCTTGAAATGAAACCTGGATGATGTTTTTTAATTTTTAGAATTATTTTTGCATTTAGTTTTGAATTTTCTAACTCGGGTCGGTTTCGAACGGATAGGAAGGAAATTTTTTTTGTTCTCTATTCTTCGGCCTGACCTGGCCCATTTCGTTTTGAAATGAAGACTGGATGATTTTTTTTAATTTTTAGAATTTTTTTGCATTTCTTTTTGAATTTTCTAACTGGGCTCGGGTTCGAACGGATGGGAAAGAAATTTTTTGTATTCTCTATTTTTCGGCCAGTCTTCACCCGTTTCGTCTTGAAATGAAACCTGGATGATGTTTTTTGATTTTTAGAATTTTTTTTGCATTTATTTTTGAATTTTCTAAATCGGGTCGGGTTCGAACGGATAGGAAGGACTTTTTTTATGTTCTCCATTTTTCGGGCTGTCCTGACCCGTTTCGTCTTGAAATGAAGCTTGGATGATGTTTTTTCATTTTTAGAATTTTTTGGCATTTATTTTCGAATTTTCTAACTCGGGTCTGGTCCGAACAGATAGGAATGAAATTTTTTTTGTTCTCTATTTTTTGGCCTTTCCTGACCCGTTTCATATTTAAATGAAGCCTGGATGATGTTTTTTAATTTTTAGAATTTTTTTGCTTTTATTTTTGAATTTTCTTGCTCGGGTCGGGTTCGAACGGATAGGAAGGAAAAATATTTTCTTCTCTATTTTTCGGCCTCTCCTGACCTGTTTCGTCGTGAAATGAAGCCTGGACGATGTTTTTTAATTTTTAGAATTTTTTTGCATTTCTTTTTGAATTTTCTAACTGGGGTCGGGTTCGAACGGATAGGAAGAAATTTTTTTTTTATTCTCTATTTTTCGGCTTGTCTTCACCCGTTTCGTCTTGAAATGAAACCTGGATGATGTTTTTTAATTTTTAGAATTTTTGTTGCATTTATTTTTGAATTTTCTAACTCGGGCCGGGTTCGTACGGATAGGAAGGAATTTTTTTTTGTTCTCTATTTATCGGCCTGTCCAGACCCGTTTCGTCTTGAAATGAAGCCTAGATGATGTTTTTTAATTTTTAGAATTTTTTGGCTTTTATTTTCGAATTTTCTATCTCGGGTCGGGTTCGAACGGATAGGAAGAAATTTTTTTTTTGTTCTCTATTTTTCGGCCTGTCCTGACCCGTTTCGTCTTGAAATGAAGCCTGGATGATGTTTTTTAGTTTTTAAAATTTTTTTGCATTTATTTTCGAATTTTCTATCTCGGGTCTGGTTCGAACGGATAGGAAGGATATTCTTTTTGTTCTCCATTTTTCGGCTTGTCCTGACCCGTTTCGTCATGAAATGAAGCCTGGATGATGATTTTTAATTTTTAAAATATTTTTGCATTTATTTTTGAATTTTCTAACTCGGGTCGGGCTCGAACGGATAGGAAGGATTTTATTTTTGTTCTCTATTTTTCGGCCTGTCCTCGCCCATTTTGTTTTGAAATGAAGCCTGGATGATGTTTTTTAATTTCTAGAATTTTTTTGCATTTCTTTTTGAATTTTCTAACTAGGGTCGGGTTTGAACGGATAGGAAGGAAATTTTTTTTATTCTCTATTTTTCGGCTTGTCATCACCCGTTTCGTGTTGAAATGAAACCTGGATGATGTTTTTTAATTTTTAGAATTTTTTTTGCATTTAGTTTTGAATTTTCTAACTTGGGTCGGTTTCGAACGGATAGGAAGGAAATTATTTTTGTTCCCTATTTTTCGGCCTGTCCTGGCGCATTTCGTTTTGAAATGAAGCCTGGATGATGTTTTTTAATTTTTAGAATTTTTTTGCATTTCTTTTTGAATTTTCTAACTAGGGTCGGGTTCGAACGGATAGGAAAGAAATTTTTTTTATTCTCTATTTTTCGGCTTGTCTTCACCCGTTTCGTCTTGAAATGAAACCTGGATTATGTTTTTTAATTTTTAGAATTTTTTTTGCATTTAGTTTTGAATTTTCTAACTCAGGTCGGTTTCGAACGGATAGGAAGGAAGTTTCTTTTGTTCTCTATTTTTCTGCCTGTCCTGACCCGTTTCGTCATGAAATGAAGCCTGGATGATGATTTTAATTTTTAAAATTTTTTTGCATTTATTTTCGAATTTTCTAACTCGGGTCGGGTTCGAACGGATAGGTAGGAAATTATTTTTGTTCTCTATTTTTCGGCATGTCCTGGCCCATTTTGTTTTGAAATGAAGCCTGGATGATGTTTTTTAATTTTTAGAATTTTTTTTGCATTTCTTTTTGAATTTTCTAACTGGGGTCGGGTTCGAACGGATAAGAAAGAAATTTTTTTTATCCTCTATTTTTCGGCCAGTCTTCACCCGTTTCGTCTTGAAATGAAACCTGGATGATGTTTTTTAATTTTTAGAATTTTTGTTGCTTTTATTTTTGAATTTTCTAACTCGGGTCGGGTTAGTACGGATAGGAAGGAATTTTTTTTTGTTCTCTATTTTTCGGACTACCCCGACCCGTTTCGTCTTGAAATGAAGCCTGGATAATGTTTTTTAATTTTTAGAATTTTTTGGCATTTATTTTCGAATTTTCTAACTCGGGTCTGGTCCGAACGGATAGGAATGGAATTTTTTTTGTTCTCTATTTTTTGGCCTGTCCTGACCCGTTTCATATTTAAATGAAGCCTGGATGATGTTTTTTAATTTTTAGAATTTTTTTGCATTTCTTTTTGAATTTTCTAACTAGGGTCGGGTTCGAACGGATAGGAAAGAAATTTTTTTTATTCTCTATTTTTCGGCCTGTCCTAACCCGTTTCATTTTGAAATGAAGCCTGGATGATGTTTTTTAATTTTTAGAATTTTTTTGCATTTCTTTTTGAATTTTCTAACTAGGGTCGGATTCTAACGGATTGGAAGGAAATTTTTTTTGTTCTCTATTTATCAGCCTGTCCTGACCCGTTTCGTCTTGAAATGAAGCCTGGATGATGTTTTTTAATTTTTAAAATTTTTTTGCATTTAGTTTTGAATTTTCTAACTGGGGTCGGGTTCGAACGGATAGGAATGAAATTATTTTTATTCTCTATTTTTGGGCCTATCCTCGCCCATTTCGTTTTGAAATGAAGCCTGGATGATATTTTTTAATTTTTAGAATTTTTTTTGCATTTAGTTTTGAATTTTCTAACTGGGGTTGTGTTCGAACGGATAGGAAAGAATTTTTTTTTATTCTCTATTTCTTGGCCAGTCTTCACCCGTTTCATCATGAAATGAAAGCCTGGATGATGATTTTTAATTTTTAGAATTTTTTTTACATTTAGTTTTGAATTTTCTAACTGGGGTCGGGTTCGAACGGATAGGAAGGAAATTATTTTTATTCTCTATTTTTCGGCCTGTCCTAACCCATTTCATTCTGAAATGAAGCCTGGATGATGTTTTTTAATTTTTAGAATTTTTTTGCATTTCTTTTTGAATTTTCTAACTAGGGTCGGGTTCTAACGGATAGGAAGGAAATTTTTTTTGTTCTCTATTTATCAGCCTGTCCTGACCCGTTTCGTCTTGAAATGAAGCCTGGATGATGTTTTTTAATTTTTAAAATTTTTTTGCATTTAGTTTTGATTTTTCTAACTGGGGTCGGGTTCGAACGGATAGGAATGAAATTATTTTTATTCTCTATTTTTGGGCCTGTCCTCGCCCATTTCGTTTTGAAATGAAGCCTGGATGATATTTTTTAATTTTTAGAATTTTTTTTGCATTTAGTTTTGAATTTTCTAACTGGGGTTGTGTTCGAACGGATAGGAAAGAATTTTTTTTTATTCTCTATTTCTTGGCCAGTCTTCACCCGTTTCATCATGAAATGAAAGCCTGGATGATGATTTTTAATTTTTAAAATTTTTTTGCGTTTATTTTCGAATTTTCTAACTCGGGTCGGGTTCGAACGGATAGGAAGGAAATTATTTTTGTTCTCTATTTTTCGGCCTGTCCTGGCCCATTTCGTTTTGAAATGAAGCCTGGATGATGTTTTTTAATTTTTAGAATTTTTTTGCATTTATTTTCGAATTTTCTAACTCGGGTCTGGTCCGAACGGAAAGGAATGGAATTTTTTTTGTTCTCTATTTTTTGGCCTGTCCTGACCCGTTTCATATTCAAATGAAGCCTGGATGATGTTTTTTAATTTTTAGAATTTTTTTGCTTTTATTTCTGTATTTTCTAACTCGGGTCGGGTTCGAACTGATAGAAAGGAAAATTTTTTTCTTTTCTATTTTTCGGCCTGTCCTGACCTGTATCGTCTTAAAATGAAGTCTGGATGATGTTTTTTAATTTTTAGAATTTTTTTGCATTTCTTTTTGAATTTTCTAACTGGGGTCGGGTTCGAACGGATAGGTAAGAAATTTTTTTTTATTCTCTACTTTTCGGCTTGTCTTCACCCGTTTCGTCTTGAAATGAAACCTGGATGATGTTTTTAATTTTTAGAATTTTTTTTGCATTTAGTTTTGAATTTTCTAACTCAGGTCGGTTTCGAACGGATAGGAAGGGAATTTTTTTTGTTCTCTATTTATCAGCCTGTTCTGACCCGTTTCGTCTTGAAATGAAGCCTGGATGATGTTCTTTAATTTTTAAAATTTTTTTGCATTTATTTTTGAATTTTCTATCTCGGGTCGGGTTCGAACGGATAGGAAGGAAATTATTTTTATTCTCTATTTTTCGGCCTGTCCTGGCCCATTTCGTTTTAAAATGAAGCCTGGATGATGTTTTTTAATTTTTAGAATTTTTTTGCATTTCTTTTTGAATTTTCTAACTGGGGTCGGGTTCGAACAGATAAGAAAGAAATTTTTTTTATTCTCTATTTTTCGGCCTGTCTTGACCCGTTTCATATTCAAATGAAACCTGGATGATGTTTTTTAATTTTTAGAATTTTTTTGCATTTCTTTTTGAATTTTCTAACTCGGGTCGGGTTCGTACGGATAGGAATGAATTTTTTTTTGTTCTCTATTTTTCGGACTATCCTGACCCGTTTCGTCTTGAAATGAAGTCTGGATGATGTTTTTTAATTTTTAGAATTTTTTGGCATTTATTTTCGAATTTTCTAACTCGGGTCTAGTCCGAACGGATAGGAATGGAATTTTTTTTGTTCTCTATTTTTTGGCCTGTCCTCACCCGTTTCATATTCAAATGAAGCCTAGATGATGTTTTTTAATTTTTAGAATTTTTCTGCATTTCTTTTTGAATTTTCTAACCGGGGTCGGGTTCGAACGGATAGGAAAGAAATTTTTTTTATTCTCTATTTTTCGGCTTGTCTTCACTCGTTTCGTCTTGAAATGAAACCTGGATGATGTTTTTTAATTTTTAGAATTTTTTTTGCATTTAGTTTTGAATTTTCTAACTCGGGTCGGTTTCGAACGGATAGGATGGAAATTATTTTTGTTCTCTATTTTTCGGCCTGTCCTGGCCCATTTCGTTTTGAAATGAAGCCTGAATGATGTTTTTTAATTTTTAGAATTTTTTTGCATTTCTTTTTGAATTTTCTAACTGGGGTCGGGTTCGAACGGATAGGAAGGAAATTTTTTTTGTTCTCTATTTATCAGCCTGTCCTGACCCGTTTCGTCTTGAAATGAAGCCTGGATGATGTTTTTTAATTTTTAAATTTTTTTTGCATTTAGTTTTGAATTTTCTAACTGGGGTCGGGTTCAAACGGATAGGAAGGAAATTATTTTTATTCTCTATTTTTCGGCCTGTCCTCGCCCATTTCGTTTTGAAATGAAGCCTGGATGATATTTTTTAATTTTTAGAATTTTTTTTGCAATTAGTTTTGAATTTTCTAACTGCGGTTGGGTTCGAATTGATAGGAAAGAAATTTTTTTTATTCTCTCTTTCTTGGCTAGTCTTCACCCGTTTCATCATGAAATGAAGTCTGGATGATGATTTTTAATTTTTAAAATTTTTTTGCATTTATTTTCGAATTTTCTAACTCGGGTCGGGTTCGAACGGATAGGAAGGAAATTATTTTTGTTCTCTATTTTTCGGCCTGTCCTGGCCCCTTTTGTTTTGAAATGAAGCCTGGATGATGTTTTTTAATTTTTAGAATTTTTTTGCATTTCTTTTTGAATTTTCTAACTAGGGTCGGGTTCGAACGAATAAGAAAGAAATTATTTTTATTCTCTATTTTTCGGCCAGTCTTCACCCGTTTCGTCTTGAAATGAAACCTGGATGATGTTTTTTAATTTTTAGAATTTTTGTTGCATTTATTTTTGAATTTTCTAACTCGAGCCGGGTTCGTACGGATTGGAAGGAATTTTTTTTTGTTCTCTATTTTTAGGCCTGTCCTGACCCGTTTCGTCTTGAAATGAAGCTTGGATAATGTTTTTTAATTTTTAGAATTTTTTGGCATTTATTTTCGAATTTTCTAACTCGGGTCTGGTCCGAATGGATAGGAATGGAATTTTTTTTGTTCTCTATTTTTTGGCCTGCCCTGACCCGTTTCATATTCAAATGAAGCATGGATGATGTTTTTTAATTTTTAAATTTTTTTGCTTTTATTTCTGTATTTTCTAACTCGGGTCGGGTTCGAACTGATAGGAAGGAAAATTTTTTTCTTCTCTATTTTTCGGCCTGTCCTGACCTGTATCGTCTTAAAATGAAGTCTGGATGATGTTTTTTAATTTTTAGAATTTTTTTGCATTTCTTTTTAAATTTTCTAACTGGGGTCGGGTTCGAACGGATAGGAAGAAATTTTTTTTTTATTCTCTATTTTTCGGCTTGTCTTCACCCGTTTCGTCTTGAAATGAAACCTGGATGATGTTTTTTAATTTTTAGAATTTTTGTTGCATTTATTTTTGAATTTTCTAACTCGGGTCGGGTTCGTACGGATAGGAAGGAATTTTTTTTTTGTTCTCTATTTATCGGCCTGTCCAGACCCGTTTCGTCTTGAAATGAAGCCTGTATGATGTTTTTTAATTTTTAGAATTTTTTGGCTTTTATTTTCGAATTTTCTATCTCGGGTCGGGTTCGAACGGATAGGAAGAATTTTTTTTTTTGTTCTCTATTTTTCGGCCTGTCCTGACCCGTTTCGTCTTGAAATGAAGCCTGGATGATGTTTTTTAGTTTTTAAAATTTTTTTGCATTTATTTTCGAATTTTCTATCTCGGGTCTGGTTCGAACGGATAGGAAGGATATTCTTTTTGTTCTCCATTTTTCGGCCTGTCCTGACCCGTTTCGTCATGAAATGAAGCCTGGATGATGATTTTTAATTTTTAAAATTTTTTTGCATTTATTTTTGAATTTTCTAACTCGGGTCGGGCTCGAACGGATAGGAAGGATTTTATTTTTGTTCTCTATTTTTCGGCCTGTCCTCGCCCATTTTGTTTTGAAATGAAGCCTGGATGATGTTTTTTAATTTCTAGAATTTTTTTGCATTTCTTTTTGAATTTTCTAACTGGGGTCGGGTTTGAACGGATAGGAAAGAAATTTTTTTTATTCTCTATTTTTCGGCTTGTCATCACCCGTTTCGTGTTGAAATGAAACCTGGATGATGTTTTTTAATTTTTAGAATTTTTTTTGCATTTAGTTTTGAATTTTCTAACTCGGGTCGGTTTCGAACGGATAGGAAGGAAATTATTTTTGTTCCCTATTTTTCGGCCTGTCCTGGCGCATCTCGTTTTGAAATGAAGCCTGGATGATGTTTTTTAATTTTTAGAATTTTTTTGCATTTCTTTTTGAATTTTCCAACTAGGGTCGGGTTCGAACGGATAGGAAAGAAATTTTTTTTATTCTCTATTTTTCGGCTTGTCTTCACCCGTTTCGTCTTGAAATGAAACCTGGATTATGTTTTTTAATTTTTAGAATTTTTTTTGCATTTAGTTTTGAATTTTCTAACACAGGTCGGTTTCGAACGGATAGGAAGGAAGTTTCTTTTGTTCTCTATTTTTCTGCCTGTCCTGACCCGTTTCGTCATGAAATGAAGCCTGGATGATGATTTTAATTTTTAAAATTTTTTTGCATTTATTTTCGAATTTTCTAACTCGGGTCGGGTTTGAACGGATAGGTAGGAAATTATTTTTGTTCTCTATTTTTCGGCATGACCTGGCCCATTTTGTTTTGAAATGAAGCCTGGATGATGTTTTTTAATTTTTAGAATTTTTTTTGCATTTCTTTAAGAATTTTCTAACTGGGGTCGGGTTCGAACGGATAAGAAAGAAATTTTTTTTATCCTCTATTTTTCGGCCAGTCTTCACCCGTTTCGTCTTGAAATGAAACCTGGATGGTATTTTTTAATTTTTAGAATTTTTGTTGCATTTATTTTTGAATTTTCTAACTCGGGTCGGGTTAGTACGGATAGGAAGGAATTTTTTTTTGTTCTCTATTTTTCGGACTGCCCCGACCCGTTTCGTCTTGAAATGAAGCCTGGATAATGTTTTTTAATTTTTAGAATTTTTTGGCATTTATTTTCGAATTTTCTAACTCGGGTCTGGTCCGAACGAATAGGAATGGAATTTTTTTTGTTCTCTATTTTTTGGCCTGTCCTGACCCGTTTCATATTCAAATGAAGCCTGGATGATGTTTTTTAATTTTTAGAATTTTTTTGCATTTCTTTTTGAATTTTCTAACTAGGGCCGGGTTCGAACGGATAGGAAAGAAATTTTTTTTATTCTCTATTTTTCGGCCTGTCCTAACCCGTTTCATTTTGAAATGAAGCCTGGATGATGTTTTTTAATTTTTAGAATTTTTTTGCATTTCTTTTTGAATTTTCTAACTAGGGTCGGGTTCTAACGGATAGGAAGGAAATTTTTTTTGTTCTCTATTTATCAGCCTGTCCTGACCCGTTTCGTCTTGAAATGAAGCCTGGATGATGTTTTTTAATTTTTAAAATTTTTTTGCATTTAGTTTTGAATTTTCTAACTGGGGTCGGGTTCGAACGGATAGGAATGAAATTATTTTTATTCTCTATTTTTGGGCCTGTCCTCGCCCATTTCGTTTTGAAATGAAGCCTGGATGATATTTTTTAATTTTTAGAATTTTTTTTGCATTTAGTTTTGAATTTTCTAACTGGGGTTGTGTTCGAACGGATAGGAAAGAATTTTTTTTTATTCTCTATTTCTTGGCCAGTCTTCACCCGTTTCATCATGAAAATGAAAGCCTGGATGATGATTTTTAATTTTTAGAATTTTTTTTACATTTAGTTTTGAATTTTCTAACTGGGGTCGGGTTCGAACGAATAGGAAGGAAATTATTTTTATTCTCTATTTTTCGGCCTGTCCTAACCCATTTCATTTTGAAATGAAGCCTGGATGATGTTTTTTAATTTTTAGAATTTTTTTGCATTTCTTTTTGAATTTTCTAACTAGGGTCGGGTTCTAACGGATAGGAAGGAAATTTTTTTTGTTCTCTATTTATCAGCCTGTCCTGACCCGTTTCGTCTTGAAATGAAGCCTGGATGACGTTTTTTAATTTTTAAAATTTTTTTGCATTTAGTTTTGAATTTTCTAACTGGGGTCGGGTTCGAACGGATAGGAATGAAATTATTTTTATTCTCTATTTTTGGGCCTATCCTCGCCCATTTCGTTTTGAAATGAAGCCTGGATGATATTTTTTAATTTTTAGAATTTTTTTTGCATTTAGTTTTGAATTTTCTAACTGGGGTTGTGTTCGAACGGATAGGAAAGAATTTTTTTTTATTCTCTATTTCTTGGCCAGTCTTCACCCGTTTCATCATGAAATGAAAGCCTGGATGATGATTTTTATTTTTTAAAATTTTTTTGCGTTTATTTTCGAATTTTCTAACTCGGGTCGGGTTCGAACGGATAGGAAGGAAATTATTTTTGTTCTCTATTTTTCGGCCTGTCCTGGCCCATTTCATTTTGAAATGAAGCCTGGATGATGTTTTTTAATTTTTAGAATTTTTTTGCATTTATTTTCGAATTTTCTAACTCGGGTCTGGTCCGAACGGAAAGGAATGGAATTTTTTTTGTTCTCTATTTTTTGGCCTGTCCTGACCCGTTTCATATTCAAATGAAGCCTGGATGATGTTTTTTAATTTTTAGAATTTTTTTGCTTTTATTTCTGTATTTTGTAACTCGGGTCGGGTTCGAACTGATAGGAAGGAAAATTTTTTTCTTCTCTATTTTTCGGCCTGTCCTGACCTGTATTGTCTTAAAATGAAGTTTGGATGATGTTTTTTAATTTTTAGATTTTTTTTGCATTTCTTTTTGAATTTTCTAACTGGGGTCGGGTTCGAACGGATAGGTAAGAAATTTTTTTTTATTCTCTATTTTTCGGCTTGTCTTCACCCGTTTCGTCTTGAAATGAAACCTGGATGATGTTTTTAATTTTTAGAATTTTTTTTGCATTTAGTTTTGAATTTTCTAACTCGGGTCGGTTTCGAACGGATAGGAAGGAAATTTTTTTTGTTCTCTATTTATCAGCCTGTTCTGATCCGTTTCGTCTTGAAATGAAGCCTGGATGATGTTCTTTAATTTTTGAAATTTTTTTGCATTTATTTTTGAATTTTCTATCTCGGGTCGGGTTCGAACGGATAGGAAAGAAATTATTTTTATTCTCTATTTTTCGGCCTGTACTGGCCCATTTCGTTTTAAAATGAAGCCTGGATGATGTTTTTTAATTTTTAGAATTTTTTTGCATTTCTTTTTGAATTTTCTAACTGGGGTCGGGTTCGAACAGATAAGAAAGAAATTTTTTTTATTCTCTATTTTTCGGCCTGTCTTGACCCGTTTCATATTCAAATGAAGCCTGGATGATGTTTTTTAATTTTTAGAATTTTTTTGCATTTCTTTTTGAATTTTCTAACTCGGGTCGGGTTCGTACGGATAGGAATGAATTTTTTTTTGTTCTCTATTTTTCGGACTGTCCTGACCCGTTTCGTCTTGAAATGAAGTCTGGATGATGTTTTTTAATTTTTAGAATTTTTTGGCATTTATTTTCGAATTTTCTAACTCGGGTCTGGTCCGAACGGATAGGAATGGAATTTTTTTTGTTCTCTATTTTTTGGCCTGTCCTCACCCGTTTCGTATTCAAATGAAGCCTAGATGATGTTTTTTAATTTTTAGAATTTTTTTGCATTTCTTTTTGAATTTTCTAACCGGGGTCGGGTTCGAACGGATAGGAAAGAAATTTTTTTTATTCTCTATTTTTCGGCTTGTCTTCACTCGTTTCGTCTTGAAATGAAACCTGGATGATGTTTTTTAATTTTTAGAATTTTTTTTGCATTTAGTTTTGAATTTTCTAACTCGGGTCGGTTTCGAACGGATAGGATGGAAATTATTTTTGTTCTCTATTTTTCGGCCTGTCCTGGCCCATTTCGTTTTGAAATAAAGCCTGAATGATGTTTTTTAATTTTTAGAATTTTTTTGCATTTCTTTTTGAATTTTCTAACTGGGGTCGGGTTCGAACGGATAGGAAGGAAATTTTTTTTGTTCTCTATTTATCAGCCTGTCCTGACCCGTTTCGTCTTGAAATGAAGCCTGGATGATGTTTTTTAATTTTTAAATTTTTTTTGCATTTAGTTTTGAATTTTCTAACTGGGGTCGGGTTCAAACGGATAGGAAGGAAATTATTTTTATTCTCTATTTTTCGGCCTGTCCTCGCCCATTTCGTTTTGAAATGAAGCCTGGATGATATTTTTTAATTTTTAGAATTTTTTTTGCAATTAGTTTTGAATTTTCTAACTGCGGTTGGGTTCGAACTGATAGGAAAGAAATTTTTTTTATTCTCTCTTTCTTGGCTAGTCTTCACCCGTTTCATCACGAAATGAAGCCTGGATGATGATTTTTAATTTTTAAAATTTTTTTGCATTTATTTTCGAATTTTCTAACTCGGGTCGGGTTCGAACGGATAGGAAGGAAATTATTTTTGTTCTCTATTTTTCGGCCTGTCCTGGCCCCTTTTGTTTTGAAGTGAAGCCTGGATGATGTTTTTTAATTTTTAGAATTTTTTTGCATTTCTTTTTGAATTTTCTAACTGGGGTCGGGTTCGAACGAATAAGAAAGAAATTATTTTTATTATCTATTTTTCGGCCAGTCTTCACCCGTTTCGTCTTGAAATGAAACCTGGATGATGTTTTTTAATTTTTAGAATTTTTGTTGCATTTATTTTTGAATTTTCTAACTCGGGCCGGGTTCGTACGGATTGGAAGGAATTTTTTTTTGTTCTCTATTTTTAGGCCTGTCCTGACCCGTTTCGTCTTGAACTGAAGCCTGGATAATGTTTTTTAATTTTTAGAATTTTTTGGCATTTATTTTCGAATTTTCTAACTCGGGTCTGGTCCGAATGGATAGGAATGGAATTTTTTTTGTTCTCTATTTTTTGGCCTGCCCTGACCCGTTTCATATTCAAATGAAGCATGGATGATGTTTTTTAATTTTTAGAATTTTTTTGCCTTTATTTCTGTATTTTCTAACTCGGGTCGAGTTCGAACTGATAGGAAGGAAAATTTTTTTCTTCTCTATTTTTCGGCCTGTCCTGACCTGTATCGTCTTAAAATGAAGTCTGGATGATATTTTTTAATTTTTAGAATTTTTTTGCATTTCTTTTTGAATTTTCTAACTAGGGTCGGGTTCGAACGGATAGGAAAGAAATTTTTTTTATTCTCTATTTTTCGGCTTGTCTTCACCCGTTTCGTCTTGAAATGAAACCTGGATGATGTTTTTTAATTTTTAGAATTTTTTTTGCATTTAGTTTTGAATTTTCTAACTCAGGTCGGTTTCGAACGGATAGGAAGGAAATTTTTTTTTTTCTCTATTTTTCGGCCTGTCCTAACCCGTTTCGTCATGAAATGAAGCCCGGATGATGATTTTTAATTTTTAAAATTTTTTTGCATTTATTTTCGAATTTTCTAACTCGGGTCGGGTTCGAACGGATAGGAAGGAAATTATTTTTGTTCTCTATTTTTCGGTCTGCCCTGGCCCATTTTGTTTTGAAATGAAGCCTGGATGATGATTTTTAATTTTTAAAATTTTTTTGCATTTATTTTCGAATTTTCTAACTCGGGTCGGGTTCGAACGGATAGGAAGGAAATTTTTTTTGTTCTCTATTTTTCGGCCTGTCCTGAGCCCTTTTGTCATGAAATGAAGCCTGGATGATGATTTTTAATTTTTAGAATTTTTTTGGCATTTATTTTCGAATTTTCTAACTCGGGCCTCGTCCGAACGGATAGGAATGGAATTTTTTTTGTTCTCTATTTTTTGGCCTGTCCTGACCCGTTTCATATTCAAATGAAGCCTGGATGATGTTTTTTAATTTTTAGAATTTTTTTGCATTTCTTTTTGAATTTTCTAACTTGGTTCGGGTTCGAACGGATAGGAAAGAAATTTTTTTTTTATTATCTATTTTTCGGCTTGTCATCACCCGTTTCGTCTTGAAATGAAACCTGGATGATTCTTTTTAATTTTTAGAATTTTTTTTGCATTTAGTTTTGAATTTTCTAACTCGGGTCGGTTTCGAACGGATAGGAAGGAAATTCTTTTTGTTCCCTATTTTTCGGCCTGTACTGGCCCATTTCGTTTTGAAATGAAGCCTGGATGATGTTTTTTAATTTTTAGAATTTTTTTGCTTTTCTTTTTGAATTTTCTAACTAGGGTCGGGTTCGAACGGATAGGAAAGAAATTTTGTTTATTATCTATTTTTCGGCTTGTCTTCACCCGTTTCGTCTTGAAATGAAACCTGGATGATGTTTTTTAATTTTTAGAATTTTTTTTGCATTTAGTTTTGAATTTTCTAACTCAGGTCGGTTTCGAACGGATAGGAAGGAAGTTTCCTTTGTTCTCTATTTTTCGGCCTGTCCTGACCCGTTTCGTCATGAAATTAAGCCTGGATGATTCTTTTTAATTTTTAGAATTTTTTTTGCATTTAGTTTTGAATTTTCTAACTCGGGTCGGTTTCGAATGGATAGGTAGGAAATTCTTTTTGTTCTCCACTTTTCGACCTGTCCTGACCCGTTTCGTCATGAAATGAAGCCTGGATGATGTTTTTTAATTTTTAGAATTTTTTTGCATTTCTTTTTGAATTTTATAACTGGGGTCGGGTTCGTACGGATAAGAAAGAAATTTTTTTTATTCTCTATTTTTCGGCCAGTCTCCACCCGTTTCGTCTTGAAATGAAACCTGGATGATGTTTTTTAATTTTTAGAATTTTTGTTGCATTTATTATTGAATTTTCTAACTCGGGTCGGGTTCGTACGGATAGGAAGGAATTTTTTTTTGTTCTCTATTTTTCGGACTGTCCTGACCCGTTTCGTCTTGAAATGAAGCCTGGATGATGTTTTTTAATTTTTAGAATTTTTTGGCATTTATTTTCGAATTTTCTAACTCGGGTCTGGTCCGAACGGATAGGGATGGAATTTTTTTTGTTTTTTATTTTTTGGCTTGTCCTGACCCGTTTCATATTCAAATGAAGCCTGGATGATGTTTTTTAATTTTTAGAATTTTTTTGCATTTCTTTTTGAATTTTCTAACTGGGGTCGGGTTCGAACGGATAGGAAAGAAATTTTTTTTATTCTCTATTTTTCGGCTTTTCTTCACCCGTTTCGTCTTGAAATGAAACCTGGATGATATTTTTTAATTTTTAGAATTTTTTTTGCATTTAGTTTTGAATTTTCTAACTGGGGTCGGGTTCGAACGGATAGGAAGGAAATTATTTTTATTCTCTATTTTTCGGCCTGTCCTGACCCATTTCGTTTTGAAATGAAGCCTGGATGATGTTTTTTAATTTTTAGAATTTTTTTGCATTTCTTTATGAATTTTCTAACTGGGGCCGGGTTCTAACGAATAGGAAGGAAATTTTTTTTGTTCTCTATTTATCAGCCTGTCCTGACCCGTTTCGTCTTGAAATGAAGCCTGGATGATGTTTTTTAATTTTTAAAATTTTTTTGCATTTAGTTTTGAATTTTCTAACTGGGTTCGGGTTCGAACGGATAGGAAGGAAATTATTTTTATTCTCTATTTTTGGGCCTGTCCTCGCCCATTTCGTTTTGAAATGAAGCCTGGATGATATTTTTTAATTTTTAGAATTTTTTTTGCATTTAGTTTTGAATTTTCTAACTGGGGTTAGGTTCGAACGGATAGGAAATAAATTTTTTTTATTCTCTATTTCTTGGCCAGTCTTCACCCGTTTCATCATGAACTGAAGCCTGGATGATGATTTTTAATTTTTAAAATTTTTTTGCATTTATTTTCGAATTTTCTAACTCGGGTCGGGTTCGAACGGATAGGAAGGAAATTATTTTTGTTCTCTATTTTTCGGCCTGTCCTGGCCCATTTCGTCTTGAAATGAAACCTGGATGATGTTTTTTAATTTTTAGAATTTTTGTTGCATTTATTTTTGAATTTTCTAACTCGGGCCGGGTTCGTACGGATTGGAAGGAATTTTTTTTTGTTCTCTATTTTTAGGCCTGTCCTGACCCGTTTCGTCTTGAAATGAAGCCTGGATAATGTTTTTTAATTTTTAGAATTTTTTGGCATTTATTTTTGAATTTTCTAACTCGGGTCTGGTCCGAATGGATAGGAATGGAATTTTTTTTGTTCTCTAATTGTTGGCCTGCCCCGACCCGTTTCATATTCAAATGAAGCATGGATGATGTTTTTTAATTTTTAGAATTTTTTTGCCTTTATTTCATGAATTTTCTAACTGGGGTCGGGTTCGAACGGATAAGAAAGAAATTTTTTTTATTCTCTATTTTTCGGCCAGTCTTTACCCGTTTCGTCTTGAAATGAAACCTGGATGATGTTTTTTAATTTTTAGAATTTTTTTGCATTTCTTTTTGAATTTTCTAACTGGGGTCGGGTTCGAACGGATAAGAAAGAAATTTTTTTTATTCTCTATTTTTCGGCCAGTCTTTACCCGTTTCGTCTTGAAATGAAACCTGGATGATGTTTTTTAATTTTTAGAATTTTTGTTGCATTTATTTTTGAATTTTCTAACTCGGGTCGGGTTCGTACGGATAGGAAGGAATTTTTTTTTGTTCTCTGTTTTTCGGCTTGTCTTCACCCGTTTCGTCTTGAAATGAAACCTGGTTGACGTTTTTAATTTTTAGAATTTTTTTTGCATTTAGTTTTGAATTTTCTAACTCGGGTCGGTTTCGAACGGATAGGAAGGAAATTTTTTTTGTTCTCTATTTATCAGCCTGTCCTGACCCATTTCGTCTTGAAATGAAGCCTGGATGATGTTCTTTAATTTTTAGAATTTTTTTTGCATTTAGTTTTGAATTTTCTAACTGGGGTCGGGTTCGAACGGATAGGAAGGAAATTATTTTTATTCTCTATTTTTCGGCCTGTCCTGACCCATTTTGTTTTGAAATGAAGCCTGGATGATGTTTTTTAATTTTTAGAATTTTTTTGCATTTCTTTTTGAATTTTCTAACTGGGGTCGGGTTCTAACGGATAGGAAGGAAATTTTTTTTGTTCTCTATTTATCATCCTGTCCTGACCCGTTTCGTCTTGAAATGAAGCCTGGATGATGTTTTTTAATTTTTAAAATTTTTTTGCATTTAGTTTTGAATTTTCTAACCGGGGTCGGGTTCGAACGGATAGGAAGGAAATTATTTTTATTCTCTATTTTTCGGCCTGTCCTCACCCATTTCGTTTTGAAATGAAGCCTGGATGATATTTTTTAATTTTTAGAATTTTTTTTGCATTTAGTTTTGAATTTTCTAACTGGGGTTGGGTTCGAACGGATAGGAAAGAATTTTTTTTTTATTCTCTATTTTTCAGCCTGTCCTGACCCTTTTCGTCTTGAAATGAAGCCTGAATGATGTTCTTTAATTTTTAAATTTTTTTTGCATTTATTTTCGAATTTTCTATATCGGGTCTGGTTCGAACGGATAGGAACGAAATTCTTTTTGTTCTCTATTTTTCGGCCTGTCCTGACCAGTTTCGTCATGAAATGAAGCCTGGATGATGATTATTAATTTCTAAAATTTTTTCGCATTTATTTTTTAATTTTCTAACTCGGGTCGGGTTCGAACGGATAGGTAGGAAATTATTTTTGTTCCCTATTTTTCAGCCTGGATGATGTTTTTTAATTTTTAGAATTTTTTTGCATTTCTTTTTGAATTTTCTAACTGGGGTCGGGTTCGAACGGATAGGAAAGAAATTTTTTTTTATTCTCTATTTATCAGCCTGTCCTGACCAGTTTCGTCTTGAAATGAAACCTGGATGATGTTTTTTAATTTTTAGAATTTTTTGGCATTTATTTTCGAATTTTCTAACTCGGGTCTGGTCCGAACGGATAGGAATGGAATTTTTTTTGTTCTCTATTTTTTGGTCCGTCCTGACCCGTTTCATATTCAAATGAAGCCTGGATGATGTTTTTTAATTTTTAGAATTTTTTTGCTTTTATTTCTGTATTTTCTAACTCGGGTTGGGTTCGAACTGATAGGAAGGAAAATTTTTTTCTTCTCTATTTTTCTACTGTCCTGACCTGTATCATATTCAAATGAAGGCTGGATGATGTGTTTTAATTTTTAGAATTTTTTTGCCTTTATTTCTGTGTTTTCTAACTCGGGTCGGGTTCGAACTGATAGGAAGGAAAAATTTTTTCTTCTCTATTTTTCTACCTGTCCTGACCTGTATCGTCAGAAAATGAAGTCTAGCTGATGTTTTTTAATTTTTAGAATTTTTATGCATTTCTTTTTGAATTTTCTAACTGGGGCCGGGTTCGAATGGATAGGAAAGAAATTTTTTTTATTCTCTATTTTTCGCCTTGTCTTCACTCGTTTCGTCTTGAAATGAAACCTGGATGATGTTTTTTAATTTTTAGAATTTTTTTTGCATTTAGTTTTGAATTTTCTAACTCGGGTCGGTTTCGAACGGATAAGAAGGAAATTATTTTTGTTCTCTATTTTTCGGCCTGTCCTGGCCCATTTCGTTTTGAAATGAAGCCTGGATGATGTTTTTTAATTTTTAGAATTTTTTTGCATATCTTTTTGAATTTTCTAACTGGGGTCGGGTTCGAGCGGATAAGAAAGAAATTTTTTTTATTCTCTATTTTTCGGCCAGTCTTCACCCGTTTCTTCTTGAAATGAAACCTGGATGATGTTTTTCAATTTTCAGAATTTTTGTTGCATTTATTTTTGAATTTTCTAACCCGGGTCGGGTTCGTACGGATAGGAAGGAATTTTTTTTAGTTCTCTATTTTTCGGCCTGTCCTGACCCGTTTCGTCTTGAAATGAAGCCTGGATGATGTTTTTTAATTTTTAGAATTTTTATGCATTTCTTTTTGAATTTTCTAACTGGGGTCGGGTTCGAATGGATAGGAAAGAAATTTTTTTTATTCTCTATTTTTCGCCTTGTCTTCACTCGTTTCGTCTTGAAATGAAACCTGGATGATGTTTTTTAATTTTTAGAATTTTTTTGCATTTCTTTTTGAATTTTCTAACTGGGGTCGGGTTCGAACGGATAAGAAAGAAATTTTTTTTTATTCTCTATTTTTCGGCTTGACTTCACCCTTTTCGTCATGAAATGAAACCTGGATGATGTTTTTAATTTTTAGAATTTTTTTTGCATTTAGTTTTGAATTTTCTAACTCGGGTTGGTTTCGAACGGATAGGAAGGAAATTTTTTTTGTTCTCTATTTATCAGCCTGTCCTGACCCGTTTCGTCTTGAAATGAAGCCTGGATGATGTTCTTTAATTTTTAAAATTTTTTTGCATTTATTTTCGAATTTTCTATCTCGGGTCGGGTTCGAACGGATAGGAAGGAAATTATTTTTATTCTCTATTTTTCGGCCTGTCCTGGCCCATTTCGTTTTGAAATGAAGCCTGGATGATGTTTTTTAATTTTTAGAATTTATTGGCATTTATTTTCGAATTTTCTAACTCGGGTCTGGTCCGAACGGATAGGAATGGAATTTTTTTGTTCTCTATTTTTTGGTCTGTCCTCACCCGTTTCATATTCAAATGAAGCCTGGATAATGTTTTTTAATTTTTAGAATTTTTTTGCATTTAGTTTTGAATTTTCTAACTGGGTTCGGGTTCGAACGGATAGGAAGGAAATTATTTTTATTCTCTATTTTTCTGCCTGTCCTGGCCCATTTCGTTTTGAAATGAAGCCTGGATGATGTTTTTTAATTTTTAGAATTTTTTTTGCGTTTCTTTTTGAATTATCTAACTGGGGTCGGGTTCGAACGGATAGGAAAGAAATTTTTTTTATTCTCTATTTTTCGGTTTGTCTTCACTCGTTTCGTCTTGAAATGAAACCTGGATGATGTTTTTTAATTTTTAGAATTTTTTTTGCATTTAGTTTTGAATTTTCTAACTCGGGCCGGTTTCGAACGGATAGGAAGGAAATTATTTTTGTTCTCTATTTTTCGGCCTGTCCTGGCCCATTTCGTTTTGAAATGAAGCCTGGATGATGTTTTTTAATTTTTAGAATTTTTTTGCATTTCTTTTTGAATTTTCTAACTGGGGTCGGGTTCGAACGGATAAGAAAGAAATTTTTTTTATTCTCTATTTTTCGGCCACACTTCACTCGTTTCGTCTTGAAATGAAACCTGGATGATGTTTTTTAATTTTTAGAATTTTTGTTGCATTTATTGTTGAATTTTCTAACTCGGGTCGGGTTCGTACGGATAGGAAGGAATTTTTTTTAGTTCTCTATTTTTCGGCCTGTCCTGACCCATTTCGTCTTGAAATGAAGCCTGGAAGATGTTTTTTAATTTTTAGAATTTTTTGGCATTTATTTTCGAATTTTCTAACTCGGGTCTGGTCCGAACGGATAGGAATGGAATTTTTTTTGTTCTCTATTTTTTGGCCTGTCCTGACCCGTTTCATATTCAAATGAAGCCTGGATGATGTTTTTTAATTTTTAGAATTTTTTTGCTTTTATTTCTGTATTTTCTAACTCGGGTCGGGTTCGAACTGATAGGAAGGAAAATTTTTTTCTTCTCTATTTTTCAGCCTTTCCTGTCCTGAATCGTCTTAAAATGAAGTCTGGATGATGTTTTTTAATTTTTAGAATTTTTTTGCATTTCTTTTTGAATTTTCTAACTGAGGTCGGGTTCGAACGGATAAGAAAGAAATTTTTTTTTATTCTCTATTTTTCGGCTTGTCTTCACCCGTTTCGTCTTGAAATGAAACTTGGATTATGTTTTTAATTTTTAGAATTTTTTTTGCATTTAGTTCTGAATTTTCTAACTCGGGTCGGTTTCGAACGGATAGGAAGGAAATTTTTTTTGTTCTCTATTTATCAGCCTGTCCTGACCCGTTTCGTCTTGAAATGAAGCCTTGATGATGTTCTTTAATTTTTAAAATTTTTTTGCATTTATTTTCGAATTTTCTATCTCGGGTCGGGTTCGAACGGATAGGAAAGAAATTATTTTTATTCTCTATTTTTCGGCCTGTCCTGGCCCATTTCGTTTTGAAATGAAGCCTGGATGATGTTTTTTAATTTTTAGAATTTTTTTGCATTTCTTTTTGAATTTTCTAGTTGGGGTCGGGTTCGAACGGATAAGAAAGAAATTTTCTTTACTCTCTATTTTTCGGCCTGTCCTGACCCGTTTCATATTCAAATGAAGCCTGGATGATGTTTTTTAATTTTTAGGATTTTTTTGCATTTCTTTTTGAATTTTCTAACTCGGGTCGGGTTCGTACGGATAGGAAGGAATTTTATTTTGTTCTCTATTTTTCGGCATGTCCTGAGCCGTTTCGTCTTGAAATGAAGCCTCGATGATGTTTTTTAATTTTTAGAATTTTTTGGCAATTATTTTCGAATTTTCTAACTCGGGTCTGGTCCGAACGGATAGGAATGAAATTTTTTTTATTCTCTATTTTTTGGCCTGTCCTCACCCGTTTCATATTCAAATGAAGACTGGATGATGTTTTTTAATTTTTAGAATTTTTTTGCATTTCTTTTTGTATTTTCTAATTGGGGTCGGGTTCGAACGGATAGGAAAGAAAATTTTTTTATTCTCTATTTTTCGGCTTGTCTTCACTTGTTTCGTCTTGAAATGAAACCTGGATGATGTTTTTTAATTTTTAGAATTTTTTTTGCATTTAGTTTTGAATTTTCTAACTCGGGTCGGTTTCGAACGGATAGGAAGGAAATTATTTTTGTTTTCTATTTTTCGGCCTGTCCTGGCCCATTTCGTTTTGAAATGAAGCCTGGATGATGTTTTTTAATTTTTAGAATTTTTTTGCATTTCTTTTTGAATTTTCTAACTGGGGTCGGGTTCGTACGGATAAGAAAGAAATTTTTTTTATTCTCTATTTTTCGGCCAGTCTTCACCCGTTTCGTCTTGAAATGAAACCTGGATGATGTTTTTTAATTTTTAGAATTTTTGATGCATTTATTTTTGAATTTTCTAACTCGGGTCGGGTTCGTACGGATAGGAAGGAATTTTTTTTTGTTCTCTATTTTTCGGCCTGTCCTGACCCGTTTCGTCTTGAAATGAAGCCTGAAAGATTTTTTTTTAATTTTTAGAATTTTTTGGCATTTATTTTCGAATTTTCTAACTCGGGTCTGGTCCGTACGGATAGGAATGGAATTTTTTTTGTTCTCTATTTCTTGGCCTGTCCTGACCCGTTTCATATTCAAATGAAGCCTGTATGATGTTTTTTAATTTTTAGAATTTTTTTGCTTTTATTTCTGTATTTTCTAACTCGGGTCGGGTTCGAACTGATAGCAAGGAAAATTTTTTTCTTCTCTATTTTTCGGCCTGTCCTGACCTGTATCGTCTTAAAATGAAGTCTGGATGATGTTTTTTAATTTTTTGAATTTTTTTGCATTTCTTTTAGAATTTTCTAACTGGGGTCGGGTTCGAACGGATAGGAAAGAAAGTTTTTTATTCTCTCTTTTTCGGCCAGTCTTCACCCATTTCGTCTTGAAATGAACCCTGGATGATATTTTTTAATTTTTAGAATTTTTGTTGCATTTATTTTTGAATTTTCTAACTCGGGTCGGGTTCGTACGGATAGGAAGGAATTTTTTTTTGTTCTCTGTTTTTCGGCTTGTCTTCACCCGTTTCGTCTTGAAATGAAACCTGGTTGACGTTTTTAATTTTTAGAATTTTTTTTGCATTTAGTTTTGAATTTTCTAACTCGGGCCGGTTTCGAACGGATAGGAAGGAAATTATTTTTGTTCTCTATTTTTCGGCCTGTCCTGGCCCATTTCGTTTTGAAATGAAGCCTGGATGATGTTTTTTAATTTTTAGAATTTTTTTGCATTTCTTTTTGAATTTTCTAACTGGGGTCGGGTTCGAACGGATAAGAAAGAAATTTTTTTTATTCTCTATTTTTCGGCCACACGTCACCCGTTTCGTCTTGAAATGAAACCTGGATGATGTTTTTTAATTTTTAGAATTTTTGTTGCATTTATTGTTGAATTTTCTAACTCGGGTCGGGTTCGTACGGATAGGAAGGAATTTTTTTTAGTTCTCTATTTTTCGGCCTGTCCTGACCCATTTCGTCTTGAAATGAAGCCTGGAAGATGTTTTTTAATTTTTAGAATTTTTTGGCATTTATTTTCGAATTTTCTAACTCGGGTCTGGTCCGAACGGATAGGAATGGAATTTTTTTTGTTCTCTATTTTTTGGCCTGTCCTGACCCGTTTCATATTCAAATGAAGACTGGATGATGTTTTTTAATTTTTAGAATTTTTTTGCATTTCTTTTTGTATTTTCTAATTGGGGTCGGGTTCGAACGGATAGGAAATAAATTTTTTTTATTCTCTATTTTTCGACTTGTCTTCACTTGTTTCGTCTTGAAATGAAACCTGGATGATGTTTTTTAATTTTTAGAATTTTTTTTGCATTTAGTTTTGAATTTTCTAACTCGGGTCGGTTTCGAACGGATAGGAAGGAAATTATTTTTGTTTTCTATTTTTCGGCCTGTCCTGGCCCATTTCGGTTTGAAATGAAGCCTGGATGATGTTTTTTAATTTTTAGAATTTTTTTGCATTTCTTTTTGAATTTTCTAACTGGGGTCGGGTTCGTACGGATAAGAAAGAAATTTTTTTTATTCTCTATTTTTCGGCCAGTCTTCACCCGTTTCGTCTTGAAATGAAACCTGGATGATGTTTTTTAATTTTTAGAATTTTTGATGCATTTATTTTTGAATTTTCTAACTCGGGTCTGGTCCGAACGGATAGGAATGGAATTTTTTTTGTTCTCTATTTCTTGGCCTGTCCTGACCCGTTTCATATTCAAATGAAGCCTGTATGATGTTTTTTAATTTTTAGAATTTTTTTGCTTTTATTTCTGTATTTTCTAACTCGGGTCGGGTTCGAACTGATAGCAAGGAAAATTTTTTTCTTCTCTATTTTTCGGCCTGTCCTGACCTGTATCGTCTTAAAATGAAGTCTGGATGATGTTTTTTAATTTTTTGAATTTTTTTGCATTTCTTTTAGAATTTTCTAACTGGGGTCGGGTTCGAACGGATAGGAAAGAAATTTTTTTTATTCTCTCTTTTTCGGCCAGTCTTCACCCGTTTCGTCTTGAAATGAACCCTGGATGATATTTTTAAATTTTTAGAATTTTTGTTGCATTTATTTTTGAATTTTCTAACTCGGGTCGGGTTCGTACGGATAGGAAGGAATTTTTTTTAGTTCTTTATTTTTCGGCCTGTCCTGACCCGTTTCGTCTTGAAATGAAGCCTGGAAGATGTTTTTTAATTTTTAGAATTTTTTGGCATTTATTTTCGAATTTTATAACTCGGGTCTGGTCCGAACGGATAGGAATGGAAATTTTTTTTGTTCTCTATTTTTTGGCCTGTCCTGACCCGTTTCATATTCAAATGAAGCCTGGATGATGTTTTTTAATTTTTAGAATTTTTCTGCTTTTATTTATGTATTTTCTAACTCGGGTCGGCTTCGAACTAATAGGAAGGAAAATTTTTTTCTTCTCTATTTTTCAGCCTGTCCTGACCTGTATCGTCTTAAAATGAAGTCTGGATGATGTTTTTTAATTTTTAGAATTTTTTTGCATTTCTTTCTGAATTTTCTAACTGGGGTCCGGTTCGAACGGATAGGAAAGAAATTTTTTTTTATTCTCTATTTTTCGGCTTGTCTTCACCCGTTTCGTCTTGAAATGAAACCTGGATGATGTTTTTTTATTTTTAGAATTTTTTTTGCTTTTAGTTTTGAATTTTCTAACCGGGGTCGGGTTCGAACGAATAGGAAGGAAATTATTTTTATTCTCTATTTTTCGGCCTGTCTTGGCCCATTTCGTTTTGAAATGAAGCCTGGATGATGTTTTTTAATTTTTAGAAATTTTTTGCATTTCTTTTTGAATTTTCTAACTGGGGTCGGGTTCGAACGGATAGGAAAGAAAATTTTTTTATTCTCTATTTTTCGGCTTGTCTTCACTTGTTTCGTCTTGAAATGAAACCTGGATGATGTTTTTTAATTTTTAGAATTTTTTTTGCATTTAGTTTTGAATTTTCTAACTCGGGTCGGTTTCGAACGGATAGGAAGGAAATTATTTTTGTTTTCTATTTTTCGGCCTGTCCTGGCCCATTTCGTTTTGAAATGAAGCCTGGATGATGTTTTTTAATTTTTAGAATTTTTTTGCATTTCTTTTTGAATTTTCTAACTGGGGTCGGGTTCGTATGGATAAGAAAGAAATTTTTTTTATTCTCTATTTTTCGGCCAGTCTTCACCCGTTTCATCTTGAAATGAAACCTGGATGATGTTTTTTAATTTTTAGAATTTTTGATGCATTTATTTTTGAATTTTCTAACTCGGGTCGGGTTCGTACGGATAGGAAGGAATTTTTTTTTGTTCTCTATTTTTCGGCCTGTCCTGACCCGTTTCGTCTTGAAATGAAGCCTGAAAGATTTTTTTTTAATTTTTAGAATTTTTTGGCATTTATTTTCGAATTTTCTAACTCGGGTCTGGTCCGAACGGATAGGAATGAAATTTTTTTTGTTCTCTATTTCTTGGCCTGTCCTGACCCGTTTCATATTCAAATGAAGCCTGTATGATGTTTTTTAATTTTTAGAATTTTTTTGCTTTTATTTCTGTATTTTCTAACTCGGGTCGGGTTCGAACTGATAGCAAGGAAAATTTTTTTCTTCTCTATTTTTCGGCCTGTCCTGACCTGTATCGTCTTAAAATGAAGTCTGGATGATGTTTTTTAATTTTTTGAATTTTTTTGCATTTCTTTTAGAATTTTCTAACTGGGGTCGGGTTCGAACGGATAGGAAAGAAATTTTTTTTATTCTCTCTTTTTCGGCCAGTCTTCACCCGTTTCGTCTTAAAATGAACCCTGGATGATATTTTTTAATTTTTAGAATTTTTGTTGCATTTATTTTTGAATTTTCTAACTCGGGTCGGGTTCGTACGGATTGGAAGGAATTTTTTTTAGTTCTCTATTTTTCAGCCTGTCCTGACCCGTTTCGTCTTGAAATGAAGCCTGGAAGATGTTTTTTAATTTTTAGAATTTTTTGGCATTTATTTTCGAATTCTCTAACTCGGGTCTGGTCCGAACGGATAGGAATGGAATTTTTTTTGTTCTCTATTTTTTGGCCAGTCCTGACCCGTTTCATATTCAAATGAAGCCTGGATGATGTTTTTTAATTTTTAGAATTTTTTTGCTTTTATTTATGAATTTTCTAACTCGGGCCGGTTTCGAACGGATAGGAAGGAAATTATTTTTGTTCTCTATTTTTCGGCCTGTCCTGGCCCATTTCGTTTTGAAATGAAGCCTGGATGATGTTTTTTAATTTTTAGAATTTTTTTGCATTTCTTTTTGAATTTTCTAACTGGGGTCGGGTTCGAACGGATAAGAAAGAAATTTTTTTTATTCTCTATTTTTCGGCCACACTTCACCCGTTTCGTCTTGAAATAAAACCTGGATGATGTTTTTTAATTTTTAGAATTTTTGTTGCATTTATTGTTGAATTTTCTAACTCGGGTCGGGTTCGTACGGATAGGAAGGAATTTTTTTTAGTTCTCTATTTTTCGGCCTGTCCTGACCCATTTCGTCTTGAAATGAAGCCTGGAAGATGTTTTTTAATTTTTAGAATTTTTTGGCATTTATTTTCGAATTTTCTAACTCGGGTCTGGTCCGAACGGATAGGAATGGAATTTTTTTTGTTCTCTATTTTTTGGCCTGTCCTGACCCGTTTCATATTCAAATGAAGCCTGGATGATGTTTTTTAATTTTTAGAATTTTTTTGCTTTTATTTCTGTATTTTCTAACTCGGGTCGGGTTCGAACTGATAGGAAGGAAAAATTTTTTCTTCTCTATTTTTCAGCCTTTCCTGACCTGAATCGTCTTAAAATGAAGTCTGGATGATGTTTTTTAATTTTTAGAATTTTTTTGCATTTCTTTTTGAATTTTCTAACTGAGGTCGGGTTCGAACGGATAAGAAAGAAATTTTTTTTTATTCTCTATTTTTCGGCTTGTCTTCACCCGTTTCGTCTTGAAATGAAACCTGGATGATGTTTTTAATTTTTAGAATTTTTTTTGCATTTAGTTCTGAATTTTCTAACTCGGGTCGGTTTCGAACGGATAGGAAGGAAATTTTTTTTGTTCTCTATTTATCAGCCTGTCCTGACCCGTTTCGTCTTGAAATGAAGCCTGGATGATGTTCTTTAATTTTTAAAATTTTTTTGCATTTATTTTCGAATTTTCTATCTCGGGTCGGGTTCGAACGGATAGGAAAGAAATTATTTTTATTCTCTATTTTTCGGCCTGTCCTGGCCCATTTCGTTTTGAAATGAAGCCTGGATGATGTTTTTTAATTTTTAGAATTTTTTTGCATTTCTTTTTGAATTTTCTAACTGGGGTCGGGTTCGAACGGATAAGAAAGAAATTTTCTTTACTCTCTATTTTTCGGCCTGTCCTGACCCGTTTCATATTCAAATGAAGCCTGGATGATGTTTTTTAATTTTTAGGATTTTTTTGCATTTCTTTTTGAATTTTCTAACTCGGGTCGGGTTCGTACGGATAGGAAGGAATTTTATTTTGTTCTCTATTTTTCGGCATGTCCTGACCCGTTTCGTCTTGAAATGAAGCCTGGATGATGTTTTTTAATTTTTAGAATTTTTTGTTATTTATTTTCGAATTTTCTAACTCGGGTCTGGTCCGAACGGATAGGAATGAAATTTTTTTTATTCTCTATTTTTTGGCCTGTCCTCACCCGTTTCATATTCAAATGAAGACTGGATGATGTTGTTTAATTTTTAGAATTTTTTTGCATTTCTTTTTGTATTTTCTAATTGGGGTCGGGTTCGAACGGAGAGGAAAGAAATTTTTTTTATTCTCTATTTTTCGACTTGTCTTCACCCGTTTCGTCTTGAAATGAAACCTGGATGATGTTTTTTAATTTTTAGAGTTTTTTTTGCATTTAGTTTTGAATTTTCTAACTGGGGTTGGGTTCGAACGGATAGGAAGGAAATTATTTTTATTCTCTATTTTTCGGCCTGTCTTGGCCCATTTCGTTTTGAAATGAAGCCTGGATGATGCTTTTTAATTTTTAGAATTTTTTTGCATTTCTTTTTGAATTTTCTAACTGGGGTCGGGTTCGAACGGATAGGAAAGAAAATTTTTTTATTCTCTATTTTTCGGCTTGTCTTCACTTGTTTCGTCTTGAAATGAAACCTGGATGATGTTTTTTAATTTTTAGAATTTTTTTTGCATTTAGTTTTGAATTTTCTAACTCGGGTCGGTTTCGAACGGATAGGAAGGAAATTATTTTTGTTTTCTATTTTTCGGCCTGTCCTGGCCCATTTCGTTTTGAAATGAAGCCTGGATGATGTTTTTTAATTTTTAGAATTTTTTTGCATTTCTTTTTGAATTTTCTAACTGGGGTCGGGTTCGTACGGATAAGAAAGAAATTTTTTTTATTCTCTATTTTTCGGCCAGTCTTCACCCGTTTCGTCTTGAAATGAAACCTGGATGATGTTTTTTAATTTTTAGAATTTTTGATGCATTTATTTTTGAATTTTCTAACTCGGGTCTGGTCCGAACGGATAGGAATGGAATTTTTTTTGTTCTCTATTTCTTGGCCTGTCCTGACCCGTTTCATATTCAAATGAAGCCTGTATGATGTTTTTTAATTTTTAGAATTTTTTTGCTTTTATTTCTGTATTTTCTAACTCGGGTCGGGTTCGAACTGATAGCAAGGAAAATTTTTTTCTTCTCTATTTTTCGGCCTGTCCTGACCTGTATCGTCTTAAAATGAAGTCTGCATGATGTTTTTTAATTTTTTGAATTTTTTTGCATTTCTTTTAGAATTTTCTAACTGGGGTCGGGTTCGAACGGATAGGAAAGAAATTTTTTTTATTCTCTCTTTTTCGGCCAGTCTTCACCCGTTTCGTCTTGAAATGAACCCTGGATGATATTTTTTAATTTTTAGAATTTTTGTTGCATTTATTTTTGAATTTTCTAACTCGGGTCGGGTTCGTACGGATAGGAAGGAATTTTTTTTAGTTCTCTATTTTTCGGCCTGTCCTGACCTGTTTCGTCTTGAAATGAAGCCTGGAAGATGTTTTTTAATTTTTAGAATTTTTTGGCATTTATTTTCGAATTTTCTAACTCGGGTCTGGTCCGAACGGATAGGAATGGAATTTTTTTTGTTCTCTATTTTTTGGCCTGTCCTTACCCGTTTCATATTCAAATGAAGCTTGGATGATGTTTTTTAATTTTTAGAATTTTTCTGCTTTTATTTATGTATTTTCTAACTCGGGTCGGCTTCGAACTAATAGGAAGGAAAATTTTTTTCTTCTCTATTTTTCAGCCTGTCCTGACCTGTATCGTCTTAAAATGAAGTCTGGATGATGTTTTTTAATTTTTAGAATTTTTTTGCATTTCTTTCTGAATTTTCTAACTGGGGTCCGGTTCGAACGGATAGGAAAGAAATTTTTTTTTATTCTCTATTTTTCGGCTTGTCTTCACCCGTTTCGTCTTGAAATGAAACCTGGATGATGTTTTTTTATTTTTAGAATTTTTTTTGCTTTTAGTTTTGAATTTTCTAACCGGGGTCGGGTTCGAACGGATAGGAAGGAAATTATTTTTATTCTCTATTTTTCGGCCTGTCCTGGCCCATTTCGTTTTGAAATGAAGCCTGGATGATGTTTTTTAATTTTTAGAATTTTTTTGCATTTCTTTTTGAATTTTCTAACTGGGGTCGGGTTCGAACGGATAGGAAAGAAATTTTTTTTATTCTCTATTTTTCGGCTTGTCTTCACTTGTTTCGTCTTGAAATGAAACCTGGATGATGTTTTTTAATTTTTAGAATTTTTTTTGCATTTAGTTTTGAATTTTCTAACTCGGGTCGGTTTCGAACGGATAGGAAGGAAATTATTTTTGTTTTCTATTTTTCGGCCTGTCCTGGCCCATTTCGTTTTGAAATGAAGCCTGGATGATGTTTTTTAATTTTTAGAATTTTTTTGCATTTCTTTTTGAATTTTATAACTGGGGTCGTGTTCGTACGGATAAGAAAGAAATTTTTTTTATTCTCTATTTTTCGGCCAGTCTTCACCCGTTTCGTCTTGAAATGAAACCTGGATGATGTTTTTTAATTTTTAGAATTTTTGTTGCATTTATTTTTGAATTTTCTAACTCGGGTCGGGTTCGTACGGATAGGAAGGAATTTTTTTTTGTTCTCTATTTTTCGGCCTGTCCTGACCCGTTTCGTCTTGAAATGAAGCCTGAAAGATGTTTTTTAATTTTTAGAATTTTTTGGCATTTATTTTCGAATTTTCTAACTCGGGTCTGGTCCGAACGGATAGGAATGGAATTTTTTTTGTTCTCTATTTCTTGGCCTGTCCTGACCCGTTTCATATTCAAATGAAGCCTGGATGATGTTTTTTAATTTTTAGAATTTTTTTGCTTTTATTTCTGTATTTTCTAACTCGGGTCGGGTTCGAACTGATAGCAAGGAAAATTTTTTTCTTCTCTATTTTTCGGCCTGTCCTGACCTGTATCGTCTTAAAATGAAGTCTGGATGATGTTTTTTAATTTTTAGAATTTTTTTGCATTTCTTTTAGAATTTTCTAACTGGGGTCGGGTTCGAACGGATAGGAAAGAAATTTTTTTTTATTCTCTATTTTTCGGCTTGTCTTCACCCGTTACGTCTTGAAATGAAACCTGGATGATTTTTTTTATTTTTAGAATTTTTTTTGCTTTTAGTTTTGAATTTTCTAACTGGGGTCGGGTTCGAACGGATAGGAAGGAAATAATTTTTATTCTCTATTTTTCGGCCTGTCCTGGCCCATTTCGTTTTGAAATGAAGCCTGGATGATGTTTTTTAATTTTTAGAATTTTTTTGCATTTCTTTTTGAATTTTCTAACTCGGGTCGGGTTCGTACGGATAGGAAGGAATTTTATTTTGTTCTCTATTTTTCGGCATGTCCTGAGCCGTTTCGTCTTGAAATGAAGCCTGGATGATGTTTTTTAATTTTTAGAATTTTTTGGCAATTATTTTCGAATTTTCTAACTCGGGTCTGCTCCGAACGGATAGGAATGAAATTTTTTTTATTCTCTATTTTTTGGCCTGTCCTCACCCGTTTCATATTCAAATGAAGCCTGGATGATGTTTTTTAATTTTTAGAATTTTTTTGCATTTCTTTTTCAATTTTCTAACTGGGGTCGGGTTCGAACGGATAAGAAAGAAATTTTCTTTATTCTCTATTTTTCAGCCTGTCCTGACCCGTTTCATATTCAAATGAAGCCTGGATGATGTTTTTTAATTTTTAGGATTTTTTTGCATTTCTTTTTGAATTTTCTAACTCGGGTCGGGTTCGTACGGATAGGAAGGAATTTTATTTTGTTCTCTATTTTTCGGCATATCCTGACCCATTTCGTCTTGAAATGAAGCCTGGATGATGTATTTTAATTTTTAGAATTTTTTGGCATTTATTTTCGAATTTTCTAACTCGGGTCTGGTCCGAACGGATAGGAATGAAATTTTTTTAATTCTCTATTTTTTGGCCTGTCCTCACCCGTTTCATATTCAAATGAAGCCTGGATGATGTTTTTTAATTTTTAAAATTTTTTTGCATTTCTTTTTGAATTTTCTAACTGGGGTCGGGCTCGAACGGATAGGAAAGAAATTTTTTTTATTCTCTATTTTTCGGCTTGTCTTCACTTGTTTCGTCTTGAAATGAAACCTGGATGATGTTTTTTAATTTTTAGAATTTTTTTTGCATTTAGTTTTGAATTTTCTAACTCGGGTCGGTTTCGAACGGATAGGCAGGAAATTATTTTTGTTTTCTATTTTTCGGCCTGTCCTGGCCCATTTCGTTTTGAAATGAAGCCTAGATGATGTTTTTTAATTTTTAGAATTTTTTTCCATTTCTTTTTGAATTTTCTAACTGGGGTCGGGTTCGTACGGATAAGAAAGAAATTTTTTTTATTCTCTATTTTTCGGCCAGTCTTCACCCGTTTCATCTTGAAATGAAACCTGGATGATGTTTTTTAATTTTTAGAATTTTTGTTACATTTATTTTTGAATTTTCTAACTCGGGTCGGGTTCGTACGGATAGGAAGGAATTTTTTTTTGTTCTCTATTTTTCGGCCTGTCCTGACCCGTTTCGTCTTGAAATGAAGCCTGAAAGATGTTTTTTAATTTTTAGAATTTTTTGGCATTTATTTTCGAATTTTCTAACTCGGGTCTGGTCCGAACGGATAGGAATGGAATTTTTTTTGTTCTCTATTTCTTGGCCTGTCCTGACCCGTTTCATATTCAAATGAAGCCTGGATGTTGTTTTTTAATTTTTAGAATTTTTTTGCTTTTATTTCTGTATTTTCTAACTCGGGTCGGGTTCGAACTGATAGCAAGGAAAATTTTTTTCTTCTCTATTTTTCGGCCTGTCCTGACCTGTATCGTCTTAAAATGAAGTCTGGATGATGTTTTTTAATTTTTAGAATTTTTTTGCATTTCTTTTAGAATTTTCTAACTGGGGTCGGGTTCGAACGGATAGGAAAGAAATTTTTTTTTATTCTCTATTTTTCGGCTTGTCTTCACCCGTTACGTCTTGAAATGAAACCTGGATGATGTTTTTTTATTTTTAGAATTTTTTTTGCTTTTAGTTTTGAATTTTCTAACTGGGGTCGGGTTCGAACGGATAGGAAGGAAATAATTTTTATTCTCTATTTTTCGGCCTGTCCTGGCCCATTTCGTTTTGAAATGAAGCCTGGATGATGTTTTTTAATTTTTAGAATTTTTTTGCATTTCTTTTTGAATTTTCTAACTCGGGTCGGGTTCGTACGGATAGGAAGGAATTTTATTTTGTTCTCTATTTTTCGGCATGTCCTGAGCCGTTTCGTCTTGAAATGAAGCCTGGATGATGTTTTTTAATTTTTAGAATTTTTTGGCAATTATTTTCGAATTTTCTAACTCGGGTCTGCTCCGAACGGATAGGAATGAAATTTTTTTTATTCTCTATTTTTTGGCCTGTCCTCACCCGTTTCATATTCAAATGAAGCCTGGATGATGTTTTTTAATTTTTAGAATTTTTTTGCATTTCTTTTTCAATTTTCTAACTGGGGTCGGGTTCGAACGGATAAGAAAGAAATTTTCTTTATTCTCTATTTTTCAGCCTGTCCTGACCCGTTTCATATTCAAATGAAGCCTGGATGATGTTTTTTAATTTTTAGGATTTTTTTGCATTTCTTTTTGAATTTTCTAACTCGGGTCGGGTTCGTACGGATAGGAAGGAATTTTATTTTGTTCTCTATTTTTCGGCATATCCTGACCCATTTCGTCTTGAAATGAAGCCTGGATGATGTATTTTAATTTTTAGAATTTTTTGGCATTTATTTTCGAATTTTCTAACTCGGGTCTGGTCCGAACGGATAGGAATGAAATTTTTTTAATTCTCTATTTTTTGGCCTGTCCTCACCCGTTTCATATTCAAATGAAGCCTGGATGATGTTTTTTAATTTTTAAAATTTTTTTGCATTTCTTTTTGAATTTTCTAACTGGGGTCGGGCTCGAACGGATAGGAAAGAAATTTTTTTTATTCTCTATTTTTCGGCTTGTCTTCACTTGTTTCGTCTTGAAATGAAACCTGGATGATGTTTTTTAATTTTTAGAATTTTTTTTGCATTTAGTTTTGAATTTTCTAACTCGGGTCGGTTTCGAACGGATAGGAAGGAAATTATTTTTGTTTTCTATTTTTCGGCCTGTCCTGGCCCATTTCGTTTTGAAATGAAGCCTAGATGATGTTTTTTAATTTTTAGAATTTTTTTCCATTTCTTTTTGAATTTTCTAACTGGGGTCGGGTTCGTACGGATAAGAAAGAAATTTTTTTTATTCTCTATTTTTCGGCCAGTCTTCACCCGTTTCATCTTGAAATGAAACCTGGATGATGTTTTTTAATTTTTAGAATTTTTGTTACATTTATTTTTGAATTTTCTAACTCGGGTCGGGTTCGTACGGATAGGAAGGAATTTTTTTTTGTTCTCTATTTTTCGGCCTGTCCTGACCCGTTTCGTCTTGAAATGAAGCCTGAAACATGTTTTTTAATTTTTAGAATTTTTTGGCATTTATTTTCGAATTTTCTAACTCGGGTCTGGTCCGAACGGATAGGAATGGAATTTTTTTTGTTCTCTATTTCTTGGCCTGTCCTGACCCGTTTCATATTCAAAAGAAGCCTGGATGATGTTTTTTAATTTTTAGAATTTTTTTGCTTTTATTTCTGTATTTTCTAACTCGGGTCGGGTTCGAACTGATAGCAAGGAAAATTTTTTTCTTCTCTATTTTTCGGCCTGTCCTGACCTGTATCGTCTTAAAATGAAGTCTGGATGATGTTTTTTAATTTTTAGAATTTTTTTGCATTTCTTTTAGAATTTTCTAACTGGGGTCGGGTTCGAACGGATAGGAAAGAAATTTTTTTTATTCTCTCTTTTTCGGCCAGTCTTCACCCGTTTCGTCTTGAAATGAAACCTGGATGATATTTTTTAATTTTTAGAATTTTTGTTGCATTTCTTTTAGAATTTTCTAACTGGGGTCGGGTTCGAACGGATAGGAAAGAAATTTTTTTTATTCTCTCTTTTTCGGCCAGTCTTCACCCGTTTCGTCTTGAAATGAAACCTGGATGATATTTTTTAATTTTTAGAATTTTTGTTGCATTTCATTTTGAATTTTCTAACTGGGGTCGGGTTCGAACGGATAAGAAAGAAATTTTTTTTATTCTCTATTTTTCGGCCAGTCTTCACCCGTTTCATCTTGAAATGAAACCTGGATGATGTTTTTTAATTTTTAGAATTTTTGTTGCATTTATTTTTGAATTTTCTAACTCGGGTCGGGTTCGTACGGATAGGAAGGAATTTTTTTTAGTTCTCTATTTTTGGGCCTGTCCTGACCCATTCGTCTTGAAATGAAGCCTGGAAGATGTTTTTTAATTTTTAGAATTTTTTGGCATTTATTTTTGAATTTTCTAACTCGGGTCTGGTCCGAACGGATAGGAATGGAATTTTTTTTGTTCTCTATTTTTTGGCCTGTCCTGACCCGTTTCATATTCAAATGAAGCCTGGATTATGTTTTTTAATTTTTAGAATTTTTTTGCTTTTATTTCTGTATTTTCTAACTCGGGTCGGGTTCGAACTAATAGGAATGAAAATTATTTTCTTCTCTATTTTTCGGCCTGTCCTGACCTGTATCATCTTAAAATGAAGTCTGGATGATGTTTTTTAATTTTTAGAATTTTTTTGCATTTCTTTTTGAATTTTCTAACTGGGGTCAGGTTCGAACGGATAGGAAGAAAATTATTTTTATTCTCTATTTTTCGGCCTGTCCTGGCCCATTTCGTTTTGAAATGAAGCCTGGACGATGTTTTTTAATTTTTAGAATTTTTTTGCATTTCTTTTTGATTTTTCTAACTGGGGTCGGGTTCGAACGGATAGGAAAGAAATTTTTTTTTATTCTCTATTTTTCGGCTTGTCTTCACCCGTTACGTCTTGAAATGAAACCTGGATGATGTTTTTTTATTTTTAGAATTTTTTTTGCTTTTAGTTTTGAATTTTCTAACTGGGGTCGGGTTCGAACGGATAGGAAGGAAATAATTTTTATTCTCTATTTTTCGGCCTGTCCTGGCCCATTTCGTTTTGAAATGAAGCCTGGATGATGTTTTTTAATTTTTAGAATTTTTTTGCATTTCTTTTTGAATTTTCTAACTCGGGTCGGGTTCGTACGGATAGGAAGGAATTTTATTTTGTTCTCTATTTTTCGGCATGTCCTGAGCCGTTTCGTCTTGAAATGAAGCCTGGATGATGTTTTTTAATTTTTAGAATTTTTTGGCAATTATTTTCGAATTTTCTAACTCGGGTCTGCTCCGAACGGATAGGAATGAAATTTTTTTTATTCTCTATTTTTTGGCCTGTCCTCACCCGTTTCATATTCAAATGAAGCCTGGATGATGTTTTTTAATTTTTAGAATTTTTTTGCATTTCTTTTTCAATTTTCTAACTGGGGTCGGGTTCGAACGGATAAGAAAGAAATTTTCTTTATTCTCTATTTTTCAGCCTGTCCTGACCCGTTTCATATTCAAATGAAGCCTGGATGATGTTTTTTAATTTTTAGGATTTTTTTGCATTTCTTTTTGAATTTTCTAACTCGGGTCGGGTTCGTACGGATAGGAAGGAATTTTATTTTGTTCTCTATTTTTCGGCATATCCTGACCCATTTCGTCTTGAAATGAAGCCTGGATGATGTATTTTAATTTTTAGAATTTTTTGGCATTTATTTTCGAATTTTCTAACTCGGGTCTGGTCCGAACGGATAGGAATGAAATTTTTTTAATTCTCTATTTTTTGGCCTGTCCTCACCCGTTTCATATTCAAATGAAGCCTGGATGATGTTTTTTAATTTTTAAAATTTTTTTGCATTTCTTTTTGAATTTTCTAACTGGGGTCGGGCTCGAACGGATAGGAAAGAAATTTTTTTTATTCTCTATTTTTCGGCTTGTCTTCACTTGTTTCGTCTTGAAATGAAACCTGGATGATGTTTTTTAATTTTTAGAATTTTTTTTGCATTTAGTTTTGAATTTTCTAACTCGGGTCGGTTTCGAACGGATAGGAAGGAAATTATTTTTGTTTTCTATTTTTCGGCCTGTCCTGGCCCATTTCGTTTTGAAATGAAGCCTAGATGATGTTTTTTAATTTTTAGAATTTTTTTCCATTTCTTTTTGAATTTTCTAACTGGGGTCGGGTTCGTACGGATAAGAAAGAAATTTTTTTTATTCTCTATTTTTCGGCCAGTCTTCACCCGTTTCATCTTGAAATGAAACCTGGATGATGTTTTTTAATTTTTAGAATTTTTGTTACATTTATTTTTGAATTTTCTAACTCGGGTCGGGTTCGTACGGATAGGAAGGAATTTTTTTTTGTTCTCTATTTTTCGGCCTGTCCTGACCCGTTTCGTCTTGAAATGAAGCCTGAAACATGTTTTTTAATTTTTAGAATTTTTTGGCATTTATTTTCGAATTTTCTAACTCGGGTCTGGTCCGAACGGATAGGAATGGAATTTTTTTTGTTCTCTATTTCTTGGCCTGTCCTGACCCGTTTCATATTCAAAAGAAGCCTGGATGATGTTTTTTAATTTTTAGAATTTTTTTGCTTTTATTTCTGTATTTTCTAACTCGGGTCGGGTTCGAACTGATAGCAAGGAAAATTTTTTTCTTCTCTATTTTTCGGCCTGTCCTGACCTGTATCGTCTTAAAATGAAGTCTGGATGATGTTTTTTAATTTTTAGAATTTTTTTGCATTTCTTTTAGAATTTTCTAACTGGGGTCGGGTTCGAACGGATAGGAAAGAAATTTTTTTTATTCTCTCTTTTTCGGCCAGTCTTCACCCGTTTCGTCTTGAAATGAAACCTGGATGATATTTTTTAATTTTTAGAATTTTTGTTGCATTTCTTTTAGAATTTTCTAACTGGGGTCGGGTTCGAACGGATAGGAAAGAAATTTTTTTTATTCTCTCTTTTTCGGCCAGTCTTCACCCGTTTCGTCTTGAAATGAAACCTGGATGATATTTTTTAATTTTTAGAATTTTTGTTGCATTTCATTTTGAATTTTCTAACTGGGGTCGGGTTCGAACGGATAAGAAAGAAATTTTTTTTATTCTCTATTTTTCGGCCAGTCTTCACCCGTTTCATCTTGAAATGAAACCTGGATGATGTTTTTTAATTTTTAGAATTTTTGTTGCATTTATTTTTGAATTTTCTAACTCGGGTCGGGTTCGTACGGATAGGAAGGAATTTTTTTTAGTTCTCTATTTTTGGGCCTGTCCTGACCCATTCGTCTTGAAATGAAGCCTGGAAGATGTTTTTTAATTTTTAGAATTTTTTGGCATTTATTTTTGAATTTTCTAACTCGGGTCTGGTCCGAACGGATAGGAATGGAATTTTTTTTGTTCTCTATTTTTTGGCCTGTCCTGACCCGTTTCATATTCAAATGAAGCCTGGATTATGTTTTTTAATTTTTAGAATTTTTTTGCTTTTATTTCTGTATTTTCTAACTCGGGTCGGGTTCGAACTAATAGGAATGAAAATTATTTTCTTCTCTATTTTTCGGCCTGTCCTGACCTGTATCATCTTAAAATGAAGTCTGGATGATGTTTTTTAATTTTTAGAATTTTTTTGCATTTCTTTTTGAATTTTCTAACTGGGGTCAGGTTCGAACGGATAGGAAGAAAATTATTTTTATTCTCTATTTTTCGGCCTGTCCTGGCCCATTTCGTTTTGAAATGAAGCCTGGACGATGTTTTTTAATTTTTAGAATTTTTTTGCATTTCTTTTTGATTTTTCTAACTGGGGTCGGGTTCGAACGGATAAGAAAGAAAATTTTTTTATTCTCTGTTTTTCGGCCACTCTTCACCCGTTTCATATTGAAATGAAGCCTGGATAATGTTTTTTAATTTTTAGAATTTTTTTGCATTTCATTTTGAATTTTCTAACTGGGGTCGGGTTCGAACGGATAAGAAAGAAATTTTTTTTATTCTCTATTTTTCGGCCAGTCTTCACCCGTTTCACCTTGAAATGAAACCTGGATGATGTTTTTTAATTTTTAGAATTTTTGTTGCATTTATTTTTGAATTTTCTAACTCGGGTCGGGTTCGTACGGATAGGAAGAAATTTTTTTTTTCTCTATTTTTCGGCCTGTCCTGACCCGTTTCGTCTTGAAATGAAGTCTGGAAGATGTTTTTTAATTTTTAGAATTTTTTGGCATTTATTTTCGAATTTTCTAACTCGGGTCTGGTCCGAACGGATAGGAATGGAATTTTTTTTGTTCTCTATTTTTTGGCCTGTCCTGACCCGTTTCATATTCAAATGAAGCCTGGATGATGTTTTTTAATTTTTAGAATTTTTTTGCTTTTATTTCTGTATTTTCTAAGTCGGGTCGGCTTCGAACTGATAGGAAGGAAAATTTTTTTCTTCTCTATTTTTCAGCCTGTCCTGACCTGTATCGTCTTAAATTGAAGTCTGGATGATGTTTTTTAATTTTTAGAATTTTTTTGCATTTCTTTCTGAATTTTCTAACTGGGGTCGGGTTCGAACGGATAAGAAAGAAAATTTTTTTTATTTTCTATTTTTCGGCTTGTCTTCACCAGTTTCGTCTTGAAATGAAACCTGGATGATGTTTTTAATTTTTAGAATTTTTTTTCCATTTAGTTTTGAATTTTCTAACTCGGGTCGGTTTCGAACGAATAGGAAGGAAATTTTTTTTGTTCTCTATTTATCAGCCTGTCCTGACCCGTTTCGTCTTGAAATGAAGCCTGGATGATGTTCTTTAATTTTTAAAATTTTTTTGCATTTATTTTCGAATTTTCTATCACGGGTCGGGTTCGAACTGATAGGAAAGAAATTATTTTTATTCTCTATTTTTCGGCCTGTCCTGGCCCATTTCGTTTTGAAATGAAGCTTGGATGATGTTTTTTAATTTTTAGAATTTTTTTGCATTTCTTTTTGAATTTTCTAACTGGGGTCGGGTTCGAACGGAAAAGAAAGAAATTTTTTTTATTCTCTATTTTTCGGCCTGTCCTGACCCGTTTCATATTCAAATGAAGCTTGGATTATGTTTTTTAATTTTTAGGATTTTTTTGCATTTCTTTTTGAATTTTCTAACTCGGGTCGGGTTCGTACGGATAGGAAGGAATTTTTTTTTGTTCTCTATTTTTCGGCATGTCCTGACCCGTTTCGTCTTGAAATGAAGCCTGGATGATGCTTTTTAATTTTTAGAATTTTTTGGCATTTATTTTCGAATTTTCTAACTCGGGTCTGGTCCGAACGGATAGGAATGAAATTTTTTTTGTTCTCTATTTTTTGGCCTGTCCTCACCCGTTTCATATTCAAATGAATCCTGGTTGATGTTTTTTAATTTTTAGAATTTTTTTGCATTTCTTTTTGTATTTTCTAACTGGGGTCGGGTTCGAACGGATAGGAAAGAAATTTTTTTTATTCTCTATTTTTCCGCTTGTCTTCACCCGTTTCGTCTTGAAATGAAACCTGGATGATGTTTTTTAATTTTTAGAATTTTTTTTGCATTTAATTTTGAATTTTCTAACTGGGGTCGGGTTCGAACGGATAGGAAGGAAATTATTTTTATTCTCTATTTTTCGCCCTGTCCTGGCCCATTTCGTTTTGAAATGAAGCCTGGATGATGTTTTTTAATTTTTAGAATTTTTTTGCATTTTTTTTTTTCAATTTTTTAACTGGGGTCGGGTTCGAACGGATAGGAAAGAAATTATTTTTATTCTCTATTTTCGGCTTGTCTTCACTTGTTTCGTCTTGAAATGAAACCTGGATGATGTTTTTTAATTTTTAGAATTTTTTGGCATTTATTTTCGAATTTTCTAACTCGGGTCTGGTCCGAACGGATAGGAATGGAATTTTTTTTGTTCTCTATTTTTTGGTCTGTCCTCACCCGTTTCATATTCAAATGAAGCCTGAATGATGTTTTTAAATTTTTAGAATTTTTTTGCATTTCTTTTTGAATTATCTAACTGGGGTCGGGTTCGAACGGATAGGAAAGAAATTTTTTTTATTCTCTATTTTTCAGCTTGTCTTCGCCCGTTTCGTCTTGAAATGAAACCTGGATGATGTTTTTTAATTTTTAGAATTTTTTTTGCATTTAGTTTTGAATTTTCTAACTGGGGTCGGGTTCGAACGGATAGGAAGAAAATTATTTTTATTCTCTATTTTTCGGCCTGTCCTGGCCCATTTCGTTTTGAAATGAAGCCTGGATGATGTTTTTTAATTTTTAGAATTTTCTTGCATTTCTTTTTGAATTTTTTAACTGGGGTCGGGTTCGAACGGATAGGAAAGAAATTTTTTTTATTCTCTATTTTTCGGCTTGGCTTCACTCGTTTCGTCTTGAAATGAAACCTGGATGATGTTTTTTAATTTTTAGAATTTTTGTTGCATTTATTTTTGAATTTTCTAACTCGGGTCGGGTTCGTACGGATAGGAAGGAATTATTTTTAGTTCTCTATTTTTCGGCCTGCCCTGACCCATTTCGTCTTGAAATGAAGCCAGGAAGATGTTTTTTAATTTTTAGAATTTTTTGGCATTTATTTTCGAATTTTCTAACTCGGGTCTGGTCCGAACGGATAGGAATGGAATTTTTTTTGTTCTCTATTTTTTGGCCTGTCCTGACCCGTTTCATATTCAAATGAAGCCTGAATTATGTTTTTTAATTTTTAGAATTTTTTTGCTTTTATTTCTGTATTTTTTAACTCGGGTCGGGTTCGAACTAATAGGAATGAAATTTTTTTTGTTCTCTATTTTTTGGCCTGTCTTCACCCGTTTCAAATTCAAATGAAGCCTGGATGATGTTTTTTAATTTTTAGAATTTTTTTGCATTTCTTTTTGTATTTTCTAACTGGGGTCGGGTTCGAACGGATAGGAAAGAAATTTTTTTTGTTCTCTATTTTTCGACTTGGCTTCACCCGATTCGTCTTGAAATGAAACCTGGATGATGTTTTTTAATTTTTAGAATTTTTTTTGCATTTAGTTTTGAATTTTCTAACTGGGGTCGGGTTCGAACGGATAGGAAGGAAATTATTTTTATTCTCTATTTTTCGGCCTGTCCTGGCCCATTTCGTTTTGAAACGAAGCCTGGATGATGTTTTTTAATTTTTAGAATTTTTTTGCATTTTTTTTTTCAATTTTCTAACTGGGGTCGGGTTCGAACGGATAGGAAAGAAATTATTTTTATTCTCTATTTTTCGGCTTGTCTTCACTTGTTTCGTCTTGAAATGAAACCTGGATGATGTTTTTCAATTTTCTAACTCAGGCCGGTTTCGAACGGATAGGAAGGATATTATTTTTGTTCTCTATTTTTCGGCCTGTCCTGGCCCATTTCGTTTTGAAATGAAGCCTGGGTGATGTTTTTAATTTTTAGAATTTTTTTGCATTTCTTTTTGAATTTTCTAACTGGGGTCGGGTTCGAACGGATAAGAAAGAAATTTTTTTTATTCTCTATTTTTCGGCCAGTCTTCACCCGTATCGTCTTGAAATGAAACCTGGATGACGTTTTTTAATTTTTAGAATTTTTGTTGCATTTATTTTTGAATTTTCTAACTCGGGTCGGGTTCGTACGGATAGGATGGAATTTTTTTTTGTTCTCTATTTCTCGGCCTGTCCTGACCCGTTTCGTCTTGAAATGAAGCCTGGAAGATGTTTTTTAATTTTTAGAATTTTTTGGCATTTATTTTCGAATTTTCTAACTCGGGTCTGGTCCGAACGGATAGGAATGAAATTTTTTTTGTTCTCTATTTTTTGGCCTGTCCTGACCCGTTTCATATTCAAATGAAGCCTGGATGATGTTTTTTAATTTTTAGAATTTTTTTGCTTTTATTTCTGTATTTTCTAACTCGGGTCGGGTTCGAACTGATAGGAAGGAAAATTTTTTTCTTCCCTATTTTTCGGCCTGTCCTGACCTGTATCGTCTTAAAATGAAGTCTGGATGATGTTTTTTAATTTTTAGAATTTTTTTGCATTTCTTTTTGAATTTTCTAACTGGGGTCGGGTTCGAACGGATAAGAAAGAAATTTTTTTTTTATTCTCTATTTTTCGGCTTGTCTTCACCCGTTTCGTCTTGAAATGAAACCTGGATGATGTATTTAATTTTTAGAATTTTTTTTGCATTTAGTTTTGAATTTTCTAACTCGGGTCGGTTTCGAACGGATAGGAAGGAAATTTTTTTTGTTCTCTATTTATCAGCCTGTCCTGACCCGTTTCGTCTTGAAATGAAGCCTGGATGATGTTCTTTAATTTTTAAAATTTTTTTGCATTTATTTTCGAATTTTCTATCTCGGGTCGGGTTCGAACGGATAGGAAGGAAATTATTTTAATTTTCTATTTTTCGGCCTGTCCTGGCCCATTTCGTTTTGAAATGAAGCCTGGATGATGCTTTTTAATTTTTAGAATTTTCTTGCATTTCTTTTTGAATTTTCTAACTGGGGTCGGGTTCGAACGGATAAGAAAGAAATTTTTTTTATTCTCTATTTTTCGGCTTGTCTTCACTCGTTTCGTCTTGAAATGAAACCTGGATGATGTTTTTTAATTTTTAGAATTTTTTTTGCATTTAGTTTTGAATTTTCTAACTCGGGTCGGTTTCGAACGGATAGGAAGGAAATTATTTTTGTTCTCTATTTTTCGGCCTGTCCTGGTCCATTTCGTTTTGAAATGAAGCCTGGATGATGTTTTTTAATTTTTAGAATTTTTTTGCATTTCTTTTTGAATTTTCTAACTGGGGTCGGGTTCGAACGGATAAGAAAGAAATTTTTTTTATTCTCTATTTTTCGGCCAGTCTTCACCCGTTTCGTCTTGAAATGAAACCTGGATGATGTATTTAATTTTTAGAATTTTTTTTGCATTTAGTTTTGAATTTTCTAACTCGGGTCGGTTTCGAACGGATAGGAAGGAAATTTTTTTTGTTCTCTAATTTATCAGCCTGTCCTGACCCGTTTCGTCTTGAAATGAAGCCTGGATGATGTTCTTTAATTTTTAAAATTTTTTTGCATTTATTTTCGAATTTTCTATCTCGGGTCGGGTTCGAACGGATAGGAAGGAAATTATTTTTATTTTCTATTTTTCGGCCTGTCCTGGCCCATTTCGTTTTGAAATGAAGCCTGGATGATGTTTTTTAATTTTTAGAATTTTCTTGCATTTCTTTTTGAATTTTCTAACTGGGGTCGGGTTCGAACGGATAGGAAAGAAATTTTTTTTATTCTCTATTTTTCGGCTTGTCTTCACTCGTTTCGTCTTGAAATGAAACCTGGATGATGTTTTTTAATTTTTAGAATTTTTTTTGCATTTAGTTTTGAATTTTCTAACTCAGGTCGGTTTCGAACGGATAGGAAGGAAATTATTTTTGTTCTCTATTTTTCGGCCTGTCCTGGTCCATTTCGTTTTGAAATGAAGCCTGGATGATGTTTTTTAATTTTTAGAATTTTTTTGCATTTCTTTTTGAATTTTCTAACTGGGGTCGGGTTCGAACGGATAAGAAAGAAATTTTTTTTATTCTCTATTTTTCGGCCAGTCTTCACCCGTTTCGTCTTGAAATGAAACCTGGATGATGTTTTTTAATTTTTAGAATTTTTGTTGCATTTATTTTTGAATTTTCTAACTCGGGTCGAGTTCGTACGGATAGGAAGGAATTTTTTTTAGTTCTCTATTTTTCGGCCTGTCCTAACCCATTTCGTCTTGAAATGAAGCCTGGAAGATGTTTTTTAATTTTTAGAATTTTTTGGCATTTATTTTCGAATTTTCTAACTCGGGTCTGGTCCGAACGGATACGAATGAAATTTTTTTTGTTCTCTATTTTTTGGCCTGTCCTGACCCGTTTCACATTAAAATGAAGCCTGGATTATGTTTTTTAATTTTTAAAATTTTTTTGCTTTTATTTCTGTATTTTCTAACTCGGGTCGGGTTCGAACTAATAGGAATGAAAATTATTTTCTTCTCTATTTTTCGGCCTGTCCTGACCTGTATCATCTTAAAATGAAGTCTGGATGATGTTTTTTAATTTTTAGAATTTTTTTGCATTTCTTTTTGAATTTTCTAACTGGGGTCGGGTTCGAACGGATAGGAAGAAAATAATTTTTATTCTTTATTTTTTGGGCCTGTCCTGGCCCATTTCGTTTTGGAATGAAGCCTGGATGATGTTTTTTAATTTTTAGAATTTTTTTGCATTTCTTTTTGAATTTTCTAACTGGGGTCGGGTTCGAACGGGTAAGAAAGAAATTTTTTTTATTCTCTGTTTTTCGGCCACTCTTCACCCGTTTCATCTTGAAATGAAACCTGGATGATGTTTTTTAATTTTTAGAATTTTTGCTGCATTTATTTTAGAATTTTCTAACTCGGGTCGGGTTCGTACGGATAGGAAGAATTTTTTTTTTCTCTATTTTTCGGCCTGTCCTGACCCGTTTCGTCTTGAAATGAAGCCTGGAAGATGTTTTTTAATTTTTTGAATTTTTTGGCATTTATTTTCGAATTTTCTAACTCGGGTCTGGTCCGAACGGATAGGAATGGAATTTTTTTTGTTCTCTATTTTTTGGCCTGTCCTGACCCGTTTCATATTCAAATGAAGCCTGGATGATGTTTTTTAATTTTTAGAATTTTTTTGTTTTTATTTCTGTATTTTCTAAGTCGGGTCGGCTTCGAACTGATAGGAAGGAAAATTTTTTTCTTCTCTATTTTTCAGCCTGTCCTGACCTGTATCGTCTTAAATTGAAGTCTGGATGATGTTTTTTAATTTTTAGAATTTTTTTGCATTTCTTTCTGAATTTTCTAACTAGTGTCGGGTTCGAACGGATAGGAAAGAAAATTTTTTTTATTCTCTATTTTTCGGCTTGTCTTCACCCGTTTCGTCTTGAAATGAAACCTGGATGATGTTTTTAATTTTTAGAATTTTTTTTCCATTTAGTTTTGAATTCTCTAACTCGGGTCGGTTTCGAACGGATAGGAAGGAAATTTTTTTTGTTCTCTATTTATCAGCCTGTCCTGATCCGTTTCGTCTTGAAATGAAGCCTGGATGATGTTCTTTAATTTTTAAAATTTTTTTGCATTTATTTTCGAATTTTCTATCTCGGGTCGGGTTCGAACGGATAGGAAAGAAATTATTTTTATTCTCTATTTTTCGGCCAGTCCTGGCCCATTTCGTTTTGAAATGAAGCCTGGATGATGTTTTTTAATTTTTAGAATTTTTTTACATTTCTTTTTGAATTTTCTAACTAGGGTCGGGTTCGAACGGATAAGAAAGAAATTTTTTTTATTCTCTATTTTTCGGCTTGTCCTGACCCGTTTTATATTCAAATGAAGCTTGGATGATGTTTTTTAATTTTTAGGATTTTTTTGCATTTCTTTTTGAATTTTCTAACTCGGGTCGGGTTCGTACGGATAGGAAGGAATTTTTTTTTGTTCTCTCTTTTTCGGCATGTCCTGACCCATTTCGTCTTGAAATGTAGCCTGGATGATGGTTTTTAATTTTTAGAATTTTTTGGCATTTATTTTCGAATTTTCTAACTCGGGTCTGGTCCGAACGGATAGGAATGAAATTTTTTTTGCTCTCTATGTTTTGGCCTGTCCTCACCCGTTTCAAATTCAAATGAAGCCTGGAAGATGTTTTTTAATTTTTAGAATTTTTTTGCATTTCTTTTTGTATTTTCTAACTGGGGTCGGGTTCGAACGGATAGGAAACAAATTTTTTTTATTCTCTATTTTTCGACTTGTCTTCACCCGTTTCGTCTTGAAATGAAACCTGGATGATGTTTTTTAATTTTTAGAATTTTTTTTGTATTTAGTTTTGAATTTTCTAACTGGGGTCGGGTTCGAATGGATAGGAAGGAAATTATTTTTATTCTCTATTTTTCGGCCTGTCCTGGCCCATTTCGTTTTGAAATGAAGCCTGGATGATGTTTTTTAATTTTTAGAATTTTTTTACATTTTGTTTTTCAATTTTCTAACTGGGGTCGGGTTCGAACGGATAGGAAAGAAATTATTTTTATTCTCTATTTTTCGGCTTGTCTTCACTTGTTTCGTCTTGAAATGAAACCTGGATGATGTTTTTTAATTTTTAGAATTTTTTTTGCATTTAGTTTTGAATTTTCTAACTCGGGTCGGTTTAGAACGGATAGGAAGGATATTATTTTTGTTCTCTATTTTTCGGCCTGTCCTGGCCCATTTCGTTTTGAAATGAAGCCTGGATGATGTTTTTTAATTTTTAGAATTTTTTTGCATTTCTTTTTGAATTTTCTAACTGGGGTCGGGTTCGAACGGATAAGAAAGAAATTTTTTTTATTCTCTATTTTTCGGCCTGTCCTGACCCGTTTCATATTCAAATGAAGCTTGGATGATGTTTTTTAAATTTTAGGATTTTTTTGCATTTCTTTTTGAATTTTCTAACTCGGGTCGGGTTCGTACGGATAGGAAGGAATTTTTTTTGGTACTCTATTTTTCGGTATGTCCTGACCCGTTTCGTCTTGAAATGAAGCCTGGATGATGTTTTTTAATTTTTAGAATTTTTTGGCATTTATTTTTTAATTTTCTAACTCGGGTCTGGTCCGAACGGATAGGAATGAAATTTTTTTTCTTCTCTATTTTTTGGTCTGTCCTCACCCGTTTCATATTCAAATGAAGCCTGGATGATGTTTTTTAATTTTTAGAATTTTTTTGCATTTCTTTTTGTATTTTCTAACTGGGGTCGGGTTCGAACGGATAGGAAAGAAATTTTTTTTATTCTCTTTTTTTCGACTTGTCTTCACCCGTTTCGTCCTGAAATGAAACCTGGATGATGTTTTTTAATTTTTAGAATTTTTTTTGCATTTTAGTTTTGAATTTTCTAACTGGGGTCGGGTTCGAACGGATAGGAAGGATATTGTTTTTATTCTCTATTTTTCGTCCTGTCCTGGCCCATTTCGTTTTGAAATGAAGGCTGGATGATGTTTTTTAATTTTTAGAATTTTTTGGCATTTCTTTTTGAATTTTCTAACTGGGGTCGGGTTCGAACGGATAAGAAAGAAATTTTTTTTATTCTCTATTTTTCGGCCAGTCTTCACCCGTTTCGTCTTGAAATGAAACCTGGATGATGTTTTTTAATTTTAGAATTTTTGTAGCATTTATTTTTGAATTTTCTAACTCGGGTCGGGTTCGTACGGATAGGAAAGAATTTTTTTTAGTTCTCTATTTTTCGGCCTGTCCTAACCCATTTTGTCTTGAAATGAAGCCTGGAAGATGTTTTTTAATTTTTAGAATTTTTTGGCATTTATTTTCGAATTTTCTAACTCGGGTCTGGTCCGAACAGATAGGAATGGAATTTTTTTTGTTCTCAATTTTTTGGCCGGTCCTGACCCGTTTCATATTCAAATGAAGCCAGGATTATGTTATTTAATTTTAAGAATTTTTTTCCTTTTATTTCTGTATTTTCTAACTCGGGTCGGGTTTGAACTAATAGGAAGGAAAATTTTTTTCTTCTCTATTTTTCGGCCTGTCCTGACCTGTATCATCTTAAAATGAAGTCTGGATGATGTTTTTTAATTTTTAGAATTTTTTTGCATTTCTTTTTGAATTTTCTAACTGGGGTCGGGTTCGAACGGATAAGAAAGAAATTTTATTTTATTCTCTATTTTTCGGCTTGTCTTCACCCATTTCGTCTTGAAATGAAACCTGGATGATGTTTTTAATTTTTAGATTTTTTTTTGCATTTAGTTTTGAATTTTCTAACTCGGGTCGGTTTCGAACGGATAGGAAGGAAATTTTTTTTGTTCTCTATTTATCAGCCTGTCCTGACCCGTTTCGTCTTGAAATGAAGCCTGGATAATGTTCTTTAATTTTTAAAATTTTTTTTCATTTATTTTCGAATTTTCTATCTCGGGTCGGGTTCGAACGGATAGGAAGGAAATTATTTTTATTCTTTATTTTTCGGCCTGTCCTGGCCCATTTCATTTTGAAATGAAGCCTGGATGATGTTTTTTAATTTTTAGAATTTTTTTGCATTTCTTTTTGAATTTTCTAACTGGGGTCGGGTTCGAACGGATAAGAAAGAAATTTTTTTTATTCTCTATTTTTCGGCCTGTCCTGACCCGTTTCATATTCAACTGAAGCCTGGATGATTTTTTTAATTTTTAGAATTTTTTTCATTTCTTTTTGAATTTTCTAACTCGGGTCGGGTTCTTACGGATAGGAAGGAATTTTTTTTTGTTCTCTATTTTTCGGCCTGTCCTGACCCGTTTCGTCTTGAAATGAAGCCTGGCTGATGTTTTTTAATTTTTAGAATTTTTTGGCATTTATTTTCGAATTTTCTAACTCGGGTCTGGTCCGAACGGATAGGAATGGAATTTTTTTTGTTCTCTATTTTTTGGTCTGTCCTCACCCGTTTCATATTCAAATGAAGCCTGGATGATGTTTTTTAATTTTTAGAATTTTTTTGCATTTCTTTTTGAATTATCTAACTGGGGTCAGGTTCGAACGGATAGGAAAGAAAATTTTTTTATTCTCTATTTTTCGGCTTGTCTTCATCCGTTTCGTCTTGAAATGAAACCTGGATGATGTTTTTTAATTTTTAGAATTTTTTTTGCATTTAGTTTTGAATTTTCTAACTGGGGTCGAGTTCGAACAGATAGGAAGGAAATTATTTTTATTCTCTATTTTTCGGCCTGTCCTGGCCCATTTCGTTTTGAAATGAACCCTGGATGATGTTTTTTAATTTTTAGAATTTTCTTGCATTTCTTTTTGAATTTTCTAACTGGGGTGGGGTTCGAACGGATAAGAAAGAAATTTTTTTTATTCTCTATTTTTCGGCCTGTCCTGACCCGTTTCATATTCAAATGAAGCCTGGATGATTTTTTTAATTTTTAGAATTTTTTTGCATTTCTTTTTGAATTTTCTAACTCGGGTCCGGTTCGTACGGATAGGAAGGAATTTTTTTTTGTTCTCTATTTTTCGGCAAGTCCTGACCCGTTTCGTCTTTAAATGAAGCCTGGATGATGTTTTTTAATTTTTAGAATTTTTTGGCATTTATTTTCGAATTTTCTAACTCGGGTCTGGTCCGAACGGATAGGAATGGAATTTTTTTGTTCTCTATTTTTTGGTCTCTCCTCACCCGTTTCATATTCAAATGAAGTCTGGATGATGTTTTTTAATTTTTAGAATTTTTTTGCATTTCTTTTTGAATTATCTAACTGGGGTCGGGTTCGAACGGATAGGAAAGAAATTTTTTTTATTCTCCATTTTTCGGCTTGTCTTCACCTGTTTCGTCTTGAAATGAAACCTAGATGATGTTTTTTAATTTTTAGAATTTTTTTTGCATTTAGTTTTGAATTTTCTAACTGGGGTCGGGTTCGAACGGATAGGAAGAAAATTATTTTTATTCTCTACTTTTCGGCCTGTCCTGGCCCATTTCGTCTTGAAATGAAGCCTGGATGATGTTTTTTAATTTTTAGAATTTTCTTGCATTTCTTTTTGAATTTTCTAACTGGGGTCGGGTTCGAACGGATAGGAAAGAAATTTTTTTTATTCTCTATTTTTCGGCTTGTCTTCACTCGTTTCGTCTTGAAATGAAACCTGGATGATGTTTTTTAATTTTTAGAATTTTTTTTGCATTTAGTTTTGAATTTTCTAACTCGGGTCGGTTTCGAACGGATAGGAAGGAAATTATTTTTGTTCTCTATTTTTCGGCCTGTCCTGGCCCATTTCGTTTTGAAATTAAGCCTGGATGATGTTTTTTAATTTTTAGAATTTTTTTGCATTTCTTTTTGAATTTTCTAATTGGGGTTGGGTTCGAACGGATAAGAAAGAAATTTTTTTTATTCTCTATTTTTCGGCCAGTCTTCACCCGTTTCGTCTTGAAATGAAACCTGGATGATGTTTTTTAATTTTTAGAATTTTTGTTGCATTTATTTTTGAATTTTCTAACTCGGGTCGGGTTCGTACGGATAGGAAGGAATTTTTTTTAGTTCTCTATTTTTCGGCCTGTCCTGACCCATTTCGTCTTGAAATGAAGCATGGAAGATGTTTTTTAATTTTTAGAATTTTTTGGCATTTATTTTCGAATTTTCTAACTCGGGTCTGGTCCGAACGGATAGGAATGGAATTTTTTTTTGTTCTCTATTTTTTGGCCTGTCCTGACCCGTTTCATATTCAAATGAAGCCTGGATTATGTTTTTTAATTTTTAGAATTTTTTTACTTTTATTTCTGTATTTTCTAACTCGAGTCGAGTTCGAACTAATAGGAATGAAAATTTTTTTCTTCTCTATTTTTCGGCCTGTCCTGACCTGTATCATCTTAAAATGAAGTCTGGATGATGTTTTTTAATTTTTAGAATTTCTTTGCATTTCTTTTTGAATTTTCTAACTGGGGTCGGGTTCGAACGGATAAGAAAGAAATTTTTTTTATTCTCTATTTTTCGGCCTGTCCTGACCCGTTTCATATTCAACTGAAGCCTGGATGATTTTTTTAATTTTTAGAATTTTTTTACATTTCTTTTTGAATTTTCTAACTCGGGTCGGGTTCTTACGGATAGGAAGGAATTTTTTTTTGTTCTCTATTTTTCGGCAAGTCCTGACCCGTTTCGTCTTGAAATGAAGCCTGGATGAAGTTTTTTAATTTTTAGAATTTTTTGGCATTTATTTTCGAATTTTCTAACTCGGGTCTGGTCCGAACGGATAGGAATGGAATTTTTTTTGTTCTCAATTTTTTGGCCTGTCCTCACCCGTTTCATATTCAAATGAAGCCTGGATGATATTTTTTAATTTTTAGAATTTTTTTGCATTTCTTTTTGAATTTTCTAACTGGTTCCGGGTTCGAACGGATAGGAAAGAAATTTTTTTTATTCTCTATTTTTCGGCTTGTCTTCATCCGTTTCGTCTTGAAATGAAACCTGGATGATGTTTTTTAATTTTTAGAATTTTTTTTGCATTTAGTTTTGAATTTTCTAACTGGGGTCGAGTTCGAACAGATAGGAAGGAAATTATTTTTATTCTTTATTTTTCGGCCTGTCCTGGCCCATTTCGTTTTGAAATGAACCCTGGATGATGTTTTTTAATTTTTAGAATTTTCTTGCATTTCTTTTTGAATTTTCTAACATGGGTCGGGTTCGAACGGATAGGAAAGAAATTTTTTTTCTTCTCTATTTTTCGACTTGTCTTCACCCGTTTCGTCCTGAAATGAAACCTGGATGATGTTTTTTAATTTTTAGAATTTTTATTGCATTTAGTTTTGAATTCTCTAACTGGGGTCGGGTTCGAACGGATAGGAAGGAAATTATTTTTATTCTCTATTTTTCGGCCTGTCCTGGCCCATTTCGTTTTGAAATGAAGCCTGGATGATGTTTTTTAATTTTTAGAATTTTTTGGCATTTCTTTTTGAATTTTCTAACTGGGGTCGGGTTCGAACGGATAAGAAAGAAATTTTTTTTATTCTCTATTTTTCGGCCAGTCTTCACCCGTTTCGTCTTGAAATGAAACCTGGATGATGTTTTTTAATTTTTAGAATTTTTGTAGCATTTATTTTTGAATTTTCTAACTCGGGTCGGGTTCGTACGGATAGGAAAGAATTTTTTTTTAGTTCTCTATTTTTCGGCCTGTCCTGACCCATTTTGTCTTGAAATGAAGCCTGGAAGATGTTTTTTAATTTTTAGAATTTTTTGGCATTTATTTTCGAATTTTCTAACTCGGGTCTGGTCCGAACGGATAGGAATGGAATTTTTTTTGTTCTCTATTTTTTGGCCGGTCCTGACCCGTTTCATATTCAAATGAAGCCTGGATTATGTTATTTAATTTTTAGAATTTTTTTCCTTTTATTTCTGTATTTTCTAACTCGGGTCGGGTTCGAACTAATAGGAAGGAAAATTTTTTTCTTCTCTATTTTTCGGCCTGTCCTGACCTGTATCATCTTAAAATGAAGTCTGGATGATGTTTTTTAATTTTTAGAATTTTTTTGCATTTCTTTTTGAATTTTCTAACTGGGGTCGGGTTCGAACGGATAAGAAAGAAATTTTTTTTTATTCTCTATTTTTCGGCTTGTCTTCACCCGTTTCGTCTTGAAATGAAACCTGGATGATGTTTTTAATTTTTAGAATTTTTTTGCATTTAGTTTTGAATTTTCTAACTCGGGTCGGTTTCGAACGGATAGGAAGGAAATTTTTTTTGTTCTCTATTTATCAGCCTGTCCTGACCCGTTTCGTCTTGAAATGAAGCCTTGATGATGTTCTTTAATTTTTAAAATTTTTTTGCATTTATTTTCGAATTTTCTATCTCGGGTCGGGTTCGAACGGATAGGAAGGAAATTATTTTTATTCTCTATTTTTCGGCCTGTCCTGCCCGTTTCATTTTGAAATGAAGCCTGGATGATGTTTTTTAATTTTTAGAATTTTTTTGCATTTCTTTTTGAATTTTCTAACTGGGGTCGGGTTCGAACGGATAAGAAAGAAATTTTTTTTATTCTCTATTTTTCGGCCTGCCCTGACCCGTTTCATATTCAAATGAAGCCTGGATGATTTTTTTAATTTTTAGAATTTTTTTGCATTTCTTTTTGAATTTTCTAACCCGGGTCGGGTTCGTACGGATAGGAAGGAATTTTTTTTTGTTCTCTATTTTTCGGCAAGTCCTGACCCGTTTCGTCTTTAAATGAAGCCTGGATGATGTTTTTTAATTTTTAGAATTTTTTGGCATTTATTTTCGAATTTTCTAACTCGGGTCTGGTCCGAACGGATAGGAATGGAATTTTTTTTGTTCTCTATTTTTTGGTCTGTCCTCACCCGTTTCATATTCAAATGAAGCCTGGATGATGTTTTTTAATTTTTAGAATTTTTTTGCATTTCTTTTTGAATTATCTAACTGGGGTCGGGTTCGAACGGATAGGAAAGAAATTTTTTTTATTCTCCATTTTTCGGCTTGTCTTCACCCGTTTCGTCTTGAAATGAAACCTGGATGATGTTTTTTAATTTTTAGAATTTTTTTTGCATTTAGTTTTGAATTTTCTAACTGGGGTCGGGTTCGAACGGATAGAAAGAAAATTATTTTTATTCTCTATATTTCGGCCTATCCTGGCCCATTTCGTTTTGAAATGAAGCCTGGATGATATTTTTTAATTTTTAGAATTTTTTTGCATTTCTTTTTGAATTTTCTAACTGGGGTCGGGTTCGAACGGATAAGAAAGAAATTTTTTTTATTCTCTATTTTTCGGCCAGTCTTCACCCGTTTCGTCTTGAAATGAAACATGGATGATGTTTTTTAATTTTTAGAATTTTTGTTGCATTTATTTTTGAATTTTCTAACTCGGGTCGGGTTCGTACGGATAGGAAGGAATTTTTTTTAGTTCTCTATTTTTCGGCCTGTCTTGACCCGTTTCGTCTTGAAATGAAGCCTGGATGATGTTCTTTAATTTTTAAAATTTTTTTGCATTTATTTTCGAATTTTCTATCTCGGGTCGGGTTCGAACGGATAGGAAGGAAATTATTTTTATTCTCTATTTTTCGGCCTGTCCTGGCCCATTTCATTTTGAAATGAAGCCTGGATGATGTTTTTTAATTTTTAGAATTTTTTTGCATTTCTTTTTGAATTTTCTAACTGGGGTCGGGTTCGAACGGATAAGAAAGAAATTTTTTTTATTCTCTATTTTTCGGCCTATCCTGAACCGTTCATATTCAAATGAAGCCTGGATGATTTTTTTAATTTTTAGAATTTTTTTGCATTTCTTTTTGAATTTTCTAACTCGGGTCGGGTTCGTACGGATAGGAAGGAATTTTTTTTTGTTCTCTATTTTTCGGCAAGTCCTGACCCGTTTCGTCTTGAAATGAAGCCTGGATGATGTTTTTTAATTTTTAGAATTTTTTGGCATTTATTTTTGAATTTTCTAACTCGGGTCTGGTCCGAACGGATAGGAATGAAATTTTTTTTGTTCTCTATTTTTTGGCCTGTCCTCACCCGTTTCATATTCAAATGAAGCCTGGATGATATTTTTTAATTTTTAGAATTTTTTTGCATTTCTTTTTGAATTTTCTAACTGGTTCCGGGTTCGAACGGATAGGAAAGAAATTTTTTTTATTCTCTATTTTTCGGCTTGTCTTCATCCGTTTCGTCTTGAAATGAAACCTGGATGATGTTTTTTAATTTTTAGAATTTTTTTTGCATTTAGTTTTGAATTTTCTAACTGGGGTCGAGTTCGAACAGATAGGAAGGAAATTATTTTTATTCTTTATTTTTCGGCCTGTCCTGGCCCATTTCGTTTTGAAATGAACCCTGGATGATGTTTTTTAATTTTTAGAATTTTCTTGCATTTCTTTTTGAATTTTCTAACATGGGTCGGGTTCGAACGGATAGGAAAGAAATTTTTTTTCTTCTCTATTTTTCGACTTGTCTTCACCCGTTTCGTCCTGAAATGAAACCTGGATGATGTTTTTTAATTTTTAGAATTTTTATTGCATTTAGTTTTGAATTCTCTAACTGGGGTCGGGTTCGAACGGATAGGAAGGAAATTATTTTTATTCTCTATTTTTCGGCCTGTCCTGGCCCATTTCGTTTTGAAATGAAGCCTGGATGATGTTTTTTAATTTTTAGAATTTTTTGGCATTTCTTTTTGAATTTTCTAACTGGGGTCGGGTTCGAACGGATAAGAAAGAAATTTTTTTTATTCTCTATTTTTCGGCCAGTCTTCACCCGTTTCGTCTTGAAATGAAACCTGGATGATGTTTTTTAATTTTTAGAATTTTTGTAGCATTTATTTTTGAATTTTCTAACTCGGGTCGGGTTCGTACGGATAGGAAAGAATTTTTTTTTAGTTCTCTATTTTTCGGCCTGTCCTGACCCATTTTGTCTTGAAATGAAGCCTGGAAGATGTTTTTTAATTTTTAGAATTTTTTGGCATTTATTTTCGAATTTTCTAACTCGGGTCTGGTCCGAACGGATAGGAATGGAATTTTTTTTGTTCTCTATTTTTTGGCCGGTCCTGACCCGTTTCATATTCAAATGAAGCCTGGATTATGTTATTTAATTTTTAGAATTTTTTTCCTTTTATTTCTGTATTTTCTAACTCGGGTCGGGTTCGAACTAATAGGAAGGAAAATTTTTTTCTTCTCTATTTTTCGGCCTGTCCTGACCTGTATCATCTTAAAATGAAGTCTGGATGATGTTTTTTAATTTTTAGAATTTTTTTGCATTTCTTTTTGAATTTTCTAACTGGGGTCGGGTTCGAACGGATAAGAAAGAAATTTTTTTTTATTCTCTATTTTTCGGCTTGTCTTCACCCGTTTCGTCTTGAAATGAAACCTGGATGATGTTTTTAATTTTTAGAATTTTTTTGCATTTAGTTTTGAATTTTCTAACTCGGGTCGGTTTCGAACGGATAGGAAGGAAATTTTTTTTGTTCTCTATTTATCAGCCTGTCCTGACCCGTTTCGTCTTGAAATGAAGCCTTGATGATGTTCTTTAATTTTTAAAATTTTTTTGCATTTATTTTCGAATTTTCTATCTCGGGTCGGGTTCGAACGGATAGGAAGGAAATTATTTTTATTCTCTATTTTTCGGCCTGTCCTGCCCGTTTCATTTTGAAATGAAGCCTGGATGATGTTTTTTAATTTTTAGAATTTTTTTGCATTTCTTTTTGAATTTTCTAACTGGGGTCGGGTTCGAACGGATAAGAAAGAAATTTTTTTTATTCTCTATTTTTCGGCCTGCCCTGACCCGTTTCATATTCAAATGAAGCCTGGATGATTTTTTTAATTTTTAGAATTTTTTTGCATTTCTTTTTGAATTTTCTAACCCGGGTCGGGTTCGTACGGATAGGAAGGAATTTTTTTTTGTTCTCTATTTTTCGGCAAGTCCTGACCCGTTTCGTCTTTAAATGAAGCCTGGATGATGTTTTTTAATTTTTAGAATTTTTTGGCATTTATTTTCGAATTTTCTAACTCGGGTCTGGTCCGAACGGATAGGAATGGAATTTTTTTTGTTCTCTATTTTTTGGTCTGTCCTCACCCGTTTCATATTCAAATGAAGCCTGGATGATGTTTTTTAATTTTTAGAATTTTTTTGCATTTCTTTTTGAATTATCTAACTGGGGTCGGGTTCGAACGGATAGGAAAGAAATTTTTTTTATTCTCCATTTTTCGGCTTGTCTTCACCCGTTTCGTCTTGAAATGAAACCTGGATGATGTTTTTTAATTTTTAGAATTTTTTTTGCATTTAGTTTTGAATTTTCTAACTGGGGTCGGGTTCGAACGGATAGAAAGAAAATTATTTTTATTCTCTATATTTCGGCCTATCCTGGCCCATTTCGTTTTGAAATGAAGCCTGGATGATATTTTTTAATTTTTAGAATTTTTTTGCATTTCTTTTTGAATTTTCTAACTGGGGTCGGGTTCGAACGGATAAGAAAGAAATTTTTTTTATTCTCTATTTTTCGGCCAGTCTTCACCCGTTTCGTCTTGAAATGAAACATGGATGATGTTTTTTAATTTTTAGAATTTTTGTTGCATTTATTTTTGAATTTTCTAACTCGGGTCGGGTTCGTACGGATAGGAAGGAATTTTTTTTAGTTCTCTATTTTTCGGCCTGTCTTGACCCGTTTCGTCTTGAAATGAAGCCTGGATGATGTTCTTTAATTTTTAAAATTTTTTTGCATTTATTTTCGAATTTTCTATCTCGGGTCGGGTTCGAACGGATAGGAAGGAAATTATTTTTATTCTCTATTTTTCGGCCTGTCCTGGCCCATTTCATTTTGAAATGAAGCCTGGATGATGTTTTTTAATTTTTAGAATTTTTTTGCATTTCTTTTTGAATTTTCTAACTGGGGTCGGGTTCGAACGGATAAGAAAGAAATTTTTTTTATTCTCTATTTTTCGGCCTATCCTGAACCGTTCATATTCAAATGAAGCCTGGATGATTTTTTTAATTTTTAGAATTTTTTTGCATTTCTTTTTGAATTTTCTAACTCGGGTCGGGTTCGTACGGATAGGAAGGAATTTTTTTTTGTTCTCTATTTTTCGGCAAGTCCTGACCCGTTTCGTCTTGAAATGAAGCCTGGATGATGTTTTTTAATTTTTAGAATTTTTTGGCATTTATTTTTGAATTTTCTAACTCGGGTCTGGTCCGAACGGATAGGAATGAAATTTTTTTTGTTCTCTATTTTTTGGCCTGTCCTCACCCGTTTCATATTCAAATGAAGCCTGGATGATGTTTTTTAATTTTTAGAATTTTTTTGCATTTCTTTTTGTATTTTCTAACTTGGGTCGGGTTCGAACGGATAGGAAAGAAATTTTTTTCTTCTCTATTTTTCGACTTGTCTTCACCCGTTTCATCCTGAAATGAAACCTGGATGATGTTTTTTAATTTTTAGAATTTTTATTGCATTTAGTTTTGAATTTTCTAACTGGGGTCGGGGTCGAACGGATAGGAAGGAAATTATTTTTATTCTCTATTTTTCGGCCTGTCCTGGCCCATTTCGTTTTGAAATGAAGCCTGGATGATGTTTTTTAATTTTTAGAATTTTTTTGCATTTCTTTTTGAATTTTCTAACTGGGGTCGGGTTCGAACGGATAAGAAAGAAATTTTTTTTTATTCTCTATTTTTCGGCTTGTCTTCACCCGTTTCGTCTTGAAATGAAACCTGGATGATCTTTTTAATTTTTAGAATTTTTTTTGCATTTAGTTTTGAATTTTCTAACTCGGGTCGGTTTCGAACGGATAGGAAGGAAATTTTTTTTGTTCTTTATTTATCAGCCTGTCCTGACCCATTTCGTCTTGAAAAGAAGCCTGGATGATGTTCTTTAATTTTTAAAATTTTTTTGCATTTATTTTCGAATTTTCTATCTCGGGTCGGGTTCGAACGGATAGGAAGGAAATTATTTTTATTCTCTATTTTTCGGCCTGTCCTGGCCCATTTCATTTTGAAATGAAGCCTGGATGATGTTTTTTAATTTTTAGAATTTTTTTGCATTTCTTTTTGAATTTTCTAACTGGGGTGGGGTTCGAACGGATAAGAAAGAAATTTTTTTTATTCTCTATTTTTCGGCCTGTCCTGACCCGTTTCATATTCAAATGAAGCCTGGATGATTTTTTTAATTTTTAGAATTTTTTTGCATTTCTTTTTGAATTTTCTAACTCGAGTCGGGTTTGTACGGATAGGAAGGAATTTTTTTTTGTTCTCTATTTTTCCGCAAGTCCTGACCCGTTTCGTCTTGAAATGAAGCCTGGATGATGTTTTTTAATTTTTAGAATTTTTTGGCATTTATTTTCGAATTTTCTAACTCGGGTCTGGTCCGAACGGATAGGAATGGAATTTTTTTTGTTCTCAATTTTTTGGCATGTCCTCACCCGTTTCATATTCAAATGAAGCCTGGATGATGTTTTTTAATTTTTAGAATTTTTTTGCATTTCTTTTTGAATTTTCTAACTGGGGTCGGGTTCGAACGGGTAGGAAAGAAATTTTTTTTATTCTCTATTTTTCGGCTTGTCTTCATCCGTTTCGTCTTGAAATGAAACCTGGATGATGTTTTTTAATTTTTAGAATTTTTTTTGCATTTGGTTTTGAATTTTCTAACTGGGGTCGAGTTCGAACAGATAGGAAGGAAATTATTTTTATTCTCTATTTTTCGGCCTGTCCTGGCCCATTTCGTTTTGAAATGAACCCTGGATGATGTTTTTTAATTTTTAGAATTTTCTTGCATTTCTTTTTGAATTTTCTAACTGGGGTCGGGTTTGAACGGATAGGAAAGAAATTTTTTTTATTCTCTATTTTTCGGCTTGTGTTCACTCGTTTCGTCTTTAAATGAAACCTGGATGATGTTTTTTAATTTTTAGAATTTTTTTTGCATTTAGTTTTGAATTTTCTAACTCGGGTCGGTTTCGAACGGATGGGAAGGAAATTATTTTTGTTCTCTATTTTTCGGCTTGTCCTGGCCCATTTCGTTTTGAAATGAAGCCTGGATGATGTTTTTTAATTTTTAGAATTTTTTGGCATTTCTTTTTGAATTTTCTAACTGGGGTCGGGTTCGAACGGATAAGAAAGAAATTTTTTTTATTCTCTATTTTTCGGCCAGTCTTCACCCGTTTCATCTTGAAATGAAACCTGGATGATGTTTTTTAATTTTTAGAATTTTTGTTGCAATATTTTTGAATTTTCTAACTCGGGTCGGGTTCGTACGGATAGGAAAGAATTTTTTTTAGTTCTCTATTTTTCGGCCTGTCCTGACCCATGTTGTCTTGAAATGAAGCCTGGAAGATGTTTTTTAATTTTTAGAATTTTTCGGCATTTATTTTCGAATTTTCTAACCCGGGTCTGGTCCGAACGGATAGGAATGAAATTTTTTTTGTTCTCTATTTTTTGGCCGGTCCTGACCCGTTTCATATTCAAATGAAGCCTGGATTATGTTATTTAATTTTTAGAATTTTTTTGCTTTTATTTCTGTATTTTCTAACTCGGGTCGGGTTCGAACTAATAGGAAGGAAAATTTTTTTCTTCTCTATTTTTCGGCCTGTCCTGACCTGTATCATCTTAAAATGAAGTCGGAATGATGTTTTTTAATTTTTAGAATTTTTTTGCATTTCTTTTTGAATTTTCTAACTGGGGTCGGGTTCGAACGGATAAGAAAGAAATTTTTTTTTATTCTCTATTTTTCGGCTTGTCTTCACCCGTTTCGTCTTGAAATAAAACCTGGATGATGTTTTTAATTTTTAGAATTTTTTTTGCATTTAGTTTTGAATTTTCTAACCCGGGTCGGTTTCGAACGGATAGGAAGGAAATTTTTTTTATTCTCTATTTATCAGCCTGTCCTGACCCGTTTCGTCTAGAAACGAAGCCTGGATGATGTTCTTTAATTTTTAAAATTTTCTTGCATTTATTTTTGAATTTTCTATCTCGGGTCGAGTTCGAACGGATAGGAAGGAAATTATTTTTATTCTCTATTTTTCGGCCTGTCCTGGCCCATTTCATTTTGAAATGAAGCCTGGATGATGTTTTTTAATTTTTAGAATTTTTTTGCATTTCTTTTTGAATTTTCTAACTGGGGTCGGGTTCGAACGGATAAGAAAGAAATTTTTTTTATTCTCTATTTTTCGGCCAATCTTCACCCGTATCGTCTTAAAATGAAACCTGGATGATGTTTTTTAATTTTTAGAATTTTTGTTGCATTTATTTTTGAATTTTCTAACTCGGGTCGGGTTCGTACGGATAGGAAGGAATTTTTTTTTGTTCTCTATTTTTCGGCCTGTCCTGACCCGTTTCGTCTTGAAATGAAGCCTGGATGATGTTTTTTAATTTTTAGAATTTTTTGGCATTTATTTTCGAATTTTCTAACTCGGGTCTGGTCCGAACGGATAGGAATGGAATTTTTTTTGTTCTCTATTTTTTGGTCTGTCCTCACCCGTTTCATATTCAAATGAAGCCTGGATGATGTTTTTTAATTTTTAGAATTTTTTTGCATTTCTTTTTGAATTATCTAACTGGGGTCAGGTTCGAACGGATAGGAAAGAAAATTTTTTTATTCTCTATTTTTCGGCTTGTCTTCATCCGTTTCGTCTTGAAATGAAACCTGGATGATGTTTTTTAATTTTTAGAATTTTTTTTGCATTTAGTTTTGAATTTTCTAACTGGGGTCGAGTTCGAACAGATAGGAAGGAAATTATTTTTATTCTCTATTTTTCGGCCTGTCCTGGCCCATTTCGTTTTGAAATGAACCCTGGATGATGTTTTTTAATTTTTAGAATTTTCTTGCATTTCTTTTTGAATTTTCTAACTGGGGTGGGGTTCGAACGGATAAGAAAGAAATTTTTTTTATTCTCTATTTTTCGGCTTGTCCTGACCCGTTTCATATTCAAATGAAGCCTGGATGATTTTTTTAATTTTTAGAATTTTTTTGCATTTCTTTTTGAATTTTCTAACTCGGGTCCGGTTCGTACGGATAGGAAGGAATTTTTTTTTGTTCTCTATTTTTCGGCAAGTCCTGACCCGTTTCGTCTTGAAATGAAGCCTGGATGATGTTTTTTAATTTTTAGAATTTTTTGGCATTTATTTTCGAATTTTCTAACTCGGGTCCGGTCCGAACGGATAGGAAAGGAATTTTTTTTGTTCTCTATTTTTTGGTCTCTCCTCACCCGTTTCATATTCAAATGAAGCCTGGATGATGTTTTCTAATTTTTAGAATTTTTTTGCATTTCTTTTTGAATTATCTAACTGGGGTCGGGTTCGAACGGATAGGAAAGAAATTTTTTTTATTCTCCATTTTTCGGCTTGTCTTCACCTGTTTCATCTTGAAATGAAACCTAGATGATGTTTTTTAATTTTTAGAATTTTTTTTGCATTTAGTTTTGAATTTTCTAACTGGGGTCGGGTTCGAACGGATAGGAAGAAAATTATTTTTATTCTCTACTTTTCGGCCTGTCCTGGCCCATTTCGTTTTGAAATGAAGCCTGGATGATGTTTTTTAATTTTTAGTATTTTCTTGCATTTCTTTTTGAATTTTCTAACTGGGGTCGGGTTCGAACGGATAGGAAAGAAATTTTTTTTATTCTCTATTTTTCGGCTTGTCTTCACTCGTTTCGTCTTGAAATGAAACCTGGACGATGTTTTTTAATTTTTAGAATTTTTTTTGCATTTAGTTTTGAATTTTCTAACTCGGGTCGGTTTCGAACGGATAGGAAGGAAATTATTTTTGTTCTCTATTTTTCGGCCTGTCCTGGCCCATTTCGTTTTGAAATTAAGCCTGGATGATGTTTTTTAATTTTTAGAATTTTTTTGCATTTCTTTTTGAATTTTCTAACTGGGGTCGGGTTCGAACGGATAAGAAAGAAATTTTTTTTATTCTCTATTTTTCGGCCAGTCTTCACCCGTTTCGTCTTGAAATGAAACCTGGATGATGTTTTTTAATTTTTAGAATTTTTGTTGCATTTATTTTTGAATTTTCTAACTCGGGTCGGGTTCGTACGGATAGGAAGGAATTTTTTTTAGTTCTCTATTTTTCGGCCTGTCCTGACCCATTTCGTCTTGAAATGAAGCATGGAAGATGTTTTTTAATTTTTAGAATTTTTTGGCATTTATTTTCGAATTTTCTAACTCGGGTCTGGTCCGAACGGATAGGAATGGAATTTTTTTTGTTCTCTATTTTTTGGCCTGTCCTGACCCGTTTCATATTCAAATGAAGCCTGGATTATGTTTTTTAATTTTTAGAATTTTTTTGCTTTTATTTCTGTATTTTCTAACTCGAGTCGAGTTCGAACTAATAGGAATGAAAATTTTTTTCTTCTCTATTTTTCGGCCTGTCCTGACCTGTATCATCTTAAAATGAAGTCTGGATGATGTTTTTTAATTTTTAGAATTTCTTTGCATTTCTTTTTGAATTTTCTAACTGGGGTCGGGTTCGAACGGATAGGAAGAAAATTATTTTTATTCTCTATTTTTCGGCCTGTCCTGGCCCATTTCGTTTTCAAATGAAGCCTGGATGATGTTTTTTAATTTTTATAATTTTTTTGCATTTCTTTTTGAATTTTCTAACTGGGGTCGGGTTCGAACGGATAAGAAAGAAATTTTTTTTATTCTCTGTTTTTCGGCCACTCTTCACCCGTTTCATCTTGAAATGAAACCTGGATGATGTTTTTTAATTTTTAGAATTTTTCCTGCATTTATTTTAGAATTTTCTAACTCGGGTCGGGTTCGTACGGATAGGAAGAAATTTTTTTTTCTCTATTTTTCGGCCTGTCCTGACCCGTTTCGTCTTGAAATGAAGCCTGGAAGATGTTTTTTAATTTTTTGAATTTTTTGGCATTTTTTTTCGAATTTTCTAACTCGGGTCTGGTCCGAACGGATAGGAATGGAATTTTTTTTGTTCTCTATTTTTTGGCCTGTCCTGACCCGTTTCATATTCAAATGAAGCCTGGATGATGTTTTTTATTTTTTAGAAATTTTTTGCTTTTATTTCTGTATTTTCTAACTCGGGTCGGCTTCGAACTGATAGGAAGGAAAATTTTTTTCTTCTCTATTTTTCAGCCTGTCCTGACCTGTATCGTCTTAAAATGAAGTCTGGATGATGTTTTTTAATTTTTAGAATTTTTTTGCATTTCTTTCTGAATTTTCTAACTGGGGTCGGGTTCGAACGGATAGGAAAGAAATTTTTTTTTATTCTCTATTTTTCGGCTTGTCTTCACCCGTTTCATATTCAAATGAAGCCTGGATGATGTTTTTAATTTTTAGAATTTTTTTTCCATTTAGTTTTGAATTTTCTAACTCGGGTCGGTTTCGAACGGATAGGAAGGAAAATTTTTTTTTTTCTCTATTTATCAGCCTGTACTGACCCGTTTCGTCTTGAAATGAAGCCTGGATGATGTTCTTTAATTTTTAAAATTTTTTTGCATTTATTTTCGAATTTTCTATCTCGGGTCGGGTTCGAACGGATAGGGAAGAAATTATTTTTATTCTCTATTTTTCGGCCTGTCCTGGCCCATTTCGTTTTGAAATGAAGCCTGGATGATGTTTTTTAATTTTTAGAATTTTTTTGCATTTCTTTTTGAATTTTCTAACTGGGGTCGGGTTCGAACGGATAAGAAAGAAATTTTTTTTATTCTCTATTTTTCGGCCTGTCCTGACCCGTTTCATATTCAAATGAAGCTTGGATGATATTTTTTAATTTTTAGGATTTTTTTGCATTTCTTTTTGAATTTTCTAACTCGGGTCGGGTTCGTGCGGATAGGAAGGAATTTTTTTTTTGTTCTCTATTTTTCGGCATGTCCTGACCCGTTTCGTCTTGAAATGAAGCCTGGATGATGGTTTTTAATTTTTAGAATTTTTTGGCATTTATTTTCGAATTTTCTAACTCGGGTCTGGTCCGAACGGATAGGAATGAAATTTTTTTTGTTCTCTATTTTTTGGCCTGTCCTCACCCGTTTCATATTCAAATGAAGCCTGGATGATGTTTTTTAATTTTTAGAATTTTTTTGCATTTCTTTTTGTATTTTCTAACTGGGGTCGGGTTCGAACGGATAGGAAAGAAATTTCTTTTATTCTCTATTTTTCGACTTGTCTTCACCCGTTTCGTCTTGAAATGAAACCTGGATGATGTTTTTTAATTTTTAGAATTTTTTTTTGCATTTAGTTTTGAATTTTCTAACCGGGGTCGGGTTCGAACGGATAGGAAGGAAATTTTTTTTATTCTCTATTTTTCGGCCTGTCCTGGCCCATTTCGTTTTGAAATGAAGCCTGGATGATGTTTTTTAATTTTTAGAATTTTTTTGCATTTTTTTTTTCAATTTTCTAACTGGGGTTGGGTTCGAACGGATAGGAAAGAAATTATTTTTATTCCCTATTTTTCGGCCTGTCCTGGCCCATTTCGTTTTGAAATGAAGCCTGGATGATGTTTTATTATTTTTAGAATTTTTTTGCATTTCTTTTTGAATTTTCTAACTGGGGTCGGGTTCGAACGGATAAGAAAGAAATTTTTTTTATTCTCTATTTTTCGGCCTGTCCTGACCCGTTTCATATTCAAATGAAGCTTGGATGATGTTATTTAATTTTTAGGATTTTTTTGCATTTCTTTTTGAATTTTCTAACTCGGGTCGGGTTCGTACGGATAGGAAGGAATTTTTTTTTTGTTCTCTATTTTTCGGCATGTCCTGACCCGTTTCGTCTTAAAATGAAGTCTGGATGATGTTTTTTAATTTTTAGAATTTTTTTGCATTTCTTTTTGAATTTTTTAACTGGGGTCGGGTTCGAACGGATAAGAAAGAAATTTTTTTTTATTCTCTATTTTTCGGCTTGTCTTCACCCGTTTCGTCTTGAAATGAAACCTGGATGATGTTTTTAATTTTTAGAATTTTTTTTGCATTTAGTTTTGAATTTTCTAACTCGGGTCGGTTTCGAACGGATAGGAAGGAAATTTTTTTTTCTCTATTTATCAGCCTGTACTGACCCGTTTCGTCTTGAAATGAAGCCTGGATGATGTTCTTTAATTTTTAAAATTTTTTTGCATTTATTTTCGAATTTTCTATCTCGGGTCGGGTTCGAACGGATAGGGAAGAAATTATTTTTATTCTCTATTTTTCGGCCTGTCCTGGCCCATTTCGTTTTGAAATGAAGCCTGGATGATGTTTTTTAATTTTTAGAATTTTTTTGCATTTCTTTTTGAATTTTCTAACTGGGGTCGGGTTCGAACGGATAAGAAAGAAATTTTTTTTATTCTCTATTTTTCGGCCTGTCCTGACCCGTTTCATATTCAAATGAAGCTTGGATGATGTTTTTTAATTTTTAGGATTTTTTTGCATTTCTTTTTGAATTTTCTAACTCGGGTCGGGTTCGTGCGGATAGGAAGGAATTTTTTTTTTGTTCTCTATTTCTCGGCATGTCCTGACCCGTTTCGTCTTGAAATGAAGCCTGGATGATGGTTTTTAATTTTTAGAATTTTCTTGCATTTCTTTTTGAATTTTCTAACTGGGGTCGGGTTTGAACGGATAGGAAAGAAATTTTTTTTATTCTCTATTTTTCGGCTTGTGTTCACTCGTTTCGTCTTTAAATGAAACCTGGATGATGTTTTTTAATTTTTAGAATTTTTTTTGCATTTAGTTTTGAATTTTCTAACTCGGGTCGGTTTCGAACGGATGGGAAGGAAATTATTTTTGTTCTCTATTTTTCGGCTTGTCCTGGCCCATTTCGTTTTGAAATGAAGCCTGGATGATGTTTTTTAATTTTTAGAATTTTTTGGCATTTCTTTTTGAATTTTCTAACTGGGGTCGGGTTCGAACGGATAAGAAAGAAATTTTTTTTATTCTCTATTTTTCGGCCAGTCTTCACCCGTTTCGTCTTGAAATGAAACCTGGATGATGTTTTTTAATTTTTAGAATTTTTGTTGCAATATTTTTGAATTTTCTAACTCGGGTCGGGTTCGTACGGATAGGAAAGAATTTTTTTTAGTTCTCTATTTTTCGGCCTGTCCTGACCCATGTTGTCTTGAAATAAAGCCTGGAAGATGTTTTTTAATTTTTAGAATTTTTCGGCATTTATTTTCGAATTTTCTAACCCGGGTCTGGTCCGAACGGATAGGAATGAAATTTTTTTTGTTCTCTATTTTTTGGCCGGTCCTGACCCGTTTCATATTCAAATGAAGCCTGGATTATGTTATTTAATTTTTAGAATTTTTTTGCTTTTATTTCTGTATTTTCTAACTCGGGTCGGGTTCGAACTAATAGGAAGGAAAATTTTTTTCTTCTCTATTTTTCGGCCTGTCCTGACCTGTATCATCTTAAAATGAAGTCGGGATGATGTTTTTTAATTTTTAGAATTTTTTTGCATTTCTTTTTGAATTTTCTAACTGGGGTCGGGTTCGAACGGATAAGAAAGAAATTTTTTTTTATTCTCTATTTTTCGGCTTGTCTTCACCCGTTTCGTCTTGAAATAAAACCTGGATGATGTTTTTAATTTTTAGAATTTTTTTTGCATTTAGTTTTGAATTTTCTAACCCGGGTCGGTTTCGAACGGATAGGAAGGAAATTTTTTTTGTTCTCTATTTATCAGCCTGTCCTGACCCGTTTCGTCTTGAAACGAAGCCTGGATGATGTTCTTTAATTTTTAAAATTTTCTTGCATTTATTTTTGAATTTTCTATCTCGGGTCGAGTTCGAACGGATAGGAAGGAAATTATTTTTATTCTCTATTTTTCGGCCTGTCCTGGCCCATTTCATTTTGAAATGAAGCCTGGATGATGTTTTTTAATTTTTAGAATTTTTTTGCATTTCTTTTTGAATTTTCTAACTGGGGTCGGGTTCGAACGGATAAGAAAGAAATTTTTTTTATTCTCTATTTTTCGGCCAATCTTCACCCGTATCGTCTTAAAATGAAACCTGGATGATGTTTTTTAATTTTTAGAATTTTTGTTGCATTTATTTTTGAATTTTCTAACTCGGGTCGGGTTCGTACGGATAGGAAGGAATTTTTTTTTGTTCTCTATTTTTCGGCCTGTCCTGACCCGTTTCGTCTTGAAATGAAGCCTGGATGATGTTTTTTAATTTTTAGAATTTTTTGGCATTTATTTTCGAATTTTCTAACTCGGGTCTGGTCCGAACGGATAGGAATGGAATTTTTTTTGTTCTCTATTTTTTGGTCTGTCCTCACCCGTTTCATATTCAAATGAAGCCTGGATGAGGTTTTTTAATTTTTAGAATTTTTTTGCATTTCTTTTTGAATTATCTAACTGGGGTCAGGTTCGAACGGATAGGAAAGAAAATTTTTTTATTCTCTATTTTTCGGCTTGTCTTCATCCGTTTCGTCTTGAAATGAAACCTGGATGATGTTTTTTAATTTTTAGAATTTTTTTTGCATTTAGTTTTGAATTTTCTAACTGGGGTCGAGTTCGAACAGATAGGAAGGAAATTATTTTTATTCTCTATTTTTCGGCCTGTCCTGGCAAATTTCGTTTTGAAATGAACCCTGGATGATGTTTTTTAATTTTTAGAATTTTCTTGCATTTCTTTTTGAATTTTCTAACTGGGGTGGGGTTCGAACGGATAAGAAAGAAATTTTTTTTATTCTCTATTTTTCGGCTTGTCCTGACCCGTTTCATATTCAAATGAAGCCTGGATGATTTTTTTAATTTTTAGAATTTTTTTGCATTTCTTTTTGAATTTTCTAACTCGGGTCCGGTTCGTACGGATAGGAAGGAATTTTTTTTTGTTCTCTATTTTTCGGCAAGTCCTGACCCGTTTCGTCTTGAAATGAAGCCTGGATGATGTTTTTTAATTTTTAGAATTTTTTGGCATTTATTTTCGAATTTTCTAACTCGGGTCCGGTCCGAACGGATAGGAAAGGAATTTTTTTTGTTCTCTATTTTTTGGTCTCTCCTCACCCGTTTCATATTCAAATGAAGCCTGGATGATGTTTTCTAATTTTTAGAATTTTTTTGCATTTCTTTTTGAATTATCTAACTGGGGTCGGGTTCGAACGGATAGGAAAGAAATTTTTTTTATTCTCCATTTTTCGGCTTGTCTTCACCTGTTTCATCTTGAAATGAAACCTAGATGATGTTTTTTAATTTTTAGAATTTTTTTTGCATTTAGTTTTGAATTTTCTAACTGGGGTCGGGTTCGAACGGATAGGAAGAAAATTATTTTTATTCTCTACTTTTCGGCCTGTCCTGGCCCATTTCGTTTTGAAATGAAGCCTGGATGATGTTTTTTAATTTTTAGTATTTTCTTGCATTTCTTTTTGAATTTTCTAACTGGGGTCGGGTTCGAACGGATAGGAAAGAAATTTTTTTTATTCTCTATTTTTCGGCTTGTCTTCACTCGTTTCGTCTTGAAATGAAACCTGGACGATGTTTTTTAATTTTTAGAATTTTTTTTGCATTTAGTTTTGAATTTTCTAACTCGGGTCGGTTTCGAACGGATAGGAAGGAAATTATTTTTGTTCTCTATTTTTCGGCCTGTCCTGGCCCATTTCGTTTTGAAATTAAGCCTGGATGATGTTTTTTAATTTTTAGAATTTTTTTGCATTTCTTTTTGAATTTTCTAACTGGGGTCGGGTTCGAACAGATAAGAAAGAAATTTTTTTTATTCTCTATTTTTCGGCCAGTCTTCACCCGTTTCGTCTTGAAATGAAACCTGGATGATGTTTTTTAATTTTTAGAATTTTTGTTGCATTTATTTTTGAATTTTCTAACTCGGGTCGGGTTCGTACGGATAGGAAGGAATTTTTTTTAGTTCTCTATTTTTCGGCCTGTCCTGACCCATTTCGTCTTGAAATGAAGCATGGAAGATGTTTTTTAATTTTTAGAATTTTTTGGCATTTATTTTCGAATTTTCTAACTCGGGTCTGGTCCGAACGGATAGGAATGGAATTTTTTTTGTTATCTATTTTTTGGCCTGTCCTGACCCGTTTCATATTCAAATGAAGCCTGGATTATGTTTTTTAATTTTTAGAATTTTTTTGCTTTTATTTCTGTATTTTCTAACTCGAGTCGAGTTCGAACTAATAGGAATGAAAATTTTTTTCTTCTCTATTTTTCGGCCTGTCCTGACCTGTATCATCTTAAAATGAAGTCTGGATGATGTTTTTTAATTTTTAGAATTTCTTTGCATTTCTTTTTGAATTTTCTAACTGGGGTCGGGTTCGAACGGATAGGAAGAAAATTATTTTTATTCTCTATTTTTCGGCCTGTCCTGGCCCATTTCGTTTTCAAATGAAGCCTGGATGATGTTTTTTAATTTTTATAATTTTTTTGCATTTCTTTTTGAATTTTCTAACTGGGGTCGGGTTCGAACGGATAAGAAAGAAATTTTTTTTATTCTCTGTTTTTCGGCCACTCTTCACCCGTTTCATCTTGAAATGAAACCTGGATGATGTTTTTTAATTTTTAGAATTTTTCCTGCATTTATTTTAGAATTTTCTAACTCGGGTCGGGTTCGTACGGATAGGAAGAAATTTTTTTTTTCTCTATTTTTCGGCCTGTCCTGACCCGTTTCGTCTTGAAATGAAGCCTGGAAGATGTTTTTTAATTTTTTGAATTTTTTGGCATTTATTTTCGAATTTTCTAACTCGGGTCTGGTCCGAACGGATAGGAATGGAATTTTTTTTGTTCTCTATTTTTTGGCCTGTCCTGACCCGTTTCTTATTCAAATGAAGCCTGGATGATGTTTTTTAATTTTTAGAAATTTTTTGCTTTTATTTCTGTATTTTCTAACTCGGGTCGGCTTCGAACTGATAGGAAGGAAAATTTTTTTCTTCTCTATTTTTCAGCCTGTCCTGACCTGTATCGTCTTAAAATGAAGTCTGGATGATGTTTTTTAATTTTTAGAATTTTTTTGCATTTCTTTCTGAATTTTCTAACTGGGGTCGGGTTCGAACGGATAGGAAAGAAATTTTTTTTTATTCTCTATTTTTCGGCTTGTCTTCACCCGTTTCATATTCAAATGAAGCCTGGATGATGTTTTTAATTTTTAGAATTTTTTTTCCATTTAGTTTTGAATTTTCTAACTCGGGTCGGTTTCGAACGGATAGGAAGGAAAATTTTTTTTTTCTCTATTTATCAGCCTGTACTGACCCGTTTCGTCTTGAAATGAAGCCTGGATGATGTTCTTTAATTTTTAAAATTTTTTTGCATTTATTTTCGAATTTTCTATCTCGGGTCGGGTTCGAACGGATAGGGAAGAAATTATTTTTATTCTCTATTTTTCGGCCTGTCCTGGCCCATTTCGTTTTGAAATGAAGCCTGGATGATGTTTTTTAATTTTTAGAATTTTTTTGCATTTCTTTTTGAATTTTCTAACTGGGGTCGGGTTCGAACGGATAAGAAAGAAATTTTTTTTATTCTCTATTTTTCGGCCTGTCCTGACCCGTTTCATATTCAAATGAAGCTTGGATGATATTTTTTAATTTTTAGGATTTTTTTGCATTTCTTTTTGAATTTTCTAACTCGGGTCGGGTTCGTGCGGATAGGAAGGAATTTTTTTTTTGTTCTCTATTTTTCGGCATGTCCTGACCCGTTTCGTCTTGAAATGAAGCCTGGATGATGGTTTTTAATTTTTAGAATTTTTTGGCATTTATTTTCGAATTTTCTAACTCGGGTCTGGTCCGAACGGATAGGAATGAAATTTTTTTTGTTCTCTATTTTTTGGCCTGTCCTCACCCGTTTCATATTCAAATGAAGCCTGGATGATGTTTTTTAATTTTTAGAATTTTTTTGCATTTCTTTTTGTATTTTCTAACTGGGGTCGGGTTCGAACGGATAGGAAAGAAATTTCTTTTATTCTCTATTTTTCGACTTGTCTTCACCCGTTTCGTCTTGAAATGAAACCTGGATGATGTTTTTTAATTTTTAGAATTTTTTTTTGCATTTAGTTTTGAATTTTCTAACCGGGGTCGGGTTCGAACGGATAGGAAGGAAATTATTTTTATTCTCTATTTTTCGGCCTGTCCTGGCCCATTTCGTTTTGAAATGAAGCCTGGATGATGTTTTTTAATTTTTAGAATTTTTTTGCATTTTTTTTTTCAATTTTCTAACTGGGGTTGGGTTCGAACGGATAGGAAAGAAATTATTTTTATTCCCTATTTTTCGGCCTGTCCTGGCCCATTTCGTTTTGAAATGAAGCCTGGATGATGTTTTATTATTTTTAGAATTTTTTTGCATTTCTTTTTGAATTTTCTAACTGGGGTCGGGTTCGAACGGATAAGAAAGAAATTTTTTTTATTCTCTATTTTTCGGCCTGTCCTGACCCGTTTCATATTCAAATGAAGCTTGGATGATGTTATTTAATTTTTAGGATTTTTTTGCATTTCTTTTTGAATTTTCTAACTCGGGTCGGGTTCGTACGGATAGGAAGGAATTTTTTTTTTGTTCTCTATTTTTCGGCATGTCCTGACCCGTTTCGTCTTAAAATGAAGTCTGGATGATGTTTTTTAATTTTTAGAATTTTTTTGCATTTCTTTTTGAATTTTTTAACTGGGGTCGGGTTCGAACGGATAAGAAAGAAATTTTTTTTTATTCTCTATTTTTCGGCTTGTCTTCACCCGTTTCGTCTTGAAATGAAACCTGGATGATGTTTTTAATTTTTAGAATTTTTTTTGCATTTAGTTTTGAATTTTCTAACTCGGGTCGGTTTCGAACGGATAGGAAGGAAATTTTTTTTTTCTCTATTTATCAGCCTGTACTGACCCGTTTCGTCTTGAAATGAAGCCTGGATGATGTTCTTTAATTTTTAAAATTTTTTTGCATTTATTTTCGAATTTTCTATCTCGGGTCGGGTTCGAACGGATAGGGAAGAAATTATTTTTATTCTCTATTTTTCGGCCTGTCCTGGCCCATTTCGTTTTGAAATGAAGCCTGGATGATGTTTTTTAATTTTTAGAATTTTTTTGCATTTCTTTTTGAATTTTCTAACTGGGGTCGGGTTCCAACGGATAAGAAAGAAATTTTTTTTATTCTCTATTTTTCGGCCTGTCCTGACCCGTTTCATATTCAAATGAAGCTTGGATGATGTTTTTTAATTTTTAGGATTTTTTTGCATTTCTTTTTGAATTTTCTAACTCGGGTCGGGTTCGTGCGGATAGGAAGGAATTTTTTTTTTGTTCTCTATTTCTCGGCATGTCCTGACCCGTTTCGTCTTGAAATGAAGCCTGGATGATGGTTTTTAATTTTTAGAATTTTTTGGCATTTATTTTCGAATTTTCTAACTCGGGTCTGGTCCGAACGGATAGGAATGAAATTTTATTTGTTCTCTATTTTTTGGCCTGTCCTCACCCGTTTCATATTCAAATGAAGCCTGGATGATGTTTTTTAATTTTTAGAATTTTTTTGCATTTCTTTTTGTATTTTCTAACTGGGGTCGGGTTCGAACGGATAGGAAAGAAATTTCTTTTATTCTCTATTTTTCGACTTGTCTTCACCCGTTTCGTCTTGAAATGAAACCTGGATGATGTTTTTTAATTTTTAGAATTTTTTTTTGCATTTAGTTTTGAATTTTCTAACCGGGGTCGGGTTCGAACGGATAGGAAGGAAATTATTTTTATTCTCTATTTTTCGGCCTGTCCTGGCCCATTTCGTTTTGAAATGAAGCCTGGATGATGTTTTTTAATTTTTAGAATTTTTTTGCATTTTTTTTTTCAATTTTCTAACTGGGGTCGGGTTCGAACGGATAGGAAAGAAATTATTTTTATTCCCTATTTTTCGGCCTGTCCTGGCCCATTTCGTTTTGAAATGAAGCCTGGATGATGTTTTATTATTTTTAGAATTTTTTTGCATTTTCTTTTTGAATTTTCTAACTGGGGTCGGGTTCGAACGGATAAGAAAGAAATTTTTTTTATTCTCTATTTTTCGGCCTGTCCTGACCCGTTTCATATTCAAATGAAGCTTGGATGATGTTATTTAATTTTTAGGATTTTTTTGCATTTCTTTTTGAATTTTCTAACTCGGGTCGGGTTCGTACGGATAGGAAGGAATTTTTTTTTTGTTCTCTATTTTTCGGCATGTCCTGACCCGTTTCTTCTTAAAATGAAGTCTGGATGATGTTTTTTAATTTTTAGAATTTTTTTGCATTTCTTTTTGAATTTTTTAACTGGGGTCGGGTTCGAACGGATAAGAAAGAAATTTTTTTTTATTCTCTATTTTTCGGCTTGTCTTCACCCGTTTCGTCTTGAAATGAAACCTGGATGATGTTTTTAATTTTTAGAATTTTTTTTGCATTTAGTTTTGAATTTTCTAACTCGGGTCGGTTTCGAACGGATAGGAAGGAAATTTTTTTTTTCTCTATTTATCAGCCTGTACTGACCCGTTTCGTCTTGAAATGAAGCCTGGATGATGTTCTTTAATTTTTAAAATTTTTTTGCATTTAATTTCGAATTTTCTATCTCGGGTCGGGTTCGAACGGATAGGGAAGAAATTATTTTTATTCTCTATTTTTCGGCCTGTCCTGGCCCATTTCGTTTTGAAATGAAGCCTGGATGATGTTTTTTAATTTTTAGAATTTTTTTGCATTTCTTTTTGAATTTTCTAACTGGGGTCGGGTTCGAACGGATAAGAAAGAAATTTTTTTTATTCTCTATTTTTCGGCCTGTCCTGACCCGTTTCATATTCAAATGAAGCGTGGATGATGTTTTTTAATTTTTAGGATTTTTTTGCATTTCTTTTTGAATTTTCTAACTCGGGTCGGGTTCGTGCGGATAGGAAGGAATTTTTTTTTTGTTCTCTATTTCTCGGCATGTCCTGACCCGTTTCGTCTTGAAATGAAGCCTGGATGATGGTTTTTAATTTTTAGAATTTTTTGGCATTTATTTTCGAATTTTCTAACTCGGGTCTGGTCCGAACGGATAGGAATGAAATTTTTTTTGTTCTCTATTTTTTGGCCTGTCCTCACCCGTTTCATATTCAAATGAAGCCTGGATGATGTTTTTTAATTTTTAGAATTTTTTTGCATTTCTTTTTGTATTTTCTAACTGGGGTCGGGTTCGAACGGATAGGAAAGAAATTTCTTTTATTCTCTATTTTTCGACTTGTCTTCACCCGTTTCGTCTTGAAATGAAACCTGGATGATGTTTTTTAATTTTTAGAATTTTTTTTTGCATTTAGTTTTGAATTTTCTAACCGGGGTTGGGTTCGAACGGATAGGAAGGAAATTATTTTTATTCTCTATTTTTCGGCCTGTCCTGGCCCATTTCGTTTTGAAATGAACCCTGGATGATGTTTTTTAATTTTTAGAATTTTCTTGCATTTCTTTTTGAATTTTCTAACTGGGGTGGGGTTCGAACGGATAAGAAAGAAATTTTTTTTATTCTCTATTTTTCGGCTTGTCCTGACCCGTTTCATATTCAAATGAAGCCTGGATGATTTTTTTAATTTTTAGAATTTTTTTGCATTTCTTTTTGAATTTTCTAACTCGGGTCCGGTTCGTACGGATAGGAAGGAATTTTTTTTTGTTCTCTATTTTTCGGCAAGTCCTGACCCGTTTCGTCTTGAAATGAAGCCTGGATGATGTTTTTTAATTTTTAGAATTTTTTGGCATTTATTTTCGAATTTTCTAACTCGGGTCTGGTCCGAACGGATAGGAATGGAATTTTTTTTGTTCTCTATTTTTTGGTCTCTCCTCACCCGTTTCATATTCAAATGAAGCCTGGATGATGTTTTTTAATTTTTAGAATTTTTTTGCATTTCTTTTTGAATTATCTAACTGGGGTCGGGTTCGAACGGATAGGAAAGAAATTTTTTTTATTCTCCATTTTTCGGCTTGTCTTCACCTGTTTCATCTTGAAATGAAACCTAGATGATGTTTTTTAATTTTTAGAATTTTTTTTGCATTTAGTTTTGAATTTTCTAACTGGGGTCGGGTTCGAACGGATAGGAAGAAAATTATTTTTATTCTCTACTTTTCGGCCTGTCCTGGCCCATTTCGTTTTGAAATGAAGCCTGGATGATGTTTTTTAATTTTTAGAATTTTCTTGCATTTCTTTTTGAATTTTCTAACTGGGGTCGGGTTCGAACGGATAGGAAAGAAATTTTTTTTATTCTCTATTTTTCGGCTTGTCTTCACTCGTTTCGTCTTTAAATGAAACCTGGATGATGTTTTTTAATTTTTAGAATTTTTTTTGCATTTAGTTTTGAATTTTCTAACTCGGGTCGGTTTCGAACGGATGGGATGGAAATTATTTTTGTTCTCTATTTTTCGGCTTGTCCTGGCCCATTTCGTTTTGAAATGAAGCCTGGATGATGTTTTTTAATTTTTAGAATTTTTTGGCATTTCTTTTTGAATTTTCTAACTGGGGTCGGGTTCGAACGGATAAGAAAGAAATTTTTTTTATTCTCTATTTTTCGGCCAGTCTTCACCCGTTTCGTCTTGAAATGAAACCTGGATGATGTTTTTTAATTTTTAGAATTTTTGTTGCATTTATTTTTGAATTTTCTAACTCGGGTCGGGTTCGTACGGATAGGAAAGAATTTTTTTTAGTTCTCTATTTTTCGGCCTGTCCTGACCCATGTTGTCTTGAAATGAAGCCTGGAAGATGTTTTTTAATTTTTAGAATTTTTCGGCATTTATTTTCGAATTTTCTAACCCGGGTCTGGTCCGAACGGATAGGAATGAAATTTTTTTTGTTCTCTATTTTTTGGCCGGTCCTGACCCGTTTCATATTCAAATGAAGCCTGGATTATGTTATTTAATTTTTAGAATTTTTTTGCTTTTATTTCTGTATTTTCTAACTCGGGTCGGGTTCGAACTAATAGGAAGGAAAATTTTTTTCTTCTCTATTTTTCGGCCTGTCCTGACCTGTATCATCTTAAAATGAAGTCGGGATGATGTTTTTTAATTTTTAGAATTTTTTTGCATTTCTTTTTGAATTTTCTAACTGGGGTCGGGTTCGAACGGATAAGAAACAAAATTTTTTTTTATTCTCTATTTTTCGGCTTGTCTTCACCCGTTTCGTCTTGAAATGAAACCTGGATGATGTTTTTAATTTTTAGAATTTTTTTTGCATTTAGTTTTGAATTTTCTAACCCGGGTCGGTTTCGAACGGATAGGAAGGAAATTTTTTTTGTTCTCTATTTATCAGCCTGTCCTGACCCGTTTCGTCTTGAAACGAAGCCTGGATGATGTTCTTTAATTTTTAAAATTTTTTTGCATTTATTTTTGAATTTTCTATCTCGGGTCGAGTTCGAACGGATAGGAAGGAAATTATTTTTATTCTCTATTTTTCGGCCTGTCCTGGCCCATTTCATTTTGAAATGAAGCCTGGATGATGTTTTTTAATTTTTAGAATTTTTTTGCATTTCTTTTTGAATTTTCTAACTGGGGTCGGGTTCGAACGGATAAGAAAGAAATTTTTTTTATTCTCTATTTTTCGGCCAATCTTCACCCGTATCGTCTTAAAATGAAACCTGGATGATGTTTTTTAATTTTTAGAATTTTTGTTGCATTTATTTTTGAATTTTCTAACTCGGGTCGGGTTCGTACGGATAGGAAGGAATTTTTTTTTGTTCTCTATTTTTCGGCCTGTCCTGACCCGTTTCGTCTTGAAATGAAGCCTGGATGATGTTTTTTAATTTTTAGAATTTTTTGGCATTTATTTTCGAATTTTCTAACTCGGGTCTGGTCCGAACGGATAGGAATGGAATTTTTTTTGTTCTCTATTTTTTGGTCTGTCCTCACCCGTTTCATATTCAAATGAAGCCTGGATGATGTTTTTTAATTTTTAGAATTTTTTTGCATTTCTTTTTGAATTATCTAACTGGGGTCAGGTTCGAACGGATAGGAAAGAAAATTTTTTTATTCTCTATTTTTCGGCTTGTCTTCATCCGTTTCGTCTTGAAATGAAACCTGGATGATGTTTTTTAATTTTTAGAATTTTTTTTGCATTTAGTTTTGAATTTTCTAACTGGGGTCGAGTTCGAACAGATAGGAAGGAAATTATTTTTATTCTCTATTTTTCGGCCTGTCCTGGCCCATTTCGTTTTGAAATGAACCCTGGATGATGTTTTTTAATTTTTAGAATTTTCTTGCATTTCTTTTTGAATTTTCTAACTGGGGTGGGGTTCGAACGGATAAGAAAGAAATTTTTTTTATTCTCTATTTTTCGGCTTGTCCTGACCCGTTTCATATTCAAATGAAGCCTGGATGATTTTTTTAATTTTTAGAATTTTTTTGCATTTCTTTTTGAATTTTCTAACTCGGGTCCGGTTCGTACGGATAGGAAGGAATTTTTTTTTGTTCTCTATTTTTCGGCAAGTCCTGACCCGTTTCGTCTTGAAATGAAGCCTGGATGATGTTTTTTAATTTTTAGAATTTTTTGGCATTTATTTTCGAATTTTCTAACTCGGGTCTGGTCCGAACGGATAGGAATGGAATTTTTTTTGTTCTCTATTTTTTGGTCTCTCCTCACCCGTTTCATATTCAAATGAAGCCTGGATGATGTTTTCTAATTTTTAGAATTTTTTTGCATTTCTTTTTGAATTATCTAACTGGGGTCGGGTTCGAACGGATAGGAAAGAAATTTTTTTTATTCTCCATTTTTCGGCTTGTCTTCACCTGTTTCATCTTGAAATGAAACCTAGATGATGTTTTTTAATTTTTAGAATTTTTTTTGCATTTAGTTTTGAATTTTCTAACTGGGGTCGGGTTCGAACGGATAGGAAGAAAATTATTTTTATTCTCTACTTTTCGGCCTGTCCTGGCCCATTTCGTTTTGAAATGAAGCCTGGATGATGTTTTTTAATTTTTAGTATTTTCTTGCATTTCTTTTTGAATTTTCTAACTGGGGTCGGGTTCGAACGGATAGGAAAGAAATTTTTTTTATTCTCTATTTTTCGGCTTGTCTTCACTCGTTTCGTCTTGAAATGAAACCTGGACGATGTTTTTTAATTTTTAGAATTTTTTTTGCATTTAGTTTTGAATTTTCTAACTCGGGTCGGTTTCGAACGGATAGGAAGGAAATTATTTTTGTTCTCTATTTTTCGGCCTGTCCTGGCCCATTTCGTTTTGAAATTAAGCCTGGATGATGTTTTTTAATTTTTAGAATTTTTTTGCATTTCTTTTTGAATTTTCTAACTGGGGTCGGGTTCGAACGGATAAGAAAGAAATTTTTTTTATTCTCTATTTTTCGGCCAGTCTTCACCCGTTTCGTCTTGAAATGAAACCTGGATGATGTTTTTTAATTTTTAGAATTTTTGTTGCATTTATTTTTGAATTTTCTAACTCGGGTCGGGTTCGTACGGATAGGAAGGAATTTTTTTTAGTTCTCTATTTTTCGGCCTGTCCTGACCCATTTCGTCTTGAAATGAAGCATGGAAGATGTTTTTTAATTTTTAGAATTTTTTGGCATTTATTTTCGAATTTTCTAACTCGGGTCTGGTCCGAACGGATAGGAATGGAATTTTTTTTGTTCTCTATTTTTTGGCCTGTCCTGACCCGTTTCATATTCAAATGAAGCCTGGATTATGTTTTTTAATTTTTAGAATTTTTTTGCTTTTATTTCTGTATTTTCTAACTCGAGTCGAGTTCGAACTAATAGGAATGAAAATTTTTTTCTTCTCTATTTTTCGGCCTGTCCTGACCTGTATCATCTTAAAATGAAGTCTGGATGATGTTTTTTAATTTTTAGAATTTCTTTGCATTTCTTTTTGAATTTTCTAACTGGGGTCGGGTTCGAACGGATAGGAAGAAAATTATTTTTATTCTCTATTTTTCGGCCTGTCCTGGCCCATTTCGTTTTCAAATGAAGCCTGGATGATGTTTTTTAATTTTTATAATTTTTTTGCATTTCTTTTTGAATTTTCTAACTGGGGTCGGGTTCGAACGGATAAGAAAGAAATTTTTTTTATTCTCTGTTTTTCGGCCACTCTTCACCCGTTTCATCTTGAAATGAAACCTGGATGATATTTTTTAATTTTTAGAATTTTTCCTGCATTTATTTTAGAATTTTCTAACTCGGGTCGGGTTCGTACGGATAGGAAGAAATTTTTTTTTTCTCTATTTTTCGGCCTGTCCTGACCCGTTTCGTCTTGAAATGAAGCCTGGAAGATGTTTTTTAATTTTTTGAATTTTTTGGCATTTATTTTCGAATTTTCTAACTCGGGTCTGGTCCGAACGGATAGGAATGGAATTTTTTTTGTTCTCTATTTTTTGGCCTGTCCTGACCCGTTTCATATTCAAATGAAGCCTGGATGATGTTTTTTAATTTTTAGAAATTTTTTGCTTTTATTTCTGTATTTTCTAACTCGGGTCGGCTTCGAACTGATAGGAAGGAAAATTTTTTTCTTCTCTATTTTTCAGCCTGTCCTGACCTGTATCGTCTTAAAATGAAGTCTGGATGATGTTTTTTAATTTTTAGAATTTTTTTGCATTTCTTTCTGAATTTTCTAACTGGGGTCGGGTTCGAACGGATAGGAAAGAAATTTTTTTTTATTCTCTATTTTTCGGCTTGTCTTCACCCGTTTCATATTCAAATGAAGCCTGGATGATGTTTTTAATTTTTAGAATTTTTTTTCCATTTAGTTTTGAATTTTCTAACTCGGGTCGGTTTCGAACGGATAGGAAGGAAAATTTTTTTTTTTCTCTATTTATCAGCCTGTACTGACCCGTTTCGTCTTGAAATGAAGCCTGGATGATGTTCTTTAATTTTTAAAATTTTTTTGCATTTATTTTCGAATTTTCTATCTCGGGTCGGGTTCGAACGGATAGGGAAGAAATTATTTTTATTCTCTATTTTTCGGCCTGTCCTGGCCCATTTCGTTTTGAAATGAAGCCTGGATGATGTTTTTTAATTTTTAGAATTTTTTTGCATTTCTTTTTGAATTTTCTAACTGGGGTCGGGTTCGAACGGATAAGAAAGAAATTTTTTTTATTCTCTATTTTTCGGCCTGTCCTGACCCGTTTCATATTCAAATGAAGCTTGGATGATGTTTTTTAATTTTTAGGATTTTTTTGCATTTCTTTTTGAATTTTCTAACTCGGGTCGGGTTCGTGCGGATAGGAAGGAATTTTTTTTTTGTTCTCTGTTTTTCGGCATGTCCTGACCCGTTTCGTCTTGAAATGAAGCCTGGATGATGGTTTTTAATTTTTAGAATTTTTTGGCATTTATTTTCGAATTTTCTAACTCGGGTCTGGTCCGAACGGATAGGAATGAAATTTTTTTTGTTCTCTATTTTTTGGCCTGTCCTCACCCGTTTCATATTCAAATGAAGCCTGGATGATGTTTTTTAATTTTTAGAATTTTTTTGCATTTCTTTTTGTATTTTCTAACTGGGGTCGGGTTCGAACGGATAGGAAAGAAATTTCTTTTATTCTCTATTTTTCGACTTTTCTTCACCCGTTTCGTCTTGAAATGAAACCTGGATGATGTTTTTTAATTTTTAGAATTTTTTTTTGCATTTAGTTTTGAATTTTCTAACCGGGGTCGGGTTCGAACGGATAGGAAGGAAATTATTTTTATTCTCTATTTTTCGGCCTGTCCTGGCCCATTTCGTTTTGAAATGAAGCCTGGATGATGTTTTTTAATTTTTAGAATTTTTTTGCATTTTTTTTTTCAATTTTCTAACTGGGGTCGGGTTCGAACGGATAGGAAAGAAATTATTTTTATTCCCTATTTTTCGGCCTGTCCTGGCCCATTTCGTTTTGAAATGAAGCCTGGATGATGTTTTATTATTTTTAGAATTTTTTTGCATTTCTTTTTGAATTTTCTAACTGGGGTCGGGTTCGAACGGATAAGAAAGAAATTTTTTTTATTCTCTATTTTTCGGCCTGTCCTGACCCGTTTCATATTCAAATGAAGCTTGGATGATGTTATTTAATTTTTAGGATTTTTTTGCATTTCTTTTTGAATTTTCTAACTCGGGTCGGGTTCGTACGGATAGGAAGGAATTTTTTTTTTGTTCTCTATTTTTCGGCATGTCCTGACCCGTTTCGTCTTAAAATGAAGCCTGGATGATGTTTTTTAAGTTTTAGAATTTTTTTGCATTTCTTTTTGAATTTTTTAACTGGGGTCGGGTTCGAACGGATAAGAAAGAAATTTTTTTTTATTCTCTATTTTTCGGCTTGTCTTCACCCGTTTCGTCTTGAAATGAAACCTGGATGATGTTTTTAATTTTTAGAATTTTTTTTGCATTTAGTTTTGAATTTTCTAACTCGGGTCGGTTTCGAACGGATAGGAAGGAAATTTTTTTTTTCTCTATTTATCAGCCTGTACTGACCCGTTTCGTCTTGAAATGAAGCCTGGATGATGTTCTTTAATTTTTAAAATTTTTTTGCATTTATTTTCGAATTTTCTATCTCGGGTCGGGTTCGAACGGATAGGGAAGAAATTATTTTTATTCTCTATTTTTCGGCCTGTCCTGGCCCATTTCGTTTTGAAATGAAGCCTGGATGATGTTTTTTAATTTTTAGAATTTTTTTGCATTTCTTTTTGAATTTTCTAACTGGGGTCGGGTTCGAACGGATAAGAAAGAAATTTTTTTTATTCTCTATTTTTCGGCCTGTCCTGACCCGTTTCATATTCAAATGAAGCTTGGATGATGTTTTTTAATTTTTAGGATTTTTTTGCATTTCTTTTTGAATTTTCTAACTCGGGTCGGGTTCGTGCGGATAGGAAGGAATTTTTTTTTTGTTCTCTATTTCTCGGCATGTCCTGACCCGTTTCGTCTTGAAATGAAGCCTGGATGATGGTTTTTAATTTTTAGAATTTTTTGGCATTTATTTTCGAATTTTCTAACTCGGGTCTGGTCCGAACGGATAGGAATGAAATTTTTTTTGTTCTCTATTTTTTGGCCTGTCCTCACCCGTTTCATATTCAAATGAAGCCTGGATGATGTTTTTTAATTTTTAGAATTTTTTTGCATTTCTTTTTGTATTTTCTAACTGGGGTCGGGTTCGAACGGATAGGAAAGAAATTTCTTTTATTCTCTATTTTTCGACTTGTCTTCACCCGTTTCGTCTTGAAATGAAACCTGGATGATGTTTTTTAATTTTTAGAATTTTTTTTTGCATTTAGTTTTGAATTTTCTAACCGGGGTCGGGTTCGAACGGATAGGAAGGAAATTATTTTTATTCTCTATTTTTCGGCCTGTCCTGGCCCATTTCGTTTTGAAATGAAGCCTGGATGATGTTTTTTAATTTTTAGAATTTTTTTGCATTTTTTTTTCAATTTTCTAACTGGGGTCGGGTTCGAACGGATAGGAAAGAAATTATTTTTATTCCCTATTTTTCGGCCTGTCCTGGCCCATTTCGTTTTGAAATGAAGCCTGGATGATGTTTTATTATTTTTAGAATTTTTTTGCATTTCTTTTTGAATTTTCTAACTGGGGTCGGGTTCGAACGGATAAGAAAGAAATTTTTTTTATTCTCTATTTTTCGGCCTGTCCTGACCCGTTTCATATTCAAATGAAGCTTGGATGATGTTATTTAATTTTTAGGATTTTTTTGCATTTCTTTTTGAATTTTCTAACTCGGGTCGGGTTCGTACGGATAGGAAGGAATTTTTTTTTTGTTCTCTATTTTTCGGCATGTCCTGACCCGTTTCGTCTTAAAATGAAGTCTTGATGATGTTTTTTAATTTTTAGAATTTTTTTGCATTTCTTTTTGAATTTTTTAACTGGGGTCGGGTTCGAACGGATAAGAAAGAAATTTTTTTTTATTCTCTATTTTTCGGCTTGTCTTCACCCGTTTCGTCTTGAAATGAAACCTGGATGATGTTTTTAATTTTTAGAATTTTTTTTGCATTTAGTTTTGAATTTTCTAACTCGGGTCGGTTTCGAACGGATAGGAAGGAAATTTTTTTTTTCTCTATTTATCAGCCTGTACTGACCCGTTTCGTCTTGAAATGAAGCCTGGATGATGTTCTTTAATTTTTAAAATTTTTTTGCATTTATTTTCGAATTTTCTATCTCGGGTCGGGTTCGAACGGATAGGGAAGAAATTATTTTTATTCTCTATTTTTCGGTCTGTCCTGGCCCATTTCGTTTTGAAATGAAGCCTGGATGATGTTTTTTAATTTTTAGAATTTTTTTGCATTTCTTTTTGAATTTTCTAATTGGGGTCGGGTTCGAACGGATAAGAAAGAAATTTTTTTTATTCTCTATTTTTCGGCCTCTCCTGACCCGTTTCATATTCAAATGAAGCTTGGATGATGTTTTTTAATTTTTAGGATTTTTTTGCATTTCTTTTTGTATTTTCTAACTGGGGTCGGGTTCGAACGGATAGGAAAGAAATTTCTTTTATTCTCTATTTTTCGACTTGTCTTCACCCGTTTCGTCTTGAAATGAGACCTGGATGATGTTTTTTAATTTTTAGAATTTTTTTTTGCATTTAGTTTTGAATTTTCTAACTGGGGTCGGGTTCGAACGGATAGGAAGGAAATTATTTTTATTCTCTATTTTTCGGCCTGTACTGACCCGTTTCGTCTTGAAATGAAGCCTGGATGATGTTCTTTAATTTTTAAAATTTTTTTGCATTTATTTTCGAATTTTCTAACTGGGGTCGGGTTCGAACGGATAGGGAAGAAATTATTTTTATTCTCTATTTTTCGGCCTGTCCTGGCCCATTTCGTTTTGAAATGAAGCCTGGATGATGTTTTTTAATTTTTAGAATTTTTTTGCATTTCTTTTTGAATTTTCTAACTGGGGTCGGGTTCGAACGGATAAGAAAGAATTTTTTTTTATTCTCTATTTTTCGGCCTGTCTTCACCCGTTTCGTCTTGAAATGAAACCTGGATGATGTTTTTAATTTTTAGAATTTTTTTTGCATTTAGTTTTGAATTTTCTAACTCGGGTCGGTTTCGAACGGATAGGAAGGAAATTTTTTTTGTTCTCTATTTATCAGCCTGTCCTGACCCGTTTCGTCTTGAAATGAAGCCTGGATGATGTTCTTTAATTTTTAAAATTTTTTTGCATTTATTTTCGAATTTTCTATCTCGGGTCGGGTTCGAACGGATAGGAAGGAAATTATTTTTATTCTCTATTTTTCGGCCTGTCCTGGCCCATTTCATTTTGAAATGAAGCCTGGATGATGTTTTTTAATTTTTAGAATTTTTTTGCATTTCTTTTTGAATTTTCTAACTGGGGTCGGGTTCGAACGGATAAGAAAGAAATTTTTTTTATTCTCTATTTTTCGGCCTGTCCTGACCCGTTTCATATTCAAATGAAGCCTGGACGATTTTTTTAATTTTTAGAATTTTTTTGCATTTCTTTTTGAATTTTCTAATCGGGTCGGGTTCGTACGGATAGGAAGGAATTTTTTTTTGTACTCTATTTTTCGGCAAGTCCTGACCCGTTTCGTCTTGAAATGAAGCCTGGATGATGTTTTTTAATTTTTAGAATTTTTTGGCATTTCTTTTCGAATTTTCTAACCCGGGTCTGGTCCTATGAATGGAATTTTGTTTGTTCTCAATTTTTTGGCCTGTCCTCACCCGTTTCATATTCAAATGAAGCCTGGATGATGTTTTTTAATTTTTAGAATTTTTTTGCATTTCTTTTTGAATTTTCTAACTGGGGTCGGGTTCGAACGGATAGGAAAGAAATTTTTTTTAATATCTATTTTTCGGCTTGTCTTCCTCCGTTTCGTCTTGAAATGAAACCTGGATGATGTTTTTAAATTTTTAGAATTTTTTTTGCATTTAGTTTTGAATTTTCTAACTGGGGTCGGGTTCGAACGGATAGGAAGGAAATTATTTTTATTCTCTATTTTTCGGCCTGTCCTGGCCCATTTCGTTTTGAAATGAAGCCTGGATGATGTTTTTTAATTTTTAGAATTTTCTTGCATTTCTTTTTGAATTTTCTAACTGGGGTCGGGTTCGAACGGATAGGAAAGAAATTTTTTTTATTCTCTATTTTTCGGCTTGTCTTCACTCTTTTCGTCTTGAAATGAAACCTGGATGATGTTTTTTAATTTTTAGAATTTTTTTTGCATTTAGTTTTGAATTTTTTAAATCGGGTCGGTTTCGAACGGATAGGCAGGAAATTATTTTTGTTCTCTATTTTTCGGCCTGTCCTGGCCCATTTCGTTTTGAAATGAGGCCTGGATGACGTTTTTTAATTTTTAGAATTTTTTTGCATTTATTTTCGAATTTTCTAACTCGGGTATGGTCCGAACGGATAGGAATGGAATTTTTTTTGTTCTTTATTTTTTGGCCTGTCCTGACCCGTTTCATATTCAAATGAAGCCTGGATGATGTTTTTTAATTTGTAGAATTTTTTGCTTTTATTTCTGTATTTTCTAACTCGGGTCGGGTTCGAACTGATAGGAAGGAAAATTTTTTTCTTCTTTATTTTTCAGCCTGTCCTGACCTGTATCGTCTTAAAATGAAGTCTGGATGATGTTTTTTAATTTTTAGAATTTTTTTGCATTTCTTTCTGAATTTTCTAACTGGGGTCGGGTTCGAACGGATAGGAAAGAAATTTTTTTTTATTCTCTATTTTTCGGCTTGTCTTCGCCCGTTTCGTCTTGAAATGAAACCTGGATGATGTTTTTAATTTTTAGAATTTTTTTTGCATTTAGTTTTGAATTTTCTAACTCAGGTCGGTTTCGAACGGATAGGAAGAAAATTTTTTTTGTTCTCTATTTATCAGCCTGTCCTGACCCGTTTCGTCTTGAAATGAAGCCTGGATGATGTTCTTTAATTTTTAAAATTTTTTTGCATTTCTTTTTGAATTTTCTAACTGGGGTCGGGTTCGAACGGATAAGAAAGAAATTTTTTTTATTCTCTATTTTTCGGCCTGTCCTGACCCGTTTCATATTCAAATGAAGCCTGGATGATGTTTTTTAATTTTTAGAATTTTTTTGCATTTCTTTTTGAATTTTCTAACTCGGGTCGGGTTCGTACGGATAGGAAGGAATTTTTTTTTGTTCTCTATTTTTCGGCAAGTCCTGACCCGTTTCGACTTGAAATGAAGCCTGGATGATGTTTTTTAATTTTTAGAATTTTTTGGCATTTATTTTCGAATTTTCTAACTCGGGTCTGGTCCGAACGGATAGGAATGGAATTTTTTTTTTCTCTATTTTTTGGTCTGTCCTCACCCGTTTCATATTCAAATGAAGCCTGGATGACGTTTTTTAATTTTTAGAATTTTTTTGCAATTCTTGTTGAATTTTCTAACTGGGGTCGGGTTCGAACGGGTAAGAAAGAACTTTTTTTTATTCTCTATTTTTCGGCCTATCCTGACCCGTTTCATATTCAAATGAAGCTTGGATGATGTTTTTTAATTTTTAGGATTTTTTTGCATTTCTTTTTGAATTTTCCAACTCGGGTCGGGTTCGTACGGATAGGAAGGAATTTTTTTTTGTTCTCTATTTTTCGGCATGTCCTGACCCGTTTCATCTTGAAATGAACCCTGGATGATGTTCTTTAATTTTTAAAATTTTTTTGCATTTATTTTCGAATTTTCTATCTCGGGTCGGGTTCGAACGGATAGGAAAGAAATTATTTTTATTCTCTATTTTTCGGCCTGTCCTGGGCCATTTCGTTTTGAAATGAAGCCTGGATGAGGTTTTTTAATTTTTAGAATTTTTTTGCATTTCTTTTTGAATTTTCTAACTGGGGTGGGGTTCGAACGGATAAGAAAGAAATTTTTTTTATTCTCTATTTTTCGGCCTGTCCTGACCCGTTTCATATTCGAATGAAGCTTGGATGATGTTTTTTCATTTTTAGGATTTTTTTGCATTTCTTTTTGAATTTTCTAACTCGGGTCGGGTTCGTACGGATAGGAAGGAATTTTTTTTGGTTCTCTATTTTTCGGCATGTCCTGACCCGTTTCGTCTTGAAATGAAGCCTGGATGATGTTTTTTAATTTTTAGAATTTTTTGGCATTTATTTTTGAATTTTCTAACTCGGGTCTGGTCCGAACGGATAGGAATAAAATTTTTTTTGTTCTCTATTTTTTGGCCTGTCCTCACCCGTTTCATATTCAAATGAAGCCTGGATGACGTTTTTTAATTTTTAGAATTTTTTTGCATTTATTTTCGAATTTCCTAACTCGGGTATGGTCCGAACGGATAGGAATGGAATTTTTTTTGTTCTCTATTTTTTGGCCTGTCCTGACCCGTTTCATATTCAAATGAAGCCTGGATGATGTTTTTTACTATGTAGAATTTTTTGCTTTTATTACTGTATTTTCTAACTCGGGTCGGGTTCGAACTGATAGGAAGGAAAATTTTTTTCTTCTTTATTTTTCAGCCTGTCCTGACCTGTATCGTCTTAAAATGAAGTCTGAATGATGTTTTTTAATTTTTAGAATTTTTTTGCATTTCTTTCTGAATTTTCTAACTGGGGTCGGGTTCGAACGGATAGGAAAGAAATTTTTTTTTATTCTCTATTTTTCGGCTTGTCTTCGCCCGTTTCGTCTTGAAATGAAACCTGGATGATGTTTTTAATTTTTAGAATTTTTTTTGCATTTAGTTTTGAATTTTCTAACTCAGGTCGGTTTCGAACGGATAGGAAGGAAATTTTTTTTGTTCTCTATTTATCAGCCTGTCCTGACCCGTTTCGTCTTGAAATGAAGCCTGGATGATGTTCTTTAATTTTTAAAATTTTTTTGCATTTATTTTCGAATTTTCTATCTCGGGTCGGGTTCGAACGGATAGGAAAGAAATTATTTTTATTCTCTATGTTTCGGCCTGTCCTGGGCCATTTCGTTTTGAAATGAAGCCTGGATGAGGTTTTTTAATTTTTAGAATTTTTTTGCATTTCTTTTTGAATTTTCTAACTGGGGTGGGGTTCGAACGGATAAGAAAGAAATTTTTTTTATTCTCTATTTTTCGGCCTGTCCTGACCCGTTTCATATTCAAATGAAGCTTGGATGATGTTTTTTCATTTTTAGGATTTTTTTGCATTTCTTTTTGAATTTTCTAACTCGGGTCGGGTTCGTACGGATAGGAAGGAATTTTTTTTGGTTCTCTATTTTTTGGCATTTATTTTTGAATTTTCTAACTCGGGTCTGGTCCGAACGGATAGGAATAAAATTTTTTTTGTTCTCTATTTTTTGGCCTGTCCTCACCCGTTTCATATTCAAATGAAGCCTGGATGATGTTTTTTAATTTTTAGAATTTTTTTGCATTTCTTTTTGTATTTTCTAACTGGGGTCGGGTTCGAACGGATGGGAAAGAAATTTTTTTTATTCTCTATTTTTCGACTTGTCTTCACCCGTTTCGTCCTGAAATGAAATCTGGATGATGTTTTTTAATTTTTAGAATTTTTTTTGCATTTAGTTTTGAATTTTCTAACTGGGGTCGGGTTCGAACGGATAGGAAGGAAATTATTTTTATTCTCTATTTTTCGGCATGTCCTGACCCGTTTCATCTTGAAATGAACCCTGGATGATGTTCTTTAATTTTTAAAATTTTTTTGCATTTATTTTCGAATTTTCTATCTCGGGTCGGGTTCGAACGGATAGGAAAGAAATTATTTTTATTCTCTATTTTTCGGCCTGTCTTGGGCCATTTCGTTTTGAAATGAAGCCTGGATGAGGTTTTTTAATTTTTAGAATTTTTTTGCATTTCTTTTTGAATTTTCTAACTGGGGTGGGGTTCGAACGGATAAGAAAGAAATTTTTTTTATTCTCTATTTTTCGGCCTGTCCTGACCCGTTTCATATTCAAATGAAGCTTGGATGATGTTTTTTCATTTTTAGGATTTTTTTGCATTTCTTTTTGAATTTTCTAACTCGGGTCGGGTTCGTACGGATAGGAAGGAATTTTTTTTGGTTCTCTATTTTTCGGCATGTCCTGACCCGTTTCGTCTTGAAATGAAGCCTGGATGATGTTTTTTAATTTTTAGAATTTTTTGGCATTTATTTTTGAATTTTCTAACTCGGGTCTGGTCCGAACGGATAGGAATAAAATTTTTTTTGTTCTCTATTTTTTGGCCTGTCCTCACCCGTTTCATATTCAAATGAAGCCTGGATGACGTTTTTTAATTTTTAGAATTTTTTTGCATTTATTTTCGAATTTCCTAACTCGGTTATGGTCCGAACGGATAGGAATGGAATTTTTTTTGTTCTCTATTTTTTGGCCTGTCCTGACCCGTTTCATATTCAAATGAAGCCTGGATGATGTTTTTTAATATGTAGAATTTTTTGCTTTTATTACTGTATTTTCTAACTCGGGTCGGGTTCGAACTGATAGGAAGGAAAATTTTTTTCTTCTTTATTTTTCAGCCTGTCCTGACCTGTATCGTCTTAAAATGAAGTCTGGATGATGTTTTTTAATTTTTAGAATTTTTTTGCATTTCTTTCTGAATTTTCTAACTGGGGTCGGGTTCGAACGGATAGGAAAGAAATTTTTTTTTATTCTCTATTTTTCGGCTTGTCTTCGCCCGTTTCGTCTTGAAATGAAACCTGGATGATGTTTTTAATTTTTAGAATTTTTTTTGCATTTAGTTTTGAATTTTCTAACTCAGGTCGGTTTCGAACGGATAGGAAGGAAATTTTTTTTGTTCTCTATTTATCAGCCTGTCCTGACCCGTTTCGTCTTGAAATGAAGCCTGGATGATGTTCTTTAATTTTTAAAATTTTTTTGCATTTATTTTCGAATTTTCTATCTCGGGTCGGGTTCGAACGGATAGGAAAGAAATTATTTTTATTCTCTATGTTTCGGCCTGTCCTGGGCCATTTCGTTTTGAAATGAAGCCTGGATGAGGTTTTTTAATTTTTAGAATTTTTTTGCATTTCTTTTTGAATTTTCTAACTGGGGTGGGGTTCGAACGGATAAGAAAGAAATTTTTTTTATTCTCTATTTTTCGGCCTGTCCTGACCCGTTTCATATTCAAATGAAGCTTGGATGATGTTTTTTCATTTTTAGGATTTTTTTGCATTTCTTTTTGAATTTTCTAACTCGGGTCGGGTTCGTACGGATAGGAAGGAATTTTTTTTGGTTCTCTATTTTTTGGCATTTATTTTTGAATTTTCTAACTCGGGTCTGGTCCGAACGGATAGGAATAAAATTTTTTTTGTTCTCTATTTTTTGGCCTGTCCTCACCCGTTTCATATTCAAATGAAGCCTGGATGATGTTTTTTAATTTTTAGAATTTTTTTGCATTTCTTTTTGTATTTTCTAACTGGGGTCGGGTTCGAACGGATGGGAAAGAAATTTTTTTTATTCTCTATTTTTCGACTTGTCTTCACCCGTTTCGTCCTGAAATGAAATCTGGATGATGTTTTTTAATTTTTAGAATTTTTTTTGCATTTAGTTTTGAATTTTCTAACTGGGGTCGGGTTCGAACGGATAGGAAGGAAATTATTTTAATTCTCTATTTTTCGGCATGTCCTGACCCGTTTCATCTTGAAATGAACCCTGGATGATGTTCTTTAATTTTTAAAATTTTTTTGCATTTATTTTCGAATTTTCTATCTCGGGTCGGGTTCGAACGGATAGGAAAGAAATTATTTTTATTCTCTATTTTTCGGCCTGTCCTGGGCCATTTCGTTTTGAAATGAAGCCTGGATGAGGTTTTTTAATTTTTAGAATTTTTTTGCATTTCTTTTTGAATTTTCTAACTGGGGTGGGGTTCGAACGGATAAGAAAGAAATTTTTTTTATTCTCTATTTTTCGGCCTGTCCTGACCCGTTTCATATTCAAATGAAGCTTGGATGATGTTTTTTCATTTTTAGGATTTTTTTGCATTTCTTTTTGAATTTTCTAACTCGGGTCGGGTTCGTACGGATAGGAAGGAATTTTTTTTGGTTCTCTATTTTTCGGCATGTCCTGACCCGTTTCGTCTTGAAATGAAGCCTGGATGATGTTTTTTAATTTTTAGAATTTTTTGGCATTTATTTTTGAATTTTCTAACTCGGGTCTGGTCCGAACGGATAGGAATAAAATTTTTTTTGTTCTCTATTTTTTGGCCTGTCCTCACCCGTTTCATATTCAAATGAAGCCTGTATGACGTTTTTTAATTTTTAGAATTTTTTTGCATTTATTTTCGAATTTCCTAACTCGGGTATGGTCCGAACGGATAGGAATGGAATTTTTTTTGTTCTCTATTTTTTGGCCTGTCCTGACCCGTTTCATATTCAAATGAAGCCTGGATGATGTTTTTTAATATGTAGAATTTTTTGCTTTTATTACTGTATTTTCTAACTCGGGTCGGGTTCGAACTGATAGGAAGGAAAATTTTTTTCTTCTTTATTTTTCAGCCTGTCCTGACCTGTATCGTCTTAAAATGAAGTCTGGATGATGTTTTTTAATTTTTAGAATTTTTTTGCATTTCTTTCTGAATTTTCTAACTGGGGTCGGGTTCGAACGGATAGGAAAGAAATTTTTTTTTATTCTCTATTTTTCGGCTTGTCTTCGCCCGTTTCGTCTTGAAATGAAACCTGGATGATGTTTTTAATTTTTAGAATTTTTTTTGCATTTAGTTTTGAATTTTCTAACTCAGGTCGGTTTCGAACGGATAGGAAGGAAATTTTTTTTGTTCTCTATTTATCAGCCTGTCCTGACCCGTTTCGTCTTGAAATGAAGCCTGGATGATGTTCTTTAATTTTTAAAATTTTTTTGCATTTATTTTCGAATTTTCTATCTCGGGTCGGGTTCGAACGGATAGGAAAGAAATTATTTTTATTCTCTATGTTTCGGCCTGTCCTGGGCCATTTCGTTTTGAAATGAAGCCTGGATGAGGTTTTTTAATTTTTAGAATTTTTTTGCATTTCTTTTTGAATTTTCTAACTGGGGTGGGGTTCGAACGGATAAGAAAGAAATTTTTTTTATTCTCTATTTTTCGGCCTGTCCTGACCCGTTTCATATTCAAATGAAGCTTGGATGATGTTTTTTAATTTTTAGGATTTTTTTGCATTTCTTTTTGAATTTTCTAACTCGGGTCGGGTTCGTACGGATAGGAAGGAATTTTTTTTGGTTCTCTATTTTTCGGCATGTCCTGACCCGTTTCGTCTTGAAATGAAGCCTGGATGATGTTTTTTAATTTTTAGAATTTTTTGGCATTTATTTTTGAATTTTCTAACTCGGGTCTGGTCCGAACGGATAGGAATAAAATTTTTTTTGTTCTCTATTTTTTGGCCTGTCCTCACCCGTTTCATATTCAAATGAAGCCTGGATGATGTTTTTTAATTTTTAGAATTTTTTTGCATTTCTTTTTGTATTTTCTAACTGGGGTCGGGTTCGAACGGATGGGAAAGAAATTTTTTTTATTCTCTATTTTTCGACTTGTCTTCACCCGTTTCGTCCTGAAATGATATCTGGATGATGTTTTTTAATTTTTAGAATTTTTTTTGCATTTAGTTTTGAATTTTCTAACTGGGGTCGGGTTCGAACGGATAGGAAGGAAATTATTTTTATTCTCTATTTTTCGGCATGTCCTGACCCGTTTCATCTTGAAATGAACCCTGGATGATGTTCTTTAATTTTTAAAATTTTTTTGCATTTATTTTCGAATTTTCTATCTCGGGTCGGGTTCGAACGGATAGGAAAGAAATTATTTTTATTCTCTATTTTTCGGCCTGTCCTGGGCCATTTCGTTTTGAAATGAAGCCTGGATGAGGTTTTTTAATTTTTAGAATTTTTTTGCATTTCTTTTTGAATTTTCTAACTGGGGTGGGGTTCGAACGGATAAGAAAGAAATTTTTTTTATTCTCTATTTTTCGGCCTGTCCTGACCCGTTTCATATTCAAATGAAGCTTGGATGATGTTTTTTCATTTTTAGGATTTTTTTGCATTTCTTTTTGAATTTTCTAACTCGGGTCGGGTTCGTACGGATAGGAAGGAATTTTTTTTGGTTCTCTATTTTTCGGCATGTCCTGACCCGTTTCGTCTTGAAATGAAGCCTGGATGATGTTTTTTAATTTTTAGAATTTTTTGGCATTTATTTTTGAATTTTCTAACTCGGGTCTGGTCCGAACGGATAGGAATAAAATTTTTTTTGTTCTCTATTTTTTGGCCTGTCCTCACCCGTTTCATATTCAAATGAAGCCTGGATGACGTTTTTTAATTTTTAGAATTTTTTTGCATTTATTTTCGAATTTCCTAACTCGGGTATGGTCCGAACGGATAGGAATGGAATTTTTTTTGTTCTCTATTTTTTGGCCTGTCCTGACCCGTTTCATATTCAAATGAAGCCTGGATGATGTTTTTTAATATGTAGAATTTTTTGCTTTTATTACTGTATTTTCTAACTCGGGTCGGGTTCGAACTGATAGGAAGGAAAATTTTTTTCTTCTTTATTTTTCAGCCTGTCCTGACCTGTATCGTCTTAAAATGAAGTCTGGATGATGTTTTTTAATTTTTAGAATTTTTTTGCATTTCTTTCTGAATTTTCTAACTGGGGTCGGGTTCGAACGGATAGGAAAGAAATTTTTTTTTATTCTCTATTTTTCGGCTTGTCTTCGCCCGTTTCGTCTTGAAATGAAACCTGGATGATGTTTTTAATTTTTAGAATTTTTTTTGCATTTAGTTTTGAATTTTCTAACTCAGGTCGGTTTCGAACGGATAGGAAGGAAATTTTTTTTGTTCTCTATTTATCAGCCTGTCCTGACCCGTTTCGTCTTGAAATGAAGCCTGGATGATGTTCTTTAATTTTTAAAATTTTTTTGCATTTATTTTCGAATTTTCTATCTCGGGTCGGGTTCGAACGGATAGGAAAGAAATTATTTTTATTCTCTATGTTTCGGCCTGTCCTGGGCCATTTCGTTTTGAAATGAAGCCTGGATGAGGTTTTTTAATTTTTAGAATTTTTTTGCATTTCTTTTTGAATTTTCTAACTGGGGTGGGGTTCGAACGGATAAGAAAGAAATTTTTTTTATTCTCTATTTTTCGGCCTGTCCTGACCCGTTTCATATTCAAATGAAGCTTGGATGATGTTTTTTAATTTTTAGGATTTTTTTGCATTTCTTTTTGAATTTTCTAACTCGGGTCGGGTTCGTACGGATAGGAAGGAATTTTTTTTGGTTCTCTATTTTTCGGCATGTCCTGACCCGTTTCGTCTTGAAATGAAGCCTGGATGATGTTTTTTAATTTTTAGAATTTTTTGGCATTTATTTTTGAATTTTCTAACTCGGGTCTGGTCCGAACGGATAGGAATAAAATTTTTTTTGTTCTCTATTTTTTGGCCTGTCCTCACCCGTTTCATATTCAAATGAAGCCTGGATGATGTTTTTTAATTTTTAGAATTTTTTTGCATTTCTTTTTGTATTTTCTAACTGGGGTCGGGTTCGAACGGATGGGAAAGAAATTTTTTTTATTCTCTATTTTTCGACTTGTCTTCACCCGTTTCGTCCTGAAATGAAATCTGGATGATGTTTTTTAATTTTTAGAATTTTTTTTGCATTTAGTTTTGAATTTTCTAACTGGGGTCGGGTTCGAACGGATAGGAAGGAAATTATTTTTATTCTCTATTTTTCGGCATGTCCTGACCCGTTTCATCTTGAAATGAACCCTGGATGATGTTCTTTAATTTTTAAAATTTTTTTGCATTTATTTTCGAATTTTCTATCTCGGGTCGGGTTCGAACGGATAGGAAAGAAATTATTTTTATTCTCTATTTTTCGGCCTGTCCTGGGCCATTTCGTTTTGAAATGAAGCCTGGATGAGGTTTTTTAATTTTTAGAATTTTTTTGCATTTCTTTTTGAATTTTCTAACTGGGGTGGGGTTCGAACGGATAAGAAAGAAATTTTTTTTATTCTCTATTTTTCGGCCTGTCCTGACCCGTTTCATATTCAAATGAAGCTTGGATGATGTTTTTTCATTTTTAGGATTTTTTTGCATTTCTTTTTGAATTTTCTAACTCGGGTCGGGTTCGTACGGATAGGAAGGAATTTTTTTTGGTTCTCTATTTTTCGGCATGTCCTGACCCGTTTCGTCTTGAAATGAAGCCTGGATGATGTTTTTTAATTTTTAGAATTTTTTGGCATTTATTTTTGAATTTTCTAACTCGGGTCTGGTCCGAACGGATAGGAATAAAATTTTTTTTGTTCTCTATTTTTTGGCCTGTCCTCACCCGTTTCATATTCAAATGAAGCCTGGATGACGTTTTTTAATTTTTAGAATTTTTTTGCATTTATTTTCGAATTTCCTAACTCGGGTATGGTCCGAACGGATAGGAATGGAATTTTTTTTGTTCTCTATTTTTTGGCCTGTCCTGACCCGTTTCATATTCAAATGAAGCCTGGATGATGTTTTTTAATATGTAGAATTTTTTGCTTTTATTACTGTATTTTCTAACTCGGGTCGGGTTCGAACTGATAGGAAGGAAAATTTTTTTCTTCTTTATTTTTCAGCCTGTCCTGACCTGTATCGTCTTAAAATGAAGTCTGGATGATGTTTTTTAATTTTTAGAATTTTTTTGCATTTCTTTCTGAATTTTCTAACTGGGGTCGGGTTCGAACGGATAGGAAAGAAATTTTTTTTTATTCTCTATTTTTCAGCTTGTCTTCGCCCGTTTCGTCTTGAAATGAAACCTGGATGATGTTTTTAATTTTTAGAATTTTTTTTGCATTTAGTTTTGAATTTTCTAACTCAGGTCGGTTTCGAACGGATAGGAAGGAAATTTTTTTTGTTCTCTATTTATCAGCCTGTCCTGACCCGTTTCGTCTTGAAATGAAGCCTGGATGATGTTCTTTAATTTTTAAAATTTTTTTGCATTTATTTTCGAATTTTCTATCTCGGGTCGGGTTCGAACGGATAGGAAAGAAATTATTTTTATTCTCTATGTTTCGGCCTGTCCTGGGCCATTTCGTTTTGAAATGAAGCCTGGATGAGGTTTTTTAATTTTTAGAATTTTTTTGCATTTCTTTTTGAATTTTCTAACTGGGGTGGGGTTCGAACGGATAAGAAAGAAATTTTTTTTATTCTCTATTTTTCGGCCTGTCCTGACCCGTTTCATATTCAAATGAAGCTTGGATGATGTTTTTTAATTTTTAGGATTTTTTTGCATTTCTTTTTGAATTTTCTAACTCGGGTCGGGTTCGTACGGATAGGAAGGAATTTTTTTTGGTTCTCTATTTTTCGGCATGTCCTGACCCGTTTCGTCTTGAAATGAAGCCTGGATGATGTTTTTTAATTTTTAGAATTTTTTGGCATTTATTTTTGAATTTTCTAACTCGGGTCTGGTCCGAACGGATAGGAATAAAATTTTTTTTGTTCTCTATTTTTTGGCCTGTCCTCACCCGTTTCATATTCAAATGAAGCCTGGATGATGTTTTTTAATTTTTAGAATTTTTTTGCATTTCTTTTTGTATTTTCTAACTGGGGTCGGGTTCGAACGGATGGGAAAGAAATTTTTTTTATTCTCTATTTTTCGACTTGTCTTCACCCGTTTCGTCCTGAAATGAAATCTGGATGATGTTTTTTAATTTTTAGAATTTTTTTTGCATTTAGTTTTGAATTTTCTAACTGGGGTCGGGTTCGAACGGATAGGAAGGAAATTATTTTTATTCTCTATTTTTCGGCATGTCCTGACCCGTTTCATCTTGAAATGAACCCTGGATGATGTTCTTTAATTTTTAAAATTTTTTTGCATTTATTTTCGAATTTTCTATCTCGGGTCGGGTTCGAACGGATAGGAAAGAAATTATTTTTATTCTCTATTTTTCGGCCTGTCCTGGGCCATTTCGTTTTGAAATGAAGCCTGGATGAGGTTTTTTAATTTTTAGAATTTTTTTGCATTTCTTTTTGAATTTTCTAACTGGGGTGGGGTTCGAACGGATAAGAAAGAAATTTTTTTTATTCTCTATTTTTCGGCCTGTCCTGACCCGTTTCATATTCAAATGAAGCTTGGATGATGTTTTTTCATTTTTAGGATTTTTTTGCATTTCTTTTTGAATTTTCTAACTCGGGTCGGGTTCGTACGGATAGGAAGGAATTTTTTTTGGTTCTCTATTTTTCGGCATGTCCTGACCCGTTTCGTCTTGAAATGAAGCCTGGATGATGTTTTTTAATTTTTAGAATTTTTTGGCATTTATTTTTGAATTTTCTAACTCGGGTCTGGTCCGAACGGATAGGAATAAAATTTTTTTTGTTCTCTATTTTTTGGCCTGTCCTCACCCGTTTCATATTCAAATGAAGCCTGGATGACGTTTTTTAATTTTTAGAATTTTTTTGCATTTATTTTCGAATTTCCTAACTCGGGTATGGTCCGAACGGATAGGAATGGAATTTTTTTTGTTCTCTATTTTTTGGCCTGTCCTGACCCGTTTCATATTCAAATGAAGCCTGGATGATGTTTTTTAATATGTAGAATTTTTTGCTTTTATTACTGTATTTTCTAACTCGGGTCGGGTTCGAACTGATAGGAAGGAAAATTTTTTTCTTCTTTATTTTTCAGCCTGTCCTGACCTGTATCGTCTTAAAATGAAGTCTGGATGATGTTTTTTAATTTTTAGAATTTTTTTGCATTTCTTTCTGAATTTTCTAACTGGGGTCGGGTTCGAACGGATAGGAAAGAAATTTTTTTTTATTCTCTATTTTTCGGCTTGTCTTCGCCCGTTTCGTCTTGAAATGAAACCTGGATGATGTTTTTAATTTTTAGAATTTTTTTTGCATTTAGTTTTGAATTTTCTAACTCAGGTCGGTTTCGAATGGATAGGAAGGAAATTTTTTTTGTTCTCTATTTATCAGCCTGTCCTGACCCGTTTCGTCTTGAAATGAAGCCTGGATGATGTTCTTTAATTTTTAAAATTTTTTTGCATTTATTTTCGAATTTTCTATCTCGGGTCGGGTTCGAACGGATAGGAAAGAAATTATTTTTATTCTCTATGTTCCGGCCTGTCCTGGGCCATTTCGTTTTGAAATGAAGCCTGGATGAGGTTTTTTAATTTTTAGAATTTTTTTGCATTTCTTTTTGAATTTTCTAACAGGGGTGGGGTTCGAACGGATAAGAAAGAAATTTTTTTTATTCTCTATTTTTCGGCCTGTCCTGACCCGTTTCATATTCAAATGAAGCTTGGATGATGTTTTTTAATTTTTAGGATTTTTTTGCATTTCTTTTTGAATTTTCTAACTCGGGTCGGGTTCGTACGGATAGGAAGGAATTTTTTTTGGTTCTCTATTTTTCGGCATGTCCTGACCCGTTTCGTCTTGAAATGAAGCCTGGATGATGTTTTTTAATTTTTAGAATTTTTTGGCATTTATTTTTGAATTTTCTAACTCGGGTCTGGTCCGAACGGATAGGAATAAAATTTTTTTTGTTCTCTATTTTTTGGCCTGTCCTCACCCGTTTCATATTCAAATGAAGCCTGGATGATGTTTTTTAATTTTTAGAATTTTTTTGCATTTCTTTTTGTATTTTCTAACTGGGGTCGGGTTCGAACGGATGGGAAAGAAATTTTTTTTATTCTCTATTTTTCGACTTGTCTTCACCCGTTTCGTCCTGAAATGAAATCTGGATGATGTTTTTTAATTTTTAGAATTTTTTTTGCATTTAGTTTTGAATTTTCTAACTGGGGTCGGGTTCGAACGGATAGGAAGGAAATTATTTTTATTCTCTATTTTTCGGCCTGTCCTGGCCCATTTCGTTTTGAAATGAAGCCTGGATGATGTTTTTTAATTTTTAGAATTTTTTTGCATTTTTTTTTCAATTTTCTAACTGGGGTCGGGATCGAACGGATAGGAAAGAAATTTTTTTTATTCTCTATTTTTCGGCTTGTCTTCACTTCTTTCGTCTTGAAATGAAACCTAGATGATGTTTTTTAATTTTTAGAATTTTTTTTGCATTTAGTTTTGAATTTTCTAACTGGGGTCGGTTTTGAACGGATAGGAAGGAAATTATTTTTGTTCTCTGTTTTTCGGCCTGTCCAGGCCCATTTCGTTTTGAAATGAAGCCTGGATGATGTTTTTTAATTTTTAGAATTTTTTTGCATTTCTTTTTGAATTTTCTAACTGGGGTCGGGTTCGAACGGATAAGAAAGAAATTTTTTTTATTCAGTATTTTTCGGCCAGCCTTCACCCGTATCGTCTTGAAATGAAACCTGGATGATGTTTTTTAATTTTTAGAATTTTTGTTGCATTTATTTTTTAATTTTCTAACTCGGGTCGGGTTCTTACGGAAAGGAAGGAATTTTTTTTTGTTCTCTGTTTTTCGGCCTGTCCTGACCCGTTTCGTCTTGAAATGAAGCCTGGAAGATGTTTTTTAATTTTTAGAATTTTTTGGCATTTATTTTCGAATTTTCTAACTCGGGTCTGGTCCGAACGGATAGGAATGGAATTTTTTTTGTTCTCTATTTTTTGGCCTGTCCTGACCCGTTTCATATTCAAATGAAGCTTGGATGATGTTTTTTCATTTTTAGAATTTTTTTGCTTTTATTTCTGTATTTTCTAACTCGGGTCGGGTTCGAACTGATAGGAAGGAAAATTTTTTTCTTCTCTATTTTTCAGCCTGTCCTGACCTGTATCGTCTTAACATGAAGTCTGGATGATGTTTTTTAATTTTTAGGATTTTTTTGCATTTCTTTTTGAATTTTCTAACAGGGGTCGGGTTCGAACGGATAAGAAAGAAATTTTTTTTATTCTCTATTTTTCGGCCTGTCCGGACCCGTTTCATATTCAAATGAAGCTTGGATGATGTTTTTTAATTTTTAGGATTTTTTTGCATTTCTTTTTGAATTTTCTAACTCGGGTCGGGTTCGTACGGAGACGAAGGAATTTTTTTTTGTTCTCTATTTTTCGGCAAGTCCTGACCCGTTTCGTCTTGAAATGAAGCCTGGATGATGTTTTTTAATTTTTAGAATTTTTTGGCATTTATTTTCGAATTTTCTAACTCGGGTCTGGTCCGAACGGATAGGAATGGAATTTTTTTTGTTCTCTCTTTTTTGGTCTGTCCTCACCCGTTTCATATTCAAATGAAGCCTGGATGATGTTTTTTAATTTTTAGAATTTTTTTGCTTATCTTTTTGAATTTTCTAACTGGGGTCGGGTCCGAATGGATAGGAAAGAAATTTTTTTTATTCTCTATTTTTCGGCTTGTCTTCACCCGTTTCGTCTTGAAATGAAACCTGGATGATGTTTTTTAATTTTTAGAATTTTTGTTGCATTTATTTTTGAATTTTCTAACTCGGGTCGGGTTCGTACGGATAGGAAGGAATTTTTTTTTGTTCTCTATTTTTCGGCCTGTCCTGACCCATTTCGTCTTGAAATGAAGCCTGAAAGATGTTTTTTTAGAATTTTTTGGCATTTATTTTCGAATTTTCTAACTCGGGACTGGTCCGAACGGATAGGAGTGGAATTTTTTTTGTTCTCTATTTTTTGGCCTGTCCTGACCCGTTTCATATTCAAATGAAGCCTGGATGATGTTTTTTAATTTTTAGAATTTTTTTGCTTTTATTTCTGTATTTTCTAACTCGGGTCGGGTTCGAACTGATAGGAAGGAAAATTTTTTTCTTCTCTATTTTTCGGCCTGTCCTGACCTGTATCGTCTTAAAATGAAGTCTCGATGAAGTTTTTTAATTTCTAGAATTTTTTTGCATTTCTTTTTGAATTTTCTAACAGGGGTCGGGTTCGAACGGATAAGAAAGAAATTTTTTTTTATTCTCTATTTTTCGGCCTGTCTTCACCCGTTTCGTCTTGAAATGAAACCTGGATGATGTTTTTAATTTTTACAAGTTTTTTTGCATTTAGTTTTGAATTTTCTAACTCGGGTCGGTTTCGAACGGATAGGAAGGAAATTTTTTTTGTTCTCTATTTATCAGCCTGTCCTGACCCGTGTCGTCTTGAAATGAAGCCTGGATGATGTTCTTTAATTTTTAAAATTTTTTTGCATTTATTTTCGAATTTTCTATCTCGGGTCGGGTTCGAACGGATAGGAAGGAAATTATTTTTATTCTCTATTTTTCGGCCAGGCCTGGCCCATTTCGTTTTGAAATGAAGCCTGGATGATGTCTTTTAATTTTTAGAATTTTTTTGCATTTCTTTTTGAATTTTCTAACTGGGGTCGGGTTCGAACGGATAAGAAAGAAATTTTTTTTATTCTCTATTTTTCGGCCTGTCCTGACCCGTTTCATATTCAAATGAAGCCTGGATGATGTTTTTTAATTTTTAGAATTTTTTTGCATTTCTTTTTGAATTTTCTAACTCGGGTCGGGTTCGTACGGATAGGAAGGAATTTTTTTTTGTTCTCTATTTTTCGGCAAGTCCTGACCCGTTTCGTCTTGAAATGAAGCCTGGATGATGTTTTTTAATTTTTAGAATTTTTTGGCATTTATTTTCGAATTTTCTAACTCGGGTCTGGTCCGAACGGATAGGAATGAAATTTTTTTTGTTTTCTATTTTTTGGCCTGTCCTCACCCGTTTCATATTCAAATGAAGCCTGGATGATGTTTTTTAATTTTTAGAATTTTTTTGCATTTCTTTTTGTATTTTCTAACTGGGGTCGGGTTCGAACGGATAGGAAAGAAATTTTTTTTATTCTCTATTTTTCGACTTGTCTTCACCCGTTTCGTCTTGAAATGAAACCTGGATGATGTTTTTTAATTTTTAGAATTTTTTTTGCATTTAGTTTTGAATTTTCTAACTGGGGTCGGGTTCGAACGGATAGGAAGGAAATTATTTTTATTCTCTATTTTTCGGCCTGTCCTGGCCCATTTCGTTTTGAAATGAAGCCTGGATGATGTTTTTTAATTTTTAGAATTTGTTTGCATTTTTTTTTCAATTTTCTAACTGGGGTCGGGTTCGAATGGATAGGAAAGAAATTATTTTTGTTCTCTATTTTTCGGCCTGTCCTGGCCCATTTCGTTTTGAAATGAAGCCTGGATGATGTTTTTTAATTTTTAGAATTTTTTTGCATTTCTTTTTGAATTTTCTAACTGGGGTCGGGTTCGAACGGAGAAGAAAGAAATTTTTTTTATTCTACATTTTTCGGCCAGTCTTCACCCGTATCGTCTTGAAATGAAACCTGGATGATGTTTTTTAATTTTTAGAATTTTTGTTGCATTTATTTTTGAATTTTCTAACTCGGGTCGGGTTCGTACGGATAGGAAGGAATTTTTTTTTGTTCTCTATTTTTTGGCATGTCTTGATCCGTTTCGTCTTGAAATGAAGCCTGGATGATGTTATTTAATTTTTAGAATTTTTTGGCATTTATGTTCGAATTTTCTAACTCGGGTCTGGTCCGAACGGACAGGAATGAAATTTTTTTTGTTCCCTATTTTTTGGCGTGTCTTGACCCGTTTCATATTCAAATGAAACCTGGATGATGTTTTTTAATTTTTAGAATTTTTGTTGCATTTATTTTTGAATTTTCTAACTCGGGTCGGGTTCGTACGGATAGGAAGGAATTTTTTTTTGTTCTCTATTTTTCGGCCTGTCCTGACCCGTTTCGTCTTGAAATGAAGCCTGTAAGATGTTTTTTAATTTTTAGAATTTTTTGTCATTTATTTTCGAATTTTCTAACTCGGGTCTAGTCCGAACGGATAGGAATGATATTTTTTTTGTTCTCGATTTTTTGGCCTGTCCTGACCCGTTTCATATTCAAATGAAGCCTGGACGATGTTTTTTAATTATTAGAATTTTTTTGCTTTTATTTTTGTATTTTCTAACTCGGGTCGGGTTCGAACTGATAGGAAGGAAAATTTTTTTCTTCTCTATTTTTCGGCCTGTCCTGACCTGTATCGTCTTAAAATGAAGTCTGGATGATGTTTTTTAATTTTTAGAATTTTTTTGCATTTCTTTTTAAATTTTCTAACTGGGGTCGGGTTCGAACGGATAAGAAAGAAAATTTTTTTTATTCTCTATTTTTCGGCTTGTCTTCACCCGTTTCGTCTTGAAATGAAACATGGATGATGTTTTTAATTTTTAGAATTTTTTTTGCATTTAGTTTTGAATTTTCTAACTCGGGTCTGTTTCGAACGGATAGGAAGGAAATTTTTTTTGTTCTCTATTTATCAGCCTGTCCTGACCCGTTTCGTGTTGAAATGAAGCCTGGATGATTTTCTTTAATTCTTAAAAAATTTTTTGCATTTATTTTCGAATTTTCTATCTCGGGTCGGGTTCGAATGGATAGGAAGGAAATTATTTTTATTCTCTATTTTTCGGCCTGTCCTGGCCCATTTCGTTTTGAAATGAAGCCTGGATGATGTTTTTTAATTTTTAGAATTTTTTTGCATTTCTTTTTGAATTTTCTAACTGGGGTCGGGTTCGAACGGATAAGAAAGAAATTTTTTTTACTCTCTATTTTTTGGCCTGTCCTGACCCGTTTCATATTCAAATGAAGCCTGGATGATGTTTTTTAATTTTTAGAATTTTTTTGCATTTCTTTTTGAATTTTCTAACTCGAGTCGGGTTCGTACGGATAGAAAGGAATTTTTTTTTGTTCTCTATTTTTCGGCAAGTCCTGACCCGTTTCGTCTTGAAATGAAGCCTGGATGATGTTTTTTAATTTTTAGAATTTTTTGGCATTTATTTTCGAATTTTCTAACTCGGGTCTGGTCCGAACGGATAGGAATGGAATTTTTTTTGTTCTCTCTTTTTTGGTCTGTCCTCACCCGTTTCATATTCAAATGAAGCCTGGATGATGTTTTTTAATTTTTAGAATTTTTTTGCCTTTCTTTTTGAATTTTCTAACTGGGGTCGGGTCCGAACGGATGGGAAAGAAATTTTTTTTATTCTCTATTTTTCGGCTTGTCTTCACCCGTTTCGTCTTGAAATGAAACCTGGATGATGTTTTTTAATTTTTAGAATTTTTGTTTCATTTATTTTTGAATTTTCTAACTCGGGTCGGGTTCGAACGGATTGGAAGGAATTTTTTTTTGTTCTCTATTTTTCGGTCTGTCCTGACCCATTTCGTCTTGAAATGAAGCTTGAAAGATTTTTTTTAATTTTTAGAATTTTTTGGCATTTATTTTCGAATTTTCTAACTCGGGTCTGGTCCGAACGGATAGGAATGGAATTTTTTTTGTTCTCTATTTTTTTGGCCTATCCTGACCCGTTTCATATTCAAATGAAGCCTAGATGATGTTTTTTAATTTTTAGAATTTTTTTGCTTTTATTTCTGTATTTTCTAACTCGGGTCGGGTTCGAACTGATAGGAAGGAAAATTTTTTTCTTCTCTATTTTTCGGCCTGTCCTGACCTGTATCGTCTTAAAATGAAGTCTCGATGAAGTTGTTTAATTTTTAGAATTTTTTTACGTTTCTTTTTGAATTTTCTAATAGGGGTCGGGTTCGAACGGATAAGAAAGAAATTTTTTTTTATTCTCTATTTTTCGGCTTGTCTTCACCCGTTTCGTCTTGAAATGAAACCTGGATGATGTTTTTAATTTTTAGAATTTTTTTTGCATTTAGTTTTGAATTTTCTAACTCGAGTCGGTTTCGAACGGATAGGCAGGAAATTTTTTTTGTTCTCTATTTATCAGCCTGTCCTGACCCGTTTCTTCTTGAAATGAAGCCTGGATGATGTTCTTTAATTTTTAAAATTTTTTTGCATTTATTTTCGAATTTTCTATCTCGTGTCGGGTTCGAACGGATAGGAAGGAAATTATTTTTATTCTCTATTTTTCGGCCAAGCCTGGCCCATTTCCTTTTGAAATGAATCCTGGATGATGTTTTTTAATTTTTAGAATTTTTTTGCATTTCTTTTAGAATTTTCTAATTGTGGTCGGGTTCGAACGGATAAGAAAGAAATTTTTTTTATTCTCTTTTTGACGGCCCGTCCTGACCCGTTTCATATTCAAATGAAGCATGGATGATGTTTTTTAATTTTTAGAATTTTTTTGCATTTCTTTTTGAATTTTCTAACTCGGGTCGGGTTCGTACGGATAGGAAGGAATTTTTTTTTGTTCTCTATTTTTCGGCAAGTCCTGACCCGTTTCGTCTTGAAATGAAGCCTGGATGATGTTTTTTAATTTTTAGAATTTTTTGGCATTTATTTTCGAATTTTCTAACTCGGGTCTGGTCCGAACGGATAGGAATGGAATTTTTTTTTTCTCTATTTTTTGGTCTGTCCTGACCCGTTTCATATTCAAATGAAGCCTGGATGACGTTTTTTAAGTTTTAGAATTTTTTTGCATTTCTTTTTGAATTTTCTAACTGGGGTCGGGTTCGAACGGATAAGAAAGAAATTTTTTTTATTCTCTATTTTTCGGCATGTCCTGACCCGTTTCATATTCAAATGAAGCCTGGATGATTTTTTTAACTTTTAGAATTTTTTTGCATTTCTTTTTGAATTTTCTAACTCGGGTCGGGTTTGTACGGATAGGAAGGAATTTTTTTTTGTTCTCTGTTTTTCGGCAAGTCCTGACCCGTTTCGTCTTGAAATGAAGCCTGGATGATGTTTTTTAATTTTTAGAATTTTTTGGCATTTATTTTCGAATTTTCTAACTCGGGTCTGGTCCGAACGGATAGGAATGGAATTTTTTTTGTTCTCAATTTTTTGGCCTGTCCTCACCCGTTTCATATTCAAATGAAGCCTGGATGATGTTTTTTAATTTTTAGAATTTTTTTGCATTTCTTTTTGAATTTTCTAACTGGGGTCGGGTTCGAACGGATAGGAAAGAAATTTTTTTTATTCTCTATTTTTCGGCTTGTCTTCATCCGTTTCGTCTTGAAATGAAACCTGGATGATGTTTTTTAATTTTTAGAATTTTTTTTGCATTTAGTTTTGAATTTTCTAACTGGGGTCGAGTTCGAACAGATAGGAAGGAAATTATTTTTATTCTCTATTTTTCGGCCTGTCCTGGCCCATTTTGTTTTGAAATGAACCCTGGATGATGTTTTTTAATTTTTAGAATTTTCTTGCATTTCTTTTTGAATTTTCTAACTGGGGTCGGGTTCGAACGAATAAGAAAGAAATTTTTTTTATTCTCTATTTTTCGGCCAGTCTTCACCCGTTTCGTCTTGAAATGAAACCTGGATGATGTTTTTTAATTTTTAGAATTTTTGTTGCATTTATTTTTGAATTTTCTAACTCGGGTCGGGTTCGTACGGATAGGAAATAATTTTTTTTAGTTCTCTATTTTTCGGCCTGTCCTGACCCATGTTGTCTTGAAATGAAGCCTGGAAGATGTTTTTTAATTTTTAGAATTTTTTGGCATTTATTTTCGAATTTTCTAACTCGGGTCTGGTCCGAACGGATAGGAATGGAATTTTTTTTGTTCTCTATTTTTTGGCCGGTCCTGACCCGTTTCATATTCAAATGAAGCCTGGACTATGTTATTTAATTTTTAGAATTTTTTTGCTTTTATTTCTGTATTTTCTAACTCGGGTCGGGTTCGAACTAATAGGAAGGAAAATTTTTTTCTTCTCTATTTTTCGGCCTGTCCTGACCTGTATCATCTTAAAATGAAGTCTGGATGGTGTTTTTTAATTTTTAGAATTTTTTTGCATTTCTTTTTGAATTTTCTAACTGGGGTCGGGTTCGAACGGATAAGAAAGAAATTTTTTTTTATTCTCTATTTTTCGGCTTGTCTTCACCCGTTTCGTCTTGAAATGAAACCTGGATGATGTTTTTAATTTTTAGAATTTTTTTTGCATTTAGTTTTGAATTTTCTAACTCGGGTCGGTTTCGAACGGATAGGAAGGAAATTTTTTTTGTTCTCTATTTATCAGCCTGTCCTGACCCGTTTCGTCTTGAAATGAAGCCTGGATGATGTTCTTTAATTTTTAAAATTTTTTTGCATTTATTTTCGAATTTTCTATCTCGGGTCGAGTTCGAACGGATAGGAAGGAAATTATTTTTATTCTCTATTTTTCAGCCTGTCCTGGCCCATTTCATTTTGAAATGAAGCCGGGATGATGTTTTTTAATTTTTAGAATTTTTTTGCATTTCTTTTTGAATTTTCTAACTGGGGTCGGGTTCGAACGGATAAGAAAGAAATTTTTTTTATTCTCTATTTTTCGGCCAGTCTTCACCCGTATCGTCTTAAAATGAAACCTGGATGATGTTTTTTAATTTTTAGAATTTTTGTTGCATTTATTTTTGAATTTTCTAACTCGGGTCGGGTTCGTACGGATAGGAAGGAATTTTTTTTTGTTCTCTATTTTTCGGCCTGTCCTGACCCGTTTCATATTCAAATGAAGCCTGGATTATGTTTTTTAATTTTTAGAATTTTTTTGCTTTTATTTCTGTATTTTCTAACTCGGGTCGGCTTCAAACTGATAGGAAGGAAAATTTTTTTCTTCTCTATTTTTCAGCCTGTCCTGACCTGTATCGTCTTAAAATGAAGTCTGGATGATGTTTTTTAATTTTTAGAATTTTTTTACATTTCTTTCTAAATTTTCTAACTGGGGTCGGGTTCGAACGGATAGGAAAGAAATTTTTTTTTATTCTCTATTTTTCGGCTTGTCTTCACCCGTTTCGTCTTGAAATGAAACCTGGATGATATTTTTAATTTTTAGAACTTTTTTTCCATTTAGTTTTGAATTTTCTAACTCGGGTCGGTTTCGAACGGATAGGAAGGAAATTTTTTTTTTCTCTATTTATCAGCCTGTCCTGACCCGTTTCGTCTTGAAATGAAGCCTGGATGATGTTCTTTAATTTTTAAAATTTTTTTGCATTTATTTTCGAATTTTCTATCTCGGGTCGGGTTCGAACGGATAGGGAAGAAATTATTTTTATTCTCTATTTTTCGGCCTGTCCTGGCCCATTTCGTTTTGAAATGAAGCCTGGATGATGTTTTTTAATTTTTAGAATTTTTTTGCATTTCTTTTTGAATTTTCTAACTGGGGTCGGGTTCGAACGGATAAGAAAGAAATTTTGTTTATTCTCTATTTTTCGGCCTGTCCTGACCCGTTTCATATTCAAATGAAGCTTGGATGATGTTTTTTAATTTTTAGGATTTTTTTGCATTTCTTTTTGAATTTTCTAACTCTGGTCGGGTTCGTACGGATAGGAAGGAATTTTTATTTTGTTCTCTATTTTTCGGCATGTCCTAACCCGTTTCGTCTTGAAATGAAGCCTGGATGATGGTTTTTAATTTTTAGAATTTTTTGGCATTTATTTTCGAATTTTCTAACTCGGGTCTGGTCCGAACGGATAAGAATGAAATTTTTTTTGTTCTCTATTTTTTGGCCTGTCCTCACCCGTTTCATATTCAAATGAAGCCTGGATGATGTTTTTTAATTTTTAGAATTTTTTTGCATTTCTTTTTGAATTTTCTAACTGGGGTCGGGTTCGAACGGATAAGAAAGAAATTTTTTTTATTCTCTATTTTTTTGCCAGTCTTCACCCGTTTCATCTTGAAATGAAACCTGGATGATGTTTTTTAATTTTTAGAATTTTTGTTGCATTTATTTTTGAATTTTCTAACTCGGGTCGGGTTCGTACGGATAGGAAGGAATTTTTTTTAGTTCTCTATTTTTCGGCCTGTCCTGACCCATTTCGTCTTGAAATGAAGCCTGGAAGATGTTTTTTAATTTTTAGAATTTTTTGGCATTTATTTTCGAATTTTCTAACTCGGGTCTGGTCTGAACGGATAGGAATGGAATTTTTTTTGTTCTCTATTTTTTGGCCTGTCCTGACCCGTTTCATATTCAAATGAAGCCTGGATTATGTTTTTTAATTTTTAGAATTTTTTTGCTTTTATTTCTGTATTTTCTAACTCGGGTCGGGTTCGAACTAATAGGAATGAAAATTTTTTTCTTCTCTATTTTTCGGCCTGTCCTGGCCTGTATCATCTTAAAATGAAGTCTGGATGATGTTTTTTAATTTTTAGAATTTCTTTGCATTTCTTTTTGAATTTTCTAACTGGGGTCGGGTTCGAACGGATAGGAAGAAAATTATTTTTATTCTCTATTTTTCGGCCTGTCCTGGCCCATTTCGTTTACAAATGAAGCCTGGATGATGTTTTTTAATTTTTAGAATTTTTTTGCATTTCTTTTTGAATTTTCTAACTGGGGTCGGGTTCGAACGGATAAGAAAGAAATTTTTTTTATTCTCTGTTTTTCGGCCACTCTTCACCCGTTTCATCTTGAAATGAAACCTGGATGATGTTTTTTAATTTTTAGAATTTTTCCTGCATTTATTTTAGAATTTTCTAACTCGGGTCGGGTTCGTACGGATAGGAAGAAATTTTTTTTTTCTCTATTTTTCGGCCTGTCCTGACCCGTTTCGTCTTGAAATGAAGCCTGGAAGATGTTTTTTAATTTTTTGAATTTTTTGGCATTTATTTTCGAATTTTCTAACTCGGGTCTGGTCCGAACGGATAGGAATGGAATTTTTTTTGTTCTCTATTTTTTGGCCTGTCCTGACCCGTTTCATATTCAAATGAAGCCTGGATGATGTTTTTGAATTTTTAGAAATTTTTTGCTTTTATTTCTGTATTTTCTAACTCGGGTCGGCTTCGAACTGATAGGAAGGAAAATTTTTTTCTTCTCTATTTTTCAGCCTGTCCTGACCTGTATCGTCTTAAAATGAAGTCTGGATAATGTTTTTTAATTTTTAGAATTTTTTTGCATTTCTTTCTGAATTTTCTAACTGGGGTCGGGTTCGAACGGATAGGAAAGAAATTTTTTTTTATTCTCTATTTTTCGGCTTGTCTTCACCCGTTTCGTCTTGAAATGAAACCTGGATGATGTTTTTAATTTTTAGAATTTTTTTTCCATTTAGTTTTGAATTTTCTAACTCGGGTCGGTTTCGAACGGATAGGAAGGAAATTTTTTTTTCTCTATTTATCAGCCTGTCCTGACCCGTTTCGTCTTGAAATGAAGCCTGGATGATGTTCTTTAATTTTTAAAATTTTTTTGCATTTATTTTCGAATTTTCTATCTCGGGTCGGGTTCGAACGGATAGGGAAGAAATTATTTTTATTCTCTATTTTTCGGCCTGTCCTGGCCCATTTCGTTTTGAAATGAAGCCTGGATGATGTTTTTTAATTTTTAGAATTTTTTTGCATTTCTTTTTGAATTTTCTAACTGGGGTCGGGTTCGAACGGATAAGAAAGAAATTTTGTTTATTCTCTATTTTTCAGCCTGTCCTAACCCGTTTCATATTCAAATGAATCTTGGATGATGTTTTTTAATTTTTAGGATTTTTTTGCATTTCTTTTTGAATTTTCTAACTCTGGTCGGGTTCGTACGGATAGGAAGGAATTTTTTTTTTGTTCTCTATTTTTCGGCATGTCCTGACCCATTTCGTCTTGAAATGAAGCCTGGATGATGGTTTTTAATTTTTAGAATTTTTTGGCATTTATTTTCGAATTTTCTAACTCGGGTCTGGTCCGAACGGATAGGAATGAAATTTTTTTTGTTCTCTATTTTTTGGCCTGTCCTCACCCGTTTCATATTCAAATGAAGCCTGGATGATGTTTTTTAATTTTTAGAATTTTTTTGCATTTCTTTTTGTATTTTCTAACTGGGGTCGGGTTCGAACGGATAAGAAAGAAATTTTTTTTATTCTATATTTTTCGGCCAGTCTTCACCTGTATCGTCTTGAAATGAAACCTGGATGATGTTTTTTAATTTTTAGAATTTTTTTTCATTTTTTTTTCAACTTTCTAACTGGGGTCGGGTTCGAACAGATAGGAAGGAAATTATTTTTGTTCTCTATTTTTCGGCCTGTCCTGGCCCATTTCGTTTTGAAATGAAGCCTGGATGATGTTTTTTAATTTTTAGAATTTTTTTGCATTTCTTTTTGAATTTTCTAACTGGGGTCGGGTTCGAACGGATAAGAAAGAAATTTTTTTTATTCTATATTTTTCGGCCAGTCTTCACCCGTATCGTCTTGAAATGAAACCTGGATGATGTTTTTTAATTTTTAGAATTTTTGTTGCATTTATTTTTGAATTTTCTAACTCGGGTCGGGTTCGTACGGATAGGAAGGAATTTTTTTTTGTTCTCTATTTTTCGGCCTGTCCTGACCCGTTTCGTCTTGAAATGAAGCCTGTAAGATGTTTTTTAATTTTTAGAATTTTTTGGCATTTATTTTCGAATTTTCTAACTCGGGCCTGGTCCGAACGGATAGGAATGATATTTTTTTTGTTCTCTATTTTTTGGCCTGTCCTGACCCGTTTCATATTCAAATGAAGCCTGGACGATGTTTTTTAATTTTTAGAATTTTTTTGCTTTTGTTTTTGTATTTTCTAACTCGGGTCCGGTTCGAACTGATAGGAAGGAAAATTTTTTTCTTCTCTATTTTTCGGCCTGTACTGACCTGTATCGTCTTAAAATGAAGTCTGGATGATGTTTTTTAATTTTTAGAATTTTTTTGCATTTCTTTTTGAATTTTCTAACTGGGGTCGGGTTCGAACGGATAAGAAAGAAAATTTTTTTTATTCTCTATTTTTCGGCTTGTCTTCACCCGTTTCGTCTTGAAATGAAATATGGATGATGTTTTTAATTTTTAAAATTTTTTTTGCATTTAGTTTTGAATTTTCTAACTCGGGTCTGTTTCGAACGGATAGGAAGAAAATTTTTTTTGTTCTCTATTTATCAGCCTGTCCTGACCCGTTTCGTCTTGAAATGAAACCTGGATGATGTTTTTAATTTTTAGAATTTTTTTTCCATTTAGTTTTGAATTTTCTAACTCGGGTCGGTTTCGAACGGATAGGAAGGAAATTTTTTTTTCTCTATTTATCAGCCTGTCCTGACCCGTTTCGTCTTGAAATGAAGCCTGGATGATGTTCTTTAATTTTTAAAATTTTTTTGCATTTTTTTTCGAATTTTCTATCTCGGGTCGGGTTCGAACGGATAGGGAAGAAATTATTTTTATTCTCTATTTTTCGGCCTGTCCTGGCCCATTTCGTTTTGAAATGAAGCCTGGATGATATTTTTTAATTTTTAGAATTTTTTTGCATTTCTTTTTGAATTTTCTAACTGGGGTCGGGTTCGAACGGATAAGAAAGAAATTTTGTTTATTCTCTATTTTTCGGCCTGTCCTGACCCGTTTCATATTCAAATGAAGCTTGGATGATGTTTTTTAATTTTTAGGATTTTTTTGCATTTCTTTTTGAATTTTCTAACTCGGGTCGGGTTCGTACGGATAGGAAGGAATTTTTTTTTTTGTTCTCTATTTTTCGGCTTGTCCTGGCCCATTTCGTTTTGAAATGAAGCCTGGATGATGTTTTTTAATTTTTAGAATTTTTTTGCATTTCTTTTTGAATTTTCTAACTGGGGTCGGGTTCGAACGGATAAGAAAGAAAATTTTTTTTATTCTCTATTTTTCGGCTTGTCTTCACCCGTTTCGTCTTGAAATGAAACATGGATGATGTTTTTAATTTTTAGAATTTTTTTTGCATTTAGTTTTGAATTTTCTAACTCGGGTCTGTTTCGAACGGATAGGAAGGAAATTTTTTTTGTTCTCTATTTATCAGCCTGTCCTGACCCGTTTCGTCTTGAAATGAAGCCTGGATGTTCTTTAATTCTTAAAATTTTTTTGCATTTATTTTCGAATTTTCTATCTCGGGTCGGGTTCGAATGGATAGGAAGGAAATTATTTTTATTCTCTATTTTTCGGCCTGTCCTGGCCCATTTCGTTTTGAAATGAAGCCTGGATCATGTTTTTTAATTTTTAGAATTTTCTTGCATTTCTTTTTGAATTTTCTAACTGGGGTCGGGTTCGAACGGATAGGAAAGAAATTTTTTTTATTCTCTATTTTTCGGCTTGTCTTCACTCTTTTCGTATTGAAATGAAACCTGGATGATGTTTTTTAATTTTTAGAATTTTTTTTGCATTTAGTTTTGAATTTTCTAAATCGGGTCGGTTTCGAACGGATAGGAAGGAAATTATTTTTGTTCTCTATTTTTCGGCCTGTCCTGGCCCATTTCGTTTTGAAATGAGGCCTGGATGACGTTTTTTAATTTTTAGAATTTTTTTGCATTTATTTTCGAATTTTCTAACTCGGGTATGGTCCGAACGGATAGGAATGGAATTTTTTTTGTTCTCTATTTTTTGGCCTGTCCTGACCCGTTTCATATTCAAATGAAGCCTGGATGATGTTTTTTAATTTTTAGAATTTTTTTGCTTTTATTTCTGTATTTTCTAACTCGGGTCGGGTTCGAACTGATAGGAAGGAAAATTTTTTGCTTCTTTATTTTTCAGCCTGTTCTGACCTGTATCGTCTTAAAATGAAGTCTGGATGATGTTTTTTAATTTTTAGAATTTTTTTGCATTTCTTTCTGAATTTTCTAACTGGGGTCGGGTTCGAACGGATAGGAAAGAAATTTTTTTTTATTCTCTATTTTTCGGCTTGTCTTCGCCCGTTTCGTCTTGAAATGAAACCTGGATGATGTTTTTAATTTTTAGAATTTTTTTTGCATTTAGTTTTGAATTTTCTAACTCGGGTCGGTTTCGAACGGATAGGAAGGAAATTTTTTTTGTTCTCTATTTATCAGCCTGTCCTGACCCGTTTCATCTTGAAATGAAGCCTGGATGATGTTCTTTAATTTTTAAAATTTTTTTGCATTTATTTTCGAATTTTCTATCTCGGGTCGGGTTCGAACGGATAGGAAAGAAATTATTTTTATTCTCTATGTTTCGGCCTGTCCTGGGCCATTTCGTTTTGAAATGAAGCCTGGATGAGGTTTTTTAATTTTTAGAATTTTTTTGCATTTCTTTTTGAATTTTCTAACTGGGGTGGGGTTCGAACGGATAAGAAAGAAATTTTTTTTACTCTCTATTTTTCGGCCTGTCCTGACCCGTTTCATATTCAAATGAAGCTTGGATGATGTTTTTTAATTTTAAGGATTTTTTTGCATTTCTTTTTGAATTTTCTAACTCGGGTCGGGTTCGTACGGATAGGAAGGAATTTTTTTTGGTTCTCTATTTTTCGGCATGTCCTGACCCGTTTCGTCTTGAAATGAAGCCTGGATGATGTTTTTTAATTTTTACAATTTTTTGGCATTTATTTTTGAATTTTCTAACTCGGGTCTGGTCCGAACGGATAGGAATAAAATTTTTTTTGTTCTCTATTTTTTGGCCTGTCCTCACCCGTTTCATATTCAAATGAAGCCTGGATGATGTTTTTTAATTTTTAGAATTTTTTTGCATATCTTTTTGTATTTTCTAACTGGGGTCGGGTTCGAACGGATGGGAAAGAAATTTTTTTTATTCTCTATTTTTCGACTTGTCTTCACCCGTTTCGTCCTGAAATGAAATCTGGATGATGTTTTTTAATTTTTAGAATTTTTTTTGCATTTAGTTTTGAATTTTCTAACTGGGGTCGGGTTCGAACGGATAGGAAGGAAATTATTTTTATTCTCTATTTTTCGGCTTGTCCTGGCCCATTTCGTTTTGAAATGAAGCCTGGATGATGTTTTTTAATTTTTAGAATTTTTTTGCATTTTTTTTTCAATTTTCTAACTGGGGTCGGGATCGAACGGATAGGAAAGAAATTTTTTTTATTCTCTATTTTTCGGCTTGTCTTCACTTGTTTCGTCTTGAAATGAAACCTTGATGATGTTTTTTAATTTTTAGAATTTTTTTGCATTTAGTTTTGAATTTTCTAACTGGGGTCGGTTTTGAACGGATAGGAATGAAATTATTTTTGTTCTCTGTTTTTCGGCCTGTCCAGGCCCATTTCGTTTTGAAATGAAGCCTGGATGATGTTTTTTAATTTTTAGAATTTTTTTGCATTTCTTTTTGAATTTTCTAACTGGGGTCGGGTTCGAACGGATAAGAAAGAAATTTTTTTTATTCTCTATTTTTCGGCCAACCTTCACCCGTATCGTCTTGAAATGAAACCTGGATGATGTTTTTTAATTTTTAGAATTTTTGTTGCATTTATTTTTTAATTTTCTAACTCGGGTCGGGTTCGTACGGAAAGGAAGGAATTTTGTTTTGTTCTCTATTTTTTGGCCTGTCCTGACCCGTTTCGTCTTGAAATGAGGCCTGGAAGATGTTTTTTAATTTTTAGAATTTTTTGGCATTTATTTTCGAATTTTCTAACTCGGGTTTGGTCCGAACGGATAGGAATGGAATTTTTTTTGTTCTCTATTTTTTGGCCTGTCCTGACCCGTTTCATATTCAATTGAAGCTTGGATGATGTTTTTTAATTTTTAGAATTTTTTTGCTTTTATTTCTGTATTTTCTAACTCGGGTCGGGTTCGAACTGATAGGAAGGAAAATTTTTTTCTTCTCTATTTTTCGGCCTGTCCTGACCTGTATCGTCTTAAAATGAAGTCTGGATGATGTTTTTTAATTTTTAGAATTTTTTTGCATTTCTTTTTGAATTTTCTAACAGGGGTTGGGTTCGAACGGATAAGAAAGAAATTTTTTTTATTCTCTATTTTTCGGCCTATCCGGACCCGTTTCATATTCAAATGAAGCTTGGATGATGTTTTTTAATTTTTAGGATTTTTTTGCATTTCTTTTTGAATTTTCTAACTCGGGTCGGGTTCGTACGGAGTGGAAGGAATTTTTTTTTGTTCTCTATTTTTCGGCAAGTCCTGACCCGTTTCGTCTTGAAATGAAGCCTGGATGATGTTTTCTAATTTTTAGAATTTTTTGGCATTTATTTTCGAATTTTCTAACTCGGGTCTGGTCCGAACGGATAGGAATGGAATTTTTTTTGTTCTCTCTTTTTTGGTCTGTCCTCACCCGTTTCATATTCAAATGAAGCCTGGATGATGTTTTCTAATTTTTAGAATTTTTTTGCTTTTCTTTTTGAATTTTCTAACTGGGGTCGGGTCCGAACGGATAGGAAAGAAATTTTTTTTATTCTCTATTTTTCGGCTTGTCTTCACCCGTTTCGTCTTGAAATGAAACCTGGATGATGTTTTTTAATTTTTAGAATTTTTGTTGCATTTATTTTTGAATTTTCTAACTCGGGTCGGGTTCGTACGGATAGGAAGGAATTTTTTTTTGTTCTCTATTTTTCGGCCTGTCCTGACCCATTTCGTCTTGAAATGAAGCCTGAAAGATGTTTTTTTTATTTTTAGAATTTTTTGGCATTTATTTTCGAATTTTCTAACTCGGGTCTGGTCCGAACGGATAGGAGTGGAATTTTTTTTGTTCTCTATTTTTTGGCCTGTCCTGACCCGTTTCATATTGAAATGAAGCCTGGATGATGTTTTTTAATTTTTACAATTTTTTTGCTTTTATTTCTGTATTTTCTAACTCGGGTCGGGTTCGAACTGATAGGAAGGAAAATTTTTTTCTTCTCTATTTTTCGGCCTGTCCTGACCTGTATCGTCTTAAAATGAAGTCTCGATGAAGTTTTTTAATTTTTAGAATTTTTTTGCATTTCTTTTTGAATTTTCTAACAGGGGTCGGGTTCGAACGGATAAGAAAGAAATTTTTTTTTATTCTCCATTTTTCGGCTTGTCTTCACCCGTTTCGTCTTGAAATGAAACCTGGATGATGTTTTTAATTTTTACAATTTTTTTTGCATTTAGTTTTGAATTTTCTAACTCGGGTCGGTTTCGAATGGATAGGAAGGAAATTTTTTTTTGTTCTCTATTTATCAGCCTGTCCTGACCCGTTTCGTCTTGAAATGAAGCCTGGATGATGTTCTTTAATTTTTAAAATTTTTTTGCATTTATTTTCGAATTTTCTATCTCGGGTCGGGTTCGAACGGATAGGAAGGAAATTATTTTTATTCTCTATTTTTCGGCCAGGCCTGGCCCATTTCGTTTTGAAATGATGCCTGGATGATGTTTTTTAATTTTTAGAATTTTTTTGCATTTCTTTTTGAATTTTCTAACTCGGGTCGGGTTCGTACGGATAGGAAGGAATTTTTTTTTGTTCTCTATTTTTCGGCAAGTCCTGACCCGTTTCGTCTTGAAATGAAGCCTGGATGATGTTTTTTAATTTTTAGAATTTTTTGGCATTTATTTTCGAATTTTCTAACTCGGGTCTGGTCCGAACGGATAGGAATGGAATTTTTTTTTTCTCTATTTTTTTGTCTGTCCTCACCCGTTTCATATTCAAATGAAGCCTGGATGACGTTTTTTAATTTTTTGAATTTTTTTGCATTTCTTTTTGAATTTTCTAACTGGGGTCGTTTTCGAACGGATAAGAAAGAAATTTTTTTTATTCTCTATTTTTCGGCCTGTCCGGACCCGTTTCATATTCAAATGAAGCTTGGATGATGTTTTTTAATTTTTAGGATTTTTTTGCATTTTTTTTTTAATTTTCTAACTCGGGTCGGGTTCGTACGGATAGGAAGGAATTTTTTTTTGTTCTCTATTTTTCGGCCTGTCCTGACCCATTTCGTCTTGAAATGAAGCCTGAAAGATGTTTTTTTTATTTTTAGAATTTTTTGGCATTTATTTTCGAATTTTCTAACTCGGGTCTGGTCCGAACGGATAGGAGTGGAATTTTTTTTGTTCTCTATTTTTTGGCCTGTCCTGACCCGTTTCATATTGAAATGAAGCCTGGATGATGTTTTTTAATTTTTACAATTTTTTTGCTTTTATTTCTGTATTTTCTAACTCGGGTCGGGTTCGAACTGATAGGAAGGAAAATTTTTTTCTTCTCTATTTTTCGGCCTGTCCTGACCTGTATCGTCTTAAAATGAAGTCTCGATGAAGTTTTTTAATTTTTAGAATTTTTTTGCATTTCTTTTTGAATTTTCTAACAGGGGTCGGGTTCGAACGGATAAGAAAGAAATTTTTTTTTATTCTCCATTTTTCGGCTTTTCTTCACCCGTTTCGTCTTGAAATGAAACCTGGATGATGTTTTTAATTTTTACAATTTTTTTTGCATTTAGTTTTGAATTTTCTAACTCGGGTCGGTTTCGAATGGATAGGAAGGAAATTTTTTTTGTTCTCTATTTATCAGCCTGTCCTGACCCGTTTCGTCTTGAAATGAAGCCTGGATGATGTTCTTTAATTTTTAAAATTTTTTTGCATTTATTTTCGAATTTTCTATCTCGGGTCGGGTTCGAACGGATAGGAAGGAAATTATTTTTATTCTCTATTTTTCGGCCAGGCCTGGCCCATTTCGTTTTGAAATGATGCCTGGATGATGTTTTTTAATTTTTAGAATTTTTTTGCATTTCTTTTTGAATTTTCTAACTCGTGTCGGGTTCGTACGGATAGGAAGGAATTTTTTTTTGTTCTCTATTTTTCGGCAAGTCCTGACCCGTTTCGTCTTGAAATGAAGCCTGGATGATGTTTTTTAATTTTTAGAATTTTTTGGCATTTATTTTCGAATTTTCTAACTCGGGTCTGGTCCGAACGGATAGGAATGGAATTTTTTTTTTCTCTATTTTTTTGTCTGTCCTCACCCGTTTCATATTCAAATGAAGCCTGGATGACGTTTTTTAATTTTTTGAATTTTTTTGCATTTCTTTTTGAAATTTCTAACTGGGGTCGTTTTCGAACGGATAAGAAAGAAATTTTTTTTATTCTCTATTTTTCGGCCTGTCCGGACCCGTTTCATATTCAAATGAAGCGTGGATGATGTTTTTTAATTTTTAGGATTTTTTTGCATTTTTTTTGAATTTTCTAACTCGGGTCGGGTTCGTACGGATAGGAAGGAATTTTTTTTTGTTCTCTATTTTTCGGCATGTCCTGACCCGTTTCATATTCAAATGAAGCTTGGATGATGTTTTTTAATTTTAAGGATTTTTTTGCATTTCTTTTTGAATTTTCTAACTCGGGTCGGGTTCGTACGGATAGGAAGGAATTTTTTTTGGTTCTCTATTTTTCGGCATGTCTTGACCCGTTTCGTCTTGAAATGAAGCCTGGATGATGTTTTTTAATTTTTAGAATTTTTTGGCATTTATTTTTGAATTTTCTAACTCGGGTCTGGTCCGAACGGATAGGAATAAAATTTTTTTTGTTCTCTATTTTTTGGCCTGTCCTCAGCCGTTTCATATTCAAATGAAGCCTGGATGATGTTTTTTAATTTTTAGAATTTTTTTGCATTTCTTTTTGTATTTTCTAACTGGGGTCGGGTTCGAACGGATGGGAAAGAAATTTTTTTTATTCTCTATTTTTCGACTTGTCTTCACCCGTTTCGTCCTGAAATGAAATCTGGATGATGTTTTTTAATTTTTAGAATTTTTTTTGCATTTATTTTCGAATTTTCTATATCGGGTCGGGTTCGAACGGATAGGAAGGAAATTATTTTTATTCTCTATTTTTCGGCCTGTCCTGGCCCATTTCGTTTTGAAATGAAGCCTGGATGATGTTTTTTAATTTTTAGAATTTTTTTACATTTTTTTTTCAATTTTCTAACTGGGGTCGGGATCGAACGGATAGTAAAGAAATTTTTTTTATTCTCTATTTTTCGGCTTGTCTTCACTTGTTTCGTCTTGAAATGAAACCTAGATGATGTTTTTTAATTTTTAGAATTTTTTTTGCATTTAGTTTTGAATTTTCTAACTGGGGTCGGTTTTGAACGGATAGGAAGGAAATTATTTTTGTTCTCTGTTTTTCGGCCTGTCCAGGCCCATTTCGTTTTGAAATGAAGCCTGGATGATGTTTTTTAATTTTTAGAATTTTTTTGCATTTCTTTTTGAATCTTCTAACTCGGGTCGGGTTCGAACGGATAAGAAAGAAATTTTTTTTATTCTCTATTTTTCGGCCAGCCTTCACCCGTATCGTCTTGAAATGAAACCTGGATGATGTTTTTTAATTTTTAGAATTTTTGTTGCATTTATTTTTTAATTTTCTAACTCGGGTCGGGTTCGTACGGAAAGGAAGGAATTTTTTTTTGTTCTCTATTTTTCGGCCTGTCCTGACCCGTTTCGTATTGAAATTAGGCCTGGAAGATGTTTTTTAATTTTTAGAATTTTTTGGCATTTATTTTCGAATTTTCTAACTCGGGTCTGGTCCGAACGGATAGGAATGGAATTTTTTTTGTTCTCTATTTTTTGGCCTGTCCTGACCCGTTTCATATTCAAATGAAGCTTGGATGATGTTTTTTAATTTTTAGAATTTTTTTGCTTTTATTTCTGTATTTTCTAACTCGGGTCGGGTTCGAACTGATAGGAAGGAAAATTTTTTTCTTCTCTATTTTTCGGCCTGTCCTGACCTGTATCGTCTTAAAATGAAGTCTGGATGATGTTTTTTAATTTTTAGAATTTTTTTGCATTTCTTTTTGAATTTTCTAACAGGGGTCGGGTTCGAACGGATAAGAAAGAAATTTTTTTTATTCTCTATTTTTCGGCCTATCCGGACCCGTTTCATATTCAAATGAAGCTTGGATGATGTTTTTTAATTTTTAGGATTTTTTTGCATTTCTTTTTGAATTTTCTAACTCGGGTCGGGTTCGTACGGAGAGGAAGGAATTTTTTTTTGTTCTCTATTTTTCGGCAAGTCCTGACCCGTTTCGTCTTGAAATGAAGCCTGGATGATGTTTTTTAATTTTTAGAATTTTTTGGCATTTATTTTCGAATTTTCTAACTCGGGTCTGGTCCGAACGGATAGGAATGGAATTTTTTTTGTTCTCTCTTTTTTGGTCTGTCCTCACCCGTTTCATATTCAAATGAAGCCTGGATGATGTTTTCTAATTTTTAGAATTTTTTTGCTTTTCTTTTTGAATTTTCTAACTGGGGTCGGGTCCGAACGGATAGGAAAGAAATTTTTTTTATTCTCTATTTTTCGGCTTGTCTTCACCCGTTTCGTCTTGAAATGAAACCTGGATGATGTTTTTTAATTTTTAGAATTTTTGTTGCATTTATTTTTGAATTTTCTAACTCGGGTCGGGTTCGTACGGATAGGAAGGAATTTTTTTTTGTTCTCTATTTTTCGGCCTGTCCTGACCCATTTCGTCTTGAAATGAAGCCTGAAAGATGTTTTTTTTTATTTTTAGAATTTTTTGGCATTTATTTTCGAATTTTCTAACTCGGGTCTGGTCCAAACGGATAGGAGTGGAATTTTTTTTGTTCTCTATTTTTTGGCCTGTCCTGACCCGTTTCATATTCAAATGAAGCCTGGATGATGTTTTTTAATTTTTACAATTTTTTTGCTTTTATTTCTGTATTTTCTAACTCGGGTCGAGTTCGAACTGATAGGAAGGAAAATTTTTTTCTTCTCTATTTTTCGGCCTGTCCTGACCTGTATCGTCTCAAAATGAAGTCTCGATGAAGTTTTTTAATTTTTAGAATTTTTTTGCATTTCTTTTTGAATTTTCTAACAGGGGTCGGGTTCGAACGGATAAGAAAGAAATTTTTTTTTATTCTCCATTTTTCGGCTTGTCTTCACCCGTTTCGTCTTGAAATGAAACCTGGATGATGTTTTTAATTTTTACAATTTTTTTTGCATTTAGTTTTGAATTTTCTAACTCGGGTCGGTTTCGAACGGATAGGAAGGAAATTTTTTTTGTTCTCTATTTATCAGCCTGTCCTGACCCGTTTCGTCTTGAAATGAAGCCTGGATGATGTTCTTTAATTTTTAAAATTTTTTTGCATTTATTTTCGAATTTTCTATCTCGGGTCGGGTTCGAACGGATAGGAAGGAAATTATTTTTATTCTCTATTTTTCGGCCAGGCCTGGCCCATTTCGTTTTGAAATGAAGCCTGGATGATGTTTTTTAATTTTTAGAATTTTTTTGCATTTCTTTTTGAATTTTCTAACTGGGGTCGGGTTCGAACGGATAAGAAAGAAATTTTTTTTATTCTCTATTTTTCGGCAAGTCCTGACCAGTTTCGTCTTGAAATGAAGCCTGGATGATGTTTTTTAATTTTTAGAATTTTTTGGCATTTATTTTCGAATTTTCTAACTCGGGTCTGGTCCGAACGGATAGGAATGGAATTTTTTTTTCTCTATTTTTTGGTCTGTCCTCACCCGTTTCATATTCAAATGAAGCCTGGATGACGTTTTTTAATTTTTAGAATTTTTTTGCATTTCTTTTTGAATTTTCTAACTGGGGTCGTTTTCGAACGGATGAGAAAGAAATTTTTTTTATTCTCTATTTTTCGGCCTGTCCGGACCCGTTTCATATTCAAATGAAGCTTGGATGATGTTTTTTAATTTTTAGGATTTTTTTGCATTTTTTTTGAATTTTCTAACTCGGGTCGGGTTCGTACGGATAGGAAGGAATTTTTTTTTGTTCTCTATTTTTCGGCATGTCCTGACCCGTTTCGTCTTGAAATGAACCCTGGATGATGTTTTTAAATTTTTAGAATTTTTTGGCATTTATTTTCGAATTTTCTAACTCGGGTCTGGTCCGAACGGATAGGAATGAAATTTTTTTTGTTCTCTATTTTTTGGCCTGTCCTCACCCGTTTCATATTCAAATGAACCTTGGATGAGGTTTTTTAATTTTTAGAATTTTTTTGCATTTCTTTTTGTATTTTCTAACTGGGGTCGGGTTCGAACGGATAGGAAAAAATTTTTTTTTATTCTCTATTTTTCGACTTGTCTTCACCCGTTTCGTCTTGAAATGAAACCTGGATGATGTTTTTAATTTTTAGAATTTTTTTTGCATTTAGTTTTGAATTTTCTAACTGGGGTTGGGTTCGAACGGATAGGAAGGAAATTATTTTTATTCTCTATTTTTCGGCCTGTCCTGGCCCATTTCGTTTTGAAATGAAGCCTGGATGATGTTTTTTAATTTTTAGAATTTTTTTGCATTTTTTTTTCAATTTTCTAACTGGTGTCGGGTTCGAGCGGAGAGGAAAGAAATTTTTTTTATTCTCTATTTTTCGGCTTGTCTTCACTTGTTTCGTCTTGAAATGAAACCTGGATGATGTTTTTTAATTTTTAGAATTTTTTTTGCATTTATTTTCGAATTTTCTATCTCGGGTCGGGTTCGAACGGATAGGAAGGAAATTATTTTTATTCTCTATTTTTCGTCCTGTCCTGGCCCATTTCGTTTTGAAATGAAGCCTGGATGATGTTTTTTAATTTTTAGAATTTTTTTGCATTTTTTTTTTCAATTTTCTAACTGGGGTCGGGTTCGAATGGATAGGAAAGAAATTTTTTTTATTCTCTATTTTTCGGCTTGTCTTCACTTGTTTCGTCTTGAAATGAGACCTGGATGATGTTTTTTAATTTTTAGAATTTTTTTTGCATTTTGTTTTGAATTTTCTAACTCGGGTCGGTTTCGAACGGATAGGAAGGAAATTATTTTTGTTCACTATTTTTCGGCCTGTCCTGGCCCATTTCGTTTTGAAATGAAGCCTGGATGATGTTTTTTAATTTTTAGAATTTTTTGCATTTCTTTTTGAATTTTCTAACTGGGGTCGTTTTCGAACGGATGAGAAAGAAATTTTTTTTATTCTCTATTTTTCGGCCTGTCCGGACCCGTTTCATATTCAAATGAAGCTTGGATGATGTTTTTTAATTTTTAGGATTTTTTTGCATTTTTTTTGAATTTTCTAACTCGGGCCGGGTTCGTACGGATGGGAAGGAATTTTTTTTTGTTCTCTATTTTTCGGCCTGTCCTGACCCGTTTCGTCTTGAAATGAAGCCTGGAAGATGTTTTTTAATTTTTAGAATTTTTTGGCATTTATTTTCGAATTTTCTAACTCGGGTCTGGTCCGAACGGATAGGAATGGAATTTTTTTTTTTCTCTATTTTTTTTTCTGTCCTCACCCGTATCATATTCAAATGAAGCCTGGATGGCGTTTTTTAATTTTTAGAATTTTTTTGCATTTCTTTTTGAATTTTCTAACTGGGGTCGGGTTCGAACGGATAAGAAAGAAATTTTTTTTATTCTCTATTTTTCGTCCTGTCCTGACCCGTTTCATATTCAAATGAAGCTTGGATGATGTTTTTTAATTTTTAGGATTTTTTTGCATTTCTTTTTGAATTTTCTAACTCGGGTCGGGTTCGTACAGATAGGAAGGAATTTTTTTTTATTCTCTATTTTTCTGCATGTCCTGACCCGTTTCGTCTTGAAATGAACCCTGGATGATGTTTTTTAATTTTTAGAATTTTTTGGCATTTATTTTCGAATTTTCTAACTCGGGTCTGGTCCGAACGGATAGGAATGAAATTTTTTTTGTTCTCTATTTTTTGGCCTGTCCTCACCCGTTTCATATTCAAATGAAGCCTGGATGATGTTTTTTAATTTTTAGAATTTTTTTGCATTTCTTTTTTATTTTCTAACTGGGGTCGGGTTCGAACGGATAGGAAAGAAAATTTTTTTATTCTCTATTTTTCGACTTGTCTTCTCCCGTTTCGTCTTGAAATGAAACCTGGATGATGTTTTTTAATTTTTAGAATTTTTTTTGCATTTAGTTTTGAATTTTCTAACTGGGGTCGGGTTCGAACGGATAGGAAGGAAATTATTTTTGTTCTCTATTTTTCGGCCTGTCCTGGCCCATTTCGTTTTGAAATGAAGCCTGAATGATGTTTTTTAATTTTTAGAATTTTTTTGCATTTCTTTTTGAATTTTCTAACTGGGGTCGGGTTCGAACGGATAAGAGAGAAATTTTTTTTATTCTATATTTTTCGGCCAGTCTTCACCCGTATCGTCTTGAAATGAAACCTGGATGATGTTTTTTACTTTTTAGAATTTTTGTTGCATTTATTTTTGAATTTTCTAACTCGGGTCGGGTTCGTATGGATAGGAAGGAATTTTTTTTTGTTCTCTATTTTTCGGCCTGTCCTGACCCGTTTCGTCTTGAAATGAAGCCTGTAAGATGTTCTTTAATTTTTAGAATTTTTTGGCATTTATTTTCGAATTTTCTAACTCGGGTCTGGTCCGAACGGATAGGAATGATATTTTTTTTGTTCTCTATTTTTTGGCCTGTCCTGACCCGTTTCAGATTCAAATGAAGCCTGGACGATGTTTTTTAATTTTTAGAATTTTTTTGCTTTTATTTTTGTATTTTCTAACTCGGGTCCGGTTCGAACTGATAGGAAGGAAAATTTTTTTCTTCTCTATTTTTCGGGCTGTCCTGACCTGTATCGTCTTAAAATGAAGTCTGGATGATGTTTTTTAATTTTTAGAATTTTTTTGCATTTCTTTTTGAATTTTCTAACTGGGGTCGGGTTCGAACGGATAAGAAAGAAAATTTTTTTTATTCTCTATTTTTCGGCTTGTCTTCACCCGTTTCGTCTTGAAATGAAACATGGATGATGTTTTTAATTTTTAGAATTTTTTTTGCATTTAGTTTTGAATTTTCTAACTCGGGTCTGTTTCGAACGGATAGGAAGGAAACTTTTTTTGTTCTCTATTTATCAGCCTGTCCTGACCCGTTTCGTCTTGAAATGAAGCCTGGATGATGTTCTTTAATTCTTAAAATTTTTTTGCATTTATTTTCGAATTTTCTATCTCGGGTCGGGTTCGAATGGCTGAAGGAAATTATTTTTATTCTCTATTTTTCGGCCTGTCCTGGCCCATTTCGTTTTGAAATGAAGCCTGGATGATGTTTTTTAATTTTTAGAATTTTTTTGCATTTCTTTTTCAATTTTCTAACTGGGGTCGGGTTCGAACGGATAAGAAAGAAATTTTTTTTATTCTCTATTTTTCGGCCTGTCCTGACCCGTTTCATATTCAAATGAAGCCTGGATGATGTTTTTTAATTTTTAGAATTTTTTTGCATTTCTTTTTGAATTTTCTAACTCGGGTCGGGTTCGTACGGATAGGAAGGAATTTTTTTTTGTTCTCTATTTTTCGGCAAGTCCTGACCTGTTTCGTCTTGAAATGAAGCCTGGATGATGTTTTTTAATTTTTCGAATTTTTTGGCATTTATTTTCGAATTTTCTAACTCGGGTCTGGTCCGAACGGATAGGAATGGAATTTTTTTTGTTCTCTCTTTTTTGGTCTGTCCTCACCCGTTTCATATTCAAATGAAGCCTGGATGATGTTTTTTAATTTTTAGAATTTTTTTGCCTTTCTTTTTGAATTTTCTAACAGGGGTCGGGTCCGAACGGATAGGAAAGAAATTTTTTTTATTCTCTATTTTTCGGCTTGTCTTCACCCGTTTCGTCTTGAAATGAAACCTGGATGATGTTTTTTAATTTTTAGAATTTTTGTTTCATTTATTTTTGAATTTTCTAACTCGGGTCGGGTTCGTACGGATAGGAAGGAATTTTTTTTTGTTCTCTATTTTTGGGCCTGTCCTGACCCATTTTGTCTTGAAATGAAGCTTGAAAGATTTTTTTTAATTTTTAGAATTTTTTGGCATTTATTTTCGAATTTTCTAACTCGGGTCTGGTCCGAACGGATAGGAATGAAATTTTTTTTGTTCTCTATTTTTTGGCCTGTCCTGACCCGTTTCATATTCAAATGAAGCCTGGATGATGTTTTTTTAATTTTTAGAATTTTTTTGCTTTTATTTCTGTATTTTCTAACTCGGGTCGGGTTCGAACTGATAGGAAGGAAAATTTTTTTCTTCTCTATTTTTCGGCCTGTCCTGACCTGTATCATCTTAAAATGAAGTCTCGATGAAGTTGTTTAATTTTTAGAATTTTTTTGCGTTTCTTTTTGAATTTTCTAACCAGGGTAGGGTTCGAACGGATAAGAAAGAAATTTTTTTTTATTCTCTATTTTTCGGCTTGTCTTCACCCGTTTCGTCTTGAAATGAAGCCTGGATGATGTTTTTTAATTTTTAGAATTTTTTGGCATTTATTTTTGAATTTTCTAACTCGGGTCTGGTCCGAACGGATAGGAATAAAATTTTTTTTGTTCTCTATTTTTTGGCCTGTCCTCACCCGTTTCATATTCAAATGAAGCCTGGATGATGTTTTTTAATTTTTAGAATTTTTTTGCATTTCTTTTTGTATTTTCTAACTGGGGTCGGGTTCGAACGGATGGGAAAGAAATTTTTTTTATTCTCTATTTTTCGACTTGTCTTCACCCGTTTCGTCCTGAAATGAAATCTGGATGATGTTTTTTAATTTTTAGAATTTTTTTTGCGTTTAGTTTTGAATTTTCTAACTGGGGTCGGGTTCGAACGGATAGGAAGGAAATTATTTTTATTCTCTATTTTTCGGCCTGTCCTGGCCCATTTCGTTTTGAAATGAAGCCTGGATGATGTTTTTTAATTTTTAGAATTTTTTTACATTTTTTTTTCAATTTTCTAACTGGGGTCGGGATCGAACGGATAGGAAAGAAATTTTTTTTATTCTCTATTTTTCGGCTTGTCTTCACTTGTTTCGTCTTGAAATGAAACCTAGATGATGTTTTTTAATTTTTAGAATTTTTTTTGCATTTAGTTTTGAATTTTCTAACTGGGGTCGGTTTTGAACGGATAGGAAGGAAATTATTTTTGTTCTCTGTTTTTCGGCCTGTCCAGGCCCATTTCGTTTTGAAATGAAGCCTGGATGATGTTTTTTAATTTTTAGAATTTTTTTGCATTTCTTTTTGAATCTTCTAACTGGGGTCGGGTTCGAACGGATAAGAAAGAAATTTTTTTTATTCTCTATTTTTCGGCCAGCCTTCACCCGTATCGTCTTGAAATGAAACCTGGATGATGTTTTTTAATTTTTAGAATTTTTGTTGCATTTATTTTTTAATTTTCTAACTCGGGTCGGGTTCGTACGGAAAGGAAGGAATTTTTTTTTGTTCTCTATTTTTCGGCCTGTCCTGACCCGTTTCGTATTGAAATTAGGCCTGGAAGATGTTTTTTAATTTTTAGAATTTTTTGGCATTTATTTTCGAATTTTCTAACTCGGGTCTGGTCCGAACGGATAGGAATGGAATTTTTTTTGTTCTCTATTTTTTGGCCTGTCCTGACCCGTTTCATATTCAAATGAAGCTTGGATGATGTTTTTTAATTTTTAGAATTTTTTTGCTTTTATTTCTGTATTTTCTAACTCGGGTCGGGTTCGAACTGATAGGAAGGAAAATTTTTTTCTTCTCTATTTTTCGGCCTGTCCTGACCTGTATCGTCTTAAAATGAAGTCTGGATGATGTTTTTTAATTTTTAGAATTTTTTTGCATTTCTTTTTGAATTTTCTAACAGGGGTCGGGTTCGAACGGATAAGAAAGAAATTTTTTTTATTCTCTGTTTTTCGGCCTATCCGGACCCGTTTCATATTCAAATGAAGCTTGGATGATGTTTTTTAATTTTTAGGATTTTTTTGCATTTTTTTTTGAATTTTCTAACTCGGGTCGGGTTCGTACGGAGAGGAAGGAATTTTTTTTTGTTCTCTATTTTTCGGCAAGTCCTGACCCGTTTCGTCTTGAAATGAAGCCTGGATGATGTTTTTTAATTTTTAGAATTTTTTGGCATTTATTTTCGAATTTTCTAACTCGGGTCTGGTCCGAACGGATAGGAATGGAATTTTTTTTGTTCTCTCTTTTTTGGTCTGTCCTCACCCGTTTCATATTCAAATGAAGCCTGGATGATGTTTTCTAATTTTTAGAATTTTTTTGCTTTTCTTTTTGAATTTTCTAACTGGGGTCGGGTCCGAACGGATAGGAAAGAAATTTTTTTTATTCTCTCTTTTTCGGCTTGTCTTCACCCGTTTCGTCTTGAAATGAAACCTGGATGATGTTTTTTAATTTTTAGGATTTTTTTGCATTTCTTTTTGAATTTTCTAACTCGGGTCGGGTTCGTACGGAGAGGAAGGAATTTTTTTTTGTTCTCTATTTTTCGGCAAGTCCTGACCCGTTTCGTCTTGAAATGAAGCCTGGAAGATGTTTTTTAATTTTTAGAATTTTTTGGCATTTATTTTCGAATTTTCTAACTCGGGTCTGGTCCGAACGGATAGGAATGAAATTTTTTTTGTTCTCTATTTTTTGGCCTGTCCTGACCCGTTTCATATTCAAATGAAGCCTGGATGATGTTTTTTAATTTTTACAATTTTTTTGCTTTTATTTCTATATTTTCTAACTCGGGTCGAGTTCGAACTGATAGGAAGGAAAATTTTTTTCTTCTCTATTTTTCGGCCTGTCCTGACCTGTATCGTCTTAAAATGAAGTCTCGATGAAGTTTTTTAATTTTTAGAATTTTTTTGCATTTCTTTTTGAATTTTCTAACAGGGGTCGGGTTCGAACGGATAAGAAAGAAATTTTTTTTTATTCTCCATTTTTCGGCTTGTCTTCACCCGTTTCGTCTTGAAATGAAACCTGGATGATGTTTTTAATTTTTACAATTTTTTTTGCATTTAGTTTTGAATTTTCTAACTCGGGTCGGTTTCGAACGGATAGGAAGGAAATTTTTTTTGTTCTCTATTTATCAGCCTGTCCTGACCCGTTTCGTCTTGAAATGAAGCCTGGATGATGTTCTTTAATTTTTAAAATTTTTTTGCATTTATTTTCGAATTTTCTATCTCGGGTCGGGTTCGAACGGATAGGAAGGAAATTATTTTTATTCTCTATTTTTCGGCCAGGCCTGGCCCATTTCGTTTTGAAATGAAGCCTGGATGATGTTTTTTAATTTTTAGAATTTTTTTGCATTTCTTTTTGAATTTTCTAACTGGGGTCGGGTTCGAACGGATAAGAAAGAAATTTTTTTTATTCTCTATTTTTCGGCAAGTCCTGACCAGTTTCGTCTTGAAATGAAGCCTGGATGATGTTTTTTAATTTCTAGAATTTTTTGGCATTTATTTTCGAATTTTCTAACTCGGGTCTGGTCCGAACGGATAGGAATGGAATTTTTTTTTTCTCTATTTTTTGGTCTGTCCTCACCCGTTTCATATTCAAATGAAGCCTGGATGACGTTTTTTAATTTTTAGAATTTTTTTGCATTTCTTTTTGAATTTTCTAACTGGGGTCGTTTTCGAACGGATGAGAAAGAAATTTTTTTTATTCTCTATTTTTCGGCCTGTCCGGACCCGTTTCATATTCAAATGAAGCTTGGATGATGTTTTTTAATTTTTAGGATTTTTTTGCATTTTTTTTGAATTTTCTAACTCGGGTCGGGTTCGTACGGATAGGAAGGAATTTTTTTTTGTTCTCTATTTTTCGGCATGTCCTGACCCGTTTCGTCTTGAAATGAACCCTGGATGATGTTTTTTAATTTTTAGAATTTTTTGGCATTTATTTTCGAATTTTCTAACTCGGGTCTGGTCCGAACGGATAGGAATGAAATTTTTTTTGTTCTCTATTTTTTGGCCTGTCCTCACCCGTTTCATATTCAAATGAACCTTGGATGAGGTTTTTTAATTTTTAGAATTTTTTTGCACTTCTTTTTGTATTTTCTAACTGGGGTCGGGTTCGAACGGATAGGAAAGAAATTTTTTTTATTCTCTATTTTTCGACTTGTCTTCACCCGTTTCGTCTTGAAATGAAACCTGGATGATGTTTTTTAATTTTTAGAATTTTTTTTGCATTTAGTTTTGAATTTTCTAACTGGGGTCGGGTTCGAACGGATAGGAAGGAAATTATTTTTATTCTCTATTTTTCGGCCTGTCCTGGCCCATTTCGTTTTGAAATGAAGCCTGGATGATGTTTTTTAATTTTTAGAATTTTTTTGCATTTTTTTTTCAATTTTCTAACTGGGGTCGGGTTCGAACGGAGAGGAAAGAAATTTTTTTTATTCTCTATTTTTCGGCTTGTCTTCACTTGTTTCGTCTTGAAATGAAACCTGGATGATTTTTTTTAATTTTTAGAATTTTTTTTGCATTTATTTTCGAATTTTCTATCTCGGGTCGGGTTCGAACGGATCGGAAGGAAATTATTTTTATTCTCTATTTTTCGGCCTGTCCTGGCCCATTTCGTTTTGAAATGAAGCCTGGATGATGTTTTTTAATTTTTAGAATTTTTTTGCATTTTTTTTTTCAATTTTCTAGCTGGGGTCGGGTTCGAATGGATAGGAAAGAAATTTTTTTTATTCTCTATTTTTCGGCTTGTCTTCACTTGTTTCGTCTTGAAATGAGACCTGGATGATGTTTTTTAATTTTTAGAATTTTTTTTGCATTTAGTTTTGAATTTTCTAACTCAGGTCGGTTTCGAACGGATAGGAAGGAAATTATTTTTGTTCACTATTTTTCGGCCTGTCCTGGCCCATTTCGTTTTGAAATGAAGCCTGGATGATGTTTTTTAATTTTTAGAATTTTTTGCATTTCTTTTTGAATTTTCTAACTGGGGTCGTTTTCGAACGGATGAGAAAGAAATTTTTTTATTCTCTATTTTTCGGCCTGTCCGGACCCGTTTCATATTCAAATGAAGCTTGGATGATGTTTTTTAATTTTTAGGATTTTTTTGCATTTTTTTTGAATTTTCTAACTCGGGTCAGGTTCGTACGGATGGGAAGGAATTTTTTTTTGTTCTCTATTTTTCGGCCTGTCCTGACCCGTTTCGTCTTCAAATGAAGCCTGGAAGATGTTTTTTAATTTTTAGAATTTTTTGGCATTTATTTTCGAATTTTCTAACTCGGGTCTGGTCCGAACGGATAGGAATGGAATTTTTTTTTTCTCTATTTTTTTTTCTGTCCTCACCCGTATCATATTCAAATGAAGCCTGGATGGCGTTTTTTAATTTTTAGAATTTTTTTGCATTTCTTTTTGAATTTTCTAACTGGGGTCGGGTTCGAACGGATAAGAAAGAAATTTTTTTTATTCTCTATTTTTCGGCCTGTCCTGACCCGTTTCATATTCAAATGAAGCTTGGATGATGTTTTTTAATTTTTAGGATTTTTTTGCATTTCTTTTTGAATTTTCTAACTCGGGTCGGGTTCATACGGATAGGAAGGAATTTTTTTTTATTCTCTATTTTTCTGCATGTCCTGACCCGTTTCGTCTTGAAATGAACCCTGGATGATGTTTTTTAATTTTGAGAATTTTTTGGCATTTATTTTCGAATTTTCTAACTCGGGTCTGGTCCGAACGGATAGGAATGAAATTTTTTTTGTTCTCTATTTTTTGGCCTGTCCTCACCCGTTTCATATTCAAATGAAGCCTGGATGATGTTTTTTAATTTTTAGAATTTTTTTGCATTTCTTTTTTATTTTCTAACTGGGGTCGGGTTCGAACGGATAGGAAAGAAATTTTTTTTATTCTCTATTTTTCGACTTGTCTTCTCCCGTTTCGTCTTGAAATGAAACCTGGATGATGTTTTTTAATTTTTAGAATTTTTTTTGCATTTAGTTTTGAATTTTCTAACTGGGGTCGGGTTCGAACGGATAGGAAGGAAATTATTTTTATTCTCTATTTTTCGGCCTGTCCTGACCCATTTCGTTTTGAAATGAAGCCTGGATGATGTTTTTTAATTTTTAGAATTTTTTTGCATTTTTTTTTCAATTTTCTAACTGGGGTCGGGTTCGAACGGATAGGAAGGAAATTATTTTTGTTCTCTATTTTTCGGCCTGTCCTGGCCCATTTCGTTTTGAAATGAAGCCTGAATGATGTTTTTTAATTTTTAGAATTTTTTTGCATTTCTTTTTGAATTTTCTAACTGGGGTCGGGTTCGAACGGATAAGAGAGAAATTTTTTTTATTCTATATTTTTCGGCCAGTCTTCACCCGTATCGTCTTGAAATGAAACCTGGATGATGTTTTTTAATTTTTAGAATTTTTGTTGCATTTATTTTTGAATTTTCTAACTCGGGTCGGGTTCGTACGGATAGGAAGGAATTTTTTTTTGTTCTCTATTTTTCGGCCTGTCCTGACCCGTTTCGTCTTGAAATGAAGCCTGTAAGATGTTCTTTAATTTTTAGAATTTTTTGGCATTTATTTTCGAATTTTCTAACTCGGGTCTAGTCCGAACGGATAGGAATGATATTTTTTTTGTTCTCTATTTTTTGGCCTGTCCTGACCCGTTTCAGATTCAAATGAAGCTTGGACGATGTTTTTTAATTTTTAGAATTTTTTTGCTTTTATTTTTGTATTTTCTAACTCGGGTCCGGTTCGAACTGATAGGAAGGAAAATTTTTTTCTTCTCTATTTTTCGGGCTGTCCTGACCTGTATCGTCTTAAAATGAAGTCTGGATGATGTTTTTTAATTTTTAGAATTTTTTTGCATTTCTTTTTGAATTTTCTAACTGGGGTCGGGTTCGAACGGATAAGAAAGAAAATTTTTTTTATTCTCTATTTTTCGGCTTGTCTTCACCCGTTTCGTCTTGAAATGAAACATGGATGATGTTTTTAATTTTTAGAATTTTTTTTGCATTTAGTTTTGAATTTTCTAACTCGGGTCTGTTTCGAACGGATAGGAAGGAAATTTTTTTTGTTCTCTATTTATCAGCCTGTCCTGACCCGTTTCGTCTTGAAATGAAGCCTGGATGATGTTCTTTAATTCTTAAAATTTTTTTGCATTTATTTTCGAATTTTCTATCTCGGGTCGGGTTCGAACGGATAGGAAGGAAATTATTTTTATTCTCTATTTTTCGGCCAGGCCTGGCCCATTTCGTTTTGAAATGAAGCCTGGATGATGTTTTTTAATTTTTAGAATTTTTTTGCATTTCTTTTTGAATTTTCTAACTGGGGTCGGGTTCGAACGGATAAGAAAGAAATTTTTTTTATTCTCTATTTTTCGGCAAGTCCTGACCAGTTTCGTCTTGAAATGAAGCCTGGATGATGTTTTTTAATTTTTAGAATTTTTTGGCATTTATTTTCGAATTTTCTAACTCGGGTCTGGTCCGAACGGATAGGAATGGAATTTTTTTTTCTCTATTTTTTGGTCTGTCCTCACCCGTTTCATATTCAAATGAAGCCTGGATGACGTTTTTTAATTTTTAGAATTTTTTTGCATTTCTTTTTGAATTTTCTAACTGGGGTCGTTTTCGAACGGATGAGAAAGAAATTTTTTTTATTCTCTATTTTTCGGCCTGTCCGGACCCGTTTCATATTCAAATGAAGCTTGGATGATGTTTTTTAATTTTTAGGATTTTTTTGCATTTTTTTTGAATTTTCTAACTCGGGTCGGGTTCGTACGGATAGGAAGGAATTTTTTTTTGTTCTCTATTTTTCGGCATGTCCTGACCCGTTTCGTCTTGAAATGAACCCTGGATGATGTTTTTAAATTTTTAGAATTTTTTGGCATTTATTTTCGAATTTTCTAACTCGGGTCTGGTCCGAACGGATAGGAATGAAATTTTTTTTGTTCTCTATTTTTTGGCCTGTCCTCACCCGTTTCATATTCAAATGAACCTTGGATGAGGTTTTTTAATTTTTAGAATTTTTTTGCATTTCTTTTTGTATTTTCTAACTGGGGTCGGGTTCGAACGGATAGGAAAAAATTTTTTTTTATTCTCTATTTTTCGACTTGTCTTCACCCGTTTCGTCTTGAAATGAAACCTGGATGATGTTTTTAATTTTTAGAATTTTTTTTGCATTTAGTTTTGAATTTTCTAACTGGGGTTGGGTTCGAACGGATAGGAAGGAAATTATTTTTATTCTCTATTTTTCGGCCTGTCCTGGCCCATTTCGTTTTGAAATGAAGCCTGGATGATGTTTTTTAATTTTTAGAATTTTTTTGCATTTTTTTTTCAATTTTCTAACTGGTGTCGGGTTCGAGCGGAGAGGAAAGAAATTTTTTTTATTCTCTATTTTTCGGCTTGTCTTCACTTGTTTCGTCTTGAAATGAAACCTGGATGATGTTTTTTAATTTTTAGAATTTTTTTTGCATTTATTTTCGAATTTTCTATCTCGGGTCGGGTTCGAACGGATAGGAAGGAAATTATTTTTATTCTCTATTTTTCGTCCTGTCCTGGCCCATTTCGTTTTGAAATGAAGCCTGGATGATGTTTTTTAATTTTTAGAATTTTTTTGCATTTTTTTTTTCAATTTTCTAACTGGGGTCGGGTTCGAATGGATAGGAAAGAAATTTTTTTTATTCTCTATTTTTCGGCTTGTCTTCACTTGTTTCGTCTTGAAATGAGACCTGGATGATGTTTTTTAATTTTTAGAATTTTTTTTGCATTTTGTTTTGAATTTTCTAACTCGGGTCGGTTTCGAACGGATAGGAAGGAAATTATTTTTGTTCACTATTTTTCGGCCTGTCCTGGCCCATTTCGTTTTGAAATGAAGCCTGGATGATGTTTTTTAATTTTTAGAATTTTTTGCATTTCTTTTTGAATTTTCTAACTGGGGTCGTTTTCGAACGGATGAGAAAGAAATTTTTTTTATTCTCTATTTTTCGGCCTGTCCGGACCCGTTTCATATTCAAATGAAGCTTGGATGATGTTTTTTAATTTTTAGGATTTTTTTGCATTTTTTTTGAATTTTCTAACTCGGGCCGGGTTCGTACGGATGGGAAGGAATTTTTTTTTGTTCTCTATTTTTCGGCCTGTCCTGACCCGTTTCGTCTTGAAATGAAGCCTGGAAGATGTTTTTTAATTTTTAGAATTTTTTGGCATTTATTTTCGAATTTTCTAACTCGGGTCTGGTCCGAACGGATAGGAATGGAATTTTTTTTTTTCTCTATTTTTTTTTCTGTCCTCACCCGTATCATATTCAAATGAAGCCTGGATGGCGTTTTTTAATTTTTAGAATTTTTTTGCATTTCTTTTTGAATTTTCTAACTGGGGTCGGGTTCGAACGGATAAGAAAGAAATTTTTTTTATTCTCTATTTTTCGTCCTGTCCTGACCCGTTTCATATTCAAATGAAGCTTGGATGATGTTTTTTAATTTTTAGGATTTTTTTGCATTTCTTTTTGAATTTTCTAACTCGGGTCGGGTTCGTACAGATAGGAAGGAATTTTTTTTTATTCTCTATTTTTCTGCATGTCCTGACCCGTTTCGTCTTGAAATGAACCCTGGATGATGTTTTTTAATTTTTAGAATTTTTTGGCATTTATTTTCGAATTTTCTAACTCGGGTCTGGTCCGAACGGATAGGAATGAAATTTTTTTTGTTCTCTATTTTTTGGCCTGTCCTCACCCGTTTCATATTCAAATGAAGCCTGGATGATGTTTTTTAATTTTTAGAATTTTTTTGCATTTCTTTTTTATTTTCTAACTGGGGTCGGGTTCGAACGGATAGGAAAGAAAATTTTTTTATTCTCTATTTTTCGACTTGTCTTCTCCCGTTTCGTCTTGAAATGAAACCTGGATGATGTTTTTTAATTTTTAGAATTTTTTTTGCATTTAGTTTTGAATTTTCTAACTGGGGTCGGGTTCGAACGGATAGGAAGGAAATTATTTTTGTTCTCTATTTTTCGGCCTGTCCTGGCCCATTTCGTTTTGAAATGAAGCCTGAATGATGTTTTTTAATTTTTAGAATTTTTTTGCATTTCTTTTTGAATTTTCTAACTGGGGTCGGGTTCGAACGGATAAGAGAGAAATTTTTTTTATTCTATATTTTTCGGCCAGTCTTCACCCGTATCGTCTTGAAATGAAACCTGGATGATGTTTTTTACTTTTTAGAATTTTTGTTGCATTTATTTTTGAATTTTCTAACTCGGGTCGGGTTCGTATGGATAGGAAGGAATTTTTTTTTGTTCTCTATTTTTCGGCCTGTCCTGACCCGTTTCGTCTTGAAATGAAGCCTGTAAGATGTTCTTTAATTTTTAGAATTTTTTGGCATTTATTTTCGAATTTTCTAACTCGGGTCTGGTCCGAACGGATAGGAATGATATTTTTTTTGTTCTCTATTTTTTGGCCTGTCCTGACCCGTTTCAGATTCAAATGAAGCCTGGACGATGTTTTTTAATTTTTAGAATTTTTTTGCTTTTATTTTTGTATTTTCTAACTCGGGTCCGGTTCGAACTGATAGGAAGGAAAATTTTTTTCTTCTCTATTTTTCGGGCTGTCCTGACCTGTATCGTCTTAAAATGAAGTCTGGATGATGTTTTTTAATTTTTAGAATTTTTTTGCATTTCTTTTTGAATTTTCTAACTGGGGTCGGGTTCGAACGGATAAGAAAGAAAATTTTTTTTATTCTCTATTTTTCGGCTTGTCTTCACCCGTTTCGTCTTGAAATGAAACATGGATGATGTTTTTAATTTTTAGAATTTTTTTTGCATTTAGTTTTGAATTTTCTAACTCGGGTCTGTTTCGAACGGATAGGAAGGAAACTTTTTTTGTTCTCTATTTATCAGCCTGTCCTGACCCGTTTCGTCTTGAAATGAAGCCTGGATGATGTTCTTTAATTCTTAAAATTTTTTTGCATTTATTTTCGAATTTTCTATCTCGGGTCGGGTTCGAATGGCTGAAGGAAATTATTTTTATTCTCTATTTTTCGGCCTGTCCTGGCCCATTTCGTTTTGAAATGAAGCCTGGATGATGTTTTTTAATTTTTAGAATTTTTTTGCATTTCTTTTTCAATTTTCTAACTGGGGTCGGGTTCGAACGGATAAGAAAGAAATTTTTTTTATTCTCTATTTTTCGGCCTGTCCTGACCCGTTTCATATTCAAATGAAGCCTGGATGATGTTTTTTAATTTTTAGAATTTTTTTGCATTTCTTTTTGAATTTTCTAACTCGGGTCGGGTTCGTACGGATAGGAAGGAATTTTTTTTTGTTCTCTATTTTTCGGCAAGTCCTGACCTGTTTCGTCTTGAAATGAAGCCTGGATGATGTTTTTTAATTTTTCGAATTTTTTGGCATTTATTTTCGAATTTTCTAACTCGGGTCTGGTCCGAACGGATAGGAATGGAATTTTTTTTGTTCTCTCTTTTTTGGTCTGTCCTCACCCGTTTCATATTCAAATGAAGCCTGGATGATGTTTTTTAATTTTTAGAATTTTTTTGCCTTTCTTTTTGAATTTTCTAACAGGGGTCGGGTCCGAACGGATAGGAAAGAAATTTTTTTTATTCTCTATTTTTCGGCTTGTCTTCACCCGTTTCGTCTTGAAATGAAACCTGGATGATGTTTTTTAATTTTTAGAATTTTTGTTTCATTTATTTTTGAATTTTCTAACTCGGGTCGGGTTCGTACGGATAGGAAGGAATTTTTTTTTGTTCTCTATTTTTGGGCCTGTCCTGACCCATTTTGTCTTGAAATGAAGCTTGAAAGATTTTTTTTAATTTTTAGAATTTTTTGGCATTTATTTTCGAATTTTCTAACTCGGGTCTGGTCCGAACGGATAGGAATGAAATTTTTTTTGTTCTCTATTTTTTGGCCTGTCCTGACCCGTTTCATATTCAAATGAAGCCTGGATGATGTTTTTTTAATTTTTAGAATTTTTTTGCTTTTATTTCTGTATTTTCTAACTCGGGTCGGGTTCGAACTGATAGGAAGGAAAATTTTTTTCTTCTCTATTTTTCGGCCTGTCCTGACCTGTATCATCTTAAAATGAAGTCTCGATGAAGTTGTTTAATTTTTAGAATTTTTTTGCGTTTCTTTTTGAATTTTCTAACCAGGGTAGGGTTCGAACGGATAAGAAAGAAATTTTTTTTTATTCTCTATTTTTCGGCTTGTCTTCACCCGTTTCGTCTTGAAATGAAGCCTGGATGATGTTTTTTAATTTTTAGAATTTTTTGGCATTTATTTTTGAATTTTCTAACTCGGGTCTGGTCCGAACGGATAGGAATAAAATTTTTTTTGTTCTCTATTTTTTGGCCTGTCCTCACCCGTTTCATATTCAAATGAAGCCTGGATGATGTTTTTTAATTTTTAGAATTTTTTTGCATTTCTTTTTGTATTTTCTAACTGGGGTCGGGTTCGAACGGATGGGAAAGAAATTTTTTTTATTCTCTATTTTTCGACTTGTCTTCACCCGTTTCGTCCTGAAATGAAATCTGGATGATGTTTTTTAATTTTTAGAATTTTTTTTGCGTTTAGTTTTGAATTTTCTAACTGGGGTCGGGTTCGAACGGATAGGAAGGAAATTATTTTTATTCTCTATTTTTCGGCCTGTCCTGGCCCATTTCGTTTTGAAATGAAGCCTGGATGATGTTTTTTAATTTTTAGAATTTTTTTACATTTTTTTTTCAATTTTCTAACTGGGGTCGGGATCGAACGGATAGGAAAGAAATTTTTTTTATTCTCTATTTTTCGGCTTGTCTTCACTTGTTTCGTCTTGAAATGAAACCTAGATGATGTTTTTTAATTTTTAGAATTTTTTTTGCATTTAGTTTTGAATTTTCTAACTGGGGTCGGTTTTGAACGGATAGGAAGGAAATTATTTTTGTTCTCTGTTTTTCGGCCTGTCCAGGCCCATTTCGTTTTGAAATGAAGCCTGGATGATGTTTTTTAATTTTTAGAATTTTTTTGCATTTCTTTTTGAATCTTCTAACTGGGGTCGGGTTCGAACGGATAAGAAAGAAATTTTTTTTATTCTCTATTTTTCGGCCAGCCTTCACCCGTATCGTCTTGAAATGAAACCTGGATGATGTTTTTTAATTTTTAGAATTTTTGTTGCATTTATTTTTTAATTTTCTAACTCGGGTCGGGTTCGTACGGAAAGGAAGGAATTTTTTTTTGTTCTCTATTTTTCGGCCTGTCCTGACCCGTTTCGTATTGAAATTAGGCCTGGAAGATGTTTTTTAATTTTTAGAATTTTTTGGCATTTATTTTCGAATTTTCTAACTCGGGTCTGGTCCGAACGGATAGGAATGGAATTTTTTTTGTTCTCTATTTTTTGGCCTGTCCTGACCCGTTTCATATTCAAATGAAGCTTGGATGATGTTTTTTAATTTTTAGAATTTTTTTGCTTTTATTTCTGTATTTTCTAACTCGGGTCGGGTTCGAACTGATAGGAAGGAAAATTTTTTTCTTCTCTATTTTTCGGCCTGTCCTGACCTGTATCGTCTTAAAATGAAGTCTGGATGATGTTTTTTAATTTTTAGAATTTTTTTGCATTTCTTTTTGAATTTTCTAACAGGGGTCGGGTTCGAACGGATAAGAAAGAAATTTTTTTTATTCTCTGTTTTTCGGCCTATCCGGACCCGTTTCATATTCAAATGAAGCTTGGATGATGTTTTTTAATTTTTAGGATTTTTTTGCATTTTTTTTTGAATTTTCTAACTCGGGTCGGGTTCGTACGGAGAGGAAGGAATTTTTTTTTGTTCTCTATTTTTCGGCAAGTCCTGACCCGTTTCGTCTTGAAATGAAGCCTGGATGATGTTTTTTAATTTTTAGAATTTTTTGGCATTTATTTTCGAATTTTCTAACTCGGGTCTGGTCCGAACGGATAGGAATGGAATTTTTTTTGTTCTCTCTTTTTTGGTCTGTCCTCACCCGTTTCATATTCAAATGAAGCCTGGATGATGTTTTCTAATTTTTAGAATTTTTTTGCTTTTCTTTTTGAATTTTCTAACTGGGGTCGGGTCCGAACGGATAGGAAAGAAATTTTTTTTATTCTCTCTTTTTCGGCTTGTCTTCACCCGTTTCGTCTTGAAATGAAACCTGGATGATGTTTTTTAATTTTTAGGATTTTTTTGCATTTCTTTTTGAATTTTCTAAATCGGGTCGGGTTCGTACGGAGAGGAAGGAATTTTTTTTTGTTCTCTATTTTTCGGCAAGTCCTGACCCGTTTCGTCTTGAAATGAAGCCTGGAAGATGTTTTTTAATTTTTAGAATTTTTTGGCATTTATTTTCGAATTTTCTAACTCGGGTCTGGTCCGAACGGATAGGAATGAAATTTTTTTTGTTCTCTATTTTTTGGCCTGTCCTGACCCGTTTCATATTCAAATGAAGCCTGGATGATGTTTTTTAATTTTTACAATTTTTTTGCTTTTATTTCTATATTTTCTAACTCGGGTCGAGTTCGAACTGATAGGAAGGAAAATTTTTTTCTTCTCTATTTTTCGGCCTGTCCTGACCTGTATCGTCTTAAAATGAAGTCTCGATGAAGTTTTTTAATTTTTAGAATTTTTTTGCATTTCTTTTTGAATTTTCTAACAGGGGTCGGGTTCGAACGGATAAGAAAGAAATTTTTTTTTATTCTCCATTTTTCGGCTTGTCTTCACCCGTTTCGTCTTGAAATGAAACCTGGATGATGTTTTTAATTTTTACAATTTTTTTTGCATTTAGTTTTGAATTTTCTAACTCGGGTCGGTTTCGAACGGATAGGAAGGAAATTTTTTTTGTTCTCTATTTATCAGCCTGTCCTGACCCGTTTCGTCTTGAAATGAAGCCTGGATGATGTTCTTTAATTTTTAAAATTTTTTTGCATTTATTTTCGAATTTTCTATCTCGGGTCGGGTTCGAACGGATAGGAAGGAAATTATTTTTATTCTCTATTTTTCGGCCAGGCCTGGCCCATTTCGTTTTGAAATGAAGCCTGGATGATGTTTTTTAATTTTTAGAATTTTTTTGCATTTCTTTTTGAATTTTCTAACTGGGGTCGGGTTCGAACGGATAAGAAAGAAATTTTTTTTATTCTCTATTTTTCGGCAAGTCCTGACCAGTTTCGTCTTGAAATGAAGCCTGGATGATGTTTTTTAATTTCTAGAATTTTTTGGCATTTATTTTCGAATTTTCTAACTCGGGTCTGGTCCGAACGGATAGGAATGGAATTTTTTTTTTCTCTATTTTTTGGTCTGTCCTCACCCGTTTCATATTCAAATGAAGCCTGGATGACGTTTTTTAATTTTTAGAATTTTTTTGCATTTCTTTTTGAATTTTCTAACTGGGGTCGTTTTCGAACGGATGAGAAAGAAATTTTTTTTATTCTCTATTTTTCGGCCTGTCCGGACCCGTTTCATATTCAAATGAAGCTTGGATGATGTTTTTTAATTTTTAGGATTTTTTTGCATTTTTTTTGAATTTTCTAACTCGGGTCGGGTTCGTACGGATAGGAAGGAATTTTTTTTTGTTCTCTATTTTTCGGCATGTCCTGACCCGTTTCGTCTTGAAATGAACCCTGGATGATGTTTTTTAATTTTTAGAATTTTTTGGCATTTATTTTCGAATTTTCTAACTCGGGTCTGGTCCGAACGGATAGGAATGAAATTTTTTTTGTTCTCTATTTTTTGGCCTGTCCTCACCCGTTTCATATTCAAATGAACCTTGGATGAGGTTTTTTAATTTTTAGAATTTTTTTGCACTTCTTTTTGTATTTTCTAACTGGGGTCGGGTTCGAACGGATAGGAAAGAAATTTTTTTTATTCTCTATTTTTCGACTTGTCTTCACCCGTTTCGTCTTGAAATGAAACCTGGATGATGTTTTTTAATTTTTAGAATTTTTTTTGCATTTAGTTTTGAATTTTCTAACTGGGGTCGGGTTCGAACGGATAGGAAGGAAATTATTTTTATTCTCTATTTTTCGGCCTGTCCTGGCCCATTTCGTTTTGAAATGAAGCCTGGATGATGTTTTTTAATTTTTAGAATTTTTTTGCATTTTTTTTTCAATTTTCTAACTGGGGTCGGGTTCGAACGGAGAGGAAAGAAATTTTTTTTATTCTCTATTTTTCGGCGTGTCTTCACTTGTTTCGTCTTGAAATGAAACCTGGATGATTTTTTTTAATTTTTAGAATTTTTTTTGCATTTATTTTCGAATTTTCTATCTCGGGTCGGGTTCGAACGGATCGGAAGGAAATTATTTTTATTCTCTATTTTTCGGCCTGTCCTGGCCCATTTCGTTTTGAAATGAAGCCTGGATGATGTTTTTTAATTTTTAGAATTTTTTTGCATTTTTTTTTTCAATTTTCTAGCTGGGGTCGGGTTCGAATGGATAGGAAAGAAATTTTTTTTATTCTCTATTTTTCGGCTTGTCTTCACTTGTTTCGTCTTGAAATGAGACCTGGATGATGTTTTTTAATTTTTAGAATTTTTTTTGCATTTAGTTTTGAATTTTCTAACTCAGGTCGGTTTCGAACGGATAGGAAGGAAATTATTTTTGTTCACTATTTTTCGGCCTGTCCTGGCCCATTTCGTTTTGAAATGAAGCCTGGATGATGTTTTTTAATTTTTAGAATTTTTTGCATTTCTTTTTGAATTTTCTAACTGGGGTCGTTTTCGAACGGATGAGAAAGAAATTTTTTTATTCTCTATTTTTCGGCCTGTCCGGACCCGTTTCATATTCAAATGAAGCTTGGATGATGTTTTTTAATTTTTAGGATTTTTTTGCATTTTTTTTGAATTTTCTAACTCGGGTCAGGTTCGTACGGATGGGAAGGAATTTTTTTTTGTTCTCTATTTTTCGGCCTGTCCTGACCCGTTTCGTCTTCAAATGAAGCCTGGAAGATGTTTTTTAATTTTTAGAATTTTTTGGCATTTATTTTCGAATTTTCTAACTCGGGTCTGGTCCGAACGGATAGGAATGGAATTTTTTTTTTCTCTATTTTTTTTTCTGTCCTCACCCGTATCATATTCAAATGAAGCCTGGATGGCGTTTTTTAATTTTTAGAATTTTTTTGCATTTCTTTTTGAATTTTCTAACTGGGGTCGGGTTCGAACGGATAAGAAAGAAATTTTTTTTATTCTCTATTTTTCGGCCTGTCCTGACCCGTTTCATATTCAAATGAAGCTTGGATGATGTTTTTTAATTTTTAGGATTTTTTTGCATTTCTTTTTGAATTTTCTAACTCGGGTCGGGTTCATACGGATAGGAAGGAATTTTTTTTTATTCTCTATTTTTCTGCATGTCCTGACCCGTTTCGTCTTGAAATGAACCCTGGATGATGTTTTTTAATTTTGAGAATTTTTTGGCATTTATTTTCGAATTTTCTAACTCGGGTCTGGTCCGAACGGATAGGAATGAAATTTTTTTTGTTCTCTATTTTTTGGCCTGTCCTCACCCGTTTCATATTCAAATGAAGCCTGGATGATGTTTTTTAATTTTTAGAATTTTTTTGCATTTCTTTTTTATTTTCTAACTGGGGTCGGGTTCGAACGGATAGGAAAGAAATTTTTTTTATTCTCTATTTTTCGACTTGTCTTCTCCCGTTTCGTCTTGAAATGAAACCTGGATGATGTTTTTTAATTTTTAGAATTTTTTTTGCATTTAGTTTTGAATTTTCTAACTGGGGTCGGGTTCGAACGGATAGGAAGGAAATTATTTTTATTCTCTATTTTTCGGCCTGTCCTGACCCATTTCGTTTTGAAATGAAGCCTGGATGATGTTTTTTAATTTTTAGAATTTTTTTGCATTTTTTTTTCAATTTTCTAACTGGGGTCGGGTTCGAACGGATAGGAAGGAAATTATTTTTGTTCTCTATTTTTCGGCCTGTCCTGGCCCATTTCGTTTTGAAATGAAGCCTGAATGATGTTTTTTAATTTTTAGAATTTTTTTGCATTTCTTTTTGAATTTTCTAACTGGGGTCGGGTTCGAACGGATAAGAGAGAAATTTTTTTTATTCTATATTTTTCGGCCAGTCTTCACCCGTATCGTCTTGAAATGAAACCTGGATGATGTTTTTTAATTTTTAGAATTTTTGTTGCATTTATTTTTGAATTTTCTAACTCGGGTCGGGTTCGTACGGATAGGAAGGAATTTTTTTTTGTTCTCTATTTTTCGGCCTGTCCTGACCCGTTTCGTCTTGAAATGAAGCCTGTAAGATGTTCTTTAATTTTTAGAATTTTTTGGCATTTATTTTCGAATTTTCTAACTCGGGTCTAGTCCGAACGGATAGGAATGATATTTTTTTTGTTCTCTATTTTTTGGCCTGTCCTGACCCGTTTCAGATTCAAATGAAGCTTGGACGATGTTTTTTAATTTTTAGAATTTTTTTGCTTTTATTTTTGTATTTTCTAACTCGGGTCCGGTTCGAACTGATAGGAAGGAAAATTTTTTTCTTCTCTATTTTTCGGGCTGTCCTGACCTGTATCGTCTTAAAATGAAGTCTGGATGATGTTTTTTAATTTTTAGAATTTTTTTGCATTTCTTTTTGAATTTTCTAACTGGGGTCGGGTTCGAACGGATAAGAAAGAAAATTTTTTTTATTCTCTATTTTTCGGCTTGTCTTCACCCGTTTCGTCTTGAAATGAAACATGGATGATGTTTTTAATTTTTAGAATTTTTTTTGCATTTAGTTTTGAATTTTCTAACTCGGGTCTGTTTCGAACGGATAGGAAGGAAACTTTTTTTGTTCTCTATTTATCAGCCTGTCCTGACCCGTTTCGTCTTGAAATGAAGCCTGGATGATGTTCTTTAATTCTTAAAATTTTTTTGCATTTATTTTCGAATTTTCTATCTCGGGTCGGGTTCGAATGGATAGCAAGGAAATTATTTTTATTCTCTATTTTTTGGCCTGTCCTGGCCCATTTCGTTTTGAAATGAAGCCTGGATGATGTTTTTTAATTTTTAGAATTTTTTTGCATTTCTTTTTCAATTTTCTAACTGGGGTCGGGTTCGAACGGATAAGAAAGAAATTTTTTTTATTCTCTATTTTTCGGCCTGTCCTGACTCGTTTCATATTCAAATGAAGCCTGGATGATGTTTTTTAATTTTTAGAATTTTTTTGCATTTCTTTTTGAATTTTCTAACTCGGGTCGGGTTCGAACGGATAGGAAGGAATTTTTTTTTGTTCTCTATTTTTCGGCAAGTCCTGACCTGTTTCGTCTTGAAATGAAGCCTGGATGATGTTTTTTAATTTTTCGAATTTTTTGGCATTTATTTTCGAATTTTCTAACTCGGGTCTGGTCCGAACGGATAGGAATGGAATTTTTTTTGTTCTCTCTTTTTTGGTCTGTCCTCACCCGTTTCATATTCAAATAAAGCCTGGATGATGTTTTTTAATTTTTAGAATTTTTTTGCCTTTCTTTTTGAATTTTCTAACTGGGGTCGGGTCCGAACGGATAGGAAAGAAATTTTTTTTATTCTCTATTTTTCGGCTTGTCTTCACCCGTTTCGTCTTGAAATGAAACCTGGATGATGTTTTTTAATTTTTAGAATTTTTGTTTCATTTATTTTTGAATTTTCTAACTCGGGTCGGGTTCGTACGGATAGGAAGGAATTTTTTTTTGTTCTCTATTTTTCGGCCTGTCCTGACCCATTTTGTCTTGAAATGAAGCTTGAAAGATTTTTTTTAATTTTTAGAATTTTTTGGCATTTATTTTCGAATTTTCTAACTCGGGTCTGGTCCGAACGGATAGGAATGAAATTTTTTTTGTTCTCTATTTTTTGGCCTGTCCTGACCCGTTTCATATTCAAATGAAGCCTGGATGATGTTTTTTTAATTTTTAGAATTTTTTTGCTTTTATTTCTGTATTTTCTAACTCGGGTCGGGTTCGAACTGATAGGAAGGAAAATTTTTTTCTTCTCTATTTTTCGGCCTGTCCTGACCTGTATCATCTTAAAATGAAGTCTCGATGAAGTTGTTTAATTTTTAGAATTTTTTTGCGTTTCTTTTTGAATTTTCTAACCGGGGTCGGGTTCGAACGGATAAGAAAGAATTTTTTTTTTATTCTCTATTTTTCGGCTTGTCTTCACCCGCTTCGTCTTGAAATGAAACCTGGATGATGTTTTTAATTTTTAGAATTTTTTTTGCATTTAGTTTTGAATTTTCTAACTCGGGTCGGTTTCGAACGGATCGGAAGGAAATTTTTTTTGTTCTCTATTTATCAGCCTGTCCTGACCCGTTTCGTCTTGAAATGTAGCCTGGATGATGTTCTTTAATTTTTAAAATTTTTTTGCATTTATTTTCGAATTTTCTATCTCGTGTCGGGTTCGAACGGATAGGAAGGAAATTATTTTTATTCTCTATTTTTCGGCCAAGCCTGGCCCATTTCCTTTTGAAATGAATCCTGGATGATGCTTTTTCATTTTTAGAATTTTTTTGCATTTCTTTTTGAATTTTCTAATTGGGGTCGGGTTCGAACGGATAAGAAAGAAATTTTTTTTATTCTCTATTTTTCGGCCTGTCCTGACCCGTTTCATATTCAAATGAAGCTTGGATGATGTTTTTTAATTTTTAGAATTTTTTTGCATTTCTTTTTGAATTTTCTAACTCGGGTCGGGTTCGTACGGATAGGAAGGAATTTTTTTTTGTTCTCTATTTTTCGGCATGTCTTGACCCGTTTCGTCTTGAAATGAACCCTGGATGATGTTTTTTAATTTTTAGAATTTTTTGGCATTTATTTTCGAATTTTCTAACTCGGGTCTGGTCCGAACGGATAGGAATGAAATTTTTATTGTTCTCAATTTTCTGGCCTGTCCTCACCCGTTTCATATTCAAATGAAGCCTGGATGATGTTTTTTAATTTTTAGAATTTTTTTTGCATTTATTTTCGAATTTTCTATCTCGGGTCGGGTTCGAACGGATAGGAAGGAAATTATTTTTATTCTCTATTTTTCGGCCTGTCCTGGCCCATTTCGTTTTGAAATGAAGCCTGGATGATGTTTTTTAATTTTTAGAATTTTTTTGCATTTTTTTTTTCAATTTTCTAACTGGGGTCGGGTTCGAATGGATAGGAAAGAAATTTTTTTTATTCTCTATTTTTCGGCTTGTCTTCACTTGTTTCGTCTTGAAATGAGACCTGGATGATGTTTTTTAATTTTTAGAATTTTTTTTGCATTTAGTTTTGAATTTTCTAACTCGGGTCGGTTTCGAACGGATAGGAAGGAAATTATTTTTGTTCACTATTTTTCGGCCTGTCCTGGCCCATTTCGTTTTGAAATGAAGCCTGGATGATGTTTTTTAATTTTTAGAATTTTTTTGCATTTCTTTTTGAATTTTCTAACTGGGGTCGGGTTCGAACGGATAAGAAAGAAATTTTTTTTATTTTATATTTTTCGGCCAGTCTTCTCCCGTATCGTCTTGGAATGAAACCTGGATGATGTTTTTTAATTTTTAGAATTTTTGTTGCATTTATTTTTGAATTTTCAAACTCGGGTCGGGTTCGTACGGATAGGAAGGAATTTTTTTTTGTTCTCTATTTTTCGGCCTGTCCTGACCCGTTTCGTCTTGAAATGAAGCCTGGAAGATGTTTTTTAATTTTTAGAATTTTTTGGCATTTATTTTCGAATTTTCTAACTCGGGTCTGGTCCGAACGGATAGGAATGGAATTTTTTTTTTCTCTATTTTTTTTTCTGTCCTCACCCGTATCATATTCAAATGAAGCCTGGATGACGTTTTTTAATTTTTAGAATTTTTTTGCATTTCTTTTTGAATTTTCTAACTGGGGTCGGGTTCGAACGGATAAGAAAGAAATTTTTTTTATTCTCTATTTTTCGGCCTGTCCTGACCCGTTTCATATTCAAATGAACCCTGGATGACGTTTTTTAATTTTTAGAATTTTTTTACATTTCTTTTTGAATTTTCTAACTGGGGTCGGGTTCGAACGGATAAGAAAGAAATTTTTTTTATTCTCTATTTTTCGGCCTATCCTGACCCGTTTCATATTCAAACGAAGCTTGGATGATGTTTTTTAATTTTTAGGATTTTTTTGCATTTCTTTTTGAAATTTCTAACTCGGGTCGGGTTCGTACGGATAGGAAGGAATTTTTTTTTGTTCTCTATTTCTCGGCATGTCCTGACCCGTTTCGTCTTGAAATGAACCTTGGATGATGTTTTTTAATTTTTAGAATTTTTTGGCATTTATTTTCGAATTTTCTAACTCGGGTCTGGTCCGAACGGATAGGAATGAAATTTTTTTTGTTCTCTATTTTTTGGCCTGTCCTCACCCGTTTCATATTCAAATGAAGCCTGGATGATGTTTTTTAATTTTTAGAATTTTTTTGCATTTCTTTTTTATTTTCTAACTGGGGTCGGGTTCGAACGGATAGGAAAGAAATTTTTTTTATTCTGTATTTTTCGACTTGTCTTCACCCGTTTCGTCTTGAAATGAAACCTGGATTATGTTTTTTAATTTTTAGAATTTTTTTTGCATTTAGTTTTGAATTTTCTAACTGGGGTCGGGTTCGAACGGATAGGAAGGAAATTATTTTTATTCTCTATTTTTCGGTCTGTCCTGGCCCATTTCGTTTTGAAATGAAGCCTGGATGATGTTTTTTAATTTTTAGAATTTTTTTCCATTTTTTTTTCAATTTTCTAACTAGGGTCGGGTTCGAACGGATAGGAAGGAAATTATTTTTGTTCTCTATTTTTCGGCCTGTCCTGGCCAATTTCCTTTTGAAATGAATCCTGGATGATGTTTTTTAATTTTTAGAATTTTTTTGCATTTCTTTTTGAATTTTCTAATTGGGGTCGGGTTCGAACGGATAAGAAAGAAATTTTTTTTATTCTCTATTTTTCGGCCTGTCCTGACCCGTTTCATATTCAAATGAAGCCTGGATGATGTTTTTTAATTTTTAGAATTTTTTTGCACTTCTTTTTGAATTTTCTAACTCGGGTCGGGTTCGTACGGATAGGAAGGAATTTTTTTTTGTTCTCTATTTTTCGGCAAGTCCTGACCCGTTTCGTCTTGAAATGAAGCCTGAATGATGTTTTTTAATTTTTATAATTTTTTGGCATTTATTTTCGAATTTTCTAACTCGGGTCTGGTCCGAACGGATAGGAATGGAATTTTTTTTGTTCTCTATTTTTTGGCCTGTCCTGACCCGTTTCATATTCAAATGAAGCCTGGATTATGTTTTTTAATTTTTAGAATTTTTTTGCTTTTATTTCTGTATTTTCTAACTCGGGTCGGGTTCGAACTAATAGGAATGAAAATTTTTTTCTTCTCTATTTTTCGGCCTGTCCTGACCTGTATCATCTTAAAATGAAGTCTGGATGATGTTTTTTAATTTTTAGATTTTCTTTGCATTTCTTTTTGAATTTTCTAACTGGGGTCGGGTTCGAACGGATAGGAAGAAAATTATTTTTATTCTCTATTTTTCGGCCTGTCCTGGCCCATTTCGTTTTCAAATGAAGCCTGGATGATGTTTTTTAATTTTTAGAATTTTTTTGCATTTCTTTTTGAATTTTCTAACTGGGGTCGGGTTCGAACGGATAAGAAAGAAATTTTTTTTATTCTCTGTTTTTCGGCCACTCTTCACCCGTTTCATCTCGAAATGAAACCTGGATGATGTTTTTTATTTTTAGAATTTTTCCTGCATTTATTTTAGAATTTTCTAACTCGGGTCGGGTTCGTACGGATAGGAAGAAATTTTTTTTTTCTCTATTTTTCGGCCTGTCCTGACCCGTTTCGTCTTGACATGAAGCCTGGAAGATGTTTTTTAATTTTTTGAATTTTTTGGCATTTATTTTCGAATTTTCGAACTCGGGTCTGGTCCGAACGGATAGGAATGAAATTTTTTTTGTTCTCTATTTTTTGGCCTGTCCTGACCCGTTTCATATTCAAATGAAGCCTGGATGATGTTTTTTAATTTTTAGAAATTTTTTGCTTTTATTTCTGTATTTTCTAACTCGGGTCGGCTTCGAACTGATAGGAAGGAAAATTTTTTTCTTCTCTATTTTTCAGCCTGTCCTGACCGGTATCGTCTTAAAATGAAGTCTGGATGATGTTTTTTAATTTTTAGAATTTTTTTGCATTTCTTTCTGAATTTTCTAACTGGGGTCGGGTTCGAACGGATAGGAAAGAAATTTTTTTTCATTCTCTATTTTTCGGCTTGTCTTCACCCGTTTCGTCTTGAAATGAAACCTGGATGATGTTTTTAATTTTTAGAATTTTTTTTCCATTTAGTTTTGAATTTTCTAACTCGGGTCAGTTTCGAACGGATAGGAAGGAAAATTTTTTTTTCTCTATTTATCAGCCTGTCCTGACCCGTTTCGTCTTGAAATGAAGCATGGATGATGTTCTTTAATTTTTAAAATTTTTTTGCATTTATTTTCGAATTTTCTATCTCGGGTCGGGTTCGAACGGATAGGGAAGAAATTATTTTTATTCTCTATTTTTCAGCCTGTCCTGGCCCATTTCGTTTTGAAATGAAGCCTGGATGATGTTTTTTAATTTTTAGATTTTTTTTGCATTTCTTTTTGAATTTTCTAACTGGGGTCGTGTTCGAACGGATAAGAAAGAAATTTTGTTTATTCTCTATTTTTCGGCCTGTCCTGACCCGTTTCATATTCAAATGAAGCTTGGATGATGTTTTTTAATTTTTAGGATTTTTTTGCATTTCTTTTTGAATTTTCTAACTCGGGTCGGGTTCGTACGGATAGGAAGGAATTTTTTTTTTGTTCTCTATTTTTCGGCATGTCCTGACCCGTTTCGTATTGAAATGAAGCCTGGATGATGGTTTTTAATTTTTAGAATTTTTTGGCATTTATTTTCGAATTTTCTAACTCGGGTCTGGTCCGAACGGATAGGAATGAAATTTTTTTTGTTCTCTATTTTTTGGCCTGTCGTCACCCGTTTCATATTCAAATGAAGCCTGGATGATGTTTTTTAATTTTTAGAATTTTTTTGCATTTCTTTTTGTATTTTCTAACTGGGGTCGGGTTCGAACGGATAGGAAAGAAATTTTTTTTATTCTCTATTTTTCGACATGTCTTCACCCGTTTCGTCTTGAAATGAAACCTGGATGATGTTTTTTAATTTTTAGAATTTTTTTTCATTTTTTTTTCAATTTTCTAACTGGGGTCGGGTTCGAACGGATAGGAAGGAAATTATTTTTGTTCTCTATTTTTTGGCCTGTCCTGGCCCATTTCGTTTTGAAATGAAGCCTGGATGATGTTTTTTAATTTTTAGAATTTGTTTGCATTTCTTTTTGAATTTTCCAACTGGGGTCGGGTTCGAACGGATAAGAAAGAAATTTTTTTTATTCTATATTTTTCGGCCAGTCTTCACCCGTATCCTCTTGAAATGAAACCTGGATGATGTTTATTAATTTTTAGAATTTTTGTTGCATTTATTTTTGAATTTTCTAACTCGGGTCGGGTTCGTACGGATAGGAAGGAATTTTTTTTTGTTCTCTATTTTTCGGCCTGTCCTGACCCGTTTCGTCTTGAAATGAAGCCTGTAAGATGTTTTTTAATTTTTAGAATTTTTTGGCATTTATTTTCGAATTTTCTAACTCGGGTCTGGTCCGAACGGATAGGAATGATATTTTTTTTGTTCTCTATTTTTTGGCCTGTCCTGACCCGTTTCATATTCAAATGAAGCCTGGACGATGTTTTTTAATTTTTAGAATTTTTTTTCTTTTATTTTTGTATTTTCTAACTCGGGTCCGGTTCGAACTGATAGGAAGGAAAATTTTTTTCTTCCCTATTTTTCGGCCTGTCCTGACCTGTATCGTCTTAAAATGAAGTCTGGATGATGTTTTTTAATTTTTAGAATTTTTTTGCATTTCTTTTTGAATTTTCGAACTGGGGTCGGGTTCGAACGGATAAGAAAGAAAATTTTTTTTATTCTCTATTTTTCGGCTTGTCTTCACCCGTTTCGTCTTGAAATGAAACATGGATGATGTTTTTAATTTTTAGAATTTTTTTTGCATTTAGTTTTGAATTTTCTAACTCGGGTCTGTTTCGAACGGATAGGAAGGAAATTTTTTTTGTTGTCTATTTATCAGCCTGTCCTGACCCGTTTCGTCTTGAAATGAAGCCTGGATGATGTTCTTTAATTCTTAAAATTTTTTTGCATTTATTTTCGAATTTTCTATCTCGGGTCGGGTTCGAATGGATAGGAAGGAAATTATTTTTATTTTCGATTTTTCGGCCTGTCCTGGCCCATTTCGTTTTGAAATGAAGCCTGGATGATGTTTTTTAATTTTTAGAATTTTCTTGCATTTCTTTTTGAATTTTTTAACTGGGGTCGGGTTCGAACGGATAGGAAAGAAATTTTTTTTATTCTCTATTTTTCGGCTTGTCTTCACTCTTTTCGTCTTGAAATGAAACCTGGATGATGTTTTTTAATTTTTAGAATTTTTTTTGCATTTAGTTTTGAATTTTCTAAATCGGGTCGGTTTCGAACGGATAGGAAGGAAATTATTTTTGTTCTCTATTTTTCGGCCTGTCCTGGCCCATTTCGTGTTGAAATGAGGCCTGGATGACGTTTTTTAATTTTTAGAATTTTTTTGCATTTATTTTCAAATTTTCTAACTCGGGTATGGTCCGAACGGATAGGAATGGAATTTTTTTTGTTCTCTATTTTTTGGCCTGTCCTGACCCGTTTCATATTCAAATGAAGCCTGGATGATGTTTTTTAATTTTTAGAATTTTTTTGCTTTTATTTCTGTATTTTCTAACTCGGGTCGGGTTCGAACTGATAGGAAGGAAAATTTTTTTCTTCTTTATTTTTCAGCCTGTCCTGACCTGTATCGTCTTAAAATGAAGTCTGGATGATGTTTTTTAATTTTTAGAATTTTTTTGCATTTCTTTCTGAATTTTCTAACTGGGGTCGGGTTCGAACGGATAGGAAAGAAATTTTTTTTTATTCTCTATTTTTCGGCTTGTCTTCGCCCGTTTCGTCTTGAAATGAAACCTGGATGATGTTTTTAATTTTTAGTATTTTTTTTGCATTTAGTTTTGAATTTTCTAACTCGGGTCGGTTTCGAACGGATAGGAAGGAAATTTTTTTTGTTCTCTATTTATCAGCCTGTCCTGACCCGTTTCATCTTGAAATGAAGCCTGGATGATGTTCTTTAATTTTTAAAATTTTTTTGCATTTATTTTCGAATTTTCTATCTCGGGTCGGGTTCGAACGGATAGGAAAGAAATTATTTTTATTCTCTATGTTTCGGCCTGTCCTGGGCCATTTCGTTTTGAAATGAAGCCTGGATGAGGTTTTTTAATTTTTAGAATTTTTTTGCATTTCTTTTTGAATTTTCTAACTGGGGTGGGGTTCGAACGGATAAGAAAGAAATTTTTTTTATTCTCTATTTTTCGGCCTGTCCTGACCCGTTTCATATTCAAATGAAGCTTGGATGATGTTTTTTCATTTTTAGGATTTTTTTGCATTTCTTTTTTATTTTCTAACTGGGGTCGGGTTCGAACGGATAGGAAAGAAATTTTTTTTATTCTGTATTTTTCGACTTGTCTTCACCCGTTTCGTCTTGAAATGAAACCTGGATTATGTTTTTTAATTTTTAGAATTTTTTTTGCATTTAGTTTTGAATTTTCTAACTGGGGTCGGGTTCGAACGGATAGGAAGGAAATTATTTTTATTCTCTATTTTTCGGTCTGTCCTGGCCCATTTCGTTTTGAAATGAAGCCTGGATGATGTTTTTTAATTTTTAGAATTTTTTTCCATTTTTTTTTCAATTTTCTAACTAGGGTCGGGTTCGAACGGATAGGAAGGAAATTATTTTTGTTCTCTATTTTTCGGCCTGTCCTGGCCAATTTCCTTTTGAAATGAATCCTGGATGATGTTTTTTAATTTTTAGAATTTTTTTGCATTTCTTTTTGAATTTTCTAATTGGGGTCGGGTTCGAACGGATAAGAAAGAAATTTTTTTTATTCTCTATTTTTCGGCCTGTCCTGACCCGTTTCATATTCAAATGAAGCCTGGATGATGTTTTTTAATTTTTAGAATTTTTTTGCACTTCTTTTTGAATTTTCTAACTCGGGTCGGGTTCGTACGGATAGGAAGGAATTTTTTTTTGTTCTCTATTTTTCGGCAAGTCCTGACCCGTTTCGTCTTGAAATGAAGCCTGAATGATGTTTTTTAATTTTTATAATTTTTTGGCATTTATTTTCGAATTTTCTAACTCGGGTCTGGTCCGAACGGATAGGAATGGAATTTTTTTTGTTCTCTATTTTTTGGCCTGTCCTGACCCGTTTCATATTCAAATGAAGCCTGGATTATGTTTTTTAATTTTTAGAATTTTTTTGCTTTTATTTCTGTATTTTCTAACTCGGGTCGGGTTCGAACTAATAGGAATGAAAATTTTTTTCTTCTCTATTTTTCGGCCTGTCCTGACCTGTATCATCTTAAAATGAAGTCTGGATGATGTTTTTTAATTTTTAGATTTTCTTTGCATTTCTTTTTGAATTTTCTAACTGGGGTCGGGTTCGAACGGATAGGAAGAAAATTATTTTTATTCTCTATTTTTCGGCCTGTCCTGGCCCATTTCGTTTTCAAATGAAGCCTGGATGATGTTTTTTAATTTTTAGAATTTTTTTGCATTTCTTTTTGAATTTTCTAACTGGGGTCGGGTTCGAACGGATAAGAAAGAAATTTTTTTTATTCTCTGTTTTTCGGCCACTCTTCACCCGTTTCATCTCGAAATGAAACCTGGATGATGTTTTTTATTTTTAGAATTTTTCCTGCATTTATTTTAGAATTTTCTAACTCGGGTCGGGTTCGTACGGATAGGAAGAAATTTTTTTTTTCTCTATTTTTCGGCCTGTCCTGACCCGTTTCGTCTTGACATGAAGCCTGGAAGATGTTTTTTAATTTTTTGAATTTTTTGGCATTTATTTTCGAATTTTCGAACTCGGGTCTGGTCCGAACGGATAGGAATGAAATTTTTTTTGTTCTCTATTTTTTGGCCTGTCCTGACCCGTTTCATATTCAAATGAAGCCTGGATGATGTTTTTTAATTTTTAGAAATTTTTTGCTTTTATTTCTGTATTTTCTAACTCGGGTCGGCTTCGAACTGATAGGAAGGAAAATTTTTTTCTTCTCTATTTTTCAGCCTGTCCTGACCTGTATCGTCTTAAAATGAAGTCTGGATGATGTTTTTTAATTTTTAGAATTTTTTTGCATTTCTTTCTGAATTTTCTAACTGGGGTCGGGTTCGAACGGATAGGAAAGAAATTTTTTTTCATTCTCTATTTTTCGGCTTGTCTTCACCCGTTTCGTCTTGAAATGAAACCTGGATGATGTTTTTAATTTTTAGAATTTTTTTTCCATTTAGTTTTGAATTTTCTAACTCGGGTCAGTTTCGAACGGATAGGAAGGAAATTTTTTTTTTCTCTATTTATCAGCCTGTCCTGACCCGTTTCGTCTTGAAATGAAGCATGGATGATGTTCTTTAATTTTTAAAATTTTTTTGCATTTATTTTCGAATTTTCTATCTCGGGTCGGGTTCGAACGGATAGGGAAGAAATTATTTTTATTCTCTATTTTTCAGCCTGTCCTGGCCCATTTCGTTTTGAAATGAAGCCTGGATGATGTTTTTTAATTTTTAGATTTTTTTTGCATTTCTTTTTGAATTTTCTAACTGGGGTCGTGTTCGAACGGATAAGAAAGAAATTTTGTTTATTCTCTATTTTTCGGCCTGTCCTGACCCGTTTCATATTCAAATGAAGCTTGGATGATGTTTTTTAATTTTTAGGATTTTTTTGCATTTCTTTTTGAATTTTCTAACTCGGGTCGGGTTCGTACGGATAGGAAGGAATTTTTTTTTTGTTCTCTATTTTTCGGCATGTCCTGACCCGTTTCGTATTGAAATGAAGCCTGGATGATGGTTTTTAATTTTTAGAATTTTTTGGCATTTATTTTCGAATTTTCTAACTCGGGTCTGGTCCGAACGGATAGGAATGAAATTTTTTTTGTTCTCTATTTTTTGGCCTGTCGTCACCCGTTTCATATTCAAATGAAGCCTGGATGATGTTTTTTAATTTTTAGAATTTTTTTGCATTTCTTTTTGTATTTTCTAACTGGGGTCGGGTTCGAACGGATAGGAAAGAAATTTTTTTTATTCTCTATTTTTCGACATGTCTTCACCCGTTTCGTCTTGAAATGAAACCTGGATGATGTTTTTTAATTTTTAGAATTTTTTTTCATTTTTTTTTCAATTTTCTAACTGGGGTCGGGTTCGAACGGATAGGAAGGAAATTATTTTTGTTCTCTATTTTTTGGCCTGTCCTGGCCCATTTCGTTTTGAAATGAAGCCTGGATGATGTTTTTTAATTTTTAGAATTTGTTTGCATTTCTTTTTGAATTTTCCAACTGGGGTCGGGTTCGAACGGATAAGAAAGAAATTTTTTTTATTCTATATTTTTCGGCCAGTCTTCACCCGTATCCTCTTGAAATGAAACCTGGATGATGTTTATTAATTTTTAGAATTTTTGTTGCATTTATTTTTGAATTTTCTAACTCGGGTCGGGTTCGTACGGATAGGAAGGAATTTTTTTTTGTTCTCTATTTTTCGGCCTGTCCTGACCCGTTTCGTCTTGAAATGAAGCCTGTAAGATGTTTTTTAATTTTTAGAATTTTTTGGCATTTATTTTCGAATTTTCTAACTCGGGTCTGGTCCGAACGGATAGGAATGATATTTTTTTTGTTCTCTATTTTTTGGCCTGTCCTGACCCGTTTCATATTCAAATGAAGCCTGGACGATGTTTTTTAATTTTTAGAATTTTTTTTCTTTTATTTTTGTATTTTCTAACTCGGGTCCGGTTCGAACTGATAGGAAGGAAAATTTTTTTCTTCCCTATTTTTCGGCCTGTCCTGACCTGTATCGTCTTAAAATGAAGTCTGGATGATGTTTTTTAATTTTTAGAATTTTTTTGCATTTCTTTTTGAATTTTCGAACTGGGGTCGGGTTCGAACGGATAAGAAAGAAAATTTTTTTTATTCTCTATTTTTCGGCTTGTCTTCACCCGTTTCGTCTTGAAATGAAACATGGATGATGTTTTTAATTTTTAGAATTTTTTTTGCATTTAGTTTTGAATTTTCTAACTCGGGTCTGTTTCGAACGGATAGGAAGGAAATTTTTTTTGTTGTCTATTTATCAGCCTGTCCTGACCCGTTTCGTCTTGAAATGAAGCCTGGATGATGTTCTTTAATTCTTAAAATTTTTTTGCATTTATTTTCGAATTTTCTATCTCGGGTCGGGTTCGAATGGATAGGAAGGAAATTATTTTTATTTTCGATTTTTCGGCCTGTCCTGGCCCATTTCGTTTTGAAATGAAGCCTGGATGATGTTTTTTAATTTTTAGAATTTTCTTGCATTTCTTTTTGAATTTTTTAACTGGGGTCGGGTTCGAACGGATAGGAAAGAAATTTTTTTTATTCTCTATTTTTCGGCTTGTCTTCACTCTTTTCGTCTTGAAATGAAACCTGGATGATGTTTTTTAATTTTTAGAATTTTTTTTGCATTTAGTTTTGAATTTTCTAAATCGGGTCGGTTTCGAACGGATAGGAAGGAAATTATTTTTGTTCTCTATTTTTCGGCCTGTCCTGGCCCATTTCGTGTTGAAATGAGGCCTGGATGACGTTTTTTAATTTTTAGAATTTTTTTGCATTTATTTTCAAATTTTCTAACTCGGGTATGGTCCGAACGGATAGGAATGGAATTTTTTTTGTTCTCTATTTTTTGGCCTGTCCTGACCCGTTTCATATTCAAATGAAGCCTGGATGATGTTTTTTAATTTTTAGAATTTTTTTGCTTTTATTTCTGTATTTTCTAACTCGGGTCGGGTTCGAACTGATAGGAAGGAAAATTTTTTTCTTCTTTATTTTTCAGCCTGTCCTGACCTGTATCGTCTTAAAATGAAGTCTGGATGAGGTTTTTTAATTTTTAGAATTTTTTTGCATTTCTTTCTGAATTTTCTAACTGGGGTCGGGTTCGAACGGATAGGAAAGAAATTTTTTTTTATTCTCTATTTTTCGGCTTGTCTTCGCCCGTTTCGTCTTGAAATGAAACCTGGATGATGTTTTTAATTTTTAGTATTTTTTTTGCATTTAGTTTAGAATTTTCTAACTCGGGTCGGTTTCGAACGGATAGGAAGGAAATTTTTTTTGTTCTCTATTTATCAGCCTGTCCTGACCCGTTTCATCTTGAAATGAAGCCTGGATGATGTTCTTTAATTTTTAAAATTTTTTTGCATTTATTTTCGAATTTTCTATCTCGGGTCGGGTTCGAACGGATAGGAAAGAAATTATTTTTATTCTCTATGTTTCGGCCTGTCCTGGGCCATTTCGTTTTGAAATGAAGCCTGGATGAGGTTTTTTAATTTTTAGAATTTTTTTGCATTTCTTTTTGAATTTTCTAACTGGGGTGGGGTTCGAACGGATAAGAAAGAAATTTTTTTTATTCTCTATTTTTCGGCCTGTCCTGACCCGTTTCATATTCAAATGAAGCTTGGATGATGTTTTTTCATTTTTAGGATTTTTTTGCATTTCTTTTTTATTTTCTAACTGGGGTCGGGTTCGAACGGATAGGAAAGAAATTTTTTTTATTCTGTATTTTTCGACTTGTCTTCACCCGTTTCGTCTTGAAATGAAACCTGGATTATGTTTTTTAATTTTTAGAATTTTTTTTGCATTTAGTTTTGAATTTTCTAACTGGGGTCGGGTTCGAACGGATAGGAAGGAAATTATTTTTATTCTCTATTTTTCGGTCTGTCCTGGCCCATTTCGTTTTGAAATGAAGCCTGGATGATGTTTTTTAATTTTTAGAATTTTTTTCCATTTTTTTTTCAATTTTCTAACTAGGGTCGGGTTCGAACGGATAGGAAGGAAATTATTTTTGTTCTCTATTTTTCGGCCTGTCCTGGCCAATTTCCTTTTGAAATGAATCCTGGATGATGTTTTTTAATTTTTAGAATTTTTTTGCATTTCTTTTTGAATTTTCTAATTGGGGTCGGGTTCGAACGGATAAGAAAGAAATTTTTTTTATTCTCTATTTTTCGGCCTGTCCTGACCCGTTTCATATTCAAATGAAGCCTGGATGATGTTTTTTAATTTTTAGAATTTTTTTGCACTTCTTTTTGAATTTTCTAACTCGGGTCGGGTTCGTACGGATAGGAAGGAATTTTTTTTTGTTCTCTATTTTTCGGCAAGTCCTGACCCGTTTCGTCTTGAAATGAAGCCTGAATGATGTTTTTTAATTTTTATAATTTTTTGGCATTTATTTTCGAATTTTCTAACTCGGGTCTGGTCCGAACGGATAGGAATGGAATTTTTTTTGTTCTCTATTTTTTGGCCTGTCCTGACCCGTTTCATATTCAAATGAAGCCTGGATTATGTTTTTTAATTTTTAGAATTTTTTTGCTTTTATTTCTGTATTTTCTAACTCGGGTCGGGTTCGAACTAATAGGAATGAAAATTTTTTTCTTCTCTATTTTTCGGCCTGTCCTGACCTGTATCATCTTAAAATGAAGTCTGGATGATGTTTTTTAATTTTTAGATTTTCTTTGCATTTCTTTTTGAATTTTCTAACTGGGGTCGGGTTCGAACGGATAGGAAGAAAATTATTTTTATTCTCTATTTTTCGGCCTGTCCTGGCCCATTTCGTTTTCAAATGAAGCCTGGATGATGTTTTTTAATTTTTAGAATTTTTTTGCATTTCTTTTTGAATTTTCTAACTGGGGTCGGGTTCGAACGGATAAGAAAGAAATTTTTTTTATTCTCTGTTTTTCGGCCACTCTTCACCCGTTTCATCTCGAAATGAAACCTGGATGATGTTTTTTATTTTTAGAATTTTTCCTGCATTTATTTTAGAATTTTCTAACTCGGGTCGGGTTCGTACGGATAGGAAGAAATTTTTTTTTTCTCTATTTTTCGGCCTGTCCTGACCCGTTTCGTCTTGACATGAAGCCTGGAAGATGTTTTTTAATTTTTTGAATTTTTTGGCATTTATTTTCGAATTTTCGAACTCGGGTCTGGTCCGAACGGATAGGAATGAAATTTTTTTTGTTCTCTATTTTTTGGCCTGTCCTGACCCGTTTCATATTCAAATGAAGCCTGGATGATGTTTTTTAATTTTTAGAAATTTTTTGCTTTTATTTCTGTATTTTCTAACTCGGGTCGGCTTCGAACTGATAGGAAGGAAAATTTTTTTCTTCTCTATTTTTCAGCCTGTCCTGACCTGTATCGTCTTAAAATGAAGTCTGGATGATGTTTTTTAATTTTTAGAATTTTTTTGCATTTCTTTCTGAATTTTCTAACTGGGGTCGGGTTCGAACGGATAGGAAAGAAATTTTTTTTCATTCTCTATTTTTCGGCTTGTCTTCACCCGTTTCGTCTTGAAATGAAACCTGGATGATGTTTTTAATTTTTAGAATTTTTTTTCCATTTAGTTTTGAATTTTCTAACTCGGGTCAGTTTCGAACGGATAGGAAGGAAATTTTTTTTTTCTCTATTTATCAGCCTGTCCTGACCCGTTTCGTCTTGAAATGAAGCATGGATGATGTTCTTTAATTTTTAAAATTTTTTTGCATTTATTTTCGAATTTTCTATCTCGGGTCGGGTTCGAACGGATAGGGAAGAAATTATTTTTATTCTCTATTTTTCAGCCTGTCCTGGCCCATTTCGTTTTGAAATGAAGCCTGGATGATGTTTTTTAATTTTTAGATTTTTTTTGCATTTCTTTTTGAATTTTCTAACTGGGGTCGTGTTCGAACGGATAAGAAAGAAATTTTGTTTATTCTCTATTTTTCGGCCTGTCCTGACCCGTTTCATATTCAAATGAAGCTTGGATGATGTTTTTTAATTTTTAGGATTTTTTTGCATTTCTTTTTGAATTTTCTAACTCGGGTCGGGTTCGTACGGATAGGAAGGAATTTTTTTTTTGTTCTCTATTTTTCGGCATGTCCTGACCCGTTTCGTATTGAAATGAAGCCTGGATGATGGTTTTTAATTTTTAGAATTTTTTGGCATTTATTTTCGAATTTTCTAACTCGGGTCTGGTCCGAACGGATAGGAATGAAATTTTTTTTGTTCTCTATTTTTTGGCCTGTCGTCACCCGTTTCATATTCAAATGAAGCCTGGATGATGTTTTTTAATTTTTAGAATTTTTTTGCATTTCTTTTTGTATTTTCTAACTGGGGTCGGGTTCGAACGGATAGGAAAGAAATTTTTTTTATTCTCTATTTTTCGACATGTCTTCACCCGTTTCGTCTTGAAATGAAACCTGGATGATGTTTTTTAATTTTTAGAATTTTTTTTCATTTTTTTTTCAATTTTCTAACTGGGGTCGGGTTCGAACGGATAGGAAGGAAATTATTTTTGTTCTCTATTTTTTGGCCTGTCCTGGCCCATTTCGTTTTGAAATGAAGCCTGGATGATGTTTTTTAATTTTTAGAATTTGTTTGCATTTCTTTTTGAATTTTCCAACTGGGGTCGGGTTCGAACGGATAAGAAAGAAATTTTTTTTATTCTATATTTTTCGGCCAGTCTTCACCCGTATCCTCTTGAAATGAAACCTGGATGATGTTTATTAATTTTTAGAATTTTTGTTGCATTTATTTTTGAATTTTCTAACTCGGGTCGGGTTCGTACGGATAGGAAGGAATTTTTTTTTGTTCTCTATTTTTCGGCCTGTCCTGACCCGTTTCGTCTTGAAATGAAGCCTGTAAGATGTTTTTTAATTTTTAGAATTTTTTGGCATTTATTTTCGAATTTTCTAACTCGGGTCTGGTCCGAACGGATAGGAATGATATTTTTTTTGTTCTCTATTTTTTGGCCTGTCCTGACCCGTTTCATATTCAAATGAAGCCTGGACGATGTTTTTTAATTTTTAGAATTTTTTTTCTTTTATTTTTGTATTTTCTAACTCGGGTCCGGTTCGAACTGATAGGAAGGAAAATTTTTTTCTTCCCTATTTTTCGGCCTGTCCTGACCTGTATCGTCTTAAAATGAAGTCTGGATGATGTTTTTTAATTTTTAGAATTTTTTTGCATTTCTTTTTGAATTTTCGAACTGGGGTCGGGTACGAACGGATAAGAAAGAAAATTTTTTTTATTCTCTATTTTTCGGCTTGTCTTCACCCGTTTCGTCTTGAAATGAAACATGGATGATGTTTTTAATTTTTAGAATTTTTTTTGCATTTAGTTTTGAATTTTCTAACTCGGGTCTGTTTCGAACGGATAGGAAGGAAATTTTTTTTGTTGTCTATTTATCAGCCTGTCCTGACCCGTTTCGTCTTGAAATGAAGCCTGGATGATGTTCTTTAATTCTTAAAATTTTTTTGCATTTATTTTCGAATTTTCTATCTCGGGTCGGGTTCGAATGGATAGGAAGGAAATTATTTTTATTTTCGATTTTTCGGCCTGTCCTGGCCCATTTCGTTTTGAAATGAAGCCTGGATGATGTTTTTTAATTTTTAGAATTTTCTTGCATTTCTTTTTGAATTTTTTAACTGGGGTCGGGTTCGAACGGATAGGAAAGAAATTTTTTTTATTCTCCATTTTTCGGCTTGTCTTCACTCTTTTCGTCTTGAAATGAAACCTGGATGATGTTTTTTAATTTTTAGAATTTTTTTTGCATTTAGTTTTGAATTTTCTAAATCGGGTCGGTTTCGAACGGATAGGAAGGAAATTATTTTTGTTCTCTATTTTTCGGCCTGTCCTGGCCCATTTCGTGTTGAAATGAGGCCTGGATGACGTTTTTTAATTTTTAGAATTTTTTTGCATTTATTTTCAAATTTTCTAACTCGGGTATGGTCCGAACGGATAGGAATGGAATTTTTTTTGTTCTCTATTTTTTGGCCTGTCCTGACCCGTTTCATATTCAAATGAAGCCTGGATGATGTTTTTTAATTTTTAGAATTTTTTTGCTTTTATTTCTGTATTTTCTAACTCGGGTCGGGTTCGAACTGATAGGAAGGAAAATTTTTTTCTTCTTTATTTTTCAGCCTGTCCTGACCTGTATCGTCTTAAAATGAAGTCTGGATGATGTTTTTTAATTTTTAGAATTTTTTTGCATTTCTTTCTGAATTTTCTAACTGGGGTCGGGTTCGAACGGATAGGAAAGAAATTTTTTTTTATTCTCTATTTTTCGGCTTGTCTTCGCCCGTTTCGTCTTGAAATGAAACCTGGATGATGTTTTTAATTTTTAGTATTTTTTTTGCATTTAGTTTTGAATTTTCTAACTCGGGTCGGTTTCGAACGGATAGGAAGGAAATTTTTTTTGTTCTCTATTTATCAGCCTGTCCTGACCCGTTTCATCTTGAAATGAAGCCTGGATGATGTTCTTTAATTTTTAAAATTTTTTTGCATTTATTTTCGAATTTTCTATCTCGGGTCGGGTTCGAACGGATAGGAAAGAAATTATTTTTATTCTCTATGTTTCGGCCTGTCCTGGGCCATTTCGTTTTGAAATGAAGCCTGGATGAGGTTTTTTAATTTTTAGAATTTTTTTGCATTTCTTTTTGAATTTTCTAACTGGGGTGGGGTTCGAACGGATAAGAAAGAAATTTTTTTTACTCTCTATTTTTCGGCCTGTCCTGACCCGTTTCATATTCAAATGAAGCTTGGATGATGTTTTTTAATTTTAAGGATTTTTTTGCATTTCTTTTTGAATTTTCTAACTCGGGTCGGGTTCGTACGGATAGGAGGGAATTTTTTTTGGTTCTCTATTTTTCGGCATGTCCTGACCCGTTTCGTCTTGAAATGAAGCCTGGATGATGTTTTTTAATTTTTAGAATTTTTTGGCATTTATTTTTGAATTTTCTAACTCGGGTCTGGTCCGAACGGATAGGAATAAAATTTTTTTTGTTCTCTATTTTTTGACCTGTCCTCACCCGTTTCATATTCAAATGAAGCCTGGATGATGTTTTTTAATTTTTAGAATTTTTTTGCATTTCTTTTTGTATTTTCTAACTGGGGTCGGGTTCGAACGGATGGGAAAGAAATTTTTTTTATTCTCTATTTTTCGACTTGTCTTCACCCGTTTCGTCCTGAAATGAAATCTGGATGATGTTTTTTAATTTTTAGAATTTTTTTTGCATTTAGTTTTGAATTTTCTAATTGGGGTCGGGTTCGAACGGATAGGAAGGAAATTATTTTTATTCTCTATTTTTCGGCCTGTCCTGGCCCATTTCGTTTTGAAATGAAGCCTGGATGATGTTTTTTAATTTTTAGAATTTTTTTGCATTTTTTTTTCAATTTTCTAACTGGGGTCGGGATCGAACGGATAGGAAAGAAATTTTTTTTATTCTCTATTTTTTGACTTGTCTTCACTTGTTTCGTCTTGAAATGAAACCTAGATGATGTTTTTTAATTTTTAGAATTTTTTTTGCATTTAGTTTTGAATTTTCTAACTGGGGTCGGTTTTGAACGGATAGGAAGGAAATTATTTTTGTTCTCTATTTTTCGGCCTGTCCAGGCCCATTTCGTTTTGAAATGAAGCCTGGATGATGTTTTTTAATTTTTAGAATTTTTTTGCATTTCTTTTTGAATTTTCTAACTGGGGTCGGGTTCGAACGGATAAGAAAGAAATATTTTTTATTCTCTATTTTTCGGCCAGCCTTCACCCGTATCGTCTTTTAATGAAACCTGGATGATGTTTTTTAATTTTTAGAATTTTTGTTGCATTTATTTTTTAATTTTCTAACTCGGGTCGGGTTCGTACGGAAAGGAAGGAATTTTTTTTTGTTCTCTATTTTTCGGCCTGTCCTGACCCGTTTCGTCTTGAAATGAGGCCTGGAAGATGTTTTTTAATTTTTAGAATTTTTTGGCATTTATTTTCGAATTTTCTAACTCGGGTCTGGTCCGAACGGATAGGAATGGAATTTTTTTTGTTCTCTATTTTTTGGCCTGTCCTGACCCGTTTCATATTCAAATGAAGCTTGGATGATGTTTTTTAATTTTTAGAATTTTTTTGCTTTTATTTCTGTATTTTCTAACTCGGGTCGGGTTCGAACTAATAGGAAGGAAAATTTTTTTCTTCTCTATTTTTCGGCCTGTCCTGACCTGTATCGTCTTAAAATGAAGTCTGGATGATGTTTTTTAATTTTTAGAATTTTTTTGCATTTCTTTTTGAATTTTCTAACAGGGGTCGGGTTCGAACGGATAAGAAAGAAATTTTTTTTTATTCTCTATTTTTCGGCCTGTCCGGACCCGTTTCATATTCAAATGAAGCTTGGATGATGTTTTTTAATTTTTAGGATTTTTTTGCATTTCTTTTTGAATTTTCTAACTCGGGTCGGGTTCGTACGGAGAGGAAGGAATTTTTTTTTGTTCTCTATTTTTCGGCAAGTCCTGACCCGTTTCGTCTTGAAATGAAGCCTGGATGATGTTTTTTAATTTTTATAATCTTTTGGCATTTATTTTCGAATTTTCTAACTCGGGTCTGGTCCGAACGAATAGGAATGGAATTTTTTTTGTTCTCTCTTTTTTGGTCTGTCCTCACCCGTTTCATATTCAAATGAAGCCTGGATGATGTTTTTTAATTTTTAGAATTTTTTTGCTTTTCTTTTTGAATTTTCTAACTGGGGTCGGGTCCGAACGGATAGGAAAGAAATTTTTTTTATTCTCTATTTTTCGGCTTGTCTTCACCCGTTTCGTCTTGAAATGAAACCTGGATGATGTTTTTTAATTTTTAGAATTTTTGTTGCATTTATTTTTTAATTTTCTAACTCGGGTCGGGTTCGTACGGATAGGAAGGAATTTTTTTTTGTTCTCTATTTTTCGGCCTGTCCTGATCCATTTCGTCTTGAAATGAAGCCTGAAAGATGTTTTTTTTTTTTTTTTAGAATTTTTTGGCATTTATTTTCGAATTTTCTAACTCGGGTCTGGTCCGAACGGATAGGAGTGGAATTTTTTTTGTTCTCTATTTTTTGGCCTGTCCTGACCCGTTTCATATTCAAATGAAGCCTGGATGATGTTTTTTAATTTTTACAATTTTTTTGCTTTTATTTCTGTATTTTCTAACTCGGGTCGGGTTCGAACTGATAGGAAGGAAAATTTTTTTCTTCTCTATTTTTCGGCCTGTCCTGACCTGTATCGTCTTAAAATGAAGTCTGGATGATGTTTTTTAATTTTTAGAATTTTTTTGCATTTCTTTTTGAATTTTCTAATTGGGGTCGGGTTCGAACGGATAAGAAAGAAATTTTTTTTATTCTCTATTTTTCGGCCTGTCCTGACCCGTTTCATATTCAAATGAAGCCTGGATAATGTTTTTTAATTTTTAGAATTTTTTTGCATTTCTTTTTGAATTTTCTAACTCGGGTCGGGTTTGTACGGATAGTAAGGAATTTTTTTTTTCTCTATTTTTCGGCAAGTCCTGACCCGTTTCGTCTTGAAATCAAGCCTGGATGATGTTTTTTAATTTTTAGAATTTTTTGGCATTTATTTTCGAATTTTCTAACTCGGGTCTGGTCCGAACGGATAGGAATGGAATTTTTTTTTCTCTATTTTTTGGTCTGTTCTCACCCGTTACATATTCAAATGAAGCCTGGATGACGTTTTTTAATTTTTAGAATTTTTTTGCATTTCTTTTTGAATTTTCTAACTGGGGTCGGGTTCGAACGGATATGAAAGAAATTTTTTTTATTCTCTATTTTTCGGCCTGTCCGGACCCGTTTCATATTCAAATGAAGCTTGGATGATGTTTTTTAATTTTTAGGATTTTTTTGCATTTCTTTTTGAATTTTCTAACTCGGGTCGGGTTCGTACGGATAGGAAGGAATTTTTTTTTGTTCTCTATTTTTCGGCATGTCTTGACCCGTTTCGTCTTGAAATGAACCCTGGATGATGTTTTTTAATTTTTAGAATTTTTTGGCATTTATTTTCGAATTTTCTAACTCGGGTCTGCTCCGAACGGATAGGAATGAAATTTTTATTGTTCTCAATTTTCTGGCCTGTCCTCACCCGTTTCATATTCAAATGAAGCCTGGATGATGTTTTTTAATTTTTAGAATTTTTTTGCATTTCTTTTTGTATTTTCTAACTGGGGTCGGGTTCGAACGGATAGGAAAGAAATTTTTTTTATTCTCTATTTTTCGACTTGTCTTCACCCGTTTCGTCTTGAAATGAAACCTGGATGATGTTTTTTAATTTTTAGAATTTTTTTTGCATTTAGTTTTGAATTTTCTAACTGGGGTCGGGTTCGAACGGATAGGAAGGAAATTATTTTTATTCTCTATTTTTCGGCCTGTCCTGGCCCATTTCGTTTTGAAATGAAACCTGGATGATGTTTTTTAATTTTTAGAATTTTTTTGCATTTTTTTTTCAATTTTCTAACTGGGGTCGGGTTCGAACGGAGAGGAAAGAAATTTTTTTTATTCTCTATTTTTCGGCTTGTCTTCACTTGTTTCGTCTTGAAATGAAACCTGGATGATGTTTTTTAATTTTTAGAATTTTTTTTGCATTTATTTTCGAATTTTCTATCTCGGGTCGGGTTCGAACGGATAGGAAGGAAATTATTTTTATTCTCTATTTTTCGGCCTGTCCTGGCCCATTTCGTTTTGAAATGAAGCCTGGATGATGTTTTTTAATTTTTAGAATTTTTTTGCATTTTTTTTTTCAATTTTCTAACTGGGGTCGGGTTCGAATGGATAGGAAAGAAATTTTTTTTATTCTCTATTTTTCGGCTTGTCTTCACTTGTTTCGTCTTGAAATGAGACCTGGATGATGTTTTTTAATTTTTAGAATTTTTTTTGCATTTAGTTTTGAATTTTCTAACTCGGGTCGGTTTCGAACGGATAGGAAGGAAATTATTTTTGTTCACTATTTTTCGGCCTGTCCTGGCCCATTTCGTTTTGAAATGAAGCCTGGATGATGTTTTTTAATTTTTAGAATTTTTTTGCATTTCTTTTTGAATTTTCTAACTAGGGTCTGGTTCGAACGGATAAGAAAGAAATTTTTTTTATTCTATATTTTTCGGCCAGTCTTCGCCCGTATCGTCTTGAAATGAAACCTGGATGATGTTTTTTAATTTTTAGAATTTTTGTTGCATTTATTTTTGAATTTTCTAACTCGGGTCGGGTTCGTACGGATAGGAAGGAATTTTTTTTTGTTCTCTATTTTTCGGCCTGCCCTGACCCGTTTCGTCTTGAAATGAAGCCTGGAAGAAGTTTTTTAATTTTTAGAATTTTTTGGCATTTATTTTCGAATTTTCTAACTCGGGTCTGGTCCGAACGGATAGGAATGGAATTTTTTTTTTCTCTATTTTTTTTTCTGTCCTCACCCGTATCATATTCAAATGAAGCCTGGATAACGTTTTTTAATTTTTAGAATTTTTTTGCATTTCTTTTTGAATTTTCTAACTGGGGTCGGGTTCGAACGGATAAGAAAGAATTTTTTTTTTATTTTCTATTTTTCGGCCTGTCCTGACCCGTTTCATATTCAAATGAACCCTGGATGACGTTTTTTAATTTTTAGAATTTTTTTACATTTCTTTTTGAATTTTCTAACTGGGGTCGGGTTCGAACGGATAAGAAAGAAATTTTTTTTATTCTCTATTTTTCGGCCTGTCCAGACCCGTTTCATATTCAAATGAAGCTTGGATGATGTTTTTTAATTTTTAGGATTTTTTTGCATTTCTTTTTGAAATTTCTAACTCGGGTCGGGTTCGTACGGATAGGAAGGAATTTTTTTTTGTTCTCTATTTCTCGGCATGTCCTGATCCGTTTCGTCTTGAAATGAACCCTGGATGATGTTTTTTAATTTTTAGAATTTTTTGGCATTTATTTTCGAATTTTCTAACTCGGGTCTGGTCCGAACGGATAGGAATGAAATTTTTTTTGTTCTCTATTTTTTGGCCTGTCCTCACCCGTTTCATATTAAAATGAAGCCTGGATGATGTTTTTTAATTTGTAGAATTTTTTTGCATTTCTTTTTTATTTTCTAACTGGGGTCGGGTTCGAACGGATAGGAAAGAATTTTTTTTTATTCTCTATTTTTCGACTTGTCTTCACCCGTTTCGTCTTGAAATGAAACCTGGATTATGTTTTTTAATTTTTAGAATTTTTTTTGCATTTAGTTTTGAATTTTCTAACTGGGGTCGGGTTCGAACGGATAGGAAGGAAATTATTTTTGTTCTCTATTTTTCGGCCTGTCCTGGCCCATTTTCTTTTGAAATGAATCCTGGATGATGTTTTTTAATTTTTAGAATTTTTTTGCATTTCTTTTTGAATTTTCTAATTGGGGTCGGGTTCGAACGGATAAGAAAGAAATTTTTTTTATTCTCTATTTTTCGGCCTGTCCTGACCCGTTTCATATTCAAATGAAGCCTGGATGATGTTTTTTAATTTTTAGAATTTTTTTGCACTTCTTTTTGAATTTTCTAACTCCGGTCGGGTTCGTACGGATAGGAAGGAATTTTTTTTTGTTCTCTATTTTTCGACTTGTCTTCACCCGTTTCGTCTTGAAATGAAACCTGGATTATGTTTTTTAATTTTTAGAATTTCTTTGCATTTCTTTTTGAATTTTCTAACTGGGGTCGGGTTCGAACGGATAGGAAGAAAATTATTTTTATTCTCTATTTTTCGGCCTGTCCTGGCCCATTTCGTTTTCAAATGAAGCCTGGATGATGTTTTTTAATTTTCAGAATTTTTTTACATTTCTTTTTGAATTTTCTAACTGGGGTCGGGTTCGAACGGATAAGAAAGAAATTTTTTTTATTCTCTGTTTTTCGGCCACTCTTCACCCGTTTCATCTTGAAATGAAACCTGGATGATGTTTTTTAATTTTTAGAATTTTTCCTGCATTTATTTTAGAATTTTCTAACTCGGGTCGGGTTCGTACGGATAGGAAGAAATTTTTTTTTTCTCTATTTTTCGGCCTGTCCTGACCCGTTTCGTCTTGAAATGAAGCCTGGAAGATGTTTTTTAATTTTTTGAATTTTTTGGCATTTATTTTCGAATTTTCTAACTCGGGTCTGGTCCGAACGGATCGGAATGGAATTTTTTTTGTTCTCTATTTTTTGGCCTATCCTGACCCGTTTCATATTCAAATGAAGCCTGGATTATGTTTTTTAATTTTTAGAATTTTTTTGCTTTTATTTCTGTATTTTCTAACTCGGGTCGGGTTCGAACTAATAGGAATGAAAATTTTTTTCTTCTCTATTTTTCGGCCTGTCCTGAGCTGTATCATCTTAAAATGAAGTCTGGATGATGTTTTTTAATTTTTAGAATTTCTTTGCATTTCTTTTTGAATTTTCTAACTGGGGACGGGTTCGAACGGATAGGAAGAAAATTATTTTTATTCTCTATTTTTCGGCCTGTCCTGGCCCATTTCGTTTTCAAATGAAGCCTGGATGATGTTTTTTAATTTTTAGAATTTTTTTACATTTCTTTTTGAATTTTCTAACTGGGGTCGGGTTCGAACGGATAAGAAAGAAATTTTTTTTATTCTCTGTTTTTCGGCCACTCTTCACCCGTTTCATCTTGAAATGAAACCTGGATGATGTTTTTTAATTTTTAGAATTTTTCCTGCATTTATTTTAGAATTTTCTAACTCGGGTCGGGTTCGTACGGATAGGAAGAAATTTTTTTTTTTCTCTATTTTTCGGCCTGTCCTGACCCGTTTCGTCTTGAAATGAAGCCTGGAAGATGTTTTTTAATTGTTTGAATTTTTTGGCATTTATTTTCGAATTTTCTAACTCGGGTCTGGTCCGAACGGATCGGAATGGAATTTTTTTTGTTCTCTATTTTTTGGCCTGTCCTGACCCGTTTCATATTCAAATGAAGCCTGGATTATGTTTTTTAATTTTTAGAATTTTTTTGCTTTTATTTCTGTATTTTCTAACTCGGGTCGGGTTCGAACTAATAGGAATGAAAATTTTTTTCTTCTCTATTTTTCGGCCTGTCCTGAGCTGTATCATCTTAAAATGAAGTCTGGATGATGTTTTTTAATTTTTAGAATTTTTTTGCATTTCTTTTTGAATTTTCTAACTGGGGTCGGGTTCGAACGGATAGGAAGAAAATTATTTTTATTCTCTATTTTTCGGCCTGTCCTGGCCCATTTCGTTTTCAAATGAAGCCTGGATGATGTTTTTTAATTTTTAGAATTTTTTTACATTTCTTTTTGAATTTTCTAACTGGGGTCGGGTTCGAACGGATAAGAAAGAAATTTTTTTTATTCTCTGTTTTTCGGCCACTCTTCACCCGTTTCATCTTGAAATGAAACCTGGATGATGTTTTTTAATTTTTAGAATTTTTCCTGCATTTATTTTAGAATTTTCTAACTCGGGTCGGGTTCGTACGGATAGGAAGAAATTTTTTTTTTCTCTATTTTTCGGCCTGTCCTGACCCGTTTCGTCTTGAAATGAAGCCTGGAAGATGTTTTTTAATTTTTTGAATTTTTTGGCATTTATTTTCGAATTTTCTAACTCGGGTCTGGTCCGAACGGATAGGAATGGAATTTTTTTTGTTCTCTATTTTTTGGCCTGTCCTGACCCGTTTCATATTCAAATGAAGCCTGGATGATGTTTTTTAATTTTTAGAAATTTTTTGCTTTTATTTCTGTATTTTCTAACTCGGGTCGGCTTCGAACTGATAGGAAGGAAAATTTTTTTCTTCTCTATTTTTCAGCCTGTCCTGACCTGTATCGTCTTAAAATGAAGTCTGGATGATGTTTTTTAATTTTTAGAATTTTTTTGCATTTCCTTTTAAATTTTCTAACTGGGGTCGGGTTCGAACGGATAGGAAAGAAATTTTTTTTTATTCTCTATTTTTCGGCTTGTCTTCACCCGTTTCGTCTTGAAATGAAACCTGGATGATGTTTTTAATTTTTAGAATTTTTTTTCCATTTAGTTTTGAATTTTCTAACTCGGGTCGGTTTCGAACGGATAGGAAGGAAATTTTTTTTTTCTCTATTTATCAGCCTGTCCTGACCCGTTTCGTCTTGAAATGAAGCCTGGATGATGTTCTTTAATTTTTAAAATTTTTTTGCATTTATTTTCGAATTTTCTATCTCGGGTCGGGTTCGAACGGATAGGGAAGAAATTATTTTTATTCTCTATTTTTCAGCCTGTCCTGGCCCATTTCATTTTGAAATGAAGCCTGGATGATGTTTTTTAATTTTTAGATTTTTTTTGCATTTCTTTTTGAATTTTCTAACTGGGGTCGTGTTCGAACGGATAAGAAAGAAATTTTGTTTATTCTCTATTTTTCGGCCTGTCCTGACCCGTTTCATATTCAAATGAAGCTTGGATGATGTTTTTTAATTTTTAGGATTTTTTTGCATTTCTTTTTGAATTTTCTAACTCGGGTCGGGTTCGTACGGATAGGAAGGAATTTTTTTTTTGTTCTCTATTTTTCGACATGTCCTGACCCGTTTCGTCTTGAAATGAAGCCTGGATGATGGTTTTTAATTTGTAGAATTTTTTGGCATTTATTTTCGAATTTTCTAACTCGGGTCTGGTCCGAACGGATAGGAATGAAATTTTTTTTGTTCTCTAGTTTTTTGGCCTGTCCTCACCCGTTTCATATTCAAATGAAGCCTGGATGATGTTTTTTAATTTTTAGAATTTTTTTGCATTTCTTTTTGTATTTTCTAACTGGGGTCGGGTTCGAACGGATAGGAAAGAAATTTTTTTTATTCTCTATTTTTCGACTTGTCTTCACCCGTTTCGTCTTGAATTGAAACCTGGATGATGTTTTTTAATTTTTAGAATTTCTTTTCATTTTTTTTTCAATTTTTTAACTGGGGTCGGGTTCGAACGGATAGGAAGGAAATTATTTTTGTTCTCTATTTTTCGGCCTGTCCTGGCCCATTTCGTTTTGAAATGAAGCCTGGATGATGTTTTTTAATTTTTAGAATTTTTTTACATTTCTTTTTGAATTTTCTAACTGGGGTCGGGTTCGAACGGATAAGAAAGAAATTTTTTTTATTCTATATTTTTCGGCCAGTCTTCACCCGTATCGTCTTGAAATGAAACCTGGATGATGTTTTTTAATTTTTAGAATTTTTGTTGCATTTATTTTTGAATTTTCTAACTCGGGTCGGGTTCGTACGGATAGGAAGGAATTTTTTTTTGTTCTATATTTTTCGGCCTGTCCTGACCCGTTTCGTCTTGAAATGAAGCCTGTAAGATGTTTTTTAATTTTTAGAATTTTTTGGCATTTATTTTCGAATTTTCTAACTCGGGTCTGGTCCGAACGGATAGGAATGATATTTTTTTTGTTCTCTATTTTTTGGCCTGTCCTGACCCGTTTCATATTCAAATGAAGCCTGGACGATGTTTTTTAATTTTTAGAATTTTTTTGCTTTTATTTTTGTATTTTCTAACTCGTGTCCGGTTCGAACTGATAGGAAGGAAAATTTTTTTCTTCTCTATTTTTCGGCCTGTCCTGACCTGTATCGTCTTAAAATGAAGTCTGGATGATGTTTTTTAATTTTTAGAATTTTTTTGCATTTCTTTTTGAATTTTCTAACTGGGGTCGGGTTCGAACGGATAAGAAAGAAAATTTTCTTTATTCTCGATTTTTCAGCTTGTCTTCACCCGTTTCGTCTTGAAATGAAACATGGATGATGTTTTTAATTTTTAGAATTTTTTTTGCATTTAGTTTTGAATTTTCTAACTCGGGTCTGTTTCGAACAGATAGGAAGGAAATTTTTTTTGTTCTCTATTTATTAGCCTGTCCTGACCCGTTTCGTCTTGAAATGAAGCCTGGATGATGTTCTTTAATTCTTACAATTTTTTTGCATTTATTTTCGAATTTTCTATCTCGGGTCGGGTTCGAATGGATAGGAAGGAAATTATTTTTATTCTCTATTTTTCGGCCTGTCCTGGCCCATTTCGTTTTGAAATGAAGCCTGGATGATGTTTTTTCATTTTTAGAATTTTCTTGCATTTCTTTTTGAATTTTCTAACTGGGGTGGGGTTCGAACGGATAAGAAAGAAATTTTTTTTACTCTCTATTTTTCGGCCTGTCCTGACCCGTTTCATATTCAAATGAAGCTTGGATGATGTTTTTTAATTTTAAGGATTTTTTTGCATTTCTTTTTGAATTTTCTAACTCGGGTCGGGTTCGTACGGATAGGAAGGAATTTTTTTTGGTTCTCTATTTTTCGGCATGTCCTGACCCGTTTCGTCTTGAAATGAAGCCTGGCTGATGTTTTTTAATTTTTAGAATTTTTTGGCATTTATTTTTGAATTTTCTAACTCGGGTCTGGTCCGAACGGATAGGAATAAAATTTTTTTTGTTCTCTATTTTTTGGCCTGTCCTCACCCGTTTCATATTCAAATGAAGCCTGGATGATGTTTTTTAATTTTTAGAATTTTTTTGCATTTCTTTTTGTATTTTCTAACTGGGGTCGGGTTCGAACGGATGGGAAAATTTTTTTTTTATTCTCTATTTTTCGACTTTTCTTCACCCGTTTCGTCCTGAAATGAAATCTGGATGATGTTTTTTAATTTTTAGAATTTTTTTTGCATTTAGTTTTGAATTTTCTAACTGGGGTCGGGTTCGAACGGATAGGAAGAAAATTATTTTTATTCTCTATTTTTCGGCTTTGTCCTGGCCCATTTCGTTTTGAAATGAAGCCTGGATGATGTTTTTTAATTTTTAGAATTTTTTTGCATTTTTTTTTCAATTTTCTAACTGGGGTCGGGATCGAACGGATAGGAAAGAAATTTTTTTTATTCTCTATTTTTCGGCTTGTCTTCACTTGTTTCGTCTTGAAATGAAACCTAGATGATGTTTTTTAATTTTTAGAATTTTTTTTGCATTTAGTTTTGAATTTTCTAACTGGGGTCGGTTTTGAACAGATAGGAAGGAAATTATTTTTGTTCTCTGTTTTTCGGCCTGTCCAGGCCCATTTCGTTTTGAAATGAAGCTTGGATGATGTTTTTTAATTTTTAGAATTTTTTTGCTTTTATTTCTGTATTTTCTAACTCGGGTCGGGTTCGAACTGATAGGAAGGAAAATTTTTTTATTCTCTATTTTTCGGCCTGTCCGGACCCGTTTCATATTCAAATGAAGCTTGGATGATGTTTTTTAATTTCTACGATTTTTTTGCATTTCTTTTTGAATTTTCTAACTCGGGTCGGTTTCGTACGGAGAGGAAGGAATTTTTTTTTGTTCTCTATTTTTCGGCAAGTCCTGACCCGTTTCGTCTTGAAATGAAGCCTGGATGATGTTTTTTAATTTTTAGAATTTTTTGGCATTTATTTTCGAATTTTCTAACTCGGGTCTGGTCCGAACGGATAGGAATGGAATTTTTTTTGTTCTCTCTTTTTTGGTCTGTCCTCACCCGTTTCATATTCAAATGAAGCCTGGATGATGTTTTTTAATTTTTAGAATTTTTTTGCTTTTCTTTTTGAATTTTCTAACTGGGGTCGGGTCCGAACGGATAGGAAAGAAATTTTTTTTATTCTCTATTTTTCGGCTTGTCTTCACCCGTTTCGTCTTGAAATGAAACCTGGATGATGTTTTTTAATTTTTAGAATTTTTGTTGCATTTATTTTTGAATTTTCTAACTCGGGTCGGGTTCGTACGGATAGGAAGGAATTTTTTTTTGTTCTCTATTTTTCGGCCTGTCCTGACCCATTTCATCTTGAAATGAAGCCTGAAAGATGTTTTTTTTTATTTTTAGAATTTTTTGGCATTTATTTTCGAATTTTCTAACTCGGGTCTGGTCCGAACGGATAGGAGTGGAATTTTTTTTGTTCTCTATTTTTTGGCCTGTCCTGACCCGTTTCATATTCAAATGAAGCCTGGATGATGTTTTTTAATTTTTACAATTTTTTTGCTTTTATTTCTGTATTTTCTAACTCGGGTCGGGTTCGAACTGATAGGAAGGAAAATTTTTTTCTTCTCTATTTTTCGGCCTGTCCTGACCTGTATCGTCTTAAAATGAAGTCTCGATGAAGTTTTTTAATTTTTAGAATTTTTTTGCATTTCTTTTTGAATTTTCTAACAGGGGTCGGGTTCGAACGGATAAGAAAGAAATTTTTTTTTTATTCTCCATTTTTCGGCTTGTCTTCACCCGTTTCGTCTTGAAATGAAACCTGGATGATGTTTTTAATTTTTACAATTTTTTTTGCATTTAGTTTTGAATTTTCTAACTCGGGTCGGTTTCGAACGGATAGGAAGGAAATTTTTTTTGTTCTCTATTTTTCGGCCAGGCCTGGCCCATTTCGTTTTGAAATGAAGCCTGTATGATGTTTTTTAATTTTTAGAATTTTTTTGCATTTCTTTTTGAATTTTCTAACTGGGGTCGGGTTCGAACGGATAAGAAAGAAATTTTTTTTATTCTCTATTTTTCGGCCTGTCCTGACCCGTTTCATATTCAAATGAAGCCTGGATGATGTTTTTTAATTTTTAGAATTTTTTTGCATTTCTTTTTGAATTTTCTAACTCGGGTCGGGTTCGTACGGATAGGAAGGAATTTTTTTTTGTTCTCTATTTTTCGGCAAGTCCTGACCCGTTTCGTCTTGAAAGGAAGCCTGAATGATGTTTTTTAATTTTTAGAATTTTTTGGCATTTATTTTCGAATTTTCTAACTCGGGTCTGGTCCGAACGGATAGGAATGGAATTTTTTTTGTTCTCTATTTTTTGGCCTGTCCTGACCCGTTTCATATTCAAATGAAGCTTGGATGATGTTTTTTAATTTTTAGAATTTTTTTGCATTTATTTCTGTATTTTCTAACTCGGGTCGGGTTCGAACTGATAGGAAGGAAAATTTTTTTCTTCCCTACTTTTTGGCCTGTCCTGACCTGTATCGTCTTAAAATGAAGTCTGGATGATATTTTTTAATTTTTAGAATTTTTTTGCATTTCTTTTTGAATTTTCTAACAGGGGTCGGGTTCGAACGGATAAGAAAGAAATTTTTTTTATTCTCTATTTTTCGGCCTGTCCGGACCCGTTTCATATTCAAATGAAGCTTGGATGATGTTTTTTAATTTTTAGGATTTTTTTGCATTTCTTTTTGAATTTTCTAACTCGGGTCGGGTTCGTACGGAGAGGAAGGAATTTTTTTTTGTTCTCTATTTTTCGGCAAGTCCTGACCCGTTTCGTCTTGAAATGAAGCCTGGATGATGTTTTTTAATTTTTAGAATTTTTTGGCATTTATTTTCGAATTTTCTAACTCGGGTCTGGTCCGAACGGATAGGAATGGAATTTTTTTTGTTCTCTCTTTTTTGGTCTGTCCTCACCCGTTTCATATTCAAATGAAGCCTGGATGATGTTTTTTAATTTTTAGAATTTTTCTGCTTTTCTTTTTGAATTTTCTAACTGGGGTCGGGTCCGAACGGAAAGGAAAGAAATTTTTTTTATTCTCTATTTTTCGGCATGTCTTCACCCGTTTCGTCTTGAAATGAAACCTGGATGATGTTTTTTAATTTTTAGAATTTTTGTTGCATTTATTTTTGAATTTTCTAACTCGGGTCGGGTTCGTACGGATAGGAAGGAATTTTTTTTTGTTCTCTATTTTTCGGCCTGTCCTGACCCATTTCGTCTTGAAATGAAGCCTGAAAGATGTTTTTTTTTATTTTTAGAATTTTTTGGCATTTATTTTCGAATTTTCTAACTCGGGTCTGGTCCGAACGGATAGGAGTGGAATTTTTTTTGTTCTCTATTTTTTGGCCTGTCCTGACCCGTTTCATATTCAAATGAAGCCTGGATAATGTTTTTTAATTTTTACAATTTTTTTGCTTTTATTTCTGTATTTTCTAACTCTGGTCGGGTTCGAACTGATAGGAAGGAAAATTTTTTTCTTCTCTATTTTTCGGCCTGTCCTGACCTGTATCGTCTTAAAATGAAGTCTCGATGAAGTTTTTTAATTTTTAGAATTTTTTTTCATTTCTTTTTGAATTTTCTAACAGGGGTCGGGTTCGAATGGATAAGAAAGAAATTTTTTTTTATTCTCCATTTTTCGGCTTGTCTTCACCCGTTTCGTCTTGAAATGAAACCTGGATGATGTTTTTAATTTTTACAATTTTTTTTGCATTTAGTTTTGAATTTTCTAACTCGGGTCGGTTTCGAACGGATAGGAAGGAAATTTTTTTTGTTCTCTATTTTTCTGCCTATCCAGACCCGTTTCATATTCAAATGAAGCTTGGATGATGTTTTTTAATTTTTAGAATTTTTTGGCATTTATTTTCGAATTTTCTAACTCGGGTCTGGTCCGAACGGATAGGAATGGAATTTTTTTTTTCTCTATTTTTTGGTCTGTCCTCACCCGTTTCATATTCAAATGAAGCCTGGATGACGTTTTTTAATTTTTAGAATTTTTTTGCATTTCTTTTTGAATTTTCTAACTGGGGTCGTTTTCGAACGGATAAGAAAGAAATTTTTTTTATTCTCTATTTTTTGGCCTGTCCAGACCCGTTTCATATTCAAATAAAGCTTGGATGATGTTTTTTAATTTTTAGGATTTTTTTGCATTTTTTTTTAATTTTCTAACTCGGGTCGGGTTCGTACGGATAGGAAGGAATTTCTTTTTGTTCTCTATTTTTCGGCATGTCCTGACCCGTTTCGTCTTGAAATGAACCCTGGATGATGTTTTTTAATTTTTAGAATTTTTTGGCATTTATTTTCGAATTTTCTAACTCGGGTCTGGTCCGAACGGATAGGAATGAAATTTTTTTTGTTCTCTATTTTTTGGCCTGTCTTCACCCGTTTCATATTCAAATGAAGCCTGGATGATGTTTTTTAATTTTTAGAATTTTTTTGCATTTCTTTTTGTATTTTCTAACTGGGGTCGGGTTCGAACGGATAGGAAGGAAATTATTTTTATTCTCTATTTTTCGGCCTGTCCTGGCCCATTTCGTTTTGAAATGAAGCCTGGATGATGTTTTTTAATTTTTAGAATTTTTTTGCATTTTTTTTTCAATTTTCTAACTGGGGTCGGGTTCGAATGGATAGGAAAGAAATTTTTTTTATTCTCTATTTTTCGGCTTGTCTTCACTTGTTTCGTCTTGAAATGAAACCTGGATGATGTTTTTTAATTTTTAGAATTTTTTTTGCATTTAGTTTTGAATTTTCTAACTCGGGTCGGTTTCGAACGGATAGGAAGGAAATTATTTTTGTTCTCTATTTTTCGGCCTGCCCTGGCCCATTTCGTTTTGAAATGAAGCCTGGATGATGTTTTTTAATTTTTAGAATTTTTTTGCATTTCTTTTTGAATTTTCTAACTGGGGTCGGGTTCGAACGGATAAGAAAGAAATTTTTTTTATTCTATATTTTTCGGCCAGTCTTCACCCGTATCGTCTTGAAGTGAAACCTGGATGATGTTTTTTAATTTTTAGAATTTTTGTTGCATTTATTTTTGAATTTTCTAACTCGGGTCGGGTTCGTACGGATAGGAAGGAATTTTTTTTTGTTCTCTATTTTTCGGCCAGTCCTGACCCGTTTCGTCTTGAAATGAAGTCTGGAAGATGTTTTTTAATTTTTAGAATTTTTTGGCATTTATTTTCGAATTTTCTAACTCGGGTCTGGTCCGAACGGATGGATAGGAATGGAATTTTTTTTTTCTCTGTTTTTTTTTCTGTCCTCACCCGTATCATATTCAAATGAAGCCTGGATGACGTTTTTTAATTTTTAGAATTTTTTTGCATTTCTTTTTGAATTTTCTAACTGGGGTCGGGTTCGAACGGATAAGAAAGAAATTTTTTTTATTCTCTATTTTTCGGCCTGTCCTGACCCGTTTCATATTCAAATGAAGCTTGGATGATGTTTTTTAATTTTTTGGATATTTTTGCATTTCTTTTTGAATTTTCTAACTCGGGTCGGGTTCGTACGGATAGGAAGGAATTTTTTTTTGTTCTCTATTTTTCGGCATGTCCTGACCCGTTTCGTCTTGAAATGAACCCTGGATGATGTTTTTTAATTTTTAGAATTTTTTGGCATTTATTTTCGAATTTTCTAACTCGGGTCTGGTCCGAACGGATAGGAATGAAATTTTTTTTGTTCTCTATTTTTTGGCCTGTCCTCACCCGTTTCATATTCAAATGAAGCCTGGATGATGTTTTTTAATTTTTAGAATTTTTTTTGCATTTCTTTTTTATTTTCTAACTGGGGTCGGGTTCGAACGGATAGGAAAGAAATTTTTTTTATTCTCTATTTTTCGACTTGTCTTCACCCGTTTCGTCTTGAAATGAAACCTGGATGATGTTTTTTAATTTTTAGAATTTTTTTTGCAATTTAGTTTTGAATTTTTTAACTGGGGTCGGGTTCGAACGGATAGGAAGGAAATTATTTTTATTCTCTATTTTTCGGCCTGTCCTGGCCCATTTCGTTTTGAAATGAAGCCTGGATGATGTTTTTTAATTTTTAGAATTTTTTTGCATTTTTTTTTCAATTTTCTAACTGGGGTCGGGTTCGAACGGATAGGAAGGAAATTATTTTTGTTCTCTATTTTTCGGCCTGTCCTGGCCCATTTCGTTTTGAAATGAAGCCTGGATGATGTTTTTTAATTTTTAGAATTTTTTTGCATTTCTTTTTGAATTTTCTAACTGGGGTCGGGTTCGAACGGATAAGAAAGAAATTTTTTTATTCTATATTTTTCGGCCAGTCTTCACCCGTATCGTCTTGAAATGAAACCTGGATGATGTTTTTTAATTTTTAGAATTTTTGTTGCATTTATTTTTGAATTTTCTAACTCGGGTCGGGTTCGTACGGATAGGAAGGAATTTTTTTTTTGTTCTCTATTTTTCGGCCTGTCCTGACCTGTTTCGTCTTGAAATGAAGCCTGTAAGATGTTTTTTAATTTTTAGAATTTTTTGGCATTTATTTTCGAATTTTCTAACTCGGGTCTGGTCCGAACTGATAGGAAGGAAAATTTTTTTCTTCTCTATTTTTCGGCCTGCCCTGACCTGTATCGTCTTAAAATGAAGTCTGGATGATGTTTTTTAATTTTTAGAATTTTTTTGCATTTCTTTTTGAATTTTCTAACTGGGGTCGGGTTCGAACGGAGAAGAAAGAAAATTTTTTTTATTCTCTATTTTTCGGCTTGTCTTCACCCGTTTCGTCTTGAAATGAAACATGGATGATGTTTTTAATTTTTAGAATTTTTTTTGCATTTAGTTTTGAATTTTCTAACTCGGGTCTGTTTCGAACGGATAGGAAGGAAATTTTTTTTGTTCTCTATTTATCAGCCTGTCCTGACCCGTTTCGTCTTGAAATGAAGCCTGGATGATGTTCTTTAATTCTTAAAATTGTTTTGCATTTATTTTCGAATTTTCTATCTCGGGTCGGGTTCGAATGGATAGGAAGGAAATTATTTTTATTCTCTATTTTTCGGCCTGTCCTTTCCCATTTCGTTTTGAAATGAAGCCTGGATGATGTTTTTTAATTTTTAGAATTTTTTTGCATTTCTTTTTGAATTTTCTAACTGGGGTCGGGTTTGAACGGATAAGAAAGAAATTTTTTTTATTCTCTATTTTTCAGCCTGTCCTGACCCGTTTCATATTCAAATGAAGCCTGGATGATGTTTTTTAATTTTTAAAATTTTTTTGCATTTCTTTTTGAATTTTCTAACTCGGGTCGGGTTCGTACGGATAGGAAGGAATTTTTTTTTGTTCTCTATTTTTCGGCAAGTCCTGACCTGTTTCGTCTTGAAATGAAGCCTGGATGATGTTTTTTAATTTTTAGAATTTTTTGGCATTTATTTTTGAATTTTCTAACTCGGGTCTGGTCCGAACGGATAGGAATGGAATTTTTTTTGTTCTGTCTTTTTTGGTCTGTCCTCACCCGTTTCATATTCAAATGAAGCCTGGATGATGTTTTTTAATTTTTAGAATTTTTTTGCCTTTCTTTTTGAATTTTCTAACTGGGGTCGGGTCCGAACGGATAGGAAACAAATTTTTTTTATTCTCTATTTTTCGGCTTGTCTTCACCCGTTTCGTCTTGAAATGAAACCTGGATGATGTTTTTTAATTTTTAGAATTTTGTTTCATTTATTTTTGAATTTTCTAACTCGGGTCGGGTTCGTACGGATAGGAAGGAATTTTTTTTTGTTGTCTATTTTTCGGCCTGTCCTGACCCATTTCGTCTTGAAATGAAGCTTGAAAGATTTTTTTTAATTTTTAGAATTTTTTGGCATTTATTTTCGAATTTTCTAACTCGGGTCTGGTCCGAACGGATAGGAATGGAATTTTTTTTGTTCTCTATTTTTTGGCCTGTCCTGACCCGTTTCATATTCAAATGAAGTCTGGATGATGTTTTTTAATTTTTAGAATTTTTTTGCTTTTATTTCTGTATTTTCTAACTCGGGTCGGGTTCGAACTGATAGGAAGGAAAATTTTTTTCTTCTCTATTTTTCGGCCTGTCCTGACCTGTATCGTCTTAAAATGAAGTCTCGATGAAGTTGTTTAATTTTTAGAATTTTTTTGCGTTTCTTTTTGAATTTCCTAACAGGGGTCTGGTTCGAACGGATAAGAAAGAAATTTTTTTTTATTCTCTATTTTTCGGCTTGTCTTCACCCGTTTCGTCCTGAAATGAAACCTGGATGATGTTTTTAATTTTTAGAATTTTTTTTGCATTTAGTTTTGAATTTTCTAACTCGGGTCGGTTTCGAACGGATAGGAAGGAAATTTTTTTTGTTCTCTATTTATCAGCCTGTCCTGACCCGTTTCGTCTTGAAATGTAGCCTGGATGATGTTCTTTAATTTTTAAAATTTTTTTACATTTATTTTCGAATTTTCTATCTCGTGTCGGGTTCGAACGGATAGGAAGGAAATTATTTTTATTCTCTATTTTTCGGCCAAGCCTGGCCCATTTCCTTTTGAAATGAATCCTGGATGATGTTTTTTAATTTTTAGAATTTTTTTGCATTTCTTTTTGAATTTTCTAATTGGGGTCGGGTTCGAACGGATAAGAAAGAAATTTTTTTTATTCTCTATTTTTCGGCCTGTCCTGACCCGTTTCATATTCAAATGAAGCCTGGATGATGTTTTTTAATTTTTAGAATTTTTTTGCATTTCTTTTTGAATTTTCTAACTCGGGTCGGGTTCGTACGGATAGTAAGGAATTTTTTTTTTCTCTATTTTTCGGCAAGTCCTGACCCGTTTCGTCTTGAAATGAAGCCTGGATGATGTTTTTTAATTTTTAGAATTTTTTGGCATTTATTTTCGAATTTTCTAACTCGGGTCTGGTCCGAACGGATAGGAATGGAATTTTTTTTTCTCTATTTTTTGGTCTGTCCTCACCCGTTACATATTCAAATGAAGCCTGGATGACGTTTTTTAATTTTTAGAATTTTTTTGCATTTCTTTTTGAATTTTCTAACTGGGGTCGGGTTCGAACGGATATGAAAGAAATTTTTTTTATTCTCTATTTTTCGGCCTGTCCGGACCCGTTTCATATTCAAATGAAGCTTGGATGATGTTTTTTAATTTTTAGGATTTTTTTGCATTTCTTTTTGAATTTTCTAACTCGGGTCGGGTTCGTACGGATAGGAAGGAATTTTTTTTTGTTCTCTATTTTTCGGCATGTCTTGACCCGTTTCGTCTTGAAATGAACCCTGGATGATGTTTTTTAATTTTTAGAATTTTTTGGCATTTATTTTCGAATTTTCTAACTCGGGTCTGGTCCGAACGGATAGGAATGAAATTTTTATTGTTCTCAATTTTCTGGCCTGTCCTCACCCGTTTCATATTCAAATGAAGCCTGGATGATGTTTTTTAATTTTTGGAATTTTTTTGCAATTCTTTTTGTATTTTCTAACTGGGGTCGGGTTCGAACGGATTGGAAAGAAATTTTTTTTATTCTCTATTTTTCGACTTGTCTTCACCCGTTTCGTCTTGAAATGAAACCTGGATGATGTTTTTTAATTTTTAGAATTTTTATTGCATTTAGTTTTGAATTTTCTAACTGGGGTCGGGTTCGAACGGATAGGAAGGAAATTATTTTTATTCTCTATTTTTCGGCCTGTCCTGGCCCATTTCGTTTTGAAATGAAGCTTGGATGATGTTTTTTAATTTTTAGGATTTTTTTGCATTTTTTTTTCAATTTTCTAACTGGGGTCGGGTTCGAACGGAGAGGAAAGAAATTTTTTTTATTCTCTATTTTTCGGCTTGTCTTCACTTGTTTCGTCTTGAAATGAAACCTGGATGATGTTTTTCAATTTTTAGAATTTTTTTTGCATTTATTTTCGAATTTTCTATCTCGGGTCGGGTTCGAACGGATAGGAAGGAAATTATTTTTATTCTCTATTTTTCGGCCTGTCCTGGCCCATTTCGTTTTGAAATGAAGCCTGGATGATGTTTTTTAATTTTTAGAATTTTTTTGCATTTTTTTTTCAATTTTCTAACTGGGGTCGGGTTCGAATGGATAGGAAAGAAATTTTTTTTATTCTCTATTTTTCGGCTTGTCTTCACTTGTTTCGTCTTGAAATGAAACCTGGATGATGTTTTTTAATTTTTAGAATTTTTTTTGCATTTAGTTTTGAATTTTCTAACTCGGGTCGGTTTCGAACGGATAGGAAGGAAATTATTTTTGTTCTCTATTTTTCGGCCTGTCCTGGCCCATTTCGTTTTGAAATGAAGCCTGGATGATGTTTTTTAATTTTTAGAATTTTTTTGCATTCCTTTTTGAATTTTCTAACTGGGGTCGGGTTCGAACGGATAAGAAAGAAATTTTTTTTATTCTATATTTTTCGGCCAGTCTTCACCCGTATCGTCTTGAAATGAAACCTGGATGATGTTTTTTAATTTTTAGAATTTTTGTTGCATTTATTTTTGAATTTTCTAACTCGGGTCGGGTTCGTACGGATAGGAAGGAATTTTTTTTTGTTCTCTATTTTTCGGCCTGTCCTGACCCGTTTCGTCTTGAAATGAAGCCTGGAAGATGTTTTTTAATTTTTAGAATTTTTTGGCATTTATTTTCGAATTTTCTAACTCGGGTCTGGTCCGAACGGATAGGAATGGAATTTTTTTTTTCTCTATTTTTTTTTCTGTCCTCACCCGTATCATATTCAAATGAAGCCTGGATGACGTTTTTTAATTTTTAGAATTTTTTTGCATTTCTTTTTGAATTTTCTAACTGGGGTCGGGTTCGAACGGATAAGAAAGAAATTTTTTTTATTCTCTATTTTTCGGCCTGTCCTGACCCGTTTCATATTCAAATGAAGCTTGGATGATGTTTTTTAATTTTTAGGATTTTTTTGCATTTCTTTTTGAATGTTCTAACTCGGGTCGGGTTCGTACGGATAGGAAGGAATTTTTTTTTGTTGTCTATTTCTCGGCATGTCCTGACCCGTTTCGTCTTGAAATGAACCCTGGATGATGTTTTTTAATTTTTAGAATTTTTTTGCATTTCTTTTTTATTTTCTAACTGGGGTCGGGTTCGAACGGATAGGAAAGAAATTTATTTTATTCTCTATTTTTCGACTTGTCTTCACCCGTTTCGTCTTGAAATGAAACCTGGATGATGTTTTTTAATTTTTAGAATTTTTTTTGCATTTAGTTTTGAATTTTCTAACTGGGGTCGGGTTCGAACGGATAGGAAGGAAATTATTTTTATTCTCTATTTTTCGGCCTGTCCTGGCCCATTTCGTTTTGAAATGAAGCCTGGATGATGTTTTTTAATTTTTAGAATTTTTTTCCATTTTTTTTTCAATTTTCTAACTGGGGTCGGGTTCGAACGGATAGGAAGGAAATTATTTTTGTTCTCTATTTTTCAGCCTGTCCTGGCCCATTTCCTTTTGAAATGAATCCTGGATGATGTTTTTTAATTTTTAGAATTTTTTTGCATTTCTTTTTGAATTTTCTAATTGGGGTCGGGTTCGAACGGATAAGAAAGAAATTTTTTTTATTCTCTATTTTTGGCCTGTCCTGACCCGTTTCATATTCAAATGAAGCCTGGATGATGTTTTTTAATTTTTAGAATTTTTTTGCACTTCTTTTTGAATTTTCTAACTCGGGTCGGGTTCGTACGGATAGGAAGGAATTTTTTTTTGTTCTCTATTTTTCGGCAAGTCCTGACCCGTTTCGTCTTGAAATGAAGCCTGGATGATGTTTTTTTAATTTTTAGAATTTTTTGGCATTTATTTTCGAATTTTCTAACTCGGGTCTGGTCCGAACGGATAGGAATGGAATTTTTTTTTCTCTATTTTTTGGTCTGTCGTCACCCGTTTCATATTCAAATGAAGCCTGGATGACGTTTTTTAATTTTTAGAATTTTTTTGCATTTCTTTTTGAATTTTAAAACTGGGGTCGGGTTCGAACGGATAAGAAAGAAATTTTTTTTATTCTCTATTTTTCGGCCTATCCGGACCCGTTTCATATTCAAATGAAGCTTGGATGATGTTTTTTAATTTTTAGGATTTTTTTGCATTTCTTTTTGAATTTTCTAACTCGGGTCGGGTTCGTACGGATAGGAAGGAATTTTTTTTTGTTCTCTATTTTTCGGCATGTCTTGACCCGTTTCGTCTTGAAATGAACCCTGGATGATGTTTTTTAATTTTTAGAATTTTTTGGCATTTATTTTCGAATTTTCTAACTCGGGTCTGGTCCGAACGGATAGGAATGAAATTTTTATTGTTCTCAATTTTTTGGCCTGTCCTCACCCGTTTCATATTCAAATGAAGCCTGGATGATGTTTTTTAATTTTTAGAATTTTTTTGCATTTCTTCTTGTATTTTCTAACTGGGGTCGGGTTCGAACGGATAGGAAAGAAATTTTTTTTATTCTCTATTTTTCGACTTGTCATCACCCGTTTCGTCTTGAAATGAAACCTGGATGACGTTTTTTAATTTTTAGAATTTTTTTTGCATTTAGTTTTGAATTTTCTAACTGGGGTCGGGTTCGGACGGATAGGAAGGAAATTATTTTTATTCTCTATTTTTCGGCCTGTCCTGGCCCATTTCGTTTTGAAATGAAGCCTGGATGATGTTTTTTAATTTTTAGAATTTTTTTGCATTTTTTTTTCAATTTTCTAACTGGGGTCGGGTTCGAACGGAGAGGAAAGAAATTTTTTTTATTCTCTATTTTTCGGCTTGTCTTCACTTGTTTCGTCTTGAAATGAAACCTGGATGATGTTTTAATTTTTAGAATTTTTTTTGCATTTATTTTCGAATTTTCTATATCGGGTCGGGTTCGAACGGATAGGAAGGAAATTATTTTTATTCTCTATTTTTCGGCCTGTCCTGGCCCATTTCGTTTTGAAATGAAGCCTGGATGATGTTTTTTAATTTTTAGAATTTTTTTGCATTTCTTTTTGAATTTTCTAACTGGGGTCGGGTTCGAACGGATTAGAAAGAAATTTTTTTTATTCTATATTTTTCGGCCAGTCTTCACCCGTATCGTCTTGAAATGAAACCTGGATGATGTTTTTTAATTTTTAGAATTTTTGTTGCATTTATTTTTGAATTTTCTAACTCGGGTCGTGTTCGTACGGATAGGAAGGAATTTTTTTTTGTTCTCCATTTTTTGGCCTGTCCTGACCCGTTTCATAGTCAAATGAAGCCTGGATGATGTTTTTTAATTTTTAGAATTTTTTTGCTTTTATTTCTGTATTTTCTAACTCGGGTCGGGTTCGAACTGATAGAAAGGAAAATTTTTTTCTTCTCTATTTTTCGGCCTGTCCTGACCCGTTTCGTCTTAAAATGAAGTCTGGATGATGTTTTTTAATTTTTAGAACTTTTTTGCATTTCTTTTTGAATTTTCTAACTGGGGTCGGGTTCGAACGGATAGGAAGGAAATTATTTTTATTCTGTATTTTTCGGCCTGTCCTGGCCCATTTCGTTTTGAAATGAAGCCTGGATGATGTTTTTAAATTTTTAGAATTTTTTTGCATTTCTTTTTGAATTTTCTAACTCGGGTCGGGTTCGTACGGATAGTAAGGAATTTTTTTTTTCTCTATTTTTCGGCAAGTCCTGACCCGTCTCGTCTTGAAATGAAGCTTGGATAATGTTTTTTAATTTTTAGAATTTTTTGGCATTTATTTTCGAATTTTCTAACTCGGGTCTGGTCCGAACGGATAGGAATGGAATTTTTTTTGTTCTCTATTTTTTGGTCTGTCCTGACCCGTTTCATATTCAAATGAAGCCTGGATGATGTTTTTTAATTTTTAGAATTTTTTTGCTTTTCTTTTTGAATTTTCTAACTGGGGTCGGGTTCGAACGGATAGGAAAGAAATTTTTTTTATTCTCTCTTTTTCGGCCAGTCTTCACCCGTTTCGTCTTGAAATAAAACCTGGATGATGTTTTTTAATTTTTAGAATTTTTGTTGCTTTTATTTTTGAATTTTCTAACTCGGGTCGGGTTCGTATGGATAGGAAGGAATTTTTTTTAGTTCTCTATTTTTCGGCCTGTCCTGACCCGTTTCGTCTTGAAATGAAGCCTGGAAGATGTTTTTTAATTTTTAGAATTTTTTGGCATTTATTTTCGAATTTTCTAACTCGGGTCTGGTCCGAACGGATAGGAATGGAATTTTTTTTGTTCTCTATTCTTTGGCCTGTCCTGACCCGTTTCATATTCAAATGAAGCCTGGATGATGTTTTTTAATTTTTAGAATTTTTTTGCTTTTATTTCTGTATTTTCTAACTCGAGTCGGGTTCGAACTGACAGGAAGGAAAATTTTTTTCTTCTCTATTTTTCGGCCTGTCCTGACCTGTATCGTCTTAAAATGAAGTCTGGATGATGTTTTTTAATTTTTAGAATTTTTTTGCATTTCTTTTTGAATTTTCTAACTGGGGTCGGGTTCGAACGGATAAGAAAGAAATTTTTTTTTATTCTCTATTTTTCGGCTTGTCTTCACCCGTTTCATCTTGAAATGAAACATGGATGATGTTTTTAATTTTTAGAATTTTTTTTGCATTTAGTTTTGAATTTTCTAACTCGGGTCGGTTTCGAACGGATAGGAAGGAAATTTTTTTTGTTCTCTATTTATCAGCCTGTCCTGACCCGTTTCGTCTTGAAAAGAAGCCTGGATGATGCTCTTTAATTTTTAAAATTTTTTTGCATTTATTTTCGAATTTTCTATCTCGGGTCGGGTTCGAACGGATAGGAAGGAAATTATTTTTATTCTCTATTTTTCGGCCTGTCCTGGCCCATTTCGTTTTGAAATGAAGCCTGGATGATGTTTTTTAATTTTTAGAATTTTTTTGCATTTCTTTTTGAATTTTCTAACTGGGGTCGGGTTCGAACGGATAAGAAAGAAATTTTTTTTATTCTCTATTTTTCGGCCTGTCCTGATCCGTTTCATATTCAAATGAAGTCTGGATAATGTTTTTTAATTTTTAGAATTTTTTTGCATTTCTTTTCGAATTTTCTAACTGGGGTCGGGTTCGAACGGATAAGAAAGAAATTTTTTTTATTCTCTATTTTTCGGCCTGTCCTGATCCGTTTCATATTCAAATGAAGCCTGGATGATGTTTTTTAATTTTTAGAATTTTTTTGCATTTCTTTTTGAATTTTCTAACTCGGGTCGGGTTCGTACGGATAGTAAGGAATTTTTTTTTGTTCTCTATTTTTCGGCAAGTCCTGACCCGTTTCGTCTTGAAATGAAGCCTGGATGATGTTTTTTAATTTTTAGAATTTTTTGGCATTTATTTTCGAATTTTCTAACTCGGGTCTGGTCCAAACGGATAGGAATGGAATCTTTTTTGTTGTCTATTTTTGGGTCTGTCCTGACCCGTTTCATATTCAAATGAAGCCTGGATGATGTTTTTTAATTTTTCGAATTTTTTTGCTTTTCTTTTTGAATTTTCTAACTGGGGTCGGGTTCGAACGGATAGGAAAGAAATTTTTTTTATTCTCTCTTTTTCGGCCAGTCTTCACCCGTTTCGTCTTGAAATAAAACCTGGATGATGTTTTTTAATTTTTAGAATTTTTGTTGCTTTTATTTTTGAATTTTCTAACTCGGGTCGGGTTTGTACGGATAGGAAGGAATTATTTTAGTTCTCTATTTTTCGGCCTGTCCTGACCCGTTTCGTCTTGAAATGAAGCCTGGAAGATGTTTTTTAATTTTTAGAATTTTTTGGCATTTATTTTCGAATTTTCTAACTCGGGTCTGGTCCGAACGGATAGGAATGGAATTTTTTTTGTTCTCTATTTTTTGGCCTGTCCTGACCCGTTTCATATTCAAATGAAGCCTGGATGATGTTTTTTAATTTTTAGAATTTTTTTGCTTTTATTTCTGTATTTTCTAACTCGAGTCGGGTTCGAACGGATAGGAAGGAAATTTTTTTTGTTCTCTATTTATCAGCCTGTCCTGACCCGTTTCGTCTTGAAATGAAGCCTGGATGATGTTCTTTAATTTTTAAAATTTTTTTGCATTTATTTTTGAATTTTCTATCTCGGGTCGGGTTCGAACGGATAGGAAGGAAATTATTTTTATTCTCTATTTTTCGGCCTGTCCTGGCCCATTTCGTTTTGAAATGAAGCCTGGATGATGTTTTTTAATTTTTAGAATTTTTTTGCATTTCTTTTTGAATTTTCTAACTCGGGTCGGGTTCGTACGGATAGTAAGGAATTTTTTTTTTCTCTATTTTTCGGCAAGTCCTGACCCGTCTCGTCTTGAAATGAAGCTTGGATAATGTTTTTTAATTTTTAGAATTTTTTGGCATTTATTTTCGAATTTTCTAACTCGGGTCTGGTCCGAACGGATAGGAATGGAATTTTTTTTGTTCTCTATTTTTTGGTCTGTCCTGACCCGTTTCATATTCAAATGAAGCCTGGATGATGTTTTTTAATTTTTAGAATTTTTTTGCTTTTCTTTTTGAATTTTCTAACTGGGGTCGGGTTCGAACGGATAGGAAAGAAATTTTTTTTATTCTCTCTTTTTCGGCCAGTCTTCACCCGTTTCGTCTTGAAATAAAACCTGGATGATGTTTTTTAATTTTTAGAATTTTTGTTGCTTTTATTTTTGAATTTTCTAACTCGGGTCGGGTTCGTATGGATAGGAAGGAATTTTTTTTAGTTCTCTATTTTTCGGCCTGTCCTGACCCGTTTCGTCTTGAAATGAAGCCTGGAAGATGTTTTTTAATTTTTAGAATTTTTTGGCATTTATTTTCGAATTTTCTAACTCGGGTCTGGTCCGAACGGATAGGAATGGAATTTTTTTTGTTCTCTATTCTTTGGCCTGTCCTGACCCGTTTCATATTCAAATGAAGCCTGGATGATGTTTTTTAATTTTTAGAATTTTTTTGCTTTTATTTCTGTATTTTCTAACTCGAGTCGGGTTCGAACTGACAGGAAGGAAAATTTTTTTCTTCTCTATTTTTCGGCCTGTCCTGACCTGTATCGTCTTAAAATGAAGTCTGGATGATGTTTTTTAATTTTTAGAATTTTTTTGCATTTCTTTTTGAATTTTCTAACTGGGGTCGGGTTCGAACGGATAAGAAAGAAATTTTTTTTTATTCTCTATTTTTCGGCTTGTCTTCACCCGTTTCATCTTGAAATGAAACATGGATGATGTTTTTAATTTTTAGAATTTTTTTTGCATTTAGTTTTGAATTTTCTAACTCGGGTCGGTTTCGAACGGATAGGAAGGAAATTTTTTTTGTTCTCTATTTATCAGCCTGTCCTGACCCGTTTCGTCTTGAAAAGAAGCCTGGATGATGCTCTTTAATTTTTAAAATTTTTTTGCATTTATTTTCGAATTTTCTATCTCGGGTCGGGTTCGAACGGATAGGAAGGAAATTATTTTTATTCTCTATTTTTCGGCCTGTCCTGGCCCATTTCGTTTTGAAATGAAGCCTGGATGATGTTTTTTAATTTTTAGAATTTTTTTGCATTTCTTTTTGAATTTTCTAACTGGGGTCGGGTTCGAACGGATAAGAAAGAAATTTTTTTTATTCTCTATTTTTCGGCCTGTCCTGATCCGTTTCATATTCAAATGAAGTCTGGATAATGTTTTTTAATTTTTAGAATTTTTTTGCATTTCTTTTCGAATTTTCTAACTGGGGTCGGGTTCGAACGGATAAGAAAGAAATTTTTTTTATTCTCTATTTTTCGGCCTGTCCTGATCCGTTTCATATTCAAATGAAGCCTGGATGATGTTTTTTAATTTTTAGAATTTTTTTGCATTTCTTTTTGAATTTTCTAACTCGGGTCGGGTTCGTACGGATAGTAAGGAATTTTTTTTTGTTCTCTATTTTTCGGCAAGTCCTGACCCGTTTCGTCTTGAAATGAAGCCTGGATGATGTTTTTTAATTTTTAGAATTTTTTGGCATTTATTTTCGAATTTTCTAACTCGGGTCTGGTCCAAACGGATAGGAATGGAATCTTTTTTGTTGTCTATTTTTGGGTCTGTCCTGACCCGTTTCATATTCAAATGAAGCCTGGATGATGTTTTTTAATTTTTCGAATTTTTTTGCTTTTCTTTTTGAATTTTCTAACTGGGGTCGGGTTCGAACGGATAGGAAAGAAATTTTTTTTATTCTCTCTTTTTCGGCCAGTCTTCACCCGTTTCGTCTTGAAATAAAACCTGGATGATGTTTTTTAATTTTTAGAATTTTTGTTGCTTTTATTTTTGAATTTTCTAACTCGGGTCGGGTTTGTACGGATAGGAAGGAATTATTTTAGTTCTCTATTTTTCGGCCTGTCCTGACCCGTTTCGTCTTGAAATGAAGCCTGGAAGATGTTTTTTAATTTTTAGAATTTTTTGGCATTTATTTTCGAATTTTCTAACTCGGGTCTGGTCCGAACGGATAGGAATGGAATTTTTTTTGTTCTCTATTTTTTGGCCTGTCCTGACCCGTTTCATATTCAAATGAAGCCTGGATGATGTTTTTTAATTTTTAGAATTTTTTTGCTTTTATTTCTGTATTTTCTAACTCGAGTCGGGTTCGAACGGATAGGAAGGAAATTTTTTTTGTTCTCTATTTATCAGCCTGTCCTGACCCGTTTCGTCTTGAAATGAAGCCTGGATGATGTTCTTTAATTTTTAAAATTTTTTTGCATTTATTTTTGAATTTTCTATCTCGGGTCGGGTTCGAACGGATAGGAAGGAAATTATTTTTATTCTCTATTTTTCGGCCTGTCCTGGCCCATTTCGTTTTGAAATGAAGCCTGGATGATGTTTTTTAATTTTTAGAATTTTTTTGCATTTCTTTTTGAATTTTCTAACTGGGGTCGGGTTCGAACGGAGAAGAAAGAAATTTTTTTTATTCTCTATTTTTCGGCCTGTCCTGATCCGTTTCATATTCAAATGAAGCCTGGATGATGTTTTTTAATTTTTAGAATTTTTTTGCATTTCTTTTTGAATTTTCTAACTCGGGTCGGGTTCGTACGGATAGGAAGGAATTTTTTTTTGTTCTCTATTTTTCGGCAAGTCCTGACCCGTTTCGTCTTGAAATGAAGCTTGGATGATGTTTTTTAATTTTTAGAATTTTTTTGCATTTATTTTCGAATTTTCTAACTCGGGTCTGGTCCGAACGGATAGGAATGGAATTTTTTTTGTTCTCTATTTTTTGGTCTGTCCTGACCCGTTTCATATTCAAATGAAGCCTGGATGATGTTTTTTAATTTTTAGAATTTTTTTGCTTTTCTTTTTGAATTTTCTAACTGGGGTCGGGTTCGAACGGATAGGAAATAAATTTTTTTTATTCTCTCTTTTTCGGCCAGTCTTCACCCGTTTCGTCTTGAAATAAAACCTGGATGATGTTTTTTAATTTTTAGAATTTTTGTTGCTTTTATTTTTGAATTTTCTAACTCGGGTCGGGTTCGTACGGATAGGAAGGAATTTTTTTTAGTCCTCTATTTTTCGGCCTGTCCTGACCCGTTTCGTTTTGAAATGAAGCCTGGATGATGTTTTTTACTTTTTAGAATTTTTTTGCATTTCTTTTTGAATTTTCTAACTGGGGTCGGGTTCGTACGGATAGGAAGGAATTTTTTTTAGTTCTCTATTTTTCGGCCTGTCCTGACCCGTTTCGTCTTGAAATGAAGCCTGGAAGATGTTTTTTAATTTTTAGAATTTTTTGGCATTTATTTTCGAATTTTCTAACTCGGGTCTGGTCCGAACGGATAGGAATGGAATTTTTTTTGTTCTCTATTTTTTGGCCTGTCCTGACCCGTTTCATATTCAAATGAAGCCTGGATGATGTTTTTTAATTTTTAGAATTTTTTTGCTTTTATTTCTGTATTTTCTAACTCGAGTCGTGTTCGAACTGATAGGAAGGAAAATTTTTTTCTTCTCTATTTTTCGGCCTGTCCTGACCTGTATCGTCTTAAAATGAAGTCTGGATAATGTTTTTTAATTTTTAGAATTTTTTTGCATTTCTTTTCGAATTTTCTAACTGGGGTCGGGTTCGAACGGATAAGAAAGAAATTTTTTTTATTCTCTATTTTTCGGCCTGTCCTGATCCGTTTCATATTCAAATGAAGCCTGGATGATGTTTTTTAATTTTTAGAATTTTTTTGCATTTCTTTTTGAATTTTCTAACTCGGGTCGGGTTCGTACGGATAGTAAGGAATTTTTTTTTGTTCTCTATTTTTCGGCAAGTCCTGACCCGTTTCGTCTTGAAATGAAGCCTGGATGATGTTTTTTAATTTTTAGAATTTTTTGGCATTTATTTTCGAATTTTCTAACTCGGGTCTGGTCCAAACGGATAGGAATGGAATCTTTTTTGTTCTCTATTTTTGGGTCTGTCCTGACCCGTTTCATATTCAAATGAAGCCTGGATGATGTTTTTTAATTTTTCGAATTTTTTTGCTTTTCTTTTTGAATTTTCTAACTGGGGTCGGGTTCGAACGGATAGGAAAGAAATTTTTTTTATTCTCTCTTTTTCGGCCAGTCTTCACCCGTTTCGTCTTGAAATAAAACCTGGATGATGTTTTTTAATTTTTAGAATTTTTGTTGCTTTTATTTTTGAATTTTCTAACTCGGGTCGGGTTCGTACGGATAGGAAGGAATTTTTTTTAGTTCTCTATTTTTCGGCCTGTCCTGACCCGTTTCGTCTTGAAATGAAGCCTGGAAGATGTTTTTTAATTTTTAGAATTTTTTGTCATTTATTTTCGAATTTTCTAACTCGGGTCTGGTCCGAACGGATAGGAATGGAATTTTTTTTGTTCTCTATTTTTTGGCCTGTCCTGACCCGTTTCATATTCAAATGAAGCCTGGATGATGTTTTTTAATTTTTAGAATTTTTTTGCTTTTATTTCTGTATTTTCTAACTCGAGTCGTGTTCGAACTGATAGGAAGGAAAATTTTTTTCTTCTCTATTTTTCGGCCTGTCCTGACCTGTATCGTCTTAAAATGAAGTCTGGATAATGTTTTTTAATTTTTAGAATTTTTTTGCATTTCTTTTCGAATTTTCTAACTGGGGTCGGGTTCGAACGGATAAGAAAGAAATTTTTTTTTTATTCTCTATTTTTCGGCTTGTCTTCACCCGTTTCATCTTGAAATGAAACCTGGATGATGTTTTTAATTTTTAGAATTTTTTTTGCATTTAGTTTTGAATTTTCTAACTCGGGTCGGTTTCGAACGGATAGGAAGGAAATTTTTTTTGTTCTCTATTTATCAGCCTGTCCTGACCCGTTTCGTCTTGAAATGAAGCCTGGATGATGTTCTTTAATTTTTAAAATTTTTTTGCATTTATTTTTGAATTTTCTATCTCGGGTCGGGTTCGAACAGATAGGAAGGAAATTATTTTTATTCTCTATTTTTCGGCCTGTCCTGGCCCATTTCGTTTTGAAATGAAGCCTGGATTATGTTTTTTAATTTTTAGAATTTTTTTGCATTTCTTTTTGAATTTTCTAACTGGGGTCGGGTTCGAACGGAGAAGAAAGAAATTTTTTTATTCTCTATTTTTCGGCCTGTCCTGACCCGTTTCATATTCAAATGAAGCCTGGATGATGTTTTTTAATTTTTAGAATTTTTTTGCATTTCTTTTTGAATTTTCAAACTCGGGTCGGGTTCGTACGGATAAGAAGGAATTTTTTTTTGTTCTCTATTTTTCGGCAAGTCCTGACCCGTTTCGTCTTGAAATGAAGCTTGGATGATGTTTTTTAATTTTTAGAATTTTTTGGCATTTATTTTCGAATTTTCTAACTCGGGTCTGGTCCGAACGGATAGGAATAGAATTTTTTTTGTTCTCTATTTTTTGGTCTGTCCTGACCCGTTTCATATTCAAATGAAGCCTGGATGATGTTTTTTAATTTTTAGAATTTTTTTGCTTTTCTTTTTGAATTTTCTAACTGGGGTCGGGTTCGAACGGATAGGAAAGAAATTTTTTTTATTCTCTCTTTTTCGGCCAGTCTTCACCCGTTTCGTCTTGAAATAAAACCTGGATGATGTTTTTTAATTTTTAGAATTTTTGTTGCTTTTATTTTTGAATTTTCTAACTCGGGTCGGGTTCGTACGGATAGGAAGGAATTTTTTTTAGTTCTCTATTTTTCGGCCTGTCCTGACCCGTTTCGTCTTGAAATGAAGCCTGGAAGATGTTTTTTAATTTTTAGAATTTTTTGGCATTTATTTTCGAATTTTCTAACTCGGGTCTGGTCCGAACGGATAGGAATGGAATTTTTTTTGTTCTCTATTTTTTGGCCTGTCCTGACCCGTTTCATATTCAAATGAAGCCTGGATGATGTTTTTTAATTTTTAGAATTTTTTTGCTTTTATTTCTGTATTTTCTAACTCGAGTCGTGTTCGAACTGATAGGAAGGAAAATTTTTTTCTTCTCTATTTTTCGGCCTGTCCTGACCTGTATCGTCTTAAAATGAAGTCTGGATGATTTTTTTAATTTTTAGAATTTTTTTGCATTTCTTTTTGAATTTTCTAACTGGGGTCGGGTTCGAACGGATAAGAAAGAAATTTTTTTTTATTCTCTATTTCTCGGCTTGTCTTCACCCGTTTCATCTTGAAATGAAACCTGGATGATGTTTTTAATTTTTAGAATTTTTTTTGCATTTAGTTTTGAATTTTCTAACTCGGGTCGGTTTCGAACGGATAGGAAGGAAATTTTTTTTGTTCTCTATTTATCAGCCTGTCCTGACCCGTTTCGTCTTGAAATGAAGCCTGGATGATGTTCTTTAATTTTTAAAATTTTTTTGCATTTATTTTTGAATTTTCTATCTCGGGTCGGGTTCGAACGAATAGGAAGGAAATTATTTTTATTCTCTATTTTTCGGCCTGTCCTGGCCCATTTCGTTTTGAAATGAAGCCTGGATGATGTTTTTTAATTTTTAGAATTTTTTTGCATTTCTTTTTGAATTTTCTAACTGGGGTCGGGTTCGAACGGAGAAGAATGAAATTTTTTTTATTCTCTATTTTTCGGCCTGTCCTGACCCGTTTCATATTCAAATGAAGCCTGGATGATGTTTTTTAATTTTTAGAATTTTTTTGCATTTCTTTTTGAATTTTCTAACTCGGGTCGGGTTCGTACGGATAGGAAGGAATTTTTTTTTGTTCTCTATTTTTCGGCAAGTCCTGACCCGTTTCGTCTTGAAATGAAGCTTGGATGATGTTTTTTAATTTTTAGAATTTTTTGGCATTTATTTTCGAATTTTCTAACTCGGGTCTAGTCCGAACGGATAGGAATGGAATTTTTTTTGTTCTCTATTTTTTGGTCTGTCCTGACCCGTTTCATATTCAAATGAAGCCTGGATGATGTTTTTTAATTTTTAGAATTTTTTTGCTTTTCTTTTTGAATTTTCTAACTGGGGTCGGGTTCGAACGGATAGGAAAGAAATTTTTTTTATTCTCTCTTTTTCGGCCAGTCTTCACCCGTTTCGTCTTGAAATAAAACCTGGATGATGTTTTTTAATTTTTAGAATTTTTGTTGCTTTTATTTTTGAATTTTCTAACTCGGGTCGGGTTCGTACGGATAGGAAGGAATTTTTTTTAGTTCTCTATTTTTCGGCCTGTCCTGACCCGTTTCGTCTTGAAATGAAGCCTGGAAGATGTTTTTTAATTTTTAGAATTTTTTGTCATTTATTTTCGAATTAACTCGGGTCTGGTCCGAACGGATAGGAATGAAATTTTTTTTGTTCTCTATTTTTTGGCCTGTCCTGACCCGTTTCATATTCAAATGAAGCCTGGATGATGTTTTTTAATTTTTAGAATTTTTTTGCTTTTATTTCTGTATTTTCTAACTCGAGTCGTGTTCGAACTGATAGGAAGGAAAATTTTTTTCTTCTCTATTTTTCGGCCTGTCCTGACCTGTATCTTCTTAAAATGAAGTCTGGATGATGTTTTTTAATTTTTAGAATTTTTTTGCATTTCTTTTTGAATTTTCTAACTGGGGTCGGGTTCGAACGGATAAGAAAGAAATTTTTTTTTATTCTCTATTTTTCGGCTTGTCTTCACCCGTTTCATCTTGAAATGAAACCTGGATGATGTTTTTAATTTTTAGAATTTTTTTTGCATTTAGTTTTGAATTTTCTAACTCGGGTCGGTTTCGAACGGATAGGAAGGAAATTTTTTTTGTTCTCTATTTATCAGCCTGTCCTGACCCGTTTCGTCTTGAAATGAAGCCTGGATGATGCTCTTTAATTTTTAAATTTTTTTTGCATTTATTTTCGAATTTTCTATCTCGGGTCGGGTTCGAACGGATAGGAAGGAAATTATTTTTATTCTCTATTTTTCGGCCTGTCCTGGCCCATTTCGTTTTGAAATGAAGCCTGGATGATGTTTTTTAATTTTTAGAATTTTTTTGCATTTCTTTTTGAATTTTCTAACTGGGGTCGGGTTCGAACGGATAAGAAATAAATTTTTTTTATTCTCTATTTTTCGGCCTGTCCTGATCCGTTTCATATTCAAATGAAGCCTGGATGATGTTTTTTAATTTTTAGAATTTTTTTGCATTTCTTTTTGAATTTTCTAACTCGGGTCGGGTTCGTACGGATAGTAAGGAATTTTTTTTTGTTCTCTATTTTTCGGCAAGTCCTGACCCGTTTCGTCTTGAAATGAAGCCTGGATGATGTTTTTTAATTTTTAGAATTTTTTGGCATTTATTTTCGAATTTTCTAACTCGGGTCTGGTCCGAACGGATAGGAATGGAATTTTTTTTGTTCTCTATTTTTTGGTCTGTCCTGACCCGTTTCATATTCAAATGAAGCCTGGATGATGTTTTTTAATTTTTAGAATTTTTTTGCTTTTCTTTTTGAATTTTCTAACTGGGGTCGGGTTCGAACGGATAGGAAACAAATTTTTTTTATTCCCTCTTTTTCGGCCAGTCTTCACCCGTTTCGTCTTGAAATAAAACCTGGATGATGTTTTTTAATTTTTAGAATTTTTGTTGCTTTTATTTTTGAATTTTCTAACTCGGGTCGGGTTCGTACGGATAGGAAGGAATTTTTTTTAGTCCTCTATTTTTCGGCCTGTCCTGACCCGTTTCGTCTTGAAATGAAGCCTGGAAGATGTTTTTTAATTTTTAGAATTTTTTGGCATTTATTTTCGAATTTTCTAACTCGGGTCTGGTCCGAACGGATAGGAAGGAATTTTTTTTAGTCCTCTATTTTTCGGCCTGTCCTGACCCGTTTCGTCTTGAAATGAAGCCTAGATGATGTTTTTTAATTTTTAGAATTTTCTTGCATTTCTTTTTGAATTTTCTAACTGGGGTCGGGTTCGAACGGATAGGAAAGAAATTTTTTTTATTCTCTATTTTTCGGATTGTCTTCACTCGTTTCGTCTTTAAATGAAACCTGGATGATGTTTTTTAATTTTTAGAATTTTTTTTGCATTTAGTTTTGAATTTTCTAACTTGGGTCGGTTTCGAACGGATTGGAAGGAAATTATTTTTGTTCTCTATTTTTCGGCCTGTCCTGGCCCATTTCGTTTTGAAATGAAGCCTGGATTATGTTTTTTAATTTTTAGAATTTTTTTACATTTCTTTTTGAATTTTCTAACTGGGGTCGGGTTCGAACGGATAAGAAAGAAATTTTTTTTATTCTCTATTTTTCGGCCAATCTTCACCCGTTTCGTCTTGAAATGAAACTTGGATGATGTTTTTTAATTTTCAGAATTTTTGTTGCATTTATTTTTGAATTTTCTAACTCGGGTCGGGTTCGTACGGATAGGAAGGAATTTTTTTTAGTTCTATATTTTTCGGCCTGTCCTGACCCATTTCGTCTTGAAATGAAACCTGGAAGATGTTTTTTAATTTTTAGAATTTTTTGGCATTTATTTTCGAATTTTCTAACTCGGGTCTGGTCCGAACGGATAGGAATGAAATTTTTTTTGTTCTCTATTTTCTGGCCGGTCCTGACCCGTTTCATATTCAAATGAAGCCTGGATTATGTTTTTTAATTTTTAGAATTTTTTTGCTTTTATTTCTGTATTTTCTAACTCGAGTCGGGTTCGAACTAATAGGAAGGAAAATTTTTTTCTTCTCTATTTTTCAGCCTGTCCTGACCTGTATCGTCTTAAAATGAAGTCTGGATGATGTTTTTTAATTTTTAGAATTTTTTTGCATTTCTTTTTGAATTTTCTAACTGGGGTCGGGTTCGAACGGATAAGAAAGAAATTTTTTTTTATTCTCTATTTTTCGGCTTGTCTTCACCCGTTTAATCTTGAAATGAAACCTGTATTATGTTTTTAATTTTTAGAATTTTTTTTGCATTTAGTTTTGAATTTTCTAACTCGGGTCGGTTTCGAACGGATAGGAAGGAAATTTTTTTTGTTCTCTATTTATCAGCCTGTCCTGACCCGTTTCGTCTTGAAATGAAGCCTGGATGATGTTCTTTAATTTTTAAAATTTATTTGCATTTATTTTTGAATTTTCTATCTCGGGTCGGGTTCGAACGAATAGGAAGGAAATTATTTTTATTCTCTATTTTTCTGCCTGTCCTGGCCCATTTCGTTTTGAAATGAAGCCTGGATGATGTTTTTTAATTTTTAGAATTTTTTGGCATTTATTTTCGAATTTTCTAACTCGGGTCTGGTCCGAACGGATAGGAATGGAATTTTTTTTGTTCTCTATTTTTTGGTCTGTCCTGACCCGTTTCATATTAAAATGAAGCCTGGATGATGTTTTTTAATTTTTAGAATTTTTTTGCTTTTCTTTTTGAATTTTCTAACTGGGGTCGGGTTCGAACAGATAGGAAAGAAATTTTTTTTATTCTCTCTTTTTCGGCCAGTCTTCACCCGTTTCGTCTTGAAATAAAACCTGGATGATGTTTTTTAATTTTTAGAATTTTTGTTGCTTTTATTTTTGAATTTTCTAACTCGGGTCGGGTTCGTACGGATAGGAAGGAATTTTTTTTAGTTCTCTATTTTTCGGCCTGTCCTGACCCGTTTCGTCTTGAAATGAAGCCTGGAAGATGTTTTTTAATTTTTAGAATTTTTTGGCATTTATTTTCGAATTTTCTAACTCGGGTCTGGTCCGAACGGATAGGAATGGAATTTTTTTTGTTATCTATTTTTTGGCCTGTCCTGACCCGTTTCATATTCAAATGAAGCCTGGATGATGTTTTTTAATTTTTAGAATTTTTTTGCTTTTATTTCTGTATTTTCTAACTCGAGTCGGGTTCGAACTGATAGGAAGGAAAATTTTTTTCTTCTCTATTTTTCGGCCTGTCCTGACCTGTATCGTCTTAAAATTAAGTTTGGATGATGTTTTTTAATTTTTAGAATTTTTTTGCATTTCTTTTTGAATTTTCTAACTGGGGTTGGGTTCGAACGGATAAGAAAGAAATTTTTTTTTATTCTCTATTTTTCGGCTTGTCTTCACCCGTTTCATCTTGAAATGAAACCTGGATGATGTTTTTAATTTTTAGAATTTTTTTTGCATTTAGTTTTGAATTTTCTAACTCGGGTCGGTTTCGAACGGATAGGAAGGAAATTTTTTTTGTTCTCTATTTATCAGCCTGTCCTGACCCGTTTCGTCTTGAAATGAAGCCGGGATGATGCTCTTTAATTTTTAAAATTTTTTTGCATTTATTTTCGAATTTTCTATCTCGGGTCGGGTTCGAACGGATAGGAAGGAAATTATTTTTATTCTCTATTTTTCTGCCTGTCCTGGCCCATTTCGTTTTGAAATGAAGCCTGGATGATGTTTTTTAATTTTTAGAATTTTTATGCATTTCTTTTTGAATTTTCTAACTGGGGTCAGGTTCGAACGGATAAGAAAGAAATTTTTTTTATTCTCTATTTTTCGGCCTGTCCTGATCCATTTCATATTCAAATGAAGCCTGGATGATGTTTTTTAATTTTTAGAATTTTTTTGCATTTCTTTTTGAATTTTCTAACTCGGGTCGGGTTCGTACGGATAGTAAGGAATTTTTTTTTGTTCTCTATTTTTCGGCAAGTCCTGACCCGTTTCGTCTTGAAATGAAGCCTGGATGATGTTTTTTAATTTTTAGAATTTTTTGGCATTTATTTTCGAATTTTCTAACTCGGGTCTGGTCTGAACGGATAGGAGTGGAATTTTTTTTGTTCTCTATTTTTTGGTCTGTCCTCACCCGTTTCATATTCAAATGAAGCCTGGATGATGTTTTTTAATTTTTAGAATTTTTTTGCTTTTCTTTTTGAATTTTCTAACTGGGGTCGGGTTCGAACGGATAGGAAAGAAATTTTTTTTATTCTCTCTTTTTCGGCCAGTCTTCACCCGTTTCGTCTTGAAATAAAACCTGGATGATGTTTTTTAATTTTTAGAATTTTTGTTGCTTTTATTTTTGAATTTTCTAACTCGGGTCGGGTTCGTACGGATAGGAAGGAATTTTTTTTAGTCCTCTATTTTTCGGCCTGTCCTGACCCGTTTCGTTTTGAAATGAAGCCTGGATGATGTTTTTTACTTTTTAGAATTTTTTTGCATTTCTTTTTGAATTTTCTAACTGGGGTCGGGTTCGAACGGATAAGAAAGAAATTTTTTTTATTCTCTATTTTTCGGCCTGTCCTGACCCGTTTCATATTCAAATGAAGCCTGGATGATGTTTTTTAATTTTTAGAATTTTTTTGCTTTTCTTTTTGAATTTTCTAACTCGGGTCGGGTTCGTACGGATAGGAAGGAATTTTTTTTTGTTCTCTATTTTTCGGCAAGTCCTGACCCGTTTCGTCTTGAAATGAAGCCTGGATGATGTTTTTTAATTTTTAGAATTTTTTGGCATTTATTTTCGAATTTTCTAACTCGGGTCTGGTCCGAACGGATAGGAATGGAATTTTTTTTGTTCTCTATTTTTTGGTCTGTCCTCACCCGTTTCATATTCAAATGAAGCCTGGATGATGTTTTTTGATTTTTTGAATTTTTTTGCTTTTTTTTTTGAATTTTCTAACTGGGGTCGGGTTCGAACGGATAGGAAAGAAATTTTTTTTATTCTCTCTTTTTCGGCCAGTCTTCACCCGTTTCGTCTTGAAATAAAACCTGGATGATGTTTTTTAATTTTTAGAATTTTTGTTGCTTTTATTTTTGAATTTTCTAACTCGGGTCGGGTTCGTACGGATAGGAAGGAATTTTTTTTAGTTCTCTATTTTTCGGCCTGTCCTGACCCGTTTCGTCTTGAAATGAAGCCTGGAAGATGTTTTTTAATTTTTAGAATTTTTTGGCATTTATTTTCGAATTTTCTAACTCGGGTCTGGTCCGAACGGATAGGAATGGAATTTTTTTTGTTATCTATTTTTTGGCCTGTCCTGACCCGTTTCATATTCAAATGAAGCCTGGATGATGTTTTTTAATTTTTAGAATTTTTTTGCTTTTATTTCTGTATTTTCTAACTCGAGTCGGGTTCGAACTGATAGGAAGGAAAATTTTTTTCTTCTCTATTTTTCGGCCTGTCCTGACCTGTATCGTCTTAAAATTAAGTTTGGATGATGTTTTTTAATTTTTAGAATTTTTTTGCATTTCTTTTTGAATTTTCTAACTGGGGTTGGGTTCGAACGGATAAGAAAGAAATTTTTTTTTATTCTCTATTTTTCGGCTTGTCTTCACCCGTTTCATCTTGAAATGAAACCTGGATGATGTTTTTAATTTTTAGAATTTTTTTTGCATTTAGTTTTGAATTTTCTAACTCGGGTCGGTTTCGAACGGATAGGAAGGAAATTTTTTTTGTTCTCTATTTATCAGCCTGTCCTGACCCGTTTCGTCTTGAAATGAAGCCGGGATGATGCTCTTTAATTTTTAAAATTTTTTTGCATTTATTTTCGAATTTTCTATCTCGGGTCGGGTTCGAACGGATAGGAAGGAAATTATTTTTATTCTCTATTTTTCTGCCTGTCCTGGCCCATTTCGTTTTGAAATGAAGCCTGGATGATGTTTTTTAATTTTTAGAATTTTTATGCATTTCTTTTTGAATTTTCTAACTGGGGTCAGGTTCGAACGGATAAGAAAGAAATTTTTTTTATTCTCTATTTTTCGGCCTGTCCTGATCCATTTCATATTCAAATGAAGCCTGGATGATGTTTTTTAATTTTTAGAATTTTTTTGCATTTCTTTTTGAATTTTCTAACTCGGGTCGGGTTCGTACGGATAGTAAGGAATTTTTTTTTGTTCTCTATTTTTCGGCAAGTCCTGACCCGTTTCGTCTTGAAATGAAGCCTGGATGATGTTTTTTAATTTTTAGAATTTTTTGGCATTTATTTTCGAATTTTCTAACTCGGGTCTGGTCTGAACGGATAGGAGTGGAATTTTTTTTGTTCTCTATTTTTTGGTCTGTCCTCACCCGTTTCATATTCAAATGAAGCCTGGATGATGTTTTTTAATTTTTAGAATTTTTTTGCTTTTCTTTTTGAATTTTCTAACTGGGGTCGGGTTCGAACGGATAGGAAAGAAATTTTTTTTATTCTCTCTTTTTCGGCCAGTCTTCACCCGTTTCGTCTTGAAATAAAACCTGGATGATGTTTTTTAATTTTTAGAATTTTTGTTGCTTTTATTTTTGAATTTTCTAACTCGGGTCGGGTTCGTACGGATAGGAAGGAATTTTTTTTAGTCCTCTATTTTTCGGCCTGTCCTGACCCGTTTCGTTTTGAAATGAAGCCTGGATGATGTTTTTTACTTTTTAGAATTTTTTTGCATTTCTTTTTGAATTTTCTAACTGGGGTCGGGTTCGAACGGATAAGAAAGAAATTTTTTTTATTCTCTATTTTTCGGCCTGTCCTGACCCGTTTCATATTCAAATGAAGCCTGGATGATGTTTTTTAATTTTTAGAATTTTTTTGCTTTTCTTTTTGAATTTTCTAACTCGGGTCGGGTTCGTACGGATAGGAAGGAATTTTTTTTTGTTCTCTATTTTTCGGCAAGTCCTGACCCGTTTCGTCTTGAAATGAAGCCTGGATGATGTTTTTTAATTTTTAGAATTTTTTGGCATTTATTTTCGAATTTTCTAACTCGGGTCTGGTCCGAACGGATAGGAATGGAATTTTTTTTGTTCTCTATTTTTTGGTCTGTCCTCACCCGTTTCATATTCAAATGAAGCCTGGATGATGTTTTTTGATTTTTTGAATTTTTTTGCTTTTTTTTTTGAATTTTCTAACTGGGGTCGGGTTCGAACGGATAGGAAAGAAATTTTTTTTATTCTCTCTTTTTCGGCCAGTCTTCACCCGTTTCGTCTTGAAATAAAACCTGGATGATGTTTTTTAATTTTTAGAATTTTTGTTGCTTTTATTTTTGAATTTTCTAACTCGGGTCGGGTTCGTACGGATAGGTAGGAATTTTTTTTAGTTCTCTATTTTTCGGCCTGTCCTGACCCGTTTCGTCTTGAAATGAAGCCTGGAAGATGTTTTTTAATTTTTAGAATTTTTTGGCATTTATTTTCGAATTTTCTAACTCGGGTCTGGTCCGAACGGATAGGAATGGAATTTTTTTTGTTCTCTATTTTTTGGCCTGTCCTGACCCGTTTCATACTCAAATGAACCCTGGATGATGTTTTTTAATTTTTAGAATTTTTTTGCTTTTAATTCTGTATTTTCTAACTCGAGTCGGGTTCGAACTGATAGGAAGGAAAATTTTTTTCTTCTCTATTTTTCGGTCTGTCCTGACCTGTATCGTCTTAAAATTAAGTCTGGATGATGTTTTTTAATTTTTAGAATTTTTTTGCATTTCTTTTTGAATTTTGTAACTGGGGTCGGGTTCGAACGGATAAGAAAGAAATTTTTTTTTATTCTCTATTTTTCGGCTTGTCTTCACCCGTTTCGTCTTGAAATGAAACCTGGATGATGTTTTTAATTTTTAGAATTTTTTTTGCATTTAGTTTTGAATTTTCTAACTCGGGTCGGTTTCGAACGGATAGGAAGGAAATTTTTTTTGTTCTCTATTTATCAGCCTGTCCTGACCCGTTTCGTCTTGAAATGAAGCCTGGATGATGTTCTTTAATTTTTAAAATTTTTTTGCATTTATTTTCGAATTTTCTATCTCGGGTCGGGTTCGAACGGATAGGATGGAAATTATTTTTATTCTCTATTTTTCGGCCTGTCCTGGCCCATTTCGTTTTGAAATGAAGCCGGGATGATGTTTTTTAATTTTTAGAATTTTTTTGCATTTCTTTTTGAATTTTCTAACTGGGGTCAGGTTCGAACGGATAAGAAAGAAATTTTTTTTATTCTCTATTTTTCGGCCTGTCATGATCCGTTTCATATTCAAATGAAGCCTGGATGATGTTTTTTAATTTTTAGAATTTTTTTGCATTTCTTTTTGAATTTTCTAACTCGGGTCGGGTTCGTACGGATAGTAAGGAATTTTTTTTTGTTCTCCATTTTTCGGCAAGTCCTGACCCGTTTCGTCTTGAAATGAAGCCTGGATGATGTTTTTTAATTTTTAGAATTTTTTGGCATTTATTTTCGAATTTTCTAACTCGGGTCTGGTCCGAACGGATAGGAATGGAATTTTTTTTGTTCTCTATTTTTTGGTCTGTCCTGACCCGTTTCATATTCAAATGAAGCCTGGATGATGTTTTTTAATTTTTAGAATTTTTTTGCTTTTCTTTTTGAATTTTCTAACTGGGGTCGAGTTCGAACGGATAGGAAAGAAATTTTTTTTATTCTCTCTTTTTCGGCCAGTCTTCACCCGTTTCGTCTTGAAATAAAACCTGGATGATGTTTTTTAATTTTTAGAATTTTTGTTGCTTTTATTTTTGAATTTTCTAACTCGGGTCGGGTTCGTACGGATAGGAAGGAATTTTTTTTAGTCCTCTATTTTTCGGCCTGTCCTGACCCGTTTCGTCTTGAAATGAAGCCTGGAAGATGTTTTTTAATTTTTAGAATTTTTTGGCATTTATTTTTGAATTTTATAACTCGGGTCTGGTCCGAACGGATAGGAATGGAATTTTTTTTGTTCTCTATATTTTGGCCTGTCCTGACCCGTTTCATATTCAAATGAAGCCTGGATGATGTTTTTTAATTTTTAGAATTTTTTTGCTTTTATTTCTGTATTTTCTAACTCGAGTCGGGTTCGAACTAATAGGAAGGAAAATTTTTTTCTTCTCTATTTTTCGGCCTGTCCTGACCTGTATCGTCTTGAAATGAAGTCTGGATGATGTTTTTTAATTTTTAGAATTTTTTTGCATTTCTTTTTGAATTTTCTAACTGGGGTCGGGTTCGAACGGATAAGAAAGAAATTTTTTTTTATTCTCTATTTTTCGGCTTGTCTTCACCCGTTTCATCTTGAAATGAAACCTGGATGATGTTTTTAATTTTTAGGATTTTTTTTGCATTTAGTTTTGAATTTTCTAACTCGGGTCGGTTTCGAACGGATAGGAAGGAAATTTTTTTTGTTCTCTATTTATCAGCCTGTCCTGACCCGTTTCGTCTTGAAATGAAGCCTGGATGATGTTCTTTAATTTTTAAAATTTTTTTGCATTTATTTTCGAATTTTCTATCTCGGGTCGGGTTCGAACGGATAGGAAGGAAATTATTTTTATTCTCTATTTTTCGGCCTGTCCTGGCCCATTTCGTTTTGAAATGAAGCCTGGATGATGTTTTTTCATTTTTAGAATTTTTTTGCATTTCTTTTTGAATTTTCTAACTGGGGTCGGGTTCGAACGGATAAGAAAGAAATTTTTTTTATTCTCTATTTTTCGGCCTGTCCTGACCCGTTTCATATTCAAATGAAGCCTGGATGATCTTTTTTAATTTTTAGAATTTTTTTGCTTTTCTTTTTGAATTTTCTAACTCGGGTCGGGTTCGTACGGATAGGAAGGAAATTATTTTTATTCTCTATTTTTCGGCCTGTCCTGGCCCATTTCGTTTTGAAATGAAGCCTGGATGATGTTTTTTAGTTTTTAGAATTTTTTTGCATTTCTTTTTGAATTTTCTAACTGGGGTCGGGTTCGAACGGATAAGAAAGAAATTTTTTTTATTCTCTATTTTTCGGCCTGTCATGACCCGTTTCATATTCAAATGAAGCCTGGATGATATTTTTTAATTTTTAGAATTTTTTTGCTTTTCTTTTTGAATTTTCTAACTCGGGTCGGGTTCGTACGGATAGGAAGGAATTTTTTTTTTCTCTATTTTTCGGCAAGTCCTGACCCGTTTCGTCTTGAAATGAAGCCAGGATGATGTTTTTTAATTTTTAGAATTTTTTGGCATTTATTTTCGAATTTTCTAACTCGGGTCTGGTCCGAACGGATAGGAATGGAATTCTTTTTGTTCTCTTTTTTTTGGTCTGTCCTCACCCGTTTCATATTCAAATGAAGCCTGGATGATGTTTTTTCATTTTTAGAATTTTTTTGCTTTTCTTTTTGAATTTTCTAACTGGGGTCGGGTTCGAACGGATAGGAAAGAAATTTTTTTTATTCTCTCTTTTTCGGCCAGTCTTCACCCGTTTCGTCTTGAAATAAAACCTGGATGATGTTTTTTAATTTTTAGAATTTTTGTTGCTTTTATTTTTGAATTTTCTAACTCGGGTCGGGTTCGTACGGATAGGAAGGAATTTTTTTTAGTTCTCTATTTTTCGGCCTGTCCTGACCCGTTTCGTCTTGAAATGAAGCCTGGAAGATGTTTTTTAATTTTTAGAATTTTTTGGCATTTATTTTCGAATTTTCTAACTCGGGTCTGGTCCGAACGGATAGGAATGAAATTTTTTTTGTTCTCTATTTTTTGGCCTGTCCTGACCCGTTTCATATTCAAATGAACCCTGGATGATGTTTTTTAATTTTTAGAATTTTTTTGCTTTTATTTCTGTATTTTCTAACTCGAGTCGGGTTCGAACTGATAGGAAGGAAAATTTTTTTCTTCTCTATTTTTCGGTCTGTCCTGACCTGTATCGTCTTAAAATTAAGTCTGGATGATGTTTTTTAATTTTTAGAATTTTTTTGCATTTCTTTTTGAATTTTGTAACTGGGGTCGGGTTCGAACGGATAAGAAAGAAATTTTTTTTTATTCTCTATTTTTCGGCTTGTCTTCACCCGTTTCGTCTTGAAATGAAACCTGGATGATGTTTTTAATTTTTAGAATTTTTTTTGCATTTAGTTTTGAATTTTCTAACTCGGGTCGGTTTCGAACGGATAGGAAGGAAATTTTTTTTGTTCTCTATTTATCAGCCTGTCCTGACCCGTTTCGTCTTGAAATGAAGCCTGGATGATGTTCTTTAATTTTTAAAATTTTTTTGCATTTATTTTCGAATTTTCTATCTCGGGTCGGGTTCGAACGGATAGGATGGAAATTATTTTTATTCTCTATTTTTCGGCCTGTCCTGGCCCATTTCGTTTTGAAATGAAGCCTGGATGATGTTTTTTAATTTTTAGAATTTTTTTGCATTTCTTTTTGAATTTTCTAACTGGGGTCAGGTTCGAACGGATAAGAAAGAAATTTTTTTTATTCTCTATTTTTCGGCCTGTCATGATCCGTTTCATATTCAAATGAAGCCTGGATGATGTTTTTTAATTTTTAGAATTTTTTTGCATTTCTTTTTGAATTTTCTAACTCGGGTCGGGTTCGTACGGATAGTAAGGAATTTTTTTTTGTTCTCTATTTTTCGGCAAGTCCTGACCCGTTTCGTCTTGAAATGAAGCCTGGATGATGTTTTTTAATTTTTAGAATTTTTTGGCATTTATTTTCGAATTTTCTAACTCGGGTCTGGTCCGAACGGATAGGAATGAAATTTTTTTTGTTCTCTATTTTTTGGTCTGTCCTCACCCGTTTCATATTCAAATGAAGCCTGGATGATGTTTTTTAATTTTTAGAATTTTTTTGCTTTTCTTTTTGAATTTTCTAACTAGGGTCGGGTTCGAACGGATAGGAAAGAAATTTTTTTTATTCTCTCTTTTTCGGCCAGTCTTCACCCGTTTCGTCTTGAAATAAAACCTGGATGATGTTTTTTAATTTTTAGAATTTTTGTTGCTTTTATTTTTGAATTTTCTAACTCGGGTCGGGTTCGTACGGATAGGAAGGAATTTTTTTTAGTCCTCTATTTTTCGGCCTGTCCTGACCCGTTTCGTCTTGAAATGAAGCCTGGAAGATGTTTTTTAATTTTTAGAATTTTTTGGCATTTATTTTCGAATTTTCTAACTCGGGTCTGGTCCGAACGGATAGGAATGGAATTTTTTTTGTTCTCTATTTTTTGGCCTGTCCTGACCCGTTTCATATTCAAATGAAGCCTGGATGATGTTTTTTAATTTTTAGAATTTTTTTGCTTTTATTTCTGTATTTTCTAACTCGAGTCGGGTTCGAACTAATAGGAAGGAAAATTTTTTTCTTCTCTATTTTTCGGCCTGTCCTGACCTGTATCATCTTAAAATGAAGTCTGGATGATGTTTTTTAATTTTTAGAATTTTTTTGCATTTCTTTTTGAATTTTCTAACTGGGGTCGGGTTCGAACGGATAAGAAAGAAATTTTTTTTTATTCTCTATTTTTCGGCTTGTCTTCACCCGTTTCATCTTGAAATGAAACCTGGATGATGTTTTTAATTTTTAGGATTTTTTTTGCATTTAGTTTTGAATTTTCTAACTCGGGTCGGTTTCGAACGGATAGGAAGGAAATTTTTTTTGTTCTCTATTTATCAGCCTGTTCTGACCCGTTTCGTCTTGAAATGAAGCCTGGATGATGTTCTTTAATTTTTAAAATTTTTTTGCATTTATTTTCGAATTTTCTATCTCGGGTCGGGTTCGAACGGATAGGAAGGAAATTATTTTTATTCTCTATTTTTCGGCCTGTCCTGGCCCATTTCGTTTTGAAATGAAGCCTGGATGATGTTTTTTAATTTTTAGAATTTTTTTGCATTTCTTTTTGAATTTTCTAACTGGGGTCGGGTTCGAACGGATAAGAAAGAAATTTTTTTTATTCTCTATTTTTCGGCCTGTCCTGACCCGTTTCATATTCAAATGAAGCCTGGATGATGTTTTTTAATTTTTAGAATTTTTTTGCTTTTCTTTTTGAATTTTCTAACTCGGGTCGGGTTCGTACGGATAGGAAGGAAATTATTTTTATTCTCTATTTTTCGGCCTGTCCTGGCCCATTTCGTTTTGAAATGAAGCCTGGATGATGTTTTTTAATTTTTAGAATTTTTTTGCATTTCTTTTTGAATTTTCTAACTGGGGTCGGGTTCGAACGGATAAGAAAGAAATTTTTTTTATTCTCTATTTTTCGGCCTGTCCTGACCCGTTTCATATTCAAATGAAGCCTGGATGATATTTTTTAATTTTTAGAATTTTTTTGCTTTTCTTTTTGAATTTTCTAACTCGGGTCGGGTTCGTACGGATAGGAAGGAATTTTTTTTTGTTCTCTATTTTTCGGCAAGTCCTGACCCGTTTCGTCTTGAAATGAAGCCTGGATGATGTTTTTTAATTTTTAGAATTTTTTGGCATTGATTTTCGAATTTTCTAACTCGGGTCTGGTCCGAACGGATAGGAAGGAAATTTTTTTTGTTCTCTATTTATCAGCCTGTTCTGACCCGTTTCGTCTTGAAATGAAGCCTGGATGATGTTCTTTAATTTTTAAAATTTTTTTGCATTTATTTTCGAATTTTCTATCTCGGGTCGGGTTCGAACGGATAGGAAGGAAATTATTTTTATTCTCTATTTTTCGGCCTGTCCTGGCCCATTTCGTTTTGAAATGAAGCCTGGATGATGTTTTTTAATTTTTAGAATTTTTTTGCATTTCTTTTTGAATTTTCTAACTGGGGTCGGGTTCGAACGGATAAGAAAGAAATTTTTTTTATTCTCTATTTTTCGGCCTGTCCTGACCCGTTTCATATTCAAATGAAGCCTGGATGATGTTTTTTAATTTTTAGAATTTTTTTGCTTTTCTTTTTGAATTTTCTAACTCGGGTCGGGTTCGTACGGATAGGAAGGAAATTATTTTTATTCTCTATTTTTCGGCCTGTCCTGGCCCATTTCGTTTTGAAATGAAGCCTGGATGATGTTTTTTAATTTTTAGAATTTTTTTGCATTTCTTTTTGAATTTTCTAACTGGGGTCGGGTTCGAACGGATAAGAAAGAAATTTTTTTTATTCTCTATTTTTCGGCCTGTCCTGACCCGTTTCATATTCAAATGAAGCCTGGATGATATTTTTTAATTTTTAGAATTTTTTTGCTTTTCTTTTTGAATTTTCTAACTCGGGTCGGGTTCGTACGGATAGGAAGGAATTTTTTTTTGTTCTCTATTTTTCGGCAAGTCCTGACCCGTTTCGTCTTGAAATGAAGCCTGGATGATGTTTTTTAATTTTTAGAATTTTTTGGCATTGATTTTCGAATTTTCTAACTCGGGTCTGGTCCGAACGGATAGGAATGAAATTTTTTTTGTTCTCTATTTTTTGGTCTTTCCTCACCCGTTTCATATTCAAATGAAGCCTAGATGATGTTTTTTAATTTTTAGAATTTTTTTGCTTTTCTTTTTGAATTTTCTAACTGGGGTCGGGTTCGAACGGATAGGAAAGAAATTTTTTTTATTCTCTCTTTTTCGGCCAGTCTTCACCCGTTTCGTCTTGAAATAAAACCTGGATGATGTTTTTTAATTTTTAGAATTTTTGTTGCTTTTATTTTTGAATTTTCTAACTCAGGTCGGGTTCGTACGGATAGGAAGGAATTTTTTTTAGTCCTCTATTTTTCGGCCTGTCCTGACCCGTTTCGTCTTGAAATGAAGCCTGGAAGATGTTTTTTAATTTTTAGAATTTTTTGGCATTTATTTTCGAATTTTCTAACTCGGGTCTGGTCCGAACGGATAGGAATGGAATTTTTTTTGTTCTCTATTTTTTGGCCTGTCCTGACCCGTTTCATATTCAAATGAAGCCTGGATGATGTTTTTTAATTTTTAGAATTTTTTTGCTTTTATTTCTGTATTTTCTAACTCGAGTCGGGTTCGAACTAATAGGAAGGAAAATTTTTTTCTTCTCTATTTTTCGGCCTGTCCTGACCTGTATCGTCTTAAAATGAAGTCTGGATGATGTTTTTTAATTTTTAGAATTTTTTTGCATTTCTTTTTGAATTTTCTAACTGGGGTCGGGTTCGAACGGATAAGAAAGAAATTTTTTTTTATTCTCTATTTTTCGGCTTGTCTTCACCCGTTTCATCTTGAAATGAAACCTGGATGATGTTTTTAATTTTTAGAATTTTTTTTGCATTTAGTTTTGAATTTTCTAACTCGGGTCGGTTTCGAACGGATAGGAAGGAAATTTTTTTTGTTCTCTATTTATCAGCCTGTCCTGACCCGTTTCGTCTTGAAAGGAAGCCTGGATGATGTTCTTTAATTTTTAAAATTTTTTTGCATTTATTTTCGAATTTTCTATCTCGGGTCGGGTTCGAACGGATAGGAAGGAAATTATTTTTATTCTCTATTTTTCGGCCTGTCCTGGCCCATTTCGTTTTGAAATGAAGCCTGGATGATGTTTTTTAATTTTTAGAATTTTTTTGCATTTCTTTTTGAATTTTCTAACTGGGGTCGGGTTCGAACGGATAAGAAAGAAATTTTTTTTATTCTCTATTTTTCGGCCTGTCCTGACCCGTTTCATATTCAAATGAAGCCTGGATGATGTTTTTTAATTTTTAGAATTTTTTTGCTTTTCTTTTTGAATTTTCTAACTCGGGTCGGGTTCGTACGGATAGGAAGGAATTTTTTTTTGTTCTCTATTTTTCGGCAAGTCCTGACCCGTTTCATATTCAAATGAAGCCTGGATGATGTTTTTTAATTTTTAGAATTTTTTTGCTTTTCTTTTTGAATTTTCTAACTGGGGTCGGGTTCGAACGGATAGGAAAGAAATTTTTTTTATTCTCTCTTTTTCGGCCAGTCTTCACCCGTTTCGTCTTGAAATAAAACCTGGATGATGTTTTTTAATTTTTAGAATTTTTGTTGCTTTTATTTTTGAATTTTCTAACTCAGGTCGGGTTCGTACGGATAGGAAGGAATTTTTTTTAGTCCTCTATTTTTCGGCCTGTCCTGACCCGTTTCGTCTTGAAATGAAGCCTGGAAGATGTTTTTTAATTTTTAGAATTTTTTGGCATTTATTTTCGAATTTTCTAACTCGGGTCTGGTCCGAACGGATAGGAATGGAATTTTTTTTGTTCTCTATTTTTTGGCCTGTCCTGACCCGTTTCATATTCAAATGAAGCCTGGATGATGTTTTTTAATTTTTAGAATTTTTTTGCTTTTATTTCTGTATTTTCTAACTCGAGTCGGGTTCGAACTAATAGGAAGGAAAATTTTTTTCTTCTCTATTTTTCGGCCTGTCCTGACCTGTATCATCTTAAAATGAAGTCTGGATGATGTTTTTTAATTTTTAGAATTTTTTTGCATTTCTTTTTGAATTTTCTAACTGGGGTCGGGTTCGAACGGATAAGAAAGAAATTTTTTTTTATTCTCTATTTTTCGGCTTGTCTTCACCCGTTTCATCTTGAAATGAAACCTGGATGATGTTTTTAATTTTTAGGATTTTTTTTGCATTTAGTTTTGAATTTTCTAACTCGGGTCGGTTTCGAACGGATAGGAAGGAAATTTTTTTTGTTCTCTATTTATCAGCCTGTTCTGACCCGTTTCGTCTTGAAATGAAGCCTGGATGATGTTCTTTAATTTTTAAAATTTTTTTGCATTTATTTTCGAATTTTCTATCTCGGGTCGGGTTCGAACGGATAGGAAGGAAATTATTTTTATTCTCTATTTTTCGGCCTGTCCTGGCCCATTTCGTTTTGAAATGAAGCCTGGATGATGTTTTTTAATTTTTAGAATTTTTTTGCATTTCTTTTTGAATTTTCTAACTGGGGTCGGGTTCGAACGGATAAGAAAGAAATTTTTTTTATTCTCTATTTTTCGGCCTGTCCTGACCCGTTTCATATTCAAATGAAGCCTGGATGATGTTTTTTAATTTTTAGAATTTTTTTGCTTTTCTTTTTGAATTTTCTAACTCGGGTCGGGTTCGTACGGATAGGAAGGAAATTATTTTTATTCTCTATTTTTCGGCCTGTCCTGGCCCATTTCGTTTTGAAATGAAGCCTGGATGATGTTTTTTAATTTTTAGAATTTTTTTGCATTTCTTTTTGAATTTTCTAACTGGGGTCGGGTTCGAACGGATAAGAAAGAAATTTTTTTTATTCTCTATTTTTCGGCCTGTCCTGACCCGTTTCATATTCAAATGAAGCCTGGATGATATTTTTTAATTTTTAGAATTTTTTTGCTTTTCTTTTTGAATTTTCTAACTCGGGTCGGGTTCGTACGGATAGGAAGGAATTTTTTTTTGTTCTCTATTTTTCGGCAAGTCCTGACCCGTTTCGTCTTGAAATGAAGCCTGGATGATGTTTTTTAATTTTTAGAATTTTTTGGCATTGATTTTCGAATTTTCTAACTCGGGTCTGGTCCGAACGGATAGGAATGAAATTTTTTTTGTTCTCTATTTTTTGGTCTTTCCTCACCCGTTTCATATTCAAATGAAGCCTAGATGATGTTTTTTAATTTTTAGAATTTTTTTGCTTTTCTTTTTGAATTTTCTAACTGGGGTCGGGTTCGAACGGATAGGAAAGAAATTTTTTTTATTCTCTCTTTTTCGGCCAGTCTTCACCCGTTTCGTCTTGAAATAAAACCTGGATGATGTTTTTTAATTTTTAGAATTTTTGTTGCTTTTATTTTTGAATTTTCTAACTCAGGTCGGGTTCGTACGGATAGGAAGGAATTTTTTTTAGTCCTCTATTTTTCGGCCTGTCCTGACCCGTTTCGTCTTGAAATGAAGCCTGGAAGATGTTTTTTAATTTTTAGAATTTTTTGGCATTTATTTTCGAATTTTCTAACTCGGGTCTGGTCCGAACGGATAGGAATGGAATTTTTTTTGTTCTCTATTTTTTGGCCTGTCCTGACCCGTTTCATATTCAAATGAAGCCTGGATGATGTTTTTTAATTTTTAGAATTTTTTTGCTTTTATTTCTGTATTTTCTAACTCGAGTCGGGTTCGAACTAATAGGAAGGAAAATTTTTTTCTTCTCTATTTTTCGGCCTGTCCTGACCTGTATCGTCTTAAAATGAAGTCTGGATGATGTTTTTTAATTTTTAGAATTTTTTTGCATTTCTTTTTGAATTTTCTAACTGGGGTCGGGTTCGAACGGATAAGAAAGAAATTTTTTTTTATTCTCTATTTTTCGGCTTGTCTTCACCCGTTTCATCTTGAAATGAAACCTGGATGATGTTTTTAATTTTTAGAATTTTTTTTGCATTTAGTTTTGAATTTTCTAACTCGGGTCGGTTTCGAACGGATAGGAAGGAAATTTTTTTTGTTCTCTATTTATCAGCCTGTCCTGACCCGTTTCGTCTTGAAAGGAAGCCTGGATGATGTTCTTTAATTTTTAAAATTTTTTTGCATTTATTTTCGAATTTTCTATCTCGGGTCGGGTTCGAACGGATAGGAAGGAAATTATTTTTATTCTCTATTTTTCGGCCTGTCCTGGCCCATTTCGTTTTGAAATGAAGCCTGGATGATGTTTTTTAATTTTTAGAATTTTTTTGCATTTCTTTTTGAATTTTCTAACTGGGGTCGGGTTCGAACGGATAAGAAAGAAATTTTTTTTATTCTCTATTTTTCGGCCTGTCCTGACCCGTTTCATATTCAAATGAAGCCTGGATGATGTTTTTTAATTTTTAGAATTTTTTTGCTTTTCTTTTTGAATTTTCTAACTCGGGTCGGGTTCGTACGGATAGGAAGGAATTTTTTTTTGTTCTCTATTTTTCGGCAAGTCCTGACCCGTTTCGTCTTGAAATGAAGCCTGGATGATGTTTTTTAATTTTTAGAATTTTTTGGCATTTATTTTCGAATTTTCTAACTCGGGTCTGGTCCGAACGGATAGGAATGGAATTTTTTTTGTTCTCTATTTTTTGGTCTGTCCTCACCCGTTTCATATTCAAATGAAGCCTGGATGATGTTTTTTCATTTTTAGAATTTTTTTGCTTTTCTTTTTGAATTTTCTAACTGGGGTCGGGTTCGAACGGATAGGAAAGAAATTTTTTTTATTCTCTCTTTTTCGGCCAGTCTTCACCCGTTTCGTCTTGAAATAAAACCTGGATGATGTTTTTTAATTTTTAGAATTTTTTTGCATTTCTTTTTGAATTTTCTAACTGGGGTCGGGTTCGAACGGATAAGAAAGAAATTTTTTTTATTCTCTATTTTTCGGCCTGTCCTGACCCGTTTCATATTCAAATGAAGCCTGGATGATATTTTTTAATTTTTAGAATTTTTTTGCTTTTCTTTTTGAATTTTCTAACTCGGGTCGGGTTCGTACGGATAGGAAGGAATTTTTTTTTGTTCTCTATTTTTCGGCAAGTCCTGACCCGTTTCGTCTTGAAATGAAGCCTGGATGATGTTTTTTAATTTTTAGAATTTTTTGGCATTGATTTTCGAATTTTCTAACTCGGGTCTGGTCCGAACGGATAGGAATGAAATTTTTTTTGTTCTCTATTTTTTGGTCTTTCCTCACCCGTTTCATATTCAAATGAAGCCTAGATGATGTTTTTTAATTTTTAGAATTTTTTTGCTTTTCTTTTTGAATTTTCTAACTGGGGTCGGGTTCGAACGGATAGGAAAGAAATTTTTTTTATTCTCTCTTTTTCGGCCAGTCTTCACCCGTTTCGTCTTGAAATAAAACCTGGATGATGTTTTTTAATTTTTAGAATTTTTGTTGCTTTTATTTTTGAATTTTCTAACTCAGGTCGGGTTCGTACGGATAGGAAGGAATTTTTTTTAGTCCTCTATTTTTCGGCCTGTCCTGACCCGTTTCGTCTTGAAATGAAGCCTGGAAGATGTTTTTTAATTTTTAGAATTTTTTGGCATTTATTTTCGAATTTTCTAACTCGGGTCTGGTCCGAACGGATAGGAATGGAATTTTTTTTGTTCTCTATTTTTTGGCCTGTCCTGACCCGTTTCATATTCAAATGAAGCCTGGATGATGTTTTTTAATTTTTAGAATTTTTTTGCTTTTATTTCTGTATTTTCTAACTCGAGTCGGGTTCGAACTAATAGGAAGGAAAATTTTTTTCTTCTCTATTTTTCGGCCTGTCCTGACCTGTATCGTCTTAAAATGAAGTCTGGATGATGTTTTTTAATTTTTAGAATTTTTTTGCATTTCTTTTTGAATTTTCTAACTGGGGTCGGGTTCGAACGGATAAGAAAGAAATTTTTTTTTATTCTCTATTTTTCGGCTTGTCTTCACCCGTTTCATCTTGAAATGAAACCTGGATGATGTTTTTAATTTTTAGGATTTTTTTTGCATTTAGTTTTGAATTTTCTAACTCGGGTCGGTTTCGAACGGATAGGAAGGAAATTTTTTTTGTTCTCTATTTATCAGCCTGTTCTGACCCGTTTCGTCTTGAAATGAAGCCTGGATGATGTTCTTTAATTTTTAAAATTTTTTTGCATTTATTTTCGAATTTTCTATCTCGGGTCGGGTTCGAACGGATAGGAAGGAAATTATTTTTATTCTCTATTTTTCGGCCTGTCCTGGCCCATTTCGTTTTGAAATGAAGCCTGGATGATGTTTTTTAATTTTTAGAATTTTTTTGCATTTCTTTTTGAATTTTCTAACTGGGGTCGGGTTCGAACGGATAAGAAAGAAATTTTTTTTATTCTCTATTTTTCGGCCTGTCCTGACCCGTTTCATATTCAAATGAAGCCTGGATGATGTTTTTTAATTTTTAGAATTTTTTTGCTTTTCTTTTTGAATTTTCTAACTCGGGTCGGGTTCGTACGGATAGGAAGGAAATTATTTTTATTCTCTATTTTTCGGCCTGTCCTGGCCCATTTCGTTTTGAAATGAAGCCTGGATGATGTTTTTTAATTTTTAGAATTTTTTTGCATTTCTTTTTGAATTTTCTAACTGGGGTCGGGTTCGAACGGATAAGAAAGAAATTTTTTTTATTCTCTATTTTTCGGCCTGTCCTGACCCGTTTCATATTCAAATGAAGCCTGGATGATATTTTTTAATTTTTAGAATTTTTTTGCTTTTCTTTTTGAATTTTCTAACTCGGGTCGGGTTCGTACGGATAGGAAGGAATTTATTTTTGTTCTCTATTTTTCGGCAAGTCCTGACCCGTTTCGTCTTGAAATGAAGCCTGGATGATGTTTTTTAATTTTTAGAATTTTTTGGCATTGATTTTCGAATTTTCTAACTCGGGTCTGGTCCGAACGGATAGGAATGAAATTTTTTTTGTTCTCTATTTTTTGGTCTTTCCTCACCCGTTTCATATTCAAATGAAGCCTAGATGATGTTTTTTAATTTTTAGAATTTTTTTGCTTTTCTTTTTGAATTTTCTAACTGGGGTCGGGTTCGAACGGATAGGAAAGAAATTTTTTTTATTCTCTCTTTTTCGGCCAGTCTTCACCCGTTTCGTCTTGAAATAAAACCTGGATGATGTTTTTTAATTTTTAGAATTTTTGTTGCTTTTATTTTTGAATTTTCTAACTCAGGTCGGGTTCGTACGGATAGGAAGGAATTTTTTTTAGTCCTCTATTTTTCGGCCTGTCCTGACCCGTTTCGTCTTGAAATGAAGCCTGGAAGATGTTTTTTAATTTTTAGAATTTTTTGGCATTTATTTTCGAATTTTCTAACTCGGGTCTGGTCCGAACGGATAGGAATGGAATTTTTTTTGTTCTCTATTTTTTGGCCTGTCCTGACCCGTTTCATATTCAAATGAAGCCTGGATGATGTTTTTTAATTTTTAGAATTTTTTTGCTTTTATTTCTGTATTTTCTAACTCGAGTCGGGTTCGAACTAATAGGAAGGAAAATTTTTTTCTTCTCTATTTTTCGGCCTGTCCTGACCTGTATCGTCTTAAAATGAAGTCTGGATGATGTTTTTTAATTTTTAGAATTTTTTTGCATTTCTTTTTGAATTTTCTAACTGGGGTCGGGTTCGAACGGATAAGAAAGAAATTTTTTTTTATTCTCTATTTTTCGGCTTGTCTTCACCCGTTTCATCTTGAAATGAAACCTGGATGATGTTTTTAATTTTTAGAATTTTTTTTGCATTTAGTTTTGAATTTTCTAACTCGGGTCGGTTTCGAACGGATAGGAAGGAAATTTTTTTTGTTCTCTATTTATCAGCCTGTCCTGACCCGTTTCGTCTTGAAAGGAAGCCTGGATGATGTTCTTTAATTTTTAAAATTTTTTTGCATTTATTTTCGAATTTTCTATCTCGGGTCGGGTTCGAACGGATAGGAAGGAAATTATTTTTATTCTCTATTTTTCGGCCTGTCCTGGCCCATTTCGTTTTGAAATGAAGCCTGGATGATGTTTTTTAATTTTTAGAATTTTTTTGCATTTCTTTTTGAATTTTCTAACTGGGGTCGGGTTCGAACGGATAAGAAAGAAATTTTTTTTATTCTCTATTTTTCGGCCTGTCCTGACCCGTTTCATATTCAAATGAAGCCTGGATGATGTTTTTTAATTTTTAGAATTTTTTTGCTTTTCTTTTTGAATTTTCTAACTCGGGTCGGGTTCGTACGGATAGGAAGGAATTTTTTTTTGTTCTCTATTTTTCGGCAAGTCCTGACCCGTTTCGTCTTGAAATGAAGCCTGGATGATGTTTTTTAATTTTTAGAATTTTTTGGCATTTATTTTCGAATTTTCTAACTCGGGTCTGGTCCGAACGGATAGGAATGGAATTTTTTTTGTTCTCTATTTTTTGGTCTGTCCTCACCCGTTTCATATTCAAATGAAGCCTGGATGATGTTTTTTCATTTTTAGAATTTTTTTGCTTTTCTTTTTGAATTTTCTAACTGGGGTCGGGTTCGAACGGATAGGAAAGAAATTTTTTTTATTCTCTCTTTTTCGGCCAGTCTTCACCCGTTTCGTCTTGAAATAAAACCTGGATGATGTTTTTTAATTTTTAGAATTTTTTTGCATTTCTTTTTGAATTTTCTAACTGGGGTCGGGTTCGAACGGATAAGAAAGAAATTTTTTTTATTCTCTATTTTTCGGCCTGTCCTGACCCGTTTCATACTCAAATGAAGCCTGGATGATATTTTTTAATTTTTAGAATTTTTTTGCTTTTCTTTTTGAATTTTCTAACTCGGGTCGGGTTCGTACGGATAGGAAGGAATTTTTTTTTGTTCTCTATTTTTCGGCAAGTCCTGACCCGTTTCGTCTTGAAATGAAGCCTGGATGATGTTTTTTAATTTTTAGAATTTTTTGGCATTGATTTTCGAATTTTCTAACTCGGGTCTGGTCCGAACGGATAGGAATGAAATTTTTTTTGTTCTCTATTTTTTGGTCTTTCCTCACCCGTTTCATATTCAAATGAAGCCTAGATGATGTTTTTTAATTTTTAGAATTTTTTTGCTTTTCTTTTTGAATTTTCTAACTGGGGTCGGGTTCGAACGGATAGGAAAGAAATTTTTTTTATTCTCTCTTTTTCGGCCAGTCTTCACCCGTTTCGTCTTGAAATAAAACCTGGATGATGTTTTTTAATTTTTAGAATTTTTGTTGCTTTTATTTTTGAATTTTCTAACTCAGGTCGGGTTCGTACGGATAGGAAGGAATTTTTTTTAGTCCTCTATTTTTCGGCCTGTCCTGACCCGTTTCGTCTTGAAATGAAGCCTGGAAGATGTTTTTTAATTTTTAGAATTTTTTGGCATTTATTTTCGAATTTTCTAACTCGGGTCTGGTCCGAACGGATAGGAATGGAATTTTTTTTGTTCTCTATTTTTTGGCCTGTCCTAACCCGTTTCATATTCAAATGAAGCCTGGATGATGTTTTTTAATTTTTAGAATTTTTTTGCTTTTATTTCTGTATTTTCTAACTCGAGTCGGGTTCGAACTAATAGGAAGGAAAATTTTTTTCTTCTCTATTTTTCGGCCTGTCCTGACCTGTATCGTCTTAAAATGAAGTCTGGATGATGTTTTTTAATTTTTAGAATTTTTTTGCATTTCTTTTTGAATTTTCTAACTGGGGTCGGGTTCGAACGGATAAGAAAGAAATTTTTTTTTATTCTCTATTTTTCGGCTTGTCTTCACCCGTTTCATCTTGAAATGAAACCTGGATGATGTTTTTAATTTTTAGAATTTTTTTTGCATTTAGTTTTGAATTTTCTAACTCGGGTCGGTTTCGAACGGATAGGAAGGAAATTTTTTTTGTTCTCTATTTATCAGCCTGTCCTGACCCGTTTCGTCTTGAAAGGAAGCCTGGATGATGTTCTTTAATTTTTAAAATTTTTTTGCATTTATTTTCGAATTTTCTATCTCGGGTCGGGTTCGAACGGATAGGAAGGAAATTATTTTTATTCTCTATTTTTCGGCCTGTCCTGGCCCATTTCGTTTTGAAATGAAGCCTGGATGATGTTTTTTAATTTTTAGAATTTTTTTGCATTTCTTTTTGAATTTTCTAACTGGGGTCGGGTTCGAACGGATAAGAAAGAAATTTTTTTTATTCTCTATTTTTCGGCCTGTCCTGACCCGTTTCATATTCAAATGAAGCCTGGATGATGTTTTTTAATTTTTAGAATTTTTTTGCTTTTCTTTTTGAATTTTCTAACTCGGGTCGGGTTCGTACGGATAGGAAGGAATTTTTTTTTGTTCTCTATTTTTCGGCAAGTCCTGACCCGTTTCGTCTTGAAATGAAGCCTGGATGATGTTTTTTAATTTTTAGAATTTTTTGGCATTTATTTTCGAATTTTCTAACTCGGGTCTGGTCCGAACGGATAGGAATGGAATTTTTTTTGTTCTCTATTTTTTGGTCTGTCCTCACCCGTTTCATATTCAAATGAAGCCTGGATGATGTTTTTTCATTTTTAGAATTTTTTTGCTTTTCTTTTTGAATTTTCTAACTGGGGTCGGGTTCGAACGGATAGGAAAGAAATTTTTTTTATTCTCTCTTTTTCGGCCAGTCTTCACCCGTTTCGTCTTGAAATAAAACCTGGATGATGTTTTTTAATTTTTAGAATTTTTGTTGCTTTTATTTTTGAATTTTCTAACTCGGGTCGGGTTCGTACGAATAGGAAGGAATTTTTTTTAGTTCTCTATTTTTCGGCCTGTCCTGACCCGTTTCGTCTTGAAATGAAGCCTGGAAGATGTTTTTTAATTTTTAGAATTTTTTGGCATTTATTTTCGAATTTTCTAACTCGGGTCTGGTCCGAACGGATAGGAATGGAATTTTTTTTGTTCTCTATTTTTTGGCCTGTCCTGACCCGTTTCATATTCAAATGAACCCTGGATGATGTTTTTTAATTTTTAGAATTTTTTTGCTTTTATTTCTGTATTTTCTAACTCGAGTCGGGTTCGAACTGATAGGAAGGAAAATTTTTTTCTTCTCTATTTTTCGGTCTGTCCTGACCTGTATCGTCTTAAAATTAAGTCTGGATGATGTTTTTTTATTTTTAGAATTTTTTTGCATTTCTTTTTGAATTTTGTAACTGGGGTCGGGTTCGAACGGATAAGAAAGAATTTTTTTTTTATTCTCTATTTTTCGGCTTGTCTTCACCCGTTTCGTCTTGAAATGAAACCTGGATGATGTTTTTAATTTTTAGAATTTTTTTTGCATTTACTTTTGAATTTTCTAACTCGGGTCGGTTTCGAACGGATAGGAAGGAAATTTTTTTTGTTCTCTATTTATCAGCCTGTCCTGACCCGTTTCGTCTTGAAATGAAGCCTGGATGATGTTCTTTAATTTTTAAAATTTTTTTGCATTTATTTTCGAATTTTCTATCTCGGGTCGGGTTCGAACGGATAGGATGAAAATTATTTTTATTCTCTATTTTTCGGCCTGTCCTGGCCCATTTCGTTTTGAAATGAAGCCTGGATGATGTTTTTTAATTTTTAGAATTTTTTTGCATTTCTTTTTGAATTTTCTAACTGGGGTCGGGTTCGAACGGATAAGAAAGAAATTTTTTTCTTCTCTATTTTTCGGCCTGTCCTGAACCATTTCATATTCAAATGAAGCCTGGATGATGTTTTTTAATTTTTAGAATTTTTCTGCATTTCTTTTTGAATTTTCTAACTCGGTTCGGGTTCGTACGGATAGGAAGGAATTTTTTTTTGTTCTCTATTTTTCGGCATGTCCTGACCCGTTTCGTCTTGAAATGAAGCCTGGATGATGTTTTTTAATTTTTAGAATTTTTTGGCATTTATTTTCGAATTTTTTAACTCGGGTCTGGTACGAACGGATAGGAATGGAATTTTTTTTGTTCTCTATTTTTTGGCCTGTCCTCACCCATTTCATATTCAAATGAAGCCTGGATGATGTTTTTTAATTTTTAGAATTTTTTTGCATTTCTTTTTGAATTTTCTAACTGGGGTCGGGTTCGAACGGATAGGAAAGAAATTTTTTTTATTCTCTATTTTTCGGCTTGTCTTCACCCGTTTCGTCTTGAAATGAAACCTGGATGATGTTTTTTAATTTTTAGAATTTTTTTTGCATTTAGTTTTGAATTTTCTAACTGGGGTCGGGTTCGAACGTATAGGAAGGAAATTATTTTTATTCTCTATTTTACGGCCTGTCCTGGCCCATTTCGATTTGAAATGAAGCCTGGATGATGTTTTTTAATTTTTAGAATTTTCTTGCATTTCTTTTTGAATTTTCTAACTGGGGTCGGGTTCGAACGGATAGGAAAGAAATTTTTTTTATTCTCTATTTTTCGGATTGTCTTCACTCGTTTCGTCTTTAAATGAAACCTGGATGATGTTTTTTAATTTTTAGAATTGTTTTTGCATTTAGTTTTGAATTTTCTAACTTGGGTCGGTTTCGAACGGATTGGAAGGAAATTATTTTTGTTCTCTATTTTTCGGCCTGTCCTGGCCCATTTCGTTTTGAAATGAAGCCTGGATGATGTTTTTTAATTTTTAGAATTTTTTTACATTTCTTTTTGAATTTTCTAACTGGGGTCGGGTTCGAACGGATAAGAAAGAAATTTTTTTTATTCTCTATTTTTCGGCCAGTCTTCACCCGTTTCGTCTTGAAATGAAACTTGGATGATGTTTTTTAATTTTCAGAATTTTTGTTGCATTTATTTTTGAATTTTCTAACTCGGGTCGGGTTCGTACGGATAGGAAGGAATTTTTTTTAGTTCTATATTTTTCGGCCTGTCCTGACCCATTTCGTCTTGAAATGAAACCTGGAAGATGTTTTTTAATTTTTAGAATTTTTTGGCATTTATTTTCGAATTTTCTAACTCGGGTCTGGTCCGAACGGATAGGAATGGAATTTTTTTTGTTCTCTATTTTCTGGCCGGTCCTGACCCGTTTCATATTCAAATGAAGCCTGGATTATGTTTTTTAATTTTTAGAATTTTTTTTTGCTTTTATTTCTGTATTTTCTAACTCGGGTCAGGTTCAAACTAATAGGCAGGAAAATTTTTTTCTTCTCTATTTTTCGGCCTGTCCTGACCAGTATCATCTTAAAATGAAGTCTGGATGATGTTTTTTAATTTTTAGAATTTTTTTGCATTTCTTTTTGAATTTTCTAACTGGGGTCGTGTTCGAACGGATAGGAAAGAAATTTTTTTTATTCTCTCATTTTCGGCTTGTCTTCACTCGTTTCGTCCTGAAATGAAACCTGGATGAAATTTTTTAATTTTTAGAATTTTTTTTGCATTTAGTTTTGAATTTTCTAACTCGGGTCGGTTTCGAACGGATAGGAAGGAAATTTTTTTTGTTCTCTATTTATCAGCCTGTCCTGACCTGTTTCATCTTGAAATGAAGCCCGGATGATGTTTTTTAATTTTTAAAATTTTTTTGCATTTATTTTCGAATTTTCTATCTCGGGTCGGGTTCGAACGGATAGGAAGGAAATTATTTTTATTCTCTATTTTTCGGCCAGTCCTCGCCCATTTCGTTTTGAAATGAAGCCTGGATGATGTTTTTTAATTTTTAGAATTTATTTTGCATTTAGTTTTGAATTTTCTAACTCGGGTCGGTTTCGAACGGATAGGAAGGAAATTTTTTTTTGTTCTCTATTTATCAGCCTGTCCTGATCTGTTTCATCATGAAATGAAGCCCGGATGATGTTTTTTAATTTTTAAAATTTTTTTGCATTTATTTTCGAATTTTCTATCTCGGGTCGGGTTCGAACGGATAGGAAGGAAATTATTTTTATTCTCTATTTTTCGGCCAGTCCTCGTCCATTTCGTTTTGAAATGAAGCCTGGATGATGTTTTTTAATTTTTAGAATTTTTTTTGCATTTAGTTTTGAATTTTCTAACTGGGGTTGGGTTCGAACGGATAGGAAGGCAATTTTTTTTATTCTCTATTTTTCGGCTTGTCTTCACCCGTTTCGTCTTGAAATGAAACCTGGATGATGTTTTTTAATTTTTAGAATTTTTTTTGCATTTATTTTTGAATTTTCTAACTCGGGTCGGGTTCGAACGGATAGGAAGGAATTTTTTTTTGTTCTCTATTTTTCGGCCTGTCCTGACCCGTTTCGTCTTTAAATGAAGCCTGGATGATGTTTTTTAATTTATAGAATTTTTTGGCATTTATTTTCAAATTTTCTAACTCGGGTCTGGTCCGAACGGTTAGGAATGGAATTTTTTTTGTTCTCTATTTTTTGGCCTGTCATGACCCGTTTCATATTCAAATGAAGGCTGGATGATGTTTTTTAATTTTTAGAATTTTTTTGCATTTCTTTTTGAATTTTCTAACTGGGGTCGGGTTCGAACGGATAAGAAAGAAATTTTTTTCTTCTCTATTTTTCGGCCTGTCCTGAACCGTTTCATATTCAAATGAAGCCTGGATGATGTTTTTTAATTTTTAGAATTTTTCTGAATTTCTTTTTGAATTTTCTAACTCGGGTCGGGTTCGTACGGATAGGAAGGAATTTTTTTTTGTTCTCTATTTTTCGGCATGTCCTGACCCGTTTCGTCTTGAAATGAAGCCTGGATGATGTTTTTTAATTTTTAGAATTTTTTGGCATTTATTTTCGAATTTTCTAACTCAGGTCTGGTACGAACGGATAGGAATGGAATTTTTTTTGTTCTCTATTTTTTGGTCTGTCCTCACCCGTTTCATATTCAAATGAAGTCTGGATGATGTTTTTTAATTTTTAAAATTTTTTTGCATTTCTTTTTGAATTTTCTAACTGGGGTCGGGTTTGAACGGATAGGAAAGAAATTTTTTTTATTCTCTATTTTTCGGCTTGTCTTCACCCGTTTCGTCTTGAAATGAAACCTGGATGATGTTTTTTAATTTTTAGAATTTTTTTTGCATTTGGTTTTGAATTTTCTAACTGGGGTCGGGTTCGAACGGATAGGAAGGAAATTATTTTTATTCTCTATTTTTCGGCCTGTCCTGGCCCATTTGGTTTTGAAATGAAGCCTGGATGATGTTTTTTAATTTTTAGAATTTTCTTGCATTTCTTTTCGAATTCTCTAACTGGGGTCGGGTTCGAACGGATAGGAAAGAAATTTTTTTTATTCTCTATTTTTCGGCTTGTCTTCACTCGTTTCGTCTTTAAATGAAACCTGGATTATGTTTTTTGATTTTTAGAATTTTTTTTGCATTTAGTTTTGAATTTTCTAACTTGGGTCGGTTTCGAACGGATTGGAAGGAAATTATTTTTGTTCTCTATTTTTCGGCCTGTCCTGGCCCATTTCGTTTTGAAATGAAGCCTGGATGATGTTTTTTAATTTTTAGAATTTTTTTGCATTTCTTTTTGAATTTTCTAACTGGGGTCGGGTTCGAACGGATAAGAAAGAAATTTTTTTTATTCTCTATTTTTCGGCCAGTCTTCACCCGTTTCGTCTTGAAATGAAACTTGGATGATGTTTTTTAATTTTCAGAATTTTTGTTGCATTTATTTTTGAATTTTCTAACTCGGGTCGGGTTCGTACGGATAGGAAGGAATTTTTTTTAGTTCTCTATTTTTCGGCCTGTCCTGACCCATTTCGTCTTGAAATGAAGCCTGGAAGATGTTTTTTAATTTCTAGAATTTTTTGGCATTTATTTTCAAATTTTCTAACTCGGGTCTGGTCCGAACGGTTAGGAATGGAATTTTTTTTGTTCTCTATTTTTTGGCCTGTCATGACCCGTTTCATATTCAAATGAAGCCTGGATGATGTTTTTTAATTTTTAGAATTTTTTTGCTTTAATTCTGTATTTTGTAACTCGGATCGAGTTCGAACTGATAGGAAGGAAAAAATTTTTCTTCTCTATTTTTCGGCCTCTCCTGACCTGTTTCGTCGTGAAATGAAGCCTGGATGATGTTTTTTAATTTTTAGAATTTTTTTGCATTTCTTTTTGAATTTTCTAACTGGGGTCGGGTTCGAACGGATAGGAAAGAAATCTTTTTTATTCTCTATTTTTCGGCTTGTCTTCACCCGTTTCGTCTTGAAATGAAACCTGGATGATGTTTTTTAATTTTTAGAATTTTTGTTGCATTTATTTTTGAATTTTCTAACTCGGGTCGGGTTCGTACGGATAGGAAGGAATTTTTTTTTGTTCTCTATTTATCGGCCTGTCCAGACCCGTTTCGTCTTGAAATGAAGCCTGGATGATGTTTTTTAATTTTTAGAATTTTTTGGCATTTATTTTCGAATTTTCTATCTCGGTTCGGGTTCAAACGGATATGAAAGAAATTTTTTTTATTCTCTATTTCTCGACCACTATTCACCCGTTTCGTCTTGAAATGAAAACTGGATGATGATTTTTAATTTTTAGAATTTTTTTTGAGTTTATTTTTGAATTTTCTAACTCGGGTCGGGATCGAACGGATATGAAGAAATTTTTTTTTGTTCTCTATTTTTCGGCCTGTCCTGACCCATTTCGTCTTGAAATGAAGCCTGGATGATGTTTTTTAGTTTTTAAAATTTTTTTGCATTTATTTTCGAATTTCCTATCTCGGGTCTGGTTCGAACGGATAGGAAGGAAATTCTTTTTGTTCTCCATTTTTCGGCCTGTCCTGACCCGTTTCGTCATGAAATGAAGCCTGGATGATGATTTTTAATTTTTAAAATTTTTTTTCATTTATTTTTGAATTTTCTAACTCGGGTCGGGTTCGAACGGATAGGAAGGATTTTATTTTTGTTCTCTATTTTTCGGCCTGTCCTGGCCCATTTCGTTTTGAAATGAAGCCTGGATGATGTTTTCGAATTTCTAGAATTTTTTTTTGCATTTCTTTTTGAATTTTCTAACTGGGGTCGGGTTTGAACGGATAGGAAAGAAATTTTTTTTATTCTCTCTTTTTCGGCTTGTCTTCACCCGTTTCGTCTTGAAATGAAACCTGGATGATGTTTTTTTTATTTTTAGAATTTTTTTTGCGTTTAGTTTTGAATTTTCTAACTCAGGTCGGTTTCGAACGGATAGGAAGGAAATTTTTTTAGTTCTCTATTTTTCGGCCTGTCCTGACCCGTTTCGTCTTGAAATGAAGCCTGGATGATGTTTTTTAATTTTTAAAATTTTTTTGCATTTATTTTCGAATTTTCTATCTCGGGTCTGGTTCGAACGGGTAGGAAGGAAATTCTTTTTGTTCTCTATTTTTCGACCTGTCCTGATCCGTTTCGTCATCAAATGAAGCCTGGATGATGATTTTTAATTTTAAAAATTTTTTCGCATTTATTTTTGAATTTTCTAACTCGGGTCGGGTTCGAACGGATAGGAAGGAAATTATTTTTGTTCTCCGTTTTTCGGCCTGTCCTGGCCCATTTCGTTTTGAAATGAAGCCTGGATGATGTTTTTTAATTTTTAGAATTTTTTTGCATTTCTTTTTGAATTTTCTAACTGGGGTCGGGTTCGAACGGATAGTAAAGAGATTTTTTTTATTCTCTATTTTTCGGCCAGTCTTCACCCGTTTCGTCTTGAAATGAAACCTGGATGATGTTTTTTAATTTTTAGAATTTTTGTTGCATTTATTTTTGAATTTTCTAACTCGGGTCGGGATCGAACGGATAGGAAGAAATTTTTTTTTGTTCTCTATTTTTCGGCCAGTCCTGACTCGTATCGTCTTGAAATGAAGCCTGGATGATGTTTTTTAGTTTTTAAAATTTTTTTGCATTTATTTTCGAATTTTCTATCTCGGGTCTGGTTCGAACGGATAGGAAGGAAATTCTTTTTGTTCTCCATTTTTCGGCCTGTCCTGACCCGTTTCGTCATGAAATGAAGCCTGGATGATGATTTTTAATTTTTAAAATTTTTTTGCATTTATTTTTGAATTTTCTAACTCGGGTCGGGTTCGAACGGATAGGAAGGATTTTATTTTTGTTCTCTATTTTTCGGCCTGTCCTGACCCGTTTCGTCTTGAAATGAAGCCTGGATGATGTTTTTTAATTTTTAAAATTTTTTTGCATTTATTTTCGAATTTTCTATCTCGGGTCTGGTTCGAACGGGTAGGAAGGAAATTCTTTTTGTTCTCTATTTTTCGGCTTGTCCTGACCCGTTTCGTCATGAAATGATGCCTGGATGATGATTTTTAATTTTTAAAATTTTTTCGCATTTATTTTTGAATTTTCTAACTCAGGTCGGGTTCGAACGGATAGGAAGGAAATTATTTTTGTTCTCTGTTTTTCGGCCTGTCCTGGCCCTTTTCGTTTTGAAATGAAGCCTGGATGATGTTTTTTAATTTTTAGAATTTTTTTGCATTTCTTTTTGAATTTTCTAACTGGGGTCGGGTTTGAACGGATAGGAAAGAGATTTTTTTTATTCTCTATTTTTCGGCCAGTCTTCACCTGTTTCGTCTTGAAATGAAACCTGGATGATGTTTTTTAATTTTTAGAATTTTTTTCGGCCTGTCCTGACCCGTTTCGTCTTGAAATGAAGCCTGGATGATGTTTTTTAATTTTTAGAATTTTTTGGCATTTATTTTCGTATTTTCTAACTCGGGTCTGGTCCGAACGGTTAGGAATGGAATTTTTTTTGTTCTCTATTTTTTGGCCTGTCATGACCCGTTTCATATTCAAATGAAGCCTGGATGATGTTTTTTAATTTTTAGAATTTTTTTGCTTTTATTTCTGTATTTTGTAACTCGGGTCGGGTTCGAACTGATAGGAAGCAAAATTTTTTTCTTCTCTATTTTTTGGCCTGTCCTGACCTGTATCGTCTTAAAATGAAGTCTGGATGATGTTTTTTAATTTTTAGAATTTTTTTCCTTTTCTTTTTGAGTTTTCTAACTGGGGTCGGGTTCGAACGGATAGGAAAGAAATTTTTTTTATTCTCTATTTTTTAGCCAGTCTTCACCCGTTTCGTCTTGAAATGAAACCTGGATGATGTTTTTCAATTTTTAGAATTTTTTTTGCAGTTATTTTTGAATTTTCTAACTCGGGTCGAGTTCAAACGGATAGGAAGGAATTTTTTTTTGTTCTCTATTTTTCGGCCTGTATTCGCCCGTTTCGTCTTGAAATGAAACCTGGATGATGTTTTTAATTTTTAGAATTTTTTTTGCATTTAGTTTTGAATTTTCTAACTCAGGTCGGTTTCGAACAGAAAGGAAGGAAATTTTTTTTGTTCTCTATTTATCAGCCTGTCCTGACCCGTTTCATCTTGGAATGAAGCCTGGATGATGTTCTTTAATTTTTAAAATTTTTTTGCATTTATTTTCGAATTTTCTATCTCGGGTCGGGTTCGAACGGATAGGAAAGAAATTATTTTTATTCTCTATGTTTCGGCCTGTCCTGGGCCATTTCGTTTTGAAATGAAGCCTGGATGAGGTTTTTTAATTTTTAGAATTTTTTTGCATTTCTATTTGAATTTTCTAACTGGGGTGGGGTTCGAACGGATAAGAAAGAAATTTTTTTTATTCTCTATTTTTCGGCCTGTCCTGACCCGTTTCATATTCAAATGAAGCTTGGATGATGTTTTTTAATTTTAAGGATTTTTTTGCATTTCTTTTTGAATTTTCTAACTCGGGTCGGGTTCGTACGGATAGGAAGGAATTTTTTTCGGTTCTCTATTTTTCGGCATGTCCTGACCCGTTTCGTCTTGAAATGAAGCCTGGATGATGTTTTTTAATTTTTAGAATTTTTTTGCTTTTATTTTTGAATTTTCTAACTCGGGTCTGGTCCGAACGGATAGGAATAAAATTTTTTTTGTTCTCTATTTTTTGGCCTGTCCTCACCCGTTTCATATTCAAATGAAGCCTGGATGATGTTTTTTAATTTTTAGAATTTTTTTGCATTTCTTTTTGAATTTTCTAACTCGGGTCGGGTTCGTACGGATAGGAAGGAATTTTTTTTTGTTCTCTATTTTTCGGCAAGTCCTGACCCGTTTCGTCTTGAAATGAAGCCTGGATGATGTTTTTTAATTTTTAGAATTTTTTGGCATTTATTTTCGAATTTTCTAACTCGGGTCTGGACCGAACGGATAGGAATGGAATTTTTTTTGTTCTCTCTTTTTTGGTCTGTCCTCACCCGTTTCATATTCAAATGAAGCCTGGATGTTGTTTTTTAATTTTTAGAATTTTTTTGCGTTTCTTTTTGAATTTTCTAACTCGGGTCGGGTTCGCACGGATAGGAAGGAATTTTTTTTTGTTCTCTATTTTTCGGCAAGTCCTGACCCGTTTCGTCTTGAAATGAAGCCTGGATGATGTTTTTTAATTTTTAGAATTTTTTGGCAGTTATTTTCGAATTTTCTAACTCGGGTCTGGTCCGAACGGATAGGAATGAAATTTTTTTTGTTCTCTCTTTTTTGGTCTGTCCTCACCCGTTTCATATTCAAATGAAGCCTGGATGATGTTTTTTAATTTTTAGAATTTTTTTGCCTTTCTTTTTGAATTTTCTAACTGGGGTCGGGTCCGAACGGATAGGAAAGAAATTTTTTTTATTCTCTATTTTTCGGCTTGTCTTCACCCGTTTCGTCTTGAAATGAAACCTGGATGATGTTTTTTAATTTTTAGAATTTTTGTTTCATTTATTTTTGAATTTTCTAACTTGGGTCGGGTTCGTACGGATAGGGAGGAATTTTTTTTTGTTCTCTATTTCTCGGCCTGTCCTGACCCATTTCGTCTTGAAATGAAGCGTGAAAGATTTTTTTTAATTTTTAGAATTTTTTGGCATTTATTTTCGAATTTTCTAACTCGGGTCTGGTCCGAACGGATAGGAATGGAATTTTTTTTGTTCTCTATTTTTTGGCCTGTCCTGACCCGTTTCATATTCAAAAGAAGCCTGGACGATGTTTTTTAATTTTTAGAATTTTTTTGCTTTTATTTCTGTATTTTCTAACTCGGGTCGGGTTCGAACTGATAGGAAGGAAAATTTTTTTCTTCTCTATTTTTCGGCCTGTCCTGACCTGTATCGTCTTAAAATTAAGTCTCGATGAAGTTGTTTAATTTTTAGAATTTTTTTACGTTTCTTTTTGAATTTTCTAACAGGGGTCGGGTTCGAACGGATAAGAAAGAAATTTTTTTTTATTTTCTATTTTTCGGCTTGTCTTCACCCGTTTCGTCTTGAAATGAAACCTGGATGATGTTTTTAATTTTTAGAATTTTTTTTGCATTTAGTTTTGAATTTTCTAACTCGGGTCTGTTTCGAACGGATAGGAAGGAAATTTTTTTTGTTCTCTATTTATCAGCCTGTCCTGACCCGTTTCGTCTTGAAATGAAGCCTGGATGATGTTCTTTAATTCTTAAAATTTTTTTGCATTTATTTTCGAATTTTCTATCTCGGTTCGGGTTCGAACGGATAGGAAGGAAATTATTTTTATTCTCTATTTTTCGGCCTGTCCTGGCCCATTTCGTTTTGAAATGAAGCCTGGATGATGTTTTTTAATTTTTAGAATTTTTTTTGCATTTAGTTGTTGAATTTTCTAACTGGGTTGGATTCGAACGGAGAGGAAAGAAATTTTTTTTATTCTCTATTTCTCGGCCAGTCTTCACCCGTTTCGTCTTGAACTGAAACCAGGATGATGATTTTTAATTTTTAGAATTTTTGTTGCATTTATTTTTGAATTTTCTAACTCGGGTCGAGATCGAACGGATAGGAAGGAATTTTTTTTTGTTCTCTATTTTTCGGCCTGTCCTGACCCGTTTCGTCTTGAAATGAAGCCTAGATGATGTTTTTTAATTTTTATAATTTTTTTCCATTTATTTTCGAATTTTCTATCTCGGGTCTGGTTTGAACAGATAGGAAGGAAATTCTTTTTGTTCTTTATTTTTCGGCCTGTCCTGACCCGTTTCGTCATGAAATGAAGCCTGGATGATGATTTTTAATTTTTATAATTCTTTTGCATTTATTTTTGAATTTTCTAACTCGGGTCGGGTTCGAACGGATAGGAAGGATTTTATTTTTGTTCTCTATTTTTCGACCTGTCCTGGCCCTTTTCGTATTGAAATGAAGTCTGGATGATGTTTTTTAATTTTTAGAATTTTTTTGCATTTCTTTTTGAATTTTCTAACTGGGGTCGGGTTTCAACGGATAGGAAAGAAATTTTTTTTATTCTTTATTTTTCGGCTTGTCTTCACCCGTTTCGTCTTGAAATGAATCCTGGACGATGTTTTTTAATTTTTAGAATTTTTTTGCATTTAGTTTTGAATTTTCTAACTCAGGTCGGTTTCGAACGGATAGGAAGGAAATTTTTTTTGTTCTCTATTTTTCGGCCTGTCCTGATCCGTTTCGCTGTGAAATGAAGCATGGATGATGTATTTTAATTTTTAAAATTTTTTTGCATTTATTTTCGAATTTTCTATCTCAGGTCTGGTTCGAACGGATAGGAAGGAAATTCTTTTTCTTCTCTATTTTTCGGCCTGTCCTGACCCGTTTCGTCATGAAATGAAGCCTAGATGATGATTTTTAATTTTTAAAATTTTTTTGCACTTATTTTTGAATTCTCTAACTCGGGTCGGGTTCGAACGGATAGGAAGGAAATTATTTTTGTTCTCTATTTTTCGGCCTGTCCTGGCCCATTTCGTTTTGAAATGAAGCCTGGATGATGTTTTTTAATTTTTAGAATTTTTTTGCATTTCTTTTTGAATTTTCTAACTAGGGTCGGGTTCGAACGGATAGGAAAGAAATTTTTTTATTCTCTATTTTTCGGCCTGTCTTCACCCGTTTCTTCTTGATATAAAACCTGGATGATGTTTTTAAATTTTTAGAATTTTTTTTGCATTTAGTTTTGAATTTTCTAACTCGGGTCGGTTTCGAACGGATAGGAAGGAATTTTTTTTTGTTCTCTATTTATCGGCCTGTCCAGACCCGTTTCGTCTTGAAATGAAGCCTGGATGATGTTTTTTAATTTTTAAATTTTTTTTGCATTTATTTTCTAATTTTCTATCTCGGGTCTGGTTCGAACGGATAGGAAGGAAATTATTTTTATTCTCTATTTTTCGGCCTGTCTTCACCCGTTTCGTCTTGAAATGAAACCTGGATGATGTTTTTTAATTTTTAGAATTTTTTTTGCATTTAGTTTTGAATTTTCTAACTCAGGTCGGTTTCGAACGGATAGGAAGGAAATTTTTTTTGGTCTCTATTTTTCGGCCTGTCCTGACCCGTTTCGCCTTGAAATGAAGCATGGATGATGTATTTTAATTGTTAAAATTTTTTTGCATTTATTTTCGAATTTTCTATCTCAGGTCTGGTTCGAACGGATAGGAAGGAAATTCTTTTTGTTCTCTATTTTCGGCCTGTCCTGACCCGTTTCGTCATGAAATGAAGCCTGGATGATGATTTTTAATTTTTAAAATTTTTTTGCACTTATTTTTGAATTTTCTAACTCGGGTCGGGTTCGAACGGATAGGAATGAAATTGTTTTTGTTCTCTATTTTTCGGCCTGTCCTGGCCCATTTCGTTTTGAAATGAAGCCTGGATGATGTTTTTTAATTTTTAGAATTTTTTTGCATTTCTTTTTGAATTTTCTAACTGGGGTCGGGTTCGAACGGATAGGAAAGAAATTTTTTTTCTTCTCTATTTTTCGGCTTGTCTTCACCCGTTTCGTCTTGAAATAAAACCTGGATGATGTTTTTAAATTTTTAGAATTTTTTTTGCATTTAGTTTTGAATTTTCTAACTCGGGTCGGTTTCGAACGGATAGGAAGGAAATTTTTTTTGTTCTCTATTTATTGGTCTCTCCAGACCCGTTTCGTCTTGAAATGAAGCCTGGATGATGTTTTTTAATTTTTAAAATTTTTTTGCATTTATTTTCGAATTTTCTATCTCGGGTCTGGTTCGAACGGATAGGAAGGAAATTATTTTTATTCTCTATTTTTCAGCCTGTCTTCACCCGTTTCGTCTTGAAATTAAACCTGGATGATGTTTTTTAATTTTTAGAATTTTTTTGCTTTTATTTTTGAATTTTCTAACTCGGGTCGGGTTCGAACGGATAAGAAGGAAAATTTTTTTCTTCTCTATTTTTCGGCCTCTCCTGACCTGTTTCGTCTTGAAATGAAGCCTGGATGATGTTTTTTAATTTTTAGAATTTTTTTGCATTTCTTTTAGAATTTTCTAACTGGGGTCGGGTTCGAACGGATAGGAAAGAAATTTTTTTTATTCTCTATTTTTCGGCTTGTCTTCACCCGTTTCGTCTTGAAATAAAACCTGGATAATGTTTTTAAATTTTTAGAATTTTTTTTGCATTTATTTTTGAATTTTCTATCTCGGGTCGGTTTCGAACGGATAGGAAGGAAATTTTTTTTGTTCCCTATTTATCGGCCTGTCCAGACCCGTTTCGTCTTCAAATGAAGCCTGGATGATGTTTTTTAATTTTTAAAATTTTTTTGCATTTATTTTCGAATTTTCTATCTCGGGTCTGGTTCGAACGGATAGGAAGGAAATTATTTTTATTCTCTATTTTTCGGCCTGTCTTCACCCGTTTCGTCTTGAAATAAAACCTGGATAATGTTTTTAAATTTTTAGAATTTTTTTTGCATTTATTTTTGAATTTTCTAACTCGGGTCGGTTTCGAACGGATAGGAAGGAAATTTTTTTTGTTCCCTATTTATCGGCCTGTCCAGACCCGTTTCGTCTTGAAATGAAGCCTAGATGATGTTTTTTAATTTTTAAAATTTTTTTGCATTTATTTTCGAATTTTCTATCTCGGGACTTGTTCGAACGGATAGGAAGGAAATTCTTTTTGTTCTCTATTTTTCGGCCTGTCCTGGCCCATTTCGTTTTGAAATGAAGCCTGGATGATGTTTTTTAAATTTTAGAATTTTTTTGCATTTCTTTTAGAATTTTCTAATTGGGGTCGGGTTCGAACGGATAGGAAAGAAATTTTTTTTATTCTCTATTTTTCGGCCAATCTTCATCCGTTTCCTCTTGAAATGAATCCTGGATGATGTTTTTTAATTTTTAGAATTTTTTTTGCATTTAGTTTTGAATTTTCTAACTCAGGTCGGTTTCGAACGGATAGGAAGGAAATTTTTTTAGTTCTCTATTTATCGGCCTGTCCAGACCCGTTTCGTCTTGAAATGAAGCCTGGATGATTTTTTTAATTTTTAAAATTTTTTTGCATTTATTTTCGAATTTTCTCTCTCGGTTCGGGTTCGAACGGATAGGAAGGAAATTATTTTTATTCTCTATTTTTCGGCCTGTCCTGGCCCATTTCGTTTTGAAATGAAGCCTGGATCATGTTTTTTGAATTTTAGAATTTTTTTGCATTTCTTTTTGAATTTTCTAACTGGGGTCGGGTTCGAACGGAAAGGAAAGAAATTTTTTTTATTCTCTATTTTTCGGCCAGTCTTCATCCGCTTCGTCTTGAAATGAATCCTGCATGATGTTTTTTAATTTTTAGAATTTTTTTTGCGTTTAGTTTGAATTTTCTAACTCAGGTCGGTTTCGAACGGATAGGAAGGAAATTTTTTTTGTTCTCTATTTATCGGCCAGTCCAGACCCGTTTCGTCTTGAAATGAAGCCTGGATGATGTTTTTTAATTTTTAAATTTTTTTTGCATTTATTTTCGAATTTTCTATCTCGGTTCGGGTTCGAACGGATAGGAAGGAAATTATTTTTATTCTCTATTTTTCGGCCTGTCCTGGCCCATTTCGTTTTGAAATGAAGCCTGGATGATGTTTTTTAGTTTTTTGAATTTTTTTTGCATTTAGTTGTTGAATTTTCTAACTGGGGTTGGGTTCGAACGGAGAGGAAAGAAATTTTTTTTATTCTCTGTTTCTCGGCCAGTCTTCACCCGTTTCGTCTTGAACTGAAACCAGGATGATGATTTTTAATTTTTAGAATTTTTGTTGCATTTATTTTTGAATTTTCTAACTCGGGTCGAGATCGAACGGATAGGAAGGAATTTTTTTTTGTTCTCTATTTTTCGGCCTGTCCTGACCCGTTTCGTCTTGAAATGAAGCCTAGATGATGTTTTTTAATTTTTAAAATTTTTTTCCATTTATTTTCGAATTTTCTATCTCGGGTCTGGTTTGAACAGATAGGAAGGAAATTCTTTTTGTTCTTTATTTTTCGGCCTGTCCTGACCCGTTTCGTCATGAAATGAAGCCTGGATGATGATTTTTAATTTTTATAATTCTTTTGCATTTATTTTTGAATTTTCTAACTCGGATCGGGTTCGAACGGATAGGAAGGATTTTATTTTCGTTCTCTATTTTTCGGCATGTCCTGGCCCTTTTCGTTTTGAAATGAAGTCTGGATGATGTTTTTTAATTTTTAGAATTTTTTTGCATTTCTTTTTGAATTTTCTAACTGGGGTCGGGTTTCAACGGATAGGAAAGAAATTTTTTTTCTTCTTTATTTTTCGGCTTGTCTTCACCAGTTTCGTCTTGAAATGAATCCTGGACGATGTTTTTTAATTTTTAGAATTTTTTTTGCATTTAGTTTTGAATTTTCTAACTCAGGTCGGTTTCGAACGGATAGGAAGGAAATTTTTTTTGTTCTCTATTTTTCGGCCTGTCCTGACCCGTTTCGCTTTGAAATGAAGCATGGATGATGTATTTTAATTTTTAAAATTTTTTTGCATTTATTTTCGAATTTTCTATCTCAGGTCTGGTTCGAACGGATAGGAAGGAAATTCTTTTTGTTCTCTATTTTTCGGCCTGTCCTGACCCGTTTCGTCATGAAATGAAGCCTGGATGATGATTTTTAATTTTTAAAATTTTTTTGCACTTATTTTTGAATTTTCTAACTCGGGTCGGGTTCGAACGGATAGGAAGGAAATTATTTTTGTTCTCTATTTTTCGGCCTGTCCTGGCCCATTTCGTTTTGAAATGAAGCCTGGATGATGTTTTTTCATTTTTAAAATTTTTTTGCATTTCTTTTTGAATTTTCTAACTGGGGTCGGGTTCGAACGGATATGAAAGAAATTTTTTTTATTCTCTATTTTTCGGCCTGTCTTCACCCGTTTCGTCTTGAAATAAAACCTGGATGATGTTTTTAAATTTTTAGAATTTTTTTTGCATTTAGTTTTGAATTTTCTAACTCGGGTCGGTTTCGAACGGATAGGAAGGAAATTTTTTTTGTTCTCTATTTATCGGCCTGTCCAGACCCGTTTCGTCTTGAAATGAAGCCTGGATTATGTTTTTTAATTTTTAAAATTTTTTTGCATTTATTTTCTAATTTTCTATCTCGGGTCTGGTTCGAACGGATAGGAAGGAAATTATTTTTATTCTCTATTTTTCGGCCTGTCTTCACCCGTTTCGTCTTGAAATGAAACCTGGATGATGCTTTTTAATTTTTAGAATTTTTTTTGCATTTGGTTTTGAATTTTCTAACTCAGGTCGGTTTCGAACGGATAGGAAGGAAATTTTTTTTGTTCTCTATTTTTCGGCCTGTCCTGAGCCGTTTCGCCTTGAAATGAAGCATGGATGATGTATTTTAATTTTTAAAATTTTTTTGCATTTATTTTCGAATTTTCTATCTCAGGTCTGGTTCGAACGGATAGGAAGGAAATTCTTTTTGTTCTCTATTTTTCGGCCTGTCCTGACCCGTTTCGTCATGAAATGAAGCCTGGATGATGATTTTTAATTTTTAAAATTTTTTTGCACTTATTTTTGAATTTTCCAACTCGGGTCGGGTTCGAACGGATAGGAATGAAATTGTTTGTGTTCTCTATTTTTCGGCCTGTCCTGGCCCATTTCGTTTTGAAATGAAGCCTGGATGATGTTTTTTAATTTTTAGAATTTTTTTGCATTTCTTTTTGAATTTTCTAACTGGGGTCGGGTTCGAACGGATAGGAAAGAAATTTTTTTTCTTCTCTATTTTTCGGCTTGTCTTCACCCGTTTCGTCTTGAAATAAAACCTGGATGATGTTTTTAAATTTTTAGAATATTTTTTGCATTTAGTTTTGAATTTTCTAACTCGGGTCGGTTTCGAACGGATAGGAAGGAAATTTTTTTTGTTCTCTATTTATCGGCCTGTCCAGACCCGTTTCGTCTTGAAATGAAGCCTGGATGATGTTTTTTAATTTTTAAAATTTTTTTGCATTTATTTTCGAATTTTCTATCTCGGGTCTGGTTCGAACGGATAGGGAGGAAATTATTTTTATTCTCTATTTTTCGGCCTGTCTTCACCCGTTTCGTCTTGAAATGAAACCTGGATGATGTTTTTTAATTTTTAGAATTTTTTTGCTTTTATTTTTGAATTTTCTAACTCGGGTCGGGTTCGAACGGATAAGAAGGAAAATTTTTTTCTTCTCTATTTTTCGGCCTCTCCTAACCTGTTTCGTCTTGAAATGAAGCCTGGATGATGTTTTTTAATTTTTAGAATTTTTTTGCATTTCTTTTAGAATTTTCTAACTGGGGTCAGGTTCGAACGGATAGGAATAAAATTTTTTTTATTCTCTATTTTTCGGCTTGTCTTCACCCGTTTCGTCTTGAAATAAAACCTGGATAATGTTTTTAAATTTTTAGAATTTTTTTTGCATTTATTTTTGAATTTTCTAACTCGGGTCGGTTTCGAACGGATAGGAAGGAAATTTTTTTTGTTCCCTATTTATCGGCCTGTCCAGACCCGTTTCGTCTTGAAATGAAGCCTGGATGATGTTTTTTAATTTTTAAAATTTTTTTGCATTTATTTTTGAATTTTCTGTCTCGGGTCTGGTTCGAACGGATGGGAAGGAAATTATTTTTATTCTCTATTTTTCGGCCTGTCTTCACCCGTTTCGTCTTGAAATGAAACCTGGATGATGTTTTTTAATTTTTAGAATTTTTTTGCTTTTATTTTTGAATTTTCTAACTCGGGTCGGGTTCGAACGGATAGGATGGAAAAATTTTTTCTTCTCTATTTTTCGGCCTCTCCTGACCTGTTTCGTCTTGAAATGAAGCCTGGATGATGTTTTTTAATTTTTAGAATTTTTGTAATTTTCTTTTAGAATTTTCTAACTGGGGTCGGGTTCGAACGGATAGGAAAGAAATTTTTTTTATTCTCTATTTTTCGGCTTGTCTTCACCCGTTTCGTCTTGAAATAAAACTTGGATGATGTTTTTAAATTTTTAGTATTTTTTTGGCATTTAGTTTTGAATTTTCTAACTCGGGTCGGTTTCGAACGGATAGGAAGGAAATTTTTTTTGTTCTCTATTTATCGGCCTGTCCAGACCCGTTTCGTCTTGAAATGAAGCCTGGTTGATGTTTGTTAATTTTTAAAATTTTTTTGCATTTATTTTCGAATTTTCTATCTCGGGTCGGGTTCGAACGGATAGGAAGGAAATTATTTTTCTTCTTTATTTTTCGGCCTGTCTTCTCCCGTTTCGTCTTGAAATGAAACCTGGATGATGTTTTTTAATTTTTAGAATTTTTTTGCTTTTATTTTTGAATTTTCTAACTCGGGTCGGGTTCGAACGGATAAGAAGGAAAATTTTTTTCTTCTCTATTTTTCGGCCTCTCCTGACCTGTTTCTTCTTGAAATGAAGCCTGGATGATGTTTTTTAATTTTTAGAATTTTTTTGCATTTCTTTTAGAATTTTCTAACTGGGGTCGGGTTCGAACGGATAGGAAAGAAATTTTTTTTATTCTCTATTTTTCGGCTTGTCTTCACCCGTTTCGTCTTGAAATAAAACCTGGATAATGTTTTTAAATTTTTAGAATTTTTTTTGCATTTATTTTTGAATTTTCTATCTCGGGTCGGTTTCGAACGGATAGGAAGGAAATTTTTTTTGTTCCCTATTTATCGGCCTGTCCAGACCCGTTTCGTCTTCAAATGAAGCCTGGATGATGTTTTTTAATTTTTAAAATTTTTTTGCATTTATTTTCGAATTTTCTATCTCGGGTCTGGTTCGAACGGATAGGAAGGAAATTATTTTTATTCTCTATTTTTCGGCCTGTCTTCATCTGTTTCCTCTTGAAATAAAACCTGGATAATGTTTTTAAATTTTTAGAATTTTTTTTGCATTTATTTTTGAATTTTCTAACTCTGGTCGGTTTCGAACGGATAGGAAGGAAATTTTTTTTGTTCCCTATTTATCGGCCTGTCCAGACCCGTTTCGTCTTGAAATGAAGCCTGGATGATGTTTTTTAATTTTTAAAATTTTTTTGCATTTATTTTTGAATTTTCTGTCTCGGGTCTGGTTCGAACGGATGGGAAGGAAATTATTTTTATTCTCTATTTTTCGGCCTGTCTTCACCCGTTTCGTCTTGAAATGAAACCTGGATGATGTTTTTTAATTTTTAGAATTTTTTTGCTTTTATTTTTGAATTTTCTAACTCGGGTCGGGTTCGAACGGATAGGATGGAAAAATTTTTTCTTCTCTATTTTTCGGCCTCTCCTGACCTGTTTCGTCTTGAAATGAAGCCTGGATGATGTTTTTTAATTTTTAGAATTTTTGTAATTTTCTTTTAGAAGTTTCTAACTGGGGTCGGGTTCGAACGGATAGGAAAGAAATTTTTTTTATTCTCTATTTTTCGGCTTGTCTTCACCCGTTTCGTCTTGAAATAAAACTTGGATGATGTTTTTAAATTTTTAGTAATTTTTTGGCATTTAGTTTTGAATTTTCTAACTCGGGTCGGTTTCGAACGGGTAGGAAGGAAATTTTTTTTGTTCTCTATTTATCGGCCTGTCCAGACCCGTTTCGTCTTGAAATGAAGCCTGGTTGATGTTTGTTAATTTTTAAAATTTTTTTGCATTTATTTTCGAATTTTCTATCTCGGGTCTGGTTCGAACGGATAGGAAGGAAATTATTTTTCTTCTTTATTTTTCGGCCTGTCTTCTCCCGTTTCGTCTTGAAATGAAACCTGGATGATGTTTTTTAATTTTTAGAATTTTTTTGCTTTTATTTTTGAATTTTCTAACTCGGGTCGGGTTCGAACGGATAAGAAGGAAAATTTTTTTCTTCTCTATTTTTCGGCCTCTCCTGACCTGTTTCTTCTTGAAATGAAGCCTGGATGATGTTTTTTAATTTTTAGAATTTTTTTGCATTTCTTTTAGAATTTTCTAACTGGGGTCGGGTTCGAACGGATAGGAAAGAAATTTTTTTTATTCTCTATTTTTCGGCTTGTCTTCACCCGTTTCGTCTTGAAATAAAACCTGGATAATGTTTTTAAATTTTTAGAATTTTTTTTGCATTTATTTTTGAATTTTCTATCTCGGGTCGGTTTCGAACGGATAGGAAGGAAATTTTTTTTGTTCCCTATTTATCGGCCTGTCCAGACCCGTTTCGTCTTCAAATGAAGCCTGGATGATGTTTTTTAATTTTTAAAATTTTTTTGCATTTATTTTCGAATTTTCTATCTCGGGTCTGGTTCGAACGGATAGGAAGGAAATTATTTTTATTCTCTATTTTTCGGCCTGTCTTCACCCGTTTCGTCTTGAAATAAAACCTGGATAATGTTTTTAAATTTTTAGAATTTTTTTTGCATTTATTTTTGAATTTTCTAACTCGGGTCGGTTTCGAACGGATAGGAAGGAAATTTTTTTTGTTCCCTATTTATCGGCCTGTCCAGACCCGTTTCGTCTTGAAATGAAGCCTAGATGATGTTTTTTAATTTTTAAAATTTTTTTGCATTTATTTTCGAATTTTCTATCTCGGGACTTGTTCGAACGGATAGGAAGGAAATTCTTTTTGTTCTCTATTTTTCGGCCTGTCCTGGCCCATTTCGTTTTGAAATGAAGCCTGGATGATTTTTTTAATTTTTAAAATTTTTTTGCATTTATTTTCGAATTTTCTCTCTCGGTTCGGGTTCGAACGGATAGGAAGGAAATTATTTTTATTCTCTATTTTTCGGCCTGTCCTGGCCCATTTCGTTTTGAAATGAAGCCTGGATCATGTTTTTTGAATTTTAGAATTTTTTTGCATTTCTTTTTGAATTTTCTAACTGGGGTCGGGTTCGAACGGATAGGAAAGAAATTTTTTTTATTCTCTATTTTTCGGCCAGTCTTCATCCGCTTCGTCTTGAAATGAATCCTGCATGATGTTTTTTAATTTTTAGAATTTTTTTTGCGTTTAGTTTGAATTTTCTAACTCAGGTCGGTTTCGAACGGATAGGAAGGAAATTTTTTTTGTTCTCTATTTATCGGCCAGTCCAGACCCGTTTCGTCTTGAAATGAAGCCTGGATGATGTTTTTTAATTTTTAAAATTTTTTTGCATTTATTTTCGAATTTTCTATCTCGGTTCGGGTTCGAACGGATAGGAAGGAAATTATTTTTATTCTCTATTTTTCGGCCTGTCCTGGCCCATTTCGTTTTGAAATGAAGCCTGGATGATGTTTTTTAATTTTTTGAATTTTTTTTGCATTTAGTTGTTGAATTTTCTAACTGGGGTTGGGTTCGAACGGAGAGGAAAGAAATTTTTTTTATTCTCTATTTCTCGGCCAGTCTTCACCCGTTTCGTCTTGAACTGAAACCAGGATGATGATTTTTAATTTTTAGAATTTTTGTTGCATTTATTTTTGAATTTTCTAACTCGAGTCGAGATCGAACGGATAGGAAGGAATTTTTTTTTGTTCTCTATTTTTCGGCCTGTCCTGACCCGTTTCGTCTTGAAATGAAGCCTAGATGATGTTTTTTAATTTTTAAAATTTTTTTCCATTTATTTTCGAATTTTCTATCTCGGGTCTGGTTTGAACAGATAGGAAGGAAATTCTTTTTGTTCTTTATTTTTCGGCCTGTCCTGACCCGTTTCGTCATGAAATGAAGCCTGGATGATGATTTTTAATTTTTAAAATTTTTTTGCACTTATTTTTGAATTTTCTAACTCGGGTCGGGTTCGAACGGATAGGAAGGAAATTATTTTTGTTCTCTATTTTTCGGCCTGTCCTGGCCCATTTCGTTTTGAAATGAAGCCTGGATGATGTTTTTTCATTTTTAAAATTTTTTTGCATTTCTTTTTGAATTTTCTAACTGGGGTCGGGTTCGAACGGATATGAAAGAAATTTTTTTTATTCTCTATTTTTCGGCCTGTCTTCACCCGTTTCGTCTTGAAATAAAACCTGGATGATGTTTTTAAATTTTTAGAATTTTTTTTGCATTTAGTTTTGAATTTTCTAACTCGGGTCGGTTTCGAACGGATAGGAAGGAAATTTTTTTTGTTCTCTATTTATCGGCCTGTCCAGACTCGTTTCGTCTTGAAATGAAGCCTGGATTATGTTTTTTAATTTTTAAAATTTTTTTGCATTTATTTTCTAATTTTCTATCTCGGGTCTGGTTCGAACGGATAGGAAGGAAATTATTTTTATTCTCTATTTTTCGGCCTGTCTTCACCCGTTTCGTCTTGAAATGAAACCTGGATGATGCTTTTTAATTTTTAGAATTTTTTTTGCATTTGGTTTTGAATTTTCTAACTCAGGTCGGTTTCGAACGGATAGGAAGGAAATTTTTTTTGTTCTCTATTTTTCGGCCTGTCCTGACCCGTTTCGCCTTGAAATGAAGCATGGATGATGTATTTTAATTTTTAAAATTTTTTTGCATTTATTTTCGAATTTTCTATCTCAGGTCTGGTTCGAACGGATAGGAAGGAAATTCTTTTTGTTCTCTATTTTTCGGCCTGTCCTGACCCGTTTCGTCATGAAATGAAGCCTGGATGATGATTTTTAATTTTTAAAATTTTTTTGCACTTATTTTTGAATTTTCCAACTCGGGTCGGGTTCGAACGGATAGGAATGAAATTGTTTGTGTTCTCTATTTTTCGGCCTGTCCTGGCCCATTTCGTTTTGAAATGAAGCCTGGATGATGTTTTTTAATTTTTAGAATTTTTTTGCATTTCTTTTTGAATTTTCTAACTGGGGTCGGGTTCGAACGGATAGGAAAGAAATTTTTTTTCTTCTCTATTTTTCGGCTTGTCTTCACCCGTTTCGTCTTGAAATAAAACCTGGATGATGTTTTTAAATTTTTAGAATTTTTTTTGCATTTAGTTTTGAATTTTCTAACTCGGGTCGGTTTCGAACGGATAGGAAGGAAATTTTTTTTGTTCTCTATTTATCGGCCTGTCCAGACCCGTTTCGTCTTGAAATGAAGCCTGGATGATGTTTTTTAATTTTTAAAATTTTTTTGCATTTATTTTCGAATTTTCTATCTCGGGTCTGGTTCGAACGGATAGGAAGGAAATTATTTTTATTCTCTATTTTTCGGCCTGTCTTCACCCGTTTCGTCTTGAAATGAAACCTGGATGATGTTTTTTAATTTTTAGAATTTTTTTGCTTTTATTTTTGAATTTTCTAACTCGGGTCGGGTTCGAACGGATAAGAAGGAAAATTTTTTTCTTCTCTATTTTTCGGCCTCTCCTAACCTGTTTCGTCTTGAGATGAAGCCTGGATGATGTTTTTTAATTTTTAGAATTTTTTTGCATTTCTTTTAGAATTTTCTAACTGGGGTCAGGTTCGAACGGATAGGAATGAAATTTTTTTTATTCTCTATTTTTCGGCTTGTCTTCACCCGTTTCGTCTTGAAATAAAACCTGGATAATGTTTTTAAATTTTTAGAATTTTTTTTGCATTTATTTTTGAATTTTCTAACTCGGGTCGGTTTCGAACGGATAGGAAGGAAATTTCTTTTGTTCCCTATTTATCGGCCTGTCCAGACCCGTTTCGTCTTGAAATGAAGCCTGGATGATGTTTTTTAATTTTTAAAATTTTTTTTCATTTATTTTTGAATTTTCTGTCTCGGGTCTGGTTCGAACGGATGGGAAGGAAATTATTTTTATTCTCTATTTTTCGGCCTGTCTTCACCCGTTTCGTCTTGAAATGAAACCTGGATGATGTTTTTTAATTTTTAGAATTTTTTTGCTTTTATTTTTGAATTTTCTAACTCGGGTCGGGTTCGAACGGATAGGATGGAAAAACTTTTTCTTCTCTATTTTTCGGCCTCTCCTGACCTGTTTCGTCTTGAAATGAAGCCTGGATGAGGTTTTTTAATTTTTAAAATTTTTGTAATTTTCTTTTAGAATTTTCTAACTGGGGTCGGGTTCGAACGGATAGGAAAGAAATTTTTTTTATTCTCTATTTTTCGGCTTGTCTTCACCCGTTTCGTCTTGAAATAAAACTTGGATGATGTTTTTAAATTTTTAGTATTTTTTTGGCATTTAGTTTTGAATTTTCTAACTCGGGTCGGTTTCGAACGGATAGGAAGGAAATTTTTTTTGTTCTCTATTTATCGGCCTGTCCAGACCCGTTTCGTCTTGAAATGAAGCCTGGTTGATGTTTGTTAATTTTTAAAATTTTTTTGCATTTATTTTCGAATTTTCTATCTCGGGTCTGGTTCGAACGGATAGGAAGGAAATTATTTTTCTTCTTTATTTTTCGGCCTGTCTTCTCCCGTTTCGTCTTGAAATGAAACCTGGATGATGTTTTTTAATTTTTAGAATTTTTTTGCTTTTATTTTTGAATTTTCTAACTCGGGTCGTGTACGAACGGAGAGGAAAGAAATTTTTTTTATTCTCTATTTTTCGTCTTGTCTTTACCCGTTTCGTCTTGAAATGAAACCTGGATGATGTTTTTTACTTTTTAGAATTTTTTTTGCATTTAGTTTTGAATTTTCTACCTTGGGTCGGTTTCGAACTGATAGGAAGGAAATGTTTTTTGTTCTCTATTTATCGGCCTTTCCAGACCCGTTTCGTCTTGAAATGAAGCCTGGATGATGTTTTTTAATTTTTAATATTTTTCTGCATTTAGTTTCGAATATTCTATCTCGGGTCGGGTTCGAACGGATAGGAAGGAAATTATTTTTATTCTCTATTTTTCGGCCTGTCCTGGCCCATTTCGTTTTGAAATGAAGCCTGGATGATGTTTTTTAATTTTTTGAATTTTTTTTGCATTTAGTTTTTGAATTTTCTAACTGGGGTTGGGTTCGAACGAATAGGAAAGAAATTTTTTTTATTCTCTATTTCTCGGCCAGTCTTCGCCCGTTTCGTCTTGAAATGAAACCTGGATGATGATTTTTAATTTTTAGAATTTTTTTTACATTTATTTTTGAATTTTTAACTCGGGTCGGGATCGAACGTATAGGAAGGAATTTTTTTTTGTTCTCTATTTTTCGGCCTGTCCTGACCCGTTTCGTCTTGAAATGAAGCCTGGATGATGTTTTTTAATTTTTAAAATTTTTTTGCATTTATTTTCGAATTTTATATCTCGGGTCTTGTTCGAACGGATAGGAAGGAAATTCTTTTTGTTCTCTATTTTTCGGCCTGTCCTGGCCCATTTCGTTTTGAAATGAATCCTGGATGATTTTTTTTAAATTTTAGAATTTTTTTGCATTTCTTTTTGAATTTTCTTACTGGGGTCGGGTTCGAACGGATAGGAAAGAAATTTTTTTTATTCTCTATTTTTCGGCCAATCTTCATCCGTTTCCTCTTGAAATGAATCCTGGATGATGTTTTTTAATTTTTAGAATTTTTTTTGCATTTAGTTTTGAATTTTCTAACTCAGGTCGGTTTCGAACGGATAGGAAGGAAATTTTTTTTGTTCTCTATTTATCGGCCTGTCCAGACCCGTTTCGTCTTGAAATGAAGCCTGGATGATGTTTTTTAATTTTTAAAATTTTTTTGCATTTATTTTCGAATTTTCCATCTCGGTTCGGGTTCGAACGGATAGGAAGGAAATTATTTTTATTCTCTATTTTTCGGCCTGTCCTGGCCCATTTCGTTATGAAATGAAGCCTGGATGATGTTTTTTAATTTTTAGAATTTTTTTTGCATTTAGTTTTTGAATTTTCTAACTGGGGTTGGGTTCGAACGGATAGGAAAGAAATTTTTTTTATTCTCTATTTCTCGGCCAGTCTTCACCCGTTTCGTCTTGAACTGAAACCAGGATGATGATTTTTAATTTTTAGAATTTTTGTTGCATTTATTTTTGAATTTTCTAACTCGGGTCGAGATCGAACGGATAGGAAGGAATTTTTTTTTGTTCTCTATTTTTCGGCCTGTCCTGACCCGTTTCGTCTTGAAATGAAGCCTGGATGGTGTTTTTTAATTTTTGAAATTTTCTATCTCGGGTCTGGTTTGAACAGATAGGAAGGAAATTCTTTTTGTTCTTTATTTTTCGGCCTGTCCTGACCCGTTTCGTCATGAAATGAAGCCTGGATGATGATTTTTAATTTTTATAATTCTTTTGCATTTATTTTTGAATTTTCTAACTCGGGTCGGGTTCGAACGGATAGTAAGGATTTTATTTTTGTTCTCTATTTTTCGGCCTGTCCTGGCCCTTTTCGTTTTGAAATGAAGTCTGGATGATGTTTTTTAATTTTTAGAATTTTTCTGCATTTCTTTTTGAATTTTCTAACTGGGGTCGGGTTTCAACGGATAGGAAAGAAATTTTTTTTATTCTCTATTTTTCGGCTTGTCTTCACCCGTTTCGTCTTGAAATAAAACCTGGATGATGTTTTTAAATTTTAAGAATTTTTTTTGCATTTAGTTTTGAATTTTCTAACTCGGGTCGGTTTCGAACGGATAGGAAGGAAATTTTTTTTGTTCTCTATTTATCGGCCTGTCCAAATCTGTTTCGTCTTGAAATGGAGCCTGGTTGATGTTTTTAATTTTTAAAATTTTTTTGCATTTATTTTCGAATTTTCTACCTCGGGTCTGGTTCGAACGGATAGGAAGGAAATTATTTTTATTCTCTATTTTTCGGCCTGTCTTCACCCGTTTCGTCTTGAAATGAAACCTGGATGATGTTTTTTAATTTTTAGAATTTTTTTTGCATTTAGTTTTGAATTTTCAAACTCAGGTCGGTTTCGAACGGATAGGAAGGAAATTTTTTTTGTTCTCTATTTTTCGGCCTGTCCTGACCCGTTTCGCCTTGAAATGAAGCATGGATGATGTATTTTAATTTTTAAAATTTTTTTGCATTTATTTTCGAATTTTCTATCTCAGGTCTGGTTCGAACGGATAGGAAGGAAATTCTTTTTGTTCTCTATTTTTCGGCCTGTCCTGACCCGTTTCGTCATGAAATGAAGCCTGGATGATGATTTTTAATTTTTAAAATTTTTTTGCACTTATTTTTGAATTTTCTAACTCGGGTCGGGTTCGAACGGATAGGAATGAAATTGTTTTTGTTCTCTATTTTTCGGCCTGTCCTGGCCTATTTCGTTTTGAAATGAAGCCTGGATGATGTTTTTTAATTTTTAGAATTTTTTTGCATTTCTTTTTGAATTTTCTAACTGGGGTCGGGTTCGAACGGATAGGAAAGAAATTTTTTTTCTTCTATATTTTTCGGCTTGTCTTCACCCGTTTCGTCTTGAAATAAAACCTGGATGATGTTTTTAAATTTTTAGAATTTTTTTTGCATTTAGTTTTGAATTTTCTAACTCGGGTCGGTTTCGAACGGATAGGAAGGAAATTTTTTTTGTTCTCTATTTATCGGCCTGTCCAGACCCGTTTCGTCTTGAAATGAAGCCTGGATGATGTTTTTTAATTTTTAAAATTTTTTTGCATTTATTTTCGAATTTTCTATCTCGGGTCTGGTTCGAACGGATAGGAAGGAAATTATTTTTATTCTCTATTTTTCGGCCTGTCTTCACCCGTTTCGTCTTGAAATGAAACCTGGATGATGTTTTTTAATTTTTAGAATTTTTTTGCTTTTATTTTTGAATTTTCTAACTCGGGTCGGGTTCGAACGGATAAGAAGGAAAATTTTTTTCTTCTCTATTTTTCGGCCTCTCCTGACCTGTTTCGTCTTGAAATGAAGCCTGGATGATGTTTTTTAATTTTTAGAATTTTTTTCCATTTCTTTTAGAATTTTCTAACTGGGGTCGGGTTCGAACGGATAGGAAAGAAATTTTTTTTATTCTCTATTTTTCGGCTTGTCTTCACCCGTTTCGTCTTGAAATAAAACCTGGATAATGTTTTTAAATTTTTAGAATTTTTTTTGCATTTATTTTTGAATTTTCTATCTTGGGTCGGTTTCGAACGGATAGGAAGGAAATTTTTTTTGTTCCCTATTTTTCGGATTGTCCAGACCCGTTTCGTCTTCAAATGAAGCCTGGATGATGTTTTTTAATTTTTAAAATTTTTTTGCATTTATTTTCGAATTTTCTATCTCGGGTCTGGTTCGAACGGATAGGAAGGAAATTATTTTTATTCTCTATTTTTCGGCCTGTCTTCACCCGTTTCGTCTTGAAATAAAACATGGATAATGTTTTTAAATTTTTAGAATTTTTTTTGCATTTATTTTTGAATTTTCTAACTCGGGTCGGTTTCGAACGGATAGGAAGGAAATTTTTTTTGTTCCCTATTTATTGGCCTGTCCAGACCCGTTTCGTCTTGAAATGAAGCCTGGATGATGTTTTTTAATTTTTAAAATTTTTTTGCATTTATTTTCGAATTTTCTATCTCGGGACTTGTTCGAACGGATATGAAGGAAATTCTTTTTGTTCTCTATTTTTGGGCCTGTCCTGGCCCATTTCGTTTTGAAATGAAGCCTGGATGATGTTTTTTAAATTTTAGAATTTTTTTGCATTTCTTTTTGAATTTTCTTACTGGGGTCGGGTTCGAACGGATAGGAAAGAAATTTTTTTTATTCTCTATTTTTCGGCCAATCTTCATCCGTTTCCTCTTGAAATGAATCCTGGATGATGTTTTTTAATTTTTAGAATTTTTTTTGCATTTAGTTTTGAATTTTCTAACTCAGGTCGGTTTCGAACGGATAGGAAGGAAATTTTTTTTGTTCTCTATTTATCGGCCTGTCCAGACCCTTTTCGTCTTGAAATGAAGCCTGGATGATGTTTTTTAATTTTTAAAATTTTTTTGCATTTATTTTCGAATTTTCTCTCTCGGTTCGGGTTCGAACGGATAGGAAGGAAATTATTTTTATTGTCTATTTTTCGGCCTGTCCTGGCCCATTTCGTTTTGAAATGAAGCCTGGATGATGTTTTTTAAATTTTAGAATTTTTTTGCATTTCTTTTTGAATTTTCTAACTGGGTTCGGGTTCGAACGGATAGGAAAGAAATTTTTTTTATTCTCTATTTTTCGGCCAGTCTTCATCCGTTTCGTCTTGAAATGAATCCTGCATGATATTTTTTAATTTTTAGAATTTTTTTTGCGTTTAGTTTTGAATTTTCTAACTCAGGTCGGTTTCGAACGGATAGGAAGGAAATTTTTTTTGTTCTCTATTTATCGGCCAGTCCAGACCCGTTTCGTCTTGAAATGAAGCCTGGATGATGTTTTTTAATTTTTAAAATTTTTTTGCATTTATTTTCGAATTTTCTATCTCGGTTCGGGTTCGAACGGATAGGAAGGAAATTATTTGTATTCTCTATTTTTCGGCCTGTCCTGGCCCATTTCGTTTTGAAATGAAGCCTGGATGATGTTTTTTAATTTTTTGAATTTTTTTTGCATTTAGTTGTTGAATTTTCTAACTGGGGTTGGGTTCGAACGGAGAGGAAAGAAATTTTTTTTATTCTCTATTTCTCGGCCAGTCTTCACCCGTTTCGTCTTGAACTGAAACCAGGATGATGATTTTTAATTTTTAGAATTTTTGTTGCATTTATTTTTGAATTTTCTAACTCGGGTCGAGATCGAACGGATAGGAAGGAATTTTTTTTTGTTCTCTATTTTTCTGCCTGTCCTGATCCGTTTCGTCTTGAAATGAAGCCTAGATGATGTTTTTTAATTTTTAAAATTTTTTTCCATTTATTTTCGAATTTTCTATCTCGGGTCTGGTTTGAACAGATAGGAAGCAAATTCTTTTTGTTCTTTATTTTTCGGCCTGTCCTGACCCGTTTCGTCATGAAATGAAGCCTGGATGATGATTTTTAATTTTTATAATTCTTTTGCATTTATTTTTGAATTTTCTAACTCGGGTCGGGTTCGAACGGATAGGAAGGATTTTATTTTCGTTCTCTATTTTTCGGCCTGTCCTGGCCCTTTTCGTTTTGAAATGAAGTCTGGATGATGTTTTTTGATTTTTAGAATTTTTTTGCATTTCTTTTTGAATTTTCTAATTGGGGTCGGGTTTCAACGGATAGGAAAGAAATTTTTTTTATTCTTTATTTTTCGGCTTGTCTTCACCAGTTTCGTCTTGAAATGAATCCTGGACGATGTTTTTTAATTTTTAGAATTTTTTTTGCATTTAGTTTTGAATTTTCTAACTCAGGTCGGTTTCGAACGGATAGGAAGGAAATTTTTTTTGTTCTCTATTTTTCGGCCTGTCCTGACCCGTTTCGCTTTGAAATGAAGCATGGATGATGTATTTTAATTTTTAAAATTTTTTTGCATTTATTTTTGAATTTTCTATCTCAGGTCTGGTTCGAACGGATAGGAAGGAAATTCTTTTTGTTCTCTATTTTTCGGCCTGTCCTGACCCGTTTCGTCATGAAATGAAGCCTGGATGATGATTTTTAATTTTTAAAATTTTTTTGCACTTATTTTTGAATTTTCTAACTCGGGTCGGGTTCGAACGGATAGGAAGGAAATTATTTTTGTTCTCTATTTTTCGGCCTGTCCTGGCGCATTTCGTTTTGAAATGAAGCCTGGATGATGTTTTTTAATTTTTAGAATTTTTTTGCATTTCTTTTTGAATTTTCTAACTGGGGTCGGGTTCGAACGGATAGGAAAGAAATTTTTTTTATTCTCCATTTTTCGGCCTGTCTTCACCCGTTTCGTCTTGAAATAAAACCTGGATGATGTTTTTAAATTTTTAGAATTTTTTTTGCATTTAGTTTTGAATTTTCTAACTCGGGTCGGTTTCGAACGGATAGGAAGGAAATTTTTTTTGTTCTCTATTTATCGGCCTATCCAGACCCGTTTCTTCTTGAAATAAAGCCTGGATGATGTTTTTTAATTTTTAAAATTTTTTTGCATTTATTTTCTAATTTTCTATCTCGGGTCTGGTTCGAACGGATAGGGAGGAAATTATTTTTATTCTCTATTTTTCGGCCTGTCTTCACCCGTTTCGTCTTGAAATGAAACCTGGATGATGTTTTTTAATTTTTAGAATTTTTTTTGCATTTAGTTTTGAATTTTCTAACTCAGGTCGGTTTCGAACGGATAGGAAGGAAATTTTTTTTGTTCTCTATTTTTCGGCCTGTCCTGACCCGTTTCGCTTTGAAATGAAGCATGGATGATGTATTTTAATTTTTAAAATTTTTTTGCATTTATTTTCGAATTTTCTATCTCAGGTCTGGTTCGAACGGATAGGAAGGAAATTCTTTTTGTTCACTATTTTTCGGCCTGTCCTGACCCGTTTCGTCATGAAATGAAGCCTGGATGATGATTTTTAATTTTTAAAATTTTTTTGCACTTATTTTTGAATTTTCTAACCCGGGTCGGGTTCGAACGGATAGGAAGGAAATTATTTTTGTTCTCTATTTTTCGGCCTGTCCTGGCCCATTTCGTTTTGAAATGAAGCCTGGATGATGTTTTTTAACTTTTTGAATTTTTTTGCATTTCTTTTTGAATTTTCTAACTGGGGTCGGGTTCGAACGGATAGGAAAGAAATTTTTTTTATTCTCCATTTTTCGGCCTGTCTTCACCCGTTTCGTCTTGAAATAAAACCTGGATGATGTTTTTAAATTTTTAGAATTTTTTTTGCATTTAGTTTTGAATTTTCTAACTCGGGTCGGTTTCGAACGGATAGGAAGGAAATTTTTTTTGTTCTCTATTTATCGGCCTGTCCAGACCCGTTTCTTCTTGAAATAAAGCCTGGATGATGTTTTTTAATTTTTAAAATTTTTTTGCATTTATTTTCTAATTTTCTATCTCGGGTCTGGTTCGAACGGATAGGGAGGAAATTATTTTTATTCTCTATTTTTCGGCCTGTCTTCACCCGTTTCGTCTTGAAATGAAACCTGGATGATGTTTTTTAATTTTTAGAATTTTTTTTGCATTTGGTTTTGAATTTTCTAACTCAGGTCGGTTTCGAACGGATAGGAAGGAAATTTTTTTTGTTCTCTATTTTTCGGCCTGTCCTGACCCGTTTCGCCTTGAAATGAAGCATGGATGATGTATTTTAATTTTTAAAATTTTTTTGCATTTATTTTCGAATTTTCTATCTCAGGTCTGGTTCGAACGGATAAGAAGGAAATTCTTTTTGTTCTCTATTTTTCGGCCTGTCCTGACCCGTTTCGTCATGAAATGAAGCCTGGATGATGATTTTTAATTTTTAAAATTTTTTTGCACTTATTTTTGAATTTTCTAACTCGGGTCGGGTTCGAACGGATAGGAATGAAATTGTTTGTGTTCTCTATTTTTCGGCCTGTCCTGGCCCATTTCGTTTTGAAATGAAGCCTGGATGATGTTTTTTAATTTTTAGAATTTTTTTACATTTCTTTTTGAATTTTCTAACTGGGGTCGGGTTCGAACGGATAGGAAAGAAATTTTTTTTATTCTCCATTTTTCGGCCTGTCTTCACCCGTTTCGTCTTGAAATAAAACCTGGATGATGTTTTTAAATTTTTAGAATTTTTTTTGCATTTAGTTTTGAATTTTCTAACTCGGGTCGGTTTCGAACGGATAGGAAGGAAATTTTTTTTGTTCTCTATTTATCGGCCTATCCAGACCCGTTTCTTCTTGAAATAAAGCCTGGATGATGTTTTTTAATTTTTAAAATTTTTTTGCATTTATTTTCTAATTTTCTATCTCGGGTCTGGTTCGAACGGATAGGGAGGAAATTATTTTTATTCTCTATTTTTCGGCCTGTCTTCACCCGTTTCGTCTTGAAATGAAACCTGGATGATGTTTTTTAATTTTTAGAATTTTTTTTGCATTTAGTTTTGAATTTTCTAACTCAGGTCGGTTTCGAACGGATAGGAAGGAAATTTTTTTTGTTCTCTATTTTTCGGCCTGTCCTGACCCGTTTCGCTTTGAAATGAAGCATGGATGATGTATTTTAATTTTTAAAATTTTTTTGCATTTATTTTCGAATTTTCTATCTCAGGTCTGGTTCGAACGGATAGGAAGGAAATTCTTTTTGTTCACTATTTTTCGGCCTGTCCTGACCCGTTTCGTCATGAAATGAAGCCTGGATGATGATTTTTAATTTTTAAAATTTTTTTGCACTTATTTTTGAATTTTCTAACCCGGGTCGGGTTCGAACGGATAGGAAGGAAATTATTTTTGTTCTCTATTTTTCGGCCTGTCCTGGCCCATTTCGTTTTGAAATGAAGCCTGGATGATGTTTTTTAACTTTTTGAATTTTTTTGCATTTCTTTTTGAATTTTCTAACTGGGGTCGGGTTCGAACGGATAGGAAAGAAATTTTTTTTATTCTCCATTTTTCGGCCTGTCTTCACCCGTTTCGTCTTGAAATAAAACCTGGATGATGTTTTTAAATTTTTAGAATTTTTTTTGCATTTAGTTTTGAATTTTCTAACTCGGGTCGGTTTCGAACGGATAGGAAGGAAATTTTTTTTGTTCTCTATTTATCGGCCTGTCCAGACCCGTTTCTTCTTGAAATAAAGCCTGGATGATGTTTTTTAATTTTTAAAATTTTTTTGCATTTATTTTCTAATTTTCTATCTCGGGTCTGGTTCGAACGGATAGGGAGGAAATTATTTTTATTCTCTATTTTTCGGCCTGTCTTCACCCGTTTCGTCTTGAAATGAAACCTGGATGATGTTTTTTAATTTTTAGAATTTTTTTTGCATTTGGTTTTGAATTTTCTAACTCAGGTCGGTTTCGAACGGATAGGAAGGAAATTTTTTTTGTTCTCTATTTTTCGGCCTGTCCTGACCCGTTTCGCCTTGAAATGAAGCATGGATGATGTATTTTAATTTTTAAAATTTTTTTGCATTTATTTTCGAATTTTCTATCTCAGGTCTGGTTCGAACGGATAGGAAGGAAATTCTTTTTGTTCTCTATTTTTCGGCCTGTCCTGACCCGTTTCGTCATGAAATGAAGCCTGGATGATGATTTTTAATTTTTAAAATTTTTTTGCACTTATTTTTGAATTTTCTAACTCGGGTCGGGTTCGAACGGATAGGAATGAAATTGTTTGTGTTCTCTATTTTTCGGCCTGTCCTGGCCCATTTCGTTTTGAAATGAAGCCTGGATGATGTTTTTTAATTTTTAGAATTTTTTTACATTTCTTTTTGAATTTTCTAACTGGGGTCGGGTTCGAACGGATAGGAAAGAAATTTTTTTTCTTCTCTATTTTTCGGCTTGTCTTCACCCGTTTCGTCTTGAAATAAAACCTGGATGATGTTTTTAAATTTTTAGAATTTTTTTTGCATTTAGTTTTGAATTTTCTAACTCGGGTCGGTTACGAACGGATAGGAAGAAAATTTTTTTTGTTCTCTATTTATCGGCCTGTCCAGACCCGTTTCGTCTTGAAATGAAGCCTGGATGATGTTTTTTAATTCTTAAAATTTTTTTGCATTTATTTTCGAATTTTCTATCTCGGGTCTGGTTCGAACGGATCGGAAGGAAATTATTTTTATTCTCTATTTTTCGGCCTGTCTTCACCCGTTTCGTCTTGAAACGAAACCTGGATGATGTTTTTTAATTTTTAGAATTTTTTTGCTTTTATTTTTGAATTTTCTAACTCGGGTCGGGTTTGAACGGATAAGAAGGAAAATTTTTTTCTTCTCTATTTTTCGGCCTCTCCTAACCTGTTTCGTCTTGAAATGAAGCCTGGATGATGTTTTTTAATTTTTAGAATTTTTTTGCATTTCTTTTAGAATTTTCTAACTGGGGTCGGGTTCGAACGGATAGGAATGAAATTTTTTTTATTCTCTATTTTTCGGCCTGTCTTCACCCGTTTCGTCTTGAAATAAAACCTGGATAATGTTTTTAAATTTTTATAATTTTTTTTGCATTTATTTTTGAATTTTCTAACTCGGGTCGGTTTCGAACGGATAGGAAGGAAATTTTTTTTGTTCCCTATTTATCGGCCTGTCCAGACCCGTTTCGTCTTGAAATGAAGCCTGGATGATGTTTTTTAATTTTTAAAATTTTTTTGCATTTATTTTTGAATTTTCTATCTCGGGTCTGGTTCGAACGGATAGGAAGGAAATTATTTTTATTCTCTATTTTTCGGCCTGTCTTCACCCGTTTCGTCTTGAAATGAAACCTGGATGATGTTTTTTAATTTTTAGAATTTTTTTGCTTTTATTTTTGAATTTTCTAACTCGGGTCGGGTTCGAACGGATAGGATGGAAAAAATTTTTCTTCTCTATTTTTCGGCCTCTCCTGACCTGTTTCATCTTGAAATGAAGCCTGGATGATGTTTTTTAATTTTTAGAATTTTTGTACATTTCTTTTAGAATTTTCTAACTGGGGTCGGGTTCGAACGGATAGGAAAGAAAATTTTTTTATTCTCTATTTTTCGGCTTGTCTTCACCCGTTTCGTCTTGAAATAAAACTTGGATGATGTTTTTAAATTTTCAGTATTTTTTTTGCATTTAGTTTTGAATTTTCTAACTCGGGTCGTTTTCGAACAGATAGGAAGGAAATTTTTTTTGTTCTCTATTTATCGGCCTGTCCAGACCCGTTTCGTCTTGAAATGAAGCCTGGTTGATGTTTGTTAATTTTTAAAATTTTTTTGCATTTATTTTCGAATTTTCTATCTCGGGTCTGGTTCGAACGGATAGGAAGGAAATTATTTTTCTTCTTTATTTTTCGGCCTGTGTTCTCCCGTTTCGTCTTGAAATGAAACCTGGATGATGTTTTTTAATTTTTAGAATTTTTTTGCTTTTATTTTTGAATTTTCTAACTCGGGTCGGGTTCGAACGGAGAGGAAAGAAATTTTTTTTATTCTCTATTTTTCGTCTTGTCTTCACCCGTTTCGTCTTGAAATGAAACCTGGATGATGTTTTTTAGTTTTTAAAATTTTTTTTGCATTTAGTTTTGAATTTTCTAACTTGGGTCGGTTTCGAACGGATAGGAAGGAATTGTTTTTTGTTCTCTATTTATCGGCCTTTCCAGACCCGTTTCGTCTTGAAATGAAGCCTGGATGATGTTTTTTAATTTTTAATATTTTTCTGCATTTATTTTCGAATATTCTATCTCGGGTCGGGTTCGAACGGATAGGAAGGAAATTATTTTTATTCTCTATTTTTCGGCCTGTCCTGGCCCATTTCGTTTTGAAATGAAGCCTGGATGATGTTTTTCAATTTTTTGAATTTTTTTTGCATTTAGTTTTTGAATTTTCTAACTGGGGTTGGGTTCGAACGAATAGGAAAGAAATTTTTTTTATTCTCTATTTCTCGGCCAGTCTTCGCCCGTTTCGTCTTGAAATGAAACCTGGATGATGATTTTTAATTTTTAGAATTTTTTTTACATTTATTTTTGAATTTTTAACTCGGGTCGGGATCGAACGTATAGGAAGGAATTTTTTTTTGTTCTCTATTTTTCGGTCTGTCCTGACCCGTTTCGTCTTGAAATGAAGCCTGGATGATGGTTTTTAATTTTTAAAATTTTTTTGCATTTATTTTCGAATTTTATATCTCGGGTCTTATTCGAACGGATAGGAAGGAAATTCTTTTTGTTCTCTATTTTTCGGCCTGTCCTGGCCCATTTCGTTTTGAAATGAATCCTGGATGATGTTTTTTAAATTTTAGAATTTTTTTGCATTTCTTTTTGAATTTTCTTACTGGGGTCGGGTTCGAACGGATAGGAAAGAAATTTTTTTTATTCTCTATTTTTCGGCCAATCTTCATCCGTTTCCTCTTGAAATGAATCCTGGATGATGTTTTTTAATTTTTAGAATTTTTTTTGCATTTAGTTTTGAATTTTCTAACTCAGGTCGGTTTCGAACGGATAGGAAGGAAAATTTTTTTTGTTCTCTATTTATCGGCCTGTCCAGACCTGTTTCGTCTTGAAATGAAGCCTGGATGATGTTTTTTAATTTTTAAAATTTTTTTGCATTTATTTTCGAATTTTCTATCTCGGTTCGGGTTCGAACGGATAGGAAGGAAATTATTTTTATTCTCTATTTTTCGGCCTATCCTGGCCCATTTCGTTTTAAAATGAAGCCTGGATGATGTTTTTTAAATTATAAAATTTTTTTGCATTTCTTTTTGAATTTTCTAACTGGGGTCGGGTTCGAACGGATAGGAAAGAAATTTTTTTTATTCTCTATTATTCGGCCAGTCTTCATCCGTTTCGTCTTGAAATGAATCCTGCATGATGTTTTTTAATTTTTAGAATTTTTTTTGCATTTAGTTTTGAATTTTCTAACTCAGGTCGGTTTCGAACGGATAGGAAGGAAATTTTTTTTGTTCTCTATTTATCGGCCTGTCCAGACCCGTTTCGTCTTGAAATGAAGCATGGATGATGTTTTTTAATTTTTAAAATTTTTTTGCATTTATTTTCGAATTTTCTATCTCGGTTCGGGTTCGAACGGATAGGAAGGAAATTATTTTTATTCTCTATTTTTCGGCCTGTCCTGGCCCATTTCGTTTTGAAATGAAGCCTGGATGATGTTTTTTAATTTTTAGAATTTTTTTTGCATTTAGTTTTTGAATTTTCTAACTGGGGTTGGGTTCGAACGGATAGGAAAGAAATTTTTTTTATTCTCTATTTCTCGGCCAGTCTTCACCCGTTTCGTCTTGAACTGAAACCAGGATGATGATTTTTAATTTTTAGAATTTTTGTTGCATTTATTTTTGAATTTTCTAACTCGGGTCGAGATCGAACGGATAGGAAGGAATTTTTTTTTGTTCTCTATTTTTCGGCCCGTCCTGACCCGTTTCGTCTTGAAATGAAGCCTGGTTGGTGTTTTTTAATTTTTGAAATTTTTTTGCATTTATTTTCGAATTTCTATCTCGGGTCTGGTTTGAACAGATAGGAAGGAAATTCTTTTTGTTCTTTATTTTTCGGCCTGTCCTGACCCGTTTCGTCATGAAATGAAGCCTGGATGATGATTTTTAATTTTTATAATTCTTTTGCATTTATTTTTGAATTTTCTAACTCGGGTCGGGTTCGAACGGATAGTAAGGATTTTATTTTTGTTCTCTATTTTTCGGCCTGTCCTGGCCCTTTTCGTTTTGAAATGAAGTCTGGATGATGTTTTTTAATTTTTAGAATTTTTCTGCATTTCTTTTTGAATTTTCTAACTGGGGTCAGGTTTCAACGGATAGGAAAGAAATTTTTTTTATTCTCTATTTTTCGGTTTGTCTTCACCCGTTTCGTCTTGAAATAAAACCTGGATGATGTTTTTAAATTTTAAGAATTTTTTTTGCATTTAGTTTTGAATTTTCTAACTCGGGTCGGTTTCGAACGGATAGGAAGGAAATTTTTTTTGTTCTCTATTTATCGGCCTGTCCAAACCTGTTTCGTCTTGAAATGGAGCCTGGATGATTTTTTAATTTTTAAAATTTTTTTGCATTTATTTTCGAATTTTCTACCTCGGGTCTGGTTCGAACGGATAGGAAGGAAATTATTTTTATTCTCTATTTTTCGGCCTGTCTTCACCCGTTTCGTCTTGAAATGAAACCTGGATGATGCTTTTTAATTTTTAGAATTTTTTTTGCATTTGGTTTTGAATTTTCTAACTCAGGTCGGTTTCGAACGGATAGGAAGGAAATTTTTTTTGTTCTCTATTTTTCGGCCTGTCCTGACCCGTTTCGCCTTGAAATGAAGCATGGATGATGTATTTTAATTTTTAAAATTTTTTTGCATTTATTTTCGAATTTTCTATCTTAGGTCTGGTTCGAACGGATAGGAAGGAAATTCTTTTTGTTCTCTATTTTTCGGCCTATCCTGACCCGTTTCGTCATGAAAGGAAGCCTGGATGATGATTTTTAATTTTTAAAATTTTTTTGCACTTATTTTTGAATTTTCTAACTCGGGTCGGGTTCGAACGGATAGGAAGGAAATTATTTTTGTTCTCTATTTTTCGGCCTGTCCTGGCCCATTTCGTTTTGAAATGAAGCCTGGATGATGTTTTTTAATTTTTAGAATTTTTTTGCATTTCTTTTTGAATTTTCTAACTGGGGTCAGGTTCGAACTGATAGGAAAGAAATTTTTTTTATTCTCTATTTTTCGGCTTGTCTTCACCCGTTTCGTCTTGAAATAAAACCTGGATGATGTTTTTAAATTTTTAGAATTTTTTTTGCATTTAGTTTTGAATTTTCTAACTCGGGTCGGTTTCGAACGGATAGGAAGGAAATTTTTTTTGGTCTCTATTTATCAGCCTGTCCAGACTCGTTTCGTCTTGAAATGAAGCCTGATTGATGTTTGTTAATTTTTAAAATTTTTTTGCATTTATTTTCGAATTTTCTATCTCGGGTCTGGTTCGAACGGATAGGAAGGAAATTATTTTTATTCTCTATTTTTCGGCCTGTCCTGGCCCATTTCGTTTTGAAATGAAGCCTGGATGATGTTTTTTAATTTTTTGAATTTTTGTTGCATTTAGTTTTTGAATTTTCTAACTGGGGTTGGGTTCGAACGAATAGGAAAGAAATTTTTTTTATTCTCTATTTCTCGGCCAGTCTTCACCCGTTTCGTCTTGAAGTGAAACCTAGATGATGATTTTTAATTTTTAGAATTTTTTTTACATTTATTTTTGAATTTTTAACTCGGGTCGGGATCGAACGGATAGGAAGGAATTTTTTTTTGTTCTCTATTTTTCGGCCTGTCCTGACCCGTTTCGTCTTGAAATGAAGCCTGGATGATGTTTTTTAATTTTTAAAATTTTTTTGCATTTATTTTCGAATTTTATATCTCGGGTCTTGTTCGAACGGATAGGAAGGAAATTCTTTTTGTTCTCTATTTTTCGGCCTGTCCTGGCCCATTTCGTTTTGAAATGAATCCTGGATGATGTTTTTTAAATTTTAGAATTTTTTTGCATTTCTTTTTGAATTTTCTTACTGGGGTCGGGTTCGAACGGATAGGAAAGAAATTTTTTTTATTCTCTATTTTTCGGCCAATCTTCATCCGTTTCCTCTTGAAATGAATCCTGGATGATGTTTTTTAATTTTTAGAATTTTTTTTGCATTTAGTTTTGAATTTTCTAACTCAGGTCGGTTTCGAACGGATAGGAAGGAAATTTTTTTTGTTCTCTATTTATCGGCCTGTCCAGACCTGTTTCGTCTTGAAATGAAGCCTGGATGATGTTTTTTAATTTTTAAAATTTTTTTGCATTTATTTTCGAATTTTCTATCTCGGTTCGGGTTCGAATGGATAGGAAGGAAATTATTTTTATTCTCTATTTTTCGGCCTATCCTGGCCCATTTCGTTTTGAAATGAAGCCTGGATGATGTTTTTTAAATTTTAAAATTTTTTTGCATTCCTTTTTGAATTTTCTAACTGGGGTCGGGTTCGAACGGATAGGAAAGAAATTTTTTTTATTCTCTATTTTTCGGCCAGTCTTCATTCGTTTCGTCTTGAAATGAATCCTGCATGATATTTTTTAATTTTTAGAATTTTTTTTTGCATTTAGTTTTGAATTTTCTAACTCAGGTCAGTTTCGAATGGATAGGAAGGAAATTTTTTTTGTTCTCTATTTATCGGCCTGTCCAGACCCGTTTCGTCTTGAAATGAAGCCTGGATGATGTTTTTTAATTTTTAAAATTTTTTTGCATTTATTTTCGAATTTTCTATCTCGGTTCGGGTTCGAACGGATAGGAAGGAAATTATTTTTATTCTCTTTTTTTCGGCCTGTCCTGGCCCATTTCGTTTTGAAATGAAGCCTGGATGATGTTTTTTAATTTTTAGAATTTTTTTCGTATTTAGTTTTTGAATTTTCTAACTGGGGTTGGGTTCGAACGGATAGGAAAGAAATTTTTTTTATTCTCTATTTCTCGGCCAGTCTTCACCCGTTTCGTCTTGAACTGAAACCGGGATGATGATTTTTAATTTTTAGAATTTTTGTTGCATTTATTTTTGAATTTTCTAACTCGGGTCGAGATCGAACGGATAGGAAGGAATTTTTTTTTGTTCTCTATTTTTCGGCCTGTCCTGACCCGTTTCGTCTTGAAATGAAGCCTGGATGGTGTTTTTTAATTTTTGAAATTTTTTTGCATTTATTGTCGAATTTTCTATCTCAGGTCTGGTTCGAACGGATTGGAAGGATATTCTTTTTGTTCTCTATTTTTCGGCCTGTCCTGACCCGTTTCTTCATGAAATGAAGCCTGGATGATGATTTTTAATTTTTTAAATTTTTTTGCACTTATTTTTGAATTTTCTAACTCGGGTTGGGTTCGAACGGATATGAAGGAAATTATTTTTGTTCTCTATTTTTCGGCCTGTCCTGGCCCATTTCGTTTTGAAATGAAGCCTGGATGATGTTTTTTAATTTTTAGAATTTTTTTGCATTTCTTTTTGAATTTTCTAACTGGGGTCGGGTTCGAACTGATAGGAAAGAAATTTTTTTTATTCTCTATTTTTCGGCTTGTCTTCACCCGTTTCGTCTGGAAATAAAACCTGGATGATGTTTTTAAATTTTCAGAATTTTTTTTGCATTTAGTTTTGAATTTTCTAACTCGGGTCGGTTTCGAACGGATAGGAAGGAAATTTTTTTTGTTCTCTATTTATCGGCCTGTCCAGACCCGTTTCGTCTTGAAATGAAGCCTGGTTGATGTTTGTTAATTTTTAAAATTTTTTTGCATTTATTTTCGAATTTTCTATCTCGGGTCTGGTTCGAACGGATAGGAAGGAAATTATTTTTATTCTCTATTTTTCGGCCTGTCTTCTCCCGTTTCGTCTTGAAATGAAAAGTGGATGATGTTTTTTAATTTTTAGAATTTTTTTGCTTTTATTTTTGAATTTTCTAACTCGGGTCGGGTTCGAACGGAGAGGAAAGAAATTTTTTTTATTCTCTATTTTTCGTCTTGTCTTCACCTGTTTCGTCTTCAAATGAAACCTGGATGATGTTTTTTACTTTTTAGAATTTTTTTTGCATTTAGTTTTGAATTTTCTAACTTGGGTCGGTTTCGAACGGATAGGAAGGAAATGTTTTTTGTTCTCTATTTATCGGTCTTTCCAGACCCGTTTCGTCTTGAAATGAAGCCTGGATGATGTTTTTTAATTTTTAAAATTTTTTTGCATTTATTTTCGAATTTTCTATCTCGGTTCGGGTTCGAACGGATAGGAAGGAAATTATTTTTATTCTCTTTTTTTCGGCCTGTCCTGGCCCATTTCGTTTTGAAATGAAGCCTGGATGATGTTTTTTAATTTTTAGAATTTTTTTCGTATTTAGTTTTTGAATTTTCTAACTGGGGTTGGGTTCGAACGGATAGGAAAGAAATTTTTTTTATTCTCTATTTCTCGGCCAGTCTTCACCCGTTTCGTCTTGAACTGAAACCGGGATGATGATTTTTAATTTTTAGAATTTTTGTTGCATTTATTTTTGAATTTTCTAACTCGGGTCGAGATCGAACGGATAGGAAGGAATTTTTTTTTGTTCTCTATTTTTCGGCCTGTCCTGACCCGTTTCGTCTTGAAATGAAGCCTGGATGGTGTTTTTTAATTTTTGAAATTTTTTTGCATTTATTGTCGAATTTTCTATCTCAGGTCTGGTTCGAACGGATTGGAAGGATATTCTTTTTGTTCTCTATTTTTCGGCCTGTCCTGACCCGTTTCTTCATGAAATGAAGCCTGGATGATGATTTTTAATTTTTTAAATTTTTTTGCACTTATTTTTGAATTTTCTAACTCGGGTTGGGTTCGAACGGATATGAAGGAAATTATTTTTGTTCTCTATTTTTCGGCCTGTCCTGGCCCATTTCGTTTTGAAATGAAGCCTGGATGATGTTTTTTAATTTTTAGAATTTTTTTGCATTTCTTTTTGAATTTTCTAACTGGGGTCGGGTTCGAACTGATAGGAAAGAAATTTTTTTTATTCTCTATTTTTCGGCTTGTCTTCACCCGTTTCGTCTTGAAATAAAACCTGGATGATGTTTTTAAATTTTCAGAATTTTTTTTGCATTTAGTTTTGAATTTTCTAACTCGGGTCGGTTTCGAACGGATAGGAAGGAAATTTTTTTTGTTCTCTATTTATCGGCCTGTCCAGACCCGTTTCGTCTTGAAATGAAGCCTGGTTGATGTTTGTTAATTTTTAAAATTTTTTTGCATTTATTTTCGAATTTTCTATCTCGGGTCTGGTTCGAACGGATAGGAAGGAAATTATTTTTATTCTCTATTTTTCGGCCTGTCTTCTCCCGTTTCGTCTTGAAATGAAAAGTGGATGATGTTTTTTAATTTTTAGAATTTTTTTGCTTTTATTTTTGAATTTTCTAACTCGGGTCGGGTTCGAACGGAGAGGAAAGAAATTTTTTTTATTCTCTATTTTTCGTCTTGTCTTCACCTGTTTCGTCTTCAAATGAAACCTGGATGATGTTTTTTACTTTTTAGAATTTTTTTTGCATTTAGTTTTGAATTTTCTAACTTGGGTCGGTTTCGAACGGATAGGAAGGAAATGTTTTTTGTTCTCTATTTATCGGTCTTTCCAGACCCGTTTCGTCTTGAAATGAAGCCTGGATGATGTTTTTTAATTTTTAATATTTTTCTGCATTTATTTTCGAATATTCTATCTCGGGTCGGGTTCGAACGGATAGGAAGGAAATTATTTTTATTCTCTATTTTTCGGCCTGTCCTAGCCCATTTCGTTTTGAAATGAAGCCTGGATGATGTTTTTTAATTTTTTGACTTTTTTTTGCATTTAGTTTTTGAATTTTCTAACTGGGGTTGGGTTCGAACGAATAGGAAAGAAATTTTTTTTATTCTCTATTTCTCGGCCAGTCTTCCCCCGTTTCGTCTTGAAGTGAAACCTGGATGATGATTTTTAATTTTTAGAATTTTTTTTACATTTATTTTTGAATTTTTAACTCGGGTCGGGAACGAACGGATTGGAAGGAATTTTTTTTTGTTCTCTATTTTTCGGCCTGTCCTGACCCGTTTCGTCTTGAAATGAAGCCTGGATGATGTTTTTTAATTTTTAAAATTTTTTTGCATTTATTTTCGAATTTTATATCTCGGGTCTTGTTCGAACGGATAGGAAAGAAATTCTTTTTGTTCTCTATTTTTCGGCCTGTCCTGGCCCATTTCGTTTTGAAATGAATCCTGGATGATGTTTTTTAAATTTTAGAGTTTTTTTGCATTTCTTTTTGAATTTTCTTACTGGGGTCGGGTTCGAACGGATAGGAAAGAAATTTTTTTTATTCTCTATTTTTCGGCCAATCTTCATCCGTTTCCTCTTGAAATGAATCCTGGATGATGTTTTTTAATTTTTAGAATTTTTTTTGCATTTAGTTTTGAATTTTCTAACTCAGGTCGGTTTCGAACGGATAGGAAGGAAATTTTTTTTGTTCTCTATTTATCGGCCTGTCCAGACCTGTTTCGTCTTGAAATGAAGCCTGGATGATGTTTTTTAATTTTTAAAATTTTTTTGCATTTATTTTCGAATTTTCTATCTCGGTTCGGGTTCGAACGGATAGGAAGGAAATTATTTTTATTCTCTATTTTTCAGCCTATCCTGGCCCATTTCGTTTTGAAATGAAGCCTGGATGATGTTTTTTAATTTTTAATATTTTTCTGCATTTATTTTCGAATATTCTATCTCGGGTCGGGTTCGAACGGATAGGAAGGAATTTTTTTTTGTTCTCTATTTTTCGGCCTGTCCTGACCCGTTTCGTCTTGAAATGAAGCCTGGACGATGTTTTTTAATTTTTTAAATTTTTTTGCATTTATTTTCGAATTTTATATCTAGGGTCTTGTTCGAACGGATAGGAAGAAATTTTTTTTTGTTCTCTATTTTTCGGCCTGTCCTGACCCGTTTCGCCTTGAAATGAAGCATGGATGATGTATTTTAATTTTTAAAATTTTTTTGCATTTATTTTCGAATTTTCTATCTCAGGTCTGGTTCGAACGGATAGGAAGGAAATTCTTTTTGTTCTCTATTTTTCGGCCTGTCCTGGCCCATTTCGTTTTGAAATGAATCCTAGATGATGTTTTTTAAATTTTAGAATTTTTTTGCATTTCTTTTCGAATTTTCTTACTGGGGTCGGGTTCGAACGGATAGGAAAGAAATTTTTTTTATTCTCTATTTTTCGGCCAATCTTCATCCGTTTCCTCTTGAAATGAATCCTGGATGATGTTTTTTAATTTTTAGAATTTTTTTTGCATTTAGTTTTGAATTTTCTAACTCAGGTCGGTTTCGAACGGATAGGAAGGAAATTTTTTTTGTTCTCTATTTATCGGCCTGTCCAGACCTGTTTCGTCCTGAAATGAAGCCTGAATGATGTTTTTTAATTTTTAAAATTTTTTTGCATTTATTTTCGAATTTTCTATCTCGGTTCGGGTTCGAACGGATAGGAAGGAAATTATTTTTATTCTCTATTTTTCGGCCTATCCTGGCCCATTTCGCTTTGAAATGAAGCCTGGATGATGTTTTTTAAATTTTAAAATTTTTTTGCATTTCTTTTTGAATTTTCTAACTGGGGTCGGGTTCGAACGGATAGGAAAGAAATTTTTTTTATTCTCTATTTTTCGGCCAGTCTTCATTCGTTTCGTCTTGAAATGAATCCTGCATGATGTTTTTTAATTTTTAGAATTTTTTTTGCATTTAGTTTTGAATTTTCTAACTCAGGTCAGTTTCGAACGGATAGGAAGGAAATTTTTTTTGTTCTCTATTTATCGGCCTGTCCAGATCCGTTTCGTCTTGAAATGAAGCCTGGATGATGTTTTTTAATTTTTAAAATTTTTTTGCATTTATTTTCGAATTTTCTATCTCGGTTCGGGTTCGAACGGATAGGAAGGAAATTATTTTTATTCTCTTTTTTTCGGCCTGTCCTGGCCCATTTCGTTTTGAAATGAAGCCTGGATGATGTTTTTTAATTTTTAGAATTTTTTTTGCATTTAGTTTTTGAATTTTCTAACTAGGGTTGGGTTCGAACGGATAGGAAAGAAATTTTTTTTATTCTCTATTTCTCGGCCAGTCTTCACCCGTTTCGTCTTGAACTGAAACCAGGATGATGATTTTTAATTTTTAGAATTTTTGTTGCATTTATTTTTGAATTTTCTAACTCGGGTCGAGATCGAACGGATAGGAAGGAATTTTTTTTTGTTCTCTATTTTTTGGCCTGTCCTGACCCGTTTCGTCTTGAAATGAAGCCTGGATGGTGTTTTTTAATTTTTGAAATTTTTTTGCATTTATTGTCGAATTTTCTATCTCAGGTCTGGTGCGAATGGATTGGAAGGAAATTCTTTTTGTTCTCTATTTTTCGGCCTGTCCTGACCCGTTTCGTCATGAAATGAAGCCTGGATGATGATTTTTAATTTTTAAAATTTTTTTGCACTTATTTTTGAATTTTCTAACTCGGGTCGGGTTCGAACGGATAGGAAGGAAATTATTTTGGTTCTCTATTTTTCGGCCTATCCTGGCCCATTTCGTTTTGAAATGAAGCCTGGATGATGTTTTTTAATTTTTAGAATTTTTTTGCATTTCTTTTTGAATTTTCTAACTGGGGTCGGGTTCGAACTGATAGGAAAGAAATTTTTTTTATTCTCTATTTTTCGGCTTGTCTTCACCCGTTTCGTCTTGAAATAAAACCTGGATGATGTTTTTAAATTTTCAGAATTTTTTTTGCATTTAGTTTTGAATTTTCTAACTCGGGTCGGTTTCGAACGGATAGGAAGGAAATTTTTTTTGTTCTCTATTTATCGGCCTGTCCAGACCCGTTTCGTCTTGAAATGAAGCCTGGTTGATGTTTGTTAATTTTTAAAATTTTTTTGCATTTATTTTCGAATTTTCTATCTCGGGTCTGGTTCGAACGGATAGGAAGGAAATTATTTTTATTCTCTATTTTTCGGCCTGTCTTCTCCCGTTTCGTCTTGAAATGAAAAGTGGATGATGTTTTTTAATTTTTAGAATTTTTTTGCTTTTATTTTTGAATTTTCTAACTCGGGTCGGGTTCGAACGGAGAGGAAATAAATTTTTTTTATTCTCTATTGTTCGTCTTGTCTTCACCCGTTTCGTCTTCAAATGAAACCTGGATGATGTTTTTTACTTTTTAGAATTTTTTTTGCATTTAGTTTTGAATTTTCTAACTTGGGTCGGTTTCGAACGGATAGGAAGGAAATGTTTTTTGTTCTCTATTTATCGGCCTTTCCAGACCCGTTTCGTCTTGAAATGAAGCCTGGATGATGTTTTTTAATTTTTAATATTTTTTTGTATTTATTTTCGAATATTCTATCTCGGGTCGGGTTCGAACGGATAGGAAGGAAATTATTTTTATTCTCTATTTTTCGGCCTGTCCTGGCCCATTTCGTTTTGAAATGAAGCCTGGATGATGTTTTTTAATTTTTTGAATTTTTTTTGCATTTAGTTTTTGAATTTTCTAACTGGGGTTGGGGTCGAAGGGATAGGAAAGAAATTTTTTTTATTCTCTATTTCTCGGCCAGTCTTCACCCGTTTCGTCTTGAACTGAAACCAGGATGATGATTTTTAATTTTTAGAATTTTTGTTGCATTTATTTTTGAATTTTCTAACTCGGGTCGAGATCGAACGGATAGGAAGGAATTTTTTTTTGTTCTCTATTTTTTGGCCTGTCCTGACCCGTTTCGTCTTGAAATGAAGCCTGGATGGTGTTTTTTAATTTTTGAAATTTTTTTGCATTTATTGTCGAATTTTCTATCTCAGGTCTGGTTCGAACGGATTGGAAGGAAATTCTTTTTGTTCTCTATTTTTCGGCCTGTCCTGACCCGTTTCGTCATGAAATGAAGCCTGGATGATGATTTTTAATTTTTAAAATTTTTTTGCACTTATTTTTGAATTTTCTAACTCGGGTCGGGTTCGAACGGATAGGAAGGAAATTATTTTTGTTCTCTATTTTTCGGCCTGTCCTGGCCCATTTCGTTTTGAAATGAAGCCTGGATGATGTTTTTTAATTTTTAGAATTTTTTTGCATTTCTTTTTGAATTTTCTAACTGGGGTCGGGTTTGAACTGATAGGAAAGAAATTATTTTTATTCTCTATTTTTCGGCCTGTCTTCTCCCGTTTCGTCTTGAAATGAAAAGTGGATGATGTTTTTTAATTTTTAGAATTTTTTTGCTTTTATTTTTGAATTTTCTAACTCGGGTCGGGTTCGAACGGAGAGGAAATAAATTTTTTTTATTCTCTATTGTTCGTCTTGTCTTCACCCGTTTCGTCTTCAAATGAAACCTGGATGATGTTTTTTAGTTTTTAGAATTTTTTTTGCATTTAGTTTTGAATTTTCTAACTTGGGTCGGTTTCGAACGGATAGGAAGGAAATGTTTTTTGTTCTCTATTTATCGGCCTTTCCAGACCCGTTTCGTCTTGAAATGAAGCCTGGATGATGTTTTTTAATTTTTAATATTTTTCTGCATTTATTTTCGAATATTCTATCTCGGGTCGGGTTCGAACGGATAGGAAGGAAATTATTTTTATTCTCTATTTTTCGGCCTGTCCTGGCCCATTTCGTTTTGAAATGAAGCCTGGATGATGTTTTTTAATTTTTTTAATTTTTTTTGCATTTAGTTTTTGAATTTTCTAACTGGGGTTGGGTTCGAACGAATAGGAAAGAAATTTTTTTTATTCTCTATTTCTCGGCCAGTCTTCACCCGTTTCGTCTTGAAGTGAAACCTAGATGATGATTTTTAATTTTTAGAATTTTTTTTACATTTATTTTTGAATTTTTAACTCGGGTCGGGATCGAACGGATAGGAAGGAATTTTTTTTTGTTCTCTATTTTTCGGCCTGTCCTGACCCGTTTCGTCTTGAAATGAAGCCTGGATGATGTTTTTTAATTTTTAAAATTTTTTTGCATTTATTTTCGAATTTTATATCTCGGGTCTTGTTCGAACGGATAGGAAGGAAATTCTTTTTGTTCTCTATTTTTCGGCCTGTCCTGGCCCATTTCGTTTTGAAATGAATCCTGGATGATGTTTTTTAAATTTTAGAATTTTTTTGCATTTCTTTTTGAATTTTCTTACTGGGGTCGGGTTCGAACGGATAGGAAAGAAATTTTTTTTATTCTCTATTTTTCGGCCAATCTTCATCCGTTTCCTCTTGAAATGAATCCTGGATGATGTTTTTTAATTTTTAGAATTTTTTTTGCATTTAGTTTTGAATTTTCTAACTCAGGTCGGTTTCGAACGGATAGGAAGGAAATTTTTTTTGTTCTCTATTTATCGGCCTGTCCAGACCTGTTTCGTCTTGAAATGAAGCCTGGATGATGTTTTTTAATTTTTAAAATTTTTTTGCATTTATTTTCGAATTTTCTATCTCGGTTCGGGTTCGAACGGATAGGAAGGAAATTATTTTTATTCTCTATTTTTCGGCCTATCCTGGCCCATTTCGTTTTGAAATGAAGCCTGGATGATGTTTTTTAAATTTTAAAATTTTTTTGCATTCCTTTTTGAATTTTCTAACTGGGGTCGGGTTCGAACGGATAGGAAAGAAATTTTTTTTATTCTCTATTTTTCGGCCAGTCTTCATTCGTTTCGTCTTGAAATGAATCCTGCATGATATTTTTTAATTTTTAGAATTTTTTTTTGCATTTAGTTTTGAATTTTCTAACTCAGGTCAGTTTCGAACGGATAGGAAGGAAATTTTTTTTGTTCTCTATTTATCGGCCTGTCCAGACCCGTTTCGTCTTGAAATGAGGCCTGGATGATGTTTTTTAATTTTTAAAATTTTTTTGCATTTATTTTCGAATTTTCTATCTCGGTTCGGGTTCGAACGGATAGGAAGGAAATTATTTTTATTCTCTTTTTTTCGGCCTGTCCTGGCCCATTTCGTTTTGAAATGAAGCCTGGATGATGTTTTTTAATTTTTAGAATTTTTTTTGTATTTAGTTTTTGAATTGTCTAACTGGGGTTGGGTTCGAACGGATAGGAAAGAAATTTTTTTTATTCTCTATTTCTCGGCCAGTCTTCACCCGTTTCGTCTTGAACTGAAACCAGGATGATGATTTTTAATTTTTAGAATTTTTGTTGCATTTATTTTTGAATTTTCTAACTCGGGTCGAGATCGAACGGATAGGAAGGAATTTTTTTTTGTTCTCTATTTTTCGGCCTGTCCTGACCCGTTTCGTCTTGAAATGAAGCCTGGATGGTGTTTTTTAATTTTTGAAATTTTTTTGCATTTATTGTCGAATTTTCTATCTCAGGTCTGGTTCGAACGGATTGGAAGGAAATTCTTTTTGTTCTCTATTTTTCGGCCTGTCCTGACCCGTTTCTTCATGAAATGAAGCCTGGATGATGATTTTTAATTTTTAAAATTTTTTTGCACTTATTTTTGAATTTTCTAACTCGGGTTGGGTTCGAACGGATATGAAGGAAATTATTTTTGTTCTCTATTTTTCGGCCTGTCCTGGCCCATTTCGTTTTGAAATGAAGCCTGGATGATGTTTTTTAATTTTTAGAATTTTTTTGCATTTCTTTTTGAATTTTCTAACTGGGGTCGGGTTCGAACTGATAGGAAAGAAATTTTTTTTATTCTCTATTTTTCGGCTTGTCTTCACCCGTTTCGTCTTGAAATGAAAAGTGGATGATGTTTTTTAATTTTTAGAATTTTTTTGCATTTATTTTTGAATTTTCTAACTCGGGTCGGGTTCGAACGGAGAGGAAAGAAATTTTTTTTATTCTCTATTTTTCGTCTTGTCTTCACCCGTTTCGTCTTCAAATGAAACCTGGATGATGTTTTTTACTTTTTAGAATTTTTTTTGCATTTAGTTTTGAATTTTCTAACTTGGGTCGGTTTCGAACGGATAGGAAGGAAATGTTTTTTGTTCTCTATTTATCGGTCTTTCCAGACCCGTTTCGTCTTGAAATGAAGCCTGGATGATGTTTTTTAATTTTTAATATTTTTCTGCATTTATTTTCGAATATTCTATCTCGGGTCGGGTTCGAACGGATAGGAAGGAAATTATTTTTATTCTCTATTTTTCGGCCTGTCCTGGCCCATTTCGTTTTGAAATGAAGCCTGGATGATGTTTTTTAATTTTTTGAATTTTTTTTGCATTTAGTTTTTGAATTTTCTAACTGGGGTTGGGTTCGAACGAATAGGAAAGAAATTTTTTTTATTCTCTATTTCTCGGCCAGTCTTCACCCGTTTCGTCTTGAAGTGAAACCTGGATGATGATTTTTAATTTTTAGAATTTTTTTTACATTTATTTTTGAATTTTTAACTCGGGTCGGGATCGAACGGATAGGAAGGAATTTTTTTTTGTTCTCTATTTTTCGGCCTGTCCTGACCCGTTTCGTCTTGAAATGAATCCTGGATGATGTTTTTTAAATTTTATAATTTTTTTGCATTTCTTTTTGAATTTTCTTACTGGGGTCGGGTTCGAACGGATAGGAAAGAAATTTTTTTTATTCTCTATTTTTCGGCCAATCTTCATCCGTTTCCTCTTGAAATGAATCCTGGATGATGTTTTTTAATTTTTAGAATTTTTTTTGCATTTAGTTTTGAATTTTCTAACTCAGGTCGGTTTCGAACGGATAGGAAGGAAATTTTTTTTGTTCTCTATTTATCGGCCTGTCCAGACCTGTTTCGTCTTGAAATGAAGCCTGGATGATGTTTTTTAATTTTTAAAATTTTTTTGCATTTATTTTCGAATTTTCTATCTCGGTTCGGGTTCGAACGGATAGGAAGGAAATTATTTTTATTCTCTATTTTTCGGCCTATCCTGGCCCATTTCGTTTTGAAATGAAGCCTGGATGATGTTTTTTAAATTTTAAAATTTTTTTGCATTCCTTTTTGAATTTTCTAACTGGGGTCGGGTTCGAACGGATAGGAAAGAAATTTTTTTTATTCTCTATTTTTCGGCCAGTCTTCATTCGTTTCGTCTTGAAATGAATCCTGCATGATATTTTTTAATTTTTAGAATTTTTTTTTGCATTTAGTTTTGAATTTTCTAACTCAGGTCAGTTTCGAACGGATAGGAAGGAAATTTTTTTTGTTCTCTATTTATCGGCCTGTCCAGACCCGTTTCGTCTTGAAATGAAGCCTGGATGATGTTTTTTAATTTTTAAAATTTTTTTGCATTTATTTTCGAATTTTCTATCTCGGTTCGGGTTCGAACGGATAGGAAGGAAATTATTTTTATTCTCTTTTTTTCGGCCTGTCCTGGCCCATTTCGTTTTGAAATGAAGCCTGGATGATGTTTTTTAATTTTTAGAATTTTTTTTGTATTTAGTTTTTGAATTGTCTAACTGGGGTTGGGTTCGAACGGATAGGAAAGAAATTTTTTTTATTCTCTATTTCTCGGCCAGTCTTCACCCGTTTCGTCTTGAACTGAAACCAGGATGATGATTTTTAATTTTTAGAATTTTTGTTGCATTTATTTTTGAATTTTCTAACTCGGGTCGAGATCGAACGGATAGGAAGGAATTTTTTTTTGTTCTCTATTTTTCGGCCTGTCCTGACCCGTTTCGTCTTGAAATGAAGCCTGGATGGTGTTTTTTAATTTTTGAAATTTTTTTGCATTTATTGTCGAATTTTCTATCTCAGGTCTGGTTCGAACGGATTGGAAGGAAATTCTTTTTGTTCTCTATTTTTCGGCCTGTCCTGACCCGTTTCGTCATGAAATGAAGCCTGGATGATGATTTTTAATTTTTAAAATTTTTTTGCACTTATTTTTGAATTTTCTAACTCGGGTTGGGTTCGAACGGATATGAAGGAAATTATTTTTGTTCTCTATTTTTCGGCCTGTCCTGGCCCATTTCGTTTTGAAATGAAGCCTGGATGATGTTTTTTAATTTTTAGAATTTTTTTGCATTTCTTTTTGAATTTTCTAACTGGGGTCGGGTTCGAACTGATAGGAAAGAAATTTTTTTTATTCTCTATTTTTCGGCTTGTCTTCACCCGTTTCGTCTTGAAATGAAAAGTGGATGATGTTTTTTAATTTTAAGAATTTTTTTGCTTTTATTTTTGAATTTTCTAACTCGGGTCGGGTTCGAACGGAGAGGAAAGAAATTTTTTTTATTCTCTATTTTTCGTCTTGTCTTCACCCGTTTCGTCTTCAAATGAAACCTGGATGATGTTTTTTACTTTTTAGAATTTTTTTTGCATTTAGTTTTGAATTTTCTAACTTGGGTCGGTTTCGAACGGATAGGAAGGAAATGTTTTTTGTTCTCTATTTATCGGTCTTTCCAGACCCGTTTCGTCTTGAAATGAAGCCTGGATGATGTTTTTTAATTTTTAATATTTTTCTGCATTTATTTTCGAATATTCTATCTCGGGTCGGGTTCGAACGGATAGGAAGGAAATTATTTTTATTCTCTATTTTTCGGCCTGTCCTGGCCCATTTCGTTTTGAAATGAAGCCTGGATGATGTTTTTTAATTTTTTGAATTTTTTTTGCATTTAGTTTTTGAATTTTCTAACTGGGGTTGGGTTCGAACGAATAGGAAAGAAATTTTTTTTATTCTCTATTTCTCGGCCAGTCTTCACCCGTTTCGTCTTGAAGTGAAACCTGGATGATGATTTTTAATTTTTAGAATTTTTTTTACATTTATTTTTGAATTTTTAACTCGGGTCGGGATCGAACGGATAGGAAGGAATTTTTTTTTGTTCTCTATTTTTCGGCCTGTCCTGACCCGTTTCGTCTTGAAATGAATCCTGGATGATGTTTTTTAAATTTTAGAATTTTTTTGCATTTCTTTTTGAATTTTCTTACTGGGGTCGGGTTCGAACGGATAGGAAAGAAATTTTTTTTATTCTCTATTTTTCGGCCAATCTTCATCCGTTTCCTCTTGAAATGAATCCTGGATGATGTTTTTTAATTTTTAGAATTTTTTTTGCATTTAGTTTTGAATTTTCTAACTCAGGTCGGTTTCGAACGGATAGGAAGGAAATTTTTTTTGTTCTCTATTTATCGGCCTGTCCAGTCCTGTTTCGTCTTGAAATGAAGCCTGGATGATGTTTTTTAATTTTTAATATTTTTCTGCATTTATTTTCGAATATTCTATCTCGGGTCGGGTTCGAACGGATAGGAAGGAATTTTTTTTTGTTCTCTATTTTTCGGCCTGTCCTGACCCGTTTCGTCTTGAAATGAAGCCTGGACGATGTTTTTTAATTTTTAAAATTTTTTTGCATTTATTTTCGAATTTTATATCTCGGGTCTTGTTCGAACGGATAGGAAGAAATTTTTTTTTGTTCTCTATTTTTCGGCCTGTCCTGACCCTTTTCGCCTTGAAATGAAGCATGGATGATGTATTTTAATTTTTAAAATTTTTTTGCATTTATTTTCGAATTTTCTATCTCAGGTCTGGTTCGAACGGATAGGAAGGAAATTCTTTTTGTTCTCTATTTTTCGGCCTGTCCTGACCCGTTTCGTCATGAAATGAAGCGTGATTTTTAATTTTTAAAATTTTTTTGCACTTATTTTTGAATTTTCTAACTCGGGTCGGGTTCGAACGGATAGGAAGGAAATTCTTTTTGTTCTCTATTTTTCGGCCTGTCCTGGCCCATTTCGTTTTGAAATGAATCCTGGATGATGTTTTTTAAATTTTAGAATTTTTTTGCATTTCTTTTTGAATTTTCTTACTGGGGTCGGGTTCGAACGGATTGGAAAGAAATTTTTTTTATTCTCTATTTTTCGGCCAATCTTCATCCGTTTCCTCTTGAAATGAATCCTGGATGATGTTTTTTAATTTTTAGAATTTTTTTTGCATTTAGTTTTGAATTTTCTAACTCAGGTCGGTTTCGAACGGATAGGAAGGAAATTTTTTTTGTTCTCTATTTATCGGCCTGTCCAGACCTGTTTCGTCTTGAAATGAAGCCCGAATGATGTTTTTTAATTTTTAAAATTTTTTTGCATTTATTTTCGAATTTTCTATCTCGGTTCGGATTCGAACGGATAGGAAGGAAATTATTTTTATTCTCTATTTTTCGGCCTATCCTGGCCCATTTCGTTTTGAAATGAAGCCTGGATGATGTTTTTTAAATTTTAAAATTTTTTTGCATTTCTTTTTGAATTTTCTAACTGGGGTCGGGTTCGAACGGATAGGAAAGAAAACTTTTTTATTCTCTATTTTTCGGCCAGTCTTCATTCGTTTCGTCTTGAAATGAATCCTGCATGATGTTTTTTAATTTTTAGAATTTTTTTTGCATTTAGTTTTGAATTTTCTAACTCTGGTCAGTTTCGAACGGATAGGAAGGAAATTTTTTTTGTTCTCTATTTATCGGCCTGTCCAGATCCGTTTCGTCTTGAAATGAAGCCTGGATGATGTTTTTTAATTTTTAAAATTTTTTTGCATTTATTTTCGAATTTTCTATCTCGGTTCGGGTTCAAACGGATAGGAAGGAAATTATTTTTATTCTCTTTTTTTCGGCCTGTCCTGGCCCATTTCGTTTTGAAATGAAGCCTGGATGATATTTTTTAATTTTTAGAATTTTTTTTGCATTTAGTTTTTGAATTTTCTAACTGGGGTTGGGTTCGAACGGATAGGAAAGAAATTTTTTTTATTCTCCATTTCTCGGCCAGTCTTCACCCGTTTCGTCTTGAACTGAAACCAGGATGATGATTTTTAATTTTTAGAATTTTTGTTGCATTTATTTTTGAATTTTCTAACTCGGGTCGAGATCGAACGGATAGGAAGGAATTTTTTTTTGTTCTCTATTTTTTGGCCTGTCCTGACCCGTTTCGTCTTGAAAAGAATCCTGGATGGTGTTTTTTAATTTTTGAAATTTTTTTGCATTTATTGTCGAATTTTCTATCTCAGGTCTGGTTCGAACGGATTGGAAGGAAGTTCTTTTTGTTCTCTATTTTTCGGCCTGTCCTGACCCGTTTCGTCATGAAATGAAGCCTGGATGATGATTTTTAATTTTTAAAATTTTTTTGCACTTATTTTTGAATTTTCTAACTCGGGTCGGGTTCGAACGGATAGGAAGGAAATTATTTTTGTTCTCTATTTTTCGGCCTGTCCTGGTCCATTTCGTTTTGAAATGAAGCCTGGATGATGTTTTTTAATTTTTAGAATTTTTTTGCATTTCTTTTTGAATTTTCTAACTGGGGTCGGGTTCGAACTGATAGGAAAGAAATTTTTTTTATTCTCCATTTTTCGGCTTGTCTTCACCCGTTTCGTCTTGAAATAAAACCTGGATGATGTTTTTAAATTTTCAGAATTTTTTTTGCATTTAGTTTTGAATTTTCTAACTCAGGTCAGTTTCGAACGGATAGGAAGGAAATTTTTTTTGTTCTCTATTTATCGGCCTGTCCAGACCTGTTTCGTCTTGAAATGAAGCCCGAATGATGTTTTTTAATTTTTAAAATTTTTTTGCATTTATTTTCGAATTTTCTATCTCGGTTCGGGTTCGAACGGATAGGAAGGAAATTATTTTTATTCTCTATTTTTCGGCCTATCCTGGCCCATTTCGTTTTGAAATGAAGCCTGGATGATGTTTTTTAAATTTTAAAATTTTTTTGCATTTCTTTTTGAATTTTCTAACTGGGGTCGGGTTCGAACGGATAGGAAAGAAATTTTTTTTATTCTCTATTTTTCGGCCAGTCTTCATTCGTTTCGTCTTGAAATGAATCCTGCATGATGTTTTTTAATTTTTAGAATTTTTTTTGCATTTAGTTTTGAATTTTCTAACTCAGGTCAGTTTCGAACGGATAGGAAGGAAATTTTTTTTGTTCTCTATTTATCGGCCTGTCCAGATCCGTTTCGACTTGAAATGAAGCCTGGATGATGTTTTTTAATTTTTAAAATTTTTTTGCATTTATTTTCGAATTTTCTATCTCGGTTCGGGTTCAAACGGATAGGAAGGAAATTATTTTTATTCTCTTTTTTTCGGCCTGTCCTGGCCCATTTCGTTTTGAAATGAAGCCTGGATGATGTTTTTTAATTTTTAGAATTTTTTTTGCATTTAGTTTTTGAATTTTCTAACTGGGGTTGGGTTCGAACGGATAGGAAAGAAATTTTTTTTATTCTCTATTTCTCGGCCAGTCTTCACCCGTTTCGTCTTGAACTGAAACCAGGATGATGATTTTTAATTTTTAGAATTTTTGTTGCATTTATTTTTGAATTTTCTAACTCGGGTCGAGATCGAACGGATAGGAAGGAATTATTTTTTGTTCTCTATTTTTTGGCCTGTCCTGACCCGTTTCGTCTTGAAAAGAAGCCTGGATGGTGTTTTTTAATTTTTGAAATTTTTTTGCATTTATTGTCGAATTTTCTATCTCAGGTCTGGTTCGAACGGATTGGAAGGAAATTCTTTTTGTTCTCTATTTTTCGGCCTGTCCTGACCCGTTTCGTCATGAAATGAAGCCTGGATGATGATTTTTAATTTTTAAAATTTTTTTGCACTTATTTTTGAATTTTCTAACTCGGGTCGGGTTCGAACGGATAGGAAGGAAATTATTTTTGTTCTCTATTTTTCGGCCTGTCCTGGTCCATTTCGTTTTGAAATGAAGCCTGGATGATGTTTTTTAATTTTTAGAATTTTTTTGCATTTCTTTTTGAATTTTCTAACTGGGGTCGGGTTCGAACTGATAGGAAAGAAATTTTTTTTATTCTCCATTTTTCGGCTTGTCTTCACCCGTTTCGTCTTGAAATAAAACCTGGATGATGTTTTTAAATTTTCAGAATTTTTTTTGCATTTAGTTTTGAATTTTCTAACTCGGGTCGGTTTCGAACGGATAGGAAGGAAATTTTTTTTGTTCTCTATTTATCGGCCTGTCCAGACCCGTTTCGTCTTGAAATGAAGCCTGGTTGATGTTTGTTAATTTTTAAAATTTTTTTGCATTTATTTTCGAATTTTCTATCTCGGGTCTGGTTCGAACGGATAGGAAGGAAATTATTTTTATTCTCAATTTTTCGGCCTGTCTTCTCCCGTTTCGTCTTGAAATGAAACCTGGATGATGTTTTTTAATTTTTAGAATTTTTTTGCTTTTATTTTTGAATTTTCTAACTCGGGTCGGGTTCGAACGGAGTGGAAAGAAATTTTTTTTATTCTCTATTTTTCGTCTTGTCTTCACCCGTTTCGTCTTGAAATGAAACCTGGATGATGTTTTTTACTTTTTAGAATTTTTTTTGCATTTAGTTTTGAATTTTCTAACTTGGGTCGGTTTCGAACGGATAGGAAGGAAATGTTTTTTGTTCTCTATTTATCGGCCTTTCCAGACCCGTTTCGTCTTGAAATGAAGCCTGGATGATGTTTTTTAATTTTTAATATTTTTCTGCATTTATTTTCGAATATTCTATCTCGGGTCGGGTTCGAACGGATAGGAAGGAAATTATTTTTATTCTCTATTTTTCGGGCTGTCCTGGCCCATTTCGTTTTGAAATGAAGCCTGGATGATGTTTTTTAATTTTTTGAATTTTTTTTGCATTTAGTTTTTGAATTTTCTAACTGGGGTTGGGTTCGAACGAATAGGAAAGAAATTTTTTTTATTCTCTATTTCTCGGCCAGTCTTCACCCGTTTCGTCTTGAAATGAATCCTGGATGATGATTTTTAATTTTTAGAATTTTTTTTACATTTATTTTTGAATTTTTAACTCGGGTCGGGATCGAACGGATAGGAAGGAATTTTTTTTTGTTCTCTATTTGTCGGCCTGTCCTGACCCGTTTCGTCTTGAAATGAAGCCTGGATGATGTTTTTTAATTTTTAAAATTTTTTTGCATTTATTTTCGAATTTTATATCTCGGGACTTGTTCGAACGGATAGGAAGGAAATTCTTTTTGTTCTCTATTTTTCGGCCTGTCCTTACCCATTTCGTTTTGAAATGAATCCTGGATGATGTTTTTTAAATTTTAGAATTTTTTTGCATTTCTTTTTGAATTTTCTTACTGGGGTCGGGTTCGAACGGATAGGAAAGAAATTTTTTTTATTCTGTATTTTTCGGCCAATCTTCATCCGTTTCCTCTTGAAATGAATCCTGGATGATGTTTTTTAATTTTTAGAATTTTTTTTGCATTTAGTTTTGAATTTTCTAACTCAGGTCGGTTTCGAACGGATAGGAAGGAAATTTTTTTTGTTCTCTATTTATCGGCCTGTCCAGACCTGTTTCGTCTTGAAATGAAGCCTGGATGATGTTTTTTAATTTTTAAAATTTTTTTGCATTTATTTTCGAATTTTCTATCTCGGTTCGGGTTCGAACGGATAGGAAGGAAATTATTTTTATTCTCTATTTTTCGGCCTATCCTGGCCCATTTCGTTTTAAAATGAAGCCTGGATGATGTTTTTTAAATTTTAAAATTTTTTTGCATTTCTTTTTGAATTTTCTAACTGGGGTCGGGTTCGAACGGATAGGAAAGAAATTTTTTTTATTCTCTATTATTCGGCCAGTCTTCATCCGTTTCGTCTTGAAATGAATCCTGCATGATGTTTTTTAATTTTTAGAATTTTTTTTGCATTTAGTTTTGAATTTTCTAACTCAGGTCGGTTTCGAACGGATAGGAAGGAAATTTTTTTTGTTCTCTATTTATCGGCCTGTCCAGACCCGTTTCGTCTTGAAATGAAGCATGGATGATGTTTTTTAATTTTTAAAATTTTTTTGCATTTATTTTCGAATTTTCTATCTCGGTTCGGGTTCGAACGGATAGGAAGGAAATTATTTTTAGTCTCTATTTTTCGGCCTGTCCTGGCCCATTTCGTTTTGAAATGAAGCCTGGATGATGTTTTTTAATTTTTAGAATTTTTTTTGCATTTAGTTTTTGAATTTTCTAACTGGGGTTGGGTTCGACCGGATAGGAAAGAAATTTTTTTTATTCTCTATTTCTCGGCCAGTCTTCACCCGTTTCGTCTTGAACTGAAACCAGGATGATGATTTTTAATTTTTAGAATTTTTGTTGCATTTATTTTTGAATTTTCTAACTCGGGTCGAGATCGAACGGATAGGAAGGAATTTTTTTTTGTTCTCTATTTTTCGGCCCGTCCTGACCCGTTTCGTCTTGAAATGAAGCCTGGATGGTGTTTTTTAATTTTTGAAATTTTTTTGCATTTATTTTCGAATTTTCTATCTCGGGTCTGGTTTGAACAGATAGGAAGGAAATTCTTTTTGTTCTTTATTTTTCGGCCTGTCCTGACCCGTTTCGTCATGAAATGAAGCCTGGATGATGATTTTTAATTTTTATAATTCTTTTGCATTTATTTTTGAATTTTCTAACTCGGGTCGGGTTCGAACGGATAGTAAGGATTTTATTTTTGTTCTCTATTTTTCGGCCTGTCCTGGCCCTTTTCGTTTTGAAATGAAGTCTGGATGATGTTTTTTAATTTTTAGAATTTTTCTGCATTTCTTTTTGAATTTTCTAACTGGGGTCAGGTTTCAACGGATAGGAAAGAAATTTTTTTTATTTTCTATTTTTCGGCTTGTCTTCACCCGTTTCGTCTTGAAATAAAACCTGGATGATGTTTTTAAATTTTAAGAATTTTTTTTGCATTTAGTTTTGAATTTTCTAACTCGGGTCGGTTTCGAACGGATAGGAAGGAAATTTTTTTTGTTCTCTATTTATCGGCCTGTCCAAACCTGTTTCGTCTTGAAATGGAGCCTGGATGATTTTTTAATTTTTAAAATTTTTTTGCATTTATTTTCGAATTTTCTACCTCGGGTCTGGTTCGAACGGATAGGAAGGAAATTATTTTTATTCTCTATTTTTCGGCCTGTCTTCACCCGTTTCGTCTTGAAATGAAACCTGGATGATGCTTTTTAATTTTTAGAATTTTTTTTGCATTTGGTTTTGAATTTTCTAACTCAGGTCGGTTTCGAACGGATAGGAAGGAAATTTTTTTTGTTCTCTATTTTTCGGCCTGTCCTGACCCGTTTCGCCTTGAAATGAAGCATGGATGATGTATTTTAATTTTTAAAATTTTTTTGCATTTATTTTCGAATTTTCTATCTCAGGTCTGGTTCGAACGGATAGGAAGGAAATTCTTTTTGTTCTCTATTTTTCGGCCTATCCTGACCCGTTTCGTCATGAAAGGAAGCCTGGATGATGATTTTTAATTTTTAAAATTTTTTTGCACTTATTTTTGAATTTTCTAACTCGGGTCGGGTTCGAACGGATAGGAAGGAAATTATTTTTGTTCTCTATTTTTCGGCCTGTCCTGGCCCATTTCGTTTTGAAATGAAGCCTGGATGATGTTTTTTAATTTTTAGAATTTTTTTGCATTTCTTTTTGAATTTTCTAACTGGGGTCGGGTTCGAACTGATAGGAAAGAAATTTTTTTTATTCTCTATTTTTCGGCTTGTCTTCACCCGTTTCGTCTTGAAATAAAACCTGGATGATGTTTTTAAATTTTTAGAATTTTTTTTGCATTTAGTTTTGAATTTTCTAACTCGGGTCGGTTTCGAACGGATAGGAAGGAAATTTTTTTTGGTCTCTATTTATCAGCCTGTCCAGACTCGTTTCGTCTTGAAATGAAGCCTGATTGATGTTTGTTAATTTTTAAAATTTTTTTGCATTTATTTTCGAATTTTCTATCTCGGGTCTGGTTCGAACGGATAGGAAGGAAATTATTTTTATTCTCTATTTTTCGGCCTGTCTTCTCCCGTTTCGTCTTGAAATGAAAAGTGGATGATGTTTTTTAATTTTTTGAATTTTTTTGCTTTTATTTTTGAATTTTCTAACTCGGGTCGGGTTCGAACGGAGAGGAAAGAAATTTTTTTTATTCTCTATTTTTCGTCTTGTCTTCACCCGTTTCGTCTTCAAATGAAACCTGGATGATGTTTTTTACTTTTTAGAATTTTTTTTGCATTTAGTTTTGAATTTTCTAACTTGGGTCGGTTTCGAACGGATAGGAAGGAAATGTTTTTTGTTCTCTATTTATCGGCCTTTCCAGACCCGTTTCGTCTTGAAATGAAGCCTGGATGATGTTTTTTAATTTTTAATATTTTTCTGCATTTATTTTCGAATATTCTATCTCGGGTCGGGTTCGAACGGATAGGAAGGAAATTATTTTTATTCTCTATTTTTCGGCCTGTCCTGGCCCATTTCGTTTTGAAATGAAGCCTGGATGATGTTTTTTAATTTTTTGAATTTTTTTTGCATTTAGTTTTTGAATTTTCTAACTGGGGTTGGGTTCGAACGAATAGGAAAGAAATTTTTTTTATTCTCTATTTCTCGGCCAGTCTTCACCCGTTTCGTCTTGAAGTGAAACCTAGATGATGATTTTTAATTTTTAGAATTTTTTTTACATTTATTTTTGAATTTTTAACTCGGGTCGGGATCGAACGGATAGGAAGGAATTTTTTTTTGTTCTCTATTTTTCGGCCTGTCCTGACCCGTTTCGTCTTGAAATGAAGCCTGGATGATGTTTTTTAATTTTTAAAATTTTTTTGCATTTATTTTCGAATTTTATATCTCGGGTCTTGTTCGAACGGATAGGAAGGAAATTCTTTTTGTTCTCTATTTTTCGGCCTGTCCTGGCCCATTTCGTTTTGAAATGAATCCTGGATGATGTTTTTTAAATTTTAGAATTTTTTTGCATTTCTTTTTGAATTTTCTTACTGGGGTCGGGTTCGAACGGATAGGAAAGAAATTTTTTTTATTCTCTATTTTTCGGCCAATCTTCATCCGTTTCCTCTTGAAATGAATCCTGGATGATGTTTTTTAATTTTTAGAATTTTTTTTGCATTTAGTTTTGAATTTTCTAACTCAGGTCGGTTTCGAACGGATAGGAAGGAAATTTTTTTTGTTCTCTATTTATCGGCCTGTCCAGACCTGTTTCGTCTTGAAATGAAGCCTGGATGATGTTTTTTAATTTTTAAAATTTTTTTGCATTTATTTTCGAATTTTCTATCTCGGTTCGGGTTCGAACGGATAGGAAGGAAATTATTTTTATTCTCTATTTTTCGGCCTATCCTGGCCCATTTCGTTTTAAAATGAAGCCTGGATGATGTTTTTTAAATTTTAAAATTTTTTTGCATTTCTTTTTGAATTTTCTAACTGGGGTCGGGTTCGAACGGATAGGAAAGAAATTTTTTTTATTCTCTATTATTCGGCCAGTCTTCATCCGTTTCGTCTTGAAATGAATCCTGCATGATGTTTTTTAATTTTTAGAATTTTTTTTGCATTTAGTTTTGAATTTTCTAACTCAGGTCGGTTTCGAACGGATAGGAAGGAAATTTTTTTTGTTCTCTATTTATCGGCCTGTCCAGACCCGTTTCGTCTTGAAATGAAGCATGGATGATGTTTTTTAATTTTTAAAATTTTTTTGCATTTATTTTCGAATTTTCTATCTCGGTTCGGGTTCGAACGGATAGGAAGGAAATTAGTTTTATTCTCTATTTTTCGGCCTGTCCTGGCCCATTTCGTTTTGAAATGAAGCCTGGATGATGTTTTTTAATTTTTAGAATTTTTTTTGCATTTAGTTTTTGAATTTTCTAACTGGGGTTGGGTTCGACCGGATAGGAAAGAAATTTTTTTTATTCTCTATTTCTCGGCCAGTCTTCACCCGTTTCGTCTTGAACTGAAACCAGGATGATGATTTTTAATTTTTAGAATTTTTGTTGCATTTATTTTTGAATTTTCTAACTCGGGTCGAGATCGAACGGATAGGAAGGAATGTTTTTTTGTTCTCTATTTTTCGGCCCGTCCTGACCCGTTTCGTCTTGAAATGAAGCCTGGATGGTGTTTTTTAATTTTTGAAATTTTTTTGCATTTATTTTCGAATTTTCTATCTCGGGTCTGGTTTGAACAGATAGGAAGGAAATTCTTTTTGTTCTTTATTTTTCGGCCTGTCCTGACCCGTTTCGTCATGAAATGAAGCCTGGATGATGATTTTTAATTTTTATAATTCTTTTGCATTTATTTTTGAATTTTCTAACTCGGGTCGGGTTCGAACGGATAGTAAGGATTTTATTTTTGTTCTCTATTTTTCGGCCTGTCCTGGCCCTTTTCGTTTTGAAATGAAGTCTGGATGATGTTTTTTAATTTTTAGAATTTTTCTGCATTTCTTTTTGAATTTTCTAACTGGGGTCAGGTTTCAACGGATAGGAAAGAAATTTTTTTTATTTTCTATTTTTCGGCTTGTCTTCACCCGTTTCGTCTTGAAATAAAACCTGGATGATGTTTTTAAATTTTAAGAATTTTTTTTGCATTTAGTTTTGAATTTTCTAACTCGGGTCGGTTTCGAACGGATAGGAAGGAAATTTTTTTTGTTCTCTATTTATCGGCCTGTCCAAACCTGTTTCGTCTTGAAATGGAGCCTGGATGATTTTTTAATTTTTAAAATTTTTTTGCATTTATTTTCGAATTTTCTACCTCGGGTCTGGTTCGAACGGATAGGAAGGAAATTATTTTTATTCTCTATTTTTCGGCCTGTCTTCACCCGTTTCGTCTTGAAATGAAACCTGGATGATGCTTTTTAATTTTTAGAATTTTTTTTGCATTTGGTTTTGAATTTTCTAACTCAGGTCGGTTTCGAACGGATAGGAAGGAAATTTTTTTTGTTCTCTATTTTTCGGCCTGTCCTGACCCGTTTCGCCTTGAAATGAAGCATGGATGATGTATTTTAATTTTTAAAATTTTTTTGCATTTATTTTCGAATTTTCTATCTCAGGTCTGGTTCGAACGGATAGGAAGGAAATTCTTTTTGTTCTCTATTTTTCGGCCTATCCTGACCCGTTTCGTCATGAAAGGAAGCCTGGACGATGATTTTTAATTTTTAAAATTTTTTTGCACTTATTTTTGAATTTTCTAACTCGGGTCGGGTTCGAACGGATAGGAAGGAAATTATTTTTGTTCTCTATTTTTCGGCCTGTCCTGGCCCATTTCGTTTTGAAATGAAGCCTGGATGATGTTTTTTAATTTTTAGAATTTTTTTGCATTTCTTTTTGAATTTTCTAACTGGGGTCGGGTTCGAACTGATAGGAAAGAAATTTTTTTTATTCTCTATTTTTCGGCTTGTCTTCACCCGTTTCGTCTTGAAATAAAACCTGGATGATGTTTTTAAATTTTTAGAATTTTTTTTGCATTTAGTTTTGAATTTTCTAACTCGGGTCGGTTTCGAACGGATAGGAAGGAAATTTTTTTTGGTCTCTATTTATCAGCCTGTCCAGACTCGTTTCGTCTTGAAATGAAGCCTGATTGATGTTTGTTAATTTTTAAAATTTTTTTGCATTTATTTTCGAATTTTCTATCTCGGGTCTGGTTCGAACGGATAGGAAGGAAATTATTTTTATTCTCTATTTTTCGGCCTGTCTTCTCCCGTTTCGTCTTGAAATGAAAAGTGGATGATGTTTTTTAATTTTTAGAATTTTTTTGCTTTTATTTTTGAATTTTCTAACTCGGGTCGGGTTCGAACGGAGAGGAAAGAAATTTTTTTTATTCTCTATTTTTCGTCTTGTCTTCACCCGTTTCGTCTTCAAATGAAACCTGGATGATGTTTTTTACTTTTTAGAATTTTTTTTGCATTTAGTTTTGAATTTTCTAACTTGGGTCGGTTTCGAACGGATAGGAAGGAAATGTTTTTTGTTCTCTATTTATCGGCCTTTCCAGACCCGTTTCGTCTTGAAATGAAGCCTGGATGATGTTTTTTAATTTTTAATATTTTTCTGCATTTATTTTCGAATATTCTATCTCGGGTCGGGTTCGAACGGATAGGAAGGAAATTATTTTTATTCTCTATTTTTCGGCCTGTCCTGGCCCATTTCGTTTTGAAATGAAGCCTGGATGATGTTTTTTAATTTTTTGAATTTTTTTTGCATTTAGTTTTTGAATTTTCTAACTGGGGTTGGGTTCGAACGAATAGGAAAGAAATTTTTTTTATTCTCTATTTCTCGGCCAGTCTTCACCCGTTTCGTCTTGAAGTGAAACCTAGATGATGATTTTTAATTTTTAGAATTTTTTTTACATTTATTTTTGAATTTTTAACTCGGGTCGGGATCGAACGGATAGGAAGGAATTTTTTTTTGTTCTCTATTTTTCGGCCTGTCCTGACCCGTTTCGTCTTGAAATGAAGCCTGGATGATGTTTTTTAATTTTTAAAATTTTTTTGCATTTATTTTCGAATTTTATATCTCGGGTCTTGTTCGAACGGATAGGAAGGAAATTCTTTTTGTTCTCTATTTTTCGGCCTGTCCTGGCCCATTTCGTTTTGAAATGAATCCTGGATGATGTTTTTTAAATTTTAGAATTTTTTTGCATTTCTTTTTGAATTTTCTTACTGGGGTCGGGTTCGAACGGATAGGAAAGAAATTTTTTTTATTCTCTATTTTTCGGCCAATCTTCATCCGTTTCCTCTTGAAATGAATCCTGGATGATGTTTTTTAATTTTTAGAATTTTTTTTGCATTTAGTTTTGAATTTTCTAACTCAGGTCGGTTTCGAACGGATAGGAAGGAAATTTTTTTTGTTCTCTATTTATCGGCCTGTCCAGACCTGTTTCGTCTTGAAATGAAGCCTGGATGATGTTTTTTAATTTTTAAAATTTTTTTGCATTTATTTTCGAATTTTCTATCTCGGTTCGGGTTCGAACGGATAGGAAGGAAATTATTTTTATTCTCTATTTTTCGGCCTATCCTGGCCCATTTCGTTTTAAAATGAAGCCTGGATGATGTTTTTTAAATTTTAAAATTTTTTTGCATTTCTTTTTGAATTTTCTAACTGGGGTCGGGTTCGAACGGATAGGAAAGAAATTTTTTTTATTCTCTATTATTCGGCCAGTCTTCATCCGTTTCGTCTTGAAATGAATCCTGCATGATGTTTTTTAATTTTTAGAATTTTTTTTGCATTTAGTTTTGAATTTTCTAACTCAGGTCGGTTTCGAACGGATAGGAAGGAAATTTTTTTTGTTCTCTATTTATCGGCCTGTCCAGACCCGTTTCGTCTTGAAATGAAGCATGGATGATGTTTTTTAATTTTTAAAATTTTTTTGCATTTATTTTCGAATTTTCTATCTCGGTTCGGGTTCGAACGGATAGGAAGGAAATTATTTTTATTCTCTATTTTTCGGCCTGTCCTGGCCCATTTCGTTTTGAAATGAAGCCTGGATGATGTTTTTTAATTTTTAGAATTTTTTTTGCATTTAGTTTTTGAATTTTCTAACTGGGGTTGGGTTCGACCGGATAGGAAAGAAATTTTTTTTATTCTCTATTTCTCGGCCAGTCTTCACCCGTTTCGTCTTGAACTGAAACCAGGATGATGATTTTTAATTTTTAGAATTTTTGTTGCATTTATTTTTGAATTTTCTAACTCGGGTCGAGATCGAACGGATAGGAAGGAATGTTTTTTTGTTCTCTATTTTTCGGCCCGTCCTGACCCGTTTCGTCTTGAAATGAAGCCTGGATGGTGTTTTTTAATTTTTGAAATTTTTTTGCATTTATTTTCGAATTTTCTATCTCGGGTCTGGTTTGAACAGATAGGAAGGAAATTCTTTTTGTTCTTTATTTTTTCGCCTGTCCTGACCCGTTTCGTCATGAAATGAAGCCTGGATGATGATTTTTAATTTTTATAATTCTTTTGCATTTATTTTTGAATTTTCTAATTCGGGTCGGGTTCGAACGGATAGTAAGGATTTTATTTTTGTTCTCTATTTTTCGGCCTGTCCTGGCCCTTTTCGTTTTGAAATGAAGTCTGGATGATGTTTTTTAATTTTTAGAATTTTTCTGCATTTCTTTTTGAATTTTCTAACTGGGGTCAGGTTTCAACGGATAGGAAAGAAATTTTTTTTATTTTCTATTTTTCGGCTTGTCTTCACCCGTTTCGTCTTGAAATAAAACCTGGATGATGTTTTTAAATTTTAAGAATTTTTTTTGCATTTAGTTTTGAATTTTCTAACTCGGGTCGGTTTCGAACGGATAGGAAGGAAATTTTTTTTGTTCTCTATTTATCGGCCTGTCCAAACCTGTTTCGTCTTGAAATGGAGCCTGGATGATTTTTTAATTTTTAAAATTTTTTTGCATTTATTTTCGAATTTTCTACCTCGGGTCTGGTTCGAACGGATAGGAAGGAAATTATTTTTATTCTCTATTTTTCGGCCTGTCTTCACCCGTTTCGTCTTGAAATGAAACCTGGATGATGCTTTTTAATTTTTAGAATTTTTTTTGCATTTGGTTTTGAATTTTCTAACTCAGGTCGGTTTCGAACGGATAGGAAGGAAATTTTTTTTGTTCTCTATTTTTCGGCCTGTCCTGACCCGTTTCGCCTTGAAATGAAGCATGGATGATGTATTTTAATTTTTAAAATTTTTTTGCATTTATTTTCGAATTTTCTATCTCAGGTCTGGTTCGAACGGATAGGAAGGAAATTCTTTTTGTTCTCTATTTTTCGGCCTATCCTGACCCGTTTCGTCATGAAAGGAAGCCTGGATGATGATTTTTAATTTTTAAAATTTTTTTGCACTTATTTTTGAATTTTCTAACTCGGGTCGGGTTCGAACGGATAGGAAGGAAATTATTTTTGTTCTCTATTTTTCGGCCTGTCCTGGCCCATTTCGTTTTGAAATGAAGCCTGGATGATGTTTTTTAATTTTTAGAATTTTTTTGCATTTCTTTTTGAATTTTCTAACTGGGGTCGGGTTCGAACTGATAGGAAAGAAATTTTTTTTATTCTCTATTTTTCGGCTTGTCTTCACCCGTTTCGTCTTGAAATAAAACCTGGATGATGTTTTTAAATTTTTAGAATTTTTTTTGCATTTAGTTTTGAATTTTCTAACTCGGGTCGGTTTCGAACGGATAGGAAGGAAATTTTTTTTGGTCTCTATTTATCAGCCTGTCCAGACTCGTTTCGTCTTGAAATGAAGCCTGATTGATGTTTGTTAATTTTTAAAATTTTTTTGCATTTATTTTCGAATTTTCTATCTCGGGTCTGGTTCGAACGGATAGGAAGGAAATTATTTTTATTCTCTATTTTTCGGCCTGTCTTCTCCCGTTTCGTCTTGAAATGAAAAGTGGATGATGTTTTTTAATTTTTAGAATTTTTTTGCTTTTATTTTTGAATTTTCTAACTCGGGTCGGGTTCGAACGGAGAGGAAAGAAATTTTTTTTATTCTCTATTTTTCGTCTTGTCTTCACCCGTTTCGTCTTCAAATGAAACCTGGATGATGTTTTTTACTTTTTAGAATTTTTTTTGCATTTAGTTTTGAATTTTCTAACTTGGGTCGGTTTCGAACGGATAGGAAGGAAATGTTTTTTGTTCTCTATTTATCGGCCTTTCCAGACCCGTTTCGTCTTGAAATGAAGCCTGGATGATGTTTTTTAATTTTTAATATTTTTCTGCATTTATTTTCGAATATTCTATCTCGGGTCGGGTTCGAACGGATAGGAAGGAAATTATTTTTATTCTCTATTTTTCGGCCTGTCCTGGCCCATTTCGTTTTGAAATGAAGCCTGGATGATGTTTTTTAATTTTTTGAATTTTTTTTGCATTTAGTTTTTGAATTTTCTAACTGGGGTTGGGTTCGAACGAATAGGAAAGAAATTTTTTTTATTCTCTATTTCTCGGCCAGTCTTCACCCGTTTCGTCTTGAAGTGAAACCTAGATGATGATTTTTAATTTTTAGAATTTTTTTTACATTTATTTTTGAATTTTTAACTCGGGTCGGGATCGAACGGATAGGAAGGAATTTTTTTTTGTTCTCTATTTTTCGGCCTGTCCTGACCCGTTTCGTCTTGAAATGAAGCCTGGTTGATGTTTTTTAATTTTTAAAATTTTTTTGCATTTATTTTCGAATTTTATATCTCGGGTCTTGTTCGAACGGATAGGAAGGAAATTCTTTTTGTTCTCTATTTTTCGGCCTGTCCTGGCCCATTTCGTTTTGAAATGAATCCTGGATGATGTTTTTTAAATTTTAGAATTTTTTTGCATTTCTTTTTGAATTTTCTTACTGGGGTCGGGTTCGAACGGATAGGAAAGAAATTTTTTTTATTCTCTATTTTTCGGCCAATCTTCATCCGTTTCCTCTTGAAATGAATCCTGGATGATGTTTTTTAATTTTTAGAATTTTTTTTGCATTTAGTTTTGAATTTTCTAACTCAGGTCGGTTTCGAACGGATAGGAAGGAAATTTTTTTTGTTCTCTATTTATCGGCCTGTCCAGACCTGTTTCGTCTTGAAATGAAGCCTGTATGATGTTTTTTAATTTTTAAAATTTTTTTGCATTTATTTTCGAATTTTCTATCTCGGTTCGGGTTCGAATGGATAGGAAGGAAATTATTTTTATTCTCTATTTTTCGGCCTATCCTGGCCCATTTCGTTTTGAAATGAAGCCTGGATGATGTTTTTTAAATTTTAAAATTTTTTGCATTCCTTTTTGAATTTTCTAACTGGGGTCGGGTTCGAACGGATAGGAAAGAAATTTTTTTTATTCTCTATTTTTCGGCCAGTCTTCATTCGTTTCGTCTTGAAATGAATCCTGCATGATATTTTTTAATTTTTAGAATTTTTTTTTGCATTTAGTTTTGAATTTTCTAACTCAGGTCAGTTTCGAACGGATAGGAAGGAAATTTTTTTTGTTCTCTATTTATCGGCCTGTCCAGACCCGTTTCGTCTTGAAATGAAGCCTGGATGATGTTTTTTAATTTTTAAAATTTTTTTGCATTTATTTTCGAATTTTCTATCTCGGTTCGGGTTCGAACGGATAGGAAGGAAATTATTTTTATTCTCTTTTTTTCGGCCTGTCCTGGCCCATTTCGTTTTGAAATGAAGCCTGGATGATGTTTTTTAATTTTTAGAATTTTTTTTGTATTTAGTTTTTGAATTTTCTAACTGGGGTTGGGTTCGAACGGATAGGAAAGAAATTTTTTTTATTCTCTATTTCTCGGCCAGTCTTCACCCGTTTCGTCTTGAACTGAAACCGGGATGATGATTTTTAATTTTTAGAATTTTTGTTGCATTTATTTTTGAATTTTCTAACTCGGGTCGAGATCGAACGGATAGGAAGGAATTTTTTTTTGTTCTCTATTTTTCGGCCTGTCCTGACCCGTTTCGTCTTGAAATGAAGCCTGGATGGTGTTTTTTAATTTTTGAAATTTTTTTGCATTTATTGTCGAATTTTCTATCTCAGGTCTGGTTCGAACGGATTGGAATGAAATTCTTTTTGTTCTCTATTTTTCGGCCTGTCCTGACCCGTTTCGTCATGAAATGAAGCCTGGATGATGATTTTTAATATTTAAAATTTTTTTGCACTTATTTTTGAATTTTCTAACTCGGGTCGGGTTCGAACGGATAGGAAGGAAATTATTTTTGTTCTCTATTTTTCGGCCTGTCCTGGCCCATTTCGTTTTGAAATGAAGCCTGGATGATGTTTTTTAATTTTTAGAATTTTTTTGCATTTCTTTTTGAATTTTCTAACTGGGGTCGGGTTCGAACTGATAGGAAAGAAATTTTTTTTATTCTCTATTTTTCGGCTTGTCTTCACCCGTTTCGTCTTGAAATAAAACCTGGATGATGTTTTTAAATTTTCAGAATTTTTTTTGCATTTAGTTTTGAATTTTCTAACTCGGGTCGGTTTCGAACGGATAGGAAGGAAATTTTTTTTGTTCTCTATTTATCGGCCTGTCCAGACCCGTTTCGTCTTGAAATGAAGCCTGGTTGATGTTTGTTAATTTTTAAAATTTTTTTGCATTTATTTTCGAATTTTCTATCTCGGGTCTGGTTCGAACGGATAGGAAGGAAATTATTTTTATTCTCAATTTTTCGGCCTGTCTTCTCCCGTTTCGTCTTGAAATGAAACCTGGATGATGTTTTTTAATTTTTAGAATTTTTTTGCTTTTATTTTTGAATTTTCTAACTCGGGTCGGGTTCGAATGGAGAGGAAAGAAATTTTTTTTATTCTCTATTTTTCGTCTTGTCTTCACCCGTTTCGTCTTGAAATGAAACCTGGATGATGTTTTTTACTTTTTAGAATTTTTTTTGCATTTAGTTTTGAATTTTCTAACTTGGGTCGGTTTCGAACGGATAGGAAGGAAATGTTTTTTGTTCTCTATTTATCGGCCTTTCCAGACCCGTTTCGTCTTGAAATGAAGCCTGGATGATGTTTTTTAATTTTTAATATTTTTCTGCATTTATTTTCGAATATTCTATCTCGGGTCGGGTTCGAACGGATAGGAAGAAAATTATTTTTATTCTCTATTTTTCGGCCTGTCCTGGCCCATTTCGTTTTGAAATGAAGCCTGGATGATGTTTTTTAATTTTTTGAATTTTTTTTGCATTTAGTTTTTGAATTTTCTAACTGGGGTTGGGTTCGAACGAATAGGAAAGAAATTTTTTTTATTCTCTATTTCTCGGCCAGTCTTCACCCGTTTCGTCTTGAAATGAAACCTGGATGATGATTTTTAATTTTTAGAATTTTTTTTACATTTATTTTTGAATTTTTAACTCGGGTCGGGATCGAACGGATAGGAAGGAATTTTTTTTTGTTCTCTATTTGTCGGCCTGTCCTGACCCGTTTCGTCTTGAAATGAAGCCTGGATGATGTTTTTTAATTTTTAAAATTTTTTTGCATTTATTTTCGAATTTTATATCTCGGGACTTGTTCGAACGGATAGGAAGGAAATTCTTTTTGTTCTCTATTTTTTCGGCCTGTCCTTACCCATTTCGTTTTGAAATGAATCCTGGATGATGTTTTTTAAATTTTAGAATTTTTTTGCATTTCTTTTTGAATTTTCTTACTGGGGTCGGGTTCGAACGGATAGGAAAGAAATTTTTTTTATTCTCTATTTTTCGGCCAATCTTCATCCGTTTTCCTCTTGAAATGAATCCTGGATGATGTTTTTTAATTTTTAGAATTTTTTTTGCATTTAGTTTTGAATTTTCTAACTCAGGTCGGTTTCGAACGGATAGGAAGGAAATTTTTTTTGTTCTCTATTTATCGGCCTGTCCAGACCTGTTTCGTCTTGAAATGAAGCCTGGATGATGTTTTTTAATTTTTAAAATTTTTTTGCATTTATTTTCGAATTTTCTATCTCGGTTCGGGTTCGAACGGATAGGAAGGAAATTATTTTTATTCTCTATTTTTCGGCCTATCCTGGCCCATTTCGTTTTGAAATGAAGCCTGGATGATGTTTTTTAAATTTTAAAATTTTTTTGCATTTCTTTTTGAATTTTCTAACTGGGGTCGGGTTCGAACGGATAGGAAAGAAATTTTTTTTATTCTCTATTTTTCGGCCAGTCTTCATTCGTTTCGTCTTGAAATGAATCCTGCATGATGTTTTTTAATTTTTAGAATTTTTTTTGCATTTAGTTTTGAATTTTCTAACTCAGGTCAGTTTCGAACGGATAGGAAGGAAATTTTTTTTGTTCTCTATTTATCGGCCTGTCCAGACCCGTTCCGTCTTGAAATGAAGCCTGGATGATGTTTTTTAATTTTTAAAATTTTTTTGCATTTATTTTCGAATTTTCTATCTCGGTTCGGGTTCGAACGGATAGGAAGGAAATTATTTTTATTCTCTTTTTTTCGGCCTGTCCTGGCCCATTTCGTTTTGAAATGAAGCCTGGATGATGTTTTTTAATTTTTAGAATTTTTTTTTGCATTTAGTTTTTGAATTTTCTAACTGGGGTTGGGTTCGAACGGATAGGAAAGAAATTTTTTTTATTCTCTATTTCTCGGCCAGTCTTCACCCGTTTCGTCTTGAACTGAAACCAGGATGATGATTTTTAATTTTCAGAATTTTTGTTGCATTTATTTTTGAATTTTCTAACTCGGGTCGAGATCGAACGGATAGGAAGGAATTTTTTTTTGTTCTCTATTTCTCGGCCTGTCCTGACTCGTTTCGTCTTGAAATGAAGCCTGGATGGTGTTTTTTAATTTTTGAAATTTTTTTGCATTTATTGTCGAATTTTTTATCTCAGGTCTGGTTCGAACGGATTGGAAGGAAATTCTTTTTGTTCTCTATTTTTCGGCCTGTCCTGACCCGTTTCGTCATGAAATGAAGCCTGGATGATGATTTTTAATTTTTAAAATTTTTTTGCACTTATTTTTGAATTTTCTAACTCGGGTCGGGTTCGAACGGATAGGAAGGAAATTATTTTTGTTCTCTATTTTTCGGCCTGTCCTGGCCCATTTCGTTTTGAAATGAAGCCTGGATGATGTTTTTTAATTTTTAGAATTTTTTTGCATTTCTTTTTGAATTTTCTAACTGGGGTCGGGTTCGAACTGATAGGAAAGAAATTTTTTTTATTCTCTATTTTTCGGCTTGTCTTCACCCGTTTCGTCTTGAAATAAAACCTGGATGATGTTTTTAAATTTTCAGAATTTTTTTTTGCATTTAGTTTTGAATTTTCTAACTCGGGTCGGTTTCGAACGGATAGGAAGGAAATTTTTTTTGTTCTCTATTTATCGGCCTGTCCAGACCCGTTTTGTCTTGAAATGAAGCCTGGTTGATGTTTGTTAATTTTTAAAATTTTTTTGCATTTATTTTCGAATTTTCTACCTCGGGTCTGGTTCGAACGGATAGGAAGGAAATTATTTTTATTCTCAATTTTTCGGCCTGTCTTCTCCCGTTTCGTCTTGAAATGAAACCTGGATGATGTTTTTTAATTTTTAGAATTTTTTTGCTTTTATTTTTGAATTTTCTAACTCGGGTCGAGTTCGAACGGAGAGGAAAGAAATTTTTTTTATTCTCTATTTTTCGTCTTGTCTTCACCCGTTTCGTCTTGAAATGAAACCTGGATGATGTTTTTTACTTTTTAGAATTTTTTTTGCATTTAGTTTTGAATTTTCTAACTTGGGTCGGTTTCGAACGGATAGGAAGGAAATGTTTTTTGTTCTCTATTTATCGACCTTTCCAGACCCGTTTCGTCTTGAAATGAAGCCTGGATGATGTTTTTTAATTTTTTATATTTTTCTGCGTTTATTTTCGAATATTCTATCTCGGGTCGGGTTCGAACGGATAGGAAGAAAATTATTTTTATTCTCTATTTTTCGGCCTGTCCTGGCCCATTTCGTTTTGAAATGAAGCCTGGATGATGTTTTTTTAATTTTTTGAATTTTTTTTGCATTTAGTTTTTGAATTTTCTAACTGGGGTTGGGTTCGAACGAATAGGAAAGAAATTTTTTTTATTCTCTATTTCTCGGCCAGTCTTCACCCGTTTCGTCTTGAAATGAAACCTGGATGATGATTTTTAATTTTTAGAATTTTTTTTACATTTATTTTTGAATTTTTAACTCGGGTCGGGATCGAACGGATAGGAAGGAATTTTTTTTTGTTCTCTATTTGTCGGCCTGTCCTGACCCGTTTCGTCTTGAAATGAAGCCTGGATGATGTTTTTTAATTTTTAAAATTTTTTTGCATTTATTTTCGAATTTTATATCTCGGGACTTGTTCGAACGGATAGGAAGAAAATTCTTTTTGTTCTCTATTTTTCGGCCTGTCCTTACCCATTTCGTTTTGAAATGAATCCTGGATGATGTTTTTTAAATTTTAGAATTTTTTTGCATTTCTTTTTGAATTTTCTTACTGGGGTCGGGTTCGAACGGATAGGAAATAAATTTTTTTTATTCTCTATTTTTCGGCCAATCTTCATCCGTTTCCTCTTGAAATGAATCCTGGATGATGTTTTTTAATTTTTAGAATTTTTTTTGCATTTAGTTTTGAATTTTCTAACTCAGGTCGGTTTCGAACGGATAGGAAGGAAATTTTTTTTGTTCTCTATTTATCGGCCTGTCCAGACCTGTTTCGTCTTGAAATGAAGCCTGGATGATGTTTTTTAATTTTTAAAATTTTTTTGCATTTATTTTCGAATTTTCTATCTCGGTTCGGGTTCGAACGGATAGGAAGGAAATTATTTTTATTCTCTATTTTTCGGCCTATCCTGGCCCATTTCGTTTTGAAATGAAGCCTGGATGATGTTTTTTAAATTTTAAAATTTTTTTGCATTTCTTTTTGAATTTTCTAACTGGGGTCGGGTTCGAACGGATAGGAAAGAAATTTTTTTTATTCTCTATTTTTCGGCCAGTCTTCATTCGTTTCGTCTTGAAATGAATCCTGCATGATGTTTTTTAATTTTTAGAATTTTTTTTGCATTTAGTTTTGAATTTTCTAACTCAGGTCAGTTTCGAACGGATAGGAAGGAAATTTTTTTTGTTCTCTATTTATCGGCCTGTCCAGACCCGTTCCGTCTTGAAATGAAGCCTGGATGATGTTTTTTAATTTTTAAAATTTTTTTGCATTTATTTTCGAATTTTCTATCTCGGTTCGGGTTCGAACGGATAGGAAGGAAATTATTTTTATTCTCTTTTTTTCGGCCTGTCCTGGCCCATTTCGTTTTGAAATGAAGCTTGGATGATGTTTTTTAATTTTTAGAATTTTTTTTGCATTTAGTTTTTGAATTTTCTAACTGGGGTTGGGTTCGAACGGATAGGAAAGAAATTTTTTTTATTCTCTATTTCTCGGCCAGTCTTCACCCGTTTCGTCTTGAACTGAAACCAGGATGATGATTTTTAATTTTTAGAATTTTTGTTGCATTTATTTTTGAATTTTCTAACTCGGGTCGAGATCGAACGGATAGGAAGGAATTTTTTTTTGTTCTCTATTTTTCGGCCTGTCCTGACCCGTTTCGTCTTGAAATGAAGCCTGGATGGTGTTTTTTAATTTTTGAAATTTTTTTGCATTTATTTTCGAATTTTCTATCTCAGGTCTGGTTCGAACGGATAGGAAGGAAATTCTTTTTGTTCTCTATTTTTCGGCCTGTCCTGACCCGTTTCGTCATGAAATGAAGCCTGGATGATGATTTTTAATTTTTAAAATTTTTTTGCACTTATTTTTGAATTTTCTAACTCGGGTCGGGTTCGAACGGATATGAAGGAAATTATTTTTGTTCTCTAATTTTCGGCCTGTCCTGGCCCATTTCGTTTTGAAATGAAGCCTGGATGATGTTTTTTAATTTTTAGAATTTTTTTGCATTTCTTTTTGAATTTTCTAACTGGGGTCGGGTTCGAACTGATAGGAAAGAAATTTTTTTTATTCTCTATTTTTCGGCTTGTCTTCACCCGTTTCGTCTTGAAATAAAACCTGGATGATGTTTTTAAATTTTTAGAATTTTTTTTGCATTTAGTTTTGAATTTTCTAACTCGGGTCGGTTTCGAACGGATAGGAAGGAAATTTTTTTTGTTCTCTATTTATCGGCCTGTCCAGACCCGTTTCGTCTTGAAATGAAGCCTGGTTGATGTTTGTTAATTTTTAAAATTTTTTTGCATTTATTTTCGAATTTTCTATCTCGGGTCTGGTTCGAACGGATAGGAAGGAAATTATTTTTATTCTCTATTTTTCGGCCTGTCTTCTCCCGTTTCGTCTTGAAATGAAACCTGGATGATGTTTTTTAATTTTTAGAATTTTTTTGCTTTTATTTTTGAATTTTCTAACTCGGGTCGGGTTCGAACGGAGAGGAAAGAAATTTTTTTTATTCTCTATTTTTCGTCTTGTCTTCACCCGTTTCGTCTTGAAATGAAACCTGGATGATGTTTTTTACTTTTTAGAATTTTTTTTGCATTTAGTTTTGAATTTTGTAACTTGGGTCGGTTTCGAACGGATAGGAAGGAAATGTTTTTTGTTCTCTATTTATCGGCCTTTCCAGACCCGTTTCGTCTTGAAATGAAGCCTGGATGATGTTTTTTAATTTTTAATATTTTTCTGCATTTATTTTCGAATATTCTATCTTGGGTCGGGTTCGAACGGATAGGAAGAAAATTATTTTTATTCTCTATTTTTCGGCCTGTCCCGGCCCATTTCGTTTTGAAATGAAGCCTGGATGATGTTTTTTAATTTTTTGAATTTTTTTTGCATTTAGTTTTTGAATTTTCTAACTGGGGTTGGGTTCGAACGAATAGGAAAGAAATTTTTTTTATTCTCTATTTCTCGGCCAGTCTTCACCCGTTTCGTCTTGAAATGAAACCTGGATGATGATTTTTAATTTTTAGAATTTTTTTTACATTTATTTTTGAATTTTTAACTCGGGTCGGGATCGAACGGATAGGAAGGAATTTTTTTTTGTTCTCTATTTTTCGGCCTGTCCTGACCCGTTTCGTCTTGAAATGAAGCCTGGATGATGTTTTTTAATTTTTAAAATTTTTTTGCATTTATTTTCGAATTTTATATCTCGGGTCTTGTTCGAACGGATAGGAAGGAAATTCTTTTTGTTCTCTATTTTTCGGCCTGTCCTGGCCCATTTCGTTTATAAATGAATCCTGGATGATGTTTTTTAAATTTTAGAATTTTTTTGCATTTCTTTTTGAATTTTCTTACTGGGGTCGGGTTCGAACGGATAGGAAAGAAATTTTTTTTATTCTCTATTTTTCGGCCAGTCTTCATTCGTTTCGTCTTGAAATGAATCCTGCATGATGTTTTTTAATTTTTAGAATTTTTTTTGCATTTAGTTTTGAATTTTCTAACTCAGGTCAGTTTCGAACGGATAGCAAGGAAATTTTTTTTGTTCTCTATTTATCGGCCTGTCCAGACCCGTTTCGTCTTGAAATGAAGCCTGGATGATGTTTTTTAATTTTTAAAATTTTTTTGCATTTATTTTCGAATTTTCTATCTCGGTTCGGGTTCGAACGGATAGGAAGGAAATTATTTTTATTCTCTTTTTTTCGGCCTGTCCTGGCCCATTTCGTTTTGTAATGAAGCCTGGATGATGTTTTTTAATTTTTAGAATTTTTTTTGCATTTAGTTTTTGAATTTTCTAACTGGGGTTGGGTTCGAACGGATAGGAAAGAAATTTTTTTTATTCTCTATTTCTCGGCCAGTCTTCACCCGTTTCGTCTTGAACTGAAACCAGGACGATGATTTTTAATTTTTAGAATTTTTGTTGCATTTATTTTTGAATTTTCTAACTCGGGTCGAGATCGAACGGATAGGGAGGAATTTTTTTTTGTTCTCTATTTTTCGGCCTGTCCTGACCCGTTTCGTCTTGAAATGAAGCCTGGATGATGTTTTTTAATTTTTGAAATTTTTTTGCATTTATTTTCGAATTTTCTATCTCGGGTCTGGTTTGAACAGATAGGAAGGAAATTCTTTTTGTTCTTTTTTTTTCGGCCTGTCCTGACCCGTTTCGTCATGAAATGAAGCCTGGATGATGATTTTTAATTTTTATAATTCTTTTGCATTTATTTTTGAATTTTCTAACTCGGGTCGGGTTCGAACGGATAGTAAGGATTTTATTTTTGTTCTCTATTTTTCGGCCTGTCCTGGCCCTTTTCGTTTTGAAATGAAGTCTGGATGATGTTTTTTAATTTTTAGAATTTTTCTGCATTTCTTTTTCAATTTTCTAACTGGGGTCGGGTTTCAACGGATAGGAAAGAAATTTTTTTTATTCTCTATTTTTCGGCTTGTCTTCACCCGTTTCGTCTTGAAATAAAACCTGGATGATGTTTTTAAATTTTAAGAATTTTTTTTGCATTTAGTTTTGAATTTTCTAACTCGGGTCGGTTTCGAACGGATAGGAAGGAAATTTTTTTTGTTCTCTATTTATCGGCCTGTCCAAACCCGTTTCGTTTTGAAATGAAGCCTGGATGATGTTTTTAATTTTTAAAATTTTTTTGCATTTATTTTCGAATTTTCTACCTCGAGTCTGGTTCGAACGGATAGGAAGGAAATTATTTTTATTCTCTATTTTTCGGCCTGTCTTCACCCGTTTCGTCTTGAAATGAAACCTGGACGATGTTTTTAAATTTTTAGAATTTTTTTTGCATTTAGTTTTGAATTTTCTAACTCAGGTCGGTTTCGAACGGATAGGAAGGAAATTTTTTTTGTTCTCTATTTTTCGGCCTGTCCTGACCCGTTTCGCCTTGAAATGAAGCATGGATGATGTATTTTAATTTTTAAAATTTTTTTGCATTTATTTTCGAATTTTCTATCTCAGGTCTGGTTCGAACGGATAGGAAGGAAATTCTTTTTGTTCTCTATTTTTCGGCCTGTCCTGACCCGTTTCGTCATGAAATGAAGCCTGGATGATGATTTTTAATTTTTAAGATTTTTTTGCACTTATTTTTGAATTTTCTAACTCGGGTCGGGTTCGAACGGATAGGAAGGAAATTATTTTTGTTCTCTATTTTTTGGCCTGTTCTGACCCATTTCGTTTTGAAATGAAGCCTGGATGATGTTTTTTAATTTTTAGAATTTTTTTGCATTTCTTTTTGAATTTTCTAACTGGGGTCGGGTTCGAACTGATAGGAAAGAAATTTTTTTTATTCTCTATTTTTCGGCTTGTCTTCACCCGTTTCGTCTTGAAATAAAACCTGGATGATGTTTTTAAATTTTTAGAATTTTTTTTGCATTTAGTTTTGAATTTTCTAACTCGGGTCGGTTTCGAACGGATAGGAAGGAAATTTTTTTTGTTCTCTATTTATCGGCCTGTCCAGACCCGTTTCGTCTTGAAATGAAGCCTGGTTGATGTTTGTTAATTTTTAAAATTTTTTTGCATTTATTTTCGAATTTTCTATCTCGGGTCTGGTTCGAACGGATAGGAAGGAAATTATTTTTATTCTCAATTTTTCGGCCTGTCTTCTCCCGTTTCGTCTTGAAATGAAACCTGGATGATGTTTTTTAATTTTTAGAATTTTTTTGCTTTTATTTTTGAATTTTCTAACTCGGGTCGGGTTCGAACGGAGAGGAAAGAAATTTTTTTAATTCTCTATTTTTCGTCTTTTCTTCACCCGTTTCGTCTTGAAATGAAACCTGGATGATGTTTTTTACTTTTTAGAATTTTTTTTGCATTTAGTTTTGAATTTTCTAACTTGGGTCGATTTCGAACGGATAGGAAGGAAATGTTTTTTGTTCTCTATTTATCGGCCTTTCCAGACCCGTTTCGTCTTAAAATGAAGCCTGGATGATGTTTTTTAATTTTTAATATTTTTCTGCATTTATTTTCGAATATTCTATCTCGGGTCGGGTTCGAACGGATAGGAAGGAAATTATTTTTATTCTCTATTTTTCGGCCTGTCCTGGCCCATTTCGTTTTGAAATGAAGCCTGTAAGATGTTTTTTAATTTTTTGAATTTTTTTTGCATTTAGTTTTTGAATTTTCTAACTGGGGTTGGGTTCGAACGAATAGGAATGAAATTTTTTTTATTCTCTATTTCTCGGCCAGTCTTCACCCGTTTCGTCTTGAAATGAAACCTGGATGATGATTTTTAATTTTTAGAATTTTTTTTACATTTATTTTTGAATTTTTAACTCGGGTCGGGATCGAACGGATAGGAAGGAATTTTTTTTTGTTCTCTATTTTTCGGCCTGTCCTGACCCGTTTTGTCTTGAAATGATGCCTGGATGATGTTTTTTAATTTTTAAAATTTTTTTGCATTTATTTTCGAATTTTATATCTCGGGTCTTGTTCGAACGGATAGGAAGGAAATTCTTTTTGTTCTCTATTTTTCGGCCTGTCCTGGCCCATTTCGTTTTGAAATGAATCCTGGATGATGTTTTTTAAATTTTAGAATTTTTTTGCATTTCTTTTTGAATTTTCTTACTGGGGTCGGGTTCGAACGGATAGGAAAGAAATTTTTTTTATTCTCTATTTTTCGGCCAATCTTCATCCGTTTCCTCTTGAAATGAATCCTGGATGATGTTTTTTAATTTTTAGAATTTTTTTTGCATTTAGTTTTGAATTTTCTAACTCAGGTCGGTTTCGAACGGATAGGAAGGAAATTTTTTTTGTTCTCTATTTATCGGCCTGTCCAGACCTGTTTCGTCTTGAAATGAAGCATGGATGATGTTTTTTAATTTTTAAAATTTTTTTGAATTTATTTTCGAATTTTCTATCTCGGTTCGGGTTCGAACGGATAGGAAGGAAATTATTTTTATTCTCTATTTTTCGGCCTATCCTGGCCCATTTCGTTTTGAAATGAAGCCTGGATGATGTTTTTTAATTTTTAATATTTTTCTGCATTTATTTTCGAATATTCTATCTCGGGTCGGGTTCGAACGGATAGGAAGGAATTTTTTTTTGTTCTCTATTTTTCGGCCTGTCCTGACCCGTTTCGTCTTGAAATGAAGCCTGGATGATGTTTTTTAATTTTTAAAATTTTTTTGCAATTATTTTCGAATTTTATATCTCGGGTCTTGTTCGAACGGATAGGATGGAATTTTTTTTTGTTCTCTATTTTTCGGCCTGTCCTGACCCGTTTCGCCTTGAAATGAAGCATGGATGATGTATTTTAATTTTTAAAATTTTTTTGCATTTATTTTCGAATTTTCTATCTCAGGTCTGGTTCGAACGGATAGGAAGGAAATTCTTTTTGTTCTCTATTTTTCGGCCTGTCCTGACCCGTTTCGTCATGAAATGAAGCCTGGATGATGATTTTTAATTTTTAAAATTTTTTTGCACTTATTTTTGAATTTTCTAACTCGGGTCGGGTTCGAACGGATAGGAAGGAAATTCTTTTTGTTCTCTATTTTTCGGCCTGTCCTGGCCCATTTCGTTTTGAAATGAATCCTGGATGATGTTTTTTAAATTTTAGAATTTTTTTGCATTTCTTTTTGAATTTTCTTACTGGGGTCGGGTTCGAACGGATAGGAAAGAAATTTTTTTTATTCTCTATTTTTCGGCCAATCTTCATCCGTTTCCTCTTGAAATGAATCCTGGATGATGTTTTTTAATTTTTAGAATTTTTTTTGCATTTAGTTTTGAAATTTCTAACTCAGGTCGGTTTCGAACGGATAGGAAGGAAATTTTTTTTGTTCTCTATTTATCGGCCTGTCCAGACCTGTTTCGTCTTGAAATGAAGCCTGGATGATGTTTTTTAATTTTTAAAATTTTTTTGCATTTATTTTCGAATTTTCTATCTCGGTTCGGGTTCGAACGGATAGGAAGGAAATTATTTTTATTCTCTATTTTTCGTCCTATCCTGGCCCATTTCGTTTTGAAATGAAGCCTGGATGATGTTTTTTAAATTTTAAAATTTTTTTGCATTTCTTTTTGAATTTTCTAACTGGGGTCGGGTTCGAACGGATAGGAAAGAAATTTTTTTTATTCTCTATTTTTCGGCCAGTCTTCATTCGTTTCGTCTTGAAATGAATCCTGCATGATGTTTTTTAATTTTTAGAATTTTTTTTGCATTTAGTTTTGAATTTTCTAACTCAGGTCAGTTTCGAACGGATAGGAAGGAAATTTTTTTTGTTCTCTATTTATCGGCCTGTCCAGACCCGTTTCGTCTTGAAATGAAGCCTGGATGATGTTTTTTTAATTTTTAAAATTTTTTTGCATTTATTTTCGAATTTTCTATCTCGGTTCGGGTTCGAACGGATAGGAAGGAAATTATTTTTATTCTCTTTTTTTCGGCCTGTCCTGGCCCATTTCGTTTTGAAATGAAGCCTGGATGATGTTTTTTAATTTTTAGAATTTTTTTTGCATTTAGTTTTTGAATTTTCTAACTGGGGTTGGGTTCGAACGGATAGGAAAGAAATTTTTTTTATTCTCTATTTCTCGGCCAGTCTTCACCCGTTTCGTCTTGAACTGAAACCAGGACGATGATTTTTAATTTTTAGAATTTTTGTTGCATTTATTTTTGAATTTTCTAACTCGGGTCGAGATCGAACGGATAGGGAGGAATTTTTTTTTGTTCTCTATTTTTCGGCCTGTCCTGACCCGTTTCGTCTTGAAATGAAGCCTGGATGATGTTTTTTAATTTTTGAAATTTTTTTGCATTTATTTTCGAATTTTCTATCTCGGGTCTGGTTTGAACAGATAGGAAGGAAATTCTTTTTGTTCTTTTTTTTTCGGCCTGTCCTGACCCGTTTCGTCATGAAATGAAGCCTGGATGATGATTTTTAATTTTTATAATTCTTTTGCATTTATTTTTGAATTTTCTAACTCGGGTCGGGTTCGAACGGATAGTAAGGATTTTATTTTTGTTCTCTATTTTTCGGCCTGTCCTGGCCCTTTTCGTTTTGAAATGAAGTCTGGATGATGTTTTTTAATTTTTAGAATTTTTTTGCATTTAGTTTTCAATTTTCTAACTGGGGTCGGGTTTCAACGGATAGGAAAGAAATTTTTTTTATTCTCTATTTTTCGGCTTGTCTTCACCCGTTTCGTCTTGAAATAAAACCTGGATGATGTTTTTAAATTTTAAGAATTTTTTTTGCATTTAGTTTTGAATTTTCTAACTCGGGTCGGTTTCGAACGGATAGGAAGGAAATTTTTTTTGTTCTCTATTTATCGGCCTGTCCAAACCCGTTTCGTCTTGAAATGAAGCCTGGATGATGTTTTTAATTTTTAAAATTTTTTTGCATTTATTTTCGAATTTTCTACCTCGAGTCTGGTTCGAACGGATAGGAAGGAAATTATTTTTATTCTCTATTTTTCGGCCTGTCTTCACCCGTTTCGTCTTGAAATGAAACCTGGACGATGTTTTTAAATTTTTAGAATTTTTTTTGCATTTAGTTTTGAATTTTCTAACTCAGGTCGGTTTCGAACGGATAGGAAGGAAATTTTTTTTGTTCTCTATTTTTCGGCCTGTCCTGACCCGTTTCGCCTTGAAATGAAGCATGGATGATGTATTTTAATTTTTAAAATTTTTTTGCATTTATTTTCGAATTTTCTATCTCAGGTCTGGTTCGAACGGATAGGAAGGAAATTCTTTTTGTTCTCTATTTTTCGGCCTGTCCTGACCCGTTTCGTCATGAAATGAAGCCTGGATGATGATTTTTAATTTTTAAGATTTTTTTGCACTTATTTTTGAATTTTCTAACTCGGGTCGGGTTCGAACGGATAGGAAGGAAATTATTTTTGTTCTCTATTTTTTGGCCTGTTCTGACCCATTTCGTTTTGAAATGAAGCCTGGATGATGTTTTTTAATTTTTAGAATTTTTTTGCATTTCTTTTTGAATTTTCTAACTGGGGTCGGGTTCGAACTGATAGGAAAGAAATTTTTTTTATTCTCTATTTTTCGGCTTGTCTTCACCCGTTTCGTCTTGAAATAAAACCTGGATGATGTTTTTAAATTTTTAGAATTTTTTTTGCATTTAGTTTTGAATTTTCTAACTCGGGTCGGTTTCGAACGGATAGGAAGGAAATTTTTTTTGTTCTCTATTTATCGGCCTGTCCAGACCCGTTTCGTCTTGAAATGAAGCCTGGTTGATGTTTGTTAATTTTTAAAATTTTTTTGCATTTATTTTCGAATTTTCTATCTCGGGTCTGGTTCGAACGGATAGGAAGGAAATTATTTTTATTCTCAATTTTTCGGCCTGTCTTCTCCCGTTTCATCTTGAAATGAAACCTGGGTGATGTTTTTTAATTTTTAGAATTTTTTTGCTTTTATTTTTGAATTTTCTAACTCGGGTCGGGTTCGAACGGAGAGGAAAGAAATTTTTTTAATTCTCTATTTTTCGTCTTTTCTTCACCCGTTTCGTCTTGAAATGAAACCTGGATGATGTTTTTTACTTTTTAGAATTTTTTTTGCATTTAGTTTTGAATTTTCTAACTTGGGTCGATTTCGAACGGATAGGAAGGAAATGTTTTTTGTTCTCTATTTATCGGCCTTTCCAGACCCGTTTCGTCTTAAAATGAAGCCTGGATGATGTTTTTTAATTTTTAATATTTTTCTGCATTTATTTTCGAATATTCTATCTCGGGTCGGGTTCGAACGGATAGGAAGGAAATTATTTTTATTCTCTATTTTTCGGCCTGTCCTGGCCCATTTCGTTTTGAAATGAAGCCTGTAAGATGTTTTTTAATTTTTTGAATTTTTTTTGCATTTAGTTTTTGAATTTTCTAACTGGGGTTGGGTTCGAACGAATAGGAATGAAATTTTTTTTATTCTCTATTTCTCGGCCAGTCTTCACCCGTTTCGTCTTGAAATGAAACCTGGATGATGATTTTTAATTTTTAGAATTTTTTTTACATTTATTTTTGAATTTTTAACTCGGGTCGGGATCGAACGGATAGGAAGGAATTTTTTTTTGTTCTCTATTTTTCGGCCTGTCCTGACCCGTTTCGTCTTGAAATGATGCCTGGATGATGTTTTTTAATTTTTAAAATTTTTTTGCATTTATTTTCGAATTTTATATCTCGGGTCTTGTTCGAACGGATAGGAAGGAAATTCTTTTTGTTCTCTATTTTTCGGCCTGTCCTGGCCCATTTCGTTTTGAAATGAATCCTGGATGATGTTTTTTAAATTTTAGAATTTTTTTGCATTTCTTTTTGAATTTTCTTACTGGGGTCGGGTTCGAACGGATAGGAAAGAAATTTTTTTTATTCTCTATTTTTCGGCCAATCTTCATCCGTTTCCTCTTGAAATGAATCCTGGATGATGTTTTTTAATTTTTAGAATTTTTTTTGCATTTAGTTTTGAATTTTCTAACTCAGGTCGGTTTCGAACGGATAGGAAGGAAATTTTTTTTGTTCTCTATTTATCGGCCTGTCCAGACCTGTTTCGTCTTGAAATGAAGCATGGATGATGTTTTTTAATTTTTAAAATTTTTTTGAATTTATTTTCGAATTTTCTATCTCGGTTCGGGTTCGAACGGATAGGAAGGAAATTATTTTTATTCTCTATTTTTCGGCCTATCCTGGCCCATTTCGTTTTGAAATGAAGCCTGGATGATGTTTTTTAATTTTTAATATTTTTCTGCATTTATTTTCGAATATTCTATCTCGGGTCGGGTTCGAACGGATAGGAAGGAATTTTTTTTTGTTCTCTATTTTTCGGCCTGTCCTGACCCGTTTCGTCTTGAAATGAAGCCTGGATGATGTTTTTTAATTTTTAAAATTTTTTTGCATTTATTTTCGAATTTTATATCTCGGGTCTTGTTCGAACGGATAGGATGGAATTTTTTTTTGTTCTCTATTTTTCGGCCTGTCCTGACCCGTTTCGCCTTGAAATGAAGCATGGATGATGTATTTTAATTTTTAAAATTTTTTTGCATTTATTTTCGAATTTTCTATCTCAGGTCTGGTTCGAACGGATAGGAAGGAAATTCTTTTTGTTCTCTATTTTTCGGCCTGTCCTGACCCGTTTCGTCATGAAATGAAGCCTGGATGATGATTTTTAATTTTTAAAATTTTTTTGCACTTATTTTTGAATTTTCTAACTCGGGTCGGGTTCGAACGGATAGGAAGGAAATTCTTTTTGTTCTCTATTTTTCGGCCTGTCCTGGCCCATTTCGTTTTGAAATGAATCCTGGATGATGTTTTTTAAATTTTAGAATTTTTTTGCATTTCTTTTTGAATTTTCTTACTGGGGTCGGGTTCGAACGGATAGGAAAGAAATTTTTTTTATTCTCTATTTTTCGGCCAATCTTCATCCGTTTCCTCTTGAAATGAATCCTGGATGATGTTTTTTAATTTTTAGAATTTTTTTTGCATTTAGTTTTGAAATTTCTAACTCAGGTCGGTTTCGAACGGATAGGAAGGAAATTTTTTTTGTTCTCTATTTATCGGCCTGTCCAGACCTGTTTCGTCTTGAAATGAAGCCTGGATGATGTTTTTTAATTTTTAAAATTTTTTTGCATTTATTTTCGAATTTTCTATCTCGGTTCGGGTTCGAACGGATAGGAAGGAAATTATTTTTATTCTCTATTTTTCGTCCTATCCTGGCCCATTTCGTTTTGAAATGAAGCCTGGATGATGTTTTTTAAATTTTAAAATTTTTTTGCATTTCTTTTTGAATTTTCTAACTGGGGTCGGGTTCGAACGGATAGGAAAGAAATTTTTTTTATTCTCTATTTTTCGGCCAGTCTTCATTCGTTTCGTCTTGAAATGAATCCTGCATGATGTTTTTTAATTTTTAGAATTTTTTTTGCATTTAGTTTTGAATTTTCTAACTCAGGTCAGTTTCGAACGGATAGGAAGGAAATTTTTTTTGTTCTCTATTTATCGGCCTGTCCAGACCCGTTTCGTCTTGAAATGAAGCCTGGATGATGTTTTTTAATTTTTAAAATTTTTTTGCATTTATTTTCGAATTTTCTATCTCGGTTCGGGTTCGAACGGATAGGAAGGAAATTATTTTTATTCTCTTTTTTTCGGCCTGTCCTGGCCCATTTCGTTTTGAAATGAAGCCTGGATGATGTTTTTTAATTTTTAGAATTTTTTTTGCATTTAGTTTTTGAATTTTCTAACTGGGGTTGGGTTCGAACGGATAGGAAAGAAATTTTTTTTATTCTCTATTTCTCGGCCAGTCTTCACCCGTTTCGTCTTGAACTGAAACCAGGATGATGATTTTTAATTTTCAGAATTTTTGTTGCATTTATTTTTGAATTTTCTAACTCGGGTCGAGATCGAACGGATAGGAAGGAATTTTTTTTTGTTCTCTATTTTTCGGCCTGTCCTGACTCGTTTCGTCTTGAAATGAAGCCTGGATGGTGTTTTTTAATTTTTGAAATTTTTTTGCATTTATTGTCGAATTTTCTATCTCAGGTCTGGTTCGAACGGATTGGAAGGAAATTCTTTTTGTTCTCTATTTTTCGGCCTGTCCTGACCCGTTTCGTCATGAAATGAAGCCTGGATGATGATTTTTAATTTTTAAAATTTTTTTGCACTTATTTTTGAATTTTCTAACTCGGGTCGGGTTCGAACGGATAGGAAGGAAATTATTTTTGTTCTCTATTTTTCGGCCTGTCCTGGCCCATTTCGTTTTGAAATGAAGCCTGGATGATGTTTTTTAATTTTTAGAATTTTTTTGCATTTCTTTTTGAATTTTCTAACTGGGGTCGGGTTCGAACTGATAGGAAAGAAATTTTTTTTATTCTCTATTTTTCGGCTTGTCTTCACCCGTTTCGTCTTGAAATAAAACCTGGATGATGTTTTTAAATTTTCAGATTTTTTTTTGCATTTAGTTTTGAATTTTCTAACTCGGGTCGGTTTCGAACGGATAGGAAGGAAATTTTTTTTGTTCTCTATTTATCGGCCTGTCCAGACCCGTTTCGTCTTGAAATGAAGCCTGGTTGATGTTTGTTAATTTTTAAAATTTTTTTGCATTTATTTTCGAATTTTCTATCTCGGGTCTGGTTCGAACGGATAGGAAGGAAATTATTTTTATTCTCAATTTTTCGGCCTGTCTTCTCCCGTTTCGTCTTGAAATGAAACCTGGATGATGTTTTTTAATTTTTAGAATTTTTTTGCTTTTATTTTTGAATTTTCTAACTCGGGTCGGGTTCGAATGGAGAGGAAAGAAATTTTTTTTATTCTCTATTTTTCGTCTTGTCTTCACCCGTTTCGTCTTGAAATGAAACCTGGATGATGTTTTTTACTTTTTAGAATTTTTTTTGCATTTAGTTTTGAATTTTCTAACTTGGGTCGGTTTCGAACGGATAGGAAGGAAATGTTTTTTGTTCTCTATTTATCGGCCTTTCCAGACCCGTTTCGTCTTGAAATGAAGCCTGGATGATGTTTTTTAATTTTTAATATTTTTCTGCATTTATTTTCGAATATTCTATCTCAGGTCGGGTTCGAACGGATAGGAAGAAAATTATTTTTATTCTCTATTTTTCGGCCTGTCCTGGCCCATTTCGTTTTGAAATGAAGCCTGGATGATGTTTTTTAATTTTTTGAATTTTTTTTGCATTTAGTTTTTGAATTTTCTAACTGGGGTTGGGTTCGAACGAATAGGAAAGAAATTTTTTTTATTCTCTATTTCTCGGCCAGTCTTCACCCGTTTCGTCTTGAAATGAAACCTGGATGATGATTTTTAATTTTTAGAATTTTTTTTACATTTATTTTTGAATTTTTAACTCGGGTCGGGATCGAACGGATAGGAAGGAATTTTTTTTTGTTCTCTATTTGTCGGCCTGTCCTGACCCGTTTCGTCTTGAAATGAAGCCTGGATGATGTTTTTTAATTTTTAAAATTTTTTTGCATTTATTTTCGAATTTTATATCTCGGGACTTGTTCGAACGGATAGGAAGGAAATTCTTTTTGCTCTCTATTTTTCGGCCTGTCCTTACCCATTTCGTTTTGAAATGAATCCTGGATGATGTTTTTTAAATTTTAGAATTTTTTTGCATTTCTTTTTGAATTTTCTTACTGGGGTCGGGTTCGAACGGATAGGAAAGAAATTTTTTTTATTCTCTATTTTTCGGCCAATCTTCATCCGTTTCCTCTTGAAATGAATCCTGGATGATGTTTTTTAATTTTTAGAATTTTTTTTGCATTTAGTTTTGAAATTTCTAACTCAGGTCGGTTTCGAACGGATAGGAAGGAAATTTTTTTTGTTCTCTATTTATCGGCCTGTCCAGACCTGTTTCGTCTTGAAATGAAGCCTGGATGATGTTTTTTAATTTTTAAAATTTTTTTGCATTTATTTTCGAATTTTCTATCTCGGTTCGGGTTCGAACGGATAGGAAGGAAATTATTTTTATTCTCTATTTTTCGGCCTATCCTGGCCCATTTCGTTTTGAAATGAAGCCTGGATGATGTTTTTTAAATTTTAAAATTTTTTTGCATTTCTTTTTGAATTTTCTAACTGGGGTCGGGTTCGAACGGATAGGAAAGAAATTTTTTTTATTCTCTATTTTTCGGCCAGTCTTCATTCGTTTCGTCTTGAAATGAATCCTGCATGATGTTTTTTAATTTTTAGAATTTTTTTTGCATTTAGTTTTGAATTTTCTAACTCAGGTCAGTTTCGAACGGATAGGAAGGAAATTTTTTTTGTTCTCTATTTATCGGCCTGTCCAGACCCGTTCCGTCTTGAAATGAAGCCTGGATGATGTTTTTTAATTTTTAAAATTTTTTTGCATTTATTTTCGAATTTTCTATCTCGGTTCGGGTTCGAACGGATAGGAAGGAAATTATTTTTATTCTCTTTTTTTCGGCCTGTCCTGGCCCATTTCGTTTTGAAATGAAGCCTGGATGATGTTTTTTAATTTTTAGAATTTTTTTTGCATTTAGTTTTTGAATTTTCTAACTGGGGTTGGGTTCGAACGGATAGGAAAGAAATTTTTTTTATTCTCTATTTCTCGGCCAGTCTTCACCCGTTTCGTCTTGAACTGAAACCAGGATGATGATTTTTAATTTTCAGAATTTTTGTTGCATTTATTTTTGAATTTTCTAACTCGGGTCGAGATCGAACGGATAGGAAGGAATTTTTTTTTGTTCTCTATTTTTCGGCCTGTCCTGACTCGTTTCGTCTTGAAATGAAGCCTGGATGGTGTTTTTTAATTTTTGAAATTTTTTTGCATTTATTGTCGAATTTTCTATCTCAGGTCTGGTTCGAACGGATTGGAAGGAAATTCTTTTTGTTCTCTATTTTTCGGCCTGTCCTGACCCGTTTCGTCATGAAATGAAGCCTGGATGATGATTTTTAATTTTTAAAATTTTTTTGCACTTATTTTTGAATTTTCTAACTCGGGTCGGGTTCGAACGGATAGGAAGGAAATTATTTTTGTTCTCTATTTTTCGGCCTGTCCTGGCCCATTTCGTTTTGAAATGAAGCCTGGATGATGTTTTTTAATTTTTAGAATTTTTTTGCATTTCTTTTTGAATTTTCTAACTGGGGTCGGATTCGAACTGATAGGAAAGAAATTTTTTTTATTCTCTATTTTTCGGCTTGTCTTCACCCGTTTCGTCTTGAAATAAAACCTGGATGATGTTTTTAAATTTTCAGAATTTTTTTTTGCATTTAGTTTTGAATTTTCTAACTCGGGTCGGTTTCGAACGGATAGGAAGGAAATTTTTTTTGTTCTCTATTTATCGGCCTGTCCAGACCCGTTTCGTCTTGAAATGAAGCCTGGTTGATGTTTGTTAATTTTTAAAATTTTTTTGCATTTATTTTCGAATTTTCTATCTCGGGTCTGGTTCGAACGGATAGGAAGGAAATTATTTTTATTCTCAATTTTTCGGCCTGTCTTCTCCCGTTTCGTCTTGAAATGAAACCTGGATGATGTTTTTTAATTTTTAGAATTTTTTTGCTTTTATTTTTGAATTTTCTAACTCGGGTCGGGTTCGAACGGAGAGGAAAGAAATTTTTTTTATTCTCTATTTTTCGTCTTGTCTTCACCCGTTTCGTCTTGAAATGAAACCTGGATGATGTTTTTTACTTTTTAGAATTTTTTTTGCATTTAGTTTTGAATTTTCTAACTTGGGTCGGTTTCGAACGGATAGGAAGGAAATGTTTTTTGTTCTCTATTTATCGGCCTTTCCAGACCCGTTTCGTCTTGAAATGAAGCCTGGATGATGTTTTTTAATTTTTAATATTTTTCTGCGTTTATTTTCGAATATTCTATCTCGGGTCGGGTTCGAACGGATAGGAAGAAAATTATTTTTATTCTCTATTTTTCGGCCTGTCCTGGCCCATTTCGTTTTGAAATGAAGCCTGGATGATGTTTTTTAATTTTTTGAATTTTTTTTGCATTTAATTTTTGAATTTTCTAACTGGGGTTGGGTTCGAACGAATAGGAAAGAAATTTTTTTTATTCTCTATTTCTCGGCCAGTCTTCACCCGTTTCGTCTTGAAATGAAACCTGGATGATGATTTTTAATTTTTAGAATTTTTTTCACATTTATTTTTGAATTTTTAACTCGGGTCGGGATCGAACGGATAGGAAGGAATTTTTTTTTGTTCTCTATTTGTCGGCCTGTCCTGACCCGTTTCGTCTTGAAATGAAGCCTGGATGATGTTTTTTAATTTTTAAAATTTTTTTGCATTTATTTTCGAATTTTATATCTCGGGACTTGTTCGAACGGATAGGAAGGAAATTCTTTTTGTTCTCTATTTTTCGGCCTGTCCTTACCCATTTCGTTTTGAAATGAATCCTGGATGATGTTTTTTAAATTTTAGAATTTTTTTGCATTTCTTTTTGAATTTTCTTACTGGGGTCGGGTTCGAACGGATAAGAAAGAAATTTTTTTTATTCTCTATTTTTCGGCCAATCTTCATCCGTTTCCTCTTGAAATGAATCCCGGATGATGTTTTTTAATTTTTAGAATTTTTTTTGCATTTAGTTTTGAATTTTCTAACTCAGGTCGGTTTCGAACGGATAGGAAGGAAATTTTTTTTGTTCTCTATTTATCGGCCTGTCCAGACCTGTTTCGTCTTGAAATGAAGCCTGGATGATGTTTTTTAATTTTTAAAATTTTTTTGCATTTATTTTCGAATTTTCTATCTCGGTTCGGGTTCGAACGGATAGGAAGGAAATTATTTTTATTCTCTATTTTTCGGCCTATCCTGGCCCATTTCATTTTGAAATGAAGCCTGGATGATGTTTTTTAAATTTTAAAATTTTTTTGCATTTCTTTTTGAATTTTCTAACTGGGGTCGGGTTCGAACGGATAGGAAAGAAATTTTTTTTATTCTCTATTTTTCGGCCAGTCTTCATTCGTTTCGTCTTGAAATGAATCCTGCATGATGTTTTTTAATTTTTAGAATTTTTTTTGCATTTAGTTTTGAATTTTCTAACTCAGGTCAGTTTCGAACGGATAGGAAGGAAATTTTTTTTGTTCTCTATTTATCGGCCTGTCCAGACCCGTTCCGTCTTGAAATGAAGCCTGGATGATGTTTTTTAATTTTTAAAATTTTTTTGCATTTATTTTCGAATTTTCTATCTCGGTTCGGGTTCGAACGGATAGGAAGGAAATTATTTTTATTCTCTTTTTTTCGGCCTGTCCTGGCCCATTTCGTTTTGAAATGAAGCCTGGATGATGTTTTTTAATTTTTAGAATTTTTTTTGCATTTAGTTTTTGAATTTTCTAACTGGGGTTGGGTTCGAACGGATAGGAAAGAAATTTTTTTTATTCTCTATTTCTCGGCCAGTCTTCACCCGTTTCGTCTTGAACTGAAACCAGGATGATGATTTTTAATTTTCAGAATTTTTGTTGCATTTATTTTTGAATTTTCTAACTCGGGTCGAGATCGAACGGATAGGAAGGAATTTTTTTTTGTTCTCTATTTTTCGGCCTGTCCTGACTCGTTTCGTCTTGAAATGAAGCCTGGATGGTGTTTTTTAATTTTTGAAATTTTTTTGCATTTATTGTCGAATTTTCTATCTCAGGTCTGGTTCGAACGGATTGGAAGGAAATTCTTTTTGTTCTCTATTTTTCGGCCTGTCCTGACCCGTTTCGTCATGAAATGAAGCCTGGATGATGATTTTTAATTTTTAAAATTTTTTTGCACTTATTTTTGAATTTTCTAACTCGGGTCGGGTTCGAACGGATAGGAAGGAAATTATTTTTGTTCTCTATTTTTCGGCCTGTCCTGGCCCATTTCGTTTTGAAATGAAGCCTGGATGATGTTTTTTAATTTTTAGAATTTTTTTGCATTTCTTTTTGAATTTTCTAACTGGGGTCGGATTCGAACTGATAGGAAAGAAATTTTTTTTATTCTCTATTTTTCGGCTTGTCTTCACCCGTTTCGTCTTGAAATAAAACCTGGATGATGTTTTTAAATTTTCAGAATTTTTTTTTGCATTTAGTTTTGAATTTTCTAACTCGGGTCGGTTTCGAACGGATAGGAAGGAAATTTTTTTTGTTCTCTATTTATCGGCCTGTCCAGACCCGTTTCGTCTTGAAATGAAGCCTGGTTGATGTTTGTTAATTTTTAAAATTTTTTTGCATTTATTTTCGAATTTTCTATCTCGGGTCTGGTTCGAACGGATAGGAAGGAAATTATTTTTATTCTCAATTTTTCGGCCTGTCTTCTCCCGTTTCGTCTTGAAATGAAACCTGGATGATGTTTTTTAATTTTTAGAATTTTTTTGCTTTTATTTTTGAATTTTCTAACTCGGGTCGGGTTCGAACGGAGAGGAAAGAAATTTTTTTTATTCTCTATTTTTCGTCTTGTCTTCACCCGTTTCGTCTTGAAATGAAACCTGGATGATGTTTTTTACTTTTTAGAATTTTTTTTGCATTTAGTTTTGAATTTTCTAACTTGGGTCGGTTTCGAACGGATAGGAAGGAAATGTTTTTTGTTCTCTATTTATCGGCCTTTCCAGACCCGTTTCGTCTTGAAATGAAGCCTGGATGATGTTTTTTAATTTTTAATATTTTTCTGCGTTTATTTTCGAATATTCTATCTCGGGTCGGGTTCGAACGGATAGGAAGAAAATTATTTTTATTCTCTATTTTTCGGCCTGTCCTGGCCCATTTCGTTTTGAAATGAAGCCTGGATGATGTTTTTTAATTTTTTGAATTTTTTTTGCATTTAGTTTTTGAATTTTCTAACTGGGGTTGGGTTCGAACGAATAGGAAAGAAATTTTTTTTATTCTCTATTTCTCGGCCAGTCTTCACCCGTTTCGTCTTGAAATGAAACCTGGATGATGATTTTTAATTTTTAGAATTTTTTTTACATTTATTTTTGAATTTTTAACTCGGGTCGGGATCGAACGGATAGGAAGGAATTTTTTTTTGTTCTCTATTTGTCGGCCTGTCCTGACCCGTTTCGTCTTGAAATGAAGCCTGGATGATGTTTTTTAATTTTTAAAATTTTTTTGCATTTATTTTCGAATTTTATATCTCGGGACTTGTTCGAACGGATAGGAAGGAAATTCTTTTTGTTCTCTATTTTTCGGCCTGTCCTTACCCATTTCGTTTTGAAATGAATCCTGGATGATGTTTTTTAAATTTTAGAATTTTTTTGCATTTCTTTTTGAATTTTCTTACTGGGGTCGGGTTCGAACGGATAAGAAAGAAATTTTTTTTATTCTCTATTTTTCGGCCAATCTTCATCCGTTTCCTCTTGAAATGAATCCCGGATGATGTTTTTTAATTTTTAGAATTTTTTTTGCATTTAGTTTTGAATTTTCTAACTCAGGTCGGTTTCGAACGGATAGGAAGGAAATTTTTTTTGTTCTCTATTTATCGGCCTGTCCAGACCTGTTTCGTCTTGAAATGAAGCCTGGATGATTTTTTTTAATTTTTAAAATTTTTTTGCATTTATTTTCGAATTTTCTATCTCGGTTCGGGTTCGAACGGATAGGAAGGAAATTATTTTTATTCTCTATTTTTCGGCCTATCCTGGCCCATTTCGTTTTGAAATGAAGCCTGGATGATGTTTTTTAAATTTTAAAATTTTTTTGCATTTCTTTTTGAATTTTCTAACTGGGGTCGGGTTCGAACGGATAGGAAAGAAATTTTTTTTATTCTCTATTTTTCGGCCAGTCTTCATTCGTTTCGTCTTGAAATGAATCCTGCATGATGTTTTTTAATTTTTAGAATTTTTTTTGCATTTAGTTTTGAATTTTCTAACTCAGGTCAGTTTCGAACGGATTGGAAGGAAATTCTTTTTGTTCTCTATTTTTCGGCCTGTCCTGACCCGTTTCGTCATGAAATGAAGCCTGGATGATGATTTTTAATTTTTAAAATTTTTTTGCACTTATTTTTGAATTTTCTAACTCGGGTCGGGTTCGAACGGATAGGAAGGAAATTCTTTTTGTTCTCTATTTTTCGGCCTGTCCTGACCCGTTTCGTCATGAAATGAAGCCTGGATGATGATTTTTAATTTTTAAAATTTTTTTGCACTTATTTTTGAATTTTCTAACTCGGGTCGGGTTCGAACGGATATGAAGGAAATTATTTTTGTTCTCTATTTTTCGGCCTGTCCTGGCCCATTTCGTTTTGAAATGAAGCCTGGATGATGTTTTTTAATTTTTAGAATTTTTTTGCATTTCTTTTTGAATTTTCTAACTGGGGTCGGGTTCGAACTGATAGGAAAGAAATTTTTTTTATTCTCTATTTTTCGGCTTGTCTTCACCCGTTTCGTCTTGAAATAAAACCTGGATGATGTTTTTAAATTTTTAGAATTTTTTTTGCATTTAGTTTTGAATTTTCTAACTCGGGTCGGTTTCGAACGGATAGGAAGGAAATTTTTTTTGTTCTCTATTTATCGGCTTGTCCAGACCCGTTTCGTCTTGAAATGAAGCCTGGTTGATGTTTGTTAATTTTTAAAATTTTTTTGCATTTATTTTCGAATTTTCTATCTCGGGTCTGGTTCGAACGGATAGGAAGGAAATTATTTTTATTCTCTATTTTTCGGCCTGTCTTCTCTCGTTTCGTCTTGAAATGAAACCTGGATGATGTTTTTTAATTTTTAGAATTTTTTTGCTTTTATTTTTGAATTTTCTAACTCGGGTCGGGTTCGAACGGAGAGGAAAGAAATTTTTTTTATTCTCTATTTTTCGTCTTGTCTTCACCCGTTTCGTCTTGAAATGAAACCTGGATGATGTTTTTTACTTTTTAGAATTTTTTTTGCATTTAGTTTTGAATTTTGTAACTTGGGTCGGTTTCGAACGGATAGGAAGGAAATGTTTTTTGTTCTCTATTTATCGGCCTTTCCAGACCCGTTTCGTCTTGAAATGAAGCCTGGATGATGTTTTTTAATTTTTAATATTTTTCTGCATTTATTTTCGAATATTCTATCTTGGGTCGGGTTCGAACGGATAGGAAGAAAATTATTTTTATTCTCTATTTTTCGGCCTGTCCCGGCCCATTTCGTTTTGAAATGAAGCCTGGATGATGTTTTTTAATTTTTTGAATTTTTTTTGCATTTAGTTTTTGAATTTTCTAACTCGGGTTGGGTTCGAACGAATAGGAAAGAAATTTTTTTTATTCTCTATTTTTCGTCTTGTCTTCACCCGTTTCGTCTTGAAATGAAACCTGGATGATGATTTTTAGTTTTTAGAATTTTTTTTACATTTATTTTTGAATTTTTAACTCGGGTCGGGATCGAACGGATAGGAAGGAATTTTTTTTTGTTCTCTATTTTTCGGCCTGTCCTGACCCGTTTCGTCTTGAAATGAAGCCTGGATGATGTTTTTTAATTTTTAAAATTTTTTTGCATTTATTTTCGAATTTTATATCTCGGGTCTTGTTCGAACGGATAGGAAGGAAATTCTTTTTGTTCTCTATTTTTCGGCCTGTCCTGGCCCATTTCGTTTTGAAATGAATCCTGGATGATGTTTTTTAAATTTTAGAATTTTTTTGCATTTCTTTTTGAATTTTCTTACTGGGGTCGGGTTCGAACGGATAGGAAAGAAATTTTTTTTATTCTCTATTTTTCGGCCAGTCTTCATTCGTTTCGTCTTGAAATGAATCCTGCATGATGTTTTTTAATTTTTAGAATTTTTTTTGCATTTAGTTTTGAATTTTCTAACTCAGGTCAGTTTCGAACGGATAGCAAGGAACTTTTTTTTGTTCTCTATTTATCGGCCTGTCCAGACCCGTTTCGTCTTGAAATGAAGCCTGGATGATGTTTTTTAATTTTTAAAATTTTTTTGCATTTATTTTCGAATTTTCTATCTCGGTTCGGGTTCGAACGGATAGGAAGGAAATTATTTTTATTCTCTTTTTTTCGGCCTGTCCTGGCCCATTTCGTTTTGTAATGAAGCCTGGATGATGTTTTTTAATTTTTAGAATTTTTTTTGCATTTAGTTTTTGAATTTTCTAACTGGGGTTGGGTTCGAACGGATAGGAAAGAAATTTTTTTTATTCTCTATTTCTCGGCCAGTCTTCACCCGTTTCGTCTTGAACTGAAACCAGGACGATGATTTTTAATTTTTAGAATTTTTGTTGCATTTATTTTTGAATTTTCTAACTCGGGTCGAGATCGAACGGATAGGGAGGAATTTTTTTTTGTTCTCTATTTTTCGGCCTGTCCTGACCCGTTTCGTCTTGAAATGAAGCCTGGATGATGTTTTTTAATTTTTGAAATTTTTTTGCATTTATTTTCGAATTTTCTATCTCGGGTCTGGTTTGAACAGATAGGAAGGAAATTCTTTTTGTTCTTTATTTTTCGGCCTGTCCTGACCCGTTTCGTCATGAAATGAAGCCTGGATGATGATTTTTAATTTTTATAATTCTTTTGCATTTATTTTTGAATTTTCTAACTCGGGTCGGGTTCGAACGGATAGTAAGGATTTTATTTTTGTTCTCTATTTTTCGGCCTGTCCTGGCCCTTTTCGTTTTGAAATGAAGTCTGGATGATGTTTTTTAATTTTTAGAATTTTTCTGCATTTCTTTTTGAATTTTCTAACAGGGGTCGGGTTTCAACGGATAGGAAAGAAATTTTTTTTATTCTCTATTTTTCGGCTTGTCTTCACCCGTTTCGTCTTGAAATAAAACCTGGATGATGTTTTTAAATTTTAAGAATTTTTTTTGCATTTAGGTTTGAATTTTCTAACTCGGGTCGGTTTCGAACGGATAGGAAGGAAATTTTTTTTGTTCTCTATTTATCGGCCTGTCCAAACCCGTTTCGTCTTGAAATGAAGCCTGGATGATGTTTTTAATTTTTAAAATTTTTTTGCATTTATTTTCGAATTTTCTACCTCGAGTCTGGTTCGAACGGATAGGAAGGAAATTATTTTTAGTCTCTATTTTTCGGCCTGTCTTCACCCGTTTCGTCTTGAAATGAAACCTGGATGATGTTTTTAAATTTTTAGAATTTTTTTTGCATTTAGTTTTGAATTTTCTAACTCAGGTCGGTTTCGAACGGATAGGAAGGAAATTTTTTTTGTTCTCTATTTTTCGGCCTGTCCTGACCCGTTTCGCCTTGAAATGAAGCATGGATGATGTATTTTAATTTTTAAAATTTTTTTGCATTTATTTTCGAATTTTCTATCTCAGGTCTGGTTCGAACGGATAGGAAGGAAATTCTTTTTGTTCTCTATTTTTCGGCCTGTCCTGACCCGTTTCGTCATGAAATGAAGCCTGGATGATGATTTTTAATTTTTAAGATTTTTTTGCACTTATTTTTGAATTTTCTAACTCGGGTCGGGTTCGAACGGATAGGAAGGAAATTATTTTTGTTCTCTATTTTTCGGCCTGTCCTGACCCATTTCGTTTTGAAATGAAGCCTGGATGATGTTTTTTAATTTTTAGAATTTTTTTGCATTTCTTTTTGAATTTTCTAACTGGGGTCGGGTTCGAACTGATAGGAAAGAAATTTTTTTTATTCTCTATTTTTCGGCTTGTCTTCACCTGTTTCGTCTTGAAATAAAACCTGGATGATGTTTTTAAATTTTTAGAATTTTTTTTGCATTTAGTTTTGAATTTTCTAACTCGGGTCGGGTTCGAACGGAGAGGAAAGAAATTTTTTTAATTCTCTATTTTTCGTCTTTTCTTCACCCGTTTCGTCTTGAAATGAAACCTGGATGATGTTTTTTACTTTTTAGAATTTTTTTTTGCATTTAGTTTTGAATTTTCTAACTTGGGTCGATTTCGAACGGATAGGAAGGAAATGTTTTTTGTTCTCTATTTATCGGCCTTTCCAGACCCGTTTCGTCTTAAAATGAAGCCTGGATGATGTTTTTTAATTTTTAATATTTTTCTGCATTTATTTTCGAATATTCTATCTCGGGTCGGGTTCGAACGGATAGGAAGGAAATTATTTTTATTCTCTATTTTTCGGCCTGTCCTGGCCCATTTCGTTTTGAAATGAAGCCTGTAAGATGTTTTTTAATTTTTTGAATTTTTTTTGCATTTAGTTTTTGAATTTTCTAACTGGGGTTGGGTTCGAACGAATAGGAATGAAATTTTTTTTGTTCTCTATTTCTCGGCCAGTCTTCACCCGTTTCGTCTTGAAATGAAACCTGGATGATGATTTTTAATTTTTAGAATTTTTTTTACATTTATTTTTGAATTTTTAACTCGGGTCGGGATTGAACGGATAGGAAGGAATTTTTTTTTGTTCTCTATTTTTCGGCCTGTCCTGACCCGTTTCGTCTTGAAATGATGCCTGGATGATGTTTTTTAATTTTTAAAATTTTTTTGCATTTATTTTCGAATTTTATATCTCGGGTCTTGTTCGAACGGATAGGAAGGAAATTCTTTTTGTTCTCTATTTTTCGGCCTGTCCTGGCCCATTTCGTTTTGAAATGAATCCTGGATGATGTTTTTTAAATTTTAGAATTTTTTTGCATTTCTTTTTGAATTTTCTTACTGGGGTCGGGTTCGAACGGATAGGAAAGAAATTTTTTTTATTCTCTATTTTTCGGCCAATCTTCATCCGTTTCCTCTTGAAATGAATCCTGGATGATGTTTTTTAATTTTTAGAATTTTTTTTGCATTTAGTTTTGAATTTTCTAACTCAGGTCGGTTTCGAACGGATAGGAAGGAAATTTTTTTTGTTCTCTATTTATCGGCCTGTCCAGACCCGTTTCGTCTTGAAATGAAGCCTGGATGATGTTTTTTAATTTTTAAATTTTTTTTGCATTTATTTTCGAATTTTCTATCTCGGTTCGGGTTCGAACGGATAGGAAGGAAATTATTTTTATTCTCTATTTTTCGGCCTGTCCTGGCCCATTTCGTTTTGAAATGAAGCCTGGATGATGTTTTTTAATTTTTAGAATTTTTTTTGCATTTAGTTTTTGAACTTTCTAACTGGGGTTGGGTTCGAACGGATAGGAATGAAATTTTTTTTATTCTCTATTTCTCCACCTGTCTTCACCCGTTTCGTCTTGAATTGAAACCAGGATGATGATTTTTAATTTTTAGAATTTTTGTTGCATTTATTTTTGAATTTTCTAACTCGGGTCGAGATCGAACGGATAGGAAGGAATTTTTTTTTGTTCTCTATTTTTCGGCCTGTCCTGACCCGTTTCGTCTTGAAATGAAGCCGGGATGATGTTTTTTAATTTTTGAAATTTTTTTGCATTTATTTTCGAATTTTCTATCTCGGGTTTGGTTTGAACAGATAGGAAGGAAATTCTTTTTGTTCTTTATTTTTCGGCCTGTCCTGACCCGTTTCGTCATGAAATGAAGCCTGGATGATGATTTTTAATTTTTATAATTCTTTTGCATTTATTTTTGAATTTTCTAACTCGGGTCGGGTTCGAACGGATAGTAAGGATTTTATTTTTGTTCTCTATTTTTCGGTCTGTCCTGGCCCTTTTCGTTTTGAAATGAAGTCTGGATGATATTTTTTAATTTTTAGAATTTTTCGGCATTTCTTTTTGAATTTTCTAACTGGGGTCGGGTTTCAACGGATAGGAAAGAAATTTTTTTTATTCTCTATTTTTCGTCTTGTCTTCACCCGTTACGTCTTGAAATAAAACCTGGATGATGTTTTTAAATTTTAAGAATTTTTTTTGCATTTAGTTTTGAATTTTCTAACTCGGGTCGGTTTCGAACGGATAGGAAGGAAATTTTTTTTGTTCTCTATTTATCGGCCTGTCCAAACCCGTTTCGTCTTGAAATGAAGCCTGGATGATGTTTTTAATTTTTAAAATTTTTTTGCATTTATTTTCGAATTTTCTACCTCGGGTCTGGTTCGAACGGATAGGAAGGACATTATTTTTATTCTCTATTTTTCGGCCTGTCTTCACCCGTTTCGTCTTGAAATGAAACCTGGATGATGTTTTTTAATTTTTAGAATTTTTTTTGCATTTAGTTTTGAATTTTCTAACTCAGGTCGGTTTCGAACGGATAGGAAGGAAATTTTTTTTGTTCTCTATTTTTCGGCCTGTCCTGACCCGTTTCGCCTTGAAATGAAGCATGGATGATGTATTTTAATTTTTAAAATTTTTTTGCATTTATTTTCGAATTTTCTATCTCAGGTCTGGTTCGAACGGATAGGAAGGAAATTCTTTTTGTTCTCTATTTTTCGGCCTGTCCTGACCCGTTTCGTCAGGAAATGAAGCCTGGATGATGATTTTTAATTTTTAAAATTTTTTTGCACTTATTTTTGAATTTTCTAACTCGGGTCGGGTTCGAACGGATAGGAAGGAAATTCTTTTTGTTCTCTATTTTTCGGCCTGTCCTGGCCCATTTCGTTTTGAAATGAATCCTGGATGATGTTTTTTAAATTTTAGAATTTTTTTGCATTTCTTTTTGAATTTTCTTACTGGGGTCGGGTTCGAACGGATAGGAAAGAAATTTTTTTTATTCTCTATTTTTCGGCCAATCTTCATCCGTTTCCTCTTGAAATGAATCCTGGATGATGTTTTTTAATTTTTTGAATTTTTTTTGCATTTAGTTTTGAATTTTCTAACTCAGGTCGGTTTCGAACGGATAGGAAGGAAATTTTTTTTGTTCTCTATTTATCGGCCTGTCCAGACCTGTTTCGTCTTGAAATGAAGCCTGGATGATGTTTTTTAATTTTTAAAATTTTTTTGCATTTATTTTCGAATTTTCTATCTCGGTTCGGGTTCGAACGGATAGGAAGGAAATTATTTTTATTCTCTATTTTTCGGCCTATCCTGGCCCATTTCGTTTTGAAATGAAGCCTGGATGATGTTTTTTAAATTTTAAAATTTTTTTGCATTTCTTTTTTAATTTTCTAACTGGGGTCGGGTTCGAACGGATAGGAAATAAATTTTTTTTATTCTCTATTTTTCGGCCAGTCTTCATCCGTTTCGTCTTGAAATGAATCCTGCATGATGTTTTTTAATTTTTAGAATTTGTTTTGCATTTAGTTTTGAATTTTCTAACTCAGGTTGGTGTCGAACGGATAGGAAGGAAATTTTTTTTGTTCTCTATTTATCGGCCTGTCCAGACCCGTTTCGTCTTGAAATGAAGCCTGGATGATGTTTTTTAATTTTTAAAATTTTTTTGCATTTATTTTCGAATTTTCTATCTCGGTTCGGGTTCGAACGGATAGGAAGGAAATTATTTTTATTCTCTATTTTTCGGCCTGTCCTGGCCCATTTCGTTTTGAAATGAAGCCTGGATGATGTTTTTTAATTTTTATAATTTTTTTTGCATTTAGTTTTTGAATTTTCTAACTGGGGTTGGGTTCGAACGGATAGGAAAGAAATTTTTTTTATTCTCTATTTCTCGGCCAGTCTTCACCCATTTCGTCTTGAACTGAAACCAGGATGATGATTTTTAATTTTTAGAATTTTTGTTGCATTTATTTTTGAATTTTCTAACTGGGGTCGAGATCGAACGGATAGGAAGGAATTTTTTTTTGTTCTCTATTTTTCGGCCTGTCCTGACCCGTTTCGTCTTGAAATGAAGCCTGGATGATGTTTTTTAATTTTTGAAATTTTTTTGCATTTATTTTCGAATTTTCTATCTCGGGTCTAGTTTGAACAGATAGGAAGGAAATTCTTTTTGTTCTTTATTTTTCGGCCTGTCCTGACCCGTTTCGTCATGAAATGAAGCCTGGATGATGATTTTTAATTTTTATAATTCTTTTGCATTTATTTTTGAATTTTCTAACTCGAGTCGGGTTCGAACGGATAAGGATTTTATTTTTGTTCTCTATTTTTCGGCCTGTCCGGGCACTTTTCGTTTTGAAATGAAGTCCGGATGATGTTTTTTAATTTTTAGAATTTTTCTGCATTTCTTTTTGAATTTTCTAACTAGGGTCGGGTTTCAACGGATAGGAAAGAAATTTTTTTTATTCTCTATTTTTCGGCTTGTCTTCACCCGTTTCGTCTTGAAATAAAACCTGGATGATGTTTTTAAATTTTTAGAATTTTTTTTGCATTTAGTTTTGAATTTTCTAACTCGGGTCGGTTTCGAACGGATAGGAAGGAAATTTTTTTTGTTCTCTATTTATCGGCCTGTCCAAACCCGTTTCGTCTTGAAATGAAGCCTGGATGATGTTTTTAATTTTTAAAATTTTTTTGCGTTTATTTTCGAATTTTCTACCTCGGGTCTGGTTCGAACGGATAGGAAGGAAATTATTTTTATTCTCTATTTTTCGGTCTGTCTTCACCCGTTTCGTCTTGAAATGAAACCTGGATGATGTTTTTTAATTTTTAGAATTTTTTTTGCATTTAGTTTTGAATTTTCTAACTCAGGTCGGTTTCGAACGGATAGGAAGGAAATTTTTTTTGTTCTCTATTTTTCGGCATGTCCTGACCCGTTTCGTCATGAAATGAAGCCTGGATGATGATTTTTAATTTTTAAAATTTTTTTGCATTTCTTTTTGAATTTTCTAACTGGGGTCGGGTTCGAACTGATAGGAAAGAAATTTTTTTTATTCTCTATTTTTCGGCTTGTCTTCACCCGTTTCGTCTTGAAATAAAACCTGGATGATGTTTTTAAATTTTTAGAATTTTTTTTGCATTTAGTTTTGAATTTTCTAACTCGGGTCGGTTTCGAACGGATAGGAAGGAGATTTTTTTTGTTCTCTATTTATCGGCCTGTCCAGACCCGTTTCGTCTTGAAATGAAGCCTGGTTGATGTTTGTTAATTTTTAAAATTTTTTTGCATTTATTTTCGAATTTTCTATCTCGGGTCTGGTTCGAACGGATAGGAAGGAAATTATTTTTATTCTCTATTTTTCGGCCTGTCTTCTCCCGTTTCGTCTTGAAATGAAACCTGGATGATGTTTTTTAATTTTTAGAATTTTTTTGCTTTTATTTTTGAATTTTCTAACTCGGGTCGGGTTCGAACGGAGAAGAAAGAAATTTTTTTTATTCTCTATTTTTCGTCTTGTCTTCACCCGTTTCGTCTTGAAATGAAACCTGGATGATGTTTTTTACTTTTTATAATTTTTTTTGCATTTAGTTTTGAATTTTGTAACTTGGGTCGGTTTCGAACGGATAGGAAGGAAATGTTTTTTGTTCTCTATTTATCGGCCTTTACAGACCCGTTTCGTCTTGAAATGAAGCCTGGATGATGTTTTTTAACTTTTAATATTTTTCTGCATTTGTTTTCGAATATTCTATCTCGGGTCGGGTTCGAACGGATATGAAGGAAATTATTTTTATTCTCTATTTTTCGGCCTGTCCTGGCCCATTTCGTTTTGAAATGAAGCCTGGATGATGTTTTTTAATTTTTTGAATTTTTTTTGCATTTAGTTTTTGAATTTTCTAACTGGGGTTGGGTTCGAACGAATAGGAAAGAAATTTTTTTTATTCTCTATTTCTCGGCCAGTCTTCACCCATTTCGTCTTGAAATGAAACCTGGATGATGATTTTTAATTTTTAGAATTTTTTTTACATTTATTTTTGAATTTTTAACTCGGGTCGGGATCGAACGGATAGGAAGGAATTTTTTTTTCGTTCCCTATTTTTCGGCCTGTCCTGACCCGTTTCGTCTTGAAATGAAGCCTGGATGATGTTTTTTAATTTTTAAAATTATTTTGCATTTATTTTCGAATTTTATATCTCGGGTCTTGTTCGAACGGATAGGAAGGAAATTCTTTTTGTTCTCTATTTTTCGGCATGTCCTGGCCCATTTCGTTTTGAAATGAATCCTGGATGATGTTTTTTAAATTTTAGAATTTTTTTGCATTTCTTTTTGAATTTTCTTACTGGGGTCGGGTTCGAACGGATAGGAAAGAAATTTTTTTTATTCTCTATTTTTCGGCCAATCTTCATCCGTTTCCTCTTGAAATGAATCCTGGATGATGTTTTTTAATTTTTAGAATTTTTTTTTGCATTTAGTTTTGAATTTTCTAACTCAGGTCGGTTTCGAACGGATAGGAAGGAAATTTTTTTTGTTCTCTATTTATCGGCCTGTCCAGACCTGTTTCGTCTTGAAATGAAGCCTGGATGATGTTTTATAATTTTTAAAATTTTTTTGCATTTATTTTCGAATTTTCTATCTCGGTTCGGGTTCGAACGGATAGGAAGGAAATTATTTTTATTCTCTATTTTTCGGCCTATCCTGGCCCATTTCGTTTTGAAATGAAGCCTGGATGATGTTTTTTAAATTTTAAAATTTTTTTGCATTTCTTTTTGAATTTTCTAACTGGGGTCGGGTTCGAACGGATAGGAAAGAAATTTTTCTTATTCTCTATTTTTCGGTCAGTCTTCATCCGTTTCGTCTTGAAATGAATCCTGCATGATGTTTTTTAATTTTTAGAATTTTTTTTGCATTTAGTTTTGAATTTTCTAACTCAGGTCGGTTTCGAACGGATAGGAAGGAAATTTTTTTTGTTCTATATTTATCGGCCTGTCCAGACCCGTTTTGTCTTGAAATGAAGCCTGGATGATGTTTTTTAATTTTTAAAATTTTTTTGCACTTATTTTCGAATTTTCTATCTCGGTTCGAGTTCGAACGGATAGGAAGGAAATTATTTTTATTCTCTATTTTTCGGCTTGTCCTGGCCCATTTCGTTTTGAAATGAAGCCTGGATGATGTTTTTTAATTTTTAGAATTTTTATTGCATTTAGTTTTTGAATTTTCTAACTGGGGTTGGGTTCGAACGGATAGGAAAGAAATTTTTTTTATTCTCTATTTCTCGGCCAGTCTTCACCCGTTTCGTCTTGAACTGAAACCAGGATGATGATTTTTAATTTTTAGAATTTTTGTTGCATTTATTTTTGAATTTTCTAACTCGGGTCAAGATCGAACGGATAGGAAGGAATTTTTTTTTGTTCTCTATTTTTCGGCCTGTCCTGACCCGTTTCGTCTTGAAATGAAGCCTGGATGATGTTTTTTAATTTTTGAAATTTTTTTGCATTTATTTTCGAATTTTCTATCTCGGGTCTGGTTTGAACAGATAGGAAGGAAATTCTTTTTGTTCTTTATTTTTCGGCCTGTCCTGACCCGTTTCGTCATGAAATGAAGCCTGGATGATGATTTTTAATTTTTATAATTCTTTTGCATTTATTTTTGAATTTTCTAACTCGGGTCGGGTTCGAACGGATAAGGATTTTATTTTTGTTCTCTATTTTTCGGCCTGTCCTGGCCCTTTTCGTTTTGAAATGAAGTCTGGATGATGTTTTTTAATTTTTAGAATTTTTCTGCATTTCTTTTTGAATTTTCTAACTGGGGTCGGGTTTGAACGGATAGGAAAGAAATTTTTTTTATTCTCTATTTTTCGGCTTGTCTTCACCCGTTTCGTCTTGAAATAAAACCTGGATGATGTTTTTAAATTCTTAGAATTTTTTTTGCATTTAGTTTTGAATTTTCTAACTCGGGTCGGTTTCGAACGGATAGGAAGGAGATTTTTTTTGTTCTCTATTTATCGGCCTGTCCAGACCCGTTTCGTCTTGAAATGAAGCCTGGTTGACGTTTGTTAATTTTTTAAATTTTTTTGCATTTATTTTCGAATTTTCTATCTCGGGTCTGGTTCGAACGGATAGGAAGGAAATTATTTTTATTCTCTATTTTTCGGCCTGTCTTCTCCCGTTTCGTCTTGAAATGAAACCTGGATGATGTTTTTAATTTTTAGAATTTTTTTGCTTTTATTTTTGAATTTTCTAACTCGGGTCGGGATCGAACGGAGAGGAAAGAAATTTTTTTATTCTCTATTTTTCGTCTTGTCTTCATCCGTTTCGTCTTGAAATGAAACTTGGATGATGTTTTTTACTTTTTAGAATTTTTTTTGCATTTAGTTTTGAATTTTCTAACTTGGGTCGGTTTCGAACGGATAGGAAGGAAATGTTTTTTGTTCTCTATTTATCGGCCTTTCCAAACCCGTTTCGTCTTGAAATGAAGCCTGGATGATGTTTTTTAATTTTTAATATTTTTCTGCCTTTATTTTCGAATATTCTATCTCGGGTCGGGTTCGAACGGATAGGAAGGAAATTATTTTTATTCTCTATTTTTCGGCCTGTCCTGGCCCATTTCGTTTTGAAATGAAGCCTGGATGATGTTTTTTAATTTTTTGAATTTTTTTTGCATTTAGTTTTTGAATTTTCTAACTGGGGTTGGGTTCGAACGAATAGGAAAGAAATTTTTTTTATTCTCTATTTCTCGGCCAGTCTTCACCCGTTTCGTCTTGAAATGAAGCCTGGATGATGTTTTTTAATTTTTAGAATTTTTTCGCATTTATTTTCGAATTTTCTAACTCGGGTCTGGTCCGAACGGATAGGAATGAAATTTTTTTTGTTCTCTATTTTTTGGTCTGTCCTGACCCGTTTCATATTCACATGAAGCCTGGATGATGTTTTTTAATTTTTAGAATTTTTTTGCTTTTATTTTTTAATTTTCTAACTCGGGTCGGGTTCGAACGGATAAGAAGGAAAATTTTTTTCTTCTCTATTTTTCGGCCTCTCCTGACCTGTTTCGTCTTGAAATGAAGCCTGGATGATGTTTTTTAATTTTTAGAATTTTTTTGCATTTCTTTTAGAATTTTCTAACTGGGGTCGGGTTCGAACGGATAGGAAAGAAATTTTTTTTATTCTCTATTTTTCGGCTTGTCTTCACCCGTTTCGTCTTGAAATGAAACCTAGATAATGTTTTTTAATTTTTAGAATTTTTTTTGCATTTAGTTTTGAATTTTCTAACTCGGGTCGGTTTCGAATGGATAGGAAGGAAATTTTTTTTGTTCTCTATTTATCGGCCTGTCCAGACCCGTTTCGTCTTGAAATGAAGCCTGGATGATGTTTTTTAATTTTTAAAATTTTTTTGCATTTATTTTCGAATTTTCTATCTCGGGTAGGGTTCAAACGGATAGGAAGGAAATTATTTTTATTCTCTATTTTTCGGCCTGTCTTCACCCGTTTCGTCTTGAAATGAAACCTGGATGATGTTTTTTAATTTTTAGAATTTTTTTTGCTTTTATTTTTGAATTTTCTAACTGCGGTCGGGTTCGAACGGAGAGGAAAGAAATTTTTTTTATTCTCTATTTTTCGTCTTGTCTTCACCCGTTTCGTCTTGAAATGAAACTTGGATGATGTTTTTCACTTTTTAGAATTTTTTTTGCATTTAGTTTTGAATTTTCTAACTTGGGTCGGTTTCGAACGGATAGGAAGGAAATTTTTTTTGTTCTCTATTTATCGGCCTTTCCAGACCCGTTTCGTCTTGAAATGAAGCCTGGATGATGTTTTTTAATTTTTAAAATTTTTTTGCATTTATTTTCGAATTTTCTATCTCGGGTCTGGTTCGAACGGATAGGATGGAAATTATTTTTATTCTCTATTTTTCGGCCTGTCTTCACCCGTTTCGTCTTGAAATGAAACCTGGATGATGTTTTTTAATTTTTAGAATTTTTTTTGCATTTAGTTTTGAATTTTCTAACTCTGGTCGGTTTCGAACGGATAGGAAGGAAATTTTTTTTGTTCTCTATTTTTCGGCCAGTCCTGACCCGTTTCGCCTTGAAATGAAGCATGGATGATGTTTTTTAATTTTTAGAATTTTTTTGCATTTCTTTTTGAATTTTCTAACTGGGGTCGGGTTCAAACGGATAGGAAGGAAATTATTTTTATTCTCTATTTTTCGGCCTGTCTTCACCCATTTCGTCTTGAAATGAAACCTGGTTGATGTTTTTTAATTTTTAGAATTTTTTTGCTTTTCTTTTTGAATTTTCTAACTGCAGTCAGGTTCGAACGGAGAGGAAAGAAATTTTTTTTATTCTCTATTTTTCGTCTTGTCTTCACCCGTTTCGTCTTGAAATGAAACCTGGATGATGTTTTTCACTTTTTAGAATTTTTTTTGCATTTAGTTTTGAATTTTCTAACTTGGGTCGGTTTCGAACGGATAGGAAGGAAATTTTTTTTGTTCTCTATTTATCGGCCTTTCCAGACCCGTTTCGTCTTGAAATGAAGCCTGGATGATGTTTTTTAATTTTTAATATTTTTCTGCATTTATTTTCGAATATTCTATCTCGGGTCGGGTTCGAACGGATAGGAAGGAAATTATTTTTATTCTCTATTTTTCGGCCTGTCCTGGACCATTTCGTTTTGAAACGAAGCCTGGATGATGTTTTTTAATTTTTTGAATTTTTTTTGCATTAAGTTTTTGAATTTTCTAACTGGGTTGGGTTCGAACGAATAGGAAAGAAATTTTTTTTATTTTCTATTTCTCGGCCAGTCTTAACCCGTTTCGTCTTGAAATGAAACCTGGATGATGATTTTTAATTTTTAGAATTTTTTTTGCATTTATTTTTGAATTTTCTAACTCGGGTAGGGATCGAACGGATAGGAAGGAATTTTTTTTTGTTCTCTATTTTTCGGCCTGTCCTGACCCGTTTCGTCTTGAAATGAAGCCTGAATGATGTTTTTTAATTTTTAAAATTTTTTTGCATTTATTTTCGAATTTTCTATCTCGGGTCTGGTTCGAACGGATAGGAAGGAAAGTATTTTTATTCTCTATTTTTCGGCCTGTCTTCACCCGTTTCGTCTTGAAATGAAACCTGGATGATATTTTTTAATTTTTAGAATTTTTTTTGCATTTAGTTTTGAATTTTCTAACTCAGGTCGGTTTCGAACGTATAGGAAGGAAATTTTTTTTGTTCTCTATTTCTCGGCCTGTCCTGACCCGTTTCGCCTTGAAATGAAGCATGGATGATGTTTTTTAATTTTTAGAATTTTTTTGCATTTCTTTTTGAATTTTCTAACTGGGGTCGGGTTCAAACGGATTGGAAGGAAATTATTTTTATTCTCTATTTTTCGGCCTGTCTTCACCCATTTCGTCTTGAAATGAAACCTGGTTGATGTTTTTTAATTTTTAGAATTTTTTTGCTTTTATTTTTGAATTTTCTAACTGCGGTCGGGTTCGAACGGAGAGGAAAGAAATTTTTTTTATTCTCTATTTTTCGTCTTGCCTTCACCCGTTTCGTCTTGAAATGAAACCTGGATGATGTTTTTCACTTTTTAGAATTTTTTTTGCATTTAGTTTTGAATTTTCTAACTTGGGTCGGTTTCGAACGGATAGGAAGGAAATTTTTTTTGTTCTCTATTTATCAGCCTTTCCAGACCCGTTTCGTCTTGAAATGAAGCCTGGATGATGTTTTTAAATTTTTAATATTTTTCTGCATTTATTTTCGAATATTCTATCTCGGGTCGGGTTCGAACGGATAGGAAGGAAATTATTTTTATTCTCTATTTTTCGGCTTGTCTTCACCCGTTTCGTCTTGAAATGAAACCTGGATGATGTTTTTTAATTTTTAGAATTTTTTTTGCATTTAGTTTTGAATTTTCTAACTCAGGTCGGTTTCGAACGGATAGGAAGGAAATTTTTTTTGTTCTCTATTTTTCGACCTGTCCTGACCCGTTTCGCCTTGAAATGAAGCATCGATGATGTTTTTTAATTTTTAGAATTTTTTTGCATTTCTTTTTGAATTTTCTAACTGGGGTCGGGTTCGAACGGATAGGAAAGAAATTTTTTTTATTCTCTATTTTTCGGCTTGTCTTCACCCGTTTCGTCTTGAAATCAAACCTGGATGATGTTTTTAAATTTTTAGAATTTTTTTTGCATTTAGTTTTGAATTTTCTAACTCGGGTCGGTTTCGAACGGATAGGAAGGAAATTTTTTTTGTTCTCTATTTTTCGGCCTGTCCAGACCCGTTTCGTCTTGAAATGAAGCCTGGATGATGTTTTTAATTTTTAAAATTTTTTTGCATTTATTTTCGAATTTTCTATCTCGGGTCTGGTTCGAACGGATAGGAAGGAAATTATTTTTATTCTCTATTTTTCGGCCTGTCTTCACCCGTTTCGTCTTGAAATGAAACCTGGATGATGTTTTTTAATTTTTAGAATTTTTTTTGCATTTAGTTTTGAATTTTCTAACTCAGGTCGGTTTCGAACGGATAGGAAGGAATTTTTTTTTGTTCTCTATTTTTCGGCCTGTCCTGACCCGTTTCGCCTTGAAATGAAGCATGGATGATGTATTTTAATTTTTAAAATTTTTTTGCATTTATTTTCGAATTTTCTATCTCGGGTCGGGTTCGAACGGATAGGAAGGAAATTATTTTTATTCTCTATTTTTCGGCCTGTCCTGGCCCATTTCGTTTTGAAATGAAGCCTGGATGATGTTTTTTAATTTGTAGAATTTTTTTGCATTTCTTTTTGAATTTTCTAACTGGGGTCGGGTTCGAACGGATAGGGAAGATAATTTTTTTATTCTCTATTTTTCGGCCAGTCTTCACCCGTTTCGTCTTGAAATGAGACCTGGATGATGTTTTTTAATTTTTAGAATTTTTTTTGCATTTATTTTTGGATTTTCTAACTCGGGTTGGGTTCGAATGGATAGGAAGGAATTTTTTTATGTTCTCTATTTTTTGGCCTGTCCTGACCCGTTTCGTCTTGAAATGAAGCCTGGATGATGTTTTTTAATTTTTAGAATTTTTTCGCTTTTATTTTCGAATTTTCTAACTCGGGTCTGGTCCGAACGGATAGGAATGAAATTTTTTTTGGTCTGTCCTGACCCGTTTCATATTCAAATGAAGCCTGGATGATGTTTTTTAATTTTTAGAATTTTTTTGCTTTTATTTTTTAATTTTCTAACTCGGGTCGGGTTCGAACGGATAAGAAGGAAAATTTTTTTCTTCTCTATTTTTCGGCCTCTCCTGACCTGTTTCGTCTTGAAATGAAGCCTGGATGATGTTTTTTAATTTTTAGAATTTTTTTGCATTTCTTTTAGAATTTTCTAACTGGGGTCGGGTTCGAACGGATAGGAAAGAAATTTTTTTTATTCTCTATTTTTCGGCTTGTCTTCACCCGTTTCGTCTTGAAATGAAACCTGGGATAATGTTTTTAAATTTTTAGAATTTTTTTTGCATTTAGTTTTGAATTTTCTAACTCGGGTCGGTTTCGAACGGATAGGAAGGAAATTTTTTTTGTTCTCTATTTATCGGCCTGTCCAGACCCGTTTCGTCTTGAAATGAAGCCTGGATGATGTTTTTTAATTTTTAATATTTTTTTGCATTTATTTTCGAATTTTCTATCTCGGGTCTGGTTCGAACGGATAGGAAGGAAATTATTTTTATTCTCTATTTTTCGGCCTGTCTTCACCCGTTTCGTCTTGAAATGAAACCTGGATGATGTTTTTTAATTTTTAGAATTTTTTTGCTTTCATTTTTGAATTTTCTAACTCGGGTCGGGTTCGAACGGATAGGAAGGAAAAATTTTTTCTTCTCTATTTTTCGGCCTCTCCTGACCTGTTTCGTCTTGAAATGAAGCCTGGATGATGTTTTTTAATTTTTAGAATTTTTTTGCATTTCTTTTAGAATTTTCTAACTGGGGTCGGGTTCGAACGGATAGGAAAGAAATTTTTTTTATTCTCTATTTTTCGGCCTGTCTTCACCCGTTTCGTCTTGAAATGAAACCTGGATAATGTTTTTTAATTTTTAGAATTTTTTTTTGCATTTAGTTTTGAATTTTCTAACTCGGGTCGGTTTCGAATGGATAGGAAGGAAATTTTTTTTGTTCTCTATTTATCGGCCTGTCCAGACCCGTTTCGTCTTGAAATGAAGCCTGGATGATGTTTTTTAATTTTTAAAATTTTTTTGCATTTATTTTCGAATTTTCTATCTCGGGTAGGGTTCAAACGGATAGGAAGGAAATTATTTTTATTCTCTATTTTTCGGCCTGTCTTCACCCGTTTCGTCTTGAAATGAAACCTGGATGATGTTTTTTAATTTTTAGAATTTTTTTTGCTTTTATTTTTGAATTTTCTAACTGCGGTCGGGTTTGAACGGAGAGGAAAGAAATTTTTTTTATTCTCTATTTTTCTTCTTGTCTTCACCCGTTTCGTCTTGAAATGAAACCTGGATGATGTTTTTCACTTTTTAGAATTTTTTTTGCATTTAGTTTTGAATTTTCTAACTTGGGTCGGTTTCGAACGGATAGGAAGGAAATTTTTTTTGTTCTCTATTTATCGGCCTTTCCAGACCCGTTTCGTCTTGAAATGAAGCCTGGATGATGTTTTTTAATTTTTAAAATTTTTTGCATTTATTTTCGAATTTTCTATCTCGGGTCTGGTTCGAACGGATAGGAAGGAAATTATTTTTATTCTCTATTTTTCGGCCTGTCTTCACCCGTTTCGTCTTGAAATGAAACCTGGATGATGTTTTTTAATTTTTAGAATTTTTTTTGCATTTAGTTTTGAATTTTCTAACTCAGGTCGGTTTCGAACGGATAGGAAGGAAATTTTTTTTGTTCTCTATTTTTCGGCCTGTCCTGACCTGTTTCGCCTTGAAATGAAGCATCGATGATGTTTTTTAATTTTTAGAATTTTTTTGCATTTCTTTTTGAATTTTCTAACTGGGGTCGGGTTCGAACGGATAGGAAAGAAATTTTTTTTATTCTCTATTTTTCGGCTTGTCTTCACCCGTTTCGTCTTGAAATAAAACTTGGATGATGTTTTTCACTTTTTAGAATTTTTTTTGCATTTAGTTTTGAATTTTCTAACTTGGGTCGGTTTCGAACGAATAGGAAGGAAATTTTTTTTGTTCTCTATTTATCGGCCTTTCCAGACCCGTTTCGTCTTGAAATGAAGCCTGGATGATGTTTTTTAATTTTTAATATTTTTCTGCATTTATTTTCGAATATTCTATCTCGGGTCGGGTTCGAACGGATAGGAAGGAAATTATTTTTATTCTCTATTTTTCGGCCTGTCCTGGACCATTTCGTTTTGAAATGAAGCCTGGATGATGTTTTTTTAATTTTTTGAATTTTTTTTGCATTAAATTTTTGAATTTTCTAACTGGGTTGGGTTCGAACGAATAGGAAAGAAATTTTTTTTATTCTCTATTTCTCGGCCAGTCTTCACCCGTTTCGTCTTGAAATGAAACCTGGATGATGATTTTTAATTTTTAGAATTTTTTTTGCATTTATTTTTGAATTTTCTAACTCGGGTAGGGATCGAACGGATAGGAAGGAATTTTTTTTTGTTCTCTATTTTTCGGCCTGTCCTGACCCGTTTCGTCTTGAAATGAAGCCTGGATGATGTTTTTTAATTTTTAAAATTTTTTTGCATTTATTTTCGACTTTTCTATCTCGTGTCTGGTTCGAACGGATAGGAAGGAAATTATTTTTATTCTCTATTTTTTGGCCTGTCTTCACCCGTTTCGTCTTGAAATGAAACCTGGATGATGTTTTTTAATTTTTAGAATTTTTTTTGCATTTAGTTTTGAATTTTCTAACTCAGGTCGGTTTAGAACGGATAGGAAGGAAATTTTTTTTGTTCTCTATTTCTCGGCCTGTCCTGACCCGTTTCGCCTTGAAATGAAGCATGGATGATGTTTTTTAATTTTTAGAATTTTTTTGCATTTCTTTTTGAATTTTCTAACTGGGGTCGGGTTCAAACGGATTGGAAGGAAATTATTTTTATTCTCTATTTTTCGGCCTGTCTTCACCCATTTCGTCTTGAAATGAAACCTGGTTGATGTTTTTTAATTTTTAGAATTTTTTTGCTTTTATTTTTGAATTTTCTAACTGCGGTCGGGTTCGAACGGAGAGGAAAGAAATTTTTTTTATTCTCTATTTTTCGTCTTGTCTTCACCCGTTTCGTCTTGAAATGAAACCTGGATGATGTTTTTCACTTTTTAGAATTTTTTTTGCATTTAGTTTTGAATTTTCTAACTTGGGTCGGTTTCGATTGGATAGGTGGGAAATTTTTTTTGTTCTCTATTTATCAGCCTTTCCAGACCCGTTTCGTCTTGAAATGAAGCCTGGATGATGTTTTTTAATTTTTAATATTTTTCTGCATTTATTTTCGAATATTCTATCTCGGGTCGGGTTCGAACGGATAGGAAAAAAATTATTTTTATTCTCTATTTTTCGGCCTGTCCTGGACCATTTCGTTTTGAAATGAAGCCTGGATGATGTTTTTTCATTTTTTGAATTTTTTTTGCATTAAATTTTTGAATTTTCTAACTGGGTTGGGTTCGAACGAATAGGAAAGAAATTTTTTTTATTCTCTATTTCTCGGCCAGTCTTCACCCGTTTCGTCTTGAAATGAAACCTGGATGATGATTTTTAATTTTTAGAATTTTTTTTGCATTTATTTTTGAATTTTCTAACTCAGGTAGGGATCGAACGGATAGGAAGGAATTTTTTTTTGTTCTCTATTTTTCGGCCTGTCCTGACCCGTTTCGTCTTGAAATGAAGCCTGGATGATGTTTTTTAATTTTTAAAATTTTTTTGCATTTATTTTCGAATTTTCTATCTCGTGTCTGGTTCGAACGGATAGGAAGGAAATTATTTTTATTCTCTATTTTTCGGCTTGTCTTCACCCGTTTCGTCTTGAAATGAAACCTGGATGATGTTTTTTAATTTTTAGAATTTTTTTTGCATTTAGTTTTGAATTTTCTAACTCAGGTCGGTTTCGAACGGATAGGAAGGAAATTTTTTTTGTTCTCTATTTTTCGACCTGTCCTGACCCGTTTCGCCTTGAAATGAAGCATCGATGATGTTTTTTAATTTTTAGAATTTTTTTGCATTTCTTTTTGAATTTTCTAACTGGGGTCGGGTTCGAACGGATAGGAAAGAAATTTTTTTTATTCTCTATTTTTCGGCTTGTCTTCACCCGTTTCGTCTTGAAATCAAACCTGGATGATGTTTTTAAATTTTTAGAATTTTTTTTGCATTTAGTTTTGAATTTTCTAACTCGGGTCGGTTTCGAACGGATAGGAAGGAAATTTTTTTTGTTCTCTATTTATCGGCCTGTCCAGACCCGTTTCGTCTTGAAATGAAGCCTGGATGATGTTTTTAATTTTTAAAATTTTTTTGCATTTATTTTCGAATTTTCTATCTCGGGTCTGGTTCGAACGGATAGGATGGAAATTATTTTTATTCTCTATTTTTCGGCCTGTCTTCACCCGTTTCGTCTTGAAATGAAACCTGGATGATGTTTTTTAATTTTTAGAATTTTTTTTGCATTTAGTTTTGAATTTTCTAACTCTGGTCGGTTTCGAACGGATAGGAAGGAAATTTTTTTTGTTCTCTATTTTTTGGCCAGTCCTGACCCGTTTCGCCTTGAAATGAAGCATGGATGATGTTTTTTAATTTTTAGAATTTTTTTGCATTTCTTTTTGAATTTTCTAACTGGGGTCGGGTTCAAACGGATAGGAAGGAAATTATTTTTATTCTCTATTTTTCGGCCTGTCTTCACCCATTTCGTCTTGAAATGAAACCTGGTTGATGTTTTTTAATTTTTAGAATTTTTTTGCTTTTCTTTTTGAATTTGCTAACTGCAGTCAGGTTCGAACGGAGAGGAAAGAAATTTTTTTTATTCTCTATTTTTCGTCTTGTCTTCACCCGTTTCGTCTTGAAATGAAACCTGGATGATGTTTTTCACTTTTTAGAATTTTTTTTGCATTTAGTTTTGAATTTTCTAACTTGGGTCGGTTTCGAACGGATAGGAAGGAAATTTTTTTTGTTCTCTATTTATCGGCCTTTCCAGACCCGTTTCGTCTTGAAATGAAGCCTGGATGATGTTTTTTAATTTTTAATATTTTTCTGCATTTATTTTCGAATATTCTATCTCGGGTCGGGTTCGAACGGATAGGAAGGAAATTATTTTTATTCTCTATTTTTCGGCCTGTCCTGGACCATTTCGTTTTGAAACGAAGCCTGGATGATGTTTTTTAATTTTTTGAATTTTTTTTGCATTAAGTTTTTGAATTTTCTAACTGGGTTGGGTTCGAACGAATAGGAAAGAAATTTTTTTTATTTTCTATTTCTCGGCCAGTCTTAACCCGTTTCGTCTTGAAATGAAACCTGGATGATGATTTTTCATTTTTAGAATTTTTTTTGCATTTATTTTTGAATTTTCTAACTCGGGTAGGGATCGAACGGATAGGAAGGAATTTTTTTTTGTTCTCTATTTTTCGGCCTGTCCTGACCCGTTTCGTCTTGAAATGAAGCCTGAATGATGTTTTTTATTTTTTAAAATTTTTTTGCATTTATTTTCGAATTTTCTATCTCGGGTCTGGTTCGAACGGATAGGAAGGAAAGTATTTTTATTCTCTATTTTTCGGCCTGTCTTCACCCGTTTCATCTTGAAATGAAACCTGGATGATGTTTTTTAATTTTTAGAATTTTTTTTGCATTTAGTTTTGAATTTTCTAACTCAGGTCGGTTTCGAACGTATAGGAAGGAAATTTTTTTTGTTCTCTATTTCTCGGCCTGTCCTGACCCGTTTCGCCTTGAAATGAAGCATGGATGATGTTTTTTAATTTTTAGAATTTTTTTGCATTTCTTTTTGAATTTTCTAACTGGGGTCGGGTTCAAACGGATTGGAAGGAAATTATTTTTATTCTCTATTTTTCGGCCTGTCTTCACCCATTTCGTCTTGAAATGAAACCTGGTTGATGTTTTTTAATTTTTAGAATTTTTTTGCTTTTATTTTTGAATTTTCTAACTGCGGTCGGGTTCGAACGGAGAGGAAAGAAATTTTTTTTATTCTCTATTTTTCGTCTTGCCTTCACCCGTTTCGTCTTGAAATGAAACCTGGATGATGTTTTTCACTTTTTAGAATTTTTTTTGCATTTAGTTTTGAATTTTCTAACTTGGGTCGGTTTCGAACGGATAGGAAGGAAATTTTTTTTGTTCTCTATTTATCAGCCTTTCCAGACCCGTTACGTCTTGAAATGAAGCCTGGATGATGTTTTTAAATTTTTAATATTTTTCTGCATTTATTTTCGAATATTCTATCTCGGGTCGGGTTCGAACGGATAGGAAGGAAATTATTTTTATTCTCTATTTTTCGGCTTGTCTTCACCCGTTTCGTCTTGAAATGAAACCTGGATGATGTTTTTTAATTTTTAGAATTTTTTTTGCATTTAGTTTTGAATTTTCTAACTCAGGTCGGTTTCGAACGGATAGGAAGGAAATTTTTTTTGTTCTCTATTTTTCGACCTGTCCTGACCCGTTTCGCCTTGAAATGAAGCATCGATGATGTTTTTTAATTTTTAGAATTTTTTTGCATTTCTTTTTGAATTTTCTAACTGGGGTCGGGTTCGAACGGATAGGAAAGAAATTTTTTTTATTCTCTATTTTTCGGCTTGTCTTCACCCGTTTCGTCTTGAAATCAAACCTGGATGATGTTTTTAAATTTTTAGAATTTTTTTTGCATTTAGTTTTGAATTTTCTAACTCGGGTCGGTTTCGAACGGATAGGAAGGAAATTTTTTTTGTTCTCTATTTATCGGCCTGTCCAGACCCGTTTCGTCTTGAAATGAAGCCTGGATGATGTTTTTAATTTTTAAAATTTTTTTGTATTTATTTTCGAATTTTCTATCTCGGGTCTGGTTCGAACGGATAGGAAGGAAATTATTTTTATTCTCTATTTTTCGGCCTGTCTTCACCCGTTTCGTCTTGAAATGAAACCTGGATGATGTTTTTAAATTTTTAGAATTTTTTTTGCATTTAGTTTTGAATTTTCTAACTCAGGTCGGTTTCGAACGGATAGGAAGGAAATTTTTTTTGTTCTCTATTTTTCGGCCTGTCCTGACCCGTTTCGCCTTGAAAAGAAGCATGGATGATGTATTTTAATTTTTAAAATTTTTTTGCATTTATTTTCGAATTTTCTATCTCGGGTCGGGTTCGAACGGATAGGAAGGAAATTATTTTTATTCTCTATTTTTCGGCCTGTCCTGGCCCATTTCGTTTTGAAATGAAGCCTGGATGATGTTTTTTAATTTGTAGAATTTTTTTGCATTTCTTTTTGAATTTTCTAACTGGGGTCGGGTTCGAACGGATAGGGAAGATAATTTTTTTATTCTCTATTTTTCGGCCAGTCTTCACCCGTTTCGTCTTGAAATGAGACCTGGATGATGTTTTTTAATTTTTAGAATTTTTTTTGCATTTATTTTTGGATTTTCTAACTCGGGTTGGGTTCGAATGGATAGGAAGGAATTTTTTTATGTTCTCTATTTTTTGGCCTGTCCTGACCCGTTTCGTCTTGAAATGAAGCCTGGATGATGTTTTTTAATTTTTAGAATTTTTTCGCTTTTATTTTCGAATTTTCTAACTCGGGTCTGGTCCGAACGGATAGGAATGAAATTTTTTTTGGCCTGTCCTGACCCGTTTCATATTCAAATGAAGCCTGGATGATGTTTTTTAATTTTTAGAATTTTTTTGCTTTTATTTTTGAATTTTCTAACTCGGGTCGGGTTCGAACGGATAAGAAGGAAAATTTTTTTCTTCTCTATTTTTCGGCCTCTCCTGACCTGTTTCGTCTTGAAATGAAGCCTGGATGATGTTTTTTAATTTTTAGAATTTTTTTGCATTTCTTTTTGAATTTTCTAACTGGGGTCGGGTTCGAACGGATAGGAAAGAAATTTTTTTTATTCTCTATTTTTCGGCTTGTCTTCACCCGTTTCGTCTTGAAATGAAACCTGGGATAATGTTTTTAAATTTTTAGAATTTTTTTTGCATTTAGTTTTGAATTTTCTAACTCGGGTCGGTTTCGAACGGATAGGAAGGAAATTTTTTTTGTTCTCTATTTACCGGCCTGTCCAGACCCGTTTCGTCTTGAAATGAAGCCTGGATGATGTTTTTTAATTTTTAATATTTTTTTGCATTTATTTTCGAATTTTCTATCTCGGGTCTGGTTCGAACGGATAGGAAGGAAATTATTTTTATTCTCTATTTTTCGGCCTGTCTTCACCCGTTTCGTCTTGAAATGAAACCTGGATGATGTTTTTTAATTTTTAGAATTTTTTTGCTTTTATTTTTGAATTTTCTAACTCGGGTCGGGTTCGAACGGATAGGAAGGAAAAATTTTTTCTTCTCTATTTTTCGGCCTCTCCTGACCTGTTTCGTCTTGAAATGAAGCCTGGATGATGTTTTTTAATTTTTAGAATTTTTTTTGCATTTCTTTTAGAATTTTCTAACTGGGGTCGGGTTCGAACGGATAGGAAAGAAATTTTTTTTATTCTCTATTTTTCGGCCTGTCTTCACCCGTTTCGTCTTGAAATGAAACCTGGATAATGTTTTTTAATTTTTAGAATTTTTTTTGCATTTAGTTTTGAATTTTCTAACTCGGGTCGGTTTCGAATGGATAGGAAGGAAATTTTTTTTGTTCTCTATTTATCGGCCTGTCCAGACCCGTTTCGTCTTGAAATGAAGCCTGGATGATGTTTTTTAATTTTTAAAATTTTTTTGCATTTATTTTCGAATTTTCTATCTCGGGTAGGGTTCAAACGGATAGGAAGGAAATTATTTTTATTCTCTATTTTTCGGCCTGTCTTCACCCGTTTCGTCTTGAAATGAAACCTGGATGATGTTTTTTAATTTTTAGAATTTTTTTTGCTTTTATTTTTGAATTTTCTAACTGCGGTCGGGTTTGAACGGAGAGGAAAGAAATTTTTTTTATTCTCTATTTTTCTTCTTGTCTTCACCCGTTTCGTCTTGAAATGAAACCTGGATGATGTTTTTCACTTTTTAGAATTTTTTTTGCATTTAGTTTTGAATTTTCTAACTTGGGTCGGTTTCGAACGGATAGGAAGGAAATTTTTTTTGTTCTCTATTTATCGGCCTTTCCAGACCCGTTTCGTCTTGAAATGAAGCCTGGATGATGTTTTTTAATTTTTAAAATTTTTTTGCATTTATTTTCGAATTTTCTATCTCGGGTCTGGTTCGAACGGATAGGAAGGAAATTATTTTTATTCTCTATTTTTCGGCCTGTCTTCACCCGTTTCGTCTTGAAATGAAACCTGGATAATGTTTTTTAATTTTTAGAATTTTTTTTGCATTTAGTTTTGAATTTTCTAACTCAGGTCGGTTTCGAACGGATAGGAAGGAAATTTTTTTTGTTCTCTATTTTTCGGCCTGTCCTGACCCGTTTCGCCTTGAAATGAAGCATGGATGATGTTTTTTAATTTTTAGAATTTTTTTGCATTTCTTTTTGAATTTTCTAACTGGGGTCGGGTTCAAACGGATAGGAAGGAAATTATTTTTATTCTCTATTTTTCGGCCTGTCTTCACCCATTTCGTCTTGAAATGAAACCTGGTTGATGTTTTTTAATTTTTAGAATTTTTTTGCTTTTATTTTTGAATTTTCTAACTGCGGTCAGGTTCGAACGGAGAGGAAAGAAATTTTTTTTATTCTCTATTTTTCGTCTTGTCTTCACCCGTTTCGTCTTGAAATGAAACCTGGATGATGTTTTTCACTTTTTAGAATTTTTTTTGCATTTAGTTTTGAATTTTCTAACTTGGGTCGGTTTCGAACGAATAGGAAGGAAATTTTTTTTGTTCTCTATTTATCGGCCTTTCCAGACCCGTTTCGTCTTGAAATGAAGCCTGGATGATGTTTTTTAATTTTTAATATTTTTCTGCATTTATTTTCGAATATTCTATCTCGGGTTGGGTTCGAACGGATAGGAAGGAAATTATTTTTATTCTCTATTTTTCGGCCTGTCCTGGACCATTTCGTTTTGAAATGAAGCCTGGATGATGTTTTTTTAATTTTTTGAATTTTTTTTGCATTAAATTTTTGAATTTTCTAACTGGGTTGGGTTCGAACGAATAGGAAAGAAATTTTTTTTATTCTCTATTTCTCGGCCAGTCTTCACCCGTTTCGTCTTGAAATGAAACCTGGATGATGATTTTTAATTTTTAGAATTTTTTTTGCATTTATTTTTGAATTTTCTAACTCGGGTAGGGATCGAACGGATAGGAAGGAATTTTTTTTTGTTCTCTATTTTTCGGCCTGTCCTGACCCGTTTCGTCTTGAAATGAAGCCTGGATGATGTTTTTTAATTTTTAAAATTTTTTTGCATTTATTTTCGACTTTTCTATCTCGTGTCTGGTTCGAACGGATAGGAAGGAAATTATTTTTATTCTCTATTTTTTGGCCTGTCTTCACCCGTTTCGTCTTGAAATGAAACCTGGATGATGTTTTTTAATTTTTAGAATTTTTTTTGCATTTAGTTTTGAATTTTCTATCTCAGGTCGGTTTAGAACGGATAGGAAGGAAATTTTTTTTGTTCTCTATTTCTCGGCCTGTCCTGACCCGTTTCGCCTTGAAATGAAGCATGGATGATGTTTTTTAATTTTTAGAATTTTTTTGCATTTCTTTTTGAATTTTCTAACTGGGGTCGGGTTCAAACGGATTGGAAGGAAATTATTTTTATTCTCTATTTTTCGGCCTGTCTTCACCCATTTCGTCTTGAAATGAAACCTGGTTGATGTTTTTTAATTTTTAGAATTTTTTTGCTTTTATTTTTGAATTTTCTAACTGCGGTCGGGTTCGAACGGAGAGGAAAGAAATTTTTTTTATTCTCTATTTTTCGTCTTGTCTTCACCCGTTTCGTCTTGAAATGAAACCTGGATGATGTTTTTCACTTTTTAGAATTTTTTTTGCATTTAGTTTTGAATTTTCTAACTTGGGTCGGTTTCGAATGGATAGGTAGGAAATTTTTTTTGTTCTCTATTTATCAGCCTTTCCAGACCCGTTTCGTCTTGAAATGAAGCCTGGATGATGTTTTTAAATTTTTAATATTTTTCTGCATTTATTTTCGAATATTCTATCTCGGGTCGGGTTCGAACGGATAGGAAGGAAATTATTTTTATTCTCTATTTTTCGGCCTGTCCTGGACCATTTCGTTTTGAAATGAAGCCTGGATGATGTTTTTTCATTTTTTGAATTTTTTTTGCATTAAATTTTTGAATTTTCTAACTGGGTTGGGTTCGAACGAATAGGAAAGAAATTTTTTTTATTCTCTATTTCTCGGCCAGTCTTCACCCGTTTCGTCTTGAAATGAAACCTGGATGATGATTTTTAATTTTTAGAATTTTTTTTGCATTTATTTTTGAATTTTCTAACTCAGGTAGGGATCGAACGGATAGGAAGGAATTTTTTTTTGTTCTCTATTTTTCGGCCTGTCCTGACCCGTTTCGTCTTGAAATGAAGCCTGGATGATGTTTTTTAATTTTTAAATTTTTTTTGCATTTATTTTCGAATTTTCTATCTCGTGTCTGGTTCGAACGGATAGGAAGGAAATTATTTTTATTCTCTATTTTTCGGCTTGTCTTCACCCGTTTCGTCTTGAAATGAAACCTGGATGATGTTTTTTAATTTTTAGAATTTTTTTTGCATTTAGTTTTGAATTTTCTAACTCAGGTCGGTTTCGAACGGATAGGAAGGAAATTTTTTTTGTTCTCTATTTTTCGACCTGTCCTGACCCGTTTCGCCTTGAAATGAAGCATCGATGATGTTTTTTAATTTTTAGAATTTTTTTGCATTTCTTTTTGAATTTTCTAACTGGGGTCGGGTTCGAACGGATAGGAAAGAAATTTTTTTTATTCTCTATTTTTCGGCTTGTCTTCACCCGTTTCGTCTTGAAATCAAACCTGGATGATGTTTTTAAATTTTTAGAATTTTTTTTGCATTTAGTTTTGAATTTTCTAACTCGGGTCGGTTTCGAACGGATAGGAAGGAAATTTTTTTTGTTCCCTATTTATCGGCCTGTCCAGACCCGTTTCGTCTTGAAATGAAGCCTGGATGATGTTTTTAATTTTTAAAATTTTTTTGCATTTATTTTCGAATTTTCTATCTCGGGTCTGGTTCGAACGGATAGGAAGGAAATTATTTTTATTCTCTATTTTTCGGCCTGTCTTCACCCGTTTCGTCTTGAAATGAAACCTGGATGATGTTTTTTAATTTTTAGAATTTTTTTTGCATTTAGTTTTGAATTTTCTAACTCAGGTCGGTTTCGAACGGATAGGAAGGAAATTTTTTTTGTTCTCTATTTTTCGGCCTGTCCTGACCCGTTTCGCCTTGAAATGAAGCATGGATGATGTATTTTAATTTTTAAAATTTTTTTGCATTTATTTTCGAATTTTCTATCTCAGGTCTGGTTCGAACGGATAGGAAGGAAATTCTTTTTGTTCTCTATTTTTCGGCCTGTCCTGACCCGTTTCGTCATGAAATGAAGCCTGGATAATGATTTTTAATTTTTAAAATTTTTTTGCACTTATTTTTGAATTTTCTAACTCGGGTCGGGTTCGAACGGATAGGAAGGAAAAATTTTCTCTTCTCTATTTTTCGGCCTCTCCTGACCTGTTTCGTCTTGAAATGAAGCCTGGATGATGTTTTTTAATTTTTAGAAATTTGTACATTTCTTTTAGAATTTTCTAACTGGGGTCGGGTTCGAACGGATAGGAAAGAAATTTTTTTTATTCTCTATTTTTCGGCTTGTGTTCACCCGTTTCGTCTTGAAATGAAACCTGGATGATATTTTTTAATTTTAAGAATTTTTTTTGCATTTAGTTTTGAATTTTCTAACTCGAGTCGGTTTCGAACGGATAGGAAGGAAATTTTTTTTGTTCTCTATTTATCGGCCTGTCCAGACCCGTTTCGTCGTGAAATGAAGCCTGGATGATGTTTTTTAATTTTTAAAATTTTTTTGCATTTATTTTCGAATTTTCTATCTCGGGTCGGGTTCGAACGGATAGGAAGGAAATTATTTTTGTTCTCTATTTTTCGGCCTGTCCTGGCCCATTTCGTTTTGAAATGAAGCCTGGATGATGTTTTTTAATTTTTAGAATTTTTTTGCATTTCTTTATGAATTTTTAACTGGGGTCGGGTTCGAACGGATAGGAAAGAAATTTTTTTTATTCTCTATTTTTCGGCTTGTCTTCACCCGTTTCGTCTTGAAATAAAACCTGGATGATGTTTTTAAATTTTTAGAATTTTTTTTGCATTTAGTTTTGAATTTTCTAACTCGGGTCGGTTTCGAACGGATAGGAAGGAAATTTTTTTTGTTCTTTATTTATCGACCTGTCCAGACCCGTTTCGTCTTGAAATGAAGCCTGGATGATGTTTTTTAATTTTTAAAATTTTTTTGCATTTATTTTCGAATTTTCTATCTCGGGTCGGGTTCGAACGGATAGGAAGGAAATTACTTTTATTCTCTATTTTTCGGCCTGTCCTGGCCCATTTCGTTTTGAAATGAAGCCTGGATGATGTTTTTTAATTTGTAGAATTTTTTTGCATTTCTTTTTGAATTTTCTAACTGGGGTCGGGTTCGAACGGATAGGGAAGATAATTTTTTTATTCTCTATTTTTCGGCCAGTCTTCACCCGTTTCGTCTTGTAATGAGACCTGGATGATGTTTTTTAATTTTTAGAATTTTTTTTGCATTTATTTTTGAATTTTCTAACTCGGGTTGGGTTCGAATGGATAGGAAAGAATTTTTTTATGTTCTCTATTTTTTGGCCTGTCCTGACCCGTTTCGTCTTGAAATGAAGCCTGGATGATGTTTTTTAATTTTTAGAATTTTTTCGCTTTTATTTTCGAATTTTCTAACTCGGGTCTGGTCCGAACGGATAGGAATGAAATTTTTTTTGGTCTGTCCTGACCCGTTTCATATTCAAATGAAGCCTGGATGATGTTTTTTAATTTTTAGAATTTTTTTGCTTTTATTTTTGAATTTTCTAACTCGGGTCGGGTTCGAACGGATAGGAAAGAAATTTTTTTTATTCTCTATTTTTCGGCTTGTCTTCACCCGTTTCGTCTTGAAATGAAACCTGGGATAATGTTTTTAAATTTTTAGAATTTTTTTTGCATTTAGTTTTGAATTTTCTAACTTGGGTCGGTTTCGAACGGATAGGAAGGAAATTTTTTTTGTTCTCTATTTATCGGCCTGTCCAGACCCGTTTCGTCTTGAAATGAAGCCTGGATGATGTTTTTTAATTTTCAATATTTTTTTGCATTTATTTTCGAATTTTCTATCTCGGGTCTGGTTCGAACGGATAGGAAGGAAATTATTTTTTTTCTCTATTTTTCGGCCTGTCTTCACCCGTTTCGTCTTGAAATGAAACCTGGATGATGTTTTTTAATTTTTAGAATTTTTTTGCTTTTATTTTTGAATTTTCTAACTCGGGTCGGGTTCGAACGAATAGGAAGGAAAAATTTTTTCTTCTCTATTTTTCGGCCTCTCCTGACCTGTTTCGTCTTGAAATGAAGCCTGGATGATGTTTTTTAATTTTTAGAATTTTTTTGCATTTCTTTTAGAATTTTCTAACTGGGGTCGGGTTCGAACGGATAGGAAAGAAATTTTTTTTATTCTCTATTTTTCGGCTTGTCTTCACCCGTTTCGTCTTGAAATGAAACCTGGATAATGTTTTTTAATTTTTAGAATTTTTTTTGAATTTAGTTTTGAATTTTCTAACTCGGGTCGGTTTCGAATGGATAGGAAGGAAATTTTTTTTGTTCTCTATTTATCGGCCTGTCCAGACCCGTTTCGTCTTGAAATAAAGCCTGGATGATGTTTTTTAATTTTTAAAATTTTTTTGCATTTATTTTCGAATTTTCTATCTCGGGTAGGGTTCAAACGGATAGGAAGGAAATTATTTTTATTCTCTATTTTTCGGCCTGTCTTCACCCGTTTCGTCTTGAAATGAAACCTGGATGATGTTTTTTAATTTTTAGAATTTTTTTTGCATTTAGTTTTGAATTTTCTAACTCAGGTCGGTTTCGAACGGATAGGAAGGAAATTTTTTTTGTTCTCTATTTTTCGGCCTGTCCTGACCCGTTTCGCCTTGAAATGAAGCATCGATGATGTTTTTTAATTTTTAGAATTTTTTTGCATTTCTTTTTGAATTTTCTAACTGGGGTCGGGTTCGAACGGATAGGAAAGAAATTTTTTTTATTCTCTATTTTTCTTCTTGTCTTCACCCGTTTCGTCTTGAAATGAAACCTGGATGATGTTTTTCACTTTTTAGAATTTTTTTTGCATTTAGTTTTGAATTTTCTAACTTGGGTCGGTTTCGAACGGATAGGAAGGAAATTTTTTTTGTTCTCTATTTATCGGCCTTTCCAGACCCGTTTCGTCTTGAAATGAAGCCTGGATGATGTTTTTTAATTTCTTAAATTTTTTTGCATTTATTTTCGAATTTTCTATCTCGGGTCTGGTTCGAACGGATAGGAAGGAAATTATTTTTATTCTCTATTTTTCGGCCTGTCTTCACCCGTTTCGTCTTGAAATGAAACCTGGATGATGTTTTTTAATTTTTAGAATTTTTTTTGCATTTAGTTTTGAATTTTCTAACTCAGGTCGGTTTCGAACGGATAGGAAGGAAATTTTTTTTGTTCTCTATTTTTCGGCTTTTCCTGACCCGTTTCGCCTTGAAATGAAGCATGGATGATGTTTTTTAATTTTTAGAATTTTTTTGCATTTCTTTTTGAATTTTCTAACTGGGGTCGGGTTCAAACGGATAGGAAGGAAATTATTTTTATTCTCTATTTTTCGGCATGTCTTCACCCATTTCGTCTTGAAATGAAACCTGGTTGATGTTTTTTAATTTTTAGAATTTTTTTGCTTTTATTTTTGAATTTTCTAACTGCGGTCAGGTTCGAACGGAGAGGAAAGAAATTTTTTTTCTTCTCTATTTTTCGTCTTGTCTTCACCCGTTTCGTCTTGAAATGAAACCTGGATGATGTTTTTCACTTTTTAGAATTTTTTTTGCATTTAGTTTTGAATTTTCTAACTTGGGTCGGTTTCGAACGGATAGGAAGGAAATTTTTTTTGTTCTCTATTTATCGGCCTTTCCAGACCCGTTTCGTCTTGAAATGAAGCCTGGATGATGTTTTTTAATTTTTAATATTTTTCTGCATTTATTTTCGAATATTCTATCTCGGGTCGGGTTCGAACGGATAGGAAGGAAATTATTTTTATTCTCTATTTTTCGGCCTGTCCTGGACCATTTCGTTTTGAAATGAAGCCTGGATGATGTTTTTTAATTTTTTGAATTTTTTTTGCATTAAATTTTTGAATTTTGTAACTGGGTTGGGTTCGAACGAATAGGAAAGAAATTTTTTTTATTCTCTATTTCTCGGCCAGTCTTCACCCGTTTCGTCTTGAAATGAAACCTGGATGATGATTTTTAATTTTTAGAATTTTTTTTGCACTTATTTTTGAATTTTCTAACTCGGGTAGGGATCGAACGGATAGGAAGGAATTTTTTTTTGTTCTCTATTTTTCGGCCTGTCCTGACCCGTTTCGTCTTGAAATGAAGCCTGGATGATGTTTTTTAATTTTTAAAATTTTTTTGCATTTATTTTCGAATTTTCTATCTCGTGTCTGGTTAGAACGGATAGGAAGGAAATTATTTTTATTCTCTATTTTTCGGCCTGTCTTCACCTGTTTCGTCTTGAAATGAAACCTGGATGATGTTTTTTAATTTTTAGAATTTTTTTTGCATTTAGTTTTGAATTTTCTAACTCAGGTCGGTTTCGAACGGATAGGAAGGAAATTTTTTTTGTTCTCTATTTTTCGGCCTGTCCTGACCCGTTTCGCCTTGAAATGAAGCATCGATGATGTTTTTTAATTTTTAGAATTTTTTTGCATTTCTTTTTGAATTTTCTAACTGGGGTCGGGTTCGAACGGATAGGAAAGAAATTTTTTTTATTCTCTATTTTTCGGCTTGTCTTCACCCGTTTCGTCTTGAAATAAAACCTGGATGATGTTTTTAAATTTTTAGAATTTTTTTTGCATTTAGTTTTTAATTTTCTAACTCGGGTCGGTTTCGAACGGATAGGAAGGAAATTTTTTTTGTTCTCTATTTATCGGCTTGTCCAGACCCGTTTCGTCTTGAAATGAAGCCTGGATGTTTTTTTTAATTTTTAAAATTTTTTTGCATTTATTTTCGAATATTCTATCTCGGGTCGGGTTCGAACGGATAGGAAGGAAATTATTTTTATTCTCTATTGTTCGGCCTGTCCTGGACCATTTCGTTTTGAAATGAAGCCTGGATGATGTTTTTTAATTTTTTGAATTTTTTTTGCATTAAATTTTTGAATTTTCTAACTGGGTTGGGTTCGAACGAATAGAAAAGAAATTTTTTTTATTCTCTATTTCTCGGCCAGTCTTCACCCGTTTCGTCTTGAAATGAAACCTGGATGATGATTTTTAATTTTTAGAATTTTTTTTGCATTTATTTTTGAATTTTCTAACTCAGGTAGGGATCGAACGGATAGGATGGAATTTTTTTTTGTTCTCTATTTTTCGGCCTGTTCTGACCCGTTTCGTCTTGAAATGAAGCCTGGATGATGTTTTTTAATTTTTAAAATTTTTTTGCATTTATTTTCGAATTTTCTATCTCGTGTCTGGTTCGAACGGATAGGAAGGAAATTATTTTTATTCTCTATTTTTCGGCCTGTCTTCACCCGTTTCGTCTTGAAATGAAACCTGGATGATGTTTTTTAATTTTTAAAATTTTTTTGCATTTGAATTTTCTAACTCAGGTAGGGATCGAACGGATAGGAAGGAATTTTTTTTTGTTCTCTATTTTTCGGCCTGTCCTGACCCGTTTCGTCTTGAAATGAAGCCTGGATGATGTTTTTCAATTTTTAAAATTTTTTTGCATTTATTTTCGAATTTTCTATCTCGTGTCTGGTTCGAACGGATAGGAAGGAAATTATTTTTATTCTCTATTTTTCGGCCTGTCTTCACCCGTTTCGTCTTGAAATGAAACCTGGATGATCTTTTTTAATTTTTAGAATTTTTTTTGCATTTAGTTTTGAATTTTCTAACTCAGGTCGGTTTCGAACGGATAGGAAGGAAATTTTTTTTGTTCTCTATTTTTCGGCCTGTCCTGACCCGTTTCGCCTTGAAATGAAGCATGGATGATGTATTTTAATTTTTAAAATTTTTTTGCATTTATTTTCGAATTTTCTATCTCAGGTCTGGTTCGAACGGATAGGAAGGAAATTCTTTTTGTTCTCTATTTTTCGGCCTGTCCTGACCCGTTTCGTCATGAAATGAAGCCTGGGTGATGATTTTTAATTTTTAAAATTTTTTTGCACTTATTTTTGAATTTTCTAACTCGGGTCGGGTTCGAACGGATAGGAAGGAAAAATTTTCTCTTCTCTATTTTTCGGCCTCTCCTGACCTGTTTCGTCTTGAAATGAAGCCTGGATGATGTTTTTTAATTTTTAGAAATTTTGTACATTTCTTTTAGAATTTTCTAACTGGGGTCGGGTTCGAACGGATAGGAAAGAAATTTTTTTTATTCTCTATTTTTCGGCTTGTCTTCACCCGTTTCGTCTTGAAATGAAACCTGGATGATATTTTTTAATTTTAAGAATTTTTTTTGCATTTAGTTTTGAATTTTCTAACTCGAGTCGGTTTCGAACGGATAGGAAGGAAATTTTTTTTGTTCTCTGTTTATCGGCCTGTCCAGACCCGTTTCGTCTTGAAATGAAGCCTGGATGATGTTTTTTAATTTTTAAAATTTTTTTGCATTTATTTTCGAATTTTCTATCTCGGGTCGGGTTCGAACGGATAGGAAGGAAATTATTTTTATTCTCTATTTTTCGGCCTGTCCTGGCCCATTTCGTTTTGAAATGAAGCCTGGATGATGTTTTTTAATTTGTAGAATTTTTTTGCATTTCTTTTTGAATTTTCTAACTGGGGTCGGGTTCGAACGGATAGGGAAGATAATTTTTTTATTCTCTATTTTTCGGCCAGTCTTCACCCGTTTCGTCTTGAAATGAGACCTGGATGATGTTTTTTAATTTTTAGAATTTTTTTTGCATTTATTTTTGAATTTTCTAACTCGGGTTGGGTTCGAATGGATAGGAAAGAATTTTTTTATGTTCTCTATTTTTTGGCCTGTCCTGACCCGTTTCGTCTTGAAATGAAGCCTGGATGATGTTTTTAAATTTTTAGAATTTTTTCGCTTTTATTTTCGAATTTTCTAACTCGGGTCTGGTCCGAACGGATAGGAATGAAATTTTTTTTGGTCTGTCCTGACCCGTTTCATATTCAAATGAAGCCTGGATGATGTTTTTTAATTTTTAGAATTTTTTTGCTTTTATTTTTGAATTTTCTAACTCGGGTCGGGTTCGAACGGATAAGAAGGAAAATTTTTTTCTTCTCTATTTTTCGGCCTCTCCTGACCTGTTTCGTCTTGAAATGACGCCTGGATGATGTTTTTTAATTTTTAGAATTTTTTTGCATTTCTTTTAGAATTTTCTAACTGGGGTCGGGTTCGAACGGATAGGAAAGAAATTTTTTTTATTCTCTATTTTTCGGCTTGTCTTCACCCGTTTCGTCTTGAAATGAAACCAGGATAATTTTTTTTAATTTTTAGAATTTTTTTTGCATTTAGTTTTGAATTTTCTAACTCGGGTCGGTTTCGAATGGATAGGAAGGAAATTTTTTTTGTTCTCTATTTATCGGCCTGTCCAGACCCGTTTCGTCTTGAAATGAAGCCTGGATGATGTTTTTTAATTTTTAAAATTTTTTTGCATTTATTTTCGAATTTTCTATCTCGGGTAGGGTTCAAACGGATAGGAAGGAAATTATTTTTATTCTCTATTTTTCGGCCTGTCTTCACCCATTTCGTCTTGAAATGAAACCTGGTTGATGTTTTTTAATTTTTAGAATTTTTTTGCTTTTATTTTTGAATTTTCTAACTGCGGTCAGGTTCGAACGGAGAGGAAAGAAATTTTTTTTATTCTCTATTTTTCGTCTTGTCTTCACCCGTTTCGTCTTGAAATGAAACCTGGATGATGTTTTTCACTTTTTAGAATTTTTTTTGCGTTTAGTTTTGAATTTTCTAACTTGGGTCGGTTTCGAACGGATAGGAAGGAAATTTTTTTTATTCTCTATTTCTCGGCCAGTCTTCACCCGTTTCGTCTTGAAATGAAACCTGGATGATGATTTTTAATTTTTAGAATTTTTTTTGCATTTATTTTTGAATTTTCTAACTCGGGTCGGGATCGAACGGATAGGAAGGAATTTTTTTTTGTTCTCTATTTATCGGCCTTTCCAGACCCGTTTCGTCTTGAAATGAAGCCTGGATGATGTTTTTTAATTTTTAATATTTTTCTGCATTTATTTTCGAATATTCTATCTCGGGTCGGGTTCGAACGGATAGGAAGGAAATTTTTTTTGTTCTCTATTTATCGGCCTTTCCAGACCCGTTTCGTCTTGAAATGAAGCCTGGATGATGTTTTTTATTTTTTAATATTTTTCTGCATTTATTTTCGAATATTCTATCTCGGGTCGGGTTCGAACGGATAGGAAGGAAATTATTTTTATTCTCTATTTTTCGGCCTGTCCTGGACCATTTCGTTTTGAAATGAAGCCTGGATGATGTTTTTTAATTTTTTGAATTTTTTTTGCATTTAGTTTTTGAATTTTCTAACTGGGGTTGGGTTCGAACGGATAGGAAAGAAATTTTTTTTATTCTCTATTTCTCGGCCAGTCTTCACCCGTTTCGTCTTGAAATGAAACCTGGATGATGATTTTTAATTTTTAGAATTTTTTTTGCATTTATTTTTGAATTTTCTAACTCGGGTCGGGATCGAACGGATAGGAAGGAATTTTTTTTTGTTCTCTATTTATCGGCCTTTCCAGACCCGTTTCGTCTTGAAATGAAGCCTGGATGATGTTTTTTAATTTTTAATATTTTTCTGCATTTATTTTCGAATATTCTATCTCGGGTCGGGTTCGATCGGATAGGAAGGAAATTTTTTTTGTTCTCTATTTATCGGCCTTTCCAGACCCGTTTCGTCTTGAAATGAAGCCTGGATGATGTTTTTTAATTTTTAATATTTTTCTGCATTTATTTTCGAATATTCTATCTCGGGTCGGGTTCGAACGGATAGGAAGGAAATTATTTTTATTCTCTATTTTTCGGCATGTCCTGGACCATTTCGTTTTGAAATGAAGCCTGGATGATGTTTTTTAATTTTTTGAATTTTTTTTGCATTAAATTTTTGAATTTTCTAACTGGGTTGGGTTCGAACGAATAGGAAAGAAATTTTTTTTATTCTCTATTTCTCGGCCAGTCTTCACCCGTTTCGTCTTGAAATGAAACCTGGATGATGATTTTTAATTTTTAGAATTTTTTTTGCATTTATTTTTGAATTTTCTAACTCGGGTAGGGATCGAACGGATAGGAAGGAATTTTTTTTTGTTCTCTATTTTTCGGCCTGTCCTGACCCGTTTCGTCTTGAAATGAAGCCTGGATGATGTTTTTTAATTTTTAAAATTTTTTTGCATTTATTTTCGAATTTTCTATCTCGTGTCTGGTTCGAACGGATAGGAAGGAAATTATTTTTATTCTCTATTTTTCGGCCTGTCTTCACCCGTTTCGTCTTGAAATGAAACCTGGATGATGTTTTTTAATTTTTAGAATTTTTTTTGCATTTAGTTTTGAATTTTCTAACTCAGGTCGGTTTCGAACGGATAGGAAGGAAATTTTTTTTGTTCTCTATTTTTCGGCCTGTCCTGACCTGTTTCGCCTTGAAATGAAGCATCGATGATGTTTTTTAATTTTTAGAATTTTTTTGCATTTCTTTTTGAATTTTCTAACTGGGGTCGGGTTCGAACGGATAGGAAAGAAATTTTTTTTATTCTCTATTTTTCGGCTTGTCTTCACCCGTTTCGTCTTGAAATAAAACTTGGATGAAGTTTTTAAATTTTTAGAATTTTTTTTGCATTTAGTTTAGAATTTTCTAACTCGGGTCGGTTTCGAACGGATAGGAAGGAAATTTTTTTTGTTCTCTATTTATCGGCCTGTCCAGACCCGTTTCGTCTTGAAATGAAGCCTGGATGATGTTTTTAATTTTTAAAATTTTTTTGCATTTATTTTCGAATTTTCTAACTCGGGTCTGGTTCGAACGGATAGGAAGGAAATTATTTTTATTCTCTATTTTTCGGCCTGTCTTCACCTGTTTCGTCTTGAAATGAAACCTGGATGATGTTTTTTAATTTTTAGAATTTTTTTTGCATTTAGTTTTGAATTTTCTAACTCAGGTCTGTTTCGAACGGATAGGAAGGAAATTTTTTTTGTTCTCTATTTTTCGGCCTGTCCTGACCCGTTTCGCCTTGAAATGAAGCATCGATGATGTTTTTTAATTTTTAGAATTTTTTTGCATTTCTTTTTGAATTTTCTAACTGGGGTCGGGTTCGAACGGATAGGAAAGAAATTTTTTTTACTCTCTATTTTTCGGCTTGTCTTCGCCCGTTTCGTCTTGAAATAAAACCTGGATGATGTTTTTAAATTTTTAGAATTTTTTTTGCATTTAGTTTTGAATTTTCTAACTCGGGTCGGTTTCGAACGGATAGGAAGGAAATTTTTTTTGTTCTCTATTTATCGGCCTGTCCAGACCCGTTTCGTCTTGAAATGAAGCCTGGATGATGTTTTTAATTTTTAAAATTTTTTTGCATTTATTTTCGAATTTTCTATCTCGGGTCTGGTTCGAACGGATAGGAAGGAAATTATTTTTATTCTCTATTTTTCGGCCTGTCTTCACCCGTTTCGTCTTGAAATGAAACCTGGATGATGTTTTTTAATTTTTAGAATTTTTTTGCTTTTATTTTTGAATTTTCTAACTGGGGTCGGGTTCGAACGGAGAGGAAAGAAATTTTTTTTATTCTCTATTTTTCGGCTTGTCTTCACCCGTTTCGTCTTGAAATGAAACCTGGATGATGTTTTTCACTTTTTAGAATTTTTTTTGCATTTAGTTTTGAATTTTCTAACTTGGGTCGGTTTCGAACGGATAGGAAGGAAATTTTTTTTGTTCTCTATTTATCGGCCTTTCTAGACCCGTTTCGTCTTAAAATGAAGCCTGGATGATGTTTTTTATTTTTTAATATTTTTCTGCATTTATTTTCGAATATTCTATCTCGGGTCGGGTTCGAACGGATAGGAAGGAAATTATTTTTATTCTCTATTTTTCGGCCTGTCCTGGACCATTTCGTTTTGAAATGAAGCCTGGATGATGTTTTTTAATTTTTTGAATTTTTTTTGCATTTAGTTTTTGAATTTTCTAACTGGGGTTGGGTTCGAACGGATAGGAAAGAAATTTTTTTTATTCTCTATTTCTCGGCCAGTCTTCACCCGTTTCGTCTTGAAATGAAACCTGGATGATGATTTTTAATTTTTAGAATTTTTTTTGCATTTATTTTTGAATTTTCTAACTCGGGTCGGGATCGAACGGATAGGAAGGAATTTTTTTTTGTTCTCTATTTTTCGGCCTGTCCTGACCCGTTTCGTCTTGAAATGAAGCCTGGATGATGTTTTTTAATTTTTAAAATTTTATTCCATTTATTTTCGAATTTTCTATCTTGGGTCTGGTTCGAACGGATAGGAAGGAAATTATTTTTATTCTCAATTTTTCGGCCTGTCTTCACCCGTTTCGTCTTGAAATGAAACCTGGATGATGTTTTTTAATTTTTAGAATTTTTTTGCTTTTATTTTTGAATTTTCTAACTCGGGTCGGGTTCGAACGGATAGGTAGGAAAAATTTTCTCTTCTCTATTTTTCGGCCTCTCCTGACCTGTTTCGTCTTGAAATGAAGCCTGGATGATGTTTTTTAATTTTTAGAAATTTTGTACATTTCTTTTAGAATTTTCTAACTGGGGTCGGGTTCGAACGGATAGGAAACAAATTTTTTTTATTCTCTATTTTTCGGCTTGTCTTCACCCGTTTCGTCTTGAAATTAAACCTGGATGATGTTTTTTAATTTTATGAATTTTTTTTGCATTTAGTTTAGAATTTTCTAACTCGAGTCGGTTTCGAACGGATAGGAAGGAAATTTTTTTTGTTCTCTATTTATCGGCCTGTCCAGACCCGTTTCGTCTTGAAATGAAGCCTGGATGATGTTTTTTAATTTTTAAAATTTTTTTGCATTTATTTTCGAATTTTCTATCTCGGGTCGGGTTCGAACGGATAGGAAGGAAATTATTTTTATTCTCTATTTTTCGGCCTGTCCTGGCCCATTTCGTTTTGAAATGAAGCCTGGATGATGTTTTTTAATTTTTAGAATTTTTTTGCATTTCTTTTTGAATTTTCTAACTGGGGTCGGGTTCGAACGGATAGGGAAGATAATTTTTTTATTCTCTATTTTTCGGCCAGTCTTCACCCGTTTCGTCTTGAAATGAGACCTGGATGATGTTTTTTAATTTTTAGAATTTTTTTTGCATTTATTTTTGAATTTTCTAACTCGGGTTGGGTTGGAATGGATAGGAAGGAATTTTTTTATGTTCTCTATTTTTTGGCCTGTCCTGACCTGTTTCGTCTTGAAATGAAGCCTGGATGATGTTTTTTAATTTTTAGAATTTTTTCGCTTTTATTTTCGAATTTTCTAACTCGGGTCTGGTCCGAACGGATAGGAATGAAATTTTTTTTGGTCTGTCCTGACCCGTTTCATATTCAAATGAAGCCTGGATGATGTTTTTTAATTTTTAGAATTTTTTTGCTTTTATTTTTGAATTTTCTAACTCGGGTCGGGTTCGAACGGATAAGAAGGAAAATTTTTTTGTTCTCTATTTTTCGGCCTCTCCTGACCTGTTTCGTCTTGAAATGAAGCCTGGATGATGTTTTTTAATTTTTAGAATTTTTTTGCATTTCTTTTAGAATTTTCTAACTGGGGTCGGGTTCGAACGGATAGGAAAGAAATTTTTTTTATTCTCTATTTTTCGGCTTGTCTTCACCCGTTTCGTCTTGAAATGAAACCTGGTTGATGTTTTTTAATTTTTAGAATTTTTTTGCTTTTATTTTTGAATTTTCTAACTGCGGTCAGGTTCGAACGGAGAGGAAAGAAATTTTTTTTCTTCTCTATTTTTCGTCTTGTCTTCACCCGTTTCGTCTTGAAATGAAACCTGGATGATGTTTTTCACTTTTTAGAATTTTTTTTGCATTTAGTTTTGAATTTTCTAACTTGGGTCGGTTTCGAACGGATAGGAAGGAAATTTTTTTTGTTCTCTATTTATCGGCCTTTCCAGACCCGTTTCGTCTTGAAATGAAGCCTGGATGATGTTTTTTAATTTTTAATATTTTTCTGCATTTATTTTCGAATATTCTATCTCGGGTCGGGTTCGAACGGATAGGAAGGAAATTATTTTTATTCTCTATTTTTCGGCCTGTCCTGGACCATTTCGTTTTGAAATGAAGCCTGGATGATGTTTTTTAATTTTTTGAATTTTTTTTGCATTAAATTTTTGAATTTTGTAACTGGGTTGGGTTCGAACGAATAGGAAAGAAATTTTTTTTATTCTCTATTTCTCGGCCAGTCTTCACCCGTTTCGTCTTGAAATGAAACCTGGATGATGATTTTTAATTTTTAGAATTTTTTTTGCACTTATTTTTGAATTTTCTAACTCGGGTAGGGATCGAACGGATAGGAAGGAATTTTTTTTTGTTCTCTATTTTTCGGCCTGTCCTGACCCGTTTCGTCTTGAAATGAAGCCTGGATGATGTTTTTTAATTTTTAAAATTTTTTTGCATTTATTTTCGAATTTTCTATCTCGTGTCTGGTTAGAACGGATAGGAAGGAAATTATTTTTATTCTCTATTTTTCGGCCTGTCTTCACCTGTTTCGTCTTGAAATGAAACCTGGATGATGTTTTTTAATTTTTAGAATTTTTTTTGCATTTAGTTTTGAATTTTCTAACTCAGGTCGGTTTCGAACGGATAGGAAGGAAATTTTTTTTGTTCTCTATTTTTCGGCCTGTCCTGACCCGTTTCGCCTTGAAATGAAGCATCGATGATGTTTTTTAATTTTTAGAATTTTTTTGCATTTCTTTTTGAATTTTCTAACTGGGGTCGGGTTCGAACGGATAGGAAAGAAATTTTTTTTATTCTCTATTTTTCGGCTTGTCTTCACCCGTTTCGTCTTGAAATAAAACCTGGATGATGTTTTTAAATTTTTAGAATTTTTTTTGCATTTAGTTTTTAATTTTCTAACTCGGGTCGGTTTCGAACGGATAGGAAGGAAATTTTTTTTGTTCTCTATTTATCGGCTTGTCCAGACCCGTTTCGTCTTGAAATGAAGCCTGGATGTTTTTTTTAATTTTTAAAATTTTTTTGCATTTATTTTCGAATATTCTATCTCGGGTCGGGTTCGAACGGATAGGAAGGAAATTATTTTTATTCTCTATTGTTCGGCCTGTCCTGGACCATTTCGTTTTGAAATGAAGCCTGGATGATGTTTTTTAATTTTTTGAATTTTTTTTGCATTAAATTTTTGAATTTTCTAACTGGGTTGGGTTCGAACGAATAGAAAAGAAATTTTTTTTATTCTCTATTTCTCGGCCAGTCTTCACCCGTTTAGTCTTGAAATGAAACCTGGATGATGATTTTTAATTTTTAGAATTTTTTTTGCATTTATTTTTGAATTTTCTAACTCAGGTAGGGATCGAACGGATAGGATGGAATTTTTTTTTGTTCTCTATTTTTCGGCCTGTTCTGACCCGTTTCGTCTTGAAATGAAGCCTGGATGATGTTTTTTAATTTTTAAAATTTTTTTGCATTTATTTTCGAATTTTCTATCTCGTGTCTGGTTCGAACGGATAGGAAGGAAATTATTTTTATTCTCTATTTTTCGGCCTGTCTTCACCCGTTTCGTCTTGAAATGAAACCTGGATGATGTTTTTTAATTTTTAGAATTTTTTTTGCATTTGAATTTTCTAACTCAGGTAGGGATCGAACGGATAGGAAGGAATTTTTTTTTGTTCTCTATTTTTCGGCCTGTCCTGACCCGTTTCGTCTTGAAATGAAGCCTGGATGATGTTTTTCAATTTTTAAAATTTTTTTGCATTTATTTTCGAATTTTCTATCTCGTGTCTGGTTCGAACGGATAGGAAGGAAATTATTTTTATTCTCTATTTTTCGGCCTGTCTTCACCCGTTTCGTCTTGAAATGAAACCTGGATGATCTTTTTTAATTTTTAGAATTTTTTTTGCATTTAGTTTTGAATTTTCTAACTCAGGTCGGTTTCGAACGGATAGGAAGGAAATTTTTTTTGTTCTCTATTTTTCGGCCTGTCCTGACCCGTTTCGCCTTGAAATGAAGCATCGATGATGTTTTTTAATTTTTAGAATTTTTTTGCATTTCTTTTTGAATTTTCTAACTGGGGTCGGGTTCGAACGGATAGGAAAGAAATTTTTTTTATTCTCTATTTTTCGGCTTGTCTTCACCCGTTTCGTCTTGAAATGAAACCTGGATGATGTTTTTTAATTTTTAGAATTTTTTTTGCTTTTATTTTTTAATTTTCTAACTGCGGTCGGGTTTGAACGGAGAGGAAAGAAATTTTTTTTATTCTCTATTTTTCTTCTTGTCTTCACCCGTTTCGTCTTGAAATGAAACCTGGATGATGTTTTTCACTTTTTAGAATTTTTTTTGCATTTAGTTTTGAATTTTCTAACTTGGGTCGGTTTCGAACGGATAGGAAGGAAATTTTTTTTGTTCTCTATTTATCGGCCTTTCCAGACCCGTTTCGTCTTGAAATGAAGCCTGGATGATGTTTTTTAATTTCTTAAATTTTTTTGCATTTATTTTCGAATTTTCTATCTCGGGTCTGGTTCGAACGGATAGGAAGGAAATTATTTTTATTCTCTATTTTTCGGCCTGTCTTCACCCGTTTCGTCTTGAAATGAAACCTGGATGATGTTTTTTAATTTTTAGAATTTTTTTTGCATTTAGTTTTGAATTTTCTAACTCAGGTCGGTTTCGAACGGATAGGAAGGAAATTTTTTTTGTTCTCTATTTTTCGGCCTGTCCTGACCCGTTTCGCCTTGAAATGAAGCATGGATGATGTTTTTTAATTTTTAGAATTTTTTTGCATTTCTTTTTGAATTTTCTAACTGGGGTCGGGTTCAAACGGATAGGAAGGAAATTATTTTTATTCTCTATTTTTCGGCATGTCTTCACCCATTTCGTCTTGAAATGAAACCTGGTTGATGTTTTTTAATTTTTAGAATTTTTTTGCTTTTATTTTTGAATTTTCTAACTGCGGTCAGGTTCGAACGGAGAGGAAAGAAATTTTTTTTCTTCTCTATTTTTCGTCTTGTCTTCACCCGTTTCGTCTTGAAATGAAACCTGGATGATGTTTTTCACTTTTTAGAATTTTTTTTGCATTTAGTTTAGAATTTTCTAACTTGGGTCGGTTTCGAACGGATAGGAAGGAAATTTTTTTTGTTCTCTATTTATCGGCCTTTCCAGACCCGTTTCGTCTTGAAATGAAGCCTGGATGATGTTTTTTAATTTTTAATATTTTTCTGCATTTATTTTCGAATATTCTATCTCGGGTCGGGTTCGAACGGATAGGAAGGAAATTATTTTTATTCTCTATTTTTCGGCCTGTCCTGGACCATTTCGTTTTGAAATGAAGCCTGGATGATGTTTTTTAATTTTTTGAATTTTTTTTGCATTAAATTTTTGAATTTTGTAACTGGGTTGGGTTCGAACGAATAGGAAAGAAATTTTTTTTATTCTCTATTTCTCGGCCAGTCTTCACCCGTTTCGTCTTGAAATGAAACCTGGATGATGATTTTTAATTTTTAGAATTTTTTTTTGCACTTATTTTTGAATTTTCTAACTCGGGTAGGGATCGAACGGATAGGAAGGAATTTTTTTTTGTTCTCTATTTTTCGGCCTGTCCTGACCCGTTTCGTCTTGAAATGAAGCCTGGATGATGTTTTTTAATTTTTAAAATTTTTTTGCATTTATTTTCGAATTTTCTATCTCGTGTCTGGTTAGAACGGATAGGAAGGAAATTATTTTTATTCTCTATTTTTCGGCCTGTCTTCACCCGTTTCGTCTTGAAATGAAACCTGGATGATGTTTTTTAATTTTTAGAATTTTTTTTGCATTTAGTTTTGAATTTTCTAACTCAGGTCGGTTTCGAACGGATAGGAAGGAAATTTTTTTTGTTCTCTATTTTTCGGCCTGTCCTGACCCGTTTCGCCTTGAAATGAAGCATCGATGATGTTTTTTAATTTTTAGAATTTTTTTGCATTTCTTTTTGAATTTTCTAACTGGGGTCGGGTTCGAACGGATAGGAAAGAAATTTTTTTTATTCTCTATTTTTCGGCTTGTCTTCACCCGTTTCGTCTTGAAATAAAACCTGGATGATGTTTTTAAATTTTTAGAATTTTTTTTGCATTTAGTTTTTAATTTTCTAACTCGGGTCGGTTTCGAACGGATAGGAAGGAAATTTTTTTTGTTCTCTATTTATCGGCTTGTCCAGACCCGTTTCTTCTTGAAATGAAGCCTGGATGTTTTTTTTAATTTTTAAAATTTTTTTGCATTTATTTTCGAATATTCTATCTCGGGTCGGGTTCGAACGGATAGGAAGGAAATTATTTTTATTCTCTATTGTTCGGCCTGTCCTGGACCATTTCGTTTTGAAATGAAGCCTGGATGATGTTTTTTAATTTTTTGAATTTTTTTTGCATTAAATTTTTGAATTTTCTAACTGGGTTGGGTTCGAACGAATAGAAAAGAAATTTTTTTTATTCTCTATTTCTCGGCCAGTCTTCACCCGTTTCGTCTTGAAATGAAACCTGGATGATGATTTTTAATTTTTAGAATTTTTTTTGCATTTATTTTTGAATTTTCTAACTCAGGTAGGGATCGAACGGATAGGATGGAATTTTTTTTTGTTCTCTATTTTTCGGCCTGTTCTGACCCGTTTCGTCTTGAAATGAAGCCTGGATGATGTTTTTTAATTTTTAAAATTTTTTTGCATTTATTTTTGAATTTTCTATCTCGTGTCTGGTTCGAACGGATAGGAAGGAAATTATTTTTATTCTCTATTTTTCGGCCTGTCTTCACCCGTTTCGTCTTGAAATGAAACCTGGATGATGTTTTTTAATTTTTAGAATTTTTTTTGCATTTGAATTTTCTAACTCAGGTAGGGATCGAACGGATAGGAAGGAATTTTTTTTTGTTCTCTATTTTTCGGCCTGTCCTGACCCGTTTCGTCTTGAAATGAAGCCTGGATGATGTTTTTCAATTTTTAAAATTTTTTTGCATTTATTTTCGAATTTTCTATCTCGTGTCTGGTTCGAACGGATAGGAAGGAAATTATTTTTATTCTCTATTTTTCGGCCTGTCTTCACCCGTTTCGTCTTGAAATGAAACCTGGATGATCTTTTTTAATTTTTAGAATTTTTTTTGCATTTAGTTTTGAATTTTCTAACTCAGGTCGGTTTCGAATGGATAGGAAGGAAATTTTTTTTGTTCTCTATTTTTCGGCCTGTCCTGACCCGTTTCGCCTTGAAATGAAGCATCGATGATGTTTTTTAATTTTTAGAATTTTTTTGCATTTCTTTTTGAATTTTCTAACTGGGGTCGGGTTCGAACGGATAGGAAAGAAATTTTTTTTATTCTCTATTTTTCGGCTTGTCTTCACCCGTTTCGTCTTGAAATGAAACCTGGATGATGTTTTTTAATTTTTAGAATTTTTTTTGCATTTAGTTTTGAATTTTCTAACTCAGGTCGGTTTCGAACGGATAGGAAGAAAATTTTTTTTGTTCTCTATTTTTCGGCCTGTCCTGACCCGTTTCGCCTTGAAATGAAGCATGGATGATGTATTTTAATTTTTAAATTTTTTTTGCATTTATTTTCGAATTTTCTATCTCAGGTCTGGTTCGAACGGATAGGAAGGAAATTCTTTTTGTTCTCTATTTTTCGGCCTGTCCTGACCCGTTTCGTCATGAAATGAAGCCTGGGTGATGATTTTTAATTTTTAAAATTTTTTTGCACTTATTTTTGAATTTTCTAACTCGGGTCGGGTTCGAACGGATAGGAAGGAAAAATTTTCTCTTCTCTATTTTTCGGCCTCTCCTGACCTGTTTCGTCTTGAAATGAATCCTGGATTATGTTTTTTAATTTTTAGAAATTTTGTACATTTCTTTTAGAATTTTCTAACTGGGGTCGGGTTCGAACGGATAGGAAAGAAATTTTTTTTATTCTCTATTTTTCGGCTTGTCTTCACCCGTTTCGTCTTGAAATGAAACCTGGATGATATTTTTTAATTTTAAGAATTTTTTTTGCATTTAGTTTTGAATTTTCTAACTCGAGTCGGTTTCGAACGGATAGGAAGGAAATTTTTTTTGTTCTCTGTTTATCGGCCTGTCCAGACCCGTTTCGTCTTGAAATGAAGCCTGGATGATGTTTTTTAATTTTTAAAATTTTTTTGCATTTATTTTCGAATTTTCTATCTCGGGTCGGGTTCGAACGGATAGGAAGGAAATTATTTTTATTCTCTATTTTTCGGCCTGTCCTGGCCCATTTCGTTTTGAAATGAAGCCTGGATGATGTTTTTTAATTTGTAGAATTTTTTTGCATTTCTTTTTGAATTTTCTAACTGGGGTCGGGTTCGAACGGATAGGGAAGATAATTTTTTTATTCTCTATTTTTCGGCCAGTCTTCACCCGTTTCGTCTTGAAATGAGACCTGGATGATATTTTTTAATTTTTAGAATTTTTTTTGCATTTATTTTTGAATTTTCTAACTCGGGTTGGGTTCGAATGGATAGGAAAGAATTTTTTTATGTTCTCTATTTTTTGGCCTGTCCTGACCCGTTTCGTCTTGAAATGAAGCCTGGATGATGTTTTTAAATTTTTAGAATTTTTTCGCTTTTATTTTCGAATTTTCTAATTCGGGTCTGGTCCGAACGGATAGGAATGAAATTTTTTTTGGTCTGTCCTGACCCGTTTCATATTCAAATGAAGCCTGGATGATGTTTTTTAATTTTTAGAATTTTTTTGCTTTTATTTTTGAATTTTCTAACTCGGGTCGGGTTCGAACGGATAAGAAGGAAAATTTTTTTCTTCTCTATTTTTCGGCCTCTCCTGACCAGTTTCGTCTTGAAATGACGCCTGGATGATGTTTTTTAATTTTTTAGAATTTTTTTGCATTTCTTTTAGAATTTTCTAACTGGGGTCGGGTTCGAACGGATAGGAAAGAAATTTTTTTTATTCTCTATTTTTCGGCTTGTCTTCACCCGTTTCGTCTTGAAATGAAACCTGGATAATTTTTTTTAATTTTTAGAATTTTTTTTGCATTTAGTTTTGAATTTTCTAACTCGGGTCGGTTTCGAATGGATAGGAAGGAAATTTTTTTTGTTCTCTATTTATCGGCCTGTCCAGACCCGTTTCGTCTTGAAATGAAGCCTGGATGATGTTTTTTAATTTTTAAAATTTTTTTGCATTTATTTTCGAATTTTCTATCTCGGGTAGGGTTCAAACGGATAGGAAGGAAATTATTTTTATTCTCTATTTTTCGGCCTGTCTTCACCCATTTCGTCTTGAAATGAAACCTGGTTGATGTTTTTTAATTTTTAGAATTTTTTTGCTTTTATTTTTGAATTTTCTAACTGCGGTCAGGTTCGAACGGAGAGGAAAGAAATTTTTTTTATTCTCTATTTTTCGTCTTGTCTTCACCCGTTTCGTCTTGAAATGAAACCTGGATGATGTTTTTCACTTTTTAGAATTTTTTTTGCGTTTAGTTTTGAATTTTCTAACTTGGGTCGGTTTCGAACGGATAGGAAGGAAATTTTTTTTATTCTCTATTTCTCGGCCAATCTTCACCCGTTTCGTCTTGAAATGAAACCTGGATGATGATTTTTAATTTTTAGAATTTTTTTTGCATTTATTTTTGAATTTTCTAACTCGGGTCGGGATCGAACGGATAGGAAGGAATTTTTTTTTGTTCTCTATTTATCGGCCTTTCCAGACCCGTTTCGTCTTGAAATGAAGCCTGGATGATGTTTTTTAATTTTTAATATTTTTCTGCATTTATTTTCGAATATTCTATCTCGGGTCGGGTTCGAACGGATAGGAAGGAAATTTTTTTTGTTCTCTATTTATCGGCCTTTCCAGACCCGTTTCGTCTTGAAATGAAGCCTGGATGATGTTTTTTATTTTTTAATATTTTTCTGCATTTATTTTCGAATATTCTATCTCGGGTCGGGTTCGAACGGATAGGAAGGAAATTATTTTTATTCTCTATTTTTCGGCCTGTCCTGGACCATTTCGTTTTGAAATGAAACCTGGATGATGTTTTTTAATTTTTTGAATTTTTTTTGCATTAAATTTTTGAATTTTCTAACTGGGTTGGGTTCGAACTAATAGGAAAGAAATTTTTTTTATTCTCTATTTCTCGGCCAGTCTTCACCCGTTTCGTCTTGAAATGAAACCTGGATGATGATTTTTAATTTTTAGAATTTTTTTTGCATTTATTTTTGAATTTTCTAACTCGGGTAGGGATCGAACGGATAGGAAGGAATTTTTTTTTGTTCTCTATTTTTCGGCCTGTCCTGACCCGTTTCGTCTTGAAATGAAGCCTGGATGATGTTTTTTAATTTTTAAAATTTTTTTGCATTTATTTTCGAATTTTCTATCTCGTGTCTGGTTCGAACGGATAGGAAGGAAATTATTTTTATTCTCTATTTTTCGGCCTGTCTTCACCCGTTTCGTCTTGAAATGAAACCTGGATGATGTTTTTTAATTTTTAGAATTTTTTTTGCATTTAGTTTTGAATTTTCTAACTCAGGTCGGTTTCGAACGGATAGGAAGGAAATTTTTTTTGTTCTCTATTTTTCGGCCTGTCCTGACCTGTTTCGCCTTGAAATGAAGCATCGATGATGTTTTTTAATTTTTAGAATTTTTTTGCATTTCTTTTTGAATTTTCTAACTGGGGTCGGGTTCGAACGGATAGGAAAGAAATTTTTTTTATTCTCTATTTTTCGGCTTGTCTTCACCCGTTTCGTCTTGAAATAAAACTTGGATGAAGTTTTTAAATTTTTAGAATTTTTTTTGCATTTAGTTTAGAATTTTCTAACTCGGGTCGGTTTCGAACGGATAGGAAGGAAATTTTTTTTGTTCTCTATTTATCGGCCTGTCCAGACCCGTTTCGTCTTGAAATGAAGCCTGGATGATGTTTTTAATTTTTAAAATTTTTTTGCATTTATTTTCGAATTTTCTAACTCGGGTCTGGTTCGAACGGATAGGAAGGAAATTATTTTTATTCTCTATTTTTCGGCCTGTCTTCACCCGTTTCGTCTTGAAATGAAACCTGGATGATGTTTTTTAATTTTTAGAATTTTTTTTGCATTTAGTTTTGAATTTTCTAACTCAGGTCGGTTTCGAACGGATAGGAAGGAAATTTTTTTTGTTCTCTATTTTTCGGCCTGTCCTGACCCGTTTCGCCTTGAAATGAAGCATCGATGATGTTTTTTAATTTTTAGAATTTTTTTGCATTTCTTTTTGAATTTTCTAACTGGGGTCGGGTTCGAACGGATAGGAAAGAAATTTTTTTTACTCTCTATTTTTCGGCTTGTCTTCGCCCGTTTCGTCTTGAAATAAAACCTGGATGATGTTTTTAAATTTTTAGAATTTTTTTTGCATTTAGTTTTGAATTTTCTAACTCGGGTCGGTTTCGAACGGATAGGAAGGAAATTTTTTTTGTTCTCTATTTATCGGCCTATCCAGACCCGTTTCGTCTTGAAATGAAGCCTGGATGATGTTTTTAATTTTTAAAATTTTTTTGCATTTATTTTCGAATTTTCTATCTCGGGTCTGGTTCGAACGGATAGGAAGGAAATTATTTTTATTCTCTATTTTTCGGCCTGTCTTCACCCGTTTCGTCTTGAAATGAAACCTGGATGATGTTTTTTAATTTTTAGAATTTTTTCGCTTTTATTTTTGAATTTTCTAACTGGGGTCGGGTTCGAACGGAGAGGAAAGAAATTTTTTTTATTCTCTATTTTTCGGCTTGTCTTCACCCGTTTCGTCTTGAAATGAAACCTGGATGATGTTTTTCACTTTTTAGAATTTTTTTTGCATTTAGTTTTGAATTTTCTAACTTGGGTCGGTTTCGAACGGATAGGAAGGAAATTTTTTTTGTTCTCTATTTATCGGCCTTTCTAGACCCGTTTCGTCTTAAAATGAAGCCTGGATGATGTTTTTTATTTTTTAATATTTTTCTGCATTTATTTTCGAATATTCTATCTCGGGTCGGGTTCGAACGGATAGGAAGGAAATTATTTTTATTCTCTATTTTTCGGCCTGTCCTGGACCATTTCGTTTTGAAATGAAGCCTGGATGATGTTTTTTAATTTTTTGAATTTTTTTTGCATTTAGTTTTTGAATTTTCTAACTGGGGTTGGGTTCGAACGGATAGGAAAGAAATTTTTTTTATTCTCTATTTCTCGGCCAGTCTTCACCCGTTTCGTCTTGAAATGAAACCTGGATGATGATTTTTAATTTTTAGAATTTTTTTTGCATTTATTTTTGAATTTTCTAACTCGGGTCGGGATCGAACGGATAGGAAGGAATTTTTTTTTGTTCTCTATTTTTCGGCCTGTCCTGACCCGTTTCGTCTTGAAATGAAGCCTGGATGATGTTTTTTAATTTTTAAAATTTTATTCCATTTATTTTCGAATTTTCTATCTTGGGTCTGGTTCGAACGGATAGGAAGGAAATTATTTTTATTCTCAATTTTTCGGCCTGTCTTCACCCGTTTCGTCTTGAAATGAAACCTGGATGATGTTTTTTAATTTTTAGAATTTTTTTGCTTTTATTTTTGAATTTTCTAACTCGGGTCGGGTTCGAACGGATAGGAAGGAAAAATTTTCTCTTCTCTATTTTTCGGCCTCTCCTGACCTGTTTCGTCTTGAAATGAAGCCTGGATGATGTTTTTTAATTTTTAGAAATTTTGTACATTTCTTTTAGAATTTTCTAACTGGGGTCGGGTTCGAACGGATAGGAAACAAATTTTTTTTATTCTCTATTTTTCGGCTTGTCTTCACCCGTTTCGTCTTGAAATGAAACCTGGATGATGTTTTTTAATTTTATGAATTTTTTTTGCATTTAGTTTAGAATTTTCTAACTCGAGTCGGTTTCGAACGGATAGGAAGGAAATTTTTTTTGTTCTCTATTTATCGGCCTGTCCAGACCCGTTTCGTCTTGAAATGAAGCCTGGATGATGTTTTTTAATTTTTAAAATTTTTTTGCATTTATTTTCGAATTTTCTATCTCGGGTCGGGTTCGAACGGATAGGAAGGAAATTATTTTTATTCTCTATTTTTCGGCCTGTCCTGGCCCATTTCGTTTTGAAATGAAGCCTGGATGATGTTTTTTAATTTTTAGAATTTTTTTGCATTTCTTTTTGAATTTTCTAACTGGGGTCGGGTTCGAACGGATAGGGAAGATAATTTTTTTATTCTCTATTTTTCGGCCAGTCTTCACCCGTTTCGTCTTGAAATGAGACCTGGATGATGTTTTTTAATTTTTAGAATTTTTTTTGCATTTATTTTTGAATTTTCTAACTCGGGTTGGGTTGGAATGGATAGGAAGGAATTTTTTTATGTTCTCTATTTTTTGGCCTGTCCTGACCCGTTTCGTCTTGAAATGAAGCCTGGATGATGTTTTTTAATTTTTAGAATTTTTTCGCTTTTATTTTCGAATTTTCTAACTCGGGTCTGGTCCGAAGGGATAGGAATGAAATTTTTTTTGGTCTGTCCTGACCCGTTTCATATTCAAATGAAGCCTGGATGATGTTTTTTAATTTTTAGAATTTTTTTGCTTTTATTTTTGAATTTTCTAACTCGGGTCGGGTTCGAACGGATAAGAAGGAAAATTTTTTTGTTCTCTATTTTTCGGCCTCTCCTGACCCGTTTCGTCTTGAAATGAAGCCTGGATGATGTTTTTTAATTTTTAGAATTTTTTTGCATTTCTTTTAGAATTTTCTAACTGGGGTCGGGTTCGAACGGATAGGAAAGAAATTTTTTTTATTCTCTATTTTTCGGCTTGTCTTCACCCGTTTCGTCTTGAAATGAAACCTGGGATAATGTTTTTAAATTTTTAGAATTTTTTTTGCATTTAGTTTTGAATTTTCTAACTCGGGTCGGTTTCGAACGGATAAGAAGGAAATTTTTTTTGTTCTCTATTTATCGGCCTGTCCAGACCCGTTTCGTCTTGAAATGATGCCTGGATGATGTTTTTTAATTTTTAATATTTTTTTGCATTAATTTTCGAATTTTCTATCTCGGGTCTGGTTCGAACGGATAGGAAGGAAATTATTTTTATTCTCTATTTTTCGGCCTGTCTTCACCCGTTTCGTCTTGAAATGAAACCTGGATGATGTTTTTTAATTTTTAGAATTTTTTTGCTTTTATTTTTGAATTTTCTAACTCGGGTCGGGTTCGAACGGATAGGAAGGAAAAATTTTTTCTTCTCTATTTTTCGGCCTCTCCTGACCTGTTTCGTCTTGAAATGAAGCCTGGATGATGTTTTTTAATTTTTAGAATTTTTGTACATTTCTTTTAGAATTTTCTAACTGGGGTCGGTTCGAACGGATAGGAAAGAAATTTTTTTTATTCTCTATTTTTCGGCTTGTCTTCACCCGTTTCGTCTTGAAATGAAACCTGGATGATGTTTTTTAATTTTAAGAATTTTTTTTGCATTTAGTTTTGAATTTTCTAATCGGGTCGGTTTCGAACGGATAGGAAGGAAATTTTTTTTGTTCTCTATTTTTCGGCCTGTCCAGACCCGTTTCGTCTTGAAATGAAGCCTGGATGATGTTTTTTAATTTTTAAAATTTTTTTGCATTTCTTTTCGAATTTTCTATCTCGGGTCGGGTTCGAACGGATAGGAAGGAAATTATTTTTATTCTCTATTTTTCGGCCTGTCCTGGCCCATTTCGTTTTGAAATGAAGCCTGGATGATGTTTTTTAATTTTTAGAATTTTTTTGCATTTCTTTTTGAATTTTCTAACTGGGGTCGGGTTCGAACGGATAGGAAAGGATTTTTTTTTATTCTCTATTTTTCGGCCAGTCTTCACCCGTTTCGTCTTGAAATGAGACCTGGATGATGTTTTTTAATTTTTAGAAATTTTTTTGGATTTATTTTTGAATTTTCTAACTCGGGTTGGGTTCGAATGGATAGGAAGGAATTTTTTTATGTTCTCTATTTTTTGGCCTGTCCTGACCCGTTTCGTCTTGAAATGAAGCCTGGATGATATTTTTTAATTCTTAGAATTTTTTCGCATTTATTTTCGAATTTTCTAACTCGGGACTGGTCCGAACGGATAGGAATGAAATTTTTTTTGTTCTCTATTTTTTGGTCTGTCCTGACCCGTTTCATATTCAAATGAAGCCTGGATGATGTTTTTTAATTTTTAGAATTTTTTTGCTTTTATTTTTGAATTTTCTAACTCGGGTCGGGTTCGAACGGATAAGAAGGAAAATTTTTTTCTTCTCTATTTTTCGGCCTCTCCTGACCTGTTTCGTCTTGAAATGAAGCCTGGATGATGTTTTTTAATTTTTATAATTTTTTTGCATTTCTTTTAGAATTTTCTAACTAGGGTCGGGTTCGAACGGATAGGAAAGAAATTTTTTTTATTCTCTATTTTTCGGCTTGTCTTCACCCGTTTCGTCTTGAAATGAAACCTGGATAATGTTTTTAAATTTTTAGAATTTTTTTTGCATTTAGTTTTGAATTTTCTAACTCGGGTCGGTTTCGAATGGATAGGAAGGAAATTTTTTTTGTTCTCTATTTATCGGCCTGTCCAGACCCGTTTCGTCTTGAAATGAAGCCTGGATAATGTTTTTTAATTTTTAAAATTTTTTTGCATTTATTTTCGAATTTTCTATCTCGGGTCGGGTTCAAACAGATAGGAAGGAAATTATTTTTATTCTCTATTTTTCGGCCTGTCTTCACCCGTTTCGTCTTCAAATGAAACCTGGATGATGTTTTTTAATTTTTAGAATTTTTTTGCTTTTATTTTTGAATTTTCTAACTGGGGTCGGGTTCGAACGGAGAGGAAAGAAATTTTTTTTATTCTCTATTTTTCGGCTTGTCTTCACCCGTTTCGTCTTGAAATGAAACCTGGATGATGTTTTTCACTTTTTAGAATTTTTTTTGCATTTAGTTTTGAATTTTCTAACTTGGGTCGGTTTCGAACGGATAGGAAGGAAATTTTTTTTGTTCTCTATTTATCGGCCTTTCTAGACCCGTTTCGTCTTGAAATGAAGCCTGGATGATGTTTTTTAATTTTTAATATTTTTCTGCATTTATTTTCGAATATTCTATCTCGGGTCGGGTTCGAACGGATAGGAAGGAAATTATTTTTATTCTCTATTTTTCGGCCTGTCCTGGACCATTTCGTTTTGAAATGAAGCCTGGATGATGTTTTTTAATTTTTTGAATTTTTTTTGCATTTAGTTTTTGAATTTTCTAACTGGGGTTGGGTTCGAACGAATAGGAAAGAAATTTTTTTTATTCTCTATTTCTCGGCCAGTCTTCACCCGTTTCGTCTTGAAATGAAACCTGGATGATGATTTTTAATTTTTAGAATTTTTTTTGCATTTATTTTTGAATTTTCTAACTCGGGTCGGGATCGAACGGATAGGAAGGAATTTTTTTTTGTTCTCTATTTTTCGGCCTGTCTTGACCCGTTTCGTCTTGAAATGAAGCCTGGATGATGTTTTTTAATTTTAAGAATTTTTTTTGCATTTAGTTTTGAATTTTCTAATCGGGTCGGTTTCGAACGGATAGGAAGGAAATTTTTTTTGTTCTCTATTTTTCGGCCTGTTTTCGAATGGATAGGAAGGAAATTTTTTTTGTTCTCTATTTATCGGCCTGTCCAGACCCGTTTCGTCTTGAAATGAAGCCTGGATGATGTTTTTTAATTTTTAAAATTTTTTTGCATTTATTTTCGAATTTTCTATCTCGGGTAGGGTTCAAACGGATAGGAAGGAAATTATTTTTATTCTCTATTTTTCGGCCTGTCTTCACCCATTTCGTCTTGAAATGAAACCTGGTTGATGTTTTTTAATTTTTAGAATTTTTTTGCTTTTATTTTTGAATTTTCTAACTGCGGTCAGGTTCGAACGGAGAGGAAAGAAATTTTTTTTATTCTCTATTTTTCGTCTTGTCTTCACCCGTTTCGTCTTGAAATGAAACCTGGATGATGTTTTTCACTTTTTAGAATTTTTTTTGCATTTAGTTTTGAATTTTCTAACTTGGGTCGGTTTCGAACGGATAGGAAGGAAATTTTTTTTATTCTCTATTTCTCGGCCAGTCTTCACCCGTTTCGTCTTGAAATGAAACCTGGATGATGATTTTTAATTTTTAGAATTTTTTTTGCATTTATTTTTGAATTTTCTAACTCGGGTCGAGATCGAACGGATAGGAAGGAATTTTTTTTTGTTCTCTATTTATCGGCCTTTCCAGACCCGTTTCGTCTTGAAATGAAGCCTGGATGATGTTTTTTAATTTTTAATATTTTTCTGCATTTATTTTCGAATATTCTATCTCGGGTCGGGTTCGAACGGATAGGAAGGAAATTTTTTTTGTTCTCTATTTATCGGCCTTTCCAGACCCGTTTCGTCTTGAAATGAAGCCTGGATGATGTTTTTTAATTTTTAATATTTTTCTGCATTTATTTTCGAATATTCTATCTCGGGTCGGGTTCGAACGGATAGAAAGGAAATTTTTTTTGTTCTCTATTTATCGGCCTTTCCAGACCCGTTTCGTCTTGAAATGAAGCCTGGATGATGTTTTTTAATTTTTAATATTTTTCTGCATTTATTTTCGAATATTCTATCTCGGGTCGGGTTCGAACGGATAGGAAGGAAATTATTTTTATTCTCTATTTTTCGGCATGTCCTGGACCATTTCGTTTTGAAATGAAGCCTGGATGATGTTTTTTAATTTTTTGAATTTTTTTTGCATTAAATTTTTGAATTTTCTAACTGGGTTGGGTTCGAACGAACAGGAAAGAAATTTTTTTTATTCTCTATTTCTCGGCCAGTCTTCACTCGTTTCGTCTTGAAATGAAACCTGGATGATGATTTTTAATTTTTAGAATTTTTTTTGCATTTATTTTTGAATTTTCTAACTCGGGTAGGGATCGAACGGATAGGAAGGAATTTTTTTTTGTTCTCTATTTTTCGGCCTGTCCTGACCCGTTTCGTCTTGAAATGAAGCCTGGATGATATTTTTTAATTCTTAGAATTTTTTCGCATTTATTTTCGAATTTTCTAACTCGGGACTGGTCCGAACGGATAGGAATGAAATTTTTTTTGTTCTCTATTTTTTGGTCTGTCCTGACCCGTTTCATATTTAAATGAAGCCTGGATGATGTTTTTTAATTTTTAGAATTTTTTTGCTTTTATTTTTGAATTTTCTAACTCGGGTCGGGTTCGAACGGATAAGAAGGAAAATTTTTTTCTTCTCTATTTTTCGGCCTCTCCTGACCTGTTTCGTCTTGAAATGAAGCCTGGATGATGTTTTTTAATTTTTATAATTTTTTTGCATTTCTTTTAGAATTTTCTAACTAGGGTCGGGTTCGAACGGATAGGAAAGAAATTTTTTTTATTCTCTATTTTTCGGCTTGTCTTCACCCGTTTCGTCTTGAAATGAAACCTGGATAATGTTTTTAAATTTTTAGAATTTTTTTTGCATTTAGTTTTGAATTTTCTAACTCGGGTCGGTTTCGAATGGATAGGAAGGAAATTTTTTTTGTTCTCTATTTATCGGCCTGTCCAGACCCGTTTCGTCTTGAAATGAAGCCTGGATAATGTTTTTTAATTTTTAAAATTTTTTTGCATTTATTTTCGAATTTTCTATCTCGGGTCGGGTTCAAACAGATAGGAAGGAAATTATTTTTATTCTCTATTTTTCGGCCTGTCTTCACCCGTTTCGTCTTCAAATGAAACCTGGATGATGTTTTTTAATTTTTAGAATTTTTTTGCTTTTATTTTTGAATTTTCTAACTGGGGTCGGGTTCGAACGGAGAGGAAAGAAATTTTTTTTATTCTCTATTTTTCGGCTTGTCTTCACCCGTTTCGTCTTGAAATGAAACCTGGATGATGTTTTTCACTTTTTAGAATTTTTTTTGCATTTAGTTTTGAATTTTCTAACTTGGGTCGGTTTCGAACGGATAGGAAGGAAATTTTTTTTGTTCTCTATTTATCGGCCTTTCTAGACCCGTTTCGTCTTGAAATGAAGCCTGGATGATGTTTTTTAATTTTTAATATTTTTCTGCATTTATTTTCGAATATTCTATCTCGGGTCGGGTTCGAACGGATAGGAAGGAAATTATTTTTATTCTCTATTTTTCGGCCTGTCCTGGACCATTTCGTTTTGAAATGAAGCCTGGATGATGTTTTTTAATTTTTTGAATTTTTTTTGCATTTAGTTTTTGAATTTTCTAACTGGGGTTGGGTTCGAACGAATAGGAAAGAAATTTTTTTTATTCTCTATTTCTCGGCCAGTCTTCACCCGTTTCGTCTTGAAATGAAACCTGGATGATGATTTTTAATTTTTAGAATTTTTTTTGCATTTATTTTTGAATTTTCTAACTCGGGTCGGGATCGAACGGATAGGAAGGAATTTTTTTTTGTTCTCTATTTTTCGGCCTGTCCTGACCCGTTTCGTCTTGAAATGAAGCCTGGATGATGTTTTTAATTTTTAAAATTTTTTTACATTTATTTTCGAATTTTCTATCTCGGGTCTGGTTCGAACGGATAGGAAGGAAATTATTTTTATTCTCTATTTTTCGGCCTGTCTTCACCCGTTTCGTCTTGAAATGAAACCTGGATGATGTTTTTTAATTTTTAGAATTTTTTCGCTTTTATTTTTGAATTTTCTAACTGGGGTCGGGTTCGAACGGAGAGGAAAGAAATTTTTTTTATTCTCTATTTTTCGGCTTGTCTTCACCCGTTTCGTCTTGAAATGAAACCTGGATGATGTTTTTCACTTTTTAGAATTTTTTTTGCATTTAGTTTTGAATTTTCTAACTTGGGTCGGTTTCGAACGGATAGGAAGGAAATTTTTTTTGTTCTCTATTTATCGGCCTTTCTAGACCCGTTTCGTCTTAAAATGAAGCCTGGATGATGTTTTTTATTTTTTAATATTTTTCTGCATTTATTTTCGAATATTCTATCTCGGGTCGGGTTCGAACGGATAGGAAGGAAATTATTTTTATTCTCTATTTTTCGGCCTGTCCTGGACCATTTCGTTTTGAAATGAAGCCTGGATGATGTTTTTTAATTTTTTGAATTTTTTTTGCATTTAGTTTTTGAATTTTCTAACTGGGGTTGGGATCGAACGGATAGGAAAGAAATTTTTTTTATTCTCTATTTCTCGGCCAGTCTTCACCCGTTTCGTCTTGAAATGAAACCTGGATGATGATTTTTAATTTTTAGAATTTTTTTTGCATTTATTTTTGAATTTTCTAACTCGGGTCGGGATCGAACGGATAGGAAGGAATTTTTTTTTGTTCTCTATTTTTCGGCCTGTCCTGACCCGTTTCGTCTTGAAATGAAGCCTGGATGATGTTTTTTAATTTTTAAAATTTTATTCCATTTATTTTCGAATTTTCTATCTTGGGTCTGGTTCGAACGGATAGGAAGGAAATTATTTTTATTCTCAATTTTTCGGCCTGTCTTCACCCGTTTCGTCTTGAAATGAAACCTGGATGATGTTTTTTAATTTTTAGAATTTTTTTGCTTTTATTTTTGAATTTTCTAACTCGGGTCGGGTTCGAACGGATAGGAAGGAAAAATTTTCTCTTCTCTATTTTTCGGCCTCTCCTGACCTGTTTCGTCTTGAAATGAAGCCTGGATGATGTTTTTTAATTTTTAGAAATTTTGTACATTTCTTTTAGAATTTTCTAACTGGGGTCGGGTTCGAACGGATAGGAAACAAATTTTTTTTATTCTCTATTTTTCGGCTTGTCTTCACCCGTTTCGTCTTGAAATGAAACCTGGATGATGTTTTTTAATTTTAAGAATTTTTTTTGCATTTAGTTTAGAATTTTCTAACTCGAGTCGGTTTCGAACGGATAGGAAGGAAATTTTTTTTGTTCTCTATTTATCGGCCTGTCCAGACCCGTTTCGTCTTGAAATGAAGCCTGGATGATGTTTTTTAATTTTTAAAATTTTTTTGCATTTATTTTCGAATTTTCTATCTCGGGTCGGGTTCGAACGGATAGGAAGGAAATTATTTTTATTCTCTATTTTTCGGCCTGTCCTGGCCCATTTCGTTTTGAAATGAAGCCTGGATGATGTTTTTTAATTTTTAGAATTTTTTTGCATTTCTTTTTGAATTTTCTAACTGGGGTCGGGTTCGAACGGATAGGGAAGATAATTTTTTTATTCTCTATTTTTCGGCCAGTCTTCACCCGTTTCGTCTTGAAATGAGACCTGGATGATGTTTTTTAATTTTTAGAATTTTTTTTGCATTTATTTTTGAATTTTCTAACTCGGGTTGGGTTGGAATGGATAGGAAGGAATTTTTTTATGTTCTCTATTTTTTGGCCTGTCCTGACCCGTTTCGTCTTGAAATGAAGCCTGGATGATGTTTTTTAATTTTTAGAATTTTTTCGCTTTTATTTTCGAATTTTCTAACTCGGGTCTGGTCCGAACGGATAGGAATGAAATTTTTTTTGGTCTGTCCTGACCCGTTTCATATTCAAATGAAGCCTGGATGATGTTTTTTAATTTTTAGAATTTTTTTGCTTTTATTTTTGAATTTTCTAACTCGGGTCGGGTTCGAACGGATAAGAAGGAAAATTTTTTTGTTCTCTATTTTTCGGCCTCTCCTGACCTGTTTCGTCTTGAAATGAAGCCTGGATGATGTTTTTTAATTTTCAGAATTTTTTTGCATTTCTTTTAGAATTTTCTAACTGGGGTCGGGTTCGAACGGATAGGAAAGAAATTTTTTTTATTCTCTATTTTTCGGCTTGTCTTCACCCGTTTCGTCTTGAAATGAAACCTGGGATAATGTTTTTAAATTTTTAGAATTTTTTTTGCATTTAGTTTTGAATTTTCTAACTCGGGTCGGTTTCGAACGGATAGGAAGGAAATTTTTTTTGTTCTCTATTTATCGGCCTGTCCAGACCCGTTTCGTCTTGAAATGATGCCTGGATGATGTTTTTTAATTTTTAATATTTTTTTGCATTAATTTTCGAATTTTCTATCTCGGGTCTGGTTCGAACGGATAGGAAGGAAATTATTTTTATTCTCTATTTTTCGGCCTGTCTTCACCCGTTTCGTCTTGAAATGAAACCTGGATGATGTTTTTTAATTTTTAGAATTTTTTTGCTTTTATTTTTGAATTTTCTAACTCGGGTCGGGTTCGAACGGATAGGAAGGAAAAATTTTTTCTTCTCTATTTTTCGGCCTCTCCTGACCTGTTTCGTCTTGAAATGAAGCCTGGATGATGTTTTTTAATTTTTAGAATTTTTGTACATTTCTTTTAGAATTTTCTAACTGGGGTCGGGTTCGAACGGATAGGAAAGAAATTTTTTTTATTCTCTATTTTTCGGCTTGTCTTCACCCGTTTCGTCTTGAAATGAAACCTGGATGATGTTTTTTAATTTTAAGAATTTTTTTTGCATTTAGTTTTGAATTTTCTAATCGGGTCGGTTTCGAACGGATAGGAAGGAAATTTTTTTTGTTCTCTATTTTTCGGCCTGTTTTCGAATGGATAGGAAGGAAATTTTTTTTGTTCTCTATTTATCGGCCTGTCCAGACCCGTTTCGTCTTGAAATGAAGCCTGGATGATGTTTTTTAATTTTTAAAATTTTTTTGCATTTATTTTCGAATTTTCTATCTCGGGTCGGGTTCAAACGGATAGGAAGGAAATTATTTTTATTCTCTATTTTTCGGCCTGTCTTCACCCATTTCGTCTTGAAATGAAACCTGGTTGATGTTTTTTAATTTTTAGAATTTTTTTGCTTTTATTTTTGAATTTTCTAACTGCGGTCAGGTTCGAACGGAGAGGAAAGAAATTTTTTTTATTCTCTATTTTTCGTCTTGTCTTCACCCGTTTCGTCTTGAAATGAAACCTGGATGATGTTTTTCACTTTTTAGAATTTTTTTTGCATTTAGTTTTGAATTTTCTAACTTGGGTCGGTTTCGAACGGATAGGAAGGAAATTTTTTTTATTCTCTATTTCTCGGCCAGTCTTCACCCGTTTCGTCTTGAAATGAAACCTGGATGATGATTTTTAATTTTTAGAATTTTTTTTGCATTTATTTTTGAATTTTCTAACTCGGGTCGGGATCGAACGGATAGGAAGGAATTTTTTTTTGTTCTCTATTTATCGGCCTTTCCAGACCCGTTTCGTCTTGAAATGAAGCCTGGATGATGTTTTTTAATTTTTAATATTTTTCTGCATTTATTTTCGAATATTCTATCTCGGGTCGGGTTCGAACGGATAGGAAGGAAATTTTTTTTGTTCTCTATTTATCGGCCTTTCCAGACCCGTTTCGTCTTGAAATGAAGCCTGGATGATGTTTTTTATTTTTTAATATTTTTCTGCATTTATTTTCGAATATTCTATCTCGGGTCGGGTTCGAACGGATAGGAAGGAAATTATTTTTATTCTCTATTTTTCGGCCTGTCCTGGACCATTTCGTTTTGAAATGAAGCCTGGATGATGTTTTTTAATTTTTTGAATTTTTTTTGCATTTAGTTTTTGAATTTTCTAACTGGGGTTGGGTTCGAACGGATAGGAAAGAAATTTTTTTTATTCTCTATTTCTCGGCCAGTCTTCACCCGTTTCGTCTTGAAATGAAACCTGGATGATGATTTTTAATTTTTAGAATTTTTTTTGCATTTATTTTTGAATTTTCTAACTCGGGTCGGGATCGAACGGATAGGAAGGAATTTTTTTTTGTTCTCTATTTATCGGCCTTTCCAGACCCGTTTCGTCTTGAAATGAAGCCTGGATGATGTTTTTTAATTTTTAATATTTTTCTGCATTTATTTTCGAATATTCTATCTCGGGTCGGGTTCGAACGGATAGAAAGGAAATTTTTTTTGTTCTCTATTTATCGGCCTTTCCAGACCCGTTTCGTCTTGAAATGAAGCCTGGATGATGTTTTTTAATTTTTAATATTTTTCTGCATTTATTTTCGAATATTCTATCTCGGGTCGGGTTCGAACGGATAGGAAGGAAATTATTTTTATTCTCTATTTTTCGGCATGTCCTGGACCATTTCGTTTTGAAATGAAGCCTGGATGATGTTTTTTAATTTTTTGAATTTTTTTTGCATTAAATTTTTGAATTTTCTAACTGGGTTGGGTTCGAACGAATAGGAAAGAAATTTTTTTTATTCTCTATTTCTCGGCCAGTCTTCACCCGTTTCGTCTTGAAATGAAACCTGGATGATGATTTTTAATTTTTAGAATTTTTTTTGCATTTATTTTTGAATTTTCTAACTCGGGTAGGGATCGAACGGATAGGAAGGAATTTTTTTTTGTTCTCTATTTTTCGGCCTGTCCTGACCCGTTTCGTCTTGAAATGAAGCCTGGATGATGTTTTTTAATTTTTAAAATTTTTTTGCATTTATTTTCGAATTTTCTATCTCGTGTCTGGTTCGAACGGATAGGAAGGAAATTATTTTTATTCTCTATTTTTCGGCCTGTCTTCACCCGTTTCGTCTTGAAATGAAACCTGGATGATGTTTTTTAATTTTTAGAATTTTTTTTGCATTTAGTTTTGAATTTTCTAACTCAGGTCGGTTTCGAACGGATAGGAAGGAAATTTTTTTTGTTCTCTATTTTTCGGCCTGTCCTGACCTGTTTCGCCTTGAAATGAAGCATCGATGATGTTTTTTAATTTTTAGAATTTTTTTGCATTTCTTTTTGAATTTTCTAACTGGGGTCGGGTTCGAACGGATAGGAAAGAAATTTTTTTTATTCTCTATTTTTCAGCTTGTCTTCACCCGTTTCGTCTTGAAATAAAACTTGGATGAAGTTTTTAAATTTTTAGAATTTTTTTTGCATTTAGTTTAGAATTTTCTAACTCGGGTCGGTTTCGAACGGATAGGAAGGAAATTTTTTTTGTTCTCTATTTATCGGCCTGTCCAGACCCGTTTCGTCTTGAAATGAAGCCTGGATGATGTTTTTAATTTTTAAAATTTTTTTGCATTTATTTTCGAATTTTCTAACTCGGGTCTGGTTCGAACGGATAGGAAGGAAATTATTTTTATTCTCTATTTTTCGGCCTGTCTTCACCCGTTTCGTCTTGAAATGAAACCTGGATGATGTTTTTTAATTTTTAGAATTTTTTTTGCATTTAGTTTTGAATTTTCTAACTCAGGTCGGTTTCGAACGGATAGGAAGGAAATTTTTTTTGTTCTCTATTTTTCGGCCTGTCCTGACCCGTTTCGCCTTGAAATGAAGCATCGATGATGTTTTTTAATTTTTAGAATTTTTTTGCATTTCTTTTTGAATTTTCTAACTGGGGTCGGGTTCGAACGGATAGGAAAGAAATTTTTTTTACTCTCTATTTTTCGGCTTGTCTTCGCCCGTTTCGTCTTGAAATAAAACCTGGATGATGTTTTTAAATTTTTAGAATTTTTTTTGCATTTAGTTTTGAATTTTCTAACTCGGGTCGGTTTCGAACGGATAGGAAGGAAATTTTTTTTGTTCTCTATTTATCGGCCTGTCCAGACCCGTTTCGTCTTGAAATGAAGCCTGGATGATGTTTTTAATTTTTAAAATTTTTTTGCATTTATTTTCGAATTTTCTATCTCGGGTCTGGTTCGAACGGATAGGAAGGAAATTATTTTTATTCTCTATTTTTCGGCCTGTCTTCACCCGTTTCGTCTTGAAATGAAACCTGGATGATGTTTTTTAATTTTTAGAATTTTTTCGCTTTTATTTTTGAATTTTCTAACTGGGGTCGGGTTCGAACGGAGAGGAAAGAAATTTTTTTTATTCTCTATTTTTCGGCTTGTCTTCACCCGTTTCGTCTTGAAATGAAACCTGGATGATGTTTTTCACTTTTTAGAATTTTTTTTGCATTTAGTTTTGAATTTTCTAACTTGGGTCGGTTTCGAACGGATAGGAAGGAAATTTTTTTTGTTCTCTATTTATCGGCCTTTCTAGACCCGTTTCGTCTTAAAATGAAGCCTGGATGATGTTTTTTATTTTTTAATATTTTTCTGCATTTATTTTCGAATATTCTATCTCGGGTCGGGTTCGAACGGATAGGAAGGAAATTATTTTTATTCTCTATTTTTCGGCCTGTCCTGGACCATTTCGTTTTGAAATGAAGCCTGGATGATGTTTTTTAATTTTTTGAATTTTTTTTGCATTTAGTTTTTGAATTTTCTAACTGGGGTTGGGTTCGAACGGATAGGAAAGAAATTTTTTTTATTCTTTATTTCTCGGCCAGTCTTCACCCGTTTCGTCTTGAAATGAAACCTGGATGATGATTTTTAATTTTTAGAATTTTTTTTGCATTTATTTTTGAATTTTCTAACTCGGGTCGGGATCGAACGGATAGGAAGGAATTTTTTTTTGTTCTCTATTTTTCGGCCTGTCCTGACCCGTTTCGTCTTGAAATGAAGCCTGGATGATGTTTTTTAATTTTTAAAATTTTATTCCATTTATTTTCGAATTTTCTATCTTGGGTCTGGTTCGAACGGATAGGAAGGAAATTATTTTTATTCTCAATTTTTCGGCCTGTCTTCACCCGTTTCGTCTTGAAATGAAACCTGGATGATGTTTTTTAATTTTTAGAATTTTTTTGCTTTTATTTTTGAATTTTCTAACTCGGGTCGGGTTCGAACGGATAGGAAGGAAAAATTTTCTCTTCTCTATTTTTCGGCCTCTCCTGACCTGTTTCGTCTTGAAATGAAGCCTGGATGATGTTTTTTAATTTTTAGAAATTTTGTACATTTCTTTTAGAATTTTCTAACTGGGGTCGGGTTCGAACGGATAGGAAACAAATTTTTTTTATTCTCTATTTTTCGGCTTGTCTTCACCCGTTTCGTCTTGAAATGAAACCTGGATGATGTTTTTTAATTTTATGAATTTTTTTTGCATTTAGTTTAGAATTTTCTAACTCGAGTCGGTTTCGAACGGATAGGAAGGAAATTTTTTTTGTTCTCTATTTATCGGCCTGTCCAGACCCGTTTCGTCTTGAAATGAAGCCTGGATGATGTTTTTTAATTTTTAAAATTTTTTTGCATTTATTTTCGAATTTTCTATCTCGGGTCGGGTTCGAACGGATAGGAAGGAAATTATTTTTATTCTCTATTTTTCGGCCTGTCCTGGCCCATTTCGTTTTGAAATGAAGCCTGGAAGATGTTTTTTAATTTTTAGAATTTTTTTGCATTTCTTTTTGAATTTTCTAACTGGGGTCGGGTTCGAACGGATAGGGAAGATAATTTTTTTATTCTCTATTTTTCGGCCAGTCTTCACCCGTTTCGTCTTGAAATGAGACCTGGATGATGTTTTTTAATTTTTAGAATTTTTTTTGCATTTATTTTTGAATTTTCTAACTCGGGTTGGGTTGGAATGGATAGGAAGGAATTTTTTTATGTTCTCTATTTTTTGGCCTGTCCTGACCCGTTTCGTCTTGAAATGAAGCCTGGATGATGTTTTTTAATTTTTAGAATTTTTTCGCTTTTATTTTCGAATTTTCTAACTCGGGTCTGGTCCGAACGGATAGGAATGAAATTTTTTTTGGTCTGTCCTGACCCGTTTCATATTCAAATGAAGCCTGGATGATGTTTTTTAATTTTTAGAATTTTTTTGCTTTTATTTTTGAATTTTCTAACTCGGGTCGGGTTCGAACGGATAAGAAGGAAAATTTTTTTGTTCTCTATTTTTCGGCCTCTCCTGACCTGTTTCGTCTTGAAATGAAGCCTGGATGATGTTTTTTAATTTTTAGAATTTTTTTGCATTTCTTTTAGAATTTTCTAACTGGGGTCGGGTTCGAACGGATAGGAAAGAAATTTTTTTTATTCTCTATTTTTCGGCTTGTCTTCACCCGTTTCGTCTTGAAATGAAACCTGGGATAATGTTTTTAAATTTTTAGAATTTTTTTTGCATTTAGTTTTGAATTTTCTAACTCGGGTCGGTTTCGAACGGATAGGAAGGAAATTTTTTTTGTTCTCTATTTATCGGCCTGTCCAGACCCGTTTCGTCTTGAAATGATGCCTGGATGATGTTTTTTAATTTTTAATATTTTTTTGCATTAATTTTCGAATTTTCTATCTCGGGTCTGGTTCGAACGGATAGGAAGGAAATTATTTTTATTCTCTATTTTTCGGCCTGTCTTCACCCGTTTCGTCTTGAAATGAAACCTGGATGATGTTTTTTAATTTTTAGAATTTTTTTGCTTTTATTTTTGAATTTTCTAACTCGGGTCGGGTTCGAACGGATAGGAAGGAAAAATTTTTTCTTCTCTATTTTTCGGCCTCTCCTGACCTGTTTCGTCTTGAAATGAAGCCTGGATGATGTTTTTTAATTTTTAGAATTTTTGTACATTTCTTTTAGAATTTTCTAACTGGGGTCGGGTTCGAACGGATAGGAAAGAAATTTTTTTTATTCTCTATTTTTCGGCTTGTCTTCACCCGTTTCGTCTTGAAATGAAACCTGGATGATGTTTTTTAATTTTAAGAATTTTTTTTGCATTTAGTTTTGAATTTTCTAATCGGGTCGGTTTCGAACGGATAGGAAGGAAATTTTTTTTGTTCTCTATTTTTCGGCCTGTCCAGACCCGTTTCGTCTTGAAATGAAGCCTGGATGATGTTTTTTAATTTTTAAAATTTTTTTGCATTTCTTTTCGAATTTTCTATCTCGGGTCGGGTTCGAACGGATAGGAAGGAAATTATTTTTATTCTCTATTTTTCGGCCTGTCCTGGCCCATTTCGTTTTGAAATGAAGCCTGGATGATGTTTTTTAATTTTTAGAATTTTTTTGCATTTCTTTTTGAATTTTCTAACTGGGGTCGGGTTCGAACGGATAGGAAAGGATTTTTTTTTATTCTCTATTTTTCGGCCAGTCTTCACCCGTTTCGTCTTGAAATGAGACCTGGATGATGTTTTTTAATTTTTAGAAATTTTTTTGGATTTATTTTTGAATTTTCTAACTCGGGTTGGGTTCGAATGGATAGGAAGGAATTTTTTTATGTTCTCTATTTTTTGGCCTGTCCTGACCCGTTTCGTCTTGAAATGAAGCCTGGATGATATTTTTTAATTCTTAGAATTTTTTCGCATTTATTTTCGAATTTTCTAACTCGGGACTGGTCCGAACGGATAGGAATGAAATTTTTTTTGTTCTCTATTTTTTGGTCTGTCCTGACCCGTTTCATATTCAAATGAAGCCTGGATGATGTTTTTTAATTTTTAGAATTTTTTTGCTTTTATTTTTGAATTTTCTAACTCGGGTCGGGTTCGAACGGATAAGAAGGAAAATTTTTTTCTTCTCTATTTTTCGGCCTCTCCTGACCTGTTTCGTCTTGAAATGAAGCCTGGATGATGTTTTTTAATTTTTAGAATTTTTTTTGCATTTAGTTTTGAATTTTCTAACTCGGGTCGGTTTCGAACGGATAGGAAGGAAATTTTTTTTGTTCTCTATTTATCGGCCTGTCCAGACCCGTTTCGTCTTGAAATGAAGCCTGGATGATGTTTTTAATTTTTAAAATTTTTTTGCATTTATTTTCGAATTTTCTATCTCGGGTCTGGTTCGAACGGATAGGAAGGAAATTATTTTTATTCTCTATTTTTCGGCCTGTCTTCACCCGTTTCGTCTTGAAATGAAACCTGGATGATGTTTTTTAATTTTTAGAATTTTTTCGCTTTTATTTTTGAATTTTCTAACTGGGGTCGGGTTCGAACGGAGAGGAAAGAAATTTTTTTTATTCTCTATTTTTCGGCTTGTCTTCACCCGTTTCGTCTTGAAATGAAACCTGGATGATGTTTTTCACTTTTTAGAATTTTTTTTGCATTTAGTTTTGAATTTTCTAACTTGGGTCGGTTTCGAACGGATAGGAAGGAAATTTTTTTTGTTCTCTATTTATCGGCCTTTCTAGACCCGTTTCGTCTTAAAATGAAGCCTGGATGATGTTTTTTATTTTTTAATATTTTTCTGCATTTATTTTCGAATATTCTATCTCGGGTCGGGTTCGAACGGATAGGAAGGAAATTATTTTTATTCTCTATTTTTCGGCCTGTCCTGGACCATTTCGTTTTGAAATGAAGCCTGGATGATGTTTTTTAATTTTTTGAATTTTTTTTGCATTTAGTTTTTGAATTTTCTAACTGGGGTTGGGTTCGAACGGATAGGAAAGAAATTTTTTTTATTCTTTATTTCTCGGCCAGTCTTCACCCGTTTCGTCTTGAAATGAAACCTGGATGATGATTTTTAATTTTTAGAATTTTTTTTGCATTTATTTTTGAATTTTCTAACTCGGGTCGGGATCGAACGGATAGGAAGGAATTTTTTTTTGTTCTCTATTTTTCGGCCTGTCCTGACCCGTTTCGTCTTGAAATGAAGCCTGGATGATGTTTTTTAATTTTTAAAATTTTATTCCATTTATTTTCGAATTTTCTATCTTGGGTCTGGTTCGAACGGATAGGAAGGAAATTATTTTTATTCTCAATTTTTCGGCCTGTCTTCACCCGTTTCGTCTTGAAATGAAACCTGGATGATGTTTTTTAATTTTTAGAATTTTTTTGCTTTTATTTTTGAATTTTCTAACTCGGGTCGGGTTCGAACGGATAGGAAGGAAAAATTTTCTCTTCTCTATTTTTCGGCCTCTCCTGACCTGTTTCGTCTTGAAATGAAGCCTGGATGATGTTTTTTAATTTTTAGAAATTTTGTACATTTCTTTTAGAATTTTCTAACTGGGGTCGGGTTCGAACGGATAGGAAACAAATTTTTTTTATTCTCTATTTTTCGGCTTGTCTTCACCCGTTTCGTCTTGAAATGAAACCTGGATGATGTTTTTTAATTTTATGAATTTTTTTTGCATTTAGTTTAGAATTTTCTAACTCGAGTCGGTTTCGAACGGATAGGAAGGAAATTTTTTTTGTTCTCTATTTATCGGCCTGTCCAGACCCGTTTCGTCTTGAAATGAAGCCTGGATGATGTTTTTTAATTTTTAAAATTTTTTTGCATTTATTTTCGAATTTTCTATCTCGGGTCGGGTTCGAACGGATAGGAAGGAAATTATTTTTATTCTCTATTTTTCGGCCTGTCCTGGCCCATTTCGTTTTGAAATGAAGCCTGGATGATGTTTTTTAATTTTTAGAATTTTTTTGCATTTCTTTTTGAATTTTCTAACTGGGGTCGGGTTCGAACGGATAGGGAAGATAATTTTTTTATTCTCTATTTTTCGGCCAGTCTTCACCCGTTTCGTCTTGAAATGAGACCTGGATGATGTTTTTTAATTTTTAGAATTTTTTTTGCATTTATTTTTGAATTTTCTAACTCGGGTTGGGTTGGAATGGATAGGAAGGAATTTTTTTATGTTCTCTATTTTTTGGCCTGTCCTGACCCGTTTCGTCTTGAAATGAAGCCTGGATGATGTTTTTTAATTTTTAGAATTTTTTCGCTTTTATTTTCGAATTTTCTAACTCGGGTCTGGTCCGAACGGATAGGAATGAAATTTTTTTTGGTCTGTCCTGACCCGTTTCATATTCAAATGAAGCCTGGATGATGTTTTTTAATTTTTAGAATTTTTTTGCTTTTATTTTTGAATTTTCTAACTCGGGTCGGGTTCGAACGGATAAGAAGGAAAATTTTTTTGTTCTCTATTTTTCGGCCTCTCCTGACCTGTTTCGTCTTGAAATGAAGCCTGGATGATGTTTTTTAATTTTTAGAATTTTTTTGCATTTCTTTTAGAATTTTCTAACTGGGGTCGGGTTCGAACGGATAGGAAAGAAATTTTTTTTATTCTCTATTTTTCGGCTTGTCTTCACCCGTTTCGTCTTGAAATGAAACCTGGGATAATGTTTTTAAATTTTTAGAATTTTTTTTGCATTTAGTTTTGAATTTTCTAACTCGGGTCGGTTTCGAACGGATAGGAAGGAAATTTTTTTTGTTCTCTATTTATCGGCCTGTCCAGACCCGTTTCGTCTTGAAATGATGCCTGGATGATGTTTTTTAATTTTTAATATTTTTTTGCATTAATTTTCGAATTTTCTATCTCGGGTCTGGTTCGAACGGATAGGAAGGAAATTATTTTTATTCTCTATTTTTCGGCCTGTCTTCACCCGTTTCGTCTTGAAATGAAACCTGGATGATGTTTTTTAATTTTTAGAATTTTTTTGCTTTTATTTTTGAATTTTCTAACTCGGGTCGGGTTCGAACGGATAGGAAGGAAAAATTTTTTCTTCTCTATTTTTCGGCCTCTCCTGACCTGTTTCGTCTTGAAATGAAGCCTGGATGATGTTTTTTAATTTTTAGAATTTTTGTACATTTCTTTTAGAATTTTCTAACTGGGGTCGGGTTCGAACGGATAGGAAAGAAATTTTTTTTATTCTCTATTTTTCGGCTTGTCTTCACCCGTTTCGTCTTGAAATGAAACCTGGATGATGTTTTTTAATTTTAAGAATTTTTTTTGCATTTAGTTTTGAATTTTCTAATCGGGTCGGTTTCGAACGGATAGGAAGGAAATTTTTTTTGTTCTCTATTTTTCGGCCTGTCCAGACCCGTTTCGTCTTGAAATGAAGCCTGGATGATGTTTTTTAATTTTTAAAATTTTTTTGCATTTCTTTTCGAATTTTCTATCTCGGGTCGGGTTCGAACGGATAGGAAGGAAATTATTTTTATTCTCTATTTTTCGGCCTGTCCTGGCCCATTTCGTTTTGAAATGAAGCCTGGATGATGTTTTTTAATTTTTAGAATTTTTTTGCATTTCTTTTTGAATTTTCTAACTGGGGTCGGGTTCGAACGGATAGGAAAGGATTTTTTTTTATTCTCTATTTTTCGGCCAGTCTTCACCCGTTTCGTCTTGAAATGAGACCTGGATGATGTTTTTTAATTTTTAGAAATTTTTTTGGATTTATTTTTGAATTTTCTAACTCGGGTTGGGTTCGAATGGATAGGAAGGAATTTTTTTATGTTCTCTATTTTTTGGCCTGTCCTGACCCGTTTCGTCTTGAAATGAAGCCTGGATGATATTTTTTAATTCTTAGAATTTTTTCGCATTTATTTTCGAATTTTCTAACTCGGGACTGGTCCGAACGGATAGGAATGAAATTTTTTTTGTTCTCTATTTTTTGGTCTGTCCTGACCCGTTTCATATTCAAATGAAGCCTGGATGATGTTTTTTAATTTTTAGAATTTTTTTGCTTTTATTTTTGAATTTTCTAACTCGGGTCGGGTTCGAACGGATAAGAAGGAAAATTTTTTTCTTCTCTATTTTTCGGCCTCTCCTGACCTGTTTCGTCTTGAAATGAAGCCTGGATGATGTTTTTTAATTTTTATAATTTTTTTGCATTTCTTTTAGAATTTTCTAACTAGGGTCGGGTTCGAACGGATAGGAAAGAAATTTTTTTTATTCTCTATTTTTCGGCTTGTCTTCACCCGTTTCGTCTTGAAATGAAACCTGGATAATGTTTTTAAATTTTTAGAATTTTTTTTGCATTTAGTTTTGAATTTTCTAACTCGGGTCGGTTTCGAATGGATAGGAAGGAAATTTTTTTTGTTCTCTATTTATCGGCCTGTCCAGACCCGTTTCGTCTTGAAATGAAGCCTGGATAATGTTTTTTAATTTTTAAAATTTTTTTGCATTTATTTTCGAATTTTCTATCTCGGGTCGGGTTCAAACAGATAGGAAGGAAATTATTTTTATTCTCTATTTTTCGGCCTGTCTTCACCCGTTTCGTCTTCAAATGAAACCTGGATGATGTTTTTTAATTTTTAGAATTTTTTTGCTTTTATTTTTGAATTTTCTAACTGGGGTCGGGTTCGAACGGAGAGGAAAGAAATTTTTTTTATTCTCTATTTTTCGGCTTGTCTTCACCCGTTTCGTCTTGAAATGAAACCTGGATGATGTTTTTCACTTTTTAGAATTTTTTTTGCATTTAGTTTTGAATTTTCTAACTTGGGTCGGTTTCGAACGGATAGGAAGGAAATTTTTTTTGTTCTCTATTTATCGGCCTTTCTAGACCCGTTTCGTCTTGAAATGAAGCCTGGATGATGTTTTTTAATTTTTAATATTTTTCTGCATTTATTTTCGAATATTCTATCTCGGGTCGGGTTCGAACGGATAGGAAGGAAATTATTTTTATTCTCTATTTTTCGGCCTGTCCTGGACCATTTCGTTTTGAAATGAAGCCTGGATGATGTTTTTTAATTTTTTGAATTTTTTTTGCATTTAGTTTTTGAATTTTCTAACTGGGGTTGGGTTCGAACGAATAGGAAAGAAATTTTTTTTATTCTCTATTTCTCGGCCAGTCTTCACCCGTTTCGTCTTGAAATGAAACCTGGATGATGATTTTTAATTTTTAGAATTTTTTTTGCATTTATTTTTGAATTTTCTAACTCGGGTCGGGATCGAACGGATAGGAAGGAATTTTTTTTTGTTCTCTATTTTTCGGCCTGTCCTGACCCGTTTCGTCTTGAAATGAAGCCTGGATGATGTTTTTAATTTTTAAAATTTTTTTGCATTTATTTTCGAATTTTCTATCTCGGGTCTGGTTCGAACGGATAGGAAGGAAATTATTTTTATTCTCTATTTTTCGGCCTGTCTTCACCCGTTTCGTCTTGAAATGAAACCTGGATGATGTTTTTTAATTTTTAGAATTTTTTCGCTTTTATTTTTGAATTTTCTAACTTGGGTCGGGTTCGAACGGAGAGGAAAGAAATTTTTTTTATTCTCTATTTTTCGGCTTGTCTTCACCCGTTTCGTCTTGAAATGAAACCTGGATGATGTTTTTCACTTTTTAGAATTTTTTTTGCATTTAGTTTTGAATTTTCTAACTTGGGTCGGTTTCGAACGGATAGGAAGGAAATTTTTTTTGTTCTCTATTTATCGGCCTTTCTAGACCCGTTTCGTCTTAAAATGAAGCCTGGATGATGTTTTTTATTTTTTAATATTTTTCTGCATTTATTTTCGAATATTCTATCTCGGGTCGGGTTCGAACGGATAGGAAGGAAATTATTTTTATTCTCTATTTTTCGGCCTGTCCTGGACCATTTCGTTTTGAAATGAAGCCTGGATGATGTTTTTTAATTTTTTGAATTTTTTTTGCATTTAGTTTTTGAATTTTCTAACTGGGGTTGGGTTCGAACGGATAGGAAAGAAATTTTTTTTATTCTCTATTTCTCGGCCAGTCTTCACCCGTTTCGTCTTGAAATGAAACCTGGATGATGATTTTTAATTTTTAGAATTTTTTTTGCATTTATTTTTGAATTTTCTAACTCGGGTCGGGATCGAACGGATAGGAAGGAATTTTTTTTTGTTCTCTATTTTTCGGCCTGTCCTGACCCGTTTCGTCTTGAAATGAAGCCTGGATGATGTTTTTTAATTTTTAAAATTTTATTCCATTTATTTTCGAATTTTCTATCTTGGGTCTGGTTCGAACGGATAGGAAGGAAATTATTTTTATTCTCAATTTTTCGGCCTGTCTTCACCCGTTTCGTCTTGAAATGAAACCTGGATGATGTTTTTTAATTTTTAGAATTTTTTTGCTTTTATTTTTGAATTTTCTAACTCGGGTCGGGTTCGAACGGATAGGAAGGAAAAATTTTCTCTTCTCTATTTTTCGGCCTCTCCTGACCTGTTTCGTCTTGAAATGAAGCCTGGATGATGTTTTTTAATTTTTAGAAATTTTGTACATTTCTTTTAGAATTTTCTAACTGGGGTCGGGTTCGAACGGATAGGAAACAAATTTTTTTTATTCTCTATTTTTCGGCTTGTCTTCACCCGTTTCGTCTTGAAATGAAACCTGGATGATGTTTTTTAATTTTATGAATTTTTTTTGCATTTAGTTTAGAATTTTCTAACTCGAGTCGGTTTCGAACGGATAGGAAGGAAATTTTTTTTGTTCTCTATTTATCGGCCTGTCCAGACCCGTTTCGTCTTGAGATGAAGCCTGGATGATGTTTTTTAATTTTTAAAATTTTTTTGCATTTATTTTCGAATTTTCTATCTCGGGTCGGGTTCGAACGGATAGGAAGGAAATTATTTTTATTCTCTATTTTTCGGCCTGTCCTGGCCCATTTCGTTTTGAAATGAAGCCTGGATGATGTTTTTTAATTTTTAGAATTTTTTTGCATTTCTTTTTGAATTTTCTAACTGGGGTCGGGTTTGAACGGATAGGGAAGATAATTTTTTTATTCTCTATTTTTCGGCCAGTCTTCACCCGTTTCGTCTTGAAATGAGACCTGGATGATGTTTTTTAATTTTTAGAATTTTTTTTGCATTTATTTTTGAATTTTCTAACTCGGGTTGGGTTGGAATGGATAGGAAGGAATTTTTTTATGTTCTCTATTTTTTGGCCTGTCCTGACCCGTTTCGTCTTGAAATGAAGCCTGGATGATGTTTTTTAATTTTTAGAATTTTTTCGCTTTTATTTTCGAATTTTCTAACTCGGGTCTGGTCCGAACGGATAGGAATGAAATTTTTTTTGGTCTGTCCTGACCCGTTTCATATTCAAATGAAGCCTGGATGATGTTTTTTAATTTTTAGAATTTTTTTGCTTTTATTTTTGAATTTTCTAACTCGGGTCGGGTTCGAACGGATAAGAAGGAAAATTTTTTTGTTCTCTATTTTTCGGCCTCTCCTGACCTGTTTCGTCTTGAAATGAAGCCTGGATGATGTTTTTTAATTTTTAGAATTTTTTTGCATTTCTTTTAGAATTTTCTAACTGGGGTCGGGTTCGAACGGATAGGAAAGAAATTTTTTTTATTCTCTATTTTTCGGCTTGTCTTCACCCGTTTCGTCTTGAAATGAAACCTGGGATAATGTTTTTAAATTTTTAGAATTTTTTTTGCATTTAGTTTTGAATTTTCTAACTCGGGTCGGTTTCGAACGGATAGGAAGGAAATTTTTTTTGTTCTCTATTTATCGGCCTGTCCAAACCCGTTTCGTCTTGAAATGATGCCTGGATGATGTTTTTTAATTTTTAATATTTTTTTGCATTAATTTTCGAATTTTCTATCTCGGGTCTGGTTCGAACGGATAGGAAGGAAATTATTTTTATTCTCTATTTTTCGGCCTGTCTTCACCCGTTTCGTCTTGAAATGAAACCTGGATGATGTTTTTTAATTTTTAGAATTTTTTTGCTTTTATTTTTGAATTTTCTAACTCGGGTCGGGTTCGAACGGATAGGAAGGAAAAATTTTTTCTTCTCTATTTTTCGGCCTCTCCTGACCTGTTTCGTCTTGAAATGAAGCCTGGATGATGTTTTTTAATTTTTAGAATTTTTGTACATTTCTTTTAGAATTTTCTAACTGGGGTCGGGTTCGAACGGATAGGAAAGAAATTTTTTTTATTCTCTATTTTTCGGCTTGTCTTCACCCGTTTCGTCTTGAAATGAAACCTGGATGATGTTTTTTAATTTTAAGAATTTTTTTTGCATTTAGTTTTGAATTTTCTAATCGGGTCGGTTTCGAACGGATAGGAAGGAAATTTTTTTTGTTCTCTATTTTTCGGCCTGTCCAGACCCGTTTCATCTTGAAATGAAGCCTGGATGATGTTTTTTAATTTTTAAAATTTTTTTGCATTTCTTTTCGAATTTTCTATCTCGGGTCGGGTTCGAACGGATAGGAAGGAAATTATTTTTATTCTCTATTTTTCGGCCTGTCCTGGCCCATTTCGTTTTGAAATGAAGCCTGGATGATGTTTTTTAATTTTTAGAATTTTTTTGCATTTCTTTTTGAATTTTCTAACTGGGGTCGGGTTCGAACGGATAGGAAAGGTATTTTTTTTATTCTCTATTTTTCGGCCAGTCTTCACCCGTTTCGTCTTGAAATGAGACCTGGATGATGTTTTTTAATTTTTAGAAATTTTTTTGGATTTATTTTTGAATTTTCTAACTCGGGTTGGGTTCGAATGGATAGGAAGGAATTTTTTTATGTTCTCTATTTTTTGGCCTGTCCTGACCCGTTTCGTCTTGAAATGAAGCCTGGATGATATTTTTTAATTCTTAGAATTTTTTCGCATTTATTTTCGAATTTTCTAACTCGGGACTGGTCCGAACGGATAGGAATGAAATTTTTTTTGTTCTCTATTTTTTGGTCTGTCCTGACCCGTTTCATATTCAAATGAAGCCTGGATGATGTTTTTTAATTTTTAGAATTTTTTTGCTTTTATTTTTGAATTTTCTAACTCGGGTCGGGTTCGAACGGATAAGAAGGAAAATTTTTTTCTTCTCTATTTTTCGGCCTCTCCTGACCTGTTTCGTCTTGAAATGAAGCCTGGATGATGTTTTTTAATTTTTATAATTTTTTTGCATTTCTTTTAGAATTTTCTAACTAGGGTCGGGTTCGAACGGATAGGAAAGAAATTTTTTTTATTCTCTATTTTTCGGCTTGTCTTCACCCGTTTCGTCTTGAAATGAAACCTGGATAATGTTTTTAAATTTTTAGAATTTTTTTTGCATTTAGTTTTGAATTTTCTAACTCGGGTCGGTTTCGAATGGATAGGAAGGAAATTTTTTTTGTTCTCTATTTATCGGCCTGTCCAGACCCGTTTCGTCTTGAAATGAAGCCTGGATAATGTTTTTTAATTTTTAAAATTTTTTTGCATTTATTTTCGAATTTTCTATCTCGGGTCGGGTTCAAACAGATAGGAAGGAAATTATTTTTATTCTCTATTTTTCGGCCTGTCTTCACCCGTTTCGTCTTCAAATGAAACCTGGATGATGTTTTTTAATTTTTAGAATTTTTTTGCTTTTATTTTTGAATTTTCTAACTGGGGTCGGGTTCGAACGGAGAGGAAAGAAATTTTTTTTATTCTCTATTTTTCGGCTTGTCTTCACCCGTTTCGTCTTGAAATGAAACCTGGATGATGTTTTTCACTTTTTAGAATTTTTTTTGCATTTAGTTTTGAATTTTCTAACTTGGGTCGGTTTCGAACGGATAGGAAGGAAATTTTTTTTGTTCTGTATTTATCGGCCTTTCTAGACCCGTTTCGTCTTGAAATGAAGCCTGGATGATGTTTTTTAATTTTTAATATTTTTCTGCATTTATTTTCGAATATTCTATCTCGGGTCGGGTTCGAACGGATAGGAAGGAAATTATTTTTATTCTCTATTTTTCGGCCTGTCCTGGACCATTTCGTTTTGAAATGAAGCCTGGATGATGTTTTTTAATTTTTTGAATTTTTTTTGCATTTAGTTTTTGAATTTTCTAACTGGGGTTGGGTTCGAACGAATAGGAAAGAAATTTTTTTTATTCTCTATTTCTCGGCCAGTCTTCACCCGTTTCGTCTTGAAATGAAACCTGGATGATGATTTTTAATTTTTAGAATTTTTTTTGCATTTATTTTTGAATTTTCTAACTCGGGTCGGGATCGAACGGATAGGAAGGAATTTTTTTTTGTTCTCTATTTTTCGGCCTGTCCTGACCCGTTTCGTCTTGAAATGAAGCCTGGATGATGTTTTTTAATTTTTAAAATTTTTTTGCATTTATTTTCGAATTTTCTATCTCGGGTCTGGTTCGAACGGATAGGAAGGAAATTATTTTTATTCTCAATTTTTCGGCCTGTCTTCACCCGTTTCGTCTTGAAATGAAACCTGGATGATGTTTTTTAATTTTTAGAATTTTTTTGCTTTTATTTTTGAATTTTATAACTCGGGTCGGGTTCGAACGGATAGGAAGGAAAAATTTTCTCTTCTCTATTTTTCGGCCTCTCCTGACCTGTTTCGTCTTGAAATGAAGCCTGGATGATGTTTTTTAATTTTTAGAAATTTTGTACATTTCTTTTAGAATTTTCTAACTGGGGTCGGGTTCGAACGGATAGGAAAGAAATTTTTTTTATTCTCTATTTTTCGGCTTGTCTTCACCCGTTTCGTCTTGAAATGAAACCTGGATGATGTTTTTTAATTTTAAGAATTTTTTTTGCATTTAGTTTAGAATTTTCTAACTCTAGTCGGTTTCGAGCGGATAGGAAGGAAATTTTTTTTGTTCTCTATTTATCGGCCTGTCCAGACCCGTTTCGTCTTGAAATGAAGCCTGGATGATGTTTTCTAATTTTTAAAATTTTTTTGCATCTATTTTCGAATTTTCTATCTCGGGTCGGGTTCGAACGGATAGGAAGGAAATTATTTTTATTTTCTATTTTTCGGCCTGTCCTGGCCCATTTCGTTTTGAAATGAAGCCTGGATGATGTTTTTTAATTTTTAGAATTTTTTTGCATTTCTTTTTGAATTTTCTAACTGGGGTCGGGTTTGAACGGATAGGGAAGATAATTTTTTTATTCTCTATTTTTCGGCCAGTCTTCACCCGTTTCGTCTTGAAATGAGACCTGGATGATGTTTTTTAATTTTTAGAATTTTTTTTGCATTTATTTTTGAATTTTCTAACTCGGGTTGGGTTCGAATGGATAAGAAGGAATTTTTTTATGTTCTCTATTTTTTGGCCTGTCCTGACCCGTTTCGTCTTGAAATGAAGCCTGGATGATGTTTTTTGATTTTTAGAATTTTTTCGCTTTTATTTTCGAATTTTCTAACTCGGGTCTGGTCCGAACGGATAGGAATGAAATTTTTTTTGGTCTGTCCTGACCCGTTTCATATTCAAATGAAGCCTGGATGATGTTTTTTAATTTTTAGAATTTTTTTGCTTTTGTTTTTGAATTTTCTAACTGGGGTCGGGTTCGAACGGATAAGAAGGAAAATTTTTTTCTTCTCTATTTTTCGGCCTCTCCTGACCTGTTTCGTCTTGAAATGAAGCCTGGATGATGTTTTTTAATTTTTAGAATTTTTTTGCATTTCTTTTAGAATTTTCTAACTGGGGTCGGGTTCGAACGGATAGGAAAGAAATTTTTTTTATTCTCCATTTTTCGGCTTGTCTTCACCCGTTTCGTCTTGAAATGAAACCTGGGATAATGTTTTTAAATTTTTAGAATTTTTTTTGCATTTAGTTTTGAATTTTCTAACTCGGGTCGGTTTCGAACGGATAGGAAGGAAATTTTTTTTGTTCTCTATTTATCGGCCTGTCCAGACCCGTTTCGTCTTGAAATGAAGCCTGGATGATGTTTTTTAATTTTTAATATTTTTTTGCATTTATTTTCGAATTTTCTATCTCGGGTCTGGTTCGAACGGATAGGAAGGAAATTATTTTTATTCTCTATTTTTCGGCCTGTCTTCACCCGTTTCGTCTTGAAATGTAACCTGGATGATGTTTTTTAATTTTTAGAATTTTTTTGCTTTTATTTTTGAATTTTCTAACTCGGGTCGGGTTCGAACGGATAGGAAGGAAAAATTTTTTCTTCTCTATTTTTCGGCCTCTCCTGACCTGTTTCGTCTTGAAATGAAGCCTGGATGATGTTTTTTAATTTTTAGAATTTTTGTACATTTCTTTTAGAATTTTCTAACTGGGGTCGGGTTCGAACGGATAGGAAAGAAATTTTTTTTATTCTCTATTTTTCGGCTTGTCTTCACCCGTTTCGTCTTGAAATGAAACCTGGATGATGTTTTTTAATTTTAAGAATTTTTTTTGCATTTAGTTTTGAATTTTCTAATCGGGTCGGTTTCGAACGGATAGGAAGGAAATTTTTTTTGTTCTCTATTTTTCGGCCTGTCCAGACCCGTTTCGTCTTGAAATGAAGCCTGGATGATGTTTTTTAATTTTTAAAATTTTTTTGCATTTCTTTTCGAATTTTCTATCTCGGGTCGGGTTCGAACGGATAGGAAGGAAATTATTTTTATTCTCTATTTTTCGGCCTGTCCTGGCCCATTTCGTTTTGAAATGATGCCTGGATGATGTTTTTTAATTTTTAGAATTTTTTTGCATTTCTTTTTGAATTTTCTAACTGGGGTCGGGTTCGAACGGATAGGAAAGGAATTTTTTTTATTCTCTATTTTTCGGCCAGTCTTCACCCGTTTCGTCTTGAAATGAGACCTGGATGATGTTTTTTAATTTTTAGAAATTTTTTTGGATTTATTTTTGAATTTTCTAACTCGGGTTGGGTTCGAATGGATAGGAAGGAATTTTTTTATGTTCTCTATTTTTTGGCCTGTCCTGACCCGTTTCGTCTTGAAATGAAGCCTGGATGATATTTTTTAATTCTTAGAATTTTTTCGCATTTATTTTCGAATTTTCTAACTCGGGACTGGTCCGAACGGATAGGAATGAAATTTTTTTTGTTCTCTATTTTTTGGTCTGTCCTGACCCGTTTCATATTCAAATGAAGCCTGGATGATATTTTTTAATTTTTAGAATTTTTTTGCTTTTATTTTTGAATTTTCTAACTCGGGTCGGGTTCGAACGGATAAGAAGGAAAATTTTTTTCTTCTCTATTTTTCGGCCTCTCCTGACCTGTTTCGTCTTGAAATGAAGCCTGGATGATGTTTTTTAATTTTTATAATTTTTTTGCATTTCTTTTAGAATTTTCTAACTAGGGTCGGGTTCGAACGGATAGGAAAGAAATTTTTTTTATTCTCTATTTTTCGGCTTGTCTTCACCCGTTTCGTCTTGAAATGAAACCTGGATAATGTTTTTAAATTTTTAGAATTTTTTTTGCATTTAGTTTTGAACTTTCTAACTCGGGTCGGTTTCGAATGGATAGGAAGGAAATTTTTTTTGTTCTCTATTTATCGGCCTGTCCAGACCCGTTTCGTCTTGAAATGAAGCCTGGATAATGTTTTTTAATTTTTAAAATTTTTTTGCATTTATTTTCGAATTTTCTATCTCGGGTCGGGTTCAAACAGATAGGAAGGAAATTATTTTTATTCTCTATTTTTCGGCCTGTCTTCACCCGTTTCGTCTTCAGATGAAACCTGGATGATGTTTTTTAATTTTTAGAATTTTTTTGCTTTTATTTTTGAATTTTCTAACTGGGGTCGGGTTCGAACGGAGAGGAAAGAAATTTTTTTTATTCTCTATTTTTCGGCTTGTCTTCACCCGTTTCGTCTTGAAATGAAACCTGGATGATGTTTTTCACTTTTTAGAATTTTTTTTGCATTTAGTTTTGAATTTTCTAACTTGGGTCGGTTTCGAACGGATAGGAAGGAAATTTTTTTTGTTATCTATTTATCGGCCTTTCTAGACCCGTTTCGTCTTGAAATGAAGCCTGGATGATGTTTTTTAATTTTTAATATTTTTCTGCATTTATTTTCGAATATTCTATCTCGGGTCGGGTTCGAACGGATAGGAAGGAAATTATTTTTATTCTCTATTTTTCGGCCTGTCCTCGACCATTTCGTTTTGAAATGAAGCCTGGATGATGTTTTTTAATTTTTTGAATTTTTTTTGCATTTAGTTTTTGAATTTTCTAACTGGGGTTGGGTTCGAACGAATAGGAAAGAAATTTTTTTTATTCTCTATTTCTCGGCCAGTCTTCACCCGTTTCGTCTTGAAATGAAACCTGGATGATGATTTTTAATTTTTAGAATTTTTTTTGCATTTATTTTTGAATTTTCTAACTCGGGTCGGGATCGAACGGATAGGAAGGAATTTTTTTTTGTTCTCTATTTTTCGGCCTATCCTGACCCGTTTCGTCTTGAAATGAAGCCTGGATGATGTTTTTTAATTTTTAAAATTTTTTTGCATTTATTTTCGAATTTTCTATCTCGGGTCTGGTTCGAACGGATAGGAAGGAAATTATTTTTATTCTCAATTTTTCGGCCTGTCTTCACCCGTTTCGTCTTGAAATGAAACCTGGATGATGTTTTTTAATTTTTAGAATTTTTTTGCTTTTATTTTTGAATTTTATAACTCGGGTCGGGTTCGAACGGAAAGGAAGGAAAAATTTTCTCTTCTCTATTTTTCGGCCTCTCCTGACCTGTTTCGTCTTGAAATGAAGCCTGGATGATGTTTTTTAATTTTTAGAAATTTTGTACATTTCTTTTAGAATTTTCTAACTGGGGTCGGGTTCGAACGGATAGGAAAGAAATTTTTTTTATTCTCTATTTTTCGGCTTGTCTTCACCCGTTTCGTCTTGAAATGAAACCTGGATGATGTTTTTTAATTTTAAGAATTTTTTTTGCATTTAGTTTAGAATTTTCTAACTCTAGTCGGTTTCGAGCGGATAGGAAGGAAATTTTTTTTGTTCTCTATTTATCGGCCTGTCCAGACCCGTTTCGTCTTGAAATGAAGCCTGGATGATGTTTTCTAATTTTTAAAATTTTTTTGCATCTATTTTCGAATTTTCTATCTCGGGTCGGGTTCGAACGGATAGGAAGGAAATTATTTTTATTCTCTATTTTTCGGCCTGTCCTGGCCCATTTCGTTTTGAAATGAAGCCTGGATGATGTTTTTTAATTTTTAGAATTTTTTTGCATTTCTTTTTGAATTTTCTAACTGGGGTCGGGTTTGAACGGATAGGGAAGATAATTTTTTTATTCTCTATTTTTCGGCCAGTCTTCACCCGTTTCGTCTTGAAATGAGACCTGGATGATGTTTTTTAATTTTTAGAATTTTTTTTGCATTTATTTTTGAATTTTCTAACTCGGGTTGGGTTCGAATGGATAAGAAGGAATTTTTTTATGTTCTCTATTTTTTGGCCTGTCCTGACCCGTTTCGTCTTGAAATGAAGCCTGGATGATGTTTTTTGATTTTTAGAATTTTTTCGCTTTTATTTTCGAATTTTCTAACTCGGGTCTGGTCCGAACGGATAGGAATGAAATTTTTTTTGGTCTGTCCTGACCCGTTTCATATTCAAATGAAGCCTGGATGATGTTTTTTAATTTTTAGAATTTTTTTGCTTTTGTTTTTGAATTTTCTAACTGGGGTCGGGTTCGAACGGATAAGAAGGAAAATTTTTTTCTTCTCTATTTTTCGGCCTCTCCTGACCTGTTTCGTCTTGAAATGAAGCCTGGATGATGTTTTTTAATTTTTAGAATTTTTTTGCATTTCTTTTAGAATTTTCTAACTGGGGTCGGGTTCGAACGGATAGGAAAGAAATTTTTTTTATTCTCCATTTTTCGGCTTGTCTTCACCCGTTTCGTCTTGAAATGAAACCTGGGATAATGTTTTTAAATTTTTAGAATTTTTTTTGCATTTAGTTTTGAATTTTCTAACTCGGGTCGGTTTCGAACGGATAGGAAGGAAATTTTTTTTGTTCTCTATTTATCGGCCTGTCCAGACCCGTTTCGTCTTGAAATGAAGCCTGGATGATGTTTTTTAATTTTTAATATTTTTTTGCATTTATTTTCGAATTTTCTATCTCGGGTCTGGTTCGAACGGATAGGAAGGAAATTATTTTTATTCTCTATTTTTCGGCCTGTCTTCACCCGTTTCGTCTTGAAATGTAACCTGGATGATGTTTTTTAATTTTTAGAATTTTTTTGCTTTTATTTTTGAATTTTCTAACTCGGGTCGGGTTCGAACGGATAGGAAGGAAAAATTTTTTCTTCTCTATTTTTCGGCCTCTCCTGACCTGTTTCGTCTTGAAATGAAGCCTGGATGATGTTTTTTAATTTTTAGAATTTTTGTACATTTCTTTTAGAATTTTCTAACTGGGGTCGGGTTCGAACGGATAGGAAAGAAATTTTTTTTATTCTCTATTTTTCGGCTTGTCTTCACCCGTTTCGTCTTGAAATGAAACCTGGATGATGTTTTTTAATTTTAAGAATTTTTTTTGCATTTAGTTTTGAATTTTCTAATCGGGTCGGTTTCGAACGGATAGGAAGGAAATTTTTTTTGTTCTCTATTTTTCGGCCTGTCCAGACCCGTTTCGTCTTGAAATGAAGCCTGGATGATGTTTTTTAATTTTTAAAATTTTTTTGCATTTCTTTTTGAATTTTCTATCTCGGGTCGGGTTCGAACGGATAGGAAGGAAATTATTTTTATTCTCTATTTTTCGGCCTGTCCTGGCCCATTTCGTTTTGAAATGAAGCCTGGATGATGTTTTTTAATTTTTAGAATTTTTTTGCATTTCTTTTTGAATTTTCTAAATGGGGTCGGGTTCGAACGGATAGGAAAGGAATTTTTTTTATTCTCTATTTTTCGGCCAGTCTTCACCCGTTTCGTCTTGAAATGAGACCTGGATGATGTTTTTTAATTTTTAGAAATTTTTTTGCATTTATTTTTGAATTTTCTAACTCGGGTTGGGTTCGAATGGATAGGAAGGAATTTTTTTATGTTCTCTATTTTTTGGCCTGTCCTGACCCGTTTCATATTCAAATGAAGCCTGGATGATGTTTTTTAATTTTTAGAATTTTTTTGCTTTTATTTTTGAATTTTCTAACTCGGGTTGGGTTCGAACGGATAAGAAGGAAAATTTTTTTCTTCTCTATTTTTCGGCCTCTCCTGACCTGTTTCGTCTTGAAATGAAGCCTGGATGATGTTTTTTAATTTTTATAATTTTTTTGCATTTCTTTTAGAATTTTCTAACTGGGGTCGGGTTCGAACGGATAGGAAAGAAATTTTTTTTATTCTCTATTTTTCGGCTTGTCTTCACCTGTTTCGTCTTGAAATGAAACTTGGATAATGTTTTTTAATTTTTAGAATTTTTTTTGCATTTAGTTTTGAATTTTCTAACTCGGGTCGGTTTCGAATGGATACGAAGGAAATTTTTTTTGTTCTCTATTTATCGGCCTGTCCAGACCCGTTTCGTCTTGAAATGAAGCTTGGATAATGTTTTTTAATTTTTAAAATTTTTTCGCATTTATTTTCGAATTTTCTATCTCGGGTTGGGTTCAAACAGATAGGAAGGAAATTATTTTTATTCTCTATTTTTCGGCCTGTCTTCACCCGTTTCGTCTTGAAATGAAACCTGGATGATGTTTTTTAATTTTTAGAATTTTTTTGCTTTTATTTTTGAATTTTCTAACTGGGGTCGGGTTCGAACGGAGAGGAAAGAAATTTTTTTTATTCTCTATTTTTCGGCTTGTCTTCACCCGTTTCGTCTTGAAATGAAACCTGGATGATGTTTTTCACTTTTTAGAATTTTTTTTGCATTTAGTTTTGAATTTTCTAACTTGGGTCGATTTCGAACGGATAGGAAGGAAATTTTTTTTGTTCCCTATTTATCGGCCTTTCTAGACCCGTTTCGCCTTGAAATGAAGCCTGGATGATGTTTTTTAATTTTTAATATTTTTCTGCATTTATTTTCGAATATTCTATCTCGGGTCGGGTTCGAACGGATAGGAATGAAATTATTTTTATTCTCTATTTTTCGGCCTGTCCTGGACCATTTCGTTTTGAAATGAAGCCTGGATGATGTTTTTTAATTTTTTGAATTTTTTTTGCATTTAGTTTTTGAATTTTCTAACTGGGGTTGGGTTCGAACGAATAGGAAAGAAATTTTTTTTATTCTCTATTTCTCGGCCAGTCTTCACCCGTTTCGTCTTGAAATGAAACCTGGATGATGATTTTAAATTTTTAGAATTTTTTTTGCATTTATTTTTGAATTTTCTAACTCTGGTCGGGATCGAACGGATAGGAAGGAATTTTTTTTTGTTCTCTATTTTTCAGCCTGTCCTGACCCGTTTCGTCTTGAAATGAAGCCTGGATGATGTTTTTTGATTTTTAAAATTTTTTTGCATTTATTTTCGAATTTTCTATCTCGGGTCTTGTTCGAACGGATAGGAAGGAAATTCTTTTTGTTCTCTATTTTTCGGCCTGTCCTGGCCCATTTCGTTTTGAAATGAAGCCTGGATGATGTTTTTTAAATTTTAGAATTTTTTTGCATTTCTTTTTGAATTTTCTTATTGGGGTCGGGTTCGAACGGATAGAAAAGAAATTTTTTTTATTCTCTATTTTTCGGCCAATCTTCATCCGTTTCCACTTGAAATGAATCCTGGATGATGTTTTTTAATTTTTAGAATTTTTTTTGCATTTAGTTTTGAATTTTCTAACTCAGGTCGGTTTCGAACGGATAAGAAGGAAATTTTTTTTGTTCTCTATTTATCGGCCTGTCCAGACCCGTTTCGTCTTGAAATGAAGCCTGGATGATGTTTTTTAATTTTTAAAATTTTTTTGCATTTATTTTCGAATTTTCTATCTCGGTTCGGGTTCGAACGGATAGGAAGGAAATTATTTTTATTCTCTATTTTTCGGCCTGTCCTGGCCCATTTCGTTTTGAAATGAAGCCTGGATGATGTTTTTTAAATTTTAGAATTTTTTTGCATTTCTTTTTGAATTTTCTAACTGGGGTCGGGTTCGAACGGATAGGAAAGAAATTTTTTTTATTCTCTATTTTTCGGCCAGTCTTCATCCGTTTCGTCTTGAAATGAATCCTGCATGATGTTTTTTTAATTTTTAGAATTTTTTTTGCATTTAGTTTTGAATTTTCTAACTCAGGCCGGTTTCGAACGGATAGGAAGGAATTTTTTTTGTTCTCTACTTATCGGCCTGTCCAGACCTGTTTCATCTTGAAATGAAGCCTGGATGATGTTTTTTAATTTTTAAGCATTTATTTTTGAATTTTCTAACTCGGGTCGGGATCGAACGGATAGGAAGGAATTTTTTTTTGTTCTCTATTTTTCAGCCTGTCCTGACCCGTTTCGTCTTGAAATGAAGCCTGGATGATGTTTTTTGATTTTTAAAATTTTTTTGCATTTATTTTCGAATTTTCTATCTCGGGTCTTGTTCGAACGGATAGGAAGGGAATTCTTTTTGTTCTCTATTTTTCGGCCTGTCCTGGCCCATTTCGTTTTGAAATGAAGCCTGGATGATGTTCTTTAAATTTTAGAATTTTTTTGCATTTCTTTTTGAATTTTCTTATTGGGGTCGGGTTCGAACGGATATGAAAGAAATTTTTTTTATTCTCTATTTTTCGGCTTGTCTTCACCCGTTTCGTCTTGAAATGAAACCTGGATAATGTTTTTTAATTTTTAGAATTTTTTTTGCATTTAGTTTTGAATTTTCTAACTCGGGTCGGTTTCGAATGGATAGGAAGGAAATTTTTTTTGTTCTCTATTTATCGGCCTGTGCAAACCCGTTTCGTATTGAAATGAAGCCTGGATAATGTTTTTTAATTTTTAAAATTTTTTTGCATTTATTTTCGAATTTTCTATCTCGGGTCGGGTTCAAACAGATAGGAAGGAAATTATTTTTATTCTCTATTTTTCGGCCTGTCTTCACCCGTTTCGTCTTCAAATGAAACCTGGATGATGTTTTTTAATTTTTAGAATTTTTTTGCTTTTATTTTTGAATTTTCTAACTGGGGTCGGGTTCGAACGGAGAGGAAAGAAATTTTTTTTATTCTCTATTTTTCGGCTTGTCTTCACCCGTTTCGTCTTGAAATGAAACCTGGATGATGTTTTTTAATTTTAAGAATTTTTTTTGCATTTAGTTTTGAATTTTCTAATCGGGTCGGTTTCGAACGGATAGGAAGGAAATTTTTTTTGTTCTCTACTTTTCGGCCTGTCCAGACCCGTTTCGTCTAGAAATGAAGCCTGGATGATGTTTTTTAATTTTTAAAATTTTTTTGCATTTCTTTTCGAATTTTCTATCTCGGGTCGGGTTCGAACGGATAGGAAGGAAATTATTTTTATTCTCTATTTTTCGGCCTGTCCTGGCCCATTTCGTTTTTAAATGAAGCCTGGATGATGTTTTTTAATTTTTAGAATTTTTTTGCATTTCTTTTTGAATTTTCTAACTGGGGTCGGGTTCGAACGGATAGGAAAGGAATTTTTTTTATTCTCTATTTTTCGGCCAGTCTTCACCCGTTTCGTCTTGAAATGAGACCTGGATGATGTTTTTTAATTTTTAGAAATTTTTTTGCATTTATTTTTGAATTTTCTAACTCGGGTTGGGTTCGAATGGATAGGAAGGAATTTTTTTATGTTCTCTATTTTTTGGCCTGTCCTGACCCGTTTCATATTCAAATGAAGCCTGGATGATGTTTTTTAATTTTTAGAATTTTTTTGCTTTTATTTTTGAATTTTCTAACTCGGGTTGGGTTCGAACGGATAAGAAGGAAAATTTTTTTCTTCTCTATTTTTCGGCCTCTCCTGACCTGTTTCGTCTTGAAATGAAGCCTGGATGATGTTTTTTAATTTTTATAATTTTTTTGCATTTCTTTTAGAATTTTCTAACTGGGGTCGGGTTCGAACGGATAGGAAAGAAATTTTTTTTATTCTCTATTTTTCGGCTTGTCTTCACCTGTTTCGTCTTGAAATGAAACCTGGATAATGTTTTTTAATTTTTAGAATTTTTTTTGCATTTAGTTTTGAATTTTCTAACTCGGGTCGGTTTCGAATGGATACGAAGGAAATTTTTTTTGTTCTCTATTTATCGGCCTGTCCAGACCCGTTTCGTCTTGAAATGAAGCTTGGATAATGTTTTTTAATTTTTAAAATTTTTTCGCATTTATTTTCGAATTTTCTATCTCGGGTCGGGTTCAAACAGATAGGAAGGAAATTATTTTTATTCTCTATTTTTCGGCCTGTCTTCACCCGTTTCGTCTTGAAATGAAACCTGGACGATGTTTTTTAATTTTTAGAATTTTTTTGCTTTTATTTTTGAATTTTCTAACTGGGGTCGGGTTCGAACGGAGAGGAAAGAAATTTTTTTTATTCTCTATTTTTCGGCTTGTCTTCACCCGTTTCGTCTTGAAATGAAACCTGGATGATGTTTTTCACTTTTTAGAATTTTTTTTGCATTTAGTTTTGAATTTTCTAACTTGGGTCGATTTCGAACGGATAGGAAGGAAATTTTTTTTGTTCCCTATTTATCGGCCTTTCTAGACCCGTTTCGCCTTGAAATGAAGCCTGGATGATGTTTTTTAATTTTTAATATTTTTCTGCATTTATTTTCGAATATTCTATCTCGGGTCGGGTTCGAACGGATAGGAATGAAATTATTTTTATTCTCTATTTTTCGGCCTGTCCTGGACCATTTCGTTTTGAAATGAAGCCTGGATGATGTTTTTTAATTTTTTGAATTTTTTTTGCATTTAGTTTTTGAATTTTCTAACTGGGGTTGGGTTCGAACGAATAGGAAAGAAATTTTTTTTATTCTCTATTTCTCGGCCAGTCTTCACCCGTTTCGTCTTGAAATGAAACCTGGATGATGATTTTAAATTTTTAGAATTTTTTTTGCATTTATTTTTGAATTTTCTAACTCGGGTCGGGATCGAACGGATAGGAAGGAATTTTTTTTTGTTCTCTATTTTTCGGCCTGTCCTGACCCGTTTCGTCTTGAAATGAAGCCTGGATGATGTTTTTTAATTTTTAAAATTTTTTTGCATTTATTTTCGAATTTTCTATCTCGGTTCGGGTTCGAACGGATAGGAAGGAAATTATTTTTATTCTCTATTTTTCGGCCTGTCCTGGCCCATTTCGTTTTGAAATGAAGCCTGGATGATGTTTTTTAAATTTTAGAATTTTTGTACATTTCTTTTTGAATTTTCTAACTGGGGTCGGGTTCGAACGGATAGGAAAGAAATTTTTTTTATTCTCTATTTTTCGGCCAGTCTTCATCCGTTTCGTCTTGAAATGAATCCTGCATGATGTTTTTTTAGTTTTTAGAATTTTTTTTGCATTTAGTTTTGAATTTTCTAACTCAGGCCGGTTTCGAACGGATAGGAAGGAATTTTTTTTGTTCTCTACTTATCGGCCTGTCCAGACCTGTTTCATCTTGAAATGAAGCCTGGATGATGTTTTTTAATTTTTAAGCATTTATTTTTGAATTTTCTAACTCGGGTCGGGATCGAACGGATAGGAAGGAATTTTTTTTTGTTCTCTATTTTTCAGCCTGTCCTGACCCGTTTCGTCTTGAAATGAAGCCTGGATGATGTTTTTTGATTTTTAAAATTTTTTTGCATTTATTTTCGAATTTTCTATCTCGGGTCTTGTTCGAACGGATAGGAAGGGAATTCTTTTTGTTCTCTATTTTTCGGCCTGTCCTGGCCCATTTCGTTTTGAAATGAAGCCTGGATGATGTTCTTTAAATTTTAGAATTTTTTTGCATTTCTTTTTGAATTTTCTTATTGGGGTCGGGTTCGAACGGATATGAAAGAAATTTTTTTTATTCTCTATTTTTCGGCTTGTCTTCACCCGTTTCGTCTTGAAATGAAACCTGGATAATGTTTTTTAATTTTTAGAATTTTTTTTGCATTTAGTTTTGAATTTTCTAACTCGGGTCGGTTTCGAATGGATAGGAAGGAAATTTTTTTTGTTCTCTATTTATCGGCCTGTGCAAACCCGTTTCGTATTGAAATGAAGCCTGGATAATGTTTTTTAATTTTTAAAATTTTTTTGCATTTATTTTCGAATTTTCTATCTCGGGTCGGGTTCAAACAGATAGGAAGGAAATTATTTTTATTCTCTATTTTTCGGCCTGTCTTCACCCGTTTCGTCTTCAAATGAAACCTGGATGATGTTTTTTAATTTTTAGAATTTTTTTGCTTTTATTTTTGAATTTTCTAACTGGGGTCGGGTTCGAACGGAGAGGAAAGAAATTTTTTTTATTCTCTATTTTTCGGCTTGTCTTCACCCGTTTCGTCTTGAAATGAAACCTGGATGATGTTTTTTTAATTTTAAGAATTTTTTTTGCATTTAGTTTTGAATTTTCTAATCGGGTCGGTTTCGAACGGATAGGAAGGAAATTTTTTTTTGTTCTCTACTTTTCGGCCTGTCCAGACCCGTTTCGTCTAGAAATGAAGCCTGGATGATGTTTTTTAATTTTTAAAATTTTTTTGCATTTCTTTTCGAATTTTCTATCTCGGGTCGGGTTTCGAACGGATAGGAAGGAAATTATTTTTATTCTCTATTTTTCGGCCTGTCCTGGCCCATTTCGTTTTTAAATGAAGCCTGGATGATGTTTTTTTAATTTTTAGAATTTTTTTGCATTTCTTTTTGAATTTTCTAACGGGGGTCGGGTTCGAACGGATAGGAAAGGAATTTTTTTTATTCTCTATTTTTCGGCCAGTCTTCACCCGTTTCGTCTTGAAATGAGACCTGGATGATGTTTTTTAATTTTTAGAAATTTTTTTGCATTTATTTTTGAATTTTCTAACTCGGGTTGGGTTCGAATGGATAGGAAGGAATTTTTTTATGTTCTCTATTTTTTGGCCTGTCCTGACCCGTTTCATATTCAAATGAAGCCTGGATGATGTTTTTTAATTTTTAGAATTTTTTTTGCTTTTATTTTTGAATTTTCTAACTCGGGTTGGGTTCGAACGGATAAGAAGGAAAATTTTTTTCTTCTCTATTTTTCGGCCTCTCCTGACCTGTTTCGTCTTGAAATGAAGCCTGGATGATGTTTTTTAATTTTTATAATTTTTTTGCATTTCTTTTAGAATTTTCTAACTGGGGTCGGGTTCGAACGGATAGGAAAGAAATTTTTTTTATTCTCTATTTTTCGGCTTGTCTTCACCTGTTTCGTCTTGAAATGAAACCTGGATAATGTTTTTTAATTTTTAGAATTTTTTTTTGCATTTAGTTTTGAATTTTCTAACTCGGTCGGTTTCGAATGGATAGGAAGGAAATTTTTTTTGTTCTCTATTTATCGGCCTGTCCAGACCCGTTTCGTCTTGAAATGAAGCCTGGATAATGTTTTTTAATTTTTAAAATTTTTTTGCATTTATTTTCGAATTTTCTATCTCGGGTCGGGTTCGAACGGATAGGAAATAAATTATTTTTATTCTCTATTTTTCGGCCTGTCCTAGCCCATTTCGTTTTGAAATGATGCCTGGATGATGTTTTTTAATTTTTAGAATTTTTTTTGCATTTAGTTTTTGAATTTTCTAACTGGGGTCGGGTTCGTACGGAGAGGAAAGAAATTTTTTTTATTCTCTATTTCTCGGCCAATCTTCACCCGTTTCGTCTTGAACTGAAACCAGGATGATGATTTTTAATTTTTAGAATTTTTGTTGCATTTAGTTTTGAATTTTCTAACTTCGGTCGGTTTCGAACGGATAGGAAGGAAATTTTTTTTGTTCTCTATTTATCGGCCTTTCTAGACCCGTTTCGTCTTGAAATGAAGCCTGGATGATGTTTTTTAATTTTTAATATTTTTCTGCATTTATTTTCAAATATTCTATCTCGGGTCGGGTTCGAACGGATAGGAAGGAAATTATTTTTATTCTCTATTTTTCGGCCTGTCCTGGACCATTTCGTTTTGAAATGAAGCCTGGATGATGTTTTTTTAATTTTTTTGAATTTTTTTTGCATTTAGTTTTTGAATTTTCTAACTGGGTTGGGTTCGAACGGATAGGAAAGAAATTTTTTTTATTCTCTATTTCTCGGCCAGTCTTCACCCGTTTCGTCTTGAAATGAAACCTGGATGATGATTTTTAATTTTTAGAATTTTTTTTGCATTTATTTTTGAATTTTCTAACTCGGGTCGGGATCGAACGGATAGGAAGGAATTTTTTTTTGTTCTCTATTTTTCGGCCTGTCCTGACCCGTTTCGTCTTGAAATGAAGCCTGGATGATGTTTTTTAATTTTTAAAATTTTTTTGCATTTATTTTCGAATTTTCTATCTCGGGTCTGGTTCGAACGGATAGGAAGGAAATTATTTTTATTCTCAATTTTTCGGCCTGTCTTCACCCGTTTCGTCTTGAAATGAAACCTGGATGATGTTTTTTAATTTTTAGAATTTTTTTGCTTTTATTTTTGAATTTTATAACTCGGGTCGGGTTCGAACGGATAGGAAGGAAAAATTTTCTCTTCTCTATTTTTCGGCCTCTCCTGACCTGTTTCGTCTTGAAATGAAGCCTGGATGATGTTTTTTAATTTTTAGAAATTTTGTACATTTCTTTTAGAATTTTCTAACTGGGGTCGGGTTCGAACGGATTGGAAAGAAATTTTTTTTATTCTCTATTTTTCGGCTTGTCTTCACCCGTTTCGTCTTGAAATGAAACCTGGATGTTGTTTTTTAATTTTAAGAATTTTTTTTGCATTTAGATTAGAATTTTCTAACTCGAGTCGGTTTCGAACGGATAGGAAGGAAATTTTTTTTGTTCTCTATTTATCGGCCTGTCCAGACCCGTTTCGTCTTGAAATGAAGCCTGGATGATGTTTTCTAATTTTTAAAATTTTTGTGCATTTATTTTCGAATTTTCTATCTCGGGTCGGGTTCGAACGGATAGGAAGGAAATTATTTTTATTCTCTATTTTTCGGCCTGTCCTGGCCCATTTCGTTTTGAAATGAAGCCTGGATGATGTTTTTTAATTTTTAGAATTTTTTTGCATTTCTTTTTGAATTTTCTAACTGGGGTCGGGTTCGAACGGATAGGGAAGATAATTTTTTTATTCTCTATTTTTCGGCCAGTCTTCACCCGTTTCGTCTTGAAATGAGACCTGGATGATGTTTTTTAATTTTTAGAATTTTTTTTGCATTTGTTTTTGAATTTTCTAACTCGGGTTGGGTTCGAATGGATAGGAAGGAATTTTTTTATGTTCTCTATTTTTTGGCCTGTCCTGACCCGTTTCGTCTTGAAATGAAGCCTGGATGATGTTTTTTAATTTTTAGAATTTTTTCGCTTTTATTTTCGAATTTTCTAACTCGGGTCTGGTCCGAACGGATAGGAATGAAATTTTTTTTGGTCTGTCCTGACCCGTTTCATATTCAAATGAAGCCTGGATGATGTTTTTTAATTTTTAGAATTTTTTTGCTTTTGTTTTTGAATTTTCTAACTCGGGTCGGGTTCGAACGGATAAGAAGGAAAATTTTTTTCTTCTCTATTTTTCGGCCTCTCCTGACCTGTTTCGTCTTGAAATGAAGCCTGGATGATGTTTTTTAATTTTTAGAATTTTTTTGCATTTCTTTTAGAATTTTCTAACTGGGGTCGGGTTCGAACGGATAGGAAAGAAATTTTTTTTATTCTCCATTTTTCGGCTTGTCTTCACCCGTTTCGTCTTGAAATGAAACCTGGGATAATGTTTTTAAATTTTTAGAATTTTTTTTTGCATTTAGTTTTGAATTTTCTAACTCGGGTCGGTTTCGAACGGATAGGAAGGAAATTTTTTTTGTTCTCTATTTATCGGCCTGTCCAGACCCGTTTCATCTTGAAATGAAGCCTGGATGATGTTTTTTAATTTTTAATATTTTTTTGCATTTATTTTCGAATTTTCTATCTCGGGTCTGGTTCGAACGGATAGGAAGGAAATTATTTTTATTCTCTATTTTTCGGCCTGTCTTCACCCGTTTCGTCTTGAAATGTAACCTGGATGATGTTTTTTAATTTTTAGAATTTTTTTGCTTTTATTTTTGAATTTTCTAACTCGGGTCGGGTTCGAACGGATAGGAAGGAAAAATTTTTTCTTCTCTATTTTTCGGCCTCTCCTGACCTGTTTCGTCTTGAAATGAAGCCTGGATGATGTTTTTTAATTTTTAGAATTTTTGTACATTTCTTTTAGAATTTTCTAACTGAGGTCGGGTTCGAACGGATAGGAAAGAAATTTTTTTTATTCTCTATTTTTCGGCTTGTCTTCACCCGTTTCGTCTTGAAATGAAACCTGGATGATGTTTTTTAATTTTAAGAATTTTTTTTGCATTTAGTTTTGAATTTTCTAATCGGGTCGGTTTCGAACGGATAGGAAGGAAATTTTTTTTGTTCTCTATTTTTCGGCCTGTCCAGACCCGTTTCGTCTAGAAATGAAGCCTGGATGATGTTTTTTAATTTTTAAAATTTTTTTGCATTTCTTTTCGAATTTTCTATCTCGGGTCGGGTTCGAACGGATAGGAAGGAAATTATTTTTATTCTCTATTTTTCGGCCTGTCCTGGCCCATTTCGTTTTTAAATGAAGCCTGGATGATGTTTTTTAATTTTTAGAATTTTTTTGCATTTCTTTTTGAATTTTCTAACTGGGGTCGGGTTCGAACGGATAGGAAAGGAATTTTTTTTATTCTCTCTTTTTCGGCCAGTCTTCACCCGTTTCGTCTTGAAATGAGACCTGGATGATGTTTTTTAATTTTTAGAAATTTTTTTGCATTTATTTTTGAATTTTCTAACTCGGGTTGGGTTCGAATGGATAGGAAGGAATTTTTTTATGTTCTCTATTTTTTGGCCTGTCCTGACCCGTTTCATATTCAAATGAAGCCTGGATGATGTTTTTTAATTTTTAGAATTTTTTTGCTTTTATTTTTGAATTTTCTAACTCGGGTCGGGTTCGAACGGATAAGAAGGAAAATTTTTTTCTTCTCTATTTTTCGGCCTCTCCTGACCTGTTTCGTCTTGAAATGAAGCCTGGATGATGTTTTTTAATTTTTATAATTTTTTTGCATTTCTTTTAGAATTTTCTAACTGGGGTCGGGTTCGAACGGATAGGAAAGAAATTTTTTTTATTCTCTATTTTTCGGCTTGTCTTCACCTGTTTCGTCTTGAAATGAAACCTGGATAATGTTTTTTAATTTTTAGAATTTTTTTTGCATTTAGTTTTGAATTTTCTAACTCGGGTCGGTTTCGAATGGATAGGAAGGAAATTTTTTTTGTTCTCTATTTATCGGCCTGTCCAGACCCGTTTCGTCTTGAAATGAAGCCTGGATAATGTTTTTTAATTTTTAAAATTTTTTCGCATTTATTTTCGAATTTTCTATCTCGGGTCGGGTTCAAACAGATAGGAAGGAAATTATTTTTATTCTCTATTTTTCGGCCTGTCTTCACCCGTTTCGTCTTGAAATGAAACCTGGATGATGTTTTTTAATTTTTAGAATTTTTTTGCTTTTATTTTTGAATTTTCTAACTGGGGTCGGGTTCGAACGGAGAGGAAAGAAATTTTTTTTATTCTCTATTTTTCGGCTTGTCTTCACCCGTTTCGTCTTGAAATGAAACCTGGATGATGTTTTTCACTTTTTAGAATTTTTTTTGCATTTAGTTTTGAATTTTCTAACTTGGGTCGATTTCGAACGGATAGGAAGGAAATTTTTTTTGTTCCCTATTTATCGGCCTTTCTAGACCCGTTTCGCCTTGAAATGAAGCCTGGATGATGTTTTTTAATTTTTAATATTTTTCTGCATTTATTTTCGAATATTCTATCTCGGGTCGGGTTCGAACGGATAGGAAGGAAATTATTTTTATTCTCTATTTTTCGGCCTGTCCTGGACCATTTCGTTTTGAAATGAGGCCTGGATGATGTTTTTTAATTTTTTGAATTTTTTTTGCATTTATTTTTGAATTTTCTAACTCGGGTTGGGTTCGAATGGATAGGAAGGAATTTTTTTATGTTCTCTATTTTTTGGCCTGTCCTGACCCGTTTCATATTCAAATGAAGCCTGGATGATGTTTTTTAATTTTTAGAATTTTTTTGCTTTTATTTTTGAATTTTCTAACTCGGGTCGGGTTCGAACGGATAAGAAGGAAAATTTTTTTCTTCTCTATTTTTCGGCCTCTCCTGACCTGTTTCGTCTTGAAATGAAGCCTGGATGATGTTTTTTAATTTTTATAATTTTTTTGCATTTCTTTTAGAATTTTCTAACTGGGGTCGGGTTCGAACGGATAGGAAAGAAATTTTTTTTATTCTCTATTTTTCGGCTTGTCTTCACCTGTTTCGTCTTGAAATGAAACCTGGATAATGTTTTTTAATTTTTAGAATTTTTTTTGCATTTAGTTTTGAATTTTCTAACTCGGGTCGGTTTCGAATGGATAGGAAGGAAATTTTTTTTGTTCTCTATTTATCGGCCTGTCCAGACCCGTTTCGTCTTGAAATGAAGCCTGGATAATGTTTTTTAATTTTTAAAATTTTTTCGCATTTATTTTCGAATTTTCTATCTCGGGTCGGGTTCAAACAGATAGGAAGGAAATTATTTTTATTCTCTATTTTTCGGCCTGTCTTCACCCGTTTCGTCTTGAAATGAAACCTGGATGATGTTTTTTAATTTTTAGAATTTTTTTGCTTTTATTTTTGAATTTTCTAACTGGGGTCGGGTTCGAACGGAGAGGAAAGAAATTTTTTTTATTCTCTATTTTTCGGCTTGTCTTCACCCGTTTCGTCTTGAAATGAAACCTGGATGATGTTTTTCACTTTTTAGAATTTTTTTTGCATTTAGTTTTGAATTTTCTAACTTGGGTCGATTTCGAACGGATAGGAAGGAAATTTTTTTTGTTCCCTATTTATCGGCCTTTCTAGACCCGTTTCGCCTTGAAATGAAGCCTGGATGATGTTTTTTAATTTTTAATATTTTTCTGCATTTATTTTCGAATATTCTATCTCGGGTCGGGTTCGAACGGATAGGAAGGAAATTATTTTTATTCTCTATTTTTCGGCCTGTCCTGGACCATTTCGTTTTGAAATGAAGCCTGGATGATGTTTTTTAATTTATTGAATTTTTTTTGCATTTAGTTTTTGAATTTTCTAACTGGGGTTGGGTTCGAACGAATAGGAAAGAAATTTTTTTTATTCTCTATTTCTCGGCCAGTCTTCACCCGTTTCGTCTTGAAATGAATCCTGCATGATGTTTTTTAATTTTTAGAATTTTTTGTGCATTTAGTTTTGAATTTTCTAACTTAGGCCGGTTTCGAACGGATAGGAAGGAAATTTTTTTTGTTCTCTATTTATCGGCCTGTCCAAACCTGTTTCATCTTGAAATGAAGCCTGGATGATGTTTTTTAATTTTTAAAATTTTTTTGCATTTATTTTCGAATTTTCTATCTCGGGTCTTGTTCGAACGGATAGGAAGGAATTTTTTTTTGTTCTCTATTTTTCAGCCTGTCCTGACCCGTTTCGTCTTGAAATGAAGCCTGGACGATGTTTTTTGATTTTTAAAATTTTTTTGCATTTATTTTTGAATTTTCTAACTCGGGTCGGGATCGAACGGATAGGAAGGAATTTTTTTTTGTTCTCTATTTTTCAGCCTGTCCTGACCCGTTTCGTCTTGAAATGAAGCCTGGATGATGTTTTTTGATTTTTAAAATTTTTTTGCATTTATTTTCGAATTTTCTATCTCGGGTCTTGTTCGAACGGATAGGAAGGAAATTCTTTTTGTTCTCTATTTTTCGGCCTGTCTTCACCCGTTTCGTCTTCAAATGAAACCTGGATGATGTTTTTTAATTTTTAGAATTTTTTTGCTTTTATTTTTGAATTTTCTAACTGGGGTCGGGTTCGAACGGAGAGGAAAGAAATTTTTTTTATTCTCTATTTTTCGGCTTGTCTTCACCCGTTTCGTCTTGAAATGAAACCTGGATGATGTTTTTCACTTTTTAGAATTTTTTTTGCATTTAGTTTTGAATTTTCTAACTTGGGTCGATTTCGAACGGATAGGAAGGAAATTTTTTTTGTTCCCTATTTATCGGCCTTTCTAGACCCGTTTCGCCTTGAAATGAAGCCTGGATGATGTTTTTTAATTTTTAATATTTTTCTGCATTTATTTTCGAATATTCTATCTCGGGTCGGGTTCGAACGGATAGGAAGGAAATTATTTTTATTCTCTATTTTTCGGCCTGTCCTGGACCATTTCGTTTTGAAATGAAGCCTGGATGATGTTTTTTAATTTTTTGAATTTTTTTTGCATTTAGTTTTTGAATTTTCTAACTGGGGTTGGGTTCGAACGAATAGGAAAGAAATTTTTTTTATTCTCTATTTCTCGGCCAGTCTTCACCCGTTTCGTCTTGAAATGAAACCTGGATGATGATTTTTAATTTTTAGAATTTTTTTTGCATTTATTTTTGAATTTTCTAACTCGGGTCGGGATCGAACGGATAGGAAGGAATTTTTTTTTGTTCTCTATTTTTCAGCCTGTCCTGACCCGTTTCGTCTTGAAATGAAGCCTGGATGATGTTTTTTGATTTTTAAAATTTTTTTGCATTTATTTTCGAATTTTCTATCTCGGGTCTTGTTCGAACGGATAGGAAGGAATTTCTTTTTGTTCTCTATTTTTCGGCCTGTCCTGGCCCATTTCGTTTTGAAATGAAGCCTGGATGATGTTTTTTAAATTTTAGAATTTTTTTGCATTTCTTTTTGAATTTTCTTATTGGGGTCGGGTTCGAACGGATAGGAAAGAAATTTTTTTTCTCCTCTATTTTTCGGCTTTTCTTCACCCGTTTCGTCTTGAAATGAAACCTGGATAATGTTTTTTAATTTTTAGAATTTTTTTTGCATTTAGTTTTGAATTTTCTAACTCGGGTCGGTTTCGAAGGGATAGGAAGGAAATTTTTTTTGTTCTCTATTTATCGGCCTGTCCAGACCCGTTTCGTCTTGAAATGAAGCCTGGATAATGTTTTTTAATTTTTAAAATTTTTTTGCATTTATTTTCGAATTTTCTATCTCGGGTCGGGTTCAAACAGATAGGAAGGAAATTTTTTTTATTCTCTATTTTTCGGCTTGTCTTCACCCGTTTCGTCTTGAAATGAAACCTGGATGATGTTTTTTAATTTTAAGAATTTTTTTTGCATTTAGTTTTGAATTTTCTAATCGGGTCGGTTTCGAACGGATAGGAAGGAAATTTTTTTTGTTCTCTATTTTTCGGCCTGTCCAGACCCGTTTCGTCTTGAAATGAAGCCTGGATGATGTTTTTTAATTTTTAAAATTTTTTTGCATTTCTTTTCGAATTTTCTATCTCGGGTCGGGTTCGAACGGATAGGAAGGAAATTATTTTTATTCTCTATTTTTCGGCCTGTCCTGGCCCATTTCGTTTTGAAATGAAGCCTGGATGATGTTTTTTAATTTTTAGAATTTTTTTGCATTTCTTTTTGAATTTTCTAACTGGGGTCGGGTTCGAACGGATAGGAAAGGAATTTTTTTTATTCTCTATTTTTCGGCCAGTCTTCACCCGTTTCGTCTTGAAATGAGACCTGGATGATGTTTTTTAATTTTTAGAAATTTTTTTGCATTTATTTTTGAATTTTCTAACTCGGGTTGGGTTCGAATGGATAGGAAGGAATTTTTTTATGTTCTCTATTTTTTGGCCTGTCCTGACCCGTTTCATATTCAAATGAAGCCTGGATGATGTTTTTTAATTTTTAGAATTTTTTTGCTTTTATTTTTGAATTTTCTAACTCGGGTCGGGTTCGAACGGATAAGAAGGAAAATTTTTTTCTTCTCTATTTTTCGGCCTCTCCTGACCTGTTTCGTCTTGAAATGAAGCCTGGATGATGTTTTTTAATTTTTATAATTTTTTTGCATTTCTTTTAGAATTTTCTAACTGGGGTCGGGTTCGAACGGATAGGAATGAAATTTTTTTTATTCTCTATTTTTCGGCTTGTCTTCACCTGTTTCGTCTTGAAATGAAACCTGGATAATGTTTTTTAATTTTTAGAATTTTTTTTGCATTTAGTTTTGAATTTTCTAACTCGGGTCGATTTCGAATGGATAGGAAGGAAATTTTTTTTGTTCTCTATTTATCGGCCTGTCCAGACCCGTTTCGTCTTGAAATGAAGCCTGGATAATGTTTTTTAATTTTTAAAATTTTTTCGCATTTATTTTCGAATTTTCTATCTCGGGTCGGGTTCAAACAGATAGGAAGGAAATTATTTTTATTCTCTATTTTTCTGCCTGTCTTCACCCGTTTCGTCTTGAAATGAAACCTGGATGATGTTTTTTAATTTTTAGAATTTTTTTGCTTTTATTTTTGAATTTTCTAACTGGGGTCGGGTTCGAACGGAGAGGAAAGAAATTTTTTTTATTCTCTATTTTTCGGCTTGTCTTCACCCGTTTCGTCTTGAAATGAAACCTGGATGATGTTTTTCACTTTTTAGAATTTTTTTTTGCATTTAGTTTTGAATTTTCTAACTTGGGTCGATTTCGAACGGATAGGAAGGAAATTTTTTTTGTTCCCTATTTATCGGCCTTTCTAGACCCGTTTCGCCTTGAAATGAAGCCTGGATGATGTTTTATAATTTTTAATATTTTTCTGCATTTATTTTCGAATATTCTATCTCGGGTCGGGTTCGAACGGATAGGAAGGAAATTATTTTTATTCTCTATTTATCGGCCTGTCCAGACCTGTTTCATCTTGAAATGAAGCCTGGATGATGTTTTTTAATTTTTAAAATTTTTTTGCATTTATTTTCGAATTTTCTATATCGGTTCGGGTTCAAACGGATAGGAAGGAAATTATTTTTATTCTCTATTTTTCGGCCTGTCCTGGCCCATTTCGTTTTGAAATGAAGCCTGGATGATGTTATTTAATTTTTAGAATTTTTTTTGCATTTAGTTTTTGAATTTTCTAACTGGGGTTGGGTTCGAACGGATAGGAAAGAAATTTTTTTTATTCTCTATTTCTCGGCCAGTCTTCACCCGTTTCGTCTTGAACTGAAACCAGGATGATGATTTTTAATTTTTAGAATTTTTGTTGCATTTATTTTTGAATTTTCTAACTCGGGTCGAGATCGAACGGATAGGAAGAAATTTTTTTTTGTTTTCTATTTTTCGGCCTGTCCTGACCCATTTCGTCTTGAAATGAAGACTGGATGATGTTTTTTAATTTTTAAATTTTTTTTGCATTACTTTTCGAATTTTCTATCTCGGGTCTGGTTTGAACAGATAGGAAGGAAATTCTTTTTGTTCTTTATTTTTCGGCCTGTCCTGACCCGTTTCGTCATGAAATGAAGCCTGGATGATGATTTTTAATTTTTATAATTCTTTTGCATTTATTTTTTAATTTTCTAACTCGGGTCGGGTTCGAACGGATAGTAAGGATTTTATTTTTGTTCTCTATTTTTCGGCCTGTCCTGGCCCTTTTCGTTTTGAAATGAACTCTGGATGATGTTTTTTAATTTTTAGAATTTTTTTGCATTTCTTTTTGAATTTTCTAACTGGTGTCGGGTTTCAACGGATAGGAAAGAAATTTTTGTTTATTCTTTATTTTTCGGCTTGTCTTCACCCGTTTCGTCTTGAAATGAATCCTGGATGATGTTTTTTAATTTTTAGAATTTTTTTTGCATTTAGTTTTGAATTTTCTAACTCAAGTCGGTTTCGAACGGATAGGAAGGAAATTTTTTTTGTTCTCTATTTTTCGGCCTGTCCTGACACGTTTCGCCTTGAAATGAAGCATGGATGATGTATTTTAATTTTTCAAAATTTTTTGCATTTATTTTCGAATTTTCTATCTCAGGTCTGGTTCGAACGGATAGGAAGGAAATTCTTTTTGTTCTCTATTTTTCGGCCTGCCTTGACCCGTTTCGTCATGAAATGAAGCCTGGCTGATGATTTTTAATTTTTAAAATTTTTTTGCACTTATTTTTGAATTTACTAACTCGGGTCGGGTTCAACGGATAGGAAGGAAATTATTTTTGTTCTCTATTTTTCGGCCTGTCCTTGCCCATTTCGTTTTGAAATGAAGCCTGGATGATGTTTTTTAATTTTTAGAATTTTTTTGCATTTCTTTTTGAATTTTCAAACTGGGGTCGGGTTCGAACGGATAGGAAAGAAAATTTTTTTATTCTCTATTTTTCGGCTTGTCTTCACCCGTTTCGTCTTGAAATAAAACCTGGATGATGTTTCTAAATTTTTAGAATTTTTTTTGCATTTAGTTTTAAATTTTCTAACTCGGGTCGGTTTCGAACGGATAGGAAGGAAATTTTTTTTGTTCTCTATTTATCGGCCTGTCCAGACCCGTTTCGTCTTGAAATGAAGCCTGGATGATGTTTTTTAATTTTTAAAATTTTTTTGCGTTTATTTTCGAATTTTCTATCTCGGGTCTGGTTCGAAATGATAGGAAGGAAATTATTTTTATTCTCTATTTTTCGGCATGTCTTCACCCGTTTCGTCTTGAAATGAAACCTGGATGATGTTTTTTAATTTTTAGAATTTTTTTTGCATTTAGTTTTGAATTTTCTAACTCAGGTCAGTTTCGAACGGATAGGAAGGAAATTTTTTTTGTTCTCTATTTTTCGCCCTGTCCTGACCCGTTTAGTCTTGAAATGAAGCATGGATGATGTATTTTAATTTTTAAATTTTTTTTGCATTTATTTTCGAATTTTCTATCTCAGGTCTGGTTCGAACGGATAGGAAGGAAATTCTTTTTGTTCTCTATTTTTCGGCCTGTCCTGACCCGTTTCGTCATTAAATGAAGCCTGGATGATGATTTTTAATTTTTAAAATTTTTTTGCACTTATTTTTGAATTTTCTAACTCGGGTCGGGTTCGAACGGATAGGAAGGAAATTATTTTTGTTCTCTATTTTTCGGCCTGTCCTGGCCCATTTCATTTTGAAATGAAGCCTGGATGATGTTTTTTAATTTTTAGAATTTTTTTGCATTTCTTTTTGTATTTTCTAACTGGGGTCGGGTTCGAACGGATAGGAAAGAAATTTTTTTTATTCTCTATTTTTCGGCTTGTCTTCACCCGTTTCGTCTTGAAATAAAACCTGGATGATGTTTCTAAATTTTTAGAATTTTTTTTGCATTTAGTTTTGAATTTTCTAACTCGGGTCGGTTTCGAACGGATAGGAAGGAAATTTTTTTTGTTCTCTATTTATCGGCCTGTCCAGACCCGTTTCGTCTTGAAATGAAGCCTGGATGATGTTTTTTAATTTTTAAAATTTTTTTACATTTATTTTCGAATTTTCTGTCTCGGGTCTGGTTCGAACGGATAGGAAGGAAATTATTTTTATTCTCTATTTTTCGGCCGGTCTTCACCCGTTTCGTCTTGAAATGAAACCTGGATGATGTTTTTTAATTTTTAGAATTTTTTTGCTTTTATTTTTGAATTTTCTAACTCGGGTCGGGTTCGAACGGATAGGAAGGAAAAATTTTTTCTTCTCTATTTTTCGGCCTCTCCTGACCTGTTTCGTCTTGAAATGAAGCCTGGATGATGTTTTTTAATTTTTAGAATTTTTGTACATTTCTTTTAGAATTTTCTAACTGGGGTCGGGTTCGAACGGATAGGAAAGAAATTTTTTTTATTCTCTATTTCTCGTCTTGTCTTCACCCGTTTCGTCTTGAAATGAAACCTGGATGATGTTTTTTAATTTTAAGAATTTTTTTTGCTTTTAGTTTTGAATTTTCTAACTCGGGTCGGTTTCGAACGGATAGGAAGGAAATTTTTTTTGTTCTCTATTTATCGGCCTGTCCAGACCCGTTTCGCCTTGGAATGAAGCCTGGATGATGTTTTTTAATTTTTAAAATTTTTTTGCATTTATTTTCGAATTTTCTATCTCGGGTCGGGTTCGAACGGATAGGAAGGAAATTATTTTTATTCTCTATTTTTCGGCCTGTCCTGGCCCATTTCGTTTTGAAATGAAGCCTGGATGATGTTTTTTAATTTTTTGAATTTTTTTGCATTTCTTTTTGAATTTTCTAACTGGGGTCGGGTTCGAACGGATAGGAATGAAATTTTTTTTATTCTCTATTTTTCAGCCAGTCATCACCCGTTTCGTCTTGAAATGAGACCTGGATGATGTTTTTTAATTTTTAGAATTTTTCTTGCATTTATTTTTGAATTTTCTAACTCGGGTTGGGTTAGAATGGATAGGAAGGAATTTTTTTATGTTCTCTATTTTTTGGCCTGTCCTGACCCGTTTCGTCTTGAAATGAAGCCTGGGTGATGTTTTTTAATTTTTAGAAATTTTTCGCATTTATTTTCGAATTTTCTAACTCGGGTCTGGTCCGAACGGATAGGAATTAAATTTTTTTCGTTCTCTATTTTTTGGTCTGTCCTGACCCGTTTCATATTCAAATTAAGCCTGGATGATGTTTTTTAATTTTTAGAATTTTTTTGCTTTTATTTTTGAATTTTCTAACTCGGGTCGGGTTCGAACGGATAAGAAGGAAAATTTTTTTCTTCTCTATTTTTCGGCCTCTCCTGACCTGTTTCGTCTTGAAATGAAGCTTGGATGATGTTTTTTAATTTTTAGAATTTTTTTGCATTTCTTTTAGAATTTTCTAACTGGGGTCGGGTTCGAACGGATAGGAAAGAAATTTTTTTTATTCTCTATTTTTCGGCTTGTCTTCACCCATTTCGTCTTGAAATGAAACCTGGATAATGTTTTTTAATTTTTAGAATTTTTTTTGCATTTAGTTTTGAATTTTCTAACTCGGGTCGGTTTCGAATGGATAGGAAGGAAATTTTTTTTGTTCTATATTTATCGGCCTGTCCAGACCCGTTTCGTCTTGAAATGAAGCCTGGATGATGTTTTTTAATTTTTAATATTTTTCTGCATTTATTTTCGAATATTCTATCTCGGGTCGGGTTCGAACGGATATGAAGGAAATTATTTTTATTCTCTATTTTTCGTTTTGTCTTCACCCGTTTCGTCTTGAAATGAAACCTGGATGATGTTTTTTACTTTTTAGAATTTTTTTTGCATTTAGTTTTGAATTTTCTAACTCGGGTCGGTTTCGAACGGACAGGAAGGAATTTTTTTTTGTTCTCTATTTATCGGCCTGTCCAGACCCGTTTCGTCTTGAAATGAAGCCTGGATGATGTTTTTTGATTTTTAATATTTTTCTGCATTTATTTTCGAATATTCTATCTCGGGTCGGGTTCGAACGGATAGGAAGGAAATTATTTTTATTCTCTATTTTTCGGCCTGTCCTGGCCCATTTCGTTTTGAAATGAAGCCAGGATGATGTTTTTTAATTTTTTGAATTTTTTTTGCATTTAGTTTTTGAATTTTCTAACTGGGGTTGGGTTCGAATGAATAGGAAAGAAATTTTTTTTATTCTCTATTTCTTGGCCAGTCTTCACCCGTTTCGTCTTGAAATGAAACCTGGATGATGATTTTTTATTTTTAGAATTTTTTTTTGCATTTTATTTTGAATTTTCTAACTCAGGTCGGTTTCGAACGGATAGGAAGGAAAATTTTTTTGTTCTCTATTTTTCGGCCTGTCCTGACCCGTTTCGCCTTGAAATGAAGCATGGATGATGTATTTTAATTTTTAAAATTTTTTTGCATTTATTTTCGAATTTTCTATCTCAGGTCTGGTTCGAACGGATAGGAAGGAAATTCTTTTTCTTCTCTATTTTTCGGCCTGTCCTGACCCATTTCGTCATGAAATGAAGCCTGGATGATGATTTTTAATTTTTAAGATTTTTTTGCACTTATTTTTGAATTTTCTAACTCGGGTCGGGTTCGAACGGATAGGAAGGAAATTATTTTTGTTCTCTATTTTTCGGCCTGTCCTGGCCCATTTCGTTTTGAAATGAAGCCTGGATGATGTTTTTTAATTTTTAGAATTTTTTTGCATTTTTTTTTGAATTTTCTAACTGGGGTCGGGTTCGAACGGATAGGAAAGAAATTTTTTTTATTCTCTATTTTTCGGCTTGGCTTCACCCGTTTCGTCTTGAAATAAAACCTGGATGATGTTTTTAAATTTTTAGAATTTTTTTTGCATTTAGTTTTGAATTTTCTAACTCGGGTCGGTTTCGAACGGATAGGAAGGAAATTTTTTTTGTTCTCTATTTATCAGCCTGTCCTGACCCATTTCGTCTTGAAATGAAGCCTGGATGATGTTTTTTAATTTTTAAAATTTTTTTGCATTTATTTTCGAATTTTCTATCTCGGGTCTGGTTCGAACGGATAGGAAGGAAATTATTTTTATTCTCTATTTTTCGGCCGGTCTTCACCCGTTTCGTCTTGAAATGAAACCTGGATGATGTTTTTTAATTTTTAGAATTTTTTTGCTTTTATTTTTTAATTTTCTAACTCGGGTCGGGTTCGAACGGATAGGAAGGAAAAATTTTTTCTTCTCTATTTTTCGGCCTCTCCTGACCTGTTTCGTCTTGAAATGATGCCTGGATGATGTTTTTTAATTTTTAGAATTTTTGTACATTTCTTTTAGAATTTTCTAACTGGGGTCGGGTTCGAACGGATAGGAAAAAAAATTTTTTTATTTTCTATTTCTCGGCTTGTCTTCACCCGTTTCGTCTTGAAATGAAACCTGGATGATGTTTTTTAATTTTAAGAATTTTTTTTGCATTTAGTTTTGAATTTTCTAACTCGGGTCGGTTTCGAACGGATAGGAAGGAAATTTTTTTTGTTCTCTATTTATCGGCCTGTCCAGACCCGTTTCGTCTTGAAATGAAGCCCGTATGATGTTTTTTAATTTTTAAAATTTTTTTGCATTTATTTTCGAATTTTCTATCTCGGGTCGGGTTCGAACGGATAGGAAGGAAATTATTTTTATTCTCTATTTTTCGGCCTGCCCTGGCCCATTTCGTTTTGAAATGAAGCCTGGATGATGTTTTTTAATTTTTAGATTTTTTTTGCATTTCTTTTTGAATTTTCTAACTGGGGTCGGGTTCGAACGGATAGGAATGAAATTTTTTTTATTCTCTATTTTTCGGCCAGTCTTCACCCGTTTCGTCTTGAAATGAGACCTGGATGATGTTTTTTAATTTTTAGAATTTTTTTTGCATTTATTTTTGAATTTTCTAACTCGGGTTGGGTTCGAATGGATAGGAATGAATTTTTTTATGTTCTATATTTTTTGGCCTGTCCTGACCCGTTTCGTCTTGAAATGAAGCCTAGATGATGTTTTTTAATTTTTAGAATTTTTTCGCATTTATTTTCGAATTTTCTAACTCGGGTCTGGTCCGAACGGATAGGAATGAAATTTTTTTCGTTCTCTATTTTTTGGTCTTTCCTGACCCGTTTCATATTCAAATTAAGCCTGGATGATGTTTTTTAATTTTTAGAATTTTTTTGCTTTTATTTTTGAATTTTCTAACTCGGGTCGGGTTCGAACGGATAAGAAGGAAAATTTTTTTCTTCTCTATTTTTCGGCCTCTCCTGACCTGTTTCGTCTTGAAATGAAGCTTGGATGATGTTTTTTAATTTTTAGAATTTTTTTGCATTTCTTTTAGAATTTTCTAACTGGGTTCGGGTTCGAACGGATAGGAAAGAAATTTTTTTTATTCTCTATTTTTCGGCTTGTCTTCACCCGTTTCGTCTTGAAATGAAACCTGGATAATGTTTTTTAATTTTTAGAATTTTTTTTGCTTTTAGTTTTGAATTTTCTAACTCGGGTCGGTTTCGAATGGATTGGAAGGAAATTTTTTTTGTTCTCTATTTATCGGCCTGTCCAGACCCGTTTCGTCTTGAAATGAAGCCTGGATGATGTTTTTTAATTTTTAATATTTTTCTGCATTTATTTTCGAATATTCTATCTCGGGTCGGGTTCGAACGGATAGGAAGGAAATTATTTTTATTCTCTATTTTTCGTTTTGTCTTCACCCGTTTCGTCTTGAAATGAAACCTGGATGATGTTTTTTACTTTTTAGAATTTTTTTTGCATTTAGTTTTGAATTTTCAAACTCGGGTCGGTTTCGAACGGATAGGAAGGAAATTTTTTTTGTTCTCTATTTATCGGCCTGTCCAGACCCGTTTCGTCTTGAAATGAAACCTGGATGATGATTTTTAATTTTTAGAATTTTTTTTGCATTTAGTTTTGAATTTTCTAACTCGGGTCGGTTTCGAACGGATAGGAAGGAAATTTTTTTTCTTCTCTATTTATCGGCCTGTCCAGACCCGTTTCGTCTTGAAATGAAACCTGGATGATGTTTTTTAATTTTTAATATTTTTCTGCATTTATTTTCGAATATTCTATCTCGGGTCGGGTTCGAACGGATAGGAAGGAAATTATTTTTATTCTCTATTTTTCGGCCTGTCCTGGCCCATTTCGTTTTGAAATGAAGCCTGGATGATGTTTTTTAATTTTTTGAATTTTTTTTGTATTTAGTTTTTGAATTTTCTAACTGGGGTTGGGTTCGAACGAATAGGAAAGAAATTTTTTTTATTCTCTATTTCTCAGCCAGTCTTCACCCGTTTCGTCTTGAAATGAAACCTGGATGATGATTTTTAATTTTTAGAATTTTTTTGGCATTTAGTTTTGAATTTTCTAACTCGGGTCGGTTTCGAACGGATAGGAAGGAAATTTTTTTTGTTCTCTATTTATCGGCCTGTCCAGACCCGTTTCGTCTTGAAATGAAGCCTGGATGATGTTTTTTAATTTTTAATATTTTTCTGCATTTATTTTCGAATATTCTATCTCGGGTCGGGTTCGAACGGATAGGAAGGAAATTATTTTTATTCTCTATTTTTCGGCCTGTCCTGGCCCATTTCGTTTTGAAATGAAGCCTGGATGATGTTTTTTAATTTTTTTAATTTTTTTTGCTTTTAGTTTTTGAATTTTCTAACTGGGGTTGGGTTCGAACGAATAGGAAAGAAATTTTTTTTATTCTCTATTTCTCGGCCAGTCTTCACCCGTTTCGTCTTGATATGAAACCTGGATGATGATTTTTAATTTTTAGAATTTTTTTTGCATTTATTTTTGAATTTTCTAACTCGGGTCGGGATCGAACGGATAGGAAGGAATTTTTTTTTGTTCTCTATTTTTCGGCCTGTCCTGACCCGTTTCGTCTTGAAATGAAGCCTGGATGATGTTTTTTAATTTTTAAAATTTTTTTGCATTTATTTTCGAATTTTCTATCTCGGGTCTTGTTCGAACGGATAGGAAGAAAATTCTTTTTGTTCTCTATTTTTCGGCCTGTCCTGGCCCATTTCGTTTTGAAATGAAGCCTGGATGTTGTTTTTTAAATTTTAGAATTTTTTTGCATTTCTTTCTGAATTTTCTTACTGGGGTCGGGTTCGAACGGATAGGAAAGAAATTTTTTTTATTCTCTATTTTTCGGCCAATCTTCATCCTTTTCCTCTTGAAATGAATCCTGGATGATGTTTTTTAATTTTTAGAATTTTTTTTGCATTTAGTTTTGAATTTTCTAACTCAGGTCGGTTTCGAACGGATAAGAAGGAAATTTTTTTTGTTCTCTATTTATCGGCCTGTCCAGACCCGTTTCGTCTTAAAATGAAGCCTGGATGACGTTTTTTAATTTTTAAAATTTTTTTGCATTTATTTTCGAATTTTCTATCTCGGTTCGGGTTCGAACGGATAGAAAGGAAATTATTTTTATTCTCTATTTTTCGGCCTGTCCTGGCCCATTTCGTTTTGAAATGAAGCCTGGATGATGTTTTTAAATTTTTAGAATTTTTTTTGCATTTAGTTTTTGAATTTTCTAACAGGGGTTGGGTTCGTACGGATAGGAAAGAAATTTTTTTTATTCTCTATTTCTCGGCCAATCTTCACCCGTTTCATCTTGAACTGAAACCAGGATGATGATTTTTAATTTTTAGATTTTTTGTTGAATTTATTTTTGAATTTTCTAACTCGGGTCGATATCAAACGGATAGGAAGGAATTTTTTTTTGTTCTCTATTTTTCGGCCTGTCCTGACCCGTTTCGTCTTGAAATGAAGCCTGGATGATGTTTTTTAATTTTTAAAATTTTTTTGCATTTATTTTCGAATTTTCTATCTCGGATCTGGTTTGAACGGATAGGAAGGAAATTCTTTTTGTTCTCTATTTTTCGGCCTGTCCTGACCCGTTTCGTCATGAAATGAAGCCTGGATGATGATTTTTAATTTTTATAATTTTTTTGCATTTATTTTTGAATTTTCTAACTCGGGTCGGGTTCGAACGGATAGGAAGGATTTTATTTTTGTTCTCTATTTTTCGGCCTGTCCTGGCCCTTTTCGTTTTGAAATGAAGCCTGGATGATGTTTTTTCATTTTTAGAATTTTTTTGCATTTCTTTTTGAATTTTCTAACTGGGGTCGAGTTTCAACGGATAGGAAAGAAATTTTTTTTATTCTTTATTTTTCGGCTTGTCTTCACCCGTTTCGTCTTGAAATGAATCCTAGATGATGTTTTTTAATTTTTAGAATTTTTTTTGCATTTAGTTTTGAATTTTCTAACTCAGGTCGGTTTCAAACGGATAGGAAGGAAATTTTTTTTGTTCTCTATTTTTCGGCCTGTCCTGACCCGTTTCGCCTTGAAATGAAGCATGGATGATGTATTTTAATTTTTAAAATTTTTTTGCATTTATTTTCGAATTTTCTATCTCAGGTCTAGTTTGAACGGATAGGAAGGAAATTCTTTTTGTTCTCTATTTTTCGGCCTGTCCTGACCCGTTTCGTCATGAAATGAAGCCTGGATGATGATTTTTAATTTTTAAAATTTTTTTGCACTTATTTTTGAATTTTCTAACTCGGGTCGGGTTCGAACGGATAGGAAGGAAATTATTTTTGTTCTCTATTTTTCGGCCTGTCCTGGCCCATTTCGTTTTGAAATGAAGCCTGGATGATGTTTTTTAATTTTTAGAATTTTTTTGCATTTCTTTTTGAATTTTCTAACTGGGGTCGGGTTCGAACGGATAGGAATGAAATTTTTTTTATTCTCTATTTTTCGGCCAGTCTTCACCCGTTTCGTCTTGAAATGAGACCTGGATGATGTTTTTTAATTTTTAGAATTTTTTTTGCATTTATTTTTGAATTTTCTAACTCGGGTTGGGTTCGAAAGGATAGGAAGGAATTTTTTTACGTTCTCTACTTTTTGGCCTGTCCTGACCCGTTTCGTCTTGAAATGAAGCCTGGATGATGTTTTTTAATTTTTAAATTTTTTTCGCATTTATTTTCGAATTTTCTATCTCGGTTCGGGTTCGAACGGATAGGAAATAAATTATTTTTATTCTCTATTTTTCGGCCTGTCCTGGCCCATTTCGTTTTGAAATGAAGCCTGGATGATGTTTTTTAATTTTTAGAATTTTTTTTGCATTTAGTTTTTGAATTTTCTAACTGGGGTTGGGTTCGTACGGATAGGAAAGAAATTTTTTTTATTCTCTATTTCTCGGCCAATCTTCACCCGTTTCGTCTTGAACTGAAACCAGGATGATGATTTTTAATTTTTAGAATTTTTGTTGCATTTATTTTTGAATTTTCTAACTCGGGTCGATATCGAACGGATAGGAAGGAATTTTTTTTTGTTCTCTATTTTTCGGCCTGTCCTGACCCGTTTCGTCTTGAAATGAAGCCTGGATGATGTTTTTTAATTTTTAAAATTTTTTTTCATTTATTTTCGAATTTTCTATCTCGGATCTGGTTTGAACGGATAGGAAGGAAATTCTTTTTGTTCTCTATTTTTCGGCCTGTCCTGACCCGTTTCGTCATGAAATGAAGCCTGGATGATGATTTTTAATTTTTATAATTTTTTTGCATTTATTTTTGAATTTTCTAACTCGGGTCGGGTTCGAACGGATAGGAAGGATTTTATTTTTGTTCTCTATTTTTTGGCCTGTCCTGGCCCTTTTCGTTTTGAAATGAAGCCTGGATGATGTTTTTTAATTTTTAGAATTTTTTTACATTTCTTTTTGAATTTTCTAACTGGGGTCGGGTTTCAACGAATAGGAAAGAAATTTTTTTTATTCTTTATTTTTCGGCTTGTCTTCACCCGTTTCGTCTTGAAATGAATCCTGGATGATGTTTTTTAATTTTTAGAATTTTTTTTGCATTTAGTTTTGAATTTTCTAACTCAGGTCGGTTTCAAACGGATAGGAAGGAAATTTTTTTTGTTCTCTATTTTTCGGCCTGTCCCGACCCGTTTCGCCTTGAAATGAGGCATGGATGATGTATTTTAATTTTTAAAATTTTTTTGCATTTATTTTCGAATTTTCTATCTCAGGTCTGGTTCGAACGGATAGGAAGGAAATTCTTTTTGTTCTCTATTTTTCGGCCTGTCCTGACCCGTTTCCTCATGAAATGAAGCCTGGATGATGATTTTTAATTTTTAAAATTTTTTTGCACTTATTTTTGAATTTTCTAGCTCGGGTCGGGTTCGAACGGATATGAAGGAAATTATTTTTGTTCTCTATTTTTCGGTCTGTCCTGGCCCATTTCGTTTTGAAATGAAGCCTGGATGATGTTTTTTAATTTTTAGAATTTTTTTGCATTTCTTTTTGAATTTTCTAACTGGGGTCGGGTTCGAACGGATAGGAAAGAAATTTTTTTTATTCTCTATTTTTCGGCCAGTCTTCACCCGTTTCGTCTTGAAATGAGACCTGGATGATGTTTCTTAATTTTTAGAATTTTTTTTGCATTTATTTTTGAATTTTCTAACTCGGGTTGGGTTCGAATGGATAGGAAGGAATTTTTTTATGTTCTCTATTTTTTGGCCTGTCCTGACCCGTTTCGTCTTGAAATGAAGCCTGGATGATGTTTTTTAATTTTTAGAATTTTTTCGCATTTATTTTCGAATTTTCTAACTCGGGTCTGGTCCGAACGGATAGGAATGAAATTTTTTTTGTTCTCTATTTTTTGGCCTGTCCTGACCCGTTTCATATTCAAATGAAGTCTGGATGATGTTTTTTAATTTTTAGAATTTTTTTGCTTTTATTTTTGAATTTTCTAACTCGGGTCGGGTTCGAACGGATAGGAAGGAAAATTTTTTTCTTCTCTATTTTTCGGCCTCTCCTGACCTGTTTCGTCTTGAAATGAAGCCTGGATGATATTTTTTAATTTTTAGAATTTTTTTGCATTTCTTTTTGAATTTTCTAACTGGGGTCGGGTTCGAACGGAAAGGAAAGAAATTTTTTTTATTCTCTATTTTTCGGCTTGTCTTCACCTGTTTCGTCTTGAAATGAAACCTGGATGATGTTTTTTAAGTTTTAGAATTTTTTTTGCATTTAGTTTTGAATTTTCTAACTCGGGTCGGTTTCGAACGGATAGGAAGGAAATTTTTTTGTTCTCTATTTATCGGCCTGTCCAGACCCGTTTCGTCTTGAAATGAAGCCTGGATGATGTTTTTTAATTTTTAAAATTTTTTTGCATTTATTTTCGAATTTTCTATCTCGGTTCGGGTTCGAACGGATAGGAAGGAAATTGTTTTTATTCTCTATTTTTCGGCCTGTCCTGGCCCATTTCGTTTTGAAATGAAGCCTGGATGATGTTTTTTAATTTTTAGAATTTTTTTTGCATTTTGTTTTTGAATTTTTTAACTGGGGTTGGGTTCGTACGGATAGGAAAGAAATTTTTTTTATTCTCTATTTCTCGGCCAATCTTCACCCGTTTCTTCTTGAACTGAAACCAGGATGATGATTTTTAATTTTTAGAATTTTTGTTGCATTTATTTTTGAATTTTCTAACTCGGGTCGATATCGAACGGATAGGAAGGAAATTTTTTTTGTTCTCTATTTTTCGGCCTGTCCTGACCCGTTTCGTCTTGAAACGAAGCCTGGATGATGTTTTTTAATTTTTAAAATTTTTTTGCATTTATTTTCGAATTTTCTATCTCGGATCTGGTTTGAACGGATAGGAAGGAAATTCTTTTTGTTCTCTATTTTTCGGCCTGTCCTGACCCGTTTCGTCATGAAATGAAGCCTGGATGATGATTTTTAATTTTTAAAATTTTTTTGCACATATTTTTGTATTTTCTAACTCGGGTCGGGTTCGAACGGATAGGAAGGAAATTATTTTTGTTATCTATTTTTCGGCCTGTCCTGGCCCATTTCGTTTTGAAATGAAGCCTGGATGATGTTTTTCAATTTTTAGAATTTTTTTGCATTTCTTTTTGAATTTTCTAACTGAGGTCGGGTTCGAACGGATAGGAAAGAAATTTTTTTTATTCTCTATTTTTCGGCTGGTCTTCACCCGTTTCGTGTTGAAATGAAACCTGGATGATGTTTCTTCATTTTTAGTATTTTTGTTGCATTTATTTTTGAATTTTCTAACTCGAGTCGGGTTCGTACGGATAGGAAGGAAATTTTTTTTGTTCTCTATTTTTCGGCCTGTCCTGATCCGTTTCGTCTTGAAATGAAGCATGGATGATGTTTTTTTAATTTTTAGAATTTTTTGGCATTTATTTTCGAATTTTCTAACTAGGGTCTGGTCCGAACGGATAGGAATGGAATTTTTTTTGTTCTCTATTTTTTGGCCTGTCTTGACCCGTTTCATATTCAAATGAAGCCTGGATGATGTTTTTTAATTTTTAGAATTTTTTTGCTTTTATTTCTGTATTTTCTAACTCGGGTCGGGTTCGAACTGATTGGAAGGAAAAATTTTTTCTTCTCTATTTTTCGGCCTGTCCTGACCCGTTTCCTCATGAAATGAAGCCTGGATGATGATTTTTAATTTTTAACACTTTTTTGCATTTATTTTTGGATTTTCTAACTCGGGTTTGGTTCGAACGGATAGGAAGGAAATTATTTTTATTCTCTATTCTTCGTCCTGTTCTGGTCCATTTCTTATTGAAATGAAGCCTGGATGATGTCTTTTAATTTTAAAATTTTTTTGCATTTCTTTTTGAATTTTCTAACTAGGGTCGGGTTCGAACGAATAAGAAAGAAATTTTTTTTATTCTCTATTTTTCGGCCAGTCTTCACCCTTTTCGTCTTGAAATGAAACCTGGACGATGTTTTTTAATTTTTAGAATTTTTTTTGCATTTATTTTTGAATTTTCTAACTCGGGTCGGGTTCGAATGGATAGGAAGGAATTTTTTTATGTTCTCTATTTTTCGGCCTGTCCTGACCCGTTTCGTTTTGAAATGAAGCCTGGATGATGTTTTTTCATTTTTAGAATTTTTTGGCATTTATTTTCGAATTTTCAAACTCGGGTCTGGTCCGAACGGATAGGAATGAAATTTTTTTTGTTCTCTATTTTTTGGCCTGTCCTGACCCGTTTCATATTCAAATGAAGCCTGTATGATGTTTTTTAATTTTTAGAATTTTTTTGCTTTTATTTTTGAATTTTCTAACTCGGGTCGGGTTCGAACGGATAGGAAGGAAAATTTTTTTCTTCTCTATTTTTCGGCCTCTCCTGACCTGTTTCGTCTTGAAATGAAGCCTGGATGATGTATTTTAATTTTTAGAATTTTTTTGCATTTCTTTTTGAATTTTCTAACTGGGGTCGGGTTCGAACGGATAGGAAAGAAATTTTTTTTATTATCTATTTTTCGGCTTGTCTTCACCTGTTTCGTCTTGAAATGAAACCTGGATGATGTTTTTTAAGTTTTAGAATTTTTTTTGCATTTAGTTTTGAATTTTCTAACTCAGGTCGGTTTCGAACGGATAGGAAGGAAATTTTTTTGTTCTCTATTTATCGGCCTGTCCAGACCCGTTTCGTCTTGAAATGAAGCCTGGATGATGTTTTTTAATTTTTAAAATTTTTTTGCATTTATTTTCGAATTTTCTATCTCGGTTCGGGTTCGAACGGATAGGAAGGAAATTATTTTTATTCTCAATTTTTCGGCCTGTCCTGGCCCATTTCGTTTTGAAATGAAGCCTGGATGATGTTTTTTAATTTTTAGAATTTTTTTTGCATTTAGTTTTTGAATTTTCTAACTGGGGTTGGGTTCGTACGGATAGGAAAGAAATTTTTTTTATTCTCTATTTCTCGGCCAATCTTCACCCGTTTCTTCTTGAACTGAAACCAGGATGATGATTTTTAATTTTTAGAATTTTTGTTGCATTTATTTTTGAATTTTCTAACTCGGGTCGATATCGAACGGATAGGAAGGAAATTTTTTTTGTTCTCTATTTTTCTGCCTGTCCTGACCCATTACGTCTTGAAATGAGCCTGGATAATGTTTTTTAATTTTTAAAATTTTTTTGCATTTATTTTCGAATTTTCTATCTCGGATCTGGTTTGAACGGATAGGAAGGAAATTCTTTTTGTTCTCTATTTTTCGGCCTGTCCTGACCCGTTTCGTCATGAAATGAAGCCTGGATGATGATTTTTAATTTTTAAAATTTTTTTGCACTTATTTTTGAATTTTCTAACTCGGGTCGGGTTCGAACGGATAGGAAGGAAATTATTTTTGTTCTCTATTTTTCGGCCTGTCCTGGCCCATTTCGTTTTGAAATGAAGCCTGGATGATGTTTTTTAATTTTTAGAATTTTTTTGCATTTCTTTTTGAATTTTCTAACTGAGGTCGGGTTCGAACGGATAGGAAAGAAATTTTTTTTATTCTCTATTTTTCGGCCGGTCTTCACCCGTTTCGTGTTGAAATGAAACCTGGATGATGTTTTTTAATTTTTAGAATTTTTGTTGCATTTATTTTTGAATTTTCTAACTCGAGTCGGGTTCGTACGGATAGGAAGGAATTTTTTTTTGTTCTCTATTTTTCGGCCTGTCCTGATCCGTTTCGTGTTGAAATGAAGCCTGGATGATGTTTTTTTAATTTTTAGAATTTTTTGGCATTTATTTTCGAATTTTCTAACTAGGGCCTGGTCCGAACGGATAGGAATGAAATTTTTTTTGTTCTCTATTTTTTGGCCTGTCTTGACCCGTTTCATATTCAAATGAAGCCTGGATGATGTTTTTTAATTTTTAGAATTTTTTTGCTTTTATTTCTGTATTTTCTAACTCGGGTCGGGTTCGAACTGATTGGAAGGAAAATTTTTTTCTTCTCTATTTTTCGGCCTGTCCTGACCCGTTTCCTCATGAAATGAAGCCTGGATGATGATTTTTAATTTTTAAAACTTTTTTGCATTTATTTTTGAATTTTCTAACTCGGGTCTGGTTCGAACGGATAGGAAGGAAATTATTTTTATTCTCTATTCTTCGTCCTGTTCTGGTCCATTTCGTTTTGAAATGAAGCCTGGATGATGTCTTTTAATTTTAAAATTTTTTTGCATTTCTTTTTGAATTTTCTAACTGGGGTCGGGTTCGAACGGATAAGAAAGAAATTTTTTTTATTCTCTATTTTTCGGCCAGTCTTCACCCGTTTCGTCTTGAAATGAAACCTGGACGATGTTTTTTAATTTTTAGAATTTTTTTTTGCATTTATTTTTGAATTTTCTAACTCGGGTCGGGTTCGAATGGATAGGAAGGAATTTTTTTATGTTCTCCATTTTTCGGCCTGTCCTAACCTGTTTCGTCTTGAAATGAAGCCTGGATGATGTTTTTTCATTTTTAGAATTTTTTGGCATTTATTTTCGAATTTTCAAACTCGGGTCTGGTCCGAACGGATAGGAATGAAATTTTTTTTGTTCTCTATTTTTTGGCCATTCCTGACCCGTTTCATATTCAAATGAAGCCTGGATGATGTTTTTTAATTTTTAGAATTTTTTTGCTTTTATTTTTTAATTTTCTAACTCGGGTCGGGTTCGAACGGATAGGAAGGAAAATTTTTTTCTTCTCTATTTTTCGGCCTCTCCTGACCTGTTTCGTCTTGAAATGAAGCCTGGATGATGTTTTTTAATTTTTAGAATTTTCTTGCATTTCTTTTTGAATTTTCTAACTGGGGTCGGGTTCGAACGGATAGGAAAGAAATTTTTTTTATTCTCTATTTTTCGGCTTGTCTTCACCTGTTTCGTCTTGAAATGAATCCTGGATGATGTTTTTTAAGTTTTAGAATTTTTTTTGCATTTAGTTTTGAATTTTCTAACTCGGGTCGGTTTCGAACGGATAGGAAGGAAATTTTTTTTGTTCTCTATTTATCGGCCTGTCCAGACCCGTTTCGTCTTGAAATGAAGCCTGGATGATGTTTTTTAATTTTTAAAATTTTTTTGCATTTATTTTCGAATTTTCTATCTCGGGCCGGGTTCGAACGGATAGGAAGGAAATTATTTTTATTCTCTATTTTTCGGCCTGTCCTGGCCCATTTCGTTTTGAAATGAAGCCTGGATGATGTTTTTTAATTTTTAGAATTTTTTTTTCATTTAGTTTTTGAATTTTCTAACTGCGGTTGGGTTCGAACGGATAGGAAAGAAATTTTTTTTATTCTCTATTTCTCGGCCAGTCTTCACCCGTTTCGTCTTGAAATGAAACCAGGGTGATGATTTTTAATTTTTAGAATTTTTGTTGCATTTAGTTTTGAATTTTGTAACTCGGATCGAGATCGAATGGATAGGAAGGAATGTTTTTTTGTTCTCTATTTTTTGGCTTGTCCTGACCCGTTTCGTCTTGAAATGAAGCCTGGATGATGTTTTTTAATTTTTTAAATTTTTTTGCATTTATTTTCGAATTTTCTATCTCGGGTCTGGTTTGAACGGATAGGAAGGAAATTCTTTTTGTTCTCTATTTTTCGGCCTGTCCGGACCCGTTTCGTCATGAAATGAAGCCTGGATGATGATTTTTAATTTTTAAAATTTTTTTGCATTTATTTTTGAATTTTCTAACTCGGGTCGGGTTCGAACGGATAGGAAGGATTTTATTTTTGTTCTCTATTTTTCGGCCTGTCCTGGCCCTTTTCGTTTTGAAATGAAGCCGGGATGATGTTTTTTAATTTTTAGAATTTTTTTGCATTTCTTTTTGAATTTTCTAACTCGAGTCGGGTTCGTACGGATAGGAAGGAATTTTTTTTTGTTCTCAATTTTTCGGCCTGTCCTGATCCGTTTCGTCTTGAAATGAAGACTGGATGATGTTTTTTGATTTTTAGAATTTTTTGGCATTTATTTTCGAATTTTCTAACTAGGGTCTGGTCCGAACGGATAGGAATTGAATTTTTTTTGTTCTCTATTTTTTGGCCCGTCTTGACCCGTCTCATATTCAAATGAAGCCTGGATGATGTTTTTTAATTTTTAGAATTTTTTTGCTTTTATTTCTGTATTTTCTAACTCGGGTCGGGTTTGAACTGATAGGAAGGAAAATTTTTTTCTTCTCTATTTTTCTGCCTCTCCTGACCTGTTTCGTCTTGAAATGAAGCCTGGATGATGTTTTTTATTTTTTAGAATTTTTTTGCATTTCTTTTTGAATTTTCTAACTGGGGTCGGGTTCGAACGGATAGGAAAGAAATTTTTTTTATTCTCTATTTTTCGGCTTGTCCTCACCCGTTTCGTCTTGAAATGAAACCTGGATGATGTTTTTTAGTTTTTAGAATTTTTTTTGGATTTAGTTTTGAATTTTCTAACTCGGGTCGGTTTCGAACGAATAGGAAGGAAATTTTTTTTGTTCTCTATTTATCGGCCTGTCCAGACCAGTTTCGTCTTGAAATGAAGCCTGGATGATGTTTTTTAATTTTTAAATTTTTTTTGCATTTATTTTCGAATTTTCTATCTCGGGTCGGGTTCGAACGGATAGGAAGGAAATTATTTTTATTCTCTATTTTTCGGCCTGTCCTGGCCCATTTCGTTTTGAAATGAAGCCTGGATGATGTTTTTAAATTTTTTGAATTTTTTTTGCATTTAGTTTTGAATTTCTAACTGGGGTTGGGTTCGAACGGATAGGAAAGAAATTTTTTTTATTCTCTATTTCTCGGCCAGTCTTCACCCGTTTCGTCTTGAAATGAAAACTGGATGATGATTTTTAATTTTTAGAATTTTTTTTGCATTTATTTTTGAATTTTCTAACTCGGGTCAGGATCGAACGGATAGGAAGGAAATTTTTTTTGTTCTCTATTTATCGGCCTGTCCAGACCCGTTTCGTCTTGAAATGAAGCCTGGATGATGTTTTTTAATTTTTAATATTTTTCTGCATTTATTTTCGAATTTTCTATCTCGGGTCGGGTTCGAACGGATAGGAAGGAAATTATTTTTATTCTCTATTTTTCGGCCTGTCCTGGCCCATTTCGATTTGAAATGAAGCCTGGATGATGTTTTTTAATTTTTTGAATTTTTTTTGCTTTTAGTTTTTGAATTTTCTAACTAGGGTTGGGTTCGAACGAATAGGAAAGAAATTTTTTTTATTCTCTATTTCTCAGCCAGTCTTCACCCGTTTCGTCTTGAAATGAAACCTGGATGATGATTTTTAATTTTTAGAATTTTTTTTGCATTTATCTTTGAATTTTCTAACTCGGGTCGGGATCGAACGGATAGGAAGGAATTTTTTTTTGTTCTCTATTTTTCGGCCTGTCCTAACCCGTTTCGTCTTGAAATGAAGCCTGGATGATGTTTTTTAATTTTTAAAATTTTTTTGCATTTATTTTCGAATTTTCTATCTCGGGTCTGGTTCAAACGGATAGGAAGGAAATTCTTTTTGTTCTCTATTTTTCGGCCTGTCTTGACCCGTTTCGTCATGAAATGAAGCCTGGATGATGATTTTTAATTTTTAAAATTTTTTTACATTTATTTTTGAATTTTCTAACTCGGGTCGGGTTCGAACGGATAGGAAGGATTTTATTTTTGTTCTCTATTTTTCGGCCTGTCCTGGCCCATTTCGTTTTGAAATGAAGCCTCGATGATGTTTTTTAATTTTTAGAATTTTTTTGCTTTTATTTTTGAATTTTCTAACTCGGGTCGGGTTCGAACGGATAGGAAGGAAAATTTTTTTCTTCTCTATTTTTCGGCCTCTCCTGACCTGTTTCGTCTTGAAATGAAGCCTGGATGATGTTTTTTAATTTTTAGAATTTTTTTGCATTTCTTTTTGAATTTTCTAACTGGGGTCGGGTTCGAACGGATAGGAAAGAAATTTTTTTTATTCTCTATTTTTCGGCTTGTCTTCACCTGTTTCGTCTTGAAATGAATCCTGGATGATGTTTTTTAAGTTTTAGAATTTTTTTTGCATTTAGTTTTGAATTTTCTAACTCGGGTCGGTTTCGAACGGATAGGAAGGAAATTTTTTTTGTTCTCTATTTATCGGCCTGTCCAGACCCGTTTCGTCTTGAAATGAAGCCTGGATGATGTTTTTTAATTTTTAAAATTTTTTTGCATTTATTTTCGAATTTTCTATCTCGGGCCGGGTTCGAACGGATAGGAAGGAAATTATTTTTATTCTCTATTTTTCGGCCTGTCCTGGCCCATTTCGTTTTGAAATGAAGCCTGGATGATGTTTTTTAATTTTTAGAATTTTTTTTGCATTTAGTTTTTGAATTTTCTAACTGCGGTTGGGTTCGAACGGATAGGAAAGAAATTTTTTTTATTCTCTATTTCTCGGCCAGTCTTCACCCGTTTCGTCTTGAAATGAAACCAGGGTGATGATTTTTAATTTTTAGAATTTTTGTTGCATTTATTTTTGAATTTTGTAACTCGGATCGAGATCGAATGGATAGGAAGGAATGTTTTTTTGTTCTCTATTTTTTGGCTTGTCCTGACCCGTTTCGTCTTGAAATGAAGCCTGGATGATGTTTTTTAATTTTTTAAATTTTTTTGCATTTATTTTCGAATTTTCTATCTCGGGTCTGGTTTGAACGGATAGGAAGGAAATTCTTTTTGTTCTCTATTTTTCGGCCTGTCCGGACCCGTTTCGTCATGAAATGAAGCCTGGATGATGATTTTTAATTTTTAAAATTTTTTTGCATTTATTTTTGAATTTTCTAACTCGGGTCGGGTTCGAACGGATAGGAAGGATTTTATTTTTGTTCTCTATTTTTCGGCCTGTCCTGGCCCTTTTCGTTTTGAAATGAAGCCTGGATGATGTTTTTTAATTTTTAGAATTTTTTTGCATTTCTTTTTGAATTTTCTAACTCGAGTCGGGTTCGTACGGATAGGAAGGAATTTTTTTTTGTTCTCAATTTTTCGGCCTGTCCTGATCCGTTTCGTCTTGAAATGAAGACTGGATGATGTTTTTTGATTTTTAGAATTTTTTGGCATTTATTTTCGAATTTTCTAACTAGGGTCTGGTCCGAACGGATAGGAATTGAATTTTTTTTGTTCTCTATTTTTTGGCCCGTCTTGACCCGTTTCATATTCAAATGAAGCCTGGATGATGTTTTTTAATTTTTAGAATTTTTTTGCTTTTATTTCTGTATTTTCTAACTCGGGTCGGGTTTGAACTGATAGGAAGGAAAATTTTTTTCTTCTCTATTTTTCTGCCTCTCCTGACCTGTTTCGTCTTGAAATGAAGCCTGGATGATGTTTTTTAATTTTTAGAATTTTTTTGCATTTCTTTTTGAATTTTCTAACTGGGGTCGGGTTCGAACGGATAGGAAAGAAATTTTTTTTATTCTCTATTTTTCGGCTTGTCCTCACCCGTTTCGTCTTGAAATGAAACCTGGATGATGTTTTTTAGTTTTTAGAATTTTTTTTGGATTTAGTTTTGAATTTTCTAACTCGGGTCGGTTTCGAACGAATAGGAAGGAAATTTTTTTTGTTCTCTATTTATCGGCCTGTCCAGACCAGTTTCGTCTTGAAATGAAGCCTGGATGATGTTTTTTAATTTTTAAATTTTTTTTGCATTTATTTTCGAATTTTCTATCTCGGGTCGGGTTCGAACGGATAGGAAGGAAATTATTTTTATTCTCTATTTTTCGGCCTGTCCTGGCCCATTTCGTTTTGAAATGAAGCCTGGATGATGTTTTTAAATTTTTTGAATTTTTTTTGCATTTAGTTTTGAATTTCTAACTGGGGTTGGGTTCGAACGGATAGGAAAGAAATTTTTTTTATTCTCTATTTCTCGGCCAGTCTTCACCCGTTTCGTCTTGAAATGAAAACTGGATGATGATTTTTAATTTTTAAAATTTTTTTTGCATTTATTTTTGAATTTTCTAACTCGGGTCAGGATCGAACGGATAGGAAGGAAATTTTTTTTGTTCTCTATTTATCGGCCTGTCCAGACCCGTTTCGTCTTGAAATGAAGCCTGGATGATGTTTTTTAATTTTTAATATTTTTCTGCATTTATTTTCGAATTTTCTATCTCGGGTCGGGTTCGAACGGATAGGAAGGAAATTATTTTTATTCTCTATTTTTCGGCCTGTCCTGGCCCATTTCGATTTGAAATGAAGCCTGGATGATGTTTTTTAATTTTTTGAATTTTTTTTGCTTTTAGTTTTTGAATTTTCTAACTAGGGTTGGGTTCGAACGAATAGGAAAGAAATTTTTTTTATTCTCTATTTCTCAGCCAGTCTTCACCCGTTTCGTCTTGAAATGAAACCTGGATGATGATTTTTAATTTTTAGAATTTTTTTTGCATTTATCTTTGAATTTTCTAACTCGGGTCGGGATCGAACGGATAGGAAGGAATTTTTTTTTGTTCTCTATTTTTCGGCCTGTCCTAACCCGTTTCGTCTTGAAATGAAGCCTGGATGATGTTTTTTAATTTTTAAAATTTTTTTGCATTTATTTTCGAATTTTCTATCTCGGGTCTGGTTCAAACGGATAGGAAGGAAATTCTTTTTGTTCTCTATTTTTCGGCCTGTCTTGACCCGTTTCGTCATGAAATGAAGCCTGGATGATGATTTTTAATTTTTAAAATTTTTTTACATTTATTTTTGAATTTTCTAACTCGGGTCGGGTTCGAACGGATAGGAAGGATTTTATTTTTGTTCTCTATTTTTCGGCCTGTCCTGGCCCATTTCGTTTTGAAATGAAGCCTCGATGATGTTTTTTAATTTTTAGAATTTTTTTTCATTTCTTTTTGAATTTTCTAACTGGGGTCGAGTTTGAACGGATAGGAAAGAAAATTTTTTTATTCTCTATTTTTCGGCTTGTCTTCACCCGTTTCGTCTTGAAATGAATCCTGGATGATGTTTTTTAATTTTTAGAATTTTTTTTGCATTGAGTTTTGAATTTTGTAACTCAGGTCGGTTTCGAACGGATAGGAAGGAAATTTTTTTTGTTCTCTATTTATCGGCCTGTCCAGACCCGTTTCGTCTTGAAATGAAGCCTGGATGATGTTTTTTAATTTTTAATATTTTTCTGCATTTATTTTCGAATTTTCTATCTCGGGTCGGGTTCGAACGGATAGGAAGGAAATTATTTTTATTTTCTATTTTTCGGCTTGTCCTGGCCCATTTCGATTTGAAATGAAGCCTGGATGATGTTTTTTAATTTTTTGAATTTTTTTTGCTTTTAGTTTTTGAATTTTCTAACTAGGGTTGGGTTCGAACGAATAGGAAAGAATTTTTTTTTATTCTCTATTTCTCAGCCAGTCTTCACCCGTTTCGTCTTGAAATGAAACCTGGATGATGATTTTTAATTTTTAGAATTTTTTTTTGCATTTATCTTTGAATTTTCTAACTCGGGTCGGGATCGAACGGATAGGAAGGAATTTTTTTTTGTTCTCTATTTTTCGGCCTGTCCTAACCCGTTTCGTCTTGAAATGAAGCCTGGATGATGTTTTTTAATTTTTAAAATTTTTTTGCATTTATTTTCGAATTTTCTATCTCGGGTCTGGTTCAAACGGATAGGAAGGAAATTCTTTTTGTTCTCTATTTTTCGGCCTGTCTTGACCCGTTTCGTCATGAAATGAAGCCTGGATGATGATTTTTAATTTTTAAAATTTTTTTACATTTATTTTTGAATTTTCTAACTCGGGTCGGGTTCGAACGGATAGGAAGGATTTTATTTTTGTTCTCTATTTTTCGGCCTGTCCTGGCCCATTTCGTTTTGAAATGAAGCCTCGATGATGTTTTTTAATTTTTAGAATTTTTTTGCATTTCTTTTTGAATTTTCTAACTGGGGTCGGGTTTGAACGGATAGGAAAGAAAATTTTTTTATTCTCTATTTTTCGGCTTGTCTTCACCCGTTTCGTCTTGAAATGAATCCTGGATGATGTTTTTTAATTTTTAGAATTTTTTTTGCATTGAGTTTTGAATTTTGTAACTCAGGTCGGTTTCGAACGGATAGGAAGTAAATATTTTTTGTTCTCTATTTTTCGGCCTGTCCTGACCAGTTTCGTCTTGAAATGAAGCCTGGATGATGTTTTTTAATTTTTAAAATTTTTTTTGCATTTATTTTCGAATTTTCTATCTCGGGTTTGGTTCGAACGGATAGGAAGGAAATTTTTTTTGTTCTCTATTTTTCGGCCTGTCCTGGCCCATTTCGTTTTCAAATGAAGCTTGGATGATGTTTTTTAATTTTTAGAATTTTTTTGCATTTCTTTTTGAATTTTCTAACTGGGGTCGGGTTCGAACGGATAGGAAAGAAATTTTTTTTATTCTCTATTTTTCAGCCAGTATTCACCCGTTTCGTCTTGAAATGAAACCTGGATGATGTTTTTTAATTTTTAGAATTTTTGTTGCTTTTATTTTTGAATTTTCTAACTCGGGTCGGGATCGAACGGATAGGAAGGAATTTTTTTTTGTTCTCTATTTTTCGGCCTGTCCTTACCCGTTTCGTCTTGAAATGAAGCCTGGATGATGTTTTTTAATTTTTAGAATTTTTTGGCATTTATTTTTGAATTTTCTAACTCGGGTCGGTTTTCAACGGATAGGAAGGAAATTCTTTTTGTTTTCTATTTTTCGGCCTGTCCTGTCCCGTTTCATCATAAAATGAAGCCTGGATGATGATTTTTAATTTTTAAAATTTTTTTTCATTTATTTTTGAATTTTCGAACTCGGGTCGGGTTCGAACGGATAGGACGGAAATTATTTTTGTTCTGTATTTTTCGGCCTGTCCTGGCCCATTTCGTTTTGAAATGAACCCTGGATGATGTTTTTTAATTTTTAGAATTTTTTTGTATTTAGTTTTGAATTTTCTAACTGGGGTTGGGTTCGAACGGATAGGAAAGAAAATTTTTTTATTCTTTATTTTTCGGCTTGTCTTCACCCGTTTCGTCTTGAAATGAATCCTGGATGATGTTTTTTAATTTTTAGAATTTTTTTTGCATTGAGTTTTGAATTTTGTAACTCAGGTCGGTTTCGAACGGATAGGAAGGAAATATTTTTTGTTCTCTATTTTTCGGCCTGTCCTGACCAGTTTCGTCTTGAAATGAAGCCTGGATGATGTTTTTTAATTTTTAAAATTTTTTTTGCATTTATTTTCGAATTTTCTATCTCGGGTTTGGTTCGAACGGATAGGAAGGAAATTTTTTTTGTTCTCTATTTTTCGGCCTGTCCTGGCCCATTTCGTTTTCAAATGAAGCCTGGATGATGTTTTTTAATTTTTAGAATTTTTTTGCATTTCTTTTTGAATTTTCTAACTGGGGTCGTGTTCGAACGGATAGGAAAGAAATTTTTTTTATTCTCTATTTTTCAGCCAGTATTCACCCGTTTCGTCTTGAAATGAAACCTGGATGATGTTTTTTAATTTTTAGAATTTTTGTTGCTTTTATTTTTGAATTTTCTAACTCGGGTCGGGATCGAACGGATAGGAAGGAATTTTTTTTTGTTCTCTATTTTTCGGCCTGTCCTTACCCGTTTCGTCTTGAAATGAAGCCTGGATGATGTTTTTTAATTTTTAGAATTTTTTGGCATTTATTTTTGAATTTTCTAACTCGGGTCGGTTTTCAACGGATAGGAAGGAAATTCTTTTTGTTTTCTATTTTTCGGCCTGTCCTGTCCCGTTTAATCATAAAATGAAGCTTGGATGATGATTTTTAATTTTTAAAATTTTTTTTCATTTATTTTTGAATTTTCGAACTCGGGTCGGGTTCGAACGGATAGGACGGAAATTATTTTTGTTCTCTATTTTTCGGCCTGTCCTTACCCGTTTCGTCTTGAAATGAAGCCTGAATGATGTTTTTTAATTTTTAGAATTTTTTGGCATTTATTTTTGAATTTTCTAACTCGGGTCTGGTCTGAACGGATAGGAATGGAATTTTTTTGGTTCTCTATTTTCTGGCCTGTCTTGACCCGTTTCAAATTCAAATGTAGCCTCGATGATGTTTTTTAATTTTTAGAATTTTTTTGCTTTTATTTCTGTATTTTCTAACTCGGGTCGGGTTCGAACTGATAGGAAGGAAAATTTTTTTCTTCTCTATTTTTTGGCCTGTCCTGACCTGTATCGTCTTAAATTGAAGTCTGGATGATGTTTTTTAATTTGTAGAATTTTTTTCCTTTTCTTTTTGAATTTTCTAATTGGGGTCGGGTTCGAACGGATAGGAAAGAAGTTTTTTTTATTCTCTATTTTTCGGCTTGTCTTCACCCGTTTCGTCTTGAAATGAAACCTGGATGATGTTTTTTAATTTTTAGAATTTTTTTTGCATTTAGTTTTGAATTTTTTAACTCGGGTCGGTTTCGAACGGATAGGAAGGAAATTTTTTTTGTTCTCTATTTTTCGGCCTGTCCTGACCCGTTTCATCATGAAATGACGCCTGGATGATGATTTTTAATTTTTAAAATTTTTTTGCATTTATTTTTGAATTTTCTAACTCGGGTCGGGTTCGAACGGATCGAAAGGAAATTATTTTTATTCTCTATTCTTCGGCCTGTCCTGGCCCATTTCGTTTTGAAATGAAGCCTGGATGATTTTTTTTAATTTTTGAATTTTTTTGCATTTCTTTTTGAATTTTCTAACTTGGGTCGGGTTCGAACGGATAGGAAAGAATTTTTTTTTATTCTCTGTTTTTCGGCCAGTCTTCACCCGTTTCGTCTTGAAATGAAACCTGGATGATGTTTTTTTATTTTTAGAATTTGTTTTGCATTTATTTTTGAATTTTCTAACTCGGGTCGGGTTCGAACGGATAGGAAGGAATTTTTTTATGTTCTTTATTTTTCGGCCTGTCCTGACTCGTTTCGTCTTGAAATGAAGCCTAGATGATGTTTTTTAATTTTTAGAATTTTTTGGCATTTATTTTCGAATTTTCTAACTCGGGTCTGGTCCGAACGGATAGGAATGAAATTTTTTTTGTTCTCTATTTTTTGGCCTGTCCTGACCCGTTTCATATTCAAATGAAGCCTGGATGATGTTTTTTAATTTTTAGAATTTTTTGCCTTTTAGTTTTGAATTTTCTAACTCGGGTCTGGTTCGAACGAATAGGAAGGAAAATTTTTTACTTCTCTATTTTTCAGCCTCTCTCCTGACCTGTTTCGTCTTGAAATGAAGCCTGGATGATGTTTTTTAATTTTTAGAATTTTTTTGCATTTCTTTTTGAATTTTCTAACTGGGGTCGGGTTCGAACGGATAGGAAAGAAATTTTTTTTATTCTCTATTTTTCGGCTTGTCTTCACCAGTTTCGTCTTGAAATGAAACCTGGATGATGTTTTTTAAGTTTTAGAATTTTTTTTGCATTTAGTTTTGAATTTTCTAACTCGGGTAGGTTTTAAACGGATAGGAAGGAAATTCTTTTTGTTCTCTATTTTTCGGCCTGTCCTGTCCCGTTTCATTATAAAATGAAGCCTGGATGATGATTTTTAATTTTTAAAATTTTTTTTCATTTATTTTTGAATTTTCGAACTCGGGTCGGGTTCGAACGGATGGGACGGAAATTATTTTTGTTCTCTATTTTTCGGCCTGTCCTGGCCCATTTCGTTTTGAAATGAACCCTGGATGATGTTTTTTAATTTTTAGAATTTTTTTTGCATTTAGTTTTGAATTTTCTAACTGGGGTTGGGTTCGAACGGATAGGAAAGAAATTTTTTTTATTCTTTATTTTTCGGCTTGTCTTCACCCGTTTCGTCTTGAAATGAAACCTGGTTGATGTTTTTTAATTTTTAGAATTTTTTTTGCATTTAGTTTTGAATTTTCTAACTCAGGTCGGTTTCGAACGGATAAGATGGAAATTTTTTTTGTTCTCTATTTTTCGGCCTGTCCTGACCCGTTTCGTCTTGAAATGAAGCATGGATGATGTTTTTTAATTTTTAAAATTTTTTTGCATTTATTTTCGAATTTTATATCTCAGGTCTGGTTCGAACGGATAGGAAGGAAATTCTTTTTGTTATCTATTTTTCGGCCTGTCCTGTTCCGTTTCGTCATGAAATGAAGCCTGGATGATGATTTTTAAGTTTTAAAATTTTTTTGCATTTATTTTTGAATTTTCTAACTCGGGTCGGGTTCGAACGGATAGGAAGGAAATTATTTTTGTTCTCTATTTTTCGGCCTGTCCTGGCCCATTTCGTTTTGAAATGAAGCCTGGATGATGTTTTTTAATTTTTAGAATTTTTTTGCATTTCTTTTTGAATTTTCTAACTGGGGTCGGGTTTGAACGGATAGGAACGAAATTTTTTTTATTCTCTATTTTTCGGCCAGTCTTCACCCGTTTCGTCTTGAAATGAAACCTGGATGATGTTTTTTAAGTTTTAGATTTTTTGTTGCATTAATTTTTGAATTTTCTAGCTCGGGTCGGGTTCGTACAGATAGGAAGGAATTTTTTTTTGTTCTCTATTTTACGGCCTGTCCTGACCCGACTCGTCTTGAAATGAAGTCTGGATGATGTTTTTTAATTTTTTGAATTTTTTTACATTTATTTTTGAATTTTCTAACTCGGGTCGGGTTCGAACGGATAGGAAGGAAAATTTTTTTTTTCTCTATTTTTCAGCCTGTCCTGATCCATTTCGTCTTGAAATGAAGCCTGGATGATGTCTTTTAATTTTTAGAATTTTTTTGCATTTCTTTTAGAATTTTCTAACTGGGGTCGGGTTCGAACGGAAAGGAAAGAAATTTTTTTTATTCTCTATTTTTCGGCTTGTCTTCACCCCTTTCGTCTTGAAATGAAACCTAGATGATGTTTTTTAATTTTTAGATTTTTTTTTGCATTTAGTTTTGAATTTTCTAACTCTGGTCGGGTTTGAACGGATAGGAATGAAATTTTTTTTGTTCTCTATTTTTCGGCCTGTCCTGTCCCGTTTCATCTTCAAATGAAGCCTGGGTGATGTTTTTTAAGTTTTAGAATTTTTTTGCATTTATTTTCGAATTTTCTAACTCGGGTCGGGTTCGAACGGATAGGAAGGAAATATTTTTTGTTCTCTATTTTTCAGCCTATCCTGATCCGTTTCGTCTTGAAATGAAGCCTAGATGATGTCTTTTAATTTTTAGAATTTTTTTGCATTTCTTTTAGAATTTTCTAACTGGGGTCGGGTTCGAACGGATAGGAAAGAAATTTTTTTTATTCTCTATTTTTCGGCTTGTCCTGGCCCGTTTCATCTTCAAATGAAGCCTGGATGATGTTTTTTAATTATTATAATTTTTTTACATTTATTTTTGAATTTTCTAACTCGGGTCGGGTTCGAACGGATAGGAATGAAATTTTTTTTCTTCTCTATTTTTTGCTTGTCCTGTCCCGTTTCATCTTCAAATGAAGCCTGGATGATGTTTTTTAATTTTTATAATTTTTTTGCATTTAGTTTTGAATTTTCTAACTCGGGTCGGGTTCGAACTGATAGGAATGAAATTTTTTTTGTTCTCTATTTTTCGGCCTGTCCTGTCCCGTTTCATCTTCAAATGAAGCCTGGATGATGTTTTTTAATTTTTAGAATTTTTTTGCATTTATTTTCGAATTTTCTAACTCGGGTCGGGTTCGAACGGATAGGAAGGAAATTTTTTTTGTTCTCCATTTTTCGGCCTGTCTTGGCCCGTTTCGTCTTGAAATGAAGCCTGGATGATGTTTTTTAATTTTTAGAATTTTTTTGCATTTATTTTTGAATTTTTTAACTCAGGTCTGGTTCGAACGGATAGGAAGGAAATTATTTTTGTTCTCTATTTTTCGGCCTGTCCTGGCCCGTTTAATCTTCAAATGAAGCCTCGATGTTGTTTTTTAATTTTTAGAATTTTTTTGCGTTTATTTTCGAATTTTCTAACTGGGGTCGGGTTCGACCGGATAGGAAAGAAATTTTTTTTATTCTCTATTTTTCGACTTGTCTTCACCCGTTTCGTCTTGAAATGAAGCCTAGATGATGTTTTTTAATTTTTAGAATTTTTTTGCATTTATTTTTGAATTTTCTAACTCGGGTCGTGTTCGAACGGATAGGAAGGAAATATTTTTTTTTCTCTATTTTTCAGCCTGTCCTGATCCGTTTCGTCTTGAAATGAAGCCTGGATGATCTCTTTTAATTTTTAGAATTTTTTTGCATTTCTTTTAGAATTTTCTAACTAGGTTGGGTTCGAACGGATAGGAAAGAACTTTTTTTTATTCTCTATTTTTCGGCTTGTCTTCACCCCTTTCGTCTTGAAATGAAACCTAGATGATGTTTTTTAATTTTTAGATTTTTTTTTGCATTTAGTTTTGAATTTTCTAACTCTGGTCGGGTTCGAACGGATAGGAATGAAATTTTTTTTGTTCTCTATTTTTCGGCCTGTCCTGTCCTGTTTCATCTTCAAACGAAGCCTGCATGATGTTTTTTAATTTTTAGAATTTTTTTGCATTTATTTTCAAATTTTCTAACTCGGGTCGGGTTCGAACGGGTAGGAAGGAAATTTTTTTTGTTCTCCATTTTTCGGCCTATCCTGGCCCGTTTCGTCTTGAAATGAAGCCTGAATGATCTTTTTTAATTTTAAGAATTTTTTTCCATTTATTTTTGAATTTTTTAACTCAAGTCTGGTTCGAACGGATAGGAAGGAAATTATTTTTGTTCTCTATTTTACGGCCTATCCTGGCCCGTTTCATCTTCAAATGAAGCCTGGATGTTGTTTTTTAATTTTTAGAATTTTTTTGCATTTGTTTTAGAATTTTCTAACTGGGGTCGGGTTCGAACGGATAGGAAAGAAAGTTTTTTTATTCTCTATTTTTCGGCTTGTCTTCACCCGTTTCGTCTTGAAATGAAGCCTGGATGATGTTTTTTAATTTTTAGAATTTTTTTCCATTTATTTTTGAATTTTCTAACTTAGGTCTGGTTCGAACGGATTGGAAGGAAATTATTTTTGATCTCTATTTTACGGCCTGTCCTGACCCGTCTCGTCTTCAAATGAAGTCTGGATGATGTTTTTTAATTTTTAGAATTTTTTTACATTTATTTTTGAATTTTCTAACTCTGGTCGGGTTCGAACGGATAGGAAGGAAATATTTTTTTTCTCTATTTTTCAGCCTGTCCTGATCCGTTTCGTCTTGAAATGAAGCCTGGCTGATGTCTTCTAATTTTTTAGAATTTTTTTGCATTTCTTTTAGAATTTTCTAGCTGGGGTCGGGTTCGAACGGATAGGAAAGAAATTTTTTTTATTCTCTATTTTTCGGCTTGTCTTCACCCGTTTCGTCTTGAAATGAAACCTAGATGATGTTTTTTAATTTTTAGATTTTTTTTTGCATTTAGTTTTGAATTTTCTAACTCTGGTCGGGTTCGAACGGATAGGAATGAAATTTTTTTTGTTCTCTATTTTTCGGCCAGTCCTATCTCGTTTCATCTTCAAATGAAGCCTGGATGATGTTTTTTAATTTTTAGAATTTTTTAGAATTTATTTTCGAATTTTCTAACTCGGGTCGGGTTCGAACGGATAGGAAGGAAATTATTTTTATTCTCTATTTTTCGGCCTGTCCTGGCCCATTTCGTTTTGAAATGAAGCCTGGATGATGTTTTTTAATTTTTTGAATTTTTTTTGCATTTAGTTTTTGAATTTTCTAACTGGGGTTGGGTTCGAACGAATAGGAAATAAATTTTTTTTATTCTCTATTTCTCAACCAGTCTTCACCCGTTTCGTCTTGAAATGAAACCTGGATGATGATTTTTAATTTTTAGAATTTTTTTTGTATTTATTTTTGAATTTTCTAACTCGGGTCGGGATCGAACGGATAGGAAGGAATTTTTTTTTGTTCTCTATTTTTCGGCCTGTCCTGACCAGTTTCGTCATGAAATGAAGCCTGGATGATGTTTTTTAATTGTTAAAATTTTTTTGCATTTATTTTCGAATTTTCTATCTCGGGTCTGGTTCGAACGGATAGGAAGGAAATTCTTTTTGTTCTCTATTTTTCGGCCTGTCCTGACCCGTTTCGTCATGAAATGAAGCCTGGATGATGATTTTTAATTTTTAAAATTTTTTTGCATTTATTTTTGAATTTTCTAACTCGGGTCGGGTTCGAACGGATAGGAAGGATTTTATTTTTGTTCTCTATTTTTCGGCCTGTCCTGGCCCATGTCGTTTTGAAATGAAGCCTGGATGATGTTTTTTAATTTTTAGAATTTTTTTGCATTTCTTTTTGAATTTTCTAACTGGGGTCGGGTTTGAACAGATAGGAAAGAAAATTTTTTTATTCTCTATTTTTCGGCTTGTCTTCACCCGTTTCGTCTTGAAATGAATCCTGGATGATGTTTTTTAATTTTTAGAATTTTTTTTGCATTTAGTTTTGAATTTTCTAACTCAAGTCGGTTTCGAACGGATAGGAAGGAAATTTTTTTTGTTCTCTATTTTTCGGCCTGTCCTGACCCGTTTCGTCTTGAAATGAAGCCTGGATGATGTTTTTTAATTTTTAAAATTTTTTTGCATTTATTTTCGAATTTTCTATCTCGGGTCTGGTTCGAACGGATAGGAAGGAAATTCTTTTTGTTCTCTATTTTTCGGCCTGTCCTGACCCGTTTCGTCATGAAATGAAGCCTGGATGATGATTTTTAATTTTTAAAATTTTTTTGCATTTATTTTTGAATTTTCTAACTCGGGTCGGGTTCAAACGGATAGGAAGGAAATTCTTTTTGTTCTCTATTTTTCGGCCTGTCCTGGCCCATTTCGTTTTGAAATGAAGCCTGGATGATGTTTTTTAATTTTTAGAATTTTTTTGCATTTCTTTTTGAATTTTCTAACTGGGGTCGGGTTCGAACGGATAGGAAATAAATTTTTTTTATTCTCTATTTATCAGCCAGGCTTCACCCGTTTCGTCTTGAAATGAAACCTAGATGATGTTTTTTAATTTTTGGAATTTTTGTTGCATTTATTTTTGAATTTTCTAACTCGGGTCGGGTTCGTACGGATAGGAAGGAATTTTTTTTTGTTCTCTATTTTTTCGCCTGTCCTTACCCGTTTCGTCTTGAAATGAAGCCTGGATGATGTTTTTTAATTTTTACAATTTTTTGGCATTTATTTTTGAATTTTCTAACTCGGGTCTGGTCTGAACGGAGAGGAATGGAATTTTTTTGGTTCTCTATTTTTTGGCCTGTCTTGACCCGTTTCAAATTCAAATGAAGCCTCGATGATGTTTTTTAATTTTTAGAATTTTTTTGCTTTTATTTCTGTATTTTCTAACTCGGGTTGGGTTCGAACTGATAGGAAGGAAAAATTTTTTCTTCTCTATTTTTTGGCCTGTCCTGACCTGTATCGTCTTAAATTGAAGCCTGGATGATGTTTTTTAATTTTTAAATTTTTTTTGCATTTATTTTCGAATTTTCTATCTCGGGTGGGGTTCGAACGGATAGGAAGGAAATTATTTTTATTCTCTATTTTTCGGCCTGTCCTGACCCATTTCGTTTTGAAATGAAGCCTGGATGATGTTTTTAAATTTTTTGAATTTTTTTTGCATTTAGTTTTGAATTTCTAACTGGGGTTGGGTTCGAACGGATAGGAAAGAAATTTTTTTTATTCTCTATTTCTCGGCCCGTCTTCACCCGTTTCGTCTTGAAATGAAACCTGGATGATGATTTTTAATTTTTAGAATTTTTTTTGCATTTATTTTTGAATTTTCTAACTCGGGTCGGGATCGAACGGATAGGAAGGAAATTTTTTTTGTTCTCTATTTATCGGCCTGTCCAGACCCGTTTCGTCTTAAAATGAAGCCTGGATGATGTTTTTTAATTTTTAATATTTTTCTGCATTTATTTTCGAATTTTCTATCTCGGGTCGGGTTCGAACGGATAGGAAGGAAATTATTTTTATTCTCTATTTTTCGGCCTGTCCTGGCCCATTTCGTTTTGAAATGAAGCCTGGATGATGTTTTTTAATTTTTTGAATTTTTTTTGCTTTTAGTTTTTGAATTTTCTAACTAGGGTTGGGTTCGAACGAATAGGAAAGAAATTTTTTTTATTCTCTATTTCTCAGCCAATCTTCACCCGTTTCGTCTTGAAATGAAACCTGGATGATGATTTTTAATTTTTAGAATTTTTTTTGCATTTATTTTTGAATTTTCTAACTCGGGTCGGGATCGAACGGATAGGAAGGAATTTTTTTTTGTTCTCTATTTTTCGGCCTGTCCTAACCCGTTTCGTCTTGAAATGAAGCCTGGATGATGTTTTTTAATTTTTAAAATTTTTTTGCATTTATTTTCGAATTTTCTATCTCGGGTCTGGTTCAAACGGATAGGAAGGAAATTCTTTTTGTTCTCTATTTTTCGGCCTGTCTTGACCCGTTTCGTCATGAAATGAAGCCTGGATGATGATTTTCAATTTTTAAAATTTTTTTACATTTATTTTTGAATTTTCTAACTCGGGTCGGGTTCGAACGGATAGGAAGGATTTTATTTTTGTTCTCTATTTTTCGGCCTGTCCTGGCCCATTTTGTTTTGAAATGAAGCCTCGATGATGTTTTTTAATTTTTAGAATTTTATTGCATTTCTTTTTGAATTTTCTAACTGGGGTCGGGTTTGAACGGATAGGAAAGAAAATTTTTTTATTCTCTATTTTTCGGCTTGTCTTCACCCGTTTCGTCTTGAAATGAATCCTGTATGATGTTTTTTAATTTTTAGAATTTTTTTTGCATTGAGTTTTGAATTTTGTAACTCAGGTCGGTTTCGAACGGATAGGAAGGAAATTTTTTTTGTTCTCTATTTTTCGGCCTGTCCTGACCCGTTTCGTCTTGAAATGAAGCCTGGATGATGTTTTTTAATTTTTAATATTTTTCTGCATTTATTTTCGAATTTTCTATCTCGGGTCGGGTTCGAACGGATAGGAAGGAAATTATTTTTATTCTCTATTCTTCGTCCTGTTCTGGTCCATTTCGTTTTGAAATGAAGCCTGGATGATGTTTTTTAATTTTTAGAATTTTTTTGCATTTCTTTTTGAATTTTCTAACTGAGGTCGGGTTCGAACGGATAGGAAAGAAATTTTTTTTATTCTCTATTTTTCGGCCGGTCTTCACCCGTTTCGTGTTGAAATGAAACCTGGATGATGTTTTTTAATTTTTAGAATTTTTGTTGCATTTATTTTTGAATTTTCTAACTCGAGTCGGGTTCGTACGGATAGGAAGGAATTTTTTTTTGTTCTCTATTTTTCGGCCTGTCCTGATCCGTTTCGTCTTGAAATGAAGCCTGGATGATGTTTTTTTAATTTTTAGAATTTTTTGGCATTTATTTTCGAATTTTCTAACTAGGGTCTGGTCCGAACGGATAGGAATGAAATTTTTTTTGTTCTCTATTTTTTGGCCTGTCTTGACCCGTTTCATATTCAAATGAAGCCTGGATGATGTTTTCTAATTTTTAGAATTTTTTTGCTTTTATTTCTGTATTTTCTAACTCGGGTCGGGTTCGAACTGATTGGAAGGAAAATTTTTTTCTTCTCTATTTTTCGGCCTGTCCTGACCCGTTTCCTCATGAAATGAAGCCTGGATGATGATTTTTAATTTTTAAAACTTTTTTGCATTTATTTTTGAATTTTCTAACTCGGGTCTGGTTCGAACGGATAGGAAGGAAATTATTTTTATTCTCTATTCTTCGTCCTGTTCTGGTCCATTTCGTTTTGAAATTTGCATTTCTTTTTGAATTTTCTAACTGGGGTCGGGTTCGAACGGATAAGAAAGAAATTTTTTTTATTCTCTATTTTTCGGCCAGTCTTCACCCGTTTCGTCTTGAAATGAAACCTGGACGATGTTTTTTAATTTTTAGAATTTTTTTTGCATTTATTTTTGAATTTTCTAACTCGGGTCGGGTTCGAATGGATAGGAAGGAATTTTTTTATGTTCTCTATTTTTCGGCCTGTCCTGACCTGTTTCGTCTTGAAATGAAGCCTGGATGATGTTTTTTCATTTTTAGAATTTTTTGGCATTTATTTTCGAATTTTCAAACTCGGGTCTGGTCCGAACGGATAGGAATGAAATTTTTTTTGTTCTCTATTTTTTGGCCATTCCTGACCCGTTTCATATTCAAATGAAGCCTGGATGATGTTTTTTAATTTTTAGAACTTTTTTGCTTTTATTTTTGAATTTTCTAACTCGGGTCGGGTTCGAACGGATAGGAAGGAAAATTTTTTTCTTCTCTATTTTTCGGCCTCTCCTGACCTGTTTCGTCTTGAAATGAAGCCTGGATGATGTTTTTTAATTTTTAGAATTTTTTTGCATTTCTTTTTGAATTTTCTAACTGGGGTCGGGTTCGAACGGATAGGAAAGAAATTTTTTTTATTCTCTATTTTTCGGCTTGTCTTCACCTGTTTCGTCTTGAAATGAATCCTGGATGATGTTTTTTAAGTTTTAGAATTTTTTTTGCATTTAGTTTTGAATTTTCTAACTCGGGTCGGTTTCGAACGGATAGGAAGGAAATTTTTTTTGTTCTCTATTTATCGGCCTGTCCAGACCCGTTTCGTCTTGAAATGAAGCCTGGATGATGTTTTTTAATTTTTAAAATTTTTTTGCATTTATTTTCGAATTTTCTATCTCGGGTCGGGTTCGAACGGATAGGAAGGAAATTATTTTTATTCTCTATTTTTCGGCCTGTCCTGGCCCATTTCGTTTTGAAATGAAGCCTGGATGATGTTTTTTAATTTTTAGAATTTTTTTTGCATTTAGTTTTTGAATTTTCTAACTGCGGTTGGGTTCGAACGGATAGGAAAGAAATTTTTTTTATTCTCTATTTCTCGGCCAGTCTTCACCCGTTTCGTCTTGAAATGAAACCAGGGTGATGATTTTTAATTTTTAGAATTTTTGTTGCATTTATTTTTGAATTTTGTAACTCGGATCGAGATCGAATGGATAGGAAGGAATGTTTTTTTGTTCTCTATTTTTTGGCTTGTCCTGACCCGTTTCGTCTTGAAATGAAGCCTGGATGATGTTTTTTAATTTTTTAAATTTTTTTGCATTTATTTTCGAATTTTCTATCTCGGGTCTGGTTTGAACGGATAGGAAGGAAATTCTTTTTGTTCTCTATTTTTCGGCCTGTCCTGACCCGTTACGTCATGAAATGAAGCCTGGATGATGATTTTTAATTTTTAAAATTTTTTTGCATTTATTTTTGAATTTTCTTACTCGGGTCGGGTTCGAACGGATAGGAAGGATTTTATTTTTGTTCTCTATTTTTCGGCCTGTCCTGGCCCTTTTCGTTTTGAAATGAAGCATGGATGATGTTTTTTAATTTTTAGAATTTTTTTGCATTTCTTTTTGAATTTTCTAACTCGAGTCGGGTTCGTACGGATAGGAAGGAATTTTTTTTTGTTCTCAATTTTTCGGCCTGTCCTGATCCGTTTCGTCTTGAAATGAAGACTGGATGATGTTTTTTGATTTTTAGAATTTTTTGGCATTTATTTTCGAATTTTCTAACTAGGGTCTGGTCCGAACGGATAGGAATTGAATTTTTTTTGTTCTCTATTTTTTGGCCCGTCTTGACCCGTTTCATATTCAAATGAAGCCTGGATGATGTTTTTTAATTTTTAGAATTTTTTTGCTTTTATTTCTGTATTTTCTAACTCGGGTCGGGTTTGAACTGATAGGAAGGAAAATTTTTTTCTTCTCTATTTTTCTGCCTCTCCTGACCTGTTTCGTCTTGAAATGAAGCCTGGATGATGTTTTTTAATTTTTAGAATTTTTTTGCATTTCTTTTTGAATTTTCTAACTGGGGTCGGGTTCGAACGGATAGGAAAGAAATTTTTTTTATTCTCTATTTTTCGGCTTGTCCTCACCCGTTTCGTCTTGAAATGAAACCTGGATGATGTTTTTTAGTTTTTAGAATTTTTTTTGGATTTAGTTTTGAATTTTCTAACTCGGGTCGGTTTCGAACGAATAGGGAGGAAATTTTTTTTGTTCTCTATTTATCGGCCTGTCCAGACCAGTTTCGTCTTGAAATGAAGCCTGGATAATGTTTTTTAATTTTTAAATTTTTTTTGCATTTATTTTCGAATTTTCTATCTCGGGTCGGGTTCGAACGGATAGGAAGGAAATTATTTTTATTCTCTATTTTTCGGCCTGTCCTGGCCCATTTCGTTTTGAAATGAAGCCTGGATGATGTTTTTAAATTTTTTGAATTTTTTTTGCATTTAGTTTTGAATTTCTAACTGGGGTTGGGTTCGAACGGATAGGAAAGAAATTTTTTTTATTCTCTATTTCTCGGCCAGTCTTCACCCGTTTCGTCTTGAAATGAAAACTGGATGATGATTTTTAATTTTTAGAATTTTTTTTGCATTTATTTTTGAATTTTCTAACTCGGGTCAGGATCGAACGGATAGGAAGGAAATTTTTTTTGTTCTCTATTTATCGGCCTGTCCAGACCCGTTTCGTCTTGAAATGAAGCCTGGATGATGTTTTTTAATTTTTAATATTTTTCTGCATTTATTTTCGAATTTTCTATCTCGGGTCGGGTTCGAACGGATAGGAAGGAAATTATTTTTATTCTCTATTTTTCGGCCTGTCCTGGCCCATTTCGATTTGAAATGAAGCCTGGATGATGTTTTTTAATTTTTTGAATTTTTTTTGCTTTTAGTTTTTGAATTTTCTAACTAGGGTTGGGTTCGAACGAATAGGAAAGAAATTTTTTTTATTCTCTATTTCTCAGCCAGTCTTCACCCGTTTCGTCTTGAAATGAAACCTGGATGATGATTTTTAATTTTTAGAATTTTTTTTGCATTTATCTTTGAATTTTCTAACTCGGGTCGGGATCGAACGGATAGGAAGGAATTTTTTTTGTTCTCTATTTTTCGGCCTGTCCTAACCCGTTTCGTCTTGAAATGAAGCCTGGATGATGTTTTTTAATTTTTAAAATTTTTTTGCATTTATTTTCGAATTTTCTATCTCGGGTCTGGTTCAAACGGATAGGAAGGAAATTCTTTTTGTTCTCTATTTTTCGGCCTGTCTTGACCCGTTTCGTCATGAAATGAAGCCTGGATGATGATTTTTAATTTTTAAAATTTTTTTACATTTATTTTTGAATTTTCTAACTCGGGTCGGGTTCGAACGGATAGGAAGGATTTTATTTTTGTTCTCTATTTTTCGGCCTGTCCTGGCCCATTTCGTTTTGAAATGAAGCCTCGATGATGTTTTTTAATTTTTAGAATTTTTTTGCATTTCTTTTTGAATTTTCTAACTGGGGTCGGGTTTGAACGGATAGGAAAGAAAATTTTTTTATTCTCTATTTTTCGGCTTGTCTTCACCCGTTTCGTCTTGAAATGAATCCTGGATGATGTTTTTTAATTTTTAGAATTTTTTTTGCATTGAGTTTTGAATTTTGTAACTCAGGTCGGTTTCGAACGGATAGGAAGAAAATTTTTTTGTTCTCTATTTATCGGCCTGTCCAGACCCGTTTCGTCTTGAAATGAAGCCTGGATGATGTTTTTTAATTTTTAATATTTTTCTGCATTTATTTTCGAATTTTCTATCTCGGGTCGGGTTCGAACGGATAGGAAGGAAATTATTTTTATTCTCTATTTTTCGGCCTGTCCTGGCCCATTTCGATTTGAAATGAAGCCTGGATGATGTTTTTTAATTTTTTGAATTTTTTTTGCTTTTAGTTTTTGAATTTTCTAACTAGGGTTGGGTTCGAACGAATAGGAAAGAAATTTTTTTTATTCTCTATTTCTCAGCCAGTCTTCACCCGTTTCGTCTTGAAATGAAACCTGGTTGATGATTTTTAATTTTTAGAATTTTTTTTGCATTTATCTTTGAATTTTCTAACTCGGGTCGGGATCGAACGGATAGGAAGGAATTTTTTTTTGTTCTCTATTTTTCGGCCTGTCCTAACTCGTTTCGTCTTGAAATGAAGCCTGGATGATGTTTTTTAATTTTTAAAATTTTTTTGCATTTATTTTCGAATTTTCTATCTCGGGTCTGGTTCAAACGGATAGGAAGGAAATTCTTTTTGTTCTCTATTTTTCGGCCTGTCTTGACCCGTTTCGTCATGAAATGAAGCCTGGATGATGATTTTTAAGTTTTAAAATTTTTTTACATTTATTTTTGAATTTTCTAACTCGGGTCGGGTTCGAACGGATAGGAAGGATTTTATTTTTGTTCTCTATTTTTCGGCCTGTCCTGGCCCATTTCGTTTTGAAATGAAGCCTCGATGATGTTTTTTAATTTTTAGAATTTTTTTGCATTTCTTTTTGAATTTTCTAACTGGGGTCGGGTTTGAACGGATAGGAAAGAAAATTTTTTTATTCTCTATTTTTCGGCTTGTCTTCACCCGTTTCGTCTTGAAATGAATCCTGGATGATGTTTTTTAATTTTTAGAATTTTTTTTGCATTGAGTTTTGAATTTTGTAACTCAGGTCGGTTTCGAACGGATAGGAAGGAAATTTTTTTTGTTCTCTATTTTTCGGCCTGTCCTGACCAGTTTCGTCTTGAAATGAAGCCTGGATGATGTTTTTTAATTTTTAAAATTTTTTTTGCATTTATTTTTGAATTTTCTATCTCGGGTTTGGTTCGAACGGATAGGAAGGAAATTTTTTTTGTTCTCTATTTTTCGGCCTGTCCTGGCCCATTTCGTTTTCAAATGAAGCCTGGATGATGTTTTTTAATTTTTAGAATTTTTTTGCATTTCTTTTTGAATTTTCTAACTGGGGTCGGGTTCGAACGGATAGGAAAGAAATTTTTTTTATTCTCTATTTTTCAGCCAGTATTCACCCGTTTCGTCTTGAAATGAAACCTGGATGATGTTTTTTAATTTTTAGAATTTTTGTTGCTTTTATTTTTGAATTTTCTAACTCGGGTCGGGATCGAACGGATAGGAAGGAATTTTTTTTTGTTCTCTATTTTTCGGCCTGTCCTTACCCGTTTCGTCTTGAAATGAAGCCTGGATGATGTTTTTTAATTTTTAGAATTTTTTGGCATTTATTTTTGAATTTTCTAACTCGGGTCTGGTCTGAACGGATAGGAATGGAATTTTTTTGGTTCTCTATTTTCTGGCCTGTCTTGACCCGTTTCAAATTCAAATGTAGCCTCGATGATGTTTTTTAATTTTTAGAATCTTTTTGCTTTTATTTCTGTATTTTCTAACTCAGGTCGGGTTCGAACTGATCGGAAGGAAAATTTTTTTCTTCTCTATTTTTTGGCCTGTCCTGACCTGTATCGTCTTAAATTGAAGTCTGGATGATGTTTTTTAATTTTTAGAATTTTTTTCCTTTTCTTTTTGAATTTTCTAACTGGGGTCGGGTTCGAACGGATAGGAAAGAAGTTTTTTTTATTCTCTATTTTTCGGCTTGTCTTCACCCGTTTCGTCTTGAAATGAAACCTGGATGATGTTTTTTAATTTTTAGAATTTTTTTTGCATTTAGTTTTGAATTTTTTAACTCGGGTCGGTTTCGAACGGATAGGAAGGAAATTTTTTTTGTTCTCTATTTTTCGGCCTGTCCTGACCCGTTTCATCATGAAATGAAGCCTGGATGATGATTTTTAATTTTTAAAATTTTTTTGCATTTATTTTTGAATTTTCTAACTCGGGTTGGGTTCGAACTGATCGAAAGGAAATTATTTTTATTCTCTATTCTTCGGCCTGTCCTGGCCCATTTCGTTTTGAAATGAAGCCTCGATGATGTTTTTTAATTTTTAGAATTTTTTTGCATTTCTTTTTGAATTTTCTAACTGGGGTCGGGTTTGAACGGATAGGAAAGAAAATTTTTTTATTCTCTATTTTTCGGCTTGTCTTCACCCGTTTCGTCTTGAAATGAATCCTGGATGATGTTTTTTAATTTTTAGAATTTTTTTTGCATTGAGTTTTGAATTTTGTAACTCAGGTCGGTTTCGAACGGATAGGAAGGAAATTTTTTTTGTTCTCTATTTTTCGGCCTGTCCTGACCAGTTTCGTCTTGAAATGAAGCCTGGATGATGTTTTTTAATTTTTAAAATTTTTTTTGCATTTATTTTCGAATTTTCTATCTCGGGTTTGGTTCGAACGGATAGGAAGGAAATTTTTTTTGTTCTCTATTTTTCGGCCTGTCCTGGCCCATTTCGTTTTCAAATGAAGCCTGGATGATGTTTTTTAATTTTTAGAATTTTTTTGCATTTCTTTTTGAATTTTCTAACTGGGGTCGGGTTCGAACGGATAGGAAAGAAATTTTTTTTATTCTCTATTTTTCAGCCAGTATTCACCCGTTTCGTCTTGAAATGAAACCTGGATGATGTTTTTTAATTTTTAGAATTTTTGTTGCTTTTATTTTTGAATTTTCTAACTCGGGTCGGGATCGAACGGATAGGAAGGAATTTTTTTTTGTTCTCTATTTTTCGGCCTGTCCTTACCCGTTTCGTCTTGAAATGAAGCCTGGATGATGTTTTTTAATTTTTAGAATTTTTTGGCATTTATTTTTGAATTTTCTAACTCGGGTCTGGTCTGAACGGATAGGAATGGAATTTTTTTGGTTCTCTATTTTCTGGCCTGTCTTGACCCGTTTCAAATTCAAATGTAGCCTCGATGATGTTTTTTAATTTTTAGAATTTTTTTGCTTTTATTTCTGTATTTTCTAACTCAGGTCGGGTTCGAACTGATAGGAAGGAAAATTTTTTTCTTCTCTATTTTTTGGCCTGTCCTGACCTGTATCGTCTTAAATTGAAGTCTGGATGATGTTTTTTAATTTTTAGAATTTTTTTCCTTTTCTTTTTGAATTTTCTAACTGGGGTCGGGTTCGAACGGATAGGAAAGAAGTTTTTTTTATTCTCTATTTTTCGGCTTGTCTTCACCCGTTTCGTCTTGAAATGAAACCTGGATGATGTTTTTTAATTTTTAGAATTTTTTTTGCATTTAGTTTTGAATTTTTTAACTCGGGTCGGTTTCGAACGGATAGGAAGGAAATTTTTTTTGTTCTCTATTTTTCGGCCTGTCCTGACCCGTTTCATCATGAAATGACGCCTGGATGATGATTTTTAATTTTTAAAATTTTTTTGCATTTATTTTTGAATTTTCTAACTCGGGTTGGGTTCGAACTGATCGAAAGGAAATTATTTTTATTCTCTATTCTTCGGCCTGTCCTGGCCCATTTCGTTTTGAAATGAAGCCTGGATGATTTTTTTTAATTTTTGAATTTTTTTGCATTTCTTTTTGAATTTTCTAACTGGGGTCGGGTTCGAACGGATAGGAAAGAATTTTTTTTTATTCTCTGTTTTTCGGCCAGTCTTCACCCGTTTCGTCTTGAAATGAAACCTGGATGATGTTTTTTTATTTTTAGAATTTTTTTTGCATTTATTTTTGAATTTTCTAACTCGGGTCGGGTTCGAACGGATGGGAAGGAAATTTTTTTTGTTCTCTATTTATCGGCCTGTCCAGACCCGTTTCGTCTTGAAATGAAGCCTGGATGATGTTTTTTAATTTTTAAAAATTTTTTGCATTTATTTTCGAATTTTCTATCTCGGGTCGGGTTCGAACGGATAGGAAGGAAATTATTTTTATTCTCTATTTTTCGGCCTGTCCTGGCCCATTTCGTTTTGAAATGAAGCCTGGATGATGTTTTTTAATTTTCTAACTAGGGTTGGGTTCGAACGAATAGGAAAGAAATTTTTTTTATTCTCTATTTCTCAGCCAATCTTCACCCGTTTCGTCTTGAAATGAAACCTGGATGATGATTTTTAATTTTTAGAATTTTTTTTGCATTTATTTTTGAATTTTCTAACTCGGGTCGGGATCGAACGGATAGGAAGGAATTTTTTTTTGTTCTCTATTTTTCGGCCTGTCCTAACCCGTTTCGTCTTGAAATGAAGCCTGGATGATGTTTTTTAATTTTTAAAATTTTTTTGCATTTATTTTCGAATTTTCTATCTCGGGTCTGGTTCAAACGGATAGGAAGGAAATTCTTTTTGTTCTCTATTTTTCGGCCTGTCTTGACCCGTTTCGTCATGAAATGAAGCCTGGATGATGATTTTCAATTTTTAAAATTTTTTTACATTTATTTTTGAATTTTCTAACTCGGGTCGGGTTCGAACGAATAGGAAGGATTTTATTTTTGTTCTCTATTTTTCGGCCTGTCCTGGCCCATTTTGTTTTGAAATGAAGCCTCGATGATGTTTTTTAATTTTTAGAATTTTATTGCATTTCTTTTTGAATTTTCTAACTGGGGTCGGGTTTGAACGGATAGGAAAGAAAATTTTTTTATTCTCTATTTTTCGGCTTGTCTTCACCCGTTTCGTCTTGAAATGAATCCTGTATGATGTTTTTTAATTTTTAGAATTTTTTTTGCATTGAGTTTTGAATTTTGTAACTCAGGTCGGTTTCGAACGGATAGGAAGGAAATTTTTTTTGTTCTCTATTTTTCGGCCTGTCCTGACCCGTTTCGTCTTGAAATGAAGCCTGGATAATGTTTTTTAATTTTTAATATTTTTCTGCATTTATTTTCGAATTTTCTATCTCGGGTCGGGTTCGAACGGATAGGAAGGAAATTATTTTTATTCTCTATTCTTCGTCCTGTTCTGGTCCATTTCGTTTTGAAATGAAGCCTGGATGATGTTTTTTAATTTTTAGAATTTTTTTGCATTTCTTTTTGAATTTTCTAACTGAGGTCGGGTTCGAACGGATAGGAAAGAAATTTTTTTTATTCTCTATTTTTCGGCCGGTCTTCACCCGTTTCGTGTTGAAATGAAACCTGGATGATGTTTTTTAATTTTTAGAATTTTTGTTGCATTTATTTTTGAATTTTCTAACTCGAGTCGGGTTCGTACGGATAGGAAGGAATTTTTTTTTGTTCTCTATTTTTCGGCCTGTCCTGATCCGTTTCGTCTTGAAATGAAGCCTGGATGATGTTTTTTTAATTTTTAGAATTTTTTGGCATTTATTTTCGAATTTTCTAACTAGGGTCTGGTCCGAACGGATAGGAATGAAATTTTTTTTGTTCTCTATTTTTTGGCCTGTCTTGACCCGTTTCATATTCAAATGAAGCCTGGATGATGTTTTCTAATTTTTAGAATTTTTTTGCTTTTATTTCTGTATTTTCTAACTCGGGTCGGGTTCGAACTGATTGGAAGGAAAATTTTTTTCTTCTCTATTTTTCGGCCTGTCCTGACCCGTTTCCTCATGAAATGAAGCCTGGATGATGATTTTTAATTTTTAAAACTTTTTTGCATTTATTTTTGAATTTTCTAACTCGGGTCTGGTTCGAACGGATAGGAAGGAAATTATTTTTATTCTCTATTCTTCGTCCTGTTCTGGTCCATTTCGTTTTGAAATTTGCATTTCTTTTTGAATTTTCTAACTGGGGTCGGGTTCGAACGGATAAGAAAGAAATTTTTTTTATTCTCTATTTTTCGGCCAGTCTTCACCCGTTTCGTCTTGAAATGAAACCTGGACGATGTTTTTTAATTTTTAGTATTTTTTTTGCATTTATTTTTGAATTTTCTAACTCGGGTCGGGTTCGAATGGATAGGAAGGAATTTTTTTATGTTCTCTATTTTTCGGCCTGTCCTGACCTGTTTCGTCTTGAAATGAAGCCTGGATGATGTTTTTTCATTTTTAGAATTTTTTGGCATTTATTTTCGAATTTTCAAACTCGGGTCTGGTCCGAACGGATAGGAATGAAATTTTTTTTGTTCTCTATTTTTTGGCCATTCCTGACCCGTTTCATATTCAAATGAAGCCTGGATGATGTTTTTTAATTTTTAGAACTTTTTTGCTTTTATTTTTGAATTTTCTAACTCGGGTCGGGTTCGAACGGATAGGAAGGAAAAGTTTTTTCTTCTCTATTTTTCGGCCTCTCCTGACCTGTTTCGTCTTGAAATGAAGCCTGGATGATGTTTTTTAATTTTTAGAATTTTTTTGCATTTCTTTTTGAATTTTCTAACTGGGGTCGGGTTCGAACGGATAGGAAAGAAATTTTTTTTATTCTCTATTTTTCGGCTTGTCTTCACCTGTTTCGTCTTGAAATGAATCCTGGATGATGTTTTTTAAGTTTTAGAATTTTTTTTGCATTTAGTTTTGAATTTTCTAACTCGGGTCGGTTTCGAACGGATAGGAAGGAAATTTTTTTTGTTCTCTATTTATCGGCCTGTCCAGACCCGTTTCGTCTTGAAATGAAGCCTGGATGATGTTTTTTAATTTTTAAAATTTTTTTGCATTTATTTTCGAATTTTCTATCTCGGGTCGGGTTCGAACGGATAGGAAGGAAATTATTTTTATTCTCTATTTTTCGGCCTGTCCTGGCCCATTTCGTTTTGAAATGAAGCCTGGATGATGTTTTTTAATTTTTAGAATTTTTTTTGCATTTAGTTTTTGAATTTTCTAACTGCGGTTGGGTTCGAACGGATAGGAAAGAAATTTTTTTTATTCTCTATTTCTCGGCCAGTCTTCACCCGTTTCGTCTTGAAATGAAACCAGGGTGATGATTTTTAATTTTTAGAATTTTTGTTGCATTTATTTTTGAATTTTGTAACTCGGATCGAGATCGAATGGATAGGAAGGAATGTTTTTTTGTTCTCTATTTTTTGGCTTGTCCTGACCCGTTTCGTCTTGAAATGAAGCCTGGATGATGTTTTTTAATTTTTTAAATTTTTTTGCATTTATTTTCGAATTTTCTATCTCGGGTCTGGTTTGAACGGATAGGAAGGAAATTCTTTTTGTTCTCTATTTTTCGGCCTGTCCTGACCAGTTTCGTCTTGAAATGAAGCCTGGATGATGTTTTTTAATTGTTAAAATTTTTTTGCATTTATTTTCGAATTTTCTATCTCGGGTCTGGTTCGAACGGATAGGAAGGAAATTCTTTTTGTTCTCTATTTTTCGGCCTGTCCTGACCCGTTTCGTCATGAAATGAAGCCTGGATGATGATTTTTAATTTTTAAAATTTTTTTGCATTTATTTTTGAATTTTCTTACTCGGGTCGGGTTCGAACGGATAGGAAGGATTTTATTTTTGTTCTCTATTTTTCGGCCTGTCCTGGCCCTTTTCGTTTTGAAATGAAGCATGGATGATGTTTTTTAATTTTTAGAATTTTTTTGCATTTCTTTTTGAATTTTCTAACTCGAGTCGGGTTCGTACGGATAGGAAGGAATTTTTTTTTGTTCTCAATTTTTCGGCCTGTCCTGATCCGTTTCGTCTTGAAATGAAGACTGGATGATGTTTTTTGATTTTTAGAATTTTTTGGCATTTATTTTCGAATTTTCTAACTAGGGTCTGGTCCGAACGGATAGGAATTGAATTTTTTTTGTTCTCTATTTTTTGGCCCGTCTTGACCCGTTTCATATTCAAATGAAGCCTGGATGATGTTTTTTAATTTTTGAATTTTCTAACTCGGGTCGGGTTTGAACTGATAGGAAGGAAAATTTTTTTCTTCTCTATTTTTCTGCCTCTCCTGACCTGTTTCGTCTTGAAATGAAGCCTGGATGATGTTTTTTAATTTTTAGAATTTTTTTGCATTTCTTTTTGAATTTTCTAACTGGGGTCGGGTTCGAACGGATAGGAAAGAAATTTTTTTTATTCTCTATTTTTCGGCTTGTCCTCACCCGTTTCGTCTTGAAATGAAACCTGGATGATGTTTTTTAGTTTTTAGAATTTTTTTTGGATTTAGTTTTGAATTTTCTAACTCGGGTCGGTTTCGAACGAATAGGAAGGAAATTTTTTTTGTTCTCTATTTATCGGCCTGTCCAGACCAGTTTCGTCTTGAAATGAAGCCTGGGTAATGTTTTTTAATTTTTAAATTTTTTTTGCATTTATTTTCGAATTTTCTATCTCGGGTCGGGTTCGAACGGATAGGAAGGAAATTATTTTTATTCTCTATTTTTCGGCCTGTCCTGGCCCATTTCATTTTGAAATGAAGCCTGGATGATGTTTTTAAATTTTTTGAATTTTTTTTGCATTTAGTTTTGAATTTCTAACTGGGGTTGGGTTCGAACGGATAGGAAAGAAATTTTTTTTATTCTCTATTTCTCGGCCAGTCTTCACCCGTTTCGTCTTGAAATGAAAACTGGATGATGATTTTTAATTTTTAGAATTTTTTTTGCATTTATTTTTGAATTTTCTAACTCGGGTCAGGATCGAACGGATAGGAAGGAAATTTTTTTTGTTCTCTATTTATCGGCCTGTCCAGACCCGTTTCGTCTTGAAATGAAGCCTGGATGATGTTTTTTAATTTTTAATATTTTTCTGCATTTATTTTCGAATTTTCTATCTCGGGTCGGGTTCGAACGGATAGGAAGGAAATTATTTTTATTCTCTATTTTTCGGCCTGTCCTGGCCCATTTCGATTTGAAATGAAGCCTGGATGATGTTTTTTAATTTTTTGAATTTTTTTTGCTTTTAGTTTTTGAATTTTCTAACTAGGGTTGGGTTCGAACGAATAGGAAAGAAATTTTTTTTATTCTCTATTTCTCAGCCAGTCTTCACCCGTTTCGTCTTGAAATGAAACCTGGATGATGATTTTTAATTTTTAGAATTTTTTTTGCATTTATCTTTGAATATTCTAACTCGGGTCGGGATCGAACGGATAGGAAGGAATTTTTTTTTGTTCTCTATTTTTCGGCCTGTCCTAACCCGTTTCGTCTTGAAATGAAGCCTGGATGATGTTTTTTAATTTTTAAAATTTTTTTGCATTTATTTTCGAATTTTCTATCTCGGGTCTGGTTCAAACGGATAGGAAGGAAATTCTTTTTGTTCTCTATTGTTCGGCCTGTCTTGACCCGTTTCGTCATGAAATGAAGCCTGGATGATGATTTTTAATTTTTAAAATTTTTTTACATTTATTTTTGAATTTTTCTAACTGGGGTCGGGTTCGAACGGATAGGAAAGAAATTTTTTTTATTCTCTATTTTTCAGCCAGTATTCACCCGTTTCGTCTTGAAATGAAACCTGGATGATGTTTTTTAACTTTTAGAATTTTTGTTGCTGTTATTTTTGAATTTTCTAACTCGGGTCGGGATCGAACGGATAGAAAGGAATTTTTTTTTGTTCTCTATTTTTCGGCCTGTCCTTACCCGTTTCGTCTTGAAATGAAGCCTGGATGATGTTTTTTAATTTTTAGAATTTTTTGGCATTTATTTTTGAATTTTCTAACTCGGGTCTGGTCTGAACGGATAGGAATGGAATTTTTTTGGTTCTCTATTTTCTGGCCTGTCTTGACCCGTTTCAAATTCAAATGTAGCCTCGATGATGTTTTTTAATTTTTAGAATTTTTTTGCTTTTATTTCTGTATTTTCTAACTCGGGTCGGGTTCGAACTGATAGGAAGGAAAATTTTTTTCTTCTCTATTTTTTGGCCTGTCCTGACCTGTATCGTCTTAAATTGAAGTCTGGATGATGTTTTTTAATTTTTAGAATTTTTTTCCTTTTCTTTTTGAATTTTCTAACTGGGGTCGGGTTCGAACGGATAGGAAAGAAGTTTTTTTTATTCTCTATTTTTCGGCTTGTCTTCACCCGTTTCGTCTTGAAATGAAACCTGGATGATGATTTTTAATTTTTAGAATTTTTTTTGCATTTATTTTTGAATTTTCTAACTCGGGTCGGGATCGAACGGATAGGAAGGAATTTTTTTTTGTTCTCTATTTTTCGGCCTGTCCTAACCCGTTTCGTCTTGAAATGAAGCCTGGATGATGTTTTTTAATTTTTAAAATTTTTTTGCATTTATTTTCGAATTTTCTATCTCGGGTCTGGTTCAAACGGATAGGAAGGAAATTCTTTTTGTTCTCTATTTTTCGGCCTGTCTTGACCCGTTTCGTCATGAAATGAAGCCAGGATGATGATTTTTAATTTTTAAAATTTTTTTACATTTATTTTTGAATTTTCTAACTCGGGTCGGGTTCGAACGGATAGGAAGGATTTTATTTTTGTTCTCTATTTTTCGGCCTGTCCTGGCCCATTTCGTTTTGAAATGAAGCCTCGATGATGTTTTTTAATTTTTAGAATTTTATTGCATTTCTTTTTGAATTTTCTAACTGGGGTCGGGTTTGAACGGATAGGAAAGAAAATTTTTTTATTCTCTATTTTTCGGCTTGTCTTCACCCGTTTCGTCTTGAAATGAATCCTGGATGATGTTTTTTAATTTTTAGAATTTTTTTTGCATTGAGTTTTGAATTTTGTAACTCAGGTCGGTTTCGAACGGATAGGAAGGAAATTTTTTTTGTTCTCCATTTTTCGGCCTGTCCTGACCAGTTTCGTCTTGAAATGAAGCCTGGATGATGTTTTTTAATTTTTAAAATTTTTTTTGCATTTATTTTCGAATTTTCTATCTCGGGTTTGGTTCGAACGGATAGGAAGGAAATTATTTTTGTTCTCTATTTTTCGGCCTGTCCTGGCCCATTTCGTTTTCAAATGAAGCCTGGATGATGTTTTTAAATTTTTAGAATTTTTTTGCATTTCTTTTTGAATTTTCTAACTGGGGTCGGGTTCGAACGGATAGGAAAGAAATTTTTTTTATTCTCTATTTTTCAGCCAGTATTCACCCGTTTCGTCTTGAAATGAAACCTGGATGATGTTTTTTAACTTTTAGAATTTTTGTTGCTGTTATTTTTGAATTTTCTAACTCGGGTCGGGATCGAACGGATAGAAAGGAATTTTTTTTTGTTCTCTATTTTTCGGCCTGTCCTTACCCGTTTCGTCTTGAAATGAAGCCTGGATGATGTTTTTTAATTTTTAGAATTTTTTGGCATTTATTTTTGAATTTTCTAACTCGGGTCTGGTCTGAACGGATAGGAATGGAATTTTTTTGGTTCTCTATTTTCTGGCCTGTCTTGACCCGTTTCAAATTCAAATGTAGCCTCGATGATGTTTTTTAATTTTTAGAATTTTTTTGCTTTTATTTCTGTATTTTCTAACTCGGGTCGGGTTCGAACTGATAGGAAGGAAAATTTTTTTCTTCTCTATTTTTTGGCCTGTCCTGACCTGTATCGTCTTAAATTGAAGTCTGGATGATGTTTTTTAATTTTTAGAATTTTTTTCCTTTTCTTTTTGAATTTTCTAACTGGGGTCGGGTTCGAACGGATAGGAAAGAAGTTTTTTTTATTCTCTATTTTTCGGCTTGTCTTCACCCGTTTCGTCTTGAAATGAAACCTGGATGATGTTTTTTAATTTTTAGAATTTTTTTTGCATTTAGTTTTGAATTTTTTAACTCGGGTCGGTTTCGAACGGATAGGAAGGAAATTTTTTTTGTTCTCTATTTTTCGGCCTGTCCTGACCCGTTTCATCATGAAATGACGCCTGGATGATGATTTTTAATTTTTAAAATTTTTTTGCATTTATTTTTGAATTTTCTAACTCGGGTCGGGTTCGAACGGATCGAAAGGAAATTATTTTTATTCTCTATTCTTCGGCCTGTCCTGGCCCATTTCGTTTTGAAATGAAGCCTGGATGATTTTTTTTAATTTTTGAATTTTTTTGCATTTCTTTTTGAATTTTCTAACTGGGGTCGGGTTCGAACGGATAGGAAAGAATTTTTTTTTATTCTCTGTTTTTCGGCCAGTCTTCACCCGTTTCGTCTTGAAATGAAACCTGGATGATGTTTTTTTATTTTTAGAATTTTTTTTGCATTTATTTTTGAATTTTCTAACTCGGGTCGGGTTCGAACGGATAGGAAGGAATTTTTTTTATGTTCTTTATTTTTCGGCCTGTCCTGACTCGTTTCGTCTTGAAATGAAGCCTAGATGATGTTTTTTAATTTTTAGAATTTTTTGGCATTTATTTTCGAATTTTCTAACTCGGGTCTGGTCCGAACGGATAGGAATGAAATTTTTTTTGTTCTCTATTTTTTGGCCTGTCCTGACCCGTTTCATATTCAAATGAAGCCTGGATGATGTTTTTTAATTTTTAGAATTTTTTGCCTTTTATTTTTGAATTTTCTAACTCGGGTCGGGTTCGAACGGATAGGAAGGAAAATTTTTTACTTTTCTATTTTTCAGCCTCTCCTGACCTGTTTCGTCTTGAAATGAAGCCTGGATGATGTTTTTTAATTTTTAGAATTTTTTTGCATTTCTTTTTGAATTTTCTAACTGGGGTCGGGTTTGAACGGATAGGAAAGAAATTTTTTTTATTCTCTATTTTTCGGCTTGTCTTCACCAGTTTCGTCTTGAAATGAAACCTGCATGATGTTTTTTAAGTTTTAGAATTTTTTTTGCATTTAGTTTTGAATTTTCTAACTCGGGTCGGTTTTCAACGGATAGGAAGGAAATTCTTTTTGTTTTCTATTTTTCGGCCTGTCCTGTCCCGTTTCATCATAAAATGAAGCCTGGATGATGATTTTTAATTTTTAAAATTTTTTTTCATTTATTTTTGAATTTTCGAACTCGGGTCGGGTTCGAACGGATAGGACGGAAATTATTTTTGTTCTCTATTTTTCGGCCTGTCCTGGCCCATTTCGTTTTGAAATGAACCCTGGATGATGTTTTCTAATTTTTAGAATTTTTTTTGTATTTAGTTTTGAATTTTCTAACTGGGGTTGGGTTCGAACGGATAGGAAAAATTTTTTTTTTTATTTTTTATTTTTCGGCTTGTCTTCACCCGTTTCGTCTTGAAATGAAACCTGGATGATGTTTTTTAATTTTTAGAATTTTTTTTGCATTTAGTTTTGAATTTTCTAACTCAGGTCGGTTTCGAACGGATAGGAAGGAAATTTTTTTTGTTCTCTATTTATCGGCCTGTCCAGACCCGTTTCGTCTTGAAATGAAGCCTGGATGATATTTTTTAATTTTTAAAATTTTTTTTGCATTTATTTTCGAATTTTCTATCTCGGGTTTGGTTCGAACGGATAGGAAGGAAATTATTTTTGTTCTCTATTTTTCGGCCTGTCCTGGCCCATTTCGTTTTCAAATGAAGCCTGGATGATGTTTTTAAATTTTTAGAATTTTTTTGCATTTCTTTTTGAATTTTCTAACTGGGGTCGAGTTCGAACGGATAGGAAAGAAATTTTTTTTATTCTCTATTTTTCAGCCAGTATTCACCCGTTTCATCTTGAAATCAAACCTGGATGATGTTTTTCAATTTTTAGAATTTTTGTTGCATGTATTTTTGAATTTTCTAACTCGGGTCGGGATCGAACGGATAGGAAGGAATTTTTTTTTGTTCTCTATTTTTCGGCCTGTCCTTACCCGTTTCGTCTTGAAATGAAGCCTGGATGATGTTTTTTAATTTTTAGAATTTTTTGGCATTTATTTTTGAATTTTCTAACTCGGGTCTGGTCTGAACGGATAGGAATGGAATTTTTTTGGTTCTCTATTTTCTGGCCTGTCTTGACCCGTTTCAAATTCAAATGTAGCCTCGATGATGTTTTTTAATTTTTAGAATTTTTTTGCTTTTATTTATGTATTTTCTAACTCGGGTCGGGTTCGAACTGATAGGAAGGAAAATTTTTTTCTTCTCTATTTTTTGGCCTGTCCTGACCTGTATCGTCTTAAATTGAAGTCTGGATGATGTTTTTTAATTTGTAGAATTTTTTTCCTTTTCTTTTTGAATTTTCTAATTGGGGTCGGGTTCGAACGGATAGGAAAGAAGTTTTTTTTATTCTCTATTTTTCGGCTTGTCTTCACCCGTTTCGTCTTGAAATGAAACCTGGATGATGTTTTTTAATTTTTAGAATTTTTTTTGCATTTAGTTTTGAATTTTTTAACTCGGGTCGGTTTCGAACGGATAGGAAGGAAATTTTTTTTGTTCTCTATTTTTCGGCCTGTCCTGACCCGTTTCATCATGAAATGACGCCTGGATGATGATTTTTAATTTTTAAAATTTTTTTGCATTTATTTTTGAATTTTCTAACTCGGGTCGGGTTCGAACGGATCGAAAGGAAATTATTTTTATTCTCTATTCTTCGGCTTGTCCTGGCCCATTTCGTTTTGAAATGAAGCCTGGATGATTTTTTTTAATTTTTGAATTTTTTTGCATTTCTTTTTGAATTTTCTAACTTGGGTCGGGTTCGAACGGATAGGAAAGAATTTTTTTTTATTCTCTGTTTTTCGGCCAGTCTTCACCCGTTTCGTCTTGAAATGAAACCTGGATGATGTTTTTTGATTTTTAGAATTTTTTTTGCATTTATTTTTGAATTTTCTAACTCGGGTCGGGTTCGAACGGATAGGAAGGAATTTTTTTATGTTCTTTATTTTTCGGCCTGTCCTGACTCGTTTCGTCTTGAAATGAAGCCTAGATGATGTTTTTTAATTTTTAGAATTTTTTGGCATTTATTTTCGAATTTTCTAACTCGGGTCTGGTCCGAACGGATAGGAATGAAATTTTTTTTGTTCTCTATTTTTTGGCCTGTCCTGACCCGTTTCATATTCAAATGAAGCCTGGATGATGTTTTTTAATTTTTAGAATTTTTTGCCTTTTAGTTTTGAATTTTCTTACTCGGGTCTGGTTCGAACGGATAGGAAGGAAAATTTTTTACTTCTCTATTTTTCAGCCTCTCTCCTGACCTGTTTCGTCTTGAAATGAAGCCTGGATGATGTTTTTTAATTTTTAGAATTTTTTTGCATTTCTTTTTGAATTTTCTAACTGGGGTCGGGTTCGAACGGATAGGAAAGAAATTTTTTTTATTCTCTATTTTTCGGCTTGTCTTCACCAGTTTCGTCTTGAAATGAAACCTGGATGATGTTTTTTAAGTTTTAGAATTTTTTTTGCATTTCGTTTTGAATTTTCTAACTCGGGTCGGTTTTGAACGGATAGGAAGGAAATTCTTTTTGTTCTCTATTTTTCGGCCTGTCCTGTCCCGTTTCATTATAAAATGAAGCCTGGATGATGATTTTTAATTTTTAAAATTTTTTTTCATTTATTTTTGAATTTTCGAACTCGGGTCGGGTTCGAACGGATAGGACGGAAATTATTTTTGTTCTCTATTTTTCGGCCTGTCCTGGCCCATTTCGTTTTGAAATGAACCCTGGATGATGTTTTTTAATTTTTAGAATTTTTTTTGCATTTAGTTTTGAATTTTCTAACTAGGGTTGGGTTCGAACGGATAGGAAAGAAATTTTTTTTATTCTTTATTTTTCGGCTTGTCTTCACCCGTTTCGTCTTGAAATGAAACCTGGATGATGTTTTTTAATTTTTAGAATTTTTTTTGCATTTAGTTTTGAATTTTCTAACTGGGGTCGGGTTCGAACGGATAGGAAAGAAATTTTTTTTATTCTCTATTTTTCGGCTTGTCTTCACCAGTTTCGTCTTGAAATGAAACCTGGATGATGTTTTTTAAGTTTTAGAATTTTTTTTGCATTTCGTTTTGAATTTTCTAACTCGGGTCGGTTTTGAACGGATAGGAAGGAAATTCTTTTTGTTCTCTATTTTTCGGCCTGTCCTGTCCCGTTTCGTCATGAAATGAAGCCTGGATGATGATTTTTAAGTTTTAAAATTTTTTTGCATTTATTTTTGAATTTTCTAACTCGGGTCGGGTTCGAACGGATAGGGAGGAAATTATTTTTGTTCTCTATTTTTCGGCCTGTCCGGGCCCATTTCGTTTTGAAATGAAGCCTGGATGATGTTTTTTAATTTTTAGAATTTTTTTGCATTTCTTTTTGAATTTTCTAACTGGGGTCGGGTTTGAACGGATAGGAAAGAAATTTTTTTTATTCTCTATTTTTCGGCCAGTCTTCACCCGTTTCGTCTTGAAATGAAACCTGGATGATGTTTTTTAAGTTTTAGATTTTTTGTTGCATTAATTTTTGAATTTTCTAGCTCGGGTCGGGTTCGTACAGATAGGAAGGAATTTTTTTTTGTTCTCTATTTTACGGCCTGTCCTGACCCGACTCGTCTTGAAATGAAGTCTGGATGATGTTTTTTAATTTTTTGAATTTTTTTACATATTTTTGAATTTTCTAACTCGGGTCGGGTTCGAACGGATAGGAAGGAAAATTTTTTTTTTCTCTATTTTTCAGCCTGTCCTGATCCATTTCGTCTTGAAATGAAGCCTGGATGATGTCTTTTAATTTTTAGAATTTTTTTGCATTTCTTTTAGAATTTTCTAACTGGGGTCGGGTTCGAACGGAAAGGAAAGAAATTTTTTTTATTCTCTATTTTTCGGCTTGTCTTCACCCCTTTCGTCTTGAAATGAAACCTAGATGATGTTTTTTAATTTTTAGATTTTTTTTTGCATTTAGTTTTGAATTTTCTAACTCTGGTCGGGTTCGAACGGATAGGAATGAAATTTTTTTTGTTCTCTATTTTTCGGCCTGTCCTGTCCCGTTTCATCTTCAAATGAAGCCTGGGTGATGTTTTTTAAGTTTTAGAATTTTTTTGCATTTATTTTCGAATTTTCTAACTCGGGTCGGGTTCGAACGGATAGGAAGGAAATATTTTTTGTTCTCTATTTTTCAGCCTATCCTGATCCGTTTCGTCTTGAAATGAAGCCTAGATGATGTCTTTTAATTTTTAGAATTTTTTTGCATTTCTTTTAGAATTTTCTAACTGGGGTCGAGTTCGAACGGATAGGACAGAAATTTTTTTTATTCTCTATTTTTCGGCTTGTCCTGGCCCGTTTCATCTTCAAATGAAGCCTGGATGACGTTTTTTAATTATTATAATTTTTTTACATTTATTTTTGAATTTTCTAACTCGGGTCGGGTTCGAACAGATAGGAATGAAATTTTTTTTCTTCTCTATTTTTTGCTTGTCCTGTCCCGTTTCATCTTCAAATGAAGCCTGGATGATGTTTTTTAATTTTTATAATTTTTTTGCATTTAGTTTTGAATTTCCTAACTCGGGTCGGGTTCGAACTGATAGGAATGAAATTTTTTTTGTTCTCTATTTTTCGGCCTGTCCTGTCCCGTTTCATCTTCAAATGAAGCCTGGATGATGTTTTTTAATTTTTAGAATTTTTTTGCATTTATTTTCGAATTTTCTAACTCGGGTCGGGTTCGAACGGATAGGAAGGAAATTTTTTTTGTTCTCCATTTTTCGGCCTGTCTTGGCCCGTTTCATCTTGAAATGAAGCCTGGATGACGTTTTTTAATTTTTAGAATTTTTTTGCATTTATTTTTGAATTTTCTAACTCAGGTCTGGTTCGAACGGATAGGAAGGAAATTATTTTTGTTCTCTATTTTTCGGCCTGTCCTGGCCCGTTTAATCTTCAAATGAAGCCTCGATAATGTTTTTTAATTTTTAGAATTTTTTTGCGTTTATTTTCGAATTTTCTAACTGGGGTCGGGTTCGACCGGATAGGAAAGAAATTTTTTTTATTCTCTATTTTTCGACTTGTCTTCACCCGTTTCGTCTTGAAATGAAGCCTAGATGATGTTTTTTAATTTTTAGAATTTTTTTGCATTTATTTTTGAATTTTCTAACTCGGGTCGTGTTCGAACGGATAGGAAGGAAATATTTTTTTTTCTCTATTTTTCAGCCTGTCCTGATCCGTTTCGTCTTGAAATGAAGCCTGGATGATCTCTTTTAATTTTTAGAATTTTTTTGCATTTCTTTTAGAATTTTCTAACTAGGTTGGGTTCGAACGGATAGGAAAGAACTTTTTTTTATTCTCTATTTTTCGGCTTGTCTTCACCCCTTTCGTCTTGAAATGAAACCTAGATGATGTTTTTTAATTTTTAGATTTTTTTTTGCATTTAGTTTTGAATTTTCTAACTCTGGTCGGGTTCGAACGGATAGGAATGAAATTTTTTTTGTTCTCTATTTTTCGGCCTGTCCTGTCCCGTTTCATCTTCAAACGAAGCCTGGATGATGTTTTTTAATTTTTAGAATTTTTTTGCATTTATTTTCGAATTTTCTAACTCGGATCGGGTTCGAACGGGTAGGAAGGAAATTTTTTTTGTTCTCCATTTTTCGGCCTGTCCTGGCCCGTTTCGTCTTGAAATGAAGCCTGAATGATCTTTTTTAATTTTAAGAATTTTTTTCCATTTATTTTTGAATTTTTTAACTCAAGTCTGGTTCGAACGGATAGGAAGGAAATTATTTTTGTTCTCTATTTTACGGCCTATCCTGGCCCGTTTCATCTTCAAATGAAGCCTGGATGTTGTTTATTAATTTTTAGAATTTTTTTGCATTTGTTTTAGAATTTTCTAACTGGGGTCGGGTTCGAACGGATAGGAAAGAAAGTTTTTTTATTCTCTATTTTTCGGCTTGTCTTCACCCGTTTCGTCTTGAAATGAAGCCTGGATGATGTTTTTTAATTTTTAGAATTTTTTTCCATTTATTTTTGAATTTTCTAACTTAGGTCTGGTTCGAACGGATTGGAAGGAAATTATTTTTGATCTCTATTTTATGGCCTGTCCTGACCCGTCTCGTCTTCAAATGAAGTCTGGATGATGTTTTTTAATTTTTAGAATTTTTTTCCATTTATTTTTGAATTTTCTAACTCTGGTCGGGTTCGAACGGATAGGAAGGAAATATTTTTTTTCTCTATTTTTCAGCCTGTCCTGATCCGTTTCGTCTTGAAATGAAGCCTGGCTGATGTCTTTTAATTTTTTAGAATTTTTTTGCATTTCTTTTAGAATTTTCTAGCTGGGGTCGGGTTCGAACGGATAGGAAAGAAATTTTTTTTGTTCTCTATTTTTCGGCTTGTCTTCACCCGTTTCGTCTTGAAATGAAACCTAGATGATGTTTTTTAATTTTTAGATTTTTTTTTGCATTTAGTTTTGAATTTTCTAACTCTGGTCGGGTTCGAACGGATAGGAATGAAATTTTTTTTGTTCTCTATTTTTCGGCCAGTCCTATCTCGTTTCATCTTCAAATGAAGCCTGGATGATGTTTTTTAATTTTTACAATTTTTTTGAATTTATTTTCGAATTTTCTAACTCGGGTCGGGTTCGAACGGATAGGAAGGAAATTATTTTTATTCTCTATTTTTCGGCCTGTCCTGGCCCATTTCGTTTTGAAATGAAGCCTGGATGATGTTTTTTAATTTTTTGAATTTTTTTTGCATTTAGTTTTTGAATTTTCTAACTAGGGTTGGGTTCGAACGAATAGGAAAGAAATTTTTTTTATTCTCTATTTCTCAACCAGTCTTCACCCGTTTCGTCTTGAAATGAAACCTGGATGATGATTTTTAATTTTTAGAATTTTTTTTGTATTTATTTTTGAATTTTCTAACTCGGGTCGGGATCGAACGGATAGGAAGGAATTTTTTTTTGTTCTCTATTTTTCGGCCTGTCCTGACCAGTTTCGTCTTGAAATGAAGCCTGGATGATGTTTTTTAATTGTTAAAATTTTTTTGCATTTATTTTCGAATTTTCTATCTCGGGTCTGGTTCGAACGGATAGGAAGGAAATTCTTTTTGTTCTCTATTTTTCGGCCTGTCCTGACCCGTTTCGTCATGAAATGAAGCCTGGATGATGATTTTTAATTTTTAAAATTTTTTTGCATTTATTTTTGAATTTTCTAACTCGGGTCGGGTTCGAACGGATAGGAAGGATTTTATTTTTGTTCTCTATTTTTCGGCCTGTCCTGGCCCATGTCGTTTTGAAATGAAGCCTGGATGATGTTTTTTAATTTTTAGAATTTTTTTGCATTTCTTTTTGAATTTTCTAACTGGGGTCGGGTTTGAACAGATAGGAAAGAAAATTTTTTTATTCTCTATTTTTCGGCTTGTCTTCACCCGTTTCGTCTTGAAATGAATCCTGGATGATGTTTTTTAATTTTTAGAATTTTTTTTGCATTTAGTTTTGAATTTTCTAACTCAAGTCGGTTTCGAACGGATAGGAAGGAAATTTTTTTTGTTCTCTATTTTTCGGCCTGTCCTGACCAGTTTCGTCTTGAAATGAAGCCTGGATGATGTTTTTTAATTTTTAAAATTTTTTTGCATTTATTTTCGAATTTTCTATCTCGGGTCTGGTTCGAACGGATAGGAAGGAAATTCTTTTTGTTCTCTATTTTTCGGCCTGTCCTGACCCGTTTCGTCATGAAATGAAGCCTGGATGATGATTTTTAATTTTTAAAATTTTTTTGCATTTATTTTTGAATTTTCTAACTCGGGTCGGGTTCAAACGGATAGGAAGGAAATTCTTTTTGTTCTCTATTTTTCGGCCTGTCCTGGCCCATTTCGTTTTGAAATGAAGCCTGGATGATGTTTTTTAATTTTTAGAATTTTTTTGCATTTCTTTTTGAATTTTCTAACTGGGGTCGGGTTCGAACGGATAGGAAATAAATTTTTTTTATTCTCTATTTATCAGCCAGTCTTCACCCGTTTCGTCTTGAAATGAAACCTAGATGATGTTTTTTAATTTTTGGAATTTTTGTTGCATTTATTTTTGAATTTTCTAACTCGGGTCGGGTTCGTACGGATAGGAAGGAATTTTTTTTTGTTCTCTATTTTTCGGCCTGTCCTTACCCGTTTCGTCTTGAAATGAAGCCTGGATGATGTTTTTTAATTTTTAGAATTTTTTGGCATTTATTTTTGAATTTTCTAACTCGGGTCTGGTCTGAACGGAGAGGAATGGAATTTTTTTGGTTCTCTATTTTTTGGCCTGTCTTGACCCGTTTCAAATTCAAATGAAGCCTCGATGATGTTTTTTAATTTTTAGAATTTTTTTGCTTTTATTTCTGTATTTTCTAACTCGGGTTGGGTTCGAACTGATAGGAAGGAAAATTTTTTTCTTCTCTATTTTTTGGCCTGTCCTGACCTGTATCGTCTTAAATTGAAGCCTGGATGATGTTTTTTAATTTTTAAATTTTTTTTGCATTTATTTTCGAATTTTCTATCTCGGGTGGGGTTCGAACGGATAGGAAGGAAATTATTTTTATTCTCTATTTTTCGGCCTGTCCTGACCCATTTCGTTTTGAAATGAAGCCTGGATGATGTTTTTAAATTTTTTGAATTTTTTTTGCATTTAGTTTTGAATTTCTAACTGGGGTTGGGTTCGAACAGATAGGAAAGAAATTTTTTTTATTCTCTATTTCTCGGCCCGTCTTCACCCGTTTCGTCTTGAAATGAAACCTGGATGATGATTTTTAATTTTTAGAATTTTTTTTGCATTTATTTTTGAATTTTCTAACTCGGGTCGGGATCGAACGGATAGGAAGGAAATTTTTTTTGTTCTCTATTTTTCGGCCTGTCCAGACCCGTTTCGTCTGGAAATGAAGCCTGGATGATGTTTTTTAATTTTTAATATTTTTCTGCATTTATTTTCGAATTTTCTATCTCGGGTCGGGTTCGAACGGATAGGAAGGAAATTATTTTTATTCTCTATTTTTCGGCCTGTCCTGTCCCATTTCGTTTTGAAATGAAGCCTGGATGATGTTTTTTAATTTTTTGAATTTTTTTTGCTTTTAGTTTTTGAATTTTCTAACTAGGGTTGGGTTCGAACGAATAGGAAAGAAATTTTTTTTATTCTCTATTTCTCAGCCAGTCTTCACCCGTTTCGTCTTGAAATGAATCCTGGATGATGATTTTTAATTTTTAGAATTTTTTTTGCATTTATTTTTGAATTTTCTAACTCGGGTCGGGATCGAACGGATAGGAAGGAATTTTTTTTTGTTCTCTATTTTTCGGCCTGTCCTAACCCGTTTCGTCTTGAAATGAAGCCTGGATGATGTTTTTTAATTTTTAAAATTTTTTTGCATTTATTTTCGAATTTTCTATCTCGGGTCTGGTTCAAACGGATAGGAAGGAAATTCTTTTTGTTCTCTATTTTTTGGCCTGTCTTGACCCGTTTCGTCATGAAATGAAGCCTGGATGATGATTTTTAATTTTTAAAATTTTTTTACATTTATTTTTGAATTTTCTAACTCGGGTCGGGTTCGAACGGATAGGAAGGATTTTATTTTTGTTCTCTATTTTTCGGCCTGTCCTGGCCCATTTCGTTTTGAAATGAAGCCTCGATGATGTTTTTTAATTTTTAGAATTTTATTGCATTTCTTTTTGAATTTTCTAACTGGGGTCGGGTTTGAACGGATAGGAAAGAAAATTTTTTTATTCTCTATTTTTCGGCTTGTCTTCACCCGTTTCGTCTTGAAATGAATCCTGGATGATGTTTTTTAATTTTTAGAATTTTTTTTGCATTGAGTTTTGAATTTTGTAACTCAGGTCGGTTTCGAACGGATAGGAAGGAAATTTTTTTTGTTCTCCATTTTTCGGCCTGTCCTGACCAGTTTCGTCTTGAAATGAAGCCTGGATGATGTTTTTTAATTTTTAAAATTTTTTTTGCATTTATTTTCGAATTTTCTATCTCGGGTTTGGTTCGAACGGATAGGAAGGAAATTATTTTTGTTCTCTATTTTTCGGCCTGTCCTGGCCCATTTCGTTTTCAAATGAAGCCTGGATGATGTTTTTAAATTTTTAGAATTTTTTTGCATTTCTTTTTGAATTTTCTAACTGGGGTCGGGTTCGAACGGATAGGAAAGAAATTTTTTTTATTCTCTATTTTTCAGCCAGTATTCACCCGTTTCGTCTTGAAATGAAACCTGGATGATGTTTTTTAACTTTTAGAATTTTTGTTGCTGTTATTTTTGAATTTTCTAACTCGGGTCGGGATCGAACGGATAGAAAGGAATTTTTTTTTGTTCTCTATTTTTCGGCCTGTCCTTACCCGTTTCGTCTTGAAATGAAGCCTGGATGATGTTTTTTAATTTTTAGAATTTTTTGGCATTTATTTTTGAATTTTCTAACTCGGGTCTGGTCTGAACGGATAGGAATGGAATTTTTTTGGTTCTCTATTTTCTGGCCTGTCTTGACCCGTTTCAAATTCAAATGTAGCCTCGATGATGTTTTTTAATTTTTAGAATTTTTTTGCTTTTATTTCTGTATTTTCTAACTCGGGTCGGGTTCGAACTGATAGGAAGGAAAATTTTTTTCTTCTCTATTTTTTGGCCTGTCCTGACCTGTATCGTCTTAAATTGAAGTCTGGATGATGTTTTTTAATTTTTAGAATTTTTTTCCTTTTCTTTTTGAATTTTCTAACTGGGGTCGGGTTCGAACGGATAGGAAAGAAGTTTTTTTTATTCTCTATTTTTCGGCTTGTCTTCACCCGTTTCGTCTTGAAATGAAACCTGGATGATGATTTTTAATTTTTAGAATTTTTTTTGCATTTATTTTTGAATTTTCTAACTCGGGTCGGGATCGAACGGATAGGAAGGAATTTTTTTTTGTTCTCTATTTTTCGGCCTGTCCTAACCCGTTTCGTCTTGAAATGAAGCCTGGATGATGTTTTTTAATTTTTAAAATTTTTTTGCATTTATTTTCGAATTTTCTATCTCGGGTCTGGTTCAAACGGATAGGAAGGAAATTCTTTTTGTTCTCTATTTTTCGGCCTGTCTTGACCCGTTTCGTCATGAAATGAAGCCTGGATGATGATTTTTAATTTTTAAAATTTTTTTACATTTATTTTTGAATTTTCTAACTCGGGTCGGGTTCGAACGGATAGGAAGGATTTTATTTTTGTTCTCTATTTTTCGGCCTGTCCTGGCCCATTTCGTTTTGAAATGAAGCCTCGATGATGTTTTTTAATTTTTAGAATTTTATTGCATTTCTTTTTGAATTTTCTAACTGGGGTCGGGTTTGAACGGATAGGAAAGAAAATTTTTTTATTCTCTATTTTTCGGCTTGTCTTCACCCGTTTCGTCTTGAAATGAATCCTGGATGATGTTTTTTAATTTTTAGAATTTTTTTTGCATTGAGTTTTGAATTTTGTAACTCAGGTCGGTTTCGAACGGATAGGAAGGAAATTTTTTTTGTTCTCCATTTTTCGGCCTGTCCTGACCAGTTTCGTCTTGAAATGAAGCCTGGATGATGTTTTTTAATTTTTAAAATTTTTTTTGCATTTATTTTCGAATTTTCTATCTCGGGTTTGGTTCGAACGGATAGGAAGGAAATTATTTTTGTTCTCTATTTTTCGGCCTGTCCTGGCCCATTTCGTTTTCAAATGAAGCCTGGATGATGTTTTTAAATTTTTAGAATTTTTTTGCATTTCTTTTTGAATTTTCTAACTGGGGTCGGGTTCGAACGGATAGGAAAGAAATTTTTTTTATTCTCTATTTTTCAGCCAGTATTCACCCGTTTCGTCTTGAAATGAAACCTAGATGATGTTTTTTAACTTTTAGAATTTTTGTTGCTGTTATTTTTGAATTTTCTAACTCGGGTCGGGATCGAACGGATAGAAAGGAATTTTTTTTTGTTCTCTATTTTTCGGCCTGTCCTTACCCGTTTCGTCTTGAAATGAAGCCTGGATGATGTTTTTTAATTTTTAGAATTTTTTGGCATTTATTTTTGAATTTTCTAACTCGGGTCTGGTCTGAACGGATAGGAATGGAATTTTTTTGGTTCTCTATTTTCTGGCCTGTCTTGACCCGTTTCAAATTCAAATGTAGCCTCGATGATGTTTTTTAATTTTTAGAATTTTTTTGCTTTTATTTCTGTATTTTCTAACTCGGGTCGGGTTCGAACTGATAGGAAGGAAAATTTTTTTCTTCTCTATTTTTTGGCCTGTCCTGACCTGTATCGTCTTAAATTGAAGTCTGGATGATGTTTTTTAATTTTTAGAATTTTTTTCCTTTTCTTTTTGAATTTTCTAACTGGGGTCGGGTTCGAACGGATAGGAAAGAAGTTTTTTTTATTCTCTATTTTTCGGCTTGTCTTCACCCGTTTCGTCTTGAAATGAAACCTGGATGATGTTTTTTAATTTTTAGAATTTTTTTTGCATTTAGTTTTGAATTTTTTAACTCGGGTCGGTTTCGAACGGATAGGAAGGAAATTTTTTTTGTTCTCTATTTTTCGGCCTGTCCTGACCCGTTTCATCATGAAATGACGCCTGGATGATGATTTTTAATTTTTAAAATTTTTTTGCATTTATTTTTGAATTTTCTAACTCGGGTCGGGTTAGAACGGATCGAAAGGAAATTATTTTTATTCTCTATTCTTCGGCCTGTCCTGGCCCATTTCGTTTTGAAATGAAGCCTGGATGATTTTTTTTAATTTTTGAATTTTTTTGCATTTCTTTTTGAATTTTCTAACTGGGGTCGGGTTCGAACGGATAGGAAAGAATTTTTTTTTATTCTCTGTTTTTCGGCCAGTCTTCACCCGTTTCGTCTTGAAATGAAACCTGGATGATGTTTTTTTATTTTTAGAATTTTTTTTGCATTTATTTTTGAATTTTCTAACTCGGGTCGGGTTCGAACGGATAGGAAGGAATTTTTTTTATGTTCTTTATTTTTCGGCCTGTCCTGACTCGTTTCGTCTTGAAATGAAGCCTAGATGATGTTTTTTAATTTTTAGAATTTTTTGGCATTTATTTTCGAATTTTCTAACTCGGGTCTGGTCCGAACGGATAGGAATGAAATTTTTTTTGTTCTCTATTTTTTGGCCTGTCCTGACCCGTTTCATATTCAAATGAAGCCTGGATGATGTTTTTTAATTTTTAGAATTTTTTGCCTTTTATTTTTGAATTTTCTAACTCGGGTCGGGTTCGAACGGATAGGAAGGAAAATTTTTTACTTTTCTATTTTTCAGCCTCTCCTGACCTGTTTCGTCTTGAAATGAAGCCTGGATGATGTTTTTTAATTTTTAAAATTTTTTTGCATTTCTTTTTGAATTTTCTAACTGGGGTCGGGTTTGAACGGATAGGAAAGAAATTTTTTTTATTCTCTATTTTTCGGCTTGTCTTCACCAGTTTCGTCTTGAAATGAAACCTGCATGATGTTTTTTAAGTTTTAGAATTTTTTTTGCATTTAGTTTTGAATTTTCTAACTCGGGTCGGTTTTCAACGGATAGGAAGGAAATTCTTTTTGTTTTCTATTTTTCGGCCTGTCCTGTCCCGTTTCATCATAAAATGAAGCCTGGGTGATGATTTTTAATTTTTAAAATTTTTTTTCATTTATTTTTGAATTTTCGAACTCGGGTCGGGTTCGAACGGATAGGACGGAAATTATTTTTGTTCTCTATTTTTCGGCCTGTCCTGGCCCATTTCGTTTTGAAATGAACCCTGGATGATGTTTTCTAATTTTTAGAATTTTTTTTGTATTTAGTTTTGAATTTTCTAACTGGGGTTGGGTTCGAACGGATAGGAAAAATTTTTTTTTTTATTTTTTATTTTTCGGCTTGTCTTCACCCGTTTCGTCTTGAAATGAAACCTGGATGATGTTTTTTAATTTTTAGAATTTTTTTTGCATTTAGTTTTGAATTTTCTAACTCAGGTCGGTTTCGAACGGATAGGAAGGAAATTTTTTTTGTTCTCTATTTATCGGCCTGTCCAGACCCGTTTCGTCTTGAAATGAAGCCTGGATGATATTTTTTAATTTTTAAAATTTTTTTTGCATTTATTTTCGAATTTTCTATCTCGGGTTTGGTTCGAACGGATAGGAAGGAAATTATTTTTGTTCTCTATTTTTCGGCCTGTCCTGGCCCATTTCGTTTTCAAATGAAGCCTGGATGATGTTTTTAAATTTTTAGAATTTTTTTGCATTTCTTTTTGAATTTTCTAACTGGGGTCGAGTTCGAACGGATAGGAAAGAAATTTTTTTTATTCTCTATTTTTCAGCCAGTATTCACCCGTTTCATCTTGAAATCAAACCTGGATGATGTTTTTCAATTTTTAGAATTTTTGTTGCATGTATTTTTGAATTTTCTAACTCGGGTCGGGATCGAACGGATAGGAAGGAATTTTTTTTTGTTCTCTATTTTTCGGCCTGTCCTTACCCGTTTCGTCTTGAAATGAAGCCTGGATGATGTTTTTTAATTTTTAGAATTTTTTGGCATTTATTTTTGAATTTTCTAACTCGGGTCTGGTCTGAACGGATAGGAATGGAATTTTTTTGGTTCTCTATTTTCTGGCCTGTCTTGACCCGTTTCAAATTCAAATGTAGCCTCGATGATGTTTTTTAATTTTTAGAATTTTTTTGCTTTTATTTATGTATTTTCTAACTCGGGTCGGGTTCGAACTGATAGGAAGGAAAATTTTTTTCTTCTCTATTTTTTGGCCTGTCCTGACCTGTATCGTCTTAAATTGAAGTCTGGATGATGTTTTTTAATTTGTAGAATTTTTTTCCTTTTCTTTTTGAATTTTCTAATTGGGGTCGGGTTCGAACGGATAGGAAAGAAGTTTTTTTTATTCTCTATTTTTCGGCTTGTCTTCACCCGTTTCGTCTTGAAATGAAACCTGGATGATGTTTTTTAATTTTTAGAATTTTTTTTGCATTTAGTTTTGAATTTTTTAACTCGGGTCGGTTTCGAACGGATAGGAAGGAAATTTTTTTTGTTCTCTATTTTTCGGCCTGTCCTGACCCGTTTCATCATGAAATGACGCCTGGATGATGATTTTTAATTTTTAAAATTTTTTTGCATTTATTTTTGAATTTTCTAACTCGGGTCGGGTTCGAACGGATCGAAAGGAAATTATTTTTATTCTCTATTCTTCGGCTTGTCCTGGCCCATTTCGTTTTGAAATGAAGCCTGGATGATTTTTTTTAATTTTTGAATTTTTTTGCATTTCTTTTTGAATTTTCTAACTTGGGTCGGGTTCGAACGGATAGGAAAGAATTTTTTTTTATTCTCTGTTTTTCGGCCAGTCTTCACCCGTTTCGTCTTGAAATGAAACCTGGATGATGTTTTTTGATTTTTAGAATTTTTTTTGCATTTATTTTTGAATTTTCTAACTCGGGTCGGGTTCGAACGGATAGGAAGGAATTTTTTTATGTTCTTTATTTTTCGGCCTGTCCTGACTCGTTTCGTCTTGAAATGAAGCCTAGATGATGTTTTTTAATTTTTAGAATTTTTTGGCATTTATTTTCGAATTTTCTAACTCGGGTCTGGTCCGAACGGATAGGAATGAAATTTTTTTTGTTCTCTATTTTTTGGCCTGTCCTGACCCGTTTCATATTCAAATGAAGCCTGGATGATGTTTTTTAATTTTTAGAATTTTTTGCCTTTTAGTTTTGAATTTTCTTACTCGGGTCTGGTTCGAACGGATAGGAAGGAAAATTTTTTACTTCTCTATTTTTCAGCCTCTCTCCTGACCTGTTTCGTCTTGAAATGAAGCCTGGATGATGTTTTTTAATTTTTAGAATTTTTTTGCATTTCTTTTTGAATTTTCTAACTGGGGTCGGGTTCGAACGGATAGGAAAGAAATTTTTTTTATTCTCTATTTTTCGGCTTGTCTTCACCAGTTTCGTCTTGAAATGAAACCTGGATGATGTTTTTTAAGTTTTAGAATTTTTTTTGCATTTCGTTTTGAATTTTCTAACTCGGGTCGGTTTTGAACGGATAGGAAGGAAATTCTTTTTGTTCTCTATTTTTCGGCCTGTCCTGTCCCGTTTCATTATAAAATGAAGCCTGGATGATGATTTTTAATTTTTAAAATTTTTTTTCATTTATTTTTGAATTTTCGAACTCGGGTCGGGTTCGAACGGATAGGACGGAAATTATTTTTGTTCTCTATTTTTCGGCCTGTCCTGGCCCATTTCGTTTTGAAATGAACCCTGGATGATGTTTTTTAATTTTTAGAATTTTTTTTGCATTTAGTTTTGAATTTTCTAACTAGGGTTGGGTTCGAACGGATAGGAAAGAAATTTTTTTTATTCTTTATTTTTCGGCTTGTCTTCACCCGTTTCGTCTTGAAATGAAACCTGGATGATGTTTTTTAATTTTTAGAATTTTTTTTGCATTTCTTTTTGAATTTTCTAACTGGGGTCGGGTTCGAACGGATAGGAAAGAAATTTTTTTTATTCTCTATTTTTCGGCTTGTCTTCACCAGTTTCGTCTTGAAATGAAACCTGGATGATGTTTTTTAAGTTTTAGAATTTTTTTTGCATTTCGTTTTGAATTTTCTAACTCGGGTCGGTTTTGAACGGATAGGAAGGAAATTCTTTTTGTTCTCTATTTTTCGGCCTGTCCTGTCCCGTTTCGTCATGAAATGAAGCCTGGATGATGATTTTTAAGTTTTAAAATTTTTTTGCATTTATTTTTGAATTTTCTAACTCGGGTCGGGTTCGAACGGATAGGAAGGAAATTATTTTTGTTCTCTATTTTTCGGCCTGTCCGGGCCCATTTCGTTTTGAAATGAAGCCTGGATGATGTTTTTTAATTTTTAGAATTTTTTTGCATTTCTTTTTGAATTTTCTAACTGGGGTCGGGTTTGAACGGATAGGAAAGAAATTTTTTTTATTCTCTATTTTTCGGCCAGTCTTCACCCGTTTCGTCTTGAAATGAAACCTGGATGATGTTTTTTAAGTTTTAGATTTTTTGTTGCATTAATTTTTGAATTTTCTAGCTCGGGTCGGGTTCGTACAGATAGGAAGGAATTTTTTTTTGTTCTCTATTTTACGGCCTGTCCTGACCCGACTCGTCTTGAAATGAAGTCTGGATGATGTTTTTTAATTTTTTGAATTTTTTTACATATTTTTGAATTTTCTAACTCGGGTCGGGTTCGAACGGATAGGAAGGAAAATTTTTTTTTTCTCTATTTTTCAGCCTGTCCTGATCCATTTCGTCTTGAAATGAAGCCTGGATGATGTCTTTTAATTTTTAGAATTTTTTTGCATTTCTTTTAGAATTTTCTAACTGGGGTCGGGTTCGAACGGAAAGGAAAGAAATTTTTTTTATTCTCTATTTTTCGGCTTGTCTTCACCCCTTTCGTCTTGAAATGAAACCTAGATGATGTTTTTTAATTTTTAGATTTTTTTTTGCATTTAGTTTTGAATTTTCTAACTCTGGTCGGGTTCGAACGGATAGGAATGAAATTTTTTTTGTTCTCTATTTTTCGGCCTGTCCTGTCCCGTTTCATCTTCAAATGAAGCCTGGGTGATGTTTTTTAAGTTTTAGAATTTTTTTGCATTTATTTTCGAATTTTCTAACTCGGGTCGGGTTCGAACGGATAGGAAGGAAATATTTTTTGTTCTCTATTTTTCAGCCTATCCTGATCCGTTTCGTCTTGAAATGAAGCCTAGATGATGTCTTTTAATTTTTAGAATTTTTTTGCATTTCTTTTAGAATTTTCTAACTGGGGTCGAGTTCGAACGGATAGGACAGAAATTTTTTTTATTCTCTATTTTTCGGCTTGTCCTGGCCCGTTTCATCTTCAAATGAAGCCTGGATGACGTTTTTTAATTATTATAATTTTTTTACATTTATTTTTGAATTTTCTAACTCGGGTCGGGTTCGAACAGATAGGAATGAAATTTTTTTTCTTCTCTATTTTTTGCTTGTCCTGTCCCGTTTCATCTTCAAATGAAGCCTGGATGATGTTTTTTAATTTTTATAATTTTTTTGCATTTAGTTTTGAATTTCCTAACTCGGGTCGGGTTCGAACTGATAGGAATGAAATTTTTTTTGTTCTCTATTTTTCGGCCTGTCCTGTCCCGTTTCATCTTCAAATGAAGCCTGGATGATGTTTTTTAATTTTTAGAATTTTTTTGCATTTATTTTCGAATTTTCTAACTCGGGTCGGGTTCGAACGGATAGGAAGGAAATTTTTTTTGTTCTCCATTTTTCGGCCTGTCTTGGCCCGTTTCATCTTGAAATGAAGCCTGGATGACGTTTTTTAATTTTTAGAATTTTTTTGCATTTATTTTTGAATTTTCTAACTCAGGTCTGGTTCGAACGGATAGGAAGGAAATTATTTTTGTTCTCTATTTTTCGGCCTGTCCTGGCCCGTTTAATCTTCAAATGAAGCCTCGATAATGTTTTTTAATTTTTAGAATTTTTTTGCGTTTATTTTCGAATTTTCTAACTGGGGTCGGGTTCGACCGGATAGGAAAGAAATTTTTTTTATTCTCTATTTTTCGACTTGTCTTCACCCGTTTCGTCTTGAAATGAAGCCTAGATGATGTTTTTTAATTTTTAGAATTTTTTTGCATTTATTTTTGAATTTTCTAACTCGGGTCGTGTTCGAACGGATAGGAAGGAAATATTTTTTTTTCTCTATTTTTCAGCCTGTCCTGATCCGTTTCGTCTTGAAATGAAGCCTGGATGATCTCTTTTAATTTTTAGAATTTTTTTGCATTTCTTTTAGAATTTTCTAACTAGGTTGGGTTCGAACGGATAGGAAAGAACTTTTTTTTATTCTCTATTTTTCGGCTTGTCTTCACCCCTTTCGTCTTGAAATGAAACCTAGATGATGTTTTTTAATTTTTAGATTTTTTTTTGCATTTAGTTTTGAATTTTCTAACTCTGGTCGGGTTCGAACGGATAGGAATGAAATTTTTTTTGTTCTCTATTTTTCGGCCTGTCCTGTCCCGTTTCATCTTCAAACGAAGCCTGGATGATGTTTTTTAATTTTTAGAATTTTTTTGCATTTATTTTCGAATTTTCTAACTCGGATCGGGTTCGAACGGGTAGGAAGGAAATTTTTTTTGTTCTCCATTTTTCGGCCTGTCCTGGCCCGTTTCGTCTTGAAATGAAGCCTGAATGATCTTTTTTAATTTTAAGAATTTTTTTCCATTTATTTTTGAATTTTTTAACTCAAGTCTGGTTCGAACGGATAGGAAGGAAATTATTTTTGTTCTCTATTTTACGGCCTATCCTGGCCCGTTTCATCTTCAAATGAAGCCTGGATGTTGTTTATTAATTTTTAGAATTTTTTTGCATTTGTTTTAGAATTTTCTAACTGGGGTCGGGTTCGAACGGATAGGAAAGAAAGTTTTTTTATTCTCTATTTTTCGGCTTGTCTTCACCCGTTTCGTCTTGAAATGAAGCCTGGATGATGTTTTTTAATTTTTAGAATTTTTTTCCATTTATTTTTGAATTTTCTAACTTAGGTCTGGTTCGAACGGATTGGAAGGAAATTATTTTTGATCTCTATTTTATGGCCTGTCCTGACCCGTCTCGTCTTCAAATGAAGTCTGGATGATGTTTTTTAATTTTTAGAATTTTTTTCCATTTATTTTTGAATTTTCTAACTCTGGTCGGGTTCGAACGGATAGGAAGGAAATATTTTTTTTCTCTATTTTTCAGCCTGTCCTGATCCGTTTCGTCTTGAAATGAAGCCTGGCTGATGTCTTTTAATTTTTTAGAATTTTTTTGCATTTCTTTTAGAATTTTCTAGCTGGGGTCGGGTTCGAACGGATAGGAAAGAAATTTTTTTTGTTCTCTATTTTTCGGCTTGTCTTCACCCGTTTCGTCTTGAAATGAAACCTAGATGATGTTTTTTAATTTTTAGATTTTTTTTTGCATTTAGTTTTGAATTTTCTAACTCTGGTCGGGTTCGAACGGATAGGAATGAAATTTTTTTTGTTCTCTATTTTTCGGCCAGTCCTATCTCGTTTCATCTTCAAATGAAGCCTGGATGATGTTTTTTAATTTTTACAATTTTTTTGAATTTATTTTCGAATTTTCTAACTCGGGTCGGGTTCGAACGGATAGGAAGGAAATTATTTTTATTCTCTATTTTTCGGCCTGTCCTGGCCCATTTCGTTTTGAAATGAAGCCTGGATGATGTTTTTTAATTTTTTGAATTTTTTTTGCATTTAGTTTTTGAATTTTCTAACTAGGGTTGGGTTCGAACGAATAGGAAAGAAATTTTTTTTATTCTCTATTTCTCAACCAGTCTTCACCCGTTTCGTCTTGAAATGAAACCTGGATGATGATTTTTAATTTTTAGAATTTTTTTTGTATTTATTTTTGAATTTTCTAACTCGGGTCGGGATCGAACGGATAGGAAGGAATTTTTTTTTGTTCTCTATTTTTCGGCCTGTCCTGACCAGTTTCGTCTTGAAATGAAGCCTGGATGATGTTTTTTAATTGTTAAAATTTTTTTGCATTTATTTTCGAATTTTCTATCTCGGGTCTGGTTCGAACGGATAGGAAGGAAATTCTTTTTGTTCTCTATTTTTCGGCCTGTCCTGACCCGTATCGTCATGAAATGAAGCCTGGATGATGATTTTTAATTTTTAAAATTTTTTTGCATTTATTTTTGAATTTTCTAACTCGGGTCGGGTTCGAACGGATAGGAAGGATTTTATTTTTGTTCTCTATTTTTCGGCCTGTCCTGGCCCATGTCGTTTTGAAATGAAGCCTGGATGATGTTTTTTAATTTTTAGAATTTTTTTGCATTTCTTTTTGAATTTTCTAACTGGGGTCGGGTTTGAACAGATAGGAAAGAAAATTTTTTTATTCTCTATTTTTCGGCTTGTCTTCACCCGTTTCGTCTTGAAATGAATCCTGGATGATGTTTTTTAATTTTTAGAATTTTTTTTGCATTTAGTTTTGAATTTTCTAACTCAAGTCGGTTTCGAACGGATAGGAAGGAAATTTTTTTTGTTCTCTATTTTTCGGCCTGTCCTGACCAGTTTCGTCTTGAAATGAAGCCTGGATGATGTTTTTTAATTTTTAAAATTTTTTTGCATTTATTTTCGAATTTTCTATCTCGGGTCTGGTTCGAACGGATAGGAAGGAAATTCTTTTTGTTCTCTATTTTTCGGCCTGTCCTGACCCGTTTCGTCATGAAATGAAGCCTGGATGATGATTTTTAATTTTTAAAATTTTTTTGCATTTATTTTTGAATTTTCTAACTCGGGTCGGGTTCAAACGGATAGGAAGGAAATTCTTTTTGTTCTCTATTTTTCGGCCTGTCCTGGCCCATTTCGTTTTGAAATGAAGCCTGGATGATGTTTTTTAATTTTTAGAATTTTTTTGCATTTCTTTTTGAATTTTCTAACTGGGGTCGGGTTCGAACGGATAGGAAATAAATTTTTTTTATTCTCTATTTATCAGCCAGTCTTCACCCGTTTCGTCTTGAAATGAAACCTAGATGATGTTTTTTAATTTTTGGAATTTTTGTTGCATTTATTTTTGAATTTTCTAACTCGGGTCGGGTTCGTACGGATAGGAAGGAATTTTTTTTTGTTCTCTATTTTTCGGCCTGTCCTTACCCGTTTCGTCTTGAAATGAAGCCTGGATGATGTTTTTTAATTTTTAGAATTTTTTGGCATTTATTTTTGAATTTTCTAACTCGGGTCTGGTCTGAACGGAGAGGAATGGAATTTTTTTGGTTCTCTATTTTTTGGCCTGTCTTGACCCGTTTCAAATTCAAATGAAGCCTCGATGATGTTTTTTAATTTTTAGAATTTTTTTGCTTTTATTTCTGTATTTTCTAACTCGGGTTGGGTTCGAACTGATAGGAAGGAAAATTTTTTTCTTCTCTATTTTTTGGCCTGTCCTGACCTGTATCGTCTTAAATTGAAGCCTGGATGATGTTTTTTAATTTTTAAATTTTTTTTGCATTTATTTTCGAATTTTCTATCTCGGGTGGGGTTCGAACGGATAGGAAGGAAATTATTTTTATTCTCTATTTTTCGGCCTGTCCTGACCCATTTCGTTTTGAAATGAAGCCTGGATGATGTTTTTAAATTTTTTGAATTTTTTTTGCATTTAGTTTTGAATTTCTAACTGGGGTTGGGTTCGAACAGATAGGAAAGAAATTTTTTTTATTCTCTATTTCTCGGCCCGTCTTCACCCGTTTCGTCTTGAAATGAAACCTGGATGATGATTTTTAATTTTTAGAATTTTTTTTGCATTTATTTTTGAATTTTCTAACTCGGGTCGGGATCGAAAGGATAGGAAGGAAATTTTTTTTGTTCTCTATTTTTCGGCCTGTCCAGACCCGTTTCGTCTGGAAATGAAGCCTGGATGATGTTTTTTAATTTTTAATATTTTTCTGCATTTATTTTCGAATTTTCTATCTCGGGTCGGGTTCGAACGGATAGGAAGGAAATTATTTTTATTCTCTATTTTTCGGCCTGTCCTGTCCCATTTCGTTTTGAAATGAAGCCTGGATGATGTTTTTTAATTTTTTGAATTTTTTTTGCTTTTAGTTTTTGAATTTTCTAACTAGGGTTGGGTTCGAACGAATAGGAAAGAAATTTTTTTTATTCTCTATTTCTCAGCCAGTCTTCACCCGTTTCGTCTTGAAATGAATCCTGGATGATGATTTTTAATTTTTAGAATTTTTTTTGCATTTATTTTTGAATTTTCTAACTCGGGTCGGGATCGAACGGATAGGAAGGAATTTTTTTTTGTTCTCTATTTTTCGGCCTGTCCTAACCCGTTTCGTCTGGAAATGAAGCCTGGATGATGTTTTTTAATTTTTAAAATTTTTTTGCATTTATTTTCGAATTTTCTATCTCGGGTCTGGTTCAAACGGATAGGAAGGAAATTCTTTTTGTTCTCTATTTTTCGGCCTGTCTTGACCCGTTTCGTCATGAAATGAAGCCTGGATGATGATTTTTAATTTTTAAAATTTTTTTACATTTATTTTTGAATTTTCTAACTCGGGTCAGGTTCGAACGGATAGGAAGGATTTTATTTTTGTTCTCTATTTTTCGGCCTGTCCTGACCCATTTCGTTTTGAAATGAAGCCTCGATGATGTTTTTTAATTTTTAGAATTTTATTGCATTTCTTTTTGAATTTTCTAACTGGGGTCGGGTTTGAACGGATAGGAAAGAAAATTTTTTTATTCTCTATTTTTCGGCTTGTCTTCACCCGTTTCGTCTTGAAATGAATCCTGGATGATGTTTTTTAATTTTTAGAATTTTTTTTGCATTGAGTTTTGAATTTTGTAACTCAGGTCGGTTTCGAACGGATAGGAAGGAAATTTTTTTTGTTCTCCATTTTTCGGCCTGTCCTGACCAGTTTCGTCTTGAAATGAAGCCTGGATGATGTTTTTTAATTTTTAAAATTTTTTTTGCATTTATTTTCGAATTTTCTATCTCGGGTTTGGTTCGAACGGATAGGAAGGAAATTATTTTTGTTCTCTATTTTTCGGCCTGTCCTGGCCCATTTCGTTTTCAAATGAAGCCTGGATGATGTTTTTAAATTTTTAGAATTTTTTTGCATTTCTTTTTGAATTTTCTAACTGGGGTCGGGTTCGAACGGATAGGAAAGAAATTTTTTTTATTCTCTATTTTTCAGCCAGTATTCACCCGTTTCGTCTTGAAATGAAACCTGGATGATGTTTTTTAATTTTTAGAATTTTTGTTGCTGTTATTTTTGAATTTTCTAACTCGGGTCGGGATCGAACGGATAGAAAGGAATTTTTTTTTGTTCTCAATTTTTCGGCCTGTCCTTACCCGTTTCGTCTTGAAATGAAGCCTGGATGATGTTTTTTAATTTTTAGAATTTTTTGGCATTTATTTTTGAATTTTCTAACTCGGGTCTGGTCTGAACGGATAGGAATGGAATTTTTTTGGTTCTCTATTTTCTGGCCTGTCTTGACCCGTTTCAAATTCAAATGTAGCCTCGATGATGTTTTTTAATTTTTAGAATTTTTTTGCTTTTATTTCTGTATTTTCTAACTCGGGTCGGGTTCGAACTGATAGGAAGGAAAATTTTTTTCTTCTCTATTTTTTGGCCTGTCCTGACCTGTATCGTCTTAAATTGAAGTCTGGATGATGTTTTTTAATTTTTAGAATTTTTTTCCTTTTCTTTTTGAATTTTCTAACTGGGGTCGGGTTCGAACGGATAGGAAAGAAGTTTTTTTTATTCTCTATTTTTCGGCTTGTCTTCACCCGTTTCGTCTTGAAATGAAACCTGGATGATGTTTTTTAATTTTTAGAATTTTTTTTGCATTTAGTTTTGAATTTTTTAACTCGGGTCGGTTTCGAACGGATAGGAAGGAAATTTTTTTTGTTCTCTATTTTTCGGCCTGTCCTGACCCGTTTCATCATGAAATGACGCCTGGATGATGATTTTTAATTTTTAAAATTTTTTTGCATTTATTTTTGAATTTTCTAACTCGGGTCGGGTTCGAACGGATCGAAAGGAAATTATTTTTATTCTCTATTCTTCGGCCTGTCCTGGCCCATTTCGTTTTGAAATGAAGCCTGGATGATTTTTTTTAAATTTTGAATTTTTTTGCATTTCTTTTTGAATTTTCTAACTGGGGTCGGGTTCGAACGGATAGGAAAGAATTTTTTTTTATTCTCTGTTTTTCGGCCAGTCTTCACCCGTTTCGTCTTGAAATGAAACCTGGATGATGTTTTTTTATTTTTAGAATTTTTTTTGCATTTATTTTTGAATTTTCTAACTCGGGTCGGGTTCGAACGGATAGGAAGGAATTTTTTTATGTTCTTTATTTTTCGGCCTGTCCTGACTCGTTTCGTCTTGAAATGAAGCCTAGATGATGTTTTTTAATTTTTAGAATTTTTTGGCATTTATTTTCGAATTTTCTAACTCGGGTCTGGTCCGAACGGATAGGAATGAAATTTTTTTTGTTCTCTATTTTTTGGCCTGTCCTGACCCGTTTCATATTCAAATGAAGCCTGGATGATGTTTTTTAATTTTTAGAATTTTTTGCCTTTTATTTTTGAATTTTCTAACTCGGGTCGGGTTCGAACGGATAGGAAGGAAAATTTTTTACTTCTCTACTTTTCAGCCTCTCCTGACCTGTTTCGTCTTGAAATGAAGCCTGGATGATGTTTTTTAATTTTTAGAATTTTTTTGCATTTCTTTTTGAATTTTCTAATTGGGGTCGGGTTCGAACGGATAGGAAAGAAATTTTTTTTATTCTCTATTTTTCGGCTTGTCTTCACCAGTTTCGTCTTGAAATGAAACCTGGATGATGTTTTTTAAGTTTTAGAATTTTTTTTGCATTTAGTTTTGAATTTTCTAACTCGGGTCGGTTTTCAACGGATAGGAAGGAAATTCTTTTTGTTTTCTATTTTTCGGCCTGTCCTGTCCCGTTTCATCATAAAATGAAGCCTGGATGATGATTTTTAATTTTTAAAATTTTTTTTCATTTATTTTTGAATTTTCGAACTCGGGTCGGGTTCGAACGGATAGGACGGAAATTATTTTTGTTCTCTATTTTTCGGCCTGTCCTGGCCCATTTCGTTTTGAAATGAACCCTGGATGATGTTTTCTAATTTTTAGAATTTTTTTTGTATTTAGTTTTGAATTTTCTAACTGGGGTTGGGTTCGAACGGATAGGAAAAAAATTTTTTTTATTCTTTATTTTTCGGCTTGTCTTCACCCGTTTCGTCTTGAAATGAAACCTGGATGATGTTTTTTAATTTTTAGAATTTTTTTTGCATTTAGTTTTGAATTTTCTAACTCGGGTCGGGTTCGAATGGATAGGAAGGAAATATTTTTTGTTCTCTATTTTTCAGCCTGTCCTGATCCGTTTCGTCTTGAAATGAAGCCTAGATGATGTCTTTTAATTTTTAGAATTTTTTTGCATTTCTTTTAGAATTTTCTAACTGGGGTCGGGTTCGAACGGATAGGAAAGAAATTTTTTTTATTCTCTATTTTTCGGCTTGTCCTGGCCCGTTTCATCTTCAAATGAAGCCTGGATGATGTTTTTTAATTACTAGAATTTTTTTACATTTATTTTCGAATTTTCTAACTCGGGTCGGGTTCGAACGGATAGGAATGAAATTTTTTTTCTTCTCTATTTTTTGCTTGTCCTGTCCCGTTTCATCTTCAAATGAAGCCTCGATGATGTTTTTTAATTTTTAGAATTTTTTTGCGTTTATTTTCGAATTTTCTAACTGGGGTCGGGTTCGACCGGATAGGAAAGAAATTTTTTTTATTATCTATTTTTCGACTTGTCTTCACCCGTTTCGTCTTGAAATGAAGCCTAGATGATGTTTTTTAATTTTTAGAATTTTTTTGCATTTATTTTTGAATTTTCTAACTCGGGTCGTGTTCGAACGGATAGGAAGGAAATATTTTTTTTTCTCTATTTTTCAGCCTGTCCTGATCCGTTTCGTCTTGAAATGAAGCCTGGATGATCTCTTTTAATTTTTAGAATTTTTTTGCATTTCTTTTAGAATTTTCTAACTGGGTTGGGTTCGAACGGATAGGAAAGAAATTTTTTTTATTCTCTATTTTTCGGCTTGTCTTCACCCCTTTCGTCTTGAAATGAAACCTAGATGATGTTTTTTAATTTTTAGATTTTTTTTTGCATTTAGTTTTGAATTTTCTAACTCTGGTCGAGTTCGAACGGATAGGAATGAAATTTTTTTTGTTCTCTATTTTTCGGCCTGTCCTGTCCCGTTTCATCTTCAAACGAAGCCTGGATGATGTTTTTTAATTTTTAGAATTTTTTTGCATTTATTTTCGAATTTTCTAACTCGGGTCGGGTTCGAACGGGTAGGAAGGAAATTTTTTTTGTTCTCCATTTTTCGGCCTGTCCTGGCCCGTTTCGTCTTGAAATGAAGCCTGAATGATCTTTTTTAATTTTAAGAATTTTTTTCCATTTATTTTTGAATTTTTTAACTCAGGTCTGGTTCGAACGGATAGGAAGGAAATTATTTTTGTTCTCTATTTTACGGCCTGTCCTGGCCCGTTTCATCTTCAAATGAAGCCTGGATGTTGTTTTTTAATTTTTAGAATTTTTTTGCATTTGTTTTAGAATTTTCTAACTGGGGTCGGGTTCGAACGGATAGGAAAGAAATTTTTTTTATTCTCTATTTTTCGGCTTGTCTTCACCCGTTTCGTCTTGAAATGAGGCCTGGATTATGTTTTTTAATTTTTAGAATTTTTTTCCATTTATTTTTGAATTTTCTAACTTAGGTCTGGTTCGAACGGATTGGAAGGAAATTATTTTTGATCTCTATTTTACGGCCTGTCCTGACCCGTCTCGTCTTGAAATGAAGTCTGGATGATGTTTTTTAATTTTTAGAATTTTTTTACATTTATTTTTGAATTTTCTAACTCTGGTCGGGTTCGAACGGATAGGAAGGAAATATTTTTTTTCTCTATTTTTCAGCCTGTCCTGATCCGTTTCGTCTTGAAATGAAGCCTGGCTGATGTCTTTTAATTTTTTAGAATTTTTTTGCATTTCTTTTAGAATTTTCTAGCTGGGGTCGGGTTCGAACGGATAGGAAAGAAATTTTTTTTATTCTCTATTTTTCGGCTTGTCTTCACCCGTTTCGTCTTGAAATGAAACCTAGATGATGTTTTTTAATTTTTAGATTTTTTTTTGCATTTAGTTTTGAATTTTCTAACTCTGGTCGGGTTCGAACGGATAGGAATGAAATTTTTTTTGTTCTCTATTTTTCGGCCAGTCCTATCTCGTTTCATCTTCAAATGAAGCCTGGATGATGTTTTTTAATTTTTAGAATTTTTTTGAATTTATTTTCGAATTTTCTAACTCGGGTCGGGTTCGAACGGATAGGAAGGAAATTATTTTTATTCTCTATTTTTCGGCCTGTCCTGGCCCGTTTCGTTTTGAAATGAAGCCTGGATGATGTTTTTTAATTTTTTGAATTTTTTTTGCATTTAGTTTTTGAATTTTCTAACTGGGGTTGGGTTCGAACGAATAGGAAAGAAATTTTTTTTATTCTCTATTTCTCAACCAGTCTTCACCCGTTTCGTCTTGAAATGAAACCTGGATGATGATTTTTAATTTTTAGAATTTTTTTTGCATTTATTTTTGAATTTTCTAACTCGGGTCGGGATCGAACGGATAGGAAGGAATTTTTTTTGTTCTCTATTTTTCGGCCTGTCCTGACCAGTTTCGTCTTGAAATGAAGCCTGGATGATGTTTTTTAATTGTGAAAATTTTTTTGCATTTATTTTCGAATTTTCTATCTCGGGTCTGGATCGAACGGATAGGAAGGAAATTCTTTTTGTTCTCTATTTTTCGGCCTGTCCTGACCCGTTTCGTCATGAAATGAAGCCTGGATGATGATTTTTAATTTTTAAAATTTTTTTGCATTTATTTTTGAATTTTCTAACTCGGGTCGGGTTAGAACGGATAGGAAGGATTTTATTTTTGTTCTCTATTTTTCGGCCTGTCCTGGCCCATGTCGTTTTGAAATGAAGCCTGGATGATGTTTTTTAATTTTTAGAATTTTTTTGCATTTCTTTTTGAATTTTCTAACTGGGGTCGGGTTTGAACAGATAGGAAAGAAAATTTTTTTATTCTCTATTTTTCGGCTTGTCTTCACCCGTTTCGTCTTGAAATGAATCCTGGATGATGTTTTTTAATTTTTAGAATTTTTTTTCCATTTAGTTTTGAATTTTCTAACTCAAGTCGGTTTCGAACGGATATGAAGGAAATTTTTTTTGTTCTCTATTTTTCGGCCTGTCCTGACCAGTTTCGTCTTGAAATGAAGCCTGGATGATGTTTTTTAATTTTTTAAAATTTTTTTGCATTTATTTTCGAATTTTCTATCTCGGGTCTGGTTCGAACGGATAGGAAGGAAATTCTTTTTGTTCTCTATTTTTCGGCCTGTCCTGACCCGTTTCGTCATGAAATGAAGCCTGGATGATGATTTTTAATTTTTAAAATTTTTTTGCATTTATTTTTGAATTTTCTAACTCGGGTCGGGTTCAAACGGATAGGAAGGAAATTCTTTTTGTTCTCTATTTTTCGGCCTGTCCTGGCCCATTTCGTTTTGAAATGAAGCCTGGATGATGTTTTTTAATTTTTAGAATTTTTTTGCATTTCTTTTTGAATTTTCTAACTGGGGTCGGGTTCGAACGGATAGGAAATAAATTTTTTTTATTCTTTATTTATCAGCCAGTCTTCACCCGTTTCGTCTTGAAATGAAACCTAGATGATGTTTTTTAATTTTTGGAATTTTTGTTGCATTTATTTTTGAATTTTCTAACTCGGGTCGGGTTCGTACGGATAGGAAGGAATTTTTTTTTGTTCTCTATTTTTCGGCCTGTCCTTACCCTTTTCGTCTTGAAATGAAGCCTGGATGATGTTTTTTAATTTTTAGAATTTTTTGGCATTTATTTTTGAATTTTCTAACTCGGGTCTGGTCTGAACGGAGAGGAATGGAATTTTTTTGGTTCTCTATTTTTTGGCCTGTCTTGACCCGTTTCAAATTCAAATGAAGCCTCGATGATGTTTTTTAATTTTTAGAATTTTTTTGCTTTTATTTCTGTATTTTCTAACTCGGGTTGGGTTCGAACTGATAGGAAGGAAAATTTTTTTCTTCTCTATTTTTTGGCCTGTCCTGACCTGTATCGTCTTAAATTGAAGTCTGGATGACGTTTTTTAATTTTTAGAATTTTTTTGCATTTCTTTTTGAATTTTCTAACTGGGGTCGGGTTCGAACGGATAGGAAAGAAATTTTTTTTATTCTCTATTTTTCGGCCAGTCTTCACCCGTTTCGTCTTGAAATGAAACCTGGATGATGTTTTTTAATTTTTAAAATTTTTTTTGCATTTATTTTTGAATTTTCTAACTCGGGTCGGGTTCGAACGGATAGGAAGGAATTTTTTTATGTTCTCTATTTTTCGGCCTGTCCTGACCCGTTTCGTCTTGAAATGAAGCCTGGATGATGTTTTTTAATTTTTAGAATTTTTTGGCATTTATTTTCGAATTTTCTAACTCGGGTCTGGTCCGAACGGATAGGAATGGAATTTTTTTTGTTCTCTATTTTTTGGCCTGTCCTGGCCCGTTTCATATTCAAATGAAGCCTGGATGATGTATTTTAATTTTTAGAATTTTTTTGCTTTTATTTTTGAATTTTCTAACTCGGGTCGGGTTCGAACGGATAGGAAGGAAAATTTTTTTCTTCTCTATTTTTCAGCCTCTCCTGACCTGTTTCGTCTTGAAATTAAGCCTGGATGATGTTTTTTAATTTTTAGAATTTTTTTGCATTTCTTTTTGAATTTTCTAACTGGGGTCGTGTTCGAACGGATAGGAAAGAAATTTTTTTTATTCTCTATTTTTCGGCTTGGCTTCACCTGTTTTGTCTTGAAATGAAACCTGGATGATGTTTTTTAAGTTTTAGAATTTTTTTTGCATTTAGTTTTGAATTTTCTAACTCGGGTCGGTTTCGAACGGATAGGAAGGAAATTCTTTTTGTTCTCTATTTTTCGGCCTGTCCTGACCCGTTTCATCATAAAACGAAGCCTGGATGATGATTTTTAATTTTTAAAATTTTTTTGCATTTATTTTTGAATTTTCTAACTCGGGTCGGGTTCGAACGGATAGGACGGAAATGATTTTTGTTCTCTATTTTTTGGCCTGTCCTAGCGCATTTCGTTTTGAAATGAACCCTGGATGATGTTTTTTAATTTTCAGAATTTTTTTGCATTTCTTTTTGAATTTTCTAACTGGGGTTGGGTTCGAACGGATAGGAAAGAAATTTTTTTTATTCTCTCTTTTTCGGCCAGTCTTCACCCGTTTCGTCTTGAAATGAAACCTGGATGATGTTTTTTAATTTTTAGAATTTTTGTTGCATTTATTTTTGAATTTTCTAACTCGGGTCGGGTTCCTACGGATAGGAAGGAATTTTTTTTTGTTCTCTATTTTTCGGCCTGTCCTGACCCGTTTCGTCTTAAAATGAAGCCTGGGTGATGTTTTTTAATTTTTTGAATTTTTTGGCATTTATTTTCGAATTTTCTAACTCGGGTCTGGTCCGAACGGATAGGAATGGAATTTTTTTTGTTCTCAATTTTTTGGCCTGTCCTGACCCGTTTCATATTCAAATGAAGCCTAGATGATGTTTTTTAATTTTTAGAATTTTTTTGCTTTTATTTCTGTATTTTCTAACTCGGGTCGGGTTCGAACTAATAGGAAGGAAAATTTTTTTCTTCTCTATTTTTCGGCCTGTCCAGACCTGTATCGTCAGAAAATGAAGTCTGGATGATGTTTTGTAATTTTTAGAATTTTTTTGCATTTCATTTTGAATTTTCTAACTGGGGTCGGGTTCGAACGTATAGGAAAGAAATTTTTTTTATTCTCTATTTTTCGGCTTGTCTTCACCCGTTTCGTCTTGAAATGAAACCTGGATGATGTTTTTTAATTTTAAGAATTTTTTTTGCATTTAGTTTTGAATTTTCTAACTCGGATCGGTTTCGAACGGATAGGAAGGAAATTATTTTTGTTCTCTATTTATCAGCCTGTCCTGACCCGTTTCTTCTTGAAATGAAGCCTGGATGATGTTTTTTAATTTTTAAAATTTTTTTGCATTTAGTTTTGAATTTTCTAACTTGGGTTTGGTTCGAACGGATAGGAAAGAAATTTTTTTTATTCTTTATTTTTCGGCTTGTCTTCACCCGTTTCGTCTTGAAATGAAACCTGGATGATGTTTTTTAATTTTTAGAATTTTTTTTGCATTTAGTTTTGAATTTTCTAACTCGGGTCGGTTTCGAACGGATAGGAAGGAAATTCTTTTTGTTCTCTATTTTTCGGCCTGTCCTGACCCGTTTCATCATAAAATGAAGCCTGGATGATGATTTTTAATTTTTAAAATTTTTTTGCATTTATTTTTGAATTTTCTAACTCGGGTCGGGTTCGAACGGATAGGACGGAAATGATTTTTGTTCTCTATTTTTTGGCCTGTCCTGGCCCATTTCGTTTTGAAATGAACCCTGGATGATGTTTTTTAATTTTTAGAATTTTTTTGCATTTCTTTTTGAATTTTCTAACTGGGGTCGGGTTCGAACGGATAGGAAAGAAATTTTTTTTATTCTCTCTTTTTCGGCCAGTCTTCACCCGTTTCGTCTTGAAATGAAACCTGGATGATGTTTTTTAATTTTTAGAATTTTTGTTGCATTTATTTTTGAATTTTCTAACTCGGGTCGGGTTCGTACGGATAGGAAGGAATTTTTTTTTGTTCTCTATTTTTCGGCCTGTCCTGACCCGTTTCGTCTTAAAATGAAGCCTGGGTGATGTTTTTTAATTTTTTGAATTTTTTGGCATTTATTTTCGAATTTTCTAACTCGGGTCTGGTCCGAACGGATAGGAATGGAATTTTTTTTGTTCTCAATTTTTTGGCCTGTCCTGACCCGTTTCATATTCAAATTAAGCCCAGATGATGTTTTTTAATTTTTAGAATTTTTTTCTTTTATTTCTGTATTTTCTAACTCGGGTCGGGTTCGAACTAAGAGGAAGGAAAATTTTTTTCTTCTCTATTTTTCGGCCTGTCCAGACCTGTATCGTCAGAAAATGAAGTCTGGATGATGTTTTTTAATTTTTAAAATTTTTTTGCATTTATTTTCGAATTTTATATCTCGGGTCTAGTTCGAACGGATAGGAAGGAAATGAATTTTGTTCTCTATTTTTTGGCCTGTCCTCGCCCATTTCGTTTTGAAATGAAGCCTGGATGATGTTTTTTAATTGTTAGAATTTTTTTTGCATTTAGTTTTGAATTTTCTAACTGGGGTTTGGTTCGAACGGATAGGAAAGAAATTTTTTTTATTCTTTATTTTTCGGCTTGTCTTCACCCGTTTCGTCTTGAAATGAAACCTGGATGATGTTTTTTAATTTTTAGAATTTTTTTTGCATTTAGTTTTGAATTTTCTAACTCAGGGCGGTTTCGAACGGATAGGAAGGAAATTTTTTTTGTTCTCTATTTTACGGCCTGTCCTGACCCGTTTCGTCTTGAAATGAAGCATGGATGATGTTTTTTAATTTTTAAAATTTTTTTGCATTTATTTTCGAATTTTATATCTCGGGTCTAGTTCGAACGGATAGGAAGGAAATTCTTTTTGTTCTCTATTTTTCGGCCTGTACCTTTTTCGTCATGAAATGAAGCCTGGATGATGATTTTTAATTTTTAAAATTTTTTTGCATTTATTTTTGAATTTTCTAACTCGGGTCGGGTTCGAACGGATAGGAAGGAAATTATTTTTGTTCCCTATTTTTCGGCCTGTCCTGGCCCATTTCGTTTTGAAATGAAGCCTGGATGATGTTTTTTAATTTTTAGAATTTTTTTGCATTTCTTTTTGAATTTTCTAACTGGGGTCGGGTTTGAACGGATAGGAAAGAAATTTTTTTTATTCTCTATTTTTCGGCCAGTCTTCTCCCGTTTCGTCTTGAAATGAAACCTGGATGATGTTTTTTAATTTTTAGAATTTTTGTTGCATTTATTTTTGAATTTTCTAACTCGGGTCGGGTTCGTACAGATAGGAAGGAATTTTTTTTTGTTCTCTATTTTACGGCCTGTCCTGACCCGTCTCGTCTTGAAATGAAGTCTGGATGATGTTTTAGAATTTTTTTACATTTATTTTTGAATTTTCTATCTCGGGTCGGGTTCGAACGGATATGAAGGAAATATTTTTTTTTCTCTATTTTTCAGCCTGTCCTGATCCATTTCGTCTTGAAATGAAGCCTGGATGATTCTTTTAATTTTTAGAATTTTTTTGCATTTCTTTTAGAATTTTCTAACTGGGGTCGGGTTCGAACGGATAGGAAAGAAATTTTTTTTATTCCCTATTTTTCGGCTTGTCTTCACCCCTTTCGTCTTGAAATGAAACCTAGATGATGTTTTTTAGTTTTTAGATTTTTTTTTTGCATTTAGTTTTGAATTTTCTAACTCTGGTCGGGTTCGAACGGATTGGAATGAAATTTTTTTTGTTCTCTATTTTTCGGCCTGTCCTGTCTCGTTTCATCTTCAAATGAAGCTTGGATGATGTTTTTTAAAATTTAGAATTTTTTTGCATTTATTTTCGAATTTTCTAACTCGGGTCGGGTTCGAACGGATAGGAAGGAAATATTTTTTTTTCTCTATTTTTCGGCCTGTCCTGATCCGTTTCGTTTTGAAATGAAGCCTAGATGATGTCTTCTAATTTTTAGAATTTTTTTGCATTTCTTTTAGAATTTTCTAACTGGGGTCGGGTTCGAACGGATAGGAAAGAAATTTTTTTTATTCTCTATTTTTCGGCTTGTCCTGGCCCGTTTCATCTTCAAATGAAGCCTGGATGATGTTTTTTAATTATTAGAATTTTTTTACATTTATTTTGAATTTTCTAACTCGGGTCGGATTCGAACGGATAGGAATGAAATTTTTTTTGTTCTCTATTTTTTGGCTTGCCCTGTCCCGTTTCATCTTCACACGAAGCCTGGATGATGTTTTTTAATTTTTATAATTTTTTTGCATTTAGTTTTGAATTTTCTAACTCGGGTCGGGTTCGAACTGATAGGAATGAAATTTTTTTTGTTCTCTATTTTTCGGCCTGTCTTGTCCCGTTTCATCTTCAAATGAAGCCTGGATGATGTTTTTTAATTTTTAGAATTTTTTTGCATTTATTTTCGAATTTTCTATCTCGGATCGGGTTCGAACGGATAGGAAGGAAATTTTTTTTGTTCTCCATTTTTCGGCCTGTCCTGGCCCGTTTCGTCTTGAAATGAAGCCAAAATGATGTTTTTTAATTTTTAGAATTTTTTTGCATTTATTTTTGAATTTTCTAACTCAGGTCTGGTCCGAACGGATAGGAAGGAAATTATTTTTGTTCTCTATTTTTCGGCCTGTCCTGGCCCGTTTAATCTTCAAATGAAGCCCGGATGATGTTTTTTAATTTTTAGAATTTTTTTGCGTTTATTTTCGAATTTTCTAACTCTGGTCGGGTTCGGCCGGATAGGAAAGAAATTTTTTTTATTCTCTATTTTTCGGCTTGTTTTCACCCGTTTCGTCTTGAAATGAAGCCGGGATGATGTTTTTTAATTTTTTAAATTTTTTTGCATTTATTTTTGAATTTTCTAACTCGGGTCGTGTTCGAACGGATAGGAAGGAAATATTTTTTTTTGTCTATTTTTCAGCCTGTCCTGATCCGTTTCGTCTTGAAATGAAGCCTGGATGATGTCTTTTAATTTGTAGAATTTTTTTGCATTTCTTTTAGAATTTTCTAACTGGGGTCGGGTTCGAACGGATAGGAAAGAAATTTTTTTTATTCTCTATTTTTCGGCTTGTCTTCACCCCTTTCGTCTTGAAATGAAACCTAGATGATGTTTTTTAATTTTTAGATTTTTTTTTGCATTTAGTTTTGAATTTCCTAACTCTGGTCGGGTTCGAATGGATAGGAATGAAATTTTTTTTGTTCTCTATTTTTCGGCCTGTCCTGTCTCGTTTCATCTTCAAATGATGTCTGGATGATATTTTTTAATTTTTAGGATTTTTTTACATTTATTTTTGAATTTTCTAACTCGAGTCGGGTTCGAACGGATAGGAAGGAAATATTTTGTTTCCTCTATTTTTCAGCCGGTCCTGATCCGTTTCGTCTAGAAATGAAGCTTGGATGATGTCTTTTAATTTTTTGAATTTTTTTGCATTTCTTTTAGAATTTTCTAACTGGGGTCGGGACCGAACGGATAGGAAAGAAATTTTTTTTATTCTCTATTTTTCGGCTTGTCTTCACCCATTTCGTCTTGAAATGAAACCTAGATGATGTTTTTTAATTTTTAGATTTTTTTTTGCATTTAGTTTTGAATTTTCTAACTCTGGTCGGGTTCGAACTGATAGGAATGAAATTTTTTTTGTTCTCTATTTTTCGGCCTGTCCTGTCTCGTTTCATCTTCAAATGAAGCCTGGATGATGTTTTTTAATTTTTAGAATTTTTTTGCATTTATTTTCTAATTTTCTAACTCGGGTCGGGTTCGAACGGATTGGAAGGAAATTTTTTTTGTTCTCCATTTTTCGGCCTGTCCTGGCCCGTTTCGTCTTGAAATGAAGCCTGGATGATGTTTTTTAATTTTTAGAATTTTTTTCCATTTATTTTTGAATTTTCTAACTCAGGTTTGGTTCGAACGGATAGGAAGGAAATTATTTTTGTTCTTTATTTTACGGCCTGTCCTGGCCCGTTTCATCTTCAAATGAAGCCTGGATGGTGGTTTTTAATTTTTAGAATTTTTTTACATTTATTTTTGAATTTTCTAACTCGGGTCGGGTTCGAACGGATAGGAAGGAAATTTTTTTTGTTCTCCATTTTTCGGCCTGTCCTGGCCCGTTTCGTCTTGAAATGAAGCCTGGATGATGTTTTTTAATTTTTAGAATTTTTTTGCATTTGTTTTTGAATTTTCTAACTCAGGTCTGGTTCGAACGGATAGGAAGGAAATATTTTTTTTTCTCTATTTTACGGCCTGTACTGATCCGTTTCGTCTTGAAATAAAGCCTAGATGATGTCTTTTAATTTTTAGAATTTTTTTGCATTTCTTTTAGAATTTTCTAACTGGGGTCGGGTTCGAACGGATAGGAAAGAAATTTTTTTTATTCTCTATTTTTCGGCTTGTCTTCACCTGTTTCGTCTTGAAATGAAGCCTGGATGATGTTTTATAAATTTTAGAATTTTTTTGCATTTATTTTTGAATTTTCTAACTTAGGTCTGGTTCGAACGGATTGGAAGGAAATTATTTTTGATCTCTATTTTACGGCCTGTCCTGACCCGTCTCGTCTTGCAATGAAGTCTGGATGATGTTTTTTAATTTTTAGAATTTTTTTACATTTATTTTTTAATTTTCTAACTTTGGTCGGGTTCGAATGGATAGGAAGGAAATATTTTTTTTTCTCTATTTTTCAGCCTGTCCTGATCCGTTTCGTCTTGAAATGAAGCCTGGATGATGTCTTTTAATTTTTAGACTTTTTTTGCATTTCTTTTAGAATTTTCTAACTGGGGTCGGGTTCGAACGGATAGGAAAGAAATTTTTTTTATTATCTATTTTTGGGCTTGTCTTCACCCGTTTCGTCTTGAAATGAAATCTAGATGATGTTTTTTAATTTTTAGATTTTTTTTTTGCATTTAGTTTTGAATTTTCTAACTCTGGTCGGGTTCGAACGGATAGGAAAGAAATTTTTTTTGTTCTCTATTTTTTGGCTTGTCCTGTCCCGTTTCATCTTCAAATGAACCCTGGATGATGTTTTTTAATTTTTAAAATTTTTTTGCATTTATTTTCGAATTTTCTAACTCGGGTCGGGTTCGAACGGATAGGAAGGAAATTTTTTTTGTTCTCCATATTTCGGCCTGTCCTGACCCGTTTCGTCTTGAAATGAAGCCAGGATGATGTTTTTTAATTTTTAGAATTTTTTTGCATTTATTTTTGAATTTTTTAACTCAGGTCTGGTTCGAACGTATAGGAAGGAAATTATTTTTGTTCTCTATTTTTCGGCCTGTCCTGGCCCGTTTAATCTTCAAATGAATCCTGGATGATGTTTTTTAATTTTTAGAATTTTTTTGCGTTTGTTTTCGAATTTTCTAACTCGGGTCGGGTTCGACCGGATAGGAAAGAAATTTTTTTTATTCTCTATTTTTCGGCTTGTCTTCACCCGTTTCGTCTTGAAATGAAGCCTGGATGATGTTTTTTAATTTTTAGAATTTTTTTGCATTTATTTTTGAATTTTCTAACTCGGGTCGTGTTCGAACGGATAGGAAGGAAATATTTTTTTTTCTCTATTTTTCAGCCTGTCCTGATCCGTTTCGTCTTGAAATGAAGCCTGGATGATGTCTTTTAATTTTTAGAATTTTTTTGCATTTCTTTTAGAATTTTCTAACTGGGGTCGGGTTCGAACTGATAGGAAAGAAATTTTTTTTATTCTCTATTTTTCGGGCTGTCCTGTCCCGTTTCATCTTCAAACGAAGCCTGGATGATGTTTATTAATTTTTAGAATTTTTTTGCATTTATTTTCGAATTTTCTAACTCGGGTCGGGTTCGAACGGGTAGGAAGGAAATTTTTTTTGTTCTCCATTTTTCGGCCTGTCCTGGCCCTTTTCGTCTTGAAATGAAGCCTGGATGATGTTTTTTAATTTTAAGAATTTTTTTCCATTTATTTTTGAATTTTCTAACTCAGGTCTGGTTCGAACGGACAGGAAGGAAATTATTTTTGTTCTCTATTTTATGGCCTGTCCTGGCCCGTTTCATCCTCAAATGAAGCCTGGATGATGTTTTTTAATTTTTAGAATTTTTTTGCATTTCTTTTAGAATTTTCTAACTGGGGTCGGGTTCGAACGGATAGGAAGGAAATTTTTTTTATTCTCTATTTTTCGGCTTGTCTTCACCCGTTTCGTCTTGAAATGAAGCCTGGATGATGTTTTTTAATTTTTAGAATTTTTTTGCATTTATTTTTGAATTTTCTAACTTAGGTCTGGTTCGAACGGATTGGAAGGAAATTATTTTTGATCTCTATTTTATGGCCAGTCCTGACCCGTCTCGTCTTGAAATGAAGTCTGGATGATGTTTTTTAATTTTTAGAATTTTTTTACATTTATTTTTTAATTTTCTAACTCTGGTCGGGTTCGAACGGATAGGAAGGAAATATTTTTTTTTCTCTATTTTTCAGCATGTCCTGATCTGTTTCGTCTTGAAATGAAGCCTGGATGATGTCTTTTAATTTTTATACTTTTTTTGCATTTCTCTTAGAATTTTCTAACTGGGGTCGGGTTCGAATGGATAGGAAAGAAATTTTTTTTATTATCTATTTTTCGGCTTGTCTTCACCCGTTTCGTCTTGAAATGAAATCTAGATGATATTTTTAATTTTTAGATTTTTTTTTGCATTTAGTTTTGAATTTTCTAACTCTGGTCGGGTTCGGAAGGATAGGAAAGAAATTTTTTTTGTTCTCTATTTTTTGGCTTGTCCTGTCCCGTTTCATCTTCAAATGAAGCCTGGATGATGTTTTTTAATTTTTATAATTTTTTTGCATTTAGTTTTGAATTTTCTAACTCGGGTCGGGTTCGAACTGATAGGAATGAAATTTTTTTTGTTCTCTATTTTTCGGCCTGTCCTGTCCCGTTTCATCTTCAAATGAAGCCTGGATGATATTTTTTAATTTTTAGAATTTTTTTGCATTTATTTTCGAATTTTCTAACTCGGGTCGGGTTCGAACGGATAGGAAGGAAATTTTTTTTGTTCTCCATTTTTCGGCCTGTCCTGGCCCGTTTCGTCTTGAAATGAAGCCAGGATGATGTTTTTTAATTTTTAGAATTTTTTTGCATTTATTTTTGAATTTTCTAACTCAGGTCTGGTTCGAACGGATAGGAAGGAAATTATTTTTGTTCTCTATTTTTCGGCCTGTCCTGGCCCGTTTAATCTTCAAATGAAGCCTGGATGATGTTTTTTAATTTTTAGAATTTTTTTGCGTTTATTTTCGAATTTTCTAACTCGGGTCGGGTTCGACCGGATAGGAAAGAAATTTTTTTTATTCTCTATTTTTCGGCTTGTTTTCACCCGTTTCGTCTTGAAATGAAGCCTGGATGATGTTTTTTAATTTTTAGAATTTTTTTGGATTTATTTTTGAATTTTCTAACTCGGGTCGTGTTCGAACGGATAGGAAGGAAATATTTTTTTTTCTCTATTTTTCAGCCTGTCCTGATCCGTTTCGTCTTGAAATGAAGCCTGGATGATGTCTTTCAATTTTTAGAATTTTTTTGCATTTCTTTTAGAATTTTCTAACTGGGGTCGGGTTCGAACTGATAGGAAAGAAATTTTTTTTATTCTCTATTTTTCGGCTTGTCTTCACCCCTTTCGTCTTGAAACGAAACCTAGATGATGTTGTTTAATTTTTAGATTTTTTTTTGCAATTTAGTTTTGAATTTTCGAACTCTGGTCGGGTTCGAACGGATAGGAATGAAATTTTTTTTGTTCTCTATTTTTCGGGCTGTCCTGTCCCGTTTCATCTTCAAACGAAGCCTGGATGATGTTTATTAATTTTTAGAATTTTTTTGCATTTATTTTCTAATTTTCTAACTCGGGTCGGGTTCGAACGGGTAGGAAGGAAATTTTTTTTGTTCTCCTTTTTTCGGCCCGTCCTGGCCCGTTTCGTCTTGAAATGAAGCCTGAATGATGTTTTTTAATTTTAAGAATTTTTTTCCATTTATTTTTGAATTTTCTAACTCAGGTCTGGTTCGAACGGATAGGAAGGAAATTATTTTTGTTCTCTATTTTACGGCCTGTCCTGGCCCGTTTCATCTTCAAATGAAGCCTGGATGATATTTTTTAATTTTTAGAATTTTTTTGCATTTCTTTTAGAATTTTCTAACTGGGATCGGGTTCGAACGGATAGGAAGGAAATTTTTTTTATTCTCTATTTTTCGGCTTGTCTTCACCCGTTTCGTCTTGAAATGAAGCCTGGATGATGTTTTTTAATTTTTAGAATTTTTTTGCATTTATTTTTGAATTTTCTAACTTAGGTCTGGTTCGAACGGATTGGAAGGAAATTATTTTTGATCTCTATTTTACGGCCTGTCCTGACCCGTCTCGTCTTGAAATGAAGTTTGGATGATGTTTTTATAATTTTTAGAATTTTTTTGCATTTATTTTTGAATTTTCTAATTTAGGTCTGGTTCAAACGGATTGGAAGGAAATTATTTTTGATCTCTATTTTACGGCCTGTCCTGACCCGTCTCGTCTTGAAATGAAGTCTGGATGATGTTTTTTAATTTTTAGAATTTTTCTACATTTATTTTTGAATTTTCTAACTCTGGTCGGGTTCGTACGGATAGGAAGGAAATATTTTTTTTCCCTATTTTTCAGCCTGTCCTGATCCGTTTCGTCTTGAAATGAAGCCTGGATGATGGCTTTAATTTTTAGAATTTTTTTGCATTTCTTTTAGAATTTTCTAACTGGGGTCGGGTTCGAACGGATAGGAAAGAAATTTTTTTTATTCTCTATTTTTCGGCTTGTCTTCACCCGTTTCGTCTTGAAATGAAACCTAGACGATGTTTTTTAATTTTTAGATTTTTTTTTGCATTTAGTTTTGAATTTTTTAACTCTGGTCGGGTTCGAACGGATAGGAATGAAATTTTTTTTGTTCTCTAATTTTTGGCTTGTCCTGTCCCGTTTCATCTTCAAATGAAGCCTGAATGATGTTTTTTAATTTTTATAATTTTTTTGCATTTAGTTTTCAATTTTCTAACTCGGGTCAGCCTGGTGGATATTTTTTAATTTTTAGAATTTTTTTCCATTTATTTTTGAATTTTCAAATGAAGCCTGGATGATATTTTTTAATTTTTAGAATTTTTTTGCATTTATTTTCGAATTTTCTAACTCGGGTCGGGTTCGAACGGATAGGAAGGAAATTTTTTTTGTTCTCCATTTTTCGGCCTGTCCTGGCCCGTTTCGTCTTGAAATGAAGCCAGGATGATGTTTTTTAGTTTTTAGAATTTTTTTGCATTTATTTTTGAATTTTCTAACTCAGGTCTGGTTCGAACGGATAGGAAGGAAATTATTTTTGTTCTCTATTTTTCGGCCTGTCCTGGCCCGTTTAATCTTCAAATGAAGCCTGGATGATGTTTTTTAATTTTTAGAATTTTTTTGCGTTTATTTTCGAATTTTCTAACTCGGGTCGGGTTCGACCGGATAGGAAAGAAATTTTTTTTATTCTCTATTTTTCGGCTTGTCTTCACCCGTTTCGTCTTGAAATGAAGCCTGGATGATGTTTTTTAATTTTTAGAATTTTTTTGGATTTATTTTTGAATTTTCTAACTCGGGTCGTGTTCGAACGGATAGGAAGGAAATATTTTTTTTTCTCTATTTTTCAGCCTGTCCTGATCCGTTTCGTCTTGAAATGAAGCCTGGATGATGTCTTTCAATTTTTAGAATTTTTTTGCATTTCTTTTAGAATTTTCTAACTGGGGTCGGGTTCGAACTGATAGGAAAGAAATTTTTTTTATTCTCTATTTTTCGGCTTGTCTTCACCCCTTTCGTCTTGAAACGAAACCTAGATGATGTTGTTTAATTTTTAGATTTTTTTTTGCAATTTAGTTTTGAATTTTCGAACTCTGGTCGGGTTCGAACGGATAGGAATGAAATTTTTTTTGTTCTCTATTTTTCGGGCTGTCCTGTCCCGTTTCATCTTCAAACGAAGCCTGGATGATGTTTATTAATTTTTAGAATTTTTTTGCATTTATTTTCTAATTTTCTAACTCGGGTCGGGTTCGAACGGGTAGGAAGGAAATTTTTTTTGTTATACTTTTTTCGGCCCGTCCTGGCCCGTTTCGTCTTGAAATGAAGCCTGAATGATGTTTTTTAATTTTAAGAATTTTTTTCCATTTATTTTTGAATTTTCTAACTCAGGTCTGGTTCGAACGGATAGGAAGGAAATTATTTTTGTTCTCTATTTTACGGCCTGTCCTGGCCCGTTTCATCTTCAAATGAAGCCTGGATGATATTTTTTAATTTTTAGAATTTTTTTGCATTTCTTTTAGAATTTTCTAACTGGGATCGGGTTCGAACGGATAGGAAGGAAATTTTTTTTATTCTCTATTTTTCGGCTTGTCTTCACCCGTTTCGTCTTGAAGTGAAGCCTGGATGATGTTTTTTAATTTTTAGAATTTTTTTGCATTTATTTTTGAATTTTCTAACTTAGGTCTGGTTCGAACGGATTGGAAGGAAATTATTTTTGATCTCTATTTTACGGCCTGTCCTGACCCGTCTCGTCTTGAAATGAAGTTTGGATGATGTTTTTATAATTTTTAGAATTTTTTTGCATTTATTTTTGAATTTTCTAATTTAGGTCTGGTTCAAACGGATTGGAAGGAAATTATTTTTGATCTCTATTTTACGGCCTGTCCTGACCCGTCTCGTCTTGAAATGAAGTCTGGATGATGTTTTTTAATTTTTAGAATTTTTCTACATTTATTTTTGAATTTTCTAACTCTGGTCGGGTTCGTACGGATAGGAAGGAAATATTTTTTTTCTCTATTTTTCAGCCTGTCCTGATCCGTTTCGTCTTGAAATGAAGCCTGGATGATGGCTTTAATTTTTAGAATTTTTTTGCATTTCTTTTAGAATTTTCTAACTGGGGTCGGGTTCGAACGGATAGGAAAGAAATTTTTTTATTCTCTATTTTTCGGCTTGTCTTCACCCGTTTCGTCTTGAAATGAAACCTAGACGATGTTTTTTAATTTTTAGATTTTTTTTTGCATTTAGTTTTGAATTTTTTAACTCTGGTCGGGTTCGAACGGATAGGAATGAAATTTTTTTTGTTCTCTAATTTTTGGCTTGTCCTGTCCCGTTTCATCTTCAAATGAAGCCTGAATGATGTTTTTTAATTTTTATAATTTTTTTGCATTTAGTTTTCAATTTTCTAACTCGGGTCAGCCTGGTGGATATTTTTTAATTTTTAGAATTTTTTTCCATTTATTTTTGAATTTTCTAACTCAGGTCTGGTTCGAAATGATAGGAAGGAAATTACTTTTGTTCTCTATTTTACGGCCGGTCCTGGCCCGTTTCATCTTCAAATGAAGCCTGGATGATGTTTTTTAATTTTTAGAATTTTTTTACATATATTTTTGAATTTTATAACTCGTGTCGGTTTCGAACGGATAGGAATGAAATTTTTTTTGTTCTCTATTTTTTGGCTTGTCCTGTCCCGTTTCATCTTCAAATGAAACCTGAATGATGTTTTTTAATTTTTATAATTTTTTTGCATTTAGTTTTGAATTTTCTAACTCGGGTCGGGTTCGAACTAATAGGAATGAAATTTTTTTTGTTCTCTATTTTTCGGCCTGTCCTGTCTCGTTTCATCTTCAAATGAAGCCTGGATGATGTTTTTTAATTTTTAGAATTTTTTTGCATTTATTTTCTAATTTTCTAACTCGGGTCGGGTTCGAACGGATAGGAAGGAAATTTTTTTTGTTCTCCATTTTTCGGCCTGTCCTGGCCCGTTTCGTCTTGAAATGAAGCCTGGATGATGTTTTTTAATTTTTAGAATTTTTTTCCATTTATTTTTGAATTTTCTAACTCAGGTTTGGTTCGAACGGATAGGAAGGAAATTATTTTTGTTCTTTATTTTACGGCCTGTCCTGGCCCGTTTCATCTTCAAATGAAGCCTGGATGATGGTTTTTAATTTTTAGAATTTTTTTACATTTATTTTTTAATTTTCTAACTCAGGTCGAGTTCGAACGGATAGGAAGAAAATTTTTTGTGTTCTCCATTTTTCGGCCTGTCCTGGCCCGTTTCGTCTTGAAATGAAGCCTGGATGATGTTTTTTAATGTTTAGAATTTTTTTGCATTTGTTTTTGAATTTTCTAACTCAGGTCTGGTTCGAACGGATAGGAACGAAATATTTTTTTTTCTCTATTTTTCGGCCTGTACTGATCCGTTTCGTCTTGAAATGAAGCCTAGATGATGTCTTTTAATTTTTAGAATTTTTTTGCATTTCTTTTAGAATTTTCTAACTGAGGTCGGGTTCGAACGGATAGGAAAGAAATTTTTTTTATTCCCTATTTTTCGGCTTGTCTTCACCCATTTTGTCTTGAAATGAAACCTAGATGAAGTTTTTTAATTTTTAGATTTTTTTTTGCATTTAGTTTTGAATTTTCTAACTCTGGTCGGGTTCGAACTGATAGGAATGAAATTTTTTTTGTTCTCTATTTTTCGGCCTGTCCTGTCTCGTTTCATCTTCAAATGAAGCCTGGATGACGTTTTTTAATTTTTAGAATTTTTTTGCATTTATTTTCGAATTTCTAACTCGGGTTGGATTCGAACGGATAGGAAGGAAATTTTTTTTGTTCTCCATTTTTCGGCCTGTCCTGGCCCGTTTCGTCTTGAAATGAAGCCTGGATGATGTTTTTTAATTTTTAGAATTTTTTTCCATTTATTTTTGAATTTTCTAACTCAGGTTTGGTTCGAACGGATAGGAAGGAAATTATTTTTGTTCTTTATTTTACGGCCTGTCCTGGCCCGTTTCATCTTCAAATGAAGCCTGGATGATGGTTTTTAATTTTTAGAATTTTTTTACATTTATTTTTTAATTTTCTAACTCAGGTCGAGTTCGAACGGATAGGAAGAAAATTTTTTGTGTTCTCCATTTTTCGGCCTGTCCTGGCCCGTTTCGTCTTGAAATGAAGCCTGGATGATGTTTTTTAATTTTTAGAATTTTTTTGCATTTGTTTTTGAATTTTCTAACTCAGGTCTGGTTCGAACGGATAGGAACGAAATATTTTTTTTTCTCTATTTTTCGGCCTGTACTGATCCGTTTCGTCTTGAAATGAAGCCTAGATGATGTCTTTTAATTTTTAGAATTTTTTTGCATTTCTTTTAGAATTTTCTAACTGGGGTCGGGTTCGAACGGATAGGAAAGAAATTTTTTTTATTCTCTATTTTTCGGCTTGTCTTCACCCGTTTCGTCTTGAAATGAAATCTAGATGATGTTTTTTAATTTTTAGATTTTTCTTTGCATTTAGTTTTGAATTTTCTAACTCGGGTCGGGTTCGAACTGATAGGAATGAAATTTTTTTTGTTCTCTATTTTTTGGCTTGTCCTGTCCCGTTTCATCTTCAAATGAAGCTTGGATGATGTTTTTTAATTTTTATAATTTTTTTGCATTTAGTTTTGAATTTTCTAACTCGGGTCGGGTTCGAACTGATAGGAATGAAATTTTTTTTGTTCTCTATTTTTCGGCCTGTCCTGTCCCGTTTCATCTTCAAATGAAGCCTGGATGATGTTTTTTAATTTTTAGAATTTTTTTGCATTTATTTTCGAATTTTCTAACTCGGGTCGGGTTCGAACGGATAGGAAGGAAATTTTTTTTGTTCTCCATTTTTCGGCCTGTCCTGGCCCGTTTCGTCTTGAAATGAAGCCAGGATGATGTTTTTTAATTTTTAGAATTTTTTTGCATTTATTTTTGAATTTTCTAACTCAGGTCTGGTTCGAACGGATAGGAAGGATATTATTTTTGTTCTCTATTTTTCGGCCTGTCCTGGCCCGTTTAATCTTCAAATGAAGCCTGGATGATGTTTTTTAATTTTTAGAATTTTTTTGCGTTTATTTTCGAATTTTCTAACTCGGGTCGGGTTCGACCGGATAGGAAAGAAATTTTTTTATTCTCTATTTTTCGGCTTGACTTCACCCGTTTCGTCTTGAAATGAAGCCTGGATGATGTTTTTTAATTTTTAGAATTTTTTTGCATTTATTTTTGAATTTTCTAACTCGGGTCCTGTTCGAACGGATAGGAAGGAAATATTTTTTTTTTCTCTATTTTTCAGCCTGTCCTGATCCGTTTCGTCTTTAAATGATGCCTGGAAGATGTCTTTTAATTTTTAGAATTTTTTTGCATTTCTTTTAGAATTTTCTAACTGGGGTCGGGTTCGAACGGATAGGAAAGAAATTTTTTTTATTCTCTATTTTTCGGCTTGTCTTCACCCCTTTCGTCTTGAAATGAAACCTAGATGATGTTTTTTAATTTTTAGATTGTTTTTTGCATTTAGTTTTGAATTTTCTAACTCTGGTCGGGTTCGAACGGATAGGAAAGAAATTTTTTTTGTTCTCTATTTTTTGGCTTGTCCTGTCCCGTTTCATCTTCAAATGAAGCCTGGATGATGTTTTTTAATTTTTATAATTTTTTTGCATTTAGTTTTGAATTTTCTAACTCGGGTCGGGTTCGAACTGATAGGAATGAAATTTTTGTTGTTCTCTATTTTTCGGCCTGTCCTGTCCCGTTTCATCATCAAATGAAGCCTGGATGATGTTTTTTAATTTTTAGAATTTTTTTGCATTTATTTTCGAATTTTCTAACTCGGGTCGGGTTCGAACGGATAGGAAGGAAATTTTTTTTGTTCTCCATTTTTCGGCCTGTCCTGGCCCGTTTCGTCTTGAAATGAAGCCAGGATGATGTCTTTTAATTTTTAGAATTTTTTGCATTTATTTTTGAATTTTCTAACTCAGGTCTGGTTCGAACGGATAGGAAGGAAATTATTTTTGTTCTCTATTTTTCGGCCTGTCCTGGCCCGTTTAATCTTCAAATGAAGCCTGGATGATGTTTTTTAATTTTTAGAATTTTTTTGCGTTTATTTTCGAATTTTCTAACTCAGGTCGGGTTCGACCGGATAGGAAAGAAATTTTTTTTATTCTCTATTTTTCGGCTTGTCTTCACCCGTTTCGTCTTTAAATGAAGCCTGGATGATGTTTTTTAATTTTTAGAATTTTTTTGGATTTATTTTTAAATTTTCTAACTCGGGTCGTGTTCGAACGGATAAGAAGGAAATATTTTTTTTTTTCTATTTTTCAGCCTGTCCTGATCCGTTTCGTCTTGAAATGAAGCCTGAATGATGTCTTTTAATTTTTAGAATTTTTTTGCATTTCTTTTAGAATTTTCTAACTGGGGTCGGGTTCGAACTGATAGGAAAGAAATTTTTTTTATTCTCTATTTTTCGGCTTGTCTTCACCCCTTTCGTCTTGAAATGAAACCTAGATGATGTTTTTTAATTTTTAGATTTTTTTTTGCATTTAGTTTTGAATTTTTTAACTCTGGTCGGGTTCGAACGGATAGGAATGAAATTTTTTTTGTTCTCTAATTTTTGGCTTGTCCTGTCCCGTTTCATCTTCAAATGAAGCTTGAATGATGTTTTTTAATTTTTATAATTTTTTTGCATTTAGTTTTGAATTTTGTAACTCGGGTCAGCCTGGTGGATATTTTTTAATTTTTAGAATTTTTTTCCATTTATTTTTGAATTTTCTAATTCAGGTCTGGTTCGAACGGATATGAAGGAAATTACTTTTGTTCTCTATTTTACGGCCGGTCCTGGCCCGTTTCATCTTCAAATGAAGCCTGGATGATGTTTTTTAATTTTTAGAATTTTTTTACATATATTTTTGAATTTTATAACTCGTGTCGGTTTCGAACGGATAGGAATGAAATTAATTTTGTTCTCTATTTTTTGGCTTGTCCTGTCCCGTTTCATCTTCAAATGAAGCCTGAATGATGTTTTTTAATTTTTATAATTTTTTTGCATTTAGTTTTGAATTTTCTAACTCGGGTCGGGTTCGAACTAATAGGAATGAAATTTTTTTTATTCTCTATTTTTCGGCCTGTCCTGTCCCGTTTCATCTTCAAATGAAGCATGGATGATATTTTTTAATTTTTAGAATTTTTTTGCATTTATTTTCGAATTTTCTAACTCGGGTCGGGTTCGAACGGATAGGAAGGAAATTTTTTTTGTTCTCCATTTTTCGGCCTGTCCTGGCCCGTTTCATCTTCAAATGAAGCCTGGATGATGTTTTTTAATTTTTAGAATTTTTTTGCATTTCTTTTAGAATTTTCTAACTGGGGTCGGGTTCGAACGGATAGGAAGGAAATTTTTTTTATTCTCTATTTTTCGGCTTGTCTTCACCCGTTTCGTCTTGAAATGAAGCCTGGATGATGTTTTTTAATTTTTAGAATTTTTTTGCATTTATTTTTGAATTTTCTAACTTAGGTCTGGTTCGAACGGATTGGACGGAAATTATTTTTGATCTCTATTTTACGGCCTGTCCTGACCCGTCTCGTCTTGAAATGAAGTTTGGATGATGTTTTTTAATTTTTAGAATTTTTTTGCATTTATTTTTGAATTTTCTAATTTAGGTCTGGTTCAAACGGATTGGAAGGAAATTATTTTTGATCTCTATTTTACGGCCTGTCCTGACCCGTCTCGTCTTCAAATGAAGTCTGGATGATGTTTTTTAATTTTTAGAATTTTTTTACATTTATTTTTGAATTTTCTAACTCTGGTCGGGTTTGTATGGATAGGAAGGAAATTTTTTTTTTCTCTATTTCTCAGCCTGTCCTGATCCGTTTCGTCTTGAAATGAAGCAAGGATGATGGCTTTAATTTTTAGAATTTTTTTGCATTTCTTTTAGAATTTTCTAACTGGGGTCGGGTTCGAACGGATAGGAAAGAAATATTTTTTATTCTCTATTTTTCGGCTTGTCTTCACCCGTTTCGTCTTGAAATGAAACCTAGATGATGTTTTTTAATTTTTAGATTTTTTTTTTGCATTTAGTTTTGAATTTTTTAACTCTGGTCGGGTTCGAACGGATAGGAATGAAATTTTTTTTGTTCTCTATTTTTTGGCTTGTCCTGTCCCGTTTCATCTTCAAATGAAGCCGGAATGATGTTTTTTAATTTTTATAATTTTTTTGCATTTAGTTTTGAATTTTCTAAATCGGGTCAGCCTGGTTGATATTTTTTAATTTTTAGAATTTTTTTCCATTTATTTTTGAATTTTCTAACTCAGGTCTGGTTCGAACGGATAGGAAGGAAATTACTTTTGTTCTCTATTTTACGGCCGGTCCTGGCCCGTTTCATCTTCAAATGAAGCCTGGATGATGTTTTTTAATTTTTAGAATTTTTTTACATATATTTTTAAATTTTATAACTCGGGTCGGGTTCGAACGGATAGGAATGAAATTTTTTTTGTTCTCTATTTTTTGGCTTGTCCTGTCCCGTTTCATCTTCAAATGAAGCCTGAATGATGTTTTTTAATTTTTATAATTTTTTTGCATTTAGTTTTGAATTTTCTAACTCGGGTCGGGTTCGAACTAATAGGAATGAAATTTTTTTTGTTCTCTATTTTTCAGCCTGTCCTGTCCCGTTTCATCTTCAAATGAAGCCTGGATGATGTTTTTTAATTTTTAGAATTTTTTTGCATTTATTTTCGAATTTTCTAACTCGGGTCTTGTTCGAACGGATAGGAGGGAAATTTTTTTTGTTCTCCATTTTTCGGCCTGTCCTGGCCCGTTTCGTCTTGAAATGAAGCCTGGATGATGTTTTTTAATTTTTAGAATTTTTTTGCATTTATTTTTGAATTTTCTAACTCAGGTCTGGTTCGAACGGATAGGAAGGAAATTATTTTTGTTCTCTATTTTACGGCCTGTCCTGGCCCGTGTAATCTTCAATAGAAGCCTGGATCATGTTTTTTAATTTTTAGATTTTTTTTGCGTTTATTTTCAAATTTTCTAACTGGGGTCGGGTTCGACCGGATAGGAAAGAAATTTTTTTTATTCTCTATTTTTCGGCTTGTCTTCACCCGTTTGGTGTTGAAATGAAGCCTGGATGTTGTTTTTTAATTTTTAGAATTTTTTTGCATTTATTTTTGAATTTTCTAACTTAGGTCTGGTTCGAACGGATTGGAAGGAAATTATTTTTGTTCTCTATTTTACGGCCTTTCCTGACCCGTCTCGTCTTGAAATGAAGTCTGGATGATGTTTTTTAATTTTTAGAATTTTTTTGCATTTATTTTCTAATTTTCTAACTTGGGTCGAGTTCGAACGGAAAGGAAGGAAATTTGTTTTGTTCTCCATTTTTCGGCCTGTCTTGGCCCGTTTCGTCTTGAAATGAAGCCTGGATGATGTTTTTTAATTTTTAGAATTTCTTTCCATTTATTTTTGAATTTTCTAACTCAGGTTTGGTTCGAACGGATTGGAAGGAAATTATTTTTGTTCTCTATTTTACGGCCTGTCCTGGACCGTTTCATCTACAAATGAAGCCTGGATGATGGTTTTTAATTTTTAGAATTTTTTTACATTTATTTTTGAATTTTCTAACTCGGATCGGGTTCGAACGGATCGGAAGGAAATTTTTTTTGTTCTCCATTTTTCGGCCTGTCCTGGCCCGTTTCGTCTTGAAATGAAGCCCGGATGATGTTTTTTAATTTTTAGAATTTTTTTGCATTTGTTTTTGAATTTTCTAACTCAGGTCTGGTTCGAACGGATAGGAAGGAAATATTTTTTTTTCTCTATTTTTCGGCCTGTACTGATCCGTTTCGTCTTGAAATGAAGCCCAGATGATGTCTTTTAATTTTTTGAATTTTTTTGCATTTCTTTTAGAATTTTCTAACTGGGCTCGGGTTCGAATGGATAGGAAAGAAATTTCTTTTATTCTCTATTTTTCGGCTTGTCTTCACCCATTTCGTCTTGAAATGAAACCTAGATGATGTTTTTTAATTTTTAGATTTTTTTTTGTATTTAGTTTTGAATTTTCTAACTCTGGTCGGGTTCGAACTGATAGGAATGAAATTTTTTTTGTTCTCTATTTTTCGGCCTGTCCTGTCTCGTTTCATCTTCAAATGAAGCCTGGATGATGTTTTTTAATTTTTAGAATTTTTTTGCATTTATTTTCTAATTTTCTAACTTGGGTCGGGTTCGAACGGAAATGAAGGAAATTTTTTTTGTTCTCCATTTTTCGGCCTGTCCTGGCCCGTTTCGTCTTGAAATGAAGCCTGGATGATGTTTTTTAATTTTTAGAATTTCTTTCCATTTATTTTTGAATTTTCTAACTCAGGTTTGGTTCGAACGGATAGGAAGGAAATTATTTTTGTTCTCTATTTTACGGCCTGTCCTGGCCCGTTTCATGTTCAAATGAAGCCTGGATGATGGTTTTTAATTTTTAGAATTTTTTTACATTTATTTTTGAATTTTCTAACTCGGGTCGGGTTCGAACGGATAGGAAGGAAATTTTTTTTGTTCTCCATTTTTCGGCCTGTCCTGGCCCGTTTCGTCTTGAAATGAAGCCTGGATGATGTTTTTTAATTTTTAGAATTTTTTTGCATTTGTTTTTGAATTTTCTAACTCAGGTCTGGTTCGAACGGATAGGAAGGAAATATTTTTTTTTTCTCTATTTTTCGGCCTGTACTGATCCGTTTCGTCTTGAAATGAAGCCCAGATGATGTCTTTTAATTTTTTGAATTTTTTTGCATTTCTTTTAGAATTTTCTAACTGGGCTCGGGTTCGAACGGATAGGAAAGAAATTTTTTTTATTCTCTATTTTTCGGCTTGTCTTCACCCATTTCGTCTTGAAATGAAACCTAGATGATGTTTTTTAATTTTTAGATTTTTTTTTGTATTTAGTTTTGAATTTTCTAACTCTGGTCGGGTTCGAACTGATAGGAATGAAATTTTTTTTGTTCTCTATTTTTTGGCCTGTCCTGTCTCGTTTCATCTTCAAATGAAGCCTGGATGATGTTTTTTAATTTTTAGAATTTTTTTGCATTTATTTTCTAATTTTCTAACTTGGGTCGGGTTCGAACGGAAATGAAGAAAATTTTTTTTGTTCTCCATTTTTCGGCCTGTCCTGGCCCGTTTCGTCTTGAAATGAAGCCTGGATGATGTTTTTTAATTTTTAGAATTTCTTTCCATTTATTTTTGAATTTTCTAACTCAGGTTTGGTTCGAACGGATAGGAAGGAAATTATTTTTGTTCTCTATTTTACGGCCTGTCCTGGCCCGTTTCATGTTCAAATGAAGCCTGGATGATGGTTTTTAATTTTTAGAATTTTTTTACATTTATTTTTGAATTTTCTAACTCGGGTCGGGTTCGAACGGATAGGAAGGAAATTTTTTTTGTTCTCCATTTTTCGGCCTGTCCTGGCCCGTTTCGTCTTGAAATGAAGCCTGGATGATGTTTTTTAATTTTTAGAATTTTTTTGCATTTGTTTTTGAATTTTCTAACTCAGGTCTGGTTCGAACGGATAGGAAGGAAATATTTTTTTTTCTCTATTTTTCGGCTTGTACTGATCCGTTTCGTCTTGAAATGAAGCCTAGATTATGTCTTTTAATTTTTAGAATTTTTTTGCATTTCTTTAAGAATTTTCTAACTGGGGTCGGGTTCGAACGGATAGAAAAGAAATTTTTTTTATTCTCTATTTTTCGGCTTGTCTTCACCCGTTTCGTCTTGAAATGAAGCCTGGATGATGTTTTATAATTTTTAGAATTTTTTTGCATTTATTTTTGAATTTTCTAACATAGGTCTGGTTCGAACGGATTGGAAGGAAATTATTTTTGATCTCTATTTTACGGTCTGTCCTGACCCGTCTCGTCTTGAAATGAAGTCTGGATGATGTTTTTTAATTTTTAGAATTTTTTTACATTTCTTTTTGAATTTTCTAACTCTGGTCGGGTTCGAACGGATAGGAAGGAAATATTTTTTTTTCTCTGTTTTTCAGCCTGTCCTGATCCGTTTCGTCTTGAAATGAAGCCTGGATGACGTCTTTTAATTTTTGGACATTTTTTGCATTTCTTTTAGAATTTTCTAACTGGGGTCGGGTTCGAACGGATAGGAAAGAAATTTTTTTTATTATCTATTTTTCGGCTTGTCTTCACCCGTTTCGTCTTGAAATGAAATCTAGATGATGTTTTTTAATTTTTAGATTTTTTTTTGCATTTAGTTTTGAATTTTCTAACTCTGGTCGGGTTCGAACGGATAGGAATGAAATTTTTTTTGTTCTCTATTTTTCGGCATGTCCTGTCTCGTTTCATCTTCAAATGAAGCCTGGATGATGTTTTTTAATCGTTAGAATTTTTTTGCATTTATTTTCGAATTTTCTAACTCGGGTCGGGTTCGAACTGATAGGAATGAAATTTTTTTTGTTTTCTATTTTTCGGCCTGTCCTGTCCCGTTTCATCTTCAAATGAAGCCTGGATGATGTTTTTTAATTTTTAGAATTTTTTTGCATTTATTTTCGAATTTTCTAACTCGGGTCGGGTTCGAACGGATAGGAAGGAAATTTTTTTTTTTCTCCCTTTTTCGGCCTGTCCTGGCCCGTTTCGTCTTGAAATGAAGCCTGGATGATGTTTTTTAATTTTTAGAATTTTTTTGCATTTGTTTTTGAATTTTCTAACTCAGGTCTGGTTCGAACGGATAGGAAGGAAATATTTTTTTTTCTCTATTTTTCGGCTTGTACTGATCCGTTTCGTCTTGAAATGAAGCCTAGATTATGTCTTTTAATTTTTAGAATTTTTTTGCATTTCTTTAAGAATTTTCTAACTGGGGTCGGGTTCGAACGGATAGAAAAGAAATTTTTTTTATTCTCTATTTTTCGGCTTGTCTTCACCCGTTTCGTCTTGAAATGAAGCCTGGATGATGTTTTATAATTTTTAGAATTTTTTTGCATTTATTTTTGAATTTTCTAACATAGGTCTGGTTCGAACGGATTGGAAGGAAATTATTTTTGATCTCTATTTTACGGCCTGTCCTGACCCGTCTCGTCTTGAAATGAAGTCTGGATGATGTTTTTTAATTTTTAGAATTTTTTTACATTTCGTTTTGAATTTTCTAACTCTGGTCGGGTTCGAACGGATAGGAAGGAAATATTTTTTTTTCTCTATTTTTCAGCCTGTCCTGATCCGTTTCGTCTTGAAATGAAGCCTGGATGACGTCTTTTAATTTTTAGACATTTTTTGCATTTCTTTTAGAATTTTCTAACTGGGGTCGGGTTCGAACGGATAGGAAAGAAATTTTTTTTATTGTCTATTTTTCGGCTTGTCTTCACCCGTTTCGTCTTGAAATGAAATCTAGATGATGTTTTTTAATTTTTAGATTTTTTTTTGCATTTAGTTTTGAATTTTCTAACTCTGGTCGGGTTCGAACGGATAGGAATGAAATTTTTTTTGTTCTCTATTTTTCGGCATGTCCTGTCTCGTTTCATCTTCAAATGAAGCCTGGATGATGTTTTTTAATCGTTAGAATTTTTTTGCATTTATTTTCGAATTTTCTAACTCGGGTCGGGTTCGAACTGATAGGAATGAAATTTTTTTTGTTTTCTATTTTTCGGCCTGTCCTGTCCCGTTTCATCTTCAAATGAAGCCTGGATGATGTTTTTTAATTTTTAGAATTTTTTTGCATTTATTTTCGAATTTTCTAACTCGGGTCGGGTTCGGACGGATAGGAAGGAAATTTTTTTTGTTCTCCATTTTTCGGCCTGCCCTGGACCTTTTCGTCTTGAAATGAAGCCTGGATGATGTTTTTTAATTTTTAGAATTTTTTTGCGTTTATTTTCGAATTTTCTAACTGGGGTCGGGTTCGACCGGATAGGAAAGAAATTTTTTTTATTCTCTATTTTTCGGCTTGTCTTCACCCGTTTCGTCTTGAAATGAAACCTAGATGATGTTTTTTAATTTTTAGATTTTTTTTTGCATTTAGTTTTGAATTTTCTAACTCTGGTCGGGTTCGAACGGATAGGAATGAAATTTTTTTTGTTCTCTATTTTTCGGCCTGTCCTGTCTCGTTTCATCTTCAAATGAAGTCTGGATGATGTTTTTTAATTTTTAGAATTTTTTTGCATTTATTTTTGAATTTTCTAACTCGAGTCGGGTTCGAACGGATAGGAAGGAAATATTTTGTTTCCTCCATTTTTCAGCCGGTCCTGATCCGTTTCGTCTTGAAATGAAGCTTGTATGATGTTTTTTAATTTTTTTAATTTTTTTGCATTTCTTTTAGAATTTTCTAACTGGGGTCGGGTTCGAACGGATAGGAAAGAAATTTTTTTTATTCTCTATTTTTCGGCTTGCCTTCACCCATTTCGTCTTGAAATGAAACCTAGATGATGTTTTTTAATTTTTAGATTTTTTTTTTGCATTTAGTTTTGAATTTTCTAACTCTGGTCGGGTTCGAACTGATAGGAATGAAATTTTTTTTGTTCTCTATTTTTCGGTCTGTCCTGTCTCGTTTCATCTTCAAATGAAGCCTGGATGATATTTTTTAATTTTTAGAATTTTTTTGCATTTATTTTCTAATTTTCTAACTTGGGTCAGGTTCAAACGGAAAAGAAGGAAATTTTTTTTGTTCTCCATTTTTCGGCCTGTCCTGGCCCGTTTCGTCTTGAAATGAAGCCTGGATGATGTTTTTTAATTTTTAGAATTTTTTTACATTTATTTTTGAATTTTCTAACTCAGGTCTGGTTCGAACGGATAGGAAGGAAATATTTTTTTCTCTCTATTTTTCGGCCTGTACTGATCCGTTTCGTCTTGAAATGAAGCCTAGATGATGTCTTTTAATTTTTAGAATTTTTTTGCATTTCTTTTAGAATTTTCTAACTGGGGTCGGGTTCGAACGGATAGGAAAGAAATTTTTTTTATTCTCTATTTTTCGGCTTGTCTTCACCCGTTTCGTCTTGAAATGAAGCTTGGATGATGTTTTATAATTTTTAGAATTTTTTTGCATTTATTTTTGAATTTTCTAACTTAGGTCTGGTTCGAACGGATTGGAAGGAAATTATTTTTGATCTCTATTTTACGGCCTGTCCTGACCCGTCTCGTCTTGAAATGAAGTCTGGATGATGTTTTTTAATTTTTAGAATTTTTTTGCATTTATTTTCGAATTTTCTAACTCGGGTCGGGTTCGAACTGATAGGAATGAAATTTTTTTTGTTTTCTATTTTTCGGCCTGTCCTGTCCCGTTTCATCTTCAAATGAAGCCTGGATGATGTTTTTTAATTTTTAGAATTTTTTTGCATTTATTTTCGAATTTTCTAACTTGGGTCGGGTTCGAACGTAAAGGAAGGAAATTTTTTTTGTTCTCCATTTTTCGGCCTGTCCTGGCCCCTTTCGTCTTGAAATGAAGCCTGGATGATGTTTTTTAATTTTTAGAATTCCTTTCCATTTATTTTTGAATTTTCTAACTCAGGTTTGGTTCGAACGGATAGGAAGGAAATTATTTTTGTTCTCTATTTTACGGCCTGTCCTGGCCCGTTTCATCTTCAAATGAAGCCTGGATGATGGTTTTTAATTTTTAGAATTTTTTTACATTTATTTTTGAATTTTCTAACTCGGGTCGGGTTCGAACGGATAGGAAGGAAATTTTTTTGTTCTCCATTATTCGGCCTGTCCTGGCTCGTTTCGTCTTGAAACGAAGCCTGGATGATGTTTTTTAATTTTTAGAATTTTTTTGCATTTGTTTTTGAATTTTCTAACTTAGGTCTGGTTCGAACGGATAGGAAGGAAATATTTTTTTTTCTCTATTTTTCGGCCTGTACTGATCCGTTTCGTCTTGAAATGAAGCCTAGATGATGTCTTTTAATTTTTAGACTCTTTTTGCATTTCTTTTAGAATTTTCTAACTGGGGTCGGGTTCGAACGGATAGGAAAGGAATTTTTTTTATTCTCTATTTTTCGGCTTGTCTTCACCCGTTTCGTCTTGAAATGAAATCTAGTTGATGTTTTTTAATTCTTAGATTTTTTTTTGCATTTAGTTTTGAATTTTCTAACTCTGGTCGGGTTCGAACAGATAGGAATGAAATTTTTTTTGTTCTCTATTTTTCGGCATGTCCTGTCTCGTTTCATCTTCAAATGAAGCCTGGATGATGTTTTTTAATCGTTAGAATTTTTTTGCATTTATTTTCGAATTTTCTAACTCGGGTCGGGTTCGAACTGATAGGAATGAAATTTTTTTTGTTTTCTATTTTTCGGCCTGTCCTGTCCCGTTTCATCTTCAAATGAAGCCTGGATGATGTTTTTTAATTTTTAGAATTTTTTTGCATTTATTTTCGAATTTTCTAACTCGGGTCGGGTTCGAACGGATAGGAAGGAAATTTTTTTTGTTCTCCATTTTTCGGCCTGCCCTGGACCTTTTCGTCTTGAAATGAAGCCTGGATGATGTTTTTTAATTTTTAGAATTTTTTTGCGTTTATTTTCGAATTTTCTAACTGGGGTCGGGTTCGACCGGATAGGAAAGAAATTTTTTTTATTCTCTATTTTTCGGCTTGTCTTCACCCGTTTCGTCTTGAAATGAAACCTAGATGATGTTTTTTAATTTTTAGATTTTTTTTTGCATTTAGTTTTGAATTTTCTAACTCTGGTCGGGTTCGAACGGATAGGAATGAAATTTTTTTTGTTCTCTATTTTTCGGCCTGTCCTGTCTCGTTTCATCTTCAAATGAAGTCTGGATGATGTTTTTTAATTTTTAGAATTTTTTTACATTTATTTTTGAATTTTCTAACTCGAGTCGGGTTCGAACGGATAGGAAGGAAATATTTTGTTTCCTCTATTTTTCAGCCGGTCCTGATCCGTTTCGTCTTGAAATGAAGCTTGTATGATGTCTTTTAATTTTTAGAATTTTTTTGCATTTAGTTTTGAATTTTCTAACTCTGGTCGGGTTCGAACGGATAGGAATGAAATTTTTTTTGTTCTCTATTTTTCGGCCTGTCCTGTCTCGTTTCATCTTCAAATGAAGTCTGGATGATGTTTTTTAATTTTTAGAATTTTTTTGCGTTTATTTTTGAATTTTCTAACTGGGGTCGGGTTCGACCGGATAGGAAAGAAATTTTTTTTATTCTCTATTTTTCGGCTTGTCTTCACCCGTTTCGTCTTGAAATGAAGCCTGGATGATATTTTCCAATTTTTAGAATTTTTTTGCATTTACTTTTGAATTTTCTAACTCGGCTCGTGTTCGAACGGATAGGAAGGAAGTAATTTTTTTTCTCTATTTTTCAGCCTGTCCTAATCCGTTTCGTCTTGAAATGAAGCCTGGATGATGTCTTTTAATTTTTAGAATTTTTTTGCATTTCTTTTAGAATTTTCTAACTGGGGTCGGGTTCGAACGGATAGGAAAGAAATTTTTTTTACTCTCTATTTCTCGGCTTGTCTTCACCCCTTTCGTCTTGAAATGAAACCTAGATGATGTTTTTTAATTTTTAGATTTTTTTATGCTTTTAGTTTTGAATTTTCTAACTCTGGACGGGTTTGAACGGATAGGAATGAAATTTTTTTTGTTCTCTATTTTTTGGCCTGTCCTCTCCCGTTTCATCTTCAAATGAAGCCTCGATGATGTTTTTTAATTTTTAGAATTTTTTTGCATTTTTTTTCGAATTTTCTTACTCGGGTCGGGTTCGAACGGGTAGGAAGGAAATTTTTTTTGTTCTCCATTTTTCGGCCTGTCCTGGCCCGTTTCATCTTCAAACGAAGCCTGGATGATGTTTTTTCATTTTTAGAATTTTTTTACATTTATTTTTGAATTTTATAACTCGGGTCGGGTTCGAACGGATAGGAATGAAATTTTTTTTTGTTCTCTATTTTTTGGCTTGTCCTGTCCCGTTTCATCTTCAAATGAAGCCGAAATGATGTTTTTTAATTTTTATAATTTTTTTGCATTTAGTTTTGAATTTTCTAACTCCGGTCTGGTTCGAACGGGTAGGAAGGAAATTATTTTTGTTCTCTATTTTACGGCCTGTCCTGGCCCGTTTCATCTTCAAATGAAGCCTGGATGATGTTTTTTAAGTTTTAGAATTTTTTTGCATTTCTTTTAGAATTTTCTAACTGGGGTCGGGTTCGAACGGATAGGAAAGAAATTTTTTTTATTCTCTATTTTTCGGCTTGTCTTCACCCGTTTCGTCTTGAAATGAAGCCTGGATGATGTTTTTTAATTTTTAGAATTTTTTTGCATTTATTTTTGAATTTTCTAACTTAGGTCTGGTTCGAACGGATTGGAAAGAATTTATTTTCGATCTCTATTTTACGGCCTGTCCTGACCCGACTCGTCTTGAAATGAAGTCTGGATGATGTTTTTTAATTTTTAGAATTTTTTTACATTTATTTTTTAATTTTCTAACTCTGGTCGGGTTCGAACGGATAGGAAGGAAATATTTTTTTTTCTCTATTTTTCAGCCTGTCCTGATCCGTTTCGTCTTGAAATGAAGTCTGGATGATGTCTTTTAATTTTTAGAATTTTTTTACATTTCTTTTAGAATTTTCTAACTGGGGTCGGGTTCGAACGGATAGGAAAGAAATTTTTTTTATTCTCTATTTTTCGGCTTGTCTTCACCCGTTTCGTCTTGAAATGAACCCTAGATGATGTTTTTTAATTTTTAGATTTTTTTTTGCATTTAGTTTTGAATTTTCTAACTCTGGTCGGGTTCGAACGGATAGGAAAGAAATTTTTTTTATTCTCTATTTTTCGGCTTGTCTTCACCCGTTTCGTCTTGAAATGAAACCTAGATGATGTTTTTTAATTTTTAGATTTTTTTTTGCATTTAGTTTTGAATTTTCTAACTCTGGTCTGGTTCGAAGTGGTAGGAATGAAATTTTTTTTGTTCTCTATTTTTCGGCCTGTCCAGTCTCGTTTCATCTTCAAATGAAGCCTGGATGATGTTTTTTAATTTTTAGAATTTTTTTGCATTTATTTTCGAATTTTCTAACTCGGGTCGGGTTCGAACGGATAGGAAGGAAATATTTTTTTTTTTCTCTATTTTTCAGCCTGTCCTGATCCGTTTCGTCTTGAAATGAAGTCCGGATGATGTCTTTTAATTTTTAGAATTTTTTTGCATTTCTTTTCGAATTTTCTAACTGGGGTCGGGTTCGAACGGATAGGAAAGAAATTTTTTTTATTCTCTATTTTTCGGCTTGTCTTCACCCGTTTCGTCTTGAAATGAAACCTAGATGATGTTTTTTAATTTTTAGATTTTTTTTTGCATTTAGTTTTGAATTTTCTAACTCTGGTCGGGTTCGAACGGATAGGAATGAAATTTTTTTTGTTCTCAATTTTTCGGCCTGTCCTGTCTCGTTTCATCTTCAAATGAAGCCTGGATGATGTTTTTTAATTTTTAGAATTTTTTTGCATTTATTTTCGAATTTTCTAACTCGGGTCGGGTTCGAACGGATAGGAAGGAAATTTTTTTTGTTCTCCATTTTTCGGCCTGTCCTGGCCCGTTTCGTCTTGAAATGAAGCCTGGTTGATGTTTTTAATTTTTAGAATTTTTTTCCATTTATTTTCGAATTTTCTAACTCAGGTCTGGTTCGAACGGATAGGAAGGAAATTATTTTTGTTCTCTATTTTACGGCCTGTCCTGGCCCGTTTCATCTTCAAATGAAGCCTGGATGCTGTTTTTTAATTTTTAGAATTTTTTTACATTTATTTTTGAATTTTATAACTCGGGTCTGGTTCGAACGGATAGGAATGAAATTTTTTTTGTTCTCTATTTTTTGGCTTGTCCTGTCCCGTTTCATCTTGAAATGAAGCCTGAATGATGTTTTTTAATTTTTATAATTTTTTTGCATTTAGTTTTGAATTTTCTAACTCGGGTCGGGTTCGAACTGATAGGAATGAAATTTTTTTTGTTCTCTATTTTTCGGCCTGTCCTGTTCCGTTTCATCTTCAAATGAAGCCTGGATGATGTTTTTTAATTTTTAGAATTTTTTTGTATTTATTTTCGAATTTTCTAACTCGGGTCGGGTTCGAACGGATAGGAAGGAAATTTTTTTTATTCTCCATTTTTCGGCCTGTCCTGGCTCGTTTCGTCTTGAAATGAAGCCTGGATGATGTTTTTTAATTTTAAAATTTTTTTGCATTTATTTTTGAATTTTCTAACTCAGGTCTGGTTCGAACGGTTAGGAAGGAAATTATTTTTGTTGTCTATTTTACGGCCTGTCCTGGCCCGTTTAATCTTCAAATGAAGCCTGGATGATGTTTTTTAATTGTTAGAATTTTTTTGCGTTTATTTTCGAATTTTCTAACTGGGGTCGGGTTTGACCGGATAAGAAAGAAATTTTTTTTATTCTCTATTTTTCGGCTTGTCTTCACCCGTTTCGTCTTGAAATGAAGCCTGGATGATGTTTTTTAATTTTTAGAATTTTTTTGCATTTATTTTTGAATTTTCTAACTTAGGTCTGGTTCGAACGGATTGGAAGGAAATTATTTTTGTTCTCTATTTTACGGCCTTTCCTGAACCATCTCGTCTTGAAATGAAGTCTGGATGATGTTTTTTAATTTTTAGAATTTTTTTACATTTATTTTTGAATTTTCTAACTCGGGTAGGGTTCGAACGGATAGGAAGGAAATATTTTGTTTTCTCTATTTTTCAGCCGGTCCTGATCCGTTTCTTCTTGAAATGAAGCCTGGATGATATTTTTTAATTTTTAGAATTTTTTTGCATTTATTTTTGAATTTTCTAACTTAGGTCTGGTTCGAACGGATTGGAAGGAAATTATTTTTTATCTCTATTTTACGGCCTGTCCTGACCCGTCTCGTCTTGAAATGAAGTATGGATGATGTGTTTTAATTTTTAGAATTTTTTTACATTTATTTTTAAATTTTCTAACTCTGGTCGGGTTCGAACGGATAGGAAGGAAATATTTTTTTTTTCTCTATTTTTCAGCCTGTCCTGATCCGTTTCGTCTTGAAATGAAGTCTGGATGATGTCTTTTGATTTTTAGAATTTTTTTACATTTCTTTTAGAATTTTCTAACTGGGGTCGGGTTCGAACGGATAGGAAAGAAATTTTTTTTATTCTCTATTTTTCGGCTTGTCTTCACCCGTTTCGTCTTGAAATGAACCCTAGATGATGTTTTTTAATTTTTAGATTTTTTTTTGCATTTAGTTTTGAATTTTCTAACTCAGGTCGGGTTCGAACGGATAGGAAAGAAATTTTTTTTATTCTCTATTTTTCGGCTTGTCTTCACCCGTTTCGTCTTGAAATGAAACCTAGATGATGTTTTTTAATTTTTAGATTTTTTTTTGCATTTAGTTTTGAATTTTCTAACTCTGGTCGGGTTCGAACGGATAGGAAGGAAATTTTTTTTGTTCTCCATTTTTCGGCCTGTCCTGGCTCGTTTCGTCTTGAAATGAAGCCTGGTTGATGTTTTTAATTTTTGGAATTTTTTTCCATTTATTTTTGAATTTTCTAACTCAGGTCTGGTTCGAACGGATAGGGAGGAAATTATTTTTGTTCTCTATTTTACGGCCTGTCCTGGCCTGTTTCATCTTCAAAATGAAGCCTGGATGATGTTTTTTAATTTTTAGAATTTTTTTACATTTATTTTTGAATTTTATAACTCGGGTCTGGTTCGAACAGATAGGAATGAAATTTTTTTTGTTCTCTATTTTTTGGCTTGTCCTGTCCCGTTTCATCTTGAAATGAAGCCTGAATGATGTTTTTTAATTTTTATAATTTTTTTGCATTTAGTTTTGAATTTTCTAACTCGGGTCGGGTTCGAACTGATAGGAATGAAATTTTTTTTGTTCTCTATTTTTCGGCCTGTCCTGTTCCGTTTCATCTTCAAATGAAGCCTGGATGATGTTTTTTAATTTTTAGAATTTTTTTGTATTTATTTTCGAATTTTCTAACTCGGGTCGGGTTCGAACGGATAGGAAGGAAATTTTTTTTATTCTCCATTTTTCGGCCTGTCCTGGCTCGTTTCGTCTTGAAATGAAGCCTGGATGATGTTTTTTAATTTTAAAATTTTTTTGCATTTATTTTTGAATTTTCTAACTCAGGTCTGGTTCGAACGGTTAGGAAGGAAATTATTTTTGTTGTCTATTTTACGGCCTGTCCTGGCCCGTTTAATCTTCAAATGAAGCCTGGATGAGGTTTTTTAATTGTTAGAATTTTTTTGCGTTTATTTTTGAATTTTCTAACTGGGGTCGGGTTTGACCGGATAGGAAAGAAATTTTTTTTATTCTCTATTTTTCGGCTTGTCTTCACCCGTTTCGTCTTGAAATGAAGCCTGGATGATGTTTTTTAATTTTTAGAATTTTTTTGCATTTATTTTTGAATTTTCTAACTTAGGTCTGGTTCGAACGGATTGGAAGGAAATTATTTTTGTTCTCTATTTTACGGCCTTTCCTGAACCATCTCGTCTTGAAATGAAGTCTGGATGATGTTTTTTAATTTTTAGAATTTTTTTACATTTATTTTTGAATTTTCTAACTCGGGTCGGGTTCGAACGGATAGGAAGGAAATATTTTGTTTTCTCTATTTTTCAGCCGGTCCTGATCCGTTTCTTCTTGAAATGAAGCCTGGATGATGTTTTTTAATTTTTAGAATTTTTTTGCATTTATTTTTGAATTTTCTAACTTAGGTCTGGTTCGAACGGATTGGAAGGAAATTATTTTTTATCTCTATTTTACGGCCTGTCCTGACCCGTCTCGTCTTGAAATGAAGTATGGATGATGTGTTTTAATTTTTAGAATTTTTTTACATTTATTTTTGAATTTTCTAACTCTGGTCGAGTTCGAACGGATAGGAAGGAAATATTTTGTTTTCTCTATTTTTCAGCCGGTCCTGATCCGTTTCGTCTTGAAATGAAGCTTGGATGATGTCTTTTAATTTTTAGAATTTTTTTGCATTTCTTTTAGAATTTTCTAACTGAGGCCGGGTTCGAACGGATAGGAAAGAAATTTTTTTTATTCTCTAGTTTACGGCTTGTCTTCACCCATTTTGTTTTGAAATGAAACCTAGATGATGTTTTTTAATTTTTAGATTTTTTTTTGCATTTAGTTTTGAATTTTCTAACTCTGGTCGGGTTCGAACTGATAGGAATGAAATTTTTTTTGTTCTCTATTTTTCGGCCTGTCCTGTCTCGTTTCATCTTCAAATGAAGCTTGGGTGATGTTTTTTAATTTTTAGAATTTTTTTGCATTTATTTTCGAATTTTCTAACTCGGGTCGGGTTCAAACGGATAGGAAGGAAATTTTTTTTGTTCTCCATTTTTCGGCCTGTCCTGGCCCGTTTCGTCTTGAAATGAAGCCTGGATAATGTTTTTTAATTTTTAGAATTTTTTTCCATTTATTTTTGAATTTTCTAACTCAGGTTTGGTTCGAACGGATAGGAAGGAAATTATTTTTGTTCTATATTTTACGGCCTGTCCTGGCCCGTTTCATCTTCAAATGAAGCCTGGATGATGGTTTTTAATTTTTAGAATTTTTTTACATTTATTTTTGAATTTTCTAACTCGGGTCGGGTTTGAACGGATAGGAAGGAAATTTTTTTTGTTCTCCAGTTTTCGGCCTGTCCTGGCCCGTTTCGTCTTGAAATGAAGCCTGGATGATGTTTTTTAATTTTTAGAATTTTTTTACATTTATTTTTGAATTTTCTAACTCTGGTCGGGTTCGAACGGATAGGAAGGAAATATTTTTTTTTCTCTATTTTTCAGCCTGTCCTGATCCGTTTCGTCTTGAAATGACGCCTGGATGATGTCTTTTAATTTTTAGACATTTTTTGCATTTCTTTTAGAATTTTCTAACTGGGGTTGGGTTCGAACGGATAGGAAAGAAATTTTTTTTATTCTCTATCTTTCGGCTTGTCTTCACCCGTTTCGTCTTGAAATGAAACCTAGATGATGTTTTTTAATTTTTAGATTTTTTTTTGCATTTAGTTTTGAATTTTCTAACTCTGGTCGGGTTCGAACGGATAGGAATGAAATTTTTTTTGTTCTCTATTTTTCGGCCTGTCCTGTCTCGTTTCATCTTCAAATGAAGTCTGGATGATGTTTTTTAATTTTTAGAATTTTTTTACATTTATTTTTGAATTTTCTAACTCGGGTCGGGTTCGAACAGATAGGAAGGAAATATTTTGTTTCCTCTATTTTTCAGCCGGTCCTGATCCGTTTCGTCTTGAAATGAAGCTTGGATGATGTCTTTTAATTTTTTGAATTTTTTTGCATTTCTTTTAGAATTTTCTAACTGGGGTCGGGTTCGAACGGATAGGAAAGAAATTTTTTTTACTCTCTATTTCTCGGCTTGTCTTCACCCCTTTCGTCTTGAAATGAAACCTAGATGATGTTTTTTAATTTTTAGATTTTTTTATGCTTTTAGTTTTGAATTTTCTAACTCTGGACGGGTTTGAACGGATAGGAATGAAATTTTTTTTGTTCTCTATTTTTCGGCCTGTCCTCTCCCGTTTCATCTTCAAATGAAGCCTCGATGATGTTTTTTAATTTTTAGAATTTTTTTGCATTTTTTTTCGAATTTTCTTACTCGGGTCGGGTTCGAACGGGTAGGAAGGAAATTTTTTTTGTTCTCCATTTTTCGGCCTGTCCTGGCCCGTTTCATCTTCAAACGAAGCCTGGATGATGTTTTTTCATTTTTAGAATTTTTTTACATTTATTTTTGAATTTTATAACTCGGGTCGGGTTCGAACGGATAGGAATGAAATTTTTTTTTGTTCTCTATTTTTTGGCTTGTCCTGTCCCGTTTCATCTTCAAATGAAGCCGAAATGTTGTTTTTTAATTTTTATAATTTTTTTGCATTTAGTTTTGAATTTTCTAACTCCGGTCTGGTTCGAACGGGTAGAAAGGAAATTATTTTTGTTCTCTATTTTACGGCCTGTCCTGGCCCGTTTCATCTTCAAATGAAGCCTGGATGATGTTTTTTAAGTTTTAGAATTTTTTTGCATTTCTTTTAGAATTTTCTAACTGGGGTCGGGTTCGAACGGATAGGAAAGAAATTTTTTTTATTCTCTATTTTTCGGCTTGTCTTCACCCGTTTCGTCTTGAAATGAAGCCTGGATGATGTTTTTTAATTTTTAGAATTTTTTTGCATTTATTTTTGAATTTTCTAACTTAGGTCTGGTTCGAACGGATTGGAAAGAATTTATTTTCGATCTCTATTTTACGGCCTGTCCTGACTCGACTCGTCTTGAAATGAAGTCTGGATGATGTTTTTTAATTTTTAGAATTTTTTTACATTTATTTTTAAATTTTCTAACTCTGGTCGGGTTCGAACGGATAGGAAGGAAATATTTTTTTTTCTCTATTTTTCAGACTGTCCTGATCCGTTTCGTCTTGAAATGAAGTCTGGATGATGTCTTTTAATTTTTAGAATTTTTTTACATTTCTTTTAGAATTTTCTAACTGGGGTCGGGTTCGAACGGATAGGAAAGAAATTTTTTTTATTCTCTATTTTTCGGCTTGTCTTCACCCGTTTCGTCTTGAAATGAACCCTAGATGATGTTTTTTAATTTTTAGATTTTTTTTTGCATTTAGTTTTGAATTTTCTAACTCTGGTCGGGTTCGAACGGATAGGAAAGAAATTTTTTTTATTCTCTATTTTTCGGCTTGTCTTCACCCGTTTCGTCTTGAAATGAAACCTAGATGATGTTTTTTAATTTTTAGATTTTTTTTTGCATTTAGTTTTGAATTTTCTAACTCTGGTCGGGTTCGAACGGATAGGAAAGAAATTTTTTTTATTCTCTATTTTTCGGCTTGTCTTCACCCGTTTCGTCTTGAAATGAAACCTAGATGATGTTTTTTAATTTTTAGATTTTTTTTTGCATTTCTTTTAGAATTTTCTAACTGGGGTCGGGTTCTAACGGATAGGAAAGAAATTTTTTTTATTCTCTATTTTTCGGCTTGTCTTCACCCGTTTCGTCTTGAAATGAAATCTAGATGATGTTTTTTAATTCTTAGATTTTTTTTTGCATTTAGTTTTGAATTTTCTAACTCTGGTCGGGTTCGAACGGATAGGAATGAAATTTTTTTTGTTCTCTATTTTTCGGCATGTCCTGTCTCGTTTCATCTTCAAATGAAGCCTGGATGATGTTTTTTAATTTTTAGAATTTTTTTGCATTTATTTTCGAATTTTCTAACTCGGGTCGGGTTCGAACGGATAGGAAGGAAATATTTTTTTTTTCTCTATTTTTCAGCCTGTCCTGATCCGTTTCGTCTTGAAATGAAGTCCGGATGATGTCTTTTAATTTTTAGAATTTTTTTGCATTTCTTTTCGAATTTTCTAACTGGGGTCGGGTTCGAACGGATAGGAAATAAATTTTTTTTATTCTCTATTTTTCGGCTTGTCTTCACCCGTTTCGTCTTGAAATGAAACCTAGATGATGTTTTTTAATTTTTAGATTTTTTTTTGCATTTAGTTTTGAATTTTCTAACTCTGGTCGGGTTCGAACGGATAGGAATGAAATTTTTTTTGTTCTCAATTTTTCGGCCTGTCCTGTCTCGTTTCATCTTCAAATGAAGCCTGGATGATGTTTTTTAATTTTTAGAATTTTTTTGCATTTATTTTCGAATTTTCTAACTCGGGTCGGGTTCGAACGGATAGGAAGGAAATTTTTTTTGTTCTCCATTTTTCGGCCTGTCCTGGCCCGTTTCGTCTTGAAATGAAGCCTGGTTGATGTTTTTAATTTTTAGAATTTTTTTCCATTTATTTTCGAATTTTCTAACTCAGGTCTGGTTCGAACGAATAGGAAGGAAATTATTTTTGTTCTCTATTTTACGGCCTGTCCTGGCCCGTTTCATCTTCAAATGAAGCCTGGATGCTGTTTTTTAATTTTTAGAATTTTTTTACATTTATTTTTGAATTTTATAACTCGGGTCTGGTTCGAACGGATAGGAATGAAATTTTTTTTGTTCTCTATTTTTTGGCTTGTCCTGTCCCGTTTCATCTTGAAATGAAGCCTGAATGATGTTTTTTAATTTTTATAATTTTTTTGCATTTAGTTTTGAATTTTCTAACTCGGGTCGGGTTCGAACTGATTGGAATGAAATTTTTTTTGTTCTCTATTTTTCGGCCTGTCCTGTTCCGTTTCATCTTCAAATGAAGCCTGGATGATGTTTTTTAATTTTTAGAATTTTTTTGTATTTATTTTCGAATTTTCTAACTCGGGTCGGGTTCGAACGGATAGGAAGGAAATTTTTTTTATTCTCCATTTTTCGGCCTGTCCTGGCTCGTTTCGTCTTGAAATGAAGCCTGGATGATGTTTTTTAATTTTAAAATTTTTTTGCATTTATTTTTGAATTTTCTAACTCAGGTCTGGTTCGAACGGTTAGGAAGGAAATTATTTTTGTTGTCTATTTTACGGCCTGTCCTGGCCCGTTTAATCTTCAAATGAAGCCTGGATGAGGTTTTTTAATTGTTAGAATTTTTTTGCGTTTATTTTTGAATTTTCTAACTGGGGTCGGGTTTGACCGGATAGGAAAGAAATTTTTTTTATTCTCTATTTTTCGGCTTGTCTTCACCCGTTTCGTCTTGAAATGAAGCCTGGATGATGTTTTTTAATTTTTAGAATTTTTTTGCATTTATTTTTGAATTTTCTAACTTAGGTCTGGTTCGAACGGATTGGAAGGAAATTATTTTTGTTCTCTATTTTACGGCCTTTCCTGAACCATCTCGTCTTGAAATGAAGTCTGGATGATGTTTTTTAATTTTTAGAATTTTTTTACATTTATTTTTGAATTTTCTAACTCGGGTAGGGTTCGAACGGATAGGAAGGAAATATTTTGTTTTCTCTATTTTTCAGCCGGTCCTGATCCGTTTCTTCTTGAAATGAAGCCTGGATGATATTTTTTAATTTTTAGAATTTTTTTGCATTTATTTTTGAATTTTCTAACTTCGGTCTGGTTCGAACGGATTGGAAGGAAATTATTTTTTATCTCTATTTTACGGCCTGTCCTGACCCGTCTCGTCTTGAAATGAAGTATGGATGATGTGTTTTAATTTTTAGAATTTTTTTACATTTATTTTTAAATTTTCTAACTCTGGTCGGGTTCGAACGGATAGGAAGGAAATATTTTTTTTTCTCTATTTTTCAGCCTGTCCTGATCCGTTTCGTCTTGAAATGAAGTCTGGATGATGTCTTTTGATTTTTAGAATTTTTTTACATTTCTTTTAGAATTTTCTAACTGGGGTCGGGTTCGAACGGATAGGAAAGAAATTTTTTTTATTCTCTATTTTTCGGCTTGTCTTCACCCGTTTCGTCTTGAAATGAACCCTAGATGATGTTTTTTAATTTTTAGATTTTTTTTTGCATTTAGTTTTGAATTTTCTAACTCAGGTCGGGTTCGAACGGATAGGAAAGAAATTTTTTTTATTCTCTATTTTTCGGCTTGTCTTCACCCGTTTCGTCTTGAAATGAAACCTAGATGATGTTTTTTAATTTTTAGTTTTTTTTTTGCATTTAGTTTTGAATTTTCTAACTCTGGTCGGGTTCGAACGGATAGGAATGAAATTTTTTTTGTTCTCAATTTTTCGGCCTGTCCTGTCTCGTTTCATCTTCAAATGAAGCCTGGATGATGTTTTTTAATTTTTAGAATTTTTTTGCATTTATTTTCGAATTTTCTAACTCGGGTCGGGTTCGAACGGATAGGAAGGAAATTTTTTTTGTTCTCCATTTTTCGGCCTGTCCTGGCTCGTTTCGTCTTGAAATGAAGCCTGGTTGATGTTTTTAATTTTTAGAATTTTTTTCCATTTATTTTTTAATTTTCTAACTCAGGTCTGGTTCGAACGGATAGGGAGGAAATTATTTTTGTTCTCTATTTTACGGCCTGTCCTGGCCCGTTTCATCTTCAAATGAAGCCTGGATGATGTTTTTTAATTTTTAGAATTTTTTTACATTTATTTTTGAATTTTATAACTCGGGTCTGGTTCGAACAGATAGGAATGAAATTTTTTTTGTTCTCTATTTTTTGGCTTGTCCTGTCCCGTTTCATCTTGAAATGAAGCCTGAATGATGTTTTTTAATTTTTATAATTTTTTTGCATTTAGTTTTGAATTTTCTAACTCGGGTCGGGTTCGAACTGATAGGAATGAAATTTTTTTTGTTCTCTATTTTTCGGCCTGTCCTGTTCCGTTTCATCTTCAAATGAAGCCTGGATGATGTTTTTTAATTTTTAGAATTTTTTTGTATTTATTTTCGAATTTTCTAACTCGGGTCGGGTTCGAACGGATAGGAAGGAAATTTTTTTTATTCTCCATTTTTCGGCCTGTCCTGGCTCGTTTCGTCTTGAAATGAAGCCTGGATGATGTTTTTTAATTTTAAAATTTTTTTGCATTTATTTTTGAATTTTCTAACTCAGGTCTGGTTCGAACGGTTAGGAAGGAAATTATTTTTGTTGTCTATTTTACGGCCTGTCCTGGCCCGTTTAATCTTCAAATGAAGCCTGGATGAGGTTTTTTAATTGTTAGAATTTTTTTGCGTTTATTTTTGAATTTTCTAACTGGGGTCGGGTTTGACCGGATAGGAAAGAAATTTTTTTTATTCTCTATTTTTCGGCTTGTCTTCACCCGTTTCGTCTTGAAATGAAGCCTGGATGATGTTTTTTAATTTTTAGAATTTTTTTGCATTTATTTTTGAATTTTCTAACTTAGGTCTGGTTCGAACGGATTGGAAGGAAATTATTTTTGTTCTCTATTTTACGGCCTTTCCTGAACCATCTCGTCTTGAAATGAAGTCTGGATGATGTTTTTTAATTTTTAGAATTTTTTTACATTTATTTTTGAATTTTCTAACTCGGGTCGGGTTCGAACGGATAGGAAGGAAATATTTTGTTTTCTCTATTTTTCAGCCGGTCCTGATCCGTTTCTTCTTGAAATGAAGCCTGGATTATGTTTTTTAATTTTTAGAATTTTTTTGCATTTATTTTTGAATTTTCTAACTTAGGTCTGGTTCGAACGGATTGGAAGGAAATTATTTTTTATCTCTATTTTACGGCCTGTCCTGACCCGTCTCGTCTTGAAATGAAGTATGGATGATGTGTTTTAATTTTTAGAATTTTTTTACATTTATTTTTGAATTTTCTAACTCTGGTCGAGTTCGAACGGATAGGAAGGAAATATTTTGTTTTCTCTATTTTTCAGCCGGTCCTGATCCGTTTCGTCTTGAAATGAAGCTTGGATGATGTCTTTTAATTTTTAGAATTTTTTTGCATTTCTTTTAGAATTTTCTAACTGAGGCCGGGTTCGAACGGATAGGAAAGAAATTTTTTTTATTCTCTAGTTTACGGCTTGTCTTCACCCATTTTGTCTTGAAATGAAACCTAGATGATGTTTTTTAATTTTTAGATTTTTTTTTGCATTTAGTTTTGAATTTTCTAACTCTGGTCGGGTTCGAACTGATAGGAATGAAATTTTTTTTGTTCTCTATTTTTCGGCCTGTCCTGTCTCGTTTCATCTTCAAATGAAGCCTGGGTGATGTTTTTTAATTTTTAGAATTTTTTTGCATTTATTTTCGAATTTTCTAACTCGGGTCGGGTTCAAACGGATAGGAAGGAAATTTTTTTTGTTCTCCATTTTTCGGCCTGTCCTGGCCCGTTTCGTCTTGAAATGAAGCCTGGATGATGTTTTTTAATTTTTAGAATTTTTTTCCATTTATTTTTGAATTTTCTAACTCAGGTTTGGTTCGAACGGATAGGAAGGAAATTATTTTTGTTCTATATTTTACGGCCTGTCCTGGCCCGTTTCATCTTCAAATGAAGCCTGGATGATGGTTTTTAATTTTTAGAATTTTTTTACATTTATTTTTGAATTTTCTAACTTGGGTCGAGTTTGAACGGATAGGAAGGAAATTTTTTTTGTTCTCCAGTTTTCGGCCTGTCCTGGCCCGTTTCGTCTTGAAATGAAGCCTGGATGATGTTTTTTAATTTTTAGAATTTTTTTACTTTTATTTTTGAATTTTCTAACTCTGGTCGGGTTCGAACGGATAGGAAGGAAATATTTTTTTTTCTCTATTTTTCAGCCTGTCCTGATCCGTTTCGTCTTGAAATGACGCCTGGATGATGTCTTTTAATTTTTAGACATTTTTTGCATTTCTTTTAGAATTTTCTAACTGGGGTTGGGTTCGAACGGATAGGAAAGAAATTTTTTTTATTCTCTATCTTTCGGCTTGTCTTCACCCGTTTCGTCTTGAAATGAAACCTAGATGATGTTTTTTAATTTTTAGATTTTTTTTTGCATTTAGTTTTGAATTTTCTAACTCTGGTCGGGTTCGAACGGATAGGAATGAAATTTTTTTTGTTCTCTATTTTTCGGCCTGTCCTGTCTCGTTTCATCTTCAAATGAAGTCTGGATGATGTTTTTTAATTTTTAGAATTTTTTTACATTTATTTTTGAATTTTCTAACTCGGGTCGGGTTCGAACGGATAGGAAGGAAATATTTTGTTTCCTCTATTTTTCAGCCGGTCCTGATCCGTTTCGTCTTGAAATGAAGCTTGGATGATGTCTTTTAATTTTTTGAATTTTTTTGCATTTCTTTTAGAATTTTCTAACTGGGGTCGGGTTCGAACGGATAGGAAAGAAATTTTTTTTATTCTCTATTTTTCGGCTTGTCTTCACCCATTTCGTCTTGAAATGAAACCTAGATGATGTTTTTTAATTTTTAGATTTTTTTTTGCATTTAGTTTTGAATTTTCTAACTCTGGTCGGGTTCGAACTGATAGGAATGAAATTTTTTTTGTTCTCTATTTTTCGGTCTGGCCTGTCTCGTTTCATCTTCAAATGAAGCCTGGATGATATTTTTTAATTTTTAGAATTTTTTTGCATTTATTTTCTAATTTTCTAACTTGGGTCAGGTTCGAACGGAAAGGAAGGAAATTTTTTTTTGTTCTCCATTTTTCGGCCTGTCCTGGCCCGTTTCGTCTTCAAATGAAGCCTGGATGATATTTTTTAATTTTTAGAATTTTTTTACATTTATTTTTGAATTTTCTAACTCAGGTCTGGTTCGAACGGATAGGAAGGAAATATTTTTTTTTCTCTATTTTTCGGCCTGTATTGATCCGTTTCGTCTTGAAATGAAGGCTAGATGATGTCTTTTAGTTTTTAGAATTTTTTTGCATTTCTTTTAGAATTTTCTAACTGGGGTCGGGTTCGAACGGATAGGAAAGAAATTTTTTTTATTCTCTATTTTTCGGCTTGTCTTCACCCGTTTCGTCTTGAAATGAAGCCTGGATGATGTTTTATAATTTTTAGAATTTTTTTGCATTTATTTTTGAATTTTCTAACTTAGGTCTGGTTCGAACGGATTGGAAGGAAATTATTTTTGATCTCTATTTTACGGCCTGTCCTGACCCGTCTCGTCTTGAAATGAAGTCTGGATGATGTTTTTTAATTTTTAGAATTTTTTTGCATTTATTTTCGAATTTTCTAACTCGGGTCGGGTTCGATCTGATAGGAATGAAATTTTTTTTGTTTTCTATTTTTCGGCCTGTCCTGTCCCGTTTCATCTTCAAATGAAGCCTGGATGATGTTTTTTAATTTTTAGAATTTTTTTGCATTTATTTTCTAATTTTCTAACTTGGGTCGGGTTCGAACGGAAAGGAAGGAAATTTTTTTTGTTCTCCATTTTTCGGCCTGTCCTGGCCCGTTTCGTCTTGAAATGAAGCCTGGATGATGTTTTTTAATTTTTAGAATTTCTTTCCATTTATTTTTGAATTTTCTAACTCAGGTTTGGTTCGAACGGATAGGAAGGAAATTATTTTTGTTCTCTATTTTACGGCCTGTCCTGGCCCGTTTCATCTTCAAATGAAGCCTGGATGATGGTTTTTAATTTTTAGAATTTTTTTACATTTATTTTTGAATTTTCTAACTCGGGTCGGGTTCGAATGGATAGGAAGGAAATTTTTTTTGTTCTCCATTTTTCGGCCTGTCCTGGCCCGTTTCGTCTTGAAACGAAGCCTAGATGATGTTTTTTAATTTTTAGAATTTTTTTGCATTTGTTTTTGAATTTTCTAACTTAGGTCTGGTTCGAACGGATAGGAAGGAAATATTTTTTTTTCTCTATTTTTCGGCCTGTACTGATCCGCTTCGTCTTGAAATGAAGCCTAGATGATGTCTTTTAATTTTTGGACTTTTTTTGCATTTCTTTTAGAATTTTCTAACTGGGGTCGGGTTCTAACGGATAGGAAAGAAATTTTTTTTATTCTCTATTTTTCGGCTTGTCTTCACCCGTTTCGTCTTGAAATGAAATCTAGATGATGTTTTTTAATTCGTAGATTTTTTTTTTGCATTTAGTTTTGAATTTTCTAACTCTGGTCGGGTTCGAACGGATAGGAATGAAATTTTTTTTGTTCTCTATTTTTCGGCATGTCCTGTCTCGTTTCATCTTCAAATGAAGCCTGGATGATGTTTTTTAATTTTTAGAATTTTTTTGCATTTATTTTCGAATTTTCTAACTCGGGTCGGGTTCGAACTGATAGGAATGAAATTTTTTTTGTTTTCTATTTTTCGGCCTGTCCTGTCCCGTTTCATCTTCAAATGAAGCCTGGATGATGTTTTTTAATTTTTAGAATTTTTTTGCATTTATTTTCGAATTTTCTAACTCGGGTCGGGTTCGAACGGATAGGAAGGAAATTTTTTTTGTTCTCCATTTTTCGGCTTGTCTTGACCTGTTTCGTCTTGAAATGAAACCTAGATGATGTTTTTTAATTTTTAGATTTTTTTTTGCATTTAGTTTTGAATTTTCTAACTCTGGTCGGGTTCGAACGGATAGGAAAGAAATTTTTTTTATTCTCTATTTTTCGGCTTGTCTTCAACCGTTTCGTCTTGAAATGAAACCTAGATGATGTTTTTTAATTTTTAGATTTTTTTTGCATTTAGTTTTGAATTTTCTAACTCTGGTCTGGTTCGAACTGGTAGGAATGAAATTTTTTTTGTTCTCTATTTTTCGGCCTGTCCTGTCTCGTTTCATCTTCAAATGAAGCCTGGATGATGGTTTTTAATTTTTAGAATTTTTTTACATTTATTTTTGAATTTTCTAACTCGGGTCGGGTTTGAACGGATAGGAAGGAAATTTTTTTTGTTCTCCAGTTTTCGGCCTGTCCAGGCCCGTTTCGTCTTGAAATGAAGCCTGGATGATGTTTTTTAATTCTTAGATTTTTTTTTGCATTTAGTTTTGAATTTTCTAACTCTGGTCGGGTTCGAACAGATAGGAATGAAATTTTTTTTGTTCTCTATTTTTCGGCATGTCCTGTCTCGTTTCATCTTCAAATGAAGCCTGGATGATGTTTTTTAATCGTTAGAATTTTTTTGCATTTATTTTCGAATTTTCTAACTCGGGTCGGGTTCGAACTGATAGGAATGAAATTTTTTTTGTTTTCTATTTTTCGGCCTGTCCTGTCCCGTTTCATCTTCAAATGAAGCCTGGATGATGTTTTTTAATTTTTAGAATTTTTTTGCATTTATTTTCGAATTTTCTAACTCGGGTCGGGTTCGAACGGATAGGAAGGAAATTTTTTTTGTTCTCCATTTTTCGGCCTGCCCTGGACCTTTTCGTCTTGAAATGAAGCCTGGATGATGTTTTTTAATTTTTAGAATTTTTTTGCGTTTATTTTCGAATTTTCTAACTGGGGTCGGGTTCGACCGGATAGGAAAGAAATTTTTTTTATTCTCTATTTTTCGGCTTGTCTTCACCCGTTTCGTCTTGAAATGAAACCTAGATGATGTTTTTTAATTTTTAGATTTTTTTTTGCATTTAGTTTTGAATTTTCTAACTCTGGTCGGGTTCGAACGGATAGGAATGAAATTTTTTTTGTTCTCTATTTTTCGGCCTGTCCTGTCTCGTTTCATCTTCAAATGAAGTCTGGATGATGTTTTTTAATTTTTAGAATTTTTTTACATTTATTTTTGAATTTTCTAACTCGAGTCGGGTTCGAACGGATAGGAAGGAAATATTTTGTTTCCTCTATTTTTCAGCCGGTCCTGATCCGTTTCGTCTTGAAATGAAGCTTGTATGATGTCTTTTAATTTTTAGAATTTTTTTGCATTTAGTTTTGAATTTTCTAACTCTGGTCGGGTTCGAACGGATAGGAATGAAATTTTTTTTGTTCTCTATTTTTCGGCCTGTCCTGTCTCGTTTCATCTTCAAATGAAGTCTGGATGATGTTTTTTAATTTTTAGAATTTTTTTGCGTTTATTTTTGAATTTTCTAACTGGGGTCGGGTTCGACCGGATAGGAAAGAAATTTTTTTTATTCTCTATTTTTCGGCTTGTCTTCACCCGTTTCGTCTTGAAATGAAGCCTGGATGATGTTTTCCAATTTTTAGAATTTTTTTGCATTTACTTTTGAATTTTCTAACTCGGCTCGTGTTCGAACGGATAGGAAGGAAGTAATTTTTTTTCTCTATTTTTCAGCCTGTCCTAATCCGTTTCGTCTTGAAATGAAGCCTGGATGATGTCTTTTAATTTTTAGAATTTTTTTGCATTTCTTTTAGAATTTTCTAACTGGGGTCGGGTTCGAACGGATAGGAAAGAAATTTTTTTTACTCTCTATTTCTCGGCTTGTCTTCACCCCTTTCGTCTTGAAATGAAACCTAGATGATGTTTTTTAATTTTTAGATTTTTTTATGCTTTTAGTTTTGAATTTTCTAACTCTGGACGGGTTTGAACGGATAGGAATGAAATTTTTTTTGTTCTCTATTTTTTGGCCTGTCCTCTCCCGTTTCATCTTCAAATGAAGCCTCGATGATGTTTTTTAATTTTTAGAATTTTTTTGCATTTTTTTTCGAATTTTCTTACTCGGGTCGGGTTCGAACGGGTAGGAAGGAAATTTTTTTTGTTCTCCATTTTTCGGCCTGTCCTGGCCCGTTTCATCTTCAAACGAAGCCTGGATGATGTTTTTTCATTTTTAGAATTTTTTTACATTTATTTTTGAATTTTATAACTCGGGTCGGGTTCGAACGGATAGGAATGAAATTTTTTTTTGTTCTCTATTTTTTGGCTTGTCCTGTCCCGTTTCATCTTCAAATGAAGCCGAAATGATGTTTTTTAATTTTTATAATTTTTTTGCATTTAGTTTTGAATTTTCTAACTCCGGTCTGGTTCGAACGGGTAGGAAGGAAATTATTTTTGTTCTCTATTTTACGGCCTGTCCTGGCCCGTTTCATCTTCAAATGAAGCCTGGATGATGTTTTTTAAGTTTTAGAATTTTTTTGCATTTCTTTTAGAATTTTCTAACTGGGGTCGGGTTCGAACGGATAGGAAAGAAATTTTTTTTATTCTCTATTTTTCGGCTTGTCTTCACCCGTTTCGTCTTGAAATGAAGCCTGGATGATGTTTTTTAATTTTTAGAATTTTTTTGCATTTATTTTTGAATTTTCTAACTTAGGTCTGGTTCGAACGGATTGGAAAGAATTTATTTTTGATCTCTATTTTACGGCCTGTCCTGACCCGACTCGTCTTGAAATGAAGTCTGGATGATGTTTTTTAATTTTTAGAATTTTTTTACATTTATTTTTTAATTTTCTAACTCTGGTCGGGTTCGAACGGATAGGAAGGAAATATTTTTTTTTCTCTATTTTTCAGCCTGTCCTGATCCGTTTCGTCTTGAAATGAAGTCTGGATGATGTCTTTTAATTTTTAGAATTTTTTTACATTTCTTTTAGAATTTTCTAACTGGGGTCGGGTTCGAACGGATAGGAAAGAAATTTTTTTTATTCTCTATTTTTCGGCTTGTCTTCACCCGTTTCGTCTTGAAATGAACCCTAGATGATGTTTTTTAATTTTTAGATTTTTTTTTGCATTTAGTTTTGAATTTTCTAACTCTGGTCGGGTTCGAACGGATAGGAAAGAAATTTTTTTTATTCTCTATTTTTCGGCTTGTCTTCACCCGTTTCGTCTTGAAATGAAACCTAGATGATGTTTTTTAATTTTTAGATTTTTTTTTGCATTTAGTTTTGAATTTTCTAACTCTGGTCTGGTTCGAAGTGGTAGGAATGAAATTTTTTTTGTTCTCTATTTTTCGGCCTGTCCAGTCTCGTTTCATCTTCAAATGAAGCCTGGATGATGTTTTTTAATTTTTAGAATTTTTTTGCATTTATTTTCGAATTTTCTAACTCGGGTCGGGTTCGAACGGATAGGAAGGAAATATTTTTTTTTTTCTCTATTTTTCAGCCTGTCCTGATCCGTTTCGTCTTGAAATGAAGTCCGGATGATGTCTTTTAATTTTTAGAATTTTTTTGCATTTCTTTTCGAATTTTCTAACTGGGGTCGGGTTCGAACGGATAGGAAAGAAATTTTTTTTATTCTCTATTTTTCGGCTTGTCTTCACCCGTTTCGTCTTGAAATGAAACCTAGATGATGTTTTTTAATTTTTAGATTTTTTTTTGCATTTAGTTTTGAATTTTCTAACTCTGGTCGGGTTCGAACGGATAGGAATGAAATTTTTTTTGTTCTCAATTTTTCGGCCTGTCCTGTCTCGTTTCATCTTCAAATGAAGCCTGGATGATGTTTTTTAATTTTTAGAATTTTTTTGCATTTATTTTCGAATTTTCTAACTCGGGTCGGGTTCGAACGGATAGGAAGGAAATTTTTTTTGTTCTCCATTTTTCGGCCTGTCCTGGCCCGTTTCGTCTTGAAATGAAGCCTGGTTGATGTTTTTAATTTTTAGAATTTTTTTCCATTTATTTTCGAATTTTCTAACTCAGGTCTGGTTCGAACGGATAGGAAGGAAATTATTTTTGTTCTCTATTTTACGGCCTGTCCTGGCCCGTTTCATCTTCAAATGAAGCCTGGATGCTGTTTTTTAATTTTTAGAATTTTTTTACATTTATTTTTGAATTTTATAACTCGGGTCTGGTTCGAACGGATAGGAATGAAATTTTTTTTGTTCTCTATTTTTTGGCTTGTCCTGTCCCGTTTCATCTTGAAATGAAGCCTGAATGATGTTTTTTAATTTTTATAATTTTTTTGCATTTAGTTTTGAATTTTCTAACTCGGGTCGGGTTCGAACTGATAGGAATGAAATTTTTTTTGTTCTCTATTTTTCGGCCTGTCCTGTTCCGTTTCATCTTCAAATGAAGCCTGGATGATGTTTTTTAATTTTTAGAATTTTTTTGTATTTATTTTCGAATTTTCTAACTCGGGTCGGGTTCGAACGGATAGGAAGGAAATTTTTTTTATTCTCCATTTTTCGGCCTGTCCTGGCTCGTTTCGTCTTGAAATGAAGCCTGGATGATGTTTTTTAATTTTAAAATTTTTTTGCATTTATTTTTGAATTTTCTAACTCAGGTCTGGTTCGAACGGTTAGGAAGGAAATTATTTTTGTTGTCTATTTTACGGCCTGTCCTGGCCCGTTTAATCTTCAAATGAAGCCTGGATGATGTTTTTTAATTGTTAGAATTTTTTTGCGTTTATTTTCGAATTTTCTAACTGGGGTCGGGTTTGACCGGATAAGAAAGAAATTTTTTTTATTCTCTATTTTTCGGCTTGTCTTCACCCGTTTCGTCTTGAAATGAAGCCTGGATGATGTTTTTTAATTTTTAGAATTTTTTTGCATTTATTTTTGAATTTTCTAACTTAGGTCTGGTTCGAACGGATTGGAAGGAAATTATTTTTGTTCTCTATTTTACGGCCTTTCCTGAACCATCTCGTCTTGAAATGAAGTCTGGATGATGTTTTTTAATTTTTAGAATTTTTTTACATTTATTTTTGAATTTTCTAACTCGGGTAGGGTTCGAACGGATAGGAAGGAAATATTTTGTTTTCTCTATTTTTCAGCCGGTCCTGATCCGTTTCTTCTTGAAATGAAGCCTGGATGATATTTTTTAATTTTTAGAATTTTTTTGCATTTATTTTTGAATTTTCTAACTTAGGTCTGGTTCGAACGGATTGGAAGGAAATTATTTTTTATCTCTATTTTACGGCCTGTCCTGACCCGTCTCGTCTTGAAATGAAGTATGGATGATGTGTTTTAATTTTTAGAATTTTTTTACATTTATTTTTAAATTTTCTAACTCTGGTCGGGTTCGAACGGATAGGAAGGAAATATTTTTTTTTTCTCTATTTTTCAGCCTGTCCTGATCCGTTTCGTCTTGAAATGAAGTCTGGATGATGTCTTTTGATTTTTAGAATTTTTTTACATTTCTTTTAGAATTTTCTAACTGGGGTCGGGTTCGAACGGATAGGAAAGAAATTTTTTTTATTCTCTATTTTTCGGCTTGTCTTCACCCGTTTCGTCTTGAAATGAACCCTAGATGATGTTTTTTAATTTTTAGATTTTTTTTTGCATTTAGTTTTGAATTTTCTAACTCAGGTCGGGTTCGAACGGATAGGAAAGAAATTTTTTTTATTCTCTATTTTTCGGCTTGTCTTCACCCGTTTCGTCTTGAAATGAAACCTAGATGATGTTTTTTAATTTTTAGATTTTTTTTTGCATTTAGTTTTGAATTTTCTAACTCTGGTCGGGTTCGAACGGATAGGAATGAAATTTTTTTTGTTCTCAATTTTTCGGCCTGTCCTGTCTCGTTTCATCTTCAAATGAAGCCTGGATGATGTTTTTTAATTTTTAGAATTTTTTTGCATTTATTTTCGAATTTTCTAACTCGGGTCGGGTTCGAACGGATAGGAAGGAAATTTTTTTTGTTCTCCATTTTTCGGCCTGTCCTGGCTCGTTTCGTCTTGAAATGAAGCCTGGTTGATGTTTTTAATTTTTGGAATTTTTTTCCATTTATTTTTGAATTTTCTAACTCAGGTCTGGTTCGAACGGATAGGGAGGAAATTATTTTTGTTCTCTATTTTACGGCCTGTCCTGGCCTGTTTCATCTTCAAAATGAAGCCTGGATGATGTTTTTTAATTTTTAGAATTTTTTTACATTTATTTTTGAATTTTATAACTCGGGTCTGGTTCGAACAGATAGGAATGAAATTTTTTTTGTTCTCTATTTTTTGGCTTGTCCTGTCCCGTTTCATCTTGAAATGAAGCCTGAATGATGTTTTTTAATTTTTATAATTTTTTTGCATTTAGTTTTGAATTTTCTAACTCGGGTCGGGTTCGAACTGATAGGAATGAAATTTTTTTTGTTCTCTATTTTTCGGCCTGTCCTGTTCCGTTTCATCTTCAAATGAAGCCTGGATGATGTTTTTTAATTTTTAGAATTTTTTTGTATTTATTTTCGAATTTTCTAACTCGGGTCGGGTTCGAACGGATAGGAAGGAAATTTTTTTTATTCTCCATTTTTCGGCCTGTCCTGGCTCGTTTCGTCTTGAAATGAAGCCTGGATGATGTTTTTTAATTTTAAAATTTTTTTGCATTTATTTTTGAATTTTCTAACTCAGGTCTGGTTCGAACGGTTAGGAAGGAAATTATTTTTGTTGTCTATTTTACGGCCTGTCCTGGCCCGTTTAATCTTCAAATGAAGCCTGGATGAGGTTTTTTAATTGTTAGAATTTTTTTGCGTTTATTTTTGAATTTTCTAACTGGGGTCGGGTTTGACCGGATAGGAAAGAAATTTTTTTTATTCTCTATTTTTCGGCTTGTCTTCACCCGTTTCGTCTTGAAATGAAGCCTGGATGATGTTTTTTAATTTTTAGAATTTTTTTGCATTTATTTTTGAATTTTCTAACTTAGGTCTGGTTCGAACGGATTGGAAGGAAATTATTTTTGTTCTCTATTTTACGGCCTTTCCTGAACCATCTCGTCTTGAAATGAAGTCTGGATGATGTTTTTTAATTTTTAGAATTTTTTTACATTTATTTTTGAATTTTCTAACTCGGGTCGGGTTCGAACGGATAGGAAGGAAATATTTTGTTTTCTCTATTTTTCAGCCGGTCCTGATCCGTTTCTTCTTGAAATGAAGCCTGGATTATGTTTTTTAATTTTTAGAATTTTTTTGCATTTATTTTTGAATTTTCTAACTTAGGTCTGGTTCGAACGGATTGGAAGGAAATTATTTTTTATCTCTATTTTACGGCCTGTCCTGACCCGTCTCGTCTTGAAATGAAGTATGGATGATGTGTTTTAATTTTTAGAATTTTTTTACATTTATTTTTGAATTTTCTAACTCTGGTCGAGTTCGAACGGATAGGAAGGAAATATTTTGTTTTCTCTATTTTTCAGCCGGTCCTGATCCGTTTCGTCTTGAAATGAAGCTTGGATGATGTCTTTTAATTTTTAGAATTTTTTTGCATTTCTTTTAGAATTTTCTAACTGAGGCCGGGTTCGAACGGATAGGAAAGAAATTTTTTTTATTCTCTAGTTTACGGCTTGTCTTCACCCATTTTGTTTTGAAATGAAACCTAGATGATGTTTTTTAATTTTTAGATTTTTTTTTGCATTTAGTTTTGAATTTTCTAACTCTGGTCGGGTTCGAACTGATAGGAATGAAATTTTTTTTGTTCTCTATTTTTCGGCCTGTCCTGTCTCGTTTCATCTTCAAATGAAGCTTGGGTGATGTTTTTTAATTTTTAGAATTTTTTTGCATTTATTTTCGAATTTTCTAACTCGGGTCGGGTTCAAACGGATAGGAAGGAAATTTTTTTTGTTCTCCATTTTTCGGCCTGTCCTGGCCCGTTTCGTCTTGAAATGAAGCCTGGATAATGTTTTTTAATTTTTAGAATTTTTTTCCATTTATTTTTGAATTTTCTAACTCAGGTTTGGTTCGAACGGATAGGAAGGAAATTATTTTTGTTCTATATTTTACGGCCTGTCCTGGCCCGTTTCATCTTCAAATGAAGCCTGGATGATGGTTTTTAATTTTTAGAATTTTTTTACATTTATTTTTGAATTTTCTAACTCGGGTCGGGTTTGAACGGATAGGAAGGAAATTTTTTTTGTTCTCCAGTTTTCGGCCTGTCCTGGCCCGTTTCGTCTTGAAATGAAGCCTGGATGATGTTTTTTAATTTTTAGAATTTTTTTACATTTATTTTTGAATTTTCTAACTCTGGTCGGGTTCGAACGGATAGGAAGGAAATATTTTTTTTTCTCTATTTTTCAGCCTGTCCTGATCCGTTTCGTCTTGAAATGACGCCTGGATGATGTCTTTTAATTTTTAGACATTTTTTGCATTTCTTTTAGAATTTTCTAACTGGGGTTGGGTTCGAACGGATAGGAAAGAAATTTTTTTTATTCTCTATCTTTCGGCTTGTCTTCACCCGTTTCGTCTTGAAATGAAACCTAGATGATGTTTTTTAATTTTTAGATTTTTTTTTGCATTTAGTTTTGAATTTTCTAACTCTGGTCGGGTTCGAACGGATAGGAATGAAATTTTTTTTGTTCTCTATTTTTCGGCCTGTCCTGTCTCGTTTCATCTTCAAATGAAGTCTGGATGATGTTTTTTAATTTTTAGAATTTTTTTACATTTATTTTTGAATTTTCTAACTCGGGTCGGGTTCGAACAGATAGGAAGGAAATATTTTGTTTCCTCTATTTTTCAGCCGGTCCTGATCCGTTTCGTCTTGAAATGAAGCTTGGATGATGTCTTTTAATTTTTTGAATTTTTTTGCATTTCTTTTAGAATTTTCTAACTGGGGTCGGGTTCGAACGGATAGGAAAGAAATTTTTTTTACTCTCTATTTCTCGGCTTGTCTTCACCCCTTTCGTCTTGAAATGAAACCTAGATGATGTTTTTTAATTTTTAGATTTTTTTATGCTTTTAGTTTTGAATTTTCTAACTCTGGACGGGTTTGAACGGATAGGAATGAAATTTTTTTTGTTCTCTATTTTTCGGCCTGTCCTCTCCCGTTTCATCTTCAAATGAAGCCTCGATGATGTTTTTTAATTTTTAGAATTTTTTTGCATTTTTTTTCGAATTTTCTTACTCGGGTCGGGTTCGAACGGGTAGGAAGGAAATTTTTTTTGTTCTCCATTTTTCGGCCTGTCCTGGCCCGTTTCATCTTCAAACGAAGCCTGGATGATGTTTTTTCATTTTTAGAATTTTTTTACATTTATTTTTGAATTTTATAACTCGGGTCGGGTTCGAACGGATAGGAATGAAATTTTTTTTTGTTCTCTATTTTTTGGCTTGTCCTGTCCCGTTTCATCTTCAAATGAAGCCGAAATGTTGTTTTTTAATTTTTATAATTTTTTTGCATTTAGTTTTGAATTTTCTAACTCCGGTCTGGTTCGAACGGGTAGGAAGGAAATTATTTTTGTTCTCTATTTTACGGCCTGTCCTGGCCCGTTTCATCTTCAAATGAAGCCTGGATGATGTTTTTTAAGTTTTAGAATTTTTTTGCATTTCTTTTAGAATTTTCTAACTGGGGTCGGGTTCGAACGGATAGGAAAGAAATTTTTTTTATTCTCTATTTTTCGGCTTGTCTTCACCCGTTTCGTCTTGAAATGAAGCCTGGATGATGTTTTTTAATTTTTAGAATTTTTTTGCATTTATTTTTGAATTTTCTAACTTAGGTCTGGTTCGAACGGATTGGAAAGAATTTATTTTCGATCTCTATTTTACGGCCTGTCCTGACTCGACTCGTCTTGAAATGAAGTCTGGATGATGTTTTTTAATTTTTAGAATTTTTTTACATTTATTTTTAAATTTTCTAACTCTGGTCGGGTTCGAACGGATAGGAAGGAAATATTTTTTTTTCTCTATTTTTCAGCCTGTCCTGATCCGTTTCGTCTTGAAATGAAGTCTGGATGATGTCTTTTAATTTTTAGAATTTTTTTACATTTCTTTTAGAATTTTCTAACTGGGGTCGGGTTCGAACGGATAGGAAAGAAATTTTTTTTATTCTCTATTTTTCGGCTTGTCTTCACCCGTTTCGTCTTGAAATGAACCCTAGATGATGTTTTTTAATTTTTAGATTTTTTTTTGCATTTAGTTTTGAATTTTCTAACTCTGGTCGGGTTCGAACGGATAGGAAAGAAATTTTTTTTATTCTCTATTTTTCGGCTTGTCTTCACCCGTTTCGTCTTGAAATGAAACCTAGATGATGTTTTTTAATTTTTAGATTTTTTTTTGCATTTAGTTTTGAATTTTCTAACTCTGGTCGGGTTCGAACGGATAGGAAAGAAATTTTTTTTATTCTCTATTTTTCGGCTTGTCTTCACCCGTTTCGTCTTGAAATGAAACCTAGATGATGTTTTTTAATTTTTAGATTTTTTTTTGCATTTCTTTTAGAATTTTCTAACTGGGGTCGGGTTCTAACGGATAGGAAAGAAATTTTTTTTATTCTCTATTTTTCGGCTTGTCTTCACCCGTTTCGTCTTGAAATGAAATCTAGATGATGTTTTTTAATTCTTAGATTTTTTTTTGCATTTAGTTTTGAATTTTCTAACTCTGGTCGGGTTCGAACGGATAGGAATGAAATTTTTTTTGTTCTCTATTTTTCGGCATGTCCTGTCTCGTTTCATCTTCAAATGAAGCCTGGATGATGTTTTTTAATTTTTAGAATTTTTTTGCATTTATTTTCGAATTTTCTAACTCGGGTCGGGTTCGAACGGATAGGAAGGAAATATTTTTTTTTTCTCTATTTTTCAGCCTGTCCTGATCCGTTTCGTCTTGAAATGAAGTCCGGATGATGTCTTTTAATTTTTAGAATTTTTTTGCATTTCTTTTCGAATTTTCTAACTGGGGTCGGGTTCGAACGGATAGGAAATAAATTTTTTTTATTCTCTATTTTTCGGCTTGTCTTCACCCGTTTCGTCTTGAAATGAAACCTAGATGATGTTTTTTAATTTTTAGATTTTTTTTTGCATTTAGTTTTGAATTTTCTAACTCTGGTCGGGTTCGAACGGATAGGAATGAAATTTTTTTTGTTCTCAATTTTTCGGCCTGTCCTGTCTCGTTTCATCTTCAAATGAAGCCTGGATGATGTTTTTTAATTTTTAGAATTTTTTTGCATTTATTTTCGAATTTTCTAACTCGGGTCGGGTTCGAACGGATAGGAAGGAAATTTTTTTTGTTCTCCATTTTTCGGCCTGTCCTGGCCCGTTTCGTCTTGAAATGAAGCCTGGTTGATGTTTTTAATTTTTAGAATTTTTTTCCATTTATTTTCGAATTTTCTAACTCAGGTCTGGTTCGAACGAATAGGAAGGAAATTATTTTTGTTCTCTATTTTACGGCCTGTCCTGGCCCGTTTCATCTTCAAATGAAGCCTGGATGCTGTTTTTTAATTTTTAGAATTTTTTTACATTTATTTTTGAATTTTATAACTCGGGTCTGGTTCGAACGGATAGGAATGAAATTTTTTTTGTTCTCTATTTTTTGGCTTGTCCTGTCCCGTTTCATCTTGAAATGAAGCCTGAATGATGTTTTTTAATTTTTATAATTTTTTTGCATTTAGTTTTGAATTTTCTAACTCGGGTCGGGTTCGAACTGATTGGAATGAAATTTTTTTTGTTCTCTATTTTTCGGCCTGTCCTGTTCCGTTTCATCTTCAAATGAAGCCTGGATGATGTTTTTTAATTTTTAGAATTTTTTTGTATTTATTTTCGAATTTTCTAACTCGGGTCGGGTTCGAACGGATAGGAAGGAAATTTTTTTTATTCTCCATTTTTCGGCCTGTCCTGGCTCGTTTCGTCTTGAAATGAAGCCTGGATGATGTTTTTTAATTTTAAAATTTTTTTGCATTTATTTTTGAATTTTCTAACTCAGGTCTGGTTCGAACGGTTAGGAAGGAAATTATTTTTGTTGTCTATTTTACGGCCTGTCCTGGCCCGTTTAATCTTCAAATGAAGCCTGGATGATGTTTTTTAATTGTTAGAATTTTTTTGCGTTTATTTTCGAATTTTCTAACTGGGGTCGGGTTTGACCGGATAGGAAAGAAATTTTTTTTATTCTCTATTTTTCGGCTTGTCTTCACCCGTTTCGTCTTGAAATGAAGCCTGGATGATGTTTTTTAATTTTTAGAATTTTTTTGCATTTATTTTTGAATTTTCTAACTTAGGTCTGGTTCGAACGGATTGGAAGGAAATTATTTTTGTTCTCTATTTTACGGCCTTTCCTGAACCATCTCGTCTTGAAATGAAGTCTGGATGATGTTTTTTAATTTTTAGAATTTTTTTACATTTATTTTTGAATTTTCTAACTCGGGTAGGGTTCGAACGGATAGGAAGGAAATATTTTGTTTTCTCTATTTTTCAGCCGGTCCTGATCCGTTTCTTCTTGAAATGAAGCCTGGATGATATTTTTTAATTTTTAGAATTTTTTTGCATTTATTTTTGAATTTTCTAACTTAGGTCTGGTTCGAACGGATTGGAAGGAAATTATTTTTTATCTCTATTTTACGGCCTGTCCTGACCCGTCTCGTCTTGAAATGAAGTATGGATGATGTGTTTTAATTTTTAGAATTTTTTTACATTTATTTTTAAATTTTCTAACTCTGGTCGGGTTCGAACGGATAGGAAGGAAATATTTTTTTTTCTCTATTTTTCAGCCTGTCCTGATCCGTTTCGTCTTGAAATGAAGTCTGGATGATGTCTTTTGATTTTTAGAATTTTTTTACATTTCTTTTAGAATTTTCTAACTGGGGTCGGGTTCGAACGGATAGGAAAGAAATTTTTTTTATTCTCTATTTTTCGGCTTGTCTTCACCCGTTTCGTCTTGAAATGAACCCTAGATGATGTTTTTTAATTTTTAGATTTTTTTTTGCATTTAGTTTTGAATTTTCTAACTCAGGTCGGGTTCGAACGGATAGGAAAGAAATTTTTTTTATTCTCTATTTTTCGGCTTGTCTTCACCCGTTTCGTCTTGAAATGAAACCTAGATGATGTTTTTTAATTTTTAGTTTTTTTTTTGCATTTAGTTTTGAATTTTCTAACTCTGGTCGGGTTCGAACGGATAGGAATGAAATTTTTTTTGTTCTCAATTTTTCGGCCTGTCCTGTCTCGTTTCATCTTCAAATGAAGCCTGGATGATGTTTTTTAATTTTTAGAATTTTTTTGCATTTATTTTCGAATTTTCTAACTCGGGTCGGGTTCGAACGGATAGGAAGGAAATTTTTTTTGTTCTCCATTTTTCGGCCTGTCCTGGCTCGTTTCGTCTTGAAATGAAGCCTGGTTGATGTTTTTAATTTTTAGAATTTTTTTCCATTTATTTTTTAATTTTCTAACTCAGGTCTGGTTCGAACGGATAGGGAGGAAATTATTTTTGTTCTCTATTTTACGGCCTGTCCTGGCCCGTTTCATCTTCAAATGAAGCCTGGATGATGTTTTTTAATTTTTAGAATTTTTTTACATTTATTTTTGAATTTTATAACTCGGGTCTGGTTCGAACAGATAGGAATGAAATTTTTTTTGTTCTCTATTTTTTGGCTTGTCCTGTCCCGTTTCATCTTGAAATGAAGCCTGAATGATGTTTTTTAATTTTTATAATTTTTTTGCATTTAGTTTTGAATTTTCTAACTCGGGTCGGGTTCGAACTGATAGGAATGAAATTTTTTTTGTTCTCTATTTTTCGGCCTGTCCTGTTCCGTTTCATCTTCAAATGAAGCCTGGATGATGTTTTTTAATTTTTAGAATTTTTTTGTATTTATTTTCGAATTTTCTAACTCGGGTCGGGTTCGAACGGATAGGAAGGAAATTTTTTTTATTCTCCATTTTTCGGCCTGTCCTGGCTCGTTTCGTCTTGAAATGAAGCCTGGATGATGTTTTTTAATTTTAAAATTTTTTTGCATTTATTTTTGAATTTTCTAACTCAGGTCTGGTTCGAACGGTTAGGAAGGAAATTATTTTTGTTGTCTATTTTACGGCCTGTCCTGGCCCGTTTAATCTTCAAATGAAGCCTGGATGAGGTTTTTTAATTGTTAGAATTTTTTTGCGTTTATTTTTGAATTTTCTAACTGGGGTCGGGTTTGACCGGATAGGAAAGAAATTTTTTTTATTCTCTATTTTTCGGCTTGTCTTCACCCGTTTCGTCTTGAAATGAAGCCTGGATGATGTTTTTTAATTTTTAGAATTTTTTTGCATTTATTTTTGAATTTTCTAACTTAGGTCTGGTTCGAACGGATTGGAAGGAAATTATTTTTGTTCTCTATTTTACGGCCTTTCCTGAACCATCTCGTCTTGAAATGAAGTCTGGATGATGTTTTTTAATTTTTAGAATTTTTTTACATTTATTTTTGAATTTTCTAACTCGGGTCGGGTTCGAACGGATAGGAAGGAAATATTTTGTTTTCTCTATTTTTCAGCCGGTCCTGATCCGTTTCTTCTTGAAATGAAGCCTGGATTATGTTTTTTAATTTTTAGAATTTTTTTGCATTTATTTTTGAATTTTCTAACTTAGGTCTGGTTCGAACGGATTGGAAGGAAATTATTTTTTATCTCTATTTTACGGCCTGTCCTGACCCGTCTCGTCTTGAAATGAAGTATGGATGATGTGTTTTAATTTTTAGAATTTTTTTACATTTATTTTTGAATTTTCTAACTCTGGTCGAGTTCGAACGGATAGGAAGGAAATATTTTGTTTTCTCTATTTTTCAGCCGGTCCTGATCCGTTTCGTCTTGAAATGAAGCTTGGATGATGTCTTTTAATTTTTAGAATTTTTTTGCATTTCTTTTAGAATTTTCTAACTGAGGCCGGGTTCGAACGGATAGGAAAGAAATTTTTTTTATTCTCTAGTTTACGGCTTGTCTTCACCCATTTTGTCTTGAAATGAAACCTAGATGATGTTTTTTAATTTTTAGATTTTTTTTTGCATTTAGTTTTGAATTTTCTAACTCTGGTCGGGTTCGAACTGATAGGAATGAAATTTTTTTTGTTCTCTATTTTTCGGCCTGTCCTGTCTCGTTTCATCTTCAAATGAAGCCTGGGTGATGTTTTTTAATTTTTAGAATTTTTTTGCATTTATTTTCGAATTTTCTAACTCGGGTCGGGTTCAAACGGATAGGAAGGAAATTTTTTTTGTTCTCCATTTTTCGGCCTGTCCTGGCCCGTTTCGTCTTGAAATGAAGCCTGGATGATGTTTTTTAATTTTTAGAATTTTTTTCCATTTATTTTTGAATTTTCTAACTCAGGTTTGGTTCGAACGGATAGGAAGGAAATTATTTTTGTTCTATATTTTACGGCCTGTCCTGGCCCGTTTCATCTTCAAATGAAGCCTGGATGATGGTTTTTAATTTTTAGAATTTTTTTACATTTATTTTTGAATTTTCTAACTCGGGTCGAGTTTGAACGGATAGGAAGGAAATTTTTTTTGTTCTCCAGTTTTCGGCCTGTCCTGGCCCGTTTCGTCTTGAAATGAAGCCTGGATGATGTTTTTTAATTTTTAGAATTTTTTTACTTTTATTTTTGAATTTTCTAACTCTGGTCGGGTTCGAACGGATAGGAAGGAAATATTTTTTTTTCTCTATTTTTCAGCCTGTCCTGATCCGTTTCGTCTTGAAATGACGCCTGGATGATGTCTTTTAATTTTTAGACATTTTTTGCATTTCTTTTAGAATTTTCTAACTGGGGTTGGGTTCGAACGGATAGGAAAGAAATTTTTTTTATTCTCTATCTTTCGGCTTGTCTTCACCCGTTTCGTCTTGAAATGAAACCTAGATGATGTTTTTTAATTTTTAGATTTTTTTTTGCATTTAGTTTTGAATTTTCTAACTCTGGTCGGGTTCGAACGGATAGGAATGAAATTTTTTTTGTTCTCTATTTTTCGGCCTGTCCTGTCTCGTTTCATCTTCAAATGAAGTCTGGATGATGTTTTTTAATTTTTAGAATTTTTTTACATTTATTTTTGAATTTTCTAACTCGGGTCGGGTTCGAACGGATAGGAAGGAAATATTTTGTTTCCTCTATTTTTCAGCCGGTCCTGATCCGTTTCGTCTTGAAATGAAGCTTGGATGATGTCTTTTAATTTTTTGAATTTTTTTGCATTTCTTTTAGAATTTTCTAACTGGGGTCGGGTTCGAACGGATAGGAAAGAAATTTTTTTTATTCTCTATTTTTCGGCTTGTCTTCACCCATTTCGTCTTGAAATGAAACCTAGATGATGTTTTTTAATTTTTAGATTTTTTTTTGCATTTAGTTTTGAATTTTCTAACTCTGGTCGGGTTCGAACTGATAGGAATGAAATTTTTTTTGTTCTCTATTTTTCGGTCTGGCCTGTCTCGTTTCATCTTCAAATGAAGCCTGGATGATATTTTTTAATTTTTAGAATTTTTTTGCATTTATTTTCTAATTTTCTAACTTGGGTCAGGTTCGAACGGAAAGGAAGGAAATTTTTTTTTGTTCTCCATTTTTCGGCCTGTCCTGGCCCGTTTCGTCTTCAAATGAAGCCTGGATGATATTTTTTAATTTTTAGAATTTTTTTACATTTATTTTTGAATTTTCTAACTCAGGTCTGGTTCGAACGGATAGGAAGGAAATATTTTTTTTTCTCTATTTTTCGGCCTGTATTGATCCGTTTCGTCTTGAAATGAAGGCTAGATGATGTCTTTTAGTTTTTAGAATTTTTTTGCATTTCTTTTAGAATTTTCTAACTGGGGTCGGGTTCGAACGGATAGGAAAGAAATTTTTTTTATTCTCTATTTTTCGGCTTGTCTTCACCCGTTTCGTCTTGAAATGAAGCCTGGATGATGTTTTATAATTTTTAGAATTTTTTTGCATTTATTTTTGAATTTTCTAACTTAGGTCTGGTTCGAACGGATTGGAAGGAAATTATTTTTGATCTCTATTTTACGGCCTGTCCTGACCCGTCTCGTCTTGAAATGAAGTCTGGATGATGTTTTTTAATTTTTAGAATTTTTTTGCATTTATTTTCGAATTTTCTAACTCGGGTCGGGTTCGATCTGATAGGAATGAAATTTTTTTTGTTTTCTATTTTTCGGCCTGTCCTGTCCCGTTTCATCTTCAAATGAAGCCTGGATGATGTTTTTTAATTTTTAGAATTTTTTTGCATTTATTTTCTAATTTTCTAACTTGGGTCGGGTTCGAACGGAAAGGAAGGAAATTTTTTTTGTTCTCCATTTTTCGGCCTGTCCTGGCCCGTTTCGTCTTGAAATGAAGCCTGGATGATGTTTTTTAATTTTTAGAATTTCTTTCCATTTATTTTTGAATTTTCTAACTCAGGTTTGGTTCGAACGGATAGGAAGGAAATTATTTTTGTTCTCTATTTTACGGCCTGTCCTGGCCCGTTTTATCTTCAAATGAAGCCTGGATGATGGTTTTTAATTTTTAGAATTTTTTTACATTTATTTTTGAATTTTCTAACTCGGGTCGAGTTCGAATGGATAGGAAGGAAATTTTTTTTGTTCTCCATTTTTCGGCCTGTCCTGGCCCGTTTCGTCTTGAAACGAAGCCTAGATGATGTTTTTTAATTTTTAGAATTTTTTTGCATTTGTTTTTGAATTTTCTAACTTAGGTCTGGTTCGAACGGATAGGAAGGAAATATTTTTTTTTCTCTATTTTTCGGCCTGTACTGATCCGCTTCGTCTTGAAATGAAGCCTAGATGATGTCTTTTAATTTTTGGACTTTTTTTGCATTTCTTTTAGAATTTTCTAACTGGGGTCGGGTTCTAACGGATAGGAAAGAAATTTTTTTTATTCTCTATTTTTCGGCTTGTCTTCACCCGTTTCGTCTTGAAATGAAATCTAGATGATGTTTTTTAATTCTTAGATTTTTTTTTTGCATTTAGTTTTGAATTTTCTAACTCTGGTCGGGTTCGAACGGATAGGAATGAAATTTTTTTTGTTCTCTATTTTTCGGCATGTCCTGTCTCGTTTCATCTTCAAATGAAGCCTGGATGATGTTTTTTAATTTTTAGAATTTTTTTGCATTTATTTTCGAATTTTCTAACTCGGGTCGGGTTCGAACTGATAGGAATGAAATTTTTTTTGTTTTCTATTTTTCGGCCTGTCCTGTCCCGTTTCATCTTCAAATGAAGCCTGGATGATGTTTTTTAATTTTTAGAATTTTTTTGCATTTATTTTCGAATTTTCTAACTCGGGTCGGGTTCGAACGGATAGGAAGGAAATTTTTTTTGTTCTCCATTTTTCGGCTTGTCTTGACCTGTTTCGTCTTGAAATGAAACCTAGATGATGTTTTTTAATTTTTAGATTTTTTTTTGCATTTAGTTTTGAATTTTCTAACTCTGGTCGGGTTCGAACGGATAGGAAAGAAATTTTTTTTATTCTCTATTTTTCGGCTTGTCTTCAACCGTTTCGTCTTGAAATGAAACCTAGATGATGTTTTTTAATTTTTAGATTTTTTTTGCATTTAGTTTTGAATTTTCTAACTCTGGTCTGGTTCGAACTGGTAGGAATGAAATTTTTTTTGTTCTCTATTTTTCGGCCTGTCCTGTCTCGTTTCATCTTCAAATGAAGCCTGGATGATGGTTTTTAATTTTTAGAATTTTTTTACATTTATTTTTGAATTTTCTAACTCGGGTCGGGTTTGAACGGATAGGAAGGAAATTTTTTTTGTTCTCCAGTTTTCGGCCTGTCCAGGCCCGTTTCGTCTTGAAATGAAGCCTGGATGATGTTTTTTAATTTTTAGAATTTTTTTACATTTATTTTTGAATTTTCTAACTCTGGTCGGGTTCGAACGGATAGGAAGGAAATATTTTTTTTTCTCTATTTTTCAGCCTGTCCTGATCCGTTTCGTCTTGAAATGACGCCTGGATGATGTCTTTTAATTTTTAGACTTTTTTTGCATTTCTTTTAGAATTTTCTAACTGGGGTCGGGTTCGAACGGATAGGAAAGAAATTTTTTTTATTCTCTATTTTTCGGCTTGTCTTCACCCGTTTCGTCTTGAAATGAAACCTAGATGATGTTTTTTAATTTTTAGATTTTTTTTTGCATTTAGTTTTGAATTTTCTAACTCTGGTCGGGTTCGAACGGATAGGAATGAAATTTTTTTTGTTCTCTATTTTTCGGCCTGTCCTGTCTCGTTTCATCTTCAAATGAAGTCTGGATGATGTTTTTTAATTTTTAGAATTTTTTTACATTTATTTTTGAATTTTCTAACTCGGGTCGGGTTCGAACGGATAGGAAGGAAATATTTTGTTTCCTCTATTTTTCAGCCGGTCCTGATCCGTTTCGTCTTGAAATAAAGCTTGGATGATGTCTTTTAATTTTTTGAATTTTTTTGCATTTCTTTTAGAATTTTCTAACTGGGGTCGGGTTCGAACGGATAGGAAAGAAATTTTTTTTATTCTCTATTTTTCGGCTTGTCTTCACCCGTTTCGTCTTGAAATGAAATCTAGATGATGTTTTTTAATTTTTAGATTTTTTTTTTGCATTTAGTTTTGAATTTTCTAACTCTGGTCGGGTTCGAACAGGTAGGAATGAAATTTTTTTTGTTCTCTATTTTTCGGTCTGGCCTGTCTCGTTTCATCTTCAAATGAAGCCTGGATGATATTTTTTAATTTTTAGAATTTTTTTGCATTTATTTTCTAATTTTCTAACTTGGGTCAGGTTCGAACGGAAAGGAAGGAAATTTTTTTTGTTCTCCATTTTTCGGCCTGTCCTGGCCCGTTTCGTCTTGAAATGAAGCCTGGATGATGTTTTTTAATTTTTAGAATTTTTTTACATTTATTTTTGAATTTTCTAACTCAGGTCTGGTTCGAACGGATAGGAAGGAAATATTTTTTTTTCTCTATTTTTCGGCCTGTACTTATCCGTTTCGTCTTGAAATGAAGCCTCGATGATGTCTTTTAATTTTTAGAATTTTTTTGCATTTCTTTTAGAATTTTCTAACTGGGGTCGGGTTCGAACGGATAGGAAAGAAATTTTTTTTATTCTCTATTTTTCGGCTTGTCTTCACCCGTTTCGTCTTGAAATGAAGCCTGGATGATGTTTTATAATTTTTAGAATTTTTTTGCATTTATTTTTGAATTTTCTAACTTAGGTCTGGTTCGAACGGATTGGAAGGAAATTATTTTTGATCTCTATTTTACGGCCTGTCCTGACCCGTCTCGTCTTGAAATGAAGTCTGGATGATGTTTTTTAATTTTTAGAATTTTTTTGCATTTATTTTCGAATTTTCTAACTCGGGTCGGGTTCGATCTGATAGGAATGAAATTTTTTTTGTTTTCTATTTTTCGGCCTGTCCTGTCCCGTTTCATCTTCAAACGAAGCCTGGATGATGTTTTTTAATTTTTAGAATTTTTTTGCATTTATTTTCTAATTTTCTAACTTGGGTCGGGTTCGAACGGAAAGGAAGGAAATTTTTTTTGTTCTCCATTTTTCGGCCTGTCCTGGCCCGTTTCGTCTTGAAATGAAGCCTGGATGATGTTTTTTAATTTTTAGAATTTCTTTCCATTTATTTTTGAATTTTCTAACTCAGGTTTGGTTCGAACGGATAGGAAGGAAATTATTTTTGTTCTCTATTTTACGGCCTGTCCTGGCCCGTTTCATCTTCAAATGAAGCCTGGATGATGGTTTTTAATTTTTAGAATTTTTTTCCATTTATTTTTGAATTTTCTAACTCGGGCCGGGTTCGAACGGATAGGAAGGAAATTTTTTTTGTTCTCCATTTTTCGGCCTGTCCTGGCCCGTTTCGTCTTGAAACGAAGCCTAGATAATGTTTTTTAATTTTTAGAATTTTTTTGCATTTGTTTTTGAATTTTCTAACTTAGGTCTGGTTCGAACGGATAGGAAGGAAATATTTTTTTTTCTCTATTTTTCGGCCTGTACTGATCCGTTTCGTCTTGAAATGAAGCCTAGATGATGTCTTTTAATTTTTAGACTTTTTTTGCATTTCTTTTAGAATTTTCTAACTGGGGTCGGGTTCTAACGGATAGGAAAGAAATTTTTTTTATTCTCTATTTTTCGGCTTGTCTTCACCCGTTTCGTCTTGAAATGAAATCTAGATGATGTTTTTTAATTCTTAGATTTTTTTTTTGCATTTAGTTTTGAATTTTCTAACTCTGGTCGGGTTCGAACGGATAGGAATGAAATTTTTTTTGTTCTCTATTTTTCGGCATGTCCTGTCTCGTTTCATATTCAAATGAAGCCTGGATGATGTTTTTTAATTTTTAGAATTTTTTTGTATTTATTTTCGAATTTTCTAACTCGGGTCGGGTTCGAACTGATAGGAATGAAATTTTTTTTGTTTTCTATTTTTCGGCCTGTCCTGTCCCGTTTCATCTTCAAATGAAGCCTGGATGATGTTTTTTAATTTTTAGAATTTTTTTGCATTTATTTTCGAATTTTCTAACTCGGGTCGGGTTCGAACGGATAGGAAGGAAATTTTTTTTGTTCTCCATTTTTCGGCCTGTCCTGGCCCGTTTAATTTTCAGATGAAGTCTGGATGATGTTTTTTAATTTTTAGAATTTTTTTGCGTTTATTTTTGAATTTTCTAACTGGGGTCGGGTTCGACCGGATAGGAAAGAAATTTTTTTTATTCTCTATTTTTCGGCTTGTCTTCACCCGTTTCGTCTTGAAATGAAGCCTGGATGATGTTTTTCAATTTTTAGAATTTTTTTGCATTTATTTTTGAATTTTCTAACTCGGGTCGTGTTCGAACGGATAGGAAGGAAGTAATTTTTTTTCTCTATTTTTCAGCCTGTCCTAATCCGTTTCGTCTTGAAATGAAGCCTGGATGATGTCTTTTAATTTTTAGAATTTTTTTGCATTTCTTTTAGAATTTTCTAACTGGGGTCGGGTTCGAACGGATAGGAAAGAAATTTTTTTTACTCTCTATTTCTCGGCTTGTCTTCACCCCTTTCGTCTTGAAATGCAACCTAGATGATGTTTTTTAATTTTTAGATTTTTTTATGCTTTTAGTTTTGAATTTTCTAACTCTGGACGGGTTTGAACGGATAGGAATGAAATTTTTTTTGTTCTCTATTTTTCGGCCTGTCCTCTCCCGTTTCATCTTCAAATGAAGCCTAGATGATGTTTTTTAATTTTTAGAATTTTTTTGCATTTTTTTTCGAATTTTCTTACTCGGGTCGGGTTCGAACGGGTAGGAAGGAAATTTTTTTTGTTCTCCATTTTTCGGCCTGTCCTGGCCCGTTTCATCTTCAAACGAAGCCTGGATGATGTTTTTTCATTTTTAGAATTTTTTTACATTTATTTTTGAATTTTATAACTCGGGCCGGGTTCGAACGGATAGGAATGAAATTTTTTTTTGTTCTCTATTTTTTGGCTTGTCCTGTCCCGTTTCATCTTCAAATGAAGCCGGAATGATGTTTTTTAATATTTATAATTTTTTTGCATTTAGTTTTGAATTTTCTAACTCAGGTCTGGTTCGAACGGGTAGGAAGGAAATTATTTTTGTTCTCTATTTTACGGCCTGTACTGGCCCGTTTCATCTTCAAATGAAGCCTGGATGATGTTTTTTAACTTTTAGAATTTTTTTGCATTTCCTTTAGAATTTTCTAACTGGGGTCGGGTTCGAATGGATAGGAAAGAAATTTTTTTTATTCTCTATTTTTCGGCTTGTCTTCACCCGTTTCGTCTTGAAATGAAGCCTGGATGATGTTTTTTAATTTTTAGAATTTTTTTGCATTTATTTTTGAATTTTCTAACTTAGGTCTGGTTCGAACGGATTGGAAAGAAATTATTTTCGATCTCTATTTTACGGCCTGTCCTGACCCGACTCGTCTTGAAATGAAGTCTGGATGATGTTTTTTAATTTTTAGAATTTTTTTACATTTATTTTTAATTTTTCTAACTCTGGTCGGGTTCGAACGGATAGGAAGGAAATATTTTTTTTTCTCTATTTTTTAGCCTGTCCTGATCCGTTTCGTCTTGAAATGAAGTCTGGATGATGTCTTTTAATTTTTAGAATTTTTTTACATTTCTTTTAGAATTTTCTAACTGGGGTCGGGTTCGAACGGATAGGAAAGAAATTTTTTTTATTCTCTATTTTTCAGCTTGTCTTCACCTGTTTCGTCTTGAAATGAAACCTAGATGATGTTTTTTAATTTTTAGATTTTTTTTTGCATTTAGTTTTGAATTTTCTAACTCTGGTCGGGTTCGAACGGATAGGAAAGAAACTTTTTTTATTCTCTATTTTTCGGCTTGTCTTCACCCGTTTCGTCTTGAAATGAAACCTAGATGATGTTTTTTAATTTTTAGATTTTTTTTGCATTTAGTTTTGAATTTTCTAACTCTGGTCTGGTTCGAACAGGTAGGAATGAAATTTTTTCTGTTCTCTATTTTTCGGCCTGTCCTGTCTCGTTTCATCTTCAAATGAAGCCTGGATGATGTTTTTTAATTTTTAGAATTTTTTGGCATTTATTTTCGAATTTTCTAACTCGGGTCGGGTTCGAACGGATAGGAAGGAAATTTTTTTTGTTCTCCATTTTTCGGCCTGCCCTGGCCCTTTTCGTCTTGAAATGAAGCCTGGATGATGTTTTTGAATTTTTAGAATTTTTTTGCATTTAGTTTTGAATTTTCTAACTCAGGTCTGGTTCGAACGGATAGGAAGGAAATTATTTTTGTTCTCTATTTTTCGGCCTGTCCTGGCCCGTTTAATTTTCAAATGAAGTCTGGATGATGTTTTTTAATTTTTAGAATTTTTTTGCGTTTATTTTTGAATTTTCTAACTGGGGTCGGGTTCGACCGGATAGGAAAGAAATTTTTTTTATTCTCTATTTTTCGGCTTGTCTTCACCCGTTTCGTCTTGAAATGAAGCCTGGATGATGTTTTTCAATTTTTAGAATTTTTTTGCATTTATTTTTGAATTTTCTAACTCGGGTCGTGTTCGAACGGATAGGAAGGAAGTAATTTTTTTTCTCTATTTTTCAGCCTGTCCTAATCCGTTTCGTCTTGAAATGAAGCCTGGATGATGTCTTTTAATTTTTAGAATTTTTTTGCATTTCTTTTAGAATTTTCTAACTAGGGTCGGGTTCGAACGGATAGGAAAGACATTTTTTTTACTCTCTATTTCTCGGCTTGTCTTCACCCCTTTCGTCTTGAAATGAAACCTAGATGATGTTTTTGAATTTTTAGATTTTTTTATGCTTTTAGTTTTGAATTTTCTAACTCTGGACGGGTTTGAACGGATAGGAATGAAATTTTTTTTGTTCTCTATTTTTCGGCCTGTCCTCTCCCGTTTCATCTTCAAATGAAGCCTGGATGATGTTTTTTAATTTTTAGAATTTTTTTGCATTTTTTTTCGAATTTTCTTACTCGGGTCGGGTTCGAACGGGTAGGAAGGAAATTTTTGTGGTTCTCCATTTTTCGGCCTGTCCTGGCCCGTTTCATCTTCAAACGAAGCCTGGATGATGTTTTTTCATTTTTAGAATTTTTTTACATTTATTTTTGAATTTTATAACTCGGGTCGGGTTCGAACGGATAGGAATGAAATTTTTTTTTGTTCTCTATTTTTTGGCTTGTCCTGTCCCGTTTCATCTTCAAATGAAGCCGGAATGATGTTTTTTAATTTTTATAATTTTTTTGCATTTAGTTTTTAATTTTCTAACTCAGGTCTGGTTCGAACGGGTAGGAAGGAAATTATTTTTGTTCTCTATTTTACGGCCTGTCCTGGCCCGTTTCATCTTCAAATGAAGCCTGGATGATGTTTTTTAACTTTTAGAATTTTTTTGCATTTCTTTTAGAAGTTTCTAACTGGGGTCGGGTTCGAACGAATAGGAAAGAAATTTTTTTTATTCTCTATTTTTCGGCTTGTCTTCACCCGTTTCGTCTTGAAATGAAGCCTGGATGATGTTTATTAATTTTTAGAATTTTTTTGCATTTATTTTTGAATTTTCTAACTTAGGTCTGGTTCGAACGGATTGGAAAGAAATTATTTTCGATCTCTATTTTACGGCCTGTCCTGACCCGACTCGTCTTGAAATGAAGTCTGGATGATGTTTTTTAATTTTTAGAATTTTTTTGCATTTGTTTTTGAATTTTATAACTCTGGTCGGGTTCGAACGGATAGGAAGGAAATATTTTTTTCTCTCTATTTTTCAGCCTGTCCTGATCCGTTTCGTCTTGAAATGAAGTCTGGATGATGTCTTTTAATTTTTAGAATTTTTTTACATTTCTTTTAGAATTTTCTAACTGGGGTCGGGTTCGAACGGATAGGAAAGAAATTTTTTTTATTCTCTATTTTTCGGCTTGTCTTCACCCGTTTCGTCTTGAAATGAAACCTAGATGATGTTTTTTAATTTTTAGAATTTTTTTTGCATTTAGTTTTGAATTTTCTAACTCTGGTCGGGTTCGAACGGATAGGAAACAAATTTTTTTTATTCTCTATTTTTCAGCTTGTCTTCACCCGTTTCGTCTTGAAATGAAACCTAGATGATGTTTTTTAATTTTTAGATTTTTTTTTGCATTTAGTTTTGAATTTTCTAACTCTGGTCTAGTTCGAACTGGTAGGAATGAAATTTTTTTTATTCTCTATTTTTCGGCCTGTCCTGTCTCGTTTCATCTTCAAATGAAGCCTGGATGATGTTTTTCAATTTTTAGAATTTTTTTGCATTTATTTTCGAATTTTCTAACTCGGGTCGGGTTCGAACGGAAAGGAAGGAAATTTTTTTTGTTCTCCATTTTTCGGCCTGTCTTGGCCCGTTTCGTCTTGAAATGAAGCCTGGATGATGTTTTTTAATTTTTAGAATTTTTTTCCATTTATTTTTGAATTTTCTAACTCAGGTTTGGTTCGAACGGATAGGAATGAAATTATTTTTGTTCTCTATTTTATGGCCTGTCTTGGCCCGTTTCCTCTTCAAATGAAGCCTGGATGATGGTTTTTAATTTTTAGAATTTTTTTACATTTATTTTTGAATTTTCTAACTCGGGTCGGGTCCGAACGGATAGGAAGGAAATTTTTTTTGTTCTCCATTTTTCGGCCTGTCCTGGCCCGTTTCATCTTGAAATGAAGCCTGGATGATGTTTTTTAATTTTTAGAATTTTTTTGCATTTGTTTTTGAATTTTCTAACTCAGGTCTGGTTCGAACGGATAGGAAGGAAATATTTTTTTTTTTTTCTATTTTTCGGCCTGTCCTGATCCGTTTCGTCTTGAACTGAAGCCTAGATGATGTCTTTTAATTTTTAGAATTTTTTTGCATTTCTTTTAGAATTTTCTAACTGGGGTCGGGTTCGAACGGATAGGAAAGAAATTTTTTTTATTCTCTATTTTTCGGCTTGTCTTCACCCGTTTCGTCTTGAAATGAAGCCTGGATGATGTTTTATAATTTTTAGAATTTTTTTGCATTTATTTTTGAATTTTCTAACTTAGGTCTGGTTCGAACGGATTGGAAGGAAATTATTTTTGATCTCTATTTTACGGCCTGTCCTGACCCGTCTCGTCTTGAAATGAAGTCTGGATGATGTTTTTTAATTTTTAGAATTTTTTTACATTTATTTTTGAATTGTCTAACTCTGGTCGGGTTCGAACGGATAGGAAGGAAATATTTTTTTTTCTCTATTTTTCAGCCTGTCCTGATCCGTTTCGTCTTGAAATGAAGCCTGGATGATGTCTTTTAATTTTTAGACTTTTTTTGCATTTCTTTTAGAATTTTCTAACTGGGGTCGGGTTCGAACGGATAGGAAAGAAATTTTTTTTATTCTCTATTTTTCGGCTTGTCTTCACCCGTTTCGTCGTGAAATGAAACCTAGATGATGTTTTTTAATTTTTAGATTTTTTTTTGCATTTACTTTTGAATTTTCTAAGTCTGGTCGGGTTCGAACGGATAGGAATGAAATTTTTTTTGTTCTCTATTTTTCGGCCTGTCCGGTCTCGTTTCATCTTCAAATGAAGCCTGGATGATGTTTTTTAATTTTTAGAATTTTTTTGCATTTATCTTCGAATTTTCTAACTCGGGTCGGGTTCGAACTGATAGAAATGAAATTTTTTTTGTTTTCTATTTTTCGGCCAGTCTTGTCCCGTTTCATCTTCAAATGAAGCCTGGATGATGTTTTTTAATTTTTAGAATTTTTTTGCATTTATTTTCGAATTTTCTAACTCGGGTCGGGTTCGAACGGATAGGAAGGAAATTTTTTTTGTTCTCCATTTTTCGGCCTATCCTGGCCCTTTTCGTCTTGAAATGAAGCCTGGATGATGTTTTTTAATTTTTAGAATTTTTTTGCATTTATTTTTTAATTTTCTAACTCAGGTCTGGTTCGAACGGATAGGAAGGAAATTATTTTTGTTCTCTATTTTTCGGCCTGTCCTGGCCCGTATAATCTTCAAATGAAGCCTGGATGATGTTTTTTAATTTTTAGAATTTTTTTGCGTTTATTTTCGAATTTTCTAACTGGGGTCGGGTTCGACCGGATAGGAAAGAAATTTTTTCTATTCTCTATTTTTCGGCTTGTCTTCACCCGTTTCGTCTTGAAATGAAGCCTGGATGATATTTTTTAATTTTTAGAATTTTTTTACATTTATTTTTGAATTTTCTATCTCGGGTCGTGTTCGAACGGATAGGAAGGAAATATTTTTTTTATCTATTTTTCAGCCTGTCCTAGTCCGTTTCGTCTTGAAATGAAGCCTGGATGATGTCTTTTAATTTTTAGAATTTTTTTTCATTTCTTTTAGAATTTTCCAACTGGGGTCGGGTTGGAACGGATAGGAAGGAAATTCTTTTTGTTCTCTATTTTACGGCCTGTCCTGTCCTGTTTCATCTTCAAATGAAGCCTGGATGATGTTTTTTAATTTTTAGAATTTTTTTGCATTTATTTTCGAATTTTCTAACTCGGGTCGGGTTCGAACGGGTAGGAAGGAAATTTTTTTTGTTCTCCATTTTTCGGCTTTTCTTCTCCCGTTTCGTCTTGAAATGAAGCCTGGATGATGTTTTTTAATTTTTAGAATTTTTTTGCATTTATTTTTGAATTTTCTAACTTAGGTCAGGTTCGAACGGATTAGAAGGAAATTATTTTTTATCTCTATTTTACGGCCTGTCCTGACCCGTCTCGTCTTGAAATGAAGTCTGGATGATGTTTTTTAATTTTTAGAATTTTTTTACATTTATTTTTGAATTTTCTAACTCTGGTCGGGTTCGAACGAATAGGAAGGAAATATTTTTTTTTCTCTATTTTTCAGCCTGTCCTGATCCGTTTCGTCTTGAAATGAAGCCTGGATGACGTGTTTTAATTTTTAGACTTTTTTTGCATTTCTTTTAGAATTTTCTAACTGGGGTCGGGTTCGAACGGATAGGAAAGAAATTTTTTTTATTCTCTATTTTTCGGCATGTCTTCACCCGTTTCGTCTTGAAATGAAACCTAGATGATGTTTTTTAATTTTTAGATTTTTTTTTTGCATTTAGTTTTGAATTTTCTAACTCTGGTCGGGTTCGAACTGATAGGAATGAAATTTTTTTTGTTCTCTATTTTTCGACCTGTCCTGTCTCGTTTCATCTTAAAATGAAGTCTGGATGATGTTTTTTAATTTTTAGAATTTTTTTGCATTTATTTTCGAATTTTCTAACTCGGGTCGGGTTCGAACGGATAGGAAGGAAATTATTTTTCTTCTCTATTTTACGGCCTGTCCTGGCCCGTTTCATCTTCAAATGAAGCTTGGATGAAGTTTTTTAATTTTTAGAATTTTTTTGCATTTCTTTTAGAATTTTCTAACTGGGGTCGGGTTCGAACGGATAGGAAAGAAATTTTTTTTATTCTCTATTTTTCGGCTTTTCTTCTCCCGTTTCGTCTTGAAATGAAGCCTGGATGATGTTTTTTAATTTTTAGAATTTTTTTGCATTTATTTTTGAATTTTCTAACTTAGGTCAGGTTCGAACGGATTAGAAGGAAATTATTTTTTATCTCTATTTTACGGCCTGTCCTGACCCGTCTCGTCTTGAAATGAAGTCTGGATGATGTTTTTTAATTTTTAGAATTTTTTTACATTTATTTTTGAATTTTCTAACTCTGGTCGGGTTCGAACGAATAGGAAGGAAATATTTTTTTTTCTCTATTTTTCAGCCTGTCCTGATCCGTTTCGTCTTGAAATGAAGCCTGGATGACGTGTTTTAATTTTTAGACTTTTTTTGCATTTCTTTTAGAATTTTCTAACTGGGGTCGGGTTCGAACGGATAGGAAAGAAATTTTTTTTATTCTCTATTTTTCGGCATGTCTTCACCCGTTTCGTCTTGAAATGAAACCTAGATGATGTTTTTTAATTTTTAGATTTTTTTTTTGCATTTAGTTTTGAATTTTCTAACTCTGGTCGGGTTCGAACTGATAGGAATGAAATTTTTTTTGTTCTCTATTTTTCGACCTGTCCTGTCTCGTTTCATCTTAAAATGAAGTCTGGATGATGTTTTTTAATTTTTAGAATTTTTTTGCATTTATTTTCGAATTTTCTAACTCGGGTCGGGTTCGAACGGATAGGAAGGAAATTTTTTTTGTTCTCCATTTTTCGGACTGTCCTGGCCCGTTTCGTCTTGAAATGAAGCCTGGATGATATTTTTTAATTTTTAGAATTTTTTTCCATTTATTTTTGAATTTTCTAACTCAGGTTTGATTCGAGCGGATAGGAAAGAAATTTTTTTTATTCTCTATTTTTCGGCTTGTCTTCACCCGTTTCGTCTTGAAATGAAACCTAGATGATGTTTTTTAATTTTTAGATTTTTTTTTGCATTTACTTTTGAATTTTCTAAGTCTGGTCGGGTTCGAACGGATAGGAATGAAATTTTTTTTGTTCTCTATTTTTCGGCTTGTCCGGTCTCGTTTCATCTTCAAATGAAGCCCGGATGATGTTTTTTAATTTTTAGAATTTTTTTGCATTTATCTTCGAATTTTCTAACTCGGGTCGGGTTCGAACTGATAGGAATGAAATTTTTTTTGTTTTCTATTTTTCGGCCTGTCTTGTCCCGTTTCATCTTCAAATGAAGCCTGGATGATGTTTTTTAATTTTTAGAATTTTTTTGCATTTATTTTCGAATTTTCTAACTCGGGTCGGGTTCGAACGGATAGGAAGGAAATTTTTTTTGTTCTCCATTTTTCGGCCTATCCTGGCCCTTTTCGTCTTGAAATGAAGCCTGGATGATGTTTTTTAATTTTTAGAATTTTTTTGCATTTATTTTTTAATTTTCTAACTCAGGTCTGGTTCGAACGGATAGGAAGGAAATTATTTTTGTTCTCTATTTTTCGGCCTGTCCTGGCCCGTATAATCTTCAAATGAAGCCTGGATGATGTTTTTTAATTTTTAGAATTTTTTTGCGTTTATTTTCGAATTTTCTAACTGGGGTCGGGTTCGACCGGATAGGAAGGAAATATTTTTTTTATCTATTTTTCAGCCTGTCCTGATCCGTTTCGTCTTGAAATGAAGCTTGGATGATGTCTTTTAATTTTTAGAATTTTTTTTCATTTCGTTTAGAATTTTCCAACTGGGTCGGGTTCGAACGGATAGGAAGGAAATTATTTTTGTTCTCTATTTTACAGCCTGTCCTGTCCCGTTTCTTCTTCAAATGAAGCCTGGATGATGTTTTTTAATTTTTAGAATTTTTTTGCATTTATTTTCGAATTTTCTAACTCTGGTCGGGTTCGAACGGGTAGGAAGGAAATTTTTTTTGTTCTCCATTTTTCGGCCTGTCCTGGCCCGTTTAATCTTGAAATGAAGTCTGGATGATGTTTTTTAATTTTTAGAATTTTTTTACATTTATTTTGGAATTTTCTAACTCTGGTCGGGTTCGAACGGATAGGAAGGAAATATTTTTTTTTCTCTATTTTTCGGCCAGTCCTGATCCGTTTCGTCTTGAAATGAAGCCTGGATGATGTCTTTTAATTTTTAGAATTTTTTTGCATTTCTTTTAGAATTTTCTAACTGGGGTCGGGTTCGAACGGATAGGAAAGAAATTTTTTTTATTCTCTATTTTTCGACTTGTCTTCACCCGTTTCGTCTTGAAATGAAACCTAGATGATGTTTTTTAATTTTTAGATTTTTTTTTGCATTTAGTTTTGAATTTTCTAACTTTGGTCTGGTTCGAACTGGTAGGAATGAAATTTTTTTTGTTCTCTATTTTTCGGCCTGTCCTGTCTCTTTTCATCTTCAAATGAAGCCTGGATGATGTTTTTTAATTTTTAGAATTTTTTTGCATTTATTTTCGAATTTTCTAACTCGGGTCGGGTTCGTACGGATAGGAAGGAAATTTTTTTTGTTCTCCATTTTTCGGCCTGTCCTGGCCCGTTTCGTCTTGAAATGAAGCCTGGATGATGTTTTTTAATTTTTAGAATTTTTTTCCATTTATTTTTGAATTTTCTAACTCAGGTTTGGTTCGAACGGATAGGAAGGAAATTATTTTTGTTCTCTCTTTTATGGCCTGTCCTGGCCCGTTTCCTCTTCAAATGAAGCCTGGATGATGGTTTTTAATTTTTAGAATTTTTTTACATTTATTTTTGAATTTTCTAACTCGGGTCGGGTCCGAACGGATAGGAAGGAAATTTTTTTTGTTCTCCATTTTTCGGCCTGTCCTGGCCCGTTTCCTCTTGAAATGAAGCCTGGATGATGTTTTTTAATTTTTAGAATTTTTTTGCATTTGTTTTTGAATTTTCTAACTCAGGTCTGGTTCGAACGGATAGGAAGGAAATATTTTTTTTTTCTATTTTTCGGCCTGTCCTGATCTGTTTCGTCTTGAACTGAAGCCTAGATGATGTCTTTTAATTTTTAGAATTTTTTTGCATTTCTTTTAGAATTTTCTAACTGGGGTCGAGTTCGAACGGATAGGAAAGAAATTTTTTTTATTCTCTATTTTTCGGCTTGTCTTCACCCGTTTCGTCGTGAAATGAAACCTAGATGATGTTTTTTAATTTTTAGATTTTTTTTTGCATTTACTTTTGAATTTTCTAAGTCTGGTCGGGTTCGAACGGATAGGAATGAAATTTTTTTTGTTCTCTATTTTTCGGCCTGTCCGGTCTCGTTTCATCTTCAAATGAAGCCTGGATGATGTTTTTTAATTTTTAGAATTTTTTTGCATTTATCTTCGAATTTTCTAACTCGGGTCGGGTTCGAACTGATAGGAATGAAATTTTTTTTGTTTTCTATTTTTCGGACTGTCTTGTCCCGTTTCATCTTCAAATGAAGCCTGGACGATGTTTTTTAATTTTTAGAATTTTTTTGCATTTATTTTCGAATTTTCTAACTCGGGTCGGGTTCGAACGGATAGGAAGGAAATTTTTTTTGTTCTCCATTTTTCGGCCTATCCTGGCCCTTTTCGTCTTGAAATGAAGCCTGGATGATGTTTTTTAATTTTTAGAATTTTTTGCATTTATTTTTTAATTTTCTAACTCAGGTCTGGTTCGAACGGATAGGAAGGAAATTATTTTTGTTCTCTATTTTTCGGCCTGTCCTGGCCCGTATAATCTTCAAATGAAGCCTGGATGATGTTTTTTAATTTTTAGAATTTTTTTGCGTTTATTTTCAAATTTTCTGACTGGGGTCGGGTTCGACCGGATAGGAAAGAAATTTTTTCTATTCTCTATTTTTCGACTTGTCTTCACCCGTTTCGTCTTGAAATGAAGCCTGGATGATGTTTTTTAATTTTTAGAATTTTTTTACATTTATTTTTGAATTTTCTAACTCGGGTCGTGTTCGAACGGATAGGAAGGAAATATTTTTTTTATCTATTTTTCAGCCTGTCCTAATCCGTTTCGTCTTGAAATGAAGCTTGGATGATGTCTTTTAATTTTTAGAATTTTTTTTCATTTCTTTTAGAATTTTCCAACTGGGGTCGGGTTCGAACAGATAGGAAGGAAATTCTTTTTGTTCTCTATTTTACGGCCTGTCCTGTCCCGTTTCATCTTCAAATGAAGCCTGGATGATGTTTTTTAATTTTTAGAATTTTTTTCCATTTATTTTTGAATTTTCTAACTCAGGTTTGGTTCGAACGGATAGGAAGGAAATTATTTTTGTTCTCTATTTTACGGCCTGTCCTGGCCCGTTTCCTCTTCAAATGAAGCCTGGATGATGGTTTTTAATTTTTATAATTTTTTTACATTTATTTTTGAATTTTCTAACTCTGGTCGGGTCCGAACGGATAGGAAGGAAATTTTTTTTGTTCTCCATTTTTCGGCCTGTCCTGGCCCGTTTCGTCTTGAAATGAAGCCTGGATGATGTTTTTTAATTTTTAGAATTTTTTTGCATTAGTTTTTGAATTTTCTAACTCAGGTCTGGTTCGAACGGATAGGAAGGAAATTTTTTTTTTTCTCTAGTTTTCAGGCTGTCCTGATCCGTTTCGTCTTGAACTGAAGCCTAGATGATGTCTTTTAATTTTTAGAATTTTTTTGCATTTCTTTTAGAATTTTCTAACTGGGGTCGGGTTCGAACGGATAGGAAAGAAATTTTTTTTATTCTCTATTTTTCGGCTTGTCTTCACCCTCTTCGTCTTGAAATGAAGCCTGGATGATGTTTTATAATTTTTAGAATTTTTTTGCATTTATTTTTGAATTTTCTAACTTAGGTCTGGTTCGAACGGATTGGGAGGAAATTATTTTTGATCTCTATTTTACGACCTGTCCTGACCCGTCTCGTCTTGAAATGAAGTCCGGATGATGTTTTTTAATTTTTAGAATTTTTTTACTTTTATTTTTGAATTTTCTAACTCTGGTCGGGTTCGAACGGATAGGAAGGAAATATTTTTTTTTCTCTATTTTTCAGCCTGTCCTGATCCGTTTCGTCTTGAAATGAAGCCTGGATGATGTCTTTTAATTTTTAGACTTTTTTTGCATTTCTTTTAGAATTTTCTAACTGGGGTCGGGTTCGAACGGATAGGAAAGAAATTTTTTTTATTCTCTATTTTTCGGCTTGTCTTCACCCGTTTCGTCTTGAAATGAAACCTAGATGATGTTTTTTAATTTTTAGATTTTTTTTTGCATTTACTTTTGAATTTTCTAAGTCTGGTCGGGTTCGAACGAATAGGAATGAAATTTTTTTTGTTCTCTATTTTTCGGCCTGTCCTATCTCGTTTCATCTTCAAATGAAGCCTGGATGATGTTTTTTAATTTTTAGAATTTTTTGCATTTATCTTCGAATTTTCTAACTCGGGTCGGGTTCGAACTGATAGGAATGAAATTTTTTTTGTTTTCTATTTTTCGGCCTGTCCTGTCCCGTTTCATCTTCAAATGAAGCCTAGATGATGTTTTTAAGTTTTTAGAATTTTTTTACATTTATTTTTGAATTTTCTAACTCGGGTCGTGTTCGAACGGATAGGAAGGAAATATTTTTTTTTTCTCTATTTTTCAGCCTGTCCTGATCCGTTTCGTCTTGAAATGAAGCCTGGATGAAGTCTTTTAATTTTTAGAATTTTTTTGCATTTCTTTTAGAATTTTCCAACTGGGGTCGGGTTCGAACGGATAGGAAGGAAATTATTTTTGTTTTCTATTTTACGGCCTTTCCTGTCCCGTTTCATCTTCAAATGAAGCCTGGATGATATTTTTTAATTTTAAGAATTTTTTTCCATTTATTTTTGAATTTTCTAACTCAGGTCTGGTTCGAACGGATAGGAAGGAAATTTTTTTTGTTCTCCATTTTTCGGCCTGTCCTGGCCCGTTTCATCTTGAAATGAAGCCTGTATGATGTTTTTTAATTTTAAGAATTTTTTTCCATTTATTTTTGAATTTTCTAACTCAGGTCTGGTTCGAACGGATAGGAAGGAAATTATTTTTGTTCTCTATTTTACGGCATGTCCTGGCCCGTTTCATCTTCAAATGAAGCCTGGATGATGTTTTTTAATTTTTAGAATTTTTTTGCATTTCTTTTAGAATTTTCTAACTGGGGTCGGGTTCGAACGGATAGGAAAGAAATTTTTTTTATTCTCTATTTTTCGGCTTGTCTTCACCCGTTTCGTCTTGAAATGAAGCCTGGATGATATTTTTTAATTTTTAGAATTTTTTTGCATTTATTTTTGAATTTTCTAACTTAGGTCAGGTTCGAACGGATTGGAAGGAAATTATTTTTTATCTCTATTTTATGGCCTGTCCTGACCCGTTTCGTCATGAAATGAAGCCTGGATGATGTCTTTTAAGTTTTAGACTTTTTTTGCATTTCTTTTAGAATTTTCTAACTGGGGTCGGGTTCGAACGGATAGGAAAGAAATTTTTTTTATTCTCTATTTTTCGGCTTGTCTTCACCCGTTTCGTCTTCAAACGAAACCTAGATGATGTTTTTTAATTTTTAGATTTTTTTTTGCATTTAGTTTTGAATTTTCTAACTCTGGTCGGGTTCGAATGGATAGGAATGAAATTTTTTTGTTCTCTATTTTTCGGCATGTCCTGTCTCGTTTCATCTTCAAATGAAGTCTGGATGATGTTTTTTAATTTTTAGAATTTTTTTGCATTTGTTTTTGAATTTTCTAACTCAGGTCTGGTTCGAACGGATTGGAAGGAAATATTTTTTTTTCTCTATTTTTTGGCATGTACTGATCCGTTTCGTCTTGAAATGAAGCCTAGATGATGTCTATTAATTTTTAGAATTTTTTTGCATTTCTTTTAGAATTTTCTAACTGGGGTCGGGTTCGAACGGATAGGAAAGAAATTTTTTTTATTCTCTATTTTTCGGCTTGTCTTCACCCGTTTCGTCTTGAAATGAAACCTAGATGATGTTTTTTAATTTTTAGATTTTTTTTTGCATTTAGTTTTGAATTTTCTAACTCTGGTCGGGTTCGAACTGGTAGGAATGAAATTTTTTTTGTTCTCTATTTTTCGGCCTGTCCTGTCTCGTTTCATCTTCAAATGAAGCCTGGATGATGTTTTTTAATTTTTAGAATTTTTTTGCATTTATTTTCGAATTTTCTAACTCGGGTCGGGTTCGAACGGATAGGAAGGAAATTTTTTTTGTTCTCCATTTTTCGGCCTGTCCTGGCCCGCTTCGTCTTGAAATGAAGCCTGGATGATGTTTTTTAATTTTTAGAATATTTTTCCATTTATTTTTGAATTTTCTAACTCAGGTTTGGTTCGAACGGATAGGAAGGAAATTATTTTCGTTCTCTATTTTACGGCCTGTCCTGGCCCGTTTCGTCTTGAAATGAAGCCCGGATGATGTTTTTTAATTTTTAGAATTTTTTTGCATTTATTTTTTAATTTTCTAACTCAGGTCTGGTTCGAACGGATAGGAAGGAAATTATTTTTGTTCTCCATTTTTCGGCCTGTCCTGGCCCGTTTCTTCTTGAAATGAAGCCTGGATGATGTTTTTTAATTTTTAGAATTTTTTTGCATAAGTTTTTGAATTTTCTAACTCAGGTCTGGTTCGAACGGATAGGAAGGAAATATTTTTTTTTTTCTATTTTTCGGCCTGTCCTGATCCGTTTCGTCTTGAACTGAAGCCTAGATGATGTCTTTTAATTTTTAGAATTTTTTTGCATTTCTTTTAGAATTTTCTAACTGGGGTCGGGTTCGAACGGATAGGAAAGAAATTTTTTTTATTCTCTATTTTTCGGCTTGTCTTTACCCGTTTCGTCTTGAAATGAAGCCTGGATGATGTTTTATAATTTTTAGAATTTTTTTGCATTTATTTTTGAATTTTCTAACTCTGGTCGGGTTCGAACGGATAGGAAGGAAATATTTTTTTTTCTCTATTTTTCAGTCTGTCCTGTCCCGTTTCATCTTCAAATGAAGCCTGGATGATATTTTTTAATTTTTAGAATTTTTTTGCATTTATTTTCGAATTTTCTAACTCGGGTCGGGTTCGAACGGGTGGGAAGGAAATTTTTTTTGTTCTCCATTTTTCGGCCTGTCCTGGCCCGTTTCATCTTGAAATGAAGCCTGTATGATGTTTTTTAATTTTAAGAATTTTTTTCCATTTATTTTTGAATTTTCTAACTCAGGTCTGGTTCGAACGGATAGGAAGGAAATTATTTTTGTTCTCTATTTTACGGCCTGTCCTGGCCCGTTTCATCTTCAAATGAAGCCTGGATGATGTTTTTTAATTTTTAGAATTTTTTTGCATTTCTTTTAGAATTTTCTAACTGGGGTCGGGTTCGAACGGATAGGAAAGAAATTTTTTTTATTCTCTATTTTTCGGCTTGTCTTCACCCGTTTCGTCTTGAAATGAAGCCTGGATGATGTTTTTTAATTTTAAGAATTTTTTTGCATTTATTTTTGAATTTTCTAACTTAGGTCAGGTTCGAACGGATTGGAAGGAAATTATTTTTTATCTCTATTTTATGGCCTGTCCTGACCCGTTTCATCATGAAATGAAGCCCGGATGATGTCTTTTAATTTTTAGACTTTTTTTGCGTTTCTTTTAGAATTTTCTAACTGGGGTCGGGTTCGAACGGATAGGAAAGAAATTTTTTTTATTCTCTATTTTTCGGCTTGTCTTCACCCGTTTCGTCTTCAAATGAAACCTAGATGATGTTTTTTAATTTTTAGATTTTTTTTGCATTTAGTTTTGAATTTTCTAACTCTGGTCGGGTTCGAATGGATAGGAATGAAATTTTTTTGTTCTCTATTTTTCGGCATGTCCTGTCTCGTTTCATCTTCAAATGAAGCCTGGATGATGTTTTTTAATTTTTAGAATTTTTTTGCATTTGTTTTTGAATTTTCTAACTCAGGTCTGGTTCGAACGGATTGGAAGGAAATATTTTTTTTTCTCTATTTTTTGGCCTGTACTGATCCGTTTCGTCTTGAAATGAAGCCTAGATGATGTCTATTAATTTTTAGAATTTTTTTGCATTTCTTTTAGAATTTTCTAACTGGGGTCGGGTTCGAACGGATAGGAAAGAAATTTTTTTTATTCTCTATTTTTCGGCTTGTCTTCACCCGTTTCGTCTTGAAATGAAACCTAGATGATGTTTTTTAATTTTTAGATTTTTTTTTTGGATTTAGTTTTGAATTTTCTAACTCTGGTCGGGTTCGAACTGGTAGGAATGAAATTTTTTTTGTTCTATATTTTTCGGCCTGTCCTGTCTCGTTTCATATTCAAATGAAGCCTGGATGATGTTTTTTAATTTTTAGAATTTTTTTGCATTTATTTTCGAATTTTCTAACTCGGGTCGGGTTCGAACGGATAGGAAGGAAATTTTTTTTGTTCTCCATTTTTCGGCCTGTCCTGGCCCGCTTCGTCTTGAAATGAAGCCTGGATGATGTTTTTTAATTTTTAGAATTTTTTTCCATTTATTTTTGAATTTTCTAACTCAGGTTTGGTTCGAACGGGTAGGAAGGAAATTATTTTTGTTCTCTATTTTACGGCCTGTCCTGGCCCGTTTCCTCTTCAAATGAAGCCTGGATGATGGTTTTTAATTTTTATAATTTTTTTACATTTATTTTTGAATTTTCTAACTCGGGTCGGGTCTGAACGGATAGGAAGGAAATTTTTTTTGTTCTTCATTTTTCGGCCTGTCCTGGCCCGTTTCGTCTTGAAATGAAGCCTGGATGATGTTTTTTAATTTTTAGAATTTTTTTGCATAAGTTTTTGAATTTTCTAACTCAGGTCTGGTTCGAACGGATAGGAAGGAAATATTTTTTTTTCTCTATTTTTCGGCCTGTCCTAATCCGTTTCGTCTTGAACTGAAGCCTAGATGATGTCTTTTAATTTTTAGAATTTTTTTGCATTTCTTTTAGAATTTTCTAACTGGGGTCGGGTTCGAACGGATAGGAAAGAATTTTTTTTTATTCTCTATTTTTCGGCTTGTCTTCACCCGTTTCGTCTTGAAATGAAGCCTGGATGATGTTTTATAATTTTTAGAATTTTTTTGCATTTATTTTTGAATTTTCTAACTCTGGTCGGGTTCGAACGGATAGGAAGGAAATATTTTTTTTTCTCTATTTTTCAGTCTGTCCTGATCCGTTTCGTCTTGAAATCAAGCCTGGATGATGTCTTTTAATTTTTAGACTTTTTTTGCATTTCTTTTAGAATTTTCTAACTGGGGTCGGGTTCGAACGGATAGGAAAGAAATTTTTTTTATTCTCTATTTTTCGGCTTGTCTTCACCCGTTTCGTCTTGAAATGAAACCTAGATGATGTTTTTTAATTTTTAGATTTTTTTTTGCATTTACTTTTGAATTTTCTAAGTCTGGTCGGGTTCGAACGGATAGGAATGAAATTTTTTTTGTTCTCTATTTTTCGGCCTGTCCTGTCTCGTTTCATCTTCAAATGAAGCCTGGATGATATTTTTTAATTTTTAGAATTTTTTTGCATTTATCTTCGAATTTTCTAACTCGGGTCGGGTTCAAACTGATAGGAATGAAATTTTTTTTGTTTTCTATTTTTCGGCCTGTCCTGTCCCTTTCCGTCTTGAAATGAAGCCTGGATGATGTTTTTTAATTTTTAGAATTTTTTTGCATTTATTTTTTAATTTTCTAACTCAGGTCTGGTTCGAACGGATAGGAAGGAAATTATTTTTGTCCTCTATTTTTCGGCCTGTCCTGGCCCGTATAATCTTCAAATGAAGCCTGGATGATGTTTTTTAATTTTTAGAATTTTTTTGCGTTTATTTTCGAATTTTCTAACTGGGGTCGGGTTCGACCTGATAGGAAAGAAATTTTTTCTATTCTCTATTTTTCGGCTTGTCTTCACCCGTTTCGTCTTGAAATGAAGCCCGGATGATGTTTTTTAATTTTTAGAATTTTTTTGCATTTATTTTTTAATTTTCTAACTCAGGTCTGGTTCGAACGGATAGGAAGGAAATTATTTTTGTTCTCTATTTTTCGGCCTGTCCTGTCCCGTTTCATCTTCAAATGAAGCCTGGATGATATTTTTTAATTTTTAGAATTTTTTTGCATTTATTTTCGAATTTTCTAACTCGGGTCGGGTTCGAACGGGTGGGAAGGAAATTTTTTTTGTTCTCCATTTTTCGGCCTGTCCTGGCCCGTTTCATCTTGAAATGAAGCCTGTATGATGTTTTTTAATTTTAAGAATTTTTTTCCATTTATTTTTGAATTTTCTAACTCAGGTCTGGTTCGAACGGATAGGAAGGAAATTATTTTTGTTCTCTATTTTACGGCCTGTCCTGGCCCGTTTCATCTTCAAATGAAGCCTGGATGATGTTTTTTAATTTTTAGAATTTTTTTGCATTTCTTTTAGAATTTTCTAACTGGGGTCGGGTTCGAACGGATAGGAAAGAAATTTTTTTTATTCTCTATTTTTCGGCTTGTCTTCACCCGTTTCGTCTTGAAATGAAGCCTGGATGATGTTTTTTAATTTTTAGAATTTTTTTGCATTTATTTTTGAATTTTCTAACTTAGGTCAGGTTCGAACGGATTGGAAGGAAATTATTTTTTATCTCTATTTTATGGCCTGTCCTGACCCATTTCATCATGAAATGAAGCCTGGATGACGTCTTTTAATTTTTAGACTTTTTTTGCGTTTCTTTTAGAATTTTCTAACTGGGGTCGGGTTCGAACGGATAGGAAAGAAATTTTTTTTATTCTCTATTTTTCGGCTTGTCTTCACCCGTTTCGTCTTCAAATGAAACCTAGATGATGTTTTTTAATTTTTAGATTTTTTTTGCATTTAGTTTTGAATTTTCTAACTCTGGTCGGGTTCGAATGGATAGGAATGAAATTTTTTTGTTCTCTATTTTTCGGCATGTCCTGTCTCGTTTCATCTTCAAATGAAGCCTGGATGATGTTTTTTAATTTTTAGAATTTTTTTGCATTTGTTTTTGAATTTTCTAACTCAGGTCTGGTTCGAACGGATTGGAAGGAAATATTTTTTTTTCTCTATTTTTTGGCCTGTACTGATCCGTTTCGTCTTGAAATGAAGCCTAGATGATGTCTATTAATTTTTAGAATTTTTTTGCATTTCTTTTAGAATTTTCTAACTGGGGTCGGGTTCGAACGGATAGGAAAGAAATTTTTTTTATTCTCTATTTTTCGGCTTGTCTTCACCCGTTTCGTCTTGAAATGAAACCTAGATGATGTTTTTTAATTTTTAGATTTTTTTTTTGGATTTAGTTTTGAATTTTCTAACTCTGGTCGGGTTCGAACTGGTAGGAATGAAATTTTTTTTGTTCTCTATTTTTCGGCCTGTCCTGTCTCGTTTCATATTCAAATGAAGCCTGGATGATGTTTTTTAATTTTTAGAATTTTTTTGCATTTATTTTCGAATTTTCTAACTCGGGTCGGGTTCGAACGGATAGGAAGGAAATTTTTTTTGTTCTCCATTTTTCGGCCTGTCCTGGCCCGCTTCGTCTTGAAATGAAGCCTGGATGATGTTTTTTAATTTTTAGAATTTTTTTCCATTTATTTTTGAATTTTCTAACTCAGGTTTGGTTCGAACGGATAGGAAGGAAATTATTTTTGTTCTCTATTTTACGGCCTGTCCTGGCCCGTTTCCTCTTCAAATGAAGCCCGGATGATGGTTTTTAATTTTTATAATTTTTTTACATTTATTTTTGAATTTTCTAACTCGGGTCGGGTCTGAACGGATAGGAAGGAAATTTTTTTTGTTCTTCATTTTTCGGCCTGTCCTGGCCCGTTTCGTCTTGAAATGAAGCCTGGATGATGTTTTTTAATTTTTAGAATTTTTTTGCATAAGTTTTTGAATTTTCTAACTCAGGTCTGGTTCGAACGGATAGGAAGGAAATATTTTTTTTTCTCTATTTTTCGGCCTGTCCTGATCCGTTTCGTCTAGAACTGAAGCCTAGATGATGTCTTTTAATTTTTAGAATTTTTTTGCATTTCTTTTAGAATTTTCTAACTGGGGTCGGGTTCGAACGGATAGGAAAGAATTTTTTTTTATTCTCTATTTTTTGGCTTGTCTTCACCCGTTTCGTCTTGAAATGAAGCCTGGATGATGTTTTATAATTTTTAGAATTTTTTTGCATTTATTTTTGAATTTTCTAACTCTGGTCGGGTTCGAACGGATAGGAAGGAAATATTTTTTTTTCTCTATTTTTCAGTCTGTCCTGATCCGTTTCGTCTTGAAATGAAGCCTGGATGATGTCTTTTAATTTTTAGACTTTTTTTGCATTTCTTTCAGAATTTTCTAACTGGGGTCGGGTTCGAACGGATAGGAAAGAAATTTTTTTTATTCTCTATTTTTCGGCTTGTCTTCACCCGTTTCGTCTTGAAATGAAACCTAGATGATGTTTTTTAATTTTTAGATTTTTTTTTGCATTTACTTTTGAATTTTCTAAGTCTGGTCGGGTTCGAACGGATAGGAATGAAATTTTTTTTGTTCTCTATTTTTCGGCCTGTCCTGTCTCGTTTCATCTTCAAATGAAGCCTGGATGATGTTTTTTAATTTTTAGAATTTTTTTGCATTTATCTTCGAATTTTCTAACTCGGGTCGGGTTCGAACTGATAGGAATGAAATTTTTTTTGTTTTCTATTTTTCGGCCTGTCCTGTCCCGTTTCATCTTCAAATGAAGCCTGGATGATGTTTTTAAATTTTTAGAATTTTTTTGCATTTATTTTCGAATTTTCTAACTCGGGTCGGGTTCGAACGGATAGGAAGGAAATTTTTTTTGTTCTCCATTTTTCGGCCTATCCTGGCCCTTTCCGTCTTGAAATGAAGCCTGGATGATGTTTTTTAATTTTTAGAATTTTTTTGCATTTATTTTTTAATTTTCTAACTCAGGTCTGGTTCGAACGGATATGAAGGAAATTATTTTTGTTCTCTATTTTTCGGCCTGTCCTGGCCCGTATAATCTTCAAATGAAGCCTGGATGATGTTTTTTAATTTTTAGAATTTTTTTGCGTTTATTTTCGAATTTTCTAACTGGGGTCGGGTTCGACCTGATAGGAAAGAAATTTTTTCTATTCTCTATTTTTCGGCTTGTCTTCACCCGTTTCGTCTTGAAATGAAGCCTGGATGATGTTTTTTAATTTTTAGAATTTTTTTGCATTTATTTTTTAATTTTCTAACTCAGGTCTGGTTCGAACGGATAGGAAGGAAATTATTTTTGTTCTCTATTTTTCGGCCTGTCCTGTCCCGTTTCATCTTCAAATGAAGCCTGGATGATATTTTTTAATTTTTAGAATTTTTTCGCATTTATTTTCGAATTTTCTAACTCGGGTCGGGTTCGAACGGGTGGGAAGGAAATTTTTTTTGTTCTCCATTTTTCGGCCTGTCCTGGCCAGTTTCATCTTGAAATGAAGCGTGTATGATGTTTTTTAATTTTAAGAATTTTTTTCCATTTATTTTTGAATTTTCTAACTCAGGTCTGGTTCGAACGGATAGGAAGGAATTTATTTTTGTTCTCTATTTTACGGCCTGGACTGGCCCGTTTCATCTTCAAATGAAGCCTGGATGATGTTTTTTTAGTTTTTAGAATTTTTTTGCATTTCTTTTAGAATTTTCTAACTGGGGTCGGGTTCGAACGGATAGGAAAGAAATTTTTTTTATTCTCTATTTTTCGGCTTGTCTTCACCCGTTTCGTCTTGAAATGAAGCCTGGATGATGTTTTTTAATTTTTAGAAATTTTTTGCATTTATTTTTGAATTTTCTAACTTAGGTCAGGTTCGAACGGATTGGAAGGAAATTATTTTTTATCTCTATTTTACGGCCTGTCCCGACCCGTTTCGTCTTGAAATGAAGCCTGGATGATGTCTTTTAATTTTTAGACTTTTTTTGCATTTATTTTCGAATTTTCTAACTCGGGTCGGGTTCGAACGGATAGGAAGGAAATTATTTTTGTTCTCTATTTTTCGGCCTGCCCTGGCCCGTTTAATCTTCAAATGAAGCCTGGATGATGTTTTTCAATTTTTAGAATTTTTTTGCGTTTATTTTCGAATTTTCTAACTGGGGTCGGGTTCGACCGGATAGGAAAGAAATTTTTTTTATTCTCTATTTTTCGGCTTGCCTTCACCCGTTTCGTCTGGAAATGAAGCCTGGATGATGTTTTTTAATTTTTAAAATTTTTTTGCGTTTATTTTCGAATTTTCTAACTGGGGTCGGGTTCGACCGGATAGGAAAGAAATTTTTTTTATTCTCTATTTTTCAGCTTGCCTTCACCCGTTTCGTCTTGAAATGAAGTCTGGATGATGTTTTTTAATTTTTAGAATTTTTTTACAGTTATTTTTGAATTTTCTAACTCGGGTCGTGTTCGAACGGATAGGAAGGAAATATTTTTTTTTCTCTATTTTTCAGCCTGTCCTGATCCGTTTCGTCTTGAAATGAAGCCTGGATGATGTCTTTTAATTTTTAGAATTTTTTTGCATTTCTTTTAGAATTTTCTAACTGGGGTCGGGTTCGAACGGATAGGAAAGTCATTTTTTTTATTCACTATTTTTCGGCTTGTCTTAACCCCTTTCGTCTTGAAATGAAACCTTGATGATGTTTTTTAATTTTTAGATTTTTTTTGCTTTTAGTTTTGAATTTTCTAACTCTGGTCGGGTTCGAACGGATAGGAATGAAATTTTTTTTGTTCTCTATTTTTCGGCCTGTCCTGTCCCGTTTCATCTTCAAATGAAGCCTGGATGATGTTTCTTAATTTTTAGAATTTTTTTGCATTTATTTTCGAATTTTCTAACTCGGGTCGGGTTCGAACGGGTAGGAAGGAAACTTTTTTTTTCTCCATTTTTCGGCCTGTCCTGGCCCGTTTCGTCTTCAAATGAAGCGTATATGATGTTTTTTAATTTTAAGAATTTTTTTCCATTTATTTTTGAATTTTCTAACTCAGGTCTGGTTCGAACGAATAGGAAGGAAATTATTTTTGTTCTCTATTTTACGGCCTGTCCTGGCCCGTTTCATCTTCAAATGAAGCCTGGATGATGATTTTTAATTTTTAGAATTTTTTTTGCATTTCTTTTAGAATTTTCTAACTGGGGTCGGGTTCGAACGGATAGGAAAGAAATTTTTTTTATTCTCTATTTTTCGGCTTGTCTTCACCCGTTTCGTCTTGAAATGAAACCTAGATGATGTTTTTTAATTTTTAGATTTTTTTTTGCATTTAGTTTTGAATTTTCTAACTCTGGTCGGGTTCGAACTGGTAGGAATGAAATTTTTTTTGTTCTCTATTTTTCGACCTGTCCTGTCTCGTTTCATCTTCAAATGAAGCCTGGATGATGTTTTTTAATTTTTAGATTTTTTTTGCATTTATTTTCGAATTTTCTAACTCGGGTCGGGTTCTAACGGATAAGAAGGAAATTTTTTTTGTTCTCCATTTTTCAGCCTGTCCTGGCCCGCTTCGTCTTGAAATGAAGCCTGGATGATGTTTTTTAATTTTTAGAATTTTTTTCCATTTATTTTTGAATTTTCTAACTCAGGTTTGGTTCGAACGGATAGGAAGGAAATTATTTTTGTTCTCTATTTTACGGCCTGTCCTGGCCCGTTTCCTCTTCAAATGAAGCCTGGATGATGGTTTTTAATTTTTATAATTTTTTTACATTTATTTTTGAATTTTCTAACTCGGGTCGGGCCTGAACGGATAGGAAGGAAATTTTTTTTGTTGTCCATTTTTCGGCCTGTCCTGGCCCGTTTCGTCTTGAAATGAAGCCTGGATGATGTTTTTTAATTTTTAGAATTTTTTTGCATTAGTTTTTGAATTTTCTAACTCAGGTCTGATTCGAACGGATAGGAAGGAAATATTTTTTTTTCTCTATTTTTCGGCCTGTCCTGATCCGTTTCGTCTTGAACTGAAGCCTAGATGATGTCTTTTAATTTTTAGAATTTTTTTGCATTTCTTTTAGAATTTTCTAACTGGGGTCGGGTTCGAACGGATAGGAAAGAAATTTTTTTTATTCTCTATTTTTCGGCTTGTCTTCACCCGTTTCGTCTTGAAATGAAGCCTGGATGATGTTTTATAATTTTTAGAATTTTTTTGCATTTATTTTTGAATTTTCTAACCTAGGTCTGGTTCGAACGGATAGGGAGGAAATTATTTTTGATCTCTATTTTACGGCCTGTCCTGACCCGTCTCGTCTTGAAATGAAGTCTGGATGATGTTTTTTAATTTTTAGAATTTTTTTACATTTATTTTTGAATTTTCTAACTCTGGTCGGGTTCGAACGGATAGGAAGGAAATATTTTTTTTTTCTCTATTTTTCAGCCTGTCCTGATCCGTTTCGTCTTGAAATGAAGCCTGGATGATGTCTTTTAATTTTTAGACTTTTTTTGCATTTCTTTTAGAATTTTCTAACTGGGGTCGGGTTCGAACGAATAGGAATGAAATTTTTTTATTCTCTATTTTTCGGCTTGTCTTCACCCGTTTCGTCTTGAAATGAAACCTAGATGATGTTTTTTAATTTTTAGATTTTTTTTTGCATTTACTTTTGAATTTTCTAAGTCTGGTCGGGTTCGAACGGATAGGAATGAAATTTTTTTTGTTCTCTATTTTTCGGCCTGTCCTGTCTCGTTTCATCTTCAAATGAAGCCTGGATGATGTTTTTTAATTTTTAGAATTTTTTTGCATTTATCTTCGAATTTTCTAACTCGGGTCGGGTTCGAACTGATAGGAATGAAATTTTTTTTGTTTTCTATTTTTCGGCCTGTCTTGTCCCGTTTCATCTTCAAATGAAGCCTGGATGATGTTTTTAAATTTTTAGAATTTTTTTGCATTTATTTTCGAATTTTCTAATTCGGGTCGGGTTCGAACGGATAGGAAGGAAATTTTTTTTGTTCTCCATTTTTCGGCCTATCCTGGCCCTTTCCGTCTTGAAATGAAGCCTGGATGATGTTTTTTAATTTTTAGAATTATTTTGCATTTATTTTTTAATTTTCTAACTCAGGTCTGGTTCGAACGGATAGGAAGGAAATTATTTTTGTTCTCTATTTTTCGGCCTGTCCTGGCCCGTATAATCTTCAAATGAAGCCTGGATGATGTTTTTTAATTTTTAGAATTTTTTTGCGTTTATTTTCGAATTTTCTAACTGGGGTCGGGTTCGACCTGATAGGAAAGAAATTTTCTCTATTCTCTATTTTTCGGCTTGTCTTCACCCGTTTCGTCTTGAAATGAAGCCTGGATGATGTTTTTTAATTTTTAGAATTTTTTTGCATTTATTTTTTAATTTTCTAACTCAGGTCTGGTTCGAACGGATAGGAAGGAAATTATTTTTGTTCTCTAATTTTCGGCCTGTCCTGTCCCGTTTCCTCTTCAAATGAAGCCTGGACGATATTTTTTAATTTTTAGAATTTTTTTGCATTTATTTTCGAATTTTCTAACTCGGGTCGGGTTCGAACGGGTGGGAAGGAAATTTTTTTTGTTCTCCATTTTTCGGCCTGTCCTGGCCCGTTTCATCTTGAAATGAAGCCTGTATGATGTTTTTTAATTTTAAGAATTTTTTTCCATTTATTTTTGAATTTTCTAACTCAGGTCTGGTTCGAACGGATAGGAAGGAATTTATTTTTGTTCTCGATTTTACGGCCTGGACTGGCCCGTTTCATCTTCGAATGAAGCCTGGATGATGTTTTTTAATTTTTAGAATTTTTTTGCATTTCTTTTAGAATTTTCTAACTGGGGTCGGGTTCGAACGGATAGGAAAGAAATTTTTTTTATTCTCTATTTTTCGGCTTGTCTTCACCCGTTTCGTCTTGAAATGAAGCCTGGATGATGTTTTTTAATTTTTAGAAATTTTTTGCATTTATTTTTGAATTTTCTAACTTAGGTCAGGTTCGAACGGATTGGAAGGAAATTATTTTTTATCTCTATTTTACGGGCTGTCCTGACCCGTTTCGTCTTGAAATGAAGCCTGGATGATGTCTTTTAATTTTTAGACTTTTTTTGCATTTATTTTCGAATTTTCTAACTCGGGTCGGGTTCGAACGGATAGGAAGGAAATTATTTTTGTTCTCTATTTTTCGGCCTGCCCTGGCCCGTTTAATCTTCAAATGAAGCCTGGATGATGTTTTTCAATTTTTAGAATTTTTTTGCGTTTATTTTCGAATTTTCTAACTGGGGTCGGGTTCGACCGGACAGGAAAGAAATTTTTTTTATTCACTTTTTTTCGGCTTGCCTTCACCCATTTCGTCTGGAAATGAAGCCTGGATGATGTTTTTTAATTTTTAGAATTTTTTTGCGTTTATTTTCGAATTTTCTAACTGGGGTCGGGTTCGACCGGATAGGAAAGAAATTTTTTTTATTCTCTATTTTTCGGCTTGCCTTCACCCGTTTCGTCTTGAAATGAAGCCTGGATGATGTTTTTTAATTTTTAGAATTTTTTTACATTTATTTTTGAATTTTCTAACTCGGGTCGTGTTCGGACGGATAGGAAGGAAATATTTTTTTTTCTCTATTTTTCAGCCTGTCCTGATCCGTTTCGTCTTGAAATGAAGCCTGGATGATGTCTTTTAATTTTTAGAATTTTTTTGCATTTCTTTTAGAATTTTCTAACTGGGGTCGGGTTCGAACGGATAGGAAAGTCATTTTTTTTATTCACTATTTTTCGGCTTGTCTTAACCCCTTTCGTCTTGAAATGAAACCTTGATGATGTTTTTTAATTTTTAGATTTTTTTTGCTTTTAGTTTTGAATTTTCTAACTCTGGTCGGGTTCGAACGGATAGGAATGAAATTTTTTTTGTTCTCTATTTTTCGGCCTGTCCTGTCCCGTTTCATCTTCAAATGAAGCCTGGATGATGTTTCTTAATTTTTAGAATTTTTTTGCATTTATTTTCGAATTTTCTAACTCGGGTCGGGTTCGAACGGGTAGGAAGGAATTTTTTTTTTCTCCATTTTTCGGCCTGTCCTGGCCCGTTTCGTCTTGAAATGAAGCCTGTATGATGTTTTTTAATTTTAAGAATTTTTTTCCATTTATTTTTGAATTTTCTAACTCAGGTCTGGTTCGAACGGATAGGAAGGAAATTATTTTTGTTCTCTATTTTACGGCCTGTCCTGGCCCGTTTCATCTTCAAATGAAGCCTGGATGATGATTTTTAATTTTTAGAATTTTTTTGCATTTCTTTTAGAATTTTCTAACTGGGGTCGGGTTCGAACGGATAGGAAAGAAATTTTTTTTATTCTCTATTTTTCGGCTTGTCTTCACCCGTTTCGTCTTGAAATGAAGCCTGGATGATGTTTTTTAATTTTTAGAATTTTTTTGCATTTATTTTTGAATTTTCTAACTTAGGTCAGGTTCGAACGGATTGGAAGGAAATTATTTTTTATCTCTATTTTACGGCCTGTCCTGACCCGTCTCGTCTTGAAATGAAGTCTGGATGATGTTTTTTAATTTTTAGAATTTTTTTACATTTATTTTTGAATTTTCTAACTCTGGTCGGGTTCGAACGGATAGGAAGGAAATATTTTTTTTTCTCTATTTTTCAGTCTGTCCTGATCCGTTTCGTCTTGAAATGAAGCCTGGATGATGTCTTTTAATTTTTAGAATTTTTTTGTATTTCTTTTAGAATTTTCTAACTGGGGTCGGGTTCGAACGGATAGGAAAGAAATTTTTTTTATTCTCTATTTTTCGGCTTGTCTTCACCCGTTTCGTCTTAAAATGAAACCTAGATGATGTTTTTTAATTTTTAGATTTTTTTTTGCTTTTAGTTTTGAATTTTCTAACTCTGGTCGGGTTCGAACGGATAGGAATGAAGATTTTTTTTGATCTCTATTTTACGGCCTGTCCTGACCCGCCTCGTCTTGAAATGAAGTCTGGATGATGTTTTTTAATTTTTAGAATTTTTTTACATTTATTTTTGAATTTTCTAACTCTGGTCGGGTTCGAACGGATAGGAAGGAAATATTTTTTTTTCTCTATTTTTCAGCCTGTCCTGATCCGTTTCGTCTTGAAATGAAGCCTGGATGATGTCTTTTAATTTTTAGAATTTTTTTGCATTTCTTTTAGAATTTTCTAACTGGGGTCGGGTTCGAACGGATAGGAAAGAAATTTTTTTTATTCTCTATTTTTCGGTTTGTCTTCACCCGTTTCGTCTTAAAATGAAACCTAGATGATGTTTTTTAATTTTTAGATTTTTTTTTGCATTTAGTTTTGAATTTTCTAACTCTGGTCGGGTCCGAACTGATAGGAATGAAATTTTTTTTGTTCTCTATTTTTCGGCCTGTCCTGTCTCGTTTCATCTTCAAATGAAGCCTGGATGATGTTTTTTAATTTTTATAATTTTTTTGCATTTATTTTCGAATTTTCTAACTCGGGTCGGGTTCGAACGGTTAGGAAGGAAATTTTTTTTGTTCTCCATTTTTCGGCCTGTTCTGGCCCGTTTCATCTTGAAATGAAGCCTGGATGATGTTTTTTAATTTTTAGAATTTTTTTACATTTATTTTTGAATTTTCTAACTCGGGTCGTGTTCGAACGGATAGGAAGGAAATATTTTTTTTTCTCTATTTTTCAGCCTGTCCTGATCCGTTTCGTCTTGAAATGAAGCCTGGATGATGTCTTTTAATTTTTAGAATTTTTTTGCATTTCTTTTAGAATTTTCTAACTGGGGTCGGGTTCGAACGGATAGGAAAGTCATTTTTTTTATTCTCTATTTTTCGGCTTGTCTTCACCCCTTTCGTCTTGAAATGAAACCTAGATGATGTTTTTTAATTTTTAGATTTTTTTTTGCTTTTAGTTTTGAATTTTCTAACTCTGGTCGGGTTCGAACGGATAGGAATGAAAATTTTTTTTTTCTCTATTTTTCGGCCTGTCCTGTCCCGTTTCATCTTCAAATGAAGCCTGGATGATGTTTCTTAATTTTTAGAATTTTTTTGCATTTATTTTCGAATTTTCTAACTCGGGTCGGGTTCGAACGGATAGGAAGGAAATTTTTTTTGTTCTCCATTTTTCGGTCTGTCCTGGCCCGGTTCGTCTTGAAATGAAGCCTGGATGATGTTTTTTAATTTTTAGAATTTTTTTACATTTATTTTTGAATTTTCTAACTCGGGTCGTGTTCGAACGGATAGGAAGGAAATATTTTTTTTTCTCTATTTTTCAGCCTGTCCTGATCCGTTTCGTCTTGAAACGAAGCCTGGATGATGTCTTTTAATTTTTAGAATTTTTTTGCATTTCTTTTAGAATTTTCTAACTGGGGTCGGCTTCGAACGGATAGGAAAGTCATTTTTTTTATTCTCTATTTTTCGGCTTGTCTTCACCCCTTTCGTCTTGAAATGAAACCTAGATGATGTTTTTTAATTTTTCGATTTTTTTTTGCTTTTAGTTTTGAATTTTCTAACTCTGGTCGGGTTCGAACGGATAGGAATGAAGATTTTTTTTTTCTCTATTTTTCGGCCTGTCCTGTCCCGTTTCATCTTCAAATGAAGCCTGGATGATGTTTTGTTAATTTTTAGAATTTTTTTGCATTTATTTTCGAATTTTCTAACTCGGGTCGGGTTCGAACGGGTAGGAAGGAAATTTTTTTTTTCTCCATTTTTCTGCCTGTCCTGGCCCGTTTCGTCTTGAAATGAAGCTTGTATGATGTTTTTTAATTTTAAGAATTTTTTTCCATTTATTTTTGAATTTTCTAACTCAGGTCTGGTTCGAACGGATAGGAAGGAAATTATTTTTGTTCTCTATTTTACGGCCTGTCCTGGCCCGTTTCATCTTCAAATGAAGCCTGGATGATGATTTTTAATTTTTAGAATTTTTTTGCATTTCTTTTAGAATTTTCTAACTGGGGTCGGGTTCGAACGGATAGGAAAGAAATTTTTTTTATTTTCTATTTTTCGGCTTGTCTTCACCCGTTTCGTCTTGAAATGAAGCCTGGATAATGTTTTTAATTTTTAGAATTTTTTTGCATTTATTTTTGAATTTTCTAACTTAGGTCAGGTTCGAACGGATTGGAAGGAAATTATTTTTTATCTCTATTTTACGGCCTGTCCTGACCCGTCTCGTCTTAAAATGAAGTCTGGATGATGTTTTTTAATTTTTAGAATTTTTTTACATTTATTTTTGAATTTTCTAACTCTGGTCGGGTTCGAACGGATAGGAATGAAATATTTTTTTTTCTCTATTTTTCAGCCTGTCCTGATCCGTTTCGTCTTGAAATGAAGCCTGGATGATGTCTTTTAATTTTTAGAATTTTTTTGCATTTCTTTTAGAATTTTCTAACTGGGGTCGGGTTCGAACGGATAGGAAAGAAATTTTTTTTATTCTCTATTTTTCGGTTTGTCTTCACCCGTTTCGTCTTAAAATGAAACCTAGATGATGTTTTTTAATTTTTAGATTTTTTTTTGCATTTAGTTTTGAATTTTCTAACTCTGGTCGGGTCCGAACTGATAGGAATGAAATTTTTTTTGTTCTCTATTTTTCGGCCTGTCCTGTCTCGTTTCATCTTCAAATGAAGCCTGGATGATGTTTTTTAATTTTTAGAATTTTTTTGCATTTATTTTCGAATTTTCTAACTCGGGTCGGGTTCGAACGGATAGGAAGGAAATTTTTTTTGTTCTCCATTTTTCGGCCTGTCCTGGCCCGTTTCATCTTGAAATGAAGCCTGGATGATGTTTTTTAATTTTTAGAATTTTTTTACATTTATTTTTGAATTTTCTAACTCGGGTCGTGTTCGAACGGATAGGAAGGAAATATTTTTTTTTCTCTATTTTTCAGCCGGTCCTGATCCGTTTCGTCTTGAAATGAAGCCTGGATGATGTCTTTTAATTTTTAGAATTTTTTTGCATTTCTTTTAGAATTTTCTAACTGGGGTCGGGTTCGAACGGATAGGAAAGTCATTTTTTTTATTCTCTATTTTTCGGCTTGTCTTCACCCCTTTCGTCTTGAAATGAAACCTAGATGATGTTTTTTAATTTTTAGATTTTTTTTTGCTTTTAGTTTTGAATTTTCTAACTCTGGTCGGGTTCGAACGGATAGGAATGAAAATTTTTTTTTTCTCTATTTTTCGGCCTGTCCTGTCCCGTTTCATCTTCAAATGAAGCCTGGATGATGTTTCTTAATTTTTAGAATTTTATTGCATTTATTTTCGAATTTTCTAACTCGGGTCGGGTTCGAACGGGTAGGAAGGAAATTTTTTTTGTTCTCCATTTTTCGGCCTGTCCTGGCCCGTTTCGTCTTGAAATGAAGCCTGTATGATGTTTTTTAATTTTAAGAATTTTTTTCCATTTATTTTTGAATTTTCTAACTCAGGTCTGGTTCGAACGGATAAGAAGGAAATTATTTTTGTTCTCTATTTTACGGCCTGTCCTGGCCCGTTTCTTCTTCAAATGAAGCCAGGATGATGTTTTTTAATTTTTAGAATTTTTTTGCATTTCTTTTAGAATTTTCTAACTGGGGTCGGGTTCGAACGGATAGGAAAGAAATTTTTTTTATTCTCTATTTTTCGGCTTGTCTTCACCCGTTTCGTCTTGAAATGAAGCCTGAATGATGTTTTTTCATATTTAGAATTTTTTTGCATTTATTTTTGAATTTTCTAACTTAGGTCAGATTCGAACGGATTGGAAGGAAATTATTTTTTATCTCTATTTTACGGCCTGTCCTGACCCGTCTCGTCTTGAAATGAAGTCTGGATGATGTTTTTTAATTTTTAGAATTTTTTTACATTTATTTTTGAATTTTCTAACTCTGGTCGGGTTCGAACGGATAGGAAGGAAATATTTTTTTTTCTCTATTTTTCAGCCTGTCCTGATCCGTTTCGTCTTGAAATGAAGCCTGGATGATGTCTTTTAATTTTTAGAATTTTTTTGCATTTCTTTTAGAATTTTCTAACTGGGGTCGGGCTCGAACGGATAGGAAAGAAATTTTTTTTATTCTCTATTTTTCGGCTTGTCTTCACCCGTTTCGTCTTGAAATGAAACCTAGATGATGTTTTTTAATTTTTAGATTTTTTTTTTGCATTTACTTTTGAATTTTCTAAGTCTTGTCGGGTTCGAACGGATTGGAATGAAATTTTTTTTGTTCTCTATTTTTCGGCCTGTCCTGTCTCGTTTCATCTTCAAATGAAGCCTGGATGATGTTTTTTAATTTTTAGAATTTTTTTGCATTTATCTTCGAATTTTCTAACTCGGGTCGGGTTCGAACAGATAGGAATGAAATTTTTTTTGTTTTCTATTTTTCGGCCTGTCCTGTCCCGTTTCATCTTCAAATGAAGCCTGGATGATGTTTTTAAATTTTTAGAATTTTTTTGCATTTATTTTCGAATTTTCTAACTCGGGTCGGGTTCGAACGGATAGGAAGGAAATTTTTTTTGTTCTCCATTTTTCGGCCTATCCTGGCCCTTTTCGTCTTGAAATGAAGCCTGGATGATGTTTTTTAATTTTTAGAATTTTTTTGCATTTATTTTTTAATTTTCTAACTCAGGTCTGGTTCGAACGGATAGGAAGGAAATTATTTTTGCTCTCTATTTTTCGGCCTGTCCTGGCCCGTATAATCTTCAAATGAAGCCTGGATGATGTTTTTTAATTTTTAGAATTTTTTTGCGTTTATTTTCGAATTTTCTAACTGGGGTCGGGTTCGACCGGATAGGAAAGAAATTTTTTCTATTCTCTATTTTTCGGCTTGTCTTCACCCGTTTCGTCTTGAAATGAAGCCTGAATGATGTTTTTTTATTTTTAGAATTTTTTTACCATTATTTTTGAATTTTCTAACTCGGGTCGTGTTCGAACGGATCGGAAGGAAATATTTTTTTTTCTCTATTTTTCAGCCTGTCCTGATCCGTTTCGTCTTGAAATGAAGCCTGGATGATGTCTTTTAATTTTTAGAATTTTTTTGCATTACTTTTAGAATTTTCCAACTGGGGTCGAGTTCGAACGGATGGGAAGGAAATTATTTTTGTTCTCTATTTTACGGCCTGTCCTGTCCCGTTTCATCTTCAAATGAAGCCTGGATGATATTTTTTAATTTTTAGAATTTTTTTGCATTTATTTTCGAATTTTCTAACTCGGGTCGGGTTCGAACGGGTGGGAAGGAAATTTTTTTTGTTCTCCATTTTTCGGCCTGTCCTGGCCCGTTTCGTCTTGAAATGAAGCCTGTATGATGTTTTTTAATTTTAAGAATTTTTTTCCATTTATTTTTGAATTTTCTAACTGGGGTCGGGTTCGAACGGATAGGAAGGAAATTATTTTTGTTCTCTATTTTTCGGCTTGTCTTCGCCCGTTTCGTCTTCAAATGAAACCTAGATGATGTTTTTTAATTTTTAGATTTTTTTTTGCATTTAGTTTTGAATTTTCTAACTCTGGTCGGGTTCGAACGGATAGGAATGAAATTTTTTTGTTCTCTATTTTTCGGCATGTCCTGTCTCGTTTCATCTTCAAATGAAGCCTGGATGATGTTTTTTAATTTTTAGATTTTTTTTGCATTTATTTTCGAATTTTCTAACTCGGGTCGGGTTCGAACTGATAGCAATGAAATTTTTTTTGTTTTCTATTTTTCGGCCTGTCCTGTCCCGTTTCATCTTCAAATGAAGCCTGAATGATGTTTTTTAATTTTTAGAATTTTTTTGCATTTATTTTCGAATTTTCTAACTCGGGTCGGGTTCGAACGGATAGGAAGGAAATTATTTTTGTTCTCTATTTTTCGGCCTGCCCTGGCCCGTTTAATCTTCAAATGAGGCCTGGATGATGTTTTTTAATTTTTAGAATTTTTTTGCGTTTATTTTCGAATTTTCTAACTGGGATCGGGTTCGACCGGATAGGAAAGAAATTTTTTTTATTCTCTATTTTTTGGCTTGCCTTCACCCGTTTCGTCTTGAAATGAAGCCTGGATGATGTTTTTTAATTTTTAGAATTTTTTTACATTTATTTTTGAATTTTCTAACTCGGGTCGTGTTCGAACGGATAGGAAGGAAATATTTTTTTTCTCTATTTTTCAGCCTGTCCTGATCCGTTTCGTCTTGAAATGAAGCCTGGATGATGTATTTTAATTTTTAAAATTTTTTTGCATTTCTTTTAGAATTTTCTAACTGGGGTCGGGTTCGAACGGATAGGAAAGAAATTTTTTTTATTCTCTATTTTTCGGCTTGTCTTCACCCGTTTCGTCTTAAAATGAATCCTAGATGATGTTTTTTAATTTTTAGATTTTTTTTTGCATTTAGTTTTGAATTTTCTAACTCTGGTCTGGTTCGAACTGATAGGAATGAATTTTTTTTTGTTCTCTATTTTTCGGGCTGTCCTGTCTCGTTTCATCTTCAAATGAAGCCTGGATGATGTTTTTTAATTTTTAGAATTTTTTTGCATTTATTTTCGAATTTTCTAACTCGGGTCGGGTTCGAACGGATACGAAGGAAATTTTTTTTGTTCTCCAGTTTTCGGCCTGTCCTGGCCCGTTTCGTCTTGAAATGAAGTCTGGATGATGTTTTTTAATTTTTATAATTTTTTTACATTTATTTTTGAATTTTCTAACTCGGGTCGTGTTCGAACGGATAGGAAGGAAATATTTTTTTTCTCTATTTTTCTGCCTGTCCTGATCCGTTTCGTCTTGAAATGAAGCCTGGATGATGTCTTTTAATTTTTAGAGTTTTTTTGCATTTCTATTAGAATTTTCTAACTGGGGTCGGGTTCGAACGGATAGGAAAGTCATTTTTTTATTCTCTATTTTTCGGCTTGTCTTCACCCCTTTCGTCTTGAAATGAAACCTAGATGATGTTTTTAAATTTTTAAATTTTTTTTTGCTTTTAGTTTTGAATTTTCTAACTCTGGTCGGGTTCGAACGGATAGGAATGAAATTTTTTTTTTCTCTATTTTTCGGTCTGTCCTGTCCCGTTTCATCTTCAAATGAAGCCTGGATGATGTTTTGTTAATTTTTAGAAATTTTTTGCATTTATTTTAGAATTTTCTAACTCGGGTCGGGTTCGAACGGGTAGGAAGGAAATTTTTTTTGTTCTCCATTTTTTGGCCTGTCCTGGCCCGTTTCGTCTTGAAATGAAGCCTGTATGATGTTTTTTAATTTTAAGAATTTTTTTCCATTTATTTTTGAATTTTCTAACTCAGGTCTGGTTCGAACGGATAGGAAGGAAATTATTTTTGTTCTCTATTTTACGGCCTGTCCTAGCCCGTTTCATCTTCGAATGAAGCCTGGATGATGTTTTTTAATTTTTAGAATTTTTTTGCATTTCTTTTAGAATTTTCTAACTGGGGTCGGGTTCGAACGGATAGGAAAGAAATTTTTTTTATTCTCTATTTTTCGGCTTGTCTTCACCCGTTTCGTCTTGAAATGAAGCCTGGATGATGTTTTTTAATTTTTAGAATTTTTTTGCATTTATTTTTGAATTTTCTAACTTAGGTCAGGTTCGAACGGATTGGAAGGAAATTATTTTTTATCTCTATTTTACGGCCTGTCCTGACCCGTCTCGTCTTGAAATGAAGTCTGGATGATGTTTTTTAATTTTTAGAATTTTTTTACATTTATTTTTGAATTTTCTAACTCTGGTCGGGTTCGAACGGATAGGAAGGAAATATTTTTTTTTCTCTATTTTTCAGCCTGTCCTGATCCGTTTCGGCTTGAAATGAAGCCTGGATGATGTCTTTTAATTTTTAGAATTTTTTTGCATTTCTTTTAGAATTTTCTAACTGGGGTCGGGTTCGAACAGATAGGAAAGAAATTTTTTTTATTCTCTATTTTTCGGCTTGTCTTCACCCGTTTCGTCTTAAAACGAAGCCTAGATGATGTTTTTTAATTTTTAGATTTTTTTTTGCATTTAGTTTTGAATTTTCTAACTCTGGTCGGGTTCGAACGGATAGGAAAGAAATTTTTTTTATTCTCTATTTTTCGGCTTGTCTTCACCCGTTTCTTCTTGAAATGAAACCTAGATGGTGTTTTTTAATTTTTAGATTTTTTTTTGCATTTACTTTTGAATTTTCTAAGTCTGGTCGGGTTCGAACGGATAGGAATGAAATTTTTTTTGTTCTCTATTTTTCGGCCTGTCCTGTCTCGTTTCATCTTCAAATGAAGCCTGGATGATGTTTTTTAATTTTTAGAATTTTTTTGCTTTTATCTTCGAATTTTCTAACTCGGGTCGGGTTCGAACTGATAGGAATGAAATTTTTTTTGTTTTCTATTTTTCGGCCTGTCCTGTCCCGTTTCATCTTCAAATGAAGCCTGGATGATGTTTTTAAATTTTTAGAATTTTTTTGCATTTATTTTCGAATTTTCTAACTCGGGTCGGGTTCGAACGGATAGGAAGGAAATTTTTTTTGTTCTCCATTTTTCGGCCTATCCTGGCCCTTTTCGTCTTGAAATGAAGCCTGGATGATGTTTTTCAATTTTTAGAATTTTTTTGCCTTTATTTTTTAATTTTCTAACTCAGGTCTGGTTCGAACGGATAGGAAGGAAATTATTTTTGTTCTCTATTTTTCGGCCTGTCCTGGCCCGTATAATTTTCAAATGAAGCCTGGATGATGTTTTTTAATTTTTAGAATTTTTTTGCGTTTATTTTCGAATTTTCTAACTGGGGTCGGGTTCGACTGGATAGGAAAGAAATTTTTTCTATTCTCTATTTTTCGGCTTGTCTTCACCCGTTTCGTCTTGAAATGAAGCCTGGATGATGTTTTTTAATTTTTAGAATTTTTTTACATTTATTTTTGAATTTTCTAACTCGGGTCGTGTTCGAACGGATAGGAAGGAAATATTTTTTTTTCTCTATTTTTCAGCCTGTCCTGATCCGTTTCGTCTTGAAATGAAGCCTGGATGATGTCTTTTAATTTTTAGAATTTTTTTGCATTTCTTTTAGAATTTTCCAACTGGGGTCGGGTTCGAACGGATAGGAAGGAAATTATTTTTGTTCTCTATTTTACGGCCTGTCCTGTCCCGTTTCATCTTCAAATGAAGCCTGGATGATATTTTTTAATTTTTAGAATTTTTTTGCATTTATTTTCGAATTTTCTAACTCGGGTCGGGTTCGAACGGGTGGGAAGGAAATTTTTTTTGTTCTCCATTTTTCGGCCTGTCTTGGCCCGTTTCGTCTTGAAATGAAGCCTGGATGATGTTTTTTAATTTTTAGAATTTTTTTACATTTATTTTTGAATTTTCTAACTCGGGTCGTGTTCGAACGGATAGGAAGGAAATATTTTTTTTTCTCTATTTTTCAGCCTGTCCTGATCCGTTTCGTCTTGAAATGAAGCCTGGATGATGTCTTTTAATTTTTAGAGTTTTTTTGCATTTCTATTAGAATTTTCTAACTGGGGTCGGGTTCGAACGGATAGGAAAGTCATTTTTTTTATTCTCTATTTTTCGGCTTGTCTTCACCCCTTTCGTCTTGAAATGAAACCTAGATGATGTTTTTTAATTTTTAGATTTTTTTTTGCTTTTAGTTTTGAATTTTCTAACTCTGGTCGGGTTCGAACGGATAGGAATGAAATTTTTTTTGTTCTCTATTTTTCGGCCTGTCCTGTCCCGTTTCATCTTCAAATGAAGCCTGGATGATGTTTTGTTAATTTTTAGAAATTTTTTGCATTTATTTTCGAATTTTCTAACTCGGGTCGGGTTCGAACGGGTAGGAAGGAAATTTTTTTTGTTCTCCATTTTTCGGCCTGTCCTGGCCCGTTTCGTCTTGAAATGAAGCCTGTATGATGTTTTTTAATTTTAAGAATTTTTTTCCATTTATTTTTGAATTTTCTAACTCAGGTCTGGTTCGAACGGATAGGAAGGAAATTATTTTTGTTCTCTATTTTACGGCCTGTCCTGGCCCGTTTCATCTTCAAATGAAGCCTGGATGATTTTTTTAATTTTTAGATTTTTTTTTGCATTTAGTTTTGAATTTTCTAACTCTGGTCGGGTTCGAACTGATAGGAATGAAATTTTTTTTGTTCTCTATTTTTCGGCCTGTCCTGTCTCGTTTCATCTTCAAATGAAGCCTGGATTTTTTTTTTTTAATTTTTAGAATTATTTTGCATTTATTTTCGAATTTTCTAACTCGGGTCGGGTTCGAACGGATAGGAAGGAAATTTTTTTTGTTCTCCATTTTTCGGCCTGTCCTGGCCCGTTTCGTCTTGAAATGAAGCCTGGATGATGTTTTTTAATTTCTAGAATTTTTTTACATTTATTTTTGAATTTTCTAACTCGGGTCGTGTTCGAACGGATAGGAAGGAAATATTTTTTTTTCTCTATTTTTCTGCCTGTCCTGATCCGTTTCGTCTTGAAATGAAGCCTGGATGATGTCTTTTAATTTTTAGAGTTTTTTTGCATTTCTATTAGAATTTTCTAACTGGGGTCGGGTTCGAACGGATAGGAAAGTCATTTTTTTTATTCTCTATTTTTCGGCTTGTCTTCACCCCTTTCGTCTTGAAATGAAACCTAGATGATGTTTTTTAATTTTTAGATTTTTTTTTGCTTTTAGTTTTGAATTTTCTAACTCTGGTCGGGTTCGAACGGATAGGAATGAAATTTTTTTTGTTCTCTATTTTTCGGCCTGTCCTGTCCCGTTTCATCTTCAAATGAAGCCTGGATGATGTTTTGTTAATTTTTAGAAATTTTTTGCATTTATTTTCGAATTTTCTAACTCGGGTCGGGTTCGAACGGGTAGGAAGGAAATTTTTTTTGTTCTCCATTTTTCGGCCTGTCCTGGCCCGTTTCGTCTTGAAATGAAGCCTGTATGATGTTTTTTAATTTTAAGAATTTTTTTCCATTTATTTTTGAATTTTCTAACTCAGGTCTGGTTCGAACGGATAGGAAGGAAATTATTTTTGTTCTCTATTTTACGGCCTGTCCTGGCCCGTTTCATCTTCAAATGAAGCCTGGATGATTTTTTTAATTTTTAGATTTTTTTTGCATTTCTTTTAGAATTTTCTAACTGGGGTCGGGTTCGAACGGATAGGAAAGAAATTTTTTTTATTCTCTATTTTACGGCTTGTCTTCACCCGTTTCGTCTTGAAATGAAGCCTGGATGATGTTTTTTAATTTTTGGAATTTTTTTTGCATTTATTTTTGAATTTTCTAACTTAGGTCAGGTTCGAATGGATTGGAAGGAAATTATTTTTTATCTCTATTTTACGGCCTGTCCTGACCCGTCTCGTCTTGAAATGAAGTCTGGATGATGTTTTTTAATTTTTAGAATTTTTTTACATTTATTTTTGAATTTTCTAACTCTGGTCGGGTTCGAACGGATAGGAAGGAAATATTTTTTTTTCTCTATTTTTCAGCCTGTCCTGATCCGTTTCGTCTTGAAATGAAGCCTGGATGATGTCTTTTAATTTTTAGAATTTTTTTGCATTTCTTTTAGAATTTTCTAACTGGGGTCGGGTTCGAACGGATAGGAATGAAATTTTTTTTATTCTCTATTTTTCGGCTTGTCTTCACCCGTTTCGTCTTAAAACGAAACCTAGATGATGTTTTTTAATTTTTAGATTTTTTTTTGCATTTAGTTTTGAATTTTCTAACTCTGGTCGGGTTCGAACTGATAGGAATGAAATTTTTTTTGTTCTCTATTTTTCGTCCTGTCCTGTCTCGTTTCATCTTCAAATGAAGCCTGGATGATGTTTTTTAATTTTTAGAATTTTTTTGCATTTATTTTCGAATTTTCTAACTCGGGTCGGGTTCGAACGGATAGGAAGGAAATTTTTTTTGTTCTCCATTTTTCGGCCTGTCCTGGCCCGTCTCGTCTTGAAATGAAGCCTGGACGATGTTTTTTAATTTTTAGAATTTTTTTCCATTTATTTTTGAATTTTCTAACTCAGGTTTGGTTCGAACGGATAGAAAGGAAATTATTTTTGTTCTCTATTTTACGGCCTGTCCTGGCCCGTTTCATCTTCAAATGAAGCCTGGATGATGGTTTTTAATTTTTAGAATTTTTTTACATTTATTTTTGAATTTACTAACTCGGGTCGGGTTCGAACGGATAGGAAGAAAATTTTTTTTTGTCTCCATTTTTCGGCCTGTCCTGGCCCGTTTTGTCTTGAAATGAAGCCTGGATGATGTTTTTTAATTTTTAGAATTTTTGTGCATTTGTTTTTGAATTTTCTAACTCAGGTCTGGTTCGAACGGATAGGAAGGAAATATTTTTTTTTCTCTATTTTTCGGCCTGTCTTGATCCGTTTCGTCTTGAAATGAAGCCTAGATGATGTCTTTTCATTTTTAGAATTTTTTTGCATTTATTTTCGAATTTTCTAACTGGGGTCGGGTTCGAACGGATAGGAAAGAAATTTTTTTTATTCTCTATTTTTCGGCTTGTCTTCACCCGTTTCGTCTTGAAATGAAGCCTGGATGATGTTTTATAATTTTTAGAATTTTTTTGCATTTATTTTTGAATTTTCTAACTTCGGTCTGGTTCGAACGGATTGGAAGGAAATAATTTTTGATCTCTATTTTACGGCCTGTCCTGACCCGTCTCGTCTTGAAATGAAGTCTGGATGATGTTTTTTAATTTTTAGAATTTTTTTACATTTACTTTTGAATTTTCTAACTTTGGTCGGGTTCGAACGGATAGGAAGGAATATTTTTTTTTCTCAATTTTTCAGCCTGTCCTGATCCGTTTCGTCTTGAAATGAAGCCTGGATGATGTCTTTTAATTTTTAGACTTTTTTTGCATTTCTTTTAGAATTTTCTAACTGGGGTCGGGTTCGAACGGATAGGAAAGAAATTTTTTTTATTCTCTATTTTTCGGCTTGTCTTCACCCGTTTCGTCTTGAAATGAAACCTAGATGGTGTTTTTTAATTTTTAGATTTTTTTTTGCATTTACTTTTGAATTTTCTCAGTCTGGTCGGGTTCGAACGGATAGGAATGAAATTTTTTTTGTTTTCTATTTTTCGGCCTGTCCTGTCTCGTTTCATCTTCAAATGAAGCCTGGATGATGTTTTTTAATTTTTAGAATTTTTTTGCATTTATCTTCGAATTTTCTAACTCGGGTCGGGTTCGAACTGATAGGAATGAAAATTTTTTTGTTTTCTATTTTTCGGCCTGTCCTGTCCCGTTTCATCTTCAAATGAAGCCTGGATGATGTTTTTAAATTTTTAGAATTTTTTTGCATTTATTTTCGAATTTTCTAACCCGGGTCGGGTTGGAACGGATAGGAAGGAAATTTTTTTTGTTCTCCATTTTTCGGCCTATCCTGGCCCTTTTCGTCTTGAAATGAAGCCTGGATGATGTTTTTTAATTTTTAGAATTTTTTTGCCTTTATTTTTTAATTTTCTAACTCAGGTCTGGTTCGAACGGATAGGAAGGAAATTATTTTTGTTCTCTATTTTTCGGCCTGTCCTGGCCCGTATAATCTTCAAATGAAGCCTGGATGATGTTTTTAATTTTTAGAATTTTTTTGCGTTTATTTTCGAATTTTCTAACTGGGGTCGGGTTCGACCGGATTGGAAAGAAATTTTTTCTATTCTCTATTTTTCGGCTTGTCTTCACCCGTTTCGTCTTGAAATGAAGCCTGGATGATGTTTTTTAATTTTTAGAATTTTTTTACATTTATTTTTGAATTTTCTAACTCGGGTCGTGTTCGAACGGATAGGAAGGAAATATTTTTTTTTTCTCTATTTTTCAGCCTGTCCTGATCCGTTTCGTCTTGAAATGAAGCCTGGATGATGTCTTTTAATTTTTAGAATTTTTTTGCATTTCTTTTAGAATTTTCCAACTGGGGTCGGGTTCGAACGGATAGGAAGGAAATTATTTTTGTTCTCTATTTTACGGCCTGTCCTGTCCCGTTTCATCTTCAAATGAAGCCTGGATGATATTTTTTAATTTTTAGAATTTTTTTGCATTTATTTTCGAATTTTCTAACTCGGGTCGGGTTCGAACGGGTGGGAAGGAAATTTTTTTTGTTCTCCATTTTTCGGCCTGTCCTGGCCCGTTTCGTCTTGAAATGAAGCCTGGATGATGTTTTTTAATTTTTAGAATTTTTTTACATTTATTTTTGAATTTTCTAACTCGGGTCGTGTTCGAACGGATAGGAAGGAAATATTTTTTTTTCTCTATTTTTCGGCCTGTCTTGATCCGTTTCGTCTTGAAATGAAGCCTAGATGATGTCTTTTCATTTTTAGAATTTTTTTGCATTTATTTTCGAATTTTCTAACTGGGGTCGGGTTCGAACGGATAGGAAAGAAATTTTTTTTATTCTCTATTTTTCGGCTTGTCTTCACCCGTTTCGTCTTGAAATGAAGCCTGGATGATGTTTTATAATTTTTAGAATTTTTTTGCATTTATTTTTGAATTTTCTAACTTCGGTCTGGTTCGAACGGATTGGAAGGAAATAATTTTTGATCTCTATTTTACGGCCTGTCCTGACCCGTCTCGTCTTGAAATGAAGTCTGGATGATGTTTTTTAATTTTTAGAATTTTTTTACATTTACTTTTGAATTTTCTAACTTTGGTCGGGTTCGAACGGATAGGAAGGAAATATTTTTTTTTCTCAATTTTTCAGCCTGTCCTGATCCGTTTCGTCTTGAAATGAAGCCTGGATGATGTCTTTTAATTTTTAGACTTTTTTTGCATTTCTTTTAGAATTTTCTAACTGGGGTCGGGTTCGAACGGATAGGAAAGAAATTTTTTTTATTCTCTATTTTTCGGCTTGTCTTCACCCGTTTCGTCTTGAAATGAAACCTAGATGGTGTTTTTTAATTTTTAGATTTTTTTTTGCATTTACTTTTGAATTTTCTCAGTCTGGTCGGGTTCGAACGGATAGGAATGAAATTTTTTTTGTTTTCTATTTTTCGGCCTGTCCTGTCTCGTTTCATCTTCAAATGAAGCCTGGATGATGTTTTTTAATTTTTAGAATTTTTTTGCATTTATCTTCGAATTTTCTAACTCGGGTCGGGTTCGAACTGATAGGAATGAAAATTTTTTTGTTTTCTATTTTTCGGCCTGTCCTGTCCCGTTTCATCTTCAAATGAAGCCTGGATGATGTTTTTAAATTTTTTGAATTTTTTTGCATTTATTTTCGAATTTTCTAACCCGGGTCGGGTTGGAACGGATAGGAAGGAAATTTTTTTTGTTCTCCATTTTTCGGCCTATCCTGGCCCTTTTCGTCTTGAAATGAAGCCTGGATGATGTTTTTTAATTTTTAGAATTTTTTTGCCTTTATTTTTTAATTTTCTAACTCAGGTCTGGTTCGAACGGATAGGAAGGAAATTATTTTTGTTCTCTATTTTTCGGCCTGTCCTGGCCCGTATAATCTTCAAATGAAGCCTGGATGATGTTTTTAATTTTTAGAATTTTTTTGCGTTTATTTTCGAATTTTCTAACTGGGGTCGGGTTCGACCGGATTGGAAAGAAATTTTTTCTATTCTCTATTTTTCGGCTTGTCTTCACCCGTTTCGTCTTGAAATGAAGCCTGGATGATGTTTTTTAATTTTTAGAATTTTTTTACATTTATTTTTGAATTTTCTAACTCGGGTCGTGTTCGAACGGATAGGAAGGAAATATTTTTTTTTTTCTCTATTTTTCAGCCTGTCCTGATCCGTTTCGTCTTGAAATGAAGCCTGGATGATGTCTTTTAATTTTTAGAATTTTTTTGCATTTCTTTTAGAATTTTCCAACTGGGGTCGGGTTCGAACGGATAGGAAGGAAATTATTTTTGTTCTCTATTTTACGGCCTGTCCTGTCCCGTTTCATCTTCAAATGAAGCCTGGATGATATTTTTTAATTTTTAGAATTTTTTTGCATTTATTTTCGAATTTTCTAACTCGGGTCGGGTTCGAACGGGTGGGAAGGAAATTTTTTTTGTTCTCCATTTTTCGGCCTGTCCTGGCCCGTTTCGTCTTGAAATGAAGCCTGTATGATGTTTTTTAATTTTAAGAATTTTTTTCCATTTATTTTTGAATTTTCTAACTCAGGTCTGGTTCGAACGGATAGGAAGGAAATTATTTTTGTTCTCTATTTTACGGCCTGTCCTGGCCCGTTTCATCTTCAAATGAAGCCTGGATGATGTTTTTTAATTTTTAGAATTTTTTTGCATTTCTTTTAGAATTTTCTAACTGGGGTCGGGTTCGAACGGATAGGAAAGAAATTTTTTTTATTCTCTATTTTTCGGCTTGTCTTCACCCGTTTCGTCTTGAAATGTAGCCTGGATGATGTTTTTTAATTTTTAGAATTTTTTTGCATTTATTTTTGAATTTTCTAACTTAGGTCAGGTTCGAACGGATTGGAAGGAAATTATTTTTTATCTCTATTTTACGGCCTGTCCTGACCCGTTTCGTCATGAAATGAAGCCTGGATGATGTCTTTTAATTTTTAGACTTTTTTTGCATTTCTTTTAGAATTTTCTAACTGGGGTCGGGTTCGAACGGATAGGAAAGAAATTTTTTTTATTCTCTATTTTTCGGCTTGTCTTCACCCGTTTCGTCTTCAAATGAAACCTAGATGATGTTTTTTAATTTTTAGATTTTTTTTTGCATTTAGTTTTGAATTTTCTAACTCTGGTCGGGTTCGAACGGATAGGAATGAAATTTTTTTGTTCTCTATTTTTCGGCATGTCCTGTCTCGTTTCATCTTCAAATGAAGCCTGGATGATGTTTTTTAATTTTTAGAATTTTTTTGCATTTATTTTCGAATTTTCTAACTCGAGTCGGGTTCGAACTGATAGGAATGAAATTTTTTTTGTTTTCTATTTTTCGGCCTGGCCTGTCCCGTTTCATCTTCAAATGAAGCCTGGATGATGTTTTTTAATTTTTCGAATTTTTTTGCATTTATTTTCGAATTTTCTAACTTGGGTTGGGTTCGAACGGATAGGAAGGAAATTATTTTTGTTTTTTATTTTTCGGCCTGCCCTGGCCCGTTTAATCTTCAAATGAAGCCTGGATGATGTTTTTTAATTTTTAGAATTTTTTTGCGTTTATTTTCGAATTTTCTAACTGGGGTCGGGTTCGACCGGATAGGAAAGAAATTTTTTTTATTCTCTATTTTTCGGCTTGCCTTCACCCGTTTCGTCTTGAAATGAAGCCTGGATGATGTTTTTTAATTTTTAGAATTTTTTTACATTTATTTTTGAATTTTCTAACTCGGGTCGTGTTCGAACGGATAGGAAGGAAATATTTTTTTTTTCTCTATTTTTCAGCCTGTCCTGATCCGTTTCGTCTTGAAATGAAGCCTGGATGATGTATTTTAATTTTTAGAATTTTTTTGCATTTCTTTTAGAATTTTCTAACTGGGGTCGGGTTCGAACGGATAGGAAAGAAATTTTTTTTATTCTCTATTTTTCGGCTTGTCTTCCCCCGTTTCGTCTTAAAATGAAACCTAGATGATGTTTTTTAATTTTTAGATTTTTTTTTGCATTTAGTTTTGAATTTTCTAACTCTGGTCGGGTTCGAACTGATAGGAATGAAATTTTTTTTGTTCTCTATTTTTCGGCCTGTCCTGTCTCGTTTCATCTTCAAATGAAGCCTGGATGATGTTTTTTAATTTTTCGAATTTTTTTGCATTGATTTTCGAATTTTCTAACTCGGGTCGGGTTCGAACGGATAGGAAGGAAATTTTTTTTGTTCTCCATTTTTCGGCCTGTCCTGGCCCGCTTCGTCTTGAAATGAAGCCTGGATGATGTTTTTTAATTTTTAGAATTTTTTTACATTTATTTTTGAATTTTCAAACTCGGGTCGTGTTCGAACGGATAGGAAGGAAATATTTTTTTTTCTCTATTTTTCAGCCTGTCCTGATCCGTTTCGTCTTGAAATGAAGCCTGGATGATGTGTTTTAATTTTTAGAGTTTTTTTGCATTTCTTTTACAATTTTCTAACTGGGGTCGGGTTCGAACGGATAGGAAAGTCATTTTTTTTATTCTCTATTTTTCGGCTTGTCTTCACCCCTTTCGTCTTGAAATGAAACCTAGATGATGTTTTTTAATTTTTAGATTTTTTTTTGCTTTTAGTTTTGAATTTTCTAACTCTGGTCGGGTTCGAACGGATAGGAATGAAATTTTTTTTGTTCTCTATTTTTCGGCCTGTCCTGTCCCGTTTCATCTTCAAATGAAGCCTGGATGATGTTTTGTTAATTTTTAGAAATTTTTTGCATTTATTTTCGAATTTTCTAACTCGGGTCGGGTTCGAACGGGTAGGAAGGAAATTTTTTTTGTTCTCCATTTTTCGGCCTGTCCTCTCCCGTTTCGTCTTGAAATGAAGCCTGTATGATGTTTTTTAATTTTAAGAATTTTTTTCCATTTATTTTTGAATTTTCTAACTCAGGTATGGTTCGAACGGATAGGAAGGAAATTATTTTTGTTCTCTATTTTACGGCCTGTCCTGGCCCGTTTCATCTTCAAATGAAGCCTGGATGATGTTTTTTAATTTTTAGAATTTTTTTGCATTTCTTTTAGAATTTTCTAACTGGGGTCGGGTTCGAACAGATAGGAAAGAAATTTTTTTTATTCTCTATTTTTCGGCTTGTCTTCACCCGTTTCGTCTTAAAACGAAACCTAGATGACGTTTTTTAATTTTTAGATTTTTTTTTGCATTTAGTTTTGAATTTTCTAACTCTGGTCGGGTTCGAACTGATAGGAACGAAATTTTTTTTGTTCTCTATTTTTCGGCCTGTCCTGTCTCGTTTCATCTTCAAATGAAGCCTGGATGATGTTTTTTAATTTTTAGAATTTTTTTGCATTTATTTTCGAATTTTCTAACTCGGGTCGGGTTCGAACGGATAGGAAGGAAATTTTTTTTGTTCTCCATTTTTCGGCCTGTCCTGGCCCGTTTCGTCTTGAAATGAAGCCTGGATGATGTTTTTAAATTTTTTGAATTTTTTTCCATTTATTTTTGAATTTTCTAACTCAGGTTTGGTTCGAACGGATAGGAAGGAAATTATTTTTGTTCTCTATTTTACGACCTGTCCTGGCCCGTTTCATCTTCAAATGAAGCCTGGATGATGTTTTTTAATTTTTAGAATTTTTTTACATTTATTTTTGAATTTTCTAACTCGGGTCGGTTCGAACGGATAGGAAGGAAATTTTTTTTGGTCTCCATTTTTCGGCCTGTCCTGGCCCGTTTTGTCTTGAAATGAAGTCTGGATGATGTTTTTTAATTTTTAGAATTTTTTCGCATTTGTTTTTGAATTTTCTAACTCAGGACTGGTTCGAACGGATAGGAAGGAAATATTTTTTTTTTCTCTATTTTTCGGCCTGTCCTGATCCGTTTCGTCTTGAAATGAAGCCTAGATGATGTCTTTTAATTTTTAGAATTTTTTTGCATTTATTTTCAAATTTTCTAACTGGGGTCGGGTTCGAACGGATAGGGAAGAAATTTTTTTTATTCTCTATTTTTCGGCTTGTCTTCACCCGTTTCGTCTTGAAATGAAGCCTGGATGATGTTTTATAATTTTTAGAATTTTTTTGCATTTATTTTTGAATTTTCTAACTTCGGTCTGGTTCGAACGGATTGGAAGGAAATAATTTTTGATCTCTATTTTACGGCCTGTCCTGACCCGTCTCGTTTTGAAATGAAGTCTGGATGATGTTTTTTAATTTTTAGAATTTTTTTACATTTACTTTTGAATTTTCTAACTTTGGTCGGGTTCGAACGGATAGAAAGGAAATATTTTTTTTTCTCAATTTTTCTGCCTGTCCTGATCCGTTTCGTCTTGAAATGAAGCCTGGATGATGTCTTTTAATTTTTAGACTTTTTTTGCATTTCTTTTAGAATTTTCTATCTGGGGTCGGGTTCGAACGGATAGGAAAGAAAATTTTTTTATTCTCTATTTTTCGGCTTGTCTTCACCCGTTTCGTCTTGAAATGAAACCTAGTTGATGTTTTTTAATTTTTAGATTTTTTTTTGCATTTAGTTTTGAATTTTCTAACTCTGGTCGGGTTTGAACGGATAGGTATGAAATTTTTTTTGTTCTCTATTTTCCGTCCTGTCCTGTCTCGTTTCATCTTCAAATGAAGTCTGGATGATGTTTTTTAATTTTTACAATTTTTTTACATTTATTTTTGAATTTTCTAACTCGGGTCGGGTTCGAACGGTTAGGAAGGAAATATTTTGTTTTCTCTATTTTTCAGCCGGTCCTAATCCGTTTCGTCTTGAAATGAAACTTGGATGATGTCTTTTAATTTTTAGAATTTTTTTGCAAATCTTTTAGAATTTTCTAACTGGGGTCGGGTTCGAACGAATAGGAAAGAAATTTTTTTTATTCTCTATTTTTCGGCTTGTCTTCACCCATTTCATCTTGAAATGAAACCTAGATGATGTTTTTTAATTTTTAGATTTTTTTTTGCTTTTAGTTTTGAATTTTCTAACTTTGGTCGGGTTCGAACGGATAGGAATGAAATTTTTTTTGTTCTCTATTTTTCGGCCTGTCCTGTCCCGTTTCCTCTTCAAATGAAGCCTGGATGATGTTTTTTAATTTTTAGAATTTTTTTGCATTTATTTTCGAATTTTCTAACTCGGGTCGGGTTCGAACGGGTAGGAAGGAAATTTTTTTTGTTCTCCATTTTTCGGCCTGTCCGAGCCCGTTTCGTCTTGAAATGAAGCCTGTATGATATTTTTTAATTTTAAGAATTTTTTTCCATTTATTTTTGAATTTTCTAACTCAGGTCTGGTTCGAACGGATAGGAAGGAAATTATTTTTGTTCTATATTTTACGGCCTGTCCTGGCCCGTTTCATCTTCAAATGAAGTCTGGATGATGTTTTCTAATTTTTACAATTTTTTTACATGTATTTTTGAATTTTCTAACTCGGGTCGGGTTCGAACGGATAGGAAGGAAATATTTTGTTTTCTCTATTTTTCAGCCGGTCCTGATCTGTTTCGTCTTGAAATGAAGCTTGGATGATGTCGTTTAATTTTTAGAATTTTTTTGCATTTCTTTTAGAATTTTCTAACTGGGGTCGGGTTCGAACGGATAGGAAAGAAATTTTTTTTATTCTCTATTTTTCGGCTTTTCTTCACCCATTTCGTCTTGAAATGAAACCTAGATGATGTTTTTTAATTCTTAGATTTTTTTTTGCATTTAGTTTTGAATTTTCTAACTCTGGTCGGGTTCGAACTGATAGGAATGAAATTTTTTTTGTTCTCTATTTTTCGGCCTGTCCTGTCTCGTTTCATCTTCAAATGAAGCCTGGATGATGTTTTTAAATTTTTAGAATTTTTTTGCATTTATTTTCGAATTTTATAACTCGGGTCGGGTTCGAACGGATAGGAAGGAAATTTTTTTTGTTCTCCATTTTTCGGCCTGTCCTGGCCCGTTTCGTCTTGAAATGAAGCCTGGATGATGTTTTTTAATTTTTAGAACTTTTTTCCATTTATTTTTGAATTTTCTAACTCAGGATTGGTTCTAACGGATAGGAAGGAAATTATTTTTGTTCTCTATTTTACAGCCTGTCCTGGCCCGTTTCATCTTCAAATGAAGCCTGGATGATGGTTTCTAATTTTTCGAATTTTTTTACATTTATTTTTGAATTTTCTAACTCGGGTCGGGTTCGAACGGATAGGAAGGTAATTTTTTTTGTTCTCCATTTTTCGGCCTGTCCTGGCCCGTTTCGTCTTGAAATGAAGCCTGGATGATGTTTTTTAATTTTTAGAATTTTTTTGCATTTGTTTTTGAATTTTCTAACTCAGGTCTGGTTCGAACGGATAGGAAGGAAATATTTTTTTTTCTCTATTTTTCGGCCTGTACTGATCCGTTTCGTCTTGAAATGAAGCCTAGATGATGTCTTTTAATTTTTAGAATTTTTTTACATTTCTTTTAGAATTTTCTAACTGGGGTCGGGTTCGAACGAAAAGGAAAGAAATTTTTTTTATTCTCTATTTTTTGGCTTGTCTTCACCCGTTTCGTCTTGAAATGAAGCCTGGGTGATGTTTTATAATTTTTAGAATTTTTTTGCATTTATTTTTGAATTTTCTAACTTAGGTTTGGTTCGAACGGATTGGAAGGAAATTATTTTTGATCTCTATTTTACGGCCTGTCCTGACCCGCCTCGTCTTGAAATGAAGTCTGGATGATGTTTTTTAATTTTTAGAATTTTTTTCCATTTATTTTTGAATTTTCTAACTCTGGTCGGATTCGAACGGATGGGAAGGAAATATATTTTTTTCTCTATTTTTCAGCCTGTCCTGATCCGTTTCGTCTTGAAATGAAGCCTGGATGATGTCTTTTAATTTTTAGACTTGTTTTGCATTTCTTTTAGAATTTTCTAACTGGGGTCGGGTTCGAACGGATAGGAAAGAAATTTTTTTTATTCTCTATTTTTCGGCTTGTCTTCACCCGTTTCGTCTTGAAATGAAACCTAGATGATGTTTTTTAATTTTTAGATATTTTTTTGCATTTAGTTTTGAATTTTCTAACTCTGGTCGGGTTCGAACAGATAGGAATGAAATTTTTTTTGTTCTCTATTTTTCGGCATGTCCTGTCTCGTTTCATCTTCAAATGAAGCCTGGATGATGTTTTTTAATTTTTAAAATTTTTTTGCATTTATTTTCGAATTTTCTAACTCGGGTCGGGTTCGAACGGGTAGGAAGGAAATTTTTTTTGTTCTCCATTTTTCGGCCTGTCCTGGCCCGTTTCGTCTTGAAATGAAGCCTGTATGATGTGTTTTAATTTTAAGAATTTTTTTCCATTTATTTTTGAATTTTCTAACTCTGGTCGGGTTCTAACGGATAGGAAGGAAATTATTTTTGATCTCTATTTTACGGCCTGTCCTAACCCGTCTCGTCTTGAAATGAAGTCTGGATGATGTTTTTTAATTTTTAGAATTTTTTTACATTTATTTTTGAATTTTCTAACTCTGGTCGGGTTCTAACGGATAGGAAGGAAATATTTTTTTTTCTCTATTTTTCAGCCTGTCCTGATCCGTTTCATCTTGAAATGAAGCCTGGATGATGTCTTTTAATTTTATAATTTTTTTGCATTTCTTTTAGAATTTTCTAACTGGGGTCGGGTTCGAACGGATAGGAAAGAAATTTTTTTTATTCTCTATTTTTCGGCTTGTCTTCACCCCTTTCGTCTTGAAATGAAACCTAGATGATGTTTTTTAATTTTTAGATTTTTTTTTGCTTTTAGTTTTGAATTTTCTAACTCTGGTCGGGTTCGAACGGATAGGAATGAAATTTTTTTTGTTATCTATTTTTCGGCCTGTCCTGTCCCGTTTCATCTTCAAATGAAGCCTGGATGATGTTTTGTTAATTTTTAGAAATTTTTTGCATTTATTTTCGAATTTTCTAACTCGGGTCGGGTTCGAACGGGTAGGAAGGAAATTTTTTTTGTTCTCCATTTTTCGGCCTGTCCTCTCCCGTTTCGTCTTGAAATGAAGCCTGTATGATGTTTTTTAATTTTAAGAATTTTTTTCCATTTATTTTTGAATTTTCTAACTCAGGTCTGGTTCGAACGGATAGGAAGGAAATTATTTTTGTTCTCTATTTTACGGCCTGTCCTGGCCCGATTCATCTTCAAATGAAGCCTGGATGATGTTTTTTAATTTTTAGAATTTTTTTGCATTTCTTTTAGAATTTTCTAACTGGGGTCGGGTTCGAACGGATAGGAAAGAAATTTTTTTTATTCTCTATTTTTCGGCTTGTCTTCACCCGTTTCGTCTTGAAATGAAACCTAGATGATGTTTTTTAATTTTTAGATTTTTTTTTGCATTTAGTTTGGAATTTTCTAACTCTGGTCGGGTTCAAACAGATAGGAATGAAATTTATTTTTTTCTCTATTTTTCGGCATGTCCTGTCTCGTTTCATCTTCAAATGAAGCCTGGATGATGTTTTTTAATTTTTAGAATTTTTTTGCATTTATTTTCGAATTTTCTAACTCGGGTCGGGTTTGAACTGATAGGAATGAAATTTTTTTTGTTTTCTATTTTTCAGCCTGTCCTGTCCCGTTTCATCTTCTAATGAAGCCTGGATGATGTTTTTTAATTTTTAGAATTTTTTTGCATTTATTTTTGAATTTTCTAACTCGGGTCGGGTTCGAACGGATTGGAAGGAAATTTTTTTTGTTCTCCATTTTTCGGCCTGTCCTGGCCCGTTTCGTCTTGAAATGAAGCCTGGATGATGTTTTTTAATTTTTAGAATTTTTTTGCATTTGTTTTTGAATTTTCTAACTCAGGTCTGGTTCGAACGGATTGGAAGGAAATATTTTTTTTTCTCTATTTCTCGGCCTGTACTGATCCGTTTCGTCTTGAAATGAAGCCTAGATAATGTCTTTTAATTTTTAGAATTTTTTTGCATTTCTTTTAGAATTTTCTAACTGGGGTCGGGTTCGAACGGATAGGAAAGAAATTTTTTTTATTCCCTATTTTTCGGCTTGTCTTCACCCGTTTCGTCTTGAAATGAAGCCTGGATGATGTTTTATAATTTTTAGAATTTTTTTGCATTTATTTTTGAATTTTCTAACTTAGGTCTGGTTCGAACGGATTGGAAGGAAATTGTTTTTGATCTCTATTTTACGGCCTGTCCTGACCCGCCTCGTCTTGAAATGAAGTCTGGATGATGTTTTTTAATTTTTAGAATTTTTTTACATTTATTTTTGAATTTTCTAACTCTGGTCGGATTCGAACGGATAGGAAGGAAATATTTTTTTTTCTCTATTTTTCAGCCTGTCCTGATCCGTTTCGTCTTGAAATGAAGCCTGGATGATGTCTTTTAATTTTTAGACTTGTTTTGCATTTCTTTTAGAATTTTCTAACTGGGGTCGGGTTCGAACGGATAGGAAAGAAATTTTTTTTATTCTCTATTTTTCGGCTTGTCTACACCCGTTTCGTCTTGAAATGAAACCTAGATGATGTTTTTTAATTTTTAGATTTTTTTTTTGCATTTAGTTTGGAATTTTCTAACTCTGGTCGGGTTCGAACAGATAGGAATGAAATTTTTTTTGTTCTCTATTTTTCGGCATGTCCTGTCTCGTTTCATCTTCAAATGAAGCCTGGATGATGTTTTTTAATTTTTAAAATTTTTTTGCATTTATTTTCGAATTTTCTAACTCGGGTCGGGTTCGAACCGATAGGAATGAAATTTTTTTTGTTTTCTATTTTTCGGCCTGTCCTGTCCCGTTTCATCTTCAAATGAAGCCTGGATTATGTTTTTTCATTTTTAGAATTTTTTAGCATTTATTTTCAAATTTTCTAACTCGGGTCGGGTTCGAACGGATAGGAAGGAAATTATTTTTGTTCTCCATTTTTCGGCCTGTCCTGGCCCGTTTCGTCTTGAAATGAAGCCTGGATGATGTTTTTTAATTTTTAGAATTTTTTGGCATTTGTTTTTGAATTTTCTAACTCAGGTCTGGTTCGAACGGATTGGAAGGAAATATTTTTTTTTCTCTATTTCTCGGCCTGTACTGATCCGTTTCGTCATGAAATGAAGCCTGGATGATGTCTTTTAATTTTTAGACTTTTTTTGCATTTCTTTTAGTTTTTTCTATCTGGGGTCGGGTTCGAACGTATAGGAAAGAAATTTTTTTTATTCTCTATTTTTCGGCTTGTCTTCACCCGTTTCATCTTGAAATGAAACCTAGATGATGTTTTTTAATTTTTAGATATTTTTTTGCATTTAGTTTTGAATTTTCTAACTCTGGTCGGGTTCGAACGGATAGGAATGAAATTTTTTTGTTCTCTATTTTTCAGCCTGTCCTGATCCGTTTCGTCTTGAAATGAAGCCTGGATGATGTCTTTTAATTTTTAGAATTTTTTTGCATTTCTTTCAGAATTTTCTAACTGGGGTCGGGTTCGAACGGATAGGAAAGAACTTTTTTTTATTCTCTATTTTTCGGCTTGTCTTCACCCCTTTCGTCTTGAAATGAAACCTAGATGATGTTTTTTAATTTTTAGATTTTTTTTTGCTTTTAGTTTTGAATTTTCTAACTCTGGTCGGGTTCGAACGGATAGAAATGAAATTTTTTTTGTTCTCTATTTTTTGGCCTGTCCTGACCCGTTTCATCTTCAAATGAAGCCTGGATGATGTTTTTTAATTTTTAGAATTTTTTTGCATTTATTTTCGAATTTTCTAACTCGGGTCGGGTTCGAACGGGTAGGAAGGAAATTTTTTTTGTTCTCCATTTTTCGGCCTGTCCTGGCCCGTTTCGTCTTGAAATAAAGCCCGGATGATGTTTTTTAATTTTTAGAACTTTTTTCCATTTATTTTTGAATTTTCTAACTCAGGATTGGTTAGAACGGATAGAAAGGAAATTATTTTTGTTCTCTATTTTACGGCCTGTCCTGGCCCGTTTCATCTTCAAATGAAGCCTGGATGATGGTTTTTAATTTTTAGAATTTTTTTACATTTATTTTTGAATTTTCTAACTCGGGTCGGGCTCGAACGGATAGGAAGGTAATTTTTTTAGTTCTCCATTTTTCGGCCTGTCCTTGCCCGTTTCGTCTTGAAATGAAGCCTGGATGATGTTTTTTAATTTTTAGAATTTTTTTGCATTTGTTTTTGAATTTTCTAACTCAGGTCTGGTTCGAACGGATTGGAAGGAAATATTTTTTTTTCTCTATTTTTCGGCCTGTACTGATTCGTTTCGTCTTGAGATGAAGCCTAGATGATGTCTTTTAATTTTTAGAATTTTTTTGCATTTCTTTTAGAATTTTATAACTGGGGTCGGGTTCGAACGGATAGGAAAGAAATTTTTTTTATTCTCTATTTTTCGGCTTGTCTTCACCCGTTTCGTCTTGAAATGAAGCCTGGATGATGTTTTATAATTTTTAGAATTTTTTTGCATTTATTTTTGAATTTTCTAACTTAGGGCTGGTTCGAACGGATTGGAAGGAAATTATTTTTGATCTCTATTTTACGGCCTGTCCTGACCCGCCTCGTCTTGAAATGAAGTCTGGATGATATTTTTTAATTTTTAGAATTTTTTTACATTTATTTTTGAATTTTCTAACTCTGGTCGGGTTCGAACGGATAGGAAGGAAATATTTTTTTTTCTCTATTTTTCAGCCTGTCCTGATCCGTTTCGTCTTGAAATGAAGCCTGGATGATGTCTTTTAATTTTTAGACTTTTTTTGCATTTCTTTTAGAATTTTCTAACTGGGGTCGGGTTCGAACGGATAGGAAAGAAATTTTTTTTATTCTCTAACTTTCGGCTTGTCTTCACCCGTTTCGTCTTGAAATGAAACCTAGATGATGTTTTCTAATTTTCTGATTTTTTTTTGCATTTAGTTTGGAATTTTCTAACTCTGGTCGGGTTCGAACAGATAGGAATGAAATTTTTTTTGTTCTCTATTTTTCGGCATGTCCTGTCTCGTTTCATCTTCAAATGAAGCCTGGATGATGTTTTTTAATTTTTAAAATTTTTTTGCTTTTATTTTCGAATTTTCTAACTCGGGTCGGGTTCGAACTGATAGGAATGAAATTTTTTTTGTTTTCTATTTTTCGGCCTGTCCTGTCCCGTTTCATCTTCAAATGAAGCCTGGATGATGTTTTTTAATTTTTAGAATTTTTTTGCATTTATTTTCGAATTTTCTAACTCGGGTCGGGTTCGAACGGATAGGAAGGAATTTTTTTTTGTTCTCCATTTTTCGGCCTGTCCTAGCCCGTTTCGTCTTGAAATGAAGCCTGGATGATGTTTTTTAATTTTTAGAATTTGTTTACATTTATTTTTGAATTTTCTAACTCGGGTCGTGTTCGAACGGATAGGAAGGAAATTATTTTTGATCTCTATTTTACGGCCTGTCCTAACCCGTCTCGTCTTGAAATGAAGTCTGGATGATGTTTTTTAATTTTTAGAATTTTTTTACATTTATTTTTGAATTTTCTAACTCTGGTCGGGTTCTAACGGATAGGAAGGAAATATTTTTTTTTCTCTATTTTTCAGCCTGTCCTGATCCGTTTCATCTTGAAATGAAGCCTGGATGATGTCTTTTAATTTTATAATTTTTTTGCATTTCTTTTAGAATTTTCTAACTGGGGTCGGGTTCGAACGGATAGGAAATGAAGCCTGGATGATGTTTTATAATTTTTAGAATTTTTTTGCATTTATTTTTGAATTTTCTAACTTAGGGCTGGTTCGAACGGATTGAAAGGAAATTATTTTTGATCTCTATTTTACGGCCTGTCCTGACCCGCCTCGTCTTGAAATGAAGTCTGGATGATATTTTTTAATTTTTAGAATTTTTTTACATTTATTTTTGAATTTTCTAACTCTGGTCGGGTTCGAACGGATAGGAAGGAAATATTTTTTTTTCTCTATTTTTCAGCCTGTCCTGATCCGTTTCGTCTTGAAATGAAGCCTGGATGATGTCTTTTAATTTTTAGACTTTTTTTGCATTTCTTTTAGAATTTTCTAACTGGGGTCGGGTTCGAACGGATAGGAAAGAAATTTTTTTTATTCTCTATTTTTCGGCTTGTCTTCACCCGTTTCGTCTTGAAAGGAAGCCTGGATGATGTTTTATAATTTTTAGAATTTTTTTGCATTTATTTTTGAATTTTCTAACTTAGGGCTGGTTCGAACGGATTGGAAGGAAATTATTTTTGATCTCTATTTTACGGCCTGTCCTGACCCGCCTCGTCTTGAAATGAAGTCTGGATGATATTTTTTAATTTTTAGAATTTTTTTACATTTATTTTTGAATTTTCTAACTCTGGTCGGGTTCGAACGGATAGGAAGGAAATATTTTTTTTTCTCTATTTTTCAGCCTGTCCTGATCCGTTTCGTCTTGAAATGAAGCCTGGATGATGTCTTTTAATTTTTAGACTTTTTTTGCATTTCTTTTAGAATTTTCTAACTGGGGTCGGGTTCGAACGGATAGGAAAGAAATTTTTTTTATTCTCTAACTTTCGGCTTGTCTTCACCCGTTTCGTCTTGAAATGAAACCTAGATGATGTTTTCTAATTTTCTGATTTTTTTTTGCATTTAGTTTGGAATTTTCTAACTCTGGTCGGGTTCGAACAGATAGGAATGAAATTTTTTTTGTTCTCTATTTTTCGGCATGTCCTGTCTCGTTTCATCTTCTAATGAAGCCTGGATGATGTTTTTTAATTTTTAAAATTTTTTTGCTTTTATTTTCGAATTTTCTAACTCGGGTCGGGTTCGAACTGATAGGAATGAAATTTTTTTTGTTTTCTATTTTTCGGCCTGTCCTGTCCCGTTTCATCTTCAAATGAAGCCTGGATGATGTTTTTTAATTTTTAGAATTTTTTTGCATTTATTTTCGAATTTTCTAACTCGGGTCGGGTTCGAACGGATAGGAAGGAATTTTTTTTTGTTCTCCATTTTTCGGCCTGTCCTAGCCCGTTTCGTCTTGAAATGAAGCCTGGATGATGTTTTTTAATTTTTAGAATTTGTTTACATTTATTTTTGAATTTTCTAACTCGGGTCGTGTTCGAACGGATAGGAAGGAAATTATTTTTGATCTCTATTTTACGGCCTGTCCTAACCCGTCTCGTCTTGAAATGAAGTCTGGATGATGTTTTTTAATTTTTAGAATTTTTTTACATTTATTTTTGAATTTTCTAACTCTGGTCGGGTTCTAACGGATAGGAAGGAAATATTTTTTTTTCTCTATTTTTCAGCCTGTCCTGATCCGTTTCATCTTGAAATGAAGCCTGGATGATGTCTTTTAATTTTATAATTTTTTTGCATTTCTTTTAGAATTTTCTAACTGGGGTCGGGTTCGAACGGATGGGAAATGCAGCCTGGATGATGTTTTATAATTTTTAGAATTTTTTTGCATTTATTTTTGAATTTTCTAACTTAGGGCTGGTTCGAACGGATTGAAAGGAAATTATTTTTGATCTCTATTTTACGGCCTGTCCTGACCCGCCTCGTCTTGAAATGAAGTCTGGATGATATTTTTTAATTTTTAGAATTTTTTTACATTTATTTTTGAATTTTCTAACTCTGGTCGGGTTCGAACGGATAGGAAGGAAATATTTTTTTTTCTCTATTTTTCAGCCTGTCCTGATCCGTTTCGTCTTGAAATGAAGCCTGGATGATGTCTTTTAATTTTTAGACTTTTTTTGCATTTCTTTTAGAATTTTCTAACTGGGGTCGGGTTCGAACGGATAGGAAAGAAATTTTTTTTATTCTCTATTTTTCGGCTTGTCTTCACCCGTTTCGTCTTGAAAGGAAGCCTGGATGATGTTTTATAATTTTTAGAATTTTTTTGCATTTATTTTTGAATTTTCTAACTTAGGGCTGGTTCGAACGGATTGGAAGGAAATTATTTTTGATCTCTATTTTACGGCCTGTCCTGACCCGCCTCGTCTTGAAATGAAGTCTGGATGATATTTTTTAATTTTTAGAATTTTTTTACATTTATTTTTGAATTTTCTAACTCTGGTCGGGTTCGAACGGATAGGAAGGAAATATTTTTTTTTCTCTATTTTTCAGCCTGTCCTGATCCGTTTCGTCTTGAAATGAAGCCTGGATGATGTCTTTTAATTTTTAGACTTTTTTTGCATTTCTTTTAGAATTTTCTAACTGGGGTCGGGTTCGAACGGATAGGAAAGAAATTTTTTTTATTCTCTAACTTTCGGCTTGTCTTCACCCGTTTCGTCTTGAAATGAAACCTAGATGATGTTTTCTAATTTTCTGATTTTTTTTTGCATTTAGTTTGGAATTTTCTAACTCTGGTCGGGTTCGAACAGATAGGAATGAAATTTTTTTTGTTCTCTATTTTTCGGCATGTCCTGTCTCGTTTCATCTTCAAATGAAGCCTGGATGATGTTTTTTAATTTTTAAAATTTTTTTGCTTTTATTTTCGAATTTTCTAACTCGGGTCGGGTTCGAACTGATAGGAATGAAATTTTTTTTGTTTTCTATTTTTCGGCCTGTCCTGTCCCGTTTCATCTTCAAATGAAGCCTGGATGATGTTTTTTAATTTTTAGAATTTTTTTGCATTTATTTTCGAATTTTCTAACTCAGGTCGGGTTCGAACGGATAGGAAGGAATTTTTTTTTGTTCTCCATTTTTCGGCCTGTCCTAGCCCGTTTCGTCTTGAAATGAAGCCTGGATGATGTTTTTTAATTTTTAGAATTTGTTTACATTTATTTTTGAATTTTCTAACTCGGGTCGTGTTCGAACGGATAGGAAGGAAATTATTTTTGATCTCTATTTTACGGCCTGTCCTAACCCGTCTCGTCTTGAAATGAAGTCTGGATGATGTTTTTTAATTTTTAGAATTTTTTTACATTTATTTTTGAATTTTCTAACTCTGGTCGGGTTCTAACGGATAGGAAGGAAATATTTTTTTTTCTCTATTTTTCAGCCTGTCCTGATCCGTTTCATCTTGAAATGAAGCCTGGATGATGTCTTTTAATTTTATAATTTTTTTGCATTTCTTTTAGAATTTTCTAACTGGGGTCGGGTTCGAACGGATAGGAAAGAAATTTTTTTTATTCTCTATTTTTCGGCTTGTCTTCACCCCTTTCGTCTTGAAATGAAACCTAGATGATGTTTTTTAATTTTTAGATTTTTTTTTGCTTTTAGTTTTGAATTTTCTAACTCTGGTCGGGTTCGAACGGATAGGAATGAAATTTTTTTTGTTCTCTATTTTTCGGCCTGTTCTGTCCCGTTTCATCTTCAAATGAAGCCTGGATGATGTTTTGTTAATTTTTAGAAATTTTTTGCATTTATTTTCGAATTTTCTAACTCGGGTCGGGTTCGAACGGGTAGGAAGGAAATTTTTTTTGTTCTCCATTTTTCGGCCTGTCCTCTCCCGTTTCGTCTTGAAATGAAGCCTGTATGATGTTTTTTAATTTTAAGAATTTTTTTCCATTTATTTTTGAATTTTCTAACTCAGGTCTGGTTCGAACGGATAGGAAGGAAATTATTTTTGTTCTCTATTTTACGGCCTGTCCTGGCCCGATTCATCTTCAAATGAAGCCTGGATGATGTTTTTTAATTTTTAGAATTTTTTTGCATTTCTTTTAGAATTTTCTAACTGGGGTCGGGTTCGAACGGATAGGAAAGAAATTTTTTTTATTCTCTATTTTTCGGCTTGTCTTCACCCGTTTCGTCTTGAAATGAAACCTAGATGATGTTTTTTAATTTTTAGATTTTTTTTTGCATTTAGTTTGGAATTTTCTAACTCTGGTCGGGTTCAAACAGATAGGAATGAAATTTATTTTTTTCTCTATTTTTCGGCATGTCCTGTCTCGTTTCATCTTCAAATGAAGCCTGGATGATGTTTTTTAATTTTTAGAATTTTTTTGCATTTATTTTCGAATTTTCTAACTCGGGTCGGGTTTGAACTGATAGGAATGAAATTTTTTTTGTTTTCTATTTTTCAGCCTGTCCTGTCCCGTTTCATCTTCTAATGAAGCCTGGATGATGTTTTTTAATTTTTAGAATTTTTTTGCATTTATTTTCGAATTTTCTAACTCGGGTCGGGTTCGAACGGATTGGAAGGAAATTTTTTTTGTTCTCCATTTTTCGGCCTGTCCTGGCCCGTTTCGTCTTGAAATGAAGCCTGGATGATGTTTTTTAATTTTTAGAATTTTTTTGCATTTGTTTTTGAATTTTCTAACTCAGGTCTGGTTCGAACGGATTGGAAGGAAATATTTTTTTTTCTCTATTTCTCGGCCTGTACTGATCCGTTTCGTCTTGAAATGAAGCCTAGATAATGTCTTTTAATTTTTAGAATTTTTTTGCATTTCTTTTAGAATTTTCTAACTGGGGTCGGGTTCGAACGGATAGGAAAGAAATTTTTTTTATTCCCTATTTTTCGGCTTGTCTTCACCCGTTTCGTCTTGAAATGAAGCCTGGATGATGTTTTATAATTTTTAGAATTTTTTTGCATTTATTTTTGAATTTTCTAACTTAGGTCTGGTTCGAACGGATTGGAAGGAAATTGTTTTTGATCTCTATTTTACGGCCTGTCCTGACCCGCCTCGTCTTGAAATGAAGTCTGGATGATGTTTTTTAATTTTTAGAATTTTTTTACATTTATTTTTGAATTTTCTAACTCTGGTCGGATTCGAACGGATAGGAAGGAAATATTTTTTTTTCTCTATTTTTCAGCCTGTCCTGATCCGTTTCGTCTTGAAATGAAGCCTGGATGATGTCTTTTAATTTTTAGACTTGTTTTGCATTTCTTTTAGAATTTTCTAACTGGGGTCGGGTTCGAACGGATAGGAAAGAAATTTTTTTTATTCTCTATTTTTCGGCTTGTCTACACCCGTTTCGTCTTGAAATGAAACCTAGATGATGTTTTTTAATTTTTAGATTTTTTTTTTGCATTTAGTTTGGAATTTTCTAACTCTGGTCGGGTTCGAACAGATAGGAATGAAATTTTTTTTGTTCTCTATTTTTCGGCATGTCCTGTCTCGTTTCATCTTCAAATGAAGCCTGGATGATGTTTTTTAATTTTTAAAATTTTTTTGCATTTATTTTCGAATTTTCTAACTCGGGTCGGGTTCGAACCGATAGGAATGAAATTTTTTTTGTTTTCTATTTTTCGGCCTGTCCTGTCCCGTTTCATCTTCAAATGAAGCCTGGATTATGTTTTTTCATTTTTAGAATTTTTTAGCATTTATTTTCAAATTTTCTAACTCGGGTCGGGTTCGAACGGATAGGAAGGAAATTATTTTTGTTCTCCATTTTTCGGCCTGTCCTGGCCCGTTTCGTCTTGAAATGAAGCCTGGATGATGTTTTTTAATTTTTAGAATTTTTTGGCATTTGTTTTTGAATTTTCTAACTCAGGTCTGGTTCGAACGGATTGGAAGGAAATATTTTTTTTTCTCTATTTCTCGGCCTGTACTGATCCGTTTCGTCATGAAATGAAGCCTGGATGATGTCTTTTAATTTTTAGACTTTTTTTGCATTTCTTTTAGTTTTTTCTATCTGGGGTCGGGTTCGAACGTATAGGAAAGAAATTTTTTTTATTCTCTATTTTTCGGCTTGTCTTCACCCGTTTCATCTTGAAATGAAACCTAGATGATGTTTTTTAATTTTTAGATATTTTTTTGCATTTAGTTTTGAATTTTCTAACTCTGGTCGGGTTCGAACGGATAGGAATGAAATTTTTTTGTTCTCTATTTTTCAGCCTGTCCTGATCCGTTTCGTCTTGAAATGAAGCCTGGATGATGTCTTTTAATTTTTAGAATTTTTTTGCATTTCTTTCAGAATTTTCTAACTGGGGTCGGGTTCGAACGGATAGGAAAGAACTTTTTTTTATTCTCTATTTTTCGGCTTGTCTTCACCCCTTTCGTCTTGAAATGAAACCTAGATGATGTTTTTTAATTTTTAGATTTTTTTTTGCTTTTAGTTTTGAATTTTCTAACTCTGGTCGGGTTCGAACGGATAGAAATGAAATTTTTTTTGTTCTCTATTTTTTGGCCTGTCCTGACCCGTTTCATCTTCAAATGAAGCCTGGATGATGTTTTTTAATTTTTAGAATTTTTTTGCATTTATTTTCGAATTTTCTAACTCGGGTCGGGTTCGAACGGGTAGGAAGGAAATTTTTTTTGTTCTCCATTTTTCGGCCTGTCCTGGCCCGTTTCGTCTTGAAATAAAGCCCGGATGATGTTTTTTAATTTTTAGAACTTTTTTCCATTTATTTTTGAATTTTCTAACTCAGGATTGGTTAGAACGGATAGAAAGGAAATTATTTTTGTTCTCTATTTTACGGCCTGTCCTGGCCCGTTTCATCTTCAAATGAAGCCTGGATGATGGTTTTTAATTTTTAGAATTTTTTTACATTTATTTTTGAATTTTCTAACTCGGGTCGGGCTCGAACGGATAGGAAGGTAATTTTTTTAGTTCTCCATTTTTCGGCCTGTCCTGGCCCGTTTCGTCTTGAAATGAAGCCTGGATGATGTTTTTTAATTTTTAGAATTTTTTTGCATTTGTTTTTGAATTTTCTAACTCAGGTCTGGTACGAACGGATTGGAAGGAAATATTTTTTTTTCTCTATTTTTCGGCCTGTACTGATTCGTTTCGTCTTGAGATGAAGCCTAGATGATGTCTTTTAATTTTTAGAATTTTTTTGCATTTCTTTTAGAATTTTATAACTGGGGTCGGGTTCGAACGGATAGGAAAGAAATTTTTTTTATTCTCTATTTTTCGGTTTGTCTTCACCCGTTTCGTCTTGAAATGAAGCCTGGATGATGTTTTATAATTTTTAGAATTTTTTTGCATTTATTTTTGAATTTTCTAACTTAGGGCTGGTTCGAACGGATTGGAAGGAAATTATTTTTGATCTCTATTTTACGGCCTGTCCTGACCCGCCTCGTCTTGAAATGAAGTCTGGATGATATTTTTTAATTTTTAGAATTTTTTTACATTTATTTTTGAATTTTCTAACTCTGGTCGGGTTCGAACGGATAGGAAGGAAATATTTTTTTTTCTCTATTTTTCAGCCTGTCCTGATCCGTTTCGTCTTGAAATGAAGCCTGGATGATGTCTTTTAATTTTTAGACTTTTTTTGCATTTCTTTTAGAATTTTCTAACTGGGGTCGGGTTCGAACGGATAGGAAAGAAATTTTTTTTATTCTCTAACTTTCGGCTTGTCTTCACCCGTTTCGTCTTGAAATGAAACCTAGATGATGTTTTCTAATTTTCTGATTTTTTTTTGCATTTAGTTTGGAATTTTCTAACTCTGGTCGGGTTCGAACAGATAGGAATGAAATTTTTTTTGTTCTCTATTTTTCGGCATGTCCTGTCTCGTTTCATCTTCTAATGAAGCCTGGATGATGTTTTTTAATTTTTAAAATTTTTTTGCTTTTATTTTCGAATTTTCTAACTCGGGTCGGGTTCGAACGGATAGGAAAGAAATTTTTTTTGTTTTCTATTTTTCGGCCTGTCCTGTCCCGTTTCATCTTCAAATGAAGCCTGGATGATGTTTTTTAATTTTTAGAATTTTTTTGCATTTATTTTCGAATTTTCTAACTCGGGTCGGGTTCGAACGGATAGGAAGGAATTTTTTTTTGTTCTCCATTTTTCGGCCTGTCCTAGCCCGTTTCGTCTTGAAATGAAGCCTGGATGATGTTTTTTAATTTTTAGAATTTGTTTACATTTATTTTTGAATTTTCTAACTCGGGTCGTGTTCGAACGGATAGGAAGGAAATTATTTTTGATCTCTATTTTACGGCCTGTCCTAACCCGTCTCGTCTTGAAATGAAGTCTGGATGATGTTTTTTAATTTTTAGAATTTTTTTACATTTATTTTTGAATTTTCTAACTCTGGTCGGGTTCTAACGGATAGGAAGGAAATATTTTTTTTTCTCTATTTTTCAGCCTGTCCTGATCCGTTTCATCTTGAAATGAAGCCTGGATGATGTCTTTTAATTTTATAATTTTTTTGCATTTCTTTTAGAATTTTCTAACTGGGGTCGGGTTCGAACGGATGGGAAATGCAGCCTGGATGATGTTTTATAATTTTTAGAATTTTTTTGCATTTATTTTTGAATTTTCTAACTTAGGGCTGGTTCGAACGGATTGAAAGGAAATTATTTTTGATCTCTATTTTACGGCCTGTCCTGACCCGCCTCGTCTTGAAATGAAGTCTGGATGATATTTTTTAATTTTTAGAATTTTTTTACATTTATTTTTGAATTTTCTAACTCTGGTCGGGTTCGAACGGATAGGAAGGAAATATTTTTTTTTCTCTATTTTTCAGCCTGTCCTGATCCGTTTCGTCTTGAAATGAAGCCTGGATGATGTCTTTTAATTTTTAGACTTTTTTTGCATTTCTTTTAGAATTTTCTAACTGGGGTCGGGTTCGAACGGATAGGAAAGAAATTTTTTTTATTCTCTATTTTTCGGCTTGTCTTCACCCGTTTCGTCTTGAAAGGAAGCCTGGATGATGTTTTATAATTTTTAGAATTTTTTTGCATTTATTTTTGAATTTTCTAACTTAGGGCTGGTTCGAACGGATTGGAAGGAAATTATTTTTGATCTCTATTTTACGGCCTGTCCTGACCCGCCTCGTCTTGAAATGAAGTCTGGATGATATTTTTTAATTTTTAGAATTTTTTTACATTTATTTTTGAATTTTCTAACTCTGGTCGGGTTCGAACGGATAGGAAGGAAATATTTTTTTTTCTCTATTTTTCAGCCTGTCCTGATCCGTTTCGTCTTGAAATGAAGCCTGGATGATGTCTTTTAATTTTTAGACTTTTTTTGCATTTCTTTTAGAATTTTCTAACTGGGGTCGGGTTCGAACGGATAGGAAAGAAATTTTTTTTATTCTCTAACTTTCGGCTTGTCTTCACCCGTTTCGTCTTGAAATGAAACCTAGATGATGTTTTCTAATTTTCTGATTTTTTTTTGCATTTAGTTTGGAATTTTCTAACTCTGGTCGGGTTCGAACAGATAGGAATGAAATTTTTTTTGTTCTCTATTTTTCGGCATGTCCTGTCTCGTTTCATCTTCAAATGAAGCCTGGATGATGTTTTTTAATTTTTAAAATTTTTTTGCTTTTATTTTCGAATTTTCTAACTCGGGTCGGGTTCGAACTGATAGGAATGAAATTTTTTTTGTTTTCTATTTTTCGGCCTGTCCTGTCCCGTTTCATCTTCAAATGAAGCCTGGATGATGTTTTTTAATTTTTAGAATTTTTTTGCATTTATTTTCGAATTTTCTAACTCGGGTCGGGTTCGAACGGATAGGAAGGAATTTTTTTTTGTTCTCCATTTTTCGGCCTGTCCTAGCCCGTTTCGTCTTGAAATGAAGCCTGGATGATGTTTTTTAATTTTTAGAATTTGTTTACATTTATTTTTGAATTTTCTAACTCGGGTCGTGTTCGAACGGATAGGAAGGAAATTATTTTTGATCTCTATTTTACGGCCTGTCCTAACCCGTCTCGTCTTGAAATGAAGTCTGGATGATGTTTTTTAATTTTTAGAATTTTTTTACATTTATTTTTGAATTTTCTAACTCTGGTCGGGTTCTAACGGATAGGAAGGAAATATTTTTTTTTCTCTATTTTTCAGCCTGTCCTGATCCGTTTCATCTTGAAATGAAGCCTGGATGATGTCTTTTAATTTTATAATTTTTTTGCATTTCTTTTAGAATTTTCTAACTGGGGTCGGGTTCGAACGGATAGGAAAGAAATTTTTTTTATTCTCTATTTTTCGGCTTGTCTTCACCCCTTTCGTCTTGAAATGAAACCTAGATGATGTTTTTTAATTTTTAGATTTTTTTTTGCTTTTAGTTTTGAATTTTCTAACTCTGGTCGGGTTCGAACGGATAGGAATGAAATTTTTTTTGTTCTCTATTTTTCGGCCTGTCCTGTCCCGTTTCATCTTCAAATGAAGCCTGGATGATGTTTTGTTAATTTTTAGAAATTTTTTGCATTTATTTTCGAATTTTCTAACTCGGGTCGGGTTCGAACGGGTAGGAAGGAAATTTTTTTTGTTCTCCATTTTTCGGCCTGTCCTCTCCCGTTTCGTCTTGAAATGAAGCCTGTATGATGTTTTTTAATTTTAAGAATTTTTTTCCATTTATTTTTGAATTTTCTAACTCAGGTCTGGTTCGAACGGATAGGAAGGAAATTATTTTTGTTCTCTATTTTACGGCCTGTCCTGGCCCGATTCATCTTCAAATGAAGCCTGGATGATGTTTTTTAATTTTTAGAATTTTTTTGCATTTCTTTTAGAATTTTCTAACTGGGGTCGGGTTCGAACGGATAGGAAAGAAATTTTTTTTATTCTCTATTTTTCGGCTTGTCTTCACCCGTTTCGTCTTGAAATGAAACCTAGATGATGTTTTTTAATTTTTAGATTTTTTTTTTGCATTTAGTTTGGAATTTTCTAACTCTGGTCGGGTTCAAACAGATAGGAATGAAATTTATTTTTTTCTCTATTTTTCGGCATGTCATGTCTCGTTTCATCTTCAAATGAAGCCTGGATGATGTTTTTTAATTTTTAGAATTTTTTTGCATTTATTTTCGAATTTTCTAACTCGGGTCGGGTTTGAACTGATAGGAATGAAATTTTTTTTGTTTTCTATTTTTCAGCCTGTCCTGTCCCGTTTCATCTTCTAATGAAGCCTGGATGATGTTTTTTAATTTTTAGAATTTTTTTGCATTTATTTTCGAATTTTCTAACTCGGGTCGGGTTCGAACGGATTGGAAGGAAATTTTTTTTGTTCTCCATTTTTCGGCCTGTCCTGGCCCGTTTCGTCTTGAAATGAAGCCTGGATGATGTTTTTTAATTTTTAGAATTTTTTTGCATTTGTTTTTGAATTTTCTAACTCAGGTCTGGTTCGAACGGATTGGAAGGAAATATTTTTTTTTCTCTATTTCTCGGCCTGTACTGATCCGTTTCGTCTTGAAATGAAGCCTAGATAATGTCTTTTAATTTTTAGAATTTTTTTGCATTTCTTTTAGAATTTTCTAACTGGGGTCGGGTTCGAACGGATAGGAAAGAAATTTTTTTTATTCCCTATTTTTCGGCTTGTCTTCACCCGTTTCGTCTTGAAATGAAGCCTGGATGATGTTTTATAATTTTTAGAATTTTTTTGCATTTATTTTTGAATTTTCTAACTTAGGTCTGGTTCGAACGGATTGGAAGGAAATTGTTTTTGATCTCTATTTTACGGCCTGTCCTGACCCGCCTCGTCTTGAAATGAAGTCTGGATGATGTTTTTTAATTTTTAGAATTTTTTTACATTTATTTTTGAATTTTCTAACTCTGGTCGGATTCGAACGGATAGGAAGGAAATATTTTTTTTTCTCTATTTTTCAGCCTGTCCTGATCCGTTTCGTCTTGAAATGAAGCCTGGATGATGTCTTTTAATTTTTAGACTTGTTTTGCATTTCTTTTAGAATTTTCTAACTGGGGTCGGGTTCGAACGGATAGGAAAGAAATTTTTTTTATTCTCTATTTTTCGGCTTTTCTACACCCGTTTCGTCTTGAAATGAAACCTAGATGATGTTTTTTAATTTTTAGATTTTTTTTTTGCATTTAGTTTGGAATTTTCTAACTCTGGTCGGGTTCGAACAGATAGGAATGAAATTTTTTTTGTTCTCTATTTTTCGGCATGTCCTGTCTCGTTTCATCTTCAAATGAAGCCTGGATGATGTTTTTTAATTTTTAAAATTTTTTTGCATTTATTTTCGAATTTTCTAACTCGGGTCGGGTTCGAACCGATAGGAATGAAATTTTTTTTGTTTTCTATTTTTCGGCCTGTCCTGTCCCGTTTCATCTTCAAATGAAGCCTGGATTATGTTTTTTCATTTTTAGAATTTTTTAGCATTTATTTTCAAATTTTCTAACTCGGGTCGGGTTCGAACGGATAGGAAGGAAATTATTTTTGTTCTCCATTTTTCGGCCTGTCCTGGCCCGTTTCGTCTTGAAATGAAGCCTGGATGATGTTTTTTAATTTTTAGAATTTTTTGGCATTTGTTTTTGAATTTTCTAACTCAGGTCTGGTTCGAACGGATTGGAAGGAAATATTTTTTTTTCTCTATTTCTCGGCCTGTACTGATCCGTTTCGTCATGAAATGAAGCCTGGATGATGTCTTTTAATTTTTAGACTTTTTTTGCATTTCTTTTAGTTTTTTCTATCTGGGGTCGGGTTCGAACGTATAGGAAAGAAATTTTTTTTATTCTCTATTTTTCGGCTTGTCTTCACCCGTTTCATCTTGAAATGAAACCTAGATGATGTTTTTTAATTTTTAGATATTTTTTTGCATTTAGTTTTGAATTTTCTAACTCTGGTCGGGTTCGAACGGATAGGAATGAAATTTTTTTGTTCTCTATTTTTCAGCCTGTCCTGATCCGTTTCGTCTTGAAATGAAGCCTGGATGATGTCTTTTAATTTTTAGAATTTTTTTGCATTTCTTTCAGAATTTTCTAACTGGGGTCGGGTTCGAACGGATAGGAAAGAACTTTTTTTTATTCTCTATTTTTCGGCTTGTCTTCACCCCTTTCGTCTTGAAATGAAACCTAGATGATGTTTTTTAATTTTTAGATTTTTTTTTGCTTTTAGTTTTGAATTTTCTAACTCTGGTCGGGTTCGAACGGATAGAAATGAAATTTTTTTTGTTCTCTATTTTTTGGCCTGTCCTGACCCGTTTCATCTTCAAATGAAGCCTGGATGATGTTTTTTAATTTTTAGAATTTTTTTGCATTTATTTTCGAATTTTCTAACTCGGGTCGGGTTCGAACGGGTAGGAAGGAAATTTTTTTTGTTCTCCATTTTTCGGCCTGTCCTGGCCCGTTTCGTCTTGAAATAAAGCCCGGATGATGTTTTTTAATTTTTAGAACTTTTTTCCATTTATTTTTGAATTTTCTAACTCAGGATTGGTTAGAACGGATAGAAAGGAAATTATTTTTGTTCTCTATTTTACGGCCTGTCCTGGCCCGTTTCATCTTCAAATGAAGCCTGGATGATGGTTTTTAATTTTTAGAATTTTTTTACATTTATTTTTGAATTTTCTAACTCGGGTCGGGCTCGAACGGATAGGAAGGTAATTTTTTTGGTTCTCCATTTTTCGGCCTGTCCTGGCCCGTTTCGTCTTGAAATGAAGCCTGGATGATGTTTTTTAATTTTTAGAATTTTTTTGCATTTGTTTTTGAATTTTCTAACTCAGGTCTGGTACGAACGGATTGGAAGGAAATATTTTTTTTTCTCTATTTTTCGGCCTGTACTGATTCGTTTCGTCTTGAGATGAAGCCTAGATGATGTCTTTTAATTTTTAGAATTTTTTTGCATTTCTTTTAGAATTTTATAACTGGGGTCGGGTTCGAACGGATAGGAAAGAAATTTTTTTTATTCTCTATTTTTCGGTTTGTCTTCACCCGTTTCGTCTTGAAATGAAGCCTGGATGATGTTTTATAATTTTTAGAATTTTTTTGCATTTATTTTTGAATTTTCTAACTTAGGGCTGGTTCGAACGGATTGGAAGGAAATTATTTTTGATCTCTATTTTACGGCCTGTCCTGACCCGCCTCGTCTTGAAATGAAGTCTGGATGATATTTTTTAATTTTTAGAATTTTTTTACATTTATTTTTGAATTTTCTAACTCTGGTCGGGTTCGAACGGATAGGAAGGAAATATTTTTTTTTCTCTATTTTTCAGCCTGTCCTGATCCGTTTCGTCTTGAAATGAAGCCTGGATGATGTCTTTTAATTTTTAGACTTTTTTTGCATTTCTTTTAGAATTTTCTAACTGGGGTCGGGTTCGAACGGATAGGAAAGAAATTTTTTTTATTCTCTAACTTTCGGCTTGTCTTCACCCGTTTCGTCTTGAAATGAAACCTAGATGATGTTTTCTAATTTTCTGATTTTTTTTTGCATTTAGTTTGGAATTTTCTAACTCTGGTCGGGTTCGAACAGATAGGAATGAAATTTTTTTTGTTCTCTATTTTTCGGCATGTCCTGTCTCGTTTCATCTTCAAATGAAGCCTGGATGATGTTTTTTAATTTTTAAAATTTTTTTGCTTTTATTTTCGAATTTTCTAACTCGGGTCGGGTTCGAACTGATAGGAATGAAATTTTTTTTGTTTTCTATTTTTCGGCCTGTCCTGTCCCGTTTCATCTTCAAATGAAGCCTGGATGATGTTTTTTAATTTTTAGAATTTTTTTGCATTTATTTTCGAATTTTCTAACTCGGGTCGGGTTCGAACGGATAGGAAGGAATTTTTTTTTGTTCTCCATTTTTCGGCCTGTCCTAGCCCGTTTCGTCTTGAAATGAAGCCTGGATGATGTTTTTTAATTTTTAGAATTTGTTTACATTTATTTTTGAATTTTCTAACTCGGGTCGTGTTCGAACGGATAGGAAGGAAATTATTTTTGATCTCTATTTTACGGCCTGTCCTAACCCGTCTCGTCTTGAAATGAAGTCTGGATGATGTTTTTTAATTTTTAGAATTTTTTTACATTTATTTTTGAATTTTCTAACTCTGGTCGGGTTCTAACGGATAGGAAGGAAATATTTTTTTTTCTCTATTTTTCAACCTGTCCTGATCCGTTTCATCTTGAAATGAAGCCTGGATGATGTCTTTTAATTTTATAATTTTTTTGCATTTCTTTTAGAATTTTCTAACTGGGGTCGGGTTCGAACGGATAGGAAAGAAATTTTTTTTATTCTCTATTTTTCGGCTTGTCTTCACCCCTTTCGTCTTGAAATGAAACCTAGATGATGTTTTTTAATTTTTAGATTTTTTTTTGCTTTTAGTTTTGAATTTTCTAACTCTGGTCGGGTTCGAACGGATAGGAATGAAATTTTTTTTGTTCTCTATTTTTCGGCCTGTCCTGTCCCGTTTCATCTTCAAATGAAGCCTGGATGATGTTTTGTTAATTTTTAGAAATTTTTTGCATTTATTTTCGAATTTTCTAACTCGGGTCGGGTTCGAACGGGTAGGAAGGAAATTTTTTTTGTTCTCCATTTTTCGGCCTGTCCTCTCCCGTTTCGTCTTGAAATGAAGCCTGTATGATGTTTTTTAATTTTAAGAATTTTTTTCCATTTATTTTTGAATTTTCTAACTCAGGTCTGGTTCGAACGGATAGGAAATGAAGCCTGGATGATGTTTTATAATTTTTAGAATTTTTTTGCATTTATTTTTGAATTTTCTAACTTAGGGCTGGTTCGAACGGATTGAAAGGAAATTATTTTTGATCTCTATTTTACGGCCTGTCCTGACCCGCCTCGTCTTGAAATGAAGTCTGGATGATATTTTTTAATTTTTAGAATTTTTTTACATTTATTTTTGAATTTTCTAACTCTGGTCGGGTTCGAACGGATAGGAAGGAAAAATTTTTTTTCTCTATTTTTCAGCCTGTCCTGATCCGTTTCGTCTTGAAATGAAGCCTGGATGATGTCTTTTAATTTTTAGACTTTTTTTGCATTTCTTTTAGAATTTTCTAACTGGGGTCGGGTTCGAACGGATAGGAAAGAAATTTTTTTTATTCTCTATTTTTCGGCTTGTCTTCACCCGTTTCGTCTTGAAAGGAAGCCTGGATGATGTTTTATAATTTTTAGAATTTTTTTGCATTTATTTTTGAATTTTCTAACTTAGGGCTGGTTCGAACGGATTGGAAGGAAATTATTTTTGATCTCTATTTTACGGCCTGTCCTGACCCGCCTCATCTTGAAATGAAGTCTGGATGATATTTTTTAATTTTTAGAATTTTTTTACATTTATTTTTGAATTTTCTAACTCTGGTCGGGTTCGAACGGATAGGAAGGAAATATTTTTTTTTCTCTATTTTTCAGCCTGTCCTGATCCGTTTCGTCTTGAAATGAAGCCTGGATGATGTCTTTTAATTTTTAGACTTTTTTTGCATTTCTTTTAGAATTTTCTAACTGGGGTCGGGTTCGAACGGATAGGAAAGAAATTTTTTTTATTCTCTAACTTTCGGCTTGTCTTCACCCGTTTCGTCTTGAAATGAAACCTAGATGATGTTTTCTAATTTTCTGATTTTTTTTTGCATTTAGTTTGGAATTTTCTAACTCTGGTCGGGTTCGAACAGATAGGAATGAAATTTTTTTTGTTCTCTATTTTTCGGCATGTCCTGTCTCGTTTCATCTTCTAATGAAGCCTGGATGATGTTTTTTAATTTTTAAAATTTTTTTGCTTTTATTTTCGAATTTTCTAACTCGGGTCGGGTTCGAACTGATAGGAATGAAATTTTTTTTGTTTTCTATTTTTCGGCCTGTCCTGTCCCGTTTCATCTTCAAATGAAGCCTGGATGATGTTTTTTAATTTTTAGAATTTTTTTGCATTTATTTTCGAATTTTCTAACTCGGGTCGGGTTCGAACGGATAGGAAGGAATTTTTTTTTGTTCTCCATTTTTCGGCCTGTCCTAGCCCGTTTCGTCTTGAAATGAAGCCTGGATGATGTTTTTTAATTTTTAGAATTTGTTTACATTTATTTTTGAATTTTCTAACTCGGGTCGTGTTCGAACGGATAGGAAGGAAATTATTTTTGATCTCTATTTTACGGCCTGTCCTAACCCGTCTCGTCTTGAAATGAAGTCTGGATGATGTTTTTTAATTTTTAGAATTTTTTTACATTTATTTTTGAATTTTCTAACTCTGGTCGGGTTCTAACGGATAGGAAGGAAATATTTTTTTTTCTCTATTTTTCAGCCTGTCCTGATCCGTTTCATCTTGAAATGAAGCCTGGATGATGTCTTTTAATTTTATAATTTTTTTGCATTTCTTTTAGAATTTTCTAACTGGGGTCGGGTTCGAACGGATAGGAAATGAAGCCTGGATGATGTTTTATGATTTTTAGAATTTTTTTGCATTTATTTTTGAATTTTCTAACTTAGGGCTGGTTCGAACGGATTGAAAGGAAATTATTTTTGATCTCTATTTTACGGCCTGTCCTGACCCGCCTCGTCTTGAAATGAAGTCTGGATGATATTTTTTAATTTTTAGAATTTTTTTACATTTATTTTTGAATTTTCTAACTCTGGTCGGGTTCGAACGGATAGGAAGGAAATATTTTTTTTTCTCTATTTTTCAGCCTGTCCTGATCCGTTTCGTCTTGAAATGAAGCCTGGATGATGTCTTTTAATTTTTAGACTTTTTTTGCATTTCTTTTAGAATTTTCTAACTGGGGTCGGGTTCGAACGGATAGGAAAGAAATTTTTTTTATTCTCTATTTTTCGGCTTGTCTTCACCCGTTTCGTCTTGAAAGGAAGCCTGGATGATGTTTTATAATTTTTAGAATTTTTTTGCATTTATTTTTGAATTTTCTAACTTAGGGCTGGTTCGAACGGATTGGAAGGAAATTATTTTTGATCTCTATTTTACGGCCTGTCCTGACCCGCCTCGTCTTGAAATGAAGTCTGGATGATATTTTTTAATTTTTAGAATTTTTTTACATTTATTTTTGAATTTTCTAACTCTGGTCGGGTTCGAACGGATAGGAAGGAAATATTTTTTTTTCTCTATTTTTCAGCCTGTCCTGATCCGTTTCGTCTTGAAATGAAGCCTGGATGATGTCTTTTAATTTTTAGACTTTTTTTGCATTTCTTTTAGAATTTTCTAACTGGGGTCGGGTTCGAACGGATAGGAAAGAAATTTTTTTTATTCTCTAACTTTCGGCTTGTCTTCACCCGTTTCGTCTTGAAATGAAACCTAGATGATGTTTTCTAATTTTCTGATTTTTTTTTGCATTTAGTTTGGAATTTTCTAACTCTGGTCGGGTTCGAACAGATAGGAATGAAATTTTTTTTGTTCTCTATTTTTCGGCATGTCCTGTCTCGTTTCATCTTCTAATGAAGCCTGGATGATGTTTTTTAATTTTTAAAATTTTTTTGCTTTTATTTTCGAATTTTCTAACTCGGGTCGGGTTCGAACTGATAGGAATGAAATTTTTTTTGTTTTCTATTTTTCGGCCTGTCCTGTCCCGTTTCATCTTCAAATGAAGCCTGGATGATGTTTTTTAATTTTTAGAATTTTTTTGCATTTATTTTCGAATTTTCTAACTCGGGTCGGGTTCGAACGGATAGGAAGGAATTTTTTTTTGTTCTCCATTTTTCGGCCTGTCCTAGCCCGTTTCGTCTTGAAATGAAGCCTGGATGATGTTTTTTAATTTTTAGAATTTGTTTACATTTATTTTTGAATTTTCTAACTCGGGTCGTGTTCGAACGGATAGGAAGGAAATTATTTTTGATCTCTATTTTACGGCCTGTCCTAACCCGTCTCGTCTTGAAATGAAGTCTGGATGATGTTTTTTAATTTTTAGAATTTTTTTACATTTATTTTTGAATTTTCTAACTCTGGTCGGGTTCGAACGGATAGGAAGGAAATATTTTTTTTTCTCTATTTTTCAGCCTGTCCTGATCCGTTTCGTCTTGAAATGAAGCCTGGATGATGTCTTTTAATTTTTAGACTTTTTTTGCATTTCTTTTAGAATTTTCTAACTGGGGTCGGGTTCGAACGGATAGGAAAGAAATTTTTTTTATTCTCTATTTTTCGGCTTGTCTTCACCCGTTTCGTCTTGAAAGGAAGCCTGGATGATGTTTTATAATTTTTAGAATTTTTTTGCATTTATTTTTGAATTTTCTAACTTAGGGCTGGTTCGAACGGATTGGAAGGAAATTATTTTTGATCTCTATTTTACGGCCTGTCCTGACCCGCCTCGTCTTGAAATGAAGTCTGGATGATATTTTTTAATTTTTAGAATTTTTTTACATTTATTTTTGAATTTTCTAACTCTGGTCGGGTTCGAACGGATAGGAAGGAAATATTTTTTTTTCTCTATTTTTCAGCCTGTCCTGATCCGTTTCGTCTTGAAATGAAGCCTGGATGATGTCTTTTAATTTTTAGACTTTTTTTGCATTTCTTTTAGTTTTTTCTAACTGGGGTCGGGTTCGAACGGATAGGAAAGAAATTTTTTTTATTCTCTAACTTTCGGCTTGTCTTCACCCGTTTCGTCTTGAAATGAAACCTAGATGATGTTTTCTAATTTTCTGATTTTTTTTTGCATTTAGTTTGGAATTTTCTAACTCTGGTCGGGTTCGAACAGATAGGAATGAAATTTTTTTTGTTCTCTATTTTTCGGCATGTCCTGTCTCGTTTCATCTTCAAATGAAGCCTGGATGATGTTTTTTAATTTTTAAAATTTTTTTGCTTTTATTTTCGAATTTTCTAACTCGGGTCGGGTTCGAACTGATAGGAATGAAATTTTTTTTGTTTTCTATTTTTCGGCCTGTCCTGTCCCGTTTCATCTTCAAATGAAGCCTGGATGATGTTTTTTAATTTTTAGAATTTTTTTGCATTTATTTTCGAATTTTCTAACTGGGGTCGGGTTCGAACGGATAGGAAAGAAATTTTTTTTATTCTCTATTTTTCGGCTTGTCTTCACCCCTTTCGTCTTGAAATGAAACCTAGATGATGTTTTTTAATTTTTAGATTTTTTTTTGCTTTTAGTTTTGAATTTTCTAACTCTGGTCGGGTTCGAACGGATAGGAATGAAATTTTTTTTGTTCTCTATTTTTCGGCCTGTCCTGTCCCGTTTCATCTTCAAATGAAGCCTGGATGATGTTTTTTAATTTTTAGAATTTTTTTGCATTTATTTTCGAATTTTCTAACTCGGGTCGGGTTCGAACGGATAGGAAAGAAATTTTTTTTATTCTCTATTTTTCGGCTTGTCTTCACCCCTTTCGTCTTGAAATGAAACCTAGATGATGTTTTTTAATTTTTAGATATTTTTTTGCATTTAGTTTTGAATTTTCTAACTCTGGTCGGGTTCGAACAGATAGGAATGAAATTTTTTTTGTTCTCTATTTTTCGGCATGTCCTGTCTCGTTTCATCTTCAAATGAAGCCTGGATGATGTTTTTTAATTTTTAAAATTTTTTTGCATTTATTTTCGAATTTTCTAACTCGGGTCGGGTTCGAACGGGTAGGAAGGAAATTTTTTTTGTTCTCCATTTTTCGGCCTGTCCTGGCCCGTTTCGTCTTGAAATGAAGCCTGTATGATGTGTTTTAATTTTAAGAATTTTTTTCCATTTATTTTTGAATTTTCTAACTCAGGTCTGGTTCGAACGGATAGGAAGGAAATTATTTTTGTTCTCTATTTTACGGCCTGTCCTGGCCCGATTCATCTTCAAATGAAGCCTGGATGATGTTTTTTAATTTTTAGAATTTTTTTGCATTTCTTTTAGAATTTTCTAACTGGGGTCGGGTTCGAACGGATAGGAAAGAAATTTTTTTTATTCTCTATTTTTCGGCTTGTCTTCACCCGTTTCGTCTTGAAATGAAACCTAGATGATGTTTTTTAATTTTTAGATTTTTTTTTGCATTTAGTTTGGAATTTTCTAACTCTGGTCGGGTTCGAACAGATAGGAATGAAATTTATTTTTTTCTCTATTTTTCGGCATGTCCTGTCTCGTTTCATCTTCAAATGAAGCCTGGATGATGTTTTTTAATTTTTAGAATTTTTTTGCATTTATTTTCGAATTTTCTAACTCGGGTCGGGTTTGAACTGATAGGAATGAAATTTTTTTTGTTTTCTATTTTTCAGCCTGTCCTGTCCCGTTTCATCTTCAAATGAAGCCTGGATGATGTTTTTTAATTTTTAGAATTTTTTTGCATTTATTTTCGAATTTTCTAACTCGGGTCGGGTTCGAACGGATTGGAAGGAAATTTTTTTTGTTCTCCATTTTTCGGCCTGTCCTGGCCCGTTTCGTCTTGAAATGAAGCCTGGATGATGTTTTTTAATTTTTAGAATTTTTTTGCATTTGTTTTTGAATTTTCTAACTCAGGTCTGGTTCGAACGGATTGGAAGGAAATATTTTTTTTTCTCTATTTCTCGGCCTGTACTGATCTGTTTCGTCTTGAAATGAAGCCTAGATAATGTCTTTTAATTTTTAGAATTTTTTTGCATTTCTTTTAGAATTTTCTAACTGGGGTCGGGTTCGAACGGATAGGAAAGAAATTTTTTTTATTCCCTATTTTTCGGCTTGTCTTCACCCGTTTCGTCTTGAAATGAAGCCTGGATGATGTTTTATAATTTTTAGAATTTTTTTGCATTTATTTTTGAATTTTCTAACTTAGGTCTGGTTCGAACGGATTGGAAGGAAATTGTTTTTGATCTCTATTTTACGGCCTGTCCTGACCCGCCTCGTCTTGAAATGAAGTCTGGATGATGTTTTTTAATTTTTAGAATTTTTTTACATTTATTTTTGAATTTTCTAACTCTGGTCGGATTCGAACGGATAGGAAGGAAATATTTTTTTTTCTCTATTTTTCAGCCTGTCCTGATCCGTTTCGTCTTGAAATGAAGCCTGGATGATGTCTTTTAATTTTTAGACTTGTTTTGCATTTCTTTTAGAATTTTCTAACTGGGGTCGGGTTCGAACGGATAGGAAAGAAATTTTTTTTATTCTCTATTTTTCGGCTTGTCTACACCCGTTTCGTCTTGAAATGAAACCTAGATGATGTTTTTTAATTTTTAGATTTTTTTTTTGCATTTAGTTTGGAATTTTCTAACTCTGGTCGGGTTCGAACAGATAGGAATGAAATTTTTTTTGTTCTCTATTTTTCGGCATGTCCTGTCTCGTTTCATCTTCAAATGAAGCCTGGATGATGTTTTTTAATTTTTAAAATTTTTTTGCATTTATTTTCGAATTTTCTAACTCGGGTCGGGTTCGAACCGATAGGAATGAAATTTTTTTTGTTTTCTATTTTTCGGCCTGTCCTGTCCCGTTTCATCTTCAAATGAAGCCTGGATTATGTTTTTTCATTTTTAGAATTTTTTAGCATTTATTTTCAAATTTTCTAACTCGGGTCGGGTTCGAACGGATAGGAAGGAAATTATTTTTGTTCTCCATTTTTCGGCCTGTCCTGGCCCGTTTCGTCTTGAAATGAAGCCTGGATGATGTTTTTTAATTTTTAGAATTTTTTGGCATTTGTTTTTGAATTTTCTAACTCAGGTCTGGTTCGAACGGATTGGAAGGAAATATTTTTTTTTCTCTATTTCTCGGCCTGTACTGATCCGTTTCGTCATGAAATGAAGCCTGGATGATGTCTTTTAATTTTTAGACTTTTTTTGCATTTCTTTTAGTTTTTTCTATCTGGGGTCGGGTTCGAACGTATAGGAAAGAAATTTTTTTTATTCTCTATTTTTCGGCTTGTCTTCACCCGTTTCATCTTGAAATGAAACCTAGATGATGTTTTTTAATTTTTAGATTTTTTTTTGCTTTTAGTTTTGAATTTTCTAACTCTGGTCGGGTTCGAACGGATAGGAATGAAATTTTTTTTGTTCTCTATTTTTCGGCCTGTCCTGTCCCGTTTCATCTTCAAATGAAGCCTGGATGATGTTTTTTAATTTTTAGAATTTTTTTGCATTTATTTTCGAATTTTCTAACTCGGGTCGGGTTCGAACGGATAGGAAAGAAATTTTTTTTATTCTCTATTTTTCGGCTTGTCTTCACCCCTTTCGTCTTGAAATGAAACCTAGATGATGTTTTTTAATTTTTAGATATTTTTTTGCATTTAGTTTTGAATTTTCTAACTCTGGTCGGGTTCGAACGGATAGGAAAGAAATTTTTTTTGTTCCCTATTTTTCGGCTTGTCTTCACCCGTTTCGTCTTGAAATGAAGCCTGGATGATGTTTTATAATTTTTAGAATTTTTTTGCATTTATTTTTGAATTTTCTAACTTAGGTCTGGTTCGAACGGATTGGAAGGAAATTGTTTTTGATCTCTATTTTACGGCCTGTCCTGACCCGCCTCGTCTTGAAATGAAGTCTGGATGATGTTTTTTAATTTTTAGAATTTTTTTACATTTATTTTTGAATTTTCTAACTCTGGTCGGATTCGAACGGATAGGAAGGAAATATTTTTTTTTCTCTATTTTTCAGCCTGTCCTGATCCGTTTCGTCTTGAAATGAAGCCTGGATGATGTCTTTTAATTTTTAGACTTGTTTTGCATTTCTTTTAGAATTTTCTAACTGGGGTCGGGTTCGAACGGATAGGAAAGAAATTTTTTTTATTCTCTATTTTTCGGCTTGTCTACACCCGTTTCGTCTTGAAATGAAACCTAGATGATGTTTTTTAATTTTTAGATTTTTTTTTTGCATTTAGTTTGGAATTTTCTAACTCTGGTCGGGTTCGAACAGATAGGAATGAAATTTTTTTTGTTCTCTATTTTTGTTCTCTATTTTTCGGCCTGTCCTGATCCGTTTCGTCTTGAAATGAAGCCTGGATGATGTCTTTTAATTTTTAGAATTTTTTTGCATTTCTTTCAGAATTTTCTAACTGGGGTCGGGTTCGAACGGATAGGAAAGAAATTTTTTTTATTCTCTATTTTTCGGCTTGTCTTCACCCCTTTCGTTTTGAAATGAAACCTAGATGATGTTTTTTAATTTTTAGATTTTTTTTTGCTTTTAGTTTTGAATTTTCTAACTCTGGTCGGGTTCGAACGGATTGAAATGAAATTTTTTTTGTTCTCTATTTTTCGGCCTGTCCTGACCCGTTTCATCTTCAAATGAAGCCTGGATGATGTTTTTTAATTTTTAGAATTTTTTTGCATTTATTTTCGAATTTTCTAACTCGGGTCGGGTTCGAACGGGTAGGAAGGAAATTTTTTTTGTTCTCCATTTTTCGGCCTGTCCTGGCCCGTTTCGTCTTGAAATGAAGCCCGGATGATGTTTTTTAATTTTTAGAACTTTTTTCCATTTATTTTTGAATTTTCTAACTCAGGTCTGGTTCGAACGGATAGGAAGGAAATATTTTTTTTTCTCTATTTTTCGGCCTGTACTGATTCGTTTCGTCTTGAAATGAAGCCTAGATGATGTCTTTTAATTTTTAGAATTTTTTTGCATTTCTTTTAGAATTTTATAACTGGGGTCGGGTTCGAACGGATAGGAAAGAAATTTTTTTTATTCTCTATTTTTCGGCTTGTCTTCACCCGTTTCGTCTTGAAATGAAGCCTGGATGATGTTTTATAATTTTTAGAATTTTTTTGCATTTATTTTTGAATTTTCTAACTTAGGGCTGGTTCGAACGGATTGGAAGGAAATTATTTTTGATCTCTATTTTACGGCCTGTCCTGACCCGCCTCGTCTTGAAATGAAGTCTGGATGATATTTTTTAATTTTTAGAATTTTTTTACATTTATTTTTGAATTTTCTAACTCTGGTCGGGTTCGAACGGATAGGAAGGAAATATTTTTTTTTCTCTATTTTTCAGCCTGTCCTGATCCGTTTCGTCTTGAAATGAAGCCTGGATGATGTCTTTTAATTTTTAGACTTTTTTTGCATTTCTTTTAGAATTTTCTAACTGGGGTCGGGTTCGAACGGATAGGAAAGAAATTTTTTTTATTCTCTAACTTTCGGCTTGTCTTCACCCGTTTCGTCTTGAAATGAAACCTAGATGATGTTTTCTAATTTTTTGATTTTTTTTTGCATTTAGTTTGGAATTTTCTAACTCTGGTCGGGTTCGAACAGATAGGAATGAAATTTTTTTTGTTCTCTATTTTTCGGCATGTCCTGTCTCGTTTCATCTTCAAATGAAGCCTGGATGATGTTTTTTAATTTTTAAAATTTGTTTACATTTATTTTTGAATTTTCTAACTCGGGTCGTGTTCGAACGGATAGGAATGAAATTATTTTTGATCTCTATTTTACGGCCTGTCCTAACCCGTCTCGTCTTGAAATGAAGTCTGGATGATGTTTTTTAATTTTTAGAATTTTTTTACATTTATTTTTGAATTTTCTAACTCTGGTCGGGTTCTAACGGATAGGAAGGAAATATTTTTTTTTCTCTATTTTTCAGCCTGTCCTGATCCGTTTCATCTTGAAATGAAGCCTGGATGATGTCTTTTAATTTTATAATTTTTTTGCATTTCTTTTAGAATTTTCTAACTAGGGTCGGGTTCGAACGGATAGGAAAGAAATTTTTTTTATTCTCTATTTTTCGGCTTGTCTTCACCCCTTTCGTCTTGAAATGAAACCTAGATGATGTTTTTTAATTTTTAGATTTTTTTTTGCTTTTAGTTTTGAATTTTCTAACTCTGGTCGGGTTCGAACGGATAGGAATGAAATTTTTTTTGTTCTCTATTTTTCGGCCTGTCCTGTCCCGTTTCATCTTCAAATGAAGCCTGGATGATGTTTTTTAATTTTTAGAATTTTTTTGCATTTATTTTCGAATTTTCTAACTCGGGTCGGGTTCGAACGGATAGGAAAGAAATTTTTTTTATTCTCTATTTTTCGGCTTGTCTTCACCCCTTTCGTCTTGAAATGAAACCTAGATGATGTTTTTTAATTTTTTGATTTTTTTTTGCTTTTAGTTTTGAATTTTCTAACTCTGGTCGGGTTCGAACGGATAGGAATGAAATTTTTTTTGTTCTCTATTTTTCGGCCTGTCCTGTCCCGTTTCATCTTCAAATGAAGCCTGTATGACGTTTTTTAATTTTTAAAATTTTTTTGCATTTATTTTCGAATTTTCTAACTCGGGTCGGTTTCGAACGGATAGGAAGGAAATTATTTTTGTTCTCTATTTTTCGGCCTGTCCTGGCCCGTTTCGTCTTGAAATGAAGCCTGGATGATGTTTTTTAATTTTTAGAATTTTTTGGCATTTGTTTTTGAATTTTCTAACTCAGGTCTGGTTCGAACGGATTGGAAGGAAATATTTTTTTTTCTCTATTTCTCGGCCTATACTGATCCGTTTCGTTATGAAATGAAGCCTGGATGATGTCTTTTAATTTTTAGACTTTTTTTTGCATTTCTTTTAGTTTTTTCTAACTGGGGTCGGGTTCGAACGTATAGGAAAGAAATTTTTTTTATTCTCTATTTTTCGGCTTGTCTTCACCCGTTTCGTCTTGAAATGAAACCTAGATGATGTTTTTTAATTTTTAGATTTTTTTTTGCATTTAGTTTTGAATTTTCTAACTCTGGTCAGGTTCGAACGGATAGGAATGAAATTTTTTTGTTCTCTATTTTTCGGCGTGTCCTGTCTCGTTTCATCTTCAAATGAAGCCTGAATGATGTTTTTAATTTTTAGAATTTTTTTGCATTTATTTTCGAATTTTCTAACTCGGGTCGGGTTCGAACTGATAGGAGTGAAATTTTTTCTGTCTTCTATTTTTCGGCCTGTCCTGTCCCGTTTCATCTTCAAATGAAGCCTGGATGATGTTTTTTAATTTTTAGAATTTTTTTGCATTTATTTTCGAATTTTCTAACTCGGGTCGGGTTCGAACGGATCGGAAGGAAATTATTTTTGTTCTCTATTTTTGGGCCTGCCCTGGCCCGTTTAATCTTCAAATGAAGCCTGGATGATGTTTTTTAATTTTTGGAATTTTTTTGCGTTTATTTTCGAATTTTCTAACAGGGGTCGGGTTCGACCGGATAGGAAAGAAATTTTTTTTATTCTCTATTTTTCGGCCTGCCTTCACCCGTTTCGTCTTGAAATGAAGCCTGGATGATGTTTTTTAATTTTTAGAATTTTTTTACATTTATTTTTGAATTTTCTAACTCGTGTCGTGTTCGAACGGATAGGAGGGAAATATTTTTTTTCTCTATTTTTCAGCCTGTCCTGATCCGTTTCGTCTTGAAATGAAGCCTGGATGATGTCTTTTAATTTTTAGAATTTTTTTGCATTTCTTTTAGAATTTTCTAACTGGGGTCGGGTTCGAACGGATAGGAAAAAAATTTTTTTTATTCTCTATTTTTCGGCTTGTCTTCACCCCTTTCGTCTTGAAATGAAACCTAGATGATGTTTTTTAATTTTTAGATTTTTTTTTGCTTTTAGTTTTGAATTTTCTAACTCTGGTCGGGTTCGAACGGATAGAAATGAAATTTTTTTTGTTCTCTATTTTTCGGCCTGTCCTGTCCCGTTTCATCTTCAAATGAAGCCTGGATGATGTTTTTTAATTTTTAGAATTTTTTTGCATTTATCTTCGAATTTTCTAACTCGGGTCGGGTTCGAACGGGTAGGAAGGAAATTTTTTTTGTTCTCCATTTTTCGGCCTGTCCTGGCCCGTTTCGTCTTGAAATGAAGCCTGTATGATGTTTTTTAATTTAAGAATTTTTTTCCATTTATTTTTGAATTTTCTAACTCAGGTCTGGTTCGAACGGATAGAAAGGAAATTATTTTTGTTCTCTATTTTACGGCCTGTCCTGGCCCGTTTCATCTTCAAATGAAGCCTGGATGATGTTGTTTAATTTTTAGAATTTTTTTGCATTTCTTTTAGAATTTTCTAACTGGGGTCGGGTTCGAACGGATAGGAAAGAAATTTTTTTTATTCTTTATTTTTCGGCTTGTCTTCACCCGTTTCGTCTTGAAATGAAACCTAGATGATGTTTTTTAATTTTTAGATTTTTTTTTGCATTTAGTTTGGAATTTTCTAACTCTGGTCGGGTTCGAACAGATAGGAATGAAATTTTTTTTGTTCTCTATTTTTCGGCATGTCCTGTCTCGTTTCATCTTCAAATGAAGCCTGGATGATGTTTTTTAATTTTTAGAATTTTTTTGCATTTATTTTCGAATTTTCTAACTCAGGTCGGGTTCGAACTGATTGGAAGGAAATTTTTTTTGTTCTCCATTTTTCGGCCTGTCCTGGCCCGTTTCGTCTTGAAATGAATCCTAGATGATGTTTTTTAATTTTTAGAATTTTTTTGCATTTGTTTTTGAATTTTCTAACTCAGGTCTGGTTCGAACGGATTAGAAGGAAATATTTTTGTTTCTCTATTTCTCGGCCTGTACTGATCCGTTTCGTCTTGGAATGAAGCCTAGATAATGTCTTTTAATTTTTAGAATTTTTTTGCATTTCTTTTAGAATTTTCTAACTGGGGTCGGGTTCGAACGGATAGGAAAGAAATTTTTTTTATTCCCTATTTTTCGGCTTGTCTTCACCCGTTTCGTCTTGAAATGAAACCTAGATGATGTTTTTTAATTTTTAGATTTTTTTTTGCATTTAGTTTGGAATTTTCTAACTTAGGTCTGATTCGAACGGATTGGAAGGAAATTATTTTTGATCCCTATTTTACGGCCTGTCCTGACCCGTCTCGTCTTGAAATGAAGTCTGGATGCTGTTTTTTAATTTTTAGAATTTTTTTACATTTATTTTTGAATTTTCTAACTCTGGTCGGGTTCTAACGGATAGGAAGGAAATATTTTTTTTTCTCTATTTTTCAGCCTGTCCTGATCCGTTTCGTCTTGAAATGAAGCCTGGATTATGTCTTTTAATTTTATAATTTTTTTGCATTTTTTTAGAATTTTCTAACTGGGGTCGGGTTCGAACGGATAGGAATGAAATTTTTTTTGTTCTCTTTTTTTCGGCCTGTCCTATCCCGTTTTATCTTCAAATGAAGCCTGGATGACGTTTTTTAATTTTTAGAATTTTTTTGCATTTATTTTCGAATTTTCTAACTCGGGTCGAGTTCGAACGGGTAGGAAGGAAATTTTTTTTGTTCTCCATTTTTCGGCCTGTCCTGGCCCGTTTCGTCTTGAAATGAAGCCTGTATGATGTTTTTTAATTTTAAGAATTTTTTTCCATTTATTTTTGAATTTTCTAACTCAGGTCTGGTTCGAACGGATAGGATGAAAATTATTTTTATTCTCTATTTTACGGCCTGTCCTGGCCCGTTTCATCTTCAAATGAAGCCTGGATGATGTTTTTTAATTTTTAGAATTTTTGTGCATTTCTTTTAGAATTTTCTAACTGGGGTCGGGTTCGAACGGATAGGAAAGAAATTTTTTTTATTCTCTATTTTTCGGCTTGTCTTCACCCGTTTCGTCTTGAAATGAAACCTAGATGATGTTTTTTAATTTTTAGATTTTTTTTTGCATTTAGTTTGGAATTTTCTAACTCTGGTCGGGTTCGAACAGATAGGAATGAAATTTATTTTGTTCTCTATTTTTCAGCATGTCCTGTCTCGTTTCATCTTCAAATGAAGCCTGAATGATGTTTTTTAATTTTTAGAATTTTTTTGCATTTATTTTCGAATTTTCTAACTCGGGTCGAGTTCGAACTGATAGGAATGAAATTTTTTTTGTTTTCTATTTTTCGGCCTGTCCTGTCCCGTTTCATCTTCAAATGAAGCCTGGATGATGTTTTTTAATTTTTAGAATTTTTTTGCATTTATTTTCGAATTTTCTAACTCGGGTCGTGTTCGAACGGATCGGAAGGAAATTATTTTTGTTCTCTATTTTTCGGCCTGCCCTGGCCCGTTTAATCTTCAAATGAAGCCTGGATGATGTTTTTTAATTTTTAGAATATTTTTGCGTTTATTTTCGAATTTTCTAACTGGGTCGGGTTCGACCGGATAGGAAAGAAATTTTTTTTATTCTCTATTTTTCGGCTTGCCTTCACCCGTTTCGTCTTGAAATGAAGCCTGGATGATGTTTTTTAATTTTTAGATTTTTTGTTGCATTTAGTTTGGAATTTTCTAACTCTGGTCGGGTTCGAACAGATAGGAATGAAATTTATTTTGTTCTCTATTTTTCAGCATGTCCTGTCTCGTTTCATCTTCAAATGAAGCCTGGATGATGTTTTTTAATTTTTAGAATTTTTTTGCATTTATTTTCGAATTTTCTAACTCGGGTCGAGTTCGAACGGGTAGGAAGGAAATTTTTTTTGTTCTCCATTTTTCGGCCTGTCCTGGCCCGTTTCGTCTTGAAATGAAGCCTGTATGATGTTTTTTAATTTTAAGAATTTTTTTCCATTTATTTTTGAATTTTCTAACTTAGGTCTGGTTCGAACGGATAGGATGAAAATTATTTTTGTTCTCTATTTTACGGCCTGTCCTGGCCCGTTTCATCTTCAAATGAAGCCTGGATGATGTTTTTTAATTTTTAGAATTTTTGTGCATTTCTTTTAGAATTTTCTAACTAGGGTCGGGTTCGAACGGATCGGAAAGAAATTTTTTTTAATCTCTATTTTTCAGCTTGTCTTCACCCGTTTCGTCTTGAAATGAAACCTAGATGATGTTTTTTAATTTTTAGATTTTTTTTTGCATTTAGTTTGGAATTTTCTAACTTAGGTCTGATTCGAACGGATTGGAAGGAAATTATTTTTGATCCCTATTTTACGGCCTGTCCTGACCCGTCTCGTCTTGAAATGAAGTCTGGATGCTGTTTTTTAATTTTTAGAATTTTTTTACATTTATTTTTGAATTTTCTAACTCTGGTCGGGTTCTAACGGATAGGAAGGAAATATTTTTTTTTCTCTATTTTTCAGCCTGTCCTGATCCGTTTCGTCTTGAAATGAAGCCTGGATTATGTCTTTTAATTTTATAATTTTTTTGCATTTTTTTAGAATTTTCTAACTGGGGTCGGGTTCGAACGGATAGGAATGAAATTTTTTTTGTTCTCTTTTTTTCGGCCTGTCCTATCCCGTTTTATCTTCAAATGAAGCCTGGATGACGTTTTTTAATTTTTAGAATTTTTTTGCATTTATTTTCGAATTTTCTAACTCGGGTCGAGTTCGAACGGGTAGGAAGGAAATTTTTTTTGTTCTCCATTTTTCGGCCTGTCCTGGCCCGTTTCGTCTTGAAATGAAGCCTGTATGATGTTTTTTAATTTTAAGAATTTTTTTCCATTTATTTTTGAATTTTCTAACTCAGGTCTGGTTCGAACGGATAGGATGAAAATTATTTTTATTCTCTATTTTACGGCCTGTCCTGGCCCGTTTCATCTTCAAATGAAGCCTGGATGATGTTTTTTAATTTTTAGAATTTTTGTGCATTTCTTTTAGAATTTTCTAACTGGGGTCGGGTTCGAACGGATAGGAAAGAAATTTTTTTTATTCTCTATTTTTCGGCTTGTCTTCACCCGTTTCGTCTTGAAATGAAACCTAGATGATGTTTTTTAATTTTTAGATTTTTTTTTGCATTTAGTTTGGAATTTTCTAACTCTGGTCGGGTTCGAACAGATAGGAATGAAATTTATTTTGTTCTCTATTTTTCAGCATGTCCTGTCTCGTTTCATCTTCAAATGAAGCCTGAATGATGTTTTTTAATTTTTAGAATTTTTTTGCATTTATTTTCGAATTTTCTAACTCGGGTCGAGTTCGAACTGATAGGAATGAAATTTTTTTTGTTTTCTATTTTTCGGCCTGTCCTGTCCCGTTTCATCTTCAAATGAAGCCTGGATGATGTTTTTTAATTTTTAGAATTTTTTTGCATTTATTTTCGAATTTTCTAACTCGGGTCGTGTTCGAACGGATCGGAAGGAAATTATTTTTGTTCTCTATTTTTCGGCCTGCCCTGGCCCGTTTAATCTTCAAATGAAGCCTGGATGATGTTTTTTAATTTTTAGAATATTTTTGCGTTTATTTTCGAATTTTCTAACTGGGTCGGGTTCGACCGGATAGGAAAGAAATTTTTTTTATTCTCTATTTTTCGGCTTGCCTTCACCCGTTTCGTCTTGAAATGAAGCCTGGATGATGTTTTTTAATTTTTAGATTTTTTGTTGCATTTAGTTTGGAATTTTCTAACTCTGGTCGGGTTCGAACAGATAGGAATGAAATTTATTTTGTTCTCTATTTTTCAGCATGTCCTGTCTCGTTTCATCTTCAAATGAAGCGTGGATGATGTTTTTTAATTTTTAGAATTTTTTTGCATTTATTTTCGAATTTTCTAACTCGGGTCGGGTTCGAACGGATTGGAAGGAAATTTTTTTTGTTCTCCATTTTTCGGCCTGTCCTGGCCCGTTTCGTCTTGAAATGAAGCCTGGATGATGTTTTTTAATTTTTAGAATTTTTTGGCATTTGTTTTTGAATTTTCTAACTCAGGTCTGGTTCGAACGGATTGGAAGGAAATATTTTTTTTTCTCTATTTCTCGGCCTGTACTGATCCGTTTCGTCATGAAATGAAGCCTGGATGATGTCTTTTAATTTTTAGACTTTTTTTGCATTTCTTTTAGAATTTTGTAACTGGGGTCGGGTTCGAACGTATAGGAAAATTTTTTTTTTTATTCTCTATTTTTCGGCTTGTCTTCACCCGTTTCGTCTTGAAATGAAACCTAGATGATGTTTTTTAATTTTTAGATTCTTTTTTGCATTTCGTTTTGAATTTTCTAACTCTGGTCGGGTTCGATCGGATAGGAATGAAATTTTTTTGTTCTCTATTTTTCAGCATGTCCTGTCTCGTTTCATCTTCAAATGAAGCCTGAATGATGTTTTTTCATTTTTAGAATTTTTTTGCATTTATTTTCGAATTTTCTAACTCGGGTCGAGTTCGAACTGATAGGAATGAAATTTTTTTTTTTTCTATTTTTCGGCCTGTCCTGTCCCGTTTCATCTTCAAATGAAGCCTGGATGATGTTTTTTAATTTTTAGAATTTTTTTGCATTTATTTTCGAATTTTCTAACTCGGGTCGTGTTCGAACGGATCGGAAGGAAATTATTTTTGTTCTCTATTTTTCGGCCTGCCCTGGCCCGTTTAATCTTCAAATGAAGCCTGGATGATGTTTTTTAATTTTTAGAATTTTTTTGCGTTTATTTTCGAATTTTCTAACTGGGTCGGGTTCGACCGGATAGGAAAGAAATTTTTTTTATTCTCTATTTTTCGGCTTGCCTTTACCCGTTTCGTCTTGAAATGAAGCCTGGATGATGTTTTTTAATTTTTAGAATTTTTTTACATTTATTTTTGAATTTTCTAATTCGGGTCGTGTTCGAACGGATAGGAAGGAAATATTTTTTTTTCTCTATTTTTCAGCCTATCCTGATCCGTTTCGTCTTGAAATGAAGCCTGGATGATGTCTTTTAATTTTTAGACTTTTTTTGCATTTCTTTTAGAATTTTCTAACTGGGGTCGGGTTCGAACGGATAGGAAAGAAATTTTTTTTATTCTCTAACTTTCGGCTTGTCTTCACCCGTTTCGTCTTGAAATGAAACCTAGATGATGTTTTCTAATTTTCTGATTTTTTTTTGCATTTAGTTTGGAATTTTCTAACTCTGGTCGGGTTCGAACAGATAGGAATGAAATTTTTTTTGTTCTCTATTTTTCGGCATGTCCTGTCTCGTTTCATCTTCAAATGAAGCCTGGATGATGTTTTTTAATTTTTAAAATTTTTTTGCTTTTATTTTCGAATTTTCTAACTCGGGTCGGGTTCGAACTGATAGGAATGAAATTTTTTTTGTTTTCTATTTTTCGGCCTGTCCTGTCCCGTTTCATCTTCAAATGAAGCCTGGATGATGTTTTTTAATTTTTAGAATTTTTTTGCATTTATTTTCGAATTTTCTAACTCGGGTCGGGTTCGAACGGATAGGAAGGAATTTTTTTTTGTTCTCCATTTTTCGGCCTGTCCTAGCCCGTTTCGTCTTGAAATGAAGCCTGGATGATGTTTTTTAATTTTTAGAATTTGTTTACATTTATTTTTGAATTTTCTAACTCGGGTCGTGTTCGAACGGATAGGAAGGAAATTATTTTTGATCTCTATTTTACGGCCTGTCCTAACCCGTCTCGTCTTGAAATGAAGTCTGGATGATGTTTTTTAATTTTTAGAATTTTTTTACATTTATTTTTGAATTTTCTAACTCTGGTCGGGTTCTAACGGATAGGAAGGAAATATTTTTTTTTCTCTATTTTTCAGCCTGTCCTGATCCGTTTCATCTTGAAATGAAGCCTGGATGATGTCTTTTAATTTTATAATTTTTTTGCATTTCTTTTAGAATTTTCTAACTGGGGTCGGGTTCGAACGGATAGGAAAGAAATTTTTTTTATTCTCTATTTTTCGGCTTGTCTTCACCCCTTTCGTCTTGAAATGAAACCTAGATGATGTTTTTTAATTTTTAGATTTTTTTTTGCTTTTAGTTTTGAATTTTCTAACTCTGGTCGGGTTCGAACGGATAAGAATGAAATTTTTTTTGTTCTCTATTTTTCGGCCTGTCCTGTCCCGTTTCATCTTCAAATGAAGCCTGGATGATGTTTTTTAATTTTTAGAATTTTTTTGCATTTATTTTCGAATTTTCTAACTCGGGTCGGGTTCGAACGGATAGGAAAGAAATTTTTTTTATTCTCTATTTTTCGGCTTGTCTTCACCCCTTTCGTCTTGAAATGAAACCTAGATGATGTTTTTTAATTTTTTGATTTTTTTTTGCTTTTAGTTTTGAATTTTCTAACTCTGGTCGGGTTCGAACGGATAGGAATGAAATTTTTTTTGTTCTCTATTTTTCGGACTGTCCTGTCCCGTTTCATCTTCAAATGAAGCCTGTATGACGTTTTTTAATTTTTAAAATTTTTTTGCATTTATTTTCGAATTTTCTAACTCGGGTCGGGTTCGAACGGATAGGAAGGAAATTATTTTTGTTCTCTATTTTTCGGCCTGTCCTGGCCCGTTTCGTCTTGAAATGAAGCCTGGATGATGTTTTTTAATTTTTAGAATTTTTTGGCATTTGTTTTTGAATTTTCTAACTCAGGTCTGGTTCGAACGGATTGGAAGGAAATATTTTTTTTTCTCTATTTCTCGGCCTGTACTGATCCGTTTCGTTATGAAATGAAGCCTGGATGATGTCTTTTAATTTTTAGACTTTTTTTTGCATTTCTTTTAGTTTTTTCTAACTGGGGTCGGGTTCGAACGTATAGGAAAGAAATTTTTTTTATTCTCTATTTTTCGGCTTGTCTTCACCCGTTTCGTCTTGAAATGAAACCTAGATGATGTTTTTTAATTTTTAGATTTTTTTTTGCATTTAGTTTTGAATTTTCTAACTCTGGTCAGGTTCGAACGGATAGGAATGAAATTTTTTTGTTCTCTATTTTTCGGCGTGTCCTGTCTCGTTTCATCTTCAAATGAAGCCTGAATGATGTTTTTAATTTTTAGAATTTTTTTGCATTTATTTTCGAATTTTCTAACTCGGGTCGGGTTCGAACTGATAGGAGTGAAATTTTTTCTGTCTTCTATTTTTCGGCCTGTCCTGTCCCGTTTCATCTTCAAATGAAGCCTGGATGATGTTTTTTAATTTTTAGAATTTTTTTGCATTTATTTTCGAATTTTCTAACTCGGGTCGGGTTCGAACGGATCGGAAGGAAATTATTTTTGTTCTCTATTTTTGGGCCTGCCCTGGCCCGTTTAATCTTCAAATGAAGCCTGGATGATGTTTTTTAATTTTTGGAATTTTTTTGCGTTTATTTTCGAATTTTCTAACAGGGGTCGGGTTCGACCGGATAGGAAAGAAATTTTTTTTATTCTCTATTTTTCGGCTTGCCTTCACCCGTTTCGTCTTGAAATGAAGCCTGGATGATGTTTTTTAATTTTTAGAATTTTTTTACATTTATTTTTGAATTTTCTAACTCGTGTCGTGTTCGAACGGATAGGAGGGAAATATTTTTTTTCTCTATTTTTCAGCCTGTCCTGATCCGTTTCGTCTTGAAATGAAGCCTGGATGATGTCTTTTAATTTTTAGAATTTTTTTGCATTTCTTTTAGAATTTTCTAACTGGGGTCGGGTTCGAACGGATAGGAAAAAAATTTTTTTTATTCTCTATTTTTCGGCTTGTCTTCACCCCTTTCGTCTTGAAATGAAACCTAGATGATGTTTTTTAATTTTTAGATTTTTTTTTGCTTTTAGTTTTGAATTTTCTAACTCTGGTCGGGTTCGAACGGATAGAAATGAAATTTTTTTTGTTCTCTATTTTTCGGCCTGTCCTGTCCCGTTTCATCTTCAAATGAAGCCTGGATGATGTTTTTTAATTTTTAGAATTTTTTTGCATTTATTTTCGAATTTTCTAACTCGGGTCGGGTTCGAACTGGTAGGAAGGAAATTTTTTTTGTTCTCCATTTTTCGGCCTGTCCTGGCCCGTTTCGTCTTGAAATGAAGCCTGTATGATGTTTTTTAATTTTAAGAATTTTTTTCCATTTATTTTTGAATTTTCTAACTCAGGTCTGGTTCGAACGGATAGAAAGGAAATTATTTTTGTTCTCTATTTTACGGCCTGTCCTGGCCCGTTTCATCTTCAAATGAAGCCTGGATGATGTTTTTTAATTTTTAGAATTTTTTTGCATTTCTTTTAGAATTTTCTAACTGGGGTCGGGTTCGAACGGATAGGAAAGAAATTTTTTTTATTCTTTATTTTTCGGCTTGTCTTCACCCGTTTCGTCTTGAAATGAAACCTAGATGATGTTTTTTAATTTTTAGATTTTTTTTTGCATTTAGTTTGGAATTTTCTAACTCTGGTCGGGTTCGAACAGATAGGAATGAAATTTTTTTTGTTCTCTATTTTTCGGCATGTCCTGTCTCGTTTCATCTTCAAATGAAGCCTGGATGATGTTTTTTAATTTTTAGAATTTTTTTGCATTTATTTTCGAATTTTCTAACTCAGGTCGGGTTCGAACTGATTGGAAGGAAATTTTTTTTGTTCTCCATTTTTCGGCCTGTCCTGGCCCGTTTCGTCTTGAAATGAAGCCTAGATGATGTTTTTTAATTTTTAGAATTTTTTTGCATTTGTTTTTGAATTTTCTAACTCAGGTCTGGTTCGAACGGATTAGAAGGAAATATTTTTGTTTCTCTATTTCTCGGCCTGTACTGATCCGTTTCGTCTTGAAATGAAGCCTAGATAATGTCTTTTAATTTTTAGAATTTTTTTGCATTTCTTTTAGAATTTTCTAACTGGGGTCGGGTTCGAACGGATAGGAAAGAAATTTTTTTTATTCCCTATTTTTCGGCTTGTCTTCACCCGTTTCGTCTTGAAATGAAGCCTGGATGATGTTTTATAATTTTTAGAATTTTTTTGCATTTATTTTTGAATTTTCTAACTTAGGTCTGATTCGAACGGATTGGAAGGAAATTATTTTTGATCCCTATTTTACGGCCTGTCCTGACCCGTCTCGTCTTGAAATGAAGTCTGGATGCTGTTTTTTAATTTTTAGAATTTTTTTACATTTATTTTTGAATTTTCTAACTCTGGTCGGGTTCTAACGGATAGGAAGGAAATATTTTTTTTTCTCTATTTTTCAGCCTGTCCTGATCCGTTTCGTCTTGAAATGAAGCCTGGATGATGTCTTTTAATTTTATAATTTTTTTGCATTTCTTTTAGAATTTTCTAACTGGGGTCGGGTTCGAACGGATAGGAATGAAAATTTTTTTGTTCTCTTTTTTTCGGCCTGTCCTGTCCCGTTTCATCTTCAAATGAAGCCTGGATGATGTTTTTTAATTTTCAGAATTTTTTTGCATTTATTTTCGAATTTTCTAACTCGGGTCGAGTTCGAACGGGTAGGAAGGAAATTTTTTTTGTTCTCCATTTTTCGGCCTGTCCTGGCCCGTTTCGTCTTGAAATGAAGCCTGTATGATGTTTTTTAATTTTAAGAATTTTTTTCCATTTATTTTTGAATTTTCTAACTTAGGTCGGGTTCGAACGGATAGGATGAAAATTATTTTTGTTCTCTATTTTACGGCCTGTCCTGGCCCGTTTCATCTTCAAATGAAGCCTGGATGATGTTTTTTAATTTTTAGAATTTTCGTGCATTTCTTTTAGAATTTTCTAACTGGGGTCGGGTTCGAACGGATCGGAAAGAAATTTTTTTTAATCTCTATTTTTCGGCTTGTCTTCACCCGTTTCGTCTTGAAATGAAACCTAGATGATGTTTTTTAATTTTTAGATTTTTTTTTGCATTTAGTTTGGAATTTTCTAACTTAGGTCTGATTCGAACGGATTGGAAGGAAATTATTTTTGATCCCTATTTTACGGCCTGTCCTGACCCGTCTCGTCTTGAAATGAAGTCTGGATGCTGTTTTTTAATTTTTAGAATTTTTTTACATTTATTTTTGAATTTTCTAACTCTGGTCGGGTTCTAACGGATAGGAAGGAAATATTTTTTTTTCTCTATTTTTCAGCCTGTCCTGATCCGTTTCGTCTTGAAATGAAGCCTGGATTATGTCTTTTAATTTTATAATTTTTTTGCATTTTTTTAGAATTTTCTAACTGGGGTCGGGTTCGAACGGATAGGAATGAAATTTTTTTTGTTCTCTTTTTTTCGGCCTGTCCTATCCCGTTTTATCTTCAAATGAAGCCTGGATGACGTTTTTTAATTTTTAGAATTTTTTTGCATTTATTTTCGAATTTTCTAACTCGGGTCGAGTTCGAACGGGTAGGAAGGAAATTTTTTTTGTTCTCCATTTTTCGGCCTGTCCTGGCCCGTTTCGTCTTGAAATGAAGCCTGTATGATGTTTTTTAATTTTAAGAATTTTTTTCCATTTATTTTTGAATTTTCTAACTCAGGTCTGGTTCGAACGGATAGGATGAAAATTATTTTTATTCTCTATTTTACGGCCTGTCCTGGCCCGTTTCATCTTCAAATGAAGCCTGGATGATGTTTTTTAATTTTTAGAATTTTTGTGCATTTCTTTTAGAATTTTATAACTGGGGTCGGGTTCGAACGGATAGGAAAGAAATTTTTTTTATTCTCTATTTTTCGGCTTGTCTTCACCCGTTTCGTCTTGAAATGAAACCTAGATGATGTTTTTTAATTTTTAGATTTTTTTTTGCATTTAGTTTGGAATTTTCTAACTCTGGTCGGGTTCGAACAGATAGGAATGAAATTTATTTTGTTCTCTATTTTTCAGCATGTCCTGTCTCGTTTCATCTTCAAATGAAGCCTGAATGATGTTTTTTAATTTTTAGAATTTTTTTGCATTTATTTTCGAATTTTCTAACTCGGGTCGAGTTCGAACTGATAGGAATGAAATTTTTTTTGTTTTCTATTTTTCGGCCTGTCCTGTCCCGTTTCATCTTCAAATGAAGCCTGGATGATGTTTTTTAATTTTTAGAATTTTTTTGCATTTATTTTCGAATTTTCTAACTCGGGTCGTGTTCGAACGGATCGGAAGGAAATTATTTTTGTTCTCTATTTTTCGGCCTGCCCTGGCCCGTTTAATCTTCAAATGAAGCCTGGATGATGTTTTTTAATTTTTAGAATATTTTTGCGTTTATTTTCGAATTTTCTAACTGGGTCGGGTTCGACCGGATAGGAAAGAAATTTTTTTTATTCTCTATTTTTCGGCTTGCCTTCACCCGTTTCGTCTTGAAATGAAGCCTGGATGATGTTTTTTAATTTTTAGATTTTTTGTTGCATTTAGTTTGGAATTTTCTAACTCTGGTCGGGTTCGAACAGATAGGAATGAAATTTATTTTGTTCTCTATTTTTCAGCATGTCCTGTCTCGTTTCATCTTCAAATGAAGCTTGAATGATGTTTTTTAATTTTTAGAATTTTTTTGCATTTATTTTCGAATTTTCTAACTCGGGTCGAGTTCGAACTGATAGGAATGAAATTTTTTTTGTTTTCTATTTTTCGGCCTGTCCTGTCCCGTTTCATCTTCAAATGAAGCCTGGATGATGTTTTTTAATTTTTAGAATTTTTTTGCATTTATTTTCGAATTTTCTAACTCGGGTCGTGTTCGACCGGATAGGAATGAAATTTATTTTGTTCTCTATTTTTTGGCATGTCCTGTCTCGTTTCATCTTCAAATGAAGCGTGGATGATGTTTTTTAATTTTTAGAATTTTTTAGCATTTATTTTCGAATTTTCTAACTCGGGTCGGGTTCGAACGGATTGGAAGGAAATTTTTTTTGTTCTCCATTTTTCGGCCTGTCCTGGCCCGTTTCGTCTTGAAATGAAGCCTGGATGATGTTTTTTAATTTTTAGAATTTTTTGGCATTTGTTTTTGAATTTTCTAACTCAGGTCTGGTTCGAACGGATTGGAAGGAAATATTTTTTTTTCTCTATTTCTCGGCCTGTACTGATCCGTTTCGTCATGAAATGAAGCCTGGATGATGTCTTTTAATTTTTAGACTTTTTTTGCATTTCTTTTAGAATTTTGTAACTGGGGTCGGGTTCGAACGTATAGGAAAATTTTTTTTTTTATTCTCTATTTTTCGGCTTGTCTTCACCCGTTTCGTCTTGAAATGAAACCTAGATGATGTTTTTTAATTTTTAGATTCTTTTTTGCATTTCGTTTTGAATTTTCTAACTCTGGTCGGGTTCGAACGGATAGGAATGAAATTTTTTTGTTCTCTATTTTTCAGCATGTCCTGTCTCGTTTCATCTTCAAATGAAGCCTGAATGATGTTTTTTAATTTTTAGAATTTTTTTGCATTTATTTTCGAATTTTCTAACTCGGGTCGAGTTCGAACTGATAAGAATGAAATTTTTTTTTTTCTATTTTTCGGCCTGTCCTGTCCCGTTTCATCTTCAAATGAAGCCTGGATGATGTTTTTTAATTTTTAGAATTTTTTTGCATTTATTTTCGAATTTTCTAACTCGGGTCGTGTTCGAACGGATCGGAAGGAAATTATTTTTGTTCCTTATTTTTCGGCCTGCCCTGGCCCGTTTAATCTTCAAATGAAGCCTGGATGATGTTTTTTAATTTTTAGAATTTTTTTGCGTTTATTTTCGAATTTTCTAACTGGGTCGGGTTCGACCGGATAGGAAAGAAATTTTTTTTATTCTCTATTTTTCGGCTTGCCTTTACCCGTTTCGTCTTGAAATGAAGCCTGGATGATGTTTTTTAATTTTTAGAATTTTTTTACATTTATTTTTGAATTTTCTAATTCGGGTCGTGTTCGAACGGATAGGAAGGAAATATTTTTTTTTCTCTATTTTTCAGCCTATCCTGATCCGTTTCGTCTTGAAATGAAGCCTGGATGATGTCTTTTAATTTTTAGAATTTTTTTGCATTTCTTTTCGAATTTTCTAATTGGGGTCGGGTTCGAACGGATAGGAAAGAAATTTTTTTTATTCTCTATTTTTCGGCTTGTCTTCACCCCTTTCGTCTTGAAATGAAACCTAGATGATGTTTTTTAATTTTTTGATTTTTTTTTGCTTTTAGTTTTGAATTTTCTAACTCTGGTCGAGTTCGAACAGATAGGAATGAAATTTTTTTTGTTCTCTATTTTTCGGCCTGTCCTATCCCGTTTCATCTTCAAATGAAGCCTGAATGATGTTTTTTAATTTTTAGAATTTTTTTGCATTTATTTTCGAATTTTCTAACTCGGGTCGGGTTCGAACGGGTAGGAAGGAAATTTTTTTTGTTCTCCATTTTTCGGCCTGTCCTGGCCCGTTTCGTCTTGAAATGAAGCCTGTATGATGTTTTTAAATTTTAAGAATTTTTTTCCATTTATTTTTGAATTTTCTAACTCAGGTCTGGTTCGAACGGATAGGAAGGAAATTATTTTTGTTCTCTATTTTACGGCCTGTCCTGGCCCGTTTCATCTTCAAATGAAGCCTGGATGATGTTTTTTAATTTTTAGTATTTTTTTGCATTTATTTTCGAATTTTCTAACTCGGGTCGGGTTCGAACTGATAGGAATGAAATTTTTTTTGTTTTCTATTTTTCGGCCTGTCCTGTCCCGTTTCATCTTCAAATGATGCCTGGATCATGTTTTTTAATTTTTAGAATTTTTTAGCATTTATTTTCGAATTTTCTAACTCGGGTCGAGTTCGAACTGATTGGAAGGAAATTTTTTTTGTTCTCCATTTTTCGGCCTGTCCTGGCCCGTTTCGTCTTTAAATGAAGCCTGTATGATGTTTCTTAATTTTAAGAATTTTTTTCCATTTATTTTTGAATTTTCTAACTCAGGTCTGGTTCGAACGGATAGGAAGGAAATTATTTTTGTTCTCTATTTTACGGCCTGTCCTGGCCCGTTTCATCTTCAAATGAAGCCTGGATGATGTTTTTTAATTTTTAGAATTTTTTTGCATTTATTTTCGAATTTTCTAACTCGGGTCGGGTTCGAACTGATAGGAATGAAATTTTTTTTGTTTTCTATTTTTCGGCCTGTCCTGTCCCGTTTCATCTTCAAATGAAGCCTGGATGATGTTTTTTAATTTTTAGAATTTTTTTGCATTTATTTTCGAATTTTCTAACTGGGGTCGGGTTCGAACGGATAGGAAAGAAATTTTTTTTATTCTCTATTTTTCGGCTTGTCTTCACCCGTTTCGTCTTGAAATGAAGCCTGGATGATGTTTTATAATTTTTAGATTTTTTTTGCATTTATTTTTCAATTTTCTAACTTAGGGCTGGTTCGAACGGATTGGAAGGAAATTATTTTTGATCTCTATTTTACGGCCTGTCCTGACCCGCCTCGTCTTGAAATGTAGTCTGGATGATGTTTTTTAATTTTTAGAATTTTTTTACATTTATTTTTGAATTTTCTAACTCTGGTCGGGTTCGAACGGATAGGAAGGAAATATTTTTTTTTTCTCTATTTTTCAGCCTGTCCTGATCCGTTTCGTCTTGAAATGAAGCCTGGATGATGTCTTTTAATTTTTAGACTTTTTTTGCATTTCTTTTAGAATTTTCTAACTGGGGTCGTGTTCGAACGGATAGGAAAGAAATTTTTTTTATTCTCTATTTTTCGGCTTGTCTTCACCCGTTTCGTCTTGAAATGATACCTAGATGATGTTTTTTAATTTTCAGATTTTTTTTTGCATTTAGTTTGAAATTTTCTAACTCTGGTCGGGTTCGAACAGAGAGGAATGAAATTTTTTTTGTTCTCTATTTTTCGGCATGTCCTGTCTCGTTTCATCTTCAAATGAAGCCTGGATGATGTTTTTTAATTTTTAGAATTTTTTTGCATTTATTTTCGAATTTTCTAACTCGGGTCGGGTTCGAACTGATAGGAATGAAATTTTTTTTGTTTTCTATTTTTCGGCCTGTCCTGTCCCGTTTCATCTTTAAATGAAGCCTGGATGATGTTTTTTAATTTTTAGAATTTTTTTGCATTTATTTTCGAATTTTCTAACTCGGGTCGGGTTCGAACAGAGAGGAATGAAATTTTTTTTGTTCTCTATTTTTCGGCATGTCCTGTCTCGTTTCATCTTCAAATGAAGCCTGGATGATGTTTTTTAATTTTTAGAATTTTTTTGCATTTATTTTCGAATTTTCTAACTCGGGTCGGGTTCGAACTGATAGGAATGAAATTTTTTTTGTTTTCTATTTTTCGTCCTGTCCTGTCCCGTTTCCTCTTTAAATGAAGCCTGGATGATGTCTTTTAATTTTTAGACTTTTTTTGCATTTCTTTTAGAATTTTCTAACTGGGGTCGGGTTCGAACGTATAGGAAAGAAATTTTTTTTATTCTCTATTTTTCGGCTTGTCTTCACCCGTTTCGTCTTGAAATGAAACCTAGATGATGTTTTTTAATTTTTAGATTTTTTTTTGCATTTAGTTTTGAATTTTCTAACTCTGGTCGGGTTCGAACGGATAGGAATGAAATTTTTTTGTTCTCTATTTTTCGGCATGTCCTGTCTCGTTTCATCTTCAAATGAAGCCTGAATGATGTTTTTTAATTTTTAGAATTTTTTTGCATTTATTTTCGAATTTTCTAACTCGGGTCGGGTTCGAACTGATAGGAATGAAAGTTTTTTTGTTTTCTATTTTTCGGCCTGTCCTGTCCCATTTCATCTTCAAATGAAGCCTGGATGATGTTTTTTAATTTTTAGAATTTTTTTGCATTTATTTTCGAATTTTCTAACTCGGGTCGTGTTCGAACGGATCGGAAGGAAATTATTTTTGTTCTCTATTTTTCGGCCTGCCCTGACCCGTTTAATCTTCAAATGAAGCCTGGATGATGTTTTTTAATTTTTAGAATTTTTTTTCGTTTATTTTTGAATTTTCTAACTAGGGTCGGGTTCGAACGGATAGGAAAGAAATTTTTTTTATTCTCTATTTTTCGGCTTGTCTTCACCCGTTTCGTCTTGAAATGAAACCTAGATGATGTTTCTTAATTTTTAGATTTTTTTTTGCATTTAGTTTGGAATTTTCTAACTCTGGTCGGGTTCGAACAGATAGGAATGAAATTTATTTTGTTCTCTATTTTTCGGCATGTCCTGTCTCGTTTCATCTTCAAATGAAGCCTGGATGATGTTTTTTAATTTTTAGAATTTTTTTGCATTTATTTTCGAATTTTCTAACTCGGGTCGGGTTCGAACAGATAGGAATGAAATTTATTTTGTTCTCTATTTTTCGGCATGTCCTGTCTCGTTTCATCTTCAAATGAAGCCTGGATGATGTTTTTTAATTTTCAGAATTTTTTTGCATTTATTTTCGAATTTTCTAACTCGGGTCGTGTTCGAACGGATCGGAAGGAAATTATTTTTGTTCTCTATTTTTCGGCCTGCCCTGACCCGTTTAATCTTCAAATGAAGCCTGGATGATGTTTTTTAATTTTTAGAATTTTTTTTCGTTTATTTTTGAATTTTCTAACTAGGGTCGGGTTCGAACGGATAGGAAAGAAATTTTTTTTATTCTCTATTTTTCGGCTTGCCTTCACCCGTTTCGTCTTGAAACGAAACCTGGATGATGTTTTTTAATTTTTAGAATTTTTTTACATTTATTTTTGAATTTTCTAACTCGGGTCGTGTTCGAACGGATAGGAAGGAAATATTTTTTTTTCTCTATTTTTCAGCCTGTCCTGATCCGTTTCGTCTTGAAATGAAGCCTGGATGATGTCTTTTAATTTTTAGAATTTTTTTGCATTTCTTTTAGAATTTTCTAATTGGGGTCGGGTTCGAACGGATAGGAAAGAAATTTTTTTTATTCTCTATTTTTCGGCTTGTCTTCACCCCTTTCGTCTTGAAATGAAACCTAGATGATGTTTTTTAATTTTTAGATTTTTTTTTGCTTTTAGTTTTGAATTTTCTAACTCTGGTCGGGTTCGAACGGATAGGAATGAAATTTTTTTTGTTCTCTTTTTTTCGGCCTGTCCTGTCCCGTTTCATCTTCAAATGAAGCCTGGATGATGTTTTTTAATTTTTAGAATTTTTTTAAATTTATTTTCGAATTTTCTAACTCGGGTCGGGTTCGAACGGGTAGGAAGGAAATTTTTTTTGTTCTCCATTTTTCGGCCTGTCCTGGACCGTTTCGTCTTGAAATGAAGCCTGTATGATGTTTTTTAATTTTAAGAATTTTTTTCCATTTATTTTTGAATTTTCTAACTCAGGTCTGGTTCGAACGGATAGGATGGAAATTATTTTTGTTCTCTATTTTAAGGCCTGTCCTGGCCCGTCCTGGCCCGTTTCATCTTCAAATGAAGCCTGGATGATGTTTTTTAATTTTTAGAATTTTTTGGCATTTGTTTTTGAATTTTCTAACTCAGGTCTGGTTCGAACGGATTGGAAGGAAATATTTTTTATTTCTCTATTTCTCGGCCTGTACTGATCCGTTTCGTCATGAAATGAAGCCTGGATGATGTCTTTTAATTTTTAGACTTTTTTTGCATTTCTTTTAGAATTTTCTAACTGGGGTCGGGTTCGAACGTAGAGGAAAGAAATTTTTTTTATTCTCTATTTTTCGGCTTGTCTTCACTCGTTTCATCTTGAAATGAAACCTAGATGATGTTTTTTAATTTTTAGATTTTTTTTTTGCATTTAGTTTTGAATTTTCTAACTCTAGTCGGGTTCGAACGGATAGGAATGAAATTTTTTTGTTCTCTATTTTTCAGCATGTCCTGTCTCGTTTCATCTTCAAATGAAGCCTGAATGATGTTTTTTAATTTTTAGAATTTTTTTGCATTTATTTTCGAATTTTCTAACTCGGGTCGGGTTCGAACGGATCAGAAGGAAATTATTTTTGTTCTCTATTTTTCGGCCTGCCCTGGCCCGTTTAATCTTCAAATGAAGCCTGGATGATGTTTTTTAATTTTTAGAATTTTTTTGCGTTTATTTTCGAATTTTCTAACTGGGGTCGGGTTCGACCGGATAGGAAAGAAATTTTTTTTATTCTCTATTTTTCGGCTTTCCTTCACTCGTTTCGTCTTGAAATGAAACCTGGATGATGTTTTTTAATTTTTAGAATTTTTTTACATTTATTTTTGAATTTTCTAACTCGGGTCGTGTTCGAACGGATAGGAAGGAAATATTTTTTTTTCTCTATTTTTCAGCCTGTCCTGATCCGTTTCGTCTTGAAATGAAGCCTGGATGATGTCTTTTAATTTTTAGAATTTTTTTGCATTTCTTTTAGAATATTCTAACTGGGGTCGGGTTCGAACGGATAGGAAAGAAATTTTTTTTATTCTTTATTTTTCGGCATGTCTTCACCCCTTTCGTCTTGAAATGAAACCTAGATGATGTTTTTTAATTTTTAGATTTTTTTTTGCTTTTAGTTTTGAATTTTCTAACTCTGGTCGGGTTCGAACGGATAGAAATGAAATTTTTTTTGTTCTCTATTTTTCGGCCTGTCCTGTCCCGTTTCATCTTCAAATGAAGCTTGGATGATGTTTTTTAATTTTTAGAATTTTTTTGCATTTATTTTCGAATTTTCTAACTCGGGTCGGGTTCGAACGGGTAGGAAGGAAATTTTTTTTGTTCTCCATTTTTCGGCCTGTCCTGGCCCGTTTCGTCTTGAAATGAAGCCTGTATGATGTTTTTTAATTTTAAGAATTTTTTTCCATTTATTTTTGAATTTTCTAACTCAGGTCTGGTTCGAACGGATAGGAAGGAAATTATTTTTGTTCTCTATTTTACGGCCTGTCCTGGCCCGTTTCATTTTCAAATGAAGCCTGGATGATGTTTTATAATTTTTAGAATTTTTTTGCATTTCTTTTAGAATTTTCTAACTGGGTCGGGTTCGAACGGATAGGAAAGAAATTTTTTTTATTCTCTATTTTTCGGCTTGTCTTCACCCGTTTCGTGTTGAAATGAAACCTTGATGATGTTTTTAAATTTTTAGATTTTTTTTTGCATTTAGTTTGGAATTTTCTAACTCTGGTCGGGTTCGAACAGATAGAAATGAAATTTTTTTTGTTCTCTATTTTTCGGCATGTCCTGTCTCGTTTCATCTTCAAATGAAGCCCGGATGATGTTTTTTAATTTTTAGAATTTTTTTGCATTTATTTTCAAATTTTCTAACTCGGGTCGGGTTCGAACTGATAGGAATGAAATTTTTTTTGTTTTCTATTTTTCGGCCTGTCCTGTCCCGTTTCATCTTCAAATGAAGCCTGGATGATGTTTTTTAATTTTTAGAATTTTTTTTGCATTTATTTTCGAATTTTCTAACTCAGGTCGGGTTCGAACGGATTGGAAGGATATTTTTTTTGTACTCCATTTTTCGGCCTGCCCTGGCCCGTTTCGTCTTGAAATGAAGCCTGGATGATGTTTTTTAATTTTTAGAATTTTTTTGCATTTGTTTTTGAATTTTCTAACTCAGGTCTGGTTCGAACGGATTGGAAGGAAATATTTTTTTTTCTCTATTTCTCGGCCTGTACTGATCCGTTTCGTCTTGAAATGAAGCCTAGATAATGTCTTTTAATTTTTAGAATTTTTTTACATTTCTTTTAGAATTTTCTAACTGGGGTCGGGTTCGAACGGATAGGAAAGAAATTTTTTTTATTCCCTATTTTTCGGCTTGTCTTCACCCGTTTCGTCTTGAAATGAAGCCTGGATGATGTTTTATAATTTTTAGAATTTTTTTGCATTTATTTTTGAATTTTCTAACTTAGGTCTGGTTCGAACGGATTGGAAGGAAATTATTTTTGATCTCTATTTTACGGCCTGTCCTGACCCGTCTCGTCTTGAAATGAAGTCTGGATGATGTTTTTTAATTTTTAGAATTTTTTTAGATTTATTTTTGAATTTTCTAACTTTGGTCGGGTTCTAACGGATCGGATGGAAATATTTTTTTTTCTCTATTTTTCAGCCTGTCCTGATCCGTTTCGTCTTGAAATGAAGCCTGGATGATGTCTTTTAATTTTATAATTTTTTTGCATTTCTTTTAGAATTTTCTAACTGGGGCCGGGTTCGAACGGATAGGAAAGAAATTTTTTTTATTCTCTATTTTTCGGCTTGTCTTCACCCCTTTCGTCTTGAAATGAAACCTAGATGATGTTTTTTAATTTTTAGATTTTTTTTTGCTTTTAGTTTTGAATTTTCTAACTCTGGTCGGGTTCGAACGGATAGGAATGAAATTTTTTTTGTTCTCTATTTTTCGGCCTGTCCTGTCCCGTTTCATCTTCAAATAAAGCCTGGATGATGTTTTTTAATTTTTAGAATTTTTTTGCATTTATTTTCGAATTTTCTAACTCGGGTCGGGTTCGAACGGGTAGGAAGGAAATTTTTTTTGTTCTCCATTTTTCGGCCTGTCCTGGCCCGTTTCGTCTTGAAATGAAGCCTGGATGATGTTTTTTAATTTTTAGAACTTTTTTCCATTTATTTTTGAATTTTCTAACTCAGGATTGGTTAGAACGGATAGAAAGGAAATTATTTTTGTTCTCTATTTTATGGCCTGTCCTGGCCCGTTTCATCTTCAAATGAAGCCTGGATGATGGTTTTTAATTTTTAGAATTTTTTTACGTTTATTTTTGAATTTTCTAACTCGGGTCGGGTTCGAACGGATAGGAAGGTAATTTTTTTTGTTCTCCATTTTTCGGCCTGTCCTGGCCCGTTTCGTCTTGAAATGAAGCCTGGATGATGTTTTTTAATTTTTAGTATTTTTTTTATTTGTTTTTGAATTTTCTAACTCAGGTCTGGTTCGAACGGATAGGAAGGAAATATTTTTTTTTCTCTATTTTTCAGCCTATCCTGATCCGTTTCGTCTTGAAATGAAGCCTGGATGATGTCTTTTAATTTTTAGAATTTTTTTGCATTTCTTTTCGAATTTTCTAATTGGGGTCGGGTTCGAACGGATAGGAAAGAAATTTTTTTTATTCTCTATTTTTCGGCTTGTCTTCACCCCTTTCGTCTTGAAATGAAACCTAGATGATGTTTTTTAATTTTTTGATTTTTTTTTGCTTTTAGTTTTGAATTTTCTAACTCTGGTCGAGTTCGAACAGATAGGAATGAAATTTTTTTTGTTCTCTATTTTTCGGCCTGTCCTATCCCGTTTCATCTTCAAATGAAGCCTGAATGATGTTTTTTAATTTTTAGAATTTTTTTGCATTTATTTTCGAATTTTCTAACTCGGGTCGGGTTCGAACGGGTAGGAAGGAAATATTTTTTGTTCTCCATTTTTCGGCCTGTCCTGGCCCGTTTCGTCTTGAAATGAAGCCTGTATGATGTTTTTTAATTCTAAGAATTTTTTTCCATTTATTTTTGAATTTTCTAACTCAGGTCTGGTTCGAACGGATAGGAAGAAAATTATTTTTGTTCTCTATTTTACGGCCTGTCCTGGCCCGTTTCATCTTCAAATGAAGCCTGGATGATGTTTTTTAATTTTTAGTATTTTTTTGCATTTATTTTCGAATTTTCTAACTCGGGTCGGGTTCGAACTGATAGGAATGAAATTTTTTTTGTTTTCTATTTTTCGGCCTGTCCTGTCCCGTTTCATCTTCAAATGATGCCTGGATCATGTTTTTTAATTTTTAGAATTTTTTAGCATTTATTTTCGAATTTTCTAACTCGGGTCGAGTTCGAACGGATTGGAAGGAAATTTTTTTTGTTCTCCATTTTTCGGCCTGTCCTGGCCCGTTTCGACTTTAAATGAAGCCTGTATGATGTTTTTTAATTTTAAGAATTTTTTTCCATTTATTTTTGAATTTTCTAACTCAGGTCTGGTTCGAACGGATAGGAAGGAAATTATTTTTGTTCTCTATTTTACGGCCTGTCCTGGCCCGTTTCATCTTCAAATGAAGCCTGGATGATGTTTTTTAATTTTTAGAATTTTTTTTAAATTTATTTTCGAATTTTCTAACTCGGATCGGGTTCGAACTGATAGGAATGAAATTTTTTTTGTTTTCTATTTTTCGGCCTGTCCTGTCCCGTTTCATCTTCAAATGAAGCCTGGATGATGTTTTTTAATTTTTAGAATTTTTTAGCATTTATTTTCGAATTTTCGAACTGGGGTCGGGTTCGAACGGATAGGAAAGAAATTTTTTTTATTCTCTATTTTTCGGCTTGTCTTCACCCGTTTCGTCTTGAAATGAAGCCTGGATGATGTTTTATAATTTTTAGATTTTTTTTGCATTTATTTTTCAATTTTCTAACTTAGGGCTGGTTCGAACGGATTGGAAGGAAATTATTTTTGATCTCTATTTTACGGCCTGTCCTGACCCGCCTCGTCTTGAAATGAAGTCTGGATGATGTTTTTTAATTTTTAGAATTTTTTTACATTTATTTCTGAATTTTCTAACTCTGGTCGGGTTCGAACGGATAGGAAGGAAATATTTTTTTTTTCTCTATTTTTCAGCCTGTCCTGATCCGTTTCGTCTTGAAATGAAGCCTGGATGATGTCTTTTAATTTTTAGACTTTTTTTGCATTTCTTTTAGAATTTTCTAACTGGGGTCGTGTTCGAACGGATAGGAAAGAAATTTTTTTTATTCTCTATTTTTCGGCTTGTCTTCACCCGTTTCGTCTTGAAATGATACCTAGATGATGTTTTTTAATTTTCAGATTTTTTTTTGCATTTAGTTTGAAATTTTCTAACTCTGGTCGGGTTCGAACAGAGAGGAATGAAATTTTTTTTGTTCTCTATTTTTCGGCATGTCCTGTCTCGTTTCATTTTCAAATGAAGCCTGGATGATGTTTTTTAATTTTTAGAATTTTTTTGCATTTATTTTCGAATTTTCTAACTCGGGTCGGGTTCGAACTGATAGGAATGAAATTTTTTTTGTTTTCTATTTTTCGGCCTGTTCTGTCCCGTTTCATCTTTAAATGAAGCCTGGATGATGTTTTTTAATTTTTAGAATTTTTGGCATTTATTTTCGAATTTTCTAACTCGGGTCGGGTTCGAACAGAGAGGAATGAAATTTTTTTTGTTCTCTATTTTTCGGCAGGTCCTGTCTCGTTTCATCTTCAAATGAAGCCTGGATGATGTTTTTTAATTTTTAGAATTTTTTTGCATTTATTTTCGAATTTTCTAACTCGGGTCGGGTTCGAACTGATAGGAATGAAATTTTTTTTGTTTTCTATTTTTCGGCCTGTCCTGTCCCGTTTCATCTTTAAATGAAGCCTGGATGATGTCTTTTAATTTTTAGACTTTTTTTGCATTTCTTTTAGAATTTTCTAACTGGGGTCGGGTTCGAACGTATAGGAAAGAAATTTTTTTTATTCTCTATTTTTCGGCTTGTCTTCACCCGTTTCGTCTTGAAATGAAACCTAGATGATGTTTTTTAATTTTTAGATTTTTTTTTGCATTTAGTTTTGAATTTTCTAACTCTGGTCGGGTTCGAACGGATAGGAATGAAATTTTTTTGTTCTCTATTTTTCGGCATGTCCTGTCTCGTTTCATCTTCAAATGAAGCCTGAATGATGTTTTTTAATTTTTAGAATTTTTTTGCATTTATTTTCGAATTTTCTAACTCGGGTCGGGTTCGAACTGATAGGAATGAAAGTTTTTTTGTTTTCTATTTTTCGGCCTGTCCTGTCCCATTTCATCTTCAAATGAAGCCTGGATGATGTTTTTTAATTTTTAGAATTTTTTTGCATTTATTTTCGAATTTTCTAACTCGGGTCGTGTTCGAACGGATCGGAAGGAAATTATTTTTGTTCTCTATTTTTCGGCCTGCCCTGACCCGTTTAATCTTCAAATGAAGCCTGGATGATGTTTTTTAATTTTTAGAATTTTTTTTCGTTTATTTTCGAATTTTCTAACTAGGGTCGGGTTCGAACGGATAGGAAAGAAATTTTTTTTATTCTCTATTTTTCGGCTTGCCTTCACCCGTTTCGTCTTGAAACGAAACCTGGATGATGTTTTTTAATTTTTAGAATTTTTTTACATTTATTTTTGAATTTTCTAACTCGGGTCGTGTTCGAACGGATAGGAAGGAAATATTTTTTTTTCTCTATTTTTCAGCCTGTCCTGATCCGTTTCGTCTTGAAATGAAGCCTGGATGATGTCTTTTAATTTTTAGAATTTTTTTGCATTTCTTTTAGAATTTTCTAATTGGGGTCGGGTTCGAACGGATAGGAAAGAAATTTTTTTTATTCTCTATTTTTCGGCTTGTCTTCACCCCTTTCGTCTTGAAATGAAACCTAGATGATGTTTTTTAATTTTTAGATTTTTTTTTGCTTTTAGTTTTGAATTTTCTAACTCTGGTCGGGTTCGAACGGATAGGAATGAGATTTTTTTTGTTCTCTTTTTTTCGGCCAGTCCTGTCCCGTTTCATCTTCAAATGAAGCCTGGATGATGTTTTTTAATTTTTAGAATTTTTTTAAATTTATTTTCGAATTTTCTAACTCGGGTCGGGTTCGAACGGGTAGGAAGGAAATTTTTTTTGTTCTCCCTTTTTCGGCCTGTCCTGGACCGTTTCGTCTTGAAATGAAGCCTGTATGATGTTTTTTAATTTTAAGAATTTTTTTCCATTTATTTTTGAATTTTCTAACTCAGGTCTGGTTCGAACGGATAGGATGGAAATTATTTTTGTTCTCTATTTTAAGGCCTGTCCTGGCCCGTCCTGGCCCGTTTCATCTTCAAATGAAGCCTGGATGATGTTTTTTAATTTTTAGAATTTTTTTGCATTTCTTTTAGAATTTTCTAACTGGGGTCGGGTTCGAACGGATAGGAAAGAAATTTTTTTTATTCTCTATTTTTCGGCTTGTCTTCACCCGTTTCGTCTTGAAATGAAACCTAGATGATGTTTCTTAATTTTTAGATTTTTTTTTGCATTTAGTTTGGAATTTTCTAACTCTGGTCGGGTTCGAACAGATAGGAATGAAATTTATTTTGTTCTCTATTTTTCGGCATGTCCTGTCTCGTTTCATCTTCAAATGAAGCCTGGATGATGTTTTTTAATTTTTAGAATTTTTTTGCATTTATTTTCGAATTTTCTAACTCGGGTCGGGTTCGAACAGATAGGAATGAAATTTATTTTGTTCTCTATTTTTCGGCATGTCCTGTCTCGTTTCATCTTCAAATGAAGCCTGGATGATGTTTTTTAATTTTCAGAATTTTTTTGCATTTATTTTCGAATTTTCTAACTCGGGTCGTGTTCGAACGGATCGGAAGGAAATTATTTTTGTTCTCTATTTTTCGGCCTGCCCTGACCCGTTTAATCTTCAAATGAAGCCTGGATGATGTTTTTTAATTTTTAGAATTTTTTTTCGTTTATTTTTGAATTTTCTAACTAGGGTCGGGTTCGAACGGATAGGAAAGAAATTTTTTTTATTCTCTATTTTTCGGCTTGCCTTCACCCGTTTCGTCTTGAAACGAAACCTGGATGATGTTTTTTAATTTTTAGAATTTTTTTACATTTATTTTTGAATTTTCTAACTCGGGTCGTGTTCGAACGGATAGGAAGGAAATATTTTTTTTTCTCTATTTTTCAGCCTGTCCTGATCCGTTTCGTCTTGAAATGAAGCCTGGATGATGTCTTTTAATTTTTAGAATTTTTTTGCATTTCTTTTAGAATTTTCTAATTGGGGTCGGGTTCGAACGGATAGGAAAGAAATTTTTTTTATTCTCTATTTTTCGGCTTGTCTTCACCCCTTTCGTCTTGAAATGAAACCTAGATGATGTTTTTTAATTTTTAGATTTTTTTTTGCTTTTAGTTTTGAATTTTCTAACTCTGGTCGGGTTCGAACGGATAGGAATGAAATTTTTTTTGTTCTCTTTTTTTCGGCCTGTCCTGTCCCGTTTCATCTTCAAATGAAGCCTGGATGATGTTTTTTAATTTTTAGAATTTTTTTAAATTTATTTTCGAATTTTCTAACTCGGGTCGGGTTCGAACGGGTAGGAAGGAAATTTTTTTTGTTCTCCATTTTTCGGCCTGTCCTGGACCGTTTCGTCTTGAAATGAAGCCTGTATGATGTTTTTTAATTTTAAGAATTTTTTTCCATTTATTTTTGAATTTTCTAACTCAGGTCTGGTTCGAACGGATAGGATGGAAATTATTTTTGTTCTCTATTTTAAGGCCTGTCCTGGCCCGTCCTGGCCCGTTTCATCTTCAAATGAAGCCTGGATGATGTTTTTTAATTTTTAGAATTTTTTTGCATTTCTTTTAGAATTTTCTAACTGGGGTCGGGTTCGAACGGATAGGAAAGGAATTTTTTTTATTCTCTATTTTTCGGCTTGTCTTCACCCGTTTCGTCTTGAAATGAAACCTAGATGATGTTTCTTAATTTTTAGATTTTTTTTTGCATTTAGTTTGGAATTTTCTAACTCTGGTCGGGTTCGAACAGATAGGAATGAAATTTATTTTGTTCTCTATTTTTCGGCATGTCCTGTCTCGTTTCATCTTCAAATGAAGCCTGGATGATGTTTTTTAATTTTTAGAATTTTTTTGCATTTATTTTCGAATTTTCTAACTCGGGTCGGGTTCGAACTGATAGGAATGAAATTTTTTTTGTTTTCTATTTTTCGGCCTGTCCTGTCCCGTTTCATCTTCAAATGAAGCCTGGATGATGTTTTTTAATGTTTAGAATTTTTTAGCATTTATTTTCGAATTTTCTAACTCGGGTCGGGTTCGAACGGATTGGAAGGAAATTTTTTTTCTTCTCCATTTTTCGGCCTGTCCTGGCCCGTTTCGTCTTGAAATGAAGCCTGGATGATGTTTTTTAATTTTTAGAATTTTTTGGCATTTGTTTTTGAATTTTCTAACTCAGGTCTGGTTCGAACGGATTGGAAGGAAATATTTTTTTTTTCTCTATTTCTCGGCCTGTACTGATCCGTTTCGTCATGAAATGAAGCCTGGATGATGTCTTTTAATTTTTAGACTTTTTTTGCATTTCTTTTAGAATTTTCTAACTGGGGTCGGGTTCGAACGTAGAGGAAAGAAATTTTTTTTATTCTCTATTTTTCGGCTTGTCTTCACTCGTTTCATCTTGAAATGAAACCTAGATGATGTTTTTTAATTTTTAGATTTTTTTTTGCATTTAGTTTTGAATTTTCTAACTCTAGTCGGGTTCGAACGGATAGGAATGAAATTTTTTTGTTCTCTATTTTTCAGCATGTCCTGTCTCGTTTCATCTTCAAATGAAGCCTGAATGATGTTTTTTAATTTTTAGAATTTTTTTGTATTTATTTTCGAATTTTCTAACTCGGGTCGGGTTCGAACGGATCGGAAGGAAATTATTTTTGTTCTCTATTTTTCGGCCTGCCCTGGCCCGTTTAATCTTCAAATGAAGCCTGGATGATGTTTTTTAATTTTTAGAATTTTTTTGCGTTTATTTTCGAATTTTCTAACTGGGGTCGGGTTCGACCGGATAGGAAAGAAATTTTTTTTATTCTCTATTTTTCGGCTTTCCTTCACCCGTTTCGTCTTGAAATGAAACCTGGATGATGTTTTTTAATTTTTAGAATTTTTTTACATTTATTTTTGAATGTTCTAACTCGGGTCGTGTTCGAACGGATAGGAAGGAAATATTTTTTTTTCTCTATTTTTCAGCCTGTTCTGATCCGTTTCGTCTTGAAATGAAGCCTGGATGATGTCTTTTAATTTTTAGAATTTTTTTGCATTTCTTTTAGAATATTCTAACTGGGGTCGGGTTCGAACGGATAGGAAAGAAATTTTTTTTATTCTCTATTTTTCGGCATGTCTTCACCATTTCGTCTTGAAATGAAACCTAGATGATGTTTTTTAATTTTTAGATTTTTTTTTGCTTTTAGTTTTGAATTTTCTAACTCTGGTCGGGTTCGAACGGATAGAAATGAAATTTTTTTTGTTCTCTATTTTTCGGCCTGTCCTGTTCCGTTTCATCTTCAAATGAAGCTTGGATGATGTTTTTTAATTTTTAGAATTTTTTTGCATTTATTTTCGAATTTTCTAACTCGGGTCGGGTTCGAACGGGTAGGAAGGAAATTTTTTTTGTTCTCCATTTTTCGGCCTGTCCTGGCCCGTTTCGTCTTGAAATGAAGCCTGTATGATGTTTTTTAATTTTAAGAATTTTTTTCCATTTATTTTTGAATTTTCTAACTCAGGTCTGGTTCGAACAGATAGGAAGGAAATTATTTTTGTTCTCTATTTTACGGCCTGTCCTGGCCCGTTTCATTTTCAAATGAAGCCTGGATGATGTTTTATAATTTTTAGAATTTTTTTGCATTTCTTTTAGAATTTTCTAACTGGGTCGGGTTCGAACGGATAGGAACGAAATTTTTTTTATTCTCTATTTTTCGGCTTGTCTTCACCCGTTTCGTCTTGAAATGAAACCTTGATGATGTTTTTAAATTTTTAGATTTTTTTTTGCATTAGGTTGGAATTTTCTAACTCTGGTCGGGTTCGAACAGATAGAAATGAAATTTTTTTTGTTCTCTATTTTTCGGCATGTCCTGTCTCGTTTCATCTTCAAATGAAGCCTGGATGATGTTTTTTAATTTTTAGAATTTTTTTGCATTTATTTTCAAATTTTCTAACTCGGGTCGGGTTCGAACTGATAGGAATGAAATTTTTTTTGTTTTCTATTTTTCGGCCTGTCCTGTCCCGTTTCATCTTCAAATGAAGCCTGGATGATGTTTTTTAATTTTTAGAATTTTTTTGCATTTATTTTCGAATTTTCTAACTCAGGTCGGGTTCGAACGGATTGGAAGGATATTTTTTTTGTACTCCATTTTTCGGCCTGCCCTGGCCCGTTTCGTCTTGAAATGAAGCCTGGATGATGTTTTTTAATTTTTAGAATTTTTTTGCATTTGTTTTTGAATTTTCTAACTCAGGTCTGGTTCGAACGGATTGGAAGGAAATATTTTTTTTTCTCTATTTCTCGGCCTGTACTGATCCGTTTCGTCTTGAAATGAAGCCTAGATAATGTCTTTTAATTTTTAGAATTTTTTTGCATTTCTTTTAGAATTTTCTAACTGGGGTCGGGTTCGAACGGATAGGAAAGAAATTTTTTTTATTCCCTATTTTTCGGCTTGTCTTCACCCGTTTCGTCTTGAAATGAAGCCTGGATGATGTTTTATAATTTTTAGAATTTTTTTGCATTTATTTTTGAATTTTCTAACTTAGGTCTGGTTCGAACGGATTGGAAGGAAATTATTTTTGATCTCTATTTTACGGCCTGTCCTGACCCGTCTCGTCTTGAAATGAAGTCTGGATGATGTTTTTTAATTTTTAGAATTTTTTTAGATTTATTTTTGAATTTTCTAACTCTGGTCGGGTTCTAACGGATCGGATGGAAATATTTTTTTTTCTCTATTTTTCAGCCTGTCCTGATCCGTTTCGTCTTGAAATGAAGCCTGGATGATGTCTTTTAATTTTATAATTTTTTTGCATTTCTTTTAGAATTTTCTAACTGGGGCCGGGTTCGAACGGATAGGAAAGAAATTTTTTTTATTCTCTATTTTTCGGCTTGTCTTCACCCCTTTCGTCTTGAAATGAAACCTAGATGATGTTTTTTAATTTTTAGATTTTTTTTTGCTTTTAGTTTTGAATTTTCTAACTCTGGTCGGGTTCGAACGGATAGGAATGAAATTTTTTTTGTTCTCTATTTTTTGGCCTGTCCTGTCCCGTTTCATCTTCAAATAAAGCCTGGATGATGTTTTTTAATTTTTAGAATTTTTTTGCATTTATTTTCGAATTTTCTAACTCGGGTCGGGTTCGAACAGGTAGGAAGGAAATTTTTTTTGTTCTCCATTTTTCGGTCTGTCCTGGCCCGTTTCGTCTTGAAATGAAGCCTGGATGATGTTTTTTAATTTTTAGATCTTTTTTCCATTTATTTTTGAATTTTCTAACTCAGGATTGGTTAAAACGGATAGAAAGGAAATTATTTTTGTTCTCTATTTTATGGCCTGTCCTGGCCCGTTTCATCTTCAAATGAAGCCTGGATGATGGTTTTTAATTTTTAGAATTTTTTTACGTTTATTTTTGAATTTTCTAACTCGGGTCGGGTTCGAACGGATAGGAAGGTAATTTTTTTTGTTCTCCATTTTTCAGCCTATCCTGGCTCGTTTCGTCTTGAAATGAAGCCTGGATGATGTTTTTTAATTTTTAGTATTTTTTTTATTTGTTTTTGAATTTTCTAACTCAGGTCTGGTTCGAACGGATAGGAAGGAAATATTTTTTTTTCTCTATTTTTCGGCCTGTACTGATTCGTTTCGTCTTGAAATGAAGCCTAGATGATGTCTTTTAATTTTTAGAATTTTTTTGCATTTCTTTTAGAATTTTCTAACTGGGGTCGGGTTCGAACGGATAGGAAAGAAATTTTTTTTATTCTCTATTTTTCGGCTTGTCTTCACCCGTTTCGTCTTGAAATGAAGCCTGGATGATGTTTTATAATTTTTAGAATTTTTTTGCATTTATTTTTCAATTTTCTAACTTAGGGCTGGTTCGAACGGATTGGAAGGAAATTATTTTTGATCTCTATTTTACGGCCTGTCCTGACCCGCCTCGTCTTGAAATGAAGTCTGGATGATGTTTTTTAATTTTTAGAATTTTTTTACATTTATTTTTGAATTTTCTAACTCTGGTCGGGTTCGGACGGATAGGAAGGAAATATTTTTTTTTCTCTATTTTTCAGCCTGTCCTGATCCGTTTCGTCTTGAAATGAAGCCTGGATGATGTCTTTTAATTTTTAGACTTTTTTTGCATTTCTTTTAGAATTTTCTAACTGGGGTCGTGTTCGAACGGATAGGAAAGAAATTTTTTTTACTCTCTATTTTTCTGCTTGTCTTCACCCGTTTCGTCTTGAAATGATACCTAGATGATTTTTTTTAATTTTCAGATTTTTTTTTGCATTTAGTTTGGAATTTTCTAACTCTGGTCGGGTTCGAACAGAGAGGAATGAAATTTTTTTTGTTCTCTATTTTTCGGCATGTCCTGTCTCGTTTCATCTTCAAATGAAGCCTGGATGATGTTTTTTAATTTTTAGAATTTTTTTGCATTTATTTTCGAATTTTCTAACTCGGGTCGGGTTCGAACTGATAGAAATGAAATTTTTTTTGTTTTCTATTTTTCGGCCTGTCCTGTCCCGTTTCATCTTCAAATGAAGCCTGGATGATGTTTTTTAATTTTTAGAATTTTTTTGCATTTATTTTCGAATTTTCTAACTCGGGTCGGGTTCGAACGGATAGGAAGGAAATTTTTTTTCTTCTCCATTTTTCGGCCTGTCCTAGCCCGTTTCGTCTTGAAATGAAGCCTGGATGATGTTTTTTAAGTTTTAGAATTTTTTGGCATTTGTTTTTGAATTTTCTAACTCAGGTCTGGTTCGAACGGATTGGAAGGAAATATTTTTTTTTCTCTATTTCTCGGCCTGTACTGATCCGTTTCGTCATGAAATGAAGTCTGGATGATGTCTTTTAATTTTTAGACTTTTTTTGCATTTCTTTTAGAATTTTCTAACTGGGGTCGGGTTCGAACGTATAGGAAAGAAATTTTTTTTATTCTCTATTTTTCGGCTTGTCTTCACCCGTTTCGTCTTGAAATGAAACCTAGATGATGTTTTTTAATTTTTAGATTTTTTTTTGCATTTAGTTTTGAATTTTCTAACTCTGGTCGGGTTCGAACGGATAGGAATGAAATTTTTTTGTTCTCTATTTTTCGGCATGTCCTGTCTCGTTTCATCTTCAAATGAAGCCTGAATGATGTTTTTTAATTTTTAGAATTTTTTTGCATTTATTTTCAAATTTTCTAACTCGGGTCGGGTTCGAACTGATAGGAATGAAAGTTTTTTTGTTTTCTATTTTTCGGCCTGTCCTGTCCCATTTCATCTTCAAATGAAGCCTGGATGATGTTTTTTAATTTTTAGAATTTTTTTGCATTTAATTTCGAATTTTCTAACTCGGGTCGGGTTCGAACGTATCGGAAGGAAATTATTTTTGTTCTCTATTTTTCGGCCTGCCCTGACCCGTTTAATCTTCAAATGAAGCCTGGATGATGTTTTTTAATTTTTAGAATTTTTTTTCGTTTATTTTCGAATTTTCTAACTAGGGTCGGGTTCGAACGGATAGGAAAGAAATTTTTTTTATTCTCTATTTTTCGGCTTGCCTTCACCCATTTCGTCTTGAAACGAAACCTGGATGATGTTTTTTAATTTTTAGAATTTTTTTACATTTATTTTTGAATTTTCTAACTCGGGTCGTGTTCGAACGGATAGGAAGGAAATATTTTTTTTTCTCTATTTTTCAGCCTATCCTGATCCGTTTCGTCTTGAAATGAAGCCTGGATGATGTCTTTTAATTTTTAGAATTTTTTTGCATTTCTTTTAGAATTTTCTAATTGGGGTCGGGTTCGAACGGATAGGAAAGAAATTTTTTTTATTCTCTATTTTTCGGCTTGTCTTCACCCCTTTCGTCTTGAAATGAAACCTAGATGATGTTTTTTAATTTTTAGATTTTTTTTTGCTTTTAGTTTTGAATTTTCTAACTCTAGTCGGGTTCGAACGGATAGGAATGAAATTTTTTTTGTTCTCTTTTTTTCGGCCTGTCCTGTCCCGTTTCATCTTCAAATGAAGCCTGGATGATGTTTTTTAATTTTTAGAATTTTTTTAAATTTATTTTCGAATTTTCTAACTCGGGTCGGGTTCGAACTGGTAGGAAGGAAATTTTTTTTGTTCGCCCTTTTTCGGCCTGTCCTGGACCGTTTCGTCTTTAAATGAAGCCTGTGTGATGTTTTTTAATTTTAAGAATTTTTTTCCATTTATTTTTGAATTTTCTAACTCAGGTCTGGTTCGAACGGATAGGATGGAAATTATTTTTGTTCTCTATTTTAAGGCCTGTCCTGGCCCGTTTCATCTTCAAATGAAGCCTGGATGATGTTTTTTAATTTTTAGAATTTTTTTGCATTTCTTTTAGAATTTTCTAACTGGGGTCGGGTTCGAACGGATAGGAAAGAAATTTTTTTTATTCTCTATTTTTCGGCTTGTCTTCACCCGTTTCGTCTTGAAATGAAACCTAGATGATGTTTCTTAATTTTTAGATTTTTTTTTTGCATTTAGTTTGGAATTTTCTAACTCTGGTCGGGTTCGAACAGATAGGAATGAAATTTATTTTGTTCTCTATTTTTCGGCATGTCCTGTCTCGTTTCATCTTCAAATGAAGCCTGGATGATGTTTTTTAATTTTTAGAATTTTTTTGCATTTATTTTCGAATTTTCTAACTCGGGTCGGGTTCGAACTTATAGGAATGAAATTTTTTTTGTTTTCTATTTTTCGGCCTGTCCTGTCCCGTTTCATCTTCAAATGAAGCCTGGATGATGTTTTTTAATGTTTAGAATTTTTTAGCATTTATTTTCGAATTTTCTAACTCGGGTCGGGTTCGAACGGATTGGAAGGAAATTTTTTTTCTTCTCCATTTTTCGGCCTGTCCTGGCCCGTTTCGTCTTGAAATGAAGCCTGGATGATGTTTTTTAATTTTTAGAATTTTTTGGCATTTGTTTTTGAATTTTCTAACTCAGGTCTGGTTCGAACGGATTGGAAGGAAATATTTTTTTTTTCTCTATTTCTCGGCCTGTACTGATCCGTTTCGTCATGAAATGAAGCCTGGATGATGTCTTTTAATTTTTAGACTTTTTTTGCATTTCTTTTAGAATTTTCTAACTGGGGTCGGGTTCGAACGTAGAGGAAAGAAATTTTTTTTATTCTCTATTTTTCGGCTTGTCTTCACTCGTTTCATCTTGAAATGAAACCTAGATGATGTTTTTTAATTTTTAGATTTTTTTTTGCATTTAGTTTTGAATTTTCTAACTCTAGTCGGGTTCGAACGGATAGGAATGAAATTTTTTTGTTCTCTATTTTTCAGCATGTCCTGTCTCGTTTCATCTTCAAATGAAGCCTGAATGATGTTTTTTAATTTTTAGAATTTTTTTGCATTTATTTTCGAATTTTCTAACTCGGGTCGGGTTCGAACGGATCGGAAGGAAATTATTTTTGTTCTCTATTTTTCGGCCTGCCCTGGCCCGTTTAATCTTCAAATGAAGCCTGGATGATGTTTTTTAATTTTTAGAATTTTTTTGCGTTTATTTTCGAATTTTCTAACTGGGGTCGGGTTCGACCGGATAGGAAAGAAATTTTTTTTATTCTCTATTTTTCGGCTTTCCTTCACCCGTTTCGTCTTGAAATGAAACCTGGATGATGTTTTTTAATTTTTAGAATTTTTTTACATTTATTTTTGAATTTTCTAACTCGGGTCGTGTTCGAACGGATAGGAAGGAAATATTTTTTTTTCTCTATTTTTCAGCCTGTCCTGATCCGTTTCGTCTTGAAATGAAGCCTGGATGATGTCTTTTAATTTTTAGAATTTTTTTGCATTTCTTTTAGAATATTCTAACTGGGGTCGGGTTCGAACGGATAGGAAAGAAATTTTTTTTATTCTCTATTTTTCGGCATGTCTTCACCATTTCGTCTTGAAATGAAACCTAGATGATGTTTTTTAATTTTTAGATTTTTTTTTGCTTTTAGTTTTGAATTTTCTAACTCTGGTCGGGTTCGAACGGATAGAAATGAAATTTTTTTTGTTCTCTATTTTTCGGCCTGTCCTGTCCCGTTTCATCTTCAAATGAAGCTTGGATGATGTTTTTTAATTTTTAGAATTTTTTTGCATTTATTTTCGAATTTTCTAACTCGGGTCGGGTTCGAACGGGTAGGAAGGAAATTTTTTTTGTTCTCCATTTTTCGGCCTGTCCTGGCCCGTTTCGTCTTGAAATGAAGCCTGTATGATGTTTTTTAATTTTAAGAATTTTTTTCCATTTATTTTTGAATTTTCTAACTCAGGTCTGGTTCGAACGGATAGGAAGGAAATTATTTTTGTTCTCTATTTTACGGCCTGTCCTGGCCCGTTTCATTTTCAAATGAAGCCTGGATGATGTTTTATAATTTTTAGAATTTTTTTGCATTTCTTTTAGAATTTTCTAACTGGGTCGGGTTCGAACGGATAGGAAAGAAATTTTTTTTATTCTCTATTTTTCGGCTTGTCTTCACCCGTTTCGTCTTGAAATGAAACCTTGATGATGTTTTTAAATTTTTAGATTTTTTTTTGCATTAGGTTGGAATTTTCTAACTCTGGTCGGGTTCGAACAGATAGAAATGAAATTTTTTTTGTTCTCTATTTTTCGGCATGTCCTGTCTCGTTTCATCTTCAAATGAAGCCTGGATGATGTTTTTTAATTTTTAGAATTTTTTTGCATTTATTTTCAAATTTTCTAACTCGGGTCGGGTTCGAACTGATAGGAATGAAATTTTTTTTGTTTTCTATTTTTCGGCCTGTCCTGTCCCGTTTCATCTTCAAATGAAGCCTGGATGATGTTTTTTAATTTTTAGAATTTTTTTGCATTTATTTTCGAATTTTCTAACTCAGGTCGGGTTCGAACGGATTGGAAGGATATTTTTTTTGTACGGATTTTTCGGCCTGCCCTGGCCCGTTTCGTCTTGAAATGAAGCCTGGATGATGTTTTTTAATTTTTAGAATTTTTTTGCATTTGTTTTTGAATTTTCTAACTCAGGTCTGGTTCGAACGGATTGGAAGGAAATATTTTTTTTTCTCTATTTCTCGGCCTGTACTGATCCGTTTCGTCTTGAAATGAAACCTAGATAATGTCTTTTAATTTTTAGAATTTTTTTGCATTTCTTTTAGAATTTTCTAACTGGGGTCGGGTTCGAACGGATAGGAAAGAAATTTTTTTTATTCCCTATTTTTCGGCTTGTCTTCACCCGTTTCGTCTTGAAATGAAGCCTGGATGATGTTTTATAATTTTTAGAATTTTTTTGCATTTATTTTTGAATTTTCTAACTTAGGTCTGGTTCGAACGGATTGGAAGGAAATTATTTTTGATCTCTATTTTACGGCCTGTCCTGACCCGTCTCGTCTTGAAATGAAGTCTGGATGATGTTTTTTAATTTTTAGAATTTTTTTAGATTTATTTTTGAATTTTCTAACTCTGGTCGGGTTCTAACGGATCGGATGGAAATATTTTTTTTTCTCTATTTTTCAGCCTGTCCTGATCCGTTTCGTCTTGAAATGAAGCCTGGATGATGTCTTTGAATTTTATAATTTTTTTGCATTTCTTTTAGAATTTTCTAACTGGGGCCGGGTTCGAACGGATAGGAAAGAAATTTTTTTTATTCTCTATTTTTCGGCTTGTCTTCACCCCTTTCGTCTTGAAATGAAACCTAGATGATGTTTTTTAATTTTTAGATTTTTTTTTGCTTTTAGTTTTGAATTTTCTAACTCTGGTCGGGTTCGAACGGATAGGAATGAAATTTTTTTTGTTCTCTATTTTTCGGCCTGTCCTGTCCCGTTTCATCTTCAAATAAAGCCTGGATGATGTTTTTTAATTTTTAGAATTTTTTTGCATTTATTTTCGAATTTTCTAACTCGGGTCGGGTTCGAACGGGTAGGAAGGAAATTTTTTTTGTTCTCCATTTTTCGGTCTGTCCTGGCCCGTTTCGTCTTGAAATGAAGCCTGGATGATGTTTTTTAATTTTTAGAACTTTTTTCCATTTATTTTTGAATTTTCTAACTCAGGATTGGTTAGAACGGATAGAAAGGAAATTATTTTTGTTCTCTATTTTATGGCCTGTCCTGGCCCGTTTCATCTTCAAATGAAGCCTGGATGATGGTTTTTAATTTTTAGAATTTTTTTACGTTTATTTTTGAATTTTCTAACTCGGGTCGGGTTCGAACGGATAGGAAGGTAATTTTTTTTGTTCTCCATTTTTCGGCCTATCCTGGCCCGTTTCGTCTTGAAATGAAGCCTGGATGATGTTTTTTAATTTTTAGTATTTTTTTTATTTGTTTTTGAATTTTCTAACTCAGGTCTGGTTCGAACGGATAGGAAGGAAATATTTTTTTTTCTCTATTTTTCGGCCTGTACTGATTCGTTTCGTCTTGAAATGAAGCCTAGATGATGTCTTTTAATTTTTAGAATTTTTTTGCATTTCTTTTAGAATTTTCTAACTGGGGTCGGGTTCGAACGGATAGGAAAGAAATTTTTTTTATTCTCTATTTTTCGGCTTGTCTTCACCCGTTTCGTCTTGAAATGAAGCCTGGATGATGTTTTATAATTTTTAGAATTTTTTTGCATTTATTTTTCAATTTTCTAACTTAGGGCTGGTTCGAACGGATTGGAAGGAAATTATTTTTGATCTCTATTTTACGGCCTGTCCTGACCCGCCTCGTCTTGAAATGAAGTCTGGATGATGTTTTTTAATTTTTAGAATTTTTTTACATTTATTTTTGAATTTTCTAACTCTGGTCGGGTTCGGACGGATAGGAAGGAAATATTTTTTTTTCTCTATTTTTCAGCCTGTCCTGATCCGTTTCGTCTTGAAATGAAGCCTGGATGATGTCTTTTAATTTTTAGACTTTTTTTGCATTTCTTTTAGAATTTTCTAACTGGGGTCGTGTTCGAACGGATAGGAAAGAAATTTTTTTTACTCTCTATTTTTCTGCTTGTCTTCACCCGTTTCGTCTTGAAATGATACCTAGATGATTTTTTTTAATTTTCAGATTTTTTTTTGCATTTAGTTTGGAATTTTCTAACTCTGGTCGGGTTCGAACAGAGAGGAATGAAATTTTTTTTGTTCTCTATTTTTCGGCATGTCCTGTCTCGTTTCATCTTCAAATGAAGCCTGGATGATGTTTTTTAATTTTTAGAATTTTTTTGCATTTATTTTCGAATTTTCTAACTCGGGTCGGGTTCGAACTGATAGGAATGAAATTTTTTTTGTTTTCTATTTTTCGGCCTGTCCTGTCCCGTTTCATCTTCAAATGAAGCCTGGATGATGTTTTTTAATTTTTAGAATTTTTTTGCATTTATTTTCGAATTTTCTAACTCGGGTCGGGTTCGAACGGATAGGAAGGAAATTTTTTTTCTTCTCCATTTTTCGGCCTGTCCTAGCCCGTTTCGTCTTGAAATGAAGCCTGGATGATGTTTTTTAAGTTTTAGAATTTTTTGGCATTTGTTTTTGAATTTTCTAACTCAGGTCTGGTTCGAACGGATTGGAAGGAAATATTTTTTTTTCTCTATTTCTCGGCCTGTACTGATCCGTTTCGTCATGAAATGAAGTCTGGATGATGTCTTTTAATTTTTAGACTTTTTTTGCATTTCTTTTAGAATTTTCTAACTGGGGTCGGGTTCGAACGTATAGGAAAGAAATTTTTTTTATTCTCTATTTTTCGGCTTGTCTTCACCCGTTTCGTCTTGAAATGAAACCTAGATGATGTTTTTTAATTTTTAGATTTTTTTTTGCATTTAGTTTTGAATTTTCTAACTCTGGTCGGGTTCGAACGGATAGGAATGAAATTTTTTTGTTCTCTATTTTTCGGCATGTCCTGTCTCGTTTCATCTTCAAATGAAGCCTGAATGATGTTTTTTAATTTTTAGAATTTTTTTGCATTTATTTTCGAATTTTCTAACTCGGGTCGGGTTCGAACTGATAGGAATGAAAGTTTTTTTGTTTTCTATTTTTCGGCCTGTCCTGTCCCATTTCATCTTCAAATGAAGCCTGGATGATGTTTTTTAATTTTTAGAATTTTTTTGCATTTAATTTCGAATTTTCTAACTCGGGTCGGGTTCGAACGTATCGGAAGGAAATTATTTTTGTTCTCTATTTTTCGGCCTGCCCTGACCCGTTTAATCTTCAAATGAAGCCTGGATGATGTTTTTTAATTTTTAGAATTTTTTTTCGTTTATTTTCGAATTTTCTAACTAGGGTCGGGTTCGAACGGATAGGAAAGAAATTTTTTTTATTCTCTATTTTTCGGCTTGCCTTCACCCATTTCGTCTTGAAACGAAACCTGGATGATGTTTTTTAATTTTTAGAATTTTTTTACATTTATTTTTGAATTTTCTAACTCGGGTCGTGTTCGAACGGATAGGAAGGAAATATTTTTTTTTTCTCTATTTTTCAGCCTATCCTGATCCGTTTCGTCTTGAAATGAAGCCTGGATGATGTCTTTTAATTTTTAGAATTTTTTTGCATTTCTTTTAGAATTTTCTAATTGGGGTCGGGTTCGAACGGATAGGAAAGAAATTTTTTTTATTCTCTATTTTTCGGCTTGTCTTCACCCCTTTCGTCTTGAAATGAAACCTAGATGATGTTTTTTAATTTTTAGATTTTTTTTTGCTTTTAGTTTTGAATTTTCTAACTCTAGTCGGGTTCGAACGGATAGGAATGAAATTTTTTTTGTTCTCTTTTTTTCGGCCTGTCCTGTCCCGTTTCATCTTCAAATGAAGCCTGGATGATGTTTTTTAATTTTTAGAATTTTTTTAAATTTATTTTCGAATTTTCTAACTCGGGTCGGGTTCGAACGGGTAGGAAGGAAATTTTTTTTGTTCGCCCTTTTTCGGCCTGTCCTGGACCGTTTCGTCTTTAAATGAAGCCTGTGTGATGTTTTTTAATTTTAAGAATTTTTTTCCATTTATTTTTGAATTTTCTAACTCAGGTCTGGTTCGAACGGATAGGATGGAAATTATTTTTGTTCTCTATTTTAAGGCCTGTCCTGGCCCGTTTCATCTTCAAATGAAGCCTGGATGATGTTTTTTAATTTTTAGAATTTTTTTGCATTTCTTTTAGAATTTTCTAACTGGGGTCGGGTTCGAACGGATAGGAAAGAAATTTTTTTTATTCTCTATTTTTCGGCTTGTCTTCACCCGTTTCGTCTTGAAATGAAACCTAGATGATGTTTCTTAATTTTTAGATTTTTTTTTTGCATTTAGTTTGGAATTTTCTAACTCTGGTCGGGTTCGAACAGATAGGAATGAAATTTATTTTGTTCTCTATTTTTCGGCATGTCCTGTCTCGTTTCATCTTCAAATGAAGCCTGGATGATGTTTTTTAATTTTTAGAATTTTTTTGCATTTATTTTCGAATTTTCTAACTCGGGTCGGGTTCGAACTGGTAGGAATGAAATTTTTTTTGTTTTCTATTTTTCGGCCTGTCCTGTCCCGTTTCATCTTCAAATGAAGCCTGGATGATGTTTTTTAATGTTTAGAATTTTTTAGCATTTATTTTCGAATTTTCTAACTCGGGTCGGGTTCGAACGGATTGGAAGGAAATTTTTTTTCTTCTCCATTTTTCGGCCTGTCCTGGCCCGTTTCGTCTTGAAATGAAGCCTGGATGATGTTTTTTAATTTTTAGAATTTTTTGGCATTTGTTTTTGAATTTTCTAACTCAGGTCTGGTTCGAACGGATTGGAAGGAAATATTTTTTTTTTCTCTATTTCTCGGCCTGTACTGATCCGTTTCGTCATGAAATGAAGCCTGGATGATGTCTTTTAATTTTTAGACTTTTTTTGCATTTCTTTTAGAATTTTCTAACTGGGGTCGGGTTCGAACGTAGAGGAAAGAAATTTTTTTTATTCTCTATTTTTCGGCTTGTCTTCACTCGTTTCATCTTGAAATGAAACCTAGATGATGTTTTTTAATTTTTAGATTTTTTTTTGCATTTAGTTTTGAATTTTCTAACTCTAGTCGGGTTCGAACGGATAGGAATGAAATTTTTTTGTTCTCTATTTTTCAGCATGTCCTGTCTCGTTTCATCTTCAAATGAAGCCTGAATGATGTTTTTTAATTTTTAGAATTTTTTTGCATTTATTTTCGAATTTTCTAACTCGGGTCGGGTTCGAACGGATCGGAAGGAAATTATTTTTGTTCTCTATTTTTCGGCCTGCCCTGGCCCGTTTAATCTTCAAATGAAGCCTGGATGATGTTTTTTAATTTTTAGAATTTTTTTGCGTTTATTTTCGAATTTTCTAACTGGGGTCGGGTTCGACCGGATAGGAAAGAAATTTTTTTTATTCTCTATTTTTCGGCTTTCCTTCACCCGTTTCGTCTTGAAATGAAACCTGGATGATGTTTTTTAATTTTTAGAATTTTTTTACATTTATTTTTGAATTTTCTAACTCGGGTCGTGTTCGAACGGATAGGAAGGAAATATTTTTTTTTCTCTATTTTTCAGCCTGTCCTGATCCGTTTCGTCTTGAAATGAAGCCTGGATGATGTCTTTTAATTTTTAGAATTTTTTTGCATTTCTTTTAGAATATTCTAACTGGGGTCGGGTTCGAACGGATAGGAAAGAAATTTTTTTTATTCTCTATTTTTCGGCATGTCTTCACCATTTCGTCTTGAAATGAAACCTAGATGATGTTTTTTAATTTTTAGATTTTTTTTTGCTTTTAGTTTTGAATTTTCTAACTCTGGTCGGGTTCGAACGGATAGAAATGAAATTTTTTTTGTTCTCTATTTTTCGGCCTGTCCTGTCCCGTTTCATCTTCAAATGAAGCTTGGATGATGTTTTTTAATTTTTAGAATTTTTTTGCATTTATTTTCGAATTTTCTAACTCGGGTCGGGTTCGAACGGGTAGGAAGGAAATTTTTTTTGTTCTCCATTTTTCGGCCTGTCCTGGCCCGTTTCGTCTTGAAATGAAGCCTGTATGATGTTTTTTAATTTTAAGAATTTTTTTCCATTTATTTTTGAATTTTCTAACTCAGGTCTGGTTCGAACGGATAGGAAGGAAATTATTTTTGTTCTCTATTTTACGGCCTGTCCTGGCCCGTTTCATTTTCAAATGAAGCCTGGATGATGTTTTATAATTTTTAGAATTTTTTTGCATTTCTTTTAGAATTTTCTAACTGGGTCGGGTTCGAACGGATAGGAAAGAAATTTTTTTTATTCTCTATTTTTCGGCTTGTCTTCACCCGTTTCGTCTTGAAATGAAACCTTGATGATGTTTTTAAATTTTTAGATTTTTTTTTGCATTAGGTTGGAATTTTCTAACTCTGGTCGGGTTCGAACAGATAGAAATGAAATTTTTTTTGTTCTCTATTTTTCGGCATGTCCTGTCTCGTTTCATCTTCAAATGAAGCCTGGATGATGTTTTTTAATTTTTAGAATTTTTTTGCATTTATTTTCAAATTTTCTAACTCGGGTCGGGTTCGAACTGATAGGAATGAAATTTTTTTTGTTTTCTATTTTTCGGCCTGTCCTGTCCCGTTTCATCTTCAAATGAAGCCTGGATGATGTTTTTTAATTTTTAGAATTTTTTTGCATTTATTTTCGAATTTTCTAACTCAGGTCGGGTTCGAACGGATTGGAAGGATATTTTTTTTGTACTCCATTTTTCGGCCTGCCCTGGCCCGTTTCGTCTTGAAATGAAGCCTGGATGATGTTTTTTAATTTTTAGAATTTTTTTGCATTTGTTTTTGAATTTTCTAACTCAGGTCTGGTTCGAACGGATTGGAAGGAAATATTTTTTTTTCTCTATTTCTCGGCCTGTACTGATCCGTTTCGTCTTGAAATGAAGCCTAGATAATGTCTTTTAATTTTTAGAATTTTTTTGCATTTCTTTTAGAATTTTCTAACTGGGGTCGGGTTCGAACGGATAGGAAAGAAATTTTTTTTATTCCCTATTTTTCGGCTTGTCTTCACCCGTTTCGTCTTGAAATGAAGCCTGGATGATGTTTTATAATTTTTAGAATTTTTTTGCATTTATTTTTGAATTTTCTAACTTAGGTCTGGTTCGAACGGATTGGAAGGAAATTATTTTTGATCTCTATTTTACGGCCTGTCCTGACCCGTCTCGTCTTGAAATGAAGTCTGGATGATGTTTTTTAATTTTTAGAATTTTTTTAGATTTATTTTTGAATTTTCTAACTCTGGTCGGGTTCTAACGGATCGGATGGAAATATTTTTTTTTCTCTATTTTTCAGCCTGTCCTGATCCGTTTCGTCTTGAAATGAAGCCTGGATGATGTCTTTGAATTTTATAATTTTTTTGCATTTCTTTTAGAATTTTCTAACTGGGGCCGGGTTCGAACGGATAGGAAAGAAATTTTTTTTATTCTCTATTTTTCGGCTTGTCTTCACCCCTTTCGTCTTGAAATGAAACCTAGATGATGTTTTTTAATTTTTAGATTTTTTTTTGCTTTTAGTTTTGAATTTTCTAACTCTGGTCGGGTTCGAACGGATAGGAATGAAATTTTTTTTGTTCTCTATTTTTCGGCCTGTCCTGTCCCGTTTCATCTTCAAATAAAGCCTGGATGATGTTTTTTAATTTTTAGAATTTTTTTGCATTTATTTTCGAATTTTCTAACTCGGGTCGGGTTCGAACGGGTAGGAAGGAAATTTTTTTTGTTCTCCATTTTTCGGTCTGTCCTGGCCCGTTTCGTCTTGAAATGAAGCCTGGATGATGTTTTTTAATTTTTAGAACTTTTTTCCATTTATTTTTGAATTTTCTAACTCAGGATTGGTTAGAACGGATAGAAAGGAAATTATTTTTGTTCTCTATTTTATGGCCTGTCCTGGCCCGTTTCATCTTCAAATGAAGCCTGGATGATGGTTTTTAATTTTTAGAATTTTTTTACGTTTATTTTTGAATTTTCTAACTCGGATCGGGTTCGAACGGATAGGAAGGTAATTTTTTTTGTTCTCCATTTTTCGGCCTATCCTGGCCCGTTTCGTCTTGAAATGAAGCCTGGATGATGTTTTTTAATTTTTAGTATTTTTTTTATTTGTTTTTGAATTTTCTAACTCAGGTCTGGTTCGAACGGATAGGATGGAAATATTTTTTTTTCTCTATTTTTCGGCCTGTACTGATTCGTTTCGTCTTGAAATGAAGCCTAGATGATGTCTTTTAATTTTTAGAATTTTTTTGCATTTCTTTTAGAATTTTCTAACTGGGGTCGGGTTCGAACGGATAGGAAAGAAATTTTTTTTATTCTCTATTTTTCGGCTTGTCTTCACCCGTTTCGTCTTGAAATGAAGCCTGGATGATGTTTTATAATTTTTAGAATTTTTTTGCATTTATTTTTCAATTTTCTAACTTAGGGCTGGTTCGAACGGATTGGAAGGAAATTATTTTTGATCTCTATTTTACGGCCTGTCCTGACCCGCCTCGTCTTGAAATGAAGTCTGGATGATGTTTTTTAATTTTTAGAATTTTTTTACATTTATTTTTGAATTTTCTAACTCTGGTCGGGTTCGGACGGATAGGAAGGAAATATTTTTTTTTCTCTATTTTTCAGCCTGTCCTGATCCGTTTCGTCTTGAAATGAAGCCTGGATGATGTCTTTTAATTTTTAGACTTTTTTTGCATTTCTTTTAGAATTTTCTAACTGGGGTCGTGTTCGAACGGATAGGAAAGAAATTTTTTTTACTCTCTATTTTTCTGCTTGTCTTCACCCGTTTCGTCTTGAAATGATACCTAGATGATTTTTTTTAATTTTCAGATTTTTTTTTGCATTTAGTTTGGAATTTTCTAACTCTGGTCGGGTTCGAACAGAGAGGAATGAAATTTTTTTTGTTCTCTATTTTTCGGCATGTCCTGTCTCGTTTCATCTTCAAATGAAGCCTGGATGATGTTTTTTAATTTTTAGAATTTTTTTGCATTTATTTTCGAATTTTCTAACTCGGGTCGGGTTCGAACTGATAGGAATGAAATTTTTTTTGTTTTCTATTTTTCGGCCTGTCCTGTCCCGTTTCATCTTCAAATGAAGCCTGGATGATGTTTTTTAATTTTTAGAATTTTTTTGCATTTATTTTCGAATTTTCTAACTCGGGTCGGGTTCGAACGGATAGGAAGGAAATTTTTTTTCTTCTCCATTTTTCGGCCTGTCCTAGCCCGTTTCGTCTTGAAATGAAGCCTGGATGATGTTTTTTAAGTTTTAGAATTTTTTGGCATTTGTTTTTGAATTTTCTAACTCAGGTCTGGTTCGAACGGATTGGAAGGAAATATTTTTTTTTCTCTATTTCTCGGCCTGTACTGATCCGTTTCGTCATGAAATGAAGTCTGGATGATGTCTTTTAATTTTTAGACTTTTTTTGCATTTCTTTTAGAATTTTCTAACTGGGGTCGGGTTCGAACGTATAGGAAAGAAATTTTTTTTATTCTCTATTTTTCGGCTTGTCTTCACCCGTTTCGTCTTGAAATGAAACCTAGATGATGTTTTTTAATTTTTAGATTTTTTTTTGCATTTAGTTTTGAATTTTCTAACTCTGGTCGGGTTCGAACGGATAGGAATGAAATTTTTTTGTTCTCTATTTTTCGGCATGTCCTGTCTCGTTTCATCTTCAAATGAAGCCTGAATGATGTTTTTTAATTTTTAGAATTTTTTTGCATTTATTTTCGAATTTTCTAACTCGGGTCGGGTTCGAACTGATAGGAATGAAAGTTTTTTTGTTTTCTATTTTTCGGCCTGTCCTGTCCCATTTCATCTTCAAATGAAGCCTGGATGATGTTTTTTAATTTTTAGAATTTTTTTGCATTTAATTTCGAATTTTCTAACTCGGGTCGGGTTCGAACGTATCGGAAGGAAATTATTTTTGTTCTCTATTTTTCGGCCTGCCCTGACCCGTTTAATCTTCAAATGAAGCCTGGATGATGTTTTTTAATTTTTAGAATTTTTTTTCGTTTATTTTCGAATTTTCTAACTAGGGTCGGGTTCGAACGGATAGGAAAGAAATTTTTTTTATTCTCTATTTTTCGGCTTGCCTTCACCCATTTCGTCTTGAAACGAAACCTGGATGATGTTTTTTAATTTTTAGAATTTTTTTACATTTATTTTTGAATTTTCTAACTCGGGTCGTGTTCGAACGGATAGGAAGGAAATATTTTTTTTTCTCTATTTTTCAGCCTATCCTGATCCGTTTCGTCTTGAAATGAAGCCTGGATGATGTCTTTTAATTTTTAGAATTTTTTTGCATTTCTTTTAGAATTTTCTAATTGGGGTCGGGTTCGAACGGATAGGAAAGAAATTTTTTTTATTCTCTATTTTTCGGCTTGTCTTCACCCCTTTCGTCTTGAAATGAAACCTAGATGATGTTTTTTAATTTTTAGATTTTTTTTTGCTTTTAGTTTTGAATTTTCTAACTCTAGTCGGGTTCGAACGGATAGGAATGAAATTTTTTTTGTTCTCTTTTTTTCGGCCTGTCCTGTCCCGTTTCATCTTCAAATGAAGCCTGGATGATGTTTTTTAATTTTTAGAATTTTTTTAAATTTATTTTCGAATTTTCTAACTCGGGTCGGGTTCGAACGGGTAGGAAGGAAATTTTTTTTGTTCGCCCTTTTTCGGCCTGTCCTGGACCGTTTCGTCTTTAAATGAAGCCTGTGTGATGTTTTTTAATTTTAAGAATTTTTTTCCATTTATTTTTGAATTTTCTAACTCAGGTCTGGTTCGAACGGATAGGATGGAAATTATTTTTGTTCTCTATTTTAAGGCCTGTCCTGGCCCGTTTCATCTTCAAATGAAGCCTGGATGATGTTTTTTAATTTTTAGAATTTTTTTGCATTTCTTTTAGAATTTTCTAACTGGGGTCGGGTTCGAACGGATAGGAAAGAAATTTTTTTTATTCTCTATTTTTCGGCTTGTCTTCACCCGTTTCGTCTTGAAATGAAACCTAGATGATGTTTCTTAATTTTTAGATTTTTTTTTTGCATTTAGTTTGGAATTTTCTAACTCTGGTCGGGTTCGAACAGATAGGAATGAAATTTATTTTGTTCTCTATTTTTCGGCATGTCCTGTCTCGTTTCATCTTCAAATGAAGCCTGGATGATGTTTTTTAATTTTTAGAATTTTTTTGCATTTATTTTCGAATTTTCTAACTTGGGTCGGGTTCGAACTGATAGGAATGAAATTTTTTTTGTTTTCTATTTTTCGGCCTGTCCTGTCCCGTTTCATCTTCAAATGAAGCCTGGATGATGTTTTTTAATGTTTAGAATTTTTTAGCATTTATTTTCGAATTTTCTAACTCGGGTCGGGTTCGAACGGATTGGAAGGAAATTTTTTTTCTTCTCCATTTTTCGGCCTGTCCTGGCCCGTTTCGTCTTGAAATGAAGCCTGGATGATGTTTTTTAATTTTTAGAATTTTTTGGCATTTGTTTTTGAATTTTCTAACTCAGGTCTGGTTCGAACGGATTGGAAGGAAATATTTTTTTTTTCTCTATTTCTCGGCCTGTACTGATCCGTTTCGTCATGAAATGAAGCCTGGATGATGTCTTTTAATTTTTAGACTTTTTTTGCATTTCTTTTAGAATTTTCTAACTGGGGTCGGGTTCGAACGTAGAGGAAAGAAATTTTTTTTATTCTCTATTTTTCGGCTTGTCTTCACTCGTTTCATCTTGAAATGAAACCTAGATGATGTTTTTTAATTTTTAGATTTTTTTTTGCATTTAGTTTTGAATTTTCTAACTCTAGTCGGGTTCGAACGGATAGGAATGAAATTTTTTTGTTCTCTATTTTTCAGCATGTCCTGTCTCGTTTCATCTTCAAATGAAGCCTGAATGATGTTTTTTAATTTTTAGAATTTTTTTGCATTTATTTTCGAATTTTCTAACTCGGGTCGGGTTCGAACGGATCGGAAGGAAATTATTTTTGTTCTCTATTTTTCGGCCTGCCCTGGCCCGTTTAATCTTCAAATGAAGCCTGGATGATGTTTTTTAATTTTTAGAATTTTTTTGCGTTTATTTTCGAATTTTCTAACTGGGGTCGGGTTCGACCGGATAGGAAAGAAATTTTTTTTATTCTCTATTTTTCGGCTTTCCTTCACCCGTTTCGTCTTGAAATGAAACCTGGATGATGTTTTTAAATTTTTAGAATTTTTTTACATTTATTTTTGAATTTTCTAACTCGGGTCGTGTTCGAACGGATAGGAAGGAAATATTTTTTTTTCTCTATTTTTCAGCCTGTCCTGATCCGTTTCGTCTTGAAATGAAGCCTGGATGATGTCTTTTAATTTTTAGAATTTTTTTGCATTTCTTTTAGAATATTCTAACTGGGGTCGGGTTCGAACGGATAGGAAAGAAATTTTTTTTATTCTCTATTTTTCGGCATGTCTTCACCATTTCGTCTTGAAATGAAACCTAGATGATGTTTTTTAATTTTTAGATTTTTTTTTGCTTTTAGTTTTGAATTTTCTAACTCTGGTCGGGTTCGAACGGATAGAAATGAAATTTTTTTTGTTCTCTATTTTTCGGCCTGTCCTGTCCCGTTTCATCTTCAAATGAAGCTTGGATGATGTTTTTTAATTTTTAGAATTTTTTTGCATTTATTTTCGAATTTTCTAACTCGGGTCGGGTTCGAACGGGTAGGAAGGAAATTTTTTTTGTTCTCCATTTTTCGGCCTGTCCTGGCCCGTTTCGTCTTGAAATGAAGCCTGTATGATGTTTTTTAATTTTTAGAATTTTTTTGCATTTATTTTTGAATTTTCTAACTCAGGTCTGGTTCGAACGGATAGGAAGGAAATTATTTTTGTTCTCTATTTTACGGCCTGTCCTGGCCCGTTTCATTTTCAAATGAAGCCTGGATGATGTTTTATAATTTTTAGAATTTTTTTGCATTTCTTTTAGAATTTTCTAACTGGGTCGGGTTCGAACGGATAGGAAAGAAATTTTTTTTATTCTCTATTTTTCGGCTTGTCTTCACCCGTTTCGTGTTGAAATGAAACCTTGATGATGTTTTTAAATTTTTAGATTTTTTTTTGCATTTAGTTTGGAATTTTCTAACTCTGGTCGGGTTCGAACAGATAGAAATGAAATTTTTTTTGTTCTCTATTTTTCGGCATGTCCTGTCTCGTTTCATCTTCAAATGAAGCCTGAATGATGTTTTTTAATTTTTAGAATTTTTTTGCATTTATTTTCGAATTTTCTAACTCGGGTCGGGTTCGAACTGATAGGAATGAAAGTTTTTTTGTTTTCTATTTTTCGGCCTGTCCTGTCCCATTTCATCTTCAAATGAAGCCTGGATGATGTTTTTTAATTTTTAGAATTTTTTTGCATTTAATTTCGAATTTTCTAACTCGGGTCGGGTTCGAACGTATCGGAAGGAAATTATTTTTGTTCTCTATTTTTCGGCCTGCCCTGACCCGTTTAATCTTCAAATGAAGCCTGGATGATGTTTTTTAATTTTTAGAATTTTTTTTCGTTTATTTTCGAATTTTCTAACTAGGGTCGGGTTCGAACGGATAGGAAAGAAATTTTTTTTATTCTCTATTTTTCGGCTTGCCTTCACCCATTTCGTCTTGAAACGAAACCTGGATGATGTTTTTTAATTTTTAGAATTTTTTTACATTTATTTTTGAATTTTCTAACTCAGGTCGTGTTCGAACGGATAGGAAGGAAATATTTTTTTTTCTCTATTTTTCAGCCTATCCTGATCCGTTTCGTCTTGAAATGAAGCCTGGATGATGTCTTTTAATTTTTAGAATTTTTTTGCATTTCTTTTAGAATTTTCTAATTGGGGTCGGGTTCGAACGGATAGGAAAGAAATTTTTTTTATTCTCTATTTTTCGGCTTGTCTTCACCCCTTTCGTCTTGAAATGAAACCTAGATGATGTTTTTTAATTTTTAGATTTTTTTTTGCTTTTAGTTTTGAATTTTCTAACTCTAGTCGGGTTCGAACGGATAGGAATGAAATTTTTTTTGTTCTCTTTTTTTCGGCCTGTCCTGTCCCGTTTCATCTTCAAATGAAGCCTGGATGATGTTTTTTAATTTTTAGAATTTTTTTAAATTTATTTTCGAATTTTCTAACTCGGGTCGGGTTCGAACGGGTAGGAAGGAAATTTTTTTTGTTCGCCCTTTTTCGGCCTGTCCTGGACCGTTTCGTCTTTAAATGAAGCCTGTGTGATGTTTTTTAATTTTAAGAATTTTTTTCCATTTATTTTTGAATTTTCTAACTCAGGTCTGGTTCGAACGGATAGGATGGAAATTATTTTTGTTCTCTATTTTAAGGCCTGTCCTGGCCCGTTTCATCTTCAAATGAAGCCTGGATGATGTTTTTTAATTTTTAGAATTTTTTTGCATTTCTTTTAGAATTTTCTAACTGGGGTCGGGTTCGAACGGATAGGAAAGAAATTTTTTTTATTCTCTATTTTTCGGCTTGTCTTCACCCGTTTCGTCTTGAAATGAAACCTAGATGATGTTTCTTAATTTTTAGATTTTTTTTTTGCATTTAGTTTGGAATTTTCTAACTCTGGTCGGGTTCGAACAGATAGGAATGAAATTTATTTTGTTCTCTATTTTTCGGCATGTCCTGTCTCGTTTCATCTTCAAATGAAGCCTGGATGATGTTTTTTAATTTTTAGAATTTTTTTGCATTTATTTTCGAATTTTCTAACTCGGGTCGGGTTCGAACTGATAGGAATGAAATTTTTTTTGTTTTCTATTTTTCGGCCTGTCCTGTCCCGTTTCATCTTCAAATGAAGCCTGGATGATGTTTTTTAATGTTTAGAATTTTTTAGCATTTATTTTCGAATTTTCTAACTCGGGTCGGGTTCGAACGGATTGGAAGGAAATTTTTTTTCTTCTCCATTTTTCGGCCTGTCCTGGCCCGTTTCGTCTTGAAATGAAGCCTGGATGATGTTTTTTAATTTTTAGAATTTTTTGGCATTTGTTTTTGAATTTTCTAACTCAGGTCTGGTTCGAACGGATTGGAAGGAAATATTTTTTTTTCTCTATTTCTCGGCCTGTACTGATCCGTTTCGTCATGAAATGAAGCCTGGATGATGTCTTTTAATTTTTAGACTTTTTTTGCATTTCTTTTAGAATTTTCTAACTGGGGTCGGGTTCGAACGTAGAGGAAAGAAATTTTTTTTATTCTCTATTTTTCGGCTTGTCTTCACTCGTTTCATCTTGAAATGAAACCTAGATGATGTTTTTTAATTTTTAGATTTTTTTTTGCATTTAGTTTTGAATTTTCTAACTCTAGTCGGGTTCGAACGGATAGGAATGAAATTTTTTTGTTCTCTATTTTTCAGCATGTCCTGTCTCGTTTCATCTTCAAATGAAGCCTGAATGATGTTTTTTAATTTTTAGAATTTTTTTGCATTTATTTTCGAATTTTCTAACTCGGGTCGGGTTCGAACGGATCGGAAGGAAATTATTTTTGTTCTCTATTTTTCGGCCTGCCCTGGCCCGTTTAATCTTCAAATGAAGCCTGGATGATGTTTTTTAATTTTTAGAATTTTTTTGCGTTTATTTTCGAATTTTCTAACTGGGGTCGGGTTCGACCGGATAGGAAAGAAATTTTTTTTATTCTCTATTTTTCGGCTTTCCTTCACCCGTTTCGTCTTGAAATGAAACCTGGATGATGTTTTTTAATTTTTAGAATTTTTTTACATTTATTTTTGAATTTTCTAACTCGGGTCGTGTTCGAACGGATAGGAAGGAAATATTTTTTTTTCTCTATTTTTCAGCCTGTCCTGATCTGTTTCGTCTTGAAATGAAGCCTGGATGATGTCTTTTAATTTTTAGAATTTTTTTGCATTTCTTTTAGAATATTCTAACTGGGGTCGGGTTCGAACGGATAGGAAAGAAATTTTTTTTATTCTCTATTTTTCGGCATGTCTTCACCATTTCGTCTTGAAATGAAACCTAGATGATGTTTTTTAATTTTTAGATTTTTTTTTGCTTTTAGTTTTGAATTTTCTAACTCTGGTCGGGTTCGAACGGATAGAAATGAAATTTTTTTTGTTCTCTATTTTTCGGCCTGTCCTGTCCCGTTTCATCTTCAAATGAAGCTTGGATGATGTTTTTTAATTTTTAGAATTTTTTTGCATTTATTTTCGAATTTTCTAACTCGGGTCGGGTTCGAACGGGTAGGAAGGAAATTTTTTTTGTTCTCCATTTTTCGGCCTGTCCTGGCCCGTTTCGTCTTGAAATGAAGCCTGTATGATGTTTTTTAATTTTAAGAATTTTTTTCCATTTATTTTCGAATTTTCTAACTCAGGTCTGGTTCGAACGGATAGGAAGGAAATTATTTTTGTTCTCTATTTTACGGCCTGTCCTGGCCCGTTTCATTTTCAAATGAAGCCTGGATGATGTTTTATAATTTTTAGAATTTTTTTGCATTTCTTTTAGAATTTTCTAACTAGGTCGGGTTCGAACGGATAGGAAAGAAATTTTTTTTATTCTCTATTTTTCGGCTTGTCTTCACCCTTTTCGTCTTGAAATGAAACCTTGATGATGTTTTTAAATTTTTAGATTTTTTTTTGCATTAGGTTGGAATTTTCTAACTCTGGTCGGGTTCGAACAGATAGAAATGAAATTTTTTTTATTCTCTATTTTTCGGCATGTCCTGTCTCGTTTCATCTTCAAATGAAGCCTGGATGATGTTTTTTAATTTTTAGAATTTTTTTGCATTTATTTTCAAATTTTCTAACTCGGGTCGGGTTCGAACTGATAGGAATGAAATTTTTTTTGTTTTCTATTTTTCGGCCTGTCCTGTCCCGTTTCATCTTCAAATGAAGCCTGGATGATGTTTTTTAATTTTTAGAATTTTTTTGCATTTATTTTCGAATTTTCTAACTCAGGTCGGGTTCGAACGGATTGGAAGGATATTTTTTTTGTACTCCATTTTTCGGCCTGCCCTGGCCCGTTTCGTCTTGAAATGAAGCCTAGATAATGTCTTTTAATTTTTAGAATTTTTTTGCATTTCTTTTAGAATTTTCTAACTGGGGTCGGGTTCGAACGGATAGGAAAGAAATTTTTTTTATTCCCTATTTTTCGGCTTGTCTTCACCCGTTTCGTCTTGAAATGAAGCCTGGATGATGTTTTATAATTTTTAGAATTTTTTTGCATTTATTTTTGAATTTTCTAACTTAGGTCTGGTTCGAACGGATTGGAAGGAAATTATTTTTGATCTCTATTTTACGGCCTGTCCTGACCCGTCTCGTCTTGAAATGAAGTCTGGATGATGTTTTTTAATTTTTAGAATTTTTTTAGATTTATTTTTGAATTTTCTAACTCTGGTCGGGTTCTAACGGATCGGATGGAAATATTTTTTTTTCTCTATTTTTCAGCCTGTCCTGATCCGTTTCGTCTTGAAATGAAGCCTGGATGATGTCTTTGAATTTTATAATTTTTTTGCATTTCTTTTAGAATTTTCTAACTGGGGCCGGGTTCGAACGGATAGGAAAGAAATTTTTTTTATTCTCTATTTTTCGGCTTGTCTTCACCCCTTTCGTCTTGAAATGAAACCTAGATGATGTTTTTTAATTTTTAGATTTTTTTTTGCTTTTAGTTTTGAATTTTCTAACTCTGGTCGGGTTCGAACGGATAGGAATGAAATTTTTTTTGTTCTCTATTTTTCGGCCTGTCCTGTCCCGTTTCATCTTCAAATAAAGCCTGGATGATGTTTTTTAATTTTTAGAATTTTTTTGCATTTATTTTCGAATTTTCTAACTCGGGTCGGGTTCGAACGGGTAGGAAGGAAATTTTTTTTGTTCTCCATTTTTCGGTCTGTCCTGGCCCGTTTCGTCTTGAAATGAAGCCTGGATGATGTTTTTTAATTTTTAGAACTTTTTTCCATTTATTTTTGAATTTTCTAACTCAGGATTGGTTAGAACGGATAGAAAGGAAATTATTTTTGTTCTCTATTTTATGGCCTGTCCTGGCCCGTTTCATCTTCAAATGAAGCCTGGATGATGGTTTTTAATTTTTAGAATTTTTTTACGTTTATTTTTGAATTTTCTAACTCGGGTCGGGTTCGAACGGATAGGAAGGTAATTTTTTTTGTTCTCCATTTTTCGGCCTATCCTGGCCCGTTTCGTCTTGAAATGAAGCCTGGATGATGTTTTTTAATTTTTAGTATTTTTTTTATTTGTTTTTGAATTTTCTAACTCAGGTCTGGTTCGAACGGATAGGAAGGAAATATTTTTTTTTCTCTATTTTTCGGCCTGTACTGATTCGTTTCGTCTTGAAATGAAGCCTTGATGATGTCTTTTAATTTTTAGAATTTTTTTGCATTTCTTTTAGAATTTTCTAACTGGGGTCGGGTTCGAACGGATAGGAAAGAAATTTTTTTTATTCTCTATTTTTCGGCTTGTCTTCACCCGTTTCGTCTTGAAATGAAGCCTGGATGATGTTTTATAATTTTTAGAATTTTTTTGCATTTATTTTTCAATTTTCTAACTTAGGGCTGGTTCGAACGGATTGGAAGGAAATTATTTTTGATCTCTATTTTACGGCCTGTCCTGACCCGCCTCGTCTTGAAATGAAGTCTGGATGATGTTTTTTAATTTTTAGAATTTTTTTACATTTATTTTTGAATTTTCTAACTCTGGTCGGGTTCGGACTGATAGGAAGGAAATATTTTTTTTTCTCTATTTTTCAGCCTGTCCTGATCCGTTTCGTCTTGAAATGAAGCCTGGATGATGTCTTTTAATTTTTAGACTTTTTTTGCATTTCTTTTAGAATTTTCTAACTGGGGTCGTGTTCGAACGGATAGGAAAGAAATTTTTTTTACTCTCTATTTTTCTGCTTGTCTTCACCCGTTTCGTCTTGAAATGAAACCTAGATGATTTTTTTTAATTTTCAGATTTTTTTTTGCATTTAGTTTGGAATTTTCTAACTCTGGTCGGGTTCGAACAGAGAGGAATGAAATTTTTTTTGTTCTCTATTTTTCGGCATGTCCTGTCTCGTTTCATCTTCAAATGAAGCCTGGATGATGTTTTTTAATTTTTAGAATTTTTTTGCATTTATTTTCGAATTTTCTAACTCGGGTCGGGTTCGAACTGATAGGAATGAAATTTTTTTTGTTTTCTATTTTTCGGCCTGTCCTGTCCCGTTTCATCTTCAAATGAAGCCTGGATGATGTTTTTTAATTTTTAGAATTTTTTTGCATTTATTTTCGAATTTTCTAACTCGGGTCGGGTTCGAACGGATAGGAAGGAAATTTTTTTTCTTCTCCATTTTTCGGCCTGTCCTAGCCCGTTTCGTCTTGAAATGAAGCCGGGATGATGTTTTTTAAGTTTTAGAATTTTTTGGCATTTGTTTTTGAATTTTCTAACTCAGGTCTGGTTCGAACGGATTGGAAGGAAATATTTTTTTTTCTCTATTTCTCGGCCTGTACTGATCCGTTTCGTCATGAAATGAAGCCTGGATGATGTCTTTTAATTTTAAGACTTTTTTTGCATTTCTTTTAGAATTTTCTAACTGGGGTCGGGTTCGAACGTATAGGAAAGAAATTTTTTTTATTCTCTATTTTTCGGCTTGTCTTCACCCGTTTCGTCTTGAAATGAAACCTAGATGATGTTTTTTAATTTTTAGATTTTTTTTTGCATTTAGTTTTGAATTTTCTAACTCTGGTCGGGTTCGAACGGATAGGAATGAAATTTTTTTGTTCTCTATTTTTCGGCATGTCCTGTCTCGTTTCATCTTCAAATGAAGCCTGAATGATGTTTTTTAATTTTTAGAATTTTTTTGCATTTATTTTCGAATTTTCTAACTCTGGTCGGGTTCGAACGGATAGGAATGAAAGTTTTTTTGTTTTCTATTTTTCGGCCTGTCCTGTCCCATTTCATCTTCAAATGAAGCCTGGATGATGTTTTTTAATTTTTAGAATTTTTTTGCATTTAATTTCGAATTTTCTAACTCGGGTCGGGTTCGAACGGATCGGAAGGAAATTATTTTTGTTCTCTATTTTTCGGCCTGCCCTGACCCGTTTAATCTTCAAATGAAGCCTGGATGATGTTTTTTAATTTTTAGAATTTTTTTTCGTTTATTTTCGAATTTTCTAACTAGGGTCGGGTTCGAACGGATAGGAAAGAAATTTTTTTTATTCTCTATTTTTCGGCTTGCCTTCACCCGTTTCGTCTTGAAACGAAACCTGGATGATGTTTTTTAATTTTTAGAATTTTTTTACATTTATTTTTGAATTTTCTAACTCGGGTCGTGTTCGAACGGATAGGAAGGAAATATTTTTTTTTCTCTATTTTTCAGCCTGTCCTGATCCGTTTCGTCTTGAAATGAAGCCTGGATGATGTCTTTTAATTTTTAGAATTTTTTTGCATTTCTTTTAGAATTTTCTAATTGGGGTCGGGTTCGAACGGATAGGAAAGAAATTTTTTTTATTCTCTATTTTTCGGCTTGTCTTCACCCCTTTCGTCTTGAAATGAAACCTAGATGATGTTTTTTAATTTTTAGATTTTTTTTTGCTTTTAGTTTTGAATTTTCTAACTCTAGTCGGGTTCGAACGGATAGGAATGAAATTTTTTTTGTTCTCTTTTTTTCGGCCTGTCCTGTCCCGTTTCATCTTCAAATGAAGCCTGGATGATGTTTTTTAATTTTTAGAATTTTTTTAAATTTATTTTCGAATTTTCTAACTCGGGTCGGGTTCGAACGGGTAGGAAGGAAATTTTTTTTGTTCGCCCTTTTTCGGCCTGTCCTGGACCGTTTCGTCTTGAAATGAAGCCTGTATGATGTTTTTTAATTTTAAGAATTTTTTTCCATTTATTTTTGAATTTTCTAACTCAGGTCTGGTTCGAACGGATAGGATGGAAATTATTTTTGTTCTCTGTTTTAAGGCCTGTCCTGGCCCGTTTCATCTTCAAATGAAGCCTGGATGATGTTTTTTAATTTTTAGAATTTTTTTGCATTTCTTTTAGAATTTTCTAACTGGGGTCGGGTTCGAACGGATAGGAAAGAAATTTTTTTTATTCTCTATTTTTCGGCTTGTCTTCACCCGTTTCGTCTTGAAATGAAACCTAGATGATGTTTTTTAATTTTTAGATTTTTTTTTGCATTTAGTTTGGAATTTTCTAACTCTGGTCGGGTTCGAACAGATAGGAATGAAATTTATTTTGTTCTCTATTTTTCGGCATGTCCTGTCTCGTTTCATCTTCAAATGAAGCCTGGATGATGTTTTTTAATTTTTAGAATTTTTTTGCATTTATTTTCGAATTTTCTAACTCGGGTCGGGTTCGAACTGATAGGACTGAAATTTTTTTTGTTTTCTATTTTTCGGCCTGTCCTGTCCCGTTTCATCTTCAAATGAAGCCTGGATGATGTTTTTTAATTTTTAGAATTTTTTAGCATTTATTTTCGAATTTTCTGACTCGGGTCGGGTTCGAACGGATTGGAAGGAAATTTTTTTTGTTCTCCATTTTTCGGCCTGTCCTGGCCCGTTTCGTCTTGAAATGAAGCCTGTATGATGTTTTTTAATTTTTAGAATTTTTTTGCATTTGTTTTTGAATTTTCTAACTCAGGTCTGGTTCGAACGGATTGGAAGGAAATATTTTTTTTTCTCTATTTCTCGTCCTGTACTGATCCGTTTCGTCATGAAATGAAGCCTAGATAATGACTTTTAATTTTTAGAATTTTTTTGCATTTCTTTTAGAATTTTCTAACTGGGGTCGGGTTCGAACGGATAGGAAACAAATTTTTTTTATTCCCTATTTTTCGGCTTGTCTTCACCCGTTTCATCTTGAAATGTAGCCTGGATGATGTTTTATAATTTTTAGAATTTTTTTGCATTTATTTTTGAATTTTCTAACTCGGGTCGGGTTCGAACGGATTGGAAGGAAATTTTTTTTGTTCTCCATTTTTCGGCCTGTCCTGGCCCGTTTCGTCTTGAAATGAAGCCTGGATGATGTTTTTTTAATTTTTAGAACTTTTTTCCATTTATTTTTGAATTTTCTAACTCAGGATTGGTTCGAACGGATAGGAAGGAAATTATTTTTGTTATCTATTTTATGGCCTGTCCTGGCCCGTTTCATCTTCAAATGAAGCCTGGATGATGGTTTTTAATTTTTAGAATTTTTTTACATTTATTTTTGAATTTTCTAACTCGGGTCGGGTTCGAACGGATAGGAAGGTAATTTTTTTTGTTCTCCATTTTTCGGCCTGTCCTGGCCCGTTTCGTCTTGAAATGAAGCCTGGATGATGTTTTATAATTTTTAGAATTTTTTTGCATTTATTTTTGAATTTTCTAACTTAGGTCTGGTTCGAACGGATTGGAAGGAAATTATTTTTGATCTCTATTTTACGGCCTGTCCTGACCCGCCTCGTCTTGAAATGAAGTCTGGATGATGTTTTTTAATTTTTAGAATTTTTTTACATTTATTTTTGAATTTTCTAACTCTGATCGGATTCGAACGGGTAGGAAGGAAATATTTTTTATTCTCTATTTTTCAGCCTGTCCTGATCCGTTTCTTCTTGAAATGAAGCCTGGATGATGTCTTTTAATTTTTAGACTTTTTTTGCATTTCTTTTAGAATTTTCTAACTGGGGTCGGGTTCGAACGGATAGGAAAGAAATTTTTTTTATTCTCTATTTTTCGGCTTGTCTTCGCCCGTTTCGTCTTGAAATGAAACCTAGATGATGTTTTTTAATTTTTAGATTTTTTTTTGCATTTAGTTTGGAATTTTCTAACCCTGGTCGGGTTCGAACATATAGGAATGAAATTTTTTTTGTTCTCTATTTTTCGGCATGTCCTGTCTCGTTTCATCTTCAAATGAAGCCTGGATGATGTTTTTTAATTTTTAAAATTTTTTTGCATTTATTTTCGAATTTTCTAACTCGGGTCGGGTTCGAACTGATAGGAATGAAATTTTTTTTGTTTTCTATTTTTCGGCCTGTCCTGTCCCGTTTCATCTTCAAATGAAGCCTGGATGATGTTTTTTAATTTTTAGAATTTTTTTGCATTTATTTTCGAATTTTCTAACTCGGGTCGGGTTCGAACGGATAGGAAGGAAATTTTTTTTGTTCTCCATTTTTTGGCCTGTCCTGGCCCGTTTCGTCTTGAAATGAAGCCTGGATGATGTTTTTTAATTTTTAGAATTTTTTGGCATTTGTTTTTGAATTTTCTAACTCAGGTCTGGTTCGAACGGATTGGAAGGAAATATTTTTTTTTCTCTATTTCTCGGCCTGTACTGATCCGTTTCGTCATGAAATGAAGCCTGGATGATGTCTTTTAATTTTTAGACTTTTTTTTGCATTTCTTTTAGTTTTTTCTAACTGGGGTCGGGTTCGAACGTATAGGAAAGAAATTTTTTTTATTCTCTATTTTTCGGCTTGTCTTCACCCGTTTCGTCTTGAAATGAAACCTAGATGATGTTTTTTAAGTTTTAGATTTTTTTTTGCATTTATTTTCGAATTTTCTAACTTGGGTCGGGTTCGAACGGATCGGAAGGAAATTATTTTTGTTCTCTATTTTTCGGCCTGCCCTGGCCCGTTTAATCTTCAAATGAAGCCAGGATGATGTTTTTTAATTTTTATAATTTTTTTGCGTTTATTTTCGAATTTTCTAACTGGGGTCGGGTTCGACCGGATAGGAAAGAAATTTTTTTGATTCTCTATTTTTCGGCTTGCCTTCACCCGTTTCGTCTTGAAATGAAGCCTGGATGATGTTTTTTAATTTTAAGAATTTTTTTACATTTATTTTTGAATTTTCTAACTCGGGTCGTGTTCGAATGGATAGGAAGGAAATATATTTTTTTTCTCTATTTTTCAGCCTGTCCTGATCCGTTTCGTCTTGAAATGAAGCCTGGATGATGTCTTTTAATTTTTAGAATTTTTTTGCATTTCTTTTAGAATTTTCTAACTGGGGTCGGGTTCGTACGGATAGGAAAGAAATTTTTTTTATTCTCTATTTTTTGGCTTCTCTTCACCCCTTTCGTCTTGAAATGAAACCTAGATGATGTTTTTTAATTTTTAGATTTTTTTTTGCTTTTAGTTTTGAATTTTCTAACTCTGGTCGGGTTCGAACGGATAGAAATGAAATTTTTTTTGTTCTCCATTTTTCGGCCTGTCCTGTCCCGTTTCATCTTCAAATGAATCCTGGATGATGTTTTTTAATTTTTAGAATTTTTTTGCATTTGTTTTCGAATTTTCTAACTCGGGTCGGGTTCGAACGGGTAGGAAGGAAATTTTTTTTGTTCTCCATTTTTCGGCCTGTCCTGGCCCGTTTCGTCTTGAAATGAAGCCTGTATGATGTTTTTTAATTTTAAGAATTTTTTTCCATTTATTTTTGAATTTTCTAACTCAGGTCTGGTTCGAACGGATAGGAAGGAAATTATTTTTGTTCTCTATTTTACGGCCTGTCCTGGCCCGTTTCATCTTCAAATGAAGCCTGGATGATGTTTTTTAATTTTTAGAATTTTTTTACATTTCTTTTAGAATTTTCTAACTGGGGTCGGGTTCGAACGGATAGGAAAGAAATTTTTTTTATTCTCTATTTTTCTGCTTGTCTTCTCCCGTTTCGTCTTGAAATGAAACCTAGATGATGTTTTTTAATTTTTAGATTTTTTTTTGCATTTAGTTTGGAATTTTCTAACTCTGGTCGGGTTCGAACAGATAGGAATGAAATTTATTTTCTTCTCTATTTTTCGGCATGTCCTGTCTCGTTTCATCTTCAAATGAAGCCTGGATGATGTTTTTTAATTTTTAAAATTTTTTTGCATTTATTTTCGAATTTTCTAACTCGGGTCGGGTTCGAACTGATAGGAATGAAATTTTTTTTGTTTTCTATTTTTCGGCCTGTCCTGTGCCGTTTCATCTTCAAATGAAGCCTGGATGATGTTTTTTAATTTTTAGAAATTTTTTGCATTTATTTTCGAATTTTCTAACTCGGGTCGGGTTCGAACGGATAGGAAGGAAATTTTTTTTGTTCTCCATTTTTCGGCCTGTCCTGGCCCGTTTCGTCTTGAAATGAAGCCTGGATGATGTTTTTTAATTTTTAGAATTTTTTGGCATTTGTTTTTGAATTTTCTAACTTAGGTCTTGTTCGAACGGATTGGAAGGAAATATTTTTTTTTTCTCTATTTCTCGGCCTGTACTGATCCGTTTCGTCATGAAATGAAGCCTGGATGATGTCTTTTAATTTTTAGACTTTTTTTTGCATTTCTTTTAGTTTTTTCTAACTGGGGTCGGGTTCGAACGTATAGGAAAGAAATTTTTTTTTTCTCTATTTTTCGGCTTGTCTTCACCCGTTTCGTCTTGAAATGAAACCTAGATGATGTTTTTTAATTTTTAGATTTTTTTTTGCATTTAGTTTGGAATTTTCTAACTCTGGTCGGGTTCGAACAGATAGGAATGAAATTTTTTTTCTTCTCTATTTTTCGGCATGTCCTGTCTCGTTTCATCTTCAAATGAAGCCTGGATGATGTTTTTTAATTTTTAGAATTTTTTTGCATTTATTTTCGAATTTTCTAACTCGAGTCGGGTTCGAACTGATAGGAATGTAATTTTTTTTGTTTTCTATTTTTCGGCCTGTCCTGTCCCGTTTCATCTTCAAATGAAGCCTGGATGATGTTTTTTAATTTTTAGAATTTTTTAGCATTTATTTTCGAATTTTCTAACTCGGGTCGGGTTCGAACGGATTGGAAGGAAATTTTTTTTGTTCTCCATTTTTCGGCCTGTCCTGGCCCGTTTCGTCTTGAAATGAAGCCTGGATGATGTTTTTTAATTTTTGGAATTTTTTGGCATTTGTTTTTGAATTTTCTAACTCAGGTCTTGTTCGAACGGATTGGAAGGAAATATTTTTTTTTTTTCTATTTCTCGGCCTGTACTGATCCGTTTCGTCATGAAATGAAGCCTGGATGATGTCTTTTAATTTTTAGACTTTTTTTGCATTTCTTTTAGAATTTTCTAACTGGGGTCGGGTTCGAACGTATAGGAAAGAAATTTTTTTTATTCTCTATTTTTCGGCTTGTCTTCACCCGTTTCGTCTTGAAATGAAACCTAGATGATGTTTTTTAATTTTTAGATTTTTTTTTGCATTTAGTTTTGAATTTTCTAACTCTGGTCGGGTTCGAACGGATAGGAATGAAATTTTTTTGTTCTCTATTTTTCAGCATGTCCTGTCTCGTTTCATATTCAAATGAAGCCTGAATGATGTTTTTTAATTTTTAGAATTTTTTTGCATTTATTTTCGAATTTTCTAACTCGGGTCGAGTTCGAACTGATAGGAATGAAATTTTTTTTGATTTCTATTTTTCGGCCTGTCCTGTCCCGTTTCATCTTCAAATGAAGCCTGGATGATGTTTTTTAATTTTTAGAATTTTTTTGCATTTATTTTCGAATTTTCTAACTCGGGTCGTGTTCGAACGGATCGGAAGGAAATTATTTTTGTTCTCTATTTTTCAGCCTGCCCTGGCCCGTTTAATCTTCAAATGAAGCCTAGATGATGTTTTTTAATTTTTAGAATTTTTTTGCGTTTATTTTCGAATTTTCTAACTGGGTCGGGTTCGACCGGATAGGAAAGAAATTTTTTTTATTCTCTATTTTTCTGCTTGCCTTCACCCGTTTCGTCTTGAAATGAAGCCTGGATGATGTTTTTTAATTTTAAGAATTTTTTTACATTTATTTTTGAATTTTCTAACTCAGGTCGTGTTCGAATGGATAGGAAGGAAATATTTTTTTTTTCTCTATTTTTTAGCCTGTCCTGATCCGTTTCGTCTTGAAATGAAGCCTGGATGATGTCTTTTAATTTTTAGAATTTTTTTGCATTTCTTTTAGAATTTTCTAACTGGGGTCGGGTTCGAACGTATAGGAAAGAAATTTTTTTTATTCTCTATTTTTCGGCTTGTCTTCACCCGTTTCGTCTTGAAATGAAACCTAGATGATGTTTTTTAATTTTTAGATTTTTTTTTGCATTTAGTTTTGAATTTTCTAACTCTGGTTGGGTTCGAACGGATAGGAATGAAATTTTTTTGTTCTCTATTTTTCAGCATGTCCTGTCTCGTTTCATATTCAAATGAAGCCTGAATGATGTTTTTTAATTTTTAGAATTTTTTTGCATTTATTTTCGAATTTTCTAACTCGGGTCGAGTTCGAACTGATAGGAATGAATTTTTTTTTGTTTTCTATTTTTCGGCCTGTCCTGTCCCGTTTCATCTTCAAATGAAGCCTAGATGATGTTTTCTAATTTTTAGAATTTTTTTGCATTTATTTTCGAATTTTCTAACTCGGGTCGTGTTCGAACGGATCGGAAGGAAATTATTTTTGTTCTCTATTTTTCGGCCTGCCCTGGCCCGTTTAATCTTCAAATGAAGCCTAGATGATGTTTTTTAATTTGTAGAATTTTTTTGCGTTTATTTTCGAATTTTCTAACTGGGTCGGGTTCGACCGGATAGGAAAGAAATTTTTTTTATTCTCTATTTTTCTGCTTGCCTTCACCCGTTTCGTCTTGAAATGAAGCCTGGATGATGTTTTTTAATTTTAAGAATTTTTTTACATTTATTTTTGAATTTTCTAACTCGGGTCGTGTTCGAATGGATAGGAAGGAAATATTTTTTTTTCTCTATTTTTCAGCCTGTCCTGATCCGTTTCGTCTTGAAATGAAGCCTGGATGATGTCTTTTAATTTTTAGAATTTTTTTGCATTTCTTTTAGAATTTTCTAACTGGGGTCGGGTTCGAACGGATAGGAAAGAAATTTTTTTTATTCTCTATTTTTTGGCTTGTCTTCACCCCTTTCGTCTTGAAATCAAACCTAGATGATGTTTTTTAATTTTTAGATTTTTTTTTGCTTTTAGTTTTGAATTTTCTAACTCTGGTCGGGTTCGAACGGATAGAAATGAAATTTTTTTTGTTCTCTATTTTTCGGCCTGTCCTGTCCCGTTTCATCTTCAAATGAAGCCTGGAAGATGTTTTTTAATTTTTAGAATTTTTTTGCATTTATTTTCGAATTTTCTAACTCGGGTCGGGTTCGAACGGGTAGGAAGGAAATTTTTTTTGTTCTCCATTTTTCGGCCTGTCCTGGCCCGTTTCGTCTTGAAATGAAGCCTGGATGATGTTTTTTAATTTTTAGAATTTTTTTGCATTTCTTTTAGAATTTTCTAACTGGGGTCGGGTTCGAACGGATAGTAAAGAAATTTTTTTTATTCTCTATTTTTCTGCTTGTCTTCTCCCGTTTCGTCTTGAAATGAAACCTAGATGATATTTTTTAATTTTTAGATTTTTTTTTGCATTTAGTTTGGAATTTTCTAACTCTGGTCGGGTTCGAACAGATAGGAATGAAATTTATTTTGTTCTGTATTTTTCGGCATGTCCTGTCTCGTTTCATCTTCAAATGAAGCCTGGATGATGTTTTTTAATTTTTAGAATTTTTTTGCATTTATTTTCGAATTTTCTAACTCGGGTCGGGTTCGAACTGATAGGAATGAAATTTTTTTTGTTTTCTATTTTTCGGCCTGTCCTGTCCCGTTTCATCTTCAAATGAAGCCTGGATGATGTTTTTTAATTTTTAGAATTTTTTAGCATTTATTTTCGAATTTTCTAACTCGGGTCGGGTTCGAACGGATTGGAAGGAATTTTTTTTTGTTCTCCATTTTTCGGCCTGTCCTGGCCCGTTTCGTCTTGAAATGAAGCCTGGATGATGTTTTTTAATTTTTAGAATTTTTTGGCATTTGTTTTTGAATTTTCTAACTCAGGTCTGGTTCGAACGGATTGGAAGGAAATATTTTTTTTTCTCTATTTCTCGGCCTGTACTGATCCGTTTCGTCATGAAATGAAGCCTGGATGATGTCTTTTAATTTTTAGACTTTTTTTGCATTTCTTTTAGAATTTTCTAACTGGGGTCGGGTTCGAACGTATAGGAAAGTAATTTTTTTTATTCTCTATTTTTCGGCTTGTCTTCACCCGTTTCGTCTTGAAATGAAACCTAGATGATGTTTCTTAATTTTTAGATTTTTTTTTGCATTTAGTTTTGAATTTTCTAACTCTGGTCGGGTTCGAACGGATAGGAATGAAATTTTTTTGTTCTCTATTTTTCAGCATGTCCTGTCTCGTTTCATATTCAAATGAAGCCTGAATGATGTTTTTTAATTTTTAGAATTTTTTTGCATTTATTTTCGAATTTTCTAACTCGGGTCGAGTTCGAACTGATAGGAATTAAAATTTTTTTGTTTTCTATTTTTCGGCCTATCCTGTCCCGTTTCATCTTCAAATGAAGCCTAGATGATGTTTTCTAATTTTTAGAATTTTTTTGCATTTATTTTCGAATTTTCTAACTCGGGTCGTGTTCGAACGGATCGGAATGAAATTATTTTTGTTCTCTATTTTTCGGCCTGTCCTGGCCCGTTTAATCTTCAAATGAAGCCTGGATGATGGTTTTTAATTTTTAGAATTTTTTTGCGTTTATTTTCGAATTTTCTAACTGGGTCGGGTTCGACCGGATAGGAAAGAAATTTTTTTTATTCTCTATTTTTCGGCTTGCCTTCACCCGTTTCGTCTTGAAATGAAGCCTGGATGATGTTTTTTAATTTTTAGAATTTTTTTACGTTTATTTTTGAATTTTCTAACTCGGGTCGTGTTCGAACGGATAGGAAGGAAATATTTTTTTTTCTCTATTTTTCAGCCTGTCCTGATCCGTTTTGTCTTGAAATGAAGCCTGGATGATGTCTTTTAATTTTTAGAAATTTTTTGCATTTCTTTTAGAATTTTCTAATTGGGGTCGGGTTCGAACGGATAGGAAAGAAATTTTTTTTCTTCTCTATTTTTCGGCTTGTCTTCACCCCTTTTGTCTTGAAATGAAACCTAGATGATGTTTTTTAATTTTTTGAGTTTTTTTTGCTTTTAGTTTGGAATTTTCTAACTCTGGTCGGGTTCGAACGGATAGGAATGAAATTTTTTTTGTTCTCTATTTTTCGGCCTGTCCTGTCTCGTTTCATCTTCAAATGAAGCTTGGACGATGTTTTTTAATTTTTAGAATTTTTTTGCATTTATTTTCGAATTTTCTAACTCGGGTCGGGTTCGAACTGATAGGAATGTAATTTTTTTTGTTTTCTATTTTTCGGCCTGTCCTGTCCCGTTTCATCTTAAAATGAAGCCTGGATGATGTTTTTTAATTTTTAGAATTTTTTAGCATTTATTTTCGAATTTTCTAACTCGGGTCGGGTTCGAACGGATTGGAAGGAAATTTTTTTTGTTCTCCATTTTTCGGCCTGTCCTGGCCCGTTTCGTCTTGAAATGAAGCCTGGATGATGTTTTTTAATTTTTGGAATTTTTTGGCATTTGTTTTTGAATTTTCTAACTCAGGTCTTGTTCGAACGGATTGGAAGGAAATATTTTTTTTTTTCTATTTCTCGGCCTGTACTGATCCGTTTCGTCATGAAATGAAGCCTGGATGATGTCTTTTAATTTTTAGAATTTTTTTGCATTTCTTTTAGAATTTTCTAACTGGGGTCGGGTTCGAACGGATAGGAAAGAAATTTTTTTTATTCTCTATTTTTTGGCTTGTCTTCACCCCTTTCGTCTTGAAATCAAACCTAGATGATGTTTTTTAATTTTTAGATTTTTTTTTGCTTTTAGTTTTGAATTTTCTAACTCTGGTCGGGTTCGAACGGATAGAAATGAAATTTTTTTTGTTCTCTATTTTTCGGCCTGTCCTGTCCCGTTTCATCTTCAAATGAAGCCTGGAAGATGTTTTTTAATTTTTAGAATTTTTTTGCATTTATTTTCGAATTTTCTAACTCGGGTCGGGTTCGAACGGGTAGGAAGGAAATTTTTTTTGTTCTCCATTTTTCGGCCTGTCCTGGCCCTTTTCGTCTTGAAATGAAGCCTGTATGATGTTTTTTAATTTTAAGAATTTTTTTCCATTTATTTTTGAATTTTCTAACTCAGGTCTGGTTCGAACGGATAGGAAGGAAATTATTTTTGTTCTCTATTTTACGGCCTGTCCTGGCCCGTTTCATCTTCAAATGAAGCCTGGATGATGTTTTTTAATTTTTAGAATTTTTTTGCATTTCTTTTAGAATTTTCTAACTGGGGTCGGGTTCGAACGGATAGGAAAGAAATTTTTTTTATTCTCTATTTTTCTGCTTGTCTTCTCCCGTTTCGTCTTGAAATGAAACCTAGATGATATTTTTTAATTTTTAGATTTTTTTTTGCATTTTGTTTGGAATTTTCTAACTCTGGTCGGGTTCGAACAGATAGGAATGAAATTTATTTTGTTCTGTATTTTTCGGCATGTCCTGTCTCGTTTCATCTTCAAATGAAGCCTGGATGATGTTTTTTAATTTTTAGAATTTTTTTGCATTTATTTTCGAATTTTCTAACTCGGGTCGGGTTCGAACTGATAGGAATGAAATTTTTTTTGTTTTCTATTTTTCGGCCTGTCCTGTCCCGTTTCATCTTCAAATGAAGCCTGGATGATGTTTTTTAATTTTTAGAATTTTTTAGCATTTATTTTCGAATTTTCTAACTCGGGTCGGGTTCGAACGGATTGGAAGGAATTTTTTTTTGTTCTCCATTTTTCGGCCTGTCCTGGCCCGTTTCGTCTTGAAATGAAGCCTGGATGATGTTTTTTAATTTTTAGAATTTTTTGGCATTTGTTTTTGAATTTTCTAACTCTGGTCTGGTTCGAACGGATTGGAAGGAAATATTTTTTTTTCTCTATTTCTCGGCCTGTACTGATCCGTTTCGTCATGAAATGAAGCCTGGATGATGTCTTTTAATTTTTAGACTTTTTTTGCATTTCTTTTAGAATTTTCTAACTGGGGTCGGGTTCGAACGTATAGGAAAGTAATTTTTTTTATTCTCTATTTTTCGGCTTTTCTTCACCCGTTTCGTCTTGAAATGAAACCTAGATGATGTTTCTTAATTTTTAGATTTTTTTTTGCATTTAGTTTTGAATTTTCTAACTCTGGTCGGGTTCGAACGGATAGGAATGAAATTTTTTTGTTCTCTATTTTTCAGCATGTCCTGTCTCGTTTCATATTCAAATGAAGCCTGAATGATGTTTTTTAATTTTTAGAATTTTTTTGCATTTATTTTCGAATTTTCTAACTCGGGTCGAGTTCGAACTGATAGGAATTAAATTTTTTTTGTTTTCTATTTTTCGGCCTGTCCTGTCCCGTTTCATCTTCAAATGAAGCCTAGATGATGTTTTCTAATTTTTAGAATTTTTTTGCATTTATTTTCGAATTTTCTAACTCGGGTCGTGTTCAAACGGATCGGAATGAAATTATTTTTGTTCTCTATTTTTCGGCCTGTCCTGGCCCGTTTAATCTTCAAATGAAGCCTGGATGATGGTTTTTAATTTTTAGAATTTTTTTGCGTTTATTTTCGAATTTTCTAACTGGGTCGGGTTCGACCGGATAGGAAAGAAATTTTTTTTATTCTCTATTTTTCGGCTTGCCTTCACCCGTTTCGTCTTGAAATGAAGCCTGGATGATGTTTTTTAATTTTTAGAATTTTTTTACGTTTATTTTTGAATTTTCTAACTCGGGTCGTGTTCGAACGGATAGGAAGGAAATATTTTTTTTTTCTCTATTTTTCAGCCTGTCCTGATCCGTTTTGACTTGAAATGAAGCCTGGATGATGTCTTTTAATTTTTAGAATTTTTTTGCATTTCTTTTAGAATTTTCTAATTGGGGTCGGGTTCGAACGGATAGGAAAGAAATTTTTTTTCTTCTCTATTTTTCGGCTTGTCTTCACCCCTTTTGTCTTGAAATGAAACCTAGATGATGTTTTTTAATTTTTTGAGTTTTTTTTGCTTTTAGTTTTGAATTTTCTAACTCTGGTCGGGTTCGAACGGATAGGAATGAAATTTTTTTTGTTCTCTATTTTTCGGCCTGTCCTGTCCCGTTTCATCTTCAAATGAAGCCTGAATGATGTTTTTTAATTTTTAGAATTTTTTTGCATTTATTTTCGAATTTTCTAACTCGGGTCGGGTTCGAACGGGTAGGAAGGAAATTTTTTTGTTCTCCATTTTTCGGCCTGTCCTGGCCCGTTTCGTCTTGAAATGAAGCCTGTATGATGTTTTTTAATTTTAAGAATTTTTTTTCCATTTATTTTTGAATTTTCTAACTCAGGTCTGGTTCAAACGGATAGGAAGGAAATTATTTTTGTTCTCTATTTTACGGCCTGTCCTGGCCCGTTACCTCTTCAAATGAAGCCTGGATGATGTTTTTTAATTTTTAGAATTTTTTTGCATTTCTTTTAGAATTTTCTAACTGGGGTCGGGTTCGAACGGATAGGAAAGAAATGTTTTTTATTCTCTATTTTTCGGCTTGTCTTCTCCCGTTTCGTCTTGAAATGAAACCTAGATGATGTTTTTTAATTTTTAGATTTTTTTTTTCATTTAGTTTGGAATTTTCTAACTCTGGTCGGGTTCGAACAGATAGGAATGAAATTTTTTTTGTTCTCTATTTTTCGGCATGTCCTGTCTCGTTTCATCTTCAAATGAAGCCTGGATGATGTTTTTTAACTTTTAGAATTTTTTTGCATTTATTTTCGAATTTTCTAACTCGGGTCGGGTTCGAACTGATAGGAATGAAATTTTTTTTGTTTTCTATTTTTCGGCCTGTCCTGTCCCGTTTCATCTTCAAATGAAGCCTGGATGATGTTTTTTAATTTTTAGAATTTTTTAGCATTTATTTTCGAATTTTCTAACTCGGGTCGGGTTCGAACGGATTGGAAGGAAATTTTTTTTGTTCTCCATTTTTCGGCCTGTCCTGGCCCGTTTCGTCTTGACATGAAGCCTGGATGATGTTTTTTAATTTTTAGAATTTTTTTGCATTTGTTTTTGAATTTTCTAACTCAGGTCTGGTTCGAACGGATTGGAAGGAAATATTTTTTTTTCTCTATTTCTCGGCCTGTACTGATCCGTTTCGTCATGAAATGAAGCCTAGATAATGTCTTTTAACTTTTAGAATTTTTTTGCATTTCTTTTAGAATTTTCTAACTGGGGTCGGGTTCGAACAGATAGGAAAGAAATTTTTTTTATTCCCTATTTTTCGGCTTGTCTTCACCCGTTTCGTCTTGAAATGAAGCCTGGATGATGTTTTATAATTTTTCGAATTTTTTTGCATTTATTTTTGAATTTTCTAACTTAGGTCTGGTTCGAACGGATTGGAAGGAAGTTATTTTTGATCTCTATTTTACGGCCTGTCCTGACCAGTCTCGTCTTGAAATGAAGTCTGGATGATGTTTTTTAATTTTTAGAATGTTTTTACATTTATTTTTGAATTTTCTAACTCTGGTCGGGTTCGAACGGATAGGAAGGAAATATTTTTTTTTCTCTATTTTTCAGCCTGTCCTGATCCGTTTCGTCTTGAAATGAAGCCTGGATGATGTCTTTTAATTTTTAGAATTTTTTTGCATTTCTTTTAGAATTTTCTAACTGGGGTCGGGTTCGAACGGATAGGAAAGAAATTTTTTTTATTCTCTATTTTTCGGCTTGTCTTCACCCCTTTCGTCTTGAAATGAAACCTAGATGATGTTTTTTAATTTTTAGATTTTTTTTTGCTTTTAGTTTGGAATTTTCTAACTCGGGTCGGGTTCGAACGGATTGGAAGGAAATTTTTTTTGTTCTCCATTTTTCGGCCTGTCCTGGCCCGTTTCGTCTTGAAATGAAGCCTGGATGATGTTTTTTAATTTTTAGAACTTTTTTACATTTATTTTTGAATTTTCTAACTCAGGATTGGTTCGAACGGATAGGAAGGAAATTATTTTTGTTCTCTATTTTACGGCCTGTCCTGGCCCGTTTCATCTTCAAATGAAGCCTGGATGATGGTTTTTAATTTTTAGAATTTTTTTACATTTATTTTTGAATTTTCTAACTCGGGTCGGGTTCGAACGGATAGGAAGGTAATTTTTTTTGTTCTCCATTTTTCGGCCTGTCCTGGCCCGTTTCGTCTTGAAATGAAGCCTGGATGATGTTTTTTAATTTTTAGAATTTTTTTGCATTTGTTTTTGAATTTTCTAACTCAGGTCTGGTTCGAACGGATAGGAAGGAAATATTTTTTTTTCTCTATTTTTCGGCCTGTACTGATCCGTTTCGTCTTGAAATGAAGCCTAGATGATGTCTTTTAATTTTTAGAATTTTTTTGCATTTCTTTTAGAATTTTCTAACTGGGGTCGGGTTCGAACGGAAAGGAAAGAAATTTTTTTTATTCTCTATTTTTCGGCTTGTCTTCACCCGTTTCGTCTTGAAATGAAGCTTGGATGATGTTTTATAATTTTTAGAATTTTTTTGCATTTATTTTTGAATTTTCTAACTTAGGTCTGGTTCGAACGGATTGGAAGGAAATTATTTTTGATCTCTATTTTACGGCCTGTCCTGACCCGCCTCGTCTTGAAATGAAGTCTGGATGATGTTTTTTAATTTTTAGAATTTTTTTACATTTATTTTTGAATTTTCTAACTCTGGTCGGATTCGAACGGGTAGGAAGGAAATATTTTTTTTTCTCTATTTTTCAGCCTGTCCTGATCCGTTTCGTCTTGAAATGAAGCCTGGATGATGTCTTTTAATTTTTACACTTTTTTTGCATTTCTTTTAGAATTTTCTAACTGGGGTCGGGTTCGAACGGATAGGAAAGAAATTTTTTTTATTCTCTATTTTTCGGCTTGCCTTCACCCGTTTCGTCTTGAAATGAAACCTAGATGATGTTTTTTAATTTTTAGATTTTTTTTTGCATTTAGTTTGGAATTTTCTAACTCTGGTCGGGTTCGAACAGATAGGAATGAAATTTTTTTTGTTCTCTATTTTTCGGCATGTCCTGTCTCGTTTCATCTTCAAATGAAGCCTGGATGATGTTTTTTAATTTTTAATATTTTTTTGCATTTATTTTCGAATTTTCTAACTCGGGTCGGGTTCGAACTGATAGGAATGAAATTTTTTTTGTTTTCTATTTTTCGGCCTGTCCTGTCCCGTTTCATCTTCAAATGAAGCCTGGATGATGTTTTTTAATTTTTAGAATTTTTTTGCATTTATTTTCGAATTTTCTAACTCGGGTCGGGTTCGAACGGATAGGAAGGAAATTTTTTTTGTTCTGCATTTTTCGCCCTGTCCTGGCCCGTTTCGTCTTGAAATGAAGCCTGGATGATGTTTTTTAATTTTTAGAATTTTTTGGCATTTGTTTTTAAATTTTCTAACTCAGGTCTGGTTCGAACGGATTGGAAGGAAATATTTTTTTTTCTCTATTTCTCGGCCTGTACTGATCCGTTTCGTCTTGAAATGAAGCCTGGATGATGTCTTTTAATTTTTAGACTTTTTTTTGCATTTCTTTTAGTTTTTTCTAACTGGGGTCGGGTTCGAACGTATAGGAAAGAAATTTTTTTTATTCTCTATTTTTCGGCTTGTCTTCACCCGTTTCGTCTTGAAATGAAACCTAGATGATGTTTTTTAATTTTTAGATTTTTTTTTGCATTTAGTTTTGAATTTTCTAAATCTGGTCGGGTTCGAACGGATAGGAATGAAATTTTTTTGTTCTCTATTTTTCGGCATGTCCTGTCTCGTTTCATCTTCAAATGAAGCCTGAATGATGTTTTTTAATTTTTAGAATTTTTTTGCATTTATTTCGAATTTTCTAACTCGGGTCGGGTTCGAACTGATAGGAATGAAATTTTTTTTGTCTTCTATTTTTTGGCCTGTCCTGTCCCGTTTCATCTTCAAATGAAGCCTGGATGATATTTTTTAATTTTTAGAATTTTTTTGCATTTATTTTCGAATTTTCTAACTCAGGTCGGGTTCGAACGGATCGTAAGGAAATTATTTTTGTTCTCTATTTTTCGGCCTGCCCTGGCCCGTTTAATCTTCAAATGAAGCCTGGATGATGTTTTTTAATTTTTAGAATTTTTTTGCGTTTATTTTCGAATTTTCTAACTGGGGTCGGGTTCGACCGGATAGGAAAGAAATTTTTTTTATTCTCTATTTTTCGGCTTTCCTTCACCCGTTTCGTCTTGAAATGAAGCCTGGATGATGTTTTTTAATTTTTAGAATTTTTTTACATTTATTTTTGAATTTTCTAACTCGGGTCGTGTTCGAACGGATAGGAAGGAAATATTTTTTTTTCTCTATTTTTCAACCTGTCCTGATCCGTTTCGTCTTGAAATGAAGCCTGGATGATGTCTTTTAATTTTTAGAATTTTTTTGCATTTCTTTTAGAATTTTCTAACTGGGGTCGGGTTCGAACGGATAGGAAAGAAATTTTTTTTATTCTCTATTTTTCGGCTTGTCTTCACCCCTTTCGTCTTGAAATGAAACCCAGATGATGTTTTTTAATTTTTAGATTTTTTTTTTGCTTTTAGTTTTGAATTTTCTAACTCTGGTCGGGTTCGAACGGATAGAAATGAAATTTTTTTTGTTCTCTTTTTTTCGGCCTGTCCTGTCCCGTTTCATCTTCAAATGAAGCCTGGATGATGTTTTTTAATTTTTAGAATTTTTTTGCATTTATTTTCGAATTTTCTAACTCGGGTCGGGTTCGAACGGGTAGGAAGGAAATTTTTTTTGTTCTCCATTTTTCGGCCTGTCTTGGCCCGTTTCGTCTTGAAATGAAGCCTGTATGATGTTTTTTAATTTTAAGAATTTTTTTCCATTTATTTTTGAATTTTCTAACTCAGGTCTGGTTCGAACGGATAGGATGGAAATTATTTTTGTTCTCTATTTTACGGCCTGTCCTGGCCCATTTCATCTTCAAATGAAGCCTGGATGATGTTTTTTAATTTTTAGAATTTTTTTGCATTTCTTTTAGAATTTTCTAACTGGGGTCGGGTTCGAACGGATAGGAAAGAAATTTTTTTTATTCTCTATTTTTCGGCTTGTCTTCACCCGTTTCGTCTTGAAATGAAACCTAGATGATGTTTTTTAATTTTTAGATTTTTTTTTGCATTTAGTTTGGAATTTTCTAACTCTGGTCGGGTTCGAACAGATAGGAATGAAATTTATTTTGTTCTCTATTTTTTGGCATGTCCTGCCTCGTTTCATCTTCAAATGAAGCCTGGATGATGTTTTTTAATTTTTAGAATTTTTTTGCATTTATTTTCGAATTTTCTAACTCGGGTCGGGTTCGAACTGATAGGAATGAAATTTTTATTGTTTTCTATTTTTCGGCCTGTCCTGTCCCGTTTCATCTTCAAATGAAGCCTGGATGATGTCTTTTAATTTTTAGAATTTTTTTGCATTTCTTTTAGAATTTTCTAACTGGGGTCGGGTTCGAACGGATAGGAAAGAAATTTTTTTTATTCTCTATTTTTCGGCTTGTCTTCACCCCTTTCGTCTTGAAATGAAACCCAGATGATGTTTTTTAATTTTTAGATTTTTTTTTTGCTTTTAGTTTTGAATTTTCTAACTCTGGTCGGGTTCGAACGGATAGAAATGAAATTTTTTTTGTTCTCTTTTTTTCGGCCTGTCCTGTCCCGTTTCATCTTCAAATGAAGCCTGGATGATGTTTTTTAATTTTTAGAATTTTTTTGCATTTATTTTCGAATTTTCTAACTCGGGTCGGGTTCGAACGGGTAGGAAGGAAATTTTTTTTGTTCTCCATTTTTCGGCCTGTCTTGGCCCGTTTCGTCTTGAAATGAAGCCTGTATGATGTTTTTTAATTTTAAGAATTTTTTTCCATTTATTTTTGAATTTTCTAACTCAGGTCTGGTTCGAACGGATAGGATGGAAATTATTTTTGTTCTCTATTTTACGGCCTGTCCTGGCCCATTTCATCTTCAAATGAAGCCTGGATGATGTTTTTTAATTTTTAGAATTTTTTTGCATTTCTTTTAGAATTTTCTAACTGGGGTCGGGTTCGAACGGATAGGAAAGAAATTTTTTTTATTCTCTATTTTTCGGCTTGTCTTCACCCGTTTCGTCTTGAAATGATACCTAGATGATGTTTTTTAATTTTTAGATTTTTTTTTGCATTTAGTTTGGAATTTTCTAACTCTGGTCGGGTTCGAACAGATAGGAATGAAATTTATTTTGTTCTCTATTTTTTGGCATGTCCTGCCTCGTTTCATCTTCAAATGAAGCCTGGATGATGTTTTTTAATTTTTAGAATTTTTTTGCATTTATTTTCGAATTTTCTAACTCGGGTCGGGTTCGAACTGATAGGAATGAAATTTTTATTGTTTTCTATTTTTCGGCCTGTCCTGTCCCGTTTCATCTTCAAATGAAGCCTGGATGATGTTTTTTAATTTTTAGAATTTTTTAGCATTTATTTTCGAATTTTCTAACTCGGGTCGGGTTCGAACGGATTGGAAGGAAATTTTTTTTTTTCTCCATTTTTCGGCCTGTCCTGGCCCGTTTCGTCTTGAAATGAAGCCTGGATGATGTTTTTTAATTTTTAGAATTTTTTGGCATTTGTTTTTGAATTTTCTAACTCAGGTCTGGTTCGAACGGATTGGAAGGAAATATTTTTTTTTCTCTATTTCTCGGCCTGTACTGATCCGTTTCGTAATGAAATGAAGCCTGGATGATGTCTTTTAATTTTTAGACTTTTTTTGCATTTCTTTTAGAATTTTCTAACTGGGGTCGGGTTCGAACGTATAGGAAAGAAATTTTTTTTATTCTCTATTTTTCGGCTTGTCTTCACCTGTTTCGTCTTGAAATGAAACCTAGATGATGTTTTTTAATTTTTAGATTTTTTTTTGCATTTAGTTTTGAATTTTCAAACTCTGGTCGGGTTCGAACGGATAGGAATGAAATTTTTTTGTTCTCTATTTTTCAGCATGTCCTGTCTCGTTTCATCTTCAAATGAAGCCTGAATGATGTTTTTTAATTTTTAGAATTTTTTTGCATTTATTTTCGAATTTTCTAACTCGGGTCGAGTTCGAACTGATAGGAATGAAATTTTTTTGTTTTCTATTTTTCGGCCTGTCCTGTCCCGTTTCATCTTCAAATGAAGCCTGGATGATGTTTTTTAATTTATAGAATTTTTTTGCATTTATTTTCGAATTTTCTAACTCGGGTCGTGTTCGAACGGATCGGAAGGAAATTATTTTTGTTCTCTATTTTTCGGCCTGCCCTGGCCCGTTTAATCTTCAAATGAAGCCTGGATGATGTTTTTTAATTTTTAGAATTTTTTTGCGTTTATTTTCGAATTTTCTAACTCGGTCGGGTTCGACCGGATAGGAAAGAAATTTTTTTTATTCTCTATTTTCCCGGCTTGCCTTCACCCGTTTCGTCTTGAAATGAAGCCTGGATGATGTTTTTTAATTTTTAGAATTTTTTTTCATTTATTTTTGAATTTTCTAACTCGGGTCGTGTTCGAACGGATAGGAAGGAAATATTTTTTTTTCTCTATTTTTCAGCCTGTCCTGATCCGTTTCGTCATGAAATGAAGCCTGGATGATGTCTTTTAATTTTTAGACTTTTTTTGCATTTCTTTTAGAATTTTCTAATTGGGGTCGGGTTTGAACGGATAGGAAAGAAATTTTTTTTATTCTCTATTTTTCGGCTTGTCTTCACCTGTTTCGTCTTGAAATGAAACCTAGATGATGTTTTTTAATTTTTAGATTTTTTTTTGCATTTAGTTTTGAATTTTCTAACTCTGGTCGGGTTCGAACGGATAGGAATGAAATTTTTTTGTTCTCTATTTTTCAGCATGTCCTGTCTCGTTTCATCTTCAAATGAAGCCTGAATGATGTTTTTTAATTTTTAGAATTTTTTTGCATTTGTTTTTGAATTTTCTAACTCAGGTCTGGTTCGAATGGAATGGAAGGAAAAATTTTTTTTTCTCTATTTCTCGGCCTGTACTGATCCGTTTCATCATGAAATGAAGCCTAGATAATGTCTTTTAATTTTTAGAATTTTTTTGCATTTCTTTTAGAATTTTCTAACTCGGGTCGGGTTCGAACGGATAGGAAAGAAATTTTTTTTATTCCCTATTTTTCGGCTTGTCTTCACCCGTTTCGTCTTGAAATGAAGCCTGGATGATGTTTTATAATTTTTAGAATTTTTTTGCATTTATTTTTGTATTTTCTAACTTAGGTCTGGTTCGAACGGATTGGAAGGAAATTATTTTTGATCTCTATTTTACGGCCTGTCCTGACCAGTCTCGTCTTGAAATGAAGTCTGGATGATGTTTTTTAATTTTTAGAATTTTTTTACATTTATTTTTGAATTTTCTAACTCTGGTCGGGTTCGAACGGATAGGAAGGAAATATTTTTTTTTCTCTATTTTTCAGCCTGTCCTGATCCGTTTCGTCTTGAAATGAAGCCTGGATGATGTCTTTTAATTTTTAGAATTTTTTTGCATTTCGTTTAGAATTTTCTAACTGGGGTCGGGTTCGGACGGATAGGAAAGAAATTTTTTTTATTCTCTATTTTTCGGCTTGTCTTCACCCCTTTCGTCTTGAAATGAAACCTAGATGATGTTTTTTAATTTTTAGATTTTTTTTTGCTTTTAGTTTGGAATTTTCTAACTCGGGTCGGGTTCGAACGGATTGGAAGGAAATTTTTTTTGTTCTCCATTTTTCGGCCTGTCCTGGCCCGTTTCGTCTTGAAATGAAGCCTGGATGATGTTTTTTTAATTTTTAGAACTTTTTTCCATTTATTTTTGAATTTTCTAACTCAGGATTGGTTCGAACGGATAGGAAGGAAATTATTTTTTTTTCTCTATTTTTCGGCCTGTTCTGATCCATTTCGTCTTGAAATGAAGCCTAGATGATGTCTTTTAATTTTTAGAATTTTTTCGCATTTCTTTTAGAATTTTCTAACTGGGGTCGGGTTCGAACGGAAAGGAAAGAAATTTTTTTTATTCTCTATTTCTCGGCCTGTACTGATCCGTTTCGTCTTGAAATGAAGCCTAGATGATGTCTTTTAATTTTTAGAATTTTTTTGCATTTCTTTTAGAATTTTCTAACTGGGGTCGGGTTCGAACGGAAAGGAAAGAAATTTTTTTTATTCTCTATTTCTCGGCCTGTACTGATCCGTTTCGTCTTGAAATGAAGCCTAGATGATGTTTTTTAATTTTTAGATTTTTTTTTGCTTTTAGTTTGGAATTTTCTAACTCGGGTCGGGTTCGAACGGATAGGAAGGTAATTTTTTTTGTTCTCCAATTTTCGGCCTGTCCTGGCCCGTTTCGTCTTGAAATGAAGCCTGGATGATGTTTTTTAATTTTTAGAATTTTTTTGCATTTGTTTTTGAATTTTCTAACTCAGGTCTGGTTCGAACGGATAGGAAGGAAATATTTTTTTTTCTCTATTTTTCGGCCTGTACTGATCCGTTTCGTCTTGAAATGAAGCCTAGATGATGTCTTTTAATTTTTAGAATTTTTTTGCATTTCTTTTAGAATTTTCTAACTGGGGTCGGGTTCGAACAGAAAGGAAAGAAATTTTTTTTATTCTCTATTTTTCGGCTTGTCTTCACCCGTTTCGTCTTGAAATGAAGCCTGGATGATGTTTTATAATTTTTAGAATTTTTTTGCATTTATTTTTGAATTTTCTAACTTAGGTCTGGTTCGAACGGATTGGAAGGAAATTATTTTTGATCTCTATTTTATGGCCTGTCCTGACCCGCCTCGTCTTGAAATGAAGTCTGGATGATGTTTTTTAATTTTTAGAATTTTTTTACATTTATTTTTGAATTTTCTAACTCTGGTCGGATTCGAACAGGTAGGAAGGAAATATTTTTTTTTCTCTATTTTTCAGCCTGTCCTGATCCGTTTCATCTTGAAATGAAGCCTGGATGATGTCTTTTAATTTTTAGACTTTTTTTGCATTTCTTTTAGAATTTTCTAACTGGGGTCGGGTTCGAACGGATAGGAAAGAAATTTTTTTTATTCTCTATTTTTCGGCTTGTCTTCACCCGTTTCGTCTTGAAATGAAACCTAGATGATGTTTTTTGATTTTTAGATTTTTTTTTGCATTTAGTTTGGAATTTTCTAACTCTGGTCGGGTTCGAACAGATAGGAATGAAATTTTTTTTGTTCTCTATTTTTCGGCATGTCCTGTCTCGTTTCATCTTCAAATGAAGCCTGGATGATGTTTTTTAATTTTTAAAATTTTTTTGCATTTATTTTCGAATTTTCTAACTCGGGTCGGGTTCGAACTGATAGGAATGAAATTTTTTTTGTTTTATATTTTTCGGCCTGTCCTGTCCCGTTTCATCTTCAAATGATGCCTGGATGATATTTTTAATTTTTAGAATTTTTTTGCATTTATTTTCGGATTTTCTAACTCGGGTCGGGGTCGAACGGATAGGAAGGAAATTTTTTTTGTTCTCCATTTTTCGGCCTGTCCTGGCCCGTTTCGTCTTGAAATGAAGCCTGGATGATGTTTTTTAATTTTTAGAATTTTTTGGCATTTGTTTTTGAATTTTCTAACTCAGGTCTGGTTCGAACGGATTGGAAGGAAATATTTTTTTTTCTCTATTTCTCGGCCTGTACTGATCCGTTTCGTCATGAAATGAAGCCTGGATGATGTCTTTTAATTTTTAGACTTTTTTTTGCATTTCTTTTAGTTTTTTCTAACTGGGGTCGGGTTCGAACGTATAGGAAAGAAATTTTTTTTATTCTCTATTTTTCGGCTTATCTTCACCCGTTTCGTCTTGAAATGAAACCTAGACGATGTTTTTTAATTTTTAGATTTTTTTTTGCATTTAGTTTTGAATTTTCTAACTCTGGTCGGGTTCGAACGGATAGGAATGAAATTTTTTTGTTCTCTATTTTTCGGCATGTCCTGTCTCGTTTCATCTTCAAATGAAGCCTGAATGATGTTTTTTAATTTTTAGAATTTTTTTGCATTTATTTTCGAATTTTCTAACTCGGGTCGGGTTCGAACTGATAGGAATGAAATTTTTTTTGTCTTCTATTTTTCGGCCTGTCCTGTCCCGTTTCATCTTCAAATGAAGCCTGGATGATGTTTTTTAATTTTTAGAAATTTTTTGCATTTATTTTCGAATTTTCTAACTCGGGTCGGGTTCGAACGGATCGGAAGGAAATTATTTTTATTCTCTATTTTTCGGCCTGCCCTGGCCCGTTTAATCTTCAAATGAAGCCTGGATGATGTTTTTTAATTTTTAGAATTTTTTTGCGTTTATTTTCGAATTTTCTAACTGGGGTCGGGTTCGACCGGATAGGAAAGAAATTTTTTTGATTCTCTATTTTTTGGCTTGCCTTCACCCGTTTCGTCTTGAAATGAAGCCTGGATGATGTTTTTTAATTTTTAGATTTTTTTTTGCTTTTAGTTTTGAATTTTTTAACTCTGGTCGGGTTCGAACGGATAGAAATGAAATTTTTTTTGTTCTCTATTTTTCGGACTGTCCTGTCCCGTTTCATCTTCAAATGAAGCCTGGATGATGTTTTTTAATTTTTAGAATTTTTTTGCATTTATTTTCGAATTTTCTAACTCGGGTCGGGTTCGAACGGGAAGGAAGGAAATTTTTTTTGTTCTCCATTTTTGGCCTGTCCTGGCCCGTTTCATCTTGAAATGAAGCCTGTATGATGTTTTTTAGTTTTAAGAATTTTTTTCCATTTATTTTTGAATTTTCTAACTCAGGTCTGGTTCGAATGGATAGGAAGGAAATTATTTTTGTTCTCTATTTTACGGCCTGTCCTGGCCCGTTTCATCTTCAAATGAAGCCTGGATGATGTTTTTTAATTTTTAGAATTTTTTTGCAATTCTTTTAGAATTTTCTAACTGGGGTCGGGTTCGAACGGATAGGAAAGAAAGTTTTTTTATTCTCTATTTTTCGGCTTGTCTTCACCCGTTTCGTCTTGAAATGAAACCTAGATGATGTTTTTGAATTTTTAGATTTTTTTTTGCATTTAGTTTGGAATTTTGTAACTCTGGTCGGGTTCGAACAGATAGGAATGAAATTTATTTTGTTCTCTATTTTTCGGCATGTCCTGTCTCGTTTCATCTTCAAATGAAGCATGGATGATGTTTTTTAATTTTTAGAATTTTTTTGCATTTATTTTCGAATTTTCTAACTCAGGTCGGGTTCGAACTGATAGGAATGAAATTTTTTTTGTTTTCTATTTTTCGGCCTGTCCTGTCCCGTTTCATCTTCAAATGAAGCCTGGATGATGTTTTTTAATTTTTAGAATTTTTTAGCATTTATTTTCGAATTTTCTAACTCGGGTCGGGTTCGAACGGATTGGAAGGAAATTTTTTTTGTTCTCCATTTTTCGGCCTGTCCTGGCCCGTTTCGTCTTGAAATGAAGCCTGGATGATGTTTTTTTAATTTTTAGAATTTTTTGGCATTTGTTTTTGAATTTTCTAACTCAGGTCTGGTTCGAACGGATTGGAAGGAAATATTTTTTTTTCTCTATTTCTCGGCCTGTACTGCTCCGTTTCGTCATGAAATGAAGCCTGGATGATGTCTTTTAATTTTTAGACTTTTTTTGCATTTCTTTTAGAATTTTCTAACTGGGGTCGGGTTCGAACGTATAGGAAAGAAATTTTTTTTATTCTCTATTTTTCGGCTTCACTTCACCCGTTTCGTCTTGAAATGAAACCTAGATGATGTTTTTCAATTTTTAAATTTTTTTTTGCATTTAGTTTTGAATTTTCTAACTCTGGTCGGGTTCGAACGGATAGGAATGAAATTTTTTTGTTCTCTATTTTTCAGCATGTCCTGTCTCGTTTCATCTTCAAATGAAGCCTGAATGATGTTTTTTAATTTTTAGAATTTTTTTGCATTTATTTTCGAATTTTCTAACTCGGGTCGAGTTCGAATTGATAGGAATGAAATTTTTTTTGTTTTCTATTTTTCGGCCTGTCCTGTCCCGTTTCATCTTCAAATGAAGCCTGGATGATGTTTTTTAATTTTTAGAATTTTTTTGCATTTATTTTCGAATTTTCTAACTCGGGTCGTGTTCGAACGGATCGGAAGGAAATTATTTTTGTTCTCTATTTTTCGGCCTGCCCTAGCCCGTTTAATCTTCAAATGAAGCCTGGATGATGTTTTTTAATTTTTAGAATTTTTTTGCGTTTATTTTCGAATTTTCTAACTGGGTCGGGTTCGAACGGATAGGAAAGAAATTTTTTTTATTCTCTATTTTTCGGCTTGCCTTCACCCGTTTCGTCTTGAAATGAAGCCTGGATGATGTTTTTTAATTTTTAGAATTTTTTTACCTTTATTTTTGAATTTTCTAACTCGGGTCGTGTTCGAACGGATAGGAAGGAAATATTTTTTTTTCTCTATTTTTCAGCCTGTCCTGATCCGTTTCTTCTTGAAATGAAGCCTGGATGATGTCTTTTAATTTTTAGAATTTTTTTGCATTTCTTTTAGAATTTTCTAATTGGGGTCGGGTTCGAACGGATAGGAAAGAAATTTTTTTTATTCTCTATTTTTCGGCTTGTCTTCACCCCTTTTGTCTTGAAATGAAACCTAGATGATGTTTTTTAATTTTTTTGATTTTTGTTTGCTTTTAGTTTTGAATTTTCTAACTCTGGTCGGGTTCGAACGGATAGGAATCAAATTTTTTTTGTTCTCTATTTTTCGGCCTGTCCTGTCCCGTTTCATCTTCAAATGAGGCCTGAATGATGTTTTTTAATTTTTAGAATTTTTTTGCATTTATTTTCGAATTTTCTAACTCGGGTCGGGTTCGAACGGGTAGGAAGGAAATTTTTTTTGTTCTCCATTTTTCGGCCTGTCCTGGCCCGTTTCGTCTTGAAATGAAGCCTGTATGATGTTTTTTAATTTTAAGAATTTTTTTCCATTTATTTTTGAATTTTCTAACTCAGGTCTGGTTCGAACGGATAGGAAGGAAATTATTTTTGTTCTCTATTTTACGGCCTGTCCTGGCCCGTTTCATCTTCAAATGAAGCCTGGATGATGTTTTTTAATTTTTAGAATTTTTTTGCATTTCTTTTAGAATTTTCTAACTGGGGTCGGGTTCGAACGGATAGGAAAGAAATTTTTTTTATTCTCTATTTTTCATCTTGTCTTCTCCCGTTTCGTCTTGAAATGAAACCTAGATAATGTTTTTTAATTTTTAGATTTTTTTTTTCATTTAGTTTGGAATTTTCTAACTCTGGTCGGGTTCGAACAGATAGGAATGAAATTTTTTTTGTTCTCTATTTTTCGGCATGTCCTGTCTCGTTTCATCTTCAAATGAAGCCTGGATGATGTTTTTTAATTTTTAGAATTTTTTTGCATTTATTTTCGAATTTTCTAACTCGGGTCGGGTTCGAACGGATTGGAAGGAAATTTTTTTTGTTCTCCATTTTTCGGCCTGTCCTGGCCCGTATCGTCTTGAAATGAAGCCTGGATGATGTTTTCTAATTTTTAGAATTTTTTGGCATTTGTTTTTGAATTTTCTAACTCAGGTCTGGTTCGAACGGATTGGAAGGAAATATTTTTTTTTCTCTATTTCTCGGCCTGTACTGATCCGTTTCGTCATGAAATGAAGCCTAGATAATGTCTTTTAATTTTTAGAATTTTTTTGCATTTCTTTTAGAATTTTCTAACTGGGGTCGGGTTCGAACGGATAGGAAAGAAATTTTTTTTATTCTCTATTTTTCGGCTTGTCTTCACCCGTTTCGTCTTGAAATGAAGCCTGGATGATGTTTTATAATTTTTAGAATTTTTTTGCATTTATTTTTGAATTTTCTAACTTAGGTCTGGTTCGAACGGATTGGAAGGAAATTATTTTTGATCTCTATTTTACGGCCAGTCCTTACCAGTCTCGTCTTGAAATGAAGTCTGGATGATGTTTTTTAATTTTTAGAATTTTTTTACATTTATTTTTGAATTTTCTAACTCTGGTCGGGTTCGAACGGATAGGAAGGAAATATTTTTTTTTCTCTATTTTTCAGCCTGTCCTGATCCGTTTCGTCTTGAAATGAAGCCTGGATGATGTCTTTTAATTTTTAGAATTTTTTTGCATTTCTTTTAGAATTTTCTAACTGGGGTCGAGTTCGAACGGATAGGAAAGAAATTTTTTTTATTCTCTATTTTTCGGCTTGTCTTCACCCCTTTCGTCTTGAAATGAAACCTAGATGATGTTTTTTAATTTTTAGATTTTTTTTTGCTTTTAGTTTGGAATTTTCTAACTCGGGTCGGGTTCGAACGGATTGGAAGGAAATTTTTTTTGTTCTCCATTTTTCGGCCTGTCCTGGCCCGTTTCGTCTTGAAATGAAGTCTGGATGGTGTTTTTTAATTTTTAGAACTTTTTTCCATTTATTTTTGAATTTTCTAACTCAGGATTGGTTCGAACGGATAGGAAGGAAATTATTTTTGTTCTCTATTTTACGGCCTGTCCTGGCCCGTTTCATCTTCAAATGAAGCCTGGATGATGGTTTTTAATTTTTAGAATTTTTTTACATTTATTTTTCACTTTTCTAACTCGGGTCGGGTTCGAACGGATAGGAAGGTAATTTTTTTTGTTCTCCATTTTTCGGCCTGTCCTGGCCCGTTTCGTCTTGAAATGAAGCCTGGATGATGTTTTTAATTTTTAGAATTTTTTTACATTTGTTTTTGAATTTTCTAACTCAGGTCTGGTTCGAACGGATAGGAAGGAAATATTTTTTTTTCTCTATTTTTCGGCCTGTATTGATCCGTTTCGTCTTGAAATGAAGCCTAGATGATGTCTTTTAATTTTTAGAATTTTTTTGCATTTCTTTTAGAATTTTCTAACTGGGGTCGGGTTCGAACGGAAAGGAAAGAAATTTTTTTTATTCTCTATTTTTCGGCTTGTGTTCACCCGTTTCGTCTTGAAATGAAGCCTGGATGATGTTTTATAATTTTTAGAATTTTTTTGCATTTATTTTTGAATTTTCTAACTTAGGTCTGGTTCGAACGGATTGGAAGGAAATTATTTTTGATCTCTATTTTACGGCCTGTCCTGACCCGCCTCGTCTTGAAATGAAGTCTGGATGATGTTTTTTAATTTTTAGAATTTTTTTACATTTATTTTTGAATTTTCTAACTCTGGTCGGATTCGAACGGGTAGGAAGGAAATATTTTTTTTTCTCTATTTTTCGGCATGTCCTGTCTCGTTTCATCTTCAAATGAAGCCTGAATGATGTTTTTTAATTTTTAGAATTATTTTGCATTTATTTTCGAATTTTCTAACTCGGGTCGGGTTCGAACGGATCGGAAGGAAATTATTTTTGTTCTCTACTTTTCGGCCTGCCCTGGCCCGTTTAATCTTCAAATGAAGCCTGGATGATGTTTTTTAATTTTTAGAATTTTTTTGCGTTTATTTTCGAATTTTCTAACTGGGGTCGGGTTCGACCGGATAGGAAAGAAATTTTTTTTATTCTCTATTTTTCGGCTTGCCTTCACCCGTTTCGTATTGAAATGAAGCCTGGATGATGTTTTTTAATTTTTAGAATTTTTTTACATTTATTTTTGAATTTTCTAACTCGGGTCGTGTTCGAACGGATAGGAAGGAAATATTTTCTTTTCTCTATTTTTCACCCTGTCCTGATCCGTTTCGTCTTGAAATGAAGCCTGGATGATGTCTTTTAATTTTTAGACTTTTTTTGCATTTCTTTTAGAATTTTCTAACTGGGGTCGGGTTCGAACTGATAGGAAAGAAATTTTTTTTATTCTCTATTTTTCGGCTTGCCTTCACCCGTTTCGTCTTGAAATGAAACCTAGATGATGTTTTTTGATTTTTAGATTTTTTTTTGCATTTAGTTTGGAATTTTCTAACTCTGGTCGGGTTCGAACAGATAGGAATGAAATTTTTTTTGTTCTCTATTTTTCGGCATGTCCTGTCTCGTTTCATCTTCAAATGAAGCCTGGATGATGTTTTTTAATTTTTAATATTTTTTTGCATTTATTTTCGAATTTTCTAACTCGGGTCGGGTTCGAACTGATAGGAATGAAATTTTTTTTGTTTTCTATTTTTCGGCCTGTCCTGTCCCGTTTCATCTTCAAATGAAGCCTGGATGATGTTTTTTAATTTTTAGAATTTTTTTGAATTTATTTTCGAATTTTCTAACTCGGGTCGGGTTCGAACGGATAGGAAGGAAATTTTTTTTGTTCTCCATTTTTCGGCCTGTCCTGGCCCGTTTCGTCTTGAAATGAAGCCTGGATGTTGTTTTTTAATTTTTAGAATTTTTTGGCAGTTGTTTTTGAATTTTCTAACTCAGGTCTGGTTCGAACGGATTGGAAGGAAATATTTTTTTTTCTCTATTTCTCGGCCTGTACTGATCCGTTTCGTCATGAAATGAAGCCTGGATGATGTCTTTTAATTTTTAGACTTTTTTTTGCATTTCTTTTAGTTTTAAATTTTCGAACTCTGGTCGAGTTCGAACGGATAGGAATGAAATTTTTTTGTTCTCTATTTTTCGGCATGTCCTGTCTCGTTTCATCTTCAAATGAAGCCTGAATGATGTTTTTTAATTTTTGGAATTTTTTTGCATTTATTTTCGAATTTTCTAACTCGGGTCGGGTTCGAACTGATAGGAATGAAATTTTTTTTGTCTTCTATTTTTCGGCCTGTCCTGTCCCGTTTCATCTTCAAATGAAGCCTGGATGATGTTTTTTAATTTTTAGAATTTTTTTGCATTTATTTTCGAATTTTCTAACTCAGGTCGGGTTCGAACGGATCGGAAGGAAATTATTTTTGTTCTCTATTTTTCGGCCTGCCCTGGCCCGTTTAATCTTCAAATGAAGCCTGGATGATGTTTTTTAATTTTTAGAATTTTTTTGCGTTTATTTTCGAATTTTCTAACTGGGGTCGGGTTCGACCGGATAGGAAAGAAATTTTTTTTATTCTCTATTTTTTGGCTTGCCTTCACCCGTTTCGTCTTGAAATGAAGCCTGGATGATGTTTTTTAATTTTTAGAATTTTTTTACATTTATTTTTGAATTTTCTAACTCGGGTCGTGTTCGAACGGATAGGAAGGAAATATTTTCTTTTCTTTATTTTTCACCCTGTCCTGATCCGTTTCGTCTTGAAATGAAGCCTGGATGATGTCTTTTAATTTTTAGAATTTTTTTGCATTTCTTTTAGAATTTTCTAACTGGGGTCGGGTTCGAACGGATAGGAAAGAAATTTTTTTTATTCTCTATTTTTCGGCTTGTCTTCACCCCTTTCGTCTTGAAATGAAACCTAGATGATGTTTTTTAATTTTTAGATTTTTTTTTGCTTTTAGTTTTGAATTTTCTAACTCTGGTCGGGTTCGAACGGATAGAAATGAAATTTTTTTTGTTCTCCATTTTTCGTCCTGTCCTGTCCCGTTTCATCTTCAAATGAAGCCTGGATGATGTTTTTTAATTTTTAGAATTTTTTTGCATTTATTTTCGAATTTTCTAACTCGGGTCGGGTTCGAACGGGTAGGAAGGAAATTTTTTTTGTTCTCCATTTTTCGGCCTGTCCTGGCCCGTTTCGTCTTGAAATGAAGCCTGTATGATGTTTTTTAATTTTAAGAATTTTTTTCCATTTATTTTTGAATTTTCTAACTCAGGTCTGGTTCGAACGGATAGGAAGGAAATTATTTTTGTTCTCTATTTTACGGCCTGTCCTGGCCCGTTTCATCTTCAAATGAAGCCTGGATGATTTTTTTAATTTTTAGAATTTTTTTGCATTTCTTTTAGAATTTTCTAACTGGGGTCGGGTTCGAACGGATAGGAAAGAAATTTTTTTTATTCTCTATTTTTCGGCTTGTCTTCACCCGTTTCGTCTTGAAATGAAACCTAGATGATGTTTTTTAATTTTTAGATTTTTTTTTTGCATTTAGTTTGGAATTTTCTAACTCTGGTCGGGTTCGAACAGATAGGAATGAAATTTTTTTTGTTCTCTATTTTTCGGCATGTCCTGTCTCGTTTCATCTTCAAATGAAGCCTGGATGATGTTTTTTAATTTTTAGAATTTTTTTGCATTTATTTTCGAATTTTCTAACTCGGGTCGGGTTCGAACTGATAGGAATGAAATTTTTTTTGTTTTCTATTTTTCGACCTGTCCTGTCCCGTTTCATCTTCAAAAGAAGCCTGGATGATGTTTTTTAATTTTTAGAATTTTTTTGCATTTATTTTCGAATTTTCTAACTCAGGTCGGGTTCGAACGGATTGGAAGGAAATTTTTTTTGTTCTCCATTTTTCGGCTTGCCCTGGCCCGTTTCGTCTTGAAATGAAGCCTGGATGATGTTTTTTAATTTTTAGAATTTTTTTGCATTTGTTTTTGAATTTTCTAACTCAGGTCTGGTTCGAACGGATTGGAAGGAAATATTTTTTTTTCTCTATTTCTCGGCCTGTACTGATCCGTTTCGTCTTGAAATGAAGCCTAGATAATGTCTTTTAATTTTTAGAATTTTTTTGCATTTCTTTTAGAATTTTCTAACTGGGGTCGGGTTCGAACGGATAGGGAAGAAATTTTTTTTATTCCCTATTTTTCGGCTTGTCTTCACCCGTTTCGTCTTGAAATGAAGCCTGGATGATGTTTTATAATTTTTAGAATTTTTTTGCATTTATTTTTGAATTTTCTAACTTAGGTCTGGTTCGAACGGATTGGAAAGGAAATTATTTTTGATCTCTATTTTACGGCCTGTCCTGACCCGTCTCGTCTTGAAATGAAGTCTGGATGATGTTTTTTAATTTTTAGAATTTTTTTACATTTATTTTTGAATTTTCTAACTCTGGTCGGGTTTCTAACGGATAGGAAGGAAATATTTTTTTTCTCTATTTTTCAGCCTGTCCTGATCCGTTTCGTCTTGAAATGAAGCCTGGATGATGTCTTTTAATTTTATAATTTTTTTACATTTCTTTTAGAATTTTCTAACTGCGGTCGGGTTCGAACGGATAGGAAAGAAATTTTTTTTATTCTCTATTTTTCGGCTTGTCTTCACCCCTTTCGTCTTGAAATGAAACCTAGATGATGTTTTTTAATTTTTAGATTTTTTTTTTGCTTTTAGTTTTGAATTTTCTAACTCTAGTCGGGTTCGAACGGATAGGAATGAAATTTTTTTTGTTCTCTATTTTTCGGCCTGTCCTGGCCCGTTTCGTCTTGAAATGAAGCCTGGATGATGTTTTTTGATTTTTAGAACTTTTTTCCATTTATTTTTGAATTTTCTAACTCAGGATTGGTTAGAACGGATAGAAAGGAAATTATTTTTGTTCTCTATTTTATGGCCTGTCCTGGCCCGTTTCATCTTCAAATGAAGCCTGGATGATGGTTTTTAATTTTTAGAATTTTTTTACGTTTATTTTTGAATTTTCTAACTCGGGTCGGGTTCGAACGGATAGGAAGGTAATTTTTTTTGTTCTCCATTTTTCGGCCTGTCCTGGCCCGTTTCGTCTTGAAATGAAGCCTGGATGATGTTTTTTAATTTTTAGAATTTTTTTGCATTTGTTTTTGAATTTTCTAACTCAGGTCTGGTTCGAACGGATAGGAAGGAAATATTTTTTTTTTCTCTATTTTTCGGCCTGTACTGATTCGTTTCGTCTTGAAATGAAGCCTAGATGATGTCTTTTAATTTTTAGAATTTTTTTGCATTTCTTTTAGAATTTTCTAACAGGGGTCGGGTTCGAACGGATAGGAAAGAAATTTTTTTTATTCTCTATTTTTCGGCTTGTCTTCACCCGTTTCGTCTTGAAATGAAGCCTGGATGATGTTTTATAATTTTTAGAATTTTTTTGCATTTATTTTTCAATTTTCTAACTTAGGGCTGGTTCGAACGGATTGGAAGGAAATTATTTTTGATCTCTATTTTACTGCCTGTCCTGACCCGCCTCGTCTTGAAATGAACTCTGGATGATGTTTTTTAATTTTTAGAATTTTTTTACATTTATTTTTGAATTTTCTAACTCTGGTCGGGTTCGAACGGATAGGAAGGAAATATTTTTTTTCTCTATTTTTCAGCCTGTCCTGATCCGTTTCGTCTTGAAATGAAGCCTGGATGATGTCTTTTAGTTTTTAGACTTTTTTTGCATTTCCTTTAGAATTTTCTAACTGGGGTCGGGTTCGAACGTATAGGAAAGAAATTTTTTTTATTCTCTATTTTTCGGCTTGTCTTCACCCGTTTCGTCTTGAAATGAAACCTAGATGATGTTTTTTAATTTTTAGATTTTTTTTTGCATTTAGTTTTGAATTTTCTAACTCTGGTCGGGTTCGAACGGATAGGAATGAAATTTTTTTGTTCTCTATTTTTCGGCATGTCCTGTCTCGTTTCATCTTCAAATGAAGCCTGAATGATGTTTTTTAATTTTTACAATTTTTTTGCATTTATTTTCGAATTTTCTAACTCGGGTCGGGTTCGAACTGATAGGAATGAAATTTTTTTTGTTTTCTATTTTTCGGCCTGTCCTGTCCCATTTCATCTTCAAATGAAGCCTGGATGATACTTTTTAATTTTTAGAATTTTTTTGCATTTATTTTCGAATTTTCTAACTCGGGTCGGGTTTGAACGGATCGGAAGGAAATTATTTTTGTTCTCTATTTTTCGGCCTGCCCTGACCCGTTTAATCTTCAAATGAAGCCTGGATGATGTTTTTTAATTTTTAGAATTTTTTTGCGTTTATTTTCGAATTTTCTAACTAGGGTCGGGTTCGACCGGATAGGAAAGAAATTTTTTTTATTCTCTATTTTTCGGCTTGCCTTCACCCGTTTCGTCTTGAAACGAAACCTGGATCATGTTTTTTAATTTTTAGAATTTTTTTACATTTATTTTTGAATTTTCTAACTCGGGTCGTGTTCGAACGGATAGGAAGGAAATTTTTTTTTTTCTCTATTTTTCAGCCTGTCCTGATCCGTTTCGTCTTGAAATGAAGCCTGGATGATGTCTTTTAATTTTTAGAATTTTTTTGCATTTCTTTTAGAATTTTCTAATTGGGGTCGGGTTCGAACGGATAGGAAAGAAATTTTTTTTATTCTCTATTTTTCGGCTTGTCTTCACCCCTTTCGTCTTGAAATGAAACCTAGATGATGTTTTTTAATTTTTAGTTTTTTTTTGCTTTTAGTTTTGAATTTTCTAACTCTGGTCGGGTTCGAACGGATAGGAATGAAATTTTTTTTGTTCTCTTTTTTTCGGCCTGTCCTGTCCCGTTTCATCTTCAAATGAAGCCTGGATGATGTTTTTTAATTTTTAGAATTTTTTAAAATTTATTTTCGAATTTTCTAACTCGGGTCGGGTTCGAACGGGTAGGAAGGAAATTTTTTTTGTTCTCCCTTTTTCGACCTGTCCTGGACCGTTTCGTCTTGAAATGAAGCATGTATGATGTTTTTTAATTTTAAGAATTTTTTTCCATTTATTTTTGAATTTTCTAACTCAGGTCTGGTTCGAACGGATAGGATGGAAATTATTTTTGTTCTCTATTTTACGGCCTGTCCTGGCCCGTTTCATCTTCAAATGAAGCCTGGATGATGTTTTTTAATTTTTAGAATTTTTTTGCATTTCTTTTAGAATTTTCTAACTGGGGTCGGGTTCGAACGGATAGGAAAGAAATTTTTTTTCTTCTCTATTTTTTGGCTTGTCTTCACCCGTTTCGTCTTGAAATGAAACCTAGATGATGTTTTTTAATTTTTAGATTTTTTTTTGCATTTAGTTTGGAATTTTCTAACTCTGGTCGAGTTCGAACAGATAGGAATGAAATTTATTTTGTTCTCTATTTTTCGGCATGTCCTGTCTGGTTTCATCTTCAAATGAAGCCTGGATGATGTTTTTTAATTTTTAGAATTTTTTTGCATTTATTTTCGAATTTTCTAACTCGGGTCGGGTTCGAACTGATAGGAATGAAATTTTTTTTGTTTTCTATTTTTCGACCTGTCCTGTCCCGTTTCATCTTCAAAAGAAGCCTGGATGATGTTTTTTAATTTTTAGAATTTTTTTGCATTTATTTTCGAATTTTCTAACTCAGGTCGGGTTCGAACGGATTGGAAGGAAATTTTTTTTGTTCTCCATTTTTCGGCCTGCCCTGGCCCGTTTCATCTTGAAATGAAGCCTGGATGATGTTTTTTAATTTTTAGAATTTTTTTGCATTTGTTTTTGAATTTTCTAACTCAGGTCTGGTTCGAACGGATTGGAAGGAAATATTTTTTTTTCTCTATTTCTCGGCCTGTACTGATCCGTTTCGTCTTGAAATGAAGCCTAGATAATGTCTTTTAATTTTTAGAATTTTTTTGCATTTCCTTTAGAATTTTCTAACTGGGGTCGGGTTCGAACGGATAGGGAAGAAATTTTTTTTATTCCCTATTTTTCGGCCTGTCTTCACCCGTTTCGTCTTGAAATGAAGCCTGGATGATGTTTTATAATTTTTAGAATTTTTTTGCATTTATTTTTGAATTTTCCAACTTAGGTCTGGTTCGAACGGATTGGAAGGAAATTATTTTTGATCTCTATTTTACGGCCTGTCCTGACCCGTCTCGTCTTGAAATGAAGTCTGGATGATGTTTTTTAATTTTTAGAATTTTTTTACATTTATTTTTGAATTTTCTAACTCTGGTCGGGTTCTAACGGATAGGAAGGAAATATTTTTTTTTCTCTATTTTTCAGCCTGTCCTGATCCGTTTCGTCTTGAAATGAAGCCTGGATGATGTCTTTTAATTTTATAATTTTTTTGCATTTCTTTTAGAATTTTCTAACTGGGGTCGGGTTCGAACGGATAGGAAAGAAATTTTTTTTATTCTCTATTTTTCGGCTTGTCTTCACCCCTTTCGTCTTGAAATGAAACCTAGATGATGTTTTTTAATTTTTAGATTTTTTTTTGCCTTTAGTTTTGAATTTTCTAACTCTGGTCGGGTTCGAACGGATAGGAATGAAATTTTTTTTGTTCTCTATTTTTCGGCCTGTCCTGTCCCGTTTCATCTTCAAATGAAGCCTGGATGATGTTTTTTAATTTTAAGAATTTTTTTGCATTTATTTTCGAATTTTTTAACTCGGGTCGGGTTCGAACGGGTAGGAAGGAATTTTTTTTTGTTCTCCATTTTTCGGCCTGTCCTGGCCCGTTTCGTCTTGAAATGAAGCCTGGATGATGTTTTTTAATTTTTAGAACTTTTTTCCATTTATTTTTGAATTTTCTAACTCAGGATTGGTTAGAACGGATAGAAAGGAAATTATTTTTGTTCTCTATTTTATGGCCTGTCCTGGCCCGTTTCATCTTCAAATGAAGCCTGGATGATGGTTTTTAATTTTTAGAATTTTTTTACGTTTATTTTTTAATTTTCTAACTCGGGTCGGGTTCGAACGGATAGGAAGGTAATTTTTTTTGTTCTCCATTTTTCGGCCTGTCCTGGCCCGTTTCGTCTTGAAATGAAGCCTGGATGATGTTTTTTAATTTTTAGAATTTTTTTGCATTTGTTTTTGAATTTTCTAACTTAGGTCTGGTTCGAACGGATAGGAAGGAAATATTTTTTTTTCTCTATTTTTCGGCCTGTACTGATTCGTTTCGTCTTGAAATGAAGCCTAGATGATGTCTTTTAATTTTTAGAATTTTTTTGCATTTCTTTTAGAATTTTCTAACAGGGGTCGGGTTCGAACGGATAGGAAAGAAATTTTTTTTATTCTCTATTTTTCGGCTTGTCTTCAACCGTTTCGTCTTGAAATGAAGTCTGGATGATGTTTTATAATTTTTAGAATTTTTTTGCATTTATTTTTCAATTTTCTAACTTAGGGCTGGTTCGAACGGATTGGAAGGAAATTATTTTTTATCTCTATTTTACGGCCTGTCCTGACCCGCCTCGTCTTGAAATGAAGTCTGGATGATGTTTTTTAATTTTTAGAATTTTTTTACATTTATTTTTGAATTTTCTAACTCTGGTCGGGTTCGAACGGATAGGAAGGAAATATTTTTTTTTTCTCTATTTTTCAGCCTGTCCTGATCCGTTTCGTCTTGAAATGAAGCCTGGATGATGTCTTTTAATTTTTAGACTTTTTTTGTATTTCCTTTAGAATTTTCTAACTGGGGTCGGGTTCGAACGTATAGGAAAGAAATTTTTTTTATTCTCTATTTTTCGGCTTGTCTTCACCCGTTTCGTCTTGAAATGAAACCTAGATGATGTTTTTTAATTTTTAGATTTTTTTTTGCATTTAGTTTTGAATTTTCTAACTCTGGTCGGGTTCGAACGGATAGGAACGAAATTTTTTTGTTCTCTATTTTTCGGCATGTCCTGTCTCGTTTCATCTTCAAATGAAGCCTGAATGATGTTTTTTAATTTTTAGAATTTTTTTGCATTTATTTTCGAATTTTCTAACTCGGGTCGGGTTCGAACTGATAGGAATGAAATTTTTTTTGTTTTCTATTTTTCGGAATGTCCTGTCCCATTTCATCTTCAAATGAAGCCTGGACGATGTTTTTTAATTTTTAGAATTTTTTTGCATTTATTTTCGAATTTTCTAACTCGGGTCGGGTTCAAACGGATCGGAAGGAAATTATTTTTGTTCTCTATTTTTCGGCCTGCCCTAACCCGTTTAATCTTCAAATGAAGCCTGGATGATGTTTGTTAATTTTTATAATTTTTTTGCGTTTATTTTCGAATTTTCTAACTAGGGTCGGGTTCGACCGGATAGGAAAGAAATTTTTTTTATTCTCTATTTTTCGGCTTGCCTTCACCCGTTTCGTCTTGAAACGAAACCTGGATGATGTTTTTTAATTTTAAGAATTTTTTTACATTTATTTTTGAATTTTCTAACTCGGGTCGTGTTCGAACGGATAGGAAGGAAATATTTTTTTTTCTCTATTTTTCAGCCTGTCCTGATCCGTTTCGTCTTGAAATGAAGCCTGGATGATGTCTTTTAATTTTTAGAATTTTTTTGCATTTCTTTTAGAATTTTCTAATTGGGGTCGGGTTCGAACGGATAGGAAAGAAATTTTTTTTATTCTCTATTTTTCGGCTTGTCTTCACCCCTTTCGTCTTGAAATGAAACCTAGATGATGTTTTTTAATTTTTAGTTTTTTTTTGCTTTTAGTTTTGAATTTTCTAACTCTGGTCGGGTTCGAACGGATAGGAATGAAATTTTTTTTGTTCTCTTTTTTTCGGCCTGTCCTGTCCCGTTTCATCTTCAAATGAAGCCTGGATGATGTTTTTTAATTTTTAGAATTTTTTTAAATTTATTTTCGAATTTTCTAACTCGGGTCGGGTTCGAACGGGTAGGAAGGAAATTTTTTTTGTTCTCCCTTTTTCGGCCTGTCCTGGACCGTTTCGTCTTGAAATGAAGCCTGTATGATGTTTTTTAATTTTAAGAATTTTTTTCCATTTATTTTTGAATTTTCTAACTCAGGTCTGGTTCGAACAGATAGGATGGAAATTATTTTTGTTCTCTATTTTACGGCCTGTCCTGGCCCGTTTCATCTTCAAATGAAGCCTGGATGATGTTTTTTAATTTTTAGAATTTTTTTGCATTTCTTTTAGAATTTTCTAACTGGGGTCGGGTTCGAACGGATAGGAATGAAATTTTTTTTATTCTCTATTTTTTGGCTTGTCTTCACCCGTTTCGTCTTGAAATGAAACCTAGATGATGTTTTTTAATTTTTAGATTTTTTTTTGCATTTAGTTTGGAATTTTATAACTCTGGTCGGGTTCGAACAGATAGGAATGAAATTTATTTTGTTCTCTATTTTTCGGCATGTCCTGTCTCGTTTCATCTTCAAATGAAGCCTGGATGATGTTTTTTAATTTTTAGAATTTTTTTGCATTTATTTTCGAATTTTCTAACTCGGGTCGGGTTCGAACTGATAGGAATGAAATTTTTTTTGTTTTCTATTTTTCGGCCTGTCCTGTCCCGTTTCATCTTCAAATGAAGCCTGGATGATGTTTTTTAATTTTTAGAATTTTTTAGCATTTATTTTCGAATTTTCTAACTCGGGTCGGGTTCGAACGGATTGGAAGGAAATTTTTTTTGTTCTCCATTTTTCGGCCTGTCCTGGCCCGTTTCGTCTTGAAATGAAGCCTGGATGATGTTTTTTAATTTTTAGAATTTTTTGGCATTTGTTTTTGAATTTTCTAACTCAGGTCTGGTTCGAACGGATTGGAAGGAAATATTTTTTTTTTCTCTATTTCTCGGCCTGTACTGATCCGTTTCGTCTTGAAATGAAGCCTAGATAATGTCTTTTAATTTTTAGAATTTTTTTGCATTTCTTTTAGAATTTTCTAACTGGGGTCGGGTTCGAACGGATAGGGAAGAAATTTTTTTTATTCCCTCTTTTTCGGCTTGTCTTCACCCGTTTCGTCTTGAAATGAAGCCTGGATGATGTTTTATAATTTTTAGAATTTTTTTGCATTTATTTTTGAATTTTCCAACTTAGGTCTGGTTCGAACGGATTGGAAGGAAATTATTTTTGATCTCTATTTTACGGCCTGTCCTGACCCGTCTCGTCTTGAAATGAAGTCTGGATGATGTTTTTTAATTTTTAGAATTTTTTTACATTTATTTTTGAATTTTCTAACTCTGGTCGGGTTCTAACGGATAGGAAGGAAATATTTTTTTTTCTCTATTTTTCAGCCTGTCCTGATCCGTTTCGTCTTGAAATGAAGCCTGGATGATGTCTTTTAATTTTATAATTTTTTTGCATTTCTTTTAGAATTTTCTAACTGGGGTCGGGTTCGAACGGATAGGAAAGAAATTTTTTTTATTCTCTATTTTTCGGCTTGTCTTCACCCCTTTCGTCTTGAAATGAAACCTAGATGATGTTTTTTAATTTTTAGATTTTTTTTTGCCTTTAGTTTTGAATTTTCTAACTCTGGTCGGGTTCGAACGGATAGGAATGAAATTTGTTTTGTTCTCTATTTTTCGGCCTGTCCTGTCCCGTTTCATCTTCAAATGAAGCCTGGATGATGTTTTTTAATTTTAAGAATTTTTTTGCATTTATTTTCGAATTTTTTAACTCGGGTCGGGTTCGAACGGGTAGGAAGGAATTTTTTTTTGTTCTCCATTTTTCGGCCTGTCCTGGCCCGTTTCGTCTTGAAATGAAGCCTGGATGATGTTTTTTAATTTTTAGAACTTTTTTCCATTTATATTTGAATTTTCTAACTCAGGATTGGTTAGAACGGATAGAAAGGAAATTATTTTTGTTCTCTATTTTATGGCCTGTCCTGGCCCGTTTCATCTTCAAATGAAGCCTGGATGATGGTTTTTAATTTTTAGAATTTTTTTACGTTTATTTTTTAATTTTCTAACTCGGGTCGGGTTCGAACGGGTAGGAAGGTAATTTTTTTTGTTCTCCATTTTTCGGCCTGTCCTGGCCCGTTTCGTCTTGAAATGAAGCCTGGATGATGTTTTTTAATTTTTAGAATTTTTTTGCATTTGTTTTTGAATTTTCTAACTTAGGTCTGGTTCGAACGGATAGGAAGGAAATTTTTTTTTTTTCTCTATTTTTCGGCCTGTACTGATTCGTTTCGTCTTGAAATGAAGCCTAGATGATGTCTTTTAATTTTTAGAATTTTTTTGCATTTCTTTTAGAATTTTCTAACAGGGGTCGGGTTCGAACGGATAGGAAAGAAATTTTTTTTATTCTCTATTTTTCGGCTTGTCTTCAACCGTTTCGTCTTGAAATGAAGTCTGGATGATGTTTTATAATTTTTAGAATTTTTTTGCATTTATTTTTCAATTTTCTAACTTAGGGCTGGTTCGAACGGATTGGAAGGAAATTATTTTTTATCTCTATTTTACGGCCTGTCCTGACCCGCCTCGTCTTGAAATGAAGTATGGATGATGTTTTTTAATTTTTAGAATTTTTTTACATTTATTTTTGAATTTTCTAACTCTGGTCGGGTTCGAACGGATAGGAAGGAAATATTTTTTTTTTCTCTATTTTTCAGCCTGTCCTGATCCGTTTCGTCTTGAAATGAAGCCTGGATGATGTCTTTTAATTTTTAGACTTTTTTTGTATTTCCTTTAGAATTTTCTAACTGGGGTCGGGTTCGAACGTATAGGAAAGAAATTTTTTTTATTCTCTATTTTTCGGCTTGTCTTCACCCGTTTCGTCTTGAAATGAAACCTAGATGATGTTTTTTAATTTTTAGATTTTTTTTTGCATTTAGTTTTGAATTTTCTAACTCTGGTCGGGTTCGAACGGATAGGAACAAAATTTTTTTGTTCTCTATTTTTCGGCATGTCCTGTCTCGTTTCATCTTCAAATGAAGCCTGAATGATGTTTTTTAATTTTTAGAATTTTTTTGCATTTATTTTCGAATTTTCTAACTCGGGTCGGGTTCGAACTGATAGGAATGAAATTTTTTTTGTTTTCTATTTTTCGGCCTGTCCTGTCCCATTTCATCTTCAAATGAAGCCTGGACGATGTTTTTTAATTTTTAGAATTTTTTTGCATTTATTTTCGAATTTTCTAACTCGGGTCGGGTTCGAACGGATCGGAAGGAAATTATTTTTGTTCTCTATTTTTCGGCCTGCCCTGACCCGTTTAATCTTCAAATGAAGCCTGGATGATGTTTTTTAATTTTTAGAATTTTTTTGCGTTTATTTTCGAATTTTCTAACTAGGGTCGGGTTCGACCGGATAGGAAAGAAATTTTTTTTATTCTCTATTTTTCGGCTTGCCTTCACCCGTTTCGTCTTGAAACGAAACCTGGATCATGTTTTTTAATTTTTAGAATTTTTTTACATTTATTTTTGAATTTTCTAACTCGGGTCGTGTTCGAACGGATAGGAAGGAAATTTTTTTTTTTCTCTATTTTTCAGCCTGTCCTGATCCGTTTCGTCTTGAAATGAAGCCTGGATGATGTCTTTTAATTTTTAGAATTTTTTTGCATTTCTTTTAGAATTTTCTAATTGGGGTCGGGTTCGAACGGATAGGAAAGAAATTTTTTTTATTCTCTATTTTTCGGCTTGTCTTCACCTCTTTCGTCTTGAAATGAAACCTAGATGATGTTTTTTAATTTTTAGATTTTTTTTTGCTCTTAGTTTTGAATTTTCTAACTCTGGTCGGGTTCGAACGGATAGGAATGAAATTTTTTTTGTTCTCTTTTTTTCGGCCTGTCCTGTCCCGTTTCATCTTCAAATGAAGCCTGGATGATGTTTTTTAATTTTTAGAATTTTTTAAAATTTATTTTCGAATTTTCTAACTCGGGTCGGGTTCGAACGGGTAGGAAGGAAATTTTTTTTGTTCTCCCTTTTTCGACCTGTCCTGGACCGTTTCGTCTTGAAATGAAGCATGTATGATGTTTTTTAATTTTAAGAATTTTTTTCCATTTATTATTGAATTTTCTAACTCAGGTCTGGTTCGAACGGATAGGATGGAAATTATTTTTGTTCTCTATTTTACGGCCTGTCCTGGCCCGTTTCATCTTCAAATGAAGCCTGGATGATGTTTTTTAATTTTTAGAATTTTTTTGCATTTCTTTTAGAATTTTCTAACTGGGGTCGGGTTCGAACGGATAGGAAAGAAATTTTTTTTCTTCTCTATTTTTTGGCTTGTCTTCACCCGTTTCGTCTTGAAATGAAACCTAGATGATGTTTTTTAATTTTTAGATTTTTTTTTGCATTTAGTTTGGAATTTTCTAACTCTGGTCGAGTTCGAACAGATAGGAATGAAATTTATTTTGTTCTCTATTTTTCGGCATGTCCTGTCTCGTTTCATCTTCAAATGAAGCCTGGATGATGTTTTTTAATTTTTAGAATTTTTTTGCATTTATTTTCGAATTTTCTAACTCGGGTCGGGTTCGAACTGATAGGAATGAAATTTTTTTTGTTTTCTATTTTTCGACCTGTCCTGTCCCGTTTCATCTTCAAAAGAAGCCTGGATGATGTTTTTTAATTTTTAGAATTTTTTTGCATTTATTTTCGAATTTTCTAACTCAGGTCGGGTTCGAACGGATTGGAAGGAAATTTTTTTTGTTCTCCATTTTTCGGCCTGCCCTGGCCCGTTTCATCTTGAAATGAAGCCTGGATGATGTTTTTTAATTTTTAGAATTTTTTTGCATTTGTTTTTGAATTTTCTAACTCAGGTCTGGTTCGAACGGATTGGAAGGAAATATTTTTTTTTCTCTATTTCTCGGCCTGTACTGATCCGTTTCGTCTTGAAATGAAGCCTAGATAATGTCTTTTAATTTTTAGAATTTTTTTGCATTTCTTTTAGAATTTTCTAACTGGGGTCGGGTTCGAACGGATAGGGAAGAAATTTTTTTTATTCCCTATTTTTCGGCCTGTCTTCACCCGTTTCGTCTTGAAATGAAGCCTGGATGATGTTTTATAATTTTTAGAATTTTTTTGCATTTATTTTTGAATTTTCCAACTTAGGTCTGGTTCGAACGGATTGGAAGGAAATTATTTTTGATCTCTATTTTACGGCCTGTCCTGACCCGTCTCGTCTTGAAATGAAGTCTGGATGATGTTTTTTAATTTTTAGAATTTTTTTACATTTATTTTTGAATTTTCTAACTCTGGTCGGGTTCTAACGGATAGGAAGGAAATATTTTTTTTTCTCTATTTTTCAGCCTGTCCTGATCCGTTTCGTCTTGAAATGAAGCCTGGATGATGTCTTTTAATTTTATAATTTTTTTGCATTTCTTTTAGAATTTTCTAACTGGGGTCGGGTTCGAACGGATAGGAAAGAAATTTTTTTTATTCTCTATTTTTCGGCTTGTCTTCACCCCTTTCGTCTTGAAATGAAACCTAGATGATGTTTTTTAATTTTTAGATTTTTTTTTGCCTTTAGTTTTGAATTTTCTAACTCTGGTCGGGTTCGAACGGATAGGAATGAAATTTGTTTTGTTCTCTATTTTTCGGCCTGTCCTGTCCCGTTTCATCTTCAAATGAAGCCTGGATGATGTTTTTTAATTTTAAGAATTTTTTTGCATTTATTTTCGAATTTTTTAACTCGGGTCGGGTTCGAACGGGTAGGAAGGAATTTTTTTTTGTTCTCCATTTTTCGGCCTGTCCTGGCCCGTTTCGTCTTGAAATGAAGCCTGGATGATGTTTTTTAATTTTTAGAACTTTTTTCCATTTATATTTGAATTTTCTAACTCAGGATTGGTTAGAACGGATAGAAAGGAAATTATTTTTGTTCTCTATTTTATGGCCTGTCCTGGCCCGTTTCATCTTCAAATGAAGCCTGGATGATGGTTTTTAATTTTTAGAATTTTTTTACGTTTATTTTTTAATTTTCTAACTCGGGTCGGGTTCGAACGGATAGGAAGGTAATTTTTTTTGTTCTCCATTTTTCGGCCTGTCCTGGCCCGTTTCGTCTTGAAATGAAGCCTGGATGATGTTTTTTAATTTTTAGAATTTTTTTGCATTTGTTTTTGAATTTTCTAACTTAGGTCTGGTTCGAACGGATAGGAAGGAAATTTTTTTTTTTTCTCTATTTTTCGGCCTGTACTGATTCGTTTCGTCTTGAAATGAAGCCTAGATGATGTCTTTTAATTTTTAGAATTTTTTTGCATTTCTTTTAGAATTTTCTAACAGGGGTCGGGTTCGAACGGATAGGAAAGAAATTTTTTTTATTCTCTATTTTTCGGCTTGTCTTCAACCGTTTCGTCTTGAAATGAAGTCTGGATGATGTTTTATAATTTTTAGAATTTTTTTGCATTTATTTTTCAATTTTCTAACTTAGGGCTGGTTCGAACGGATTGGAAGGAAATTATTTTTTATCTCTATTTTACGGCCTGTCCTGACCCGCCTCGTCTTGAAATGAAGTATGGATGATGTTTTTTAATTTTTAGAATTTTTTTACATTTATTTTTGAATTTTCTAACTCTGGTCGGGTTCGAACGGATAGGAAGGAAATATTTTTTTTTTCTCTATTTTTCAGCCTGTCCTGATCCGTTTCGTCTTGAAATGAAGCCTGGATGATGTCTTTTAATTTTTAGACTTTTTTTGTATTTCCTTTAGAATTTTCTAACTGGGGTCGGGTTCGAACGTATAGGAAAGAAATTTTTTTTATTCTCTATTTTTCGGCTTGTCTTCACCCGTTTCGTCTTGAAATGAAACCTAGATGATGTTTTTTAATTTTTAGATTTTTTTTTGCATTTAGTTTTGAATTTTCTAACTCTGGTCGGGTTCGAACGGATAGGAACAAAATTTTTTTGTTCTCTATTTTTCGGCATGTCCTGTCTCGTTTCATCTTCAAATGAAGCCTGAATGATGTTTTTTAATTTTTAGAATTTTTTTGCATTTATTTTCGAATTTTCTAACTCGGGTCGGGTTCGAACTGATAGGAATGAAATTTTTTTTGTTTTCTATTTTTCGGCCTGTCCTGTCCCATTTCATCTTCAAATGAAGCCTGGACGATGTTTTTTAATTTTTAGAATTTTTTTGCATTTATTTTCGAATTTTCTAACTCGGGTCGGGTTCGAACGGATCGGAAGGAAATTATTTTTGTTCTCTATTTTTCGGCCTGCCCTGACCCGTTTAATCTTCAAATGAAGCCTGGATGATGTTTTTTAATTTTTAGAATTTTTTTGCGTTTATTTTCGAATTTTCTAACTAGGGTCGGGTTCGACCGGATAGGAAAGAAATTTTTTTTATTCTCTATTTTTCGGCTTGCCTTCACCCGTTTCGTCTTGAAACGAAACCTGGATCATGTTTTTTAATTTTTAGAATTTTTTTACATTTATTTTTGAATTTTCTAACTCGGGTCGTGTTCGAACGGATAGGAAGGAAATTTTTTTTTTTCTCTATTTTTCAGCCTGTCCTGATCCGTTTCGTCTTGAAATGAAGCCTGGATGATGTCTTTTAATTTTTAGAATTTTTTTGCATTTCTTTTAGAATTTTCTAATTGGGGTCGGGTTCGAACGGATAGGAAAGAAATTTTTTTTATTCTCTATTTTTCGGCTTGTCTTCACCTCTTTCGTCTTGAAATGAAACCTAGATGATGTTTTTTAATTTTTAGATTTTTTTTTGCTCTTAGTTTTGAATTTTCTAACTCTGGTCGGGTTCGAACGGATAGGAATGAAATTTTTTTTGTTCTCTTTTTTTCGGCCTGTCCTGTCCCGTTTCATCTTCAAATGAAGCCTGGATGATGTTTTTTAATTTTTAGAATTTTTTAAAATTTATTTTCGAATTTTCTAACTCGGGTCGGGTTCGAACGGGTAGGAAGGAAATTTTTTTTGTTCTCCCTTTTTCGACCTGTCCTGGACCGTTTCGTCTTGAAATGAAGCATGTATGATGTTTTTTAATTTTAAGAATTTTTTTCCATTTATTATTGAATTTTCTAACTCAGGTCTGGTTCGAACGGATAGGATGGAAATTATTTTTGTTCTCTATTTTACGGCCTGTCCTGGCCCGTTTCATCTTCAAATGAAGCCTGGATGATGTTTTTTAATTTTTAGAATTTTTTTGCATTTCTTTTAGAATTTTCTAACTGGGGTCGGGTTCGAACGGATAGGAAAGAAATTTTTTTTCTTCTCTATTTTTTGGCTTGTCTTCACCCGTTTCGTCTTGAAATGAAACCTAGATGATGTTTTTTAATTTTTAGATTTTTTTTTGCATTTAGTTTGGAATTTTCTAACTCTGGTCGAGTTCGAACAGATAGGAATGAAATTTATTTTGTTCTCTATTTTTCGGCATGTCCTGTCTCGTTTCATCTTCAAATGAAGCCTGGATGATGTTTTTTAATTTTTAGAATTTTTTTGCATTTATTTTCGAATTTTCTAACTCGGGTCGGGTTCGAACTGATAGGAATGAAATTTTTTTTGTTTTCTATTTTTCGACCTGTCCTGTCCCGTTTCATCTTCAAAAGAAGCCTGGATGATGTTTTTTAATTTTTAGAATTTTTTTGCATTTATTTTCGAATTTTCTAACTCAGGTCGGGTTCGAACGGATTGGAAGGAAATTTTTTTTGTTCTCCATTTTTCGGCCTGCCCTGGCCCGTTTCATCTTGAAATGAAGCCTGGATGATGTTTTTTAATTTTTAGAATTTTTTTGCATTTGTTTTTGAATTTTCTAACTCAGGTCTGGTTCGAACGGATTGGAAGGAAATATTTTTTTTTCTCTATTTCTCGGCCTGTACTGATCCGTTTCGTCTTGAAATGAAGCCTAGATAATGTCTTTTAATTTTTAGAATTTTTTTGCATTTCTTTTAGAATTTTCTAACTGGGGTCGGGTTCGAACGGATAGGGAAGAAATTTTTTTTATTCCCTATTTTTCGGCCTGTCTTCACCCGTTTCGTCTTGAAATGAAGCCTGGATGATGTTTTATAATTTTTAGAATTTTTTTGCATTTATTTTTGAATTTTCCAACTTAGGTCTGGTTCGAACGGATTGGAAGGAAATTATTTTTGATCTCTATTTTACGGCCTGTCCTGACCCGTCTCGTCTTGAAATGAAGTCTGGATGATGTTTTTTAATTTTTAGAATTTTTTTACATTTATTTTTGAATTTTCTAACTCTGGTCGGGTTCTAACGGATAGGAAGGAAATATTTTTTTTTCTCTATTTTTCAGCCTGTCCTGATCCGTTTCGTCTTGAAATGAAGCCTGGATGATGTCTTTTAATTTTATAATTTTTTTGCATTTCTTTTAGAATTTTCTAACTGGGGTCGGGTTCGAACGGATAGGAAAGAAATTTTTTTTATTCTCTATTTTTCGGCTTGTCTTCACCCCTTTCGTCTTGAAATGAAACCTAGATGATGTTTTTTAATTTTTAGATTTTTTTTTGCCTTTAGTTTTGAATTTTCTAACTCTGGTCGGGTTCGAACGGATAGGAATGAAATTTGTTTTGTTCTCTATTTTTCGGCCTGTCCTGTCCCGTTTCATCTTCAAATGAAGCCTGGATGATGTTTTTTAATTTTAAGAATTTTTTTGCATTTATTTTCGAATTTTTTAACTCGGGTCGGGTTCGAACGGGTAGGAAGGAATTTTTTTTTGTTCTCCATTTTTCGGCCTGTCCTGTCCCATTTCATCTTCAAATGAAGCCTGGACGATGTTTTTTAATTTTTAGAATTTTTTTGCATTTATTTTCGAATTTTCTAACTCGGGTCGGGTTCGAACGGATCGGAAGGAAATTATTTTTGTTCTCTATTTTTCGGCCTGCCCTGACCCGTTTAATCTTCAAATGAAGCCTGGATGATGTTTGTTAATTTTTATAATTTTTTTGCGTTTATTTTCGAATTTTCTAACTAGGGTTGGGTTCGACCGGATAGGAAAGAAATTTTTTTTATTCTCTATTTTTCGGCTTGCCTTCACCCGTTTCGTCTTGAAACGAAACCTGGATGATGTTTTTTAATTTTAAGAATTTTTTTACATTTATTTTTGAATTTTCTAACTCGGGTCGTGTTCGAACGGATAGGAAGGAAATATTTTTTTTTCTCTATTTTTCAGCCTGTCCTGATCCGTTTCGTCTTGAAATGAAGCCTGGATGATGTCTTTTAATTTTTAGAATTTTTTTGCATTTCTTTTAGAATTTTCTAATTGGGGTCGGGTTCGAACGGATAGGAAAGAAATTTTTTTTATTCTCTATTTTTCGGCTTGTCTTCACCCCTTTCGTCTTGAAATGAAACCTAGATGATGTTTTTTAATTTTTAGTTTTTTTTTGCTTTTAGTTTTGAATTTTCTAACTCTGGTCGGGTTCGAACGGATAGGAATGAAATTTTTTTTGTTCTCTTTTTTTCGGCCTGTCCTGTCCCGTTTCATCTTCAAATGAAGCCTGGATGATGTTTTTTAATTTTTAGAATTTTTTTAAATTTATTTTCGAATTTTCTAACTCGGGTCGGGTTCGAACGGGTAGGAAGGAAATTTTTTTTGTTCTCCCTTTTTCGGCCTGTCCTGGACCGTTTCGTCTTGAAATGAAGCCTGTATGATGTTTTTTAATTTTAAGAATTTTTTTCCATTTATTTTTGAATTTTCTAACTCAGGTCTGGTTCGAACAGATAGGATGGAAATTATTTTTGTTCTCTATTTTACGGCCTGTCCTGGCCCGTTTCATCTTCAAATGAAGCCTGGATGATGTTTTTTAATTTTTAGAATTTTTTTGCATTTCTTTTAGAATTTTCTAACTGGGGTCGGGTTCGAACGGATAGGAATGAAATTTTTTTTATTCTCTATTTTTTGGCTTGTCTTCACCCGTTTCGTCTTGAAATGAAACCTAGATGATGTTTTTTAATTTTTAGATTTTTTTTTGCATTTAGTTTGGAATTTTATAACTCTGGTCGGGTTCGAACAGATAGGAATGAAATTTATTTTGTTCTCTATTTTTCGGCATGTCCTGTCTCGTTTCATCTTCAAATGAAGCCTGGATGATGTTTTTTAATTTTTAGAATTTTTTTGCATTTATTTTCGAATTTTATAACTCGGGTCGGGTTCGAACTGATAGGAATGAAATTTTTTTTGTTTTCTATTTTTCGGCCTGTCCTGTCCCGTTTCATCTTCAAATGAAGCCTGGATGATGTTTTTTAATTTTTAGAATTTTTTAGCATTTATTTTCGAATTTTCTAACTCGGGTCGGGTTCGAACGGATTGGAAGGAAATTTTTTTTGTTCTCCATTTTTCGGCCTGTCCTGGCCCGTTTCGTCTTGAAATGAAGCCTGGATGATGTTTTTTAATTTTTAGAATTTTTTGGCATTTGTTTTTGAATTTTCTAACTCAGGTCTGGTTCGAACGGATTGGAAGGAAATATTTTTTTTTCTCTATTTCTCGGCCTGTACTGATCCGTTTCGTCTTGAAATGAAGCCTAGATAATGTCTTTTAATTTTTAGAATTTTTTTGCATTTCTTTTAGAATTTTCTAACTGGGGTCGGTTTCGAACGGATAGGGAAGAAATTTTTTTTATTCCCTATTTTTCGGCTTGTCTTCACCCGTTTCGTCTTGAAATGAAGCCTGGATGATGTTTTATAATTTTTAGAATTTTTTTGCATTTATTTTTGAATTTTCCAACTTAGGTCTGGTTCGAACGGATTGGAAGGAAATTATTTTTGATCTCTATTTTACGGCCTGTCCTGACCCGTCTCGTCTTGAAATGAAGTCTGGATGATGTTTTTTAATTTTTAGAATTTTTTTACATTTATTTTTGAATTTTCTAACTCTGGTCGGGTTCTAACGGATAGGAAGGAAATATTTTTTTTTCTCTATTTTTCAGCCTGTCCTGATCCGTTTCGTCTTGAAATGAAGCCTGGATGATGTCTTTTAATTTTATAATTTTTTTGCATTTCTTTTAGAATTTTCTAACTGGGGTCGGGTTCGAACGGATAGGAAAGAAATTTTTTTTATTCTCTATTTTTCGGCTTGTCTTCACCCCTTTCGTCTTGAAATGAAACCTAGATGATGTTTTTTAATTTTTAGATTTTTTTTTGCCTTTAGTTTTGAATTTTCTAACTCTGGTCGGGTTCGAACGGATAGGAATGAAATTTTTTTTGTTCTCTATTTTTCGGCCTGTCCTGTCCCGTTTCATCTTCAAATGAAGCCTGGATGATGTTTTTTAATTTTAAGAATTTTTTTGCATTTATTTTCGAATTTTTTAACTCGGGTCGGGTTCGAACGGGTAGGAAGGAATTTTTTTTTGTTCTCCATTTTTCGGCCTGTCCTGGCCCGTTTCGTCTTGAAATGAAGCCTGGATGATGTTTTTTAATTTTTAGAACTTTTTTCCATTTATTTTTGAATTTTCTAACTCAGGATTGGTTAGAACGGATAGAAAGGAAATTATTTTTGTTCTCTATTTTATGGCCTGTCCTGGCCCGTTTCATCTTCAAATGAAGCCTGGATGATGGTTTTTAATTTTTAGAATTTTTTTACGTTTATTTTTTAATTTTCTAACTCGGGTCGGGTTCGAACGGATAGGAAGGTAATTTTTTTTGTTCTCCATTTTTCGGCCTGTCCTGGCCCGTTTCGTCTTGAAATGAAGCCTGGATGATGTTTTTTAATTTTTAGAATTTTTTTGCATTTGTTTTTGAATTTTCTAACTTAGGTCTGGTTCGAACGGATAGGAAGGAAATTTTTTTTTTTTCTCTATTTTTCGGCCTGTACTGATTCGTTTCGTCTTGAAATGAAGCCTAGATGATGTCTTTTAATTTTTAGAATTTTTTTGCATTTCTTTTAGAATTTTCTAACAGGGGTCGGGTTCGAACGGATAGGAAAGAAATTTTTTTTATTCTCTATTTTTCGGCTTGTCTTCAACCGTTTCGTCTTGAAATGAAGTCTGGATGATGTTTTATAATTTTTAGAATTTTTTTGCATTTATTTTTCAATTTTCTAACTTAGGGCTGGTTCGAACGGATTGGAAGGAAATTATTTTTTATCTCTATTTTACGGCTTGTCCTGACCCGCCTCGTCTTGAAATGAAGTATGGATGATGTTTTTTAATTTTTAGAATTTTTTTACATTTATTTTTGAATTTTCTAACTCTGGTCGGGTTCGAACGGATAGGAAGGAAATATTTTTTTTTTCTCTATTTTTCAGCCTGTCCTGATCCGTTTCGTCTTGAAATGAAGCCTGGATGATGTCTTTTAATTTGTAGACTTTTTTTGTATTTCCTTTAGAATTTTCTAACTGGGGTCGGGTTCGAACGTATAGGAAAGAAATTTTTTTTATTCTCTATTTTTCGGCTTGTCTTCACCCGTTTCGTCTTGAAATGAAACCTAGATGATGTTTTTTAATTTTTAGATTTTTTTTTGCATTTAGTTTTGAATTTTCTAACTCTGGTCGGGTTCGAACGGATAGGAACAAAATTTTTTTGTTCTCTATTTTTCGGCATGTCCTGTCTCGTTTCATCTTCAAATGAAGCCTGAATGATGTTTTTTAATTTTTAGAATTTTTTTGCATTTATTTTCGAATTTTCTAACTCGGGTCGGGTTCGAACTGATAGGAATGAAATTTTTTTTGTTTTCTATTTTTCGGCCTGTCCTGTCCCATTTCATCTTCAAATGAAGCCTGGACGATGTTTTTTAATTTTTAGAATTTTTTTGCATTTATTTTCGAATTTTCTAACTCGGGTCGGGTTCGAACGGATCGGAAGGAAATTATTTTTGTTCTCTATTTTTCGGCCTGCCCTGACCCGTTTAATCTTCAAATGAAGCCTGGATGATGTTTGTTAATTTTTATAATTTTTTTGCGTTTATTTTCGAATTTTCTAACTAGGGTCGGGTTCGACCGGATAGGAAAGAAATTTTTTTTATTCTCTATTTTTCGGCTTGCCTTCACCCGTTTCGTCTTGAAACGAAACCTGGATGATGTTTTTTAATTTTAAGAATTTTTTTACATTTATTTTTGAATTTTCTAACTCGGGTCGTGTTCGAACGGATAGGAAGGAAATATTTTTTTTTCTCTATTTTTCAGCCTGTCCTGATCCGTTTCGTCTTGAAATGAAGCCTGGATGATGTCTTTTAATTTTTAGAATTTTTTTGCATTTCTTTTAGAATTTTCTAATTGGGGTCGGGTTCGAACGGATAGGAAAGAAATTTTTTTTATTCTCTATTTTTCGGCTTGTCTTCACCCCTTTCGTCTTGAAATGAAACCTAGATGATGTTTTTTAATTTTTAGTTTTTTTTTGCTTTTAGTTTTGAATTTTCTAACTCTGGTCGGGTTCGAACGGATAGGAATGAAATTTTTTTTGTTCTCTTTTTTTCGGCCTGTCCTGTCCCGTTTCATCTTCAAATGAAGCCTGGATGATGTTTTTTAATTTTTAGAATTTTTTTAAATTTATTTTCGAATTTTCTAACTCGGGTCGGGTTCGAACGGGTAGGAAGGAAATTTTTTTTGTTCTCCCTTTTTCGGCCTGTCCTGGACCGTTTCGTCTTGAAATGAAGCCTGTATGATGTTTTTTAATTTTAAGAATTTTTTTCCATTTATTTTTGAATTTTCTAACTCAGGTCTGGTTCGAACAGATAGGATGGAAATTATTTTTGTTCTCTATTTTACGGCCTGTCCTGACCCGTTTCATCTTCAAATGAAGCCTGGATGATGTTTTTTAATTTTTAGAATTTTTTTGCATTTCTTTTAGAATTTTCTAACTGGGGTCGGGTTCGAACGGATAGGAATGAAATTTTTTTTATTCTCTATTTTTTGGCTTGTCTTCACCCGTTTCGTCTTGAAATGAAACCTAGATGATGTTTTTTAATTTTTAGATTTTTTTTTGCATTTAGTTTGGAATTTTATAACTCTGGTCGGGTTCGAACAGATAGGAATGAAATTTATTTTGTTCTCTATTTTTCGGCATGTCCTGTCTCGTTTCATCTTCAAATGAAGCCTGGATGATGTTTTTTAATTTTTAGAATTTTTTTGCATTTATTTTCGAATTTTCTAACTCGGGTCGGGTTCGAACTGATAGGAATGAAATTTTTTTTGTTTTCTATTTTTCGGCCTGTCCTGTCCCGTTTCATCTTCAAATGAAGCCTGGATGATGTTTTTTAATTTTTAGAATTTTTTAGCATTTATTTTCGAATTTTCTAACTCGGGTCGGGTTCGAACGGATTGGAAGGAAATTTTTTTTGTTCTCCATTTTTCGGCCTGTCCTGGCCCGTTTCGTCTTGAAATGAAGCCTGGATGATGTTTTTTAATTTTTAGAATTTTTTGGCATTTGTTTTTGAATTTTCTAACTCAGGTCTGGTTCGAACGGATTGGAAGGAAATATTTTTTTTTCTCTATTTCTCGGCCTGTACTGATCCGTTTCGTCTTGAAATGAAGCCTAGATAATGTCTTTTAATTTTTAGAATTTTTTTGCATTTCTTTTAGAATTTTCTAACTGGGGTCGGTTTCGAACGGATAGGGAAGAAATTTTTTTTATTCCCTATTTTTCGGCTTGTCTTCACCCGTTTCGTCTTGAAATGAAGCCTGGATGATGTTTTATAATTTTTAGAATTTTTTTGCATTTATTTTTGAATTTTCCAACTTAGGTCTGGTTCGAACGGATTGGAAGGAAATTATTTTTGATCTCTATTTTACGGCCTTTCCTGACCCGTCTCGTCTTGAAATGAAGTCTGGATGATGTTTTTTAATTTTTAGAATTTTTTTACATTTATTTTTGAATTTTCTAACTCTGGTCGGGTTCTAACGGATAGGAAGGAAATATTTTTTTTTCTCTATTTTTCAGCCTGTCCTGATCCGTTTCGTCTTGAAATGAAGCCTGGATGATGTCTTTTAATTTTAGAATTTTTTTGCATTTGTTTTTGAATTTTCTAACTTAGGTCTGGTTCGAACGGATAGGAAGGAAATATTTTTTTTTCTCTATTTTTCGGCCTGTACTGATTCGTTTCGTCTTGAAATGAAGCCTAGATGATGTCTTTTAATTTTTAGAATTTTTTTGCATTTCTTTTAGAATTTTCTAACACCCGGGTTCGAACGGATAGGAAAGAAATTTTTTTTATTCTCTATTTTTCGGCTTGTCTTCAACCGTTTCGTCTTGAAATGAAGTCTGGATGATGTTTTATAATTTTTAGAATTTTTTTGCATTTATTTTTCAATTTTCTAACTTAGGGCTGGTTCGAACGGATTGGAAGGAAATTCTTTTTTATCTCTATTTTACGGCCTGTCCTGACCCGCCTCGTCTTGAAATGAAGTCTGGATGATGTTTTTTAATTTTTAGAATTTTTTTACATTTATTTTTGAATTTTCTAACTCTGGTCGGGTTCGAACGGATAGGAAGGAAATATTTTTTTTTCTCTATTTTTCAGCCTGTCCTGATCCGTTTCGTCTTGAAATGAAGCCTGGATGATGTCTTTTAATTTTTAGACTTTTTTTGTATTTCCTTTAGAATTTTCTAACTGGGGTCGGGTTCGAACGTATAGGAAAGAAATTTTTTTTATTCTCTATTTTTCGGCTTGTCTTCACCCGTTTCGTCTTGAAATGAAACCTAGATGATGTTTTTTAATTTTTAGATTTTTTTTTGCATTTAGTTTTGAATTTTCTAACTCTGGTCGGGTTCGAACGGATAGGAACGAAATTTTTTTGTTCTCTATTTTTCGGCATGTCCTGTCTCGTTTCATCTTCAAATGAAGCCTGAATGATGTTTTTTAATTTTTAGAATTTTTTTGCATTTATTTTCGAATTTTCTAACTCGGGTCGGGTTCGAATTGATAGGAATGAAATTTTTTTTGTTTTCTATTTCTCGGCCTGTCCTGTCCCATTTCATCTTCAAATGAAGCCTGGACGATATTTTTTAATTTTTAGAATTTTTTTGCATTTATTTTCGAATTTTCTAACTCGGGTCGGGTTCGAACGGATCGGAAGGAAATTATTTTTGTTCTCTATTTTTCGGCCTGCCCTGACCCGTTTAATCTTCAAATGAAGCCTGGATGATGTTTGTTAATTTTTATAATTTTTTTGCGTTTATTTTCGAATTTTCTAACTAGGGTCGGGTTCGACCGGATAGGAAAGAAATTTTTTTTATTCTCTATTTTTCGGCTTGCCTTCACCCGTTTCGTCTTGAAACGAAACCTGGATGATGTTTTTTAATTTTAAGAATTTTTTTACATTTATTTTTGAATTTTCTAACTCGGGTCGTGTTCGAACGGATAGGAAGGAAATATTTTTTTCTCTCTATTTTTCAGCCTGTCCTGATCCGTTTCGTCTTGAAATGAAGCCTGGATGATGTCTTTTAATTTTTAGAATTTTTTTGCATTTCTTTTAGAATTTTCTAATTGGGGTCGGGTTCGAACGGATAGGAAAGAAATTTTTTTTATTCTCTATTTTTCGGCTTGTCTTCACCCCTTTCGTCTTGAAATGAAACCTAGATGATGTTTTTTAATTTTTAGTTTTTTTTTGCTTTTAGTTTTGAATTTTCTAACTCTGGTCGGGTTCGAACGGATAGGAATGAAATTTTTTTTGTTCTCTTTTTTTCGGCCTGTCCTGTCCCGTTTCATCTTCAAATGAAGCCTGGATGATGTTTTTTAATTTTTAGAATTTTTTTAAATTTATTTTTGAATTTTCTAACTCGGGTCGGGTTCGAACGGGTAGGAAGGAAATTTTTTTTGTTCTCCCTTTTTCGGCCTGTCCTGGACCGTTTCGTCTTGAAATGAAGCCTGTATGATGTTTTTTAATTTTAAGAATTTTTTTCCATTTATTTTTGAATTTTCTAACTCAGGTCTGGTTCGAACAGATAGGATGGAAATTATTTTTGTTCTCTATTTTACGGCCTGTCCTGGCCCGTTTCATCTTCAAATGAAGCCTGGATGATGTTTTTTAATTTTTAGAATTTTTTTGCATTTCTTTTAGAATTTTCTAACTGGGGTCGGGTTCGAACGGATAGGAATGAAATTTTTTTTATTCTCTATTTTTTGGCTTGTCTTCACCCGTTTCGTCTTGAAATGAAACCTAGATGATGTTTTTTAATTTTTAGATTTTTTTTTGCATTTAGTTTGGAATTTTATAACTCTGGTCGGGTTCGAACAGATAGGAATGAAATTTATTTTGTTCTCTATTTTTCGGCATGTCCTGTCTCGTTTCATCTTCAAATGAAGCCTGGATGATGTTTTTTAATTTTTAGAATTTTTTTGCATTTATTTTCGAATTTTCTAACTCGGGTCGGGTTCGAACTGATAGGAATGAAATTTTTTTTGTTTTCTATTTTTCGGCCTGTCCTGTCCCGTTTCATCTTCAAATGAAGCCTGGATGATGTTTTTTAATTTTTAGAATTTTTTAGCATTTATTTTCGAATTTTCTAACTCGGGTCGGGTTCGAACGGATTGGAAGGAAATTTTTTTTGTTCTCCATTTTTCGGCCTGTCCTGGCCCGTTTCGTCTTGAAATGAAGCCTGGATGATGTTTTTTAATTTTTAGAATTTTTTGGCATTTGTTTTTGAATTTTCTAACTCAGGTCTGGTTCGAACGGATTGGAAGGAAATATTTTTTTTTCTCTATTTCTCGGCCTGTACTGATCCGTTTCGTCATGAAATGAAGCCTGGATGATGTCTTTTAATTTTTAGACTTTTTTTGCATTTCTTTTAGAATTTTCTAACTGGGGTCGGGTTCGAACGTATAGGAAAGAAATTTTTTTTATTCTCTATTTTTCGGCTTGTCTTCACCCGTTTCGTCTTGAAATGAAACCTAGATGATGTTTTTTAATTTTTAGATTTTTTTTTGCATTTAGTTTTGAATTTTCTAACTCTGGTCGGGTTCGAACGGATAGGAATGAAATTTTTTTGTTCTCTATTTTTCAGCATGTCCTGTCTCGTTTCATCTTCAAATGAAGCCTGAATGATGTTTTTTAATTTTTAGAATTTTTTTGCATTTATTTTCGAATTTTCTAACTCGGGTCGAGTTCGAACTGATAGGAATGAAATTTTTTTTGTTTTCTATTTTTCGGCCTGTCCTGTCCCGTTTCATCTTCAAATGAAGCCTGGATGATGTTTTTTCATTTTTAGAATTTTTTTGCATTTATTTTCGAATTTTCTAACTCGGGTCGGGTTCGAACGGATCGGAAGGAAATTATTTTTGTTCTCTATTTTTCGGCCTGCCCTGGCCTGTTTAATCTTCAAATGAAGCCTGGATGATGTTTTTTAATTTTTAGAATTTTTTTGCGTTTATTTTCGAATTTTCTAACAGGGTCGGGTTCGACTGGATAGGAAAGAAATTTTTTTTATTCTCTATTTCTCGGCTTGCCTTCACCCGTTTCGTCTTGAAATGAAGCCTGGATGATGTTTTTTAATTTTAAGAATTTTTTTACATTTATTTTTCAATTTTCTAACTCGGGTCGTGTTCGAACGGATAAGAAGGAAATATTTTTTTTCCTCTATTTTTCAGCCTGTCCTGATCCGTTTCGTCTTGAAATGAAGCCTGGATGATGTCTTTTAATTTTTAGAATTTTTTTGCATTTCTTTTAGAATTTTCTAATTGGGGTCGGGTTCGAACGGATAGGAAAGAAATTTTTTTTATTCTCTATTTTTCGGCTTGTCTTCACCCCTTTCGTCTTGAAATGAAACCTAGATGATGTTTTTTAATTTTTAGATTTTTTTTTGCTTTTAGTTTTGAATTTTCTAACTCTGGTCGGGTTCGAACGGATAGGAATGAAATTTTTTTTGTTCTCTTTTTTTCGGCCTGTCCTGTCCCGTTTCATCTTCAAATGAAGCCTGGATGATGTTTTTTAATTTTTAGAATTTTTTTACATTTATTTTCGAATTTTCTAACTCGGGTCGGGTTCGAACGGGTAGGAAGGAAATTTTTTTTGTTCTCCATTTTTCGGCCTGTCCTGGCCCGTTTCGTCTTGAAATGAAGCCTGTATGATGTGTTTTAATTTTAAAAATTTTTTTCCATTTATTTTTGAATTTTCTAACTCAGGTCTGGTTCGAACGGACAGGATGGAAATTATTTTTGTTCTCTATTTTACGGCCTGTCCTGGCCCGTTCCATCTTCAAATGAAGCCTGGATGATCTTTTTTAATTTTTAGAATTTTTTTGCATTTCTTTTAGAATTTTCTAACTGGGGTCGGGTTCGAACGGATAGGAAAGAAATTTTTTTTATTGTCTATTTTTCGGCTTGTCTTCACCTGTTTCGTCTTGAAATGAAACCTAGATGATGTTTTTTAATTTTTAGATTTTTTTTTGCATTTAGTTTGGAATTTTCTAACTCTGGTCGGGTTCGAACAGATAGGAATGAAATTTATTTTGTTCTCTATTTTTCGGCATGTCCTGTCTCGTTTCATCTTCAAATGAAGCCTGGATGATGTTTTTTAATTTTTAGAATTTTTTTGCATTTATTTTCGAATTTTCTAACTCGGGTCGGGTTCGAACTGATAGGAATGAAATTTTTTTTGTTTTCTATTTTTCGGCCTGTCCTGTCCCGTTTCATCTTCAAATGAAGCCTGGATGATGTTTTTTAATTTTTAGAATTGTTTTGCATTTATTTTCGAATTTTCTAACTCGGGTCGGGTTCGAACGGATTGGAAGGAAATTTTTTTTGTTCTCTATTTTTCGGCCTGTCCTGGCCCGTTTCGTCTTGAAATGAAGCCTGAATGATGTTTTTTAATTTTTAGAATTTTTTGGCATTTGTTTTTGAATTTTCTAACTCAGGTCTTGTTCGAACGGATTGGAAGGAAATATTTTTTTTTCTCTATTTCTCGGCCTGTACTGATCCGTTTCGTCATGAAATGAAGCCTGGATGATGTCTTTTAATTTTTAGACTTTTTTTGCATTTCTTTTAGAATTTTCTAACTGGGGTCGGGTTCGAACGTATAGGAAAGAAATTTTTTTTATTCTCTATTTTTCGGCTTGTCTTCACCCGTTTCGTCTTGAAATGAAATCTAGATGATGTTTTTTAATTTTTAGATTTTTTTTTGCATTTAGTTTTGAATTTTCTAACTCTGGTCGGGTTCGAACGGATAGGAATGAAATTTTTTTGTTCTCTATTTTTCAGCATGTCCTGTCTCGTTTCATCTTCAAATGAAGCCTGAATGATGTTTTTTAATTTTTAGAATTTTTTTGCATTTATTTTCGAATTTTCTAACTCGGGTCGAGTTCGAACTGATAGGAATGAAATTTTTTTTGTTTTCAATTTTTCGGCCTGTCCTGTCCCGTTTCATCTTCAAATGAAGCCTGGATGATGTTTTTTCATTTTTAGAATTTTTTTGCATTTATTTTCGAATTTTCTAACTCGGGTCGGGTTCGAACGGATCGGAAGGAAATTATTTTTGTTCTCTATTTTTCGGCCTGCCCTGGCCTGTTTAATCTTCAAATGAAGCCTGGATGATGTTTTTTAATTTTTAGAATTTTTTTGCGTTTATTTTCGAATTTTCTAACAGGGTCGGGTTCGACTGGATAGGAAAGAAATTTTTTTTATTCTCTATTTCTCGGCTTGCCTTCACCCGTTTCGTCTTGAAATGAAGCCTGGATGATGTTTTTTAATTTTAAGAATTTTTTTACATTTATTTTTCAATTTTCTAACTCGGGTCGTGTTCGAACGGATAAGAAGGAAATATTTTTTTTCCTCTATTTTTCAGCCTGTCCTGATCCGTTTCGTCTTGAAATGAAGCCTGGATGATGTCTTTTAATTTTTAGAATTTTTTTGCATTTCTTTTAGAATTTTCTAATTGGGGTCGGGTTCGAACGGATAGGAAAGAAATTTTTTTTATTCTCTATTTTTCGGCTTGTCTTCACCCCTTTCGTCTTGAAATGAAACCTAGATGATGTTTTTTAATTTTTAGATTTTTTTTTGCTTTTAGTTTTGAATTTTCTAACTCTGGTCGGGTTCGAACGGATAGGAATGAAATTTTTTTTGTTCTCTTTTTTTTCGGCCTGTCCTGTCCCGTTTCATCTTCAAATGAAGCCTGGATGATGTTTTTTAATTTTTAGAATTTTTTTAAATTTATTTTCGAATTTTCTAACTCGGGTCGGGTTCGAACGGGTAGGAAGGAAATTTTTTTTGTTCTCCATTTTTCGGCCTGTCCTGGCCCGTTTCGTCTTGAAATGAAGCCTGTATGATTTTTTTTAATTTTAAGAATTTTTTTCCATTTATTTTTGAATTTTCTAACTCAGGTCTGGTTCGAACGGACAGGATGGAAATTATTTTTGTTCTCTATTTTACGGCCTGTCCTGGCCCGTTCCATCTTCAAATGAAGCCTGGATGATCTTTTTTAATTTTTAGAATTTTTTTGCATTTCTTTTAGAATTTTCTAACTGGGGTCGGGTTCGAACGGATAGGAAAGAAATTTTTTTTATTCTCTATTTTTCGGTTTGTCTTCACCTGTTTCGTCTTGAAATGAAACCTAGATGATGTTTTTTAATTTTTAGATTTTTTTTTGCATTTAGTTTGGAATTTTATAACTCTGGTCGGGTTCGAACAGATAGGAATGAAATTTATTTTGTTCTCTATTTTTCGGCATGTCCTGTCTCGTTTCATCTTCAAATGAAGCCTGGATGATGTTTTTTAATTTTTAGAATTTTTTTGCATTTATTTTCGAATTTTCTAACTCGGGTCGGGTTCGAATTGATAGGAATGAAATTTTTTTTGTTTTCTATTTTTCGGCCTGTCCTGTCCCGTTTCATCTTCAATTGAAGCCTGGATGATGTTTTTTAATTTTTAGAATTGTTTTGCATTTATTTTCGAACTTTCTAACTCGGGTCGGGTTCGAACGGATTGGAAGGAAATTTTTTTTGTTCTCCATTTTTCGGCCTGTCCTGGCCCGTTTCGTCTTGAAATGAAGCCTGAATGATGTTTTTTAATTTTTAGAATTTTTTGGCATTTGTTTTTGAATTTTCTAACTCAAGTCTGGTTCGAACGGATTGGAAGGAAATATTTTTTTTTTCTCTATTTCTCGGCCTGTACTGATCCGTTTCGTCATGAAATGAAGCCTGGATGATGTCTTTTAATTTTTAGACTTTTTTTGCATTTCTTTTAGAATTTTCTAACTGGGGTCGGGTTCGAACGTATAGGAAAGAAATTTTTTTTATTCTCTATTTTTCGGCTTGTCTTCACCCGTTTCGTCTTGAAATGAAACCTAGATGATGTTTTTTAATTTTTAGAATTTTTTTGCATTTATTTTCGAATTTTCTAACTCGGATCGAGTTCGAACTGATAGGAATGAAATTTTTTTTGTTTTCTATTTTTCGGCCTGTCCTGTCCCGTTTCATCTTCAAATGAAGCCTGGATGATGTTTTTTAATTTTTAGAATTTTTTTGCATTTATTTTCGAATTTTCTAACTCGGGTCGGGTTCGAACGGATCGGAAGGAAATTATTTTTGTTATCTATTTTTCGGCCTGCCCTGGCCCGTTTAATCTTCAAATGAAGCCTGGATGATGTTTTTTAATTTTTAGAATTTTTTTGCGTTTATTTTCGAATTTTCTAACTGGGTCGGGTTCGACCGGATAGGAAAGAAATTTTTTTTATTCTCTATTTTTCGGCTTGCCTTCACCCGTTTCGTCTTGAAATGAAGCCTGAATGATGTTTTTTAATTTTTAGAATTTTTTTACATTTATTTTTGAATTTTCTAACTCGGGTCGTGTTCGAACGGATAGGAAGGAAATATTTTTTTTTCCCTATTTTTCAGCCTGTCCTGATCCGTTTCGTCTTGAAATGAAGCCTGGATGATGTCTTTTAATTTTTAGAATTTTTTTGCATTTCTTTTAGAATTTTCTAAATGGGGTCTGGTTCGAACGGATAGGAAAGAAATTTTTTTTATTCTCTATTTTTCGGCTTGTCTTCACCCCTTTCGTCTTGAAATGAAACCTAGATGATGTTTTTTAATTTTTTGATTTTTTTTTGCTGTTAGTTTTGAATTTTCTAACTCTGGTCGGGTTCGAACGGATAGGAATGAAATTTTTTTTGTTCTCTATTTTTCGGCCTGTCCTGTCCCGTTTCATCTTCAAATGAAGCCTGAATGATGTTTTTTAATTTTTAGAATTTTTTTGCATTTATTTTCGAATTTTCTAACTCGGGTCGGGTTCGAACGGGTAGGAAGGAAATTTTTTTTGTTCTCCATTTTTCGGCCTGTCCTGGCCCGTTTCGTCATGAAATGAAGCCTGTATGATGTTTTTTAATTTTAAGAATTTTTTTCCATTTATTTTTGAATTTTCTAACTCAAGTCTGGTTCGAACGGATAGGAAGGAAATTATTTTTGTTCTCTATTTTACGGCCTGTCCTGGCCCGTTTCATCTTCAAATGAAGCCTGGATGATGTTTTTTAATTTTTAGAATTTTTTTGCATTTCTTTTAGAATTTTCTAACTGGGGTCGGGTTCGAACGGATAGGAAACAAATTTTTTTTATTCTCTGTTTTTCGGCTTGTCTTCTCCCGTTTCGTCTTGAAATGAAACCTAGATGATGTTTTTTAATTTTTAGATTTTTTTTGTCATTTAGTTTGGAATTTTCTAACTCTGGTCGGGTTCGAACAGATAGGAATGAAATTTTTTTTGTTCTCTATTTTTCGGCATGTCCTGTCTCGTTTCATCTTCAAATGAAGCCTGGATGATGTTTTTTAATTTTTAGAATTTTTTTGCATTTATTTTCGAATTTTCTAACTCGGGTCGGGTTCGAACTGATAGGAATGAAATTTTTTTTGTTTTCTATTTTTTGGCCTTTCCTGTCCCGTTTCATCTTCAAATGAAGCCTGAATGATGTTTTTTAATTTTTAGAATTTTTTTGCATTTATTTTCGAATTTTCTAACTCGGGTCGGGTTCGAACGGGTAGGAAGGAAATTTTTTTTGTTCTCCATTTTTCGGCCTGTCCTGGCCCGTTTCGTCTTGAAATGAAGCCTGTGTGATGTTTTTTAATTTTAAGAATTTTTTTCCATTTATTTTTGAATTTTCTAACTCAGGTCTGGTTCGAACGGATAGGAAGGAAATTATTTTTGTTCTCTATTTTACGGCCTGTCCTGGCCCGTTTCATCTTCGATTGAAGCCTGGATGATGTTTTTTAATTTTTAGAATTTCTTTGCATTTATTTTCGAATTTTCTAACTCGGGTCGGGTTCAAACGGATTGGAAGGAAATTTTTTTTGTTCTCCATTTTTCGGCCTGTCCTGGCCCGTTTCGTCTTGAAATGAAGCCTGGATGATGTTTTTTAATTTTTAGAATTTTTTGGCATTTGTTTTTGAATTTTCTAACTCAGGTCTGGTTCGAACAGATTGGAAGGAAATATTTTTTTTTCTCTATTTCTCGGCCTGTACTGATCCGTTTCGTCATGAAATGAAGCCTAGATAATGTCTTTTAATTTTTAGAATTTTTTTGCATTTCTTTTAGAATTTTCTAACTGGGGTCGGGTTCGAACGGATAGGAAAGAAATTTTTTTTATTCCCTATTTTACGGCTTGTCTTCTCCCGTTTCGTCTTGAAATGAAGCCTGGATGATATTTTATAATTTTTAGAATTTTTTTGCATTTATTTTTGAATTTTCTAACTTACGTCTGGTTCGAACGGATTGGAAGGAAATTATTTTTGATCTCTATTTTACGGCCTGTCCTGACCAGTCTCGTCTTGAAATGAAGTCTGGATGATGTTTTTTAATTTTTAGAATTTTTTTACATTTATTTTTGAATTTTCTAACTCTGGTCGGGTTCGAACGGATAGGAAGGAAATATTTTTTTTTCTCTATTTTTCAGCCTGTCCTGATCCGTTTCGTCTTGAAATGAAGCCTGGATGATGTCTTTTAATTTATAGAATTTTTTTGCATTTCTTTTAGAATTTTCTAACTGGGGTCGGGTTCGAACGGATAGGAAAGAAATTTTTTTTATTCTCTATTTTTCGGCTTGTCTTCACCCCTTTCGTCTTGAAATGAAACCTAGATGATGTTTTTTAATCTTTAGATTTTTTTTTGCTTTTAGTTTTGAATTTTCTAACTCTGGTCGGGTTCGAACGGATAGGAATGAAATTTTTTTTGTTCTCTATTTTTCGGCCTGTCTTGTCCCAAATCTTCAAATGAAGCCTGGATGATGTTTTTTAATTTTTAGAATTTTTTTGCATTTATTTTCGAATTTTCTAACTCGGATCGGGTTCGAACGGGTAGGAAGGAAATTTTTTTTGTTCCCCATTTTTCAGCCTGTCCTGGCCCGTTTCGTCTTGAAATGAAGCCTGTATGATGTTTTTTAATTTTAAGAATTTTTTTCCATTTATTTTTGAATTTTCTAACTCAGGTCTGGTTCGAACGGATAGGAAGGAAATTATTTTTGTTCTCTATTTTACGGCCTGTCCTGGCCCGTTTCATCTTCAAATGAAGCCTGGATAATGTTTTTTAATTTTTAGAATTTTTTTGCATTACTTTTAGAATTTTCTAACTGGGGTCGGGTTCGAACGGATAGGAAATAAATTTTTTTTATTCTCTATTTTTCGGCTTGTCTTCACCCGTTTCGTCTTGAAATGAAACCTAGATGATGTTTTTTAATTTTTAGATTTTTTTTTGCATTTAGTTTGGAATTTTCTAACTCTGGTCGGGTTCGAATAGATAGGAATGAAATTTTTTTTGTTCTCTATTTTTCGGCATGTCCTGTCTCGTTTCATCTTCAAATGAAGCCTGGATGATGATTTTTAATTTTTAGAATTTTTGTGCATTTCTTTTAGAATTTTCTAACTGGGGTCGGGTTCGAACGGATAGAAAAGAAATTTTTTTTATTCTCTATTTTTCGGCTTGTCTTCTTCCGTTTCGTCTTGAAATGAAACCTAGATGATGTTTTTTAATTTTTAGATTTTTTTTTTCATTTAGTTTGGAATTTTTTAACTCTGGTCGGGTTCGAACAGATAGGAATTAAATTTTTTTTGTTCTCTATTTTTCGGCATGTCCTGTCTCGTTTCATCTTCAAATGAAGCCTGGATGATGTTTTTTAATTTTTAGAATTTTTTGCATTTATTTTCGAATTTTCTAACTCGGGTCGGGTTCGAACTGATAGGAATGAAATTTTTTTTGTTTTCTATTTTTCGGCCTGTCCTGTCCCGTTTCATCTTCAAATGAAGCCTGGATGATGTTTTTTAATTTTTAGAATTTTTTAGCATTTATTTTCGAATTTTCTAACTCGGGTCGGGTTCGAACGGAGTGGAAGGAAATTTTTTTTGTTCTCCATTTTTCGGCCTGTCCTGGCCCATTTCGTCTTGAAATGAAGCCTGGATGATGTTTTTTAATTTTTAGAATTTTTTTGCATTTGTTTTTGAATTTTCTATCTCAGGTCTGGTTCGAACGGATTGGAATGAAATATTTTTTTTTCTCTATTTCTCGGCCTGTACTGATCCGTTTCGTCTTGAAATTAAGCCTAGATAATGTCTTTTAATTTTTAGAATTTTTTTGCATTTCTTTTAGAATTTTCTAACTGGGGTCGGGTTCGAACGGATAGGAAAGAAATTTTTTTTATTCCCCATTTTTCGGCCTGTCTTCACCCGTTTCGTCTTGAAATGAAGCCTGGATGATGTTTTATAATTTTTAGAATTTTTTTGCATTTATTTTTGAATTTTCTAACTTAGGTCTGGTTCGAACGAATTGGAAGGAAATTATTTTTGATCTTTATTTTACGGCCTGTCCTGACCCTTCTCGTCTTGAAATGAAGTCTGGATGATATTTTTTAATTTTTATAATTTTTTTACATTTATTTTTGAATTTTCTAACTCTGGTCGGGTTCGAACGGATAGGAAGGAAATATTTTTTTTTCTCTATTTTTCAGCCTGTCCTGATCCGTTTCGTCTTGAAATGAAGCCTGGATGATGTCTTTTAATTTTTAGAATTTTTTTGCATTTCTTTTAGAATTTTCTAATTGGGGTCGGGTTCGAACGGATAGGAAAGAAATTTTTTTTATTCTCTATTTTTCGGCTTGTCTTCACCCCTTTCGTCTTGAAATGAAACCTAGATGATGTTTTTTAATTTTTAGATTTTTTTTTGCTTTTAGTTTTGAATTTTCTAACTCTGGTCGGGTTCGAACGGATAGGAATGAAATTTTTTTTGTTCTCTATTTTTCGGCCTGTCCTGTCCCAAATCTTCAAATGAAGCCTGGATGATGTTTTTTAATTTTTAGAATTTTTTTGCATTTATTTTCGAATTTTCTAACTCGGGTCGGGTTCGAACGGGTAGGAAGGAAATTTTTTTTGTTCCCCATTTTTCGGCCTGTCCTGGCCCGTTTCGTCTTGAAATGAAGCCTGTATGATGTTTTTTAATTTTAAGAATTTTTTTCCATTTATTTTTGAATTTTCTAACTCAGGTCTGGTTCGAACGGATAGGAAGGAAATTATTTTTGTTCTCTATTTTACGGCCTGTCCTGGCCCGTTTCATCTTCAAATGAAGCCTGGATAATGTTTTTTAATTTTTAGAATTTTTTTGCATTTCTTTTAGAATTTTCTAACTGGGGTCGGGTTCGAACGGATAGGAATGAAATTTTTTTTATTCTCTATTTTTCGGCTTGTCTTCACCCGTTTCGTCTTGAAATGAAACCTAGATGATGTTTTTTAATTTTTAGATTTTTTTTTGCATTTTGTTTGGAATTTTCTAACTCTGGTCGGGTTCGAACAGATAGGAATGAAATTTTTTTTGTTCTCTATTTTTCGGCATGTCCTGTCTCGTTTCATCTTCAAATGAAGCCTGGATGATGTTTTTTAATTTTTAGAATTTTTTTGCATTTCTTTTCGAATTTTCTAACTCGGGTCGGGTTCGAAATGATAGGAATGAAATTTTTTTTGTTTTCTATTTTTCGGCCTGTCCTGTCCCGTTTCATCTTCAAATGAAGCCTGGATGATGTTTTTTAATTTTTAGAATTTTTTTGCATTTATTTTCGAATTTTCTAACTCGGGTCGGGTTCGAACGGATCAGAAGGAAATTATTTTTGTTCTCTATTTTTCGGCCTGCCCTGGCCCGTTTAATCTTCAAATGAAGCCTGGATGATGTTTTTTAATTTTTAGAATTTTTTTGTGTTTATTTTCGAATTTTCTAACTGGGGTCGGGTTCGACCGGATAGGAAAGAAATGTTTTTTATTCTCTATTTTTCGTCTTGCCTTCACCTGTTTCGTCTTGAAATGAAACCTGGATGATGTTTTTTAATTTTTAGAATTTTTTTACATTTATTTTTTAATTTTCTAACTCGGGTCGTGTTCGAACGGATAGGAAGGAAATATTTTTTTTCCTCTATTTTTCAGCCTGTCCTGATCCGTTTCTTCTTGAAATGAAGCCTGGATGATGTCTTTTAATTTTTAGAATTTTTTTGCATTTCTTTTAGAATTTTCTTATTGGGGTCGGGTTCGAACGGATAGGAAAGAAATTTTTTTTATTCTCTATTTTTCGGCTTGTCTTCACCCCTTTCGTCTTGAAATGAAACCTAGATGATGTTTTTTAATTTTTAGATTTTTTTTTGCATTTAGTTTTGAATTTTCTAACTATGGTCGATTTCGAACGGATAGGAATGAAATTTTTTTGTTCTCTATTTTTCGGCCTGTCCTGTCCCGTTTCTTCTTCAAATGAAGCCTGGATGATGTTTTTTAATTTTTAGAATTTTTTTGCATTTATTTTCGAATTTTCTAACTCGGGTCGGGTTCGAACGGGTAGGAAGGAAATTTTTTTTGTTCTCCATTTTTCGGCCTGTTCTGGCCCGTTTCGTCTTGAAATGAAGCCTGTATGATGTTTTTTAATTTTAAGAATTTTTTTCCATTTATTTTTGAATTTTCTAACTCAGGTCTGGTTCGAACGGATAGGAAGGAAATTATTTTTGTTCTCTATTTTACGGCCTGTCCTGGCCTGTTTCATCTTCAAATGAAGCCTGGATGATGTTTTTTAATTTTTAGAATTTTTTTGCATTTCTTTTAGAATTTTCTAACTGGGGTCGGGTTCGAACGGATAGGAAAGAAATTTTTTTTATTCTCTATTTTTCGGCCTGTCTTCTCCCGTTTCGTCCTGAAATGAAACCTAGATGATGTTTTTTAATTTTTAGATTTTTTTTTTCATTTAGTTTGGAATTTTCTAACTCTGGTCGGGTTCGAACCGATAGGAATGAAATTTTTTTTGTTCTCTATTTTTCGGCATGTCCTGTCTCGTTTCATCTTCAAATGAAGCCTGGATGATGTTTTTTAATTTTTAGAATTTTTTTGCATTTCTTTTAGAATTTTCTAACTGGGGTCGGGTTCGAACGGATAGGAAAGAAATTTTTTTTATTCTCTATTTTTCGGCTTGTCTTCACCCCTTTCGTCTTGAAATGAAAACTAGATGATGTTTTTTAATTTTTAGATTTTTTTTTGCATTTAGTTTTGAATTTTCTAACTTTGGTCGATTTCGAACGGATAGGAATGAAATTTTTTTGTTCTCTATTTTTCGGCCTGTCCTGTCCCGTTTCATCTTCAAATGAAGCCTGGATGATGTTTTTTAATTTCTAGAATTTTTTTGCATTTATTTTCGAATTTTCTAACTCGGGTCGGGTTCGAACGGGTAGGAAGGAAATTTTTTTTGTTCTCCATTTTTCGGCCTGTTCTGGCCCGTTTCGTCTTGAAATGAAGCCTGTATGATGTTTTTTAATTTTAAGAATTTTTTTCCATTTATTTTTGAATTTTCTAACTCAGGTCTGGTTCGAACGGATAGGAAGGAAATTATTTTTGTTCTCTATTTTACGGCCTGTCCTGGCCTGTTTCATCTTCAAATGAAGCCTGGATGATGTTTTTTAATTTTTAGAATTTTTTTGCATTTCTTTTAGAATTTTCTAACTGGGGTCGGGTTCGAACGGATAGGAAAGAAATTTTTTTTATTCTCTATTTTTCGGCCTGTCTTCTCCCGTTTCGTCTTGAAATGAAACCTAGATGATGTTTTTTAATTTTTAGATTTTTTTTTTCATTTAGTTTGGAATTTTCTAACTCTGGTCGGGTTCGAACAGATAGGAATGAAATTTTTTTTGTTCTCTATTTTTCGGCATGTCCTGTCTCGTTTCATCTTCAAATGAAGCCTGGATGATGTTTTTTAATTTTTAGAATTTTTTTGCATTTCTTTTAGAATTTTCTAACTGGGGTCGGGTTCGAACGGATAGGAAAGAAATTTTTTTTATTCTCTATTTTTCGGCTTGTCTTCACCCCTTTCGTCTTGAAATGAAACCTAGATGATGTTTTTTAATTTTTAGATTTTTTTTTGCTTTTAGTTTTGAATTTTCTAACTCTGGTCGGGTTCGAACGGATAGGAATGAAATTTTTTTTGTTCTCTATTTTTCGGCCTGTCCTGTCCCAAATCTTCAAATGAAGCCTGGATGATGTTTTTTAATTTTTAGAATTTTTTTGCATTGATTTTCGAATTTTCTAACTCGGGTCGGGTTCGAACGGGTAGGAAGGAAATTTTTTTTGTTCCCTATTTTTCGGCCTGTCCTGGCCCGTTTCGTCTTGAAATGAAGCCTGTATGATGTCTTTTAATTTTAAGAATTTTTTTCCATTTATTTTTGAATTTTCTAACTCAGGTCTGGTTCGAACGGATAGGAAGGAAATTATTTTTGTTCTCTATTTTACGGCCTGTCCTGGCCCGTTTCATCTTCAAATGAAGCCTGGGTAATGTTTTTTAATTTTTAGAATTTTTTTTGCATTTCTTTTAGAATTTTCTAACTGGGGTCGGGTTCGAACGGATAGGAATGAAATTTTTTTTATTCTCTATTTTTCGGCTTGTCTTCACCCGTTTCGTCTTGAAATGAAACCTAGATGATGTTTTTTAATTTTTAGATTTTTTTTTGCATTTAGTTTGGAATTTTCTAACTCTGGTCGGGTTCGAACAGATAGGAATGAAATTTTTTTTGTTCTCTATTTTTTGGCATGTCCTGTCTCGTTTCATCTTCAAATGAAGCCTGGATGATGTTTTTTAATTTTTAGAATTTTTTTGCATTTCTTTTCGAATTTTCTAACTCGGGTCGGGTTCGAAATGATAGGAATGAACTTTTTTTTGTTTTCTATTTTTCGGCCTGTCCTGTCCCATTTCATCTTCAAATGAAGCCTGGATGATGTTTTTTAATTTTTAGAATTTTTTTGCATTTATTTTCGAATTTTCTAACTCGGGTCGGGTTCGAACGGATTGGAAGGAAATTTTTTTTGTTCTCCATTTTTCGGCCTGTCCTGGCCCGTTTCGTCTTGAAATGAAGCCTGGATGATGTTTTTTAATTTTTAGAATTTTTTGGCATTTGTTTTTGAATTTTCTAACTCAGGTCTGGTTCGAACGGATTGGAAGGAAATATTTTTTTTTCTCTATTTCTCGGCCTGTACTGATCCATTTCGTCTTGAAATGAAGCCTAGATAATGTCTTTTAATTTTTAGAATTTTTTTGCATTTATTTTAGAATTTTCTAACTGGGGTCGGGTTCGAACGGATAGGAAAGAAATTTTTTTTATTCCCTATTTTTCGGCTTGTCTTCACCCGTTTCGTCTTGAAATGAAGCCTGGATGATGTTTTATAATTTTTAAAATTTTTTTGCATTTATTTTTGAATTTTCTAACTTAGGTCTGGTTCGAACGGATTGGAAGGAAATTATTTTTGATCTCTATTTTACGGCCTGTCCTGACCCGTCTCGTCTTGAAATGAAGTCTGGATGATGTTTTTTAATTTTTAGAATGTTTTTACATTTATTTTTGAATTTTCTAACTCTTGTCGGGTTCTAACGGATAGGAAGGAAATATTTTTTTTTCTCTATTTTTCAGCCTGTCCTGATCCGTTTCGTCTTGAAATGAAGCCTGGATGATGTCTTTTAATTTTTAGAATTTTTTTGCATTTCTTTTAGAATTTTCTAACTGGGGTCGAGTTCGAACGGATAGGAAAGAAATTTTTTTTATTCTCTATTTTTCAGCTTGTCTTCACCCCTTTCGTCTTGAAATGAAACCTAGATGATGTTTTTTAATTTTTAGATTTTTTTTTGCTTTTAGTTTTGAATTTTCTAACTCTGGTCGGGTTCGAACGGATAGGAATGAAATTTTTTTTGTTCTCTATTTTTCGGCCTGTCCTGTCCCGTTTCATCTTCAAATGAAGCCTGGATGATGTTTTTTAATTTTTAGAATTTTTTTGCATTTATTTTCGAATTTTCTAACTCGGGTCGGGTTCGAACGGGTAGGAAGGAAATTTTTTTTGTTCTCCATTTTTCGGCCTGTCCTAGCCCGTTTCGTCTTGAAATGAAGCCTGGATGATGTTTTTTAATTTTTAGAACTTTTTTCCATTTATTTTTGAATTTTCTAACTCAGGATTGGTTCGAACGGATAGGAAGGAAATTATTTTTGTTCTCTATTTTACGGCCTGTCCTGGCCCGTTTCAACTTCAAATGAAGCCTGGATGATGGTTTTTAATTTTTAGAATTTTTTTACATTTATTTTTGAATTTTCTAACTCGGGTCGGGTTCGAACGGATAGGAAGGTAATTTTTTTTGTTCTCCATTTTTCGGCCTGTCCTGGCCCGTTTCGTCTTGATATGAAGCCTGGATGATGTTTTTTAATTTTTAGAATTTTTTTGCATTTGCTTTTGAATTTTCTAACTCAGGTCTGGTTCGAACGGATAGGAAGGAAATATTTTTTTTTCTCTATTTTTCGGCCTGTACTGATTCGTTTCGTCTTGAAATGAAGCCTAGATGATGTCTTTTAATTTTTAGAATTTTTTTGCATTTCTTTTAGAATTTTCTAACTGGGGTCGGGTTCGAACGGATAGGAAAGAAATTTTTTTTATTCTCTATTTTTCGGCTTGTCTTCACCCGTTTCGTCTTGAAATGAAGCCTGGATGATGTTTTAGAATTTTTAGAATTTTTTTGCATTTATTTTTGAATTTTCTAACTTAGGGCTGGTTCGAACGGATTGGAAGGAAATTATTTTTGATCTCTATTTTACGGCCTGTCCTGACCCGCCTCGTCTTGAAATGAAGTCTGGATGATATTTTTTAATTTTTAGAATTTTTTTACATTTATTTTTGAATTTTCTAACTCTGGTCGGGTTCGAACGGATAGGAAGGAAATTTTTTTTTTCTCTATTTTTCAGCCTGTCCTGATCCGTTTCGTCTTGAAATGAAGCCTGGATGATGTCTTTTAATTTTTAGACTTTTTTTGCATTTCTTTTAGAATTTTCTAACTGGGGTCGGGTTCGAACGGATAGGAAAGAAATTTTTTCTATTCTCTATTTTTCGGCTTGTCTTCACCCGTTTCGTCTTGAAATGAAACCTAGATGATGTTTTTTAATTTTTAGATTTTTTTTTGCATTTAGTTTGGAATTTTCTAACTCTGGTCGGGTTCGAACAGATAGGAATGAAATTTTCTTTATTCTCTATTTTTCGGCATGCCCTGTCTCGTTTCATCTTCAAATGAAGCCTGGATGATGTTTTTTAATTTTTAGAATTTTTTTGCATTTATTTTCGAATTTTCTAACTCGGGTCGGGTTCGAACTGATAGGAATGAAATTTTTTTTGTTTTCTATTTTTCGGCCTGTCCTGTCCCGTTTCATCTTCAAATGAAGCCTGGGTGATGTTTTTTAATTTTTAGAATTTTTTTGCATTTATTTTCGAATTTTCTAACTCAGGTCGGGTTCGAACGGATAGGAAGGAAATTTTTTTTGTTCTCCATTTTTCGGCCTGTCCTGGCCCGTTTCGTTTTGAAATGAAGCCTGGATGATGTTTCTTAATTTTTAGAATTTTTTGGCATTTGTTTTTGAATTTTCTAACTCAGGTCTGGTTCGAACGGATTGGAAGGAAATATTTTTTTTTTCTCTATTTCTCGGCCTGTACTGATCCGTTTCGCCATGAAATGAAGCCTGGATGATGTCTTTTAATTTTTAGAGTTTTTTCGCATTTCTTTTAGAATTTTCTAACTGGGGTCGAGTTCGAACGTATAGGGAAGAAATTTTTTTATTCTCTATTTTTCGGCTTGTCTTCACCCGTTTCGTCTTGAAATGAAACCTAGATGTTGTTTTATAATTTTTAGATTTTTTTTTGCATTTAGTTTTGAATTTTCTAACTCTGGTCGTTCGAACGGATAGGAATGAAATTTTTTTGTTCTCTATTTTTCGGCATGTCCTGTCTCGTTTCATCCTCAAATGAAGCCTGAATGATGTTTTTTAATTTTTAGAATTTTTTTGCATTTATTTTCGAATTTTCTAACTCGGGTCGGGTTCGAACTGATAGGAATGAAATTTTTTTTGTTTTCTATTTTTCGGCTTGTCCTGTCCCGTTTCATCTTCAAATGAAGCCTGGATGATGTTTTTTAATTTTTAGAATTTTTTTGCATTTATTTTCGAATTTTCTAACTCGGGTCGGGTTCGAACGGATCAGAAGGAAATTATTTTTGTTCTCTATTTTTCGGCCTGCCCTGGCCCGTTTAATCTTCAAATGAAGCCTGGATGATGTTTTTTAATTTTTAGAATTTTTTTGCGTTTATTTTTGAATTTTCTAACTGGGGTCGGGTTCGACCGGATAGGAAAGAAATGTTTTTTATTCTCTATTTTTCGGCTTGCCTTCACCCGTTTCGTCCTGAAATGAAGCCTGGATGATGTTTTTTAATTTTTAGAATTTTTTTACATTTATTTTTTAATTTTCTAACTCGGGTCGTGTTCGAACGGATAGGAAGGAAATATATTTTTTTTCTCTATTTTTCTGCCTGTCCTGATCCGTTTCTTCTTGAAATGAAGCCTGGATGATGTCTTTTAATTTTTAGAATTTTTTTGCATTTCTTTTAGAATTTTCTTATTGGGGTCGGGTTCGAACGGATAGGAAAGAAATTTTTTTTATTCTCTATTTTTCGGCTTGTCTTCACCCCTTTCGTCTTGAAATGAAACCTAGATGATGTTTTTTAATTTTTAGATTTTTTTTTGCTTTTAGTTTTGAATTTTCTAACTCTGGTCGGGTTCGAACGGATAGGAATGAAATTTTTTTGTTCTCTATTTTTCGACCTGTCCTGTCCCGTTTCATCTTCAAATGAAGCCTGGATGATGTTTTTTAATTTTTAGAATTTTTTTGCATTTATTTTCGAATTTTCTAACTCGGGTCGGGTTCGAACGGGTAGGAAGGAAATTTTTTTTGTTCTCCATTTTTCGGCCTGTTCTGGCCCGTTTCGTCTTGAAATGAAGCCTGGATGATGTTTTTTAATTTTTAGAATTTTTTTGCATTTGTTTTTGAATTTTCTAACTCAGGTCTGGTTCGAACGGATTGGAAGGAAATTTTTTTTTTTCTCTATTTCTCGGCCTGTACTGGTCCGTTTCGTCTTGAAATGAAGCCTAGATAATGTCTTTTAATTTTTAGAATTTTTTTGCATTTCTTTTAGAATTTTCTAACTGGGGTCGGGTTCGAACGGATAGGAAAGAAATTTTTTTTATTCCCTATTTTTCGGCTTGTCTTCACCCGTTTCGTCTTGAAATGAAGCCTGGATGATGTTTTATAATTTTTAGAATTTTTTTGCATTTATTTTTGAATTTTCTAACTTAGGTCTGGTTCGAACGGATTGGAAGGAAATTATTTTTGATCTCTATTTTACGGCCTGTCCTGACCAGTCTCGTCTTGAAATGAAGTCTGGATGATGTTTTTTTAATTTTTAGAATTTTTTTACATTTATTTTTGAATTTTCTAACTCTGGTCGGGTTCGAACGGATAGGAAGGAAATATTTTTTTTTCTCTATTTTTCAGCCTGTCCTGATCCGTTTCGTCTTGAAATGAAGCCTGGATGATGTCTTTTAATTTTTAGAATTTTTTTGCATTTCTTTTAGAATTTTCTAACTGGGGTCGGGTTCGAACGGATAGGAAAGAAATTTTTTTTATTCTCTATTTTTCGGCTTGTCTTCACCCCTTTCGTCTTGAAATGAAACCTAGATGATGTTTTTTAATTTTTAGATTTTTTTTTGCTTTTAGTTTTGAATTTTCTAACTCTGGTCGGGTTCGAACGGATAGGAATGAAATTTTTTTTGTTCTCTATTTTTCGGCCTGTCCTGTCCCAAATCTTCAAATGAAGCCTGGATGATGTTTTTTAATTTTTAGAATTTTTTTGCATTTATTTTCGAATTTTCTAACTCGGGTCGGGTTCGAACGGGAAGGAAGGAAATTTTTTTTGTTCCCCATTTTTCGGCCTGTCCTGGCCCGTTTCGTCTTGAAATGAAGCCTGTATGATGTTTTTTAATTTTAAGAATTTTTTTCCATTTATTTTTGAATTTTCTAACTCAGGTCTGGTTCGAACGGATAGGAAGGAAATTATTTTTGTTCTCTATTTTACGGCCTGTCCTGGCCCGTTTCATCTTCAAATGAAGCCTAGATAATGTTTTTTAATTTTTAGAATTTTTTTGCATTTCTTTTAGAATTTTCTAACTGGGGTCGGGTTCGAACGGATAGGAAAGAAATTTTTTTTATTCTCTATTTTTCGGCTTGTCTTCACCCGTTTCGTCTTGAAATGAAACCTAGATGATGTTTTTCAATTTTTAGATTTTTTTTTTGCATTTAGTTTGGAATTTTCTAACTCTGGTCGGGTTCGAACAGATAGGAATGAAATTTTTTTTGTTCTCTATTTTTCGGCATGTCCTGTCTCGTTTCATTTTCAAATGAAGCCTGGATGATGTTTTTTAATTTTTAGCATTTTTTTGCATTTCTTTTCGAATTTTCTAACTCGGGTCGGGTTCGAACTGATAGGAATGAAATTTTTTTTGTTTTCTATTTTTCGGCCTGTCCTGTCCCGTTTCATCTTCAAATGAAGCCTGGATGATATTTTTTAATTTTTAGAATTTTTTTGTATTTATTTTCGAATTTTCTAACTTGGGTCGGGTTCGAACGGATTGGAAGGAAATTTTTTTTGTTCTCCATTTTTCGGCCTGTCCTGGCCCGTTTCGTCTTGAAATGAAGCCTGTATGATGTTTTTTAATTTTAAGAATTTTTTTCCATTTATTTTTGAATTTTCTAACTCTGGTCTGGTTCGAACGGATAGGAAGGAAATTATTTTTGTTCTCTATTTTACGGCCTGTCCTGGCCCGTTTCATCTTCAAATGAAGCCTGGATAATGTTTTTTAATTTTTAGAATTTTTTTGCATTTCTTTTAGAATTTTCTAACTGGGGTCTGGTTCGAACGGATAGGAAAGAAATTTTTTTTATTCTCTATTTTTCGGCTTGTCTTCTCCCGTTTCGTCTTGAAATGAAACCTAGATGATGTTTTTTAATTTTTAGATTTTTTTTTGCACTTAGTTTGGAATTTTCTAACTCTGGTCGGGTTCGAACAGATAGGAATGAAATTTTTTTTGTTCTCTATTTTTCGGCATGTCCTGTCTCGTTTCATCTTCAAATGAAGCCTGGATGATGTTTTTTAATTTTTAGAATTTTTTTGCATTTATTTTCGAATTTTCTAACTCGGGTCGGGTTCGAACGGATTGGAAGGAAATTTTTTTTGTTCTCCATTTTTCGGCCTGTCCTGGCCCGTTTCGTCTTGAAATGAAGCCTGGATGATGTTTTTTAATTTTTAGAATTTTTTTGCATTTGTTTTTGAATTTTCTAACTCAGGTCTGGTTCGAACGGATTGGAAGGAAATATTTTTTTTTCTCTATTTCTCGGCCTGTACTGATCCGTTTCGTCTTGAAATGAAGCCTAGATAATGTCTTTTAATTTTTAGAATTTTTTTGCATTTCTTTTAGAATTTTCTAACTGGGGTCGGGTTCGAACGGATAGGAAAGAAATTTTTTTTATTCCCTATTTTTCGGCTTGTCTTCACCCGTTTCGTCTTGAAATGAAGCCTGGATGATGTTTTATAATTTTTAGAATTTTTTTGCATTTATTTTTGAATTTTCTAACTTAGGTCTGGTTCGAACGGATTGGAAGGAAATTATTTTTGATCTCTATTTTACGGCCTGTCCTGACCCGTCTCGTCTTGAAATGAAGTCTGGATGATGTTTTTTAATTTTTAGAATTTTTTTACATTTATTTTTGAATTTTCTAACTCTGGTCGGGTTCTAACGGATAGGAAGGAAATATTTTTTTTTCTCTATTTTTCAGCCTGTCCTGATCCGTTTCGTCTTGAAATGAAGCCTGAATGATGTCTTTTAATTTTTAGAATTTTTTTGCATTTCGTTTAGAATTTTCTAACGGGGTCGGGTTCGAACGGATAGGAAAGAAATTTTTTTTATTCCCCATTTTTCAGTTTGTCCTCACCCCTTTAGTCTTGAAATGAAACCTAGATGATGTTTTTTAATTTTTAGATTTTTTTTTGCTTTTAGTTTTGAATTTTCTAACTCTGGTCGGGTTCGAACGGATAGGAATTAAATTTTTTTTGTTCTCTATTTTTCGGCCTGTCCTGGCCCGTTTCGTCTTGAAATGAAGCCTGGATGATGTTTTTTAATTTTTAGAACTTTTTTCCATTTATTTTTGAATTTTCTAACTCAGGATTGGTTCGAACGGATAGGAAGGAAATTATTTTTGTTCTCTATTTTACGGCCTGTCCTGGTCCGTTTCATCTTCAAATGAAGCCTGGATGATGGTTTTTAATTTTTAGAATTTTTTTACATTTATTTTTGAATTTTCTAACTCGGGTCGGGTTCGAACGGATAGGAAGGTAATTTTTTTTGTTCTCCATTTTTTGGCCTGTCCTGGCCCGTTTCGCCTTGAAATGAAGCCTGGATGATGTTTTTTAATTTTTAGAATTTTTTTGCATTTGTTTTTGAATTTTCTAACTCAGGTCTGGTTCGAACGGATAGGAAGGAAATATTTTTTTTTCTCTATTTTTCGGCCTGTACTGATTCGTTTCGTCTTGAAATGAAGCCTAGATGATGTCTTTTAATTTTTAGAATTTTTTTGCATTTCTTTTAGAATTTTCTAACTGGGGTCGGGTTCGAACGGATAGGAAAGAAATTTTTTTTATTCTCTATTTTTCGGCTTGTCTTCACCCGTTTCGTCTTGAAATGAAGCCTGGATGATGTTTTATAATTTTTAGAATTTTTTTGCATTTATTTTTGAATTTTCTAACTTAGGGCTGGTTCGAATGGATTGGAAGGAAATTATTTTTGATCTCTATTTTACGGCCTGTCCAGACCCGCCTCGTCTTGAAATGAAGTCTGGATAAAGTTTTTTAATTTTTAGAATTTTTTTACATTTATTTTTGAATTTTCTAACTCTGGTCGGGTTCGAACGGATAGGAAGGAAATATTTTTTTTTCTCTATTTTTCAGCCTGTCCTGATCCGTTTCGTCTTGAAATGAAACCTGGATGATGTCTTTTAATTTTTAGACTTTTTTTGCATTTCTTTTAGAATTTTCTAACTGGGGTCGGGTTCGAACGGATAGGAAAGAAATTTTTTTTATTCTCTATTTTTCGGCTTGTCTTCACCCGTTTCGTCTTGAAATGAAACCTAGATGATGTTTTTTAATTTTTAGATTTTTTTTTGCATTTAGTTTGGAATTTTCTAACTCTTGTCGGGTTCGAACAGATAGGAATGAAATTTTTTTTATTCTCTATTTTTCGGCATGTCCTGTCTCGTTTCATCTTCAAATGAAGCCTGGATGATATTTTTTAATTTTTAGAATTTTTTTACATTTATTTTCGAATTTTCTAACTCGGGTCGGGTTCGAACTGATAGGAATGAAATTTTTTTTCTTTTCTATTTTTCGGCCTGTCCTGTCCCGTTTCATCTTCAAATGAAGCCTGGATGATGTTTTTTAATTTTTAGAATTTTTTTGCATTTATTTTCGAATTTTCTAACTCGGGTCGGGTTCGAACGGATAGGAAGGAAATTTTTTTTGTTCTCCATTTTTCGGCCTGTCCTGGCCCGTTTCGTTTTGAAATGAAGCCTGGATGATGTTTTTTAATTTTTAGAATTTTTTGGCATTTGTTTTTGAATTTTCTAACTCAGGTCTGGTTCGAACGGATTGGAAGGAAATATTTTTTTTTTCTATTTCTCGGCCTGTACTGATCCGTTTCGTCATGAAATGAAGCCTGGATGATGTCTTTTAATTTTTAGACTTTTTTTGCATTTCTTTTAGAATTTTCTAACTGGGGTCGGGTTCGAACGGATAGGAAAGAAATTTTTTTATTCCCTATTTTTCGGCTTGTCTTCACCCGTTTCGTCTTGAAATGAAGCCTGGATGATGTTTAATAATTTTTAGAATTTTTTTGCATTTATTTTTGAATTTTCTAACTTAGGTCTGGTTCGAACGGATTGGAAGGAAATTATTTTTGATCTCTATTTTACGGCCTGTCCTGACCCGTCTCGTCTTGAAATGAAGTCTGGATGATGTTTTTTAATTTTTAGAATTTTTTTACATTTATTTTTGAATTTTCTAACTCTGGTCGGGTTCGAACGGATAGGAAGGAAATAATTTTTTTTCTCTATTTTTCAGCCTGTCCTGATCCGTTTCGTCTTGAAATGAAGCCTGGATGATGTCTTTTAATTTTTAGAATTTTTTCACATTTCTTTTAGAATTTTCTAACTGGGGTCGGGTTCGAACGGATAGGAAAGAAATTTTTTTTATTCTCTATTTTTCGGCTTGTCATCACCCCTTTCTTCTTGAAATGAAACCTAGATGATGTTTTTTAATTTTTAGATTTTTATTTGCTTTTAGTTTTGAATTTTCTAACTCTGGTCGGGTTCGAACGGATAGGAATGAAATTTTTTTTGTTCTCTATTTTTCGGTCTGTCCTGTCCCAAATCTTCAAATGAAGCCTGGATGATGTTTTTTAATTTTTAGAATTTTTTTGCATTTATTTTCGAATTTTCTAACTCGGGTCGGGTTCGAACGGGTAGGAAGGAAATTTTTTTTGTTCCCCATTTTTCGGCCTGTCCTGTCCCAAATCTTCAAATGAAGCCTGGATGATGTTTTTTAATTTTTAGAATTTTTTTGCATTTATTTTCGAATTTTCTAACTCGGGTCGGGTTCGAACGGGTAGGAAGGAAATTTTTTTTGTTCCCCATTTTTCGGCCTGTCCTGGCCCGTATCGTCTTGAAATGAAGCCTGTATGATGTTTTTTAATTTTAAGAATTTTTTTCCATTTATTTTTGAATTTTCTAACTCAGGTCTGGTTCGAACAGATAGGAAGGAAATTATTTTTGTTCTCTATTTTACGGCCTGTCATGGCCCGTTTCATCTTCAAATGAAGCCTGGATAATGTTTTTTAATTTTTAGAATTTTTTTGCATTTCTTTTAGAATTTTCTAACTGGGGTCGGGTTCGAACGGATAGGAAAGAAATTTTTTTTATTCTCTATTTTTCGGCTTGTCTTCTCCCGTTTCGTCTTGAAATGAAACCTAGATGATGTTTTTTAATTTTTAGATTTTTTTTTGCATTTAGTTTGGAATTTTCTAACTCTGGTCGGGTTCGAACAGATAGGAATGAAATTTTTTTTGTTCTCTATTTTTCGGCATGTCCTGTCTCGTTTCATCTTCAAATGAAGCCTGGATGATGTTTTTTCATTTTTAGAATTTTTTTGCATTTATTTTCGAATTTTCTAACTCGGGTCGGGTTCGAACTGATAGGAATGAAATTTTTTTTTTTCTCTATTTTTCAGCCTGTCCTGATCCTTTTCGTCTTGAAATGAAGCCTGGATGATGTCTTTTAATTTTTAGAATTTTTTTGCATTTATTTTTGAATTTTCTAACTTAGGTCTGGTTCGAACGGATTGGAAGGAAATTATTTTTCATCTCTATTTTACGGCCTGTCCTGACCCGTCTCGTCTTGAAATGAAGTCTGGATGATGTTTTTTAATTTTTAGAATTTTTTTACATTTATTTTTGAATTTTCTAACTCTGGTCGGGTTCGAACGGATAGGAAGGAAATTTTTTTTTTTTCTCTATTTTTCAGCCTGTCCTGATCCTTTTCGTCTTGAAATGAAGCCTGGATGATGTCTTTTAATTTTTAGAATTTTTTTGCATTTCTTTTAGAATTTTCTAATTGGGGTCGGGTTCGAACGAATAGGAAAGAAATTTTTTTTATTCTCTATTTTTCGGCTTGCCTTCACCCCTTTCGTCTTGAAATGAAACCTAGATGATGTTTTTTAATTTTTAGATTTTTTTTTGCTTTTAGTTTTGAATTTTCTAACTCTGGTTGGGTTCGAACGGATAGGAATGAAATTTTTTTTGTTCTCTATTTTTCGACCTGTCCTGTCCCGTTTCATCTTCGAATGAAGCCTGGATGATGTTTTTTAATTTTTAGAATTTTTTTGCATTAATTTTCGAATTTTCTAACTCGGGTCGGGTTCGAACGGATAGGAAGGAAATTTTTTTTGTTCTCCATTTTTCGGCCTGTCCTGGCCCGTTTCGTTTTGAAATGAAGCCTGGATGATGTTTTTTAATTTTTAGAATTTTTTGGCATTTGTTTTTGAATTTTCTAACTCAGGTTTGGTTCGAACGGATTGGAAGGAAATATTTTTTTTTCTCTATTTCTCGGCCTGTATTGATCCGTTTCGTCATGAAATGAAGCCTGGATGATGTCTTTTAATTTTTAGACTTTTTTTGCATTTCTTTTAGAATTTTCTAACTGTGGTCGGGTTCGAACGGATAGGAAAGAAATTTTTTATTCCCTATTTTTCGGCTTGTCTTCACCCGTTTCGTCTTGAAATGAAGCCTGGATGATGTTTTATAATTTTTAGAATTTTTTTGCATTTATTTTTGAATTTTCTAACTTAGGTCTGGTTCGAACGGATTGGAAGGAAATTATTTTTGATCTCTATTTTACGGCCTGTCCTGACCCGTCTCGTCTTGAAATGAAGTCTGGATGATGTTTTTTAATTTTTAGAATTTTTTTACATTTATTTTTGAATTTTCTAACTCTGGTCGGGTTCTAACGGATAGGAAGGAAATTTTTTTTTTTTCTCTATTTTTCAGCCTGTCCTGATCCTTTTCGTCTTGAAATGAAGCCTGGATGATGTCTTTTAATTTTTAGAATTTTTTTGCATTTCTTTTAGAATTTTCTAACTGGGTCGGGTTCGAACGGATAGGAAAGAAATTTTTTTTATTCCCTATTTTTCAGCTTGTCTTCACCCCTTTCGTCTTGAAATGAAACCTAGATGATGTTTTTTTATTTTTAGATTTTTTTTTGCTTTTAGTTTTGAATTTTCTAACTCTGGTCGGGTTCGAACGGATAGGAATGAAATTTTCTTTGTTCTCTATTTTTCGGCCTGTCCTGTCCCGTTTAATCTTCAAATGAAGCCTGGATGATGTTTTTTAATTTTTAGAATTTTTTTGCATTTATTTTCGAATTTTCTAACTCGGGTCGGGTTCGAACGGGTAGGAAGGAAATTTTTTTTGTTCCCCATTTTTCGGCCTGTCCTGGCCCGTATCGTCTTGAAATGAAGCCTGTATGATGTTTTTTAATTTTAAGAATTTTTTTCCATTTATTTTTGAATTTTCTAACTCAGGTCTGGTTCGAACAGATAGGAAGGAAATTATTTTTGTTCTCTATTTTACGGCCTGTCATGGCCCGTTTCATCTTCAAATGAAGCCTGGATAATGTTTTTTAATTTTTAGAATTTTTTTGCATTTCTTTTAGAATTTTCTAACTGGGGTCGGGTTCGAACGGATAGGAAAGAAATTTTTTTTATTCTCTATTTTTCGGCTTGTCTTCTCCCGTTTCGTCTTGAAATGAAACCTAGATGATGTTTTTTAATTTTTAGATTTTTTTTTGCATTTAGTTTGGAATTTTCTAACTCTGGTCGGGTTCGAACAGATAGGAATGAAATTTTTTTTGTTCTCTATTTTTCGGCATGTCCTGTCTCGTTTCATCTTCAAATGAAGCCTGGATGATGTTTTTTCATTTTTAGAATTTTTTTGCATTTATTTTCGAATTTTCTAACTCGGGTCGGGTTCGAACTGATAGGAATGAAATTTTTTTTGTTTTCTATTTTTCGGCCTGTCCTGTCCCGTTTCATCTTCAAATGAAGTCTGGATGATGTTTTTTAATTTTTAGAATTTTTTTGCATTTATTTTCGAATTTTCTAACTCGGGTCGGGTTCGAACGGATTGGAAGGAAATTTTTTTTGTTCTCCATTTTTCGGCCTGTCCTGGCCCGTTTCGTCTTGAAATGAAGCCTGGATAATGTTTTTTAATTTTTAGAATTTTTTTGCATTTGTTTTTGAATTTTCTAACTCAGGTCGGGTTCGAACGGATAGGAAGGAAATATTTTTTTTTCTCTATTTCTCGGCCTGTTCTGATCCGTTTCGTTATGAAATGAAGCCTGGATGATGTCTTTTAATTTTTAGACTTTTTTTGCATTTCTTTTAGAATTTTCTAACTGGGGTCGGGTTCGAACGGATAGGAAAGAAATTTTTTTATTCCCTATTTTTCGGCTTGTCTTCACCCGTTTCGTCTTGAAATGAAGCCTGTACGATGTTTTATAATTTTTAGAATTTTTTTGCATTTATTTTTGAATTTTCTAACTTAGGTCTGGTTCGAACGGATTGGAAGGAAATTATTTTTCATCTCTATTTTACGGCCTGTCCTGACCCGTCTCGTCTTGAAATGAAGTCTGGATGATGTTTTTTAATTTTTAGAATTTTTTTACATTTATTTTTGAATTTTCTAACTCTGGTCGGGTTCGAACGGATAGGAAGGAAATTTTTTTTTTTCCCTATTTTTCAGCCTGTCCTGATCCTTTTCGTCTTGAAATGAAGCCTGGATGATGTCTTTTAATTTTTAGAATTTTTTTGCATTTCTTTTAGAATTTTCTAATTGGGGTCGGGTTCGAACGAATAGGAAAGAAATTTTTTTTATTCTCTATTTTTCGGCTTGTCTTCACCCCTTTCGTCTTGAAATGAAACCTAGATGATGTTTTTTAATTTTTAGATTTTTTTTTGCTTTTAGTTTTGAATTTTCTAACTCTGGTTGGGTTCGAACGGATAGGAATGAAATTTTTTTTGTTCTCTATTTTTCGGCCTGTCCTGTCCCGTTTCATCTTCAAATGAAGCCTGGATGATGTTTTTTAATTTTTAGAATTTTTTTGCATTAATTTTCGAATTTTCTAACTCGGGTCGGGTTCGAACGGATAGGAAGGAAATTTTTTTTGTTCTCCATTTTTCGGCCTGTCCTGGCCCGTTTCGTTTTGAAATGAAGCCTGGATGATGTTTTTTAATTTTTAGAATTTTTTGGCATTTGTTTTTGAATTTTCTAACTCAGGTTTGGTTCGAACGGATTGGAAGGAAATATTTTTTTTTCTCTATTTCTCGGCCTGTATTGATCCGTTTCGTCTTGAAATGAAGCCTGGATGATGTCTTTTAATTTTTAGACTTTTTTTGCATTTCTTTTAGAATTTTCTAACTGTGGTCGGGTTCGAACGGATAGGAAAGAAATTTTTTATTCCCTATTTTTCGGCTTGTCTTCACCCGTTTCGTCTTGAAATGAAGCCTGGATGATGTTTTATAATTTTTAGAATTTTTTTGCATTTCTTTTTGAATTTTCTAACTTAGGTCTGGTTCGAACGGATTGGAAGGAAATTATTTTTGATCTCTATTTTACGGCCTGTCCTGACCCGTCTCGTCTTGAAATGAAGTCTGGATGATGTTTTTTAATTTTTAGAATTTTTTTACATTTATTTTTGAATTTTCTAACTCTGGTCGGGTTCTAACGGATAGGAAGGAAATATTTTTTTTTACTCTATTTTTCAGCCTGTCCTGATCCGTTTCGTCTTGAAATGAAGCCTGGATGATGTCTTTTAATTTTTAGAATTTTTTTGCATTTCTTTTAGAATTTTCTAACTGGGGTCGGGTTCGAACGGATAGGAAAGAAATTTTTTTTATTCCCTATTTTTCAGCTTGTCTTCACCCCTTTCGTCTTGAAATGAAACCTAGATGATGTTTTTTTATTTTTAGATTTTTTTTTGCTTTTAGTTTTGAATTTTCTAACTCTGGTCGGGTTCGAACGGATAGGAATGAAATTTTTTTTGTTCTCTATTTTTCGGCCTGTCCTGTCCCGTTTAATCTTCAAATGAAGCCTGGATGATGTTTTTTAATTTTTAGAATTTTTTTGCATTTATTTTCGAATTTTCTAACTCGGGTCGGGTTCGAACGGGTAGGAAGGAAATTTTTTTTGTTCCCCATTTTTCGGCCTGTCCTGGCCCGTATCGTCTTGAAATGAAGCCTGTATGATGTTTTTTAATTTTAAGAATTTTTTTCCATTTATTTTTGAATTTTCTAACTCAGGTCTGGTTCGAACAGATAGGAAGGAAATTATTTTTGTTCTCTATTTTACGGCCTGTCATGGCCCGTTTCATCTTCAAATGAAGCCTGGATAATGTTTTTTAATTTTTAGAATTTTTTTGCATTTCTTTTAGAATTTTCTAACTGGGGTCGGGTTCGAACGGATAGGAAAGAAATTTTTTTTATTCTCTATTTTTCGGCTTGTCTTCTCCCGTTTCGTCTTGAAATGAAACCTAGATGATGTTTTTTAATTTTTAGATTTTTTTTTGCATTTAGTTTGGAATTTTCTAACTCTGGTCGGGTTCGAACAGATAGGATTGAAATTTTTTTTGTTCTCTATTTTTCGGCATGTCCTGTCTCGTTTCATCTTCAAATGAAGCCTGGATGATGTTTTTTCATTTTTAGAATTTTTTTGCATTTATTTTCGAATTTTCTAACTCGGGTCGGGTTCGAACTGATAGGAATGAAATTTTTTTTGTTTTCTATTTTTCGGCCTGTCCTGTCCCGTTTCATCTTCAAATGAAGTCTGGATGATGTTTTTTAATTTTTAGAATTTTTTTGCATTTATTTTCGAATTTTCTAACTCGGGTCGGGTTCGAACGGATTGGAAGGAAATTTTTTTTGTTCTCCATTTTTCGGCCTGTCCTGGCCCGTTTCGTCTTGAAATGAAGCCTGGATAATGTTTTTTAATTTTTAGAATTTTTTTGCATTTGTTTTTGAATTTTCTAACTCAGGTCGGGTTCGAACGGATAGGAAGGAAATATTTTTTTTTCTCTATTTCTCGGCCTGTTCTGATCCGTTTCGTTATGAAATGAAGCCTGGATGATGTCTTTTAATTTTTAGACTTTTTTTGCATTTCTTTTAGAATTTTCTAACTGGGGTCGGGTTCGAACGGATAGGAAAGAAATTTTTTTATTCCCTATTTTTCGGCTTGTCTTCACCCGTTTCGTCTTGAAATGAAGCCTGTACGATGTTTTATAATTTTTAGAATTTTTTTGCATTTATTTTTGAATTTTCTAACTTAGGTCTGGTTCGAACGGATTGGAAGGAAATTATTTTTCATCTCTATTTTACGGCCTGTCCTGACCCGTCTCGTCTTGAAATGAAGTCTGGATGATGTTTTTTAATTTTTAGAATTTTTTTACATTTATTTTTGAATTTTCTAACTCTGGTCGGGTTCGAACGGATAGGAAGGAATTTTTTTTTTTTTCTCTATTTTTCAGCCTGTCCTGATCCTTTTCGTCTTGAAATGAAGCCTGGATGATGTCTTTTAATTTTTAGAATTTTTTTGCATTTCTTTTAGAATTTTCTAATTGGGGTCGGGTTCGAACGAATAGGAAAGAAATTTTTTTTATTCTCTATTTTTCGGCTTGTCTTCACCCCTTTCGTCTTGAAATGAAACCTAGATGATGTTTTTTAATTTTTAGATTTTTTTTTGCTTTTAGTTTTGAATTTTCTAACTCTGGTTGGGTTCGAACGGATAGGAATGAAATTTTTTTTGTTCTCTATTTTTCGTCCTGTCCTGTCCCGTTTCATCTTCAAATGAAGCCTAGATGATGTTTTTTAATTTTTAGAATTTTTTTGCATTAATCTTCGAATTTTCTAACTCGGGTCGGGTTCGAACGGATAGGAAGGAAATTTTTTTTGTTCTCCATTTTTCGGCCTGTCCTGGCCCGTTTCGTTTTGAAATGAAGCCTGGATGATGTTTTTTAATTTTTAGAATTTTTTGGCATTTCTTTTTGAATTTTCTAACTCAGGTTTGGTTCGAACGGATTGGAAGGAAATATTTTTTTTTCTCTATTTCTCGGCCTGTATTGATCCGTTTCGTCATGAAATGAAGCCTGGATGATGTCTTTTAATTTTTAGACTTTTTTTGCATTTCTTTTAGAATTTTCTAACTGTGGTCGGGTTCGAACGGATAGGAAAGAAATTTTTTATTCCCTATTTTTCGGCTTGTCTTCACCCGTTTCGTCTTGAAATGAAGCCTGGATGATGTTTTATAATTTTTAGAATTTTTTTGCATTTATTTTTGAATTTTCTAACTTAGGTCTGGTTCGAACGGATTGGAAGGAAATTGTTTTTGATCTCTATTTTACGGCCTGTCCTGACCCGTCTCGTCTTGAAATGAAGTCTGGATGATGTTTTTTAATTTTTAGAATTTTTTTACATTTATTTTTGAATTTTCTAACTCTGGTCGGGTTCTAACGGATAGGAAGGAAATATTTTTTTTTTCTCTATTTTTCAGCCTGTCCTGATCCGTTTCGTCTTGAAATGAAGCCTGGATGATGTCTTTTAATTTTTAGAATTTTTTTGCATTTCTTTTAGAATTTTCTAACTGGGGTCGGGTTCGAACGGATAGGAAAGAAATTTTTTTTATTCCCTATTTTTCAGCTTGTCTTCACCCCTTTCGTCTTGAAATGAAACCTAGATGATGTTTTTTTATTTTTAGATTTTTTTTTGCTTTTAGTTTTGAATTTTCTAACTCTGGTCGAGTTCGAACGGATAGGAATGAAATTTTTTTTGTTCTCTATTTTTCGGCCTGTCCTGTCCCGTTTAATCTTCAAATGAAGCCTGGATGATGTTTTTTAATTTTTAGAATTTTTTTGCATTTATTTTCGAATTTTCTAACTCGGGTCGGGTTCGAACGGGTAGGAAGGAAATTTTTTTTGCTCTCCATTTTTCGGCCTGTCCTGGCCCGTTTCGTCTTGAAATGAAGCCTGTATGATGTTTTTTAATTTTAAGAATTTTTTTCCATTTATTTTTGAATTTTCTAACTCAGGTCTGGTTCGAACGGATAGGAAGGAAATTATTTTTCTTCTCTATTTTACGACCTGTCCTGGCCCGTTTCATCTTCAAATGAAGCCTGGATGATGTTTTTTAATTTTAAGAATTTTTTTGCATTTCTTTTAGAATTTTCTAACTGGGGTCGGGTTCGAACGGATAGGAAAGAATTTTTTTTTATTCTCTATTTTTCGACTTGTCTTCACCCGTTTCGTCTTGAAATGAAACCTAGATGATGTTTTTTAATTTTTAGATTTTTTTTTGCATTTAGTTTGGAATTTTCTAACTCTGGTCGGGTTCGAACAGATAGGAATGAAATTTTTTTTGTTCTCTATTTTTCGGCATGTCCTGTCTCGTTTCATCTTCAAATGAAGCCTGGATGATGTTTTTGAATTTTTATAATTTTTTTGCATTTATTTTCGAATTTTCTAGCTCGGATCGGGTTCGAACTGATAGGAATGAAATTATTTTGTTTTCTATTTTTCGGTCTGTCCTGTCCCGTTTCATCTTCAAATGAAGCCTGGATGATGTTTTTTAATTTTTAGAATTTTTTAGCATTTATTTTCAAATTTTCTAACTCGGGTCGGGTTCGAACGGATTGGAAGGAAATTTTTGTTGTTCTCCATTTTTCGGCCTGTCCTGGCCCGTTTCGTCTTGAAATGAAGCCTGGATGATGTTTTTTAATTTTTAGAATTTTTTTGCATTTGTTTTTGAATTTTCTAACTCAGGTCTGGTTCGAACGGATTGGAAGGAAATATTTTTTTTTCTCTATTTCTCGGCCTGTACTGATCCGTTTCGTCTTGAAATGAAGCATAGATAATGTCTTTTAATTTTTAGAATTTTTTTGCATTTCTTTTAGAATTTTCTAACTGGGGTCGGGTTCGAACGGATAGGAAAGAAATTTTTTTTATTCCCTATTTTTCGGCTTGTCTTCACCCGTTTTGTCTTGAAATGAAGCCTGGATGATGTTTTATAATTTTTAGAATTTTTTTGCATTTATTTTTGAATTTTCTAACTTAGGTCTGGTTCGAACGGATTGGAAGGAAATTATTTTTGATCTCTATTTTACGGCCTGTCCTGACCCGTCTTGTCTTGAAATGAAGTCTGGATGATGTTTTTTAATTTTTAGAATTTTTTTACATTTATTTTTGAATTTTCTAACTCTGGTCGGGTTCGAACGGATAGGAAGGAAATTATTTTTGATCTCTATTTTACGGCCTGTCCTGACCCGTCTCGTCTTGAAATGAAGTCTGGATGATGTTTTTTAATTTTTAGAATTTTTTTACATTTATTTTTGAATTTTCTAACTCTGGTCGGGTTCGAACGGATAGGAAGGAAATATTTTTTTTTCTCCATTTTTCAGCCTGTCCTGATCCGTTTCGTCTTGAAATGAAGCCTGGATGATGTCTTTTAATTTTTAGAATTTTTTTGCATTTCTTTTAGAATTTTCTAATTGGGGTCGGGTTCGAACGGATAGGAAAGAAATTTTTTTTATTCTCTATTTTTCGGCTTGTCTTCACCCCTTTCGTCTTGAAATGAAACCTAGATGATGTGTTTTAATTTTTAGATTTTTTTTTGCTTTTAGTTTTGAATTTTCTAACTCTGGTCGGGTTCGAACGGATAAGAATGAAATTTTTTTTGTTCTCTATTTTTCGGCCTGTCCTGTCCCGTTTCATCTTCAAATGAAGCCTGGATGATGTTTTTTAATTTTTAGAATTTTTTTGCATTTATTTTCGAATTTTCTAACTCGGGTCGGGTTCGAACGGATAGGAAGGAAATTTTTTTTGTTCTCCATTTTTCGGCCTGTCCTGGCCCGTTTCGTTTTGAAATGAAGCCTGGATGATGTTTTTTAATTTTTAGAATTTTTTGGCATTTGTTTTTGAATTTTCTAACTCAGGTTTGGTTCGAACGGATTGGAAGGAAATATTTTTTTTTCTCTATTTCTCAGCCTGTACTGATCCTTTTCGTCATGAAATGAAGCCTGGATGATGTCTTTTAATTTTTAGACTTTTTTTGCATTTCTTTTAGAATTTTCTAACTGGGGTCGGGTTCGAACGGATAGGAAAGAAATTTTTTTATTCCCTATTTTTCGGCTTGTCTTCACCCGTTTCGTCTTGAAATGAAGCCTGGATGATGTTTTATAATTTTTAGAATTTTTTTGCATTTATTTTTGAATTTTCTAACTTAGGTCTGGTTCGAACGGATTGGAAGGAAATTATTTTTGATCTCTATTTTACGGCCTGTCCTGACCCGTCTCGTCTTGAAATGAAGTCTGGATGATGTTTTTTAATTTTTAGAATTTTTTTACATTTATTTTTGAATTTTCTAACTCTGGTCGGGTTCGAACGGATAGGAAGGAAATATTTTTTTTTCTCTATTTTTCAGCCTGTCCTGATCCGTTTCGTCTTGAAATGAAGCCTGGATGATGTCTTTTAATTTTTAGAATTTTTTTGCATTTCTTTTAGAATTTTCTAACTGGGGTCGGGTTCGAACGGATAGGAAAGAAATTTTTTTTATTCCCTATTTTTCAGCTTGTCTTCACCCCTTTCGTCTTGAAATGAAACCTAGATGATGTTTTTTAATTTTTAGATTTTTTTTTGCTTTTAGTTTTGAATTTTCTAACTCTGGTCGGGTTCGAACGGATTGAAATGAAATTTTTTTTGTTCTCTATTTTTCGGCCTGTCCTGTCCCGTTTCACCTTCAAATGAAGCCTGGATGATGTTTTTTAATTTTTAGAATTTTTTTGCATTTATTTTCGGATTTTCTAACTCGGGTCGGGTTCGAACGGGTAGGAAGGAAATTTTTTTTGTTCTCCATTTTTCGGCCTGTCCTGGCCCGTTTCGTCTTGAAATGAAGCCTGGATGATGTTTTTTAATTTTTAGAACTTTTTTCCATTTATTTTTGAATTTTCTAACTCAGGATTGGTTCGAACGGATAGGAAGGAAATTATTTTTGTTCTCTATTTTACGGCCTGTCCTGGCCCGTTTCATCTCAAATGAAGCCTGGATGATGGTTTTTAATTTTTAGAATTTTTTTACATTTCTTTTTGAATTTTCTAACTCGGGTCGGGTTCGAACGGATAGGAAGGTAATTTTTTTTGTTCTCCATTTTTCGGCCTGTCCTGGCCCGTTTCGTCTTGAAATGAAACCTGGATGATGTTTTTTAATTTTTAGAATTTTTTTGCATTTGTTTTTGAATTTTCTAACTCAGGTCTGGTTCGAACGGATAGGAAGGAAATATTTTTTTTTCTCTATTTTTCGGCCTATACTTATTCGTTTCGTCTTGAAATGAAGCCTAGATGATGTCTTTTAATTTTTAGAATTTTTTTGCATTTCTTTTAGAATTTTCTAATTGGGGTCGGTTTCGAACGGATAGGAAAGAAATTTTTTTTATTCTCTATTTTTCGGCTTGTCTTCACCCCTTTCGTCTTGAAATGAAACCTAGATGATGTTTTTTAATTTTTAGATTTTTTTTTGCTTTTAGTTTGAATTTTCTAACTCTGGTCGGGTTCGAACGGATAGGAATGAAATTTTTTTTGTTCTCTATTTTTCGGCCTGTCCTGTCCCGTTTCATCTTCAAATGAAGCCTGGATGATGTTTTTTAATTTTTAGAATTTTTTTGCATTTATTTTTGAATTTTCTAACTCGGGTCGGGTTCGAACGGATAGGAAGGAAATTTTTTTTGTTCTCCATTTTTAGTCCTGTCCTGGCCCGTTTCGTTTTGAAATGATGCCGGGATGATGTTTTTTAATTTTTAGAATTTTTTGGCATTTGTTTTTGAATTTTCTAACTCAGGTTTGGTTCGAACGGATTGGAAGGAAATATTTTTTTTTCTCTATTTCTCGGCCTGTACTGATCTGTTTCGTCATGAAATGAAGCCTGGATAATGTCTTTTAATTTTTAGACTTTTTTTGCATTTCTTTTAGAATTTTCTAACTGTGGTCGGGTTCGAACGGATAGGAAAGAAATTTTTTATTCCCTATTTTTCGGCTTGTCTTCACCCGTTTCGTCTTGAAATGAAGCCTGGATGATGTTTTATAATTTTTAGAATTTTTTTGCATTTATTTTTGAATTTTCTAACTTAGGTCTGGTTCGAACGGATTGGAAGGAAATTATTTTTGATCTCTATTTTACGGCCTGTCCTGACCCGTCTCGTCTTGAAATGAAGTCTGGATGATGTTTTTTAATTTTTAGAATTTTTTTAAATTTATTTTTGAATTTTCTAACTCTGGTCGGGTTCTAACGGATAGGAAGGAAATATTTTTTTTTTTCTCTATTTTTCAGCCTGTCCTGATCCGTTTCGTCTTGAAATGAAGCCTGGATGATGTCTTTTAATTTTTAGAATTTTTTTGCATTTCTTTTAGAATTTTCTAACTGGGGTCGGGTTCGAACGGATAGGAAAGAAATTTTTTTTATTCCCTATTTTTCAGCTTGTCTTCACCCCTTTCGTCTTGAAATGAAACCTAGATGATGTTTTTTTATTTTTAAATTTTTTTTTGCTTTTAGTTTTGAATTTTCTAACTCTGGTCGGGTTCGAACGGATAGGAATGAAATTTTTTTTGTTCTCTATTTTTCGGCCTGTCCTGTCCCGTTTAATCTTCAAATGAAGCCTGGATGATGTTTTTTAATTTTTAGAATTTTTTTGCATTTATTTTCGAATTTTCTAACTCGGGTCGGGTTCGAACGGGTAGGAAGGAAATTTTTTTTGTTCTCCATTTTTCGGCCTGTCCTGGCCCGTTTCGTCTTGAAATGAAGCCTGTATGATGTTTTTTAATTTTAAGAATTTTTTTCCATTTATTTTTGAATTTTCTAACTCAGGTCTGGTTCGAACGGATAGGAAGGAAATTATTTTTCTTCTCTATTTTACGGCCTGTCCTGGCCCGTTTCATCTTCAAATGAAGCCTGGATGATGTTTTTTAATTTTAAGAATTTTTTTGCATTTCTTTTAGAATTTTCTAACTGGGGTCGGGTTCGAACGGATAGGAAAGAATTTTTTTTTATTCTCTATTTTTCGACTTGTCTTCACCCGTTTCGTCTTGAAATGAAACCTAGATGATGTTTTTTAATTTTTAGATTTTATTTTGCATTTAGTTTGGAATTTTCTAACTCTGGTCGGGTTCGAACAGATAGGAATGAAATTTTTTTTGTTCTCTATTTTTCGGCATGTCCTGTCTCGTTTCATCTTCAAATGAAGCCTGGATGATGTTTTTGAATTTTTATAATTTTTTTGCATTTATTTTCGAATTTTCTAACTCGGATCGGGTTCGAACTGATAGGAATGAAATTTTTTTTGTTTTCTATTTTTCGGTCTGTCCTGTCCCGTTTCATCTTCAAATGAAGCCTGGATGATGTTTTTTAATTTTTAGAATTTTTTAGCATTTATTTTCAAATTTTCTAACTCGGGTCTGGTTCGAACGGATTGGAAGGAAATTTTTGTTGTTCTCCATTTTTCGGCCTGTCCTGGCCCGTTTCGTCTTGAAATGAAGCCTGGATGATGTTTTTAAATTTTTAGAATTTTTTTGCATTTGTTTTTGAATTTTCTAACTCAGGTCTGGTTCGAACGGATTGGAAGGAAATATTTTTTTTTCTCTATTTCTCGGCCTGTACTGATCCGTTTCGTCTTGAAATGAAGCATAGCTAATGTCTTTTAATTTTTAGAATTTTTTTGCATTTCTTTTAGAATTTTCTAACTGGGGTCGGGTTCGAACGGATAGGAAAGAAATTTTTTTTATTCCCTATTTTTCGGCTTGTCTTCACCCGTTTCGTCTTGAAATGAAGCCTGGATGATGTTTTATAATTTTTAGAATTTTTTTGCATTTATTTTTGAATTTTCTAACTTAGGTCTGGTTCGAACGGATTGGAAGGAAATTATTTTTGATCTCTATTTTACGGCCTGTCCTGACCCGTCTTGTCTTGAAATGAAGTCTGGATGATGTTTTTTAATTTTTAGAATTTTTTTACATTTATTTTTGAATTTTCTAACTCTGGTCGGGTTCGAACGGATAGGAAGGAAATTATTTTTGATCTCTATTTTACGGCCTGTCCTGACCCGTCTCGTCTTGAAATGAAGTCTGGATGATGTTTTTTAATTTTTAGAATTTTTTTACATTTATTTTTGAATTTTCTAACTCTGGTCGGGTTCGACCGGATAGGAAGGAAATATTTTTTTTTCTCCATTTTTCAGCCTGTCCTGATCCGTTTCGTCTTGAAATGAAGCCTGGATGATGTCTTCTAATTTTTAGAATTTTTTTGCATTTCTTTTAGAATTTTCTAATTGGGGTCGGGTTCGAACGGATAGGAAAGAAATTTTTTTTATTCTCTATTTTTCGGCTTGTCTTCACCCCTTTCGTCTTGAAATGAAACCTAGATGATGTGTTTTAATTTTTAGATTTTTTTTTGCTTTTAGTTTTGAATTTTCTAACTCTGGTCGGGTTCGAACGGATAGGAATGAAATTTTTTTTGTTCTCTATTTTTCGGCCTGTCCTGTCCCGTTTCATCTTCAAATGAAGCCTGGATGATGTTTTTTAATTTTTAGAATTTTTTTGCATTTATTTTCGAATTTTCTAACTCGGGTCGGGTTCGAACGGATAGGAAGGAAATTTTTTTTGTTCTCCATTTTTCGGCCTGTCCTGGCCCGTTTCGTTTTGAAATGAAGCCCGGATGATGTTTTTTAATTTTTAGAATTTTTTGGCATTTGTTTTTGAATTTTCTAACTCTGGTTTGGTTCGAACGGATTGGAAGGAAATATTTTTTTTTCTCTATTTCTCGGCCTGTACTGATCCGTTTCGTCATGAAATGAAGCCTGGATGATGTCTTTTAATTTTTAGACTTTTTTTGCATTTCTTTTAGAATTTTCTAACTGGGGTCGGGTTCGAACGGATAGGAAAGAAATTTTTTTATTCCCTATTTTTCAGCTTGTCTTCACCCGTTTCGTCTTGAAATGAAGCCTGGATGATGTTTTATAATTTTTAGAATTTTTTTACATTTATTTTTGAATTTTCTAACTTAGGTCTGGTTCGAACGGATTGGAAGGAAATTATTTTTGATCTCTATTTTACGGCCTGTCCTGACCCGTCTCGTCTTGAAATGAAGTCTGGATGATGTTTTTTAATTTTTAGAATTTTTTTACATTTATTTTTGAATTTTCTAACTCTGGTCGGGTTCGAACGGATAGGAAGGAAATATTTTTTTTTCTCTATTTTTCAGCCTGTCCTGATCCGTTTCGTCTTGAAATGAAGCCTGGATGATGTCTTTTAATTTTTAGAATTTTTTTGCATTTCTTTTAGAATTTTCTAACTGGGGTCGGGTTCGAACGGATAGGAAAGAAATTTTTTTTATTCCCTATTTTTCAGCTTGTCTTCACCCCTTTCGTCTTGAAATGAAACCTAGATGATGTTTTTTAATTTTTAGATTTTTTTTTGCTTTTAGTTTTGAATTTTCTAACTCTGGTCGGGTTCGAACGGATTGAAATGAAATTTTTTTTGTTCTCTATTTTTCGGCCTGTCCTGTCCCGTTTCATCTTCAAATGAAGCCTGGAAGATGTTTTTTAATTTTTAGAATTTTTTTACATTTATTTTCGGATTTTCTAACTCGGGTCGGGTTCGAACGGGTAGGAAGGAAATTTTTTTTGTTCTCCATTTTTCGGCCTGTCCTGGCCCGTTTCGTCTTGAAATGAAGCCTGGATGATGTTTTTTAATTTTTAGAACTTTTTTCCATTTATTTTTGAATTTTCTAACTCAGGATTGGTTCGAACGGATAGGAAGGAAATTATTTTTGTTCTCTATTTTACGGCCTGTCCTGGCCCGTTTCATCTCAAATGAAGCCTGGATGATGGTTTTTAATTTTTAGAATTTTTTTACATTTATTTTTGAATTTTCTAACTCGGGTCGGGTTCGAACGGATAGGAAGGTAATTTTTTTTGTTCTCCATTTTTCGGCCTGTCCTGGCCCGTTTCGTCTTGAAATGAAACCTGGATGATGTTTTTTAATTTTTAGAATTTTTTTGCATTTGTTTTTGACTTTTCTAACTCAGGTCTGGTTCGAACGGATAGGAAGGAAATATTTTTTTTTCTCTATTTTTCGGCCTGTACTGATTCGTTTCGTCTTGTAATGAAGCCTAGATGATCTATTTTAATTTTTAGAATTTTTTTGCATTTCTTTTAGAATTTTCTAATTGGGGTCGGTTTCGAACGGATAGGAAAGAAATTTTTTTTATTCTCTATTTTTCGGCTTGTCTTCACCCCTTTCGTCTTGAAATGAAACCTAGATGATGTTTTTTAATTTTTAGATTTTTTTTTGCTTTTAGTTTGAATTTTCTAACTCTGGTCGGGTTCGAACGGATAGGAATGAAATTTTTTTTGTTCTCTATTTTTCGGCCTGTCCTGTCCCGTTTCATCTTCAAATGAAGCCTGGATGATGTTTTTTAGTTTTTAGAATTTTTTTGCATTTATTTTTGAATTTTCTAACTCGGGTCGGGTTCGAACGGATAGGAAGGAAATTTTTTTTGTTCTCCATTTTTAGTCCTGTCCTGGCCCGTTTCGTTTTGAAATGAAGCCTGGATGATGTTTTTTAATTTTTAGAATTTTTTGGCATTTGTTTTTGAATTTTCTAACTCAGGTTTGGTTCGAACGGATTGGAAGGAAATATTTTTTTTTCTCTATTTCTCGGCCTGTACTGATCCGTTTCGTCATGAAATGAAGCCTGGATGATGTCTTTTAATTTTTCGACTTTTTTTGCATTTCTTTTAGAATTTTCTAACTGGGGTCGGGTTCGAACGGATAGGAAAGAAATTTTTTTATTCCCTATTTTTCGGCTTGTCTTCACCCGTTTCGTCTTGAAATGAAGCCTGGATGATGTTTTATAATTTTTAGAATTTTTTTGCATTTATTTTTGAATTTTCTAACTTAGGTCTGGTTCGAACGGATTGGAAGGAAATTATTTTTGATCTCTATTTTACGGCCTGTCCTGACCCGTCTCGTCTTGAAATGAAGTCTGGATGATGTTTTTTAATTTTTAGAATTTTTTTACATTTATTTTTGAATTTTCTAACTCTGGTCGGGTTCGAACGGATAGGAAGGAAATATTTTTTTTTCTCTATTTTTCAGTCTGTCCTGATCCGTTTCGTCTTGAAATGAAGCCTGGATGATGTCTTTTAATTTTTAGAATTTTTTTGCATTTCTTTTAGAATTTTCTAACTGGGGTCGGGTTCGAACGGATAGGAAAGAAATTTTTTTTATTCCCTATTTTTCAGCTTGTCTTCACCCCTTTCGTCTTGAAATGAAACCTAGATGATGTTTTTTAATTTTTAGATTTTTTTTTGCTTTTAGTTTTGAATTTTCTAACTCTGGTCGGGTTCGAACGGATTGAAATGAAATTTTTTTTGTTCTTTATTTTTCGGCCTGTCCTGTCCCGTTTCATCTTCAAATGAAGCCTGGATGATGTTTTTTAATTTTTAGAATTTTTTTGCATTTATTTTCGGATTTTCTAACTCGGGTCGGGTTCGAACGGGTAGGAAGGAAATTTTTTTTGTTCTCCATTTTTCGGCCTGTCCTGGCCCGTTTCGTCTTGAAATGAAGCCTGGATGATATTTTTTAATTTTTAGAACTTTTTTTCATTTATTTTTGAATTTTCTAACTCAGGATTGGTTCGAACGGATAGGAAGGAAATTATTTTTGTTCTCTATTTTACGGCCTGTCTTGGCCCGTTTCATCTCAAATGAAGCCTGGATGATGGTTTTTAATTTTTAGAATTTTTTTACATTTATTTTTGAATTTTCTAACTCGGGTCGGGTTCGAACGGATAGGAAGGTAATTTTTTTTGTTCTCCATTTTTCGGCCTGTCCTGGCCCGTTTCGTCTTGAAATGAAACCTGGATGATGTTTTTTAATTTTTAGAATTTTTTTGCATTTGTTTTTGAATTTTCTAACTCAGGTCTGGTTCGAACGGATAGGAAGGAAATATTTTTTTTTCTCTATTTTTCGGCCTGTACTGATTCGTTTCGTCTTGAAATGAAGCCTAGATGATCTCTTTTAATTTTTAGAATTTTTTTGCATTTCTTTTAGAATTTTCTAATTGGGGTCGGTTTCGAACGGATAGGAAAGAAATTTTTTTTATTCTCTATTTTTCGGCTTGTCTTCACCCCTTTCGTCTTGAAATGAAACCTAGATGATGTTTTTTAATTTTTAGATTTTTTTTTGCTTTTAGTTTGAATTTTCTAACTCTGGTCGGGTTCGAACGGATAGGAATGAAATTTTTTTTGTTCTCTATTTTTCGGCCTGTCCTGTCCCGTTTCATCTTCAAATGAAGCCTGGATGATGTTTTTTAATTTTTAGAATTTTTTTGCATTTATTTTTGAATTTTCTAACTCGGGTCGGGTTCGAACGGATAGGAAGGAAATTTTTTTTGTTCTCCATTTTTAGTCCTGTCCTGGCCCGTTTCGTTTTGAAATGAAGCCTGGATGATGTTTTTTAATTTTTAGAATTTTTTGGCATTTGTTTTTGAATTTTCTAACTCAGGTTTGGTTCGAACGGATTGGAAGGAAATATTTTTTTTTCTCTATTTCTCGGCCTGTACTGATCCGTTTCGTCATGAAATGAAGCCTGGATGATGTCTTTTAATTTTTCGACTTTTTTTGCATTTCTTTTAGAATTTTCTAACTGGGGTCGGGTTCGAACGGATAGGAAAGAAATTTTTTTATTCCCTATTTTTCGGCTTGTCTTCACCCGTTTCGTCTTGAAATGAAGCCTGGATGATGTTTTATAATTTTTAGAATTTTTTTGCATTTATTTTTGAATTTTCTAACTTAGGTCTGGTTCGAACGGATTGGAAGGAAATTATTTTTGATCTCTATTTTACGGCCTGTCCTGACCCGTCTCGTCTTGAAATGAAGTCTGGATGATGTTTTTTAATTTTTAGAATTTTTTTACATTTATTTTTGAATTTTCTAACTCTGGTCGGGTTCGAACGGATAGGAAGGAAATATTTTTTTTTCTCTATTTTTCAGTCTGTCCTGATCCGTTTCGTCTTGAAATGAAGCCTGGATGATGTCTTTTAATTTTTAGAATTTTTTTGCATTTCTTTTAGAATTTTCTAACTGGGGTCGGGTTCGAACGGATAGGAAAGAAATTTTTTTTATTCCCTATTTTTCAGCTTGTCTTCACCCCTTTCGTCTTGAAATGAAACCTAGATGATGTTTTTTAATTTTTAGATTTTTTTTTGCTTTTAGTTTTGAATTTTCTAACTCTGGTCGGGTTCGAACGGATTGAAATGAAATTTTTTTTGTTCTCTATTTTTCGGCCTGTCCTGTCCCGTTTCATCTTCAAATGAAGCCTGGATGATGTTTTTTAATTTTTAGAATTTTTTTGCATTTATTTTCGGATTTTCTAACTCGGGTCGGGTTCGAACGGGTAGGAAGGAAATTTTTTTTGTTCTCCATTTTTCGGCCTGTCCTGGCCCGTTTCGTCTTGAAATGAAGCCTGGATGATATTTTTTAATTTTTAGAACTTTTTTCCATTTATTTTTGAATTTTCTAACTCAGGATTGGTTCGAACGGATAGGAAGGAAATTATTTTTGTTCTCTATTTTACGGCCTGTCCTGGCCCGTTTCATCTCAAATGAAGCCTGGATGATGGTTTTTAATTTTTAGAATTTTTTTACATTTATTTTTGAATTTTCTAACTCGGGTCGGGTTCGAACGGATAGGAAGGTAATTTTTTTTGTTCTCCATTTTTCGGCCTGTCCTGGCCCGTTTCGTCTTGAAATGAAACCTGGATGATGTTTTTTAATTTTTAGAATTTTTTTGCATTTGTTTTTGAATTTTCTAACTCAGGTCTGGTTCGAACGGATAGGAAGGAAATATTTTTTTTTCTCTATTTTTCGGCCTGTACTGATTCGTTTCGTCTTGAAATGAAGCCTAGATGATCTCTTTTAATTTTTAGAATTTTTTTGCATTTCTTTTAGAATTTTCTAATTGGGGTCGGTTTCGAACGGATAGGAAAGAAATTTTTTTTATTCTCTATTTTTCGGCTTGTCTTCACCCCTTTCGTCTTGAAATGAAACCTAGATGATGTTTTTTAATTTTTAGATTTTTTTTTGCTTTTAGTTTGAATTTTCTAACTCTGGTCGGGTTCGAACGGATAGGAATGAAATTTTTTTTCTTCTCTATTTTTCGGCCTGTCCTGTCCCGTTTCATCTTCAAATGAAGCCTGGATGATGTTTTTTAATTTTTAGAATTTTTTTGCATTTATTTTTGAATTTTCTAACTCGGGTCGGGTTCGAACGGATAGGAAGGAAATTTTTTTTGTTCTCCATTTTTAGTCCTGTCCTGGCCCGTTTCGTTTTGAAATGAAGCCTGGATGATGTTTTTTAATTTTTAGAATTTTTTGGCATTTGTTTTTGAATTTTCTAACTCAGGTTTGGTTCGAACGGATTGGAAGGAAATATTTTTTTTTCTCTATTTCTCGGCCTGTACTGATCCGTTTCGTCATGAAATGAAGCCTGGATGATGTCTTTTAATTTTTCGACTTTTTTTGCATTTCTTTTAGAATTTTCTAACTGGGGTCGGGTTCGAACGGATAGGAAAGAAATTTTTTTATTCCCTATTTTTCGGCTTGTCTTCACCCGTTTCGTCTTGAAATGAAGCCTGGATGATGTTTTATAATTTTTAGAATTTTTTTGCATTTATTTTTGAATTTTCTAACTTAGGTCTGGTTCGAACGGATTGGAAGGAAATTATTTTTGATCTCTATTTTACGGCCTGTCCTGACCCGTCTCGTCTTGAAATGAAGTCTGGATGATGTTTTTTAATTTTTAGAATTTTTTTACATTTATTTTTGAATTTTCTAACTCTGGTCGGGTTCGAACGGATAGGAAGGAAATATTTTTTTTTCTCTATTTTTCAGTCTGTCCTGATCCGTTTCGTCTTGAAATGAAGCCTGGATGATGTCTTTTAATTTTTAGAATTTTTTTGCATTTCTTTTAGAATTTTCTAACTGGGGTCGGGTTCGAACGGATAGGAAAGAAATTTTTTTTATTCCCTATTTTTCAGCTTGTCTTCACCCCTTTCGTCTTGAAATGAAACCTAGATGATGTTTTTTAATTTTTAGATTTTTTTTTGCTTTTAGTTTTGAATTTTCTAACTCTGGTCGGGTTCGAACGGATTGAAATGAAATTTTTTTTGTTCTCTATTTTTCGGCCTGTCCTGTCCCGTTTCATCTTCAAATGAAGCCTGGATGATGTTTTTTAATTTTTAGAATTTTTTTGCATTTATTTTCGGATTTTCTAACTCGGGTCGGGTTCGAACGGGTAGGAAGGAAATTTTTTTTGTTCTCCATTTTTCGGCCTGTCCTGGCCCGTTTCGTCTTGAAATGAAGCCTGGATGATATTTTTTAATTTTTAGAACTTTTTTCCATTTATTTTTGAATTTTCTAACTCAGGATTGGTTCGAACGGATAGGAAGGAAATTATTTTTGTTCTCTATTTTACGGCCTGTCCTGGCCCGTTTCATCTCAAATGAAGCCTGGATGATGGTTTTTAATTTTTAGAATTTTTTTACATTTATTTTTGAATTTTCTAACTCGGGTCGGGTTCGAACGGATAGGAAGGTAATTTTTTTTGTTCTCCATTTTTCGGCCTGTCCTGGCCCGTTTCGTCTTGAAATGAAACCTGGATGATGTTTTTTAATTTTTAGAATTTTTTTGCATTTGTTTTTGAATTTTCTAACTCAGGTCTGGTTCGAACGGATAGGAAGGAAATATTTTTTTTTCTCTATTTTTCGGCCTGTACTGATTCGTTTCGTCTTGAAATGAAGCCTAGATGATCTCTTTTAATTTTTAGAATTTTTTTGCATTTCTTTTAGAATTTTCTAATTGGGGTCGGTTTCGAACGGATAGGAAAGAAATTTTTTTTATTCTCTATTTTTCGGCTTGTCTTCACCCCTTTCGTCTTGAAATGAAACCTAGATGATGTTTTTTAATTTTTAGATTTTTTTTTGCTTTTAGTTTGAATTTTCTAACTCTGGTCGGGTTCGAACGGATAGGAATGAAATTTTTTTTGTTCTCTATTTTTCGGCCTGTCCTGTCCCGTTTCATCTTCAAATGAAGCCTGGATGATGTTTTTTAATTTTTAGAATTTTTTTGCATTTATTTTTGAATTTTCTAACTCGGGTCGGGTTCGAACGGATAGGAAGGAAATTTTTTTTGTTCTCCATTTTTAGTCCTGTCCTGGCCCGTTTCGTTTTGAAATGAAGCCTGGATGATGTTTTTTAATTTTTAGAATTTTTTGGCATTTGTTTTTGAATTTTCTAACTCAGGTTTGGTTCGAACGGATTGGAAGGAAATATTTTTTTTTCTCTATTTCTCGGCCTGTACTGATCCGTTTCGTCATGAAATGAAGCCTGGATGATGTCTTTTAATTTTTCGACTTTTTTTGCATTTCTTTTAGAATTTTCTAACTGGGGTCGGGTTCGAACGGATAGGAAAGAAATTTTTTTATTCCCTATTTTTCGGCTTGTCTTCACCCGTTTCGTCTTGAAATGAAGCCTGGATGATGTTTTATAATTTTTAGAATTTTTTTGCATTTATTTTTGAATTTTCTAACTTAGGTCTGGTTCGAACGGATTGGAAGGAAATTATTTTTGATCTCTATTTTACGGCCTGTCCTGACCCGTCTCGTCTTGAAATGAAGTCTGGATGATGTTTTTTAATTTTTAGAATTTTTTTACATTTATTTTTGAATTTTCTAACTCTGGTCGGGTTCGAACGGATAGGAAGGAAATATTTTTTTTTCTCTATTTTTCAGTCTGTCCTGATCCGTTTCGTCTTGAAATGAAGCCTGGATGATGTCTTTTAATTTTTAGAATTTTTTTGCATTTCTTTTAGAATTTTCTAACTGGGGTCGGGTTCGAACGGATAGGAAAGAAATTTTTTTTATTCCCTATTTTTCAGCTTGTCTTCACCCCTTTCGTCTTGAAATGAAACCTAGATGATGTTTTTTAATTTTTAGATTTTTTTTTGCTTTTAGTTTTGAATTTTCTAACTCTGGTCGGGTTCGAACGGATTGAAATGAAATTTTTTTTGTTCTCTATTTTTCGGCCTGTCCTGTCCCGTTTCATCTTCAAATGAAGCCTGGATGATGTTTTTTAATTTTTAGAATTTTTTTGCATTTATTTTCGGATTTTCTAACTCGGGTCGGGTTCGAACGGGTAGGAAGGAAATTTTTTTTGTTCTCCATTTTTCGGCCTGTCCTGGCCCGTTTCGTCTTGAAATGAAGCCTGGATGATATTTTTTAATTTTTAGAACTTTTTTCCATTTATTTTTGAATTTTCTAACTCAGGATTGGTTCGAACGGATAGGAAGGAAATTATTTTTGTTCTCTATTTTACGGCCTGTCCTGGCCCGTTTCATCTCAAATGAAGCCTGGATGATGGTTTTTAATTTTTAGAATTTTTTTACATTTATTTTTGAATTTTCTAACTCGGGTCGGGTTCGAACGGATAGGAAGGTAATTTTTTTTGTTCTCCATTTTTCGGCCTGTCCTGGCCCGTTTCGTCTTGAAATGAAACCTGGATGATGTTTTTTAATTTTTAGAATTTTTTTGCATTTGTTTTTGAATTTTCTAACTCAGGTCTGGTTCGAACGGATAGGAAGGAAATATTTTTTTTTCTCTATTTTTCGGCCTGTACTGATTCGTTTCGTCTTGAAATGAAGCCTAGATGATCTCTTTTAATTTTTAGAATTTTTTTGCATTTCTTTTAGAATTTTCTAATTGGGGTCGGTTTCGAACGGATAGGAAAGAAATTTTTTTTATTCTCTATTTTTCGGCTTGTCTTCACCCCTTTCGTCTTGAAATGAAACCTAGATGATGTTTTTTAATTTTTAGATTTTTTTTTGCTTTTAGTTTGAATTTTCTAACTCTGGTCGGGTTCGAACGGATAGGAATGAAATTTTTTTTGTTCTCTATTTTTCGGCCTGTCCTGTCCCGTTTCATCTTCAAATGAAGCCTGGATGATGTTTTTTAATTTTTAGAATTTTTTTGCATTTATTTTTGAATTTTCTAACTCGGGTCGGGTTCGAACGGATAGGAAGGAAATTTTTTTTGTTCTCCATTTTTAGTCCTGTCCTGGCCCGTTTCGTTTTGAAATGAAGCCTGGATGATGTTTTTTAATTTTTAGAATTTTTTGGCATTTGTTTTTGAATTTTCTAACTCAGGTTTGGTTCGAACGGATTGGAAGGAAATATTTTTTTTTCTCTATTTCTCGGCCTGTACTGATCCGTTTCGTCATGAAATGAAGCCTGGATGATGTCTTTTAATTTTTCGACTTTTTTTGCATTTCTTTTAGAATTTTCTAACTGGGGTCGGGTTCGAACGGATAGGAAAGAAATTTTTTTATTCCCTATTTTTCGGCTTGTCTTCACCCGTTTCGTCTTGAAATGAAGCCTGGATGATGTTTTATAATTTTTAGAATTTTTTTGCATTTATTTTTGAATTTTCTAACTTAGGTCTGGTTCGAACGGATTGGAAGGAAATTATTTTTGATCTCTATTTTACGGCCTGTCCTGACCCGTCTCGTCTTGAAATGAAGTCTGGATGATGTTTTTTAATTTTTAGAATTTTTTTACATTTATTTTTGAATTTTCTAACTCTGGTCGGGTTCGAACGGATAGGAAGGAAATATTTTTTTTTCTCTATTTTTCAGTCTGTCCTGATCCGTTTCGTCTTGAAATGAAGCCTGGATGATGTCTTTTAATTTTTAGAATTTTTTTGCATTTCTTTTAGAATTTTCTAACTGGGGTCGGGTTCGAACGGATAGGAAAGAAATTTTTTTTATTCCCTATTTTTCAGCTTGTCTTCACCCCTTTCGTCTTGAAATGAAACCTAGATGATGTTTTTTAATTTTTAGATTTTTTTTTGCTTTTAGTTTTGAATTTTCTAACTCTGGTCGGGTTCGAACGGATTGAAATGAAATTTTTTTTGTTCTCTATTTTTCGGCCTGTCCTGTCCCGTTTCATCTTCAAATGAAGCCTGGATGATGTTTTTTAATTTTTAGAATTTTTTTGCATTTATTTTCGGATTTTCTAACTCGGGTCGGGTTCGAACGGGTAGGAAGGAAATTTTTTTTGTTCTCCATTTTTCGGCCTGTCCTGGCCCGTTTCGTCTTGAAATGAAGCCTGGATGATATTTTTTAATTTTTAGAACTTTTTTCCATTTATTTTTGAATTTTCTAACTCAGGATTGGTTCGAACGAATAGGAAGGAAATTATTTTTGTTCTCTATTTTACGGCCTGTCCTGGCCCGTTTCATCTCAAATGAAGCCTGGATGATGGTTTTTAATTTTTAGAATTTTTTTACATTTATTTTTGAATTTTCTAACTCGGGTCGGGTTCGAACGGATAGGAAGGTAATTTTTTTTGTTCTCCATTTTTCGGCCTGTCCTGGCCCGTTTCGTCTTGAAATGAAACCTGGATGATGTTTTTTAATTTTTAGAATTTTTTTGCATTTGTTTTTGAATTTTCTAACTCAGGTCTGGTTCGAACGGATAGGAAGGAAATATTTTTTTTTCTCTATTTTTCGGCCTGTACTGATTCGTTTCGTCTTGAAATGAATCCTAGATGATCTCTTTTAATTTTTAGAATTTTTTTGCATTTCTTTTAGAATTTTCTAATTGGGGTCGGTTTCGAACGGATAGGAAAGAAATTTTTTTTATTCTCTATTTTTCGGCTTGTCTTCACCCCTTTCGTCTTGAAATGAAACCTAGATGATGTTTTTTAATTTTTAGATTTTTTTTTGCTTTTAGTTTGAATTTTCTAACTCTGGTCGGGTTCGAACGGATAGGAATGAAATTTTTTTTGTTCTCTATTTTTCGGCCTGTCCTGTCCCGTTTCATCTTCAAATGAAGCCTGGATGATGTTTTTTAATTTTTAGAATTTTTTTGCATTTATTTTTGAATTTTCTAACTCGGGTCGGGTTCGAACGGATAGGAAGGAAATTTTTTTTGTTCTCCATTTTTAGTCCTGTCCTGGCCCGTTTCGTTTTGAAATGAAGCCTGGATGATGTTTTTTAATTTTTAGAATTTTTTGGCATTTGTTTTTGAATTTTCTAACTCAGGTTTGGTTCGAACGGATTGGAAGGAAATATTTTTTTTTCTCTATTTCTCGGCCTGTACTGATCCGTTTCGTCATGAAATGAAGCCTGGATGATGTCTTTTAATTTTTCGACTTTTTTTGCATTTCTTTTAGAAATTTCTAACTGGGGTCGGGTTCGAACGGATAGGAAAGAAATTTTTTTATTCCCTATTTTTCGGCTTGTCTTCACCCGTTTCGTCTTGAAATGAAGCCTGGATGATGTTTTATAATTTTTAGAATTTTTTTGCATTTATTTTTGAATTTTCTAACTTAGGTCTGGTTCGAACGGATTGGAAGGAAATTATTTTTGATCTCTATTTTACGGCCTGTCCTGACCCGTCTCGTCTTGAAATGAAGTCTGGATGATGTTTTTTAATTTTTAGAATTTTTTTACATTTATTTTTGAATTTTCTAACTCTGGTCGGGTTCGAACGGATAGGAAGGAAATATTTTTTTTTCTCTATTTTTCAGTCTGTCCTGATCCGTTTCGTCTTGAAATGAAGCCTGGATGATGTCTTTTAATTTTTAGAATTTTTTTGCATTTCTTTTAGAATTTTCTAACTGGGGTCGGGTTCGAACGGATAGGAAAGAAATTTTTTTTATTCCCTATTTTTCAGCTTGTCTTCACCCCTTTCGTCTTGAAATGAAACCTAGATGATGTTTTTTAATTTTTAGATTTTTTTTTGCTTTTAGTTTTGAATTTTCTAACTCTGGTCGGGTTCGAACGGATTGAAATGAAATTTTTTTTGTTCTCTATTTTTCGGCCTGTCCTGTCCCGTTTCATCTTCAAATGAAGCCTGGATGATGTTTTTAAATTTTTAGAATTTTTTTGCATTTATTTTCGGATTTTCTAACTCGGGTCGGGTTCGAACGGGTAGGAAGGAAATTTTTTTTGTTCTCCATTTTTCGGCCTGTCCTGGCCCGTTTCGTCTTGAAATGAAGCCTGGATGATATTTTTTAATTTTTAGAACTTTTTTCCATTTATTTTTGAATTTTCTAACTCAGGATTGGTTCGAACGGATAGGAAGGAAATTATTTTTGTTCTCTATTTTACGGCCTGTCCTGGCCCGTTTCATCTCAAATGAAGCCTGGATGATGGTTTTTAATTTTTAGAATTTTTTTACATTTATTTTTGAATTTTCTAACTCGGGTCGGGTTCGAACGGATAGGAAGGTAATTTTTTTTGTTCTCCATTTTTCGGCCTGTCCTGGCCCGTTTCGTCTTGAAATGAAACCTGGATGATGTTTTTTAATTTTTAGAATTTTTTTGCATTTGTTTTTGAATTTTCTAACTCAGGTCTGGTTCGAACGGATAGGAAGGAAATATTTTTTTTTCTCTATTTTTCGGCCTGTACTGATTCGTTTCGTCTTGAAATGAAGCCTAGATGATCTCTTTTAATTTTTAGAATTTTTTTGCATTTCTTTTAGAATTTTCTAATTGGGGTCGGTTTCGAACGGATAGGAAAGAAATTTTTTTTATTCTCTATTTTTCGGCTTGTCTTCACCCCTTTCGTCTTGAAATGAAACCTAGATGATGTTTTTTAATTTTTAGATTTTTTTTTGCTTTTAGTTTGAATTTTCTAACTCTGGTCGGGTTCGAACGGATAGGAATGAAATTTTTTTTGTTCTCTATTTTTCGGCCTGTCCTGTCCCGTTTCATCTTCAAATGAAGCCTGGATGATGTTTTTTAATTTTTAGAATTTTTTTGCATTTATTTTTGAATTTTCTAACTCGGGTCGGGTTCGAACGGATAGGAAGGAAATTTTTTTTGTTCTCCATTTTTAGTCCTGTCCTGGCCCGTTTCGTTTTGAAATGAAGCCTGGATGATGTTTTTTAATTTTTAGAATTTTTTGGCATTTGTTTTTGAATTTTCTAACTCAGGTTTGGTTCGAACGGATTGGAAGGAAATATTTTTTTTTCTCTATTTCTCGGCCTGTACTGATCCGTTTCGTCATGAAATGAAGCCTGGATGATGTCTTTTAATTTTTCGACTTTTTTTGCATTTCTTTTAGAATTTTCTAACTGGGGTCGGGTTCGAACGGATAGGAAAGAAATTTTTTTATTCCCTATTTTTCGGCTTGTCTTCACCCGTTTCGTCTTGAAATGAAGCCTGGATGATGTTTTATAATTTTTAGAATTTTTTTGCATTTATTTTTGAATTTTCTAACTTAGGTCTGGTTCGAACGGATTGGAAGGAAATTATTTTTGATCTCTATTTTACGGCCTGTCCTGACCCGTCTCGTCTTGAAATGAAGTCTGGATGATGTTTTTTAATTTTTAGAATTTTTTTACATTTATTTTTGAATTTTCTAACTCTGGTCGGGTTCGAACGGATAGGAAGGAAATATTTTTTTTTCTCTATTTTTCAGTCTGTCCTGATCCGTTTCGTCTTGAAATGAAGCCTGGATGATGTCTTTTAATTTTTAGAATTTTTTTGCATTTCTTTTAGAATTTTCTAACTGGGGTCGGGTTCGAACGGATAGGAAAGAAATTTTTTTTATTCCCTATTTTTCAGCTTGTCTTCACCCCTTTCGTCTTGAAATGAAACCTAGATGATGTTTTTTAATTTTTAGATTTTTTTTTGCTTTTAGTTTTGAATTTTCTAACTCTGGTCGGGTTCGAACGGATTGAAATGAAATTTTTTTTGTTCTCTATTTTTCGGCCTGTCCTGTCCCGTTTCATCTTCAAATGAAGCCTGGATGATGTTTTTAAATTTTTAGAATTTTTTTGCATTTATTTTCGGATTTTCTAACTCGGGTCGGGTTCGAACGGGTTGGAAGGAAATTTTTTTTGTTCTCCATTTTTCGGCCTGTCCTGGCCCGTTTCGTCTTGAAATGAAGCCTAGATGATATTTTTTAATTTTTAGAACTTTTTTCCATTTATTTTTGAATTTTCTAACTCAGGATTGGTTCGAACGGATAGGAAGGAAATTATTTTTGTTCTCTATTTTACGGCCTGTCCTGGCCCGTTTCATCTCAAATGAAGCCTGGATGATGGTTTTTAATTTTTAGAATTTTTTTACATTTATTTTTGAATTTTCTAACTCGGGTCGGGCTCGAACGGATAGGAAGGTAATTTTTTTTGTTCTCCATTTTTCGGCCTGTCCTGGCCCGTTTCGTCTTGAAATGAAACCTGGATGATGTTTTTTAATTTTTAGAATTTTTTTGCATTTGTTTTTGAATTTTCTAACTCAGGTCTGGTTCGAACGGATAGGAAGGAAATATTTTTTTTTCTCTATTTTTCGGCCTGTACTGATTCGTTTCGTCTTGAAATGAAGCCTAGATGATCTCTTTTAATTTTTAGAATTTTTTTGCATTTCTTTTAGAATTTTCTAATTGGGGTCGGTTTCGAACGGATAGGAAAGAAATTTTTTTTATTCTCTATTTTTCGGCTTGTCTTCACCCCTTTCGTCTTGAAATGAAACCTAGATGATGTTTTTTAATTTTTAGATTTTTTTTTGCTTTTAGTTTGAATTTTCTAACTCTGGTCGGGTTCGAACGGATAGGAATGAAATTTTTTTTGTTCTCTATTTTTCGGCCTGTCCTGTCCCGTTTCATCTTCAAATGAAGCCTGGATGATGTTTTTTAATTTTTAGAATTTTTTTGCATTTATTTTTGAATTTTCTAACTCGGGTCGGGTTCGAACGGATAGGAAGGAAATTTTTTTTGTTCTCCATTTTTAGTCCTGTCCTGGCCCGTTTCGTTTTGAAATGAAGCCTGGATGATGTTTTTTAATTTTTAGAATTTTTTGGCATTTGTTTTTGAATTTTCTAACTCAGGTTTGGTTCGAACGGATTGGAAGGAAATATTTTTTTTTCTCTATTTCTCGGCCTGTACTGATCCGTTTCGTCATGAAATGAAGCCTGGATGATGTCTTTTAATTTTTCGACTTTTTTTGCATTTCTTTTAGAATTTTCTAACTGGGGTCGGGTTCGAACGGATAGGAAAGAAATTTTTTTATTCCCTATTTTTCGGCTTGTCTTCACCCGTTTCGTCTTGAAATGAAGCCTGGATGATGTTTTATAATTTTTAGAATTTTTTTGCATTTATTTTTGAATTTTCTAACTTAGGTCTGGTTCGAACGGATTGGAAGGAAATTATTTTTGATCTCTATTTTACGGCCTGTCCTGACCCGTCTCGTCTTGAAATGAAGTCTGGATGATGTTTTTTAATTTTTAGAATTTTTTTACATTTATTTTTGAATTTTCTAACTCTGGTCGGGTTCGAACGGATAGGAAGGAAATATTTTTTTTTCTCTATTTTTCAGTCTGTCCTGATCCGTTTCGTCTTGAAATGAAGCCTGGATGATGTCTTTTAATTTTTAGAATTTTTTTGCATTTCTTTTAGAATTTTCTAACTGGGGTCGGGTTCGAACGGATAGGAAAGAAATTTTTTTTATTCCCTATTTTTCAGCTTGTCTTCACCCCTTTCGTCTTGAAATGAAACCTAGATGATGTTTTTTAATTTTTAGATTTTTTTTTGCTTTTAGTTTTGAATTTTCTAACTCTGGTCGGGTTCGAACGGATTGAAATGAAATTTTTTTTGTTCTCTATTTTTCGGCCTGTCCTGTCCCGTTTCATCTTCAAATGAAGCCTGGATGATGTTTTTTAATTTTTAGAATTTTTTTGCATTTATTTTCGGATTTTCTAACTCGGGTCGGGTTCGAACGGGTAGGAAGGAAATTTTTTTTGTTCTCCATTTTTCGGCCTGTCCTGGCCCGTTTCGTCTTGAAATGAAGCCTGGATGATATTTTTTAATTTTTAGAACTTTTTTCCATTTATTTTTGAATTTTCTAACTCAGGATTGGTTCGAACGGATAGGAAGGAAATTATTTTTGTTCTCTATTTTACGGCCTGTCCTGGCCCGTTTCATCTCAAATGAAGCCTGGATGATGGTTTTTAATTTTTAGAATTTTTTTACATTTATTTTTTAATTTTCTAACTCGGGTCGGGTTCGAACGGATAGGAAGGTAATTTTTTTTGTTCTCCATTTTTCGGCCTGTCCTGGCCCGTTTCGTCTTGAAATGAAACCTGGATGATGTTTTTTAATTTTTAGAATTTTTTTGCATTTGTTTTTGAATTTTCTAACTCAGGTCTGGTTCGAACGGATAGGAAGGAAATATTTTTTTTTTCTCTATTTTTCGGCCTGTACTGATTCGTTTCGTCTTGAAATGAAGCCTAGATGATGTCTTTTAATTTTTAGAATTTTTTTACATTTCTTTTAGAATTTTCTAATTGGGGTCGGTTTCGAACGGATAGGAAAGAAATTTTTTTATTCTCTATTTTTCGGCTTGTCTTCACCCCTTTCGTCTTGAAATGAAACCTAGATGATGTTTTTTAATTTTTAGATTTTTTTTTGCTTTTAGTTTGAATTTTCTAACTCTGGTCGGGTTCGAACGGATAGGAATGAAATTTTTTTTGTTCTCTATTTTTCGGCCTGTCCTGTCCCGTTTCATCTTCAAATGAAGCCTGGATGATGTTTTTTAATTTTTAGAATTTTTTTGCATTTATTTTTGAATTTTCTAACTCGGGTCGGGTTCGAACGGATAGGAAGGAAATTTTTTTTGTTCTCCATTTTTAGTCCTATCCTGGCCCGTTTCGTTTTGAAATGAAGCCTGGATGATGTTTTTTAATTTTTAGAATTTTTTGGCATTTGTTTTTGAATTTTCTAACTCAGGTTTGGTTCGAACGGATTGGAAGGAAATATTTTTTTTTCTCTATTTCTCGGCCTGTACTGATCCGTTTCGTCATGAAATGAAGCCTGGATGATGTCTTTTAATTTTTCGACTTTTTTTGCATTTCTTTTAGAATTTTCTAACTGGGGTCGGGTTCGAACGGATAGGAAAGAAATTTTTTTATTCCCTATTTTTCGGCTTGTCTTCACCCGTTTCGTCTTGAAATGAAGCCCGGATGATGTTTTATAATTTTTAGAATTTTTTTGCATTTATTTTTGAATTTTCTAACTTAGGTCTGGTTCGAACGGATTGGAAGGAAATTATTTTTGATCTCTATTTTACGGCCTGTCCTGACCCGTCTCGTCTTGAAATGAAGTCTGGATGATGTTTTTTAATTTTTAGAATTTTTTTACATTTATTTTTGAATTTTCTAACTCTGGTCGGGTTCTAACGGATAGGAAGGAAATATTTTTTTTTTCTCTATTTTTCAGCCTGTCCTGATCCGTTTCGTCTTGAAATGAAGCCTGGATGATGTCTTTTAATTTTTAGAATTTTTTTGCATTTCTTTTAGAATTTTCTAACTGGGGTCGGGTTCGAACGGATAGGAAAGAAATTTTTTTTATTCCCTATTTTTCAGCTTGTCTTCACCCCTTTCGTCTTGAAATGAAACCTAGATGATGTTTTTTAATTTTTAGATTTTTTTTTGCTTTTAGTTTTGAATTTTCTAACTCTGGTCGGGTTCGAACGGATTGAAATGAAATTTTTTTTGTTCTCTATTTTTCGGCCTGTCCTGTCCCGTTTCATCTTCAAATGAAGCCTGGATAATGTTTTTTAATTTTTCGAATTTTTTTGCATTTATTTTTGAATTTTCTAACTCGGGTCGGGTTCGAACGGATAGGAAGGAAATTTTTTTTGTTCTCCATTTTTAGTCCTGTCCTGGCCCGTTTCGTTTTGAAATGAAGCCTGGATGATGTTTTTTAATTTTTAGAATTTTTTGGCATTTGTTTTTGAATTTTCTAACTCAGGTTTGGTTCGAACGGATTGGAAGGAAATATTTTTTTTTCTCTATTTCTCGGCCTGTACTGATCCGTTTCGTCATGAAATGAAGCCTGGATGATGTCTTTTAATTTTTCGACTTTTTTTGCATTTCTTTTTGAATTTTCTAACTGGGGTCGGGTTCGAACGGATAGGAAAGAAATTTTTTTATTCCCTATTTTTCGGCTTGTCTTCACCCGTTTCGTCTTGAAATGAAGCCTGGATGATGTTTTATAATTTTTAGAATTTTTTTGCATTTATTTTTGAATTTTCTAACTTAGGTCTGGTTCGAACGGATTGGAAGGAAATTATTTTTGATCTCTATTTTACGGCCTGTCCTGACCCGTCTCGTCTTGAAATGAAGTCTGGATGATGTTTTTTAGTTTTTAGAATTTTTTTACATTTATTTTTGAATTTTCTAACTCGGGTCGGGTTCGAACGGGTAGGAAGAAAATTTTTTTTGTTCTCCATTTTTCGGCCTGTCCTGGCCTGTTTCGTCTTGAAATGAAGCCTGTATGATGTTTTTTAATTTTAAGAATTTTTTTCCATTTATTTTTGAATTTTCTAACTCAGGTCCGGTTCGAACGGATAGGAAGGAAATTATTTTTGTTCTCTATTTTACGGCCTGTCCTGGCCCGTTTCATCTTCAAATGAAGCCTGGATGATGTTTTTTAATTTTAAGAATTTTTTTGCATTTCTTTTAGAATTTTCTAACTGGGGTCGGGTTCGAACGGATAGGAAAGAAATTTTTTTTATTCTCTATTTTTCGGCTTGTCTTCACCCGTTTCGTCTTGAAATGAAACCTAGATGATGTTTTTTAATTTTTAGATTTTTTTTTGCATTTAGTTTGTAATTTTCTAACTCTGGTCGGGTTCGAACAGATAGGAATGAAATTTTTTTTGTTCTCTATTTTTCGGCATGTCCTGTCTCGTTTCATCTTCAAATGAAGCCTGGATTATGTTTTTGAATTTTTATAATTTTTTTGCATTTATTTTCGAATTTTCTAACTCGGATCGGGTTCGAACTGATAGTTATGAAATTTTTTTTGTTTTCTATTTTTCGGCCTGTCCTGTCCCGTTTCATCTTCAAATGAAGCCTGGATGATGTTTTTTAATTTTTAGAATTTTTTTGCATTTATTTTCGAATTTTCTAACTCGGGTCGGGTTCGAACGGATAGGAAGGAAATTTTTTTTGTTCTCCATTTTTCGGCCTGTCCTGACCCGTTTCGTTTTGAAATGAAGCCTGGACGATGTTTTTTAATTTTTAGAATTTATTGGCATTTGTTTTTGAATTTTCTAACTCAGGTCTGGTTCGAACGGATTGGAAGGAAATATTTTTTTTTTCTATTTCTCGGCCTGTACTGATCCGTTTCATCATGAAATGAAGCCTGGATGATGTCTTTTAATTTTTAGACTTTTTTTGCATTTCTTTTAGAATTTTCTAACTGGGGTCGGGTTCGAACGTATAGGAAAGAAATTTTTTTTATTCTCTATTTTTCGGCTTGTCTTCACCCGTTTCGTCTTGAAATGAAACCTAGATGTTGTTTTTTAATTTTTTGATTTTTTTTTGCATTTAGTTTTGAATTTTCTAACTCTGATCGGGTTCGAACGGATAGGAATGAAATTTTTTTGTTCTCTATTTTTCGGCATGTCCTGTCTCGTTTCATCTTCAAATGAAGCCTGAATGATGTTTTTTAATTTTTAGAATTTTTTTGCATTTATTTTCGAATTTTCTAACTCAGGGTCGGGTTCGAACTGATAGGAATGAAATTTTTTTTTTTTTCTATTTTTCGGCCTGTCCTGTCCCGTTTCATCTTCAAATGAAGCCTGGATGATGTTTTTTAATTTTTAGAATTTTTTTGCATTTATTTTCGAATTTTCTAACTCGGGTCGGGTTCGAGCGGATCATAAGGAAATTATTTTTGTTCTCTATTTTTCGGCCTGCCCTGGCCCGTTTAATCTTCAAATGAAGCCTGGACGATGTTTTTCTATTTTTCGTCTTGCCTTCACCCGTTTCGTCTTGAAATGAAGCCTGTATGATGTTTTTTAATTTTAAGAATTTTTTTCCATTTATTTTTGAATTTTCTAACTCAGGTCTGGTTCGAACGGATAGGAAGGAAATTATTTTTGTTCTCTATTTTACGGCCTGTCCTGGCCCGTTTCATCTTCAAATGAAGCCTGGATGATGTTTTTTAATTTTAAGAATTTTTTGGCATTTCTTTTAGAATTTTCTAACTGGGGTCGGGTTCGAACGGATAGGAAAGAAATTTTTTTTATTCTCTATTTTTCGGCTTGTCTTCACCCGTTTCGTCTTGAAATGAAACCTAGATGATGTTTTTTAATTTTTAGATTTTTTTTTGCATTTAGTTTGGAATTTTCTAACTCTGGTCGGGTTCGAACAGATAGGAATGAAATTTTTTTTGTTCTCTATTTTTCGGCATGTCCTGTCTCGTTTCATCTTCAAATGAAGCCTGGATGATGTTTTTGAATTTTTATAATTTTTTTGCATTTATTTTCGAATTTTCTAACTCGGATCGGGTTCGAACTGATAGGAATGAAATTTTTTTTGTTTTCTATTTTTCGGCCTGTCCTGTCCCGTTTCATCTTCAAATGAAGCCTGGATGATGTTTTTTAATTTTTAGAATTTTTTAGCATTTATTTTCAAATTTTCTAACTCGGGTCGGGTTCGAACGGATTGGAAGGAAATTTTTTTTGTTCTCCATTTTTCGGCCTGTCCTGGCCCGTTTCGTCTTGAAATGAAGCCTGGATGATGTTTTTTAATTTTTAGAATTTTTTTGCATTTGTTTTTGAATTTTCTAACTCAGGTCTGGTTCGAACGGATTGGAAGGAAATATTTTTTTTTCTCTATTTCTCGGCCTGTACTGATCCGTTTCGTCTTGAAATGAAGCATAGATAATGTCTTTTAATTTTTAGAATTTTTTTGCATTTCGTTTAGAATTTTCTAACTGGGGTCGGGTTCGAACGGATAGGAAAGAAATTTTTTTTATTCCCTATTTTTCGGCTTGTCTTCACCCGTTTCGTCTTGAAAAGAAGCCTGGATGATGTTTTATAATTTTTAGAATTTTTTTGCATTTATATTTGAATTTTCTAACTTAGGTCTGGTTCGAACGGATTGGAAGGAAATAATTTTTGATCTTTATTTTACGGCCTGTACTGACCCGTCTCGTCTTGAAAAGAAGTCTGGATGATGTTTTTTAATTTTTAGAATTTTTTTACATTTATTTTTGAATTTTCTAACTCTGGTCGGGTTCGAACGGATAGGAAGGAAATATTTTTTTTTCTCTATTTCTCGGCCTGTACTGATCCGTTTCGTCATGAAATGAAGCCTGGGTGATGTTTTTTAATTTTTAGACTTTTTTTGCATTTCTTTTAGAATTTTCTAACTGGGGTCGGGTTCGAACGGATAGGAAAGAAATTTTTTTATTCCCTATTTTTCGGCTTGTCTTCACCCGTTTCGTCTTGAAATGAAGCCTGGATGATGTTTTATAATTTTTAGAATTTTTTTGCATTTATTTTTGAATTTTCGAACTTAGGTCTGGTTCGAACGGATTGGAAGGAAATTATTTTTTATCTCTATTTTACGGCCTGTCCTGACCCGTCTCGTCTTGAAATGAAGTCTGGATGATGTTTTTTAATTTTTAGAATTTTTTTACATTTATTTTTGAATTTTCTAACTCTGGTCGGGTTCGAACGGATAGGAAGGAAATATTTTTTTTTCTCTATTTTTCAGCCTGTCCTGATCCGTTTCGTCTTGAAATGAAGCCTGGATGATGTCTTTTAATTTTTAAAATTTTTTTGCATTTCTTTTAGAATTTTCTAATTGGGGTCGGGTTCGAACGGATAGGAAAGAAATTTTTTTTATTCTCTATTTTTCGGCTTGTCTTCACCCCTTTCGTCATGAAATGAAACCTAGATGATGTTTTTTAATTTTTAGATTTTTTTTTGCTTTTAGTTTTGAATTTTCTAACTCTGGTCGGGTTCGAACGGATAGGAATGAAATTTTTTTTGTTCTCTATTTTTCGGCCTGTCCTATCCCGTTTCATCTTCAAATGAAGCCTGGATGATGTTTTTTAATTTTTAGAATTTTTTTGCATTTATTTTTGAATTTTCTAACTCGGGTCGGGTTCGAACGGGTAGGAAGGAAATTTTTTTTGTTCTCCATTTTTCGGCCTGTCCTGGCCCGTTTCGTTTTGAAATGAAGCCTGGATGATGTTTTTTAATTTTTAGAATTTTTTGGCATTTGTTTTTGAATTTTCTAACTCAGGTTTGGTTCGAACGGATTGGAAGGAAATATTTTTTTTTTTCTATTTCTCGGCCAGTACTGATCCGTTTCGTCATGAAATGAAGCCTGGATGATGTCTTTTAATTTTTAGACTTTTTTTGCATTTCTTTTAGAATTTTCTAACTGGGGTCGGGTTCGAACGGATAGGAAAGAAATTTTTTTATTCCCTATTTTTCGGCTTGTCTTCACCCGTTTCGTCTTGAAATGAAGCCTGGATGATGTTTTATAATTTTTAGAATTTTTTTGCATTTATTTTTGAATTTTCTAACTTAGGTCTGGTTCGAACGGATTGGAAGGAAATTATTTTTGATCTCTATTTTACGGCCTGTCCTGACCCGTCTCGTCTTGAAATGAAGTCTGGATGATGTTTTTTAATTTTTAGAATTTTTTTACATTTATTTTTGAATTTTCTAACTCTGGTCGGGTTCGAACGGATAGGAAGGAAATATTTTTTTTTCTCTATTTTTCAGCCTGTCCTGATCCGTTTCGTCTTGAAATGAAGCCTGGATGATGTCTTTTAATTTTTAGAATTTTTTTGCATTTCTTTTAGAATTTTCTAATTGGGGTCGGGTTCGAACGGATAGGAAAGAAATTTTTTTTATTCTCTATTTTTCGGCTTGTCTTCACCCCTTTCGTCTTGAAATGAAACCTAGATGATGTTTTTTAATTTTTAGATTTTTTTTTTGCTTTTAGTTTTGAATTTTCTAACTCTGGTCGGGTTCGAACGGATAGGAATGAAATTTTTTTTGTTCTCTATTTTTCGGCCTGTCCTGTCCCGTTTCATCTTCAAATGAAGCCTGGATGATGTTTTTTAATTTTTAGAATTTTTTTGCATTTATTCTCGAATTTTCTAACTCGGGTCAGGTTCGAACGGGTAGGAAGGAAATTTTTTTTGTTCTCCATTTTTCGGCCTGTCCTGGCCCGTTTCGTCTTGAAATGAAACCTGTACGATGTTTTTTAATTTTAAGAATTTTTTTCCATTTATTTTTGAATTTTCTAACTCAGGTCTGGTTCGAACGGATAGGAAGGAAATTATTTTTGTTCTCTATTTTACGGCCTGTCCTGGCCCGTTTCATCTTCAAATGAAGCCTGGATGATGTTTTTTAATTTTTAGAATTTTTTTGCATTTCTTTTAGAATTTTTTAACTGGGGTCGGGTTCGAACGGATAGGAAAGAAATTTTTTTTATTCTCTATTTTTCGGCTTGTCTTCACCCGTTTCGTCTTGAAATGAAACCTAGATGATGTTTTTTAATTTTTAGATTTTTTTTTGCATTTAGTTTGGAATTTTCTAACTCTGGTCGGGTTCGAACATATAGGAATGAAATTTTTTTTGTTCTCTATTTTTTGGCATGTCCTGTCTCGTTTCATTTTCAAATGAAGCCTGGATGATGTTTTTTAATTTTTAGAATTTTTTTGCATTTATTTTCGAATTTTCTAACTCAGGGTCAGGTTCGAACTGATAGGAATGAAATTTTTTTTGTTTTCTATTTTTCGGCCTGTCCTGTCCCGTTTCATCTTCAAATGAAGCCTGGATGATGTTTTTTAATTTTTAGAATTTTTTAGCAGTTATTTTCAAATTTTCTAACTCGGGTCGGGTTCGAACGGATTGGAAGGAAATTTTTTTTGTTCTCCATTTTTCGGCCTGTCCTGGCCCGTTTCGTCTTGAAATGAAGCCTGGATGATGTTTTTTAATTTTTAGCATTTTTTTGCATTTGTTTTTGAATTTTCTAACTCAGGTCTGGTTCGAACGGATTGGAAGGAAATATTTTTTTTTCTCTATTTCTCGGCATGTACTGATCCGTTTCGTCTTGAAATGAAGCCTAGATAATGTCTTTTAATTTTTAGAATTTTTTTGCATTTCTTTTAGAATTTTCTAACTGGGGTCGGGTTCGAACGGATAGGAAAGAAATTTTTTTTATTCCCTATTTTTCGGCTTGTCTTCACCCGTTTCGTCTTGAAATGAAGCCTGGATGATGTTTTATAATTTTTAGAATTTTTTTGCATTTATTTTTGAATTTTCTAACTTAGGTCTGGTTCGAACGGATTGGAAGGAAATTATTTTTGATCTCTATTTTACGGCCTGTCCTGACCCGTCTCGTCTTGAAATGAAGTCTGGATGATGTTTTTTAATTTTTAAAATTTTTTTACATTTATTTTTGAATTTTCTAACTCTGGTCGGGTTCGAACGGATAGGAAGAAAATATTTTTTTTTCTCTATTTTTCAGCCTGTCCTGATCAGTTTCGTCTTGAAATGAAGCCTGGATGATGTCTTTTAATTTTTAGAATTTTTTTGCATTTCTTTTAGAATTTTCTAACTGGGGTCGGGTTCGAACGGATAGGAAAGAAATTTTTTTTATTCTCTATTTTTCGGCTTGTCTTCACCCCTTTCGTCTTGAAATGAAACCTAGATGATGTTTTTTAATTTTTAGATTTTTTTTTGCATTTAGTTTTGAATTTTCTAACTCTGGTCGGGTTCGAACTGATAGGAAGGAAATTTTTTTTGTTCTCTATTTTTTGGCCTGTCCTGTCTCGTTTAATCTTCAAATGAAGCCTGGATGATGTTTTTTATTTTTTAGAATTTTTTTGCATTTATTTTCGAATTTTCTAACTCGGGTCCGGTTCGAACGCATAGGAAGGAATTTTTTTTTGTTCTCCATTTTTCGGCCTGTCCTGGCCCGTTTCGTCTTGAAATGAAGCCTGGATGATGTTTTTTAATTTTTAGAATTTTTTTTCCATTTATTTTGAATTTTCTAACTCAGGTTTGGTTCGAACGGATAGGAAGGAAATTATTTTTGTTCTCTATTTTACAGTCTGTCCTGGCCCGTTTCATCTTCAAATGAAGCCTGGATGATGTTTTTTAATTTTTAGAATTTTTTTGCATTTGTTTTTGAATTTTCTAACTCAGGTCTGGTTCGAACGGATTGGAAGGAAATATTTTTTTTTCTCTATTTCTCGGCCTGTACTGATCCGTTTCGTCTTGAAATGAAGCCTAGATGAAGTCTTTTAATTTTTAGAATTTTTTTACATTTCTTTTAGAATTTTCTAACTGGGGTCGGGTTCGAACGGATAGGAAAGAAATTTTTTTTATTCCCTATTTTTCGGCTTGTCTTCACCCGTTTCGTCTTGAAATGAAGCCTGGATGATGTTTTATAATTTTTAGAATTTTTTTGCATTTCTTTTAGAATTTTCTAACTGGGGTCGGGTTCGAACGGATAGGAAAGAAATTTTTTTTATTCCCTATTTTTCGGCTTGTTTTCACCCGTTTCGTCTTGAAATGAAGCCTGGATGATGTTTTATAATTTTTAGAATTTTTTTCCATTTATTTTGAATTTTCTAACTCAGGTTTGGTTCGAACGGATAGGAAGGAAATTATTTTTGTTCTCTATTTTACGGTCTGTCCTGGCCCGTTTCATCTTCAAATGAAGCCTGGATGATATTTTTTAATTTTTAGAATTTTTTTGCATTTGTTTTTGAATTTTCTAACTCAGGTCTGGTTCGAACGGATTGGAAGGAAATATTTTTTTTTTCTCTATTTCTCGGCCTGTACTGATCCGTTTCGTCTTGAAATGAAGCCTAGATGATGTCTTTTAATTTTTAGAATTTTTTTACATTTCTTTTACAATTTTCTAACTGGGGTCGGGTTCGAACGGATAGGAAAGAAATTTTTTTTATTCCCTATTTTTCGGCTTGTCTTCACCCGTTTCGTCTTGAAATGAAACCTAGATGATGTTTTTTAATTTTTAGATTTTTTTTTGCATTTAGTTTGGAATTTTCTAACTCTGGTCGGGTTCGAACAGATAGGAATGAAATTTTTTTTGTTCTCTATTTTTTGGCATGTCCTGTCTCGTTTCATTTTCAAATGAAGCCTGGATGATGTTTTTTAATTTTTAGAATTTTTTTGCATTTATTTTCGAATTTTCTAACTCGGGTCGGGTTCGAACTGATAGGAATGAAATTTTTTTTGTTTTCTATTTTTCGGCCTGTCTTGTCACGTTTCATCTTCAAATGAAGCCTGGATGATGTTTTTTAATTTTTAGAATTTTTTAGCATTTATTTTCAAATTTTCTAACTCGGGTCGGGTTCGAACGGATTGGAAGGAAATTTTTTTTGTTCTCCATTTTTCGGCCTGTCCTGGCCCGTTTCGTCTTGAAATGAAGCCTGGATGATGTTTTTTAATTTTTAGCATTTTTTTGTATTTGTTTTTGAATTTTCTAACTCAGGTCTGGTTCGAACGGATTGGAAGGAAATTTTTTTTTTCTCTATTTCTCGGCCTGTACTGATCCGTTTCGTTTTGAAATGAAGCCTAGATAATGTCTTTTAATTTTTAGAATTTTTTTGCATTTCTTTTAGAATTTTCTAACTGGGGTCGGGTTCGAACGGATAGGAAAAGTTTTTTTTTTATTCCCTATTTTTCGGCTTGTCTTCACCCGTTTCGTCTTGAAATGAAGCCTGGATGATGTTTTATAATTTTTAGAATTTTTTTGCATTTATTTTTGAATTTTCTAACTTAGGTCTGGTTCGAACGGATTGGAAGGAAATTATTTTTGATCTCTATTTTACGACCTGTCCTGACCCGTCTCGTCTTGAAATGAAGTCTGGATGATGTTTTTTAATTTTTAGAATTTTTTTACATTTATTTTTGAATTTTCTAACTCTGGTCGGGTTCGAACGGATAGGAAGGAAATATTTTTTTTTTCTCTATTTTTCAGCCTGTCCTGATCAGTTTCGTCTTGAAATGAAGCCTGGATGATGTCTTTTAATTTTTAGAATTTTTTTGCATTTCTTTTAGAATTTTCTAACTGGGGTCGGGTTCGAACGGATAGGAAAGAAATTTTTTTTATTCTCTATTTTTCGGCTTGTCTTCACCCCTTTCGTCTTGAAATGAAACCTAGATGATGTTTTCTAATTTTTAGATTTTTTTTTGCATTTAGTTTAGAATTTTCTAACTCTGGTCGGGTTCGAACTGATAGGAATGAAATTTTTTTTGTTCTCTATTTTTCGGCCTGTCCTGTCTCGTTTCATCTTCAAATGAAGCCTGGATGATGTTTTTTAATTTTTAGAATTTTTTTGCATTTATTTTCGAATTTTCTAACTCGGGTCGAGTTCGAACGGATAGGAAGGAAATTTTTTTTGTTCTCCATTTTTCGGCCTGTCCTGGCCCGTTTCGTCTTGAAATGAAGCCTGGATGATGTTTTTTAATTTTTAGAATTTTTTTCCATTTATTTTGAATTTTCTAACTCAGGTTTGGTTCGAACGGATAGGAAGGAAATTATTTTTGTTTTCTATTTTACGGTCTGTCCTGGCCCGTTTCATCTTCAAATGAAGCCTGGATGATGTTTCTTAATTTTTAGAATTTTTTTGCATTTGTTTTTGAATTTTCTAACTCAGGTCTGGTTCGAACGGATTGGAAGGAAATATTTTTTTTCTCTATTTCTCGGCCTGTACTGATCCGTTTCGTCTTGAAATGAAGCCTAGATGATGTCTTTTAATTTTTAGAATTTTTTTACATTTCTTTTAGAATTTTCTAACTGGGGTCGGGTTCGAACGGATAGGAAAGAAATTTTTTTTATTCCCTATTTTTCGGCTTGTCTTCACCCGTTTCGTCTTGAAATGAAGCCTGGATGATGTTTTATAATTTTTAGAATTTTTTTGCATTTCTTTTAGAATTTTCTAACTGGGGTCGGGTTCGAACGGATAGGAAAGAAATTTTTTTTATTCTCTATTTTTCGGCTTGTCTTCACCCCTTTCGTCTTGAAATGAAACCTAGATGATGTGTTTTAAATTTTAGATTTTTTTTTGCTTTTAGTTTTGAATTTTCTAACTCTGGTCGGGTTCGAACGGATAGGAATGAAATTTTTTTTGTTCTCTATTTTTCGGCCTGTCCTGTCTCGTTTCATCTTCAAATGAAGCCTGGATGATGTTTTTTAATTTTTAGAATTTTTTTGCATTTATTTTCGAATTTTCTAACTCGGGTCGGGTTCGAACGGATAGGAAGGAAATTTTTTTTGTTCTCCATTTTTCGGCCTGTCCTGGCCCGTTTCGTCTTGAAATGAAGCATAGACGATGTCTTTTAATTTTTAGAATTTTTTTGCATTTCTTTTAGAATTTTCTAACTGGGGTCGGGTTCGAACAGATAGGAAAGAAATTTTTTTTATTCCCTATTTTTCGGCTTGTCTTCACCCGATTCGTCTTGAAATGAAGCCTGGATGATGTTTTATAATTTTTAGAATTTTTTTCCATTTATTTTGAATTTTCTAACTCAGGTTTGGTTCGAACGGATAGGAAGGAAATTATTTTTGTTTTCTATTTTACGGTCTGTCCTGGCCCGTTTCATCTTCAAATGAAGCCTGGATGATGTTTCTTAATTTTTAGAATTTTTTTGCATTTGTTTTTGAATTTTCTAACTCAGGTCTGGTTCGAACGGATTGGAAGGAAATATTTTTTTTCTCTATTTCTCGGCCTGTACTGATCCGTTTCGTCTTGAAATGAAGCCTAGATGAAGTCTTTTAATTTTTAGAATTTTTTTACATTTCTTTTAGAATTTTCTAACTGGGGTCGGGTTCGAACGGATAGGAAAGAAATTTTTTTTATTCCCTATTTTTCGGCTTGTCTTCACCCGTTTCGTCTTGAAATGAAGCCTGGATGATGTTTTATAATTTTTAGAATTTTTTTGCATTTCTTTTAGAATTTTCTAACTGGGGTCGGGTTCGAACGGATAGGAAAGAAATTTTTTTTATTCCCTATTTTTCGGCTTGTTTTCACCCGTTTCGTCTTGAAATGAAGCCTGGATGATGTTTTATAATTTTTAGAATTTTTTTCCATTTATTTTGAATTTTCTAACTCAGGTTTGGTTCGAACGGATAGGAAGGAAATTATTTTTGTTCTCTATTTTACGGTCTGTCCTGGCCCGTTTCATCTTCAAATGAAGCCTGGATGATATTTTTTAATTTTTAGAATTTTTTTGCATTTGTTTTTGAATTTTCTAACTCAGGTCTGGTTCGAACGGATTGGAAGGAAATATTTTTTTTTTCTCTATTTCTCGGCCTGTACTGATCCGTTTCGTCTTGAAATGAAGCCTAGATGATGTCTTTTAATTTTTAGAATTTTTTTACATTTCTTTTACAATTTTCTAACTGGGGTCGGGTTCGAACGGATAGGAAAGAAATTTTTTTTATTCCCTATTTTTCGGCTTGTCTTCACCCGTTTCGTCTTGAAATGAAACCTAGATGATGTTTTTTAATTTTTAGATTTTTTTTTGCATTTAGTTTGGAATTTTCTAACTCTGGTCGGGTTCGAACAGATAGGAATGAAATTTTTTTTGTTCTCTATTTTTTGGCATGTCCTGTCTCGTTTCATTTTCAAATGAAGCCTGGATGATGTTTTTTAATTTTTAGAATTTTTTTGCATTTATTTTCGAATTTTCTAACTCGGGTCGGGTTCGAACTGATAGGAATGAAATTTTTTTTGTTTTCTATTTTTCGGCCTGTCTTGTCACGTTTCATCTTCAAATGAAGCCTGGATGATGTTTTTTAATTTTTAGAATTTTTTAGCATTTATTTTCAAATTTTCTAACTCGGGTCGGGTTCGAACGGATTGGAAGGAAATTTTTTTTGTTCTCCATTTTTCGGCCTGTCCTGGCCCGTTTCGTCTTGAAATGAAGCCTGGATGATGTTTTTTAATTTTTAGCATTTTTTTGTATTTGTTTTTGAATTTTCTAACTCAGGTCTGGTTCGAACGGATTGGAAGGAAATTTTTTTTTTCTCTATTTCTCGGCCTGTACTGATCCGTTTCGTTTTGAAATGAAGCCTAGATAATGTCTTTTAATTTTTAGAATTTTTTTGCATTTCTTTTAGAATTTTCTAACTGGGGTCGGGTTCGAACGGATAGGAAAAGTTTTTTTTTTATTCCCTATTTTTCGGCTTGTCTTCACCCGTTTCGTCTTGAAATGAAGCCTGGATGATGTTTTATAATTTTTAGAATTTTTTTGCATTTATTTTTGAATTTTCTAACTTAGGTCTGGTTCGAACGGATTGGAAGGAAATTATTTTTGATCTCTATTTTACGACCTGTCCTGACCCGTCTCGTCTTGAAATGAAGTCTGGATGATGTTTTTTAATTTTTAGAATTTTTTTACATTTATTTTTGAATTTTCTAACTCTGGTCGGGTTCGAACGGATAGGAAGGAAATATTTTTTTTTTCTCTATTTTTCAGCCTGTCCTGATCAGTTTCGTCTTGAAATGAAGCCTGGATGATGTCTTTTAATTTTTAGAATTTTTTTGCATTTCTTTTAGAATTTTCTAACTGGGGTCGGGTTCGAACGGATAGGAAAGAAATTTTTTTTATTCTCTATTTTTCGGCTTGTCTTCACCCCTTTCGTCTTGAAATGAAACCTAGATGATGTTTTCTAATTTTTAGATTTTTTTTTGCATTTAGTTTAGAATTTTCTAACTCTGGTCGGGTTCGAACTGATAGGAATGAAATTTTTTTTGTTCTCTATTTTTCGGCCTGTCCTGTCTCGTTTCATCTTCAAATGAAGCCTGGATGATGTTTTTTAATTTTTAGAATTTTTTTGCATTTATTTTCGAATTTTCTAACTCGGGTCGAGTTCGAACGGATAGGAAGGAAATTTTTTTTGTTCTCCATTTTTCGGCCTGTCCTGGCCCGTTTCGTCTTGAAATGAAGCCTGGATGATGTTTTTTAATTTTTAGAATTTTTTTCCATTTATTTTGAATTTTCTAACTCAGGTTTGGTTCGAACGGATAGGAAGGAAATTATTTTTGTTTTCTATTTTACGGTCTGTCCTGGCCCGTTTCATCTTCAAATGAAGCCTGGATGATGTTTCTTAATTTTTAGAATTTTTTTGCATTTGTTTTTGAATTTTCTAACTCAGGTCTGGTTCGAACGGATTGGAAGGAAATATTTTTTTTCTCTATTTCTCGGCCTGTACTGATCCGTTTCGTCTTGAAATGAAGCCTAGATGATGTCTTTTAATTTTTAGAATTTTTTTACATTTCTTTTAGAATTTTCTAACTGGGGTCGGGTTCGAACGGATAGGAAAGAAATTTTTTTTATTCCCTATTTTTCGGCTTGTCTTCACCCGTTTCGTCTTGAAATGAAGCCTGGATGATGTTTTATAATTTTTAGAATTTTTTTGCATTTCTTTTAGAATTTTCTAACTGGGGTCGGGTTCGAACGGATAGGAAAGAAATTTTTTTTATTCTCTATTTTTCGGCTTGTCTTCACCCCTTTCGTCTTGAAATGAAACCTAGATGATGTGTTTTAAATTTTAGATTTTTTTTTGCTTTTAGTTTTGAATTTTCTAACTCTGGTCGGGTTCGAACGGATAGGAATGAAATTTTTTTTGTTCTCTATTTTTCGGCCTGTCCTGTCTCGTTTCATCTTCAAATGAAGCCTGGATGATGTTTTTTAATTTTTAGAATTTTTTTGCATTTATTTTCGAATTTTCTAACTCGGGTCGGGTTCGAACGGATAGGAAGGAAATTTTTTTTGTTCTCCATTTTTCGGCCTGTCCTGGCCCGTTTCGTCTTGAAATGAAGCATAGACGATGTCTTTTAATTTTTAGAATTTTTTTGCATTTCTTTTAGAATTTTCTAACTGGGGTCGGGTTCGAACAGATAGGAAAGAAATTTTTTTTATTCCCTATTTTTCGGCTTGTCTTCACCCGATTCGTCTTGAAATGAAGCCTGGATGATGTTTTATAATTTTTAGAATTTTTTTGCATTTATTTTTGTATTTTCTAACTTAGGTCTGGTTCGAACGGATTGGAAGGAAATTATTTTTGATCTCTATTTTACGGCCTGTCCTGACCCGTCTCGTCTTGAAATGAAGTCTGGATGATATTTTTTAATTTTTAGAATTTTTTTACATTTATTTTTGAATTTTCTAACTCTGGTCGGGTTCGAACGGATAGGAAGGAAATATTTTTTTTTCTCTATTTTTCAGCCTGTCCTGATCCGTTTCGTCATGAAATGAAGCCTGGATGATGTCTTTTACTTTTTAGAATTTTTTTGCATTTATTTTCAAATTTTCTAACTCGGGTCGGGTTCGAACGGATAGGAAGGAAATTTTTTTTGTTCTCCATTTTTCGGCATGTCCTGGCCCGTTTCGTCTTGAAATGAAGCCTGGATGATGTTTTTTGATTTTTAGAATTTTTTTCCATTTATTTTTGAATTTTCTAACTCAGGTTTGGTTCGAACGGATAGGAAGGAAATTATTTTTGTTCTCTATTTTACGGCCTGTCCTAGCCCGTTTCATCTTCAAATGAAGCCTGGATGATGGTTTTTTATTTTTAGAATTTTTTTACATTTATTTTTGAATTTTCTAACTCGGGTCGGGTTCGAACGGATAGGAAGGAAATTTTTTTTGTTCTCCATTTTTCGGCCTGTCCTGGCCCGTTTCGTCTTGAAATGAAGCCTGGATGATGTTTTTTAATTTTTAGAATTTTTTTGCATTTGTTTTTGAATTTTCTAACTCAGGTCTGGTTCGAACGAATTGGAAAGAAATATTTTTTTTTCTCTATTTCTCGGCCTGTACTGATCCGTTTCGTCTTGAAATGAAGCCTAGATAATGTCTTTTAATTTTTAGAATTTTTTTGCATTTCTTTTAGAATTTTCTAACTGGGGTCGGGTTCGAACGGATAGGAAAGAAATTTTTTTTATTCCCTATTTTTCGGCTTGTCTTCACCCGTTTCGTCTTGAAATGAAGCCTGGATGATGTTTTATAATTTTTAGAATTTTTTTGCATTTATTTTTGAATTTTCTAACTTAGGTCTGGTTCGAACGGATTGGAAGGAAATTATTTTTGATCTCTATTTTACGGCCTGTCCTGACCCGTCTCGTCTTGAAATGAAGTCTGGATGATGTTTTTTAATTTTTAGAATTTTTTTACATTTATTTTTGAATTTTCTAACTCTGGTCGGGTTCTAACGGATAGGAAGGAAATATTTTTTTTTTTCTCTATTTTTCAGCCTGTCCTGATCCGTTTCGTCTTGAAATGAAGCCTGGATGATGTCTTTTAATTTTTAGAATTTTTTTGCATTTCTTTTAGAATTTTCTAACTAGGGTCGGGTTCGAACGGATTGGAAAGAAATTTTTTTTATTCCCTATTTTTCAGCTTGTCTTCACCCCTTTCGTCTTGAAATGAAACCTAGATGATGTTTTTTAATTTTTAGATTTTTTTTTGCTTTTAGTTTTGAATTTTCTAACTCTGGTCGGGTTCGAACGGATAGGAATGAAATTTTTTTTATTCTCTATTTTTCGGCTTGTCTTCACCCGTTTCGTCTTGAAATGAAGCCTGGATGATGTTTTATAATTTTTAGAATTTTTTTGCATTTATTTTTGTATTTTCTAACTTAGGTCTGGTTCGAACGGATTGGAAGGAAATTATTTTTGATCTCTATTTTACGGCCTGTCCTGACCCGTCTCGTCTTGAAATGAAGTCTGGATGATATTTTTTAATTTTTAGAATTTTTTTACATTTATTTTTGAATTTTCTAACTCTGGTCGGGTTCGAACGGATAGGAAGGAAATATTTTTTTTTCTCTATTTTTCAGCCTGTCCTGATCCGTTTCGTCATGAAATGAAGCCTGGATGATGTCTTTTACTTTTTAGAATTTTTTTGCATTTATTTTCAAATTTTCTAACTCGGGTCGGGTTCGAACGGATAGGAAGGAAATTTTTTTTGTTCTCCATTTTTCGGCATGTCCTGGCCCGTTTCGTCTTGAAATGAAGCCTGGATGATGTTTTTTGATTTTTAGAATTTTTTTCCATTTATTTTTGAATTTTCTAACTCAGGTTTGGTTCGAACGGATAGGAAGGAAATTATTTTTGTTCTCTATTTTACGGCCTGTCCTAGCCCGTTTCATCTTCAAATGAAGCCTGGATGATGGTTTTTTATTTTTAGAATTTTTTTACATTTATTTTTGAATTTTCTAACTCGGGTCGGGTTCGAACGGATAGGAAGGAAATTTTTTTTGTTCTCCATTTTTCGGCCAGTCCTGGCCCGTTTCGTCTTGAAATGAAGCCTGGATGATGTTTTTTAATTTTTAGAATTTTTTTGCATTTGTTTTTGAATTTTCTAACTCAGGTCTGGTTCGAACGAATTGGAAAGAAATATTTTTTTTTCTCTATTTCTCGGCCTGTACTGATCCGTTTCGTCTTGAAATGAAGCCTAGATAATGTCTTTTAATTTTTAGAATTTTTTTGCATTTCTTTTAGAATTTTCTAACTGGGGTCGGGTTCGAACGGATAGGAAAGAAATTTTTTTTATTCCCTATTTTTCGGCTTGTCTTCACCCGTTTCGTCTTGAAATGAAGCCTGGATGATGTTTTATAATTTTTAGAATTTTTTTGCATTTATTTTTGAATTTTCTAACTTAGGTCTGGTTCGAACGGATTGGAAGGAAATTATTTTTGATCTCTATTTTACGGCCTGTCCTGACCCGTCTCGTCTTGAAATGAAGTCTGGATGATGTTTTTTAATTTTTAGAATTTTTTTACATTTATTTTTGAATTTTCTAACTCTGGTCGGGTTCTAACGGATAGGAAGGAAATATTTTTTTTTTCTCTATTTTTCAGCCTGTCCTGATCCGTTTCGTCTTGAAATGAAGCCTGGATGATGTCTTTTAATTTTTAGAATTTTTTTGCATTTCTTTTAGAATTTTCTAACTAGGGTCGGGTTCGAACGGATTGGAAAGAAATTTTTTTTATTCCCTATTTTTCAGCTTGTCTTCACCCCTTTCGTCTTGAAATGAAACCTAGATGATGTTTTTTAATTTTTAGATTTTTTTTTGCTTTTAGTTTTGAATTTTCTAACTCTGGTCGGGTTCGAACGGATAGGAATGAAATTTTTTTTATTCTCTATTTTTCGGCTTGTCTTCACCCGTTTCGTCTTGAAATGAAGCCTGGATGATGTTTTATAATTTTTAAAATTTTTTTGCATTTATTTTCGAATTTTCTAACTCGGGTCGGGTTCGAACGGGTAGGAAGGAAATTTTTTTTGTTCTCCATTTTTCGGCCTGTCCTGGCCCGTTTCGTCTTGAAATTAAGCCTGGATGATGTTTTTTAATTTTTAGAACTTTTTTCCATTTATTTTTGAATTTTCTAACTCAGGATTGGTTCGAACGGATAGGAAGGAAATTATTTTTGTTCTCTATTTTACGGCCTGTCCTGGCCCGTTTCATCTTCAAATGAAGCCTGGATGATGGTTTTTAATTTTTAGAATTTTTTTACATTTATTTTTGAATTTTCTAACTCGGGTCGGGTTCGAACGGATAGGAAGGTAATTTTTTTTGTTCTCCATTTTTCGGCCTGTCCTGGCCCGTTTCGTCTTGAAATGAAGCCTGGATGATGTTTTTTAATTTTTAGAATTTTTTTGCATTTGTTTTTGAATTTTCTAACTCAGGTCTGGTTCGAACGGATAGGAAGGAAATATTTTTTTTTCTCTATTTTTCGGCCTGTACTGATTCGTTTCGTCTTGAAATGAAGCCTAGATGATGTCTTTTAATTTGTAGAATTTTTTTGCGTTTCTTTTAGAATTTTCTAACTGGGGTCGGGTTCGAACGGATAGGAAAGAAATTTTTTTTATTCTCTATTTTTCGGCTTGTCTTCACCCGTTTCGTCTTGAAATGAAGCCTGGATGATGTTTTATAATTTTTAAAATTTTTTTGCATTTATTTTCGAATTTTCTAACTCGGGTCGGGTTCGAACGGGTAGGAAGGAAATTTTTTTTGTTCTCCATTTTTCGGCCTGTCCTGGCCCGTTTCGTCTTGAAATGAAGCCTGGATGATGTTTTTTAATTTTTAGAACTTTTTTCCATTTATTTTTGAATTTTCTAACTCAGGATTGGTTCGAACGGATAGGAAGGAAATTATTTTTGTTCTCTATTTTACGGCCTGTCCTGGCCCGTTTCATCTTCAAATGAAGCCTGGATGATGGTTTTTAATTTTTAGAATTTTTTTACATTTATTTTTGAATTTTCTAACTCGGGTCGGGTTCGAACGGATAGGAAGGTAATTTTTTTTGTTCTCCATTTTTCGGCCTGTCCTGGCCCGTTTCGTCTTGAAATGAAGCCTGGATGATGTTTTTTAATTTTTAGAATTTTTTTGCATTTGTTTTTGAATTTTCTAACTCAGGTCTGGTTCGAACGGATAGGAAGGAAATATTTTTTTTTCTCTATTTTTCGGCTTGTACTGATTCATTTCGTCTTGAAATGAAGCCTAGATGATGTCTTTTAATTTGTAGAATCTTTTTGCGTTTCTTTTAGAATTTTCTAACTGGGGTCGGGTTCGAACGGATAGGAAAGAAATTTTTTTTATTCTCTATTTTTCGGCTTGTCTTCACCCGTTTCGTCTTGAAATGAAGCCTGGATGATGTTTTATAATTTTTAGAATTTTTTTGCATTTATTTTTGAATTTTCTAACTTAGGTCTGGTTCGAACGGATTGGAAGGAAATTATTTTTCATCTCTATTTTACGGCCTGGCCTGACCCGTCTCGTCTTGAAATGAAGTCTGGATGATGTTTTTTAATTTTTAGAATTTTTTTACATTTATTTTTGAATTTTCTAACTCTGGTCGGGTTCGAACGGATAGGAAGGAAATATTTTTTTTTCTCTATTTTTCAGCCTGTCCTGATCCGTTTCGTCTTGAAATGAAGCATGGATGATGTCTTTTAATTTTTAGAATTTTTTTGCATTTCTTTTAGAATTTTCTAATTGGGGTCGGGTTCGAACGGATAGGAAAGAAATTTTTTTTATTCTCTATTTTTCGGCTTGTCTTCACCCCTTTCGTCTTGAAATGAAACCTAGATGATGTTTTTTAATTTTTAGATTTTTTTTTGCTTTTATTTTTGATTTTTCTAACTCTGGTCGGGTTCGAACGGATAGGAAGGAAATTTTTTTTTTTCTCTATTTTTCGGCCTGTCCTGTCCCGTTTCATCTTCAAATGAAGCCTGGATGATGTTTTTTAATTTTTAGAATTTTTTTGCATTTATTTTCGAATTTTCTAACTCGGGTCGGGTTCGAACGAGTAGGAAGGAAATTTTTTTTGTTCTCCATTTTTCGGCCTGTCCTGGCCCGTTTCGTCTTGAAATGAAGCCTGTATGATGTTTTTTAATTTTAAGAATTTTTTTTCCATTTATTTCTGAATTTTCTAACTCAGGTCTGGTTCGAACGGATAGGAAGGAAATTATTTTTGTTCTCTATTTTACGGCCTGTCCTGGCCCGTTTCATCTTCAAATGAAGCCTGGATGATGTTTTTTAATTTTTAGAATTTTTTTGCATTTCTTTTAGAATTTTCTAACTGGGGTCGGGTTCGAACGGATAGGAAAGAAATTTTTTTTATTCTCTATTTTTCGGCTTGTCTTCACCCGTTTCGTCTTGAAATGAAGCCTGGATGATGTTTTATAATTTTTAAAATTTTTTTGCATTTATTTTCGAATTTTCTAACTCGGGTCGGGTTCGAATGGGTAGGAAGGAAATTTTTTTTGTTCTCCATTTTTCGGCCTGTCCTGGCCCGTTTCGTCTTGAAATGAAGCCTGGATGATGTTTTTTAATTTTTAGAACTTTTTTCCATTTATTTTTGAATTTTCTAACTCAGGATTGGTTCGAACGGATAGGAAGGAAATTATTTTTGTTCTCTATTTTACGGCCTGTCCTGGCCCGTTTCATCTTCAAATGAAGCCTGGATGATGGTTTTTAATTTTTAGAATTTTTTTACATTTATTTTTGAATTTTCTAACTCGGGTCGGGTTCGAACGGATAGGAAGGTAATTTTTTTTGTTCTCCATTTTTCGGCCTGTCCTGGCCCGTTTCGTCTTGAAATGAAGCCTGGATGATGTTTTTTAATTTTTAGAATTTTTTTGCATTTGTTTTTGAATTTTCTAACTCAGGTCTGGTTCGAACGGATAGGAAGGAAATATTTTTTTTTCTCTATTTTTCGGCTTGTACTGATTCATTTCGTCTTGAAATGAAGCCTAGATGATGTCTTTTAATTTGTAGAATCTTTTTGCGTTTCTTTTAGAATTTTCTAACTGGGGTCGGGTTCGAACGGATAGGAAAGAAATTTTTTTTATTCTCTATTTTTCGGCTTGTCTTCACCCGTTTCGTCTTGAAATGAAGCCTGGATGATGTTTTATAATTTTTAGAATTTTTTTGCATTTATTTTTGAATTTTCTAACTTAGGGCTGGTTCGAACGGATTGGAAGGAAATTATTTTTGATCTCTATTTTACGGCCTGTCCTGACCCGCCTCGTCTTGAAATGAAGCCTGGATGATGTTTTTTAATTTTTAGAATTTTTTTACATTTATTTTTGAATTTTCTAACTCTGGTCTGGTTCGAACGGATTGGAAGGAAATATTTTTTTTTCTCTATTTCTCGGCCTGTACAGATCCGTTTCGTCTTGAAATGAAGCATAGATAATGTCTTTTAATTTTTAGAATTTTTTTGCATTTCTTTTAGAATTTTCTAACTGGGGTCGGGTTCGAACGGATAGGAAAGAAATTTTTTTTATTCCCTATTTTTCGGCTTGTCTTCACCCGTTTCGTCTTGAAATGAAGCCTGGATGATGTTTTATAATTTTTAGAATGTTTTTGCTTTTATTTTTGAATTTTCTAACTTAGGTCTGGTTCGAACGGATTGGAAGGAAATTATTTTTGATCTCTATTTTACGGCCTGTCCTGACCCGTCTCGTCTTAAAATGAAGTCTGGATGATGTTTTTTAATTTTTAGATTTTTTTTTGCATTTAGTTTTGAATTTTCTAACTCTGGTCGGGTTCGAACTGATAGGAATGAAATTTTTTTTGTTTTCTATTTTTCGGCCTGTCCTGTCCCGATTCATCTTCAAATGAAGCCTGGATGATGTTTTTTAATTTTAGAATTTTTTTGCATTTATTTCGAATTTTCTAACTCGGGTCGGGTTCGAACGGATAGGAAGGAAATCTTTTTTGTTCTCCATTTTTCAGCCTGTCCTGGCCCGTTTCGTTTTGAAATGAAGCCTGGATGATGTTTTTTAATTTTTGGAATTTTTTGGCATTTGTTTTTGAATTTTCTAACTCAGGTCTGGTTTGAACGGATTGGAAGGAAATATTTTTTTTTCTCTATTTCTCGGCCTGTACTGATCCGTTTCGTCATGAAATGAAGCCTGGATAATGTCTTTTAATTTTTAGACTTTTTTTGCATTTCTTTTAGAATTTTCTAACTGGGGTCGGGTTCGAACGGATAGGAAAGAAATTTTTTTTATTCCCTATTTTTCGGCTTGTCTTCACCCGTTTCGTCTTGAAATGAAGCCTGGATGATGTTTTATAATTTTTAGAATTTTTTTGCATTTATTTTTGAATTTTCTGACTTAGGTCTGGTTCGAACGGATTGGAAGGAAATTATTTTTCATCTCTATTTTACGGCCTGGCCTGACCCGTCTCGTCTTGAAATGAAATCTGGATGATGTTTTTTAATTTTTAGAATTTTTTTACATTTATTTTTGAATTTTCTAACTCTGGTCGGGTTCGAACGGATAGGAAGGAAATATTTTTTTTTCTCTATTTTTCAGCCTGTCCTGATCCGTTTCGTCTTGAAATGAAGCATGGATGATGTCTTTTAATTTTTAGAATTTTTTTGCATTTCTTTTAGAATTTTCTAATTGTGGTCGGGTTCGAACGGATAGGAAAGAAATTTTTTTTATTCTCTATTTTTCGGCTTGTCTTCACCCCTTTCGTCTTGAAATGAAACCTAGATGATGTTTTTTAATTTTTAGATTTTTTTTTGCTTTTAGTTTTGATTTTTCTAACTCTGGTCGGGTTCGAACGGATAGGAATGAAATTTTTTTTGTTCTCTATTTTTCGGCCTGTCCTGTCCCGTTTCATCTTCAAATGAAGCCTGGATGATGTTTTTTAATTTTTAGAATTTTTTTGCATTTATTTTCGAATTTTCTAACTCGGGTCGGGTTCGAACGAGTAGGAAGGAAATTTTTTTTGTTCTCCATTTTTCGGCCTGTCCTGGCCCGTTTCGTCTTGAAATGAAGCCTGTATGATGTTTTTTAATTTTAAGAATTTTTTTTCCATTTATTTCTGAATTTTCTAACTCAGGTCTGGTTCGAACGGATAGGAAGGAAATTATTTTTGTTCTCTATTTTACGGCCTGTCCTGGCCCGTTTCATCTTCAAATGAAGCCTGGATGATGTTTTTTAATTTTTAGAATTTTTTTGCATTTCTTTTAGAATTTTCTAACTGGGGTCGGGTTCGAACGGATAGGAAAGAAATTTTTTTTATTCTCTATTTTTCGGCTTGTCTTCACCCGTTTCGTCTTGAAATGAATCCTAGATGAAGTTTTTTAATTTTTAGATTTTTTTTTGCATTTAGTTTGGAATTTTCTAACTCTGGTCGGGTTCGAATAGATAGGAATGAAATTTTTTTTTTCTCTATTTTTTGGCATGTCCTGTCTCGTTTCATTTTCAAATGAAGCCTGGATGATGTTTTTTAATTTTTAGAATTTTTTTGCATTTATTTTCGAATTTTCTAACTCGGGTCGGGTTCGAACTGATAGGAATGAAATTTTTTTTGTTTTCTATTTTTCGGCCTGTCCTGTCCCGTTTCATCTTCAAATGAAGCCTGGATGATGTTTTTTCATTTTTAGAATTTTTTAGCATTTATTTTCAAATTTTCTAACTCGGGTCGGGTTCGAACGAATTGGAAGGAAATTTTTTTTGTTCTCCATTTTTCGGCCTGTCCTGGCCCGTTTCGTCTTGAAATGAAGCCTGGATGATGTTTTTTAATTTTTAGCATTTTTTTGCATTTGTTTTTGAATTTTCTAACTCAGGTCTGGTTCGAACGGATTGGAAGGAAATATTTTTTTTTCTCTATTTCTCGGCCTGTACTGATCCGTTTCGTCTTGAAATGAAGCCTAGATAATGTCTTTTAATTTTTAGAATTTTTTTGCATTTCTTTTAGAATTTTCTAACTGGGGTCGGGTTCGAACGGATAGGAAAGAAATTTTTTTTATTCCCTATTTTTAGGCTTTGTCTTCACCCGTTTCGTCTTGACATGAAGCCTGGATGATAGGAATGAAATTTTTTTTGTTCCCTATTTTTCGGCCTGTCCTGTCTCGTTTCATCTTCAAATGAAGCCTGGATGATGTTTTTTAATTTTTAGAATTTTTTTGCATTTATTTTCGAATTTTCTAACTCGGGTCGGGTTCGAACGGATAGGAAGGAAATTTTTTTTGTTCTCCATTTTTCGGCCTGTCCTGGCCCGTTTCGTCTTGAAATGAAGCCTGGATGATGTTTTTTAATTTTTAGAATTTTTTTCCATTTATTTTTGAATTTTCTAACTCTGGTCGGGTTCGAACGGATAGGAAGGAAATATTTTTTTTTCTCTATTTTTCAGCCTGTCCTGATCCGTTTCGTCTTGAAATGAAGCATGGATGATGTCTTTTAATTTTTAGAATTTTTTTGCATTTCTTTTAGAATTTTCTAATTGGGGTCGGGTTCGAACGGATAGGAAAGAAATTTTTTTTATTCTCTATTTTTCGGCTTGTCTTCACCCCTTTCGTCTTGAAATGAAACCTAGATGATGTTTTTTAATTTTTAGATTTTTTTTTGCTTTTAGTTTTGATTTTTCTAACTCTGGTCGGGTTCGAACGGATAGGAATGAAATTTTTTTTGTTCTCTATTTTTCGGCCTGTCCTGTCCCGTTTCATCTTCAAATGAAGCCTGGATGATGTTTTTTAATTTTTAGAATTTTTTTGCATTTATTTTCGAATTTTCTAACTCGGGTCGGGTTCGAACGAGTAGGAAGGAAATTTTTTTTGTTCTCCATTTTTCGGCCTGTCCTGGCCCGTTTCGTCTTGAAATGAAGCCTGTATGATGTTTTTTAATTTTAAGAATTTTTTTTCCATTTATTTCTGAATTTTCTAACTCAGGTCTGGTTCGAACGGATAGGAAGGAAATTATTTTTGTTCTCTATTTTACGGCCTGTCCTGGCCCGTTTCATCTTCAAATGAAGCCTGGATGATGTTTTTTAATTTTTAGAATTTTTTTGCATTTCTTTTAGAATTTTCTAACTGGGGTCGGGTTCGAACGGATAGGAAAGAAATTTTTTTTATTCTCTATTTTTCGGCTTGTCTTCACCCGTTTCGTCTTGAAATGAATCCTAGATGAAGTTTTTTAATTTTTAGATTTTTTTTTGCATTTAGTTTGGAATTTTCTAACTCTGGTCGGGTTCGAATAGATAGGAATGAAATTTTTTTTTTCTCTATTTTTTGGCATGTCCTGTCTCGTTTCATTTTCAAATGAAGCCTGGATGATGTTTTTTAATTTTTAGAATTTTTTTGCATTTATTTTCGAATTTTCTAACTCGGGTCGGGTTCGAACTGATAGGAATGAAATTTTTTTTGTTTTCTATTTTTCGGCCTGTCCTGTCCCGTTTCATCTTCAAATGAAGCCTGGATGATGTTTTTTCATTTTTAGAATTTTTTAGCATTTATTTTCAAATTTTCTAACTCGGGTCGGGTTCGAACGAATTGGAAGGAAATTTTTTTTGTTCTCCATTTTTCGGCCTGTCCTGGCCCGTTTCGTCTTGAAATGAAGCCTGGATGATGTTTTTTAATTTTTAGCATTTTTTTGCATTTGTTTTTGAATTTTCTAACTCAGGTCTGGTTCGAACGGATTGGAAGGAAATATTTTTTTTTCTCTATTTCTCGGCCTGTACTGATCCGTTTCGTCTTGAAATGAAGCCTAGATAATGTCTTTTAATTTTTAGAATTTTTTTGCATTTCTTTTAGAATTTTCTAACTGGGGTCGGGTTCGAACGGATAGGAAAGAAATTTTTTTTATTCCCTATTTTTAGGCTTTGTCTTCACCCGTTTCGTCTTGACATGAAGCCTGGATGATAGGAATGAAATTTTTTTTGTTCCCTATTTTTCGTCCTGTCCTGTCTCGTTTCATCTTCAAATGAAGCCTGGATGATGTTTTTTAATTTTTAGAATTTTTTTGCATTTATTTTCGAATTTTCTAACTCGGGTCGGGTTCGAACGGATAGGAAGGAAATTTTTTTTGTTCTCCATTTTTCGGCCTGTCCTGGCCCGTTTCGTCTTGAAATGAAGCCTGGATGATGTTTTTTAATTTTTAGAATTTTTTTCCATTTATTTTTGAATTTTCTAACTCTGGTCGGGTTCGAACGGATAGGAAGGAAATATTTTTTTTTCTCTATTTTTCAGCCTGTCCTGATCCGTTTCGTCTTGAAATGAAGCATGGATGATGTCTTTTAATTTTTAGAATTTTTTTGCATTTCTTTTAGAATTTTCTAATTGGGGTCGGGTTCGAACGGATAGGAAAGAAATTTTTTTTATTCTCTATTTTTCGGCTTGTCTTCACCCCTTTCGTCTTGAAATGAAACCTAGATGATGTTTTTTAATTTTTAGATTTTTTTTTGCTTTTAGTTTTGATTTTTCTAACTCTGGTCGGGTTCGAACGGATAGGAATGAAATTTTTTTTGTTCTCTATTTTTCGGCCTGTCCTGTCCCGTTTCATCTTCAAATGAAGCCTGGATGATGTTTTTTAATTTTTAGAATTTTTTTGCATTTATTTTCGAATTTTCTAACTCGGGTCGGGTTCGAACGAGTAGGAAGGAAATTTTTTTTGTTCTCCATTTTTCGGCCTGTCCTGGCCCGTTTCGTCTTGAAATGAAGCCTGTATGATGTTTTTTAATTTTAAGAATTTTTTTTCCATTTATTTCTGAATTTTCTAACTCAGGTCTGGTTCGAACGGATAGGAAGGAAATTATTTTTGTTCTCTATTTTACGGCCTGTCCTGGCCCGTTTCATCTTCAAATGAAGCCTGGATGATGTTTTTTAATTTTTAGAATTTTTTTGCATTTCTTTTAGAATTTTCTAACTGGGGTCGGGTTCGAACGGATAGGAAAGAAATTTTTTTTATTCTCTATTTTTCGGCTTGTCTTCACCCGTTTCGTCTTGAAATGAATCCTAGATGAAGTTTTTTAATTTTTAGATTTTTTTTTGCATTTAGTTTGGAATTTTCTAACTCTGGTCGGGTTCGAATAGATAGGAATGAAATTTTTTTTTTCTCTATTTTTTGGCATGTCCTGTCTCGTTTCATTTTCAAATGAAGCCTGGATGATGTTTTTTAATTTTTAGAATTTTTTTGCATTTATTTTCGAATTTTCTAACTCGGGTCGGGTTCGAACTGATAGGAATGAAATTTTTTTTGTTTTCTATTTTTCGGCCTGTCCTGTCCCGTTTCATCTTCAAATGAAGCCTGGATGATGTTTTTTCATTTTTAGAATTTTTTAGCATTTATTTTCAAATTTTCTAACTCGGGTCGGGTTCGAACGAATTGGAAGGAAATTTTTTTTGTTCTCCATTTTTCGGCCTGTCCTGGCCCGTTTCGTCTTGAAATGAAGCCTGGATGATGTTTTTTAATTTTTAGCATTTTTTTGCATTTGTTTTTGAATTTTCTAACTCAGGTCTGGTTCGAACGGATTGGAAGGAAATATTTTTTTTTCTCTATTTCTCGGCCTGTACTGATCCGTTTCGTCTTGAAATGAAGCCTAGATAATGTCTTTTAATTTTTAGAATTTTTTTGCATTTCTTTTAGAATTTTCTAACTGGGGTCGGGTTCGAACGGATAGGAAAGAAATTTTTTTTATTCCCTATTTTTAGGCTTTGTCTTCACCCGTTTCGTCTTGACATGAAGCCTGGATGATAGGAATGAAATTTTTTTTGTTCCCTATTTTTCGGCCTGTCCTGTCTCGTTTCATCTTCAAATGAAGCCTGGATGATGTTTTTTAATTTTTAGAATTTTTTTGCATTTATTTTCGAATTTTCTAACTCGGGTCGGGTTCGAACGGATAGGAAGGAAATTTTTTTTGTTCTCCATTTTTCGGCCTGTCCTGGCCCGTTTCGTCTTGAAATGAAGCCTGGATGATGTTTTTTAATTTTTAGAATTTTTTTCCATTTATTTTGAATTTTCTAACTCAGGTTTGGTTCGAACGGATAGGAAGGAAATTATTTTTGTTCTCTATTTTACGGTCTGTCCTGGCCCGTTTCATCTTCAAATGAAGCCTGGATGATGTTTTTTAATTTTTAGAATTTTTTTGCATTTGTTTTTGAATTTTCTAACTCAGGTCTGGTTCGAACGGATTGGAAGGAAATATTTTTTTTTCTCTATTTCTCGGCCTGTACTGATCCGTTTCGTCTTGAAATGAAGCCTAGATGATGTCTTTTAATTTTTAGAATTTTTTTACATTTCTTTTAGAATTTTCTAACTGGGGTCAGGTTCGAACGGATAGGAAAGAAATTTTTTTTATTCCCTATTTTTCGGCTTGTCTTCACCCGTTTCGTCTTGAAATGAAGCCTGGATGATGTTTTATAATTTTTAGAATTTTTTTGCATTTCTTTTAGAATTTTCTAACTGGGGTCGGGTTCGAACGGATAGGAAAGAAATTTTTTTTATTCTCTATTTTTCGGCTTGTCTTCACCCCTTTCGTCTTGAAATGAAACCTAGATGATGTTTTTTAAATTTTAGATTTTTTTTTGCTTTTAGTTTTGAATTTTCTAACTATGGTCGGGTTCGAACGGATAGGAATGAAATTTTTTTTGTTCTCTATTTTTCGGCCTGTCCTGTCTCGTTTCATCTTCAAATGAAGCCTGGATGATGTTTTTTAATTTTTAGAATTTTTTTGCATTTATTTTCGAATTTTCTAACTCGGGTCGGGTTCGAACGGATAGGAAGGAAATTTTTTTAGCTCTCCATTTTTCGGCCTGTCCAGGCCCGTTTCGTCTTGAAATGAAGTCTAGATGATGTCTTTTAATTTTTAGAATTTTTTTGCATTTCTTTTAGAATTTTCTAACTGGGGTCGGGTTCGAACAGATAGGAAAGAAATTTTTTTTATTCCCTATTTTTCGGCTTGTCTTCACCCGTTTCGTCCTGAAATGAAGCCTGGATGATGTTTTATAATTTTTAGAATTTTTTTGCATTTATTTTTTTATTTTCTAACTTAGGTCTGGTTCGAACGGATTGGAAGGAAATAATTTTTGATCTCTATTTTACGGCCTGTCCTGACCCGTCTCGTCTTGAAATGAAGTCTGGATGATGTTTTTTAATTTTTAGAATTTTTTTACATTTATTTTTGAATTTTCTAACTCTGGTCGGGTTCGAACGGATAGGAAGGAAATATTTTTTTTCTCTATTTTTCAGCCTGTCCTGATCCGTTTCGTCATGAAATGAAGCCTGGATGATGTCTTTTACTTTTTAGACTTTTTTTGCATTTCTTTTAGAATTTTCTAACTGGGGTCGGGTTCGACCGGATAGGAAAGAAATTTTTTTTATTCTCTATTTTTCGGCTTGCCTTCACCCGTTTCGTCTTGAAATGAAGCCTGGATGATGTTTTTTAATTTTTAGAATTTTTTTACATTTATTTTTGAATTTTCTAACTCGGGTCGTGTTCGAACGGATAGGAAGGAATATTTTTTTTTCTCTATTTTTCAGCCTGTCCTGATCCGTTTCGTCTTGAAATGAAGCCTGTATGATGTTTTTTAATTTTAAGAATTTTTTTCCATTTATTTTTGAATTTTCTAACTCAGGTCTGGTTCGAACGGATAGGAAGGAAATTATTTTTGTTCTCTATTTTACGGCCTGTCCTGGCCCGTTTCATCTTCAAATGAAGCCTGGATGATGGTTTTTAATTTTTAGAATTTTTTTACATTTATTTTTGAATTTTCTAACTCGGGTTGGGTTCGAACGGATAGGAAGGAAATTTTTTTTGTTCTCCATTTTTCGGCCTGTCCTGGCCCGTTTCGTCTTGAAATGAAGCCTGGATGATGTTTTTTAATTTTTAGAATTTTTTTGCATTTGTTTTTGAATTTTCTAACTCAGGTGTGGTTCGAACGGATAGGAAGGAAATATTTTTTTTTCTCTATTTTTCGGCCTGTCCTGATCCGTTTCGTCTTGAAATGAAGCCTAGATGATGTCTTTTAATTTTTAGAATTTTTTTGCATTTCTTTTAGAATTTTCTAACTCGGGTCGGGTTCGAACGGATAGGAAAGAAATTTTTTTTATTCTCTATTTTTCGGCTTGTCTTCACCCGTTTCGTCTTGAAATGAAGCCTGGATGATGTTTTATAATTTTTTGAATTTTTTTGCATTTATTTTTGAATTTTCTAACTTAGGTCTGGTTCGAAAGGATTGGAAGGAAATTATTTTTGATCTCTATTTTACGGCCTGTCCTGACCCGTCTCGTCTTGAAATGAAGTCTGGATGATGTTTTTTAATTTTTAGAATTTTTTTACATTGATTTTTGAATTTTCTAACTCTGGTCGGGTTCGAACGGATAGGAAGGAAATATTTTTTTTTCTCTATTTTTCAGCCTGTCCTGATCCGTTTCGTCTTGAAATGAAGCCTGGATGATGTCTTTTAATTTTTAGACTTTTTTTGCATTTCTTTTAGAATTTTCTAACTGGGGTCGGGTTCGAACGGATAGGAAAGAAATTTTTTTTATTCCCTATTTTTCGCCTTGTCTTCACCCGTTTCGTCTTGAAATGAAACCTAGATGATGTTTTTTAATTTTTAGATTTTTTTTTGCATTTAGTTTTGAATTTTCTAACTCAGGCCGGGTTCGAACGGATAGGAATGAAATTTTTTTTGTTCTCTATTTTTCGGCCTGTCCTGTCTCGTTTCATCTTCAAACGAAGTCTGGATGATCTTTTTTAATTTTTACAATTTTTTTACATTTATTTTTGAATTTTCTAACTCGGGTCGGGTTCGAACGGATAGGAAGGAAATATTTTGTTTTCTCTATTTTTCAGCCGGTCCTGATCCGTTTCGTCTTGAAATGAAGCTTGGATGATGTCTTTTAATTTTTATAATTTTTTTGCATTTATTTTTGAATTTTCTAACTCGGGTCGGGTTCGAACGGATAGGAATGAAATTTTTTTTGTTTTCTATTTTTCGGCCTGTCCTGTCTCGTTTCATCTTCAAATGAAGTTTGGATGATGTTTTTTAATTTTTACAATTTTTTTACATTTATTTTTGAATTTTCTAACTCGGGTCGGGTTCGAACGGATAGGAAGGAAATATTTTGTTTTCTCTATTTTTCAGCTGGTCCTGATCCGTTTCGTCTTGAAATGAAGCTTGGATGATGTCTTTTAATTTTTACAATTTTTTGCATTTCTTTTAGAATTTTCTAACTGGGGTCGGGTTCGAACGGATAGGAAAGAAATTTTTTTTATTCTCTATTTTTCGGCTTGTCTTCACCCGTTTCGTCTTGAAATGAAACCTAGATGATGTTTTTTAATTTTTAGATTTTTTTTTGCATTTAGTTTTGAATTTTCTAACTCTGGTCGGGTTCGAACTGATAGGAATGAAATTTCTTTTGTTCTCTATTTTTCGGCCTGTCCTGTCTCGTTTCATCTTCAAATGAAGCCTGGATGATGATTTTTAATTTTTAGAATTTTTTTGCATTTATTTTCGAATTTTCTAACTCGGGTTGGGTTCGAACGGATAGGAAGGAAATTTTTTTTGTTCTCCATTTTTCGGCCTGTCCTGGCCCGTTTCGTCTTGAAATGAAGCCTGGATGATGTTTTTTGATTTTTAGAATTTTTTTCCATTTATTTTTGAATTTTCTAACTCAGGTTTGGTTCGAACGGATAGGAAGGAAATTATTTTTGTTCTCTATTTTACGGACTGTCCTGGCCCGTTTCATCTTCAAATGAAGCCTGGATGATGGTTTTTAATTTTTAGAATTTTTTTACATTTATTTTTGAATTTTCTAACTCGGGTTGGGTTCGAACGGATAGGAAGGAAATTTTTTTTGTTCTCCATTTTTCTGCCTGTCCTGGCCCGTTTCGTCTTGAAATGAAGCCTGGATGATGTTTTTTAATTTTTAGAATTTTTTTGCATTTGTTTTTGAATTTTCTAACTCAGGTCTGGTTCGAACGGATAGGAAGGAAATATTTTTTTTCTCTATTTTTCGGCCTGTCCTGATCCGTTTCGTCTTGAAATGAAGCCTAGATGATGTCTTTTAATTTTTAGAATTTTTTTGCATTTCTTTTAGAATTTTCTAACTCGGGTCGGGTTCGAACGGATAGGAAAGAAATTTTTTTTATGCTCTATTTTTCGGCTTGTCTTCACCCGTTTCGTCTTGAAATGAAGCCTGGATGATATTTTGTAATTTTTAGAATTTTTTTGCATTTATTTTTGAATTTTCTAACTTAGGTCTGGTTAGAAAGGATTGGAAGGAAATTATTTTTGATCTCTATTTTACGGCCTGTCCTGACCCGTCTCGTCTTGAAATGAAGTCTGGATGATGTTTTTTAATTTTTAGAATTTTTTTACATTTATTTTTGAATTTTCTAACTCTGGTCGGGTTCGAACGGATAGGAAGGAAATATTTTTTTTTCTCTATTTTTCAGCCTGTCCTGATCCGTTTCGTCTTGAAATGAAGCCTGGATGATGTCTTTTAATTTTTAGACTTTTTTTGCATTTCTTTTAGAAGTTTCTAACTGGGGTCGGGTTCGAACGGATAGGAAAGAAATTTTTTTTATTCTCTATTTTTCGGCTTGTCTTCACCCGTTTCGTCTTGAAATGAAACCTAGATGATGTTTTTTAATTTTTAGATTTTTTTTTGCATTTAGTTTTGAATTTTCTAACTCTGGTCAGGTTCGAACTGATAGGAATGAAATTTTTTTTGTTCTCTATTTTTCGGCCTGTCCTGTCTCGTTTCATCTTCAAATGAAGCCTGGATGATGATTTTTAATTTTTAGAATTTTTTTGCATTTATTTTCGAATTTTCTAACTCGGGTTGGGTTCGAACGGATAGGAAGGAAATTTTTTTTGTTCTCCATTTTTCGGCCTGTCCTTGCTCGTTTCGTCTTGAAATGAAGCCTGGATGATGTTTTTTGATTTTTAGAATTTTTTTCCATTTATTTTTGAATTTTCTAACTCAGGTTTGGTTCGAACGGATAGGAAGGAAATTATTTTTGTTCCCTATTTTACGGACTGTCCTGGCCCGTTTCATCTTCAAATGAAGCCTGGATGATGGTTTTTAATTTTTAGAATTTTTTTACATTTATTTTTGAATTTTCTAACTCGGGTTGGGTTCGAACGGATAGGAAGGAAATTTTTTTTGTTCTCTATTTTTCGGCCTGTCCTGGCCCGTTTCGTCTTGAAATGAAGCCTGGATGATGTTTTTTAATTTTTAGAATTTTTTTGCATTTGTTTTTGAATTTTCTAACTCAGGTCTGGTTCGAACGGATAGGAAGGAAATATTTTTTTTTCTCTATTTTTCGGCCTGTCCTGATCCGTTTCGTTTTGAAATGAAGCCTAGATGATGTCTTTTAATTTTTAGAATTTTTTTGCATTTCTTTTAGAATTTTCTAACTGGGGTCGGGTTCGAACGGGTAGGAAAGAAATTTTTTTTATTCTCTATTTTTCGGCTTGTCTTCACCCATTTCATCTTGAAATGAAGCCTGGATGATGTTTTTTAATTTTTAGAATTTTTTTGCATTTATTTTTGAATTTTCTAAGTTAGGTCTGGTTCGAACGGATTGGAAGGAAATTATTTTTTATCTCTATTTTACGGCCTGTCCTGACCCGTCTCGTCTTGAAATGAAGTCGGGATGATGTTTTTTCATTTTTAGAATTTTTTTACATTTATTTTTGAATTTTCTAACTCGGGTCGGGTTCGAACGGATAGGAAGGAAATTTTTTTTGTTCTCTATTTTTCGGCCTGTCCTGGCCCGTTTCGTCTTGAAATGAAGCCTGGATGATGTTTTTTAATTTTTAGAATTTTTTTGCATTTGTTTTTGAATTTTCTAACTCAGGTCTGGTTCGAACGGATAGGAAGGAAATTTTTTTTTTTCTCTATTTTTCGGCCTGTCCTGATCCGTTTCGTCTTGAAATGAAGCCTAGATGATGTCTTTTAATTTTTAGAATTTTTTTGCATTTCTTTTAGAATTTTCTAACTCGGGTCGGGTTCGAACGGATAGGAAAGAATTTTTTTTATTCTCTATTTTCGGCTTGTCTTCACCCGTTTCGTCTTGAAATGAAGCCTGGATGATGTTTTATAATTTTTTGAATTTTTTTGCATTTATTTTTGAATTTTCTAACTTAGGTCTGGTTCGAAAGGATTGGAAGGAAATTATTTTTGATCTCTATTTTACGGCCTGTCCTGACCCGTCTCGTCTTGAAATGAAGTCTGGATGATGTTTTTTAATTTTTAGAATTTTTTTACATTGATTTTTGAATTTTCTAACTCTGGTCGGGTTCGAATAGGAAGGAAATATTTTTTTTTCTCTATTTTTCAGCCTGTCCTGATCCGTTTCGTCTTGAAATGAAGCCTGGATGATGTCTTTTAATTTTTAGACTTTTTTTGCATTTCTTTTAGAATTTTCTAACTGGGGTCGGGTTCGAACGGATAGGAAAGAAATTTTTTTTATTCCCTATTTTTCGGCTTGTCTTCACCCGTTTCGTCTTGAAATGAAACCTAGATGATGTTTTTTAATTTTTAGATTTTTTTTTGCATTTAGTTTTGAATTTTCTAACTCAGGCCGGGTTCGAACGGATAGGAATGAAATTTTTTTTGTTCTCTATTTTTCGGCCTGTCCTGTCTCGTTTCATCTTCAAACGAAGTCTGGATGATCTTTTTTAATTTTTACAATTTTTTTACATTTATTTTTGAATTTTCTAACTCGGGTCGGGTTCGAACGGATAGGAAGGAAATATTTTGTTTTCTCTATTTTTCAGCCGGTCCTGATCCGTTTCGTCTTGAAATGAAGCTTGGATGATGTCTTTTAATTTTTACAATTTTTTTGCATTTCTTTTAGAATTTTCTAACTGGGGTCGGGTTCGAACGGATAGGAAAGAAATTTTTTTTATTCTCTATTTTTCGGCTTGTCTTCACCCATTTCGTCTTGAAATGAAACCTAGATGATGATTTTTAATTTTTAGAATTTTTTTGCATTTATTTTCGAATTTTCTAACTTGGGTCGGGTTCGAACGGATAGGAAGGAAATTTTTTTTGTTCTCCATTTTTCGGCCTGTCCTGGCCCGTTTCGTCTTGAAATGAAGCCTGGATGATGTTTTTTGATTTTTAGAATTTTTTTCCATTTATTTTTGAATTTTCTAACTCAGGTTTGGTTCGAACGGATAGGAAGGAAATTATTTTTGTTCTCTATTTTACGGCCTGTCCTGGCCCGTTTCATCTTCAAATGAAGCCTGGATGATGGTTTTTAATTTTTAGAATTTTTTTACATTTATTTTTGAATTTTCTAACTCGGGTCGGGTTCGAACGGATAGGAAGGAAATTTTTTTTGTTCTCCATTTTTCGGCCTGTCCTGGCCCGTTTCGTCTTGAAATGAAGCCTGGATGATGTTTTTTAATTTTTAGAATTTTTTTGCATTTGTTTTTGAATTTTCTAACTCAGGTCTGGTTCGAACGGATAGGAAGGAAATATTTTTTTTTCTCTATTTTTCGGCCTGTCCTGATCCGTTTCGTTTTGAAATGAAGCCAGCTGATGTCTTTTAATTTTTAGAATTTTTTTGCATTTCTTTTAGAATTTTCTAACTGGGGTCGGGTTCGAACGGATAGGAAAGAAATTTTTTTTATTCTCTATTTTTCGGCTTTTCTTCTCCCGTTTCGTCTTGAAATGAAGCCTGGATGATGTTTTTTAATTTTTAGAATTTTTTATATTTATTTTTGAATTTTCTAACTTAGGTCTGGTTCGAACGGATTGGAAGGAAATTATTTTTTATCTCTATTTTACGGCCTGTCCTGACCCGTCTCGTCTTGAAATGAAGTCTGGATGATATTTTTTAATTTTTAGAATTTTTTTACATTTATTTTTGAATTTTCTAACTCTGGTCGGGTTCGAATGGATAGGAAGGAAATTTTTTTTTTCTCTATTTTTCAGCCTGTCCTGACCCATCTCGTCTTGAAATGAAGTCTGGATGATGTTTTTTAATTTTTAGATTTTTTTTTGCTTTTAGTTTTGAATTTTCTAACTCTGGTAGGGTTCGAACGGATAGGAATGAAATTTTTTTTGTTCTCTATTTTTCGGCCTGTCCTATCTCGTTTCATCTTCAAATGAAGCCTGGATGATGATTTTTATTTTTAGAATTTTTTTGCATTTATTTTCGAATTTTCTAACTCGGGTCGGGTTCGAACGGATAGGAAGGAAATTTTTTTTGTTCTCCATTTTTCGGCCTGTCCTGGCCCGTTTCGTCTTGAAATGAAGCCTGGACGATGTTTTTTGATTTTTAGAATTTTTTTCCATTTATTTTTGAATTTTCTAACTCAGGTTTGGTTCGAACGGATAGGAAGGAAATTATTTTTGTTCTCTATTTTACGGCCTTTCCTGGCCCGTTTCATCTTCAAATGATGCCTGGATCATGGTTTTTAATTTTTAGAATTTTTTTACATTTATTTTTGAATTTTCTAACTCGGGTCGGGTTCGAACGGATAGGAAGGAAATTTTTTTTGTTCTCCATTTTTCGGCCTGTCCTTGCCCGTTTCGTCTTGAAATGAAGCCTGGATGATGTTTTTTAATTTTTAGAATTTTTTTGCATTTGTTTTTGAATTTTCTAACTCAGGTCTGGTTCGAACAGATAGGAAGGAAATATTTTTTTTTCTCTATTTTTCGGTCTGTCCTGATCCGTTTCGTTTTGAAATGAAGCCTAGATGATGTCTTTTAATTTTTAGAATTTTTTTGCATTTCTTTTAGAATTTTCTAACTGGGGTCGGGTTCGAACGGATAGGAAAGAAATTTTTTTTATTCTCTATTTTTCGGCTTTTCTTCACCCGTTTCGTCTTGAAATGAAGCCTGGATGATGTTTTTTAATTTTTAGAATTTTTTTGCATTTATTTTTGAATTTTTTAACTTAGGTCTGGTTCGAACGGATTGGAAGGAAATTATTTTTTATCTCTATTTTATGGCCTGTCCTGACCCGTCTCGTCTTGAAATGAAGTCTGGATGATGTTTTTTAATTTTTAGAATTTTTTTACATTTATTTTTGAATTTTCTAACTCTGGTCGGGTTCGAACGGATAGGAAGGAAATATTTTTTTTTCTCTATTTTTCAGCCTGTCCTGACCCGTCTCGTCTTGAAATGAAGTCTGGATGATGTTTTTTAATTTTTAGATTTTTTTTTGCTTTTAGTTTTGAATTTTCTAACTCTGGTCGGGTTCGAACGGATAGGAATGAAATTTTTTTTGTTCTCTATTTTTCGGCCTGTCCTATCTCGTTTCATCTTCAAATGAAGCCTGGATGATGATTTTTAATTTTTAGAATTTTTTTGCATTTATTTTCGAATTTTCTAACTCGGGTCGGGTTCGAACGGATAGGAAGGAAATTTTTTTTGTTCTCCATTTTTCGGCCTGTCCTGGCCCGTTTCGTCTTGAAATGAAGCCTGGATGATGTTTTTTGATTTTTAGAATTTTTTTCCATTTATTTTTGAATTTTCTAACTCAGGTTTGGTTCGAACGGATAGGAAGGAAATTATTTTTGTTCTCTATTTTACGGCCTGTCCTGGCCCGTTTCATCTTCAAATGAAGCCTGGATGATGGTTTTTAATTTTTAGAATTTTTTTACATTTATTTTTGAATTTTCTAACTCGGGTCGGGTTCGAACGGATAGGAAGGAAATTTTTTTTGTACTCCATTTTTCGGCCTGTCCTGGCCCGTTTCCTCTTGAAATGAAGCCTGGACGATGTTTTTTAATTTTTAGAATTTTTTTGCATTTGTTTTTGAATTTTCTAACTCAGGTCTGGTTCGAACGGATAGGAAGGAAATTTTTTTTTTTCTCTATTTTTCGGCCTGTCCTGATCCGTTTCGTATTGAAATGAAGCCTAGATGATGTCTTTTAATTTTTAGAATTTTTTTGCATTTCTTTTAGAATTTTCTAACTCGGGTCGGGTTCGAACGGATAGGAAAGAAATTTTTTTTATTCTCTATTTTTCGGCTTGTCTTCACCCGTTTCGTCTTGAAATGAAGCCTGGATGATGTTTTATAATTTTTTGAATTTTTTTGCATTTATTTTTGAATTTTCTAACTTAGGTCTGGTTCGAAAGGATTTGAAGGAAATTATTTTTGATCTCTATTTTACGGCCTGTCCTGACCCGTCTCGTCTTGAAATGAAGTCTGGATGATGTTTTTTAATTTTTAGAATTTTTTTACATTGATTTTTGAATTTTCTAACTCTGGTCGGGTTCGAACGGATAGGAAGGAAATATTTTTTTTTCTCTATTTTTCAGCCTGTCCTGATCCGTTTCGTCTTGAAATGAAGCCTGGATGATGTCTTTTAATTTTTAGACTTTTTTTGCATTTCTTTTAGAATTTTCTAACTGGGGTCGGGTTCGAACGGATAGGAAAGAAATTTTTTTTATTCTCTATTTTTCGGCTTGTCTTCACCCGTTTCGTCTTGAAATGAAACCTAAATGATGTTTTTTAATTTTTAGATTTTTTTTTGCATTTAGTTTTGAATTTTCTAACTCAGGCCGGGTTCGAACGGATAGGAATGAAATTTTTTTTGTTCTCTATTTTTCGGCCTGTCCTGTCTCGTTTCATCTTCAAATGAAGTCTGGATGATGTTTTTTAATTTTTACAATTTTTTTACATTTATTTTTGAATTTTCTAATTCGGGCCGGGTTCGAACGGATAGGAAGGAAATATTTTGTTTCCTCTATTTTTCAGCCGGTCCAGATCCGTTTCGTCTTGAAATGAAGCTTGGATGATGTCTCTTAATTTTTACAATTTTTATGCATTTCTTTTAGAATTTTCTAACTGGGGTCGGGTTCGAACGGATAGGAAAGAAATTTTTTTTATTCTCTATTTTTCGGCTTGTCTTCACCCATTTCGTCTTGAAATGAAACCTAGATGATGTTTTTTAATTTTTAGATTTTTTTTTGCATTTAGTTTTGAATTTTCTAACTCTGGTCGGGTTCGAACTGATAGGAATGAAATTTTTTTTGTTCTCTATTTTTCGGCCTGTCCTGTCTCGTTTCATCTTCAAATGAAGCCTGGATGATGTTTTTTAATTTTTAGAATTTTTTTGCATTTATTTTCGAATTTTATAACTCGGGTTCGAACGGATAGGAATGAAATTTTTTTTGTTCTCTATTTTTCGGCCTGTCCTATCTCGTTTCATCTTCAAATAAAGCCTGGATGATGATTTTTAATTTTTAGAATTTTTTTGCATTTATTTTCGAATTTTCTAACTCGGGTCGGGTTCGAACGGATAGGAAGGAAATTTTTTTTGTTCTCCATTTTTCGGCCTGTCCAGGCCCGTTTCGTCTTGAAATGAAGCCTGGATGATGTTTTTTAATTTTTAGAACTTTTTTCCATTTATTTTTGAATTTTCTAACTCAGGATTGGTTCGAACGGATAGGAAGGAAATTGTTTTTGTTCTCTATTTTACGGCCTGTCCTGGCCCGTTTCATCTTCAAATGAAGCCTGGATGATGGTTTTTAATTTTTAGAATTTTTTTACATTTATTTTTGAATTTTCTAACTCGGGTCGGGTTCGAACGGATAGGAAGGTAATTTTTTTTGTTCTCCATTTTTCGGCCTGTCCTGGCCCGTTTCGTCTTGAAATGAAGCCTGGATGATGTTTTTAAATTTTTAGAATTTTTTTGCATTTGTTTTTGAATTTTCTAACTCAGGTCTGGTTCGAACGGATAGGAAGGAAATATTTTTTTTCTCTATTTTTCGGCCTGTACTGATCCGTTTCGTCTTGAAATGAAGCCTAGATGATGTCTTTTAACTTTTAGAATTTTTTTGCATTTCTTTTAGAATTTTCTAACTGGGGTCGGGTTCGAACGGATAGGAAAGAAATTTTTTTTATTCCCTATTTTTCGGCTTGTCTTCACCTGTTTCATCTTGAAATGAAGCCTGGATGATGTTTTATAATTTTTAGAATTTTTTTGCATTTATTTTTGAATTTTCTAACTTAGGTCTGGTTCGAACGGATTGGAAGGAAATTATTTTTGATCTCTATTTTATGGCCTGTCCTGACCCGCCTCGTCCTGAAATGAAGTCTGGATGATGTTTTTTAGTTTTTAGAATTTTTTTACATTTATTTTTGAATTTTCTAACTCTGGTCGGGTTCGAACGGATAGGAAGGAAATATTTTTTTTTCTCTATTTTTCGGCTTGTCTTCACCCGTTTCGTCTTGAAATGAAACCTAGATGATGTTTTTTAATTTTTAGATTTATTTTTGCATTTAGTTTGGAATTTTCTAACTCTAGTCGGGTTCGACCGGATAGGAAAGAAATTTTTTTTATTCTCTATTTTTCGGCTTGTCTTCACCCGTTTCGTCTTGAAATGAAGCCTGGATGATGTTTTTTAATTTTTAAAATTTTTTTGCATTTATTTTTGAATTTTCTAACTCGGGTCGTGTTCGGACGGATAGGAAGGAAATATTTTTTTTTTCTCTATTTTTCAGCATGTCCTGATCCGTTTCGTCTTGAAATGAAGCCTGGATGATGTCTTTTAATTTTTAGAATTTTTTCGCATTTCTTTTAGAATTTTCTAACTGGGGTCGGGTTCGAACGGATAGGAAAGAAATTTTTTTTATTCTCTATTTTTCGGCTTGTCTTCACCCGTTTCGTCTTGAAATGAAGCCTGGATGATGTTTTATAATTTTTAGAATTTTTTTGCATTTATTTTTGAATTTTCTAACTTAGGTCTGGTTCGAACGGATAGGAAGGAAATTATTTTTGATCTCTATTTTACGGCCTGTCCTGACCCGTCTCGTCTTGAAATGAAGTCTGGATGATGTTTTTTAATTTTTAGAATTTTTTTACATTTATTTTTGAATTTTCTAACTCTGGTCGGGTTCGAACGGATAGGAAGGAAATATTTTTTTTTCTCTATTTTTCAGCCTGTCCTGATCCGTTTCGTCTTGAAATGAAGCCTGGATGATGTCTTTTAATTTTTAGAATTTTTTTGCATTTCTTTTAGAATTTTCTAACTGGGGTCTGGTTCGAACGGATAGGAAGGAAATTTTTTTCATTCTCTATTTTTCGGCTTGTCTTCACCCGTTTCGTCTTGAAATGAAACCTAGACGAAGTTTTTTAATTTTTAGATTTTTTTTTGCATTTAGTTTTGAATTTGTTAACTCGGGTCGGGTTCGAACTGATAGGAATGAAATTTTTTTTGTTCTCTATTTTTCAGACTGTCCGTTTCATCTTCAAATGAAGCCTGGATAGTGTTTTTTAATTTTTAGAATTTTTTTGTATTTATTTTCGAATTTTCTAACTCGGGTCGAGTTCGAACGGATAGGAAGGAAATTTATTTTCTTCTCCATTTTTCGGCCTGTCCTGGCCCATTTCTTCTTGAAATGAAGCCTGGATGATGTTTTTTAATTTTTAGAATTTTTTTGCATTTATTTTTGAATTTTCTAACTCAGGTCTGGTTCGAACGGATAGGAAGGAAATTATATTTGTTCTCTATTTTACGGCCTGTCCTGGCCCGTTTAATCTTCAAATGAAGCCTGGATGATGTTTTTTAATTTTTAGAATTTTTTTGCGTTTATTTTCGAATTTTCTAACTGGGGTCGGGTTCGACCGGATAGGAAAGAAATTTTTTTTATTCTCTATTTTTCGGGTTGTCTTCACCCGTTTCGTCTTGAAATGAAGCGTGGATGATGTTTTTTAATTTTTGGAATTTTTTTGCATTTATTTTTGAATTTTCTAATTTAGGTCTGGTTCGAACGGATTGGAAGGAAATTATTTTTGTTCTCTATTTTACGGCCTTTCCTGACCCGTCTCGTCTTGAAATGAAGTCTGGATGATATTTTTTAATTTTTATAATTTTTTTACATTTATTTTTGAATTTTCTACCTCGGGTCGGGTTCGAACGGATAGGAAGGAAATATTTTGTTTTCTCTATTTTTCAGCCGGTCCTGATCCGTTTCGTCTTGAAATGAAGCTTGGATGATGTCTTTTAAATTTTAGAATTTTTTTGCATTTCTTTTAGAATTTTCTAACTGGGGTCGGGTTCGAACGGATAGGAAAGAAATTTTTTTTATTCTCTATTTTTCGGCTTGTCTTCACCGATTTCGTCTTGAAATGAAACCTAGATGATGTTTTTTAATTTTTAGATTTTTTTTTGCATTTAGTTTTGAATTTTCTAACTCTGGTCGGGTTCGAACGGATAGGAATGAAAATTTTTTTGTTCTCTATTTTTCGGCCTGTCCTGTCCCGTTTCATCCTCAAATGAAGCCTGGATGATGTTTTTTAATTTTTAGAATTTTTTTGCATTCATTTTCGAATTTTCTAACTCGGGTCGGGTTCGAACGGATAGGAAGGAAATTTTTTTTCTTCTCCATTTTTCGGCCTGTCCTGGCCCGTTTTCTCTTGAAATGAAGCCTGGTTGATGTTTTTTAATTTTTAGAATTTTTTTCCATTTATTTTTGAATTTTCTAACTCGGTTCAGGTTCGAACAGATAGGAAGGAAATTTTTTTTGTTCTCCATTTTTCGGCCTGTCCTGGCCCGTTTCGTCTTGAAATGAAGCCTGGATGATGTTTTTTAATTTTTAGAATTTTTTGGCATTTGTTTTTGAATTTTCTAACTCAGGTCTGGTTCGAACGGATAGGAAGGAAATATTTTTTTTTTCTCTATTTTTCGGCCTGTCCTGATCCGTTTCGTCTTGAAATGAAGCCTAGATGATGTCTTTTAATTTTTAGTATTTTTTTGCATTTCTTTTAGAATTTTCTAACTGGGGTCGGGTTCGAACGGATAGGAAAGTAATTTTTTTTATTCTCTATTTTTCGGCTTGTCTTCACCCGTTTCGTCTAGAAATGAAGCCTGGATGATGTTTTATAATTTTTAGAATTTTTTTGCATTTACTTTTGAATTTTCTAACTCGGGTCGGGTTCGAACGGATAGGAAGGAAATTTTTTTTGTTCTCCATTTTTCTGCCTGTCCTGGCCCGTTTCGTCTTCAAATGAAGCCTGGATGATGTTTTTTAATTTTTATAATTTTTTTGCATTTAGTTTTGAATTTTCTAACTCGGGTCGGGTTCGAACTAATAGGAATGAAATTTTTTTTGTTCTCTATTTTTCGGCCTGTCCTGTCCCGTTTCGTCTTCAAATGAAGCCTGGATGATGTTTTTTAATTTTTAGAATTTTTTTGCATTTATTTTCGAATTTTCTAACTCGGGTCGGGTTCGAACGGATAGGAAGAAAATTTTTTTTGCTCTCCATTTTTCGGCCTATCCTGGCCCGTTTCGTCTTGAAATGAAGTCTGGATGATGTTTTTTAATTTTTAGAATTTTTTTGCATTTATTTTTGAATTTTCTAACTCAGGTCTGGTTCGAACGGATAGGAAGGAAATTATTTTTGTTCTCTATTTTACGGCCTGTGCTGGCCCGTTTAATCTTGAAATAAAGCCTGGATAATGTTTTTTAATTTTTAGAATTTTTTTGCGTTTATTTTCGAATTTTCTAACTATGGTTGGGTTCGACTGGATAGGAAAGAAATTTTTTTTATTCTCTATTTTTCGGCTTGTCTTCACCCGTTTCGTCTTGAAATGAAGCCTGGACGATGTTTTTTAATTTTTACAATTTTTTTGCATTTGTTTTTGAATTTTCTAACTCAGGTCTGGTTCGAACGGATAGGAAGGAAATATTTTTTTTTCTCTATTTTTCGGCCTGTCCTGATCCTATTCGTCTTGAAATGAAGCCTAGATGATGTCTTTTAATTTTTAGAATTTTATTGCATTTCTTTTAAAATTTTCTAACTGGGGTCGGGTTCGAACGGATAGGAAAGAAATTTTTTTTATTCTCTATTTTTCGGCTTGTCTTCACCCGTTTCGTCTTGAAATGAAGCCTGGACGATGTTTTATAATTTTTAAAATTTTTTTGCATTTATTTTTGAATTTTCTAACTCGGGTCGGGTTCGAACGGATAGGAAGGAAATTTTTTTTGTTCTCCATTTTTCGGCCTGTCCTGGCCCGTTTCGTCTTCAAATGAAGCCTGGATGATGTTTTTTGATTTTTAGAATTTTTTTCCATTTATTTTTGAATTTTCTAACTCAGGTTTGGTTCGAACGGATAGGAATGAAAATATTTTTGTTCTCTATTTTACGGCCTGTCCTGGCCCGTTTCATCTTCAAATGAAGCCTGGATGATGGTTTTTAATTTTTAGAATTTTTTTACATTTATTTTTGAATTTTCTAACTCGGGTCGGGTTCGAACGGATAGGAAGGAAATTTTTTTTGTTCTCCATTTTTCGGCCTGTCCTGGCCGGTTTCGTCTTGAAATGAAGCCTGGATGATGTTTTTTGATTTTTAGAATTTTTTTCCATTTCTTTTTGAATTTTCTAACTCAGGTTTGGTTCGAACGGATAGGATGGAAATTATTTTTGTTCTCTATTTTACGGCCTGTCCTGGCCCGTTTCATCTTCAAATGAAGCCTGGATGATGGTTTTTAATTTTTAGAATTTTTTTACATTTATTTTTGAATTTTCTAACTCAGGTCGGGTTCGAACGGATAGGAAGGAAATATTTTTTTTTCTCTATTTTTCGGCCCATCCTGATCCGTTTCGTCTTGAAATGAAGCCTAGATGATGTCTTTTAATTTTTTGAATTTTTTTGCATTTCTTTTAGAATTTTCTAACTCGGGTCGGGTTCGAACGGATAGGAAAGAAATTTTTTTTATTCTCTATTTTTCGGCTTGTCTTCACCCGTTTCGTCTTGAAATGAAGCCTGGATGATGTTTTATAATTTTTAGAATTTTTTTGCATTTATTTTTGAATTTTCTAACTTAGGTCTGGTTCGAAAGGATTGGAAGGAAATTATTTTTGATCTCTATTTTACGGCCTGTCCTGACCCGTCTCGTCTTGAAATGAAGTCTGGATGATGTTTTTTAATTTTTAGAATTTTTTACATTGATTTTTGAATTTTCTAACTCTGGTCGGGTTCGAACGGATAGGAAGGAAATATTTTTTTTCTCTATTTTTCAGCCTGTCCTGATCCGTTTCGTCTTGAAATGAAGCCTGGATGATGTCTTTTAATTTTTAGACTTTTTTTGCATTTCTTTTAGAATTTTCTAACTGGGGTCGGGTTCGAACGGATAGGAAAGAATTTTTTTTATTCTCTATTTTTCGGCTTGTCTTCACACGTTTCGTCTTGAAATGAAACCTAGATGATGTTTTTTAATTTTTAGATTTTTTTTTGCATTTAGTTTTGAATTTTCTAACTCTGGTCGGGTTCGAACTGATAGGAATGAAATTTTTTTTGTTCTCTATTTTTCGGCCTGTCCTGTCTCATTTCATCTTCAAATGAAGCCTGGATGATGATTTTTAATTTCTAGAATTGTTTTGCATTTATTTTCGAATTTTCTAACTCGGGTCGGGTTCGAACGGATAGGAAGGAAATTTTTTTTGTTCTCCATTTTTCGGCCTGTCCTGGCCCGTTTCGTCTTGAAATGAAGCCTGGATGATGTTTTTTGATTTTTAGAATTTTTTTCCATTTATTTTTGAATTTTCTAGCTCAGGTTTGGTTCGAACGGATAGGAAGGAAATTATTTTTGTTCTCTATTTTACGGCCTGTCCTGGCCCGTTTCATCTTCAAATGAAGCCTGGATGATGGTTTTTTATTTTTAGAATTTTTTTACATTTATTTTTGAATTTTCTAACTCGGGTCCGGTTCGAACGGATAGGAAGGAAATTTTTTTTGTTCTCCATTTTTCGGCCTGTCCTGGCCCGTTTCGTCTTGAAATGAAGCCTGGATGATGTTTTTTCATTTTTAGAATTTTTTTCCATTTGTTTTTGAATTTTCTAACTCAGATCTTGTTCGAACGGATAGGAAGGAAATATTTTTTTTTCTCTATTTTTCGGCCTGTCCTGATCCGTTTTGTCTTGAAATGAAGCCTAGATGATGTCTTTTAATTTTTAGAATTTTTTTGCATTTCTTTTAGAATTTTCTAACTCGGGTCGGGTTCGAACGGATAGGAAAGAAATTTTTTTTATTCTCTATTTTTCGGCTTGTCTTAACCCGTTTCGTCTTGAAATGAAGCCTGGATGATGTTTTATAATTTTTAGAATTTTTTTGCATTTATTTTTGAATTTTCTAACTTAGGTCTGGTTCGAAAGGATTGGAAGGAAATTATTTTTGATCTCTATTTTACTTCCTGTCCTAACCCGTCTCGTCTTGAAATGAAGTCTGGATGATGTTTTTTAATTTTTAGAATTTTTACATTGATTTTTGAATTTTCTAACTCTGGTCGGGTTCGAACGGATAGGAAGGAAATATTTTTTTTTCTCTATTTTTCAGCCTGTCCTGATCCGTTTCGTCTTGAAATGAAGCCTGGATGATGTCTTTTAATTTTTAGACTTTTTTTGCTTTTCTTTTAGAATTTTCTAACTGGGGTCGGGTTCGAACGGATAGGAAAGAAATTTTTTTTATTCTCTATTTTTCGGCTTGTCTTCACCCGTTTCGTCTTGAAAAGAAACCTAGATGATGTTTTTTAATTTTTAGATTTTTTTTTGCATTTAGTTTTGAATTTTCTAACTCTGGCCGGGTTCGAACGGATAGGAATGAAATTTTTTTTGTTCTCTATTTTTCGGCCTGTCCTGTCTCGTTTCATCTTCAAATGAAGTCTGGATGATCTTTTTTAATTTTTACAATTTTATTACATTTATTTTTGAATTTTTTAACTCGGGTCGGGTTCGAACGGATAGGAAGGAAATATTTTGTTTTCTCTATTTTTCAGCCGGTCCTGATCCGTTTCGTCTTGAAATGAAGCTTGGATGATGTCTTTTAATTTTTATAATTTTTTTGCATTTATTTTTGAATTTTCTAACTCGGGTCGGGTTCGAACGGATAGGAATGAAATTTTTTTTGTTTTCTATTTTTCGGCCTGTCCTGTCTCGTTTCATCTTCAAATGAAGTCTGGATGATGTTTTTTAATTTTTACAATTTTTTTACATTTATTTTTGAATTTTCTAACTCGGGTCGCGTTCGAACGGATAGGAAGGAAATATTTTGTTTTCTCTATTTTTCAGCCGGTCCTGATCCGTTTCGTCTTGAAATGAAGCTTGGATGATGTCTTTTAATTTTTACAATTTTTTTGCATTTCTTTTAGAATTTTCTAACTGGGGTCGGGTTCGAACGGATAGGAAAGAAATTTTTTTTATTCTCTATTTTTCGGCTTGTCTTCACCCATTTCGTCTTGAAATGAAACCTAGATGATGTTTTTTAATTTTTAGATTTTTTTTTGCATTTAGTTTTGAATTTTCTAACTCTGGTCGGGTTCAAACGGATAGGAATGAAAATTTTTTTGTTCTCTATTTTTCGGCCTGTCCTGTCCCGTTTCATCCTCAAATGAAGCCTGGATGATGTTTTTTAATTTTTAGAATTTTTTTGCATTTATTTTCGAATTTTCTAACTCGGGTCGGGTTCAAACGGATAGGAAGGAAATTTTTTTTCTTCTCCATTTTTCGGCCTGTCCTGGCCCATTTCGTCTTGAAATGAAGCCTGGATGATGTTTTTTAATTTTTAGAATTTTTTTGCATTTATTTTTGAATTTTCTAACTCAGGTCTGGTTCGAACGGATAGGAAGGAAATTATATTTGTTCTCTATTTTACGGCCTGTCCTGGCCCGTTTAATCTTCAAATGAAGCCTGGATGATGTTTTTTAATTTTTAAAATTTTTTTGCGTTTATTTTCGAATTTTCTAACTGGGGTCGGGTTCGACCGGATAGGAAAGAAATTTTTTTTATTCTCTATTTTTCGGCTTGTCTTCACCCGTTTCGTCTTGAAATGAAGCCTGGATGATGTTTTTTAATTTTTGGAATTTTTTTGCATTTATTTTTGAATTTTCTAACTTAGGTCTGGTTCGAACGGATTGGAAGGAAATTATTTTTGATCTCTATTTTACGGCCTGTCCTGACCCGTCTCGTCTTGAAATGAAGTCTGGATGATGTTTTTTAATTTTTAGAATTTTTTTACATTTATTTTTGAATTTTCTAACTCTGGTCGGGTTCGAACGGATAGGAAGGAAATATTTTTTTTTCTCTATTTTTCAGCCTGTCCTGATCCGTTTCGTCTTGAAATGAAGCCTGGATGATGTCTTTTAATTTTTAGACTTTTTTTGCATTTCTTTTAGAATTTTCTAACTGGGGTCGGGTTCGAACGGATAGGAAGGAAATTTTTTTTATTCTCTATTTTTTGCCTTGTCTTCACCCGTTTCGTCTTGAAATGAAACCTAGACGAAGTTTTTTAATTTTTAGATTTTTTTTTGCATTTAGTTTTGAATTTGTTAACTCGGGTCGGGTTCGAACTGATAGGAATGAAATTTTTTTTGTTCTCTATTTTTCAGACTGTCCTGTCCCGTTTCATCTTCAAATGAAGCCTGGATAGTGTTTTTTAATTTTTAGAATTTTTTTGTATTTATTTTCGAATTTTCTAACTCGGGTCGAGTTCGAACGGATAGGAAGGAAATTTATTTTATTCTCCATTTTTCGGCCTGTCCTGGCCCATTTCGTCTTGAAATGAAGCCTGGATGATGTTTTTTAATTTTTAGAATTTTTTTGCATTTATTTTTGAATTTTCTAACTCAGCTCTGGTTCGAACGGATAGGAAGGAAATTATATTTGTTCTCTATTTTACGGCCTGTCCTGGCCCGTTTAATCTTCAAATGAAGCCTGGATGATGTTTTTTAATTTTTAGAATTTTTTTGCGTTTATTTTCGAATTTTCTAACTGGGGTCGGGTTCGACCGGATAGGAAAGAAATTTTTTTTTATTCTCTATTTTTCGGGTTGTCTTCACCCGTTTCGTCTTGAAATGAAGCGTGGATGATGTTTTTTAATTTTTGGAATTTTTTTGCATTTATTTTTGAATTTTCTAACTTAGGTCTGGTTCGAACGGATTGGAAGGAAATTATTTTTGTTCTCTATTTTACGGCCTTTCCTGACCCGTCTCGTCTTGAAATGAAGTCTGGATGATATTTTTGAATTTTCTACCTCGGGTCGGGTTCGAACGGATAGGAAGGAAATATTTTGTTTTCTCTATTTTTCAGCCGGTCCTGATCCGTTTCGTCTTGAAATGAAGCTTGGATGATGTCTTTTAAATTTTAGAATTTTTTTGCATTTCTTTTAGAATTTTCTAACCGGGGTCGGGTTCGAACGGATAGGAAAGAAATTTTTTTGATTCTCTATTTTTCGGCTTGTCTTCACCGATTTCGTCTTGAAATGAAACCTAGATGATGTTTTTTAATTTTTAGATTTTTTTTTGCATTTAGTTTTGAATTTTCTAACTCTGGTCGGGTTCGAACGGATAGGAATGAAAATTTTTTTGTTCTCTATTTTTCGGCCTGTCCTGTCCCGTTTCATCCTCAAATGAAGCCTGGATGATGTTTTTTAATTTTTAGAATTTTTTTGCATTTATTTTCGAATTTTCTAACTCGGGTCGAGTTCGAACGGATAGGAAGGAAATTTTTTTTCTTCTCCATTTTTCGGCCTGTCCTGGCCCGTTTTCTCTTGAAATGAAGCCTGGATGATGTTTTTTAATTTTTAGAATTTTTTTCCATTTATTTTTGAATTTTCTAACTCGGTTCAGGTTCGAACGGATAGGAAGGAAATTTTTTTTGTTCTCCATTTTTCGGCCTGTCCTGGCCCGTTTCGTCTTGAAATGAAGCCTGGATGATGTTTTTTAATTTTTAGAATTTTTTGGCATTTGTTTTTGAATTTTCTAACTCAGGTGTGGTTCGAACGGATAGGAAGGAAATATTTTTTTTTTTCTCTATTTTTCGGCCTGTCCTGATCCGTTTCGTCTTGAAATGAAGCCTAGATGATGTCTTTTAATTTTTAGAATTTTTTTGCATTTCTTTTAGAATTTTCTAACTGGGGTCGGGTTCGAACGGATAGGAAAGTAATTTTTTTTATTCTCTATTTTTTGGCTTGTCTTCACCCGTTTCGTCTTGAAATGAAGCCTGGATGATGTTTTATAATTTTTAGAATTTTTTTGCATTTACTTTTGAATTTTCTAACTCGGGTCGGGTTCGAACGGATAGGAAGGAAATTTTTTTTGTTCTCCATTTTTCGGCCTGTCCTGGCCCGTTTCGTCTTCAAATGAAGCCTGGATGATGTTTTTTAATTTTTATAATTTTTTTGCATTTAGTTTTGAATTTTCTAACTCGGGTCGGGTTCGAACTAATAGGAATGAAATTTTTTTTGTTCTCTATTTTTCGGCCTGTCCTGTCCCGTTTCGTCTTCAAATGAAGCCTGGATGATGTTTTTTAATTTTTAGAATTTTTTTGCATTTATTTTCGAATTTTCTAACTCGGGTCGGGTTCGAACGGATAGGAAGGAAATTTTTTTTGTTCTCCATTTTTCGGCCTATCCTGGCCCGTTTCGTCTTGAAATGAAGCCTGGATGATGTTTTTTAATTTTTAGAATTTTTTTGCATTTATTTTTGAATTTTCTAACTCAGGTCTGGTTCGAACGGATCGGAAGGAAATTATTTTTGTTCTCTATTTTACGGCCTGTCCTGGCCCGTTTAATCTTCAAATAAAGCCTGGATGATGTTTTTTAATTTTTAGAATTTTTTTGCGTTTATTTTCGAATTTTCTAACTAGGGTCGGGTTCGACTGGATAGGAAAGAAATTTTTTTTATTCTCTATTTTTCGGCTTGTCTTCACCCGTTTCGTCTTGAAATGAAGCCTGGATGATGTTTTTTAATTTTTACAATTTTTTTGCATTTGTTTTTGAATTTTCTAACTCAGGTCTGGTTCGAACGGATAGGAAGGAAATATTTTTTTTCTCTATTTTTCGGCCTGTCCTGATCCGTTTCGTCTTGAAATGAAGCCTAGATGATGTCTTTTAATTTTTAGAATTTTTTTGCATTTCTTTTAAAATTTTCTAACTGGGGTCGGGTTCGAACGGATAGGAAAGAAATTTTTTTTATTCTCTATTTTTCGGCTTGTCTTCACCCCTTTCGTCTTGAAATGAAGCCTGGACGATGTTTTATAATTTTTAGAATTTTTTTGCATTTATTTTTGAATTTTCTAACTCGGGTCGGGTTCGAACGGATAGGAAGGAAATTTTTTTTGTTCTCCATTTTTCGGCCTGTCCTGGCCCGTTTCGTCTTCAAATGAAGCCTGAATGATGTTTTTTAATTTTTATAATTTTTTTGCATTTAGTTTCGAATTTTCTAACTCAGGTCGGGTTCGAACTGATAGGAATGAAATTTTTTTTGTTCTCTATTTTTCGGCCTGTCCTGTCCCGTTTCGTCTTCAAATGAAGCCTGGATGATGTTTTTTAATTTTTAGAATTTTTTTGCATTTATTTTCGAATTTTCTAACTCGGGTCGGGTTCGAACGGATAGGAAGGAAATTATTTTTGTTCTCCATTTTTCGGCCTGTCCTGGCCCGTTTCGTCTTCAAATGAAGCCTGGATGATGTTTTTTGATTTTTAGAATTTTTTTCCATTTATTTTTGAATTTTCTAACTCAGGTTTGGTTCGAACGGATAGGAAGGAAATTATTTTTATTCTCTATTTTACGGCCTGCCTGGCTCGTTTCATCTTCAAATGAAGCCTGGATGTTGGTTTTTAATTTTTAGAATTTTTTTACATTTATTTTTGAATTTTCTAACTCGGGTCGGGTTCGAACGGATAGGAAGGAAATTTTTTTTGTTCTCCATTTTTCGGCCTGTCCTGGCCCGTTTCGTCTTGAAATGAAGCCTGGATGATGTTTTTTGATTTTTAGAATTTTTTTCCATTTCTTTTTGAATTTTCTAACTCAGATTTGGTTCGAACGGATAGGAAGGAAATTATTTTTGTTCTCTATTTTACGGCCTGTCCTGGCCCGTTTCATCTTCAAATGAAGCCTGGATGATGGTTTTTAATTTTTAGAATTTTTTTACATTTATTTTTGAATTTTCTAACTCGGGTCGGGTTCGAACGGATAGGAAGGAAATATTTTTTTTTTCTCTATTTTTCGGCCTGTCCTGAACCGTTTCGTCTTGAAATGAAGCCTAGATGATGTCTTTTAATTTTTAGAATTTTTTTGCATTTCTTTTAGAATTTTCTAACTCGAGTCGGGTTCGAACGGATAGGAAAGAAATTTTTTTTATTCTCTATTTTTCGGCTTGTCTTCACCCGTTTCGTCTTGAAATGAAGCCTGGATGATGTTTTATAATTTTTAGAATTTTTTTGCATTTATTTTTGAATTTTCTAACTTAGGTCTGGTTCGAAAGGATTGGAAGGAAAATATTTTTCATCTCTATTTTACGGCCTGTACTGACCCGTCTCGTCTTGAAATGAAGTCTGGATGATGGTTTTTAATTTTTAGAATTTTTTTACATTTATTTTTGAATTTTCTAACTCGAGTCGGGTTCGAACGGATAGGAAGGAAATTTTTTTTGTTCTCCGTTTTTCGGCCTGTCCTGGCCCGTTTCGTCTTGAAATGAAGCCTGGATGATATTTTTTGATTTTTAGAATTTTTTTCCATTTATTTTTGAATTTTCTAACTCAGGTTTGGTTCGAACGGATAGGAAGGAAATTATTTTTGTTTTCTATTTTACGGCCTGTCCTGGCCCGTTTCATCTTCAAATGAAGCCTGGATGATGGTTTTTAATTTTTAGAATTTTTTTATATTTATTTTTGAATTTTCTAACTCGGGTCGGGTTCGAACGGATAGGAAGGAAATTTTTTTTGTTCTCCATTTTTCGGCCTGTCCTGGCCCGTTTCGTCTTGAAATGAAGCCTGGATAATGTTTTTTAATTTTTAGAATTTTTTTGCATTTGTTTTTGAATTTTCTAACTCAGGTCTGGTTCGAACGGATAGGAAGGAAATATTTTTTTTTTCTATTTTTCGGCCTGTCCTGATCCGTTTCGTCTTGAAATGAAGCCTAGATGATGTCTTTTAATTTTTAGAATTTTTTTGCATTTCTTTTAGAATTTTCTAACTCGGGTCGGGTTCGAACGGATAGGAAAGAAATTTTTTTTATTCTCTATTTTTCGGCTTGTCTTCACCCGTTACGTCTTGAAATGAAGCCTGGATGATGTTTTATATTTTTTAGAATTTTTTTGCATTTTTTTTGAATTTTCTAACTTAGGTCTGGTTCGAAAGGATTGGAAGGAAATTATTTTTCATCTCTATTTTACGGCCTGTCCTGACCCGTCTCGTCTTGAAATGAAGTCTGGATGATGGTTTTTAATTTTTAGAATTTTTTTACATTTATTTTTGAATTTTCTAACTCGGGTCGGGTTCGAACGGATAGGAAGGAAATTTTTTTTGTTCTCCATTTTTCGGCCTGTCCTGGCCCGTTTCGTCTTGAAATGAAGCCTGGATGATGTTTTTTGATTTTTAGAATTTTTTTCCATTTATTTTTGAATTTTCTAACTCAGGTTTGGTTCGAACGGATAGGAAGGAAATTATTTTTGTTTTCTATTTTACGGCCTGTCCTGGCCCGTTTCATCTTCAAATGAAGCCTGGATGATGGTTTTTAATTTTTAGAATTTTTTTACATTTATTTTTGAATTTTCTAACTCGGGTCGGGTTCGAACGGATAGGAAGGAAATTTTTTTTGTTCTCCATTTTTCGGCCTGTCCTGGCCCGTTTCGTCTTGAAATGAAGCCTGGATGATATTTTTTGATTTTTAGAATTTTTTTCCATTTATTTTTGAATTTTCTAACTCAGGTTTGGTTCGAACGGATAGGAAGGAAATTATTTTTGTTTTCTATTTTACGGCCTGTCCTGGCCCGTTTCATCTTCAAATGAGCCTGGATGATGGTTTTTAATTTTTAGAATTTTTTTATATTTATTTTTGAATTTTCTAACTCGGGTCGGGTTCGAACGGATAGGAAGGAAATTTTTTTTGTTCTCCATTTTTCGGCCTGTCCTGGCCCGTTTCGTCTTGAAATGAAGCCTGGATGATGTTTTTTAATTTTTAGAATTTTTTTGCATTTGTTTTTGAATTTTCTAACTCAGGTCTGGTTCGAACGGATAGGAAGGAAATATTTTTTTTTTTCTATTTTTCGGCCTGTCCTGATCCGTTTCGTCTTGAAATGAAGCCTAGATGATGTCTTTTAATTTTTAGAATTTTTTTGCATTTCTTTTAGAATTTTCTAACTCGGGTCGGGTTCGAACGGATAGGAAAGAAATTTTTTTTATTCTCTATTTTTCGGCTTGTCTTCACCCGTTACGTCTTGAAATGAAGCCTGGATGATGTTTTATATTTTTTAGAATTTTTTTGCATTTATTTTTGAATTTTCTAACTTAGGTCTGGTTCGAAAGGATTGGAAGGAAATTATTTTTCATCTCTATTTTACGGCCTGTCCTGACCCGTCTCGTCTTGAAATGAAGTCTGGATGATGGTTTTTAATTTTTAGAATTTTTTTACATTTATTTTTGAATTTTCTAACTCGGGTCGGGTTCGAACGGATAGGAAGGAAATTTTTTTTGTTCTCCATTTTTCGGCCTGTCCTGGCCCGTTTCGTCTTGAAATGAAGCCTGGATGATGTTTTTTGATTTTTAGAATTTTTTTCCATTTATTTTTGAATTTTCTAACTCAGGTTTGGTTCGAACGGATAGGAAGGAAATTATTTTTGTTTTCTATTTTACGGCCTGTCCTGGCCCGTTTCATCTTCAAATGAAGCCTGGATGATGGTTTTTAATTTTAAGAATTTTTTTACATTTATTTTTGAATTTTCTAACTCGGGTCGGGTTCGAACGGATAGGAAGGAAATTTTTTTTGTTCTCCATTTTTCGGCCTGTCCTGGCCCGTTTCGTCTTGAAATGAAGCCTGGATGATGTTTTTTGATTTTTAGAATTTTTTTCCATTTATTTTTGAATTTTCTAACTCAGGTTTGGTTCGAACGGATAGGAAGGAAATTATTTTTGTTTTCTATTTTACGGCCTGTCCTGGCCCGTTTCATCTTCAAATGAAGCCTGGATGATGGTTTTTAATTTTTAGAATTTTTTTATATTTATTTTTGAATTTTCTAACTCGGGTCGGGTTCGAACGGATAGGAAGGAAATTTTTTTTGTTCTCCATTTTTCGGCCTGTCCTGGCCCGTTTCGTCTTGAAATGAAGCCTGGATGATGTTTTTTAATTTTTAGAATTTTTTTGCATTTGTTTTTGAATTTTCTAACTCAGGTCTGGTTCGAACGGATAGGAAGGAAATATTTTTTTTTTCTATTTTTCGGCCTGTCCTGATCCGTTTCGTCTTGAAATGAAGCCTAGATGATGTCTTTTAATTTTTAGAATTTTTTTGCATTTCTTTTAGAATTTTCTAACTCGGGTCGGGTTCGAACGGATAGGAAAGAAATTTTTTTATTCTCTATTTTTCGGCTTGTCTTCACCCGTTACGTCTTGAAATGAAGCCTGGATGATATTTTATAATTTTTAGAATTTTTTTGCATTTATTTTTGAATTTTCTAACTTAGGTCTGGTTCGAAAGGATTGGAAGGAAATTATTTTTGATCTCTATTTTACGGCCTGTCCTGACCCGTCTCGTCTTGAAATGAAGTCTGGATGATGTTTTATAATTTTTAGAATTTTTTTCCATTTCTTTTTGAATTTTCTAACTCAGGTTTGGTTCGAACGGATAGGAAGGAAATTATTTTTGTTCTCTATTTTCTGGCCTTTTCTGGCCCGTTTCATCTTCAAATGAAGCCTGGATGATGGTTTTTAATTTTTAGAATTTTTTTACATTTATTTTTGTATTTTCTAACTCGGGTCGGGTTCGAACGGATAGGAAGGAAATATTTTTTTTTCTCTATTTTTCGGCCTGTCCTGATCCGTTTCGTCTTGAAATGAAGCCTAGATGATGTCTTTTAATTTTTAGAATTTTTTTGCATTTCTTTTAGAATTTTCTAACTGGGGTCGGGTTCGAACGGATAGGAAAGAAATTTTTTTTATTCTCTATTTTTCGGCTTGTCTTCACCCGTTTCGTCTTGAAATGAAACCTAGATGATGTTTTTTAATTTTTAGATTTTTTTTTGCATTTAGTTTTTAATTTTCTAACTCTGGTCGGGTTCGAACTGATAGGAATGAAATTTTTTTTGTTCTCTATTTTTCGGCCTGTCCTGTCTCATTTCATCTTCAAATGAAGCCTGGATGATGATTTTTAATTTTTAGAATTTTTTTGCATTTATTTTCGAATTTTCTAACTCGGGTCGGGTTCGAACGGATAGGAAGGAAATTTTTTTTGTTCTCCATTTTTAGGCCTGTCCTGGCCTGTTTCGTCTTGAAATGAAGCCTGGATGATGTTTTTTGATTTTTAGAATTTTTTTCCATTTATTTTTGAATTTTCTAACTCAGGTTTGGTTCGAACGGATAGGAAGGAAATTATTTTTGTTCCCTATTTTACGGCCTGTCCTGGCCCGTTTCATCTTCAAATGAAGCCTGGATGATGGTTTTTAATTTTTAGAATTTTTTTACATTTATTTTTGAATTTTCTAACTCGGGTCGTGTTCGAACGGATAGGAAGGAAATTTTTTTTGTTCTCTATTTTTCGGCCTGTCCTGGCCCGTTTCATCTTGAAATGAAGCCTGGATGACGTTTTTTAATTTTTAGAATTTTTTTGCATTTGTTTTTGAATTTTCTAACTCAGGTCTGGTTCGAACGGATAGGAAGGAAATATTTTTTTTTCTCTATTTTTCGGTCTGTCCTGATCCGTTTCGTCTTGAAATGAAGCCTAGATGATGTCTTTTAATTTTTAGAATTTTTTTGCATTTCTTTTAGAATTTTCTAACTGGGGTCGGGTTCGAACGGATAGGAAAGAAATTTTTTTTATTCTCTATTTGTTGGCTTGTCTTCACCCGTTTCGTCTTGAAATGAAGCCTGGATGATGTTTTATAATTTTTAGAATTTTTTTTGCATTTATTTTTGAATTTTCTAACTTAGGTCTGGTTCGAAAGGATTGGAAGGAAATTATTTTTGATCTCTATTTTACGGCCTGTCCTGACCCGTCTCGTCTTGAAATGAAGTCTGGATGATGTTTTTTAATTTTTAGAATTTTTTTACATTGATTTTTGAATTTTCTAACTCTGTTCGGGTTCGAACGGATAGGAAGGAAAAATTTTTTTTTCTCTATTTTTCAGCCTGTCCTGATCCGTTTCGTCTTGAAATGAAACCTGGATGATGTCTTTTAATTTTTGGACTTTTTTTGCATTTCTTTTAGAATTTTCTAACTGGGGTCGGGTTCGAACGGATAGGAAAGAAATTTTTTTTATTCTCTATTTTTCGGCTTGTCTTCACCCGTTTCGTCTTGAAATGAAACCTAGATGATGTTTTTTTAATTTTTAGATTTTTTTTTGCATTTAGTTTTGAATTTTCTAACTCTGGCCGGGTTCGAACTGATAGGAATGAAATTTTTTTTGTTCTCTATTTTTCGGCCTGTCCTGTCTCGTTTCATCTTCAAATGAAGTCTGGATGATCTTTTTTAATTTTTACAATTTTTTTACATTTATTTTTGAATTTTCTAACTCGGGTCGGGTTCGAACGGATAGGAAGGAAATATTTTGTTTTCTCTATTTTTCAGCCGGTCCTGATCCGTTTCGTCTTGAAATGAAGCTTGGATGATGTCTTTTAATTTTTATAATTTTTTTGCATTTATTTTTGAATTTTCTAACTCGGGTCGGGTTCAAACGGATAGGAATGAAATTTTTTTTGTTCTCTATTTTTCGGCCTGTCCTATCTCATTTCATCTTCAAATGAACTCTGGATGATGTTTTTTAATTTTTACAATTTTTTTACGTTTATTTTTGAATTTTCTAACTCGGGTCGGGTTCGAACGGATAGGAAGGAAATATTTTGTTTTCTCTATTTTTCAGCCGGTCCTGATCCGTTTCGTCTTGAAATGAAGCTTGGATGATGTCTTTTAATTTTTACAATTTTTTTGCATTTCTTTTAGAATTTTCTAACTGGGGTCGGGTTCGAACGGATAGGAAAGAAATTTTTTTTATTCTCTATTTTTCGGCTTGTCTTCACCCATTTCGTCTTGAAATGAAACCTAGATGATGTTTTTTAATTTTTAGATTTTTTTTTGCATTTAGTTTTGAATTTTCTAACTCTGGTCGGGTTCGAACTAATAGGAATGAAATTTTTTTTGTTCTCTATTTTTCGGCCTGTCCTGTCTCGTTTCATCTTCAAATGAAGCCTGGATGATGTTTTTTAATTTTTAGAATTTTTTTGCATTTATTTTCGAATTTTATAACTCGGGTCGGGTTCGAACGGATAGGAAGGAAATTTTTTTTGTTCTCCATTTTTCGGCCTGTCCAGGCCCGTTTCGTCTTGAAATGAAGCCTGGATGATGTTTTTTAATTTTTAGAACTTTTTTCCATTTATTTTTGAATTTTCTTACTCAGGATTGGTTCGAACGGATAGGAAGGAAATTATTTTTGTTCTCTATTTTACGGCCTGTCCTGGCCCGTTTCATCTTCAAATGAAGCCTGGATGATGGTTTTTAATTTTTATAATTTTTTTACATTTATTTTTGAATTTTCTAACTCGGGTCGGGTTCGAACGGATAGGAAGGTAATTTTTTTTGTTCTCCATTTTTCGGCCTGTCCTGGCCCGTTTCGTCTTGAAATGAAGCCTGGATGATGTTTTTTAATTTTTAGAATTTTTTTGCATTTGTTTTTGAATTTTCTAACTCAGGTCTGGTTCGAACGGATAGGAAGGAAATATTTTTTTTTTTCTATTTTTCGGCCTGTACTGATCCGTTTCGTCTTGAAATGAAGCCTAGATGATGTCTTTTAACTTTTAGAATTTTTTGCATTTCTTTTAGAATTTTCTAACTGGGTCGGGTTCGAACGGATAGGAAAGAAATTTTTTTTATTCCCTATTTTTCGGCTTGTCTTCACCTGTTTCGTCTTGAAATGAAGCCTGGATGATGTTTTATTATTTTTAGAATTTTTTTGCATTTATTTTTGAATTTTCTAACTTAGGTCTGGTTCGAACGGATTGGAAGGAAATTATTTTTGATCTCTATTTTATGGCCTGTCCTGACCCGCCTCGTCTTGAAATGAAGTCTGGATGATGTTTTTTAGTTTTTAGAATTTTTTTACATTTATTTTTGAATTTTCTAACTCTGGTCGGGTTTGAACGGATAGGAAGGAAATATTTTTTTTTCTCTATTTTTCAGCCTGTCCTGATCCGTTTCGTCTTGAAATGATGCCTGGATGATGTCTTTCAATTTTTAGACCTTTTTTGCATTTCTTTTAGAATTTTCTAACTGGGGTCGGGTTCGAACAGATAGGAAAGAAATTTTTTTTATTCTCTATTTTTCGGCTTGTCTTCACCCGTTTCGTCTTGAAATGAAACCTAGATGATGTTTTTTAATTTTTAGATTTTTTTTTGCATTTAGTTTGGAATTTTCTAACTCTGGTCGGGTTCGAACAAATGGGAATGAAATTTTTTTTGTTCTCTATTTTTCGGCATGACCTGTCTTGTTTCATCTTCAAATGAAGCTTGGATGATGTTTTTTAATTTTTAGAATTTTTTTGCATTTATTTTCGAATTCTCTAACTCGGGTCTGGTTCGAACTGATAGGAATGAAATTTTTTTTGTTTTCTATTTTTCGGCCTGTCCTGTCCCGTTTCATCTTCAAATGAAGCCTGGATGATGTTTTTTAATTTTTATTATTTTTTTGCATTTATTTTCGAATTTTCTAACTCGGGTCGGGTTCGAACGGATAGGAAGGAAATTTTTTTTGTTCTCCATTTTTCGGCCTGTCCTGGCCCGTTTCGTCTTGAAATGAAGCCTGGATGATGTTTTTTAATTTTTAGAATTTTTTTGCATTTGTTTTTGAATTTTCTAACTGGGGTCGGGTTCGAACGGATAGGAATGAAATTTTTTTTATTCTCTATTTTTCGGCTTGTCTTCACCCGTTTCGTCTTGAAATGAAACCTAGATGATGTTTTTTAATTTTTAGATTTTTTTTTGCATTTAGTTTTGAATTTTCTAACTCTGGCCGGGTTCGAACGGATAGGAATGAAATTTTTTTTGTTCTCTATTTTTCGGCCTGTCCTGTCTCATTTCATCTTCAAATGAAGTCTGGATGATCTTTTTTAATTTTTACAATTTTTTTACATTTATTTTTGAATTTTCTAACTCGGGTCGGGTTCGAACGGATAGGAAGGAAATATTTTGTTTTCTCTATTTTTCAGCCGGTCCTGATCCGTTTCGTCTTGAAATGAAGCTTGGACGATGTCTTTTAATTTTTATAATTTTTTTGCATTTATTTTTGAATTTTCTAACTCGGGTCGGGTTCGAACGGATAGGAATGAAATTTTTTTTGTTCTCTATTTTTCGGCCTGTCCTGTCTCATTTCATCTTCAAATGAAGTCTGGATGATGTTTTTTAATTTTTACAATTTTTTTACATTTATTTTTGAATTTTCTAACTCGGGTCGGGTTCGAACGGATAGGAAGGAAATATTTTGTTTTCTCTATTTTTCAGCCGGTCCTGATCCGTTTCGTCTTGAAATGAAGCTTGGATGATGTCTTTTAATTTTTACAATTTTTTTGCATTTCTTTTAGAATTTTCTAACTGGGGTCGGGTTCGAACGGATAGGAAAGAAATTTTTTTTATTCTCTATTTTTCGGCTTGTCTTCACCCGTTTCGTCTTGAAATGAAACCTAGATGATGTTTTTTAATTTTTAGATTTTTTTTTGCATTTAGTTTTGAATTTTCTAACTCTGGTCGGGTTCGAACTGATAGGAATGAAATTTTTTTTGTTCTCTATTTTTCGGCCTGTCCTGTCTCGTTTCATCTTCAAATGAAGCCTGGATGATGTTTTTTAATTTTTAGAATTTTTTTGCATTTATTTTCGAATTTTATAACTCGCGTCGGGTTCGAACGTATAGGAAGGAAATTTTTTTTGTTCTCCATTTTTGGGCCTGTCCAGGCCCGTTTCGTCTTGAAATGAAGCCTGGATGATGTTTTTTAATTTTTAAAACTTTTTTCCATTTATTTTTGAATTTTCTAACTCAGGATTGGTTCGAACGGATAGGAAGGAAATTATTTTTGTTCTCTATTTTACGGCCTGTCCTGGCCCGTTTCATCTTCAAATGAAGCCTGGATGATGGTTTTTAATTTTTAGAATTTTTTTACATTTATTTTTGAATTTTCTAACTCGGGTCGGGTTCTAACGGATAGGAAGGAAATTTTTTTTGTTCTCCATTTTTCGGCCTGTCCTGGCCCGTTTCGTCTGGAAATGAAGCCTGGATGATGTTTTTTAATTTTTAGAATTTTTTTGCATTTGTTTTTGAATTTTCTAACTCAGGTCTGGTTCGAACGGATAGGAAGGAAATTTTTTTTTTCTCTATTTTTCGGCCTGTACTGATCCGTTTCGTCTTGAAATGAAGCCTAGATGATGTCTTTTAACTTTTAGAATTTTTTGCATTTCTTTTAGAATTTTCTAACTGGGGTCGGGTTCGAACGGATATGAAAGAAATTTTTTTTATTCCCTATTTTTCGGCATGCCTTCACCTGTTTCGTCTTGAAATGAAGCCTGGATGATGTTTTATAATTTTTGGAATTTTTTTGCATTTATTTTTGAATTTTCTAACTTAGGTCTGGTTCGAAAGGATTGGAAGGAAATTATTTTTGATCTCTATTTTACGGCCTGTCCTGACCCGTCTCGTCTTGAAATGAAGTCTGGATGATGTTTTTTAATTTTTAGAATTTTTTTACATTGATTTTTGAATTTTCTAACTCTGGTCGGGTTCGAACGGATAGGAAGTAAATATTTTTTTTTCTCTATTTTTCAGCCAGTCCTGATCCGTTTCGTCTTGAAATGAAGCCTGGATGATGTCTTTTAATTTTTAGACTTTTTTTGCATTTCTTTTAGAATTTTCTAACTGGGGTCGGGTTCGAACGAATAGGAAAGAAATTTTTTTTATTCTCTATTTTTCGGCTTGTCTTCACCCGTTTCGTCTTGAAATGAAACCTAGATGATGTTTTTTAATTTTTAGATTTTTTTTTGCATTTAGTTTTGAATTTTCTAACTCTGGTCGGGTTCGAACTGATAGGAATGAAATTTTTTTTGTTCTTTATTTTTCGGCCTATCCTGTCTCGTTTCATCTTCAATTGAAGACTGGATGATGATTTTTAATTTTTAGAATTTTTTTGCATTTATTTTCGAATTTTCTAACTCGGGTCGGGTTCGAACGGATATGAAGGAAATTTTTTTTGTTCTCCATTTTTCGGCATGTCCTGGCCCGTTTCGTCTTGAAATGAAGCCTGGATGATGTTTTTTGATTTTTAGAATTTTTTTCCATTTATTTTTGAATTTTCTAACTCAGGTTTGGTTCGAACGGATAGGAAGGAAATTATTTTTGTTCTCTATTTTACGGCCTGTCCTGGCCCGTTTCATCTTCAAATGAAGCCTGGATGATGGTTTTTAATTTTTAGAATTTTTTTACATTTATTTTTGAATTTTCTAACTCGGGTCGGGTTCGAACGGATAGGAAGGAAATTTTTTTTGTTCTCCATTTTTCGGCCTGTCCTGGCCCGTTTCGTCTTGAAATGAAGCCTGGATGTTGTTTTTTAATTTTTAGAATTTTTTTGCATTTGTGTTTGAATTTTCTAACTCAGGTCTGGTTCGAACGGATAGGAAGGAAATATTTTTTTTTCTCTATTTTTCGGCCTGTCCTGATCCGTTTCGTCTTGAAATGAAGCCTAGATGATGTCTTTTAATTTTTAGAATTTTTTTGCATTTCTTTTAGAATTTTCTAACTCGGGTCGGGTTCGAACGGATAGGAAAGAAATTTTTTTTATTCTCTATTTTTCGGCTTGTCTTCACCCGTTACGTCTTGAAATGAAGCCTGGATGATGTTTTATAATTTTTAGAATTTTTTTGCATTTATTTTTGAATTTTCTAACTTAGGTCTGGTTCGAAAGGATAGGAAGGAAATTATTTTTGATCTCTATTTTACGGTCTGTCCTGACCCGTCTCGTCTTGAAATGAAGTCTGGATGATGTTTTTTAATTTTTAGAATTTTTTTACATTGATTTTTGAATTTTCTAACTCTGGTCGGGTTCGAACGGATAGGAAGGAAATTTTTTTTTTTCTCTATTTTTCAGCCTGTCCTGATCCGTTTCGTCTTGAAATGAAGCCCGGATGATGTCTTTTAATTTTTAGACTTTTTTTGCATTTCTTTTAGAATTTTCTAACTGGGGTCGGGTTCGAACGGATAGGAGTGAAATTTTTTTTATTTTCTATTTTTCGGCTTGTCTTCACCCGTTTCGTCTTGAAATGAAACCTAGATGATGTTTTTTAATTTTTAGATTTTTTTTTGCATTTAGTTTTGAATTTTCTAACTCTGGCCGGGTTCGAACGGATAGGAATGAAATTTTTTTGTTCTCTATTTTTCGGCCTATCCTGTCTCGTTTCATCTTCAAATGAAGTCTGGATAATCTTTTTTAATTTTTACAATTTTTTTACATTTATTTTTGAATTTTCTAACTCGGGTCGGGTTCGAACGGATAGGAAGGAAATATTTTGTTTTCTCTATTTTTCAGCCGGTCCTGATCCGTTTCGTCTTGAAATGAAGCTTGGACGATGTCTTTTAATTTTTATAATTTTTTTGCATTTATTTTTGAATTTTCTAACTCGGGTCGGGTTCGAACGGATAGGAATGAAATTTTTTTTGTTCTCTATTTTTCGGCCTGTCCTGTCTCGTTTCATCTTCAAATGAAGTCTGGATGATGTTTTTTAATTTTTACAATTTTTTTACATTTATTTTTGAATTTTCTAACTCGGGTCGGGTTCGAACGGATAGGAAGGAAATATTTTGTTTTCTCTATTTTTCAGCCGGTCCTGATCCGTTTCGTCTTGAAATGAAGCTTGGATGATGTCTTTTAATTTTTACAATTTTTTTGCATTTCTTTTAGAATTTTCTAACTGGGGTCGGGTTCGAACGGATAGGAAAGAAATTTTTTTATTCTCTATTTTTCGGCTTGTCTTCACCCATTTCGTCTTGAAATGAAACCTAGATGATGTTTTTTAATTTTTAGATTTTTTTTTGCATTTAGTTTTGAATTTTCTAACTCTGGTCGGGTTCGAACTGATAGGAATGAAATTTTTTTTGTTCTCTATTTTTCGGCCTGTCCTGTCTCGTTTCATCTTCAAATGAAGCCTGGATGATGTTTTTTAATTTTTAGAATTTTTTTGCATTTATTTTAGAATTTTATAACTCGGGTCGGGTTCGAACGGATAGGAAGGAAATTTTTTTTGTTCTCCATTTTTCGGCCTGTCCAGGCCCGTTTCGTCTTGAAATGAAGCCTGGATGATGTTTTTTAATTTTTAAAACTTTTTTCCATTTATTTTTGTATTTTCTAACTCAGGATTGGTTCGAACGGATAGGAAGGAAATTATTTTTGTTCTCTATTTTACGGCCTGTCCTGGCCCGTTTCATCTTCAAATGAAGCCTGGATGATGGTTTTTAATTTTTAGAATTTTTTTACATTTATTTTTGAATTTTCTAACTCGGGTCGGGTTCGATCGGATAGGAAGGAAATTTTTTTTGTTCTCCATTTTTCGGCCTGTCCTGGCCCGTTTCGTCTTGAAATGAAGCCTGGATGATGTTTTTTAATTTTTAGAATTTTTTTGCATTTGTTTTTGAATTTTCTAACTCAGGTCTGGTTCGAACGGATAGGAAGGAAATTTTTTTTTTCTCTATTTTTCGGCCTGTACTGATCCGTTTCGTCTTGAAATGAAGCCTAGATGATGTCTTTTAACTTTTAGAATTTTTTGCATTTCTTTTAGAATTTTCTAACTGGGGTCGGGTTCGAACGGATAGGAAAGAAATTTTTTTTATTCCCTATTTTTCGGCATGCCTTCACCTGTTTCGTCTTGAAATGAAGCCTGGATGATGTTTTATAATTTTTGGAATTTTTTTGCATTTATTTTTGAATTTTCTAACTTAGGTCTGGTTCGAAAGGATTGGAAGGAAATTATTTTTGATCTCTATTTTACGGCCTGTCCTGACCCGTCTCGTCTTGAAATGAAGTCTGGATGATGTTTTTTAATTTTTAGAATTTTTTTACATTGATTTTTGAATTTTCTAACTCTGGTCGGGTTCGAACGGATAGGAAGGAAATATTTTTTTTTCTCTATTTTTCAGCCAGTCCTGATCCGTTTCGTCTTGAAATGAAGCCTGGATGATGTCTTTTAATTTTTAGACTTTTTTTGCATTTCTTTTAGAATTTTCTAACTGGGGTCGGGTTCGAACGAATAGGAAAGAAATTTTTTTTATTCTCTATTTTTCGGCTTGTCTTCACCCGTTTCGTCTTGAAATGAAACCTAGATGATGTTTTTTAATTTTTAGATTTTTTTTTGCATTTAGTTTTGAATTTTCTAACTCTGGTCGGGTTCGAACTGATAGGAATGAAATTTTTTATGTTCTTTATTTTTCTGCCTATCCTGTCTCGTTTCATCTTCAATTGAAGACTGGATGATGATTTTTAATTTTTAGAATTTTTTTGCATTTATTTTCGAATTTTCTAACTCGGGTCGGGTTCGAACGGATATGAAGGAAATTTTTTTTGTTCTCCATTTTTCGGCATGTCCTGGCCCGTTTCGTCTTGAAATGAAGCCTGGATGATGTTTTTTGATTTTTAGAATTTTTTTCCATTTATTTTTGAATTTTCTAACTCAGGTTTGGTTCGAACGGATAGGAAGGAAATTATTTTTGTTCTCTATTTTACGGCCTGTCCTGGCCCGTTTCATCTTCAAATGAAGCCTGGATGATGGTTTTTAATTTTTAGAATTTTTTTACATTTATTTTTGAATTTTCTAACTCGGGTCGGGTTCGAACGGATAGGAAGGAAATTTTTTTTGTTCTCCATTTTTCGGCCTGTCCTGGCCCGTTTCGTCTTGAAATGAAGCCTGGATGATGTTTTTTAATTTTTAGAATTTTTTTGCATTTGTGTTTGAATTTTCTAACTCAGGTCTGGTTCGAACGGATAGGAAGGAAATATTTTTTTTTCTCTATTTTTCGGCCTGTCCTGATCCGTTTCGTCTTGAAATGAAGCCTAGATGATGTCTTTTAATTTTTAGAATTTTTTTGCATTTCTTTTAGAATTTTCTAACTCGGGTCGGGTTCGAACGGATAGGAAAGAAATTTTTTTTATTCTCTATTTTTCGGCTTGTCTTCACCCGTTACGTCTTGAAATGAAGCCTGGATGATGTTTTATAATTTTTAGAATTTTTTTGCATTTATTTTTGAATTTTCTAACTTAGGTCTGGTTCGAAAGGATAGGAAGGAAATTATTTTTGATCTCTATTTTACGGCCTGTCCTGACCCGTCTCGTCTTGAAATGAAGTCTGGATGATGTTTTTTAATTTTTAGAATTTTTTTACATTGATTTTTGAATTTTCTAACTCTGGTCGGGTTCGAACGGATAGGAAGGAAATATTTTTTTTTCTCTATTTTTCAGCCTGTCCTGATCCGTTTCGTCTTGAAATGAAGCCCGGATGATGTCTTTTAATTTTTAGACTTTTTTTGCATTTCTTTTAGAATTTTCTAACTGGGGTCGGGTTCGAACGGATAGGAGTGAAATTTTTTTTATTTTCTATTTTTCGGCTTGTCTTCACCCGTTTCGTCTTGAAATGAAACCTAGATGATGTTTTTTAATTTTTAGATTTTTTTTTGCATTTAGTTTTGAATTTTCTAACTCTGGCCGGGTTCGAACGGATAGGAATGAAATTTTTTTTGTTCTCTATTTTTCGGCCTATCCTGTCTCGTTTCATCTTCAAATGAAGTCTGGATAATCTATTTTAATTTTTACAATTTTTTTACATTTATTTTTGAATTTTCTAACTCGGGTCGGGTTCGAACGGATAGGAAGGAAATATTTTGTTTTCTCTATTTTTCAGCCGGTCCTGATCCGTTTCGTCTTGAAATGAAGCTTGGACGATGTCTTTTAATTTTTATAATTTTTTTGCATTTATTTTTGAATTTTCTAACTCGGGTCGGGTTCGAACGGATAGGAATGAAATTTTTTTTGTTCTCTATTTTTCGGCCTGTCCTGTCTCGTTTCATCTTCAAATGAGGTCTGGATGATGTTTTTTAATTTTTACAATTTTTTTACATTTATTTTTGAATTTTCTAACTCGGGTCGGGTTCGAACGGATAGGAAGGAAATATTTTGTTTTCTCTATTTTTCAGCCGGTCCTGATCCGTTTCGTCTTGAAATGAAGCTTGGATGATGTCTTTTAATTTTTACAATTTTTTTGCATTTCTTTTAGAATTTTCTAACTGGGGTCGGGTTCGAACGGATAGGAAAGAAATTTTTTTATTCTCTATTTTTCGGCTTGTCTTCACCCATTTCGTCTTGAAATGAAACCTAGATGATGTTTTTTAATTTTTAGATTTTTTTTTGCATTTAGTTTTGAATTTTCTAACTCTGGTCGGGTTCGAACTGATAGGAATGAAATTTTTTTTGTTCTCTATTTTTCGGCCTGTCCTGTCTCGTTTCATCTTCAAATGAAGCCTGGATGATGTTTTTTAATTTTTAGAATTTTTTTGCATTTATTTTCGAATTTTATAACTCGGGTCGGGTTCGAACGGATAGGAAGGAAATTTTTTTTGTTCTCCATTTTTCGGCCTGTCCAGGCCCGTTTCGTCTTGAAATGAAGCCTGGATGATGTTTTTTAATTTTTAAAACTTTTTTCCATTTATTTTTGTATTTTCTAACTCAGGATTGGTTCGAACGGATAGGAAGGAAATTATTTTTGTTCTCTATTTTACGGCCTGTCCTGGCCCGTTTCATCTTCAAATGAAGCCTGGATGATGGTTTTTAATTTTTAGAATTTTTTTACATTTATTTTTGAATTTTCTAACTCGGGTCGGGTTCGATCGGATAGGAAGGAAATTTTTTTTGTTCTCCATTTTTCGGCCTGTCCTGGCCCGTTTCGTCTTGAAATGAAGCCTGGATGATGTTTTTTAATTTTTAGAATTTTTTTGCATTTGTTTTTGAATTTTCTAACTCAGGTCTGGTTCGAACGGATAGGAAGGAAATTTTTTTTTTCTCTATTTTTCGGCCTGTACTGATCCGTTTCGTCTTGAAATGAAGCCTAGATGATGTCTTTTAACTTTTAGAATTTTTTGCATTTCTTTTAGAATTTTCTAACTGGGGTCGGGTTCGAACGGATAGGAAAGAAATTTTTTTTATTCCCTATTTTTCGGCATGCCTTCACCTGTTTCGTCTTGAAATGAAGCCTGGATGATGTTTTATAATTTTTGGAATTTTTTTGCATTTATTTTTGAATTTTCTGACTTAGGTCTGGTTCGAAAGGATTGGAAGGAAATTATTTTTGATCTCTATTTTATGGCCTGTCCTGACCCGTCTCGTCTTGAAACGAAGTCTGGATGATGTTTTTTAATTTTTAGAATTTTTTTACATTGATTTTTGAATTTTCTAACTCTGGTCGGGTTCGAACGGATAGGAAGGAAATATTTTTTTTTCTCTATTTTTCAGCCAGTCCTGATCCGTTTCGTCTTGAAATGAAGCCTGGATGTTGTCTTTTAATTTTTAGACTTTTTTTGCATTTCTTTTAGAATTTTCTAACTGGGGTCGGGTTCGAACGAATAGGAAAGAAATTTTTTTTATTCTCTATTTTTCGGCTTGTCTTCACCCGTTTCGTCTTGAAATGAAACCTAGATGATGTTTTTTAATTTTTAGATTTTTTTTTGCATTTAGTTTTGAATTTTCTAACTCTGGTCGGGTTCGAACTGATAGGAATGAAATTTTTTTTGTTCTTTATTTTTCGGCCTATCCTGTCTCGTTTCATCTTCAATTGAAGACTGGATGATGATTTTTAATTTTTAGAATTTTTTTGCATTTATTTTCGAATTTTCTAACTCGGGTCGGGTTCGAACGGATATGAAGGAAATTTTTTTTGTTCTCCATTTTTCGGCATGTCCTGGCCCGTTTCGTCTTGAAATGAAGCCTGGATGATGTTTTTTGATTTTTAGAATTTTTTTCCATTTATTTTTGAATTTTCTAACTCAGGTTTGGTTCGAACGGATAGGAAGGAAATTATTTTTGTTCTCTATTTTACGGCCTGTCCTGGCCCGTTTCATCTTCAAATGAAGCCTGGATGATGGTTTTTAATTTTTAGAATTTTTTTACATTTATTTTTGAATTTTCTAACTCGGGTCGGGTTCGAACGGATAGGAAGGAAATTTTTTTTGTTCTCCATTTTTCGGCCTGTCCTGGCCCGTTTCGTCTTGAAATGAAGCCTGGATGATGTTTTTTAATTTTTAGAATTTTTTTGCATTTGTGTTTGAATTTTCTAACTCAGGTCTGGTTCGAACGGATAGGAAGGAAATAATTTTTTTTCTCTATTTTTCGGCCTGTCCTGATCCGTTTCGTCTTGAAATGAAGCCTAGATGATGTCTTTTAATTTTTAGAATTTTTTTGCATTTCTTTTCGAATTTTCTAACTCGGGTCGGGTTCGAACGGATAGGAAAGAAATTTTTTTTATTCTCTATTTTTCGGCTTGTCTTCACCCGTTACGTCTTGAAATGAAGCCTGGATGATGTTTTATAATTTTTAGAATTTTTTTGCATTTATTTTTGAATTTTCTAACTTAGGTCTGGTTCGAAAGGATAGGAAGGAAATTATTTTTGATCTCTATTTTACGGCCTGTCCTGACCCGTCTCGTCTTGAAATGAAGTCTGGATGATGTTTTTTAATTTTTAGAATTTTTTTACATTGATTTTTGAATTTTCTAACTCTGGTCGGGTTCGAACGGATAGGAAGGAAATATTTTTTTTTCTCTATTTTTCAGCCTGTCCTGATCCGTTTCGTCTTGAAATGAAGCCTGGATGATGTCTTTTAATTTTTAGACTTTTTTTGCATTTCTTTTAGAATTTTCTAACTGGGGTCGGGTTCGAACGGATAGGAGTGAAATTTTTTTTATTCTCTATTTTCCGACTTGTCTTCACCCGTTTCGTCTTGAAATGAAACCTAGATGATGTTTTTTAATTTTTAGATTTTTTTTTGCATTTAGTTTTGAATTTTCTAACTCTGGCCGGGTTCGAACGGATAGGAATGAAATTTTTTTTGTTCTATATTTTTCGGCCTATCCTGTCTCGTTTCATCTTCAAATGAAGTCTGGATAATCTTTTTTAATTTTTACAATTTTTTTACATTTATTTTTGAATTTTCTAACTCGGGTCGGGTTCGAACGGATAGGAAGGAAATATTTTGTTTTCTCTATTTTTCAGCCGGTCCTGATCCGTTTCGTCTTGAAATGAAGCTTGGACGATGTCTTTTAATTTTTATAATTTTTTTGCATTTATTTTTGAATTTTCTAACTCGGGTCGGGTTCGAACGGATAGGAATGAAATTTTTTTTGTTCTCTATTTTTTGGCCTGTCCTGTCTCGTTTCATCTTCAAATGAAGTCTGGATGATGTTTTTTAATTTTTACAATTTTTTTACATTTATTTTTGAATTTTCTAACTCGGGTCGGGTTCGAACGGATAGGAAGGAAATATTTTGTTTTCTCTATTTTTCAGCCGGTCCTGATCCGTTTCGTCTTGAAATGAAGCTTGGATGATGTCTTTTAATTTTTACAATTTTTTTGCATTTCTTTTAGAATTTTCTAACTGGGGTCGGGTTCGAACGGATAGGAAAGAAATTTTTTTATTCTCTATTTTTCGGCTTGTCTTCACCCATTTCGTCTTGAAATGAAACCTAGATGATGTTTTTTAATTTTTAGTTTTTTTTTGCATTTAGTTTTGAATTTTCTAACTCTGGTCGGGTTCGAACTGATAGGAATGAAATTTTTTTTGTTCTCTATTTTTCGGCCTGTCCTGTCTCGTTTCATCTTCAAATGAAGCCTGGATGATGTTTTTTAATTTTTAGAATTTTTTTGCATTTATTTTCGAATTTTATAACTCGGGTCGGGTTCGAACGGATAGGAAGGAAATTTTTTTTGTTCTCCATTTTTCGGCCTGTCCAGGCCCGTTTCGTCTTGAAATGAAGCCTGGATGATGTTTTTTAATTTTTAAAACTTTTTTCCATTTATTTTTGAATTTTCTAACTCAGGATTGGTTCGAACGGATAGGAAGGAAATTATTTTTGTTCTCTATTTTACGGCCTGTCCTGGCCCGTTTCATCTTCAAATGAAGCCTGGATGATGGTTTTTAATTTTTAGAATTTTTTTACATTTATTTTTGAATTTTCTAACTCGGGTCGGGTTCGAACGGATAGGAAGGAAATTTTTTTTGTTCTCCATTTTTCGGCCTGTCCTGGCCCGTTTCGTCTTGAAATGAAGCCTGGACGATGTTTTTTAATTTTTAGAATTTTTTTGCATTTGTTCTTGAATTTTCTAACTCAGGTCTGGTTCGAACGGATAGGAAGGAAATATTTTTTTTTCTCTATTTTTCGGCCTGTACTGATCCGTTTCGTCTTGAAATGAAGCCTAGATGATGTCTTTTAACTTTTAGAATTTTTTGCATTTCTTTTAGAATTTTCTAACTGGGGTCGGGTTCGAACGGATAGGAAAGAAATTTTTTTTATTCCCTATTTTTCGGCTTGCCTTCACCTGTTTCGTCTTGAAATGAAGCCTGGATGATATTTTATAATTTTTAGAATTTTTTTGCATTTATTTTTGAATTTTCTAACTTAGGTCTGGTTCGAACGGATTGGAAGGAAATTATTTTTGATCTCTATTTTATGGCCTGTCCTGACCCGCCTAGTCTTGAAATGAAGTCTGGATGATGTTTTTTAGTTTTTAGAATTTTTTTACATTTATTTTTGAATTTTCTAACTCTGGTCGGGTTCGAACGGATAGGAAGGAAATATTTTTTTTTCTCTATTTTTCAGCCTGTCCTGATCCGTTTCGTCTTGAAATGAAGCCTGGATGATATCTTTTAATTTTTAGACTTTTTTTGCATTTCTTTTAGAATTTTCTAACTGGGGTCGGGTTCGAACGGATAGGAAAGAAATTTTTTTTATTCTCTATTTTTCGGCTTGTCTTCACCCGTTTCGTCTTGAAATGAAACCTAGATGATGTTTTTTAATTTTTAGATTTTTTTTTGCATTTAGTTTGGAATTTTCTAACTCTGGTCGGGTTCGAACAGATAGGAATGAAATTTTTTTTGTTCTCTATTTTTCGGCATGTCCTGTCTCGTTTCATCTTCAAATGAAGCCTGGATGATGTTTTTTAATTTTTAGAATTTTTTTGCATTTATTTTCGAATTTTCTAACTCGGGTCGGGTTCGAACTGATAGGAATGAAATTTTTTTTGTTTTCTATTTTTCGGCCTGTCCTGTCCCGTTTCATCTTCAAATGAAGCCTGGATGATGTTTTTTAATTTTTATTATTTTTTTGCATTTATTTTCGAATTTTCGAACTCGGGTCGGGTTCGAACGGATAGGAAGGAAATTTTTTTTGTTCTCCATTTTTCGGCCTGTCCTGGCCCTTTCCGTCTTGAAATGAAGCCTGAATGATGTTTTTTAATTTTTAGAATTTTTTTACGTTTATTTTTGAATTTTCTAACTCAGGTCTGGTTCGAACGGATAGGAAGGAAATTATTTTTGTTCTCTATTTTTCGGCCTGTCCTGGCCCGTTTAATTTTCAAATGAAGCCTAGATGTTGTTTTTTAATTTTTAGAATTTTTTTGCGTTTATTTTCGAATTTTCTAACTGGGGTCGTGTTCGACCGGATAGGAAAGAAATTTTTTTTATTCTCTATTTTTCGGCATGTCTTCACCCGTTTCGTCTTGAAATAAAGCCTGGATGATGTTTTTTAATTTTTAAAATTTTTTTGCATTTATTTTCGAATTTTCGAACTCGGGTCGGGTTCGAACGGATAGGAAGGAAATTTTTTTTGTTCTCCATTTTTCGGCCTGTCCTGGCCCTTTCCGTCTTGAAATGAAGCCTGAATGATGTTTTTTAATTTTTAGAATTTTTTTGCGTTTATTTTTGAATTTTCTAACTCAGGTCTGGTTCGAACGGATAGGAAGGAAATTATTTTTGTTCTCTATTTTTCGGCCTGTCCTGGCCCGTTTAATTTTCAAATGAAGCTTAGATGTTGTTTTTTAATTTTTAGAATTTTTTTGCGTTTATTTTCGAATTTTCTAACTGGGGTCGTGTTCGACCGGATAGGAAAGAAATTTTTTTTATTCTCTATTTTTCGGCATGTCTTCACCCGTTTCGTCTTGAAATGAAGCCTGGATGATGTTTTTTAATTTTTAAAATTTTTTTGCATTTATTTTTGAATTTTCTAACTCGAGTCGTGTTCGAACGGATAGGAAGGAAATATTTTTTTTTCTCTATTTTTCAGTCTGTCCTGATCCGTTTCGTCTTGAAATGAAGCCTGGATGATGTCTTTTAATTTTTAGAATTTTTTTGCATTTCTTTTAGAATTTTCTAACTGGGGTCGGGTTCGAACGGATAGGAAAGAAATTTTTTTTATTCCCTATTTTTCGGCTTGCCTTCACCTGTTTCGTCTTGAAATGAAGCCTGGATGATGTTTTATAATTTTTAGAATTTTTTTGCATTTATTTTTGAATTTTCTAACTTAGGTCTGGTTCGAACGGATTGGAAGGAAATTATTTTTGAGCTCTATTTTATGGCCTGTCCTGACCCGCCTCGTCTTGAAATGAAGTCTGGATGATGTTTTTTAGTTTTTAGAATTTTTTTACATTTATTTTTGAATTTTCTAACTCTGGTCGGGTTCGAACGGATAGGAAGGAAATATTTTTTTTTCTCTATTTTTCAGCCTGTCCTGATCCGTTTCGTCTTGAAATGAAGCCTGGATGATGTCTTTTAATTTTTAGACTTTTTTTGCATTTCTTTTAGAATTTTCTAACTGGGGTCGGGTTCGAACGGATAGGAAAGAAATTTTTTTTATTCTCTATTTTTCGGCTTGTCTTCACCCGTTTCGTCTTGAAATGAAACCTAGATGTTGTTTTTTAATTTTTAGATTTTTTTTTGCATTTAGTTTGGAATTTTCTAACTCTGATCGGGTTCGAACAGATAGGAATGAAATTTTTTTTGTTCTCTATTTTTCGGCATGTCCTGTCTCGTTTCATCTTCAAATGAAGCCTGGATGATGTTTTTTAATTTTTAGAATTTTTTTGCATTTATTTCCGAATTTTCTAACTTGGGTCGGGTTCGAACTGATAGGAATGAAATTTTTTTTGTTTTCTATTTTTCGGCCTGTCCTGTCCCGTTTCATCTTCAAATGAAGCCTGGATGATGTTTTTTAATTTTTATTATTTTTTTGCATTTATTTTCGAATTTTCTAACTCGGGTCGGGTTCGAACGGATAGGAAGGAAATTTTTTTTGTTCTCCATTTTTCGGCCTGTCCTGGCCCTTTCCGTCTTGAAATGAAGCCTGGATGATGTTTTTTAATTTTTGGAATTTTTTTGCATTTATTTTTGAATTTTCTAACTTAGGTCTGGTTCGAAAGGATTGGAAGGAAATTATTTTTGATCTCTATTTTACGGCCTGTCCTGACCCGTCTCGTCTTGAAATGAAGTCTGGATGATGTTTTTTAATTTTTAGAATTTTTTTACATTGATTTTTGAATTTTCTAACTCTGGTCGGGTTCGAACGGATAGGAAGGAAATATTTTTTTTTTCTCTATTTTTCAGCCAGTCCTGATCCGTTTCGTCTTGAAATGAAGCCTGGATGATGTCTTTTAATTTTTAGACTTTTTTTGCATTTCTTTTAGAATTTTCTAACTGGGGTCGGGTTCGAACGAATAGGAAAGAAATTTTTTTTATTCTCTATTTTTCGGCTTGTCTTCACCCGTTTCGTCTTGAAATGAAACCTAGATGATGTTTTTTAATTTTTAGATTTTTTTTTGCATTTAGTTTTGAATTTTCTAACTCTGGTCGGGTTCGAACTGATAGGAATGAAATTTTTTTTGTTCTTTATTTTTCGGCCTATCCTGTCTCGTTTCATCTTTAAATGAAGCCCGGATGATGTTTTTTAATTTTTAGAATTTTTTTGCATTTATTTTCGAATTTTATAACTCGGGTCGGGTTCGAACGGAGAGGAAGGAAATTTTTTTTGTTCTCCATTTTTCGGCCTGTCCAGGCCCGTTTCGTCTTGAAATGAAGCCTGGATGATGTTTTTTAATTTTTAAAACTTTTTTCCATTTATTTTTGAATTTTCTAACTCAGGATTGGTTCGAACGGATAGGAAGGAAATTATTTTTGTTCTCTATTTTACGGCCTGTCTTGGCCCGTTTCATCTTCAAATGAAGCCTGGATGATGGTTTTTAATTTTTAGAATTTTTTTACATTTATTTTTGAATTTTCTAACTCGGGTCGGGTTCGAACGGATAGGAAGGAAATTTTTTTTGTTCTCCATTTTTCGGCCTGTCCTGGCCCGTTTCGTCTTGAAATGAAGCCTGGACGATGTTTTTTAATTTTTAGAATTTTTTTGCATTTGTTCTTGAATTTTCTAACTCAGGTCTGGTTCGAACGGATAGGAAGGAAATATTTTTTTTTCTCTATTTTTCGGCCTGTACTGATCCGTTTCGTCTTGAAATGAAGCCTAGATGATGTCTTTTAACTTTTAGAATTTTTTGCATTTCTTTTAGAATTTTCTAACTGGGGTCGGGTTCGAACGGATAGGAAAGAAATTTTTTTTATTCCCTATTTTTCGGCTTGCCTTCACCTGTTTCGTCTTGAAATGAAGCCTGGATGATATTTTATAATTTTTAGAATTTTTTTGCATTTATTTTTGAATTTTCTAACTTAGGTCTGGTTCGAACGGATTGGAAGGAAATTATTTTTGATCTCTATTTTATGGCCTGTCCTGACCCGCCTCGTCTTGAAATGAAGTCTGGATGATGTTTTTTAGTTTTTAGAATTTTTTTACATTTATTTTTGAATTTTCTAACTCTGGTCGGGTTCGAACGGATAGGAAGGAAATATTTTTTTTTCTCTATTTTTCAGCCTGTCCTGATCCGTTTCGTCTTGAAATGAAGCCTGGATGATGTCTTTTAATTTTTAGACTTTTTTTGCATTTCTTTTAGAATTTTCTAACTGGGGTCGGGTTCGAACGGATAGGAAAGAAATTTTTTTTATTCTCTATTTTTCGGCTTGTCTTCACCCGTTTCGTCTTGAAATGAAACCTAGATGATGTTTTTTAATTTTTAGATTTTTTTTTGCATTTAGTTTGGAATTTTCTAACTCTGGTCGGGTTCGAACAGATAGGAATGAAATTTTTTTTGTTCTCTATTTTTCGGCATGTCCTGTCTCGTTTCATCTTCAAATGAAGCCTGGATGATGTTTTTTAATTTTTAGAATTTTTTTGCATTTATTTTCGAATTTTCTAACTCGGGTCGGGTTCGAACTGATAGGAATGAAATTTTTTTTGTTTTCTATTTTTCGGCCTGTCCTGTCCCGTTTCATCTTCAAATGAAGCCTGGATGATGTTTTTTAATTTTTATTATTTTTTTGCATTTATTTTCGAATTTTCGAACTCGGGTCGGGTTCGAACGGATAGGAAGGAAATTTTTTTTGTTCTCCATTTTTCGGCCTGTCCTGGCCCTTTCCGTCTTGAAATGAAGCCTGAATGATGTTTTTTAATTTTTAGAATTTTTTTACGTTTATTTTTGAATTTTCTAACTCAGGTCTGGTTCGAACGGATAGGAAGGAAATTATTTTTGTTCTCTATTTTTCGGCCTGTCCTGGCCCGTTTAATTTTCAAATGAAGCCTAGATGTTGTTTTTTAATTTTTAGAATTTTTTTGCGTTTATTTTCGAATTTTCTAACTGGGGTCGTGTTCGACCGGATAGGAAAGAAATTTTTTTTATTCTCTATTTTTCGGCATGTCTTCACCCGTTTCGTCTTGAAATAAAGCCTGGATGATGTTTTTTAATTTTTAAAATTTTTTTGCATTTATTTTCGAATTTTCGAACTCGGGTCGGGTTCGAACGGATAGGAAGGAAATTTTTTTTGTTCTCCATTTTTCGGCCTGTCTTGGCCCTTTCCGTCTTGAAATGAAGCCTGAATGATGTTTTTTAATTTTTAGAATTTTTTTACGTTTATTTTTGAATTTTCTAACTCAGGTCTGGTTCGAACGGATAGGAAGGAAATTATTTTTGTTCTCTATTTTTCGGCCTGTCCTGGCCCGTTTAATTTTCAAATGAAGCCTAGATGTTGTTTTTTAATTTTTAGAATTTTTTTGCGTTTATTTTCGAATTTTCTAACTGGGGTCGTGTTCGACCGGATAGGAAAGAAATTTTTTTTATTCTCTATTTTTCGGCATGTCTTCACCCGTTTCGTCTTGAAATGAAGCCTGGATGATGTTTTTTAATTTTTAAAATTTTTTTGCATTTATTTTTGAATTTTCTAACTCGAGTCGTGTTCGAACGGATAGGAAGGAAATATTTTTTTTTCTCTATTTTTCAGTCTGTCCTGATCCGTTTCGTCTTGAAATGAAGCCTGGATGATGTCTTTTAATTTTTAGAATTTTTTTGCATTTCTTTTAGAATTTTCTAACTGGGGTCGGGTTCGAACGGATAGGAATGAAATTTTTTTTATTCTCTATTTTTCGGCTTGTCTTCACCCGTTTCGTCTTGAAATGAAGCCTGGATGATGTTTTATAATTTTTAGAATTTTTTTGCATTTATTTTTGAATTTTCTAACTTAGGTCTGGTTCGAACGGATTGGAAGGAAATTATTTTTGATCCCTATTTTACGGCCTGTCCTGACCCGTCTCGTCTTGAAATGAAGTCTGGATGACGTTTTTTAATTTTTAGAATTTTTTTACATTTATTTTTGAATTTTCTAACTCTGGTCGGGTTCGAACGGACCGGAAGGAAATATTTTTTTTTCTCTATTTTTCAGCCTGTCCTGACCCGTTTCGTCTTGAAATGAAGCCTGGATGATGTCTTTTAATTTTTAGACTTTTTTTGCATTTCTTTTAGAATTTTCTAACTGGGGTCGGGTTCGAACGGATAGGAAGGAAATTTTTTTTATTCTCTATTTTTCGGCTTGTCTTCACCCGTTTCGTCTTGAAATGAAACCTAGACGATGTTTTTTAATTTTTATATTTTTTTTTGCATTTAGTTTTGAATTTGTTAACTCGGGTCGGGTTCGAACTGATAGGGATGAAATTTTTTTTGTTCTCTATTTTTCGGACTATCCTGTCCCGTTTCATCTTCAAATGAAGCCTGGATAATGTTTTTTAATTTTTAGAATTTTTTGTATTTATTTTCGAATTTTCTAACTCGGGTCGAGTTCGAACGGATAGGAAGGAAATTTATTTTATTCTCCATTTTTCGGCCTGTCCTGGCCCATTTCGTCTTGAAATGAAGCCTGGATGATGTTTTTTTTATTTTTAGAATTTTTTTGCATTTATTTTTGAATTTTCTAACTCAGGTCTGGTTCGAACGGATAGGAAGGAAATTATTTTTGTTCTCTATTTTACGGCCTGTCCTGGCCCGTTTAATCTTCAAATGAAGCCTGGATGATGTTTTTTAATTTTTAGAATTTTTTTGCGTTTATTTTCGAATTTTCTAACTGGGGTCGGGTTCGACTGGATAGGAATGAAATTTTTTTTATTCTCTATTTTTCGGCTTGTCTTCACCCGTTTCATCTTGAAATGAAGCCTGGATGATGTTTTTTAATTTTTGGAATTTTTTTGCATTTATTTTTGAATTTTCTAACTTAGGTCTGGTTCGAACGGATTGGTAGGAAATTATTTTTGTTCTCTATTTTATGGCCTTTCCTGACCCGTCTCGTCTTGAAATGAAGTCTGGATGATATTTTTTAATTTCTAGAATTTTTTTACATTTATTTTTGAATTTTCTACCTCGGGTCGGGTTCGAACGGATAGGAAGGAAATATTTTGTTTTCTCTATTTTTCAGCCGGTCCTGATCCGTTTCGTCTTGAAATGAAGCTTGGATGATGTCTTTTAATTTTTAGAATTTTGTTGCATTTCTTTTAGAATTTTCTAACTGGGGTCGGGTTCGAATGGATAGGAAAGAAATTTTTTTTATTCTCTATTTTTCGGCTTGTCTTCACCGATTTCGTCTTGAAATGAAACCTAGATGATGTTTTTTAATTTTTAGATTTTTTTTTGCATTTAGTTTTGAATTTTCTAACTCTGGTCGGGTTCGAACGGATAGGAATGAAAATTTTTTTGTTCTCTATTTTTCTGCCTGTCCTGTCCCGTTTCATCCTCAAATGAAGCCTGGATGATGTTTTTTAATTTTTAGAATTTTTTTGCATTTATTTTCGAATTTTCTAACTCGGGTCGGGTTCGAACGGATAAGAAGGAAATTTTTTTTCTTCTCCATTTTTCGGCCTGTCTTGGCCCGTTTTGTCTTGAAATGAAGCCTGGATGATGTTTTTTAATTTTTAGAATTTTTTTCCATTTATTTTTGAATTTTCTAACTCAGGTTTGGTTCGAACGGATAGGAAGGAAATTATTTTTGTTCCCTATTTTACGGCCTGTCCTGGCCCATTTCATCTTCAAATGAAGCCTGGATGATGGTTTTTAATTTTTAGAATTTTTTTACATTTATTTTTGAATTTTCTAACTCGGGTCAGGTTCGAACGGATAGGAAGGAAATTTTTTTTGTTCTCCATTTTTCGGCCTGTCCTGGCCCGTTTCGTCTTGAAATGAAGCCTGGTTGATGTTTTTTAATTTTTAGAATTTTTTGGCATTTGTTTTTGAATTTTCTAACTCAGGTCTGGTTCGAACGGATGGGAAGGAAATATTTTTTTTTTCTCTATTTTTCGGCCTGTCCTAATCCGTTTCGTCTTGAAATGAAGCCTAGATCATGTCTTTTAATTTTTAGAATTTTTTTGCATTTCTTTTAGAATTTTCTAACTAGGGTCGGGTTCGAACGGATAGGAAAGTAATTTTTTTTATTCTCTATTTTTCGGCTTGTCTTCACTCGTTTCGTCTTGAAATGAAGCCTGGATGATGTTTTATAATTTTTAAAATTTTTTTGCATTTATTTTTGAATTTTCTAACTCGGGTCGGGTTCGAACGGATAGGAAGGAAATTTTTTTTGTTCTCCATTTTTCGGCCTGTCCTGGCCCGTTTCGTCTACAAATGAAGCCTGGATGATGTTTTTTAATTTTTATAATTTTTTTGCATTTAGTTTTGAATTTTCCAACTCGGGTCGGGTTCGAACTAATAGGAATGAAATTTTTTTTGTTCTCTATTTTTCGGCCTGTCCTGTCCCGTTTCGTCTTCAAATGAAGCCTGGATGATGTTTTTTAATTTTTAGAATTTTTTTGCATTTATTTTCGAATTTTCTAACTCGGGTTGGGTTCGAACGGATAGGATGGAAATTTTTTTTGTTCTCCATTTTTCGGCCTATCCTGGCCCGTTTCGTCTTGAAATGAAGCCTGGATGATGTTTTTTAATTTTTAGAATTTTTTTGCATTTATTTTTGAATTTTCTAACTCAGGTCTGGTTCGAACGGATAGGAAGGAAATTATTTTTGTTCTCTATTTTACGGCCTGTCCTGGCCCGTTTAATCTTCAAATAAAGCCTGGATAATGTTTTTTAATTTTTAGAAATTTTTTGCGTTTATTTTCGAATTTTCTAACTAGGGTCGGGTTCGACTTGATAGGAAAGAAATTTTTTTTATTATCTATTTTTCGGCTTGTCTTCACCCGTTTCGTCTTGAAATGAAGCCTGGATGATTTTTTTAATTTTTAGAATTTTTTTGCATTTGTTTTTGAATTTTCTAACTCAGGTCTGGTTCGAACGGAGAGGAATGAAATATTTTTTTTTCTCTATTTTTCGGCCTGTCCTGATCCGTTTCGTCTTGAAATGTAGCCTAGATGATGTCTTTTAATTTTTAGAATTTTTTTGCATTTCTTTTAGAATTTTCTAACTGGGGTCGGGTTCGAACGGATAGGAAAGAAATTTTTTTTATTCTCTATTTTTCGGCTTGTCTTCACCCGTTTCGTCTTGAAATGAAACCTAGATGATGTTTTTTAATTTTTAGATTTTTTTTTGCATTTAGTTTTTAATTTTCTAACTCTGGTCGGGTTCGAACTGATAGGAATGAAATTTTTTTTGTTCTCTATTTTTCGGCCTGTCCTGTCTCGTTTCATCTTCAAATGAAGCCTGGATGATGTTTTTTGATTTTTAGAATTTTTTTCCATTTATTTTTGAATTTTCTAACTCAGGTTTGGTTCGAACGGATAGGAAGGAATTTATTTTTGTTCTCTATTTTACGGCCTGTCCTGGCCCGTTTCATCTTCAAATGAAGCCTGGATGATGGTTTTTAATTTTTAGAATTTTTTTACATTTATTTTTGAATTTTCTAACTCAGGTCTGGTTCGAACGGATAGGAAGGAAATTTTTTTTGTTCTCCATTTTTCGGCCTGTCCTGGCCCGTTTCATCTTGAAATGAAGCCTGGATGACGTTTTTTAATTTTTAGAATTTTTTTGCATTTGTTTTTGAATTTTCTAACTCAGGTCTGGTTCGAACGGATAGGAAGGAAATATTTTTTTTTCTCTATTTTTCGGCCTGTCCTGATCCGTTTCGTCTTGAAATGAAGCCTAGATGATGTCTTTTAATTTTTAGAATTTTTTTGCATTTCTTTTAGAATTTTCTAACTGGGGTCGGGTTCGAACGGATAGGAAAGAAATTTTTTTTATTCTCTATTTTTTGGCTTGTCTTCACCCGTTTCGTCTTGAAATGAAGCCTGGATGATGTTTTATAATTTTTAGAATTTTTTTTGCATTTATTTTTGAATTTTCTAACTTAGGTCTGGTTCGAAAGGATTGGAAGGAAATTATTTTTGATCTCTATTTTACGGCCTGTCCTGACCCGTCTCGTCTTGAAAAGAAGTCTGGATGATGTTTTTTAATTTTTAGAATTTTTTTACATTGATTTTTGAATTTTCTAACTCTGGTCGGGTTCGAACGGATAGGAAGGAAAAATTTTTTTTTCTCTATTTTTCAGCCTTTCCTGATCCGTTTCATCTTGAAATGAAGCCTGGATGATGTCTTTTAATTTTTAGACTTTTTTTGCATTTCTTTTAGAATTTTCTAACTGGGGTCGGGTTCGAACGGATAGGAAAGAAATTTTTTTTATTCTCTATTTTTCGGCTTGTCTTCACCCGTTTCGTCTTGAAATGAAACCTAAATGATGTTTTTTTAATTTTTAGATTTTTTTTTGCATTTAGTTTTGAATTTTCTAACTCTGGCCGGGTTCGAACTGATAGGAATGAAATTTTTTTTGTTCTCTATTTTTCGGCCTGTCCTGTCTCGTTTCATCTTCAAATGAAGTCTGGATGATCTTTTTTAATTTTTACAGTTTTTTTACATTTATTTTTGAATTTTCTAACTCGGGTCGGGTTCGAACGGATAGGAAGGAAATATTTTGTTTTCTCTATTTTTCAGCCGGTCCTGATCCGTTTCGTCTTGAAATGAAGCTTGGATGATGTCTTTTAATTTTTATAATTTTTTTGCATTTATTTTTGAATTTTCTAACTCGGGTCGGGTTCGAACGGATAGGAATGAAATTTTTTTTGTTCTCTATTTTTCGGCCTGTCCTGTCTCATTTCATCTTCAAATGAACTCTGGATGATGTTTTTTAATTTTTACAATTTTTTTACATTTATTTTTGAATTTTCTAACTCGGGTCGGGTTTGAACGGATAGGAAGGAAATATTTTGTTTTCTCTATTTTTCAGCCGGTCCTGATCCGTTTCGTCTTGAAATGAAGCTTGGATGATGTCTTTTAATTTTTACAATTTTTTTGCATTTCTTTTAGAATTTTCTAACTGGGGTCGGGTTCGAACGGATAGGAAAGAAATTTTTTTTATTCTCCATTTTTCGGCTTGTCTTCACCCATTTCGTCTTGAAATGAAACCTAGATGATGTTTTTTAATTTTTAGATTTTTTTTTGCATTTAGTTTTGAATTTTCTAACTCTGGTCGGGTTCGAACTGATAGGAATGAAATTTTTTTTGTTCTCTATTTTTCGGCCTGTCCTGTCTCGTTTCATCTTCAAATGAAGCCTGGATGATGTTTTTTAATTTTTAGAAATTTTTTGCATTTATTTTCGAATTTTATAACTCGGGTCGGGTTCGAACGGATAGGAAGGAAATTTTTTTTGTTCTCCATTTTTCGGCCTGTCCAGGCCCCGTTTCGTCTTGAAATGAAGCCTGGATGATGTTTTTTAATTTTTAGAACTTTTTTCCATTTATTTTTGAATTTTCTAACTCAGGATTGGTTCGAACGGATAGGAAGGAAATTATTTTTGTTCTCTATTTTACGGCCTGTCCTGGCCCGTTTCATCTTCAAATGAAGCCTGGATGATGGTTTTTAATTTTTAGAATTTTTTTACATTTATTTTTGAATTTTCTAACTCGGGTCGGGTTCGAACGGATAGGAAGGTAATTTTTTTTGTTCTCCATTTTTCGGCCTGTCCTGGCCCGTTTCGTCTTGAAATGAAGCCTGGATGATGTTTTTTAATTTTTAGAATTTTTTTGCATTTGTTTTTGAATTTTCTAACTCTGGTCTGGTTCGAACGGATAGGATGGAAATATTTTTTTTTTCTATTTTTCGGCCTGTACTGATCCGTTTCGTCTTGAAATGAAGCCTAGATGATGTCTTTTAACTTTTAGAATTTTTTGCATTTCTTTTAGAATTTTCTAACTGGGTCGGGTTCGAACGGATAGGAAAGAAATTTTTTTTATTCCCTATTTTTCGGCTTGTCTTCACCTGTTTCGTCTTGAAATGAAGCCTGGATGATGTTTTATTATTTTTAGAATTTTTTTGCATTTATTTTTGAATTTTCTAACTCGGGTCGGATTCGAACTGATTGGAAGGAAATTATTTTTGTTCTCCATTTTTCGGCCTGTCCTGGCCCGTTTAATTTTCAAATGAAGCCTGGACGTTGTTTTTTAGTTTTTAGAATTTTTTTGCGTTTATTTTCGAATTTTCTAACTGGGGTCGTGTTCGACCGGATAGGAAAGAAATTTTTTTTATTCTCTATTTTTCGGCTTGTCTTCACCCGTTTCGTCTTCAAATGAAGCCTGGATGATGTTTTTTAATTTTTAAAATTTTTTTGCATTTATTTTTGAATTTTCTAACTCGGGTCGTGTTCCAACGGATAGGAAGGAAATATTTTTTTTTCTCTATTTTTCAGCCTGTCCTGATCCGTTTCGTCTTGAAATGAAGCCTGGATGATGTCTTTTAATTTTTAGAATTTTTTTGCATTTCTTTTAGAATTTTCTAACTGGGGTCGGGTTCGAACGGAGAGGAAAGAAATTTTTTTTATTCTCTATTTTTCGGCTTGTCTTCACCCATTTCGTCTTGAAATGAAGCCTGGATGATGTTTTATAATTTTTAGAATTTTTTTGCATTTATTTTTGAATTTTCTAACTTAGGTCTGGTTCGAACGGATTGGAAGGAAATTATTTTTGATCTCTATTTTACGGCCTGTCCTGACCCGTCTCGTCTTGAAATGAAGTCTGGATGATGTTTTTTAATTTTTAAAATTTTTTTGCATTTATTTTTGAATTTTCTAACTCGGGTCGTGTTCCAACGGATAGGAAGGAAATATTTTTTTTTCTCTATTTTTCAGCCTGTCCTGATCCGTTTCGTCTTGAAATGAAGCCTGGATGATGTCTTTTAATTTTTAGACTTTTTTTGCATTTCTTTTAGAATTTTCTAACTGGGGTCGGGTTCGAACGGATAGGAAGGAAATTTTTTTTATTCTCTATTTTTCGGCTTGTCTTCACCCGTTTCGTCTTGAAATGAAACCTAGACGATGTTTTTTAATTTTCAGATTTTTTTTTGCATTTAGTTTTGAATTTGTTAACTCGGGTCGGGTTCGAACTGATAGGAATGAAATTTTTTTTGTTCTCTATTTTTCGGACTGTCCTGTCCCGTTTCATCTTCAAATGAAGCCTGGATATTGTTTTTTAATTTTTAGAATTTTTTTGTATTTATTTTCGAATTTTCTAACTCGGGTCGAGTTCGAACGGATAGGAAGGAAATTTATTTTATTCTCCATTTTTCGGCTTGTCCTGGCCCATTTCGTCTTGAAACGAAGCCTGGATGATGTTTTTTAATTTTTAGAATTTTTTTGCATTTATTTTTGAATTTTCTAACTCAGGTCTGGTTCGAACGGATAGGAAGGAAATTTTTTTTATTCTCTATTTTTCGGCTTGTCTTCACCCGTTTCGTCTTGAAATGAAGCTTGGATGATGTCTTTTAATTTTTAGAATTTTTTTGCATTTCTTTTAGAATTTTCTAACTGGGGTCGGGTTCGAACGGATAGGAAAGAAATTTTTTTTATTCTCTATTTTTCGGCTTGTCTTCACCGATTTCGTCTTGAAATGGAACCTAGATGATGTTTTTAAATTTTTAGATATTTTTTTGCATTTAGTTTTGAATTTTCTAACTCTGGTCGGGTTCGAACGGATAGGAATGAAAATTTTTTTGTTCTCTATTTTTCGGCCTGTCCTGTCCCGTTTCATCCTCAAATGAAGCCTGGATGATGTTTTTTAATTTTTAGAATTTTTTTGCATTTATTTTCGAATTTTCTAACTCGGGTCGGGTTCGAACGGATAGGAAGGAAATTTTTTTTCTTCTCCATTTTTCGGCCTGTCCTGGCCCGTTTTGTCTTGAAATGAAGCCTGGATGATGTTTTTTAATTTTTAGAATTTTTTTCCATTTATTTTTGAATTTTCTAACTCAGGTTTGGTTCGAACGGATAGGAAGGAAATTATTTTTGTTCCCTATTTTACGGCCTATCCTGGCCCATTTCATCTTCAAATGAAGCCTGGATGATGGTTTTTAATTTTTAGAATTTTTTTACATTTATTTTTGAATTTTCTAACTCGGGTCAGGTTCGAACGGATAGGAAGGAAATTTTTTTTGTTCTCCATTTTTCGGCCTGTCCTGGCCCGTTTCGTCTTGAAATGAAGCCTGGATGATGTTTTTTAATTTTTAGAATTTTTTGGCATTTGTTTTTGAATTTTCTAACTCAGGTCTGGTTCGTACGGATAGGAAGGAAATATTTTTTTTTTCTCTATTTTTCGGCCTGTCCTGATCCGTTTCGTCCTGAAATGAAGCCTAGATGATGTCTTTTAATTTTTAGAATTTTTTTGCGTTTCTTTCAGAATTTTCTAACTGGGGTCGGGTTCGAACGGATAGGAAAGTAATTTTTTTTATTCTCTATTTTTCGGCTTGTCTTCACCTGTTTCGTCTTGAAATGAAGCCTGGATGATGTTTTATAATTTTTAGAATTTTTTTGCATTTATTTTTGAATTTTCTAACTCGGGTCGGATTCGAACTGATAGGAAGGAAATTTTTTTTTTCTCCATTTTTCGGACTGTCCTGGCCCGTTTCGTCTTCAAATGAAGCCTGGATGATGTTTTTTAATTTTTATAATTTTTTTGCATTTAGTTTTGAATTTTCTAACTCGGGTCGGGTTCGAACTAATAGGAATGAAATTTTTTTTCTTCTCTATTTTTCGGCCTGTCCTGTCCCGTTTCGTCTTCAAATGAAGCTTGGATGATGTTTTTTAATTTTTAGAATTTTTTTGCATTTATTTTCGAATTTTCTAACTCGGGTCGGGTTCGAACGGATAGGAAGGAAATTTTTTTTGTTCTCCATTTTTTGGCCTATCCTGGCCCGTTTCGTCTTGAAATGAAGCCTGGATGATGTTTTTTAATTTTTAGAATTTTTTTGCATTTATTTTTGAATTTTCTAACTCAGGTCTGGTTCGAACGGATAGGAAGGAAATTATTTTTGTTCTCTATTTTACGGCCTGTCCTGGCCCGTTTAATCTTCAAATAAAGCCTGGATGATGTTTTTTAATTTTTAGAATTTTTTTGCGTTTATTTTCGAATTTTCTAACTAGGGTCGGGTTCGACAGGATAGGAAAGAAATTTTTTTTATTCTCTATTTTTCTGCTTGTCTTCACCCGTTTCGTCTTGAAATGAAGCCTGGATGATGTTTTTTAATTTTTAGAATTTTTTTGCATTTGTTTTTGAATTTTCTAACTCAGGTCTGGTTCGAACGGATAGGAAGGAAATATTTTTTTTCTCTATTTTTCGGCCTGTCCTGATCCGTTTCGTCTTGAAATGAAGCCTAGATGATGTCTTTTAATTTTTAGAATTTTTTTGCATTTCTTTTAGAATTTTCTAACTGGGGTCGGGTTCGAACGGATAGGAAAGAAATTTTTTTTATTCTCTATTTTTCGGCTTGTCTTCACCCGTTTCGTCTTGAAATGAAGCCCGGACGATGTTTTATAATTTTTAGAATTTTTTAGAATTTATTTTTGAATTTTCTAACTCGGGTCGGGTTCGAACGGATAGGAAGGAAAATTTTTTTGTTCTCCATTTTTCGGCCTGTCCTGGCCCGTTTCGTCTTCAAATGAAGCCTGGATGATGTTTTTTAATTTTTATAATTTTTTTGCATTTAGTTTCGAATTTTATAACTCAGGTCGGGTTCGAACTGATAGGAATGAAATTTTTTTTGTTCTCTATTTTTCGGCCTGTCCTGTCCCGTTTCGTCTTCAAATGAAGCCTGGATGATGTTTTTTAATTTTTAGAATTTTTTTGCATTTATTTTCGAATTTTCTAACTCGGGTCGGGTTCGAACGGATAGGAAGGAAATTATTTTTGTTCTCTATTTTTCGGCCTGTACTGGCCCGTTTCGTCTTCAAATGAAGCCTGGATGATGTTTTTTGATTTTAGAATTTTTTTTCCATTTATTTTTGAATTTTCTAACTCAGGTTTGGTTCGAACGGATAGGAAGGAAATTATTTTTGTTCTCTATTTTACGGCCTGTCCTGGCCCGTTTCATCTTCAAATGAAGCCTGGATGATGGTTTTTAATTTTTAGAATTTTTTTACATTTATTTTTGAATTTTCTAACTCGGGTCGGGTTCGAACGGATAGGAAGGAAATTTTTTTTGTTCTCCATTTTTCGGCCTGTCCTGGCCCGTTTCGTCTTGAAATGAAGCCTGGATGATGTTTTTTGATTTTTAGAATTTTTTTCCATTTATTTTTGAATTTTCTAACTCAGGTTTGGTTCGAACGGATAGGAAGGAAATTATTTTTGTTCTCTATTTTTCAGCCTGTCCTGATCCGTTTCGTCTTGAAATGAAGCCTGGATGATGTCTTTTAATTTTTAGACTTTTTTTGCATTTCTTTTAGAATTTTCTAACTGGGGTCGGGTTCGAACGGATAGGAAGGAAATTTTTTTTATTCTCTATTTTTCGGCTTGTCTTCACCCGTTTCGTCTTGAAATGAAACCTAGACGATGTTTTTTAATTTTTAGATTTTTTTTTGCATTTAGTTTTGAATTTGTTAACTCGGGTCGGGTTCGAACTGATAGGAATGAAATTTTTTTTGTTCTCCATTTTTCGGACTGTCCTGTCCCGTTTCGTCTTCAAATGAAGCCTGGATGATGGTTTTTAATTTTTAGAATTTTTTTACATTTATTTTTGAATTTTCTAACTCGGGTCGAGTTCGAACGGATAGGAAGGTAATTTTTTTTGTTCTCCATTTTTCGGCCTGTCCTGGCCCGTTTCGTCTTGAAATGAAGCCTGGATGATGTTTTTTAATTTTTAGAATTTTTTTGCATTTGTTTTTGAATTTTCTAACTCAGGTCTGGTTCGAACGGATAGGATGGAAATTTTTAGGCCTGTACTGATCCGTTTCGTCTTGAAATGAAGCCTAGATGATGTCTTTTAACTTTTAGAATTTTTTGCATTTCTTTTAGAATTTTCTAACTGGGTCGGGTTCGAACGGATAGGAAAGAAATTTTTTTTATTCCCTATTTTTCGGCTTGTCTTCACCTGTTTCGTCTTGAAATGAAGCCTGGATGATGTTTTATTATTTTTAGAATTTTTTTGCATTTATTTTTGAATTTTCTAACTTAGGTCAGGTTCGAACGGATTGGAAGGAAATTATTTTTGATCTCTATTTTATGGCCTGTCCTGACCCGCCTCGTCTTGAAATGAAGTCTGGATGATGTTTTTTAGTTTTTAGAATTTTTTTACATTTATTTTTGAATTTTCTAACTCTGGTCGGGTTTGAACGGATAGGAAGGAAATATTTTTTTTTCTCTATTTTTTAGCCTGTCCTGATCCGTTTCGTCTTGAAATGAAGCCTGGATGATGTCTTTTAATTTTTAGACCTTTTTTGCATTTCTTTTAGAATTTTCTAACTGGGGTCGGGTTCGAACGGATAGGAAAGAAATTTTTTTTATTCTCTATTTTTCGGCTTGTCTTCACCCGTTTCGTCTTGAAATGAAACCTAGATGATGTTTTTTAATTTTTAGATTTTTTTTTGCATTTAGTTTGGAATTTTCTAACTCTGGTCGGGTTCGAACAGATGGGAATGGAATTTTTTTTGTTCTCTATTTTTCGGCATGACCTGTCTCGTTTCATCTTCAAATGAAGCTTGGATGATGTTTTCTAATTTTTAGAATTTTTTTGCATTTATTTTCGAATTTTCTAACTCGGGTCGGGTTCGAACTGATAGGAATGAAATTTTTTTTGTTTTCTATTTTTCGGCCTGTCCTGTCCCGTTTCATCTTCAAATGAAGCCTGGATGATGTTTTTTAATTTTTATTATTTTTTTGCATTTATTTTCGAATTTTCTAACTCGGGTCGGGTTCGAACGGATAGGAAGGAAATTTTTTTTGTTCTCCATTTTTCGGCCTGTCCTGGCCCTTTCCGTCTTGAAATGAAGCCTGGATGACGTTTTTTAATTTTTAGAATTTTTTTACGTTTATTTTTGAATTTTCTAACTCAGGTCTGGTTCGAACGGATAGGAAGGAAATTATTTTTGTTCTCCATTTTTCGGCCTGTCCTGGCCCGTTTAATTTTCAAATGAAGCCTGGACGTTGTTTTTTAATTTTTAGAATTTTTTTGCGTTTATTTTCGAATTTTCTAACTGGGGTCGTGTTCGACCGGATAGGAAAGAAATTTTTTTTATTCTCTATTTTTCGGCTTGTCTTCACCCGTTTCGTCTTGAAATGAAGCCTGGATGATGTTTTTTAATTTTTAAAATTATTTTGCATTTATTTTTGAATTTTCTAACTCGGATCGTGTTCCAACGGATAGGAAGGAAATATTTTTTTTTCTCTATTTTTCAGCCTGTCCTGATCCGTTTCGTCTTGAAATGAAGCCTGGATGATGTCTTTTAATTTTTAGAATTTTTTTGCATTTCTTTTAGAATTTTCTAACTGGGGTCGGGTTCGAACGGAGAGGAAAGAAATTTTTTTTATTCTCTATTTTTCGGCTTGTCTTCACCCATTTCGTCTTGAAATGAAGCCTGGATGATGTTTTATAATTTTTAGAATTTTTTTGCATTTATTTTTGAATTTTCTAACTTAGGTCTGGTTCGAACGGATTGGAAGGAAATTATTTTTGATCTCTATTTTACGGCCTGTCCTGACCCGTCTCGTCTTGAAATGAAGTCTGGATGATGTTTTTAAATTTTTAAAATTTTTTTGCATTTATTTTTGAATTTTCTAACTCGGGTCGTGTTCGAACGGATAGGAAGGAAATATTTTTTTTTCTCTATTTTTCAGCCTGTCCTGATCCGTTTCGTCTTGAAATGAAGCCTGGATGATGTCTTTTAATTTTTAGACTTTTTTTGCATTTCTTTTAGAATTTTCTAACTGGGGTCGGGTTCGAACGGATAGGAAGGAAATTTTTTTTATTCTCTATTTTTCGGCTTGTCTTCACCCGTTTCGTCTTGAAATGAAACCTAGACGATGTTTTTTACTTTTCAGATTTTTTTTTGCATTTAGTTTTGAATTTGTTAACTCGGGTCGGGTTCGAACTGATAGGAATGAAATTTTTTTTGTTCTCTATTTTTCGGACTGTCCTGTCCCGTTTCATCTTCAAATGAAGCCTGGATAATGTTTTTTAATTTTTAGAATTTTTTTGTATTTATTTTCGAATTTTCTAACTCGGGTCGAGTTCGAACGGATAGGAAGGAAATTTATTTTATTCTACATTTTTTGGCCTGTCCTGGCCCATTTCGTCTTGAAACGAAGCCTGGATGATGTTTTTTAATTTTTAGAATTTTTTTGCATTTATTTTTGAATTTTCTAACTCAGGTCTGGTTCGAACGGATAGGAAGGAAATTATTTTTGTTCTCTATTTTACGGCCTGTCCTGGCCCGTTTAATCTTAAAATGAAGCCTGGACGATGTTCTTTAATTTTTAGAATTTTTTTGCGTTTATTTTCGAATTTTCTAACTGGGGTCGGGTTCGTCCGGATATGAAAGAAATTTTTTTTATTCTCTATTTTTCGGCTTGTCCTCACCCGTTTCGTCTTGAAATGAAGCTTGGATGATGTCTTTTAATTTTTAGAATTTTTTTGCATTTCTTTTAGAATTTTCTAACTGGGGTCGGGTTCGAACGGATAGGAAAGAAATTTTTTTTATTCTCTATTTTTCGGCTTGTCTTCACCGATTTCGTCTTGAAATGGAACCTAGATGATGTTTTTTAATTTTTAGATATTTTTTTGCATTTAGTTTTGAATTTTCTAACTCTGGTCGGGTTCGAACGGATAGGAATGAAAATTTTTTTGTTCTCTATTTTTCGGCCTGTCCTGTCCCGTTTCATCCTCAAATGAAGCCTGGATGATGTTTTTTAATTTTTAGAATTTTTTTGCATTTATTTTCGAATTTTCTAACTCGGGTCGGGTTCGAACGGATAGGAAGGAAATTTTTTTTCTTCTCCATTTTTCGGCCTGTCCTGGCCCGTTTTGTCTTGAAATGAAGCCTGGATGATGTTTTTTAATTTTTAGAATTTTTGTCCATTTATTTTTGAATTTTCTAACTCAGGTTTGGTTCGAACGGATAGGAAGGAAATTATTTTTGTTCCCTATTTTACGGCCTATCCTGGCCCATTTCATCTTCAAATGAAGCCTGGATGATGGTTTTTAATTTTTAGAATTTTTTTACATTTATTTTTGAATTTTCTAACTCGGGTCAGGTTCGAACGGATAGGAAGGAAATTTTTTTTGTTCTCCATTTTTCGGCCTGTCCTGGCCCGTTTCGTCTTGAAATGAAGCCTGGATGATGTTTTTTAATTTTTAGAATTTTTTGGCATTTGTTTTTGAATTTTCTAACTCAGGTCTGGTTCGTACGGATAGGAAGGAAATATTTTTTTTTCCTCTATTTTTCGGCCTGTCCTGATCCGTTTCGTCCTGAAATGAAGCCTAGATGATGTCTTTTAATTTTTAGAATTTTTTTGCATTTCTTTTAGAATTTTCTAACTGGGGTCGGGTTCGAACGGATAGGAAAGTAATTTTTTTTATTCTCTATTTTTCGGCTTGTCTTCACCTGTTTCGTCTTGAAATGAAGCCTGGATGATGTTTTATAATTTTTAGAATTTTTTTGCATTTATTTTTGAATTTTCTAACTCGGGTCGGATTCGAACTGATAGGAAGGAAATTTTTTTTTTCTCCATTTTTCGGACTGTCCTGGCCCGTTTCGTCTTCAAATGAAGCCTGGATGATGTTTTTTAATTTTTATAATTTTTTTGCATTTAGTTTTGAATTTTCTAACTCGGGTCGGGTTCGAACTAATAGGAATGAAATTTTTTTTCTTCTCTATTTTTCGGCCTGTCCTGTCCCGTTTCGTCTTCAAATGAAGCCTGGATGATGTTTTTTAATTTTTAGAATTTTTTTGCATTTATTTTCGAATTTTCTAACTCGGGTCGGGTTCGAACGGATAGGAAGGAAATTTTTTTTGTTCTCCATTTTTCGGCCTATCCTGGCCCGTTTCGTCTTGAAATGAAGCCTGGATGATGTTTTTTAATTTTTAGAATTTTTTTGCATTTATTTTTGAATTTTCTAACTCAGGTCTGGTTCGAACGGATAGGAAGGAAATTATTTTTGTTCTCTATTTTACGGCCTGTCCTGGCCCGTTTAATCTTCAAATAAAGCCTGGATGATGTTTTTTAATTTTTAGAATTTTTTTGCGTTTATTTTCGAATTTTCTAACTAGGGTCGGGTTCGACTGGATAGGAAAGAAATTTTTTTTATTCTCTATTTTTCTGCTTGTCTTCACCCGTTTCGTCTTGAAATGAAGCCTGGATGATGTTTTTTAATTTTTAGAATTTTTTTGCATTTGTTTTTGAATTTTCTAACTCAGGTCTGGTTCGAACGGATAGGAAGGAAATATTTTTTTTCTCTATTTTTCGGCCTGTCCTGATCCGTTTCGTCTTGAAATGAAGCCTAGATGATGTCTTTTAATTTTTAGAATTTTTTTGCATTTCTTTTAGAATTTTCTAACTGGGGTCGGGTTCGAACGGATAGGAAAGAAATTTTTTTTATTCTCTATTTTTCGGCTTGTCTTCACCCGTTTCGTCTTGAAATGAAGCCCGGACGATGTTTTATAATTTTTAGAATTTTTTTGAATTTATTTTTGAATTTTCTAACTCGGGTCGGGTTCGAACGGATAGGAAGGAAATTTTTTTTGTTCTCCATTTTTCGGCCTGTCCTGGCCCGTTTCGTCTTCAAATGAAGCCTGGATGATGTTTTTTAATTTTTATAATTTTTTTGCATTTAGTTTCGAATTTTATAACTCAGGTCGGGTTCGAACTGATAGGAATGAAATTTTTTTTGTTCTCTATTTTTCGGCCTGTCCTGTCCCGTTTCATCTTCAAATGAAGCCTGGATGATGTTTTTTAATTTTTCGAATTTTTTTGCATTTATTTTCGAATTTTCTAACTCGGGTCGGGTTCGAACGGATAGGAAGGAAATTATTTTTGTTCTCTATTTTTCGGCCTGTCCTGGCCCGTTTCGTCTTCAAATGAAGCCTGGATGATGTTTTTTGATTTTAGAATTTTTTTTCCATTTATTTTTGAATTTTCTAACTCAGGTTTGGTTCGAACGGATATGAAGGAAATTATTTTTGTTCTCTATTTTACGGCCTGTCCTGGCCCGTTTCATTTTCAAATGAAGCCTGGATGATGGTTTTTAATTTTTAGAATTTTTTTACATTTATTTTTGAATTTTCTAACTCGGGTCGGGTTCGAACGGATAGGAAGGAAATTTTTTTTGTTCTCCATTTTTCGGCCTGTCCTGGCCCGTTTCGTCTTGAAATGAAGCCTGGATGATGTTTTTTGATTTTTAGAATTTTTTTCCATTTATTTTTGAATTTTCTAACTCAGGTTTGGTTCGAACGGATAGGAAGGAAATTATTTTTGTTCTCTATTTTTCAGCCTGTCCTGATTCGTTTCGTCTTGAAATGAAGCCTGGATGATGTCTTTTAATTTTTAGACTTTTTTTGCATTTCTTTTAGAATTTTCTAACTGGGGTCGGGTTCGAACGGATAGGAAGGAAATTTTTTTTATTCTCTATTTTTCGGCTTGTCTTGACCCGTTTCGTCTTGAAATGAAACCTAGACGATGTTTTTTAATTTTTAGATTTTTTTTTGCATTTAGTTTTGAATTTGTTAACTCGGGTCGGGTTCGAACTGATAGGAATGAAATTTTTTTTGTTCTCTATTTTTCGGACTGTCCTGTCCCGTTTCGTCTTCAAATGAAGCCTGGATGATGGTTTTTAATTTTTTGAATTTTTTTACATTTATTTTTGAATTTTCTAACTCGGGTCGAGTTCGAACGGATAGGAAGGTAATTTTTTTTGTTCTCCATTTTTCGGCCTGTCCTGGCCCGTTTCGTCTTGAAATGAAGCCTGGATGATGTTTTTTAATTTTTAGAATTTTTTTGCATTTGTTTTTGAATTTTCTAACTCAGGTCTGGTTCGAACGGATAGGATGGAAATTTTTAGGCCTGTACTGATCCGTTTCGTCTTGAAATGAAGCCTAGATGATGTCTTTTAACTTTTAGAATTTTTTGCATTTCTTCTAGAATTTTCTAACTGGGTCGGGTTCGAACGGATAGGAAAGAAATTTTTTTTATTCCCTATTTTTCGGCTTGTCTTCACCTGTTTCGTCTTGAAATGAAGCCTGGATGATGTTTTATTATTTTTAGAATTTTTTTGCATTTATTTTTGAATTTTCTAACTTAGGTCAGGTTCGAACGGATTGGAAGGAAATTATTTTTGATCTCTATTTTATGGCCTGTCCTGACCCGCCTCGTCTTGAAATGAAGTCTGGATGATGTTTTTTAGTTTTTAGAATTTTTTTACATTTATTTTTGAATTTTCTAACTCTGGTCGGGTTTGAACGGATAGGAAGGAAATATTTTTTTTTCTCTATTTTTTAGCCTGTCCTGATCCGTTTCGTCTTGAAATGAAGCCTGGATGATGTCTTTTAATTTTTAGACCTTTTTTGCATTTCTTTTAGAATTTTCTAACTGGGGTCGGGTTCGAACGGATAGGAAAGAAATTTTTTTTATTCTCTATTTTTCGGCTTGTCTTCACCCGTTTCGTCTTGAAATGAAACCTAGATGATGTTTTTTAATTTTTAGATTTTTTTTTGCATTTAGTTTGGAATTTTCTAACTCTGGTCGGGTTCGAACAGATGGGAATGGAATTTTTTTTGTTCTCTATTTTTCGGCATGACCTGTCTCGTTTCATCTTCAAATGAAGCTTGGATGATGTTTTCTAATTTTTAGAATTTTTTTGCATTTATTTTCGAATTTTCTAACTCGGGTCGGGTTCGAACTGATAGGAATGAAATTTTTTTTGTTTTCTATTTTTCGGCCTGTCCTGTCCCGTTTCATCTTCAAATGAAGCCTGGATGATGTTTTTTAATTTTTATTATTTTTTTGCATTTATTTTCGAATTTTCTAACTCGGGTCGGGTTCGAACGGATAGGAAGGAAATTTTTTTTGTTCTCCATTTTTCGGCCTGTCCTGGCCCTTTCCGTCTTGAAATGAAGCCTGGATGACGTTTTTTAATTTTTAGAATTTTTTTACGTTTATTTTTGAATTTTCTAACTCAGGTCTGGTTCGAACGGATAGGAAGGAAATTATTTTTGTTCTCCATTTTTCGGCCTGTCCTGGCCCGTTTAATTTTCAAATGAAGCCTGGACGTTGTTTTTTAGTTTTTAGAATTTTTTTACGTTTATTTTCGAATTTTCTAACTGGGGTCGTGTTCGACCGGATAGGAAAGAAATTTTTTTTATTCTCTATTTTTCGGCTTGTCTTCACCCGTTTCGTCTTGAAATGAAGCCTGGATGATGTTTTTTAATTTTTAAAATTTTTTTGCATTTATTTTTGAATTTTCTAACTCGGGTCGTGTTCCAACGGATAGGAAGGAAATATTTTTTTTTCTCTATTTTTCAGCCTGTCCTGATCCGTTTCGTCTTGAAATGAAGCCTGGATGATGTCTTTTAATTTTTAGAATTTTTTTGCATTTCTTTTAGAATTTTCTAACTGGGGTCGGGTTCGAACGGAGAGGAAAGAAATTTTTTTTATTCTCTATTTTTCGGCTTGTCTTCACCCATTTCGTCTTGAAATGAAGCCTGGATGATGTTTTATAATTTTTAGAATTTTTTTGCATTTATTTTTGAATTTTCTAACTTAGGTCTGGTTCGAACGGATTGGAAGGAAATTATTTTTGATCTCTATTTTACGGCCTGTCCTGACCCGTCTCGTCTTGAAATGAAGTCTGGATGATGTTTTTTAATTTTTAAAATTTTTTTGCATTTATTTTTGAATTTTCTAACTCGGGTCGTGTTCCAACGGATAGGAAGGAAATATTTTTTTTTCTCTATTTTTCAGCCTGTCCTGATCCGTTTCGTCTTGAAATGAAGCCTGGATGATGTCTTTTAATTTTTAGACTTTTTTTGCATTTCTTTTAGAATTTTCTAACTGGGGTCGGGTTCGAACGGATAGGAAGGAAATTTTTTTTATTCTCTATTTTTCGGCTTGTCTTCACCCGTTTCGTCTTGAAATGAAACCTAGACGATGTTTTTTAATTTTCAGATTTTTTTTTGCATTTAGTTTTGAATTTGTTAACTCGGGTCGGGTTCGAACTGATAGGAATGAAATTTTTTTTGTTCTCTATTTTTCGGACTGTCCTGTCCCGTTTCATTTTCAAATGAAGCCTGGATAATGTTTTTTAATTTTTAGAATTTTTTTGTATTTATTTTCGAATTTTCTAACTCGGGTCGAGTTCGAACGGATAGGAAGGAAATTTATTTTATTCTCCATTTTTCGGCCTGTCCTGGCCCATTTCGTCTTGAAACGAAGCCTGGATGATGTTTTTTAATTTTTAGAATTTTTTTGCATTTATTTTTGAATTTTCTAACTCAGGTCTGGTTCGAACGGATAGGAAGGAAATTATTTTTGTTCTCTATTTTACGGCCTGTCCTGGCCCGTTTAATCTTCAAATGAAGCCTGGATGATGTTTTTTAATTTTTAGAATTTTTTTGCGTTTATTTTCGAATTTTCTAACTGGGGTCGGGTTCGACCGGATAGGAAAGAAATTTTTTTTATTCTCTATTTTTCGGCTTGTCTTCACCCGTTTCGTCTTGAAATGAAGCTTGGATGATGTCTTTTAATTTTTAGAATTTTTTTGCATTTCTTTTAGAATTTTCTAACTGGGGTCGGGTTCGAACGGATAGGAAAGAAATTTTTTTTATTCTCTATTTTTCGGCTTGTCTTCACCGATTTCGTCTTGAAATGGAACCTAGATGATGTTTTTAAATTTTTAGATATTTTTTTGCATTTAGTTTTGAATTTTCTAACTCTGGTCGGGTTCGAACGGATAGGAATGAAAATTTTTTTGTTCTCTATTTTTCGGCCTGTCCTGTCCCGTTTCATCCTCAAATGAAGCCTGGATGATGTTTTTTAATTTTTAGAATTTTTTTGCATTTATTTTCGAATTTTCTAACTCGGGTCGGGTTCGAACGGATAGGAAGGAAATTTTTTTTCTTCTCCATTTTTCGGCCTGTCCTGGCCCGTTTTGTCTTGAAATGAAGCCTGGATGATGTTTTTTAATTTTTAGAATTTTTTTCCATTTATTTTTGAATTTTCTAACTCAGGTTTGGTTCGAACGGATAGGAAGGAAATTATTTTTGTTCCCTATTCTACGGCCTATCCTGGCCCATTTCATCTTCAAATGAGGCCTGGATGATGGTTTTTAATTTTTAGAATTTTTTTACATTTATTTTTGAATTTTCTAACTCGGGTCAGGTTCGAACGGATAGGAAGGAAATTTTTTTTGTTCTCCATTTTTCGGCCTGTCCTGGCCCGTTTCGTCTTGAAATGAAGCCTGGATGATGTTTTTTAATTTTTAGAATTTTTTGGCATTTGTTTTTGAATTTTCTAACTCAGGTCTGGTTCGTACGGATAGGAAGGAAATATTTTTTTTTTCTCTATTTTTCAGCCTGTCCTGATCCGTTTCGTCCTGAAATGAAGCCTAGATGATGTCTTTTAATTTTTAGAATTTTTTTGCATTTCTTTTAGAATTTTCTAACTGGGGTCGGGTTCGAACGGATAGGAAAGTAATTTTTTTTATTCTCTATTTTTCGGCTTGTCTTCACCTGTTTCGTCTTGAAATGAAGCCTGGATGATGTTTTATAATTTTTAGAATTTTTTTGCATTTATTTTTGAATTTTCTAACTCGGGTCGGATTCGAACTGATGGGAAGGAAATTTTTTTTTTCTCCATTTTTCGGCCTGTCCTGGCCCGTTTCGTCTTCAAATGAAGCCTGGATGATGTTTTTTCATTTTTATAATTTTTTTGCATTTAGTTTTGAATTTTCTAACTCGGGTCGGGTTCGAACTAATAGGAATGAAATTTTTTTTCTTCTCTATTTTTCGGCCTGTCCTGTCCCGTTTCGTCTTCAAATGAAGCCTGGATGATGTTTTTTAATTTTTAGAATTTTTTTGCATTTATTTTCGAATTTTCTAACTCGGGTCGGGTTCGAACGGATAGGAAGGAAATTTTTTTTGTTCTACATTTTTCGGCCTATCCTGGCCCGTTTCGTCTTGAAATGAAGCCTGGATGATGTTTTTTAATTTTTAGAATTTTTTTGCATTTATTTTTGAATTTTCTAACTCAGGTCTGGTTCGAACGGATAGGAAGGAAATTATTTTTGTTCTCTATTTTACGGCCTGTCCTGGCCCGTTTAATCTTCAAATAAAGCCTGGATGATGTTTTTTAATTTTTAGAATTTTTTTGCGTTTATTTTCGAATTTTCTAACTAGGGTCGGGTTCGACTGGATAGGAAAGAAATTTTTTTTATTCTCTATTTTTCTGCTTGTCTTCACCCGTTTCGTCTTGAAATGAAGCCTGGATGATGTTTTTTAATTTTTAGAATTTTTTTGCATTTGTGTGTGAATTTTCTAACTCAGGTCTGGTTCGAACGGATAGGAAGGAAATATTTTTTTTCTCTATTTTTCGGCCTGTCCTGATCCGTTTCGTCTTGAAATGAAGCCTAGATGATGTCTTTTAATTTTTAGAATTTTTTTGCATTTTTTTTAGAATTTTCTAACTGGGGTCGGGTTCGAACGGATAGGAAAGAAATTTTTTTTATTCTCTATTTTTCGGCTTGTCTTCACCCGTTTCGTCTTGAAATGAAGCCTGGACGATGTTTTATAATTTTTAGAATTTTTTTGAATTTATTTTTGAATTTTCTAACTCGGGTCGGGTTCGAACGGATAGGAAGGAAATTATTTTTGTTCTCCATTTTTCGGCCTGTCCTGGCCCGTTTCGTCTTCAAATGAAGCCTGGATGATGTTTTTTAATTTTTATAATTTTTTTGCATTTAGTTTCGAATTTTATAACTCAGGTCGGGTTCGAACTGATAGGAATGAAATTTTTTTTGTTTTCTATTTTTCGGCCTGTCCTGTCCCGTTTCATCTTCAAATGAAGCCTGGATGATGTTTTTTAATTTTTATTATTTTTTTGCATTTATTTTCGAATTTTCTAACTCGGGTCGGGTTCGAACGGATAGGAAGGAAATTTTTTTTGTTCTCCATTTTTCGGCCTGTCCTGGCCCTTTCCGTCTTGAAATGAAGCCTGGATGATGTTTTTTAATTTTTAGAATTTTTTTACGTTTATTTTTGAATTTTCTAACTCAGGTCTGGTTCGAACGGATAGGAAGGAAATTATTTTTGTTCTCCATTTTTCGGCCTGTCCTGGCCCGTTTAATTTTCAAATGAAGCCTGGATGTTGTTTTTTAATTTTTAGAATTTTTTTGCGTTTATTTTCGAATTTTCTAACTGGGGTCGTGTTCGACCGGATAGGAAAGAAATTTTTTTTATTCTCTATTTTTCGGCTTGTCTTCACCCGTTTCGTCTTGAAATGAAGCCTGGATGATGTTTTTTAATTTTTAAAATTATTTTGCATTTATTTTTGAATTTTCTAACTCGGGTCGGGTTCGAACGGATAGGATGGAAATTTTTTTTGTTCTCCATTTTTCGGCCCGTCCTGGCCCGTTTCGTCTTGTAATGAAGCCTGGATGATGTTTTTTGATTTTTAGAATTTTTTTCCATTTATTTTTGAATTTTCTAACTCAGGTTTGGTTTGAACGGATAGGAAGGAAATTATTTTTGTTCTCTATTTTACGGCCTGTCCTGGCCCGTTTCATCTTCAAATGAAGCCTGGATGATGGTTTTTAATTTTTAGAATTTTTTTACATTTATTTTTGAATTTTCTAACTCGGGTCGGGTTCGAACGGATAGGAAGGAAATTTTTTTTGTTCTCCATTTTTCGGCCTGTCCTGGCCCGTTTCGTCTTGAAATGAAGCTTGGTTGATGTTTTTTAATTTTTAGAATTTTTTTGCATTTGTTTTTGAATTTTCTAACTCAGGTCTGGTTCGAACGGATAGGAAGGAAATATTTTTTTTTCTCTATTTTTCGGCCTGTCCTGATCCGTTTCGTCTTGAAATGAAGCCTAGATGATGTCTTTTAATTTTTAGAATTTTTTTGCATTTCTTTTAGAATTTTCTAACTCGGGTCGGGTTCGAACGGATAGGAAAGAAATTTTTTTTATTCTCTATTTTTCGGCTTGTCTTCACCCGTTTCGTCTTGAAATGAAGCCTGGACGATGTTTTATAATTTTTAGAATTTTTTTGCATTTATTTTTGAATTTTCTAACTCGGGTCGGGTTCGAACGGATAGGAAGGAAATTTTTTTTGTTCTCCATTTTTCGGCCTGTCCTGGCCCGTTTCGTCTTGAAATGAAGCCTGGATGATGTTTTTTAATTTTTAGAATTTTTTTTCATTTGTTTTTGAATTTTCTAACTCAGGTCTGGTTCGAACGGATAGGAAGGAAATATTTTTTTTCTCTATTTTTCGGCCTGTCCTGATCCGTATCGTCTTGAAATGAAGCCTAGATGATGTCTTTTAATTTTTAGAATTTTTTTGCATTTCTTTTAGAATTTTCTAACTCGGGTCGGGTTCGAACGGATAGGAAAGAAATTTTTTTTATTCTCTATTTTTCGGCTTGTCTTCACCCGTTTCGTCTTGAAATGAAGCCTGGATGATGTTTTATAATTTTTTGAATTTTTTTGCATTTATTTTTGAATTTTCTAACTTAGGTCTGGTTCGAAAGGATTGGAAGGAAATTATTTTTGATCTCTATTTTACGGCCTGTCCTGACCCGTCTCGTCTTGAAATGAAGTCTGGATAATGTTTTTTAATTTTTAAAATTTTTTTACATTGATTTTTGAATTTTCTAACTCTGGACGGGTTCGAACGGATAGGAAGGAAATATTTTTTTTTTCTCTATTTTTCAGCCCGTCCTGATCCGTTTCGTCTTGAAATGAAGCCTGGATGATGTCTTTTAATTTTTAGACTTTTTTTGCATTTCTTTTAGAATTTCCTAACTGGGGTCGGGTTCGAACGGATAGGAAAGAAATTTTTTTTATTCTCTATTTTTCGGCTTCTCTTCACCCGTTTCGTCTTGAAATGAAACCTAAATGATGTTTTTTAATTTTTAGATTTTTTTTTGCATTTAGTTTTGAATTTTCTAACTCTGGTCGGGTTCGAACGGATAGGAATGAAATTTTTTTTGTTCTCTATTTTTCGGCCTGTCCTGTCTCGTTTCATCTTCAAATGAAGTCTGGATGATGTTTTTTAATTTTTACAATTTTTTTACTTTTATTTTTGAATTTTCTAACTCGGGTCGGGTTCGAACGGATAGGAAGGAAATATTTTGTTTTCTCTATTTTTCAGCCGGTCCTGATCCGTTTCGTCTTGAAATGAAGCTTGGATGATGTCTTTTAATTTTTATAATTTTTTTGCATTTATTTTTGAATTTTCTAACTCGGGTCGGGTTCGAACGGATAGGAATGAAATTTTTTTTGTTCTCTATTTTTCGGCCTGTCCTGTCTCGTTTCATCTTCAATTGAAGTCTGGATGATGTTTTTTAATTTTTACAATTTTTTTACATTTATTTTTGAATTTTCTAACTCGGGTCGGGTTCGAACGGATAGGAAGGAAATATTTTGTTTTCTCTATTTTTCAGTCGGTTCTGATCCGTTTCGTCTTGAAATGAAGCTTGGATGATGTTTTTTAATTTTTAGAATTTTTTTGCGTTTATTTTCGAATTTTCTAACTAGGGTCGGGTTCGACTGGATAGGAAAGAAATTTTTTTTATTCTCTATTTTTCGGCTTGTCTTCACCCGTTTCGTCTTGAAATGAAGCCTGGATGATGTTTTTTAATTTTTAGAATTTTTTTGCATTTGTTTTTGAATTTTCTAACTCAGGTCTGGTTCGAACGGATAGGAAGGAAATTATTTTTGATCTCTATTTTACGGCCTGTCCTGACCCGTCTCGTCTTGAAATGAAGTCTGGATGATGTTTTTTAATTTTTAGAATCTTTTTACATTGATTTTTGAATTTTCTAACTCTGGCCGGGTTCGAACGGATAGGAAGGAAATATTTTTTTTTCTCTATTTTTCAGCCTGTCCTGATCCGTTTCGTCTTGAAATGAAGCCTGGATGATGTCTTTTAATTTTTAGATTTTTTTTTGCATTTAGTTTTGAATTTTCTAACTCTGGTCGGGTTCGAACTGATAGGAATGAAATTTTTTTTGTTCTCTATTTTTCGGCCTGTCCTGTCTCGTTTCATCTTCAAATGAAGCCTGGATGATGATTTTTAATTTTTAGAATTTTTTTGCATTTATTTTCGAATTTTCTAACTCGGGTCGGGTTCGAACGGATAGGAAGGAATTTTTTTTTTTTCTCCATTTTTCGGCCTGTCCTGGCCCGTTTCGTCCTGAAATGAAGCCTGGATGATGTTTTTTGATTTTTAGAATTTTTTTCCATTTATTTTTGAATTTTCTAACTCAGGTTTGGTTCGAACGGATAGGAAGGAAATTATTTTTGTTCTCTATTTTACGGCCTGTCCTGGCCCGTTTCATCTTCAAATGAAGCCTGGATGATGGTTTTTAATTTTTAGAATTTTTTTACATTTATTTTTGAATTTTCTAACTCGGGTCGGGTTCGAATTGATAGGAAGGAAATTTGTTTTGTTCTCCATTTTTCAGCCATTCCTGGCCTGTTTCTTCTTGAAATGAAGCCTGGATGATGTTTTTTAATTTTTAGAATTTTTTTGCATTTGTTTTTGAATTTTCTAACTCAGGTCTGGTTCGAACGGATAGGAAGGAAATATTTTTTTTCTCTATTCTTCGGCCTGTCCTGATCCGTTTCGTCTTGAAATGAAGCGTAGATGATGTCTTTTAATTTTTAGAATTTTTGTGCATTTCTTTTAGAATTTTCTAACTGGGGTCGGGTTCGAACGGATAGGAAAGAAATTTTTTTTATTCTCTATTTTTCGGCTTGTCTTCACCCGTTTCATCTTGAAATGAAGCCTGGACGATGTTTTATAATTTTTAGAATTTTTTTGCATTTATTTTTGAATTTTTTAACTCGGGTCGGGTTCGAACGGATAGGATGGAAATTTTTTTTGTTCTCCATTTTTCGGCCTGTCCTGGCCCGTTTCGTCTCCAAATGAAGCCTGGATGATGTTTTTTAATTTTTATAATTTTTTTGCATTTAGTTTCGAATTTTCTAACTCAGGTCGGGTTCGAACTGATAGGAATGAAATTTTTTTTGTTCTCTATTTTTCGGCCTGTCCTGTCCCGTTTCGTCTTCAAATGAAGCCTGGATGATGTTTTTTAATTTTTAGAATTTTTTTGCATTTATTTTCGAATTTTCTAACTCGGGTCGGGTTCGAACGGATAGGAAGGAAATTTTTTTTCTTCTCCATTTTTCGGCCTGTCTTGGCCCGTTTCGTCTTCAAATGAAGCTTGGATGATGTTTTTTAATTTTTATAATTTTTTTGCATTTAGTTTTGAATTTTCTAACTCGGGTCGGGTTCGAACTAATAGGAATGAAATTTTTTTTGTTCTCTATTTTTCGGCCTGTCCTGTCCCGTTTCGTCTTGAAATGAAGCCTGGATGATGTTTTTTAATTTTTAGAATTTTTTTGCATTTATTTTCGAATTTTCTAACTCGGGTCGGGTTCGAACGGATAGGAAGGAAATTTTTTTTGTTCTCCATTTTTCGGCCTATCCTGGCCCGTTTCGTCTTGAAATGAAGCCTGGATGATGTTTTTTAATTTTTAGAATTTTTTTGCATTTATTTTTGAATTTTCTAACTCTGGTCTGGTTCGAACAGATAGGAAGGAAATTATTTTTGTTCTCTATTTTACGGCCTGTCCTGGCCCGTTTAATCTTCAAATGAAGCCTGGATGATGTTTTTTAATTTTTAGAATTTTTTTACGTTTATTTTCGAATTTTCTAACTAGGGTCGGGTTCGACTGGATAGGAAAGAAATTTTTTTTATTCTCTATTTTTCGGCTTGTCTTCACCCGTTTCGTCTTGAAATGAAGCCTGGATGATGTTTTTTAATTTTTAGAATTTTTTTGCATTTGTTTTTGAATTTTCTAACTCGGGTCTGGTTCGAACGGATAGGAAGGAAATATTTTTTTTTCTCTATTTTTCGGCCTGTCCTGATCCGTTTCGTCTTGAAATGAAGCCTAGATGATGTCTTTTAATTTTTAGAATTTTTTTGCATTTCTTTTAGAATTTTCTAATTGGGGTCGGGTTCGGACGGATAGGAAAGAAATTTTTTTTATTCTCTATTTTTCAGCTTGTCTTCACCCGTTTCGTCTTGAAATGAAGCCTGGACGATGTTTTATAATTTTTAGAATTTTTTTGCATTTATTTTTGAATTTTCTAACTCGGGTCGGGTTCGAACGGATAGGAAGGAAATTTTTTTTGTTCTCCATTTTTCGGCCTGTGCTGGCCCGTTTCGTCTTCAAATGAAGCCTGGATGATGTTTTTTAATTTTTATAATTTTTTTGCATTTAGTTTCGAATTTTCTAACTCAGGTCGGGTTCGAACTGATAGGAATGAAATTTTTTTTGTTCTCTATTTTTCGGCCTGTCCTGTCCCGTTTCGTCTTCAAATGAAGCCTGGATGATGTTTTTTAATTTTTAGAATTTTTTTGCATTTATTTTCGAATTTTCTAACTCGGGTCGGGTTCGAACGGATAGGAAGGAAATTATTTTTGTTCTCTATTTTTCGGCCTGTCCTAGCCCGTTTCGTCTTCAAATGAAGCTTGGATGATGTTTTTTGATTTTTAGAATTTTTTTCCATTTATTTTTGAATTTTCTAACTCAGGTTTGGTTCGAACGGATAGGAAGGAAATTATTTTTGTTCTCTATTTTACGGCCTGTCCTGGCCCGTTTCCTCTTCAAATGAAGCCTGGATGATGGTTTTTAATTTTTAGAATTTTTTTACATTTATTTTTGAATTTTCTAACTCGGGTCGGGTTCGAACGGATAGGAAGGAAATTTTTTTTGTTCTCCATTTTTCGGCCTGTCCTGGCCCGTTTCATCTTGAAATGAAGCCTGGATGATGTTTTTTGATTTTTAGAATTTTTTTCCATTTATTTTTGAATTTTCTAACTCAGGTTTGGTTCGAACGGATAGGAAGGAAATTATTTTTGTTCTCTATTTTACGGCCTGTCCTGGCCCGTTTCATCTTCAAATGAAGCCTGGATGATGGTTTTTAATTTTTAGAATTTTTTTACATTTATTTTTGAATTTTCTAACTCGGGTCGGGTTCGAACGGATAGGAAGGAAATATTTTTTTTTCTCTATTTTTCGGCCATTCCTGATCCGTTTCGTCTTGAAATGAAGCCTAGATGATGTCTTTTAATTTTTAGAATTTTTTTGCATTTCTTTTAGAATTTTCTAACTCGGGTCGGGTTCGAACGGATAGGAAGGAGATTTTTTTTGTTCTCCATTTTTCGGCCTGTCCTGGCCCGTTTCGTCTTGAAATGAAGCCTGGATGATGTTTTTTGATTTTTAGAATTTTTTTCCATTTATTTTTGAATTTTCTAACTCAGGTTTGGTTCCAACGGATAGGAAGGAAATTATTTTTGTTCTCTATTTTACGGCCTGTCCTGGCCCGTTTCATCTTCAAATGAAGCCTGGATGATGGTTTTTAATTTTTAGAATTTTTTTACATTTATTTTTGAATTTTCTAACTCGGGTCGGGTTCGAACGGATAGGAAGGAAATTTTTTTTGTTCTCCATTTTTCGGCCTGTCCTGGCCCGTTTCGTCTTGAAATGAAGCCTGGATGATGTTTTTTAATTTTTAGAATTTTTTTGCATTTGTTTTTGAATTTTCTAACTCAGGTCTGGTTCGAACGGATAGGAAGGAAATATTTTTTTTTCTCTATTTTTCGTCCTGTTCTGATCCGTTTCGTCTTGAAATGAAGCCTAGATGATGTCTTTTAATTTTTAGAATTTTTTTGCATTTTGAAAGTTCAAAAACGTGTACAAAAACACTTTTGAACGTTTAGACCCCCAAAAACCAACTTAACCAACCCAAGCAATATGTCAAACAACTAGTGTGCGGAAACTTAACATATGCTATAATATGGAATTGATTAAACAACTATCTAAGCCACAACAAAATAAACCACAGCAGATAATGTAAAGGCAGAGATAGAGAGGAAGGAAGATGCAAACACAGAGATAACACCAGATATGTTATCGAAGAGGAAACCGAAGACCTCGGCGAAAAACCTCTCCGCCGCCCTCCAAGCGGTAATCAATCCACTAGAAAATACAGTTGGGATACAGGGACAGCAATAGACCCTCCAAGCCTAATCTACCCAATGCACCTAAGCCCTCCAAGCTTCTTGCTCCAACGAGGTTGCGCCGAACCTTTTTCTTTTCTAGCTTTCCGGATTCCGCTACTACACCGTAGCATCAACCAATGAATATTGGTTCCTTCCTAACTGCTTCCCAGAACTCCAAACGACTGTCTCACAGAGATGATAATGGTGAGAACCAGGTTTGGTATAAAGCCTCTCAAGGATTTGACAATGGAGAGGAAGAGAGTGAGGGATTTTGATGAGACTCTAAGGTAGAGATTGTGGGTAAAACAATCTGGTTTTTCTTTAGGGTTTCTCTCTCAAAATTCTCTCTGGAAGCTCACCTTCAATCGTGGGTTAAAAGGGTATTTATACTGGAGTGAAGAGGAATGCGAAACGTCAGGTTTTTCCAAAACAGGGGTGGCTCGCGGCTTGACCTCGCGGCTTGACTAAGTCGCGAGTTCCAGTCGCGAGTTAACCGTATGGCCAGTTGTCCTGTTTTGTCCTGTAGTCCTCCAGCTAGCATGATTGTTCATCTTCCAGCATGCTTGGCACGTGTGCATCTTCTGGCGGGTTGAAGCCGCGAGTCCACCCGCGAGTCCCAGCCGCGACACTCTGTTTTCTTGCACACTCTTGAGCAATCTTCACACTATCTCACTCACTACCCTTACAACAATCCCACCTAAATACAGGGTTACTAAATGCTGAATTACAAGCAAATTTGGCACGGAATAAAGCCAATTAGATGGTTGAATAAATTCAACCTTACACATTTCTTTTAGAATTTTCTAACTCGGGTCGGGTTCGAACGGATAGGAAAGAAATTTTTTTTATTCTCTATTTTTCGGCTTGTCTTCACCCGTTTCGTCTTGAAATGAAGCCTGGATGATGTTTTATAATTTTTAGAATTTTTTTGCATTTATTTTTGAATTTTCTAACTTAGGTCTGGTTCGAAAGGATTGGAAGGAAATTATTTTTGATCTCTATTTTACGGCCTGTCCTGACCCGTCTCGTCTTGAAATGAAGTCTGGATGATGTTTTTTAATTTTTAGAATTTTTTTACATTGATTTTTGAATTTTCTAACTCTGGACGGGTTCGAACGGATAGGAAGGAAATATTTTTTTTTTCTCTATTTTTCAGCCTGTCCTGATCCATTTCGTCTTGAAATGAAGCCTGGATGATGTCTTTTAATTTTTAGACTTTTTTTGCATTTCTTTTAGAATTTTCTAACTGGGGTCGGGTTCGAACGGATAGGAAAGAAATTTTTTTTATTCTCTATTTTTCGGCTTGTCTTCACCCGTTTCGTCTTGAAATGAACCCTAAATGATGTTTTTTAATTTTTAGATTTTTTTTTGCATTTAGTTTTGAATTTTCTAACTCTGGTCGGGTTCGAACGGATAGGAATGAAATTTTTTTTGTTCTCTATTTTTCGGCCTGTCCTGTCTCGTTTCATCTTCAAATGAAATCTGGATGATGTTTTTTAATTTTTACAATTTTTTTACATTTATTTTTGAATTTTCTAACTCGGGTCGGGTTCGAACGGATAGGAAGGAAATATTTTGTTTTCTCTATTTTTCAGCCGGTCCTGATCCGGTTCGTCTTGAAATGAAGCTTGGATGATGTCTTTTAATTTTTATAATTTTTTTGCATTTATTTTTGAATTTTCTAACTCGGGTCGGGTTCGAACGGATAGGAATGAAATTTTTTTTGTTCTCTATTTTTCGGCCTGTCCTGTCTCGTTTCATCTTGAAATGAAGCTTGGATGATGTTTTTTAATTTTTAGAATTTTTTTGCGTTTATTTTCGAATTTTCTAACTAGGGTCGGGTTCGACTGGATAGGAAAGAAATTTTTTTTATTCTCTATTTTTCGGCTTGTCTTCACCCGTATCGTCTTGAAATGAAGCCTGGATGATGTTTTTTAATTTTTAGAATTTTTTTGCATTTGTTTTTGAATTTTCTAACTCAGGTCTGGTTCGAACGGATAGGAAGGAAATTATTTTTGATCTCTATTTTACGGCCTGTCCTGACCCGCCTCGTCTTGAAATGAAGTCTGGATGATGTTTTTTAATTTTTTGAATTTTTTTACATTGATTTTTGAATTTTCTAACTCTGGTCGGGTTCGAACGGATAGGAAGGAAATATTTTTTTTTCTCTATTTTTCAGCCTGTCCTGATCCGTTTCGTCTTGAAATGAAGCCTGGATGATGTCTTTTAATTTTTAGACTTTTTTTGCATTTCTTTTAGAATTTTCTAACTGGGGTCGGGTTCGAACGTATAGGAAAGAAATTTTTTTCATTCTCTATTTTTTGGCTTGTCTTCACCTGTTTCGTATTGAAATGAAACCTAGGTGATGTTTTTTAATTTTTAGATTTTTTTTTGCATTTAGTTTTGAATTTTCTAACTCTGGTCGGGTTCGAACTGATAGGAATGAAATTTTTTTTGTTCTCTATTTTTCGGCCTGTCCTGTCTCGTTTCATCTTCAAATGAAGCCTGGATGATGATTTTTAATTTTTAGAATTTTTTTGCATTTATTTTCGAATTTTCTAACTCGGGTCGAGTTCGAACGGATAGGAAGGAAATTTTTTTTGTTCTCCATTTTTCGGCCTGTCCTGGCCCGTTTCGTCCTGAAATGAAGCCTGGATGATGTTTTTTGATTTTTAGAATTTTTTTCCATTTATTTTTGAATTTTCTAACTCAGGTTTGGTTCGAACGGATAGGAAGGAAATTATTTTTGTTCTCTATTTTACGGCCTGTCCTGGCCCGTTTCATCTTCAAATGAAGCCTGGATGATGGTTTTTAATTTTTAGAATTTTTTTACATTTATTTTTGAATTATCTAACTCGGGTCGGGTTCGAACGGATACGAAGGAAATTTTTTTTGTTCTCCATTTCTCGGCCTGTCCTGGCCCGTTTCGTCTTGAAATGAAGCCTGGATGATGTTTTTTAATTTTTAGAATTTTTTTGCATTTGTTTTTGAATTTTCTAACTCAGGTCTGGTTCGAACGGATAGGAAGGAAATATTTTTTTTTCTCTATTTTTCGGCCTGTCCTGATCCGTTTCGTCTTGAAATGAAGCCTAGATGATGTCTTTTAATTTTTAGAATTTTTTTGCATTTCTTTTAGAATTTTCTAACTGGGGTCGGGTTCGAACGGATAGGAAAGAAATTTTTTTTATTCTCTATTTTTCGGCTTGTCTTCACCCGTTTCGTCTTGAAATGAAGCCTGGACAATGTTTTATAATTTTTAGAATTTTTTTGCACTTATTTTTGAATTTTCTAACTCGGGTCGGGTTCGAACGGATAGGATGGAAATTTTTTTTGTTCTCCATTTTTCGGCCTGTCCTGGCCCGTTTCGTCTTCAAATGAAGCCTGGATGATGTTTTTTAATTTTTATAATTTTTTTGCATTTAGTTTCGAATTTTCTAACTCAGGTCGGGTTCGAACTGATAGGAATGAAATTTTTTTTGTTCTCTATTTTTCGGCCTGTCCTGTCCCGTTTCGTCTTCAAATGAAGCTTGGATGATGTTTTTTAATTTTTAGAATTTGTTTGCATTTATTTTCGAATTTTCTAACTCGGGTCGGGTTCGAACGGATAGGAAGGAAATTATTTTTGTTCTCCATTTTTCGGCCTGTCCTAGCCCGTTTCGTCTTCAAATGAAGCCTGGATGATGTTTTTTAATTTTTATAATTTTTTTGCATTTCTTTTAGAATTTTCTAACTCAGGTCGGGTTCGAACGGATAGGAAAGAAATTTTTTTTATTCTCTATTTTTCGGCTTGTCTTCACCCGTTTCGTCTCGAAATGAAGCCTGGATGATGTTTTATTATTTTTAGAATTTTTTTGCATTTATTTTTGAATTTTCTAACTCGGGTCGGGTTCGAACGGATAGGAAGGAAATTTTTTTTGTTCTCCATTTTTCGGCCTGTCCTGGCCCGTTTCGTCTTGAAATGAAGCCTGGATGATGTTTTTTAATTTTTAGAATTTTTTTGCATGTATTTTTGAATTTTCTAACTCAGGTCTGGTTCGAACGGATAGGAAGGAAATTATTTTTGTTCTCTATTTTACTGCCTGTCCTGGCCCATTTAATCTTCAAATAAAGCCTGGATGATGTTTTTTAATTTTTAGAATTTTTTTGCGTTTATTTTCGAATTTTCTAACTAGGGTCGGGTTCGACCGGATTGGAAAGAAATTTTTTTTATTCTCTATTTTTCGGCTTGTCTTCACCCGTTTCGTTTTGAAATGAAGCCTGGATGATGTTTTTTAATTTTTAGATTTTTTTTGCATTTATTTTTGAATTTTCTAACTTAAGTCTGGTTCGAACGGATTGGAAGGAAATTATTTTTGTTCTCTATTTTACGGCCTTTCCTGACCCGTCTCGTCTTGAAATGAAGTCTGGATGATGTTTTTTAATTTTTATAATTTTTTTGCATTTCTTTTAGAATTTTCTAACTGGGGTCGAGTTCGAACGGATAGGAAAGAAATTTTTTTTATTCTCTATTTTTCGGCTTGTCTTCACCCATTTCGTCTTGAAATGAAACCTAGATGATGTTTTTTAATTTTTAGATTTTTTTTTGCATTTAGTTTTGAATTTTCTAACTCTGGTCGGGTTCGAACGGATAGGAATTAAATTTTTTTTGTTCTCTATTTTTCGACCTGTCCTGTCCCGTTTCATCTTCAATGAAGCCTGGATGATGTTTTTTACATTTTAGAATTTTTTTGCATTTATTTTCGAATTTTCTAACTCGGGTCGAGTTCAAACGGATTGGAAGGAAATTTTTTTTGTTCTCCATTTTTCGGCCTGTCCTGGCCCGTTTCGTCTTGAAATGAAGCCTGGATGATGTTTTTTAATTTTTAGAATTTTTTTCCATTTATTTTCGAATTTTATAACTCGGGTCGGGTTCGAACGAATAGGAAGGAAATTTTTTTTGTTCTCCATTTTTCGGCCTGTCCTGGCCCGTTTATTCTTGAAATGAACCCTGGATGATGTTTTTTAATTTTTAGAATTTTTTACATTTATTTTTGAATTTTCTAACTCGGGTCGGGTTCGAACGGATAGGCAGAAAATTTTTTTTGTTCTCCATTTCTCGGTCTGTCCTGGCCCGTTTCGTCTTGAAATGAAGCCTGGATGATGTTTTTTTATTTTTAGAATTTTTTTGCATTTATTTTTGAATTTTCGAACTCAGGTCTGGTTCGAACGGATAGGAAGGAAATTTTTTTTTTTCTCTATTTTTCGGCCTGTCCTGATCCGTTTCGTCTTGAAATGAAGCCTCGATGATGTCTTTTAATTTTTAGAATTTTTTTGCATTTCTTTTAGAATTTTCTAACTGCGGTCGGGTTCGAACGGATAGGAAGGAAATGTTTTTTTTCTCTACTTTTCGGCCTGTCCGGATCCGTTTCGTCTTGAAATGAAGCCTAGATGATGTCTTTTAATTTTTAGAATTTTTTTGCATTTCTTTTAGAATTTTCTAACTGCGGTCGGGTTCGAACGGATAGGAATGAAAATTTTTTTGTTATATATTTTTCCGCCTGTCCTGTCCCGTTTCATCTTCAAATGAAGCCTGGATGATGTTTTTTAATTTTTAGAATTTTTTTGCATTTATTTTTTAATTTTCTAACTCGGGTCGTGTTCGAACGGATAGGAATGAAATTTTTTTTGTTCTCTGTTTTTCGGCCTGTCCTGTCCCGTTTCATTTTCAAATGAAGCCTGGATGATGTTTTTTAATTTTTATAATTTTTTTGCATTTGTTTTTGAATTTTCTAACTCGGGTCGGGTTCGAACGGATAGGAATGAAATTTTTTTTGTTCTCTATTTTTCGGCCTGTCCTGTCCCGTTTCATCTTTAAATGAAGCCTGGATGATGTTTTTTAATTTTTAGAATTTTTTTGCATTTATTTTTGAATTTTCTAACTCTGGTCTGGTTCGAACGGATAGGAAGGATATATTTTTTTTTCTCTATTTTTCGGCCTGTCCTGATCCGTTTCGTCTTGAAATGAAGCCTCGATAATGTCTTTTAATTTTTAGAATTTTTTTGCATTTCTTTTAGAATTTTCTAACTGCGGTCGGGTTCGAACGGATAGGAAGGAAATATTTTTTTTTCTCTACTTTTCGGCCTGTCCTGATCCGTTTCGTCATGAAATGAAGCCTAGATGATGTCTTTTAATTTTTAGAATTTTTTTGCATTTCTTTTAGAATTTTCTAACTGCGGTCGGGTTCGAACGGATTGGAATGAAATTTTTTTTGTTCTCTATTTTTCGGCCTGTCCTGTCCCGTTTCATCTTCAAATGAAGCCTGGATGATGTTTTTTAATTTTTATAATTTTTTTGCATTTATTTTTGAATTTTCAAACTCGGGTCGGGTTCGAACGGATAGGAATGAAATTTTTTTTGTTATCTATTTTTCGGCTTGTCCTGTCCCGTTTCATCTTCAAATGAAGCCTGGATGATGTTTTTTAATTTTTATAATTTTTTTGCATTTATTTTTAAATTTTCTAACTCGGGTCGGGTTCGAACGGATAGGAATGAAATTTTTTTTGTACTCTATTTTTCGGCCTGTCCGGGCCCGTTTCGTCTTCAAATGAAGCCTGGATGATGTTTTTTAATTTTTAGAATTTTTGTCCATTTATTTTTGAATTTTTTAATTCAGGTCTGGTTCGAACGGATAGGAAGGAAATTATTTTTGTTCTCTATTTTACGGTCTTTCCTGGCTCGTTTCATCTTCAAATGAAGCCTGGATGATGTTTTTTAATTTTTAGAATTTTTTTACATTTATTTTTTAAATTTCTAACTCGGGTCGGGTTCGAACGGATAGGCAGGAAATTTTTTTTGTTCTCCATTTTTCAGTCTGTCCTGGCCCGTTTCGTCTTGAAATGAAGCCTGGATGATGTTTTTTAATTTTTAGAATTTTTTTGCATTTATTTTTGAATTTTCAAACTCAGGTTTGGTTCGAACGTATAGGAAGGAAATATTTTTTTTTCTCTATTTTTCGGCCTGTCCTGATCCGTTTCGTCATGAAATGAAGCTTAGATGATGTCTTTTAATTTTTAGAATTTTTTTGCGTTTCTTTTAGAATTTTCTAACTGGGGTCGAGTTCGAACAGATAGGAAAGAAATTTTTTTTATTCTCTATTTTTCGGCTTGTCTTCACCCGTTTCGTCTTCAAATGAAACCTAGATGATGTTTTTTAATTTTTAGATTTTTTTTTGCATTTAGTTTTGAATTTTCTAACTCTGGTCGGGTTCGAACGGATAGGAATGAAATTTTTTTTGTTCTCTATTTTTCGGCCTGTCCTGTCCCGTTTCATCTTCAAATGAAGCCTGGATGATTTTTTTAATTTTTAGAATTTTTTTGCATTTATTTTTGAATTTTCTAACTCGGGTCGGGTTCGAACGGATAGGAAAGAAATTTTTTTTGTTCCCTATTTTTCTTCCTGTCCTGTCCCGTTTCATCTTCAAATGAACCCTGGATGATGTTTTTTAATTTTTATAATTTTTTTGCATTTATTTTTGAATTTTATAACTCGGGTCGGGTTCGAACGGATAGGAATGAAATTTTTTTTGTTCTCTATTTTTCGGCCTGTCCTGTCCCGTTTCATCTTCAGCCTGGATGATGTTTTTTAATTTTTAGAATTTTTTTGCATTTATTTTTGAATTTTCTAACTCGGGTCGGGTTCGAACGGATAGGAATGAAATTTTTTTTGTTCTCTATTTTTCGGCCTGTCCTGTCCCGTGTCATCTTCAAATGAAGCCTGGATGATGTTTTTTAATTTTTATAATTTTTTTGCATTTAGTTTTGAATTTTCCAACTCGGGTCGGGTTCGAACTGATAGGAATGAAATTTTTTTTGTTCTCTATTTTTCGGCCTGTCCTGTCCCGTTTCATCTTCAAATGAAGCCTGGATGATGTTTTTTAATTTTTAGAATTTTTTTGCATTTATTTTCGAATTTTCTAACTCGGGTCGGGTTCGAACGGATAGGCAGGAAATTTTTTTTGTTCTCCATTTTTCGGCCTGTCCTGGCCCGTTTCGTCTTGAAATGAAGCCTGGAGGATGTTTTTTAATTTTTAGAATTTTTTTGCATTTACTTTTGAATTTTCTAACTCAGGTCTGGTTCGAACGGATGGGAAGGAAATATTTTTTTTTCTCTATTTTTCGGCCTGTCCTGATCCGTTTCGTCTTGAAATGAAGCCTAGATGATGTCTTTTAATTTTTAGAATTTTTTTGCATTTCTTTTAGAATTTTCTAACTGCGGTCGGGTTCGAACGGATAGGAAGGAAATATTTTTTTTTCTCTATTTTTCGGCCTGTCCTGATCCGTTTCGTCTTGAAATAAAGCCTAGACGATGTCTTTTAATTTTTAGAATTTTTTTGCATTTCTTTTAGAATTTTCTAACTGCGGTCGGGTTCGAACGGATAGGAATGAAATTTTTTTTGTTCACTATTTTTCGGCCTATCCTGTCCCGTTTAATCTTCAAATGAAGCCTGGATGATGTTTTTTAATTTTTATACTTTTTTTGCATTTATTTTTGAATTTTCTAACTCGGGTCGGGTTCGAAAGGATAGGAATGAAATTTTTTTTGTTCACCATTTTTCGGCCTGTCCTGGCCCGTTTCGTCTTGAAATGAAGTCTGGATGATGTTTTTTAATTTTTAGAAATTTTTTGCATTTATTTTTGAATTTTCTAACTCGGGTCGGGTTCGAACGGATAGGAATGAAATTTTTTTTGTTCTCTATTTTTCGGCCTGTCCTGTCCCGTTTCATCTTCAAATGAAGCCTGGATGTTGTTTTTTAATTTTTATAATTTTTTTGCATTTATTTTTGAATTTTCTAACTCGGGTCGGGTTCGAACGGATAGGAATGAAATTTTTTTTGTTCTCTATTTTTCGGCCTGTCCTGTCCCGTTTCATCTTCAAATGAAGCCTGGATGATGTTTTTTAATTTTTAGAATTTTTTGGCATTCATTTTTGAATTTTCTAACTCGGGTCGGGTTCGAACGGATAGGAATGAAATTTTTTTTGTTCTCTATTTTTCGGCCTGTCCGGGCCCGTTTCGTCTTCAAATGAAGCCTGGATGATGTTTTTTAATTTTTAGAATTTTTTTCCATTTATTTTTGAATTTTTTAACTCAGGTCTGGTTCGGACGGATAGGAAGGAAATTGTTTTTGTTCTCTATTTTACGGTCTGTCCTGGCTCGTTTCATCTTCAAATGAAGCCTGGATGATGTTTTTTAATTTTTAGAATTTTTTTACATTTATTTTTGAATTTTCTAACTCGGGTCGGGTTCGAACGGATAGGCAGGAAATTTTTTTTGTTCTCCATTTTTCAGTCTGTCCTAGCCCGTCTCTTCTTGAAATGAAGCCTGGATGATGTTTTTTAATTTTTAGAATTGTTTTACATTTATTTTGAATTTTCAAACTCAGGTCTGGTTCGAACGGATAGGAAGGAAATATTTTTTTTTCTCTATTTTTCGGCCTGTCCTGATCCGTTTCGTCTTAAAATGAAGCTTAGATGATGTCTTTTAATTTTTAGAATTTTTTTGCATTTATTTTAGAATTTTCTAATTGCAGTCGGGTTCGAACGGATAGGAAAGAAATTTTTTTTATTCTCTATTTTTCGGCTTGTCTTCACCTGTTTCATCTTGAAATGAAGCCTGGATGATGTTTTTTAATTTTTAGAATTTTTTTGCATTTATTTTTGAATTTTCTAACTTAGGTCTGGTTCGAACGGATTGGAAGGAAATTATTTTTGTTCTCTATTTTACGGCCTGTCCTGACCCGTCTCGTCTTGAAATGAAGTCTGGATGATGTTTTATATTTTTAGAATTTTTTTACATTATTTTTTGAATTTCCTAACTCTGGTCGGGTTGGAACGGATAGGAAGGAAATATTTTTTTTTCTCTATTTTTCAGCCTGTCCTGATCCGTTTCGTCTTGAAAAGAAGCCTGGATGATGTCTTTTAATTTTTAGAATTTTTTTGCATTTCTTTTAGAATTTTCTAACTGGGGTCGGGTTCGAACGGATAGGAAAGAAATTTTTTTTATTCTCTATTTTTCGGCTTGTCTTCACCCGTTTCGTCTTGAAATGAAACCGAGATGATGTTTTTTAATTTTTAGATTTTTTTTTGCATTTAGTTTTGAATTTTCTAACTCTGGTCGGGTTCGAACGGATAGGAATGAAATTTTTTTTGTTCTCCATTTTTCGGCCTGTCCTGGCCCGTTTCGTCTTGAAATGAAGCCTGGATGATGTTTTTTAATTTTTAGAATTTTTTTACATTTATTTTTGAATTTTCTAACTCGGGTCGAGTTCGAACTGATAGGAATGAAATTTTTTTTGTTCTCTATTTTTCGGCCTGTCCTGTCCCGTTTCAACTTCAAATGAAGCCTGGATGTTGTTTTTTAATTTTTATAATTTTTTTGCATTTATTTTTGAATTTTCTAACTCGGGTCGGGTTCGAACGGATAGGAATGAAATTTTTTTTGTTCTCTATTTTTCGGCCTGTCCTGTCCCGTTTCATCTTCAAATGAAGCCTGGATGATGTTTTTTAATTTTTTCAATTTTTTTGCATTTATTTTTGAATTTTCTAACTCGGGTCGGGTTCGAACGGATAGGAATGAAATTTTTTTTGTTCTCTATTTTTCGGCCTGTCCGGGCCCGTTTCGTCTTCAAATGAAGCCTGGATGATGTTTTTTAATTTTTAGAATTTTTTTCCATTTATTTTTGAATTTTTTAACTCAGGTCTGGTTCGAACGGATAGGAAGGAAATTGTTTTTGTTCTCTATTTTACGGTCTGTCCTGGCTCGTTTCATCTTCAAATGAAGCCTGGATGATGTTTTTTAATTTTTAGAATTTTTTTACATTTATTTTTGAATTTTCTAACTCGGGTCGGGTTCGAACGGATAGGCAGGAAATTTTTTTTGTTCTCCATTTTTCAGTCTGTCCTGGCCCGTCTCGTCTTGAAATGAAGCCTGGATGATGTTTTTTAATTTTTAGAATTGTTTTGCATTTATTTTGAATTTTCAAACTCAGGTCTGGTTCGAACGGATAGGAAGGAAATATTTTTTTTTCTCTATTTTTCGGCCTGTCCTGATCCGTTTCGTCTTAAAATGAAGCTTAGATGATGTCTTTTAATTTTTAGAATTTTTTTGCATTTATTTTAGAATTTTCTAATTGCAGTCACCGAACGGATAGGAAAGAAAATTTTTTTATTCTCTATTTTTCGGCTTGTCTTCACCTGTTTCATCTTGAAATGAAGCCTGGATGATGTTTTTTAATTTTTAGAATTTTTTTGCATTTATTTTTGAATTTTCTAACTTAGGTCTGGTTCGAACGGATTGGAAGGAAATTATTTTTGTTCTCTATTTTACGGCCTGTCCTGACCCGTCTCGTCTTGAAATGAAGTTTGGACGATGTTTTATATTTTTAGAATTTTTTTACATTATTTTTTGAATTTTCTAACTCTGGTCGGGTTGGAACGGATAGGAAGGAAATATATTTTTTTCTCTATTTTTCAGCCTGTCCTGATCCGTTTCGTCTTGAAAAGAAGCCTGGATGATGTCTTTTAATTTTTAGAATTTTTTTGCAGTTCTTTTAGAATTTTCTAACTGGGGTCGGGTTCGAACGGATAGGAAAGAAATTTTTTTTATTCTCTATTTTTCGGCTTGTCTTCACCCGTTTCATCTTGAAATGAAACCGAGATGATGTTTTTTAATTTTTAGATTTTTTTTTGCATTTAGTTTTGAATTTTCTAACTCTGGTCGGGTTCGAACGGATAGGAATGAAATTTTTTTTGTTCTCCATTTTTCGGCCTGTCCTGGCCCGTTTCGTCTTGAAATGAAGCCTGGATGATGTTTTTTAATTTTTAGAATTTTTTTGCATTTATTTTTGAATTTTCTAACTCGGGTCGGGTTCGAACGGATAGGAATGAAATTTTTTTTGTTCTCTATTTTTCGGCCTGTCCTGTCCCGTTTCATCTTCAAATGAAGCCTGGATGTTGTTTTTTAATTTTTATAATTTTTTTGCATTTATTTTTGAATTTTCTAACTCGGGTCGGGTTCGAACGGATAGGAATGAAATTTTTTTTGTTCTCTATTTTTCGGCCTGTCCTGTCCCGTTTCATCTTGAAATGAAGCCTGGATGATGTTTTTTAATTTTTAGAATTTTTTTGCATTTATTTTTGAATTTTCTAACTCGGGTCGGGTTCGAACGGATAGGAATGAAATTTTTTTTGTTCTCTATTTTACGGCCTGTCCGGGCCCGTTTCGTCTTCAAATGAAGCCTGGATGATGTTTTTTAATTTTTAGAATTTTTTTCCATTTATTTTTGAATTTTTTAACTCAAGTCTGGTTCGAACGGATAGGAAGGAAATTGTTTTTGTTCTCTATTTTACGGTCTGTCCTGGCTCGTTTCATCTTCAAATGAAGCCTAGATGATGTTTTTTAATTTTTAGAATTTTTTTACATTTATTTTTGAATTTTCTAACTCGGGTCGGGTTCGAACGGATAGGCAGGAAATTTTTTTTGTTCTCCATTTTTCAGTCTGTCCTGGCCCGTCTCGTCTTGAAATGAAGCCTGGATGATGTTTTATATTTTTAGAATTTTTTTACATTTATTTTTGAATTTTCAAACTCAGGTCTGGTTCGAACGGATAGGAATGAAATATTTTTTTTTCTCTATTTTTCGGCCTGTCCTGATCCGTTTCGTCTTAAAATGAAGCTTAGATGATGTCTTTTAATTTTTAGAATTTTTTTGCATTTATTTTAGAATTTTCTAATTGCAGTCGGGTTCGAACGGATAGGAAAGAAATTTTTTTTATTCTCTATTTTTCGGCTTGTCTTCACCTGTTTCATCTTGAAATGAAGCCTGGATGATGTTTTTTAATTTTTAGAATTTTTTTGCATTTATTTTTGAATTTTCTAACTTAGGTCTGGTTCGAACGGATTGGAAGGAAATTATTTTTGTTCTCTATTTTACGGCCTGTCCTGACCCGTCTCGTCTTGAAATGAAGTCTGGATGATGTTTTATATTTTTAGAATTTTTTTACATTATTTTTTGAATTTTCTAACTCTGGTCGGGTTGGAACGGATAGGAAGGAAATATTTTTTTTTCTCTATTTTTCAGCCTGTCCTGATCCGTTTCGTCTTGAAAAGAAGCCTGGATGATGTCTTTTAATTTTTAGAATTTTTTTGCATTTCTTTTAGAATTTTCTAACTGGGGTCGGGTTCGAACGGATAGGAAAGAAATTTTTTTTATTCTCTATTTTTCGGCTTGTCTTCACCCGTTTCGTCTTGAAATGAAACCGAGATGATGTTTTTTAATTTTTAGATTTTTTTTTGCATTTAGTTTTGAATTTTCTAACTCTGGTCGGGTTCGAACGGATAGGAATGAAATTTTTTTTGTTCTCCATTTTTCGGCCTGTCCTGGCCCGTTTCGTCTTGAAATGAAGCCTGGATGATGTTTTTTAATTTTTAGAATTTTTTTACATTTATTTTTGAATTTTCTAACTCGGGTCGGGTTCGAACGGATAGGAATGAAATTTTTTTTGTTCTCTATTTTTCGGCCTGTCCTGTCCCGTTTCATCTTCAAATGAAGCCTGGATGTTGTTTTTTAATTTTTATAATTTTTTTGCATTTATTTTTGAATTTTCTAACTCGGGTCGGGTTCGAACGGATAGGAATGAAATTTTTTTTGTTCTCTATTTTTCGGCCTGTCCTGTCCCGTTTCATCTTCAAATGAAGCCTGGATGATGTTTTTTAATTTTTACAATTTTTTTGCATTTATTTTTGAATTTTCTAACTCGGGTCGGGTTCGAACGGATAGGAATGAAATTTTTTTTGTTCTCTATTTTTCGGCCTGTCCGGGCCCGTTTCGTCTTCAAATGAAGCCTGGATGATGTTTTTTAATTTTTAGAATTTTTTTCCATTTATTTTTGAATTTTTTAACTCAGGTCTGGTTCGAACGGATAGGAATGAAATTTTTTTTGTTCTCCATTTTTCGGCCTGTCCTGTCCCGTTTCATCTTCAAATGAAGCCTGGATGTTGTTTTTTAATTTTTATAATTTTTTTGCATTTATTTTTGAATTTTCTAACTCGGGTCGGGTTCGAACGGATAGGAATGAAATTTTTTTTGTTCTCTATTTTTCGGCCTGTCCGGGCCCGTTTCGTAAATGAAGCCTGGATGATGTTTTTTAATTTTTAGAATTTTTTTCCATTTATTTTTGAATTTTTTAACTCAGGTCTGGTTCGGACGGATTGGAAGGAAATTGTTTTTGTTCTCTATTTTACGGTCTGTCCTGGCTCGTTTCATCTTCAAATGAAGCCTGGATGATGTTTTTTAATTTTTAGAATTTTTTTACATTTATTTTTGAATTTTCTAACTCGGGTCGGGTTCGAACGGATAGGCAGGAAATTTTTTTTGTTCTCCATTTTTCAGTCTGTCCTGGCCCGTCTCGTCTTGAAATGAAGCCTGGATGATGTTTTTTAATTTTTAGAATTGTTTTGCATTTATTTTTTGAATTTTCAAACTCAGGTCTGGTTCGAACGGATAGGAAGGAAATATTTTTTTTTCTCTATTTTTCGGCCTGTCCTGATCCGTTTCGTCTTAAAATGAAGCTTAGATGATGTCTTTTAATTTTTAGAATTTTTTTGCATTTATTTTAGAATTTTCTAATTGCAGTCGGGTTCGAACGGATAGGAAAGAAATTTTTTTTATTCTCTATTTTTCGGCTTGTCTTCACCTGTTTCATCTTGAAATGAAGCCTGGATGATGTTTTTTAATTTTTAGAATTTTTTTGCATTTATTTTTGAATTTTCTAACTTAGGTCTGGTTCGAACGGATTGGAAGGAAATTATTTTTGTTCTCTATTTTACGGCCTGTCCTGACCCGTCTCGTCTTGAAATGAAGTCTGGATGATGTTTTATATTTTTAGAATTTTTTTACATTATTTTTTGAATTTCCTAACTCTGGTCGGGTTGGAACGGATAGGAAGGAAATATTTTTTTTTCTCTATTTTTCAGCCTGTCCTGATCCGTTTCGTCTTGAAAAGAAGCCTGGATGATGTCTTTTAATTTTTAGAATTTTTTTGCATTTCTTTTAGAATTTTCTAACTGGGGTCGGGTTCGAACGGATAGGAAAGAAATTTTTTTTATTCTCTATTTTTCGGCTTGTCTTCACCCGTTTCGTCTTGAAATGAAACCGAGATGATGTTTTTTAATTTTTAGATTTTTTTTTGCATTTAGTTTTGAATTTTCTAACTCTGGTCGGGTTCGAACGGATAGGAATGAAATTTTTTTTGTTCTCCATTTTTCGGCCTGTCCTGGCCCGTTTCGTCTTGAAATGAAGCCTGGATGATGTTTTTTAATTTTTAGAATTTTTTTACATTTATTTTTGAATTTTCTAACTCGGGTCGAGTTCGAACTGATAGGAATGAAATTTTTTTTGTTCTCTATTTTTCGGCCTGTCCTGTCCCGTTTCAACTTCAAATGAAGCCTGGATGTTGTTTTTTAATTTTTATAATTTTTTTGCATTTATTTTTGAATTTTCTAACTCGGGTCGGGTTCGAACGGATAGGAATGAAATTTTTTTTGTTCTCTATTTTTCGGCCTGTCCTGTCCCGTTTCATCTTCAAATGAAGCCTGGATGATGTTTTTTAATTTTTTCAATTTTTTTGCATTTATTTTTGAATTTTCTAACTCGGGTCGGGTTCGAACGGATAGGAATGAAATTTTTTTTGTTCTCTATTTTTCGGCCTGTCCGGGCCCGTTTCGTCTTCAAATGAAGCCTGGATGATGTTTTTTAATTTTTAGAATTTTTTTCCATTTATTTTTGAATTTTTTAACTCAGGTCTGGTTCGAACGGATAGGAAGGAAATTGTTTTTGTTCTCTATTTTACGGTCTGTCCTGGCTCGTTTCATCTTCAAATGAAGCCTGGATGATGTTTTTTAATTTTTAGAATTTTTTTACATTTATTTTTGAATTTTCTAACTCGGGTCGGGTTCGAACGGATAGGCAGGAAATTTTTTTTGTTCTCCATTTTTCAGTCTGTCCTGGCCCGTTTCGTCTTCAAATGAAGCCTGGATGATGTTTTTTAATTTTTAGAATTGTTTTGCATTTATTTTGAATTTTCAAACTCAGGTCTGGTTCGAACGGATAGGAAGGAAATATTTTTTTTTCTCTATTTTTCGGCCTGTCCTGATCCGTTTCGTCTTAAAATGAAGCTTAGATGATGTCTTTTAATTTTTAGAATTTTTTTTGCATTTATTTTAGAATTTTCTAATTGCAGTCACCGAACGGATAGGAAAGAAATTTTTTTTATTCTCTATTTTTCGGCTTGTCTTCACCTGTTTCATCTTGAAATGAAGCCTGGATGATGTTTTTTAATTTTTAGAATTTTTTTGCATTTATTTTTGAATTTTCTAACTTAGGTCTGGTTCGAACGGATTGGAAGGAAATTATTTTTGTTCTCTATTTTACGGCCTGTCCTGACCCGTCTCGTCTTGAAATGAAGTTTGGACGATGTTTTATATTTTTAGAATTTTTTTACATTATTTTTTGAATTTTCTAACTCTGGTCGGGTTGGAACGGATAGGAAGGAAATATATTTTTTTCTCTATTTTTCAGCCTGTCCTGATCCGTTTCGTCTTGAAAAGAAGCCTGGATGATGTCTTTTAATTTTTAGAATTTTTTTGCATTTCTTTTAGAATTTTCTAACTGGGGTCGGGTTCGAACGGATAGGAAAGAAATTTTTTTTATTCTCTATTTTTCGGCTTGTCTTCACCCGTTTCATCTTGAAATGAAACCGAGATGATGTTTTTTAATTTTTAGATTTTTTTTTGCATTTAGTTTTGAATTTTCTAACTCTGGTCGGGTTCGAACGGATAGGAATGAAATTTTTTTTGTTCTCCATTTTTCGGCCTGTCCTGGCCCGTTTCGTCTTGAAATGAAGCCTGGATGATGTTTTTTAATTTTTAGAATTTTTTTGCATTTATTTTTGAATTTTCTAACTCGGGTCGGGTTCGAACGGATAGGAATGAAATTTTTTTTGTTCTCTATTTTTCGGCCTGTCCTGTCCCGTTTCATCTTCAAATGAAGCCTGGATGTTGTTTTTTAATTTTTATAATTTTTTTGCATTTATTTTTGAATTTTCTAACTCGGGTCGGGTTCGAACGGATAGGAATGAAATTTTTTTTGTTCTCTATTTTTCGGCCTGTCCTGTCCCGTTTCATCTTCAAATGAAGCCTGGATGATGTTTTTTAATTTTTAGAATTTTTTTGCATTTATTTTTGAATTTTCTAACTCGGGTCGGGTTCGAACGGATAGGAATGAAATTTTTTTTGTTCTCTATTTTACGGCCTGTCCGGGCCCGTTTCGTCTTCAAATGAAGCCTGGATGATGTTTTTTAATTTTTAGAATTTTTTTCCATTTATTTTTGAATTTTTTAACTCAAGTCTGGTTCGAACGGATAGGAAGGAAATTGTTTTTGTTCTCTATTTTACGGTCTGTCCTGGCTCGTTTCATCTTCAAATGAAGCCTAGATGATGTTTTTTAATTTTTAGAATTTTTTTACATTTATTTTTGAATTTTCTAACTCGGGTCGGGTTCGAACGGATAGGCAGGAAATTTTTTTTGTTCTCCATTTTTCAGTCTGTCCTGGCCCGTCTCGTCTTGAAATGAAGCCTGGATGATGTTTTTTAATTTTTAGAATTGTTTTGCATTTATTTTTGAATTTTCAAACTCAGGTCTGGTTCGAACGGATAGGAATGAAATATTTTTTTTTCTCTATTTTTCGGCCTGTCCTGATCCGTTTCGTCTTAAAATGAAGCTTAGATGATGTCTTTTAATTTTTAGAATTTTTTTGCATTTATTTTAGAATTTTCTAATTGCAGTCGGGTTCGAACGGATAGGAACGAAATTTTTTTTATTCTCTATTTTTCGGCTTGTCTTCACCTGTTTCATCTTGAAATGAAGCCTGGATGATGTTTTTTAATTTTTAGAATTTTTTTGCATTTATTTTTGAATTTTCTAACTTAGGTCTGGTTCGAACGGATTGGAAGGAAATTATTTTTGTTCTCTATTTTACGGCCTGTCCTGACCCGTCTCGTCTTGAAATGAAGTCTGGATGATGTTTTATATTTTTAGAATTTTTTTACATTATTTTTTGAATTTTCTAACTCTGGTCGGGTTGGAACGGATAGGAAGGAAATATTTTTTTTTCTCTATTTTTCAGCCTGTCCTGATCCGTTTCGTCTTGAAAAGAAGCCTGGATGATGTCTTTTAATTTTTAGAATTTTTTTGCATTTCTTTTAGAATTTTCTAACTGGGGTCGGGTTCGAACGGATAGGAAAGAAATTTTTTTTATTCTCTATTTTTCGGCTTGTCTTCACCGGTTCGTCTTGAAATGAAACCGAGATGATGTTTTTTAATTTTTAGATTTTTTTTTGCATTTAGTTTTGAATTTTCTAACTCTGGTCGGGTTCGAACGGATAGGAATGAAATTTTTTTTGTTCTCCATTTTTCGGCCTGTCCTGGCCCGTTTCGTCTTGAAATGAAGCCTGGATGATGTTTTTTAATTTTTAGAATTTTTTTACATTTATTTTTGAATTTTCTAACTCGGGTCGGGTTCGAACGGATAGGAATGAAATTTTTTTTGTTCTCTATTTTTCGGCCTGTCCTGTCCCGTTTCATCTTCAAATGAAGCCTGGATGTTGTTTTTTAATTTTTATAATTTTTTTGCATTTATTTTTGAATTTTCTAACTCGGGTCGGGTTCGAACGGATAGGAATGAAATTTTTTTTGTTCTCTATTTTTCGGCCTGTCCTGTCCCGTTTCATCTTCAAATGAAGCCTGGATGATGTTTTTTAATTTTTACAATTTTTTTGCATTTATTTTTGAATTTTCTAACTCGGGTCGGGTTCGAACGGATAGGAAGGAAATTTTTTTTGTTCTCTATTTTTCGGCCTGTCCGGGCCCGTTTCGTCTTCAAATGAAGCCTGGATGATGTTTTTTAATTTTTAGAATTTTTTTCCATTTATTTTTGAATTTTTTAACTCAGGTCTGGTTCGAACGGATAGGAATGAAATTTTTTTTGTTCTCCATTTTTCGGCCTGTCCTGTCCCGTTTCATCTTCAAATGAAGCCTGGATGTTGTTTTTTAATTTTTATAATTTTTTTGCATTTATTTTTGAATTTTCTAACTCGGGTCGGGTTCGAACGGATAGGAATGAAATTTTTTTTGTTCTCTATTTTTCGGCCTGTCCGGGCCCGTTTCGTCTTCAAATGAAGCCTGGATGATGTTTTTTAATTTTTAGAATTTTTTTCCATTTATTTTTGAATTTTTTAACTCAGGTCTGGTTCGGACGGATTGGAAGGAAATTGTTTTTGTTCTCTATTTTACGGTCTGTCCTGGCTCGTTTCATCTTCAAATGAAGCCTGGATGATGTTTTTTAATTTTTAGAATTTTTTTACATTTATTTTTGAATTTTCTAACTCGGGTCGGGTTCGAACGGATAGGCAGAAAATTTTTTTTGCCCTCCATTTTTCAGTCTGTCCTGGCCCGTCTCGTCTTGAAATGAAGCCTGGATGATGTTTTTTAATTTTTAGAATTGTTTTTCATTTATTTTTGAATTTTCAAACTCAGGTCTGGTTCGAACGGATAGGAAGGAAATATTTTTTTTTCTCTATTTTTCGGCCTGTCCTGATCCGTTTCGTCTTAAAATGAAGCTTAGATGATGTCTTTTAATTTTTAGAATTTTTTTGCATTTCTTTTAGAATTTTCTAATTGCAGTCGGGTTCGAACGGATAGGAAAGAAATTTTTTTTATTCTCTATTTTTCGGCTTGTCTTCACCTGTTTCATCTTGAAATGAAGCCTGGATGATGTTTTTTAATTTTTAGAATTTTTTTGCATTTATTTTTGAATTTTCTAACTTAGGTCTGGTTCGAACGGATTGGAAGGAAATTATTTTTGTTCTCTATTTTACGGCCTGTCCTGACCCGTCTCGTCTTGAAATGAAGTCTGGATGATGTTTTATATTTTTAGAATTTTTTTACATTATTTTTTGAATTTTCTAACTCTGGTCGGGTTAGAACGGATAGGAAGGAAATATTTTTTTTTCTCTATTTTTCAGCCTGTCCTGATCCGTTTCGTCTTGAAAAGAAGCCTGGATGATGTCTTTTAATTTTTAGAATTTTTTTGCATTTCTTTTAAAATTTTCTAACTGGGGTCGGGTTCGAACGGATAGGAAAGAAATTTTTTTTATTCTCTATTTTTCGGCTTGTCTTCACCCGTTTCGTCTTGAAATGAAACCGAGATGATGTTTTTTAATTTTTAGATTTTTTTTTGCATTTAGTTTTGAATTTTCTAACTCTGGTCGGGTTCGTACGGATAGGAATGAAATTTTTTTTGTTCTCCATTTTTCGGCCTGTCCTGGCCCGTTTCGTCTTGAAATGAAGCCTGGATGATGTTTTTTAATTTTTAGAATTTTTTTACATTTATTTTTGAATTTTCTAACTCGGGTCGGGTTCGAACGGATAGGAATGAAATTTTTTTTGTTCTCTATTTTTCGGCCTGTCCTGTCCCGTTTCATCTTCAAATGAAGCCTGGATGTTGTTTTTTAATTTTTATAATTTTTTTGCATTTATTTTTGAATTTTCTAACTCGGGTCGGGTTCGAACGGATAGGAATGAAATTTTTTTTGTTCTCTATTTTTCGGCCTGTCCTGTCCCGTTTCATCTTCAAATGAAGCCTGGATGATGTTTTTTAATTTTTACAATTTTTTTGCATTTATTTTTGAATTTTCTAACTCGGGTCGGGTTCGAACGGATAGGAATGAAATTTTTTTTGTTCTCTATTTTTCGGCCTGTCCGGGCCCGTTTCGTCTTCAAATGAAGCCTGGATGATGTTTTTTAATTTTTAGAATTTTTTTCCATTTATTTTTGAATTTTTTAACTCAGGTTTGGTTCGAACGGATAGGAATGAAATTTTTTTTGTTCTCCATTTTTCGGCCTGTCCTTTCCCGTTTCATCTTCAAATGAAGCCTGGATGTTGTTTTTTAATTTTTATAATTTTTTTGCATTTATTTTTGAATTTTCTAACTCGGGTCGGGTTCGAACGGATAGGAATGAAATTTTTTTTGTTCTCTATTTTTCGGCCTGTCCGGGCCCGTTTCGTCTTCAAATGAAGCCTGGATGATGTTTTTTAATTTTTAGAATTTTTTTCCATTTATTTTTGAATTTTTTAACTCAGGTCTGGTTCGGACGGATTGGAAGGAAATTGTTTTTGTTCTCTATTTTACGGTCTGTCCTGGCTCGTTTCATCTTCAAATGAAGCCTGGATGATGTTTTTTAATTTTTAGAATTTTTTTACATTTATTTTTGAATTTTCTAACTCGGGTCGGGTTCGAACGGATAGGCAGAAAATTTTTTTTGCCCTCCATTTTTCAGTCTGTCCTGGCCCGTCTCGTCTTGAAATGAAGCCTGGATGATGTTTTTTAATTTTTATAATTGTTGTTCATTTATTTTTGAATTTTCAAACTCAGGTCTGGTTCGAACGGATAGGAAGGAAATATTTTTTTTTCTCTATTTTTCGGCCTGTCCTGATCCGTTTCGTCTTAAAATGAAGCTTAGATGATGTCTTTTAATTTTTAGAATTTTTTTGCATTTCTTTTAGAATTTTCTAATTGCAGTCGGGTTCGAACGGATAGGAAAGAAATTTTTTTTATTCTCTATTTTTCGGCTTGTCTTCACCTGTTTCATCTTGAAATGAAGCCTGGATGATGTTTTTTAATTTTTAGAATTTTTTTGCATTTATTTTTGAATTTTCTGACTTAGGTCTGGTTCGAACGGATTGGAAGGAAATTATTTTTGTTCTCTATTTTACGGCCTGTCCTGACCCGTCTCGTCTTGAAATGAAGTCTGGATGATGTTTTATATTTTTAGAATTTTTTTACATTATTTTTTGAATTTTCTAACTCTGGTCGGGTTGGAACGGATAGGAAGGAAATATTTTTTTTTCTCTATTTTTCAGCCTGTCCTGATCTGTTTCGTCTTGAAAAGAAGCCTGGACGATGTCTTTTAATTTTTAGAATTTTTTTGCATTTGTTTTAGAATTTTCTAACTGGGGTCGGGTTCGAACGGATAGGAAAGAAATTTTTTTTATTCTCTATTTTTCGGCTTGTCTTCACCCGTTTCGTCTTGAAATGAAACCTAGACGATGTTTTTTAATTTTTAGATTTTTTTTTGCATTTAGTTTTGAATTTTCTAACTCTGGTCGGGTTCGAACGGATAGGAATGAAATTTTTTTTGTTCTCAATTTTTCGGCCTGTCCTGGCCCGTTTCGTCTTGAAATGAAGCCTGGAAGATGTTTTTTAATTTTTAGAATTTTTTTGCATTTATTTTTGAATTTTCTAACTCGGGTCGGGTTCGAACGGATAGGAATGAAATTTTTTTTGTACTCTATTTTTCGGCCTGTCCTGTCTCGTTTCATCTTCAAATGAAGCCTGGATGTTGTTTTTTAATTTTTATAATTTTTTTGCATTTATTTTTGAATTTTCTAACTCGGGTCGGGTTCGAACGGATAGGAATGAAATTTTTTTTGTTCTCTATTTTTCGGCCTGTCCTGTCCCGTTTCATCTTCAAATGAAGCCTGGATGATGTTTTTTAATTTTTTCAATTTTTTTGCATTTATTTTTGAATTTTCTAACTCGGGTCGGGTTCGAACGGATAGGAATGAAATTTTTTTTGTTCTCTATTTTTCGGCCTGTCCGGGCCCGTTTCGTCTTAAAATGAAGCCTGGATGATGTTTTTTAATTTTTAGAATTTTTTTCCATTTATTTTTGAATTTTTTAACTCAGGTCTAGTTCGAACGGATAGGAAGGAAATTGTTTTTGTTCTCTATTTTACGGTCTGTCCTGGCTCGTTTCATCTTCAAATGAAGCCTGGATGATGTTTTTTAATTTTTAGAATTTTTTTACATTTATTTTTGAATTTTCTAACTCGGGTCGGGTTCGAACGGATAGGCAGGAAATTTTTTTTGTTCTCCATTTTTCAGTCTGTCCTGGCCCGTCTCGTCTTGAAATGAAGCCTGGATGATGTTTTTTAATTTTTAGAATTGTTTTGCATTTATTTTTGAATTTTCAAACTCAGGTCTGGTTCGAACGGATAGGAAGGAAATATTTTTTTTTCTCTATTTTTCGGCCTGTCCTGATCCGTTTCGTCTTAAAATGAAGCTTAGATGATGTCTTTTAATTTTTAGAATTTTTTTGCATTTATTTTAGAATTTTCTAATTGCAGTCGGGTCCGAACGGATAGGAAAGAAATTTTTTTTATTCTCTATTTTTCGGCTTGTCTTCACCTGTTTCATCTTGAAATGAAGCCTGGATGATGTTTTTTAATTTTTAGAATTTTTTTGCATTTATTTTTGAATTTTCTAACTTAGGTCTGGTTCGAACGGATTGGAAGGAAATTATTTTTGTTCTCTATTTTACGGCCTGTCCTGACCCGTCTCGTGTTGAAATGAAGTCTGGATGATGTTTTATATTTTTAGAATTTTTTTACATTATTTTTTGAATTTTCTAACTCTGGTCGGGTTGGAACGGATAGGAAGGAAATATTTTTTTTTCTCTATTTTTCAGCCTGTCCTGATCTGTTTCGTCTTGAAAAGAAGCCTGGATGATGTCTTTTAATTTTTACAATTTTTTTGCATTTGTTTTAGAATTTTCTAACTGGGGTCGGGTTCGAACGGATAGGAAAGAAATTTTTTTTATTCTCTATTTTTCGGCTTGTCTTCACCCGTTTCGTCTTGAAATGAAACCTAGACGATGTTTTTTAATTTTTAGATTTTTTTTTGCATTTAGTTTTGAATTTTCTAACTCTGGTCGGGTTCGAACGGATAGGAATGAAATTTTTTTTGTTCTCCATTTTTCGGCCTGTCCTGGCCCGTTTCGTCTTGAAATGAAGCCTGGAAGATGTTTTTTAATTTTTAGAATTTTTTTGCATTTATTTTTGAATTTTCTAACTCGGGTCGGGTTCGAACGGATAGGAATGAAATTTTTTTTGTTCTCTATTTTTCGGCCTGTCCTGTCCCGTTTAATCTTCAAATGAAGCCTGGATGATGTTTCTTAATTTTTATAATTTTTTTGCATTTATTTTTGAATTTTCAAACTCGGGTCAGGTTCGAACGGATAGGAATGAAATTTTTTTTGTTCTCCATTTTTCGGCCTGTCCTGGCCCGTTTCGTCTTGAAATGAAGCCTGGATGATGTTTTCTAATTTTTAGAATTTTTTTGCATTTATTTTTGAATTTTCTAACTCGGGTCGGGTTCGAACGGATAGGAATGAAATTTTTTTTGTTCTCTATTTTTCGGCCTGTCCTGTCCCGTTTCATCTTCAAATGAAGCCTGGATGTTGTTTTTTAATTTTTATAATTTTTTTGCATTTATTTTTGAATTTTCTAACTCGGGTCGGGTTCGAACGGATAGGAATGAAATTTTTTTTGTTCTCTATTTTTCGGCCTGTCCTGTCCCGTTTCATCTTCAAATGAAGCCTGGATGATGTTTCTTAATTTTTATAATTTTTTTGCATTTATTTTTGAATTTTCAAACTCGGGTCGGGTTCGAACGGATAGGAATGAAATTTTTTTTGTTCTCCATTTTTCGGCCTGTCCTGGCCCGTTTCGTCTTGAAATGAAGCCTGGATGATGTTTTCTAATTTTTAGAATTTTTTTGCATTTATTTTTGAATTTTCTAACTCGGGTCGGGTTCGAACGGATAGGAATGAAATTTTTTTTGTTCTCTATTTTTCGGCCTGTCCTGTCCCGTTTCATCTTCAAATGAAGCCTGGATGTTGTTTTTTAATTTTTATAATTTTTTTGCATTTATTTTTGAATTTTCTAACTCGGGTCGGGTTCGAACGGATAGGAATGAAATTTTTTTTGTTCTCTATTTTTCGGCCTGTCCTGTCCCGTTTCATCTTCAAATGAAGCCTGGATGATGTTTTTTAATTTTTAGAATTTTTTTGCATTTATTTTTGAATTTTCTAACTCGGGTCGGGTTCGAACGGATAGGAATGAAATTTTTTTTGTTCTCTATTTTTCGGCCTGTCCGGGCCCGTTTCGTCTTCAAATGAAGCCTGGATGATGTTTTTTAATTTTTAGAATTTTTTTCCATTTATTTTTGAATTTTTTAACTCAGGTCTGGTTCGAACGGATAGGAAGGAAATTGTTTTTGTTCTCTATTTTACGGTCTGTCCTGGCTCGTTTCATCTTCAAATGAAGCCTGGATGATGTTTTTTAATTTTTAGAATTTTTTTACATTTATTTTTGAATTTTCTAACTCGGGTCGGGTTCGAACGGATAGGCAGGAAATTTTTTTTGTTCTCCATTTTTCAGTCTGTCCTGGCCCGTCTCGTCTTGAAATGAAGCCTGGATGATGTTTTTTAATTTTTAGAATTGTTTTGCATTTATTTTTGAATTTTCAAACTCAGGTCTGGTTCGAACGGATAGGAAGGAAATATTTTTTTTTCTCTATTTTTCGGCCTGTCCTGATCCGTTTCGTCTTAAAATGAAGCTTAGATGATGTCTTTTAATTTTTAGAATTTTTTTGCATTTATTTTACAATTTTCTAATTGCAGTCGGGTCCGAACGGATAGGAAAGAAATTTTTTTTATTCTCTATTTTTCGGCTTGTCTTCACCTGTTTCATCTTGAAATGAAGCCTGGATGATGTTTTTTAATTTTTAGAATTTTTTTGCATTTATTTTTGAATTTTCTAACTTAGGTCTGGTTCGAACGGATTGGAAGGAAATTATTTTTGTTCTCTATTTTACGGCCTGTCCTGACCCGTCTCGTGTTGAAATGAAGTCTGGATGATGTTTTATATTTTTAGAATTTTTTTACATTATTTTTTGAATTTTCTAACTCTGGTCGGGTTGGAACGGATAGGAAGGAAATATTTTTTTTTCTCTATTTTTCAGCCTGTCCTGATCTGTTTCGTCTTGAAAAGAAGCCTGGATGATGTCTTTTAATTTTTACAATTTTTTTGCATTTGTTTTAGAATTTTCTAACTGGGGTCGGGTTCGAACGGATAGGAAAGAAATTTTTTTTATTCTCTATTTTTCGGCTTGTCTTCACCTGTTTCGTCTTGAAATGAAACCTAGACGATGTTTTTTAATTTTTAGATTTTTTTTTGCATTTAGTTTTGAATTTTCTAACTCTGGTCGGGTTCGAACGGATAGGAATGAAATTTTTTTTGTTCTCCATTTTTCGGCCTGTCCTGGCCCGTTTCGTCTTGAAATGAAGCCTGGAAGATGTTTTTTAATTTTTAGAATTTTTTTGCATTTATTTTTGAATTTTCTAACTCGGGTCGGGTTCGAACGGATAGGAATGAAATTTTTTTTGTTCTCTATTTTTCGGCCTGTCCTGTCCCGTTTCATCTTCAAATGAAGCCTGGATGATGTTTCTTAATTTTTATAATTTTTTTGCATTTATTTTTGAATTTTCAAACTCGGGTCGGGTTCGAACGGATAGGAATGAAATTTTTTTTGTTCTCCATTTTTCGGCCTGTCCTGGCCCGTTTCGTCTTGAAATGAAGCCTGGATGATGTTTTCTAATTTTTAGAATTTTTTTGCATTTATTTTTGAATTTTCTAACTCGGGTCGGGTTCGAACGGATAGGAATGAAATTTTTTTTGTTCTCTATTTTTCGGCCTGTCCTGTCCCGTTTCATCTTCAAATGAAGCCTGGATGTTGTTTTTTAATTTTTATAATTTTTTTGCATTTATTTTTGAATTTTCTAACTCGGGTCGGGTTCGAACGGATAGGAATGAAATTTTTTTTGTTCTCTATTTTTCGGCCTGTCCTGTCCCGTTTCATCTTCAAATGAAGCCTGGATGATGTTTTTTAATTTTTAGAATTTTTTTGCATTTATTTTTGAATTTTCTAACTCGGGTCGGGTTCGAACGGATAGGAATGAAATTTTTTTTGTTCTCTATTTTTCGGCCTGTCCGGGCCCGTTTCGTCTTCAAATGAAGCCTGGATGATGTTTTTTAATTTTTAGAATTTTTTTCCATTTATTTTTGAATTTTTTAACTCAGGTCTGGTTCGAACGGATAGGAAGGAAATTGTTTTTGTTCTCTATTTTACGGTCTGTCCTGGCTCGTTTCATCTTCAAATGAAGCCTGGATGATGTTTTTTAATTTTTAGAATTTTTTTACATTTATTTTTGAATTTTCTAACTCGGGTCGGGTTCGAACGGATAGGCAGGAAATTTTTTTTGTTCTCCATTTTTCAGTCTGTCTTGGCCCGTCTCGTCTTGAAATGAAGCCTGGATGATGTTTTTTAATTTTTAGAATTGTTTTGCATTTATTTTTGAATTTTCAAACTCAGGTCTGGTTCGAACGGATAGGAAGGAAATATTTTTTTTTTCTCTATTTTTCGGCCTGTCCTGATCCGTTTCGTCTTAAAATGAAGCTTAGATGATGTCTTTTAATTTTTAGAATTTTTTTGCATTTCTTTTAGAATTTTCTAATTGCAGTCGGGTCCGAACGGATAGGAAAGAAATTTTTTTTATTCTCTATTTTTCGGCTTGTCTTCACCTGTTTCATCTTGAAATGAAGCCTGGATGATGTTTTTTAATTTTTAGAATTTTTTTGCATTTATTTTTGAATTTTCTATCTTAGGTCTGGTTCGAACGGATTGGAAGGAAATTATTTTTGTTCTCTATTTTACGGCCTGTCCTGACCCGTCTCGTGTTGAAATGAAGTCTGGATGATGTTTTATATTTTTAGAATTTTTTTACATGATTTTTTGAATTTTCTAACTCTGGTCGGGTTGGAACGGATAGGAAGGAAATATTTTTTTTTCTCTATTTTTCAGCCTGTCCTGATCTGTTTCGTCTTGAAAAGAAGCCTGGATGATGTCTTTTAATTTTTACAATTTTTTTGCATTTGTTTTAGAATTTTCTAACTGGGGTCGGGTTCGAACGGATAGGAAAGAAATTTTTTTTATTCTCTATTTTTCGGCTTGTCTTCACCCGTTTCGTCTTGAAATGAAACCTAGACGATGTTTTTTAATTTTTAGATTTTTTTTTGCATTTAGTTTTGAATTTTCTAACTCTGGTCGGGTTCGAACGGATAGGAATGAAATTTTTTTTGTTCTCCATTTTTCGGCCTGTCCTGGCCCGTTTCGTCTTGAAATGAAGCCTGGAAGATGTTTTTTAATTTTTAGAATTTTTTTGCTTTTATTTTTGAATTTTCTAACTCGGGTCGGGTTCGAACGGATAGGAATGAAATTTTTTTTGTTCTCTATTTTTCGGCCTGTCCTGTCCCGTTTCATCTTCAAATGAAGCCTGGATGATGTTTCTTAATTTTTATAATTTTTTTGCATTTATTTTTGAATTTTCAAACTCGGGTCGGGTTCGAACGGATAGGAATGAAATTTTTTTTGTTCTCCATTTTTCGGCCTGTCCTGGCCCGTTTCGTCTTGAAATGAAGCCTGGATGATGTTTTCTAATTTTTAGAATTTTTTTGCATTTATTTTTGAATTTTCTAACTCGGGTCGGGTTCGAACGGATAGGAATGAAATTTTTTTTGTTCTCTATTTTTCGGCCTGTCCTGTCCCGTTTCATCTTCAAATGAAGCCTGGATGTTGTTTTTTAATTTTTATAATTTTTTTGCATTTATTTTTGAATTTTCTAACTCGGGTCGGGTTCGAACGGATAGGAATGAAATTTTTTTTGTTCTCTATTTTTCGGCCTGTCCTGTCCCGTTTCATCTTCAAATGAAGCCTGTATGATGTTTTTTAATTTTTAGAATTTTTTTGCATTTATTTTTGAATTTTCTAACTCGGGTCGGGTTCGAACGGATAGGAATGAAATTTTTTTTGTTCTCTATTTTTCGGCCTGTCCGGGCCCGTTTCGTCTTCAAATGAAGCCTGGATGATGTTTTTTAATTTTTAGAATTTTTTTCCATTTATTTTTGAATTTTTTAACTCAGGTCTGGTTCGAACGGATAGGAAGGAAATTGTTTTTGTTCTCTATTTTACGGTCTGTCCTGGCTCGTTTCATCTTCAAATGAAGCCTGGATGATGTTTTTTAATTTTTAGAATTTTTTTACATTTATTTTTGAATTTTCTAACTCGGGTCGGGTTCGAACGGATAGGCAGGAAATTTTTTTTGTTCTCCATTTTTCAGTCTGTCCTGGCCCGTCTCGTCTTGAAATGAAGCCTGGATGATGTTTTTTAATTTTTAGAATTGTTTTGCATTTATTTTTGAATTTTCAAACTCAGGTCTGGTTCGAACGGATAGGAAGGTAATATTTTTTTTTCTCTATTTTTCGGCCTGTCCTGAACCGTTTCGTCTTAAAATGAAGCTTAGATGATGTCTTTTTAATTTTTAGAATTTTTTTGCATTTATTTTAGAATTTTCTAATTGCAGTCGGGTCCGAACGGATAGGAAAGAAATTTTTTTTATTCTCTATTTTTCGGCTTGTCTTCACCTGTTTCATCTTGAAATGAAGCCTGGATGATGTTTTTTAATTTTTAGAATTTTTTTGCATTTATTTTTGAATTTTCTAACTTAGGTCTGGTTCGAACGGATTGGAAGGAAATTATTTTTGTTCTCTATTTTACGGCCTGTCCTGACCCGTCTCGTGTTGAAATGAAGTCTGGATGATGTTTTATATTTTTAGAATTTTTTTACATTATTTTTTGAATTTTCTAACTCTGGTCGGGTTGGAACGGATAGGAAGGAAATATTTTTTTTTCTCTATTTTTCAGCCTGTCCTGATCTGTTTCGTCTTGAAAAGAAGCCTGGATGATGTCTTTTAATTTTTACAATTTTTTTGCATTTGTTTTAGAATTTTCTAACTGGGGTCGGGTTCGAACGGATAGGAAAGAAATTTTTTTTATTCTCTATTTTTCGGCTTGTCTTCACCCGTTTCGTCTTGAAATGAAACCTAGACGATGTTTTTTAATTTTTAGATTTTTTTTTGCATTTAGTTTTGAATTTTCTAACTCTGGTCGGGTTCGAACGGATAGGAATGAAATTTTTTTTGTTCTCCATTTTTCGGCCTGTCCTGGCCCGTTTCGTCTTGAATTGAAGCCTGGAAGATGTTTTTTAATTTTTAGAATTTTTTTGCATTTATTTTTGAATTTTCTAACTCGGGTCGGGTTCGAACGGATAGGAATGAAATTTTTTTTGTTCTCTATTTTTCGGCCTGTCCTGTCCCGTTTCATCTTCAAATGAAGCCTGGATGATGTTTCTTAATTTTTATAATTTTTTTGCATTTATTTTTGAATTTTCAAACTCGGGTCGGGTTCGAACGGATAGGAATGAAATTTTTTTTGTTCTCCATTTTTCGGCCTGTCCTGGCCCGTTTCGTCTTGAAATGAAGCCTGGATGATGTTTTCTAATTTTTAGAATTTTTTTGCATTTATTTTTGAATTTTCTAACTCGGGTCGGGTTCGAACGGATAGGAATGAAATTTTTTTTGTTCTCTATTTTTCGGCCTGTCCTGTCCCGTTTCATCTTCAAATGAAGCCTGGATGTTGTTTTTTAATTTTTATAATTTTTTTGCATTTATTTTTGAATTTTCTAACTCGGGTCGGGTTCGAACGGATAGGAATGAAATTTTTTTTGTTCTCTATTTTTCGGCCTGTCCTGTCCCGTTTCATCTTCAAATGAAGCCTGGATGATGTTTTTTAATTTTTAGAATTTTTTTGCATTTATTTTTGAATTTTCTAACTCGGGTCGGGTTCGAACGGATAGGAATGAAATTTTTTTTGTTCTCTATTTTTCGGCCTGTCCGGGCCCGTTTCGGCTTCAAATGAAGCCTGGATGATGTTTTTTAATTTTTAGAATTTTTTTCCATTTATTTTTGAATTTTTTAACTCAGGTCTGGTTCGAACGGATAGGAAGGAAATTGTTTTTGTTCTCTATTTTACGGTCTGTCCTGGCTCGTTTCATCTTCAAATGAAGCCTGGATGATGTTTTTTAATTTTTAGAATTTTTTTACATTTATTTTTGAATTTTCTAACTCGGGTCGGGTTCGAACGGATAGGCAGGAAATTTTTTTTGTTCTCCATTTTTCAGTCTGTCCTGGCCCGTCTCGTCTTGAAATGAAGCCTGGATGATGTTTTTTAGTTTTTAGAATTGTTTTGCATTTATTTTTGAATTTTCAAACTCAGGTCTGGTTCGAACGGATGGGAAGGAAATATTTTTTTTTCTCTATTTTTCGGCCTGTCCTGATCCGTTTCGTCTTAAAATGAAGCTTAGATGATGTCTTTTAATTTTTAGAATTTTTTTGCATTTATTTTAGAATTTTCTAATTGCAGTCGGGTTCGAACGGATAGGAAAGAAATTTTTTTCATTCTCTATTTTTCGGCTTGTCTTCACCTGTTTCATCTTGGAATGAAGCCTGGATGATGTTTTTTAATTTTTAGAATTTTTTTGCATTTATTTTTGAATTTTCTAACTTAGGTCTGGTTCGAACGGATTGGACGGCAATTATTTTTGTTCTCTATTTTACGGCCTGTCCTGACCCGTCTCGTCTTGAAATGAAGTCTGGATGATGTTTTATATTTTTAGAATTTTTTTACATTATTTTTTGAATTTTCTAACTCTGGTCGGGTTGGAACGGATAGGAAGGAAATATTTTTTTTTCTCTATTTTTCAGCCTGTCCTGATCCGTTTCGTCTTGAAAAGAAGCCTGGATGATGTTTTTAATTTTTAGAATTTTTTTGCATTTCTTTTAGAATTTTCTAACTGGGGTCGGGTTCGAACGGATAGGAAAGAAATTTTTTTTATTCTCTATTTTTCGGCTTGTCTTCATCCGTTTCGTCTTGAAATGAAATCGAGATGATGTTTTTTAATTTTTAGATTTTTTTTTGCATTTAGTTTTGAATTTTCTAACTCTGGTCGGGTTCGAACGGATAGGAATGAAATTTTTTTTGTTCTCCATTTTTCGGCCTGTCCTGGCCCGTTTCGTCTTGAAATGAAGCCTGGATGATGTTTTTTAATTTTTAGAATTTTTTTACATTTATTTTTGAATTTTCTAACTCGGGTCGGGTTCGAACGGATAGGAATGAAATTTTTTTTGTTCTCTATTTTTCGGCCTGTCCTGTCCCGTTTCATCTTCAAATGAAGCCTGGATGTTGTTTTTTAATTTTTATAATTTTTTTGCATTTATTTTTGAATTTTCTAACTCGGGTCGGGTTCGAACGGATAGGAATGAAATTTTTTTTGTTCTCTATTTTTCGGCCTGTCCTGTCCCGTTTCATCTTCAAATGAAGCCTGGATGATGTTTTTTAATTTTTACAATTTTTTTGCATTTATTTTTGAATTTTCTAACTCGAGTCGGGTTCGAACGGATAGGAATGAAATTTTTTTTGTTCTCTATTTTTCGGCCTGTCCGGGCCCGTTTCGTCTTCAAATGAAGCCTGGATGATGTTTTTTAATTTTTAGAATTTTTTTCCATTTATTTTTGAATTTTTTAACTCAGGTCTGGTTCGAACGGATAGGAATGAAATTTTTTTTGTTCTCCATTTTTCGGCCTGTCCTGTCCCGTTTCATCTTCAAATGAAGCCTGGATGTTGTTTTTTAATTTTTATAATTTTTTTACATTTATTTTTGAATTTTCTAACTCGGGTCGGGTTCGAACGGATAGGAATGAAATTTTTTTTGTTCTCTATTTTTCGGCCTGTCCGGGCCCGTTTCGTCTTCAAATGAAGCCTGGATGATGTTTTTTAATTTTTAGAATTTTTTTCCATTTATTTTTGAATTTTTTAACTCAGGTCTGGTTCGAACGGATAGGAAGGAAATTGTTTTTGTTCTCTATTTTACGGTCTGTCCTGGCTCGTTTCATCTTCAAATGAAGCCTGGATGATGTTTTTTAATTTTTAGAATTTTTTTCCATTTATTTTTGAATTTTCTAACTCGGGTCGGGTTCGAACGGATAGGCAGGAAATTTTTTTTGTTCTCCATTTTTCAGTCTGTCTTGGCCCGTCTCGTCTTGAAATGAAGCCTGGATGATGTTTTTTAATTTTTAGAATTGTTTTGCATTTATTTTTGAATTTTCAAACTCAGGTCTGGTTCGAACGGATAGGAAGGAAATATTTTTTTTTCTCTATTTTTCGGCCTGTCCTGATCCGTTTCGTCTTAAAATGAAGCTTAGATGATGTCTTTTAATTTTTAGAATTTTTTTGCATTTCTTTTAGAATTTTCTAATTGCAGTCGGGTTCGAACGGATAGGAAAGAAATTTTTTTTCTTCTCTATTTTTCGGCTTGTCTTCACCTGTTTCATCTTGAAATGAAGCCTGGATGATGTTTTTTAATTTTTAGAATTTTTTTGCATTTATTTTTGAATTTTCTAACTTAGGTCTGGTTCGAACGGATTGGAAGGAAATTATTTTTGTTCTCTATTTTACGGCCTGTCCTGACCCGTCTCGTCTTGAAATGAAGTCTGGATGATGTTTTATATTTTTAGAATTTTTTTACATTATTTTTTGAATTTTCTAACTCTGGTCTGGTTGGAACGGATAGGAAGGAAATATTTTTTTTTCTCTATTTTTCAGCCTGTCCTGATCCGTTTCGTCTTGAAAAGAAGCCTGGATGATGTCTTTTAATTTTTAGAATTTTTTTGCATTTATTTTTGAATTTTCTAACTGGGGTCGGGTTCGAACGGATAGGAATGAAATTTTTTTTGTTCTCTATTTTTCGGCCTGTCCTGTCCCGTTTCATCTTGAAATGAAGCCCGGATGTTGTTTTTTAATTTTTATAATTTTTTTACATTTATTTTTGAATTTTCTAACTCGGGTCGGGTTCGAACGGATAGGAATGAAATTTTTTTTGTTCTCTATTTTTCGGCCTGTCCGGGCCCGTTTCGTCTTCAAATGAAGCCTGGATGATTTTTTTAATTTTTAGAATTTTTTTCCATTTATTTTTGAATTTTTTAACTCAGGTCTGGTTCGAACGGATAGGAATGAAATTATTTTTGTTCTCTATTTTACGGCCTGTCCTGACCCGTCTCGTCTTGAAATGAAGTCTGGATGATGTTTTATATTTTTAGAATTTTTTTACATTATTTTTTGAATTTTCTAACTCTGGTCGGGTTGGAACGGATAGGAAGGAAATATTTTTTTTTCTCTATTTTTCAGCCTGTCCTGATCCGTTTCGTCTTGAAATGAAGCCTGGATGATGTTTTTTAATTTTTAGAATTTTTTTGCATTTATTTTTGAATTTTCTAACTCGGGTCGGGTTCGAACGGATAGGAATGAAATTTTTTTTGTTCTCTATTTTTCGGCCTGTCCTGTCCCGTTTCATCTTCAAATGAAGCCCGGATGTTGTTTTTTAATTTTTATAATTTTTTTGCATTTATTTTTGAATTTTCTAACTCGGGTCGGGTTCGAACGGATAGGAATGAAATTTTTTTTGTTCTCTATTTTTCGGCCTGTCCGGGCCCGTTTCGTCTTCAAATGAAGCCTGGATGATGTTTTTTAATTTTTAGAATTTTTTTCCATTTATTTTTGAATTTTTTAACTCAGGTCTGGTTCGAACGGATAGGAAAGAAATTTTTTTTGTTCTCCATTTTTCGGCCTGTCCTGTCCCGTTTCGTCTTCAAATGAAGCCTGGATGTTGTTTTTTAATTTTTATAATTTTTTTGCATTTATTTTTGAATTTTCTAACTCGGGTCGGGTTCGAACGGATAGGAATGAAATTTTTTTTGTTCTCTATTTTTCGGCCTGTCCGGGCCCGTTTCGTCTTCAAATGAAGCCTGGATGATGTTTTTTAATTTTTAGAATTTTTTTCCATTTATTTTTGAATTTTTTAACTCAGGTCTGGTTCGAACGGATAGGAAAGAAATTTTTTTTGTTCTCCATTTTTCGGCCTGTCCTGTCCCGTTTCGTCTTCAAATGAAGCCTGGATGTTGTTTTTTAATTTTTATAATTTTTTTGCATTTATTTTTGAATTTTCTAACTCGGGTCGGGTTCGAACGGATAGGAATGAAATTTTTTTTGTTCTCTATTTTTCGGCCTGTCCGGGCCCGTTTCGTCTTCAAATGAAGCCTGGATGATGTTTTTTAATTTTTAGAATTTTTTTCCATTTATTTTTGAATTTTTTAACTCAGGTCTGGTTCGAACGGATAGGAATGAAATTATTTTTGTTCTCTATTTTACGGCCTGTCCTGACCCGTCTCGTCTTGAAATGAAGTCTGGATGATGTTTTATATTTTTAGAAATTTTTTACATTATTTTTTGAATTTTCTAACTCTGGTCGGGTTGGAACGGATAGGAAGGAAATATTTTTTTTTTCTCTATTTTTCAGCCTGTCCTGATCCGTTTCGTCTTGAAATGAAGCCTGGATGATGTTTTTTAATTTTTAGAATTTTTTTGCATTTATTTTTGAATTTTCTAACTCGGGTCGGGTTCGAACGGATAGGAATGAAATTTTTTTTGTTCTCTATTTTTCGGCCTGTCCTGTCCCGTTTCATCTTCAAATGAAGCCCGGATGTTGTTTTTTAATTTTTATAATTTTTTTGCATTTATTTTTGAATTTTCTAACTCGGGTCGGGTTCGAACGGATAGGAATGAAATTTTTTTTGTTCTCTATTTTTCGGCCTGTCCGGGCCCGTTTCGTCTTCAAATGAAGCCTGGATGATGTTTTTTAATTTTTAGAATTTTTTTCCATTTATTTTTGAATTTTTTAACTCAGGTCTGGTTCGAACGGATAGGAAAGAAATTTTTTTTGTTCTCCATTTTTCGGCCTGTCCTGTCCCGTTTCATCTTCAAATGAAGCCTGGATGTTGTTTTTTAATTTTTATAATTTTTTTGCATTTATTTTTGAATTTTCTAACTCGGGTCGGGTTCGAACGGATAGGAATGAAATTTTTTTTGTTCTCTATTTTTCGGCCTGTCCGGGCCCGTTTCGTCTTCAAATGAAGCCTGGATGATGTTTTTTAATTTTTAGAATTTTTTTCCATTTATTTTTGAATTTTTTAACTCAGGTCTGGTTCGAACGGATAGGAAAGAAATTGTTTTTGTTCTCTATTTTACGGTCTGTCCTGGTTCGTTTCATCTTCAAATGAAGCCTGACTGATGTTTTTTAATATTTAGAATTTTTTTACATTTATTTTTGAATTTTCTAACTCGGGTCGGGTTCGAACGGATAGGCAGGAAATTTTTTTTGTTCTCCATTTTTCAGTCTGTCTTGGCCCGTCTCGTCTTGAAATGAAGCCTGGATGATTTTTTTTAATTTTTAGAATTGTTTTGCATTTATTTTTGAATTTTCAAACTCAGGTCTGGTTCGAACGGATAGGAACGAAATATATTTTTTTCTCTATTTTTCGGCCTGTCCTGATCCGTTTCGTCTTAAAATGAAGCTTAGATGATGTCTTTTAATTTTTATAATTTTTTTGCATTTATTTTTGAATTTTCTAACTCGGGTCGGGTTCGAACGGATAGGAATGAAATTTTTTTTATTCTCTATTTTTCGGCCTGTCCTGTCCCGTTTCATCTTCAAATGAAGCCTGGATGATGTTTTTTAATTTTTAGAATTTTTTTGCATTTATTTTTGAATTTTCTAACTCGGGTCGGGTTCGAATGGATAGGAATGAAATTTTTTTTGTTCTCTATTTTTCGGCCTGTCCGGGCCCGTTTCGTCTTCAAATGAAGCCTGGATGATGTTTTTTAATTTTTAGAATTTTTTTCCATTTATTTTTGAATTTTTTAACTTAGGTCTGGTTCGAACGGATAGGAAGGAAATTGTTTTTGTTCTCTATTTTACGGTCTGTCCTGGCTCGTTTCATCTTCAAATGAAGCCTGGATGATATTTTTTAATTTTTAGAATTTTTTTACATTTATTTTTGAATTTTCTAACTCGGGTCGGGTTCGAACGGATAGGCAGGAAATTTTTTTTGTTCTCCATTTTTCAGTCTGTCCTGGCCCGTCTCGTCTTGAAATGAAGCCTGGATGATGTTTTTTAATTTTTAGAATTGTTTTGCATTTATTTTTGAATTTTCAAACTCAGGTCTGGTTCGAACGGATAGGAAGGAAATATTTTTTTTTCTCTATTTTTCGGCCTGTCCTGATCCGTTTCGTCTTAAAATTAAGCTTAGATTATGTCTTTTAATTTTTAGAATTTTTTTGCATTTCTTTTAGAATTTTCTAATTGCAGTCGGGTTCGAACGGATAGGAAAGAAATTTTTTTTATTCTCTATTTTTCGGCTTGTCTTCACCTGTTTCATCTTGAAATGAAGCCTGGATGATGTTTTTTAATTTTTAAAATTTTTTTGCATTTATTTTTGAATTTTCTAGCTTAGGTCTGGTTCGAACGGATTGGAAGGAAATTATTTTTGTTCTCTATTTTACGGCCTGTCCTGACCCGTCTCATCTTGAAATGAAGTCTGGATGATGTTTTATATTTTTAGAATTTTTTTACATTATTTTTTGAATTTTCTAACTCTGGTCGGGTTGGAACGGATAGGAAGGAAATATTTTTTTTTCTCTATTTTTCAGCCTGTCCTGATCCGTTTCGTCTTGAAAAGAAGCCTGGATGATGTCTTTTAATTTTTAGAATTTTTTTGCATTTCTTTTAGAATTTTCTAACTGGGGTCGGGTTCGAACGGATAGGAAAGAAATTTTTTTTATTCTCTATTTTTCGGCTTGTCTTCACCCGTTTCGTCTTGAAATGAAACCTAGATGATGTTTTTTAATTTTTAGATTTTTGTTTGCATTTAGTTTTGAATTTTCTAACTCTGGTCGGGTTCGAACGGATAGGAATGAAATTTTTTTTGTTCTCCATTTTTCGGCCTGTCCTGGCCCGTTTCGTCTTGAAATGAAGCCTGGATGATGTTTTTTAATTTTTAGAATTTTTTTTCATTTATTTTTGAATTTTCTAACTCGGGTCGGGTTCGAACGGATAGGAATGAAATTTTTTTTGTTCTCTATTTTTCGGCCTGTCCTGTCCCGTTTCATCTTCAAATGAAGCCTGGATGTTGTTTTTTAATTTTTATAATTTTTTTGCATTTCTTTTAGAATTTTCTAACTGCGGTCGGGTTCGAACGGATAGGAGTGAAATTTTTTTTGTTCTCTATTTTTCGGCCTGTCCTGTCCCGTTTCATCTTCAAATGATGCCTGGATGATGTTTCTTAATTTTTATAATTTTTTTGCATTTATTTTTGAATTTTCTAACTCGGGTCGGGTTCGAACGGATAGGAATGAAATTTTTTTTGTTCTTTATTTTTTGGCCTGTCCTGTCCCGTTTCATCTTCAAATGAAGCCTGGATGATGTTTTTTAATTTTTAGAATTTTTTTGCATTTATTTTCGAATTTTCTAACTCGGGTCGGGTTCGAACGGATAGGCAGGAATTTTTTTTGTTCTCCATTTTTCGGTCTGTCCTGGCCCGTTTCGTCTTCAAATGAAGCCTGGATGATGTTTTTTACTTTTTAGAATTTTTTTGCATTTATTTTTGAATTTTCTAACTCGGGTCGGGTTCGAACGGATAGGAATGAAATTTTTTTTGTTCTCTATTTTTCGGCCTGTCCGGGCCCGTTTCGTCTTCAAATGAAGCCTGGATGATGTTTTTTAATTTTTAGAATTTTTTTCCATTTATTTTTGAATTTTTTAACTCAGGTCTGGTTCGAACGGATAGGAAGGAAATATTTTTTTTTCTCTATTTTTCAGCCTGTCCTGATCCGTTTCGTCTTGAAATGAAGCCTGGATGATGTTTTTTAATTTTTAGAATTTTTTTCCATTTATTTTTGAATTTTCTAACTGCGGTCGGGTTCGAACGGATAGGAAGGAAATATTTTTTTTTCTCTATTTTTCGGCCTGTCCTGATCCGTTTCGTCTTGAAACAAAGCCTAGATGATGTCTTTTAATTTTTAGAATTTTTTTGGATTTCTTTTAGAATTTTCTAACTGCAGTCGGGTTCGAACGGATAGGAAAGAAATTTTTTTTCTTCTCTATTTTTCGGCTTGTCTTCACCTGTTTCATCTTGAAATGAAGCCTGGATGATGTTTTTTAATTTTTAGAATTTCTTTGCATTTATTTTTGAGTTTTCTAACTTAGGTCTGGTTCGAACGAATTGGAAGGAAATTATTTTTGTTCTCTATTTTACGGCCTGTCCTGACCCGTCTCGTCTTGAAATGAAGTCTGGATGATGTTTTATATTTTTAGAATTTTTTTACATTATTTTTTGAATTTTCTAACTCTGGTCGGGTTCGAACAGATAGGAAGGAAATATTTTTTTTTCTCTATTTTTCAGCCTGTCTTGTCCCGTTTCATCTTCAAATGAAGCCTGGATGATGTTTTTTAATTTTTAGAATTTTTTTGCATTTATTTTCGAATTTTCTAACTCGGGTCGGGTTCGAACGAATAGGAAGGAAATTTTTTTTGTTCTCCATTTTTCGGCCTGTCCTGTCCCATTTCTAATTGAAATGAAGCCTGGATGATGTTTTTTAATTTTTAGAATTTTTTTACATTTATTTTTGAATTTTCTAACTCGGGTCGGGTACGAACGGATAGGCAGGAAATTTTTTTTGTTCTCCATTTTTCGGTCTGTCCTGGCCCGTTTCGTCTTGAAATGAAGCCTGGATGATGTTTTTTAATTTTTAGAATTTTTTTGCATTTATTTTTGAATTTTCTAACTCAAGTCTGGTTCGGACGGATAGGAAGGAAATATTTTTTTTTCTCTATTTTTCGGCCTGTCCTGATCCGTTTCGTCTTGAAATGAAGCCTAGATGATGTCTTTTAATTTTTAGAATTTTTTTGCATTTCTTTTAGAATTTTCTAACTGCGGTCGGGTTCGAACGGATAGGAAGGAAATATTTTTTTTTCTCTATTTTTCGGCCTGTCCTGATCCGTTTCGTCTTGAAACAAAGCCTAGATGATGTCTTTTAATTTTTAGAATTTTTTTGCATTTCTTTTAGAATTTTCTAACTGCGGTCGGGTTCGAACGGATAGGAGTGAAATTTTTTTTGTTGTCTATTTTTCAGCCTGTCCTGTCCCGTTTCATCTTCAAATGATGCCTGGATGATGTTTCTTAATTTTTATAATTTTTTTGCATTTATTTTTGAATTTTCTAACTCGGGTCGGGTTCGAACGGATAGGAATGAAATTTTTTTTGTTCTCTATTTTTCGGCCTGTCCTGTCCCGTTTCATCTTCAAATGAAGCCTGGATGATGTTTTTTAATTTTTATAATTTTTTTGCATTTCTTTTTGAATTTTCTAACTCGGGTCGGGTTCGAACGGATAGGAATGAAATTTTTTTTGTTCTCTATTTTTCGGAATGTCCGGGCCCGTTTCGTCTTCAAATGAAGCCTGGATGATGTTTTTTAATTTTTAGAATTTTTTTCCATTTATTTTTGAATTTTTTAACTCAGGTCTGGTTCGAACGGATAGGAAGGAAATTATTTTTGTTCTCTATTTTACGGTCTGTCCTGGCTCGTTTCATCTTCAAATGAAGCCTGGATGATTTTTTTAATTTTTAGAATTTTTTTACATTTATTTTTAAATTTTCTAACTCGGGTCGGGTTCGAACGGATAGGCAGGAAATTTTTTTTCTTCTCCATTTTTCAGTCTGTCCTGACCAGTTTCGTCTTGAAATGAAGCCTGAATGATGTTTTTTAATTTTTAAAATTTTATTGCATTTATTTTTGAATTTTCAAACTCTGGTCTGGTTCGAACGGATAGGAAGGAAATATTTTTTTTTCTCAATTTTTCGGCCTGTCCTGATCCGTTTCGTCTTGAAACGAAGCCTAGATGATGTCTTTTAATTTTTAGAATTTTTTTGCATTTCTTTTAGAATTTTCTAACTGCGGTCGGGTTCGAACGGATAGGAGTGAAATTTTTTTTGTTCTCTATTTTTCGGCCTGTCCTGTCCCGTTTCATCTTCAAATGATGCCTGGATGATGTTTCTTAATTTTTATAATTTTTTTGCATTTATTTTTGAATTTTCTAACTCGGGTCGGGTTCGAACGGATAGGAATGAAATTTTTTTTGTTCTCTATTTTTCGGCCTGTCCTGTCCCGTTTCATCTTCAAATGAAGCCTGGATGAGGTTTTTTAATTTTTAGAATTCTTTTGCTTTTATTTTTGAATTTTCTAACTCGGGTCGGGTTCGAACGGATAGGAATGAAATTTTTTTTGTTCTCTATTTTTCGGCCTGTCCTGTCCCGTTTCATCTTCAAATGAAGCCTGGATGATGTTTTTTAATTTTTATAATTTTTTTGCATTTAGTTTTGAATTTTCTAACTGCGGTCGGGTTCGAACGGATAGGAATGAAATTTTTTTTGTTCTCTATTTTTCGGCCTGTCCTGTCCTGTTTCATCTTCAAATGAAGCCTGGATGATGTTTTTTAATTTTTATAATTTTTTTGCATTTATTTTTGAATTTTCTAACTCGGGTCGGGTTCGAACGGATAGGAATGAAATTTTTTTTGTTCTCTATTTTTCGGCCTGTCCTGTCCCGTTTCATCTTCAAATGAAGCCTGGATGATGTTTTTTAATTTTTATAATTTTTTTGCATTTATTTTTGAATTTTCTAACTCGGGTCGGGTTCGAACGGATAGGAATGAAATTTTTTTTATTCTCTATTTTTCGGAATGTCCGGGCCCGTTTCCTCTTCAAATGAAGCCTGGATGATGTTTTTTAATTTTTAGAATTTTTTTCCATTTATTTTTGAATTTTTTAACTCAGGTCTGGTTCGAACGGATAGGAAGGAAATTATTTTTGTTCTCTATTTTACGGTCTGTCCTGGCTCGTTTCATCTTCAAATGAAGCCTGGATGATTTTTTTAATTTTTAGAATTTTTTTACATTTATTTGTAAATTTTCTAACTCGGGTCGGGTTCGAACGGATAGGCAGGAAATTTTTTTTCTTCTCCATTTTTCAGTCTGTCCTGACCCGTTTCGTCTTGAAATGAAGCCTGAATGATGTTTTTTAATTTTTAGAATTTTTTTGCATTTATTTTTGAATTTTCAAACTCTGGTCTGGTTCGAACGGATAGGAAGGAAATATTTTTTTTTCTCAATTTTTCGGTCTGTCCTGATACGTTTCGTCTTGAAATGAAGCTTAGATGATGTCTTTTAATTTTTAGAATTTTTTTGCATTTCTTTTAGAATTTTCTAACTGCAGTCGGATTCGAACGGATAGGAAAGAAATTTTTTTTATTCTCTATTTTTCGGCTTGTCTTCACCTGTTTCATCTTGAAATGAAGCCTGGATGATGTTTTTTAATTTTTAGAATTTTTTTGCATTTATTTTTGAATTTTCTAACTTAGGTCAAGTTCGAACGGATTGGAAGGAAATTATTTTTGTTCTCTATTTTACGGCCTGTCCTGACCCGTCTCGTCTTGAAATGAAGTCTGGATGATGTTTTATATTTTTAGAATTTTTTTACATTATTTTTTGAATTTTCTAACTCTGGTCGGGTTCGAACGGATAGGAAGGAAATATTTTTTTTTCTCTATTTTTTAGCCTGTCCTGATCCGTTTCGTCTTGAAATGAAGCCTGGATGATGTCTTTTAATTTTTAGAATTTTTTTGCATTTCTTTTAGAATTTTCTAACTGGGGTCGGGTTCGAACGGATTGGAAAGAAATTTTTTTTATTCTCTATTTTTCGGCTTGTCTTCACCCGTTTCGTCTTGAAATGAAACCTAGATGATGTTTTTTAATTTTTAGATTTTTTTTTGCATTTAGTTTTGAATTTTCTAACTCTGGTCGGGTTCGAACGGATAGGAATGAAATTTTTTTTGTTCTCTATTTTTCGGCCTGTCCTGTCCCGTTTCATCTTCAAATGAAGCCTGGATGATGTTTTTTAATTTTTAGAATTTTTTTGCATTTATTTTTGAATTTTCTAACTCGGGTCGGGTTCGAACGGATAGGAATGAAATTTTTTTTGTTCTCTATTTTTCGGCCTGTCCTGTCCCGTTTCATCTTCAAATGATGCCTGGATGATGTTTCTTAATTTTTATAATTTTTTTGCATTTATTTTTGAATTTTCTAACTCGGGTCGGGTTCGAACGGATAGGAATGAAATTTTTTTTGTTCTCTATTTTTCGGCCTGTCCTGTCCCGTTTCTTCTTCAAATGAAGCCTGGATGATGTTTTTTAATTTTTAGAATTTTTTTGCTTTTATTTTTGAATTTTCTAACTCGGGTCGGGTTCGAACGGATAGGAATGAAATTTTTTTTATTCTCTATTTTTCGGCCTGTCCTGTCCCGTTTCATCTTCAAATGAAGCCTGGATGATGTTTTTAAATTTTTATAATTTTTTTGCATTTAGTTTTGAATTTTCCAACTCGGGTCGGGTTCGAACTGATAGGAATGAAATTTTTTTTGTTCTCTATTTTTCGGCCTGTCCTGTCCATTTTCATCTTCAAATGAAGCCTGGATGATGTTTTTTAATTTTTAGAATTTTTTTCCATTTATTTTCGAATTTTCTAACTCGGGTCGGGTTCGAACGAATAGGAAGGAAATTTTTTTTGTTCTCCATTTTTCGGCCTGTCCTGTCCCGTTTCTAATTGAAATGAAGCCTGGATGATGTTTTTTAATTTTTAGAGTTTTTTTACATTTCTTTTTGAATTTTCTAACTCGGGTCGGGTACGAACGGATAGGCAGGAAATTTTTTTTGTTCTCCATTTTTCGGTCTGTCCTGGCCCGTTTCGTCTTGAAATGAAGCCTGGATGATGTTTTTTAATTTTTAGAATTTTTTTGCATTTATTTTTGAATTTTCTAACTCAAGTCTGGTTCGGACGGATAGGAAGGAAATATTTTTTTTTCTCTATTTTTCGGCCTGTCCTGATCCGTTTCGTCTTGAAATGAAGCCTGGATGATGTCTTTTAATTTTTAGAATTTTTTTGCATTTCTTTTAGAATTTTCTAACTGCGGTCGGGTTCGAACGGATAGGAAGGAAATATTTTTTTTTCTCTATTTTTCGGCCTGTCCTGATCCGTTTCGTCTTGAAATGAAGCCTAGATGATGTCTTTTAATTTTTAGAATTTTTTTGCATTTCTTTTAGAATTTTCTAACTGCGGTCGGGTTCGAACGGATAGGAGTGAAATTTTTTTTGTTCTCTATTTTTCAGCCTGTCCTGTCCCGTTTCATCTTCAAATGATGCCTGGATGATGTTTCTTAATTTTTATAATTTTTTTGCATTTATTTTTGAATTTTCTAACTCGGGTCGGGTTCGAACGGATAGGAATGAAATTTTTTTTGTTCTCTATTTTTCGGCCTGTCCTGTCCCGTTTCATCTTCAAATGAAGCCTGGATGAGGTTTTTTAATTTTTAGAATTTTTTTGCTTTTATTTTTGAATTTTCTAACTCGGGTCGGGTTCGAACGGATAGGAATGAAATTTTTTTTGTTCTCTATTTTTCGGCCTGTCCTGTCCCGTTTCATCTTCAAATGAAGCCTGGATGATGTTTTTTAATTTTTATAATTTTTTTGCATTTAGTTTTGAATTTTCCAACTCGGGTCGGGTTCGAACTGATAGGAATGAAATTTTTTTTGTTCTCTATTTTTCGGCCTGTCCTGTCCCGTTTCATCTTCAAATGAAGACTGGATGATGTTTTTTAATTTTTAGAATTTTTTTGCATTTATTTTCGAATTTTCTAACTCGGGTCGGGTTCGAACGAATAGGAAGGAAATTTTTTTTGTTCTCCATTTTTCGGTCTATCCTGGCCCGTTTCGTCTTGAAATGAAGCCTGGATGATGTTTTTTAATTTTTAGAATTTTTTTGCATTTATTTTTGAATTTTCTAACTCAGGTCTGGTTCGGACGGATAGGAAGGAAATATTTTTTTTTCTCTATTTTTCGGCCTGTCCTGATCCGTTTCGTCTTGAAATGAAGCCTAGATGATGTCTTTTAATTTTTAGAATTTTTTTGCGTTTCTTTTAGAATTTTCTAACTGAGGTCGTGTTCGAACGGATAGGAAGGAAATATTTTTTTTTCTCTATTTTTCGGCCTGTCCTGATCCGTTTCGTCTTGAAACGAAGCCTAGATGATGTCTTTTAATTTTTAGAATTTTTTTGCATTTCTTTTAGAATTTTCTAACTGCGGTCGGGTTCGAACGGATAGGAATGAAATTTTTTTTGTTCTCCATTTTTCGGCCTGTCCTGTCCCGTTTCATCTTCAAATGAAGCGTGGATGATGTTTTTTAATTTTTATAATTTTTTTGCATTTATTTTTGAATTTTCTAACTCGGGTCGGGTTCGAACGGATAGGAATGAAATTTTTTTTGTTCTCTATTTTTCGGCCTGTCCTGTCCCGTTTCATCTTCAAATGAAGCCTGGATGATGTTTCTTAATTTTTATAATTTTTTTGCATTTATTTTTGAATTTTCAAACTCGGGTCGGGTTCGAACGGATAGGAATGAAATTTTTTTTGTTCTCTATTTTTCGGAATGTCCGGGCCCGTTTCGTCTTCAAATGAAGCCTGGATGATGTTTTTTAATTTTTAGAATTTTTTTACATTTATTTTTGAATTTTTTAACTCAGGTCTGGTTCGAACGGATAGGAAGGAAATTATTTTTGTTCTCTATTTTACGGTCTGTCCTGGCTCGTTTCATCTTCAAATGAAGCCTGGATGATTTTTTTAATTTTTAGAATTTTTTTACGTTTATTTTTAAATTTTCTAACTCGGGTCGGGTTCGAACGGATAGGCAGGAAATTTTTTTTCTTCTCCATTTTTCAGTCTGTCCTGACCCGTTTCGTCTTGAAATGAAGCCTTAATGATGTTTTTTTAATTTTTAGAATTTTTTTGCATTTATTTTTGAATTTTCAAACTCTGGTCTGGTTCGAACGGATAGGAAGGAAATATTTTTTTTTCTCAATTTTTCGGCCTGTCCTGATCCGTTTCGTCTTGAAATGAAGCTTAGATGATGTCTTTTAATTTTTAGAATTTTTTTGCATTTCTTTTAGAATTTTCTAACTGCAGTCGGGTTCGAACGGATAGGAAAGAAATTTTTTTTATTCTCTATTTTTCGGCTTGTCTTCACCTGTTTCATCTTGAAATGAAGCCTGGATGATGTTTTTTAATTTTTAGAATTTTTTTGCATTTATTTTTGAATTTTCTAACTTAGGTCAAGTTCGAACGGATTGGAAGGAAATTATTTTTGTTCTCTATTTTACGGCCTGTCCTGACCCGTCTCGTCTTGAAATGAAGTCTGGATGATGTTTTATATTTTTAGAATTTTTTTACATTATTTTTTGAATTTTCTAACTCTGGTCGGATTCGAACGGATAGGAAGGAAATATTTTTTTTTTCTCTATTTTTTAGCCTGTCCTGATCCGTTTCGTCTTGAAATGAAGCCTGGATGATGTCTTTTAATTTTTAGAATTTTTTTGCATTTCTTTTAGAATTTTCTAACTGGGGTCGGGTTCGAACGGATGGGAAAGAAATTTTTTTTATTCTCTATTTTTCGGCTTGTCTTCACCCGTTTCGTCTTGAAATGAAACCTAGATGATGTTTTTTAATTTTTAGATTTTTTTTTGCATTTAGTTTTGAATTTTCTAACTCTGGTCGGGTTCGAACGGATAGGAATGAAATTTTTTTTGTTCTCTATTTTTCGGCCTGTCCTGTCCCGTTTCATCTTCAAATGAAGCCTGGATGATGTTTTTTAATTTTTAGAATTTTTTTGCATTTATTTTTGCATTTTCTAACTCGGGTCGGGTTCGAACGGATAGGAATGAAATTTTTTTTGTTCTCTATTTTTCGGCCTGTCCTGTCCCGTTTCATCTTCAAATGATGCCTGGATGATGTTTCTTAATTTTTATAATTTTTTTGCATTTATTTTTGAATTTTCTAACTCGGGTTGGGTTCGAACGGATAGGAATGAAATTTTTTTTGTTCTCTATTTTTCGGCCTGTCCTGTCCCGTTTCATCTTCAAATGAAGCCTGGATGATGTTTTTTAATTTTTAGAATTTTTTTGCTTTTATTTTTGAATTTTCTAACTCGGGTCGGGTTCGAACGGATAGGAATGTAATTTTTTTTATTCTCTATTTTTCGGCCTGTCCTGTCCCGTTTCATCTTCAAATGAAGCCTGGATGATGGTTTTTAATTTTTATAATTTTTTTGCATTTAGTTTTGAATTTTTCAACTCGGGTCGGGTTCGAACTGATAGGAATGAAATTTTTTTTGTTCTCTATTTTTCGGCCTGTCCTGTCCCGTTTCATCTTCAAATGAAGCCTGGATGATGTTTTTTAATTTTTAGAATTTTTTTGCATTTATTTTCGAATTTTCTAACTCGGGTCGGGTTCGAACGAATAGGAAGGAAATTTTTTTTGTTCTCCATTTTTCGGCCTGTCCTGTCCCGTTTCTTCTTGAAATGAAGCCTGGATGATGTTTTTTAATTTTTAGAATTTTTTTACATTTATTTTTGAATTTTCTAACTCGGGTCGGGTACGAACGGATAGGCAGGAAATTTTTTTTGTTCTCCATTTTTCGGTCTGTCCTGGCCCGTTTCGTCTTGAAATGAAGCCTGGATGATGTTTTTTAATTTTTAGAATTTTTTTGCATTTATTTTTGAATTTTCTAACTCAAGTCTGGTTCGGACGGATAGGAAGGAAATATTTTTTTTTCTCTATTTTTCGGCCTGTCCTGATCCGTTTCGTCTTGAAATGAAGCCTAGATGATGTCTTTTAATTTTTAGAATTTTTTTGCATTTCTTTTAGAATTTTCTAACTGCGGTCGGGTTCGAACGGATAGGAAGGAAATATTTTTTTTTCTCTATGTTTCGGCCTGTCCTGATCCGTTTCGTCTTGAAACGAAGCCTAGATGATGTCTTTTAATTTTTAGAATTTTTTTGCATTTCTTTTAGAATTTTCTAACTGCGGTTGGGTTTGAACGGATAGGAATGAAATTTTTTTTGTTCTCTATTTTTCGGCCTGTTCTGTCCCGTTTCATCTTCAAATGATGCCTGGATGATGTTTCTTAATTTTTATAATTTTTTTGCATTTATTTTTGAATTTTCTAACTCGGGTCGGGTTCGAACGGATAGGAATGAAATTTTTTTTGTTCTCTATTTTTCGGCCTGTCCTGTCCCGTTTCATCTTCAAATGAAGCCTGGATGAGGTTTTTTAATTTTTAGAATTTTTTTGCATTTATTTTTGAATTTTCTAACTCAGGTCTGGTTCGGACGGATAGGAAGGAAATATTTTTTTTTCTCTATTTTTCGGCCTGTCCTGATCCGTTTTGTCTTGAAATGAAGCCTAGATGATGTCTTTTAATTTTTAGAATTTTTTTGCATTTCTTTTAGAATTTTCTAACTGCGGTCGGGTTCGAACGGATAGGGAGGAAATATTTTTTTTCTCTATTTTTCGGCCTGTCCTGATCCGTTTCGTCTTGAAACGAAGCCTAGATGATGTCTTTTAATTTTTAGAATTTTTTTGCATTTCTTTTAGAATTTTCTAACTGCGGTCGGGTCGAACGGATAGGAATGAAATTTTTTTTGTTTTCTATTTTTCGGCCTGTCCTGTCCCGTTTCATCTTCAAATGAAGCCTGGATGATGTTTTTTAATTTTTATAATTTTTTTGCATTTATTTTTGAATTTTCTAACTCGGGTCGGGTTCGAACGGATAGGAATGAAATTTTTTTTGTTCTCTATTTTTCGGCCTGTCCTGACCCGTTTCATCTTCAAATGAAGCCTGGATGATGTTTCTTAATTTTTATAATTTTTTTGCATTTATTTTTGAATTTTCAAACTCGGGTCGGGTTCGAACGGATAGGAATGAAATTTTTTTTGTTCTCTATTTTTCGGAATGTCCGGGCCCGTTTCGTCTTCAAATGAAGCCTGGATGATGTTTTTTAATTTTTAGAATTTTTTTCCATTTATTTTTGAATTTTTTAACTCAGGTCTGGTTCGAACGGATAGGAAGGAAATTATTTTTGTTCTCTATTTTACGGTCTGTCCTGGCTCGTTTCATCTTCAAATGAAGCCTGGATGATTTTTTTAATTTTTAGAATTTTTTTACATTTATTTTTAAATTTTCTAACTCGGGTCGGGTTCGAACGGATAGGCAGGAAATTTTTTTTCTTCACCATTTTTCAGTCTGTCCTGACCCGTTTCGTCTTGAAATGAAGCCTGAATGATGTTTTTTAATTTTTAGAATTTTTTTGCATTTATTTTTGAATTTTCAAACTCTGGTCTGGTTCGAACGGATAGGAAGGAAATATTTTTTTTTCTCAATTTTTCGGCCTGTCCTGATCCGTTTCGTCTTGAAATGAAGCTTAGATGATGTCTTTTAATTTTTAGAATTTTTTTGCATTTCTTTTAGAATTTTCTAACTGCAGTCGGGTTCGAACGGATAGGAAAGAAATTTTTTTTATTCTCTATTTTTCGGTTTGTCTTCACCTGTTTCATCTTGAAATGAAGCCTGGATGATGTTTTTTAATTTTTAGAATTTTTTTGCATTTATTTTTGAATTTTCTAACTTAGGTCAAGTTCGAACGGATTGGAAGGAAATTATTTTTGTTCTCTATTTTACGGCCTGTCCTGACCCGTCTCGTCTTGAAATGAAGTCTGGATGATGTTTTATATTTTTAGAATTTTTTTACATTATTTTTTGAATTTTCTAACTCTGGTCGGGTTCGAACGGATAGGAAGGAAATATTTTTTTTTTCTCTATTTTTTAGCTGTCCTGATCCGTTTCGTCTTGAAATGAAGCCTGGATGATGTCTTTTAATTTTTAGAATTTTTTTGCATTTCTTTTAGAATTTTCTAACTGGGGTCGGGTTCGAACGGATAGGAAAGAAATTTTTTTTATTCTCTATTTTTCGGCTTGTCTTCACCCGTTTCGTCTTGAAATGAAACCTAGATGATGTTTTTTAATTTTTAGATTTTTTTTTGCATTTAGTTTTGAATTTTCTAACTCTGGTCGGTTTCGAACGGATAGGAATGAAATTTTTTTTGTTCTCTATTTTTCGGCCTGTCCTGTCCCGTTTCATCTTCAAATGAAGCCTGGATGATGTTTTTTAATTTTTAGAATTTTTTTGCATTTATTTTTGAATTTTCTAACTCGGGTCGGGTTCGAACGGATAGGAATGAAATTTTTTTTGTTCTCTATTTTTCGGCCTGTCCTGTCCCGTTTCATCTTCAAATGATGCCTGGATGATGTTTCTTAATTTTTATAATTTTTTTGCATTTATTTTTGAATTTTCTAACTCGGGTCGGGTTCGAACGGATAGGAATGAAATTTTTTTTGTTCTCTATTTTTCGGCCTGTCCTGTCCTGTTTCATCTTCAAATGAAGCCTGGATGATGTTTTTAAATTTTTAGAATTTTTTTGCTTTTATTTTTGAATTTTCTAACTCGGGTCGGGTTCGAACGGATAGGAATGAAATTTTTTTTCTTCTCTATTTTTCGGCCTGTCCTGTCCCGTTTCATCTTCAAATGAAGCCTGGATGATGGTTTTTAATTTTTATAATTTTTTTGCATTTAGTTTTGAATTTTCCAACTCGGGTCGGGTTCGAACTGATAGGAATGAAATTTTTTTTGTTCTCTATTTTTCGGCCTGTCCTGTCCCGTTTCATCTTCAAATGAAGCCTGGATGATGTTTTTTAATTTTTAGAATTTTTTTGCATTTATTTTCGAATTTTCCAACTCGGGTCGGGTTCGAACTGATAGGAAGGAAATTTTTTTTGTTCTCTATTTTTCGGCCTGTCCTGTCCCGTTTCATCTTCAAATGAAGCCTGGATGATGTTTTTTAATTTTTAGAATTTTTTTACATTTATTTTCGAATTTTCTAACTCGGGTCGGGTTCGAACGAATAGGAAGGAAATTTTTTTTGTTCTCCATTTTTCGGCCTGTCCTGTCCCGTTTCTTCTTGAAATGAAGCCTGGATGATGTTTTTTAATTTTTAGAATTTTTTTACATTTATTTTTGAATTTTCTAACTCGGGTCGGGTACGAACGGATAGGCAGGAAATTTTTTTTGTTCTCCATTTTTCGGTCTGTCCTGGCCCGTTTCGTCTTGAAATGAAGCCTGGATGATGTTTTTTAATTTTTAGAATTTTTTTGCATTTATTTTTGAATTTTCTAACTCAGGTCTGGTTCGGACGGATAGGAAGGAAATATTTTTTTTTCTCTATTTTTCGGCCTGTCCTGATCCGTTTCGTCTTGAAATGAAGCCTAGATGATGTCTTTTAATTTTTAGAATTTTTTTGCATTTCTTTTAGAATTTTCTAACTGCGGTCGGGTTCGAACGGATAGGAAGGAAATTTTTTTTTTTCTCTATTTTTCGGCCTGTCCTGATCCGTTTCGTCTTGAAACGAAGCCTAGATGATGTCTTTTAATTTTTAGAATTTTTTTGCATTTCTTTTAGAATTTTCTAACTGCGGTCGGGTTCGAACGGATAGGAATTAAATTTTTTTTGTTCTCTATTTTTCGGCCTGTCCTGTCCCGTTTCATCTTCAAATGATGCCTGGATGATGTTTCTTAATTTTTATAATTTTTTTGCATTTATTTTTGAATTTTCTAACTCGGGTCGGGTTCGAACGGATAGGAATGAAATTTTTTTTGTTCTCTATTTTTCGGAATGTCCGGACCCGTTTCGTCTTCAAATGAAGCCTGGATGATGTTTTTTAATTTTTAGAATTTTTTTGCATTTATTTTTGAATTTTCTAACTCAAGTCTGGTTCGGACGGATAGGAAGGAAATATTTTTTTTTCTCTATTTTTCGGCCTGTCCTGATCCGTTTCGTCTTGAAATGAAGCCTAGATGATGTCTTTTAATTTTTAGAATTTTTTTGCATTTCTTTTAGAATTTTCTAACTGCGGTCGGGTTCGAACGGATAGGAAGGAAATATTTTTTTTTCTCTATTTTTCGGCCTGTCGTGATCCGTTTCGTCTTGAAATGAAGCCTAGATGATGTCTTTTAATTTTTAGAATTTTTTTGCATTTCTTTTAGAATTTTCTAACTGCGGTCGGGTTCGAACGGATAGGAAGGAAATATTTTTTTTTCTCTATTTTTCGGCCTGTCCTGATCCGTTTCGTCTTGAAACGAAGCCTAGATGATGTCTTTTAATTTTTAGAATTTTTTTGCATTTCTTTTAGAATTTTCTAACTGCGGTCGGGTTCGAACGGATAGGAATGAAATTTTTTTTGTTCTCTATTTTTCGGCCTGTCCTGTCCCGTTTCATCTTCAAATGATGCCTGGATGATGTTTCTTAATTTTTATAATTTTTTTGCATTTATTTTTGAATTTTCTAACTCGGGTCGGGTTCGAACGGATAGGAATGAAATTTTTTTTGTTCTCTATTTTTCGGAATGTCCGGACCCGTTTCGTCTTCAAATGAAGCCTGGATGATGTTTTTTAATTTTTAGAATTTTTTTGCATTTATTTTTGAATTTTCTAACTCAAGTCTGGTTCGGACGGATAGGAAGGAAATATTTTTTTTTCTCTATTTTTCGGCCTGTCCTGATCCGTTTCGTCTTGAAATGAAGCCTAGATGATGTCTTTTAATTTTTAGAATTTTTTTGCATTTCTTTTAGAATTTTCTAACTGCGGTCGGGTTCGAACGGATAGGAAGGAAATATTTTTTTTTCTCTATTTTTCGGCCTGTCCTGATCCGTTTCGTCTTGAAACGAAGCCTAGATGATGTCTTTTAATTTTTAGAATTTTTTTGCATTTCTTTTAGAATTTTCTAACTGCGGTCGGGTTCGAACGGATAGGAGTGAAATTTTTTTTGTTCTCTATTTTTCGGCCTGTCCTGTCCCGTTTCATCTTCAAATGATGCCTGGATGATGTTTCTTAATTTTTATAATTTTTTTGCATTTATTTTTGAATTTTCTAACTCGGGTCGGGTTCGAACGGATAGGAATGAAATTTTTTTTGTTCTCTATTTTTCGGTCTGTCCTGTCCCGTTTCATCTTCAAATGAAGCCTGGATGATGTTTTTTAATTTTTATAATTTTTTTGCATTTATTTTTGAATTTTCTAACTCGGGTCGGGTTCGAACGGATAGGAATGAAATTTTTTTTGTTCTCTATTTTTCGGAATGTCCGGGCCCGTTTCGTCTTCAAATGAAGCCTGGATGATGTTTTTTGATTTTTAGAATTTTTTTCCATTTATTTTTGAATTTTTTAACTCAGGTCTGGTTCGAACGGATAGGAAGGAAATTATTTTTGTTCTCTATTTTACGGTCTGTCCTGGCTCGTTTCATATTCAAATGAAGCCTGGATGATTTTTTTAATTTTTAGAATTTTTTTACATTTATTTTTAAATTTTCTAACTCGGGTCGGGTTCGAACGGATAGGCAGGAAATTTTTTTTCTTCTCCATTTTTCAGTCTGTCCTGACCCGTTTCGTCTTGAAATGAAGCCTGAATGATGTTTTTTAATTTTTAGAATTTTTTTGCATTTATTTTTGAATTTTCTAACTCGGGTCGGGTTCGAACGGATAGGAATGAAATTTTTTTTGTTCTCTATTTTTCGGCCTGTCCTGTCCCGTTTCATCTTCAAATGATGCCTGGATGATGTTTCTTAATTTTTATAATTTTTTTGCATTTATTTTTGAATTTTGTAACTCGGGTCGGGTTCGAACGGATAGGAATGAAATTTTTTTTGTTCTCTATTTTTCGGTCTGTCCTGTCCCGTTTCATCTTCAAATGAAGCCTGGATGATGTTTTTTAATTTTTATAATTTTTTTGCATTTATTTTTGAATTTTCTAACTCGGGTCGGGTTCGAACGGATAGGAATGAAATTTTTTTTGTTCTCTATTTTTCGGAATGTCCGGGCCCGTTTCGTCTTCAAATGAAGCCTGGATGATGTTTTTTAATTTTTAGAATTTTTTTCCATTTATTTTTGAATTTTTTAACTCAGGTCTGGTTCGAACGGATAGGAGTGAAATTATTTTTGTTCTCTATTTTTCGACCTGTCCTGTCCCGTTTCATCTTCAAATGATGCCTGGATGATGTTTCTTAATTTTTATAATTTTTTTGCATTTATTTTTGAATTTTGTAACTCGGGTCGGGTTCGAACGGATAGGAATGAAATTTTTTTTGTTCTCTATTTTTCGGTCTGTCCTGTCCCGTTTCATCTTCAAATGAAGCCTGGATGATGTTTTTTAATTTTTATAATTTTTTTGCATTTATTTTTGAATTTTCTAACTCGGGTCGGGTTCGAACGGATAGGAATGAAATTTTTTTTGTTCTCTATTTTTCGGAATGTCCGGGCCCGTTTCGTCTTCAAATGAAGCCTGGATGATGTTTTTTAATTTTTAGAATTTTTTTACATTTATTTTTAAATTTTCTAACTCGGGTCGGGTTCGAACGGATAGGCAGGAAATTTTTTTTCTTCTCCATTTTTCAGTCTGTCCTGACCCGTTTCGTCTTGAAATGAAGCCTGAATGATGTTTTTTAATTTTTAGAATTTTTTTGCATTTATTTTTGAATTTTCTAACTCGGGTCGGGTTCGAACGGATAGGAATGAAATTTTTTTTGTTCTCTATTTTTCGGCCTGTCCTGTCCCGTTTCATCTTCAAATGAAGCCTGGATGAGGTTTTTTAATTTTTAGAATTTTTTTGCTTTTATTTTTGAATTTTCTAACTCGGGTCGGGTTCGAACGGATAGGAATTAAATTTTTTTTGTTCTCTATTTTTCGGCCTGTCCTGTCCCGTTTCATCTTCAAATGAAGCCTGGATGATGTTTTTTAATTTTTATAATTTTTTTGCATTTAGTTTTGAATTTTCTAACTGCGGTCGGGTTCGAACGGATAGGAATGAAATTTTTTTTGTTCTCTATTTTTCGGCCTGTCCTGTCCCGTTTCATCTTCAAATGAAGCCTGGATGATGTTTTTTAATTTTTATAATTTTTTTGCATTTATTTTTGAATTTTCTAACTCGGGTCGGGTTCGAACGGATAGGAATGAAATTTTTTTTGTTCTCTATTTTTCGGCCTGTCCTGTCCCGTTTCATCTTCAAATGAAGCCTGGATGATGTTTTTTAATTTTTATAATTTTTTTGCATTTATTTTTGAATTTTCTAACTCGGGTCGGGTTCGAACGGATAGGAATGAAATTTTTTTTGTTCTCTATTTTTCGGAATGTCCGGGCCCGTTTCGTCTTCAAATGAAGCCTGGATGATGTTTTTTAATTTTTAGAATTTTTTTCCATTTATTTTTGAATTTTTTAACTCAGGTCTGGTTCGAACGGATAGGAAGGAAATTATTTTTGTTCTCTATTTTACGGTCTGTCCTGGCTCGTTTCATATTCAAATGAAGCCTGGATGATTTTTTTAATTTTTAGAATTTTTTTACATTTATTTTTAAATTTTCTAACTCGGGTCGGGTTCGAACGGATAGGCAGGAAATTTTTTTTCTTCTCCATTTTTCAGTCTGTCCTGACCCGTTTCGTCTTGAAATGAAGCCTGAATGATGTTTTTTAATTTTTAGAATTTTTTTGCATTTATTTTTGAATTTTCTAACTCGGGTCGGGTTCGAACGGATAGGAATGAAATTTTTTTTGTTCTCTATTTTCGGCCTGTCCTGTCCCGTTTCATCTTCAAATGATGCCTGGATGATGTTTCTTAATTTTTATAATTTTTTTGCATTTATTTTTGAATTTTCTAACTCGGGTCGGGTTCGAACGGATAGGAATGAAATTTTTTTTGTTCTCTATTTTTCGGCCTGTCCTGTCCCGTTTCATCTTCAAATGAAGCCTGGATGATGTTTTTTAATTTTTAGAATTTTTTTGCTTTTATTTTTGAATTTTCTAACTCGGGTCGGGTTCGAACGGATAGGAATGAAATTTTTTTTCTTCTCTATTTTTCGGCCTGTCCTGTCCCGTTTCATCTTCAAATGAAGCCTGGATGATGGTTTTTAAGTTTTATAATTTTTTTGCATTTAGTTTTGAATTTTCCAACTCGGGTCGGGTTCGAACTGATAGGAATGAAATTTTTTTTGTTCTCTATTTTTCGGCCTGTCCTGTCCCGTTTCATCTTCAAATGAAGCCTGGATGATGTTTTTTAATTTTTAGAATTTTTTTGCATTTATTTTCGAATTTTCCAACTCGGGTCGGGTTCGAACTGATAGGAAGGAAATTTTTTTTGTTCTCTATTTTTCGGCCTGTCCTGTCCCGTTTCATCTTCAAATGAAGCCTGGATGATGTTTTTAAATTTTTAGAATTTTTTTACATTTATTTTCGAATTTTCTAACTCGGGTCGGGTTCGAACGAATAGGAAGGAAATTTTTTTTGTTCTCCATTTTTCGGCCTGTCCTGTCCCGTTTCTTCTTGAAATGAAGCCTGGATGATGTTTTTTAATTTTTAGAATTTTTTTACATTTATTTTTGAATTTTCTAACTCGGGTCGGGTACGAACGGATAGGCAGGAAATTTTTTTTTGTTCTCCATTTTTCGGTCTGTCCTGGCCCGTTTCGTCTTGAAATGAAGCCTGGATGATGTTTTTTAATTTTTAGAATTTTTTTGCATTTATTTTTGAATTTTCTAACTCAGGTCTGGTTCGGACGGATAGGAAGGAAATATTTTTTTTTCTCTATTTTTCGGCCTGTCCTGATCCGTTTCGTCTTGAAATGAAGCCTAGATGATGTCTTTTAATTTTTAGAATTTTTTTGCATTTCTTTTAGAATTTTCTAACTGCGGTCGGGTTCGAACGGATAGGAAGGAAATATTTTTTTTTCTCTATTTTTCGGCCTGTCCTGATCCGTTTCGTCTTGAAACGAAGCCTAGATGATGTCTTTTAATTTTTAGAATTTTTTTGCATTTCTTTTAGAATTTTCTAATTGCGGTCGGGTTCGAACGGATTGGAATGAAATTTTTTTTGTTCTCTATTTTTCGGCCTGTCCTGTCCCGTTTCATCTTCAAATGATGCCTGGATGATGTTTCTTAATTTTTATAATTTTTTTGCATTTATTTTTGAATTTTCTAACTCGGGTCGGGTTCGAACGGATAGGAATGAAATATTTTTTGTTCTCTATTTTTCGGAATGTCCGGGCCCGTTTCGTCTTCAAATGAAGCCTGGATGATGTTTTTTAATTTTTAGAATTTTTTTGCATTTATTTTTGAATTTTCTAACTCAAGTCTGGTTCGGACGGATAGGAAGGAAATATTTTTTTTTCTCTATTTTTCGGCCTGTCCTGATCCGTTTTGTCTTGAAATGAAGCCTAGATGATGTCTTTTAATTTTTAGAATTTTTTTGCATTTCTTTTAGAGTTTTCTAACTGCGGTCGGGTTCGAACGGATAGGAAGGAAATATTTTTTTTTCTCTATTTTTCGGCCTGTCCTGATCCGTTTCGTCTTGAAACGAAGCCTAGATGATGTCTTTTAATTTTTAGAATTTTTTTGCATTTCTTTTAGAATTTTCTAACTGCGGTCGGGTTCGAACGGATAGGAGTGAAATTATTTTTGTTCTCTATTTTTCGGCCTGTCCTGTCCCGTTTCATCTTCAAATGATGCCTGGATGATGTTTCTTAATTTTTATAATTTTTTTGCATTTATTTTTGAATTTTGTAACTCGGGTCGGGTTCGAACGGATAGGAATGAAATTTTTTTTGTTCTCTATTTTTCGGTCTGTCCTGTCCCGTTTCATCTTCAAATGAAGCCTGGATGATGTTTTTTAATTTTTATAATTTTTTTGCATTTATTTTTGAATTTTCTAACTCGGGTCGGGTTCGAACGGATAGGAATGAAATTTTTTTTGTTCTCTATTTTTCGGAATGTCCGGGCCCGTTTCGTCTTCAAATGAAGCCTGGATGATGTTTTTTAATTTTTAGAATTTTTTTCCATTTATTTTTGAATTTTTTAACTCAGGTCTGGTTCGAACGGATAGGAGTGAAATTATTTTTGTTCTCTATTTTTCGGCCTGTCCTGTCCCGTTTCATCTTCAAATGATGCCTGGATGATGTTTCTTAATTTTTATAATTTTTTTGCATTTATTTTTGAATTTTGTAACTCGGGTCGGGTTCGAACGGATAGGAATGAAATTTTTTTTGTTCTCTATTTTTCGGTCTGTCCTGTCCCGTTTCATCTTCAAATGAAGCCTGGATGATGTTTTTTAATTTTTATAATTTTTTTGCATTTATTTTTGAATTTTCTAACTCGGGTCGGGTTCGAACGGATAGGAATGAAATTTTTTTTGTTCTCTATTTTTCGGAATGTCCGGGCCCGTTTCGTCTTCAAATGAAGCCTGGATGATGTTTTTTAATTTTTAGAATTTTTTTACATTTATTTTTAAATTTTCTAACTCGGGTCGGGTTCGAACGGATAGGCAGGAAATTTTTTTTCTTCTCCATTTTTCAGTCTGTCCTGACCCGTTTCGTCTTGAAATGAAGCCTGAATGATGTTTTTTAATTTTTAGAATTTTTTTGCATTTATTTTTGAATTTTCTAACTCGGGTCGGGTTCGAACGGATAGGAATGAAATTTTTTTTGTTCTCTATTTTTCGGCCTGTCCTGTCCCGTTTCATCTTCAAATGAAGCCTGGATGAGGTTTTTTAATTTTTAGAATTTTTTTGCTTTTATTTTTGAATTTTCTAACTCGGGTCGGGTTCGAACGGATAGGAATTAAATTTTTTTTGTTCTCTATTTTTCGGCCTGTCCTGTCCCGTTTCATCTTCAAATGAAGCCTGGATGAGGTTTTTTAATTTTTAGAATTTTTTTGCTTTTATTTTTGAATTTTCTAACTCGGGTCGGGTTCGAACGGATAGGAATGAAATTTTTTTTGTTCTCTATTTTTCGGCCTGTCCTGTCCCGTTTCATCTTCAAATGAAGCCTGGATGATGTTTTTTAATTTTTATAATTTTTTTGCATTTATTTTTGAATTTTCTAACTCGGGTCGGGTTCGAACGGATAGGAATGAAATTTTTTTTGTTCTCTATTTTTCGGAATGTCCGGGCCCGTTTCGTCTTCAAATGAAGCCTGGATGATGTTTTTTAATTTTTAGAATTTTTTTCCATTTATTTTTGAATTTTTTAACTCAGGTCTGGTTCGAACGGATAGGAAGGAAATTATTTTTGTTCTCTATTTTACGGTCTGTCCTGGCTCGTTTCATATTCAAATGAAGCCTGGATGATTTTTTTAATTTTTAGAATTTTTTTACATTTATTTTTAAATTTTCTAACTCGGGTCGGGTTCGAACGGATAGGCAGGAAATTTTTTTTCTTCTCCATTTTTCAGTCTGTCCTGACCCGTTTCGTCTTGAAATGAAGCCTGAATGATGTTTTTTAATTTTTAGAATTTTTTTGCATTTATTTTTGAATTTTCTAACTCGGGTCGGGTTCGAACGGATAGGAATGAAATTTTTTTTGTTCTCTATTTTTCGGCCTGTCCTGTCCCGTTTCATCTTCAAATGAAGCCTGGATGAGGTTTTTTAATTTTTAGAATTTTTTTGCTTTTATTTTTGAATTTTCTAACTCGGGTCGGGTTCGAACGGATAGGAATTAAATTTTTTTTGTTCTCTATTTTTCGGCCTGTCCTGTCCCGTTTCATCTTCAAATGAAGCCTGGATGATGTTTTTTAATTTTTATAATTTTTTTGCATTTAGTTTTGAATTTTCTAACTGCGGTCGGGTTCGAACGGATAGGAATGAAATTTTTTTTGTTCTCTATTTTTCGGCCTGTCCTGTCCCGTTTCATCTTCAAATGAAGCCTGGATGATGTTTTTTAATTTTTATAATTTTTTTGCATTTATTTTTGAATTTTCTAACTCGGGTCGGGTTCGAACGGATAGGAATGAAATTTTTTTTGTTCTCTATTTTTCGGCCTGTCCTGTCCCGTTTCATCTTCAAATGAAGCCTGGATGATGTTTTTTAATTTTTATAATTTTTTTGCATTTATTTTTGAATTTTCTAACTCGGGTCGGGTTCGAACGGATAGGAATGAAATTTTTTTTATTCTCTATTTTTCGGCCTGTCCTGTCCCGTTTCATCTTCAAATGAAGCCTGGATGATGTTTTTTAATTTTTATAATTTTTTGCATTTAGTTTTGAATTTTCCAACTCGGGTCGGGTTCGAACTGATAGGAATGAAATTTTTTTTGTTCTCTATTTTTCGGCCTGTCCTGTCCCGTTTCATCTTCAAATGAAGCCTGGATGATGTTTTTTAATTTTTAGAATTTTTTTGCATTTATTTTCGAATTTTCTAACTCGGGTCGGGTTCGAACGAATAGGAAGGAAATTTTTTTTGTTCTCCATTTTTCGGCCTGTCCTGTCCCGTTTCTAATTGAAATGAAGCCTGGATGATGTTTTTTAATTTTTAGAATTTTTTTACATTTCTTTTTGAATTTTCTAACTCGGGTCGGGTACGAACGGATAGGCAGGAAATTTTTTTTGTTCTCCATTTTTCGGTCTGTCCTGGCCCGTTTCGTCTTGAAATGAAGCCTGGATGATGTTTTTTAATTTTTAGAATTTTTTTGCATTTATTTTTGAATTTTCTAACTCAAGTCTGGTTCGGACGGATAGGAAGGAAATATTTTTTTTTCTCTATTTTTCGGCCTGTCCTGATCCGTTTCGTCTTGAAATGAATCCTAGATGATGTCTTTTAATTTTTAGAATTTTTTTGCATTTCTTTTAGAATTTTCTAACTGCGGTCGGGTTCGAACGGATAGGAAGGAAATATTTTTTTTTCTCTATTTTTCGGCCTGTCCTGATCCGTTTCGTCTTGAAACGAAGCCTAGATGATGTCTTTTAATTTTTAGAATTTTTTTGCATTTCTTTTAGAATTTTCTAACTGCGGTCGGGTTCGAACGGATAGGAGTGAAATTTTTTTTGTTCTCTATTTTTCGGCCTGTCCTGTCCCGTTTCATCTTCAAATGATGCCTGGATGATGTTTCTTAATTTTTATAATTTTTTTGCATTTATTTTTGAATTTTCTAACTCGGGTCGGGTTCGAACGGATGGGAATGAAATTTTTTTTGTTCTCTATTTTTCGGCCTGTCCTGTCCCGTTTCATCTTCAAATGAAGCCTGGATGAGGTTTTTTAATTTTTAGAATTTTTTTGCTTTTATTTTTGAATTTTCTAACTCGGGTCGGGTTCGAACGGATAGGAATGAAATTTTTTTTGTTCTCTATTTTTCGGCCTGTCCTGTCCCGTTTCATCTTCAAATGAAGCCTGGATGAGGTTTTTTAATTTTTAGAATTTTTTTGCTTTTATTTTTGAATTTTCTAACTCGGGTCGGGTTCGAACGGATAGGAATGAAATTTTTTTTGTTCTCTATTTTTCGGCCTGTCCTGTCCCGTTTCATCTTCAAATGAAGCCTGGATGATGTTTTTTAATTTTTATAATTTTTTTGCATTTAGTTTTGAATTTTCCAACTCGGGTCGGGTTCGAACTGATAGGAATGAAATTTTTTTTGTTCTCTATTTTTCGGCCTGTCCTGTCCCGTTTCATCTTCAAATGAAGCCTGGATGATGTTTTTTAATTTTTAGAATTTTTTTGCATTTATTTTCGAATTTTCTAACTCGGGTCGGGTTCGAACGAATAGGAAGGAAATTTTTTTTGTTCTCCATTTTTCGGTCTGTCCTGGCCCGTTTCGTCTTGAAATGAAGCCTGGATGATGTTTTTTAATTTTTAGAATTTTTTTGCATTTATTTTTGAATTTTCTAACTCAGGTCTGGTTCGGACGGATAGGAAGGAAATATTTTTTTTTCTCTATTTTTCGGCCTGTCCTGATCCGTTTCGTCTTGAAATGAAGCCTAGATGATGTCTTTTAATTTTTAGAATTTTTTTGCATTTCTTTTAGAATTTTCTAACTGCGGTCGGGTTCGAACGGATTGGAAGGAAATATTTTTTTTTCTCTATTTTTCGGCCTGTCCTGATCCGTTTCGTCTTGAAACGAAGCCTAGATGATGTCTTTTAATTTTTAGAATTTTTTTGCATTTCTTTTAGAATTTTCTAACTGCGGTTGGGTTCGAACGGATAGGAATGAAATTTTTTTTGTTCTCCATTTTTCGGCCTGTCCTGTCCCGTTTCATCTTCAAATGAAGCGTGGATGATGTTTTTTAATTTTTATAATTTTTTTGCATTTATTTTTGAATTTTCTAACTCGGGTCGGGTTCGAACGGATAGGAATGAAATTTTTTTTGTTCTCTATTTTTCGGAATGTCCGGGCCCGTTTCGTCTTCAAATGAAGCCTGGATGATGTTTTTTAATTTTTAGAATTTTTTTCCATTTATTTTTGAATTTTTTAACTCAGGTCTGGTTCGAACGGATAGGAAGGAAATTATTTTTGTTCTCTATTTTACGGTCTGTCCTGGCTCGTTTCATCTTCAAATGAAGCCTGGATGATTTTTTTAATTTTTAGAATTTTTTTACATTTATTTTTAAATTTTCTAACTCGGGTCGGGTTCGAACGGATAGGCAGGAAATTTTTTTTCTTCTCCATTTTTCAGTCTGTCCTGACCCGTTTCGTCTTGAAATGAAGCCTGAATGATGTTTTTTAATTTTTAGAATTTTTTTGCATTTATTTTTGAATTTTCAAACTCTGGTCTGGTTCGAACGGATAGGAAGGAAATATTTTTTTTTCCCAATTTTTCGGCCTGTCCTGATCCGTTTCGTCTTGAAATGAAGCTTAGATGATGTCTTTTAATTTTTAGAATTTTTTTGCATTTCTTTTAGAATTTTCTAACCGCAGTCGGGTTCGAACGGATAGGAAAGAAATTTTTTTTATTCTTTATTTTTCGGCTTGTCTTCGCCTTTTTCATCTTGAAATGAAGCCTGGATGAAGTTTTTTAATTTTTAGAATTTTTTTGCATTTATTTTTGAATTTTCTAACTTAGGTCAAGTTCGAACGGATTGGAAGGAAATTATTTTTGTTCTCTATTTTACGGCCTGTCCTGACCCGTCTCGTCTTGAAATGAAGTCTGGATGATGTTTTATATTTTTAGAATTTTTTTACATTATTTTTTGAATTTTCTAACTCTGGTCGGATTCGAACGGATAGGAAGGAAATATTTTTTTTTTCTCTCTTTTTTAGCCTGTCCTGATCCGTTTCGTCTTGAAATGAAGCCTGGATGATGTCTTTTAATTTTTAGAATTTTTTTGCATTTCTTTTAGAATTTTCTAACTGGGGTCGGGTTCGAACGGATAGGAAAGAAATTTTTTTTATTCTCTATTTTTCAGCTTGTCTTCACCCGTTTCGTCTTGAAATGAAACCTAGATGATGTTTTTTAATTTTTAGATTTTTTTTTGCATTTAGTTTTGAATTTTCTAACTCTGGTCGGGTTCGAACGGATAGGAATGAAATTTTTTTTGTTCTCTATTTTTCGGCCTGTCCTGTCCCGTTTCATCTTCAAATGAAGCCTGGATGATGTTTTTTAATTTTTAGAATTTTTTTGCATTTATTTTTGAATTTTCTAACTCGGGTCGGGTTCGAACGGATAGGAATGAAATTTTTTTTGTTCTCTATTTTTCGGCCTGTCCTGTCCCGTTTCATCTTCAAATGATGCCTGGATGATGTTTCTTAATTTTTATAATTTTTTTGCATTTATTTTTGAATTTTCTAACTCGGGTCGGGTTCGAACGGATAGGAATGAAATTTTTTTTTGTTCTCTATTTTTCGGCCTGTCCTGTCCCGTTTCATCTTCAAATGAAGCCTGGATGATGTTTTTTAATTTTTAGAATTTTTTTGCTTTTATTTTTGAATTTTCTAACTCGGGTCGGGTTCGAACGGATAGGAATGAAATTTTTTTTATTCTCTATTTTTCGGCCTGTCCTGTCCCGTTTCATCTTCAAATGATGCCTGGATGATGGTTTTTAATTTTTATAATTTTTTTGCATTTAGTTTTGAATTTTCCAACTCGGGTCGGGTTCGAACTGATAGGAATGAAATTTTTTTTGTTCTCTATTTTTCGGCCTGTCCTGTCCCGTTTCATCTTCAAATGAAGCCTGGATGATGTTTTTTAATTTTTAGAATTTTTTTGCATTTATTTTCGAATTTTCTAACTCGGGTCGGGTTCGAACGAATAGGAAGGAAATTTTTTTTGTTCTCCATTTTTCGGCCTGTCCTGTCCCGTTTCTTCTTGAAATGAAGCCTGGATGATGTTTTTTAATTTTTAGAATTTTTTTACATTTATTTTTGAATTTTCTAACTCGGGTCGGGTACGAACGGATAGGCAGGAAATTTTTTTTGTTCTCCATTTTTCAGTCTGTCCTGGCCCGTTTCGTCTTGAAATGAAGCCGGGATGATGTTTTTTAATTTTTAGAATTTTTTTGCATTTATTTTTGAATTTTCTAACTCAAGTCTGGTTCGGACGGATAGGAAGGAAATATTTTTTTTTTTCTCTATTTTTCGGCATGTCCTGATCCATTTCGTCTTGAAATGAAGCCTAGATGATGTCTTTTAATTTTTAGAATTTTTTTGCATTTCTTTTAGAATTTTCTAACTGCGGTCGGGTTCGAACGGATAGGAAGGAAATATTTTTTTTTCTCTATTTTTCGGCCTGTCCTGATCCGTTTCGTCTTGAAACGAAGCCTAGATGATGTCTTTTAATTTTTAGAATTTTTTTGCATTTCTTTTAGAATTTTCTAACTGCGGTCGGGTTCGAACGGATAGGAATGAAATTTTTTTTGTTCTCTATTTTTCGGCCTGTCCTGTCCCGTTTCATCTTCAAATGATGCCTGGATGATGTTTCTTAATTTTTATAATTTTTTTGCATTTATTTTTGAATTTTCTAACTCGGGTCGGGTTCGAACGGATAGGAATGAAATTTTTTTTGTTCTCTATTTTTCGGCCTGTCCTGTCCCGTTTCATCTTCAAATGAAGCCTGGATGAGGTTTTTTAATTTTTAGAATTTTTTTGCATTTATTTTTGAATTTTCTAACTCAGGTCTGGTTCGGACGGATAGGAAGGAAATATTTTTTTTTCTCTATTTTTCGGCCTGTCCTGATCCGTTTTGTCTTGAAATGAAGCCTAGATGATGTCTTTTAATTTTTAGAATTTTTTTGCATTTCTTTTAGAATTTTCTAACTGCGGTCGGGTTCGAACGGATAGGGAGGAAATATTTTTTTTTCTCTATTTTTCGGCCTGTCCTGATCCGTTTCGTCTTGAAACGAAGCCTAGATGATGTCTTTTAATTTTTAGAATTTTTTGGATTTCTTTTAGAATTTTCTAACTGCGGTCGGGTTCGAACGGATAGGAATGAAATTTTTTTTGTTCTCTATTTTTCGGCCTGTCCTGTCCCGTTTCATCTTCAAATGAAGCCTGGATGATGTTTTTTTAATTTTTATAATTTTTTTGCATTTATTTTTGAATTTTTTAACTTAGGTCAAGTTCGAACGGATTGGAAGGAAATTATTTTTGTTCTCTATTTTACGGCCTGTCCTGACCCGTCTCGTCTTGAAATGAAGTCTGGATGATGTTTTATATTTTTAGAATTTTTTTACATTATTTTTTGAATTTTCTAACTCTGGTCGGGTTCGAACGGATAGGAAGGAAATATTTTTTTTTCTCAATTTTTCGGCCTGTCCTGATCCGTTTCGTCTTGAAATGAAGCTTAGATGATGTCTTTTAATTTTTAGAATTTTTTTGCATTTCTTTTAGAATTTTCTAACCGCAGTCGGGTTCGAACGGATAGGAAAGAAATTTTTTTTATTCTTTATTTTTCGGCTTGTCTTCACCTGTTTCATCTTGAAATGAAGCCTGGATGATGTTTTTTAATTTTTAGAATTTTTTTGCATTTATTTTTGAATTTTCTAACTTAGGTCAAGTTCGAACGGATTGGAAGGAAATTATTTTTGTTCTCTATTTTACGGCCTGTCCTGACCCGTCTCGTCTTGAAATGAAGTCTGGATGATGTTTTATATTTTTAGAATTTTTTTACATTATTTTTTGAATTTTCTAACTCTGGTCGGATTCGAACGGATAGGAAGGAAATATTTTTTTTTTCTCTATTTTTTAGCCTGTCCTGATCCGTTTCGTCTTGAAATGAAGCCTGGATGATGTCTTTTAATTTTTAGAATTTTTTTGCATTTCTTTTAGAATTTTCTAACTGGGGTCGGGTTCGAACGGATAGGAAAGAAATTTTTTTTATTCTCTATTTTTCGGCTTGTCTTCACCCGTTTCGTCTTGAAATGAAACCTAGATGATGTTTTTTAATTTTTAGATTTTTTTTTGCATTTAGTTTTGAATTTTCTAACTCTGGTCGGGTTCGAACGGATAGGAATGAAATTTTTTTTGTTCTCTATTTTTCGGCCTGTCCTGTCCCGTTTCATCTTCAAATGAAGCCTGGATGATGTTTTTTAATTTTTAGAATTTTTTTGCATTTATTTTTGAATTTTCTAACTCGGGTCGGGTTCGAACGGATAGGAATGAAATTTTTTTTGTTCTCTATTTTTCGGCCTGTCCTGTCCCGTTTCATCTTCAAATGATGCCTGGATGATGTTTCTTAATTTTTATAATTTTTTTGCATTTATTTTTGAATTTTCTAACTCGGGTCGGGTTCGAACGGATAGGAATGAAATTTTTTTTGTTCTCTATTTTTCGGCCTGTCCTGTCCCGTTTCATCTTCAAATGAAGCCTGGATGATGTTTTTTAATTTTTAGAATTTTTTTGCTTTTATTTTTGAATTTTCTAACTCGGGTCGGGTTCGAACGGATAGGAATGAAATTTTTTTTATTCTCTATTTTTCGGCCTGTCCTGTCCCGCTTCATCTTCAAATGATGCCTGGATGATGGTTTTTAATTTTTATAATTTTTTTGCATTTAGTTTTGAATTTTCCAACTCGGGTCGGGTTCGAACTGATAGGAATGAAATTTTTTTTGTTCTCTATTTTTCGGCCTGTCCTGTCCCGTTTCATCTTCAAATGAAGCCTGGATGATGTTTTTTAATTTTTAGAATTTTTTTGCATTTATTTTCGAATTTTCTAACTCGGGTCGGGTTCGAACGAATAGGAAGGAAATTTTTTTTGTTCTCCATTTTTCGGCCTGTCCTGTCCCGTTTCTTCTTGAAATGAAGCCTGGATGATGTTTTTTAATTTTTAGAATTTTTTTACATTTATTTTTGAATTTTCTAACTCGGGTCGGGTACGAACGGATAGGCAGGAAATTTTTTTTGTTCTCCATTTTTCAGTCTGTCCTGGCCCGTTTCGTCTTGAAATGAAGCCGGGATGATGTTTTTTAATTTTTAGAATTTTTTTGCATTTATTTTTGAATTTTCTAACTCAAGTCTGGTTCGGACGGATAGGAAGGAAATATTTTTTTTTTCTCTATTTTTCGGCATGTCCTGATCCATTTCGTCTTGAAATGAAGCCTAGATGATGTCTTTTAATTTTTAGAATTTTTTTGCATTTCTTTTAGAATTTTCTAACTGCGGTCGGGTTCGAACGGATAGGAAGGAAATATTTTTTTTTCTCTATTTTTCGGCCTGTCCTGATCCGTTTCGTCTTGAAACGAAGCCTAGATGATGTCTTTTAATTTTTAGAATTTTTTTGCATTTCTTTTAGAATTTTCTAACTGCGGTCGGGTTCGAACGGATAGGAATGAAATTTTTTTTGTTCTCTATTTTTCGGCCTGTCCTGTCCCGTTTCATCTTCAAATGATGCCTGGATGATGTTTCTTAATTTTTATAATTTTTTTGCATTTATTTTTGAATTTTCTAACTCGGGTCGGGTTCGAACGGATAGGAATGAAATTTTTTTTGTTCTCTATTTTTCGGCCTGTCCTGTCCCGTTTCATCTTCAAATGAAGCCTGGATGAGGTTTTTTAATTTTTAGAATTTTTTTGCATTTATTTTTGAATTTTCTAACTCAGGTCTGGTTCGGACGGATAGGAAGGAAATATTTTTTTTTCTCTATTTTTCGGCCTGTCCTGATCCGTTTTGTCTTGAAATGAAGCCTAGATGATGTCTTTTAATTTTTAGAATTTTTTTGCATTTCTTTTAGAATTTTCTAACTGCGGTCGGGTTCGAACGGATAGGGAGGAAATATTTTTTTTTCTCTATTTTTCGGCCTGTCCTGATCCGTTTCGTCTTGAAACGAAGCCTAGATGATGTCTTTTAATTTTTAGAATTTTTTGGATTTCTTTTAGAATTTTCTAACTGCGGTCGGGTTCTAACGGATAGGAATGAAATTTTTTTTGTTCTCTATTTTTCGGCCTGTCCTGTCCCGTTTCATCTTCAAATGAAGCCTGGATGATGTTTTTTAATTTTTATAATTTTTTTGCATTTATTTTTGAATTTTCTAACTCGGGTCGGGTTCGAACGGATAGGAATGAAATTTTTTTTGTTCTCTATTTTTCGGCCTGTCTAGTCCCGTTTCATCTTCAAATGAAGCCTGGATGATGTTTCTTAATTTTTATAATTTTTTTGCATTTATTTTTGAATTTTCAAACTCGGGTCGGGTTCGAACGGATAGGAATGAAATTTTTTTTGTTCTCTATTTTTCGGAATGTCCGGGCCCGTTTCGTCTTCAAATGAAGCCTGGATGATGTTTTTTAATTTTTAGAATTTTTTTCCATTTATTTTTGAATTTTTTAACTCAGGTCTGGTTCGAACGGATAGGAAGGAAATTATTTTTGTTCTCTATTTTACGGTCTGTCCTGGCTCGTTTCATCTTCAAATGAAGCCTGGATGATTTTTTTAATTTTTAGAATTTTTTTACATTTATTTTTAAATTTTCTAACTCGGGTCGGGTTCGAACGGATAGGCAGGAAATTTTTTTTCTTCACCATTTTTCAGTCTGTCCTGACCCGTTTCGTCTTGAAATGAAGCCTGAATGATGTTTTTTAATTTTTAGAATTTTTTTGCATTTATTTTTGAATTTTCAAACTCTGGTCTGGTTCGAACGGATAGGAAGGAAATATTTTTTTTTCTCAATTTTTCGGCCTGTCCTGATCCGTTTCGTCTTGAAATGAAGCTTAGATGATGTCTTTTAATTTTTAGAATTTTTTTGCATTTCTTTTAGAATTTTCTAACTGCAGTCGGGTTCGAACGGATAGGAAAGAAATTTTTTTTATTCTCTATTTTTCGGCTTGTCTTCACCTGTTTCATCTTGAAATGAAGTCTGGATGATGTTTTATATTTTTAGAATTTTTTTACATTATTTTTTGAATTTTCTAACTCTGGTCGGGTTCGAACGGATAGGAAGGAAATATTTTTTTTTTCTCTATTTTTTAGCCTGTCCTGATCCGTTTCGTCTTGAAATGAAGCCTGGATGATGTCTTTTAATTTTTAGAATTTTTTTGCATTTCTTTTAGAATTTTCTAACTGGGGTCGGGTTCGAACGGATAGGAAAGAAATTTTTTTTATTCTCTATTTTTCGGCTCGTCTTCACCCGTTTCGTCTTGAAATGAAACCTAGATGATGTTTTTTAATTTTTAGATTTTTTTTTGCATTTAGTTTTGAATTTTCTAACTCTGGTCGGGTTCAAACGGATAGGAATGAAATTTTTTTTGTTCTCTATTTTTCGGCCTGTCCTGTCCCGTTTCATCTTCAAATGAAGCCTGGATGATGTTTTTTAATTTTTAGAATTTTTTTGCATTTATTTTTGAATTTTCTAGCTCGGGTCGGGTTTGAACGGAGAGGAATGAAATTTTTTTTGTTCTCTATTTTTCGGCCTGTCCTGTCCCGTTTCATCTTCAAATGATGCCTGGATGATGTTTCTTAATTTTTATAATTTTTTTGCATTTATTTTTGAATTTTCTAACTCGGGTCGGGTTCGAACGGATAGGAATGAAATTTTTTTTGTTCTCTATTTTTCGGCCTGTCCTGTCCCGTTTCATCTTCAAATGAAGCCTGGATGATGTTTTTTAATTTTTAGAATTTTTTTGCTTTTATTTTTGAATTTTCTAACTCGGGTCGGGTTCGAACGGATAGGAATGAAATTTTTTTTATTCTCTATTTTTCGGCCTGTCCTGTCCCGTTTCATCTTCAAATGAAGCCTGGATGATGGTTTTTAATTTTTATAATTTTTTTGCATTTAGTTTTGAATTTTCCAACTCGGGTCGGGTTCGAACTGATAGGAATGAAATTTTTTTTGTTCTCTATTTTTCGGCCAGTCCTGTCCCGTTTCATCTTCAAATGAAGCCTGGATGATGTTTTTTAATTTTTAGAATTTTTTTGCATTTATTTTCGAATTTTCTAACTCGGGTCGGGTTCGAACGAATAGGAAGGAAATTTTTTTTGTTCTCCATTTTTCGGCCTGTCCTGTCCCGTTTCTTCTTGAAATGAAGCCTGGATGATGTTTTTTTAATTTTTAGAATTTTTTTACATTTATTTTTGAATTTTCTAACTCGGGTCGGGTACGAACGGATAGGCAGGAAATTTTTTTTGTTCTCCATTTTTCGGTCTGTCCTGGCCCGTTTCGTCTTGAAATGAAGCCTGGATGATGTTTTTTAATTTTTAGAATTTTTTTGCATTTATTTTTGAATTTTCTAACTCAGGTCTGGTTCGGACGGATAGGAAGGAAATATTTTTTTTTCTCTATTTTTCGGCCTGTCCTGATCCGTTTCGTCTTGAAATGAAGCCTAGATGATGTCTTTTAATTTTTAGAATTTTTTTGCATTTCTTTTAGAATTTTCTAACTGCGGTCGGGTTCGAACGGATAGGAATGAAATTTTTTTTGTTCTCTATTTTTCGGCCTGTCCTGTCCCGTTTCATCTTCAAATGATGCCTGGATGATGTTTCTTAATTTTTATAATTTTTTTGCATTTATTTTTGAATTTTCTAACTCGGGTCGGGTTCGAACGGATAGGAATGAAATTTTTTTTGTTCTCTATTTTTCGGCCTGTCCTGTCCCGTTTCATCTTCAAATGAAGCCTGGATGAGGTTTTTTAATTTTTAGAATTTTTTTGCTTTTATTTTTGAATTTTCTAACTTGGGTCGGGTTCGAACGGATAGGAATGAAATTTTTTTTGTTCTCTATTTTTCGGCCTGTCCTGTCCCGTTTCATCTTCAAATGAAGCCTGGATGATGTTTTTTAATTTTTATAATTTTTTTGCATTTAGTTTTGAATTTTCCAACTCGGGTCGGGTTCGAACTGATAGGAATGAAATTTTTTTTGTTCTCTATTTTTCGGCCTGTCCTGTCCCGTTTCATCTTCAAATGAAGCCTGGATGATTTTTTTTATTTTTAAAATTTTTTTGCATTTATTTTCGAATTTTCTAACTCGGGTCGGGTTCGAACGAATAGGAAGGAAATTTTTTTTGTTCTCCATTTTTCGGCCTGTCCTGTCCCGTTTCTTCTTTAAATGAAGCCTGGATGATGTTTTTTAATTTTTAGAATTTTTTTACATTTATTTTTGAATTTTCTAACTCGGGTCGGGTACGAACGGATAGGCAGGAAATTTTTTTTGTTCTCCATTTTTCGGTCTGTCCTGGCCCGTTTCGTCTTGAAATGAAGCCTGGATGATGTTTTTTAATTTTTAGAATTTTTTTGCATTTATTTTTGAATTTTCTAACTCAGGTCTGGTTCGGACGGATAGGAAGGAAATATTTTTTTTTCTCTATTTTTCGGCCTGTCCTGATCCGTTTCGTCTTGAAACGAAGCCTAGATGATGTCTTTTAATTTTTAGAATTTTTTTGCATTTCTTTTAGAATTTTCTAACTGCGGTTGGGTTCGAACGGATAGGAATGAAATTTTTTTTGTTCTCCATTTTTCGGCCTGTCCTGTCCCGTTTCATCTTCAAATGAAGCGTGGATGATGTTTTTTAATTTTTATAATTTTTTTGCATTTATTTTTGAATTTTCTAACTCGGGTCGGGTTCGAACGGATAGGAATGAAATTTTTTTTTTCTCTATTTTTCGGCCTGTCCTGTCCCGTTTCATCTTCAAATGAAGCCTGGATGATGTTTCTTAATTTTTATAATTTTTTTTCATTTATTTTTGAATTTTCAAACTCGGGTCGGGTTCGAACGGATAGGAATGAAATTTTTTTTGTTCTCTATTTTTCGGAATGTCCGGGCCCGTTTCGTCTTCAAATGAAGCCTGGATGATGTTTTTTAATTTTTAGAATTTTTTTCCATTTATTTTTGAATTTTTTAACTCAGGTCTGGTTCGAACGGATAGGAAGGAAATTATTTTTGTTCTCTATTTTACGGTCTGTCCTGGCTCGTTTCATCTTCAAATGAAGCCTGGATGATTTTTTTAATTTTTAGAATTTTTTTACATTTATTTTTAAATTTTCTAACTCGGGTCGGGTTCGAACGGATAGGCAGGAAATTTTTTTTCTTCTCCATTTTTCAGTCTGTCCTGACCCGTTTCGTCTTGAAATGAAGCCTGAATGATGTTTTTTAATTTTTAGAATTTTTTTTCATTTATTTTTGAATTTTCAAACTCTGGTCTGGTTCGAACGGATAGGAAGGAAATATTTTTTTTTCTCAATTTTTCGGCCTGTCCTGATCCGTTTCGTCTTGAAATGAAGCTTAGATGATGTCTTTTAATTTTTAGAATTTTTTTGCATTTCTTTTAGAATTTTCTAACCGCAGTCGGGTTCGAACGGATAGGAAAGAAATTTTTTTTATTCTTTATTTTTCGGCTTGTCTTCACCTGTTTCATCTTGAAATGAAGCCTGGATGATGTTTTTTAATTTTTAGAATTTTTTTGCATTTATTTTTGAATTTTCTAACTTAGGTCAAGTTCGAACGGATTGGAAGGAAATTATTTTTGTTCTCTATTTTACGGCCTGTCCTGACCCGTCTCGTCTTGAAATGAAGTCTGGATGATGTTTTATATTTTTAGAATTTTTTTACATTATTTTTTGAATTTTCTAACTCTGGTCGGATTCGAACGGATAGGAAGGAAATATTTTTTTTTTCTCTATTTTTTAGCCTGTCCTGATCCGTTTCGTCTTGAAATGAAGCCTGGATGATGTCTTTTAATTTTTAGAATTTTTTTGCATTTCTTTTAGAATTTTCTAACTGGGGTCGGGTTCGAACGGATAGGAAAGAAATTTTTTTTATTCTCTATTTTTCGGCTTGTCTTCACCCGTTTCGTCTTGAAATGAAACCTAGATGATGTTTTTTAATTTTTAGATTTTTTTTTGCATTTAGTTTTGAATTTTCTAACTCTGGTCGGGTTCGAACGGATAGGAATGAAATTTTTTTTGTTCTCTATTTTTCGGCCTGTCCTGTCCCGTTTCATCTTCAAATGAAGCCTGGATGATGTTTTTTAATTTTTAGAATTTTTTTGCATTTATTTTTGAATTTTCTAACTCGGGTCGGGTTCGAACGGATAGGAATGAAATTTTTTTTGTTCTCTATTTTTCGGCCTGTCCTGTCCCGTTTCATCTTCAAATGATGCCTGGATGATGTTTCTTAATTTTTATAATTTTTTTGCATTTATTTTTGAATTTTCTAACTCGGGTCGGGTTCGAACGGATAGGAATGAAATTTTTTTTGTTCTCTATTTTTCGGCCTGTCCTGTCCCGTTTCATCTTCAAATGAAGCCTGGATGATGTTTTTTAATTTTTAGAATTTTTTTGCTTTTATTTTTGAATTTTCTAACTCGGGTCGGGTTCGAACGGATAGGAATGAAATTTTTTTTATTCTCTATTTTTCGGCCTGTCCTGTCCCGCTTCATCTTCAAATGATGCCTGGATGATGGTTTTTAATTTTTATAATTTTTTTGCATTTAGTTTTGAATTTTCCAACTCGGGTCGGGTTCGAACTGATAGGAATGAAATTTTTTTTGTTCTCTATTTTTCGGCCTGTCCTGTCCCGTTTCATCTTCAAATGAAGCCTGGATGATGTTTTTTAATTTTTAGAATTTTTTTGCATTTATTTTCGAATTTTCTAACTCGGGTCGGGTTCGAACGAATAGGAAGGAAATTTTTTTTGTTCTCCATTTTTCGGCCTGTCCTGTCCCGTTTCTTCTTGAAATGAAGCCTGGATGATGTTTTTTAATTTTTAGAATTTTTTTACATTTATTTTTGAATTTTCTAACTCGGGTCGGGTACGAACGGATAGGCAGGAAATTTTTTTTGTTCTCCATTTTTCAGTCTGTCCTGGCCCGTTTCGTCTTGAAATGAAGCCGGGATGATGTTTTTTAATTTTTAGAATTTTTTTGCATTTATTTTTGAATTTTCTAACTCAAGTCTGGTTCGGACGGATAGGAAGGAAATATTTTTTTTTTCTCTATTTTTCGGCATGTCCTGATCCATTTCGTCTTGAAATGAAGCCTAGATGATGTCTTTTAATTTTTAGAATTTTTTTGCATTTCTTTTAGAATTTTCTAACTGCGGTCGGGTTCGAACGGATAGGAAGGAAATATTTTTTTTTCTCTATTTTTCGGCCTGTCCTGATCCGTTTCGTCTTGAAACGAAGCCTAGATGATGTCTTTTAATTTTTAGAATTTTTTTGCATTTCTTTTAGAATTTTCTAACTGCGGTCGGGTTCGAACGGATAGGAATGAAATTTTTTTTGTTCTCTATTTTTCGGCCTGTCCTGTCCCGTTTCATCTTCAAATGATGCCTGGATGATGTTTCTTAATTTTTATAATTTTTTTGCATTTATTTTTGAATTTTCTAACTCGGGTCGGGTTCGAACGGATAGGAATGAAATTTTTTTTGTTCTCTATTTTTCGGCCTGTCCTGTCCCGTTTCATCTTCAAATGAAGCCTGGATGAGGTTTTTTAATTTTTAGAATTTTTTTGCATTTATTTTTGAATTTTCTAACTCAGGTCTGGTTCGGACGGATAGGAAGGAAATATTTTTTTTTCTCTATTTTTCGGCCTGTCCTGATCCGTTTTGTCTTGAAATGAAGCCTAGATGATGTCTTTTAATTTTTAGAATTTTTTTGCATTTCTTTTAGAATTTTCTAACTGCGGTCGGGTTCGAACGGATAGGGAGGAAATATTTTTTTTTCTCTATTTTTCGGCCTGTCCTGATCCGTTTCGTCTTGAAACGAAGCCTAGATGATGTCTTTTAATTTTTAGAATTTTTTGGATTTCTTTTAGAATTTTCTAACTGCGGTCGGGTTCGAACGGATAGGAATGAAATTTTTTTTGTTCTCTATTTTTCGGCCTGTCCTGTCCCGTTTCATCTTCAAATGAAGCCTGGATGATGTTTTTTAATTTTTATAATTTTTTTGCATTTATTTTTGAATTTTCTAACTCGGGTCGGGTTCGAACGGATAGGAATGAAATTTTTTTTGTTCTCTATTTTTCGGCCTGTCTAGTCCCGTTTCATCTTCAAATGAAGCCTGGATGATGTTTCTTAATTTTTATAATTTTTTTGCATTTATTTTTGAATTTTCAAACTCGGGTCGGGTTCGAACGGATAGGAATGAAATTTTTTTTGTTCTCTATTTTTCGGAATGTCCGGGCCCGTTTCGTCTTCAAATGAAGCCTGGATGATGTTTTTTAATTTTTAGAATTTTTTTCCATTTATTTTTGAATTTTTTAACTCAGGTCTGGTTCGAACGGATAGGAAGGAAATTATTTTTGTTCTCTATTTTACGGTCTGTCCTGGCTCGTTTCATCTTCAAATGAAGCCTGGATGATTTTTTTAATTTTTAGAATTTTTTTACATTTATTTTTAAATTTTCTAACTCGGGTCGGGTTCGAACGGATAGGCAGGAAATTTTTTTTCTTCACCATTTTTCAGTCTGTCCTGACCCGTTTCGTCTTGAAATGAAGCCTGAATGATGTTTTTTAATTTTTAGAATTTTTTTGCATTTATTTTTGAATTTTCAAACTCTGGTCTGGTTCGAACGGATAGGAAGGAAATATTTTTTTTTCTCAATTTTTCGGCCTGTCCTGATCCGTTTCGTCTTGAAATGAAGCTTAGATGATGTCTTTTAATTTTTAGAATTTTTTTGCATTTCTTTTAGAATTTTCTAACTGCAGTCGGGTTCGAACGGATAGGAAAGAAATTTTTTTTATTCTCTATTTTTCGGCTTGTCTTCACCTGTTTCATCTTGAAATGAAGTCTGGATGATGTTTTATATTTTTAGAATTTTTTTACATTATTTTTTGAATTTTCTAACTCTGGTCGGGTTCGAACGGATAGGAAGGAAATATTTTTTTTTTCTCTATTTTTTAGCCTGTCCTGATCCGTTTCGTCTTGAAATGAAGCCTGGATGATGTCTTTTAATTTTTAGAATTTTTTTGCATTTCTTTTAGAATTTTCTAACTGGGGTCGGGTTCGAACGGATAGGAATGAAATTTTTTTTATTCTCTATTTTTCGGCTCGTCTTCACCCGTTTCGTCTTGAAATGAAACCTAGATGATGTTTTTTAATTTTTAGATTTTTTTTTGCATTTAGTTTTGAATTTTCTAACTCTGGTCGGGTTCGAACGGATAGGAATGAAATTTTTTTTGTTCTCTATTTTTCGGCCTGTCCTGTCCCGTTTCATCTTCAAATGAAGCCTGGATGATGTTTTTTAATTTTTAGAATTTTTTTGCATTTATTTTTGAATTTTCTAACTCGGGTCGGGTTCGAACGGAGAGGAATGAAATTTTTTTTGTTCTCTATTTTTCGGCCTGTCCTGTCCCGTTTCATCTTCAAATGATGCCTGGATGATGTTTCTTAATTTTTATAATTTTTTTGCATTTATTTTTGAATTTTCTAACTCGGGTCGGGTTCGAACGGATAGGAATGAAATTTTTTTTGTTCTCTATTTTTCGGCCTTTCCTGTCCCGTTTCATCTTCAAATGAAGCCTGGATGATGTTTTTTAATTTTTAGAATTTTTTTGCTTTTATTTTTGAATTTTCTAACTCGGGTCGGGTTCGAACGGATAGGAATGAAATTTTTTTTATTCTCTATTTTTCGGCCTGTCCTGTCCCGTTTCATCTTCAAATGAAGCCTGGATGATGGTTTTTAATTTTTATAATTTTTTTGCATTTAGTTTTGAATTTTCCAACTCGGGTCGGGTTCGAACTGATAGGAATGAAATTTTTTTTGTTCTCTATTTTTCGGCCTGTCCTGTCCCGTTTCATCTTCAAATGAAGCCTGGATGATGTTTTTTAATTTTTAGAATTTTTTTGCATTTATTTTCGAATTTTCTAACTCGGGTCGGGTTCGAACGAATAGGAAGGAAATTTTTTTTGTTCTCCATTTTTCGGCCTGTCCTGTCCCGTTTCTTCTTGAAATGAAGCCTGGATGATGTTTTTTAATTTTTAGAATTTTTTTACATTTATTTTTGAATTTTCTAACTCGGGTCGGGTACGAACGGATAGGCAGGAAATTTTTTTTGTTCTCCATTTTTCGGTCTGTCCTGGCCCGTTTCGTCTTGAAATGAAGCCTGGATGATGTTTTTTAATTTTTAGAATTTTTTTGCATTTATTTTTGAATTTTCTAACTCAGGTCTGGTTCGGACGGATAGGGAGGAAATATTTTTTTTTCTCTATTTTTCGGCCTGTCCTGATCCGTTTCGTCTTGAAATGAAGCCTAGATGATGTCTTTTAATTTTTAGAATTTTTTTGCATTTCTTTTAGAATTTTCTAACTGCGGTCGGGTTCGAACGGATAGGAATGAAATTTTTTTTGTTCTCTATTTTTCGGCCTGTCCTCTCCCGTTTCATCTTCAAATGAAGCCTGGATGATGTTTTTTAATTTTTATAATTTTTTTGCATTTATTTTTGAATTTTCAAACACGGGGTCGGGTTCGAACGGATAGGAATGAAATTTTTTTTTTCTCTATTTTTCGGCCTGTTCGGGCCCGTTTCGTCTTCAAATGTAGCCTGGATGATGTTTTTCAATTTTTATAAGTTTTTTTGCATTTCTTTTAGAATTTTCTAACTCGGGTCGGGTTCGAACGGATAGGAATGAAATTTTTTTCGTTCTCTATTTTTCGGCCTGTCCTGTCCCGTTTCATCTTCAAATGAAGCCTGGATGATGTTTCTTAATTTTTATAATTTTTTTGCATTTATTTTTGAATTTTCAAACTCGGGTCGGGTTCGAACGGATAGGAATGAAATTTTTTTTTCTCTATTTTTCGGCCTGTCCTGATCCGTTTCGTCTTGAAACGAAGCCTCGATGATGTCTTTTAATTTTTAGAATTTTTTTGCATTTCTTTTAGAATTTTCTAACTGCGGTCGGGTTCGAACGGATAGGAATGAAATTTTTTTTGTTCTCTATTTTTCGGCCTGTCCTGTCCCGTTTCATCTTCAAATGAAGCCTGGATGATGTTTTTTAATTTTTATAATTTTTTTGCATTTATTTTTGAATTTTCTAACTCGGGTCGGGTTCGAACGGATAGGAATGAAATTTTTTTTGTTCTCTATTTTTCGGCCTGTCCTGTCCCGTTTCATCTTCAAATGAAGCCTGGATGATGTTTCTTAATTTTTATAATTTTTTTGCATTTATTTTTGAATTTTCAAACTCGGGTCGGGTTCGAACGGATAGGAATGAAATTTTTTTTTTCTCTATTTTTCGGCCTGTCCGGGCCCGTTTCGTCTTCAAATGTAGCCTGGATGATGTTTTTTAATTTTTAGAATTTTTTTCCATTTATTTTTGAATTTTTTAACTCAGGTCTCGTTCGAACGGATAGGAAGGAAATTATTTTTGTTCTCTATTTTACTGCCTGTCCTGGCTCGTTTCATCTTCAAATGAAGCCTGGATGGCGTTTTTTAATTTTTAGAATTTTTTTACATTTATTTTTGAATTTTCTAACTCGGGTCGGGTTCGAACGGATTGGCAGGAAATTTTTTTTGTTCTCCATTTTTCAGTCTGTCCTGGCCCGTTTCGTCTTGAAATGAAGCCTGGATGATGTTTTTTAATTTTTAGAATTTTTTGCATTTATTTTTGAATTTTCTAACTCAAGTCTGGTTCGAACGGATAGGAAGGAAATATTTTTTTTTCTCTATTTTTCGGCCTGTCCTGATCCGTTTCGTCTTGAAATGAAGCTTAGATTATGTCTTTTAATTTTTAGAATTTTTTTGCATTTCTTTTAGAATTTTCAAACTGCAGTCGGGTTCGAACGGATAGGAAAGAAATTTTTGTTATTCTATATTTTTCGGCTTGTCTTCACCTGTTTCATCTTGAAATGAAGCCTGGATGATGTTTTCAAATTTTTAGAATTTTTTTGCATTTATTTTTGTATTTTCTAACTTAGGTCTGGTTCGAACGGATTGGAAGGAAATTATTTTCGTTCTCTATTTTACGGCCTGTCCTGACCCGTCTCGTCTTGAAATGAAGTCTGGATGATGTTTTATATTTTTAGAATTTTTTTACATTATTTTTTGAATTTTCTAACTCTGGTCGGGTTCGAACGGATAGGAAGGAAATATTTTTTTTTCTCTATTTTTCAGCCTGTCCTGATCCGTTTCGTCTTGAAATGAAGCCTGGATGATGTCTTTTAATTTTTAGAATTTTTTTTCATTTATTTTAGAATTTTCTAACAGGGGTCGGGTTCGAACGGATAGGAAAGAAATTTTTTTTATTCTCCATTTTTCGGCTTGTCTTCACCCGTTTCGTCTTGAAATGAAACCTAGATGATGTTTTTTAATTTTTAGATTTTTTTTTGCATTTAATTTTGAATTTTCTAACTCTGGTCGGGTTCGAACGGGTTGGAATGAAATTTTTTTTGTTCTCTATTTTTCGGCCTGTCCTGTTCCGTTTCATCTTCAAATGAAGCCTGGATGATGTTTTTTTAATTTTTAGAATTTTTTTGCATTTATTTTTGAATTTTCTAACTCGGGTCGGGTTCGAACGGATAGGAATGAAATTTTTTTTGTTCTCTATTTTTCGACCTGTCCTGTCCCGTTTCATCTTCAAATGAAGCCTGGATGATGATTTTTAATTTTTATAATTTTTTTGCATTTATTTTTGAATTTTCTAACTCAGGTCTGGTTCGAACGGATAGGAAGGAAATATTTTTTTTTCTCTATTTTTCGGCCTGTCCTGATCCGTTTCGTCTTTAAATGAAGCTTAGATGATGTCTTTTAATTTTTAGAATTTTTTTGCATTTCTTTTAGAATTTTCTAACTGCAGTCGGGTTCGAACGGTTAGGAAAGAAATTTTTTTTATTCTCTATTTTTCGGCTTGTCATCACCTGTTTCATCTAGAAATGAAGCCTGGATGATGTTTTTTAATTTTTAGAATTTTTTTGCATTTATTTTTGAATTTTCTAACTTAGGTCTGGTTCGAACGGATTGGAAGGAAATATTTTTTTTTCTCTATTTTTTAGCCTGTCCTGATCCGTTTCGTCTTGAAATGAAGACTGGATGATGTTTTTTAATTTTCAGATTTTTTTTTGCATTTAGTTTTGAATTTTCTAACTTTGGTCGGGTTCGAACGGATGGGAATGAAATTTTTTTGTTATCTATTTTTCGGCCTGTCCTGTCCCGTTTCATCTCCAAATGAAGCCTGGATGATGTTTTTTAATTTTTAGAATTTTTTTGCATTTATTTTTGAATTTTCTAACTCGGGTCGAGTTCGAACGGATAGGAATGAAATTTTTTTTGTTCTCTATTTTTCGACCTATCCTGTCCCGTTTCATCTTCAAATGAAGCCTGGATGATGTTTTTTAATTTTTAGAATTTTTTTGCTTTTATTTTTGAATTTTCTAACTCGGGTCGGGTTCGAACGGATAGGAATGAAATTTTTTTTGTTCTCTATTTTTCGGCCTGTCCTGTCCCGTTTCATCTTCAAATGAAGCCTGGATGATGTTTTTTAATTTTTATAATTTTTTTGCATTTAGTTTTGAATTTTCCAACTCGGGTCGGGTTCGAACTGATAGGAATGAAATTTTTTTTGTTCTCTATTTTTCGGCCTGTCCTGTCCCGTTTCATCTTCAAATGAAGCCTGGATGATGTTTTTTAATTTTTAGAATTTTTTTGCATTTATTTTTGAATTTTCTAACTCGGGTCGGGTTCGAACGGATAGGAATGAAATTTTTTTTGTTCTCTATTTTTCGGCCTGTCCTGTCCCGTTTCATCTTCAAATGATGCCTGGATGATGTTTCTTAATTTTTATAATTTTTTTGCATTTATTTTTGAATTTTCTAACTCGGGTCGGGTTCGAACGGATAGGAATGAAATTTTTTTTGTTCTCTATTTTTCGGCCTGTCCTGTCCCGTTTCATCTTCAAATGAAGCCTGGATGATGTTTTTAAATTTTTAGAATTTTTTTGCTTTTATTTTTGAATTTTCTAACTCGGGTCGGGTTCGAACGGATAGGAATGAAATTTTTTTTCTTCTCTATTTTTCGGCCTGTCCTGTCCCGTTTCATCTTCAAATGAAGCCTGGATGATGTTTTTTAATTTTTATAATTTTTTTGCATTTAGTTTTGAATTTTCCAACTCGGGTCGGGTTCGAACTGATAGGAATGAAATTTTTTTTGTTCTCTATTTTTCGGCCTGTCCTGTCCCGTTTCATCTTCAAATGAAGCCTGGATGATGTTTTTTAATTTTTAGAATTTTTTTGCATTTATTTTCGAATTTTCTAACTCGGGTCGGGTTCGAACGAATAGGAAGGAAATTTTTTTTGTTCTCAATTTTTCGGCCTGTCCTGTCCCGTTTCTTCTTGAAATGAAGCCTGGATGATGTTTTTTAATTTTTAGAATCTTTTTTCATTTATTTTTGAATTTTCTAACTCGGGTCGGGTACGAACGGATAGGCAGGAAATTTTTTTTGTTCTCCATTTTTCGGTCTGTCCTGGCCCGTTTCGTATTGAAATGAAGCCTGGATGATGTTTTTTAATTTTTAGAATTTTTTTGCATTTATTTTTGAATTTTCTAACTCAGGTCTGGTTCGGACGGATAGGAAGGAAATATTTTTTTTTCTCTATTTTTCGGCCTGTCCTGATCCATTTCGTCTCCAAATGAAGCCTGGATGATGTTTTTTAATTTTTAGAATTTTTTTGCATTTATTTTTGAATTTTCTAACTCGGGTCGGGTTCGAACGGATAGGAATGAAATTTTTTTTGTTCTCTATTTTTCGACCTCTCCTGTCCCGTTTCATCTTCAAATGAAGCCTGGATGATGTTTTTTAATTTTTAGAATTTTTTTGCTTTTATTTTTGAATTTTCTAACTCGGGTCGGGTTCGAACGGATAGGAATGAAATTTTTTTTGTTCTCTATTTTTCGGCCTGTCCTGTCCCGTTTCATCTTCAAATGAAGCCTGGATGATGTTTTTTAATTTTTATAATTTTTTTGCATTTAGTTTTGAATTTTCCAACTCGGGTCGGGTTCGAACTGATAGGAATGAAATTTTTTTTGTTCTCTATTTTTCGGCCTGTCCTGTCCCGTTTCATCTTCAAATGAAGCCTGGATGATGTTTTTTAATTTTTAGAATTTTTTTGCATTTATTTTTGAATTTTCTAACTCGGGTCGGGTTCGAACGGATAGGAATGAAATTTTTTTTGTTCTCTATTTTTCGGCCTGTCCTGTCCCGTTTCATCTTCAAATGATGCCTGGATGATGTTTCTTAATTTTTATAATTTTTTTGCATTTATTTTTGAATTTTCTAACTCGGGTCGGGTTCGAACGGATAGGAATGAAATTTTTTTTGTTCTCTATTTTTCGGCCTGTCCTGTCCCGTTTCATCTTCAAATGAAGCCTGGATGATGTTTTTAAATTTTTAGAATTTTTTTGCTTTTATTTTTGAATTTTCTAACTCGGGTCGGGTTCGAACGGATAGGAATGAAATTTTTTTTCTTCTCTATTTTTCGGCCTGTCCTGTCCCGTTTCATCTTCAAATGAAGCCTGGATGATGTTTTTTAATTTTTATAATTTTTTTGCATTTAGTTTTGAATTTTCCAACTCGGGTCGGGTTCGAACTGATAGGAATGAAATTTTTTTTGTTCTCTATTTTTCGGCCTGTCCTGTCCCGTTTCATCTTCAAATGAAGCCTGGATGATGTTTTTTAATTTTTAGAATTTTTTTGCATTTATTTTCGAATTTTCTAACTCGGGTCGGGTTCGAACGAATAGGAAGGAAATTTTTTTTGTTCTCAATTTTTCGGCCTGTCCTGTCCCGTTTCTTCTTGAAATAAAGCCTGGATGATGTTTTTTAATTTTTAGAATCTTTTTTCATTTATTTTTGAATTTTCTAACTCGGGTCGGGTACGAACGGATAGGCAGGAAATTTTTTTTGTTCTCCATTTTTCGGTCTGTCCTGGCCCGTTTCGTATTGAAATGAAGCCTGGATGATGTTTTTTAATTTTTAGAATTTTTTTGCATTTATTTTTGAATTTTCTAACTCAGGTCTGGTTCGGACGGATAGGAAGGAAATATTTTTTTTTCTCTATTTTTCGGCCTGTCCTGATCCGTTTCGTCTTGAAATGAAGCCTAGATGATGTCTTTTAATTTTTAGAATTTTTTTGCATTTCTTTTAGAATTTTCTAACTGCGGTCGGGTTCGAACGGATAGGAAGGAAATATTTTTTTTTCTCTATTTTTCGGCCTGTCCTGATCCGTTTCGTCTTGAAACGAAGCCTAGATGATGTCTTTTAATTTTTAGAATTTTTTTGCATTTCTTTTAGAATTTTCTAACTGCGGTTGGGTTCGAACGGATAGGAATGAAATTTTTTTTGTTCTCTATTTTTCGGCCTGTCCTGTCCCGTTTCATCTTCAAATGATGCCTGGATGATGTTTCTTAATTTTTATAATTTTTTTGCATTTATTTTTGAATTTTCTAACTCGGGTCGGGTTCGAACGGATAGGAATGAAATTTTTTTTGTTCTCTATTTTTCGGCCTGTCCTGTCCCGTTTCATCTTCAAATGAAGCCTGGATGAGGTTTTTTAATTTTTAGAATTTTTTTGCTTTTATTTTTGAATTTTCTAACTCGGGTCGGGTTCGAACGGATAGGAATGAAATTTTTTTTTCTCTATTTTTCGGCCTGTCCTGTCCCGTTTCATCTTCAAATGAAGCCTGGATGATGTTTTTTAATTTTTATAATTTTTTTGCATTTATTTTTGAATTTTCCAACTCGGGTCGGGTTCGAACTGATAGGAATGAAATTTTTTTTGTTCTCTATTTTTCGGCCTGTCCTGTCCCGTTTCATCTTCAAATGAAGCCTGGATGATGTTTTTAAATTTTTAGAATTTTTTTGCTTTTATTTTTGAATTTTCTAACTCGGGTCGGGTTCGAACGGATAGGGATGAAATTTTTTTTCTTCTCTATTTTTCGGCCTGTCCTGTCCCGTTTCATCTTCAAATGAAGCCTGGATGATGTTTTTTAATTTTTATAATTTTTTTGCATTTAGTTTTGAATTTTCTAACTCGGGTCGGGTTCGAACTGATAGGAATGAAATTTTTTTTGTTCTCTATTTTTCGGTCTGTCCTGGCCCGTTTCGTATTGAAATGAAGCCTGGATGATGTTTTTTAATTTTTAGAATTTTTTTGCATTTATTTTTGAATTTTCTAACTCAGGTCTGGTTCGGACGGATAGGAAGGAAATATTTTTTTTTCTCTATTTTTCGGCCTGTCCTGATCCGTTTCGTCTTGAAATGAAGCCTAGATGATGTCTTTTAATTTTTAGAATTTTTTTGCATTTCTTTTAGAATTTTCTAACTGCGGTCGGGTTCGAACGGATAGGAAGGAAATATTTTTTTTTCTCTATTTTTCGGCCTGTCCTGATCCGTTTCGTCTTGAAACGAAGCCTAGATGATGTCTTTTAATTTTTAGAATTTTTTTGCATTTCTTTTAGAATTTTCTAACTGCGGTCGGGTTCGAACGGATAGGAATGAAATTTTTTGTGTTCTCTATTTTTCGGCCTGTCCTGTCCCGTTTCATCTTCAAATGATGCCTGGATGATGTTTTTAAATTTTTAGAATTTTTTTGCTTTTATTTTTGAATTTTCTAACTCGGGTCGGGTTCGAACGGATAGGAATGAAATTTTTTTTCTTCTCTATTTTTCGGCCTGTCCTGTCCCGTTTCATCTTCAAATGAAGCCTGGATGATGTTTTTTAATTTTTATAATTTTTTTGCATTTAGTTTTGAATTTTCCAACTCGGGTCGGGTTCGAACTGATAGGAATGAAATTTTTTTTGTTCTCTATTTTTCGGCCTGTCCTGTCCCGTTTCATCTTCAAATGAAGCCTGGATGATGTTTTTTAATTTTTAGAATTTTTTTGCATTTATTTTCGAATTTTCTAACTCGGGTCGGGTTCGAACGAATAGGAAGGAAATTTTTTTTGTTCTCAATTTTTCGGCCTGTCCTGTCCCGTTTCTTCTTGAAATGAAGCCTGGATGATGTTTTTTAATTTTTAGAATCTTTTTTCATTTATTTTTGAATTTTCTAACTCGGGTCGGGTACGAACGGATAGGCAGGAAATTTTTTTTGTTCTCCATTTTTCGGTCTGTCCTGGCCCGTTTCGTATTGAAATGAAGCCTGGATGATGTTTTTTAATTTTTAGAATTTTTTTGCATTTATTTTTGAATTTTCTAACTCAGGTCTGGTTCGGACGGATAGGAAGGAAATATTTTTTTTTCTCTATTTTTCGGCCTGTCCTGATCCGTTTCGTCTTGAAATGAAGCCTAGATGATGTCTTTTAATTTTTAGAATTTTTTTGCATTTCTTTTAGAATTTTCTAACTGCGGTCGGGTTCGAACGGATAGGAAGGAAATATTTTTTTTTTCTCTATTTTTCGGCCTGTCCTGATCCGTTTCGTCTTGAAACGAAGCCTAAATGATGTCTTTTAATTTTTAGAATTTTTTTGCATTTCTTTTAGAATTTTCTAACTGCGGTTGGGTTCGAACGGATAGGAATGAAATTTTTTTTGTTCTCTATTTTTCGGCCTGTCCTGTCCCGTTTCATCTTCAAATGATGCCTGGATGATGTTTCTTAATTTTTATAATTTTTTTGCATTTATTTTTGAATTTTCTAACTCGGGTCGGGTTCGAACGGATAGGAATGAAATTTTTTTTGTTCTCTATTTTTCGGCCTGTCCTGTCCCGTTTCATCTTCAAATGAAGCCTGGATGAGGTTTTTTAATTTTTAGAATTTTTTTGCTTTTATTTTTGAATTTTCTAACTTGGGTCGGGTTCGAACGGATAGGAATGAAATTTTTTTTTCTCTATTTTTCGGCCTGTCCTGTCCCGTTTCATCTTCAAATGAAGCCTGGATGATGTTTTTTAATTTTTATAATTTTTTTGCATTTAGTTTTGAATTTTCCAACTCGGGTCGGGTTCGAACTGATAGGAATGAAATTTTTTTTGTTCTCTATTTTTCGGCCTGTCCTGTCCCGTTTCATCTTCAAATGATGCCTGGATGATGTTTTTAAATTTTTAGAATTTTTTTGCTTTTATTTTTGAATTTTCTAACTCGGGTCGGGTTCGAACGGATAGGAATGAAATTTTTTTTCTTCTCTATTTTTCGGCCTGTCCTGTCCCGTTTCATCTTCAAATGAAGCCTGGATGATGTTTTTTAATTTTTATAATTTTTTTGCATTTAGTTTTGAATTTTCCAACTCGGGTCGGGTTCGAACTGATAGGAATGAAATTTTTTTTGTTCTCTATTTTTCGGCCTGTCCTGTCCCGTTTCATCTTCAAATGAAGCCTGGATGATGTTTTTTAATTTTTAGAATTTTTTTGCATTTATTTTCGAATTTTCTAACTCGGGTCGGGTTCGAACGAATAGGAAGGAAATTTTTTTTGTTCTCAATTTTTCGGCCTGTCCTGTCCCGTTTCTTCTTGAAATGAAGCCTGGATGATGTTTTTTAATTTTTAGAATCTTTTTTCATTTATTTTTGAATTTTCTAACTCGGGTCGGGTACGAACGGATAGGCAGGAAATTTTTTTTGTTCTCCATTTTTCGGTCTGTCCTGGCCCGTTTCGTATTGAAATGAAGCCTGGATGATGTTTTTTAATTTTTAGAATTTTTTTGCATTTATTTTTGAATTTTCTAACTCAGGTCTGGTTCGGACGGATAGGAAGGAAATATTTTTTTTTCTCTATTTTTCGGCCTGTCCTGATCCGTTTCGTCTTGAAATGAAGCCTAGATGATGTCTTTTAATTTTTAGAATTTTTTTGCATTTCTTTTAGAATTTTCTAACTGCGGTCGGGTTCGAACGGATAGGAAGGAAATATTTTTTTTTTCTCTATTTTTCGGCCTGTCCTGATCCGTTTCGTCTTGAAACGAAGCCTAAATGATGTCTTTTAATTTTTAGAATTTTTTTGCATTTCTTTTAGAATTTTCTAACTGCGGTTGGGTTCGAACGGATAGGAATGAAATTTTTTTTGTTCTCTATTTTTCGGCCTGTCCTGTCCCGTTTCATCTTCAAATGATGCCTGGATGATGTTTCTTAATTTTTATAATTTTTTTGCATTTATTTTTGAATTTTCTAACTCGGGTCGGGTTCGAACGGATAGGAATGAAATTTTTTTTGTTCTCTATTTTTCGGCCTGTCCTGTCCCGTTTCATCTTCAAATGAAGCCTGGATGAGGTTTTTTAATTTTTAGAATTTTTTTGCTTTTATTTTTGAATTTTCTAACTTGGGTCGGGTTCGAACGGATAGGAATGAAATTTTTTTTTCTCTATTTTTCGGCCTGTCCTGTCCCGTTTCATCTTCAAATGAAGCCTGGATGATGTTTTTTAATTTTTATAATTTTTTTGCATTTAGTTTTGAATTTTCCAACTCGGGTCGGGTTCGAACTGATAGGAATGAAATTTTTTTTGTTCTCTATTTTTCGGCCTGTCCTGTCCCGTTTCATCTTCAAATGAAGCCTGGATGATGTTTTTAAATTTTTAGAATTTTTTTGCTTTTATTTTTGAATTTTCTAACTCGGGTCGGGTTCGAACGGATAGGAATGAAATTTTTTTTCTTCTCTATTTTTCGGCCTGTCCTGTCCCGTTTCATCTTCAAATGAAGCCTAGATGATGTTTTTTAATTTTTATAATTTTTTTGCATTTAGTTTTGAATTTTCCAACTCGGGTCGGGTTCGAACTGATAGGAATGAAATTTTTTTTGTTCTCTATTTTTCGGCCTATCCTGTCCCGTTTCATCTTCAAATGAAGCCTGGATGATGTTTTTTAATTTTTAGAATTTTTTTGCATTTATTTTCGAATTTTCTAACTCGGGTCGGGTACGAACGAATAGGAAGGAAATTTTTTTTGTTCTCAATTTTTCGGCCTGTCCTGTCCCGTTTCTTCTTGAAATGAAGCCTGGATGATGTTTTTTAATTTTTAGAATCTTTTTTCATTTATTTTTGAATTTTCTAACTCGGGTCGGGTACGAACGGATAGGCAGGAAATTTTTTTTGTTCTCCATTTTTCGGTCTGTCCTGGCCCGTTTCGTATTGAAATGAAGCCTGGATGATGTTTTTTAATTTTTAGAATTTTTTTGCATTTATTTTTGAATTTTCTAACTCAGGTCTGGTTCGGACGGATAGGAAGGAAATATTTTTTTTTCTCTATTTTTCGGCCTGTCCTGATCCGTTTCGTCTTGAAATGAAGCCTAGATGATGTCTTTTAATTTTTAGAATTTTTTTGCATTTCTTTTAGAATTTTCTAACTGCGGTCGGGTTCGAACGGATAGGAAGGAAATATTTTTTTTTCTCTATTTTTCGGCCTGTCCTGATCCGTTTCGTCTTGAAACGAAGCCTAGATGATGTCTTTTAATTTTTAGAATTTTTTTGCATTTCTTTTAGAATTTTCTAACTGCGGTCGGGTTCGAACGGATAGGAATGAAATTTTTTTTGTTCTCTATTTTTCGGCCTGTCCTGTCCCGTTTCATCTTCAAATGATGCCTGGATGATGTTTCTTAATTTTTATAATTTTTTTGCATTTATTTTTGAATTTTCTAACTCGGGTCGGGTTCGAACGGATAGGAATGAAATTTTTTTTGTTCTCTATTTTTCGGCCTGTCCTGTCCCGTTTCATCTTCAAATGAAGCCTGGATGAGGTTTTTTAATTTTTAGAATTTTTTTGCTTTTATTTTTGAATTTTCTAACTTGGGTCGGGTTCGAACGGATAGGAATGAAATTTTTTTTTCTCTATTTTTCGGCCTGTCCTGTCCCGTTTCATCTTCAAATGAAGCCTGGATGATGTTTTTTAATTTTTATAATTTTTTTGCATTTAGTTTTGAATTTTCCAACTCGGGTCGGGTTCGAACTGATAGGAATGAAATTTTTTTTGTTCTCTATTTTTCGGCCTGTCCTGTCCCGTTTCATCTTCAAATGAAGCCTGGATGATGTTTTTTAATTTTTAAAATTTTTTTGCATTTATTTTCGAATTTTCTAACTCGGGTCGGGTTCGAACGAATAGGAAGGAAATTTTTTTTGTTCTCCATTTTTCGGCCTGTCCTGTCCCGTTTCTTCTTGAAATGAAGCCTGGATGATATTTTTTAATTTTTAGAATTTTTTTACATTTATTTTTGAATTTTCTAACTCGGGTCGGGTACGAACGGATAGGCAGGAAATTTTTTTTGTTCTCCATTTTTCGGTCTGTCCTGGCCCGTTTCGTCTTGAAATGAAGCCTGGATGATGTTTTTTAACTTTTAGAATTTTTTTGCATTTATTTTTGAATTTTCTAACTCAGGTCTGGTTCGGACGGATAGGAAGGAAATATTTTTTTTTCTCTATTTTTCGGCCTGTCCTGATCCGTTTCGTCTTGAAATGAAGCCTAGATGATGTCTTTTAATTTTTAGAATTTTTTTGCATTTCTTTTATAATTTTCTAACTGCGGTCGGGTTCGAACGGATAGGAAGGAAATATTTTTTTTTCTCTATTTTTCGGCCTGTCCTGATCCGTTTCGTCTTGAAACGAAGCCTAGATGATGTCTTTTAATTTTTAGAATCTTTTTACATTTCTTTTAGAATTTTCTAACTGCGGTCGGGTTCGAACGGATAGGAATGAAATTTTTTTTGTTCTCTATTTTTCGGCCTGTCCTGTCCCATTTCATCTTCAAATGAAGCCTGGATGATGTTTTTTAATTTTTATAATTTTTTTGCATTTATTTTTGAATTTTCTAACTCGGGTCGGGTTCGAACGGATAGGAATGAAATTTTTTTTGTTCTCTATTTTTCGGCCTGTCCTGTCCCGTTTCATCTTCAAATGAAGCCTGGATGATGTTTTTTAATTTTTATAATTTTTTTGCATTTATTTTTGAATTTTCTAACTCGGGTCGGGTTCGAACGGATAGGAATGAAATTTTTTTTTTCTCTATTTTTCGGCCTGTCCGGGCCCGTTTCGTCTTCAAATGTAGCCTGGATGATGTTTTTTAATTTTTATAATTTTTTTCCATTTATTTTTGAATTTTTTAACTCAGGTCTCGTTCGAACGGATAGGAAGGAAATTATTTTTGTTCTCTATTTTACGGCCTGTCCTGGCTCGTTTCATCTTCAAATGAAGCCTGGATGGCGTTTTTTAATTTTTAGAATTTTTTTACATTTATTTTTGAATTTTCTAACTCGGGTCGGGTTCGAACGGATAGGCAGGAATTTTTTTTTGTTCTCCATTTTTCAGTCTGTCCTGGCCCGTTTCGTCTTGAAATGAAGCCTGGATGATGTTTTTTAATTTTTAGAATTTTTTTGCATTTATTTTTGAATTTTCTAACTCAGGTCTGGTTCGAACGGATAGGAAGGAAATATTTTTTTTTCTCTATTTTTCGGCCTGTCCTGATCCGTTTCGTCTTGAAATGAAGCTTAGATTATGTCTTTTAATTTTTAGAATTTTTTTGCATTTCTTTTAGAATTTTCAAACTGCAGTCGGGTTCGAACGGATAGGAAAGAAATTTTTGTTATTCTATATTTTTCGGCTTGTCTTCACCTGTTTCATCTTGAAATGAAGCCTGGATGATGTTTTTTAATTTTTAGAATTTTTTTGCGTTTATTTTTGTATTTTCTAACTTAGGTCTGGTTCGAACGGATTGTAAGGAAATTATTTTCGTTCTCTATTTTACGGCCTGTCCTGACCCGTCTCGTCTTGGAATGAAGTCTGGATGATGTTTTATATTTTTAGAATTTTTTTACATTATTTTTTGAATTTTCTAACTCTGGTCGGGTTCGAACGGATAGGAAGGAAATATTTCTTTTTCTCTATTTTTCAGCCTATCCTGATCCGTTTCGTCTTGAAATGAAGCCTGGATGATGTCTTTTAATTTTTAGAATTTTTTTCATTTATTTTAGAATTTTCTAACTGGGGTCGGGTTCGAACGGATAGGAAAGAAATTTTTTTTATTCTCCATTTTTCGGCTTGTCTTCACCCGTTTCGTCTTGAAATGAAACCTAGATGATGTTTTTTAATTTTTAGATTTTTTTTTGCATTTAGTTTTGAATTTTCTAACTCTGGTCGGGTACGAACGGGTAGGAATGAAATTTTTTTTGTTCTCTATTTTTCGGCCTGTCCTGTCCCGTTTCATCTTCAAATGAAGCCTGGATGATGTTTTTTAATTTTTAGAATTTTTTTGCATTTATTTTTGAATTTTCTAACTCGGGTCGGGTTCGAACGGATAGGAATGAAATTTTTTTTGTTCTCTATTTTTCGACCTGTCCTGTCCCGTTTCATCTTCAAATGAAGCCTGGATGATGTTTTTTAATTTTTATAAATTTTTTGCATTTATTTTTGAATTTTCTAACTCAGGTCTGGTTCGAACGGATAGGAAGGAAATATTTTTTATTCTCTATTTTTCGGCCTGTCCTGATTCGTTTCGTCTTGAAATGAAGCTTAGATGATGTCTTTTAATTTTTAGAATTTTTTTGCATTTCTTTTAGAATTTTCTAACTGCAGTCGGGTTCGAACGGTTAGGAAAGAAATTTTTTTTATTCTCTATTTTTCGGCTTGTCTTCACCTGTTTCATCTTGAAATGAAGCCTGGATGATGTTTTTTAATTTTTAGAATTTTTTTGCATTTATTTTTGAATTTTCTAACTTAGGTCTGGTTCGAACGGATTGGAAGGAAATTATTTTTGTTCTCTATTTTACGGCCTGTCCTGACCCGTCTCGTCTTGAAATGAAGTCTGGATGATGTTTTATATTTTTAGAATTTTTTTACATTATTTTTTGAATTTTCTAACTCTGGTCGGGTTCGAACGGATAGGAAGGAAATATTTTTTTTTCTCTATTTTTTAGCCTGTCCTGATCCGTTTCGTCTTGAAATGAAGACTGGATGATGTCTTTTAATTTTTAGAATTTTTTTGCATTTCTTTTAGAATTTTCTAACTGGGGTCGGGTTCGAACGGATAGGAAAGAAATTTTTTTTATTCTCTATTTTTCGGCTTGTCTTCACCCGTTTCGTCTTGAAATGAAACCTAGATGATGTTTTTTAATTTTCAGATTTTTTTTTGCATTTAGTTTTGAATTTTCTAACTTTGGTCGGGTTCGAACGGATGGGAATGAAATTTTTTTATTCTCTATTTTTCGGCCTGTCCTGTCCCGTTTCTTCTCCAAATGAAGCCTGGATGATGTTTTTTAATTTTTAGAATTTTTTTGCATTTATTTTTGAATTTTCTAACTCGGGTCGGGTTCGAACGGATAGGAATGAAATTTTTTTTGTTCTCCATTTATCGGCCTGTCCTGTCCCGTTTCATCTTCAAATGAAGCCTGGATGATGTTTTTTAATTTTTAGAATTTTTTTGCTTTTATTTTTGAATTTTCTAACTCGGGTCGGGTTCGAACGGATAGGAATGAAATTTTTTTTGTTCTCTATTTTTCGGCCTGTCCTGTCTCGTTTCATCTTCAAATGAAGCCTGGATGATGTTTTTTAATTTTTATAATTTTTTTGCATTTAGTTTTGAATTTTCCAACTCGGGTCGGGTTCGAACTTATAGGAATGAAATTTTTTTTGTTCTCTATTTTTCGGCCTGTCCTGTCCCGTTTCATCTTCAAATGAAGCCTGGATGATGTTTTTTAATTTTTAGAATTTTTTTGCATTTATTTTCGAATTTTCTAACTCGGGTCGGGTTCGAACGAATAGGAAGGAAATTTTTTTTGTTCTCCATTTTTCGGCCTGTCCTGGCCCGTTTCTTCTTGAAATGAAGCCTGGATGATGTTTTTGAATTTTTAGAATTTTTTTACATTTATTTTTGAATTTTCTAACTCGGGTCGGGTTCGAACGGATAGGCAGGAAATTTTTTTTTTCTCCATTTTTCGGTCTGTCCTGGCCCGTTTCGTCTTGAAATGAAGCCTGGATGATGTTTTTTAATTTTTAGAATTTTTTTGCATTTATTTTTCAATTTTCTAACTCAGGTCTGGTTCGAACGGATAGGAAGGAAATATTTTTTTTTCTCTATTTTTCGGCCTGTCCTGATCCGTTTCGTCTTGAAACGAAGCCTAGATGATGTCTTTTAATTTTTAGAATTTTTTTGCATTTCTTTTAGAATTTTCTAACTGCGGTCGGGTTCGAACGGATAGGAATGAAATTTTTTTTGTTCTCTATTTTTCGGCCTGTCCTGTCCCGTTTCATCTTCAAATGAAGCCTGGATGATGTTTTTTAATTTTTATAATTTTTTTGCATTTATTTTTGAATTTTCTAACTCGGGTCGGGTTCGAACGGATAGGAATGAAATTTTTTTTTTCTCTATTTTTCGGCCTGTCCGGGCCCGTTTCGTCTTCAAATGTAGCCTGGATGATGTTTTTTAATTTTTAGAATTTTTTTCCATTTATTTTTGAATTTTTTAACTCAGGTCTGGTTCGAACGAATAGAAAGGAATTTATTTTTGTTCTCTATTTTACGGTCTGTCCTGGCTCGTTTCATCTTCAAATGAAGCCTGTATGATGTTTTTTAATTTTTAGAATTTTTTTACATTTATTTTTGAATTTTCTAACTCGGGACGGGTTCGAACGGATAGGCAGGAAATTTTTTTTGTTCTCCATTTTTCAGTCTGTCCTGGCCCGTCTCGTCTTGAAATGAAGCCTGGATGATGTTTTTTAATTTTTAGAATTGTTTTGCATTTATTTTTGAATTTTCAAACTCAGGTCTGGTTCGAACGGATAGAAAGGAAATATTTTTTTTCTCTATTTTTCGGCCTGTCCTGATCCGTTTCGTCTTGAAATGAAGCTTAGATGATGTCTTTTAATTTTTAGAATTTTTTTGCATTTATTTTAGAATTTTCTAATTGCAGTCGGGTTCGAACGGATAGGAAAGAAATTTTTTTTATTCTCTATTTTTCGGCTTGTCTTCACCTGTTTCATCTTGAAATGAAGCCTGGATGATGTTTTTTAATTTTTAGAATTTTTTTGCATTTATTTTTGAATTTTCTAACTTAGGTCTGGTTCGAACGGATTGGAAGGAAATTATTTTTGTTCTCTATTTTACGGCCTGTCCTGACCCGTCTCGTCTTGAAATGAAGTCTGGATGATGTTTTATATTTTTAGAATTTTTTTACATTATTTTTTGAATTTTCTAACTCTGGTCGGGTTGGAACGGATAGGAAGGAAATATTTTTTTTTCTCTATTTTTCAGCCTGTCCTGATCCGTTTCGTCTTGAAAAGAAGCCTGGATGATGTCTTTTAATTTTTAGAATTTTTTTGCATTTCTTTTAGAATTTTCTAACTGGGGTCGGGTTCGAACGGATAGGAAAGAAATTTTTTTTATTCTCTATTTTTCGGCTTGTCTTCACCCGTTTCGTCTTGAAATGAAACCTAGATGATGTTTTTTAATTTTTCTAATTTTTTTGCATTTATTTTTGAATTTTCTAACTCAGGTCTGGTTCGAACGGATAGTAAGGAAATATTTTTTTTTCTCTATTTTTCGGTGTGTCCTGATCCGTTTCTTCTTGAAATGAAGCTTAGATGATGTCTTATAATTTTTAGAATTTTTTTGCATTTCTTTTAGAATTTTCTAACTGCAATCGGGTTCGAACGGATAGGAAAGAAATTTTTTTTATTCTCTATTTTTCGGCTAGTCTTCACCTGTTTCATCTTGAAATGAAGCCTGGATGATGTTTTTTAATTTTTAGAATTTTTTTGCATTTATTTTTGAATTTTCTAACTTAGGTCTAGTTCGAACGGATTGGAAGGAAATTATTTTTGTTCTCTATTTTACGGCCTGTCCTGACCCGTCTCGTCTTGAAATGAAGTCTGGATGATGTTTTTTAATTTTTAGACTTTTTTTGCATTTATTTTTGAATTTTCTAACTCGGGTCAGGTTCGAACGGATAGGAATGAAATTTTTTTTGTTCTCTATTTTTCGGCCTGTCCGAGCCCGTTTCGTCTTCAAATGAAGCCTGGATGATGTTTTTTAATTTTTAGAATTTTTTTCCATTTATTTTTGAATTTTTTAACTCAGGTCTGGTTCGAACGGATAGGAATGAAATTTTTTTTGTTCTCTATTTTTCGGCCTGTCCTGTCCCGTTTCATCTTCAAATGAAGCCTGGATGTTGTTTTTTAATTTTTATAATTTTTTTGCATTTATTTTTGAATTTTCTAACTCGGGTCGGGTTCGAACGGATAGGAATGAAATTTTTTTTGTTCTCTATTTTTCGGCCTGTCCGGGCCCGTTTCGTCTTCAAATGAAGCCTGGATGATGTTTTTTAATTTTTAGAATTTTTTTCCATTTATTTTTGAATTTTTTAACTCAGGTCTGGTTCGAACGGATAGGAAGGAAATTGTTTTTGTTCTCTATTTTACGGTCTGTCCTGGCTCGTTTCATCTTCAAATGAAGCCTGGATGATGTTTTTTAATTTTTAGAATTTTTTTACATTTATTTTTGAATTTTCTAACTCGGGTCGGGTTCGAACGGATAGGCAGAAAATTTTTTTTGTTCTCCATTTTTCAGTCTGTCTTGGCCCGTCTCGTCTTGAAATGAAGCCTGGATGATGTTTTTTAATTTTTAGAATTGTTTTGCATTTATTTTTGAATTTTAAAACTCAGGTCTGGTTTGAACGGATAGGAAGGAAATATTTTTTTTTCTCTATTTTTCGGCCTGTCCTGATCCGTTTCGTCTTAAAATGAAGCTTAGATGATGTCTTTTAATTTTTAGAATTTTTTTGCATTTCTTTTAGAATTTTCTAATTGCAGTCGGGTTCGAACGGATAGGAAAGAAATTTTTTTTCTTCTCTATTTTTCGGCTTGTCTTCACCTGTTTCATCTTGAAATGAAGCCTGGATGATGTTTTTTAATTTTTAGAATTTTTTTGCATTTATTTTTGAATTTTCTAACTTAGGTCTGGTTCGAACGGATTGGAAGGAAATTATTTTTGTTCTCTATTTTACGGCCTGTCCTGACCCGTCTCGTCTTGAAATGAAGTCTGGATGATGTTTTATATTTTTAGAATTTTTTTACATTATTTTTTGAATTTTCTAACTCTGGTCGGGTTGGAACGGATAGGAAGGAAATATTTTTTTTTCTCTATTTTTCAGCCTGTCCTGATCCGTTTCGTCTTGAAAAGAAGCCTGGATGATGTCTTTTAATTTTTAGAATTTTTTTGCATTTCTTTTAGAATTTTCTAACTGGGGTCGGGTTCGAACGGATAGGAAAGAAATTTTTTTTATTCTCTATTTTTCGGCTTGTCTTCACCCGTTTCGTCTTGAAATGAAACCTAGATGATGTTTTTTAATTTTTAGATTTTTTTTTGCATTTAGTTTTGAATTTTCTAACTCTGGTCGGGTTCGAACGGATAGGAATGAAATTTTTTTTGTTCTCCATTTTTCGGCCTGTCCTGGCCCGTTTCGTCTTGAAATGAAGCCTGGATGATGTTTTTTAATTTTTAGAATTGTTTTGCATTTATTTTTGAATTTTCTAACTCGGGTCGGGTTCGAACGGATAGGAATGAAATTTTTTTTGTTCTCTATTTTTCGGCCTGTCCTGTCCCGTTTCATCTTCAAATGAAGCCTGGATGTTGTTTTTTAATTTTTATAATTTTTTTGCATTTATTTTTGAATTTTCTAACTCGGGTCGGGTTCGAACGGATAGGAATGAAATTTTTTTTGTTCTCTATTTTTCGGCCTGTCCTGTCCCGTTTCATCTTCAAATGAAGCCTGGATGATGTTTTATAATTTTTAGAATTTTTTTGCATTTATTTTTTAATTTTCTAACTCGGGTCGAGTTCGAATGGATAGGAATGAAATTTTTTTTGTTCTCTATTTTTCGGCCTGTCCGGGCCCGTTTCGTCTTCAAATGAAGCCTGGATGATGTTTTTTAATTTTTAGAATTTTTTTCCATTTATTTTTGAATTTTTTAACTCAGGTCTGGTTCGAACGGATAGGAAGGAAATTGTTTTTGTTCTCTATTTTACGGTCTGTCCTGGCTCGTTTCATCTTCAAATGAAGCCTGGATGATGTTTTTTAATTTTTAGAATTTTTTTACATTTATTTTTGAATTTTCTAACTCGGGTCGGGTTCGAACGGATAGACAGGAAATTTTTTTTGTTCTCCATTTTTCAGTCTGTCCTGGCCCGTCTCGTCTTGAAATGAAGCCTGGATGATGTTTTTTAATTTTTAGAATTGTTTTGCATTTATTTTTGAATTTTCGAACTCAGGTCTGGTTCGAACGGATAGGAATGAAATTTTTTTTGTTCTCTATTTTTCGGCCTGTCCTGTCCCGTTTCATCTTCAAATGAAGCCTGGATGTTGTTTTTTAATTTTTATAATTTTTTTGCATTTATTTTTGAATTTTCTAACTCGGGTCGGGTTCGAACGGATAGGAATGAAATTTTTTTTGTTCTCTATTTTTCGGCCTGTCCTGTCCCGTTTCATCTTCAAATGAAGCCTGGATGATGTTTTTTAATTTTTAGAATTTTTTTGCATTTATTTTTGAATTTTCTAACTCGGGACGGGTTCGAATGGATAGGAATGAAATTTTTTTTGTTCTCTATTTTTCGGCCTGTCCGGGCCCGTTTCGTCTTCAAATGAAGCCTGGATGATGTTTTTTAATTTTTAGAATTTTTTTCCTTTTATTTTTGAATTTTTTAACTCAGGTCTGGTTCGAACGGATTGGAAGGAAATTGTTTTTGTTCTCTATTTTACGGTCTGTCCTGGCTCGTTTCATCTTCAAATGAAGCCTGGATGATGTTTTTTAATTTTTAGAATTTTTTTCCATTTATTTTTGAATTTTCTAACTCGGGTCGGGTTCGAACGGATAGGCAGGAAATTTTTTTTGTTCTCCATTTTTCAGTCTGTCCTGGCCCGTCTCGTCTTGAAATGAAGCCTGGATGATGTTTTTTAATTTTTTGAATTGTTTTGCATTTATTTTTGAATTTTCAAACTCAGGTCTGGTTCGAACGGATAGGAAGGAAATATTTTTTTTTCTCTATTTTTCGGCCTGTCCTGATCCGTTTCGTCTTAAAATGAAGCTTAGATGATGTCTTTTAATTTTTAGAATTTTTTTGCATTTCTTTTAGAATTTTCTAATTGCAGTCGGGTTCGAACGGATAGGAAAGAAATTTTTTTTATTCTCTATTTTTCGGCTTGTCTTCACCTGTTTCATCTTGAAATGAAGCCTGGATGATGTTTTTTAATTTTTAGAATTTTTTTGCATTTATTTTTGAATTTTCTAACTTAGGTCTGGTTCGAACGGATTGGAAGGAAATTATTTTTGTTCTCTATTTTAAGGCCTGTCCTGACCCGTCTCGTCTTGAAATGAAGTCTGGATGATGTTTTATATTTTTAGAATTTTTTTACATTATTTTTTGAATTTTCTAACTCTGGTCGGGTTGGAACGGATAGGAAGGAAATATTTTTTTTTCTCTATTTTTCAGTCTGTCCTGATCCGTTTCGTCTTGAAAAGAAGCCTGGATGATGTCTTTTAATTTTTAGAATTTTTTTGCATTTCTTTTAGAATTTTCTAACTGGGGTCGGGTTCGAACGGATAGGAAAGAAATTTTTTTTATTCTCTATTTTTCGGCTTGTCTTCACCCGTTTCGTCTTGAAATGAAACCTAGATGATGTTTTTTAATTTTTAGATTTTTTTTTGCATTTAGTTTTGAATTTTCTAACTCTGGTCGGGTTCGAACGGATAGGAATGAAATTTTTTTTGTTCTCCATTTTTCGGCCTGTCCTGGGCCGTTTCGTCTTGAAATGAAGCCTGGATGATGTTTTTTAATTTTTAGAATTTTTTTGCATTTATTTTTGAATTTTCTAACTCTGGTCGGGTTCGAACGGATAGGAATGAAATTTTTTTTGTTCTCCATTTTTCGGCCTGTCCTGGCCCGTTTCGTCTTGAAATGAAGCCTGGATGATGTTTTTTAATTTTTAGAATTGTTTTGCATTTATTTTTGAATTTTCTAACTCGGGTCCGGTTCGAACGGATAGGAATGAAATTTTTTTTGTTCTCTATTTTTCGGCCTGTCCTGTCCCGTTTCATCTTCAAATGAAGCCTGGATGTTGTTTTTTAATTTTTATAATTTTTTTGCATTTATTTTTGAATTTTCTAACTCGGGTCGGGTTCGAACGGATAGGAATGAAATTTTTTTTGTTCTCTATTTTTCGGCCTGTCCTGTCCCGTTTCATCTTCAAATGAAGCCTGGATGATGTTTTTTAATTTTTAGAATTTTTTTGCATTTATTTTTGAATTTTCTAACTCGGGACGGGTTCGAATGGATAGGAATGAAATTTTTTTGTTCTCTATTTTTCGGCCTGTCCGGGCCCGTTTCGTCTTCAAATGAAGCCTGGATGATGTTTTTTAATTTTTAGAATTTTTTTCCATTTATTTTTCAATTTTTTAACTCAGGTCTGGTTCGAACGGATTGGAAGGAAATTGTTTTTGTTCTCTATTTTACGGTCTGTCCTGGCTCGTTTCATCTTCAAATGAAGCCTGGATGATGTTTTTTAATTTTTAGAATTTTTTTCCATTTATTTTTGAATTTTCTAACTCGGGTCGGGTTCGAACGGATAGGCAGGAAATTTTTTTTGTTCTCCATTTTTCAGTCTGTCCTGGCCCGTCTCGTCTTGAAATGAAGCCTGGATGATGTTTTTTAATTTTTAGAATTGTTTTGCATTTATTTTTGAATTTTCAAACTCAGGTCTGGTTCGAACGGATAGGAAGGAAATATTTTTTTTTCTCTATTTTTCGGCCTGTCCTGATCCGTTTCGTCTTAAAATGAAGCTTAGATGATGTCTTTTAATTTTTAGAATTTTTTTGCATTTCTTTTAGAATTTTCTAATTGCAGTCGGGTTCGAACGGATAGGAAAGAAATTTTTTTTATTCTCTATTTTTCGGCTTGTCTTCACCTGTTTCATCTTGAAATGAAGCCTGGATGATGTTTTTTAATTTTTAGAATTTTTTTGCATTTATTTTTGAATTTTCTAACTTAGGTCTGGTTCGAACGGATTGGAAGGAAATTATTTTTGTTCTCTATTTTAAGGCCTGTCCTGACCCGTCTCGTCTTGAAATGAAGTCTGGATGATGTTTTATATTTTTAGAATTTTTTTACATTATTTTTTGAATTTTCTAACTCTGGTCGGGTTGGAACGGATAGGAAGGAAATATTTTTTTTTCTCTATTTTTCAGTCTGTCCTGATCCGTTTCGTCTTGAAAAGAAGCCTGGATGATGTCTTTTAATTTTTAGAATTTTTTTGCATTTCTTTTAGAATTTTCTAACTGGGGTCGGGTTCGAACGGATAGGAAAGAAATTTTTTTTATTCTCTATTTTTCGGCTTGTCTTCACCCGTTTCGTCTTGAAATGAAACCTAGATGATGTTTTTTAATTTTTCTAATTTTTTTGCATTTATTTTTGAATTTTCTAACTCAGGTCTGGTTCGAACGGATAGTAAGGAAATATTTTTTTTTCTCTATTTTTCGGTGTGTCCTGATCCGTTTCTTCTTGAAATGAAGCTTAGATGATGTCTTATAATTTTTAGAATTTTTTTGCATTTCTTTTAGAATTTTCTAACTGCAATCGGGTTCGAACGGATAGGAAAGAAATTTTTTTTATTCTCTATTTTTCGGCTAGTCTTCACCTGTTTCATCTTGAAATGAAGCCTGGATGATGTTTTTTAATTTTTAGAATTTTTTTGCATTTATTTTTGAATTTTCTAACTTAGGTCTAGTTCGAACGGATTGGAAGGAAATTATTTTTGTTCTCTATTTTACGGCCTGTCCTGACCCGTCTCGTCTTGAAATGAAGTCTGGATGATGTTTTTTAATTTTTAGACTTTTTTTGCATTTATTTTTGAATTTTCTAACTCGGGTCAGGTTCGAACGGATAGGAATGAAATTTTTTTTGTTCTCTATTTTTCGGCCTGTCCGAGCCCGTTTCGTCTTCAAATGAAGCCTGGATGATGTTTTTTAATTTTTAGAATTTTTTTCCATTTATTTTTGAATTTTTTAACTCAGGTCTGGTTCGAACGGATAGGAATGAAATTTTTTTTGTTCTCTATTTTTCGGCCTGTCCTGTCCCGTTTCATCTTCAAATGAAGCCTGGATGTTGTTTTTTAATTTTTATAATTTTTTTGCATTTATTTTTGAATTTTCTAACTCGGGTCGGGTTCGAACGGATAGGAATGAAATTTTTTTTGTTCTCTATTTTTCGGCCTGTCCGGGCCCGTTTCGTCTTCAAATGAAGCCTGGATGATGTTTTTTAATTTTTAGAATTTTTTTCCATTTATTTTTGAATTTTTTAACTCAGGTCTGGTTCGAACGGATAGGAAGGAAATTGTTTTTGTTCTCTATTTTACGGTCTGTCCTGGCTCGTTTCATCTTCAAATGAAGCCTGGATGATGTTTTTTAATTTTTAGAATTTTTTTACATTTATTTTTGAATTTTCTAACTCGGGTCGGGTTCGAACGGATAGGCAGAAAATTTTTTTTGTTCTCCATTTTTCAGTCTGTCTTGGCCCGTCTCGTCTTGAAATGAAGCCTGGATGATGTTTTTTAATTTTTAGAATTGTTTTGCATTTATTTTTGAATTTTAAAACTCAGGTCTGGTTTGAACGGATAGGAAGGAAATATTTTTTTTTCTCTATTTTTCGGCCTGTCCTGATCCGTTTCGTCTTAAAATGAAGCTTAGATGATGTCTTTTAATTTTTAGAATTTTTTTGCATTTCTTTTAGAATTTTCTAATTGCAGTCGGGTTCGAACGGATAGGAAAGAAATTTTTTTTCTTCTCTATTTTTCGGCTTGTCTTCACCTGTTTCATCTTGAAATGAAGCCTGGATGATGTTTTTTAATTTTTAGAATTTTTTTGCATTTATTTTTGAATTTTCTAACTTAGGTCTGGTTCGAACGGATTGGAAGGAAATTATTTTTGTTCTCTATTTTACGGCCTGTCCTGACCCGTCTCGTCTTGAAATGAAGTCTGGATGATGTTTTATATTTTTAGAATTTTTTTACATTATTTTTTGAATTTTCTAACTCTGGTCGGGTTGGAACGGAGAGGAAGGAAATATTTTTTTTTCTCTATTTTTCAGCCTGTCCTGATCCGTTTCGTCTTGAAAAGAAGCCTGGATGATGTCTTTTAATTTTTAGAATTTTTTTGCATTTCTTTTAGAATTTTCTAACTGGGGTCGGGTTCGAACGGATAGGAAAGAAATTTTTTTTATTCTCTATTTTTCGGCTTGTCTTCACCCGTTTCGTCTTGAAATGAAACCTAGATGATGTTTTTTAATTTTTAGATTTTTTTTTGCATTTAGTTTTGAATTTTCTAACTCTGGTCGGGTTCGAACGGATAGGAATGAAATTTTTTTTGTTCTCCATTTTTCGGCCTGTCCTGGCCCGTTTCGTCTTGAAATGAAGCCTGGATGATGTTTTTTAATTTTTAGAATTGTTTTGCATTTATTTTTGAATTTTCTAACTCGGGTCGGGTTCGAACGGATAGGAATGAAATTTTTTTTGTTCTCTATTTTTCGGCCTGTCCTGTCCCGTTTCATCTTCAAATGAAGCCTGGATGTTGTTTTTTAATTTTTATAATTTTTTTGCATTTATTTTTGAATTTTCTAACTCGGGTCGGGTTCGAACGGATAGGAATGAAATTTTTTTTGTTCTCTATTTTTCGGCCTGTCCTGTCCCGTTTCATCTTCAAATGAAGCCTGGATGATGTTTTATAATTTTTAGAATTTTTTTGCATTTATTTTTTAATTTTCTAACTCGGGTCGAGTTCGAATGGATAGGAATGAAATTTTTTTTGTTCTCTATTTTTCGGCCTGTCCGGGCCCGTTTCGTCTTCAAATGAAGCCTGGATGATGTTTTTTAATTTTTAGAATTTTTTTCCATTTATTTTTGAATTTTTTAACTCAGGTCTGGTTCGAACGGATAGGAAGGAAATTGTTTTTGTTCTCTATTTTACGGTCTGTCCTGGCTCGTTTCATCTTCAAATGAAGCCTGGATGATGTTTTTTAATTTTTAGAATTTTTTTACATTTATTTTTGAATTTTCTAACTCGGGTCGGGTTCGAACGGATAGACAGGAAATTTTTTTTGTTCTCCATTTTTCAGTCTGTCCTGGCCCGTCTCGTCTTGAAATGAAGCCTGGATGATGTTTTTTAATTTTTAGAATTGTTTTGCATTTATTTTTGAATTTTCGAACTCAGGTCTGGTTCGAACGGATAGGAATGAAATTTTTTTTGTTCTCTATTTTTCGGCCTGTCCTGTCCCGTTTCATCTTCAAATGAAGCCTGGATGTTGTTTTTTAATTTTTATAATTTTTTTGCATTTATTTTTGAATTTTCTAACTCGGGTCGGGTTCGAACGGATAGGAATGAAATTTTTTTTGTTCTCTATTTTTCGGCCTGTCCTGTCCCGTTTCATCTTCAAATGAAGCCTGGATGATGTTTTTTAATTTTTAGAATTTTTTTGCATTTATTTTTGAATTTTCTAACTCGGGACGGGTTCGAATGGATAGGAATGAAATTTTTTTTGTTCTCTATTTTTCGGCCTGTCCGGGCCCGTTTCGTCTTCAAATGAAGCCTGGATGATGTTTTTTAATTTTTAGAATTTTTTTCCTTTTATTTTTGAATTTTTTAACTCAGGTCTGGTTCGAACGGATTGGAAGGAAATTGTTTTTGTTCTCTATTTTACGGTCTGTCCTGGCTCGTTTCATCTTCAAATGAAGCCTGGATGATGTTTTTTAATTTTTAGAATTTTTTTCCATTTATTTTTGAATTTTCTAACTCGGGTCGGGTTCGAACGGATAGGCAGGAAATTTTTTTTGTTCTCCATTTTTCAGTCTGTCCTGGCCCGTCTCGTCTTGAAATGAAGCCTGGATGATGTTTTTTAATTTTTTGAATTGTTTTGCATTTATTTTTGAATTTTCAAACTCAGGTCTGGTTCGAACGGATAGGAAGGAAATATTTTTTTTTCTCTATTTTTCGGCCTGTCCTGATCCGTTTCGTCTTAAAATGAAGCTTAGATGATGTCTTTTAATTTTTAGAATTTTTTTGCATTTCTTTTAGAATTTTCTAATTGCAGTCGGGTTCGAACGGATAGGAAAGAAATTTTTTTTATTCTCTATTTTTCGGCTTGTCTTCACCTGTTTCATCTTGAAATGAAGCCTGGATGATGTTTTTTAATTTTTAGAATTTTTTTGCATTTATTTTTGAATTTTCTAACTTAGGTCTGGTTCGAACGGATTGGAAGGAAATTATTTTTGTTCTCTATTTTAAGGCCTGTCCTGACCCGTCTCGTCTTGAAATGAAGTCTGGATGATGTTTTATATTTTTAGAATTTTTTTACATTATTTTTTGAATTTTCTAACTCTGGTCGGGTTGGAACGGATAGGAAGGAAATATTTTTTTTTCTCTATTTTTCAGTCTGTCCTGATCCGTTTCGTCTTGAAAAGAAGCCTGGATGATGTCTTTTAATTTTTAGAATTTTTTTGCATTTCTTTTAGAATTTTCTAACTGGGGTCGGGTTCGAACGGATAGGAAAGAAATTTTTTTTATTCTCTATTTTTCGGCTTGTCTTCACCCGTTTCGTCTTGAAATGAAACCTAGATGATGTTTTTTAATTTTTAGATTTTTTTTTGCATTTAGTTTTGAATTTTCTAACTCTGGTCGGGTTCGAACGGATAGGAATGAAATTTTTTTTGTTCTCCATTTTTCGGCCTGTCCTGGGCCGTTTCGTCTTGAAATGAAGCCTGGATGATGTTTTTTAATTTTTAGAATTTTTTTGCATTTATTTTTGAATTTTCTAACTCTGGTCGGGTTCGAACGGATAGGAATGAAATTTTTTTTGTTCTCCATTTTTCGGCCTGTCCTGGCCCGTTTCGTCTTGAAATGAAGCCTGGATGATGTTTTTTAATTTTTAGAATTGTTTTGCATTTATTTTTGAATTTTCTAACTCGGGTCCGGTTCGAACGGATAGGAATGAAATTTTTTTTGTTCTCTATTTTTCGGCCTGTCCTGTCCCGTTTCATCTTCAAATGAAGCCTGGATGTTGTTTTTTAATTTTTATAATTTTTTTGCATTTATTTTTGAATTTTCTAACTCGGGTCGGGTTCGAACGGATAGGAATGAAATTTTTTTTGTTCTCTATTTTTCGGCCTGTCCTGTCCCGTTTCATCTTCAAATGAAGCCTGGATGATGTTTTTTAATTTTTAGAATTTTTTTGCATTTATTTTTGAATTTTCTAACTCGGGACGGGTTCGAATGGATAGGAATGAAATTTTTTTGTTCTCTATTTTTCGGCCTGTCCGGGCCCGTTTCGTCTTCAAATGAAGCCTGGATGATGTTTTTTAATTTTTAGAATTTTTTTCCATTTATTTTTCAATTTTTTAACTCAGGTCTGGTTCGAACGGATTGGAAGGAAATTGTTTTTGTTCTCTATTTTACGGTCTGTCCTGGCTCGTTTCATCTTCAAATGAAGCCTGGATGATGTTTTTTAATTTTTAGAATTTTTTTCCATTTATTTTTGAATTTTCTAACTCGGGTCGGGTTCGAACGGATAGGCAGGAAATTTTTTTTGTTCTCCATTTTTCAGTCTGTCCTGGCCCGTCTCGTCTTGAAATGAAGCCTGGATGATGTTTTTTAATTTTTAGAATTGTTTTGCATTTATTTTTGAATTTTCAAACTCAGGTCTGGTTCGAACGGATAGGAAGGAAATATTTTTTTTTCTCTATTTTTCGGCCTGTCCTGATCCGTTTCGTCTTAAAATGAAGCTTAGATGATGTCTTTTAATTTTTAGAATTTTTTTGCATTTCTTTTAGAATTTTCTAATTGCAGTCGGGTTCGAACGGATAGGAAAGAAATTTTTTTTATTCTCTATTTTTCGGCTTGTCTTCACCTGTTTCATCTTGAAATGAAGCCTGGATGATGTTTTTTAATTTTTAGAATTTTTTTGCATTTATTTTTGAATTTTCTAACTTAGGTCTGGTTCGAACGGATTGGAAGGAAATTATTTTTGTTCTCTATTTTAAGGCCTGTCCTGACCCGTCTCGTCTTGAAATGAAGTCTGGATGATGTTTTATATTTTTAGAATTTTTTTACATTATTTTTTGAATTTTCTAACTCTTGTCGGGTTGGAACGGATAGGAAGGAAATATTTTTTTTTCTCTATTTTTCAGTCTGTCCTGATCCGTTTCGTCTTGAAAAGAAGCCTGGATGATGTCTTTTAATTTTTAGAATTTTTTTGCATTTCTTTTAGAATTTTCTAACTGGGGTCGGGTTCGAACGGATAGGAAAGAAATTTTTTTTATTCTCTATTTTTCGGCTTGTCTTCACCCGTTTCGTCTTGAAATGAAACCTAGATGATGTTTTTTAATTTTTAGATTTTGTTTTGCATTTAGTTTTGAATTTTCTAACTCTGGTCGGGTTCGAACGGATAGGAATGAAATTTTTTTTGTTCTCCATTTTTCGGCCTGTCCTGGGCCGTTTCGTCTTGAAATGAAGCCTGGATGATGTTTTTTAATTTTTAGAATTTTTTTGCATTTATTTTTGAATTTTCTAACTCTGGTCGGGTTCGAACGGATAGGAATGAAATTTTTTTTGTTCTCCATTTTTCGGCCTGTCCTGGCCCGTTTCGTCTTGAAATGAAGCCTGGATGATGTTTTTTAATTTTTAGAATTGTTTTGCATTTATTTTTGAATTTTCTAACTCGGGTCCGGTTCGAACGGATAGGAATGAAATTTTTTTTGTTCTCTATTTTTCGGCCTGTCCTGTCCCGTTTCATCTTCAAATGAAGCCTGGATGTTGTTTTTTAATTTTTATAATTTTTTTGCATTTATTTTTGAATTTTCTAACTCGGGTCGGGTTCGAACGGATAGGAATGAAATTTTTTTTGTTCTCTATTTTTCGGCCTGTCCTGTCCCGTTTCATCTTCAAATGAAGCCTGGATGATGTTTTTTAATTTTTAGAATTTTTTTGCATTTATTTTTGAATTTTCTAACTCGGGACGGGTTCGAATGGATAGGAATGAAATTTTTTTTGTTCTCTATTTTTCGGCCTGTCCGGGCCCGTTTCGTTTTCAAATGAAGCCTGGATGATGTTTTTTAATTTTTAGAATTTTTTTCCATTTATTTTTCAATTTTTTAACTCAGGTCTGGTTCGAACGGATTGGAAGGAAATTGTTTTTGTTCTCTATTTTACGGTCTGTCCTGGCTCGTTTCATCTTCAAATGAAGCCTGGATGATGTTTTTTAATTTTTAGAATTTTTTTCCATTTATTTTTGAATTTTCTAACTCGGGTCGGGTTCGAACGGATAGGCAGGAAATTTTTTTTGTTCTCCATTTTTCAGTCTGTCCTGGCCCGTCTCGTCTTGAAATGAAGCTTGGATGATGTTTTTTAATTTTTATAATTGTTTTGCATTTATTTTTGAATTTTCAAACTCAGGTCTGGTTCGAACGGATAGGAAGGAAATATTTTTTTTTCTCTATTTTTCGGCCTGTCCTGATCCGTTTCGTCTTAAAATGAAGCTTAGATGATGTCTTTTAATTTTTAGAATTTTTTTGCATTTCTTTTAGAATTTTCTAATTGCAGTCGGGTTCGAACGGATAGGAAAGAAATTTTTTTTATTCTCTATTTTTCGGCTTGTCTTCACCTGTTTCATCTTGAAATGAAGCCTGGATGATGTTTTTTAATTTTTAGAATTTTTTTGCATTTATTTTTGAATTTTCTAACTTAGGTCTGGTTCGAACGGATTGGAAGGAAATTATTTTTGTTCTCTATTTTAAGGCCTGTCCTGACCCGTCTCGTCTTGAAATGAAGTCTGGATGATGTTTTATATTTTTAGAATTTTTTTACATTATTTTTTGAATTTTCTAACTCTGGTCGGGTTGGAACGGATAGGAAGGAAATATTTTTTTTTCTCTATTTTTCAGCCTGTCCTGATCCGTTTCGTCTTGAAAAGAAGCCTGGATGATGTCTTTTAATTTTTAGAATTTTTTTGCATTTCTTTTAGAATTTTCTAACTGGGGTCGGGTTCGAACGGATAGGAAAGAAATTTTTTTTATTCTCTATTTTTCGGCTTGTCTTCACCCGTTTCGTCTTGAAATGAAACCTAGATGATGTTTTTTAATTTTTAGATTTTTTTTTGCATTTAGTTTTGAATTTTCTAACTCTGGTCGGGTTCGAACGGATAGGAATGAAATTTTTTTTGTTCTCCATTTTTCGGCCTGTCCTGGGCCGTTTCGTCTTGAAATGAAGCCTGGATGATGTTTTTTAATTTTTAGAATTTTTTTGCATTTATTTTTGAATTTTCTAACTCTGGTCGGGTTCGAACGGATAGGAATGAAATTTTTTTTGTTCTCCATTTTTCGGCCTGTCCTGGCCCGTTTCGTCTTGAAATGAAGCCTGGATGATGTTTTTTAATTTTTAGAATTGTTTTGCATTTATTTTTGAATTTTCTAACTCGGGTCCGGTTCGAACGGATAGGAATGAAATTTTTTTTGTTCTCTATTTTTCAGCCTGTCCTGTCCCGTTTCATCTTCAAATGAAGCCTGGATGTTGTTTTTTAATTTTTATAATTTTTTTGCATTTATTTTTGAATTTTCTAACTCGGGTCGGGTTCGAACGGATAGGAATGAAATTTTTTTTGTTCTCTATTTTTCGGCCTGTCCTGTCCCGTTTCATCTTCAAATGAAGCCTGGATGATGTTTTTTAATTTTTAGAATTTTTTTGCATTTATTTTTGAATTTTCTAACTCGGGACGGGTTCGAATGGATAGGAATGAAATTTTTTTTGTTCTCTATTTTTCGGCCTGTCCGGGCCCGTTTCGTCTTCAAATGAAGCCTGGATGATGTTTTTTAATTTTTAGAATTTTTTTCCATTTATTTTTGAATTTTTTAACTCAGGTCTGGTTCGAACGGATTGGAAGGAAATTGTTTTTGTTCTCTATTTTACGGTCCGTCCTGGCTCGTTTCATCTTCAAATGAAGCCTGGATGATGTTTTTTAATTTTTAGAATTTTTTTCCATTTATTTTTGAATTTTCTAACTCGGGTCGGGTTCGAACGGATAGGCAGGAAAGTTTTTTTGTTCTCCATTTTTCAGTCTGTCCTGGCCCGTCTCGTCTTGAAATGAAGCCTGGATGATGTTTTTTAATTTTTAGAATTGTTTTGCATTTATTTTTGAATTTTCAAACTCAGGTCTGGTTCGAACGAATAGGAAGGAAATATTTTTTTTTCTCTATTTTTCGGCCTGTCCTGATCCGTTTCGTCTTAAAATGAAGCTTAGATGATGTCTTTTAATTTTTAGAATTTTTTTGCATTTCTTTTAGAATTTTCTAATTGCAGTCGGGTTCAAACGGATAGGAAAGAAATTTTTTTTATTCTCTATTTTTCGGCTTGTCTTCACCTGTTTCATCTTGAAATGAAGCCTGGATGATGTTTTTTAATTTTTAGAATTTTTTTGCATTTATTTTTGAATTTTCTAACTTAGGTCTGGTTCGAACGGATTGGAAGGAAATTATTTTTGTTCTCTATTTTAAGGCCTGTCCTGACCCGTCTCGTCTTGAAATGAAGTCTGGATGATGTTTTATATTTTTAGAATTTTTTTACATTATTTTTTGAATTTTCTAACTCTGGTCGGGTTGGAACGGATAGGAAGGAAATATTTTTTTTTTCTCTATTTTTCAGCCTGTCCTGATCCGTTTCGTCTTGAAAAGAAGCCTGGATGATGTCTTTTAATTTTTAGAATTTTTTTGCATTTCTTTTAGAATTTTCTAACTGGGGTCGGGTTCGAACGGATAGGAAAGAAATTTTTTTTATTCTCTATTTTTCGGCTTGTCTTCACCCGTTTCGTCTTGAAATGAAACCTAGATGATGTTTTTTAATTTTTAGATTTTTTTTTGCATTTAGTTTTGAATTTTCTAACTCTGGTCGGGTTCGAACGGATAGGAATGAAATTTTTTTTGTTCTCCATTTTTCGGCCTGTCCTGGGCCGTTTCGTCTTGAAATGAAGCCTGGATGATGTTTTTTAATTTTTAGAATTTTTTTGCATTTATTTTTGAATTTTCTAACTCTGGTCGGGTTCGAACGGATAGGAATGAAATTTTTTTTGTTCTCCATTTTTCGGCCTGTCCTGGCCCGTTTCGTCTTGAAATGAAGCCTGGATGATGTTTTTTAATTTTTAGAATTGTTTTGCATTTATTTTTGAATTTTCTAACTCGGGTCCGGTTCGAACGGATAGGAATGAAATTTTTTTTGTTCTCTATTTTTCGGCCTGTCCTGTCCCGTTTCATCTTCAAATGAAGCCTGGATGTTGTTTTTTAATTTTTATAATTTTTTTGCATTTATTTTTGAATTTTCTAACTCGGGTCGGGTTCGAACGGATAGGAATGAAATTTTTTTTGTTCTCTATTTTTCGGCCTGTCCTGTCCCGTTTCATCTTCAAATGAAGCCTGGATGATGTTTTTTAATTTTTAGAATTTTTTTGCATTTATTTTTGAATTTTCTAACTCGGGACGGGTTCGAATGGATAGGAATGAAATTTTTTTTGTTCTCTATTTTTCGGCCTGTCCTGTCCCGTTTCGTCTTCAAATGAAGCCTGGATGATGTTTTTTAATTTTTAGAATTTTTTTCCTTTTATTTTTGAATTTTTTAACTCAGGTCTGGTTCGAACGGATTGGAAGGAAATTGTTTTTGTTCTCTATTTTACGGTCTGTCCTGGCTCGTTTCATCTTCAAATGAAGCCTGGATGATGTTTTTTAATTTTTAGAATTTTTTTCCATTTATTTTTGAATTTTCTAACTCGGGTTGGGTTCGAACGGATAGGCAGGAAATTTTTTTTGTTCTCCATTTTTCAGTCTGTCCTGGCCCGTCTCGTCTTGAAATGAAGCTTGGATGATGTTTTTTAATTTTTATAATTGTTTTGCATTTATTTTTGAATTTTCAAACTCAGGTCTGGTTCGAACGGATAGGAAGGAAATATTTTTTTTTCTCTATTTTTCGGCCTGTCCTGATCCGTTTCGTCTTAAAATGAAGCTTAGATGATGTCTTTTAATTTTTAGAATTTTTTTGCATTTCTTTTAGAATTTTCTAATTGCAGTCGGGTTCGAACGGATAGGAAAGAAATTTTTTTTATTCTCTATTTTTCGGCTTGTCTTCACCTGTTTCATCTTGAAATGAAGCCTGGATGATGTTTTTTAATTTTTAGAATTTTTTTGCATTTATTTTTGAATTTTCTAACTTAGGTCTGGTTCGAACGGATTGGAAGGAAATTATTTTTGTTCTCTATTTTAAGGCCTGTCCTGACCCGTCTCGTCTTGAAATGAAGTCTGGATGATGTTTTATATTTTTAGAATTTTTTTACATTATTTTTTGAATTTTCTAACTCTGGTCGGGTTGGAACGGATAGGAAGAAATATTTTTTTTTCTCTATTTTTCAGCCTGTCCTGATCCGTTTCGTCTTGAAAAGAATCCTGGATGATGTCTTTTAATTTTTAGAATTTTTTTGCATTTCTTTTAGAATTTTCTAACTGGGGTCGGGTTCGAACGGATAGGAAAGAAATTTTTTTTATTCTCTATTTTTCGGCTTGTCTTCACCCGTTTCGTCTTGAAATGAAACCTAGATGATGTTTTTTAATTTTTAGATTTTTTTTTGCATTTAGTTTTGAATTTTCTAACTCTGGTCGGGTTCGAACGGATAGGAATGAAATTTTTTTTGTTCTCCATTTTTCGGCCTGTCCTGGGCCGTTTCGTCTTGAAATGAAGCCTGGATGATGTTTTTTAATTTTTAGAATTTTTTTACATTTATTTTTGAATTTTCTAACTCGGGTCGGGTTCGAACGGATAGGAATGAAATTTTTTTTGTTCTCTATTTTTCGGCCTCTCCTGTCCCGTTTCATCTTCAAATGAAGCCTGGATGTTGTTTTTTAATTTTTATAATTTTTTTGCATTTATTTTTGAATTTTCTAACTCTGGTCGGGTTCGAACGGATAGGAATGAAATTTTTTTTGTTCTCTATTTTTCGGCCTGTCCGGGCCCGTTTCGTCTTCAAATGAAGCCTGGATGATGTTTTTTAATTTTTAGAATTTTTTTCCATTTATTTTTGAATTTTTTAACTCAGGTCTGGTTCGAACGGATAGGAATGAAATTTTTTTTGTTCTCTATTTTTCGGCCTGTCCTGTCCCGTTTCATCTTCAAATGAAGCCTGGATGTTGTTTTTTAATTTTTATAATTTTTTTGCATTTATTTTTGAATTTTCTAACTCGGGTCGGGTTCGAACGGATAGGAATGAAATTTTTTTTGTTCTCTATTTTTCGGCTTGTCCGGGCCCGTTTCGTCTTCAAATGAAGCCTGGATGATGTTTTTTAATTTTTAGAATTTTTTTCCATTTATTTTTGAATTTTTTAACTCAGGTCTGGTTCGAACGGATAGGAAGGAAATTGTTTTTGTTCTCTATTTTACGGTCTGTCCTGGCTCGTTTCATCTTCAAATGAAGCCTGGATGATGTTTTTTAATTTTTAGAATTTTTTTACATTTATTTTTGAATTTTCTAACTCGGGTCGGGTTCGAACGGATAGGCAGGAAATTTTTTTTGTTCTCCATTTTTCAGTCTGTCTTGGCCCGTCTCGTCTTGAAATGAAGCCTGGATGATGTTTTTTAATTTTTAGAATTGTTTTGCATTTATTTTTGAATTTTCAAACTCAGGTCTGGTTCGAACGGATAGGAAGGAAATATTTTTTTTTCTCTATTTTTCGGCCTGTCCTGATCCGTTTCGTCTTAAAATGAAGCTTAGATGATGTCTTTTAATTTTTAGAATTTTTTTGCATTTCTTTTAGAATTTTCTAATTGCAGTCGGGTTCGAACGGATAGGAAAGAAATTTTTTTTCTTCTCTATTTTTCGGCTTGTCTTCACCTGTTTCATCTTGAAATGAAGCCTGGATGATGTTTTTTAATTTTTAGAATTTTTTTGCATTTATTTTTGAATTTTCTAACTTAGGTCTGGTTCGAACGGATTGGAAGGAAATTATTTTTGTTCTCTATTTTAAGGCCTGTCCTGACCCGTCTCGTCTTGAAATGAAGTCTGGATGATGTTTTATATTTTTAGAATTTTTTTACATTATTTTTTGAATTTTCTAACTCTGGTCGGGTTGGAACGGATAGGAAGGAAATATTTTTTTTTCTCTATTTTTCAGCCTGTCCTGATCCGTTTCGTCTTGAAAAGAATCCTGGATGATGTCTTTTAATTTTTAGAATTTTTTTGCATTTCTTTTAGAATTTTCTAACTGGGGTCGGGTTCGAACGGATAGGAAAGAAATTTTTTTTATTCTCTATTTTTCGGCTTGTCTTCACCCGTTTCGTCTTGAAATGAAACCTAGATGATGTTTTTTAATTTTTAGATTTTTTTTTGCATTTAGTTTTGAATTTTCTAACTCTGGTCGGGTTCGAACGGATAGGAATGAAATTTTTTTTGTTCTCCATTTTTCGGCCTGTCCTGGGCCGTTTCGTCTTGAAATGAAGCCTGGATGATGTTTTTTAATTTTTAGAATTTTTTTACATTTATTTTTGAATTTTCTAACTCGGGTCGGGTTCGAACGGATAGGAATGAAATTTTTTTTGTTCTCTATTTTTCGGCCTCTCCTGTCCCGTTTCATCTTCAAATGAAGCCTGGATGTTGTTTTTTAATTTTTATAATTTTTTTGCATTTATTTTTGAATTTTCTAACTCTGGTCGGGTTCGAACGGATAGGAATGAAATTTTTTTTGTTCTCTATTTTTCGGCCTGTCCTGTCCCGTTTCATCTTCAAATGAAGCCTGGATGATGTTTTTTAATTTTTAGAATTTTTTTGCATTTATTTTTGAATTTTCTAACTCGGGTCAGGTTCGAACGGATAGGAATGAAATTTTTTTTGTTCTCTATTTTTCGGCCTGTCCGGGCCCGTTTCGTCTTCAAATGAAGCCTGGATGATGTTTTTTAATTTTTAGAATTTTTTTCCATTTATTTTTGAATTTTTTAACTCAGGTCTGGTTCGAACGGATAGGAATGAAATTTTTTTTGTTCTCTATTTTTCGGCCTGTCCTGTCCCGTTTCATCTTCAAATGAAGCCTGGATGTTGTTTTTTAATTTTTATAATTTTTTTGCATTTATTTTTGAATTTTCTAACTCGGGTCGGGTTCGAACGGATAGGAATGAAATTTTTTTTGTTCTCTATTTTTCGGCTTGTCCGGGCCCGTTTCGTCTTCAAATGAAGCCTGGATGATGTTTTTTAATTTTTAGAATTTTTTTCCATTTATTTTTGAATTTTTTAACTCAGGTCTGGTTCGAACGGATAGGAAGGAAATTGTTTTTGTTCTCTATTTTACGGTCTGTCCTGGCTCGTTTCATCTTCAAATGAAGCCTGGATGATGTTTTTTAATTTTTAGAATTTTTTTACATTTATTTTTGAATTTTCTAACTCGGGTCGGGTTCGAACGGATAGGCAGGAAATTTTTTTTGTTCTCCATTTTTCAGTCTGTCTTGGCCCGTCTCGTCTTGAAATGAAGCCTGGATGATGTTTTTTAATTTTTAGAATTGTTTTGCATTTATTTTTGAATTTTCAAACTCAGGTCTGGTTCGAACGGATAGGAAGGAAATATTTTTTTTTCTCTATTTTTCGGCCTGTCCTGATCCGTTTCGTCTTAAAATGAAGCTTAGATGATGTCTTTTAATTTTTAGAATTTTTTTGCATTTCTTTTAGAATTTTCTAATTGCAGTCGGGTTCGAACGGATAGGAAAGAAATTTTTTTTCTTCTCTATTTTTCGGCTTGTCTTCACCTGTTTCATCTTGAAATGAAGCCTGGATGATGTTTTTTAATTTTTAGAATTTTTTAGCATTTATTTTTGAATTTTCTAACTTAGGTCTGGTTCGAACGGATTGGAAGGAAATTATTTTTGTTCTCTATTTTACGGCCTGTCCTGACCCGTCTCGTCTTGAAATGAAGTCTGGATGATGTTTTATATTTTTAGAATTTTTTTACATTATTTTTTGAATTTTCTAACTCTGGTCGGGTTGGAACGGATAGGATGGAAATATTTTTTTTTCTCTATTTTTCAGCCTGTCCTGATCCGTTTCGTCTTGAAAAGAAGCCTGGATGATGTCTTTTAATTTTTAGAATTTTTTTGCATTTCTTTTAGAATTTTCTAACTGGGGTCGGGTTCGAACGGATAGGAAAATTTTTTTTTTTATTCTCTATTTTTCGGCTTGTCTTCACCCGTTTCGTCTTGAAATGAAACCTAGATGATGTTTTTTAATTTTTAGATTTTTTTTTGCATTTAGTTTTGAATTTTCTAACTCTGGTCGGGTTCGAACGGATAGGAATGAAATTTTTTTTGTTCTCCATTTTTCGGCCTGTCCTGGCCCGTTTCGTCTTGAAATGAAGCCTGGATGATGTTTTTTAATTTTTAGAATTGTTTTGCATTTATTTTTGAATTTTCTAACTCGGGTCCGGTTCGAACGGATAGGAATGAAATTTTTTTTGTTCTCTATTTTTCGGCCTGTCCTGTCCCGTTTCATCTTCAAATGAAGCCTGGATGTTGTTTTTTAATTTTTATAATTTTTTTGCATTTATTTTTGAATTTTCTAAATCGGGTCGGGTTCGAACGGATAGGAATGAAATTTTTTTTGTTCTCTATTTTTCGGCCTGTCCTGTCCCGTTTCATCTTCAAATGAAGCCTGGATGATGTTTTTTAATTTTTAGAATTTTTTTGCATTTATTTTTGAATTTTCTAACTCGGGTCGGGTTCGAATGGATAGGAATGAAATTTTTTTTGTTCTCTATTTTTCGGCCTGTCCGGGCCCGTTTCGTCTTCAAATGAAGCCTGGATGATGTTTTTTAATTTTTAGAATTTTTTTCCATTTATTTTTGAATTTTTTAACTCAGGTCTGGTTCGAACGGATTGGAAGGAAATTGTTTTTGTTCTCTATTTTACGGTCTGTCCTGGCTCGTTTCATCTTCAAATGAAGCCTGGATGATGTTTTTTAATTTTTAGAATTTTTTTCCATTTATTTTTGAATTTTCTAACTCGGGTCGGGTTCGAACGGATAGGCAGGAAATTTTTTTTGTTCTCCATTTTTCAGTCTGTCCTGGCCCGTCTCGTCTTGAAATGAAGCCTGGATGATGTTTTTTAATTTTTAGAATTGTTTTGCATTTATTTTTGAATTTTCAAACTCAGGTCTGGTTCGAACGGATAGGAAGGAAATATTTTTTTTTCTCTATTTTTCGGCCTGTCCTGATCCGTTTCGTCTTAAAATGAAGCTTAGATGATGTCTTTTAATTTTTAGAATTTTTTTGCATTTCTTTTAGAATTTTCTAATTGCAGTCGGGTTCGAACGGATAGGAAAGAAATTTTTTGTATTCTCTATTTTTCGGCTTGTCTTCACCTGTTTCATCTTGAAATGAAGCCTGGATGATGTTTTTTAATTTTTAGAATTTTTTTGCATTTATTTTTGAATTTTCTAACTTAGGTCTGGTTCGAACGGATTGGAAGGAAATTATTTTTGTTCTCTATTTTAAGGCCTGTCCTGACCCGTCTCGTCTTGAAATGAAGTCTGGATGATGTTTTATATTTTTAGAATTTTTTTACATTATTTTTTGAATTTTCTAACTCTGGTCGGGTTGGAACGGATAGGAAGGAAATATTTTTTTTTCTCTATTTTTCAGCCTGTCCTGATCCGTTTCGTCTTGAAAAGAAGCCTGGATGATGTCTTTTAATTTTTAGAATTTTTTTGCATTTCTTTTAGAATTTTCTAACTGGGGTCGGGTTCGAACGGATAGGAAAGAAATTTTTTTTATTCTCTATTTTTCGGCTTGTCTTCACCCGTTTCGTCTTGAAATGAAACCTAGATGATGTTTTTTAATTTTTTGATTTTTTTTTGCATTTAGTTTTGAATTTTCTAACTCTGGTCGGGTTCGAACGGATAGGAATGAAATTTTTTTTGTTCTCCATTTTTCGGCCTGTCCTGGGCCGTTTCGTCTTGAAATGAAGCCTGGATGATGTTTTTTAATTTTTAGAATTTTTTTGCATTTATTTTTGAATTTTCTAACTCTGGTCGGGTTCGAACGGATAGGAATGAAATTTTTTTTGTTCTCCATTTTTTCGGCCTGTCCTGGCCCGTTTCGTCTTGAAATGAAGCCTGGATGATGTTTTTTAATTTTTAGAATTGTTTTGCATTTATTTTTGAATTTTCTAACTCGGGTCCGGTTCGAACGGATAGGAATGAAATTTTTTTTGTTCTCTATTTTTCGGCCTGTCCTGTCCCGTTTCATCTTCAAATGAAGCCTGGATGATGTTTTTTAATTTTTAGAATTTTTTTGCATTTATTTTTGAATTTTCTAACTCGGGTCGGGTTCGAACGGATAGGAATGAAATTTTTTTTGTTCTCTATTTTTCGGCCTGTCCTGTCCCGTTTCATCTTCAAATGAAGCCTGGATGATGTTTTTTAATTTTTAGAATTTTTTTGCATTTATTTTTGGATTTTCTAACTCGGGTCAGGTTCGAACGGATAGGAATGAAATTTTTTTTTGTTCTCTATTTTTCGGCCTGTACGGGCCCGTTTCGTCTTCAAATGAAGCCTGGATGATGTTTTTTAATTTTTAGAATTTTTTTCCATTTATTTTTGAATTTTTTAACTCAGGTCTGGTTCGAACGGATAGGAATGAAATTTTTTTTGTTCTCTATTTTTCGGCCTGTCCTGTCCCGTTTCATCTTCAAATGAAGCCTGGATGTTGTTTTTTAATTTTTATAATTTTTTTGCATTTATTTTTGAATTTTCTAACTCGGGTCGGGTTCGAACGGATAGGAATGAAATTTTTTTTGTTCTCTATTTTTTGGCTTGTCCGGGCCCGTTTCGTCTTCAAATGAAGCCTGGATGATGTTTTTTAATTTTTAGAATTTTTTTCCATTTATTTTTGAATTTTTTAACTCAGGTCTGGTTCGAACGGATAGGAAGGAAATTGTTTTTGTTCTCTATTTTACGGTCTGTCCTGGCTCGTTTCATCTTCAAATGAAGCTTGGATGATGTTTTTTAATTTTTAGAATTTTTTTACATTTATTTTTGAATTTTCTAACTAGGGTCGGGTTCGAACGGATAGGCAGGAAATTTTTTTTGTTCTCCATTTTTCAGTCTGTCTTGGCCCGTCTCGTCTTGAAATGAAGCCTGGATGATGTTTTTTAATTTTTAGAATTGTTTTGCACTTATTTTTGAATTTTCAAACTCAGGTCTGGTTCGAACGGATAGCAAGGAAATATTTTTTTTTCTCTATTTTTCGGCCTGTCCTGATCCGTTTCGTCTTAAAATGAAGCTTAGATGATGTCTTTTAATTTTTAGAATTTTTTTTGCATTTCTTTTAGAATTTTCTAATTGCAGTCGGGTTCGAACAGATAGGAAAGAAATTTTTTTTATTCTCTATTTTTCGGCTTGTCTTCACCTGTTTCATCTTGAAACGAAGCCTGGATGATGTTTTTTAATTTTTAGAATTTTTTTGCATTTATTTTTGAATTTTCTAACTTAGGTCTGGTTCGAACGGATTGGAAGGAAATTATTTTTGTTCTCTATTTTAAGGCCTGTCCTGACCCGTCTCGTCTTGAAATGAAGTCTGGATGATGTTTTATATTTTTAGAATTTTTTTACATTATTTTTTGAATTTTCTAACTCTGGTCGGGTTGGAACGGATAGGAAGGAAATATTTTTTTCTCTCTATTTTTCAGCCTGTCCTGATCCCTTTCGTCTTGAAAAGAAGCCTGGATGATGTCTTTTAATTTTTAGAATTTTTTTGCATTTCTTTTAGAATTTTCTAACTGGGGTCGGGTTCGAACGGATAGGAAAGAAATTTTTTTTATTCTCTATTTTTCGGCTTGTCTTCACCCGTTTCGTCTTGAAATGAAACCTAGATGATGTTTTTTAATTTTTAGATTCTTTTTTGCATTTAGTTTTGAATTTTCTAACTCTGGTCGGGTTCGAACGGATAGGAATGAAATTTTTTTTGTTCTCCATTTTTCGGCCTGTCCTGGGCCGTTTCGTCTTGAAATGAAGCCTGGATGATGTTTTTTAATTTTTAGAATTTTTTTGCATTTATTTTTGAATTTTCTAACTCGGGTCGGGTTCGAACGGATAGGAATGAAATTTTTTTTGTTCTCTATTTTTCGGCCTGTCCTGTCCCGTTTCATCTTCAAATGAAGCCTGGATGTTGTTTTTTAATTTTTATAATTTTTTTGCATTTATTTTTGAATTTTCTAACTCGGGTCGGGTTCGAACGGATAGGAATGAAATTTTTTTTGTTCTCTATTTTTCGGCCTGTCCTGTCCCGTTTCATCTTCAAATGAAGCCTGGATGATGTTTTTTAATTTTTAGAATTTTTTTGCATTTATTTTTGAATTTTCTAACTCGGGTCAGGTTCGAACGGATAGGAATGAAATTTTTTTTTGTTCTCTATTTTTCGGCCTGTCCGGGCCCGTTTCGTCTTCAAATGAAGCCTGGATGATGTTTTTTAATTTTTAGAATTTTTTTCCATTTATTTTTGAATTTTTTAACTCAGGTCTGGTTCGAACGGATAGGAATGAAATTTTTTTTGTTCTCTATTTTTCGGCCTGTCCTGTCCCGTTTCATCTTCAAATGAAGCCTGGATGTTGTTTTTTAATTTTTATAATTTTTTTGCATTTATTTTTGAATTTTCTAACTCGGGTCGGGTTCGAACGGATAGGAATGAAATTTTTTTTTGTTCTCTATTTTTCGGCCTGTCCGGGCCCGTTTCGTCTTCAAATGAAGCCAGGATGATGTTTTTTAATTTTTAGAATTTTTTTCCATTTATTTTTGAATTTTTTAACTCAGGTCTGGTTCGTACGGATAGGAATGAAATTTTTTTTGTTCTCTATTTTTCGGCCTGTCCGGGCCCGTTTCGTCTTCAAATGAAGCCAGGATGATGTTTTTTAATTTTTAGAATTTTTTTCCATTTATTTTTGAATTTTCTAACTCGGGTCGGGTTCGAACGGATAGGCAGGAAATTTTTTTTGTTCTCCATTTTTCTGTCTGCCTTGGCCCGTCTCCTCTTGAAATGAAGCCTGGATGATGTTTTTTAATTTTTAGAATTGTTTTGCATTTATTTTTGAATTTTCAAACTCAGGTCTGGTTCGAACGGATAGGAAGGAAATATTTTTTTTTCTCTATTTTTCGGCCTGTCCTGATCCGTTTCGTCTTAAAATGAAGCTTAGATGATGTCTTTTAATTTTTAGAATTTTTTTGCATTTCTTTTAGAATTTTCTAATTGCAGTCGGGTTCGAACGGATAGGAAAGAAATTTTTTTTCTTCTCTATTTTTCGGCTTGTCTTCACCTGTTTCATCTTGAAAGGAAGCCTGGATGATGTTTTTTAATTTTTAGAATTTTTTTGCATTTATTTTTGAATTTTCTAACTTAGGTCTGGTTCGAACGGATTGGAAGGAAATTATTTTTGTTCTCTATTTTACGGCCTGTCCTGACCCGTCTCGTCTTGAAATGAAGTCTGGATGATGTTTTATATTTTTAGAATTTTTTTACATTATTTTTTGAATTTTCTAACTCTGGTCGGGTTGGAACGGATAGGAAGGAAATATTTTTTTTTCTCTATTTTTCAGCCTGTCCTGATCCGTTTCGTCTTGAAAAGAAGCCTGGATGATGTCTTTTAATTTTTAGAATTTTTTTGCATTTCTTTTAGAATTTTCTAACTGGGGTCGGGTTCGAACGGATAGGAAAGAAATTTTTTTTATTCTCTATTTTTCGGCTTGTCTTCACCCGTTTCGTCTTGAAATGAAACCTAGATGATGCTTTTTAATTTTTAGATTTTTTTTTGCATTTAGTTTTGAATTTTCTAACTCTGGTCGGGTTCGAACGGATAGGAATGAAATTTTTTTTGTTCTCCATTTTTCGGCCTGTCCTGGCCCGTTTCGTCTTGAAATGAAGCCTGGATGATGTTTTTTAATTTTTAGAATTGTTTTGCATTTATTTTTGAATTTTCTAACTCGGGTCCGGTTCGAACGGATAGGAATGAAATTTTTTTTGTTCTCTATTTTTCGGCCTGTCCTGTCCCGTTTCATCTTCAAATGAAGCCTGGATGATGTTTTTTAATTTTTATAATTTTTTTGCATTTATTTTTGAATTTTCTAACTCGGGTCCGGTTCGAACGGATAGGAATGAAATTTTTTTTTGTTCTCTATTTTTCGGCCTGTCCGGGCCCGTTTCGTCTTCAAATGAAGCCTGGATGATGTTTTTTAATTTTTAGAATTTTTTTCCATTTATTTTTGAATTTTTTAACTCAGGTCTGGTTCGAACGGATAGGAATGAAATTTTTTTTGTTCTCTATTTTTCGGCCTGTCCTGTCCCGTTTCATCTTCAAATGAAGCCTGGATGTTGTTTTTTAATTTTTATAATTTTTTTGCATTTATTTTTGAATTTTCTAACTCGGGTCGGGTTCGAACGGATAGGAATGAAATTTTTTTGTTCTCTATTTTTTGGCTTGTCCGGGCCCGTTTCGTCTTCAAATGAAGCCTGGATGATGTTTTTTAATTTTTAGAATTTTTTTCCATTTATTTTTGAATTTTTTAACTCAGGTCTGGTTCGAACGGATAGGAAGGAAATTGTTTTTGTTCTCTATTTTACGGTCTGTCCTGGCTCGTTTCATCTTCAAATGAAGCCTGGATGATGTTTTTTAATTTTTAGAATTTTTTTACATTTATTTTTGAATTTTCTAACTCGGGTCGGGTTCGAACGGATAGGCAGGAAATTTTTTTTGTTCTCCATTTTTCAGTCTGTCTTGGCCCGTCTCGTCTTGAAATGAAGCCTGGATGATGTTTTTTAATTTTTAGAATTGTTTTGCATTTATTTTTGAATTTTCAAACTCAGGTCTGGTTCGAACGGATAGCAAGGAAATATTTTTTTTTCTCTATTTTTCGGCCTGTCCTGATCCGTTTCGTCTTAAAATGAAGCTTAGATGATGTCTTTTAATTTTTAGAATTTTTTTTGCATTTCTTTTAGAATTTTCTAATTGCAGTCGGGTTCGAACAGATAGGAAAGAAATTTTTTTTATTCTCTATTTTTCGGCTTGTCTTCACCTGTTTCATCTTGAAACGAAGCCTGGATGATGTTTTTTAATTTTTAGAATTTTTTTGCATTTATTTTTGAATTTTCTAACTTAGGTCTGGTTCGAACGGATTGGAAGGAAATTATTTTTGTTCTCTATTTTAAGGCCTGTCCTGACCCGTCTCGTCTTGAAATGAAGTCTGGATGATGTTTTATATTTTTAGAATTTTTTTACATTATTTTTTGAATTTTCTAACTCTGGTCGGGTTGGAACGGATAGGAAGGAAATATTTTTTTCTCTCTATTTTTCAGCCTGTCCTGATCCCTTTCGTCTTGAAAAGAAGCCTGGATGATGTCTTTTAATTTTTAGAATTTTTTTGCATTTCTTTTAGAATTTTCTAACTGGGGTCGGGTTCGAACGGATAGGAAAGAAATTTTTTTTATTCTCTATTTTTCGGCTTGTCTTCACCCGTTTCGTCTTGAAATGAAACCTAGATGATGTTTTTTAATTTTTAGATTCTTTTTTGCATTTAGTTTTGAATTTTCTAACTCTGGTCGGGTTCGAACGGATAGGAATGAAATTTTTTTTGTTCTCCATTTTTCGGCCTGTCCTGGGCCGTTTCGTCTTGAAATGAAGCCTGGATGATGTTTTTTAATTTTTAGAATTTTTTTGCATTTATTTTTGAATTTTCTAACTCGGGTCGGGTTCGAACGGATAGGAATGAAATTTTTTTTGTTCTCTATTTTTCGGCCTGTCCTGTCCCGTTTCATCTTCAAATGAAGCCTGGATGTTGTTTTTTAATTTTTATAATTTTTTTGCATTTATTTTTGAATTTTCTAACTCGGGTCGGGTTCGAACGGATAGGAATGAAATTTTTTTTGTTCTCTATTTTTCGGCCTGTCCTGTCCCGTTTCATCTTCAAATGAAGCCTGGATGATGTTTTTTAATTTTTAGAATTTTTTTGCATTTATTTTTGAATTTTCTAACTCGGGTCAGGTTCGAACGGATAGGAATGAAATTTTTTTTTGTTCTCTATTTTTCGGCCTGTCCGGGCCCGTTTCGTCTTCAAATGAAGCAAGGATGATGTTTTTTAATTTTTAGAATTTTTTTCCATTTATTTTTGAATTTTTTAACTCAGGTCTGGTTCGAACGGATAGGAATGAAATTTTTTTTGTTCTCTATTTTTCGGCCTGTCCGGGTCCGTTTCGTCTTCAAATGAAGCCAGGATGATGTTTTTTAATTTTTAGAATTTTTTTCCATTTATTTTTGAATTTTCTAACTCGGGTCGGGTTCGAACGGATAGGCAGGAAATTTTTTTTGTTCTCCATTTTTCAGTCTGTCTTGGCCCGTCTCGTCTTGAAATGAAGCCTGGATGATGTTTTTTAATTTTTAGAATTGTTTTGCATTTATTTTTGAATTTTCAAACTCAGGTCTGGTTCGAACGGATAGGAAGGAAATATTTTTTTTTCTCTATTTTTCGGCCTGTCCTGATCCGTTTCGTCTTAAAATGAAGCTTAGATGATGTCTTTTAATTTTTAGAATTTTTTTGCATTTCTTTTAGAATTTTCTAATTGCAGTCGGGTTCGAACGGATAGGAAAGAAATTTTTTTTCTTCTCTATTTTTCGGCTTGTCTTCACCTGTTTCATCTTGAAAGGAAGCCTGGATGATGTTTTTTAATTTTTAGAATTTTTTTGCATTTATTTTTGAATTTTCTAACTTAGGTCTGGTTCGAACGGATTGGAAGGAAATTATTTTTGTTCTCTATTTTACGGCCTGTCCTGACCCGTCTCGTCTTGAAATGAAGTCTGGATGATGTTTTATATTTTTAGAATTTTTTTACATTATTTTTTGAATTTTCTAACTCTGGTCGGGTTGGAACGGATAGGAAGGAAATATTTTTTTTTCTCTATTTTTCAGCCTGTCCTGATCCGTTTCGTCTTGAAAAGAAGCCTGGATGATGTCTTTTAATTTTTAGAATTTTTTTGCATTTCTTTTAGAATTTTCTAACTGGGGTCGGGTTCGAACGGATAGGAAAGAAATTTTTTTTATTCTCTATTTTTCGGCTTGTCTTCACCCGTTTCGTCTTGAAATGAAACCTGGATGATGTTTTTTAATTTTAAGAATTTCTTTTGCATTTAGTTTTGAATTTTCTAACTCTGGTCGGGTTCGAACGGATAGGAAGGAAATTTTTTTTGTTCTTCATTTTTTGGCCTAACCTGGCCCGTTTCGTCTTGAAATGAAGCCTGGATGATGTTTTTTAATTTTTAGAATTGTTTTGCATTTATTTTTGAATTTTCTAACTCGGGTCCGGTTCGAACGGATAGGAATGAAATTTTTTTTGTTCTCTATTTTTCGGCCTGTCCTGTCCCGTTTCATCTTCAAATGAAGCCTGGATGTTGTTTTTTAATTTTTAGAATTTTTTTGCATTTATTTTTGAATTTTCTAACTCGGGTCGGGTTCGAACGGATAGGAATGAAATTTTTTTTGTTCTCTATTTTTCGGCCTGTCCTGTCCCGTTTCATCTTCAAATGAAGCCTGGATGATGTTTTTTAATTTTTAGAATTTTTTTGCATTTATTTTTGAATTTTCTAACTCGGGTCGGGTTCGAATGGATAGGAATGAAATTTTTTTTGTTCTCTATTTTTCGGCCTGTCCGGGCCCGTTTCGTCTTCAAATGAAGCCTGGATGATGTTTTTTAATTTTTAGAATTTTTTTCCATTTATTTTTGAATTTTTTAACTCAGGTCTGGTTCGAACGGATTGGAAGGAAATTGTTTTTGTTCTCTATTTTACGGTCTGTCCTGGCTCGTTTCATCTTCAAATGAAGCCTGGATGATGTTTTTTAATTTTTAGAATTTTTTTCCATTTATTTTTGAATTTTCTAACTCGGGTCGGGTTCGAACGGATAGGAATGAAATTTTTTTTGTTCTCTATTTTTCGGCCTGTCCTGTCCCGTTTCATCTTCAAATGAAGCCTGGATGATGTTTTTTAATTTTTAGAATTTTTTTGCATTTATTTTTGAATTTTCTAACTCGGGTCAGGTTCGAACGGATAGGAATGAAATTTTTTTTTGTTCTCTATTTTTCGGCCTGTCCGGGCCCGTTTCGTCTTCAAATGAAGCCTGGATGATGTTTTTTAATTTTTAGAATTTTTTTCCATTTATTTTTGAATTTTTTAACTCAGGTCTGGTTCGAACGGATAGGAATGAAATTTTTTTTGTTCTCTATTTTTCGGCCTGTCCTGTCCCGTTTCATCTTCAAATGAAGCCTGGATGTTGTTTTTTAATTTTTATAATTTTTTTGCATTTATTTTTGAATTTTTTAACTCGGGTCGGGTTCGAACGGATAGGAATGAAATTTTTTTTGTTCTCTATTTTTTGGCTTGTCCGGGCCCGTTTCGTCTTCAAATGAAGCCTGGATGATGTTTTTTAATTTTTAGAATTTTTTTCCATTTATTTTTGAATTTTTTAACTCAGGTCTGGTTCGAACGGATAGGAAGGAAATTGTTTTTGTTCTCTATTTTACGGTCTGTCCTGGCTCGTTTCATCTTCAAATGAAGCCTGGATGATGTTTTTTAATTTTTAGAATTTTTTTACATTTATTTTTGAATTTTCTAACTCGGGTCGGGTTCGAACGGATAGGCAGGAAATTTTTTTTGTTCTCCATTTTTCAGTCTGTCTTGGCCCGTCTCGTCTTGAAATGAAGCCTGGATGATGTTTTTTAATTTTTAGAATTGTTTTGCATTTATTTTTGAATTTTCAAACTCAGGTCTGGTTCGAACGGATAGGAAGGAAATATTTTTTTGTCTCTATTTTTCGGCCTGTCCTGATCCGTTTCGTCTTAAAATGAAGCTTAGATGATGTCTTTTAATTTTTAGAATTTTTTTTGCATTTCTTTTAGAATTTTCTAATTGCAGTCGGGTTCGAACAGATAGGAAAGAAATTTTTTTTATTCTCTATTTTTAGGCTTGTCTTCACATGTTTCATCTTGAAACGAAGCCTGGATGATGTTTTTTAATTTTTAGAATTTTTTTGCATTTATTTTTGAATTTTCTAACTTAGGTCTGGTTCGAACGGATTGGAAGGAAATTATTTTTGTTCTCTATTTTAAGGCCTGTCCTGACCCGTCTCGTCTTGAAATGAAGTCTGGATGATGTTTTATATTTTTAGAATTTTTTTACATTATTTTTTGAATTTTCTAACTCTGGTCGGGTTGGAACGGATAGGAAGGAAATATTTTTTTCTCTCTATTTTTCAGCCTGTCCTGATCCGTTTCGTCTTGAAAAGAAGCCTGGATGATGTCTTTTAATTTTTAGAATTTTTTTGCATTTCTTTTAGAATTTTCTAACTGGGGTCGGGTTCGAACGGATAGGAAAGAAATTTTTTTTATTCTCTATTTTTCGGCTTGTCTTCACCCGTTTCGTCTTGAAATGAAACCTAGATGATGTTTTTTAATTTTTAGATTCTTTTTTGCATTTAGTTTTGAATTTTCTAACTCTGGTCGGGTTCGAACGGATAGGAATGAAATTTTTTTTGTTCTCCATTTTTCGGCCTGTCCTGGGCCGTTTCGTCTTGAAATGAAGCCTGGATGATGTTTTTTAATTTTTAGAATTTTTTTGCATTTATTTTTGAATTTTCTAACTCGGGTCGGGTTCGAACGGATAGGAATGAAATTTTTTTTGTTCTCTATTTTTCGGCCTGTCCTGTCCCGTTTCATCTTCAAATGAAGCCTGGATGTTGTTTTTTAATTTTTATAATTTTTTTGCATTTATTTTTGAATTTTCTAACTCGGGTCGGGTTCGAACGGATAGGAATGAAATTTTTTTTGTTCTCTATTTTTCGGCCTGTCCTGTCCCGTTTCATCTTCAAATGAAGCCTGGATGATGTTTTTTAATTTTTAGAATTTTTTTGCATTTATTTTTGAATTTTCTAACTCGGGTCAGGTTCGAACGGATAGGAATGAAATTTTTTTTTGTTCTCTATTTTTCGGCCTGTCCGGGCCCGTTTCGTCTTCAAATGAAGCAAGGATGATGTTTTTTAATTTTTAGAATTTTTTTCCATTTATTTTTGAATTTTTTAACTCAGGTCTGGTTCGAACGGATAGGAATGAAATTTTTTTTGTTCTCTATTTTTCGGCCTGTCCGGGTCCGTTTCGTCTTCAAATGAAGCCAGGATGATGTTTTTTAATTTTTAGAATTTTTTTCCATTTATTTTTGAATTTTCTAACTCGGGTCGGGTTCGAACGGATAGGCAGGAAATTTTTTTTGTTCTCCATTTTTCAGTCTGTCTTGGCCCGTCTCGTCTTGAAATGAAGCCTGGATGATGTTTTTTAATTTTTAGAATTGTTTTGCATTTATTTTTGAATTTTCAAACTCAGGTCTGGTTCGAACGGATAGGAAGGAAATATTTTTTTTTCTCTATTTTTCGGCCTGTCCTGATCCGTTTCGTCTTAAAATGAAGCTTAGATGATGTCTTTTAATTTTTAGAATTTTTTTGCATTTCTTTTAGAATTTTCTAATTGCAGTCGGGTTCGAACGGATAGGAAAGAAATTTTTTTTCTTCTCTATTTTTCGGCTTGTCTTCACCTGTTTCATCTTGAAAGGAAGCCTGGATGATGTTTTTTAATTTTTAGAATTTTTTTGCATTTATTTTTGAATTTTCTAACTTAGGTCTGGTTCGAACGGATTGGAAGGAAATTATTTTTGTTCTCTATTTTACGGCCTGTCCTGACCCGTCTCGTCTTGAAATGAAGTCTGGATGATGTTTTATATTTTTAGAATTTTTTTACATTATTTTTTGAATTTTCTAACTCTGGTCGGGTTGGAACGGATAGGAAGGAAATATTTTTTTTTCTCTATTTTTCAGCCTGTCCTGATCCGTTTCGTCTTGAAAAGAAGCCTGGATGATGTCTTTTAATTTTTAGAATTTTTTTGCATTTCTTTTAGAATTTTCTAACTGGGGTCGGGTTCGAACGGATAGGAAAGAAATTTTTTTTATTCTCTATTTTTCGGCTTGTCTTCACCCGTTTCGTCTTGAAATGAAACCTAGATGATGTTTTTTAATTTTTAGATTTTTTTTTGCATTTAGTTTTGAATTTTCTAACTCTGGTCGGGTTCGAACGGATAGGAATGAAATTTTTTTTGTTCTCCATTTTTCGGCCTGACCTGGCCCGTTTCGTCTTGAAATGAAGCCTGGATGATGTTTTTTAATTTTTAGAATTGTTTTGCATTTATTTTTGAATTTTCTAACTCGGGTCCGGTTCGAACGGATAGGAATGAAATTTTTTTTGTTCTCTATTTTTCGGCCTGTCCTGTCCCGTTTCATCTTCAAATGAAGCCTGGATGTTGTTTTTTAATTTTTAGAATTTTTTTGCATTTATTTTTGAATTTTCTAACTCGGGTCGGGTTCGAACGGATAGGAATGAAATTTTTTTTGTTCTCTATTTTTCGGCCTGTCCTGTCCCGTTTCATCTTCAAATGAAGCCTGGATGATGTTTTTTAATTTTTAGAATTTTTTTGCATTTATTTTTGAATTTTCTAACTCGGGTCGGGTTCGAATGGATAGGAATGAAATTTTTTTTGTTCTCTATTTTTCGGCCTGTCCGGGCCCGTTTCGTCTTCAAATGAAGCCTGGATGATGTTTTTTAATTTTTAGAATTTTTTTCCATTTATTTTTGAATTTTTTAACTCAGGTCTGGTTCGAAAGGATTGGAAGGAAATTGTTTTTGTTCTCTATTTTACGGTCTGTCCTGGCTCGTTTCATCTTCAAATGAAGCCTGGATGATGTTTTTTAATTTTTAGAATTTTTTTCCATTTATTTTTGAATTTTCTAACTCGGGTCGGGTTCGAACGGATAGGAATGAAATTTTTTTTGTTCTCTATTTTTCGGCCTGTCCTGTCCCGTTTCATCTTCAAATGAAGCCTGGATGATGTTTTTTAATTTTTAGAATTTTTTTGCATTTATTTTTGAATTTTCTAACTCGGGTCGGGTTCGAATGGATAGGAATGAAATTTTTTTTGTTCTCTATTTTTCGGCCTGTCCGGGCCCGTTTCGTCTTCAAATGAAGCCTGGATGATGTTTTTTAATTTTTAGAATTTTTTTCCATTTATTTTTGAATTTTTTAACTCAGGTCTGGTTCGAAAGGATTGGAAGGAAATTGTTTTTGTTCTCTATTTTACGGTCTGTCCTGGCTCGTTTCATCTTCAAATGAAGCCTGGATGATGTTTTTTAATTTTTAGAATTTTTTTCCATTTATTTTTGAATTTTCTAACTCGGGTCGGGTTCGAACGGATAGGAATGAAATTTTTTTTGTTCTCTATTTTTCGGCCTGTCCTGTCCCGTTTCATCTTCAAATGAAGCCTGGATGATGTTTTTTAATTTTTAGAATTTTTTTGCATTTATTTTTGAATTTTCTAACTCGGGTCAGGTTCGAACGGATAGGAATGAAATTTTTTTTTGTTCTCTATTTTTCGGCCTGTCCGGGCCCGTTTCGTCTTCAAATGAAGCCTGGATGATGTTTTTTAATTTTTAGAATTTTTTTCCATTTATTTTTGAATTTTTTAACTCAGGTCTGGTTCGAACGGATAGGAATGAAATTTTTTTTGTTCTCTATTTTTCGGCCTGTCCTGTCCCGTTTCATCTTCAAATGAAGCCTGAATGTTGTTTTTTAATTTTTATAATTTTTTTGCATTTATTTTTGAATTTTCTAACTCGGGTCGGGTTCGAACGGATAGGAATGAAATTTTTTTTGTTCTCTATTTTTTGGCTTGTCCGGGCCCGTTTCGTCTTCAAATGAAGCCTGGATGATGTTTTTTAATTTTTAGAATTTTTTTCCATTTATTTTTGAATTTTTTAACTCAGGTCTGGTTCGAACGGATAGGAAGGAAATTGTTTTTGTTCTCTATTTTACGGTCTGTCCTGGCTCGTTTCATCTTCAAATGAAGCCTGGATGAAGTTTTTTAATTTTTAGAATTTTTTTACATTTATTTTTGAATTTTCTAACTCGGGTCGGGTTCGAACGGATAGGCAGGAAATTTTTTTTGTTCTCCATTTTTCAGTCTGTCTTGGCCCGTCTCGTCTTGAAATGAAGCCTGGATGATGTTTTTTAATTTTTAGAATTGTTTTGCATTTATTTTTGAATTTTCAAACTCAGGTCTGGTTCGAACGGATAGGAAGGAAATATTTTTTTTTCTCTATTTTTCGGCCTGTCCTGATCCGTTTCGTCTTAAAATGAAGCTTAGATGATGTCTTTTAATTTTTAGAATTTTTTTTGCATTTCTTTTAGAATTTTCTAATTGCAGTCGGGTTCGAACAGATAGGAAAGAAATTTTTTTTATTCTCTATTTTTCGGCTTGTCTTCACCTGTTTCATCTTGAAACGAAGCCTGGATGATGTTTTTTAATTTTTAGAATTTTTTTGCATTTATTTTTGAATTTTCTAACTTAGGTCTGGTTCGAACGGATTGGAAGGAAATTATTTTTGTTCTCTATTTTAAGGCCTGTCCTGACCCGTCTCGTCTTGAAATGAAGTCTGGATGATGTTTTATATTTTTAGAATTTTTTTACATTATTTTTTGAATTTTCTAACTCTGGTCGGGTTGGAACGGATAGGAAGGAAATATTTTTTTCTCTCTATTTTTCAGCCTGTCCTGATCCGTTTCGTCTTGAAAAGAAGCCTGGATGATGTCTTTTAATTTTTAGAATTTTTTTGCATTTCTTTTAGAATTTTCTAACTGGGGTCGGGTTCGAACGGATAGGAAAGAAATTTTTTTTATTCTCTATTTTTCGGCTTGTCTTCACCCGTTTCGTCTTGAAATGAAACCTAGATGATGTTTTTTAATTTTTAGATTCTTTTTTGCATTTAGTTTTGAATTTTCTAACTCTGGTCGGGTTCGAACGGATAGGAATGAAATTTTTTTTGTTCTCCATTTTTCGGCCTGTCCTGGGCCGTTTCGTCTTGAAATGAAGCCTGGATGATGTTTTTTAATTTTTAGAATTTTTTTGCATTTATTTTTGAATTTTCTAACTCGGGTCGGGTTCGAACGGATAGGAATGAAATTTTTTTTGTTCTCTATTTTTCGTCCTGTCCTGTCCCGTTTCATCTTCAAATGAAGCCTGGATGTTGTTTTTTAATTTTTATAATTTTTTTGCATTTATTTTTGAATTTTCTAACTCGGGTTGGGTTCGAACGGATAGGAATGAAATTTTTTTTGTTCTCTATTTTTCGGCCTGTCCTGTCCCGTTTCATCTTCAAATGAAGCCTGGATGATGTTTTTTAATTTTTAGAATTTTTTTGCATTTATTTTTGAATTTTCTAACTCGGGTCAGGTTCGAACGGATAGGAATGAAATTTTTTTTTGTTCTCTATTTTTCGGCCTGTCCGGGCCCGTTTCGTCTTCAAATGAAGCAAGGATGATGTTTTTTAATTTTTAGAATTTTTTTCCATTTATTTTTGAATTTTTTAACTCAGGTCTGGTTCGAACGGATAGGAATGAAATTTTTTTTGTTCTCTATTTTTCGGCCTGTCCGGGTCCGTTTCGTCTTCAAATGAAGCCAGGATGATGTTTTTTAATTTTTAGAATTTTTTTCCATTTATTTTTGAATTTTCTAACTCGGGTCGGGTTCGAACGGATAGGCAGGAAATTTTTTTTGTTCTCCATTTTTCAGTCTGTCTTGGCCCGTCTCGTCTTGAAATGAAGCCTGGATGATGTTTTTTAATTTTTAGAATTGTTTTGCATTTATTTTTGAATTTTCAAACTCAGGTCTGGTTCGAACGGATAGGAAGGAAATATTTTTTTTTCTCTATTTTTCGGCCTGTCCTGATCCGTTTCGTCTTAAAATGAAGCTTAGATGATGTCTTTTAATTTTTAGAATTTTTTATCATTTCTTTTAGAATTTTCTAATTGCAGTCGGGTTCGAACGGATAGGAAAGAAATTTTTTTTCTTCTCTATTTTTCGGCTTGTCTTCACCTGTTTCATCTTGAAAGGAAGCCTGGATGATGTTTTTTAATTTTTAGAATTTTTTTGCATTTATTTTTGAATTTTCTAACTTAGGTCTGGTTCGAACGGATTGGAAGGAAATTATTTTTGTTCTCTATTTTACGGCCTGTCCTGACCCGTCTCGTCTTGAAATGAAGTCTGGATGATGTTTTATATTTTTAGAATTTTTTTACATTATTTTTTGAATTTTCTAACTCTGGTCGGGTTGGAACGGATAGGAAGGAAATATTTTTTTTTCTCAATTTTTCAGCCTGTCCTGATCCGTTTCGTCTTGAAAAGAAGCCTGGATGATGTCTTTTAATTTTTAGAATTTTTTTGCATTTCTTTTAGAATTTTCTAACTGGGGTCGGGTTCGAACGGATAGGAAAGAAATTTTTTTTATTCTCTATTTTTCGGCTTGTCTTCACCCGTTTCGTCTTGAAATGAAACCTAGATGATGTTTTTTAATTTTTAGATTTTTTTTTGCATTTAGTTTTGAATTTTCTAACTCTGGTCGGGTTCGAACGGATAGGAATGAAATTTTTTTTGTTCTCCATTTTTCGGCCTGTCCTGGCCCGTTTCGTCTTGAAATGAAGCCTGGATGATGTTTTTTAATTTTTAGAATTGTTTTGCATTTATTTTTGAATTTTCTAACTCGGGTCCGGTTCGAACGGATAGGAATGAAATTTTTTTTGTTCTCTATTTTTCGGCCTGTCCTGTCCCGTTTCATCTTCAAATGAAGCCTGGATGTTGTTTTTTAATTTTTAGAATTTTTTTGCATTTATTTTTGAATTTTCTAACTCGGGTCGGGTTCGAACGGATAGGAATGAAATTTTTTTTCTTCTCTATTTTTCGGCCTGTCCTGTCCCGTTTCATCTTCAAATGAAGCCTGGATGATGTTTTTTAATTTTTAGAATTTTTTTGCATTTATTTTTGAATTTTCTAACTCGGGTCGGGTTCGAATGGATAGGAATGAAATTTTTTTTGTTCTCTATTTTTCGGCCTGTCCGGGCCCGTTTCGTCTTCAAATGAAGCCTGGATGATGTTTTTTAATTTTTAGAATTTTTTTCCATTTATTTTTGAATTTTTTAACTCAGGTCTGGTTCGAACGGATTGGAAGGAAATTGTTTTTGTTCTCTATTTTACGGTCTGTCCTGGCTCGTTTCATCTTCAAATGAAGCCTGGATGATGTTTTTTAATTTTTAGAATTTTTTTCCATTTATTTTTGAATTTTCTAACTCGGGTCGGGTTCGAACGGATAGGAATGAAATTTTTTTTCTTCTCTATTTTTCGGCCTGTCCTGTCCCGTTTCATCTTCAAATGAAGCCTGGATGATGTTTTTTAATTTTTAGAATTTTTTTGCATTTATTTTTGAATTTTCTAACTCGGGTCAGGTTCGAACGGATAGGAATGAAATTTTTTTTTGTTCTCTATTTTTCGGCCTGTCCGGGCCCGTTTCGTCTTCAAATGAAGCCTGGATGATGTTTTTTAATTTTTAGAATTTTTTTCCATTTATTTTTGAATTTTTTAACTCAGGTCTGGTTCGAACGGATAGGAATGAAATTTTTTTTGTTCTCTATTTTTCGGCCTGTCCTGTCCCGTTTCATCTTCAAATGAAGCCTGGATGTTGTTTTTTAATTTTTATAATTTTTTTGCATTTATTTTTGAATTTTCTAACTCGGGTCGGGTTCGAACGGATAGGAATGAAATTTTTTTTGTTCTCTATTTTTTGGCTTGTCCGGGCCCGTTTCGTCTTCAAATGAAGCCTGGATGATGTTTTTTAATTTTTAGAATTTTTTTCCATTTATTTTTGAATTTTTTAACTCAGGTCTGGTTCGAACGGATAGGAAGGAAATTGTTTTTGTTCTCTATTTTACGGTCTGTCCTGGCTCGTTTCATCTTCAAATGAAGCCTGGATGATGTTTTTTAATTTTTAGAATTTTTTTACATTTATTTTTGAATTTTCTAACTCGGGTCGGGTTCGAACGGATAGGCAGGAAATTTTTTTTGTTCTCCATTTTTCAGTCTGTCTTGGCCCGTCTCGTCTTGAAATGAAGCCTGGATGATGTTTTTTAATTTTTAGAATTGTTTTGCATTTATTTTTGAATTTTCAAACTCAGGTCTGGTTCGAACGGATAGGAAGGAAATATTTTTTTTTCTCTATTTTTCGGCCTGTCCTGATCCGTTTCGTCTTAAAATGAAGCTTAGATGATGTCTTTTAATTTTTAGAATTTTTTTTGCATTTCTTTTAGAATTTTCTAATTGCAGTAGGGTTCGAACAGATAGGAAAGAAATTTTTTTTATTCTCTATTTTTCGGCTTGTCTTCACCTGTTTCATCTTGAAACGAAGCCTGGATGATGTTTTTTAATTTTTAGAATTTTTTTGCATTTATTTTTGAATTTTCTAACTTAGGTCTGGTTCGAACGGATTGGAAGGAAATTATTTTTGTTCTCTATTTTAAGGCCTGTCCTGACCCGTCTCGTCTTGAAATGAAGTCTGGATGATGTTTTATATTTTTAGAATTTTTTTACATTATTTTTTGAATTTTCTAACTCTGGTCGGGTTGGAACGGATAGGAAGGAAATATTTTTTTCTCTCTATTTTTCAGCCTGTCCTGATCCGTTTCGTCTTGAAAAGAAGCCTGGATGATGTCTTTTAATTTTTAGAATTTTTTTGCATTTCTTTTAGAATTTTCTAACTGGGGTCGGGTTCGAACGGATAGGAAAGAAATTTTTTTTATTCTCTATTTTTCGGCTTGTCTTCACCCGTTTCGTCTTGAAATGAAACCTAGATGATGTTTTTTAATTTTTAGATTCTTTTTTGCATTTAGTTTTGAATTTTCTAACACTGGTCGGGTTCGAACGGATAGGAATGAAATTTTTTTTGTTCTCCATTTTTCGGCCTGTCCTGGGCCGTTTCGTCTTGAAATGAAGCCTGGATGATGTTTTTTAATTTTTAGAATTTTTTTGCATTTATTTTTGAATTTTCTAACTCGGGTCGGGTTCGAACGGATAGGAATGAAATTTTTTTTGTTCTCTATTTTTCGGCCTGTCCTGTCCCGTTTCATCTTCAAATGAAGCCTGGATGTTGTTTTTTAAATTTTATAATTTTTTTGCATTTATTTTTGAATTTTCTAACTCGGGTCGGGTTCGAACGGATAGGAATGAAATTTTTTTTGTTCTCTATTTTTCGGCCTGTCCTGTCCCGTTTCATCTTCAAATGAAGCCTGGATGATGTTTTTTAATTTTTAGAATTTTTTTGCATTTATTTTTGAATTTTCTAACTCGGGTCAGGTTGGAACGGATAGGAATGAAATTTTTTTTTGTTCTCTATTTTTCGGCCTGTCCGGGCCCGTTTCGTCTTCAAATGAAGCCAGGATGATGTTTTTTAATTTTTAGAATTTTTTTCCATTTATTTTTGAATTTTTTAACTCAGGTCTGGTTCGAACGGATAGGAATGAAATTTTTTTTGTTCTCTATTTTTCGGCCTGTCCTGTCCCGTTTCATCTTCAAATGAAGCCTGGATGTTGTTTTTTAATTTTTATAATTTTTTTGCATTTATTTTTGAATTTTCTAACTCGGGTCGGGTTCGAACGGATAGGAATGAAATTTTTTTTGTTCTCTATTTTTCGGCTTGTCCGGGCCCGTTTCGTCTTCAAATGAAGCCTGGATGATGTTTTTTAATTTTTAGAATTTTTTTCCATTTATTTTTGAATTTTTTAACTCAGGTCTGGTTCGAACGGATAGGAAGGAAATTGTTTTTGTTCTCTATTTTACGGTCTGTCCTGGCTCGTTTCATCTTCAAATGAAGCCTGGATGATGTTTTTTAATTTTTAGAATTTTTTTACATTTATTTTTGAATTTTCTAACTCGGGTCGGGTTCGAACGGATAGGCAGGAAATTTTTTTTGTTCTCCATTTTTCAGTCTGTCTTGGCCCGTCTCGTCTTGAAATGAAGCCTGGATGATGTTTTTTAATTTTTAGAATTGTTTTGCATTTATTTTTGAATTTTCAAACTCAGGTCTGGTTCGAACGGATAGGAAGGAAATATTTTTTTTTCTCTATTTTTCGGCCTGTCCTGATCCGTTTCGTCTTAAAATGAAGCTTAGATGATGTCTTTTAATTTTTAGAATTTTTTTGCATTTCTTTTAGAATTTTCTAATTGCAGTCGGGTTCGAACGGATAGGAAAGAAATTTTTTTTCTTCTCTATTTTTCGGCTTGTCTTCACCTGTTTCATCTTGAAATGAAGCCTGGATGATGTTTTTTAATTTTTAGAATTTTTTTGCATTTATTTTTGAATTTTCTAACTTAGGTCTGGTTCGAACGGATTGGAAGGAAATTATTTTTGTTCTCTATTTTACGGCCTGTCCTGACCCGTCTCGTCTTGAAATGAAGTCTGGATGATGTTTTATATTTTTAGAATTTTTTTACATTATTTTTTGAATTTTCTAACTCTGGTCGGGTTGGAACGGATAGGAAGGAAATATTTTTTTTTCTCTATTTTTCAGCCTGTCCTGATCCGTTTCGTCTTGAAAAGAAGCCTGGATGATGTCTTTTAATTTTTAGAATTTTTTTGCATTTCTTTTAGAATTTTCTAACTGGGGTCGGGTTCGAACGGATAGGAAAGAAATTTTTTTTATTCTCTATTTTTCGGCTTGTCTTCACCCGTTTCGTCTTGAAATGAAACCTAGATGATGTTTTTTAATTTTTAGATTTTTTTTTGCATTTAGTTTTGAATTTTCTAACTCTGGTCGGGTTCGAACGGATAGGAATGAAATTTTTTTTGTTCTCCATTTTTCGGCCTGTCCTGGCCCGTTTCGTCTTGAAATGAAGCCTGGATGATGTTTTTTAATTTTTAGAATTGTTTTGCATTTATTTTTGAATTTTCTAACTCGGGTCCGGTTCGAACGGATAGGAATGAAATTTTTTTTGTTCTCTATTTTTCGGCCTGTCCTGTCCCGTTTCATCTTCAAATGAAGCCTGGATGTTGTTTTTTAATTTTTATAATTTTTTTGCATTTATTTTTGAATTTTCTAACTCGGGTCGGGTTCGAACGGATAGGAATGAAATTTTTTTTGTTCTCTATTTTTCGGCCTGTCCTGTCCCATTTCATCTTCAAATGAAGCCTGGATGATGTTTTTTAATTTTTAGAATTTTTTTGCATTTATTTTTGAATTTTCTAACTCGGGTCGGGTTCGAATGGATAGGAATGAAATTTTTTTTGTTCTCTATTTTTCGGCCTGTCCGGGCCCGTTTCGTCTTCAAATGAAGCCTGGATGATGTTTTTTAATTTTTAGAATTTTTTTCCATTTATTTTTGAATTTTTTAACTCAGGTCTGGTTCGAACGGATTGGAAGGAAATTGTTTTTGTTCTCTATTTTACGGTCTGTCCTGGCTCGTTTCATCTTCAAATGAAGCCTGGATGATGTTTTTTAATTTTTAGAATTTTTTTCCATTTATTTTTGAATTTTCTAACTCGGGTCTGGTTCGAACGGATAGGCAGGAAATTTTTTTTGTTCTCCATTTTTCAGTCTGTCCTGGCCCGTCTCGTCTTGAAATGAAGCCTGGATGATGTTTTCTAGTTTTTAGAATTGTTTTGCATTTATTTTTGAATTTTCAAACTCAGGTCTGGTTCGAACGGATAGGAAGGAAATATTTTTTTTTCTCTATTTTTCGGCCTGTCCTGATCCGTTTCGTCTTAAAATGAAGCTTAGATGATGTCTTTTAATTTTTAGAATTTTTTTGCATTTCTTTTAGAATTTTCTAATTGCAGTCGGGTTCGAACGGATAGGAAAGAAATTTTTTTTATTCTCTATTTTTCGGCTTGTCTTCACCTGTTTCATCTTGAAATAAAGCCTGGATGATGTTTTTTAATTTTTAGAATTTTTTTGCATTTATTTTTGAATTTTCTAACTTAGGTCTGGTTCGAACGGATTGGAAGGAAATTATTTTTGTTCTCTATTTTAAGGCCTGTCCTGACCCGTCTCGTCTTGAAATGAAGTCTGGATGATGTTTTATATTTTTAGAATTTTTTTACATTATTTTTTGAATTTTCTAACTCTGGTCGGGTTGGAACGGATAGGAAGGAAATATTTTTTTTTCTCTATTTTTCAGCCTGTCCTGATCCGTTTCGTCTTGAAATGAAACCTAGATGATGTTTATTAATTTTTAGATTTTTTTTTGCATTTAGTTTTGAATTTTCTAACTCTGGTCGGGTTCGAACGGATAGGAATGAAATTTTTTTTGTTCTCCATTTTTCGGCCTGTCCTGGCCCGTTTCGTCTTCAAATGAAGCCTGGATGATGTTTTTTAATTTTTAGAATTTTTTTGCATTTATTTTTGTATTTTCTAACTTAGGTCTGGTTCGAACGGATTGGAAGGAAATTATTTTCGTTCTCTATTTTACGGCCTGTCCTGACCCGTCTCGTCTTGAAATGAAGTCTGGATGATGTTTTATATTTTTAGAATTTTTTTACATTATTTTTTGAATTTTCTAACTCTGGTCGGGTTGGAACGGATAGGAAGGAAATATTTTTTTTTCTCTATTTTTCAGCCTGTCCTGATCCGTTTCGTCTTGAAAAGAAGCCTGGATGATGTCTTTTAATTTTTAGAATTTTTTTGCATTTCTTTTAGAATTTTCTAACTGGGGTCGGGTTCGAACGGATAGGAAAGAAATTTTTTTTATTCTCTATTTTTCGGCTTGTCTTCACCCGTTTCGTCTTGAAATGAAACCTAGATGATGTTTTTTAATTTTTAGATTTTTTTTTGCATTTAGTTTTGAATTTTCTAACTCTGGTCGGGTTCGAACGGATAGGAATGAAATTTTTTTTGTTCTCCATTTTTCGGCCTGTCCTGGCCCGTTTCGTCTTGAAATGAAGCCTGGATGATGTTTTTTAATTTTTAGAATTGTTTTCCATTTATTTTTGAATTTTCTAACTCGGGTCCGGTTCGAACGGATAGGAATGAAATTTTTTTTGTTCTCTATTTTTCGGCCTGTCCTGTCCCGTTTCATCTTCAAATGAAGCCTGGATGTTGTTTTTTAATTTTTATAATTTTTTTGCATTTATTTTTGAATTTTCTAACTCGGGTCGGGTTCGAACGGATAGGAATGAAATTTTTTTTGTTCTCTATTTTTCGGCCTATCCTGTCCCGTTTCATCTTCAAATGAAGCCTGGATGATGTTTTTTAATTTTTAGAATTTTTTTGCATTTATTTTTGAATTTTCTAACTCGGGTCGGGTTCGAATGGATAGGAATGAAATTTTTTTTGTTCTCTATTTTTCGGCCTGTCCGGGCCCGTTTCGTCTTCAAATGAAGCCTGGATGATGTTTTTTAATTTTTAGAATTTTTTTCCATTTATTTTTGAATTTTTTAACTCAGGTCTGGTTCGAAGGGATTGGAAGGAAATTGTTTTTGTTCTCTATTTTACGGTCTGTCCTGGCTCGTTTCATCTTCAAATGAAGCCTGGATGATGTTTTTTAATTTTTAGAATTTTTTTCCATTTATTTTTGAATTTTCTAACTCGGGTCGGGTTCGAACGGATAGGCAGGAAATTTTTTTTGTTCTCCATTTTTCAGTCTGTCCTGGCCCGTCTCGTCTTGAAATGAAGCCTGGATGATGTTTTTTAGTTTTTAGAATTGTTTTGCATTTATTTTTGAATTTTCAAACTCAGGTCTGGTTCGAACGGATAGGAAGGTAATATTTTTTTTTCTCTATTTTTCGGCCTGTCCTGATCCGTTTCGTCTTAAAATGAAGCTTAGATGATGTCTTTTAATTTTTAGAATTTTTTTGCATTTCTTTTAGAATTTTCTAACTGGGGTCGGGTTCGAACGGATAGGAAAGAAAATTTTTTTATTCTCTATTTTTCGGATTGTCTTCACCTGTTTCATCTTGAAATGAAGCCTGGATGATGTTTTTTAATTTTTAGAATTTTTTTGCATTTATTTTTGAATTTTCTAACTTAGGTCTGGTTCGAACGGATTGGAAGGAAATTATTTTTGTTCTCTATTTTAAGGCCTGTCCTGACCCGTCTCGTCTTGAAATGAAGTCTGGATGATGTTTTATATTTTTAGAATTTTTTTACATTATTTTTTGAATTTTCTAACTCTGGTCGGGTTGGAACGGATAGGAAGGAAATATTTTTTTTTCTCTATTTTTCAGCCTGTCCTGATCCGTTTCGTCTTGAAAAGAAGCCTGGATGATGTCTTTTAATTTTTAGAATTTTTTTGCATTTCTTTTAGAATTTTCTAACTGGGGTCGGGTTCGAACGGATAGGAAAGAAATTTTTTTTATTCTCTATTTTTCGGCTTGTCTTCACCCGTTTCGTCTTGAAATGAAACCTAGATGATGTTTTTTAATTTTTAGATTTTTTTTTGCATTTAGTTTTGAATTTTCTAACTCTGGTCGGGTTCGAACGGATAGGAATGAAATTTTTTTTGTTCTCCATTTTTCGGCCTGTCCTGGGCCGTTTCGTCTTGAAATGAAGCCTGGATGATGTTTTTTAATTTTTAGAATTTTTTTGCATTTATTTTTGAACTTTCTAACTCGGGTCGGGTTCGAACGGATAGGAATGAAATTTTTTTTGTTCTCTATTTTTCGGCCTGTCCTGTCCCGTTTCATCTTCAAATGAAGCCTGGATGTTGTTTTTTAATTTTTATAATTTTTTTGCATTTATTTTTGAATTTTCTAACTCGGGTCGGGTTCGAACGGATAGGAATGAAATTTTTTTTGTTCTCTATTTTTCGGCCTGTCCTGTCCCGTTTCATCTTCAAATGAAGCCTGGATGATGTTTTTTAATTTTTAGAATTTTTTTGCATTTATTTTTGAATTTTCTAACTCGGGTCAGGTTCGAACGGATAGGAATGAAATTTTTTTTGTTCTCTATTTTTCGGCCTGTCCGGGCCCGTTTCGTCTTCAAATGAAGCCTGGATGATGTTTTTTAATTTTTAGAATTTTTTTCCATTTATTTTTGAATTTTTTAACTCAGGTCTGGTTCGAACGGATAGGAATGAAATTTTTTTTGTTCTCTATTTTTCGGCCTGTCCTGTCCCGTTTCATCTTCAAATGAAGCCTGGATGTTGTTTTTTAATTTTTATAATTTTTTTGCATTTATTTTTGAATTTTCTAACTCGGGTCGGGTTCGAACGGATAGGAATCAAATTTTTTTTGTTCTCTATTTTTCGGCTTGTCCGGGCCCGTTTCGTCTTCAAATGAAGCCTGGATGATGTTTTTTAATTTTTAGAATTTTTTTCCATTTATTTTTGAATTTTTTAACTCAGGTCTGGTTCGAACGGATAGGAAGGAAATTGTTTTTGTTCTCTATTTTACGGTCTGTCCTGGCTCGTTTCATCTTCAAATGAAGCCTGGATGTTGTTTTTTAATTTTTATAATTTTTTTGCATTTATTTTTGAATTTTCTAACTCGGGTCGGGTTCGAACGGATAGGAATGAAATTTTTTTTGTTCTCTATTTTTCGGCCTGTCCTGTCCCGTTTCATCTTCAAATGAAGCCTGGATGATGTTTTTTAATTTTTAGAATTTTTTTGCATTTATTTTTGAATTTTCTAACTCGGGTCGGGTTCGAACGGATAGGAATGAAATTTTTTTTTGTTCTCTATTTTTCGGCCTGTCCTGTCCCGTTTCATCTTCAAATGAAGCCTGGATGTTGTTTTTTAATTTTTATAATTTTTTTGCATTTATTTTTGAATTTTCTAACTCGGGTCGGGTTCGAACGGATAGGAATGAAATTTTTTTTGTTCTCTATTTTTCGGCCTGTCCTGTCCCGTTTCATCTTCAAATGAAGCCTGGATGATGTTTTTTAATTTTTAGAATTTTTTTGCATTTATTTTTGAATTTTCTAACTCGGGTCGGGTTCGAATGGATAGGAATGAAATTTTTTTTGTTCTCTATTTTTCGGCCTGTCCGGGCCCGTTTCGTCTTCAAATGAAGCCTGGATGATGTTTTTTAATTTTTAGAATTTTTTTCCATTTATTTTTGAATTTTTTAACTCAGGTCTGGTTCGAACGGATTGGAAGGAAATTGTTTTTGTTCTCTATTTTACGGTCTGTCCTGGCTCGTTTCATCTTCAAATGAAGCCTGGATGATGTTTTTTAATTTTTAGAATTTTTTTCCATTTATTTTTGAATTTTCTAACTCGGGTCGGGTTCGAACGGATAGGCAGGAAATTTTTTTTGTTCTCCATTTTTCAGTCTGTCCTGGCCCGTCTCGTCTTGAAATGAAGCCTGGATGATGTTTTTTAGTTTTTAGAATTGTTTTGCATTTATTTTTGAATTTTCAAACTCAGGTCTGGTTCGAACGGATAGGAAGGTAATATTTTTTTTTCTCTATTTTTCGGCCTGTCCTGATCCGTTTCGTCTTAAAATGAAGCTTAGATGATGTCTTTTAATTTTTAGAATTTTTTTGCATTTCTTTTAGAATTTTCTAACTGGGGTCGGGTTCGAACGGATAGGAAAGAAAATTTTTTTATTCTCTATTTTTCGGATTGTCTTCACCTGTTTCATCTTGAAATGAAGCCTGGATGATGTTTTTTAATTTTTAGAATTTTTTTGCATTTATTTTTGAATTTTCTAACTTAGGTCTGGTTCGAACGGATTGGAAGGAAATTATTTTTGTTCTCTATTTTAAGGCCTGTCCTGACCCGTCTCGTCTTGAAATGAAGTCTGGATGATGTTTTATATTTTTAGAATTTTTTTACATTATTTTTTGAATTTTCTAACTCTGGTCGGGTTGGAACGGATAGGAAGGAAATATTTTTTTTTCTCTATTTTTCAGCCTGTCCTGATCCGTTTCGTCTTGAAAAGAAGCCTGGATGATGTCTTTTAATTTTTAGAATTTTTTTGCATTTCTTTTAGAATTTTCTAACTGGGGTCGGGTTCGAACGGATAGGAAAGAAATTTTTTTTATTCTCTATTTTTCGGCTTGTCTTCACCCGTTTCGTCTTGAAATGAAACCTAGATGATGTTTTTTAATTTTTAGATTTTTTTTTGCATTTAGTTTTGAATTTTCTAACTCTGGTCGGGTTCGAACGGATAGGAATGAAATTTTTTTTGTTCTCCATTTTTCGGCCTGTCCTGGGCCGTTTCGTCTTGAAATGAAGCCTGGATGATGTTTTTTAATTTTTAGAATTTTTTTGCATTTATTTTTGAACTTTCTAACTCGGGTCGGGTTCGAACGGATAGGAATGAAATTTTTTTTGTTCTCTATTTTTCGGCCTGTCCTGTCCCGTTTCATCTTCAAATGAAGCCTGGATGTTGTTTTTTAATTTTTATAATTTTTTTGCATTTATTTTTGAATTTTCTAACTCGGGTCGGGTTCGAACGGATAGGAATGAAATTTTTTTTGTTCTCTATTTTTCGGCCTGTCCTGTCCCGTTTCATCTTCAAATGAAGCCTGGATGATGTTTTTTAATTTTTAGAATTTTTTTGCATTTATTTTTGAATTTTCTAACTCGGGTCAGGTTCGAACGGATAGGAATGAAATTTTTTTTGTTCTCTATTTTTCGGCCTGTCCGGGCCCGTTTCGTCTTCAAATGAAGCCTGGATGATGTTTTTTAATTTTTAGAATTTTTTTCCATTTATTTTTGAATTTTTTAACTCAGGTCTGGTTCGAACGGATAGGAATGAAATTTTTTTTGTTCTCTATTTTTCGGCCTGTCCTGTCCCGTTTCATCTTCAAATGAAGCCTGGATGTTGTTTTTTAATTTTTATAATTTTTTTGCATTTATTTTTTGAATTTTCTAACTCGGGTCGGGTTCGAACGGATAGGAATCAAATTTTTTTTGTTCTCTATTTTTCGGCTTGTCCGGGCCCGTTTCGTCTTCAAATGAAGCCTGGATGATGTTTTTTAATTTTTAGAATTTTTTTCCATTTATTTTTGAATTTTTTAACTCAGGTCTGGTTCGAACGGATAGGAAGGAAATTGTTTTTGTTCTCTATTTTACGGTCTGTCCTGGCTCGTTTCATCTTCAAATGAAGCCTGGATGTTGTTTTTTAATTTTTATAATTTTTTTGCATTTATTTTTGAATTTTCTAACTCGGGTCGGGTTCGAACGGATAGGAATGAAATTTTTTTTGTTCTCTATTTTTCGGCCTGTCCTGTCCCGTTTCATCTTCAAATGAAGCCTGGATGATGTTTTTTAATTTTTAGAATTTTTTTGCATTTATTTTTGAATTTTCTAACTCGGGTCGGGTTCGAACGGATAGGAATGAAATTTTTTTTGTTCTCTATTTTTCGGCCTGTCCTGTCCCGTTTCATCTTCAAATGAAGCCTGGATGTTGTTTTTTAATTTTTATAATTTTTTTGCATTTATTTTTGAATTTTCTAACTCGGGTCGGGTTCGAACGGATAGGAATGAAATTTTTTTTGTTCTCTATTTTTCGGCCTGTCCTGTCCCGTTTCATCTTCAAATGAAGCCTGGATGATGTTTTTTAATTTTTAGAATTTTTTTGCATTTATTTTTGAATTTTCTAACTCGGGTCGGGTTCGAATGGATAGGAATGAAATTTTTTTTGTTCTCTATTTTTCGGCCTGTCCGGGCCCGTTTCGTCTTCAAATGAAGCCTGGATGATGTTTTTTAATTTTTAGAATTTTTTTCCATTTATTTTTGAATTTTTTAACTCAGGTCTGGTTCGAACGGATTGGAAGGAAATTGTTTTTGTTCTCTATTTTACGGTCTGTCCTGGCTCGTTTCATCTTCAAATGAAGCCTGGATGATGTTTTTTAATTTTTAGAATTTTTTTCCATTTATTTTTGAATTTTCTAACTCGGGTCGGGTTCGAACGGATAGGCAGGAAATTTTTTTTGTTCTCCATTTTTCAGTCTGTCCTGGCCCGTCTCGTCTTGAAATGAAGCCTGGATGATGTTTTTTAGTTTTTAGAATTGTTTTGCATTTATTTTTGAATTTTCAAACTCAGGTCTGGTTCGAACGGATAGGAAGGTAATATTTTTTTTTCTCTATTTTTCGGCCTGTCCTGATCCGTTTCGTCTTAAAATGAAGCTTAGATGATGTCTTTTAATTTTTAGAATTTTTTTGCATTTCTTTTAGAATTTTCTAACTGGGGTCGGGTTCGAACGGATAGGAAAGAAAATTTTTTTATTCTCTATTTTTCGGATTGTCTTCACCTGTTTCATCTTGAAATGAAGCCTGGATGATGTTTTTTAATTTTTAGAATTTTTTTGCATTTATTTTTGAATTTTCTAACTTAGGTCTGGTTCGAACGGATTGGAAGGAAATTATTTTTGTTCTCTATTTTAAGGCCTGTCCTGACCCGTCTCGTCTTGAAATGAAGTCTGGATGATGTTTTATATTTTTAGAATTTTTTTACATTATTTTTTGAATTTTCTAACTCTGGTCGGGTTGGAACGGATAGGAAGGAAATATTTTTTTTTCTCTATTTTTCAGCCTGTCCTGATCCGTTTCGTCTTGAAAAGAAGCCTGGATGATGTCTTTTAATTTTTAGAATTTTTTTGCATTTCTTTTAGAATTTTCTAACTGGGGTCGGGTTCGAACGGATAGGAAAGAAATTTTTTTTATTCTCTATTTTTCGGCTTGTCTTCACCCGTTTCGTCTTGAAATGAAACCTAGATGATGTTTTTTAATTTTTAGATTTTTTTTTGCATTTAGTTTTGAATTTTCTAACTCTGGTCGGGTTCGAACGGATAGGAATGAAATTTTTTTTGTTCTCCATTTTTCGGCCTGTCCTGGGCCGTTTCGTCTTGAAATGAAGCCTGGATGATGTTTTTTAATTTTTAGAATTTTTTTGCATTTATTTTTGAACTTTCTAACTCGGGTCGGGTTCGAACGGATAGGAATGAAATTTTTTTTGTTCTCTATTTTTCGGCCTGTCCTGTCCCGTTTCATCTTCAAATGAAGCCTGGATGTTGTTTTTTAATTTTTATAATTTTTTTGCATTTATTTTTGAATTTTCTAACTCGGGTCGGGTTCGAACGGATAGGAATGAAATTTTTTTTGTTCTCTATTTTTCGGCCTGTCCTGTCCCGTTTCATCTTCAAATGAAGCCTGGATGATGTTTTTTAATTTTTAGAATTTTTTTGCATTTATTTTTGAATTTTCTAACTCGGGTCAGGTTCGAACGGATAGGAATGAAATTTTTTTTGTTCTCTATTTTTCGGCCTGTCCGGGCCCGTTTCGTCTTCAAATGAAGCCTGGATGATGTTTTTTAATTTTTAGAATTTTTTTCCATTTATTTTTGAATTTTTTAACTCAGGTCTGGTTCGAACGGATAGGAATGAAATTTTTTTTGTTCTCTATTTTTCGGCCTGTCCTGTCCCGTTTCATCTTCAAATGAAGCCTGGATGTTGTTTTTTAATTTTTATAATTTTTTTGCATTTATTTTTGAATTTTCTAACTCGGGTCGGGTTCGAACGGATAGGAATCAAATTTTTTTTGTTCTCTATTTTTCGGCTTGTCCGGGCCCGTTTCGTCTTCAAATGAAGCCTGGATGATGTTTTTTAATTTTTAGAATTATTTTCCATTTATTTTTGAATTTTTTAACTCAGGTCTGGTTCGAACGGATAGGAAGGAAATTGTTTTTGTTCTCTATTTTACGGTCTGTCCTGGCTCGTTTCATCTTCAAATGAAGCCTGGATGTTGTTTTTTAATTTTTATAATTTTTTTGCATTTATTTTTGAATTTTCTAACTCGGGTCGGGTTCGAACGGATAGGAATGAAATTTTTTTTGTTCTCTATTTTTCGGCCTGTCCTGTCCCGTTTCATCTTCAAATGAAGCCTGGATGATGTTTTTTAATTTTTAGAATTTTTTTGCATTTATTTTTGAATTTTCTAACTCGGGTCGGGTTCGAACGGATAGGAATGAAATTTTTTTTGTTCTCTATTTTTCGGCCTGTCCTGTCCCGTTTCATCTTCAAATGAAGCCTGGATGTTGTTTTTTAATTTTTATAATTTTTTTGCATTTATTTTTGAATTTTCTAACTCGGGTCGGGTTCGAACGGATAGGAATGAAATTTTTTTTGTTCTCTATTTTTCGGCCTGTCCTGTCCCGTTTCATCTTCAAATGAAGCCTGGATGATGTTTTTTAATTTTTAGAATTTTTTTGCATTTATTTTTGAATTTTCTAACTCGGGTCGGGTTCGAATGGATAGGAATGAAATTTTTTTTGTTCTCTATTTTTCGGCCTGTCCGGGCCCGTTTCGTCTTCAAATGAAGCCTGGATGATGTTTTTTAATTTTTAGAATTTTTTTCCATTTATTTTTGAATTTTTTAACTCAGGTCTGGTTCGAACGGATTGGAAGGAAATTGTTTTTGTTCTCTATTTTACGGTCTGTCCTGGCTCGTTTCATCTTCAAATGAAGCCTGGATGATGTTTTTTAATTTTTAGAATTTTTTTACATTTATTTTTGAATTTTCTAACTCGGGTCGGGTTCGAACGGATAGGCAGGAAATTTTTTTTTTCTCCATTTTACAGTCTGTCTTGGCCCGTCTCGTCTTGAAATGAAGCCTGGATGATTTTTTTTAATTTTTAGAATTGTTTTGCATTTATTTTTGAATTTTCAAACTCAGGTCTGGTTCGAACGGATAGGAAGGAAATATTTTTTTTTCTCTATTTTTCGGCCTGTCCTGATCCGTTTCGTCTAAAAATGAAGCTTAGATGATGTCTTTTAATTTTTAGAATTTTTTTGCATTTCTTTTAGAATTTTCTAATTGCAGTCGGGTTCGAACGGATAGGAAAGAAATTTTTTTTATTCTCTATTTTTCGGCTTGTCTTCACCTGTTTCATCTTGAAATGAAGCCTGGATGATGTTTTTTAATTTTTAGAATTTTTTTGCATTTATTTTTGAATTTTCTAACTTAGGTCTGGTTCGAACGGATTGGAAGGAAATTATTTTTGTTCTCTATTTTAAGGCCTGTCCTGACCCGTCTCGTCTTGAAATGAAGTCTGGATGATGTTTTATATTTTTAGAATTTTTTTACATTATTTTTTGAATTTTCTAACTCTGGTCGGGTTGGAACGGATAGGAAGGAAATATTTTTTTCTCTCTATTTTTCAGCCTGTCCTGATCCGTTTCGTCTTGAAAAGAAGCCTGGATGATGTCTTTTAATTTTTAGAATTTTTTTGCATTTCTTTTAGAATTTTCTAACTGGGGTCGGGTTCGAACGGATAGGAAAGAAATTTTTTTTATTCTCTATTTTTCGGCTTGTCTTCACCCGTTTCGTCTTGAAATGAAACCTAGATGATGTTTTTTTAATTTTTAGATTTTTTTTTGCATTTAGTTTTGAATTTTCTAACCCTGGTCGGGTTCGAACGGATAGGAATGAAATTTTTTTTGTTCTCCATTTTTCGGCCTGTCCTGGGCCGTTTCGTCTTGAAATGAAGCCTGGATGATGTTTTTTAATTTTTAGAATTTTTTTGCAATTATTTTTGAATTTTCTAACTCGGGTCGGGTTCGAACGTATAGGAATGAAATTTTTTTTGTTCTCTATTTTTCGGCCTGTCCTGTCCCGTTTCATCTTCAAATGAAGCCTGGATGTTGTTTTTTAATTTTTATAATTTTTTTGCATTTATTTTTGAATTTTCTAACTCGGGTCGGGTTCGAACGGATAGGAATGAAATTTTTTTTGTTCTCTATTTTTCGGCCTGTCCTGTCCCGTTTCATCTTCAAATGAAGCCTGGATGTTGTTTTTTAATTTTTATAATTTTTTTGCATTTATTCTTGAATTTTCTAACTCGGGTCGGGTTCGAACGGATAGGAATGAAATTTTTTTTGTTCTCTATTTTTCGGCCTGTCCTGTCCCGTTTCATCTTGAAATGGAGCCTGGATGATGTTTTTTAATTTTTAGAATTTTTTTGCATTTATTTTTGAATTTTCTAACTTAGGTCTGGTTCGAACGGATTGGAAGGAAATTATTTTTGTTCTCTATTTTAAGGCCTGTCCTGACCCGTCTCGTCTTGAAATGAAGTCTGGATGATGTTTTATATTTTTAGAATTTTTTTACATTATTTTTTGAATTTTCTAACTCTGGTCGGGTTGGAACGGATAGGAAGGAAATATTTTTTTTTCTCTATTTTTCAGCCTGTCCTGATCCGTTTCGTCTTGAAAAGAAGCCTGGATGATGTCTTTTAATTTTTAGAATTTTTTTGCATTTCTTTTAGAATTTTCTAACTGGGGTCGGGTTCGAACGGATAGGAAAGAAATTTTTTTTATTCTCTATTTTTCGGCTTGTCTTCACCCGTTTCGTCTTGAAATGAAACCTAGATGATGTTTTTTAATTTTTAGATTTTTTTTTGCATTTAGTTTTGAATTTTCTAACTCTGGTCGGGTTCGAACGGATAGGAATGAAATTTTTTTTGTTCTCCATTTTTCGGCCTGTCCTGGGCCGTTTCGTCTTGAAATGAAGCCTGGATGATGTTTTTTAATTTTTAGAATTTTTTTGCATTTATTTTTGAATTTTCTAACTCGGGTCGGGTTCGAACGGATAGGAATGAAATTTTTTTTGTTCTCTATTTTTCGGCCTGTCCTGTCCCGTTTCATCTTCAAATGAAGCCTGGATGTTGTTTTTTAATTTTTATAATTTTTTTGCATTTATTTTTGAATTTTCTAACTCGGGTCGGGTTCGAACGGATAGGAATGAAATTTTTTTTGTTCTCTATTTTTCGGCCTGTCCTGTCCCGTTTCATCTTCAAATGAAGCCTGGATGATGTTTTTTAATTTTTAGAATTTTTTTGCATTTATTTTTGAATTTTCTAACTCGGGTCAGGTTCGAACGGATAGGAATGAAATTTTTTTTGTTCTCTATTTTTCGGCCTGTCCGGGCCCGTTTCGTCTTCAAATGAAGCCTGGATGATGTTTTTTAATTTTTAGAATTTTTTTCCATTTATTTTTGAATTTTTTAACTCAGGTCTGGTTCGAACGGATAGGAATGAAATTTTTTTTGTTCTCTATTTTTCGGCCTGTCCTGTCCCGTTTCATCTTCAAATGAAGCCTGGATGTTGTTTTTTAATTTTTATAATTTTTTTGCATTTATTTTTGAATTTTCTAACTCGGGTCGGGTTCGAACGGATAGGAATGAAATTTTTTTTGTTCTCTATTTTTCGGCTTGTCCGGGCCCGTTTCGTCTTCAAATGAAGCCTGGATGATGTTTTTTAATTTTTAGAATTTTTTTCCATTTATTTTTGAATTTTTTAACTCAGGTCTGGTTCGAACGGATAGGAAGGAAATTGTTTTTGTTCTCTATTTTACGGTCTGTCCTGGCTCGTTTCATCTTCAAATGAAGCCTGGATGTTGTTTTTTAATTTTTATAATTTTTTTGCATTTATTTTTGAATTTTCTAACTCGGGTCGGGTTCGAACGGATAGGAATGAAATTTTTTTTGTTCTCTATTTTTCGGCCTGTCCTGTCCCGTTTCATCTTCAAATGAAGCCTGCATGATGTTTTTTAATTTTTAGAATTTTTTTGCATTTATTTTTGAATTTTCTAACTCGGGTCGGGTTCGAACGGATAGGAATGAAATTTTTTTTGTTCTCTATTTTTCGGCCTGTCCTGTCCCGTTTCATCTTCAAATGAAGCCTGGATGTTGTTTTTTAATTTTTATAATTTTTTTGCATTTATTTTTGAATTTTCTAACTCGGGTGGGGTTCGAACGGATAGGAATGAAATTTTTTTTGTTCTCTATTTTTCGGCCTGTCCTGTCCCGTTTCATCTTCAAATGAAGCCTGGATGATGTTTTTTAATTTTTAGAATTTTTTTGCATTTATTTTTGAATTTTCTAACTCGGGTCGGGTTCGAATGGATAGGAATGAAATTTTTTTTGTTCTCTATTTTTCGGCCTGTCCGGGCCCGTTTCGTCTTCAAATGAAGCCTGGATGATGTTTTTTAATTTTTAGAATTTTTTTCCATTTATTTTTGAATTTTTTAACTCAGGTCTGGTTCGAACGGATTGGAAGGAAATTGTTTTTGTTCTCTATTTTACGGTCTGTCCTGGTTCGTTTCATCTTCAAATGAAGCCTGGATGATGTTTTTTAATTTTTAGAATTTTTTTACATTTATTTTTGAATTTTCTAACTCGGGTCGGGTTCGAACGGATAGGCAGGAAATTTTTTTTTTCTCCATTTTTCAGTCTGTCTTGGCCCGTCTCGTCTTGAAATGAAGCCTGGAGGATTTTTTTTAATTTTTAGAATTGTTTTGCATTTATTTTTGAATTTTCAAACTCAGGTCTGGTTCGAACGGATAGGAAGGAAATATTTTTTTTTCTCTATTTTTCGGCCTGTCCTGATCCGTTTCGTCTAAAAATGAAGCTTAGATGATGTCTTTTAATTTTTAGAATTTTTTTGCATTTCTTTTAGAATTTTCTAATTGCAGTCGGGTTCGAACGGATAGGAAAGAAATTTTTTTTATTCTCTATTTTTCGGCTTGTCTTCACCTGTTTCATCTTGAAATGAAGCCTGGATGATGTTTTTTAATTTTTAGAATTTTTTTGCATTTATTTTTGAATTTTCTAACTTAGGTCTGGTTCGAACGGATTGGAAGGAAATTATTTTTGTTCTCTATTTTAAGGCCTGTCCTGACCCGTCTCGTCTTGAAATGAAGTCTGGATGATGTTTTATATTTTTAGAATTTTTTTACATTATTTTTTGAATTTTCTAACTCTGGTCGGGTTGGAACGGATAGGAAGGAAATATTTTTTTCTCTCTATTTTTCAGCCTGTCCTGATCCGTTTCGTCTTGAAAAGAAGCCTGGATGATGTCTTTTAATTTTTAGAATTTTTTTGCATTTCTTTTAGAATTTTCTAACTGGGGTCGGGTTCGAACGGATAGGAAAGAAATTTTTTTTATTCTCTATTTTTCGGCTTGTCTTCACCCGTTTCGTCTTGAAATGAAACCTAGATGATGTTTTTTAATTTTTAGATTTTTTTTTGCATTTAGTTTTGAATTTTCTAACCCTGGTCGGGTTCGAACGGATAGGAATGAAATTTTTTTTGTTTTCTATTTTTCGGCCTGTCCTGTCCCGTTTCATCTTCAAATGAAGCCTGGATGATGTTTTTTAATTTTTAGAATTTTTTTGCATTTATTTTTGAATTTTCTAACTCGGGTCGGGTTCGAATGGATAGGAATGAAATTTTTTTTGTTCTCTATTTTTCGGCCTGTCCGGGCCCGTTTCGTCTTCAAATGAAGCCTGGATGATGTTTTTTAATTTTTAGAATTTTTTTCCATTTATTTTTGAATTTTTTAACTCAGGTCTGGTTCGAACGGATTGGAAGGAAATTGTTTTTGTTCTCTATTTTACGGTCTGTCCTGGCTCGTTTCATCTTCAAATGAAGCCTGGATGATGTTTTTTAATTTTTAGAATTTTTTTACATTTATTTTTGAATTTTCTAACTCGGGTCGGGTTCGAACGGATAGGCAGGAAATTTTTTTTTTCTCCATTTTTCAGTCTGTCTTGGCCCGTCTCGTCTTGAAATGAAGCCTGGATGATTTTTTTTAATTTTTAGAATTGTTTTGCATTTATTTTTGAATTTTCAAACTCAGGTCTGGTTCGAACGGATAGGAAGGAAATATTTTTTTTTCTCTATTTTTCGGCCTGTCCTGATCCGTTTCGTCTAAAAATGAAGCTTAGATGATGTCTTTTAATTTTTAGAATTTTTTTCCATTTCTTTTAGAATTTTCTAATTGCAGTCGGGTTCGAACGGATAGGAAAGAAATTTTTTTTATTCTCTATTTTTCGGCTTGTCTTCACCTGTTTCATCTTGAAATGAAGCCTGGATGATGTCTTTTAATTTTTAGAATTTTTTTGCATTTATTTTTGAATTTTCTAACTTAGGTCTGGTTCGAACGGATTGGAAGGAAATTATTTTTGTTCTCTATTTTAAGGCCTGTCCTGACCCGTCTCGTCTTGAAATGAAGTCTGGATGATGTTTTATATTTTTAGAATTTTTTTACATTATTTTTTGAATTTTCTAACTCTGGTCGGGTTGGAACGGATAGGAAGGAAATATTTTTTTCTCTCTATTTTTCAGCCTGTCCTGATCCGTTTCGTCTTGAAAAGAAGCCTGGATGATGTCTTTTAATTTTTAGAATTTTTTTGCATTTCTTTTAGAATTTTCTAACTGGGGTCGGGTTCGAACGGATAGGAAAGAAATTTTTTTTATTCTCTATTTTTCGGCTTGTCTTCACCCGTTACGTCTTGAAATGAAACCTAGATGATGTTTTTTAATTTTTAGATTTTTTTTTGCATTTAGTTTTGAATTTTCTAACTCTGGTCGGGTTCGAACGGATAGGAATGAAGCCTGGATGATGTTTCTTTTAGAATTTTCTAACTGGGGTCGGGTTCGAACGGATAGGAATGAAGCCTGGATGATGTTTCTTTTAGAATTTTCTAACTGGGGTCGGGTTCGAACGGATAGGAAAGAAATTTTTTTTATTCTCTATTTTTCGGCTTGTCTTCACCCGTTTCGTCTTGAAATGAAACCTAGATGATGTTTTTTAATTTTTAGATTTTTTTTTGCATTTAGTTTTGAATTTTCTAACTCTGGTCGGGTTCGAACGGATAGGAATGAAATTTTTTTTGTTCTCCATTTTTCGGCCTGTCCTGGGCCGTTTCGTCTTGAAATGAAGCCTGGATGATGTTTTTTAATTTTTAGAATTTTTTTGCATTTATTTTTGAATTTTCTAACTCGGGTCGGGTTCGAACGGATAGGAATGAAATTTTTTTTGTTCTCTATTTTTCGGCCTGTCCTGTCCCGTTTCATCTTCAAATGAAGCCTGGATGTTGTTTTTTAATTTTTATAATTTTTTTGCATTTATTTTTGAATTTTCTAACTCGGGTCGGGTTCGAACGGATAGGAATGAAATTTTTTTTGTTCTCTATTTTTCGGCCTGTCCTGTCCCGTTTCATCTTCAAATGAAGCCTGGATGATGTTTTTTAATTTTTAGAATTTTTTTGCATTTATTTTTGAATTTTCTAACTCGGGTCGGGTTCGAACGGATAGGAATGAAATTTTTTTTGTTCTCTATTTTTCGGCCTGTCCTGTCCCGTTTCATCTTCAAATGAAGCCTGGATGTTGTTTTTTAATTTTTATAATTTTTTTGCATTTATTTTTGAATTTTTTAACTCGGGTCGGGTTCGAACGGATAGGAATGAAATTTTTTTTGTTCTCTATTTTTCGGCCTGTCCTGTCCCGTTTCATCTTCAAATGAAGCCTGGATGATGTTTTTTTAATTTTTAGAATTTTTTTGCATTTATTTTTGAATTTTCTAACTCGGGTCGGGTTCGAATGGATAGGAATGAAATTTTTTTTGTTCTCTATTTTTCGGCCTGTCCGGGCCCGTTTCGTCTTCAAATGAAGCCTGGATGATGTTTTTTAATTTTTAGAATTTTTTTCCATTTATTTTTGAATTTTTTAACTCAGGTCTGGTTCGAACGGATTGGAAGGAAATTGTTTTTGTTCTCTATTTTACGGTCTGTCCTGGCTCGTTTCATCTTCAAATGAAGCCTGGATGATGTTTTTTAATTTTTAGAATTTTTTTACATTTATTTTTGAATTTTCTAACTCGGGTCGGGTTCGAACGGATAGGCAGGAAATTTTTTTTTTTCTCCATTTTTCAGTCTGTCTTGGCCCGTCTCGTCTTGAAATGAAGCCTGGATGATTTTTTTTAATTTTTAGAATTGTTTTGCATTTATTTTTGAATTTTCAAACTCAGGTCTGGTTCGAACGGATAGGAAGGAAATATTTTTTTTTCTCTATTTTTCGGCCTGTCCTGATCCGTTTCGTCTAAAAATGAAGCTTAGATGATGTCTTTTAATTTTTAGAATTTTTTTGCATTTCTTTTAGAATTTTCTAATTGCAGTCGGGTTCGAACGGATAGGAAAGAAATTTTTTTTATTCTCTATTTTTCGGCTTGTCTTCACCTGTTTCATCTTGAAATGAAGCCTGGATGATGTTTTTTAATTTTTAGAATTTTTTTGCATTTATTTTTGAATTTTCTAACTTAGGTCTGGTTCGAACGGATTGGAAGGAAATTATTTTTGTTCTCTATTTTAAGGCCTGTCCTGACCCGTCTCGTCTTGAAATGAAGTCTGGATGATGTTTTATATTTTTAGAATTTTTTTACATTATTTTTTGAATTTTCTAACTCTGGTCGGGTTGGAACGGATAGGAAGGAAATATTTTTTTCTCTCTATTTTTCAGCCTGTCCTGATCCGTTTCGTCTTGAAAAGAAGCCTGGATGATGTCTTTTAATTTTTAGAATTTTTTTGCATTTCTTTTAGAATTTTCTAACTGGGGTCGGGTTCGAACGGATAGGAAAGAAATTTTTTTTATTCTCTATTTTTCGGCTTGTCTTCACCCGTTACGTCTTGAAATGAAACCTAGATGATGTTTTTTAATTTTTAGATTTTTTTTTTGCATTTAGTTTTGAATTTTCTAACTCTGGTCGGGTTCGAACGGATAGGAATGAAGCCTGGATGATGTTTCTTTTAGAATTTTCTAACTGGGGTCGGGTTCGAACGGATAGGAATGAAGCCTGGATGATGTTTCTTTTAGAATTTTCTAACTGGGGTCGGGTTCGAACGGATAGGAAAGAAATTTTTTTTATTCTCTATTTTTCGGCTTGTCTTCACCCGTTTCGTCTTGAAATGAAACCTAGATGATGTTTTTTAATTTTTAGATTTTTTTTTGCATTTAGTTTTGAATTTTCTAACTCTGGTCGGGTTCGAACGGATAGGAATGAAATTTTTTTTGTTCTCCATTTTTCGGCCTGTCCTGGGCCGTTTCGTCTTGAAATGAAGCCTGGATGATGTTTTTTAATTTTTAGAATTTTTTTGCATTTATTTTTGAATTTTCTAACTCGGGTCGGGTTCGAACGGATAGGAATGAAATTTTTTTTGTTCTCTATTTTTCGGCCTGTCCTGTCCCGTTTCATCTTCAAATGAAGCCTGGATGTTGTTTTTTAATTTTTATAATTTTTTTGCATTTATTTTTGAATTTTCTAACTCGGGTCGGGTTCGAACGGATAGGAATGAAATTTTTTTTGTTCTCTATTTTTCGGCCTGTCCGGGCCCGTTTCGTCTTCAAATGAAGCCTGGATGATGTTTTTTAATTTTTAGAATTTTTTTCCATTTATTTTTGAATTTTTTAACTTAGGTCTGGTTCGAACGGATAGGAATGAAATTTTTTTTGTTCTCTATTTTTTGGCCTGTCCTGTCCCGTTTCATCTTCAAATGAAGCCTGGATGTTGTTTTTTAATTTTTATAATTTTTTTGCATTTATTTTTGAATTTTCTAACTCGGGTCGGGTTCGAACGGATAGGAATGAAATTTTTTTTGTTCTCTATTTTTCCGCTTGTCCGGGCCCGTTTCGTCTTCAAATGAAGCCTGGATGATGTTTTTTAATTTTTAGAATTTTTTTACATTTATTTTTGAATTTTTTAACTCAGGTCTGGTTCGAACGGATAGGAAGGAAATTGTTTTTGTTCGCTATTTTACGGTCTGTCCTGGCTCGTTTCATCTTCAAATGAAGCCTGGATGATGTTTTTTAATTTTTAGAATTTTTTTACATTTATTTTTGAATTTTCTAACTCGGGTCGGGTTCGAACGGATAGGCAGGAAATTTTTTTTGTTCTCCATTTTTCAGTCTGTCTTGGCCCGTCTCGTCTTGAAATGAAGCCTGGATGATGTTTTTTAATTTTTAGAATTGTTTTGCATTTATTTTTGAATTTTCAAACTCAGGTCTGGTTCGAACGGATAGGAAGGAAATATTTTTTTTTCTCTATTTTTCGGCCTGTCCTGATCCGTTTCGTCTTAAAATGAAGCTTAGATGATGTCTTTTAATTTTTAGAATTTTTTTGCATTTCTTTTAGAATTTTCTAATTGCAGTCGGGTTCGAACGGATAGGAAAGAAATTTTTTTTCTTCTCTATTTTTCGGCTTGTCTTCACCTGTTTCATCTTGAAATGAAGCCTGGATGATGTTTTTTAATTTTTAGAATTTTTTTGCATTTATTTTTGAATTTTCTAACTTAGGTCTGGTTCGAACGGATTGGAAGGAAATTATTTTTGTTCTCTATTTTACGGCCTGTCCTGACCCGTCTCGTCTTGAAATGAAGTCTGGATGATGTTTTATATTTTTAGAATTTTTTTACATTATTTTTTGAATTTTCTAACTCTGGTCGGGTTGGAACGGATAGGAAGGAAATATTTTTTTTTCTCTATTTTTCAGCCTGTCCTGATCCGTTTCGTCTTGAAAAGTAGCCTGGATGATGTCTTTTAATTTTTAGAATTTTTTTGCATTTCTTTTAGAATTTTCTAACTGGGGTCGGGTTCGAACGGATAGGAAAGAAATTTTTTTTATTCTCTATTTTTCGGCTTGTCTTCACCCGTTTCGTCTTGAAATGAAACCTAGATGATGTTTTTTAATTTTTAGATTTTTTTTTGCATTTAGTTTTGAATTTTCTAACTCTGGTCGGGTTCGAACGGATAGGAATGAAATTTTTTTTGTTCTCCATTTTTCGGCCTGTCCTGGCCCGTTTCGTCTTGAAATGAAGCCTGGATGATGTTTTTTAATTTTTAGAATTGTTTTGCATTTATTTTTGAATTTTCTAACTCGGGTCGGGTTCGAACGGATAGGAATGAAATTTTTTTTGTTCTCTATTTTTCGGCCTGTCCTGTCCCGTTTCATCTTCAAATGAAGCCTGGATGTTGTTTTTTAATTTTTATAATTTTTTTGCATTTATTTTTGAATTTTCTAACTCGGGTCGGGTTCGAACGGATAGGAATCAAATTTTTTTTGTTCTCTATTTTTCGGCCTGTCCTGTCCCGTTTCATCTTCAAATGAAGCCTGGATGATGTTTTTTAATTTTTAGAATTTTTTTGCATTTATTTTTGAATTTTCTAACTCGGGTCGGGTTCGAATGGATAGGAATGAAATTTTTTTTGTTCTCTATTTTTCGGCCTGTCCGGGCCCGTTTCGTCTTCAAATGAAGCCTGGATGATGTTTTTTAATTTTTAGAATTTTTTTCCATTTATTTTTGAATTTTTTAACTCAGGTCTGGTTCGAACGGATAGGAAGGAAATTGTTTTTGTTCTCTATTTTACGGTCTGTCCTGCCTCGTTTCATCTTCAAATGAAGCCTGGATGATGTTTTTTAATTTTTATAATTTTTTTCATTTAGTTTTGAATTTTCCAACTCGGGTCGGGTTCGAACTGATAGGAATGAAATTTTTTTTGTTCTCTATTTTTCGGCCTCTCCTGTCCCGTTTTCATATTCAAATGAAGCCTTGATGATATTTTTTAATTTTTAGAATTTTTTTACATTTATTTTCGAATTTTCTAACTCGGGTCGGGTTCGATTGAATAGGAAGGAAATTTTTTTTGTTCTCCATTTTTCGGCCCATCCTAGCCCGTTTCTTCTTGAAATGAAGCCTGGATGATGTTTTTTAATTTTTAGAATTTTTTTACATTTATTTTTGAATTTTCTAACTCGGGTCGGGTTCGAACGGATAGGCAGGAAATTTTTTTTGTTCTCCATTTTTCGGTCTGTCCTGGCCCGTTTCGTCTTGAAATGAAGACTGGATGATGTTTTTTAATTTTTAGAATTTTTTTGCTTTTATTTTTGAATTTCCTAACTCAGGTCTGGTTCGAACGGATAGGAATGAAATTTTTTTTGTTCTCTATTTTTCGGCCTGTCCTGTCCCGTTTCATCTTCAAATGATGGCTGGATGATGTTTCTTAATTTTTATAATTTTTTTGCATTTATTTTTGAATTTTCTAACTCGGGTCGGGTTCGAACGGATAGGAATGAAATTTTTTTTGTTCTCTATTTTTCGGCCTGTCCTGTCCCGTTTCATCTTCAAATGAAGCCTGGATGATGTTTTTTAATTTTTAGAATTTTTTTGCATTTATTTTCGAATTTTCTAACTCGGGTCGGGTTCGAACGGATAGGCAGGAATTTTTTTTGTTCTCCATTTTTCGGTCTGTCCTGGTCCGTTTCGTCTTGAAATGAAGCCTGGATGATGTTTTTTAATTTTTAGAATTTTTTTGCATTTATATTTGAATTTCCTAACTCAGGTCTGGTTCGAACGGATAGGAAGGAAATATTTTTTTTTCTCTATTTTTCGCCCTGTCCTGATCCGTTTCGTCTTGAAATGAAGCCTATATGATGTCTTTTAATTTTTAGAATTTTTTTGCATTTCTTTTAGAATTTTCTAACTGCGGTCGGGTTCGAACGGATAGGAAGGAAATATTTTTTTTCTCTATTTTTCGGCCTGTCCTGATCCGTTTCGTCTTGAAATGAAGCCTAGATGATGTCTTTTAATTTTTAGAATTTTTTTGAATTTCTTTTAGAATTTTCTAACTGCGGTCGGGTTCGAACGGATAGGAATGAAATTTTTTTTGTTCTCTATTTTTCGGCCTGTCTGTCCCATTTCATCTTCAAATGAAGCCTGGATGATATTTTTTAATTTTTAGAATTTTTTTGCATTTATTTTTGAATTTTCTAACTCGGGTCGGGTTCGAACGGATAGGAATGAAATTTTTTTTGTTCTCTATTTTTCGGCCTGTCCGGGCCCGTTTCGTCTTCAAATGAAGCCTGGATGATGTTTTTTAATTTTTAGAATTTTTTTCCATTTATTTTTGAATTTTTTAACTCAGGTCTGTTTCGAACGGATAGGAAGGAAATTATTTTTGTTCTCTATTTTACGGTCTGTCCTGGCTCGTTTCATCTTCAAATGAAGCCTGGATGATGTTTTTTAATTTTTAGAATTTTTTTGCATTTATTTTTGATTTTTCAAACTCAGGTCTGGTTCGAACGGATAGGAAGGAAATATTTTTTTTTCTCTATTTTTCAGCCTGTCCTGATCCGTTTCGTCTTGAAATGAAGCTTAGATGATGTCTTTTAATTTTTAGAATTTTTTTGCATTTCTTTTAGAATTTTCTAACTGCAGTCGGGTTCGAACGGATAGGAAAGAAATTTTTTTTCTTCTCTATTTTTCGGCTTGTCTTCACCTGTTTCATCTTGAAATGAAGCCTGGATGATGTTTTTTAATTTTTAGAATTTCTTTGCATTTATTTTTGAATTTTCTAACTTAGGTCTGGTTCGAACGGATTGGAAGGAAATTATTTTTGTTCTCTATTTTACGGCCTGTCCTGACCCGTCTCGTCTTGAAATGAAGTCTGGATGATGTTTTATATTTTTAGAATTTTTTTACATTATTTTTTGAATTTTCTAACTCTGGTCGGGTTCGAACGGATAGGAAGGAAATATTTTTTTTTCTCTATTTTTCAGCTTGTCCTGATCCGTTTCGTCTTGAAATGAAGCCTAGATGATGTCTTTTAATTTTTAGAATTTTTTTGCATTTCTTTTAGAATTTTCTAACTGCGGTCGGGTTCTAACGGATAGGAATGAAATTTCTTTTGTTATCTATTTTTCGGACTGTCCTGTCCCGTTTCATCTTCAAATGAAGCCTGGATGATGTTTTTTAATTTTTATAATTTTTTTGCATTTATTTTTGAATTTTCTAACTCGGGTCGGGTTCGAACGGATAGGAATGAAATTTTTTTTGTTCTCTATTTTTCGGCCTGTCCTGTCCCGTTTCATCTTCAAATGAAGCCTGGATGATGTTTTTTAATTTTTATAATTTTTTTGCAATTATTTTTGAATTTTCTAACTCGGGTCGGTTTCGAACGGATAGGAATGAAATTTTTTTTGTTCTCTATTTTTCGGAATGTCCGGGCCCGTTTCGTCTTCAAATGAAGCCTGGATGATGTTTTTTAATTTTTAGAATTTTTTTCCATTTATTTTTGAATTTTTTAACTCAGGTCTGGTTCGAACGGATAGGAAGGAAATTATTTTTGTTCTCTATTTTACGGTCTGTCCTGGCTCGTTTCTTCTTCAAATGAAGCCTGGATGATTTTTTTAATTTTTAGAATTTTTTTACATTTATTTTTAAATTTTCTAACTCGGGTCGGGTTCGAACGGATAGGCAGGAAATTTTTTTGTTCTCCATTTTTCAGTCTGTCCTGACCCGTTTCGTCTTGAAATGAAGCCTGAATGATGTTTTTTAATTTTTAGAATTTTTTTGCATTTATTTTTGAATTTTCAAACTCTGGTCTGGTTCGAACGGATAGGAAGGAAATATTTTTTTTTCTCAATTTTTCGGCCTGTCCTGATCCGTTTCGTCTTGTAATGAAGCTTAGATGATGTCTTTTAATTTTTAGAATTATTTTGCATTTCTTTTACAATTTTCTAACTGCAGTCGGGTTCGAACGGATAGGAAAGAAATTTTTTTTGTTCTCTATTTTTCGGCTTTTCTTCACCTGTTTCATCCTGAAATGAAGCCTGGATGATGTTTTTTAATTTTTAGAATTTTTTTGCATTTATTTTTGAATTTTCTAATTTAGGTCAAGTTCGAACGGATTGGAAGGAAATTATTTTTGTTCTCTATTTTACGGCCTGTCCTGACCAGTCTCGTCTTGAAATGAAGTCTGGATGATGTTTTATATTTTTAGAATTTTTTTACATTATTTTTTGAATTTTCTAACTCTGGTCGGGTTCGAACGGATAGGAAGGAAATATTTTTTTTTTCTCTATTTTTTATCCTGTCCTGATCCGTTTCGTCTTGAAATGAAGCCTGGATGATGTCTTTTAATTTTTAGAATTTTTTTGCATTTCTTTTAGAATTTTCTAACTGGGGTCGGGTTCGAACGTATAGGAAAGAAATTTTTTTTATTCTCTATTTTTCGGCTTGTCTTCACCCGTTTCGTCTTGAAATGAAACCTAGATGATGTTTTTTAATTTTTAGATTTTTTTTTGCATTTAGTTTTGAATTTTCTAACTCTGGTCGGGTTCGAACGGATAGGAATGAAATTTTTTTCATTCTCTATTTTTCGGCCTGTCTTGTCCCGTTTCATCTTCAAATGAAGCCTAGATGATGTTTTTTAATTTTTAGAATTTTTTTGCATTTATTTTTGAATTTTCTAACTCGGGTCGGGTTCGAACGGATAGGAATGAAATTTTTTTTGTTCTCTATTTTTCGGCCTGTCCTGTCCCGTTTCATCTTCAAATGATGCCTGGATGATGTTTCTTAATTTTTATAATTTTTTTGCATTTATTTTTGAATTTTCTAACTCGGGTCGGGTTCGAACGGATAGGAATGAAATTTTTTTTGTTCTCTATTTTTCGGCCTGTCCTGTCCCGTTTCATCTTCAAATGAAGCCTGGATGATGTTTTTTAATTTTTAGAATTTTTTTGCTTTTATTTTTGAATTTTCTAACTCGGGTCGGGTTCGAACGGATAGGAATGAAATTTTTTTTATTCTCTATTTTTCGGCCTGTCCTGTCCCGTTACATCTTCAAATGAAGCCTGGATGATGTTTTTTAATTTTTATAATTTTTTTGCATTTAGTTTTGAATTTTCCAACTCGGGTCGGGTTCGAACTGATAGGAATGAAATTTTTTTTGTTCTCTATTTTTCGGCCTGTCCTGTCCCGTTTCATCTTCAAATGAAGCCTGGATGATGTTTTTTAATTTTTAGAATTTTTTTGCATTTATTTTCGAATTTTCTAACTCGGGTCGGGTTCGAACGAATAGGAAGTAAATTTTTTTTGTTCTCCATTTTTCGGCCTGTCCTGTCCCGTTTCTTCTTGAAATGAAGTCTGGATGATGTTTTTTAATTTATAGAATTTTTTTACATTTATTTTTGAATTTTCTAACTCGGGTCGGGTACGAACGGATAGGCAGGAAATTTTTTTTGTTCTCCATTTTTCGGTCTGTCCTGGCCCGTTTCGTCTTGAAATGAAGCCTGGATGATGTTTTTTAATTTTTAGAATTTTTTTGCATTTATTTTTGAATTTTCTAACTCAGGTCTGGTTCGGACGGATAGGAAGGAAATATTTTTTTTTCTCTATTTTTCGGCCTGTCCTGATCCGTTTCATCTTGAAATGAAGCCTAGATGATGTCTTTTAATTTTTAGAATTTTTTTGCATTTCTTTTAGAATTTTCTAACTGCGGTTGGGTTCGAACGGATAGGAAGGAAATATTTTTTTTTCTCTATTTTTCGGCCTGTCCTGATCTGTTTCGTCTTGAAACGAAGCCTAGATAATGTCTTTTAATTTTTAGAATTTTTTTGCATTTCTTTTAGAATTTTCTAACTGCGGTCGGGTTCGAACGGATAGGAATGAAATTTTTTTTGTTCTCTATTTTTCGGCCTGTCCTGTCCCGTTTCATCTTCAAATGATGCCTGGATGATGTTTCTTAATTTTTATAATATTTTTGCATTTATTTTTGAATTTTCTAACTCGGGTCGGGTTCGAACGGATAGGAATGAAATTTTTTTTGTTCTCTATTTTTCGGCCTGTCCTGTCCCGTTTCATCTTCAAATGAAGCCTGGATGAGGTTTTTTAATTTTTAGAATTTTTTTGCTTTTATTTTTGAATTTTCTAACTCGGGTCGGGTTCGAACGGATAAGAATGAAATATTTTTTGTTCTCTATTTTTCGGCCTGTCCTGTCCCGTTTCATCTTCAAATGAAGCCTGGATGATGTTTTTTAATTTTTATAATTTTTTTGCATTTAGTTTTGAATTTTCCAACTCGGGTCGGGTTCGAACTGATAGGAATGAAATTTTTTTTGTTCTCTATTTTTCGGCCTGTCCTGTCCCGTTTCATCTTCAAATGAAGCCTGGATGTTGTTTTTTAATTTTTATAATTTTTTTGCATTTATTTTTGAATTTTCTAACTCGGGTCGGGTTCGAACGGATAGGAATGAAATATTTTTTGTTCTCTATTTTTCGGCCTGTCCTGTCCCGTTTCATCTTCAAATGAAGCCTGGATGATGTTTTTTAATTTTTATAATTTTTTTGCATTTAGTTTTGAATTTTCCAACTCGGGTCGGGTTCGAACTGATAGGAATGAAATTTTTTTTGTTCTCTATTTTTCGGCCTGTCCTGTTCCGTTTCATCTTCAAATGAAGCCTGGATGATGTTTTTTAATTTTTAGAATTTTTTTGCATTTATTTTTGAATTTTCTAACTCGGGTCGGGTTCGAACGGATAGGCAGGAAATTTTTTTTTTTCTCCATTTTTCAGTCTGTCTTGGCCCGTCTCGTCTTGAAATGAAGCCTGGATGATTTTTTTTAATTTTTAGAATTGTTTTGCATTTATTTTTGAATTTTCAAACTCAGGTCTGGTTCGAACGGATAGGAAGGAAATATTTTTTTTTCTCTATTTTTCGGCCTGTCCTGATCCGTTTCGTCTAAAAATGAAGCTTAGATGATGTCTTTTAATTTTTAGAATTTTTTTGCATTTCTTTTAGAATTTTCTAATTGCAGTCGGGTTCGAACGGATAGGAAAGAAATTTTTTTTATTCTCTATTTTTCGGCTTGTCTTCACCTGTTTCATCTTGAAATGAAGCCTGGATGATGTTTTTTAATTTTTAGAATTTTTTTGCATTTATTTTTGAATTTTCTAACTTAGGTCTGGTTCGAACGGATTGGAAGGAAATTATTTTTGTTCTCTATTTTAAGGCCTGTCCTGACCCGTCTCGTCTTGAAATGAAGTCTGGATGATGTTTTATATTTTTAGAATTTTTTTACATTATTTTTTGAATTTTCTAACTCTGGTCGGGTTGGAACGGATAGGAAGGAAATATTTTTTTCTCTCTATTTTTCAGCCTGTCCTGATCCGTTTCGTCTTGAAAAGAAGCCTGGATGATGTCTTTTAATTTTTAGAATTTTTTTGCATTTCTTTTAGAATTTTCTAACTGGGGTCGGGTTCGAACGGATAGGAAAGAAATTTTTTTTATTCTCTATTTTTCGGCTTGTCTTCACCCGTTACGTCTTGAAATGAAACCTAGATGATGTTTTTTAATTTTTAGATTTTTTTTTGCATTTAGTTTTGAATTTTCTAACTCTGGTCGGGTTCGAACGGATAGGAATGAAGCCTGGATGATGTTTCTTTTAGAATTTTCTAACTGGGGTCGGGTTCGAACGGATAGGAATGAAGCCTGGATGATGTTTCTTTTAGAATTTTCTAACTGGGGTCGGGTTCGAACGGATAGGAAAGAAATTTTTTTTATTCTCTATTTTTCGGCTTGTCTTCACCCGTTTCGTCTTGAAATGAAACCTAGATGATGTTTTTTAATTTTTAGATTTTTTTTTGCATTTAGTTTTGAATTTTCTAACTCTGGTCGGGTTCGAACGGATAGGAATGAAATTTTTTTTGTTCTCCATTTTTCGGCCTGTCCTGGGCCGTTTCGTCTTGAAATGAAGCCTGGATGATGTTTTTTAATTTTTAGAATTTTTTTGCATTTATTTTTGAATTTTCTAACTCGGGTCGGGTTCGAACGGATAGGAATGAAATTTTTTTTGTTCTCTATTTTTCGGCCTGTCCTGTCCCGTTTCATCTTCAAATGAAGCCTGGATGTTGTTTTTTAATTTTTATAATTTTTTTGCATTTATTTTTGAATTTTCTAACTCGGGTCGGGTTCGAACGGATAGGAATGAAATTTTTTTTGTTCTCTATTTTTCGGCCTGTCCGGGCCCGTTTCGTCTTCAAATGAAGCCTGGATGATGTTTTTTAATTTTTAGAATTTTTTTCCATTTATTTTTGAATTTTTTAACTCAGGTCTGGTTCGAACGGATAGGAATGAAATTTTTTTTGTTCTCTATTTTTTGGCCTGTCCTGTCCCGTTTCATCTTCAAATGAAGCCTGGATGTTGTTTTTTAATTTTTATAATTTTTTTGCATTTATTTTTGAATTTTCTAACTCGGGTCGGGTTCGAACGGATAGGAATGAAATTTTTTTTGTTCTCTATTTTTCCGCTTGTCCGGGCCCGTTTCGTCTTCAAATGAAGCCTGGATGATGTTTTTTAATTTTTAGAATTTTTTTACATTTATTTTTGAATTTTTTAACTCAGGTCTGGTTCGAACGGATAGGAAGGAAATTGTTTTTGTTCGCTATTTTACGGTCTGTCCTGGCTCGTTTCATCTTCAAATGAAGCCTGGATGATGTTTTTTAATTTTTAGAATTTTTTTACATTTATTTTTGAATTTTCTAACTCGGGTCGGGTTCGAACGGATAGGCAGGAAATTTTTTTTGTTCTCCATTTTTCAGTCTGTCTTGGCCCGTCTCGTCTTGAAATGAAGCCTGGATGATGTTTTTTAATTTTTAGAATTGTTTTGCATTTATTTTTGAATTTTCAAACTCAGGTCTGGTTCGAACGGATAGGAAGGAAATATTTTTTTTTCTCTATTTTTCGGCCTGTCCTGATCCGTTTCGTCTTAAAATGAAGCTTAGATGATGTCTTTTAATTTTTAGAATTTTTTTGCATTTCTTTTAGAATTTTCTAATTGCAGTCGGGTTCGAACGGATAGGAAAGAAATTTTTTTTCTTCTCTATTTTTCGGCTTGTCTTCACCTGTTTCATCTTGAAATGAAGCCTGGATGATGTTTTTTAATTTTTAGAATTTTTTTGCATTTATTTTTGAATTTTCTAACTTAGGTCTGGTTCGAACGGATTGGAAGGAAATTATTTTTGTTCTCTATTTTACGGCCTGTCCTGACCCGTCTCGTCTTGAAATGAAGTCTGGATGATGTTTTATATTTTTAGAATTTTTTTACATTATTTTTTGAATTTTCTAACTCTGGTCGGGTTGGAACGGATAGGAAGGAAATATTTTTTTTTCTCTATTTTTCAGCCTGTCCTGATCCGTTTCGTCTTGAAAAGTAGCCTGGATGATGTCTTTTAATTTTTAGAATTTTTTTGCATTTCTTTTAGAATTTTCTAACTGGGGTCGGGTTCGAACGGATAGGAAAGAAATTTTTTTTATTCTCTATTTTTCGGCTTGTCTTCACCCGTTTCGTCTTGAAATGAAACCTAGATGATGTTTTTTAATTTTTAGATTTTTTTTTGCATTTAGTTTTGAATTTTCTAACTCTGGTCGGGTTCGAACGGATAGGAATGAAATTTTTTTTGTTCTCCATTTTTCGGCCTGTCCTGGCCCGTTTCGTCTTGAAATGAAGCCTGGATGATGTTTTTTAATTTTTAGAATTGTTTTGCATTTATTTTTGAATTTTCTAACTCGGGTCGGGTTCGAACGGATAGGAATGAAATTTTTTTTGTTCTCTATTTTTCGGCCTGTCCTGTCCCGTTTCATCTTCAAATGAAGCCTGGATGTTGTTTTTTAATTTTTATAATTTTTTTGCATTTATTTTTGAATTTTCTAACTCGGGTCGGGTTCGAACGGATAGGAATCAAATTTTTTTTGTTCTCTATTTTTCGGCCTGTCCTGTCCCGTTTCATCTTCAAATGAAGCCTGGATGATGTTTTTTAATTTTTAGAATTTTTTTGCATTTATTTTTGAATTTTCTAACTCGGGTCGGGTTCGAATGGATAGGAATGAAATTTTTTTTGTTCTCTATTTTTCGGCCTGTCCGGGCCCGTTTCGTCTTCAAATGAAGCCTGGATGATGTTTTTTAATTTTTAGAATTTTTTTCCATTTATTTTTGAATTTTTTAACTCAGGTCTGGTTCGAACGGATAGGAAGGAAATTGTTTTTGTTCTCTATTTTACGGTCTGTCCTGCCTCGTTTCATCTTCAAATGAAGCCTGGATGATGTTTTTTAATTTTTATAATTTTTTTCATTTAGTTTTGAATTTTCCAACTCGGGTCGGGTTCGAACTGATAGGAATGAAATTTTTTTTGTTCTCTATTTTTCGGCCTCTCCTGTCCCGTTTTCATATTCAAATGAAGCCTTGATGATATTTTTTAATTTTTAGAATTTTTTTACATTTATTTTCGAATTTTCTAACTCGGGTCGGGTTCGATTGAATAGGAAGGAAATTTTTTTTGTTCTCCATTTTTCGGCCCATCCTAGCCCGTTTCTTCTTGAAATGAAGCCTGGATGATGTTTTTTAATTTTTAGAATTTTTTTACATTTATTTTTGAATTTTCTAACTCGGGTCGGGTTCGAACGGATAGGCAGGAAATTTTTTTTGTTCTCCATTTTTCGGTCTGTCCTGGCCCGTTTCGTCTTGAAATGAAGACTGGATGATGTTTTTTAATTTTTAGAATTTTTTTGCTTTTATTTTTGAATTTCCTAACTCAGGTCTGGTTCGAACGGATAGGAATGAAATTTTTTTTGTTCTCTATTTTTCGGCCTGTCCTGTCCCGTTTCATCTTCAAATGATGGCTGGATGATGTTTCTTAATTTTTATAATTTTTTTGCATTTATTTTTGAATTTTCTAACTCGGGTCGGGTTCGAACGGATAGGAATGAAATTTTTTTTGTTCTCTATTTTTCGGCCTGTCCTGTCCCGTTTCATCTTCAAATGAAGCCTGGATGATGTTTTTTAATTTTTAGAATTTTTTTGCATTTATTTTCGAATTTTCTAACTCGGGTCGGGTTCGAACGGATAGGCAGGAATTTTTTTTGTTCTCCATTTTTCGGTCTGTCCTGGCCCGTTTCGTCTTGAAATGAAGCCTGGATGATGTTTTTTAATTTTTAGAATTTTTTTGCATTTATATTTGAATTTCCTAACTCAGGTCTGGTTCGAACGGATAGGAAGGAAATATTTTTTTTTCTCTATTTTTCGCCCTGTCCTGATCCGTTTCGTCTTGAAATGAAGCCTATATGATGTCTTTTAATTTTTAGAATTTTTTTGCATTTCTTTTAGAATTTTCTAACTGCGGTCGGGTTCGAACGGATAGGAAGGAAATATTTTTTTTCTCTATTTTTCGGCCTGTCCTGATCCGTTTCGTCTTGAAATGAAGCCTAGATGATGTCTTTTAATTTTTAGAATTTTTTTGAATTTCTTTTAGAATTTTCTAACTGCGGTCGGGTTCGAACGGATAGGAATGAAATTTTTTTTGTTCTCTATTTTTCGGCCTGTCTGTCCCATTTCATCTTCAAATGAAGCCTGGATGATATTTTTTAATTTTTAGAATTTTTTTGCATTTATTTTTGAATTTTCTAACTCGGGTCGGGTTCGAACGGATAGGAATGAAATTTTTTTTGTTCTCTATTTTTCGGCCTGTCCGGGCCCGTTTCGTCTTCAAATGAAGCCTGGATGATGTTTTTTAATTTTTAGAATTTTTTTCCATTTATTTTTGAATTTTTTAACTCAGGTCTGTTTCGAACGGATAGGAAGGAAATTATTTTTGTTCTCTATTTTACGGTCTGTCCTGGCTCGTTTCATCTTCAAATGAAGCCTGGATGATGTTTTTTAATTTTTAGAATTTTTTTGCATTTATTTTTGATTTTTCAAACTCAGGTCTGGTTCGAACGGATAGGAAGGAAATATTTTTTTTTCTCTATTTTTCAGCCTGTCCTGATCCGTTTCGTCTTGAAATGAAGCTTAGATGATGTCTTTTAATTTTTAGAATTTTTTTGCATTTCTTTTAGAATTTTCTAACTGCAGTCGGGTTCGAACGGATAGGAAAGAAATTTTTTTTCTTCTCTATTTTTCGGCTTGTCTTCACCTGTTTCATCTTGAAATGAAGCCTGGATGATGTTTTTTAATTTTTAGAATTTCTTTGCATTTATTTTTGAATTTTCTAACTTAGGTCTGGTTCGAACGGATTGGAAGGAAATTATTTTTGTTCTCTATTTTACGGCCTGTCCTGACCCGTCTCGTCTTGAAATGAAGTCTGGATGATGTTTTATATTTTTAGAATTTTTTTACATTATTTTTTGAATTTTCTAACTCTGGTCGGGTTCGAACGGATAGGAAGGAAATATTTTTTTTTCTCTATTTTTCAGCTTGTCCTGATCCGTTTCGTCTTGAAATGAAGCCTAGATGATGTCTTTTAATTTTTAGAATTTTTTTGCATTTCTTTTAGAATTTTCTAACTGCGGTCGGGTTCTAACGGATAGGAATGAAATTTCTTTTGTTATCTATTTTTCGGACTGTCCTGTCCCGTTTCATCTTCAAATGAAGCCTGGATGATGTTTTTTAATTTTTATAATTTTTTTGCATTTATTTTTGAATTTTCTAACTCGGGTCGGGTTCGAACGGATAGGAATGAAATTTTTTTTGTTCTCTATTTTTCGGCCTGTCCTGTCCCGTTTCATCTTCAAATGAAGCCTGGATGATGTTTTTTAATTTTTATAATTTTTTTGCAATTATTTTTGAATTTTCTAACTCGGGTCGGTTTCGAACGGATAGGAATGAAATTTTTTTTGTTCTCTATTTTTCGGAATGTCCGGGCCCGTTTCGTCTTCAAATGAAGCCTGGATGATGTTTTTTAATTTTTAGAATTTTTTTCCATTTATTTTTGAATTTTTTAACTCAGGTCTGGTTCGAACGGATAGGAAGGAAATTATTTTTGTTCTCTATTTTACGGTCTGTCCTGGCTCGTTTCTTCTTCAAATGAAGCCTGGATGATTTTTTTAATTTTTAGAATTTTTTTACATTTATTTTTAAATTTTCTAACTCGGGTCGGGTTCGAACGGATAGGCAGGAAATTTTTTTGTTCTCCATTTTTCAGTCTGTCCTGACCCGTTTCGTCTTGAAATGAAGCCTGAATGATGTTTTTTAATTTTTAGAATTTTTTTGCATTTATTTTTGAATTTTCAAACTCTGGTCTGGTTCGAACGGATAGGAAGGAAATATTTTTTTTTCTCAATTTTTCGGCCTGTCCTGATCCGTTTCGTCTTGTAATGAAGCTTAGATGATGTCTTTTAATTTTTAGAATTATTTTGCATTTCTTTTACAATTTTCTAACTGCAGTCGGGTTCGAACGGATAGGAAAGAAATTTTTTTTGTTCTCTATTTTTCGGCTTTTCTTCACCTGTTTCATCCTGAAATGAAGCCTGGATGATGTTTTTTAATTTTTAGAATTTTTTTGCATTTATTTTTGAATTTTCTAATTTAGGTCAAGTTCGAACGGATTGGAAGGAAATTATTTTTGTTCTCTATTTTACGGCCTGTCCTGACCAGTCTCGTCTTGAAATGAAGTCTGGATGATGTTTTATATTTTTAGAATTTTTTTACATTATTTTTTGAATTTTCTAACTCTGGTCGGGTTCGAACGGATAGGAAGGAAATATTTTTTTTTTCTCTATTTTTTATCCTGTCCTGATCCGTTTCGTCTTGAAATGAAGCCTGGATGATGTCTTTTAATTTTTAGAATTTTTTTGCATTTCTTTTAGAATTTTCTAACTGGGGTCGGGTTCGAACGTATAGGAAAGAAATTTTTTTTATTCTCTATTTTTCGGCTTGTCTTCACCCGTTTCGTCTTGAAATGAAACCTAGATGATGTTTTTTAATTTTTAGATTTTTTTTTGCATTTAGTTTTGAATTTTCTAACTCTGGTCGGGTTCGAACGGATAGGAATGAAATTTTTTTCATTCTCTATTTTTCGGCCTGTCTTGTCCCGTTTCATCTTCAAATGAAGCCTAGATGATGTTTTTTAATTTTTAGAATTTTTTTGCATTTATTTTTGAATTTTCTAACTCGGGTCGGGTTCGAACGGATAGGAATGAAATTTTTTTTGTTCTCTATTTTTCGGCCTGTCCTGTCCCGTTTCATCTTCAAATGATGCCTGGATGATGTTTCTTAATTTTTATAATTTTTTTGCATTTATTTTTGAATTTTCTAACTCGGGTCGGGTTCGAACGGATAGGAATGAAATTTTTTTTGTTCTCTATTTTTCGGCCTGTCCTGTCCCGTTTCATCTTCAAATGAAGCCTGGATGATGTTTTTTAATTTTTAGAATTTTTTTGCTTTTATTTTTGAATTTTCTAACTCGGGTCGGGTTCGAACGGATAGGAATGAAATTTTTTTTATTCTCTATTTTTCGGCCTGTCCTGTCCCGTTACATCTTCAAATGAAGCCTGGATGATGTTTTTTAATTTTTATAATTTTTTTGCATTTAGTTTTGAATTTTCCAACTCGGGTCGGGTTCGAACTGATAGGAATGAAATTTTTTTTGTTCTCTATTTTTCGGCCTGTCCTGTCCCGTTTCATCTTCAAATGAAGCCTGGATGATGTTTTTTAATTTTTAGAATTTTTTTGCATTTATTTTCGAATTTTCTAACTCGGGTCGGGTTCGAACGAATAGGAAGTAAATTTTTTTTGTTCTCCATTTTTCGGCCTGTCCTGTCCCGTTTCTTCTTGAAATGAAGTCTGGATGATGTTTTTTAATTTATAGAATTTTTTTACATTTATTTTTGAATTTTCTAACTCGGGTCGGGTACGAACGGATAGGCAGGAAATTTTTTTTGTTCTCCATTTTTCGGTCTGTCCTGGCCCGTTTCGTCTTGAAATGAAGCCTGGATGATGTTTTTTAATTTTTAGAATTTTTTTGCATTTATTTTTGAATTTTCTAACTCAGGTCTGGTTCGGACGGATAGGAAGGAAATATTTTTTTTTCTCTATTTTTCGGCCTGTCCTGATCCGTTTCATCTTGAAATGAAGCCTAGATGATGTCTTTTAATTTTTAGAATTTTTTTGCATTTCTTTTAGAATTTTCTAACTGCGGTTGGGTTCGAACGGATAGGAAGGAAATATTTTTTTTTCTCTATTTTTCGGCCTGTCCTGATCTGTTTCGTCTTGAAACGAAGCCTAGATAATGTCTTTTAATTTTTAGAATTTTTTTGCATTTCTTTTAGAATTTTCTAACTGCGGTCGGGTTCGAACGGATAGGAATGAAATTTTTTTTGTTCTCTATTTTTCGGCCTGTCCTGTCCCGTTTCATCTTCAAATGATGCCTGGATGATGTTTCTTAATTTTTATAATATTTTTGCATTTATTTTTGAATTTTCTAACTCGGGTCGGGTTCGAACGGATAGGAATGAAATTTTTTTTGTTCTCTATTTTTCGGCCTGTCCTGTCCCGTTTCATCTTCAAATGAAGCCTGGATGAGGTTTTTTAATTTTTAGAATTTTTTTGCTTTTATTTTTGAATTTTCTAACTCGGGTCGGGTTCGAACGGATAAGAATGAAATATTTTTTGTTCTCTATTTTTCGGCCTGTCCTGTCCCGTTTCATCTTCAAATGAAGCCTGGATGATGTTTTTTAATTTTTATAATTTTTTTGCATTTAGTTTTGAATTTTCCAACTCGGGTCGGGTTCGAACTGATAGGAATGAAATTTTTTTTGTTCTCTATTTTTCGGCCTGTCCTGTCCCGTTTCATCTTCAAATGAAGCCTGGATGTTGTTTTTTAATTTTTATAATTTTTTTGCATTTATTTTTGAATTTTCTAACTCGGGTCGGGTTCGAACGGATAGGAATGAAATATTTTTTGTTCTCTATTTTTCGGCCTGTCCTGTCCCGTTTCATCTTCAAATGAAGCCTGGATGATGTTTTTTAATTTTTATAATTTTTTTGCATTTAGTTTTGAATTTTCCAACTCGGGTCGGGTTCGAACTGATAGGAATGAAATTTTTTTTGTTCTCTATTTTTCGGCCTGTCCTGTTCCGTTTCATCTTCAAATGAAGCCTGGATGATGTTTTTTAATTTTTAGAATTTTTTTGCATTTATTTTCGAATTTTCTAACTCGGGTCGGGTTCGAACGAATAGGAAGGAAATTTTTTTTGTTCTCCATTTTTCGGCCTGTCCTGTCCCGTTTCTTCTTGAAATGAAGCCTGGATGATGTTTTTTAATTTTTAGAATTTTTTTACATTTGTTTTTGAATTTTCTAACTCGGGTCGGGTACGAACGGATAGGCAGGAAATTTTTTTTGTTCTCCATTTTTCGGTCTGTCCTGGCCCGTTTCGTCTTGAAATGAAGCCTGGATGATGTTTTTTAATTTTTAGAATTTTTTTGCATTTATTTTTTGAATTTTCTAACTCAGGTCTGGTTCAGACGGATAGGAAGGAAATATTTTTTTTTCTCTATTTTTCGGTCTGTCCTGATCCGTTTCGTCTTGAAATGAAGCCTAGATGATGTCTTTTAATTTTTAGAATTTTTTTGCATTTCTTTTAGAATTTTCTAACTGCGGTCGGGTTCGAACGGATAGGAAGGAAATTTTTTTTTTTCTCTATTTTTCGGCCTGTCCTGATCCGTTTCGTCTTGAAACGAAGCCTAGATGATGTCTTTTAATTTTTAGAATTTTTTTGCAATTCTTTTAGAATTTTCTAACTGCGGTCGGGTTCGAACGGATAGGAATGAAATTTTTTTTGTTCTCTATTTTTCGGTCTGTCCTGTCCCGTTTCATCTTCAAATGAAGCCTGGATGATGTTTCTTAATTTTTATAATTTTTTTGCATTTATTTTTGAATTTTCAAACTCGGGTCGGGTTCGAACGGATAGGAATGAAAGTTTTTTTTTCTCTATTTTTCGGCCTGTCCAGGCCCGTTTCGTCTTCAAATGTAGCCTGGATGATGTTTTTTAATTTTTAGAATTTTTTTCCATTTATTTTTGAATTTTTTAACTCAAGTCTCGTTCGAACGGATAGGAAGGAAATTATTTTTGTTCTCTATTTTACGGCCTGTCCTGGCTCGTTTCATCTTCAAATGAAGCCTGGATGGCGTTTTTTAATTTTTAGAATTTTTTTACATTTATTTTTGAATTTTCTAACTCGGGTCTGGTTCGAACGGATAGGCAGGAAATTTTTTTTGTTCTCCATTTTTCAGTCTGTCCTGGCCCGTTTCGTCTTGAAATGAAGCCTGGATGATGTTTTTTAATTTTTAGAATTTTTTTGCATTTATTTTTGAATTTTCTAACTCAGGTCTGGTTCGAACGGATAGGAAGGAAATATTTTTTTTTCTCTATTTTTCGGCCTGTCCTGTCCCGTTTCATCTCCAAATGAAGCCTGGATGATGTTTTTTAATTTTTAGAATTTTTTTGCATTTATTTTTGAATTTTCTAACTCAGGTCTGGTTCGGACGGAAAGGAAGGAAATATTTTTTTTTCTCTATTTTTCGGCCTGTCCTGATCCGTTTCGTCTTGAAATGAAGCCTAGATGATGTCTTTTAATTTTTAGAATTTTTTTGCATTTCTTTTAGAATTTTCTAACTGCGGTTGGGTTCGAACGGATAGGAAGGAAATATTTCTTTTTCTCTATTTTTCGGCCTGTCCTGATCCGTTTCGTCTTGAAACGAAGCCTAGATAATGTCTTTTCATTTTTAGAATGTTTTTGCATTTCTTTTAGAATTTTCTAACTGCGGTCGGGTTCGAACGGATAGGAATGAAATTTTTTTTGTTCTCTACTTTTCGGCCTGTCCTGTCCCGTTTCATCTTCAAATGATGCCTGGATGATGTTTCTTAATTTTTATAATTTTTTTGCATTTATTTTTGAATTTTCTAACTCGGGTCGGGTTCGAACGGATAGGAATGAAATTTTTTTTGTTCTCTATTTTTCGGCCTGTCCTGTCCCGTTTCATCTTCAAATGAAGCCTGGATGAGGTTTTTTAATTTTTAGAATTTTTTTGCTTTTATTTTTGAATTTTCTAACTCGGGTCGGGTTCGAACTGATAGGAATCAAATATTTTTTGTTCTCTATTTTTCGGCCTGTCCTGTCCCGTTTCATCTTCAAATGAAGCCTGGATGATGTTTTTTAATTTTTATAATTTTTTTGCATTTAGTTTTGAATTTTCCAACTCGGGTCGGGTTCGAACCGATAGGAATTAAATTTTTTTTGTTCTCTATTTTTCGGCCAGTCCTGTCCCGTTTCATCTTCAAATGAAGCCTGGATGATGTTTTTTAATTTTTAGAATTTTTTTGCATTTATTTTCGAATTTTCTAACTCGGGTCGGGTTCGAATGAATAGGAAGGAAATTTTTTTTGTTCTCCATTTTTCGGCCTGTCCTGTCCCGTTTCTTCTTGAAATGAAGCCTGGATGATGTTTTTTAATTTTTAGAATTTTTTTACATTTATTTTTGAATTTTCTAACTCGGGTCGGGTACGAACGGATAGGCAGGAAATTTTTTTTGTTCTCCATTTTTCGGTCTGTCCTGGCCCGTTTCGTCTTGAAATGAAGCCTGGATGATGTTTTTTAATTTTTAGAATTTTTTTGCATTTATTTTTGAATTTTCTAACTCAGGTCTGGTTCGGACGGATAGGAAGGAAATATTTTTTTTTCTCTATTTTTCGGCCTGTCCTGATCCGTTTCGTCTTGAAATGAAGCCTAGATGATGTCTTTTAATTTTTAGAATTTTTTTGCATTTCTTTTAGAATTTTCTAACTGCGGTCGGGTTCGAACGGATAGGAAGGAAATATTTTTTTTTCTCTATTTTTCAGCCTGTCCTGATCCGTTTCGTCTTGAAACGAAGCCTAGATGATGTCTTTTAATTTTTAGAATTTTTTTGCATTTCTTTTAGAATTTTCTAACTGCGGTCGGGTTCGAACGGATAGGAATGAAATTTTTTTTGTTCTCTATTTTTCGGCCTGTCCTGTCCCGTTTCATCTTCAAATGAAGCCTGGATGATGTTTTTTAATTTTTATAATTTTTTTGCATTTATTTTTGAATTTTCTAACTCGGGTCGGGTTCGAACGGATAGGAATGAAATTTTTTTTGTTCTCTATTTTTCGGCCTGTCTTATCCCGTTTCATCTTCAAATGAAGCCTGGATGATGTTTCTTAATTTTTATAATTTTTTTGCATTTATTTTTGAATTTTCAAACTCGGGTCGGGTTCGAACGGATAGGAATGAAAATTTTTTTTTCTCTATTTTTCGGCCTGTCCGGGCCCGTTTCGTCTTCAAATGTAGACTGGATGATGTTTTTTAATTTTTAGAATTTTTTTCCATTTATTTTTGAATTTTTTAACTCAGGTCTCGTTCGAACGGATAGGAAGGAAATTATTTTTGTTCTCTATTTTACGGCCTGTCCTGGCTCGTTTCATCTTCAAATGAAGCCTGGATGGCGTTTTTTAATTTTTAGAATTTTTTTACATTTATTTTTGAATTTTCTAACTCGGGTCGGGTTCGAACGGATAGGCAGGAAATTTTTTTTGTTCTCCATTTTTCAGTCTGTCCTGGCCCGTTTCGTCTTGAAATGAAGCCTGGATGATGTTTTTTAATTTTTAGAATTTTTTTGCATTTATTTTTGAATTTTCTAACTCAGGTCTGGTTCGAACGGATAGGAAGGAAATATATTTTTTTCTCTATTTTTCGGCCTGTCCTGATCCGTTTCGTCTTGAAATGAAGCTTAGATTATGTCTTTTAATTTTTAGAATTTTTTTGCATTTCTTTTACAATTTTCAAACTGCAGTCGGGTTCGAACGGATAGGAAAGAAATTTTTGTTATTCTATATTTTTCGGCTTGTCTTCACCTGTTTCATCTTGAAATGAAGCCTGGATGATGTTTTTTAATTTTTTGAATTTTTTTGCATTTATTTTTGTATTTTCTAACTTAGGTCTGGTTCGAACGGATTGGAAGGAAATTATTTTTGTTCTCTATTTTACGGCCTGTCCTGACCCGTCTCGTCTTGAAATGAAGTCTGGATGATGTTTTATATTTTTAGAATTTTTTTACATTATTTTTTGAATTTTCTAACTCTGGTCGGGTTCGAACGGATAGGAAGGAAATATTTTTTTTTCTCTATTTTTCAGCCTGTCCTGATCCGTTTCGTCTTGAAATGAAGCCTGGATGATGTCTTTTAATTTTTAGAATTTTTTTCATTTATTTTAGAATTTTCTAACTGGGGTCGGGTTCGAACGGATAGGAAAGAAATTTTTTTTATTCTCAATTTTTCGGCTTGTCTTAACCCGTTTCGTCTTGAAATGAAACCTAGATGATGTTTTTTAATTTTTCGATTTTTTTTTGCATTTAGTTTTGAATTTTCTAACTCTGGTCGGGTTCGAACGGGTAGGAATGAAATTTTTTTTGTTCTCTATTTTTCGGCCTGTCCTGTCCCGTTTCTTCTTCAAATGAAGCCTGGATGATGTTTTTTAATTTTTAGAATTTTTTTGCATTTATTTTTGAATTTTCTAACTCGGGTCGGGTTCGAACGGATAGGAATGAAATTTTTTTTGTTCTCTATTTTTCGACCTGTCCTGTCCCGTTTCATCTTCAAATGAAGCCTGGATGATGTTTTTTAATTTTTATAATTTTTTTGCATTTATTTTTGAATTTTCTAACTCAGGTCTGGTTCGAACGGATAGGAAGGAAATATTTTTTTTTCTCTATTTTTCGGCCTGTCCTGATCCGTTTCGTCTTGAAATGAAGCTTAGATGATGTCTTTTAATTTTTAGAATTTTTTTGCATTTCTTTTAGAATTTTCTAACTGCAGTCGGGTTCGAACGGTTAGGAAAGAAATTTTTTTTATTCTCTATTTTTCGGCTTGTCTTCACCTGTTTCATCTTGAAATGAAACCTGGATGATGTTTTTTAATTTTTAGAATTTTTTTGCATTTATTTTTGAATTTTCTAACTTAGGTCTGGTTCGAACGGATTGGAAGGAAATTATTTTTGTTCTCTATTTTACGGCCTGTCCTGACCCATCTCGTCTTGAAATGAAGTCTGGATGATGTTTTATATTTTTAGAATTTTTTTACATTATTTTTTGAATTTTCTAACTCTGGTCGGGTTCGAACGGATAGGAAGGAAATATTTTTTTTTCTCTATTTTTTAGCCTCTCTTGATCCGTTTCGTCTTGAAATGAAGACTGGATGATGTCTTTTAATTTTTAGAATTTCTTTGCATTTCTTTTAGAATTTTCTAACTGGGGTCGGGTTCGAACGGATAAGAAAGAAATTTTTTTTATTCTCTATTTTTCGGCTTGTCTTCACCCGTTTCGTCTTGAAATGAAACCTAGATGATGTTTTTTAATTTTTAGATTTTTTTTTGCATTTAGTTTTGAATTTTCTAACTTTGATCGGGTTCGAACGGATGGGAATGAAATTTTTTTTGTTCTCTATTTTTCGGCCTGTCCTGTCCCGTTTCATCTCCAAATGAAGCCTGGATGATGTTTTTTAATTTTTAGAATTTTTTTGCATTTATTTTTGAATTTTCTAACTCGGGTCGGGTTCGAACGGATAGGAATGAAATTTTTTTTGTTCTCTATTTTTCGGCCTGTCCTGTCCCGTTTCATCTTCAAATGAAGCCTGGATGATGTTTTTTAATTTTTAGAATTTTTTTGCTTTTATTTTTTAATTTTCTAACTCGGGTCGGGTTCGAACGGATAGGAATGAAATTTTTTTTGTTCTCTATTTTTCGGCCTGTCCTGTCCCGTTTCATCTTCAAATGAAGCCTGGATGATGTTTTTTAATTTTTATAATTTTTTTGCATTTAGTTTTGAATTTTCCAACTCGGGTCGGGTTCGAACTGATAGGAATGAAATATTTTTTGTTCTCTATTTTTCGGGCTGTCCTGTCCCGTTTCATCTTCAAATGAAGCCTGGATGATGTTTTTTAATTTTTAGAATTTTTTTGCATTTATTTTCGAATTTTCTAACTCGGGTCGGGTTCGAACGAATAGGAAGGAAATTTTTTTTGTTCTCCATTTTTCGGCCTGTCCTGGCCCGTTTCTTCTTGAAATGAAGCCTGGATGATGTTTTTTAATTTTTAGAATTTTTTTACATTTATTTTTGAATTTTCTAACTCGGGTCGGGTTCGAACGGATAGGCAGGAAATTTTTTTTGTTCTCCATTTTTCGGTCTGTCCTGGCCCGTTTCGTCTTGAAATGAAGCCTGGATGATGTTTTTTAATTTTTAGAATTTTTTGCATTTATTTTTGAATTTTCTAACTCAGGTCTGGTTCGAACGGATAGGAAGGAAATATTTTTTTTTCTCTATTTTTCAGCCTGTCCTGATCCGTTTCGTCTTGAAACGAAGCCTAGATGATGTCTTTTAATTTTTAGAATTTTTTTGCATTTCTTTTAGAATTTTCTAACTGCGGTCGGGTTCGAACGGATAGGAATGAAATTTTTTTTGTTCTCTATTTTTCGGCCTGTCCTGTCCCGTTTCATCTTCAAATGAAGTCTGGATGATGTTTTTTAATTTTCATAATTTTTTTGCATTTATTTTTGAATTTTCTAACTCGGGTCGGGTTCGAACGGATAGGAATGAAATTTTTTTTTTCTCTATTTTTCGGCCTGTCCGGGTCCGTTTCGTCTTCAAATGTAGCCTGGATGATGTTTTTTAATTTTTAGAATTTTTTTCCATTTATTTTTGAATTTTTTAACTCAGGTCTGGTTCGAATGAATAGGAAGGAATTTATTTTTGGTCTCTATTTTACGGCCTGTCCTGGATCGTTTCATCTTCAAATGAAGCCTGGATGATGTTTTTAATTTTTAGAATTTTTTTACATTTATTTTTGAATTTTCTAACTCGGGTCGGGTTCGAACGGATAGGCAGGAAATTTTTTTTGTTCTCCATTTTTCAGTCTGTCCTGGCCCGTTTCGTCTTGAAATGAAGCCTGGATGATGTTTTTTAATTTTTAGAATTTTTTTGCATTTATTTTTGAATTTTCAAACTCAGGTCTGGTTCGAACGGATAGGAAGGAAATATTTTTTTTTCTCTATTTTTCGGCCTGTCCTGATCCGTTTCGTCTTGAAATGAAGCTTAGATTATGTCTTTTAGTTTTTAGAATATTTTTGCATTTCTTTTAGAATTTTCTAACTGCAATCGGGTTCGAACGGATAGGAAAGAAATTTTTGTTATTCTATATTTTTCGTCTTGTCTTCACCTGTTTCATCTTGAAATGCAGCCTGGATGATGTTTTTTAATTTTTAGAATTTTTTTGCATTTATTTTTGAATTTTCTAACTTAGGTCTGGTTCGAACGGATTGGAAGGAAATTATTTTCGTTCTCTATTTTACGGCCTGTCCTGACCCGTCTCGTCTTGAAATGAAGTCTGGATGATGTTTTATATTTTTAGAATTTTTTTACATTATTTTTTGAATTTTCTAACTCTGGTCGGGTTCGAACGGATAGGAAGGAAATATTTTTTTTTTCTCTATTTTTCAGCCTGTCCTGATCCGTTTCGTCTTGGAATGAAGCCTGGATGATGTCTTTTAATTTTTAGAATTTTTTTGCATTTCTTTTAGAATTTTCTAACTGCAGTCGGGTTCGAACGGATAGGAAAGAAATTTTTTTTCTTCTTTATTTTTCGGCTTGTCTTCACCTGTTTCATCTTGAAATGAAGCCTGGATGATGTTTTTTAATTTTTAGAATTTCTTTGCATTTATTTTTGAATTTTCTAACTTAGGTCTGGTTCGAACGGATTGGAAGGAAATTATTTTTGTTCTCTATTTTACGGCCTGTCCTGACCCGTCTCGTCTTGAAATGAAGTCTGGATGATGTTTTATATTTTTAGAATTTTTTTACATTATTTTTTGAATTTTCTAACTCTGGTCGGGTTCGAACGGATAGGAAGGAAATATTTTTTTTTCTCTATTTTTCAGCTTGTCCTGATCCGTTTCGTCTTGAAATGAAGCCTAGATGATGTCTTTTAATTTTTAGAATTTTTTTGCATTTCTTTTAGAATTTTCTAACTGGGGTCGGGTTCGAACGGATAGGAAAGAAATTTTTTTTATTCTCTATTTTTCGGCTTGTCTTCACCCGTTTCGTCTTGAAATGAAACCTAGATGATGTTTTTTAATTTTTAGATTTTTTTTTGCTTTTAGTTTTGAATTTTCTAACTTTGGTCGGGTTCGAACGGATGGGAATGAAATTTTTTTTGTTCTCTATTTTTCGGCCTGTCCTGTCCCGTTTCATCTCCAAATGAAGCCTGGATGATGTTTTTTAATTTTTAGAATTTTTTTGAATTTATTTTTGAATTTTCTAACTCGGGTCGGGTTCGAACGGATAGGAATGAAATTTTTTTTGTTCTCTATTTTTCGGCCTGTCCAGTCCCGTTTCATCTTCAAATGAAGCCTGGATGATGTTTTTTAATTTTTAGAATTTTTTTGCTTTTATTTTTGAATTTTCTAACTCGGGTCGGGTTCAAACGGATAGGAATGAAATTTTTTTTGTTCTCTATTTTTCGGCCTGTCCTGTCCCGTTTTCATCTTCAAATGAAGCCTGGATGATGTTTTTTAATTTTTATAATTTTTTTGCATTTAGTTTTGAATTTTCCAACTCGGATCGGGTTCGAACTGATAGGAATGAAATTTTTTTTGTTCTCTATTTTTCGGCCTGTCCTGTCCCGTTTCATCTTCAAATGAAGCCTGGATGATGTTTTTTAATTTTTAGAATTTTTTTGCATTTATTTTCGAATTTTCTAACTCGGGTCGGGTTCGAACGAATAGGAAGGAAATTTTTTTTGTTCTCCATTTTTCGGCCTGTCCTGGCCCGTTTCTTCTTGAAATGAAGCCTGGATGATGTTTTTTAATTTTTAGAATTTTTTTACATTTATTTTTGAATTTTCTAACTCGGGTCGGGTTCGAACGGATAGGCAGGAAATTTTTTTTGTTCTCCATTTTTCGGTCTGTCCTGGCCCGTTTCGTCTTTAAATGAAGCCTGGATGATGTTTTTTAATTTTTAGAATTTTTTTGCATTTATTTTTGAATTTTCTAACTCAGGTCTGGTTCGAACGGATAGGAAGGAAATATTTTTTTTTTCTCTATTTTTCGGCCTGTCCTGATCCGTTTCGTCTTGAAACGAAGCCTAGATGATGTCTTTTAATTTTTAGAATTTTTTTGCATTTCTTTTAGAATTTTCTAACTGCGGTCGGGTTCGAACGGATAGGAATGAAATTTTTTTTGTTCTCTATTTTTCGGCCTGTCCTGTCCCGTTTCATCTTCAAATGAAGCCTGGATGATGTTTTTTAATTTTTATAATTTTTTTGCATTTATTTTTGAATTTTCTAACTCGGGTCGGGTTCGAACAGATAGGAATGAAATTTTTTTTGTTCTCTATTTTTCGGCCTGTCCTGTCCCGTTTCATCTTCAAATGAAGCCTGGATGATGTTTCTTAATTTTTATAATTTTTTTGCATTTATTTTTGAATTTTCAAACTCGGGTCGGGTTCGAACGGATAGGAATGAAATTTTTTTTTCTCTATTTTTCGGCCTGTCCGGGCCCGTTTCGTCTTCAAATGTAGCCTGGATGATGTTTTTTAATTTTTATAATTTTTTTCCATTTATTTTTGAATTTTTTAACTCAGGTCTCGTTCGAACGGATAGGAAGGAAATTATTTTTGTTCTCTATTTTACGGCCTGTCCTGGCTCGTTTCATCTTCAAATGAAGCCTGGATGGCGTTTTTTAATTTTTAGAATTTTTTTACATTTATTTTTGAATTTTCTAACTCGGGTCGGGTTCGAACGGATAGGCAGGAAATTTTTTTTGTTCTCCATTTTTCAGTCTGTCCTGGCCCGTTTCGTCTTGAAATGAAGCCTGGATGATGTTTTTTAATTTTTAGAATTTTTTTGCATTTATTTTTGAATTTTCTAACTCAGGTCTGGTTCGAACGGATAGGAAGGAAATATTTTTTTTTCTCTATTTTTCGGCCTGTCCTGATCCGTTTCGTCTTGAAATGAAGCTTAGATTATGTCTTTTAATTTTTAGAATTTTTTTGCATTTCTTTTACAATTTTCAAACTGCAGTCGGGTTCGAACGGATAGGAAAGAAATTTTTGTTATTCTATATTTTTCGGCTTGTCTTCACCTGTTTCATCTTGAAATGAAGCCTGGATGATGTTTTTTAATTTTTAGAATTTTTTTGTATTTATTTTTGTATTTTCTAACTTAGGTCTGGTTCGAACGGATTGGAAGGAAATTATTTTCGTTCTCTATTTTACGGCCTGTCCTGACCCGTCTCGTCTTGAAATGAAGTCTGGATGATGTTTTATATTTTTAGAATTTTTTTACATTATTTTTTGAATTTTCTAACTCTGGTCGGGTTCGAACGGATAGGAAGGAAATATTTTTTTTTCTCTATTTTTCAGCCTGTCCTGATCCGTTTCGTCTTGAAATGAAGCCTGGATGATGTCTTTTAATTTTTAGAATTTTTTTCATTTATTTTAGAATTTTCTAACTGGGGTCGGGTTCGAACGGATAGGAAAGAAATTTTTTTTATTCTCCATTTTTCGGCTTGTCTTCACCCGTTTCGTCTTGAAATGAAACCTAGATGATGTTTTTTAATTTTTAGATTTTTTTTTGCATTTAGTTTTGAATTTTCTAACTCTGGTCGGGTTCGAACGGGTAGGAATGAAATTTTTTTTGTTCTCTATTTTTCGGCCTGTCCTGTCCCGTTTCATCTTCAAATGAAGCCTGGATGATGTTTTTTAATTTTTAGAATTTTTTTGCATTTATTTTTGAATTTTCTAACTCGGGTCGGATTCGAACGGATAGGAATGAAATTTTTTTTGTTCTCTATTTTTCGACCTGTCCTGTCCCGTTTCATCTTCAAATGAAGCCTGGATGATGTTTTTTAATTTTTATAATTTTTTTGCATTTATTTTTGAATTTTCTAACTCAGGTCTGGTTCGAACGGATAGGAAGGAAATATTTTTTTTTCTCTATTTTTCGGCCTGTCCTGATCCGTTTCGTCTTGAAATGAAGCTTAGATGATGTTTTTTAATTTTTATAATTTTTTTGCATTTATTTTTGAATTTTCTAACTCAGGTCTGGTCCGAACGGATAGGAAGGAAATTTTTTTTGTTCTCTATTTTTCGGCCTGTCCTGTCCCGTTTCATCTTCAAATGAAGCCTGGATGATGTTTTTTAATTTTTAGAATTTTTTTGCTTTTATTTTTGAATTTTCTAACTCGGGTCGGGTTCGAACGGATAGGAATGAAATTTTTTTTGTTCTCTATTTTTCGGCCTGTCCTGTCCCGTTTCATCTTCAAATGAAGCCTGGATGATGTTTTTTAATTTTTATAATTTTTTTGCATTTAGTTTTGAATTTTCGAACTCGGGTCGGGTTCGAACTGATAGGAATGAAATTTTTTTTGTTCTCTATTTTTCGGCCTGTCCTGTCCCGTTTCATCTTCAAATGAAGCCTGGATGATGTTTTTTAATTTTTAGAATTTTTTTGCATTTATTTTCGAATTTTCTAACTCGGGTCGGGTTCGAACGAATAGGAAGGAAATTTTTTTTGTTCTCCATTTTTCGGCCTGTCCTGGCGCGTTTCTTCTTGAAATGAAGTCTGGATGATGTTTTTTAATTTTTAGAATTTTTTTACATTTATTTTTGAATTTTCTAACTCGGGTCGGGTTCGAACGGATAGGCAGGAAATTTTTTTTGTTCTCCATTTTTCGGTCTGTCCTGGCCCGTTTCGTCTTGAAATGAAGCCTGGATGATGTTTTTTAATTTTTAGAATTTTTTTGCATTTATTTTTGAATTTTCTAACTCAGGTCTGGTTCGAACGGATAGGAAGGAAATATTTTTTTTTCTCTATTTTTCGGTCTGTCCTGATCCGTTTCGTCTTGAAACGAAGCCTAGATGATGTCTTTTAATTTTTAGAATTTTTTTGCATTTCTTTTAGAATTTTCTAACTACGGTCGGGTTCGAACGGATAGGAATGAAATTTTTTTTGTTCTCTATTTTTCGGCCTGTCCTGTCCCGTTTCATCTTCAAATGAAGCCTGGATGATGTTTTTTAATTTTTATAATTTTTTTGCATTTATTTTTGAATTTTCTAACTCGGGTCGGGTTCGAACGGATAGGAATGAAATTTTTTTTTTCTCTATTTTTCGGCCTGTCCGGGCCCGTTTCGTCTTCAAATGTAGCCTGGATGATGTTTTTTAATTTTTAGAATTTTTTTCCATTTATTTTTGAATTTTTTAACTCAGGTCTGGTTCGAACGAATAGGAAGGAATTTATTTTTGTTCTCTATTTTACGGCCTGTCCTGGATCTTTTCATCTTCAAATGAAGCCTGGATGATGTTTTTAATTTTTAGAATTTTTTTACATTTATTTTTGAATTTTCTAACTCGGGTCGGGTTCGAACGGATAGGCAGGAAATTTTTTTTGTTCTCCATTTTTCAGTCTGTCCTGGCCCGTTTCGTCTTGAAATGAAGCCTGGATGATGTTTTTTAATTTTTAGAATTTTTTTGCATTTATTTTTGAATTTTCAAACTCAGGTCTGGTTCGAACGGATAGGAAGGAAATATTTTTTTTTTCTCTATTTTTCGGCCTGTCCTGATCCGTTTCGTCTTGAAATGAAGCTTAGATTATGTCTTGTAATTTTTAGAATATTTTTGCATTTCTTTTAGAATTTTCTAACTGCAATCGGGTTCGAACGGATAGGAAAGAAATTTTTGTTATTCTATATTTTTCGTCTTGTCTTCACCTGTTTCATCTTGAAATGCAGCCTGGATGATGTTTTTTAATTTTTAGAATTTTTTTGCATTTATTTTTGAATTTTCTAACTTAGGTCTGGTTCGAACGGATTGGAAGGAAATTATTTTCGTTCTCTATTTTACGGCCTGTCCTGACCCGTCTCGTCTTGAAATGAAGTCTGGATGATGTTTTATATTTTTAGAATTTCTTTACATTATTTTTTGAATTTTCTAACTCTGGTCGGGTTCGAACGGATAGGAAGGAAATATTTTTTTTTTCTCTATTTTTCAGCCTGTCCTGATCCGTTACGTCTTGAAATGAAGCCTGGATGATGTCTTTTAATTTTTAGAATTTTTTTACATTTATTTTAGAATTTTCTAACTGGGGTCGGGTTCGAACGGATAGGAAAGAAATTTTTTTTATTCTCCATTTTTCGGCTTGTCTTCACCCGTTTCGTCTTGAAATGAAACCTAGATGATGTTTTTTAATTTTTAGATTTTTTTTTGCATTTAGTTTTGAATTTTCTAACTCTGGTCGGGTTCGAACTGGTAGGAATGAAATTTTTTTTGTTCTCTATTTTTCGGCCTGTCCTGTCCCGTTTCATCTTCAACTGAAGCCTGGATGATGTTTTTTAATTTTTAGAATTTTTTTGCATTTATTTTTGAATTTTCTAACTCGGGTCGGGTTCGAACGGATAGGAATGAAATTTTTTTTGTTCTCTATTTTTCGGCCTGTCCTGTCCCGTTTCATCTTCAAATGAAGCCTGGATGATGTTTTTTAATTTTTATAATTTTTTTGCATTTATTTTTGAATTTTCTAACTCAAGTCTGGTTCGAATGGATAGTAAGGAAATATTTTTTTTTCTCTATTTTTCGGTCTGTCCTGATCCGTTTCTTCTTGAAATGAAGCTTAGATGATGTCTTTTAATTTTTAGAATTTTTTTGCATTTCTTTTAGAATTTTCTAACTGCAGTCGGGTTCGAACGGATCGGAAAGAAATTTTTTTATTCTCTATTTTTCGGCTAGTCTTCACCTGTTTCATCTTGAAATGAAGCCTGGATGATGTTTTTTAATTTTTAGAATTTTTTTGCATTTATTTTTGAATTTTCTAACTTAGGTCTGGTTCGAACGGATTGGAAGGAAATTATTTTTGTTCTCTATTTTACGGCCTGTCCTGACCCGTCTCGTCTTGAAATGAAGTCTGGATGATGTTTTATATTTTTAGAATTTTTTTACCTTATTTTTTGAATTTTCTAACTCTGGTCGGGTTCGAACGGATAGGAAGGAAATATTTTTTTTCTCTATTTTTTAGCCTGTCCTGATCCGTTTCGTCTTGAAATGAAGCCTGGATGATGTCTTTTAATTTTTAGAATTTTTTTGCATTTCTTTTAGAATTTTCTAACTGGGGTCGTGTTCGAACGGATAGGAGAGAAATTTTTTTTATTCTCTATTTTTCGGCTTGCCTTCACCCGTTTCGTCTTGAAATGAAACCTAGATGATGTTTTTTAATTTTTAGATTTTTTTTTTGCATTTAGTTTTGAATTTTCTAACTCTGGTCGGGTTCGAACGGATAGGAATGAAATTTTTTTTGTTCTCTATTTTTCGGCCTGTCCTGTCCCGTTTCATCTTCAAATGAAGCCTGGATGATGTTTTTTAATTTTTAGAATTTTTTTGCATTTATTTTTCAATTTTCTAACTCGGGTCGGGTTCGAACGGATAGGAATGAAATTTTTTTTGTTCTCTATTTTTCGGCCTGTTCTGTCCCGTTTCATCTTCAAATGAAGCCTGGATGATGTTTTTTAATTTTTATAATTTTTTTGCATTTATTTTTGAATTTTCTAACTCAGGTCTGGTTCGAATGGATAGTAAGGAAATATTTTTTTTTCTCTATTTTTCGGTCTGTCCTGATCCGTTTCTTCTTGAAATGAAGCTTAGATGATGTCTTTTAATTTTTATAATTTTTTTGCATTTCTTTTAGAATTTTCTAACTGCAGTCGGGTTCGAACGGATAGGAAAGAAATTTTTTATTCTCTATTTTTCGGCTAGTCTTCACCTGTTTCATCTTGAAATGAAGCCTGGATGATGTTTTTTAATTTTTAGAATTTTTTTGCATTTATTTTTGAATTTTCTAACTTAGGTCTGGTTCGAACGGATTGGAAGGAAATTATTTTTGTTCTCTATTTTACGGCCTGTCCTGACCCGTCTCGTCTTGAAATGAAGTCTGGATGATGTTTTATATTTTTAGAATTTTTTTACCTCATTTTTTGAATTTTCTAACTCTGGTCGGGTTCGAACGGATAGGAAGGAAATATTTTTTTTCTCTATTTTTTAGCCTGTCCTGATCCGTTTCGTCTTGAAATGAAGCCTGGATGATGTCTTTTAATTTTTAGAATTTTTTTGCATTTCTTTTAGAATTTTCTAACTGGGGTCGTGTTCGAACGGATAGGAAAGAAATTTTTTTTATTCTCTATTTTTCGGCTTGCCTTCACCCGTTTCGTCTTGAAATGAAACCTAGATGATGTTTTTTAATTTTTAGATTTTTTTTTTGCATTTAGTTTTGAATTTTCTAACTCTGGTCGGGTTCGAACGGATAGGAATGAAATTTTTTTTGTTCTCTATTTTTCGGCCTGTCCTGTCCCGTTTCATCTTCAAATGAAGCCTGGATGATGTTTTTTAATTTTTAGAATTTTTTTGCATTTATTTTTCAATTTTCTAACTCGGGTCGGGTTCGAACGGATAGGAATGAAATTTTTTTTGTTCTCTATTTTTCGGCCTGTCCTGTCCCGTTTCATCTTCAAATGATGCCTGGATGATGTTTCTTAATTTTTATAATTTTTTTTGCATTTATTTTTGAATTTTCTAACTCGGGTCGGGTTCGAACGGATAGGAATGAAATTTTTTTTGTTCTATATTTTTCGGCCTGTCCTGTCCCGTTTCATCGTCAAATGAAGCCTGGATGATGTTTTTTAATTTTTAGAATTTTTTTGCTTTTATTTTTGAATTTTCTAACTCGGGTCAGGTTCGAACTGATAGGAATGAAATTTTTTTTGTTCTCTATTTTTCGGCCTGTCCTGTCCCGTTTCATCTTCAAATGAAGCCTGGATGATGTTTTTTAATTTTCATAATTTTTTTGCATTTATTTTTGAATTTTCTAACTCAGGTCTGGTTCGAACGGATAGGAAGGAAATATTTTTTTTTCTCTATTTTTCGGCCTGTCCTGATCCGTTTCGTCTTGAAACAAAGCCTAGATGATGTCTTTTAATTTTTAGAATTTTTTTGCATTTCTTTTAGAATTTTCTAACTGCGGTCGGGTTCGAACGGATAGGAATGAAATTTTTTTTGTTCTCCATTTTTCGGCTTGTCTTCACCCGTTTCGTCTTGAAATGAAACCTAGATGATGTTTTTTAATTTTTAGATTTTTTTTTGCATTTAGTTTTGAATTTTCTAACTCTGGTCGGGTTCGAACGGGTAGGAATGAAATTTTTTTTGTTCTCTATTTTTCGGCCTGTCCTGTCCCGTTTCATCTTCAAATGAAGCCTGGATGATGTTTTTTAATTTTTAGAATTTTTTTGCATTTATTTTTGAATTTTCTAACTCGGGTCGGATTCGAACGGATAGGAATGAAATTTTTTTTGTTCTCTATTTTTCGACCTGTCCTGTCCCGTTTCATCTTCAAATGAAGCCTGGATGATGTTTTTTAATTTTTATAATTTTTTTGCATTTATATTTGAATTTTCTAACTCAGGTCTGGTTCGAACGGATAGGAAGGAAATATTTTTTTTTCTCTATTTTTCGGCCTGTCCTGATCCGTTTCGTCTTGAAATGAAGCTTAGATGATGTCTTTTAATTTTTAGAATTTTTTTGCATTTCTTTTAGAATTTTCTAACTGCAGTCGGGTTCGAACGGTTAGGAAAGAAATTTTTTTTATTCTCTATTTTTCGGCTTGTCTTCACCTGTTTCATCTTGAAATGATGCCTGGATGATGTTTTTTAATTTTTAGAATTTTTTTGCATTTATTTTTGAATTTTCTAACTTAGGTCTGGTTCGAACGGATTGGAAGGAAATTATTTTTGTTCTCTATTTTACGGCCTGTCCTGACCCGTCTCGTCTTGAAATGAAGTCTGGATGATGTTTTATATTTTTAGAATTTTTTTACATTATTTTTTGAATTTTCTAACTCTGGTCGGGTTCGAACGGATAGGAAGGAAATATTTTTTTTCCCTATTTTTTAGCCTGTCTTGATCCGTTTCGTCTTGAAATGAAGACTGGATGATGTCTTTTAATTTTTAGAATTTTTTTCCATTTCTTTTAGAATTTTCTAACTGGGGTCGGGTTCGAACGGATAGGAAAGAAATTTTTTTTATTCTCTATTTTTCGGCTTGTCTTCACCCGTTTCGTCTTGAAATGAAACCTAGATGATGTTTTTTAATTTTTAGATTTTTTTTTGCATTTAGTTTTGAATTTTCTAACTTTGGTCGGGTTCGAACGGATGGGAATGAAATTTTTTTTGTTCTATATTTTTCGGCCTGTCCTGTCCCGTTTCATCTCCAAATGAAGCCTGGATGATGTTTTTTAATTTTTAGAATTTTTTTGCTTTTATTTTTGAATTTTCTAACTCGGGTCGGGTTCGAACGGATAGGAATGAAATTTTTTTTGTTCTCTATTTTTCGGCCTGTCCTGTCCCGTTTCATCTTCAAATGAAGCCTGGATGATGTTTTTTAATTTTTAGAATTTTTTTGCTTTTATTTTTGAATTTTCTAACTCGGGTCGGGTTCGAACGGATAGGAATGAAATTTTTTTTGTTCTCTATTTTTCGGCCTGTCCTGTCCCGTTTCATCTTCAAATGAAGCCTGGATGATGTTTTTTAATTTTTATAATTTTTTTGCATTTAGTTTTGAATTTTCGAACTCGGGTCGGGTTCGAACTGATAGGAATGAAATTTTTTTTGTTCTCTATTTTTCGGCCTGTCCTGTCCCGTTTCATCTTCAAATGGAGCCTGGATGATGTTTTTGAATTTTTAGAATTTTTTTGCATTTATTTTCGAATTTTCTAACTCGGGTCGGGTTCGAACGAATAGGAAGGAAATTTTTTTTGTTCTCCATTTTTCGGCCTGTCCTGGCGCGTTTCTTCTTGAAATGAAGCCTGGATGATGTTTTTTAATTTTTAGAATTTTTTTACATTTATTTTTGAATTTTCTAACTCGGGTCGGGTTCGAACGGATAGGCAGGAAATTTTTTTTGTTCTCCATTTTTCGGTCTGTCCTGGCCCGTTTCGTCTTGAAATGAAGCCTGGATGATGTTTTTTAATTTTTAGAATTTTTTTGCATTTATTTTTGAATTTTCTAACTCAGGTCTGGTTCGAACGGATAGGAAGGAAATATTTTTTTTTATCTATTTTTCGGCCTGTCCTGATCCGTTTCGTCTTGAAACGAAGCCTAGATGATGTCTTTTAATTTTTAGAATTTTTTTGCATTTCTTTTAGAATTTTCTAACTACGGTCGGGTTCGAACGGATAGGAATGAAATTTTTTTTGTTCTCTATTTTTCGGCCTGTCCTGTCCCGTTTCATCTTCAAATGAAGCCTGGATGATGTTTTTTAATTTTTATAATTTTTTTGCATTTATTTTTGAATTTTCTAACTCGGGTCGGGTTCGAACGGATAGGAATGAAATTTTTTTTTTCTCTATTTTTCGGCCTGTCCGGGCCCGTTTCGTCTTCAAATGTAGCCTGGATGATGTTTTTTAATTTTTAGAATTTTTTTCCATTTATTTTTGAATTTTTTAACTCAGGTCTGGTTCGAACGAATAGGAAGGAATTTATTTTTGTTCTCTATTTTACGGCCTGTCCTGGATCTTTTCATCTTCAAATGAAGCCTGGATGATGTTTTTAATTTTTAGAATTTTTTTACATTTATTTTTGAATTTTCTAACTCGGGTCGGGTTCGAACGGATAGGCAGGAAATTTTTTTTGTTCTCCATTTTTCAGTCTGTCCTGGCCCGTTTCGTCTTGAAATGAAGCCTGGATGATGTTTTTTAATTTTTAGAATTTTTTTGCATTTATTTTTGAATTTTCAAACTCAGGTCTGGTTCGAACGGATAGGAAGGAAATATTTTTTTTTTCTCTATTTTTCGGCCTGTCCTGATCCGTTTCGTCTTGAAATGAAGCTTAGATTATGTCTTGTAATTTTTAGAATATTTTTGCATTTCTTTTAGAATTTTCTAACTGCAATCGGGTTCGAACGGATAGGAAAGAAATTTTTGTTATTCTATATTTTTCGTCTTGTCTTCACCTGTTTCATCTTGAAATGCAGCCTGGATGATGTTTTTTAATTTTTAGAATTTTTTTGCATTTATTTTTGAATTTTCTAACTTAGGTCTGGTTCGAACGGATTGGAAGGAAATTATTTTCGTTCTCTATTTTACGGCCTGTCCTGACCCGTCTCGTCTTGAAATGAAGTCTGGATGATGTTTTATATTTTTAGAATTTCTTTACATTATTTTTTGAATTTTCTAACTCTGGTCGGGTTCGAACGGATAGGAAGGAAATATTTTTTTTTTCTCTATTTTTCAGCCTGTCCTGATCCGTTACGTCTTGAAATGAAGCCTGGATGATGTCTTTTAATTTTTAGAATTTTTTTACATTTATTTTAGAATTTTCTAACTGGGGTCGGGTTCGAACGGATAGGAAAGAAATTTTTTTTATTCTCCATTTTTCGGCTTGTCTTCACCCGTTTCGTCTTGAAATGAAACCTAGATGATGTTTTTTAATTTTTAGATTTTTTTTTGCATTTAGTTTTGAATTTTCTAACTCTGGTCGGGTTCGAACTGGTAGGAATGAAATTTTTTTTGTTCTCTATTTTTCGGCCTGTCCTGTCCCGTTTCATCTTCAACTGAAGCCTGGATGATGTTTTTTAATTTTTAGAATTTTTTTGCATTTATTTTTGAATTTTCTAACTCGGGTCGGGTTCGAACGGATAGGAATGAAATTTTTTTTGTTCTCTATTTTTCGGCCTGTCCTGTCCCGTTTCATCTTCAAATGAAGCCTGGATGATGTTTTTTAATTTTTATAATTTTTTTGCATTTATTTTTGAATTTTCTAACTCAGGTCTGGTTCGAATGGATAGTAAGGAAATATTTTTTTTTCTCTATTTTTCGGTCTGTCCTGATCCGTTTCTTCTTGAAATGAAGCTTAGATGATGTCTTTTAATTTTTAGAATTTTTTTGCATTTCTTTTAGAATTTTCTAACTGCAGTCGGGTTCGAACGGATAGGAAAGAAATTTTTTATTCTCTATTTTTCGGCTAGTCTTCACCTGTTTCATCTTGAAATGAAGCCTGGATGATGTTTTTTAATTTTTAGAATTTTTTTGCATTTATTTTTGAATTTTCTAACTTAGGTCTGGTTCGAACGGATTGGAAGGAAATTATTTTTGTTCTCTATTTTACGGCCTGTCCTGACCCGTCTCGTCTTGAAATGAAGTCTGGATGATGTTTTATATTTTTAGAATTTTTTTACCTCATTTTTTGAATTTTCTAACTCTGGTCGGGTTCGAACGGATAGGAAGGAAATATTTTTTTTCTCTATTTTTTAGCCTGTCCTGATCCGTTTCGTCTTGAAATGAAGCCTGGATGATGTCTTTTAATTTTTAGAATTTTTTTGCATTTCTTTTAGAATTTTCTAACTGGGGTCGTGTTCGAACGAATAGGAAAGAAATTTTTTTTATTCTCTATTTTTCGGCTTGCCTTCACCCGTTTCGTCTTGAAATGAAACCTAGATAATGTTTTTTAATTTTTAGATTTTTTTTTTGCATTTAGTTTTGAATTTTCTAACTCTGGTCGGGTTCGAACGGATAGGAATGAAATTTTTTTTGTTCTCTATTTTTCGGCCTGTCCTGTCCCGTTTCATCTTCAAATGAAGCCTGGATGATGTTTTTTAATTTTTAGAATTTTTTTGCATTTATTTTTCAATTTTCTAACTCGGGTCGGGTTCGAACGGATAGGAATGAAATTTTTTTTGTTCTCTATTTTTCGGCCTGTCCTGTCCCGTTTCATCTTCAAATGATGCCTGGATGATGTTTCTTAATTTTTATAATTTTTTTGCATTTATTTTTGAATTTTCTAACTCGGGTCGGGTTCGAACGGATAGGAATGAAATTTTTTTTGTTCTATATTTTTCGGCCTGTCCTGTCCCGTTTCATCGTCAAATGAAGCCTGGATGATGTTTTTTAATTTTTAGAATTTTTTTGCTTTTATTTTTGAATTTTCTAACTCGGGTCAGGTTCGAACTGATAGGAATGAAATTTTTTTTGTTCTCTATTTTTCGGCCTGTCCTGTCCCGTTTCATCTTCAAATGAAGCCTGGATGATGTTTTTTAATTTTCATAATTTTTTTGCATTTAGTTTTGAATTTTCCAACTCGGGTCAGGTTCGAACTGATAGGCATGAAATTTTTTTTGTTCTCCATTTTTCGGCCTGTCCTGGCCCGTTTCGTCTTGAAATGAAGCCTGGATGATGTTTTTTAATTTTTAGAATTTTTTTGCATTTATTTTTGAATTTTCTAACTCAGGTCTGGTTCGAACGGATAGGAAGGAAATATTTTTTTTTCTCTATTTTTCGGCCTGTCTTGATCCGTTTCGTCTTGAAACAAAGCCTAGATGATGTCTTTTAATTTTTAGAATTTTTTTGCATTTCTTTTAGAATTTTCTAACTGCGGTCGGGTTCGAACGGATAGGAATGAAATTTTTTTTGTTCTCTATTTTTCGGCCTGTCCTGTCCCGTTTCCTCTTCAAATGAAGCCTGGATGATGTTTTTTAATTTTTATAATTTTTTTGCATTTATTTTTGAATTTTCTAACTCGGGTCGGGTTCGAACTATTAAGAATGAAATTATTTTTGTTCTCTGTTTTTCGGCCTGTCCTGTCCCGTTTCATCTTCAAATGAAGACTGGATGATGTTTTTAAATTTTTAGAATTTTTTTGCGTTTATTTTTGAATTTTCTAACTCAGGTCGGGTTCGAACGAATAGGAAGGAAATTTTTTTTGTTCTCCATTTTTCGGCCTGTCCTGGCCCGTTTCTTCTTGAAATGAAGCCTGGCTGATGTTTTTTAATTTGTAGAATTTTTTTTACATTTATTTTTGAATTTTCTAACTCGGGTCGGGTTCGAACGGATAGGCAGGAAATTTTTTTTGTTCTCCATTTTTCGGTCTGTCGTGGCCCGTTCCGTCTTGAAATGAAGCCTGGATGATGTTTTTTAATTTTTAGAATTTTTTTGCATTTATTTTTGAATTTTCTAACTCATGTCTGGTTCGAACGGATAGGAAGGAAATATTTTTTTTTCTCTATTTCTCGGCCTGTCCTGATCCGTTTCGTTTTGAAATGAAGCCTAGATGATGTCTTTTAATTTTTAGAATTTTTTTGCATTTCTTTTAGAATTTTCTAACTGCGGTCGGGTTCGAACGGATAGGAAGGAAATATTTTTTTTTCTCTATTTTTCGGCCTGTTCTGATCCGTTTCGTCTTGAAACGAAGCCTAGATGATGTCTTTTAATTTTTAGAATTTTTTTGCATTTCTTTTAGAATTTTCTAACTGCGGTCGGGTTCGAACGGATAGGAATGAAATTTTTTTTGTTCTCTATTTTTCGGCCTGTCCAGTCCCGTTTCATCTTCAAATGAAGCCTGGATGATGTTTTTTAATTTTTATAATTTTTTTGCACTTATTTTTGAATTTTCTAACTCGGGTCGGGTTCGAACGGATAGGAATGAAATTTTTTTTTTCTCTATTTTTCGGCCTGTCCTGGCTCGTTTCATCTTCAAATGAAGCCTGGATGATGTTTTTTAATTTTTATAATTTTTTTGCATTTATTTTTGAATTTTCTAACTCGGGTCGGGTTCGAACGGATAGGAATGAAATTTTTTTTGTTCTTCATTTCTCAGTCTGTCCTGGCCCGTTTCGTCTTGAAATGAAGCCTGGATGATGTTTTTTAATTTTTAGAATTTTTTTGCATTTATTTTTGAATTTTCAAACTCAGGTCTGGTTCGAACGGATAGGAAGGAAATATTTTTTTTTCTCTATTTTTCGGCCTGTGCTGATCCGTTTCGTCTTGAAATGAAGCTTAGATGATGTCTTCTAATTTTTAGAATTTTTTTGCATTTCTTTTAGAATTTTCTAACAGCAGTCGGGTTCGAACGGATAGGAAAGAAATTTTTTTTATTCTCTATTTTTCGGCTTGTCTTCACCTGTTTCATCATGAAATGAAGCCTGGATGATGTTTTTTAATTTTTAGAATTTTTTTGCATTTATTTTTGAATTTTCTAACTTAGGTCTGGTTCGAACGGATTGGAAGGAAATTATTTTTGTTCTCTATTTTACGGCCTGTCCTGACCCGTCTCGTCTTGAAATGAAGTCTGGATGATGTTTTATATTTTTAGAATTTTTTTACATTATTTTTTGAATTTTCTAACTCTGGTCGGGTTCGAACGGATAGGAAGGAAATATTTTTTTTTCTCTATTTTTTAGCCTATCCTGATCCGTTTCGTCTTGAAATGAAGCCTGGATGATGTCTTTTAATTTTTAAAATTTTTTTGCATTTCTTTTAGAATTTTCTAACTGAGGTCGGGTTCGAACGGATAGGAAAGAAATTTTTTTTATTCTCTATTTTTCGGCTTGTCTTCACCTGTTTCATCTTGAAATGAAGCCTGGATGATGTTTTTTAATTTTTAGAATTTTTTTGCATTTATTTTTGAATTTTCTAACTTAGGTCTGGTTCGAACGGATTGGAAGGAAATTATTTTCGTTCTCTATTTTACGGCCTGTCCTGACCCGTCTCGTCTTGAAATGAAGTCTGGATGATGTTTTATATTTTTAGAATTTTTTTACATTATTTTTTGAATTTTCTAACTCTGGTCGGGTTCGAACGGATAGGAAGGAAATATTTTTTTTTCTCTATTTTTCAGCCTGTCCTGATCCGTTTCATCTTGAAATGAAGCCTGGATGATGTCTTTTAATTTTTAGAATTTTTTTACATTTATTTTTGAATTTTCTAACTGGGGTCGGGTTCGAACGGATAGGAAAGAAATTTTCTTTATTCTCCATTTTTCGGCTTGTCTTCACCCGTTTCGTCTTGAAATGAAACCTAGATGATGTTTTTTAATTTTTAGATTTTTTTTTGCATTTAGTTTTGAATTTTCTAACTCTGGTCGGGTTCGAACGGGTAGGAATGAAATTTTTTTTGTTCTCTATTTTTCGGCCTGTCCTGTCCCGTTTCATCTTCAAATGAAGCCTGGATGAAGTTTTTTAATTTTTAGAATTTTTTTGCATTTATTTTTGAATTTTCTAACTTGGGTCGGGTTCGAACGGATAGGAATGAAATTTTTTTTGTTCTCTATTTTACGGTCTGTCCTGGCTCTTTTCATCTTCAAATGAAGCCTGGATGATGTTTTTTAATTTTTTGAATTTTTTTGCATTTATTTTTGAATTTTCAAACTCAGGTCTGGTTCGAACGGATAGGAAGGAAATATTTTTTTTTTCTCTATTTTTCAGCCTGTCCTGATCCGTTTCGTCTTGAAATGAAGCTTAGATGATGTCTTTTAATTTTTAGAATTTTTTTGCATTTCTTTTAGAATTTTCTAATTGCAGTCGGGTTCGAACGGATAGGAAAGAAATTTTTTTTCTTCTCTATTTTTCGGCTTGTCTTCACCTGTTTCATCTTGGAATGAAGCCTGGATGATGTTTTTTAATTTTTAGAATTTTTTTGCATTTATTTTTGAATTATCTAACTTAGGTCTGGTTCGAACGGATTGGAAGGAAATTATTTTTGTTCTCTATTTTACGGCCTGTCCTGACCCGTCTCGTCTTGAAATGAAGTCTGGATGATGTTTTATATTTTTAGAATTTTTTTACATTATTTTTGGAATTTTCTAACTCTGGTCGGGTTCGAACGGATAGGAAGGAAATATTTTTTTTTCTCTATTATTCAGCCTGTCCTGATTCGTTTCGTCTTGAAATGAAGCCTAGATGATGTCTTTTAATTTTTAGATTTTTTTTGCATTTCTTTTAGAATTTTCTAACTGCGGTCGGGTTCGAACGGATAGGAATGAAATTTTTTTCGTTCTCCATTTTTCGGCCTGTCCTGTCCCGTTTCATCTTCAAATGAAGCCTGGATGATGTTTTTTAATTTTTATAATTTTTTTGCATTTATTTTTGAATTTTCTAACTCGGGTCGGGTTCGAACGGATAGGAATGAATTTTTTTTTGTTCTCTATTTTTCGGCCTGTCCTATCCCGTTTCATCTTCAAATGAAGCCTGGATGATGTTTTTTAATTTTTATAATTTTTTTGCATTTATTTTTGAATTTTCTAACTCGGGTCGGGTTCGAACGGATAGGAATGAATTTTTTTTTGTTCTCTATTTTTCGGCCTGTCCTATCCCGTTTCATCTTCAAATGAAGCCTGGATGATGTTTTTTAATTTTTATAATTTTTTTGCATTTATTTTTGAATTTTCTAACTCGGGTCGGGTTCGAACGAATAGGAATGAAATTTTTTTTGTTCTCTATTTTTCGGCCTGTCCGGGCCCGTTTCGTCTTGAAATGATGCCTGGATGATGTTTTTTAATTTTTAGAATTTTTTTGCATTTATTTTTGAATTTTCTAACTCAGGTCTGGTTCGAACGGATAGGAAGGAAATATTTTTTTTTCTCTATTTTTCAGCCTGTCCTGATCCGTTTCGTCTTGAAATGAAGCCTAGATGATGTCTTTTACTTTTTAGATTTTTTTTGCATTTCTTTTAGAATTTTCTAACTGCGGTCGGGTTCGAACGGATAGGAATGAAATTTTTTTTGTTCTCTATTTTTCGGCCTGTCCTGTCCCGTTTCATCTTCAAATGAAGCCTGGATGATGTTTTTTAATTTTTATAATTTTTTTGCATTTATTTTTGAATTTTCTAACTCGGGTCGGGTTCGAACGGATAGGAATGAATTTTTTTTTGTTCTCTATTTTTCGGCCTGTCCTATCCCGTTTCATCTTCAAATGAAGCCTGGATGATGTTTTTTAATTTTTATAATTTTTTTGCATTTATTTTTGAATTTTCTAACTCGGGTCGGGTTCGAACGAATAGGAATGAAATTTTTTTTGTTCTCTATTTTTCGGCCTGTCCGGGCCCGTTTCGTCTTCAAATGAAGCCTGGATGATGTTTTTTAATTTTTAGAATTTTTTTCCATTTATTTTTGAATTTTTTAACTCAGGTCTGGTTCGAACGGATAGGAAGGAAATTATTTTTGTTCTCTATTTTACGGTCTGTCCTGGCTCGTTTCATCTTCAAATGAAGCCTGGATGATGTTTTTTAATTTTTAGAATTTTTTTACATTTATTTTTGAATTTTCTAACTCGGGTCGGGTTCGAACGGATAGGCAAGAAATTTTTTTTGTTCTCCATTTTTCAGTCTGTCCTGGCCCGTTTCGTCTTGAAATGAAGCCTGGATGATGGTTTTTAATTTTTAGAATTTTTTTGCATTTATTTTTGAATTTTCTAACTCAGGTCTGGTTCGAGCGGATAGGAAGGAAATATTTTTTTTTCTCTATTTTTCGGCCTGTCCTGATCCGTTTCGTCTTGAAATGAAGCCTAGATGATGTCTTTTAATTTTTTGAATTTTTTTGCATTTCTTTTAGAATTTTCTAACTGCGGTCGGGTTCGAACGGATAGAAATGAAATTTTTTTTGTTCTCTATTTTTCGGCCTGTCCTGTCCCGTTTCATCTTCAAATCAAGCCTGGATGATGTTTTTTAATTTTTAAAATTTTTTTACATTTATTTTTTAATTTTCTAACTCGGGTCGGGTTCGAACGGATAGGAATGAAATTTTTTTTCTTCTCTATTTTACGGTCTGTCCTGGCTCTTTTCATCTTCAAATGAAGCCTGGATGATGTTTTTTAATTTTTAGAATTTTTTTGCATTTATTTTTGAATTTTCAAACTCAGGTCTGGTTCGAACGGATAGGAAGGAAATATTTTTTTTTTCTCTATTTTTCAGCCTGTCCTGATCCGTTTCGTCTTGAAATGAAGCTTAGATGATGTCTTTTAATTTTTAGAATTTTTTTGCATTTCTTTTAGAATTTTCTAATTGCAGTCGGGTTCGAACGGATAGGAAAGAAATTTTTTTTCTTCTCTATTTTTCGGATTGTCTTCACCTGTTTCATCTTGGAATGAAGCCTGGATGATGTTTTTTAATTTTTAGAGTTTTTTTGCATTTATTTTTGAATTATCTAACTTAGGTCTGGTTCGAACGGATTGGAAGGAAATTATTTTTGTTCTCTATTTTACGGCCTGTCCTGACCCGTCTCGTCTTGAAATGAAGTCTGGATGATGTTTTATATTTTTAGAATTTTTTTACATTATTTTTTGAATTTTCTAACTCTGGTCGGGTTCGAACGGATAGGAAGGAAATATTTTTTTTTCTCTATTATTCAGCCTGTCCTGATCCGTTTCGTCTTGTAATGAAGCCTAGATGATGTCTTTTAATTTTTAGATTTTTTTTGCATTTCTTTTAGAATTTTCTAACTGCGGTCGGGTTCGAACGGATGGGAATGAAATTTTTTTCGTTCTCTATTTTTCGGCCTGTCCTGTCCCGTTTCATCTTCAAATGAAGCCTGGATGATGTTTTTTAATTTTTATAATTTTTTTGCATTTATTTTTGAATTTTCTAACTCGGGTCGGGTTCGAACGGATAGGAATGAAATTTTTTTTGTTCTCTATTTTTCGGCCTGTCCTATCCCGTTTCATCTTCAAATGAAGCCTGGATGATGTTTTTTAATTTTTATAATTTTTTTGCATTTATTTTTGAATTTTCTAACTCGGGTCGGGTTCGTACGGATAGGAATGAAATTTTTTTTGTTCTCTATTTTTCGGCCTGTCCGGGCCCGTTTCGTCTTCAAATGAAGCCTGGATGATGTTTTTTAATTTTTAGAATTTTTTTCCATTTATTTTTGAATTTTTTAACTCAGGTCTGGTTCGAACGGATAGGAAGGAAATTATTTTTGTTCTCTATTTTACGGTCTGTCCTGGCTCGTTTCATCTTCAAATGAAGCCTGGATGGTGTTTTTTAATTTTTAGAATTTTTTTACATTTATTTTTGAATTTTCTAACTCGGGTCGAGTTCGAACGGATAGGCAGGAAATTTTTTTTGTTCTCCATTTTTCAGTCTGTCCTGGCCCGTTTCGTCTTGAAATGAAGCCTGGATGATATTTTTTAATTTTTAGAATTTTTTTCCATTTATTTTTGAATTTTTTAACTCAGGTCTGGTTCGAACGGATAGGAAGGAAATTATTTTTGTTCTCTATTTTACGGTCTGTCCTGGCTCGTTTCATCTTCAAATGAAGCCTGGATGGTGTTTTTTAATTTTTAGAATTTTTTTACATTTATTTTTGAATTTTCTAACTCGGGTCGGGTTCGAACGGATAGGCAGGAAATTTTTTTTGTTCTCCATTTTTCAGTCTGTCCTGGCCCGTTTCGTCTTGAAATTAAGCCTGGATGATGTTTTTTAATTTTTAGAATTTTTTTGCATTTATTTTTGAATTTTCTAACTCAGGTCTGGTTCGAACGGATAGGAAGGAAATATTTTTTTTTCTCTATTTTTCGGCCTGTCCTGATCCGTTTCGTCTTGAAATGAAGCCTAGATGATGTCTTTTAATTTTTAGAATTTTTTTGCATTTCTTTTAGAATTATCTAACTGCGGTCGGGTTCGAACGGATAGGAAGGAAATATTTTTTTCTCTCTATTTTTCGGCCTGTCCTGATCCGTTTCGTCTTGAAACGATGCCTAGATGATGTCTTTTAATTTTTAGAATTTTTTTGCATTTCTTTTAGAATTTTCTAACTGCGGTCGGGTTCGAACGGATAGGAATGAAATTTTTTTTGTTCTCTATTTTTCGGCCTGTCCTGTCCCGTTTCATCTTCAAATCAAGCCTGGATGATGTTTTTTAGTTTTTATAATTTTTTTGCATTTATTTTTGAATTTTCTAACTCGGGTCGGGTTCGAACGGATAGGAATGAAATTTTTTTTGTTCTCTATTTTTCGGCCTGTCCTGTCCCGTTTCATCTTCAAATGAAGCCTGGATGATGTTTTTTAATTTTTATAATTTTTTTGCTTTTATTTTTGAATTTTCTAACTCGGGTCGGGTTCGAACGGATAGGAATGAAATTTTTTTTTTCTCTATTTTTCGGCCTGTCCGGGCCCGTTTCGTCTTCAAATGAAGCCTGGATGATGTTTTTTAATTTTTAGAATTTTTTTCCATTTATTTTTGAATTTTTTAACTCAGGTCTGGTTCGAACGGATAGGAAGGAAATTATTTTTGTTCTCTATTTTTCGGCCTGTCCTGGCTCGTTTCATCTTCAAATGAAGCCTGGATGATGTTTTTTAATTTTTAGAATTTTTTTGCATTTATTTTTGAATTTTCAAACTCAGGTCTGGTTCGAACGGATAGGAAGGAAATGTTTTTTTTTCTCTATTTTTCAGCCTGTCCTGATCCGTTTCGTCTTGAAATGAAGCTTAGACGATGTCTTTTAATTTTTAGAATTTTTTTGCATTTCTTTTAGAATTTTCTAACTGCAGTCGGGTTCGAACGGATAGGAGTGAAATTTTTTTTCTTCTCTATTTTTCGGCTTGTCTTCACCTGTTTCATCTTGAAATGAAGCCTGGATGATGTTTTTTAATTTTTAGAATTTTTTTGCGTTTATTTTTGAATTATCTAACTTAGGTCTGGTTCGAACGGATTGGAAGGAAATTATTTTTGTTCTCTATTTTACGGCCTGTCCTGACCCGTCTCGTCTTGAAATGAAGTCTGGATGATGTTTTATATTTTTAGAATTTTTTTACATTATTTTTTGAATTTTCTAACTCTGGTCGGGTTCGAACGGATAGGAAGGAAATATTTTTTTTTCTCTATTTTTCAGCTTGTCCTGATCCGTTTCGTCTTGAAATGAAGCCTAGATGATGTCTTTTAATTTTTAGATTTTTTTGCATTTCTTTTAGAATTTTCTAACTGCGGTCGGGTTCGAACGGATAGGAATGAAATTTTTTTTGTTCTCTATTTTTTGGCCTGTCCTGTCCCGTTTCATCTTCAAATGAAGCCTGGATGATGTTTTTTAATTTTTATAATTTTTTTGCATTTATTTTTGAATTTTCTAACTCGGGTCGGGTTCGAACGGATAGGAATGAAATTTTTTTTGTTCTCTATTTTTCGGCCTGTCCGGGCCCGTTTCGTCTTCAAATGAGGCCTGGATGATGTTTTTTAATTTTTAGAATTTTTTTCCATTTATTTTTGAATTTCTTAACTCAGGTCTGGTTCGCACGGATAGGAAGGAAATTATTTTTGTTCTCTATTTTACGGTGTGTCCTGGCTCGTTTCATCTTCAAATGAAGCCTGGATGATGTTTTTTACTTTTTAGAATTTTTTTACATTTATTTTTGAATTTTCTGCCTCGGGTCGGGTTCGAACGGATAGGCAGGAAATTTTTTTTGTTCTCCATTTTTCAGTCTGTCCTGGCCCGTTTCGTCTTGAAATGAAGCCTGGATGATATTTTTTAATTTTTAGAATTTTTTTGCATTTATTTTTGAATTTTCTAACTCAGGTCTGGTTCGAACGGATAGGAAGGAAATATTTTTTTTTCTCTATTTTTCGGCCTGTCCTGATCCGTTTCGTCTTGAAATGAAGCCTAGATGATGTCTTTTAATTTTTAGAATTTTTTTGCATTTCTTTTAGAATTTTCTAACTGCGGTCGGGTTCGAACGGATAGGAAGGAAATATTTTTTTTTTTCTACTTTTCGGCCTGTCCTGATCCGTTTCGTCTTGAAACGAAGCCTAGATGATGTCTTTTAATTTTTTGAATTTTTTTGCATTTCTTTTAGAATTTTCTAACTGCGGTCGGGTTCGAACGGATAGGAATGAAATTTTTTTTGTTCTCTATTTTTCGGCCTGTCCTGTCCCGTTTCATCTTCAAATGAAGCCTGGATGATGTTTTTTAATTTTTATAATTTTTTTGCATTTATTTTTGAATTTTCTAACTCGGGTCGGGTTCGAACGGATGGGAATGAAATTTTTTTTTTCTCTATTTTTCGGCCTGTCCGGGCCCGTTTCGTCTTCAAAATGAAGCCTGGATGATGTTTTTTAATTTTTAGAATCTTTTTCCATTTATTTTTGAATTTTTTAACTCAGGTCTGGTTCGAACGGATATGAAGCAAATTATTTTTGTTCTCTATTTTACGGCCTGTCCTGGCTCGTTTCATATTCAAATGAAGCCTGGATGATGTTTTTTAATTTTTAGAATTTTTTTACATTTATTTTTGAATTTTCTAACTCGGGTCGGGTTCGAACGGATAGGCAGGAAATTTTTTTTGTTCTTCATTTTTCAGTCTGTCCTGGCCCGTTTCGTCTTGAAATGAAGCCTGGATGATGTTTTTTAATTTTTAGAATTTTTTTGCATTTATTTTTGAATTTTAATACTCAGGTCTGGTTCGAACGGATAGGAAGGAAATATTTTTTTTTCTATTTTTCGGCCTGTCCTGATCCGTTTCGTCTTGAAATGAAGCTTAGATTATGTCTTTTAATTTTTAGAATTTTTTTGCATTTCTTTTAGAATTTTCTAACTGCAGTCGGGTTCGAACGGATACGAAAGAAATTTTTGTTATTCTATATTTTTTGGCTTGTCTTCACCTGTTTCATCTTAAAATGAAGCCTGGATGATGTTTTTCAATTTTTAGAATTTTTTTGCATTTATTTTTGAATTTTCTAACTTAGGTCTGGTTCGAACGGATTGGAAGGAAATTATTTTCGTTCTCTATTTTACGGCCTGTCCTGACCCGTCTCGTTTTGAAATGAAGTCTGGATGATGTTTTATATTTTTAGAATTTTTTTACATTATTTTCTGAATTTTCTAACTCTGGTCGAGTTCGAACGGATAGGAAGGAAATATTTTTTTTTCTCTATTTTTCAGCCTGTCCTGATCTGTTTCGTCTTGAAATGAAGCCTGGATGATGTCTTTTAATTTTTAGAATTTTTGTACATTTATTTTAGAATTTTCTAACTGTGGTCGGGTTCGAACGGATAGGAAAGAAATTTTTTTTATTCTCCATTTTTCGGCTTGTCTTCACCCGTTTCGTCTTGAAATGAAACCTAGATGATGTTTTTTAATTTTTAGATTTTTTTTTGCATTTAGTTTTGAATTTTCTAACTCTGGTCGGGTTCGAACGGGTAGGAATGAAATTTTTTTTGTTCTCTATTTTTCGGCCTGTCCTGTTCCGTTTCATCTTCAAATGAAACCTGGATGATGTTTTTTAATTTTTAGAATTTTTTTGCATTTATTTTTGAATTTTCTAACTCGGGTCGGGTTCGAACGGATAGGAATGAAATTTTTTTTGTTCTCTATTTTTCGGCCGGTCCTGTCCCGTTTCATCTTCAAATGAAGCCTGGATGATGTTTTTTAATTTTTATAATTTTTTTGCATTTATTTTTGAATTTTCTAACTCAGGTCTGGTTCGAACGGATAGGAAGGAAATTATTTTTGTTCTTTATTTTACGGTCTGTCCTGGCTCGTTTCATCTTCAAATGAAGCCTGGATGATGTTTTTTAATTTTTAGAATTTTTTTGCGTTTATTTTTGAATTTTCAAACTCAGGTCTGGTTCGAACGGATAGGAAGGAAATATTTTTTTTTTCTCTATTTTTCAGCCTGTCCTGATCCGTTTCGTCTTGAAATGAAGCTTAGATGATGTCTTTTAATTTTTAGAATTTTTTTGCATTTCTTTTAGAATTTTCTAACTGCAGTCGGGTTCGAACGGATAGGAATTAAATTTTTTTTCTTCTCTATTTTTCGGCTTGTCTTCACCTGTTTCATCTTGAAATGAAGCCTGGATGATGTTTTTTAATTTTTAGAATTTTTTTCCATTTATTTTTGAATTTCTTAACTCAGGTCTAGTTCGAACGGATAGGAAGGAAATTATTTTTGTTCTCTATTTTACGGTGTGTCCTGGCTCGTTTCATCTTCAAATGAAGCCTGGATGATGTTTTTTAATTTTTAGAATTTTTTTACATTTATTTTTGAATTTTCTGCCTCGGGTCGGGTTCGAACGGATAGGCAGGAAATTTTTTTTGTTCTCCATTTTTCAGTCTGTCCTGGCCCGTTTCGTCTTGAAATGAAGCCTGGATGATGTTTTTTAATTTTTAGAATTTTTTTGCATTTATTTTTGAATTTTAATACTCAGGTCAGGTTCGAACGGATAGGAAGGAAATATTTTTTTTTCTCTATTTTTCGGCCTGTCCTGATCCGTTTCGTCTTGAAATGAAGCTTAGATTATGTCTTTTAATTTTTAGAATTTTTTTGCATTTCTTTTAGAATTTTCTAACTGCAGTCGGGTTCGAACGGATAGGAAAGAAATTTTTGTTATTCTATATTTTTTGGCTTGTCTTCACCTGTTTCATCTTGAAATGAAGCCTGGATGATGTTTTTTAATTTTTATAATTTTTTTGCATTTATTTTTGAATTTTCTAACTCAGGTCTGGTTCGAACGGATAGGAATGAAATTTTTTTTGTTCTCTATTTTTCGGCCTGTCCGGGCCCGTTTCGTCTTCAAATGAAGCCTGGATGATGTTTTTTAATTTTTAGAATTTTTTTCCATTTATTTTTGAATTTCTTAACTCAGGTCTGGTTCGAACGGATAGGAAGGAAATTATTTTTGTTCTCTATTTTACGGTGTGTCCTGGCTCGTTTCATCTTCAAATGAAGCCTGGATGATGTTTTTTAATTTTTAGAATTTTTTTACATTTATTTTTGAATTTTCTGCCTCGGGTCGGGTTCGAACGGATAGGCAGGAAATTTTTTTTGTTCTCCATTTTTCAGTCTGTCCTGGCCCGTTTCGTCTTGAAATGAAGCCTGGATGATGTTTTTTAATTTTTAGAATTTTTTTGCATTTATTTTTGAATTTTAATACTCAGGTCTGGTTCGAACGGATAGGAAGGAAATATTTTTTTTTTCTATTTTTCGGCCTGTCCTGATCCGTTTCGTCTTGAAATGAAGCTTAGATTATGTCTTTTAATTTTTAGAATTTTTTTGCATTTCTTTTAGAATTTTCTAACTGCGGTCGGGTTCGAACGGATAGGAAGGAAATATTTTTTTTTCTCTATTTTTTGGCCTGTCCTGATCCGTTTCGTCTTGAAACGAAGCCTAGATGATGTCTTTTAATTTTTAGAATTTTTTTGCATTTCTTTTAGAATTTTCTAACTGCGGTCGGGTTCGAACAGATAGGAATGAAATTTTTTTTGTTCTCTATTTTTCGGCCTGTCCTGTGCCGTTTCATCTTCAAATGAAGCCTGGATGATGTTTTTTAATTTTTATAATTTTTTTGCATTTATTTTTGAATTTTCTAACTCGGGTCGGGTTCGAACGGATGGGAATGAAATTTTTTTTTTCTCTATTTTTCGGCCTGTCCGGGCCCGTTTCGTCTTCAAAATGAAGCCTGGATGATGTTTTTTCATTTTTAGAATTTTTTTCCATTTATTTTGGAATTTTTTAACTCAGGTCTGGTTCGAACGGATATGAAGGAAATTATTTTTGTTCTCTATTTTACGGCCTGTCCTGGCTCGTTTCATATTCAAATGAAGCCTGGATGATGTTTTTTAATTTTTAGAATTTTTTTACATTTATTTTTGAATTTTCTAACTCGGGTCGGGTTCGAACGGATAGGCAGGAAATTTTTTTTGTTCTTCATTTTTCAGTCTGTCCTGGCCCGTTTCGTCTTGAAATGAAGCCTGGATGATGTTTTTTAATTTTTAGAATTTTTTTGCATTTATTTTTGAATTTTCAAACTCAGGTCTGGTTCGAACGGATAGGAAGGAAATATTTTTTTTTACTATTTTTCGGCCTGTCCTGATCCGTTTCGTCTTGAAATGAAGCTTAGATTATGTCTTTTAATTTTTAGAATTTTTTTGCATTTCTTTTAGAATTTTCTAACTGCAGTCGGGTTCGAACGGATAGGAAAGAAAATTTTGTTATTCTATATTTTTTGGCTTGTCTTCACCTGTTTCATCTTGAAATGAAGCCTGGATGATGTTTTTTAATTTTTAGAATTTTTTTGCATTTATTTTTGAATTTTCTAACTTAGGTCTGGTTCGAACGGATTGGAAGGAAATTATTTTCGATCTCTATTTTACGGCCTGTCCTGACCCGTCTCGTTTTGAAATGAAGTCTGGATGATGTTTTATATTTTTAGAATTTTTTTACATTATTTTTTGAATTTTCTAACTCTGGTCGAGTTCGAACGGATAGGAAGGAAGTATTTTTTTTCCCTATTTTTCAGCCTGTCCTGATCCGTTTCGTCTTGAAATGAAGCCTGGATGATGTCTTTTAATTTTTAGAATTTTTGTACATTTATTTTAGAATTTTCTAACTGGGGTCGGGTTCGAACGGATAGGAAAGAAATTTTTTTTATTCTCCATTTTTCGGCTTGTCTTCACCCGTTTCGTCTTGAAATGAAACCTAGATGATGTTTTTTAATTTTTAGATTTTTTTTTGCATTTAGTTTTGAATTTTTTAACTCTGGTCGGGTTCGAACGGGTAGGAATGAAATTTTTTTTGTTCTCTATTTTTCGGCCTGTCCTGTCCCGTTTCATCTTCAAATGAAGCCTGGATGATGTTTTTTAATTTTTAGAATTTTTTTGCATTTATTTTTGAATTTTCTAACTCGGGTCGGGTTCGAACGGATAGGAAGGAAATTTTTTTTGTTCTCTATTTTTCGGCCGGTCCTGCCCCGTTTCATCTTCAAATGGAGCCTGGATGATGTTTTTTAATTTTTATAATTTTTTTGCATTTATTTTTGAATTTTATAACTCAGGTCTGGTTCGAACGAATAGGAAGGAAATTATTTTTGTTCTCTATTTTACGGTCTGTCCTGGCTCATTTCATCTTCAAATGAAGCCTGGATGATGTTTTTTAATTTTTAGAATTTTTTTGCATTTATTTTTGAATTTTCAAACTCAGGTCTGGTTCGAACGGATAGGAAGGAAATATTTTTTTTTCTCTATTTTTCAGCTTGTCCTGATCCGTTTCGTCTTGAAATGAAGCTTAGATGATGTCTTTTAATTTTTAGAATTTTTTTGCATTTCTTTTAGAATTTTCTAACTGCAGTCGGGTTCGAACGGATAGGAATGAAATTTTTTTTCTTCTCTATTTTTCGGCTTGTCTTCACCTGTTTCATCTTGAAATGAAGCCTGGATGATGTTTTTTAATTTTTAGAATTTTTTTGCATTTATTTTTGAATTATCTAACTTAGGTCTGGTTCGAACGGATTGGAAGGAAATTATTTTTGTTCTCTATTTTACGGCCTGTCCTGACCCTTCTCGTCTTGAAATGAAGTCTGGATGATGTTTTATATTTTTAGAATTTTTTTACATTATTTTTTGAATTTTCTAACTCTGGTCGGGTTCGAACGGATAGGAAGGAAATATTTTTTTTCTCTATTTTTAAGCTTGTCCTGATCCGTTTCGTCTTGAAATGAAGCCTAGATGATGTCTTTTAATTTTTAGATTTTTTTTGCATTTCTTTTAGAATTTTCTAACTGCGGTCGGGTTCGAACGGATAGGAATGAAATTTTTTTTGTTCTCTATTTTTTGGCCTGTCCTGTCCCGTTTCATCTTCAAATGAAGCCTGGATGATGTTTTTTAATTTCTATAATTTTTTTGCATTTATTTTTGAATTTTCTAACTCGGGTCGGGTTCGAACGGATAGGAATGAAATTTTTTTTGTTCTCTATTTTTCGGCCTGTCCGGGCCCGTTTCGTCTTCAAATGAAGCCTGGATGATGTTTTTTAATTTTTAGAATTTTTTTCCATTTATTTTTGAATTTCTTAACTCAGGTCTGGTTCGAACGGATAGGAACGAAATTATTTTTGTTCTCTATTTTACGGTGTGTCCTGGCTCGTTTCATCTTCAAATGAAGCCTGGATGATGTTTTTTAATTTTTAGAATTTTTTTACATTTATTTTTGAATTTTCTGCCTCGGGTCGGGTTCGAACGGATAGGCAGGAAATTTTTTTTGTTCTCCATTTTTCAGTCTGTCCTGGCCCGTTTCGTCTTGAAATGAAGCCTGGATGATGTTTTTTAATTTTTAGAATTTTTTTGCATTTATTTTTGAATTTTCTAACTCAGGTCTGGTTCGAACGGATAGGAAGGAAATATTTTTTTTTTCTCTATTTTTCGGCCTGTCCTGATCCGTTTCGTCTTGAAATGAAGCCTAGATGATGTCTTTTAATTTTTAGAATTTTTTTGCATTTCTTTTAGAATTTTCTAACTGCGGTCGGGTTCGAACGGATAGGAAGGAAATATTTTTTTTTCTCTATTTTTCGGCCTGTCCTGATCCGTTTCGTCTTCAAACGAAGCCTAGATGATGTCTTTTAATTTTTAGAATTTTTTTGCATTTCTTTTAGAATTTTCTAACTGCGGTCGGGTTCGAACGGATAGGAATGAAATTTTTTTTGTTCTCTATTTTTCGGCCTGTCCTGTTCCGTTTCATCTTCAAATGAAACCTGGATGATGTTTTTTAATTTTTAGAATTTTTTGCATTTATTTTTGAATTTTCTAACTCGGGTCTAGTTCGAACGGATAGGAATGAAATTTTTTTTGTTCTCTATTTTTCGGCCGGTCCTGTCCCGTTTCATCTTCAAATGAAGCCTGGATGATGTTTTTTAATTTTTATAATTTTTTTGCATTTATTTTTGAATTTTCTAACTCAGGTCTGGTTCGAACGGATAGGAAGGAAATTATTTTTGTTCTCTATTTTACGGTCTGTCCTGGCTCGTTTCATCTTCAAATGAAGCCTGGATGATGTTTTTTAATTTTTAGAATTTTTTTGCATTTATTTTTGAATTTTCAAACTCAGGTCTGGTTCGAACGGATAGGAAGGAAATATTTTTTTTTCTCTATTTTTCAGCCTGTCCTGATCCGTTTCGTCTTGAAATGAAGCTTAGATGATGTCTTTTAATTTTTAGAATTTTTTTGCATTTCTTTTAGAATTTTCTAACTGCAGTCGGGTTCGAACGGATAGGAATGAAATTTTTTTTCTTCTCTATTTTTCGGCTTGTCTTCACCTGTTTCATCTTGGAATGAAGCCTGGATGATGTTTTTTAATTTTTAGAATTTTTTTGCATTTATTTTTGAATTATCTAACTTAGGTCTGGTTCGAACGGATTGGAAGGAAATTATTTTTGTTCTCTATTTTACGGCCTGTCCTGACCCGTCTCGTCTTGAAATGAAGTCTGGATGATATTTTATATTTTTAGAATTTTTTTACATTATTTTTTGAATTTTCTAACTCTGGTCGGGTTCGAACGGATAGGAAGGAAATATTTTTTTTTTCTCTATTTTTCAGCTTGTCCTGATCCGTTTCGTCTTGAAATGAAGCCTAGATGATGTCTTTTAATTTTTAGATTTTTTTGCATTTCTTTTAGAATTTTCTAACTGCGGTCGGGTTCGAACGGATAGGAATGAAATTTTTTTTGTTCTCTATTTTTTGGCCTGTCCTGTCCCGTTTCATCTTCAAATGAAGCCTGGATGATGTTTTTTAATTTTTATAATTTTTTTGCATTTATTTTTGAATTTTCTAACTTGGGTCGGGTTCGAACGGATAGGAATGAAATTTTTTTTGTTCTCTATTTTTCGGCCTGTCCGGGCCCGTTTCGTCTTCAAATGAGGCCTGGATGATGTTTTTTAATTTTTAGAATTTTTTTCCATTTATTTTCGAATTTCTTAACTCAGGTCTGGTTCGAACGGATAGGAAGGAAATTGTTTTTGTTCTCTATTTTACGGTGTGTCCTGGCTCGTTTCATCTTCAAATGAAGCCTGGATGATGTTTTTTAATTTTTAGAATTTTTTTACATTTATTTTTGAATTTTCTGCCTCGGGTCGGGTTCGAACGGATAGGTAGGAAATTTTTTTTGTTCTCCATTTTTCAGTCTGTTCTGGCCCGTTTCGTCTTGAAATGAAGCCTGGATGATGTTTTTTAATTTTTAGAATTTTTTTGCATTTATTTTTGAATTTTAATACTCAGGTCTGGTTCGAACGGATAGGAAGGAAATATTTTTTTTTCTATTTTTCGGCCTGTCCTGATCCGTTTCGTCTTGAAATGAAGCTTAGATTATGTCTTTTAATTTTTAGAATTTTTTTGCATTTCTTTTAGAATTTTCTAACTGCAGTCGGGTTCGAACGGATAGGAAAGAAATTTTTGTTATTCTATATTTTTTGGCTTGTCTTCACCTGTTTCATCTTGAAATGAAGCCTGGATGATGTTTTTTAATTTTTATAATTTTTTTGCATTTATTTTTGAATTTTCTAACTCAGGTCTGGTTCGAACGGATAGGAATGAAATTTTTTTTGTTCTCTATTTTTCGGCCTGTCCGGGCCCGTTTCGTCTTCAAATGAAGCCTGGATGATGTTTTTTAATTTTTAGAATTTTTTTCCATTTATTTTTGAATTTCTTAACTCAGGTCTGGTTCGAACGGATAGGAACGAAATTATTTTTGTTCTCTATTTTACGGTGTGTCCTGGCTCGTTTCATCTTCAAATGAAGCCTGGATGATGTTTTTTAATTTTTAGAATTTTTTTACATTTATTTTTGAATTTTCTGCCTCGGGTCGGGTTCGAACGGATAGGTAGGAAATTTTTTTTGTTCTCCATTTTTCAGTCTGTTCTGGCCCGTTTCGTCTTGAAATGAAGCCTGGATGATGTTTTTTAATTTTTAGAATTTTTTTGCATTTATTTTTGAATTTTAATACTCAGGTCTGGTTCGAACGGATAGGAAGGAAATATTTTTTTTTTCTATTTTTCGGCCTGTCCTGATCCGTTTCGTCTTGAAATGAAGCTTAGATTATGTCTTTTAATTTTTAGAATTTTTTTGCATTTCTTTTAGAATTTTCTAACTGCAGTCGGGTTCGAACGGATAGGAAAGAAATTTTTGTTATTCTATATTTTTTGGCTTGTCTTCACCTGTTTCATCTTGAAATGAAGCCTGGATGATGTTTTTTAATTTTTATAATTTTTTTGCATTTATTTTTGAATTTTCTAACTCAGGTCTGGTTCGAACGGATAGGAATGAAATTTTTTTTGTTCTCTATTTTTCGGCCTGTCCGGGCCCGTTTCGTCTTCAAATGAAGCCTGGATGATGTTTTTTAATTTTTAGAATTTTTTTCCATTTATTTTTGAATTTCTTAACTCAGGTCTGGTTCGAACGGATAGGAACGAAATTATTTTTGTTCTCTATTTTACGGTGTGTCCTGGCTCGTTTCATCTTCAAATGAAGCCTGGATGATGTTTTTTAATTTTTAGAATTTTTTTACATTTATTTTTGAATTTTCTGCCTCGGGTCGGGTTCGAACGGATAGGCAGGAAATTTTTTTTGTTCTCCATTTTTCAGTCTGTCCTGGCCCGTTTCGTCTTGAAATGAAGCCTGGATGATGTTTTTTAATTTTTAGAATTTTTTTGCATTTATTTTTGAATTTTCTAACTCTGGTCTGGTTCGAACGGATAGGAAGGAAATATTTTTTTTTCTCTATTTTTCGGCCTGTCCTGATCCGTTTCGCCTTTAAATGAAGCCTTGATGATGTCTTTTAATTTTTAGAATTTTTTTGCATTTCTTTTAGAATTTTCTAACTGCGGTCGGGTTCGAACGGATAGGAAGGAAATATTTTTTTTTCTCTATTTTTCGGCCTGTCCTGATCCGTTTCGTCTTGAAACGAAGCCTAGATGATGTCTTTTAATTTTTAGAATTTTTTTGCATTTCTTTTAGAATTTTCTAACTGCGGTCGGGTTCGAACGGATAGGAATGAAATTTTTTTTGTTCTCTATTTTTCGGCCTGTCCTGTCCCGTTTCATCTTCAAATGAAGCCTGGATGATGTTTTTTAATTTTTATAATTTTTTTGCATTTATTTTTGAATTTTCTAACTCGGGTCGGGTTCGAACGGATGGGAATGAAATTTTTTTTTTCTCTATTTTTCGGCCTGTCCGGGCCCGTTTCGTCTTCAAAATGAAGCCTGGATGATGTTTTTTCATTTTTAGAATTTTTTTCCATTTATTTTTGAATTTTTTAACTCAGGTCTGGTTCGAATGGATATGAAGGAAATTATTTTTGTTCTCTATTTTACGGCCTGTCCTGGCTCGTTTCATATTCAAATGAAGCCTGGATGATGTTTTTTAATTTTTAGAATTTTTTTACATTTATTTTTGAATTTTCTAACTCGGGTCGGGTTCGAACGGATAGGTAGGAAATTTTTTTTGTTCTTCATTTTTCAGTCTGTCCTGGCCCATTTCGTCTTGAAATGAAGCCTGGATGATGTTTTTTAATTTTTAGAATTTTTTTGCATTTATTTTTGAATTTTCAAACTCAGGTCTGGTTCGAACGGATAGGAAGGAAATATTTTTTTTTCTATTTTTCGGCCTGTCCTGATCCGTTTCGTCTTGAAATGAAGCTTAGATTATGTCTTTTAATTTTTAGAATTTTTTTGCATTTCTTTTAGAATTTTCTAACTGCAGTCGGGTTCGAACGGATAGGAAAGAAAATTTTGTTATTCTATATTTTTTGGCTTGTCTTCACCTGTTTCATCTTGAAATGAAGCCTGGATGATGTTTTTTAATTTTTAGAATTTTTTTGCATTTATTTTTGAATTTTCTAACTTAGGTCTGGTTCGAACGGATTGGAAGGAAATTATTTTCGTTCTCTATTTTACGGCCTGTCCTGACCCGTCTCGTTTTGAAATGAAGTCTGGGTGATGTTTTATATTTTTAGAATTTTTTTACATTATTTTTTGAATTTTCTAACTCTGGTCGAGTTCGAACGGATAGGAAGGAAATATTTTTTTTCCCTATTTTTCAGCCTGTCCTGATCCGTTTCGTCTTGAAATGAAGCCTGGATGATGTCTTTTAATTTTTAGAATTTTTGTACATTTATTTTAGAATTTTCTAACTGGGGTCGGGTTCGAACGGATAGGAAAGAAATTTTTTTTATTCTCCATTTTTCGGCTTGTCTTCACCCGTTTCGTCTTGAAATGAAACCTAGATGATGTTTTTTAATTTTTAGATTTTTTTTTGCATTTAGTTTTGAATTTTCTAACTCTGGTCGGGTTCGAACGGGTAGGAATGAAATTTTTTTTGTTCTCTATTTTTCGGCCTGTCCTGTCCCGTTTCATCTTCAAATGAAGCCTGGATGATGTTTTTTAATTTTTAGAATTTTTTTGCATTTATTTTTGAATTTTCTAACTCGGGTCGGGTTCGAACGGATAGGAATGAAATTTTTTTTGTTCTCTATTTTTCGGCCGGTCCTGTCCCGTTTCATCTTCAAATGGAGCCTGGATGATGTTTTTTAATTTTTATAATTTTTTTGCATTTATTTTTGAATTTTCTAACTCAGGTCTGGTTCGAACGGATAGGAAGGAAATTATTTTTGTTCTCTATTTTACGGTCTGTCCTGGCTCGTTTCATCTTCAAATGAAGCCTGGATGATGTTTTTTAATTTTTAGAATTTTTTTGCATTTATTTTTGAATTTTCAAACTCAGGTCTGGTTCGAACGGATAGGAAGGAAATATTTTTTTTTCTCTATTTTTCAGCCTGTCCTGATCCGTTTCGTCTTGAAATGAAGCTTAGATGATGTCTTTTAATTTTTAGAATTTTTTTGCATTTCTTTTAGAATTTTCTAACTGCAGTCGGGTTCGAACGGATAGGAATGAAATTTTTTTTCTTCTCTATTTTTCGGCTTGTCTTCACCTGTTTCATCTTCAAATGAAGCCTGGATGATGTTTTTTAATTTTTAGAATTTTTTTGCATTTATTTTTGAATTATCTAACTTAGGTCTGGTTCGAACGGATTGGAAGGAAATTATTTTTGTTCTCTATTTTACGGCCTGTCCTGACCCTTCTCGTCTTGAAATGAAGTCTGGATGATGTTTTATATTTTTAGAATTTTTTTACATTATTTTTTGAATTTTCTAACTCTGGTCGGGTTCGAACGGATAGGAAGGAAATATTTTTTTTTCTCTATTTTTAAGCTTGTCCTGATCCGTTTCGTCTTGAAATGAAGCCTAGATGATGTCTTTTAATTTTTAGATTTTTTTTGCATTTCTTTTAGACTTTTCTAACTGCGGTCGGGTTCGAACGGATAGGAATGAAATTTTTTTTGTTCTCTATTTTTTGGCCTGTCCTGTCCCGTTTCATCTTCAAATGAAGCCTGGATGATGTTTTTTAATTTTTATAATTTTTTTGCATTTATTTTTGAATTTTCTAACTCGGGTCGGGTTCGAACGGATAGGAATGAAATTTTTTTTGTTCTCTATTTTTCGGCCTGTCCGGGCCCGTTTCGTTTTCAAATGAAGCCTGGATGATGTTTTTTAATTTTTAGAATTTTTTTCCATTTATTTTTGAATTTCTTAACTCAGGTCTGGTTCGAACGGATAGGAAGGAAATTATTTTTGTTCTCTATTTTACGGTGTGTCCTGGCTCGTTTCATCTTCAAATGAAGCCTGGATGATGTTTTTTAATTTTTAGAATTTTTTTACATTTATTTTTGAATTTTCTGCCTCGGGTCGGGTTCGAACGGATAGGCAGGAAATTTTTTTTGTTCTCCATTTTTCAGTCTGTCCTGGCCCGTTTCGTCTTGAAATGAAGCCTGGATGATGTTTTTTAATTTTTAGAATTTTTTTGCATTTATTTTTGAATTTTCTAACTCAGGTCTGGTTCGAACGGATAGGAAGGAAATATTTTTTTTTCTCTATTTTTTGGCCTGTCCTGATCCGTTTCGTCTTGAAATGAAGCCTAGATGATGTCTTTTAATTTTTAGAATTTTTTTGCATTTCTTTTAGAATTTTCTAACTGCGGTCGGGTTCGAACGGATAGGAAGGAAATATTTTTTTTTCTCTATTTTTCGGCCTGTCCTGATCCGTTTCGTCTTGAAACGAAGCCTAGATGATGTCTTTTAATTTTTAGAATTTTTTTGCATTTCTTTTAGAATTTTCTAACTGCGGTCGGGTTCGAACGGATAGGAATCAAATTTTTTTTGTTCTCTATTTTTCGGCCTGTCCTGTTCCGTTTCATCTTCAAATGAAACCTGGATGATGTTTTTTAATTTTTAGAATTTTTTTGCATTTATTTTTGAATTTTCTAACTCGGGTCGGGTTCGAACGGATAGGAATGAAATTTTTTTTGTTCTCTATTTTTCGGCCGGTCTTGTCCCGTTTCATCTTCAAATGAAGCCTGGATGATGTTTTTTAATTTTTATAATTTTTTTGCATTTATTTTTGAATTTTCTAACTCAGGTCTGGTTCGAACGGATAGGAAGGAAATTATTTTTGTTCTCTATTTTACGGTCTGCCCTGGCTCGTTTCATCTTCAAATGAAGCCTGGATGATGTTTTTTAATTTTTAGAATTTTTTTGCATTTATTTTTGAATTTTAAAACTCAGGTCTGGTTCGAACGGATAGGAAGGAAATATTTTTTTTTCTCTATTTTTCAGCCTGTCCTGATCCGTTTCGTCTTGAAATGAAGCTTAGATGATGTCTTTTAATTTTTAGAATTTTTTTGCATTTCTTTTAGAATTTTCTAACTGCTGTCGGGTTCGAACGGATAGGAATGAAATTTTTTTTCTTCCCTATTTTTCGGCTTGTCTTCACCTGTTTCATCTTGAAATGAAGCCTGGATGATGTTTTTTAATTTTTAGAATTTTTTTGCATTTATTTTTGAATTATCTAACTTAGGTCTGGTTCGAACGGATTGGAAGGAAATTATTTTTGTTCTCTATTTTACGGCCTGTCCTGACCCGTCTCGTCTTGAAATGAAGTCTGGATGATGTTTTATATTTTTAGAATTTTTTTACATTATTTTTTGAATTTTCTAACTCTGGTCGGGTTCGAACGGATAGGAAGGAAATATTTTTTTTTCTCCATTTTTCAGCTTGTCCTGATCCGTTTCGTCTTGAAATGAAGCCTAGATGATGTCTTTTAATTTTTAGATTTTTTTGCATTTCTTTTAGAATTTTCTAACTGCGGTCGGGTTCGAACGGATAGGAATGAAATTTTTTTTGTTCTCTATTTTTTGGCCTGTCCTGTCCCGTTTCATCTTCAAATGAAGCCTGGATGATGTTTTTTAATTTTTATAATTTTTTTGCATTTATTTTTGAATTTTCTAACTCGGGTCGGGTTCGAACGGATAGGAATGAAATTTTTTTTGTTCTCTATTTTTCGGCCTGTCCGGGCCCGTTTCGTCTTCAAATGAGGCCTGGATGATGTTTTTTAATTTTTAGAATTTTTTTCCATTTATTTTTGAATTTCTTAACTCAGGTCTGGTTCGAACGGATAGGAAGGAAATTATTTTTGTTCTCTATTTTACGGTGTGTCCTGGCTCGTTTCATCTTCAAATGAAGCCTGGATGATTTTTTTTAATTTTTAGAATTTTTTTACATTTATTTTTGAATTTTCTGCCTCGGGTCGGGTTCGAACGGATAGGCAGGAAATTTTTTTTGTTCTCCATTTTTCAGTCTGTCCTGGCCCGTTTCGTCTTGAAATGAAGCCTGGATGATGTTTTTTAATTTTTAGAATTTTTTTGCATTTATTTTTGAATTTTCTAACTCAGGTCTGGTTCGAACGGATAGGAAGGAAATATTTTTTTTTCTCTATTTTTCGGCCTGTCCTGATCCGTTTCGTCTTGAAATGAAGCCTAGATGATGTCTTTTAATTTTTAGAATTTTTTTGCATTTCTTTTAGAATTTTCTAACTGCGGTCGGGTTCGAACGGATAGGAAGGAAATATTTTTTTTTCTCTATTTTTCGGCCTGTCCTGATCCGTTTCGTCTTGAAACGAAGCCTAGATGATGTCTTTTAATTTTTAGAATTTTTTTGCATTTCTTTTAGAATTTTCTAACTGCGGTCGGGTTCGAACGGATAGGAATGAAATTTTTTTTGTTCTCTATTTTTCGGCCTGTCCTGTCCCGTTTCATCTTCAAATGAAGTCTGGGTGATGTTTTTTAATTTTTATAATTTTTTTACATTTATTTTTGAATTTTCTAAGTCGGGTCGGGTTCGAACGGATGGGAATGAAATTTTTTTTTTCTCTATTTTTCGGCCTGTCCGGGCCCGTTTAGTCTTCAAAATGAAGCCTGGATGATGTTTTTTAACTTTTAGAATTTTTTTCCATTTATTTTTGAATTTTTTAACTCAGGTCTGGTTCGAACGGATATGAAGGAAATTATTTTTGTTCTCTATTTTACGGCTTGTCCTGGCTCGTTTCATATTCAAATGAAGCCTGGATGATGTTTTTTAATTTTTAGAATTTTTTTACATTTATTTTCGAATTTTCTAACTCGGGTCGGGTTCGAACGGATAGGCAGGAAATTTTTTTTGTTCTTCATTTTTCAGTCTGTCCTGGCCCGTTTCGTCTTGAAATGAAGCCTGGATGATGTTTTTTAATTTTTAGAATTTTTTTGCATTTATTTTTGAATTTTCAAACTCAGGTCTGGTTCGAACGGATAGGAATGAAATATTTTTTTTTTTTTTCTATTTTTCGGCCTGTCCTGATCCGTTTCGTCTTGAAATGAAGCTTAGATTATGTCTTTTAATTTTTAGAATTTTTTTGCATTTCTTTTAGAATTTTCTAACTGCAGTCGGGTTCGAACGGACAGGAAAGAAATTTTTGTTATTCTATATATTTTTGGCTTGTCTTCACCTTTTTCATCTTGAAATGAAGCCTGGATGATGTTTTTTAATTTTTAGAATTTTTTTGCATTTATTTTTGAATTTTCTAACTTAGGTCTGGTTCGAACGGATTGGAAGGAAATTATTTTCGTTCTCTATTTTACGGCCTGTCCTGACCCGTCTCTTTTTGAAATGAAGTCTGGATGATGTTTTATATTTTTAGAATTTTTTTACATTATTTTTTGAAATTTCTAACTTTGGTCGAGTTCGAACGGATAGGAAGGAAATATTTTTTTTTCTCTATTTTTCAGCCTGTCCTGATCCGTTTCGTCTTGAAATGAAGCCTGGATGATGTCTTTTAATTTTTAGAATTTTTGTACATTTATTTTAGAATTTTCTAACTGGGGTCGGGTTCGAACGGATAGGAAAGAAATTTTTTTTATTCTCCATTTTTCGGCTTGTCTTCACCCGTTTTGTCTTGAAATGAAACCTAGATGATGTTTTTTAATTTTTAGATTTTTTTTTGCATTTAGTTTTGAATTTTCTAACTCTGGTCGGGTTCGAACGGGTAGGAATGAAATTTTTTTTTTCTCTATTTTTCGGCCTGTCCTGTCCCGTTTCATCTTCAAATGAAGCCTGGATGATATTTTTTAATTTTTAGAATTTTTTTGCTTTTATTTTTGAATTTTCTAACTCGGGTCGGGTTCGAATGGATATGAATGAAATTTTTTTTGTTCTCTATTTTTCGGCCGGTCCTGTCCCGTTTCATCTTCAAATGAAGCCTGGATGATGTTTTTTAATTTTTATAATTTTTTTGCATTTATTTTTGAATTTTCTAACTCAGTTCTGGTTCGAACGGATAGGAAGGAAATTATTTTTGTTCTCTATTTTACGGTCTGTCCTGATCCGTTTCGTCTTGAAATGAAGCCTAGATGATGTCTTTTAATTTTTAGATTTTTTTGCATTTCTTTTAGAATTTTCTAACTGCGGTCGGGTTCGAACGGATAGGAATGAAATTTTTTTTGTTCTCTATTTTTTGGCCTGTCCTGTCCCGTTTCATCTTCAAATGAAGCCTGGATGATGTTTTTTAATTTTTATAATTTTTTTGCATTTATTTTTGAATTTTCTAACTCAGTTCTGGTTCGAACGGATAGGAAGGAAATTATTTTTGTTCTCTATTTTACGGTCTGTCCTGGCTCGTTTCATCTTCAAATGAAGCCTGGATGATGTTTTTTAATTTTTAGAATTTTTTTGCATTTATTTTTGAATTTTCAAACTCAGGTCTGGTTCGAACGGATAGGAAGGAATTATTATTTTTTCTCTATTTTTCAGCCTGTCCTGATCCGTTTCGTCTTGAAATGAAGCTTATATGATGTCTTTTAATTTTTAGAATTTTTTTGCATTTCTTTTAGAATTTTCTAACTGCAGTCGGGTTCGAACGGATAGGAATGAAATTTTTTTTCTTCTCTATTTTTCGGCTTGTCTTCACCTGTTTCATCTTGAAATGAAGCCTGGATGATGTTTTTTAATTTTTAGAATTTTTTTGCATTTATTTTTGAATTATCTAACTTAGGTCTGGTTCGAACGGATTGGAAGGAAATTATTTTTGTTCTCTATTTTACGGCCTGTCCTGACCCGTCTCGTCTTGAAATGAACTCTGGATGATGTTTTATATTTTTAGAATTTTTTTACATTATTTTTTGAATTTTCTAACTCTGGTCGGGTTCGAACGGATAGGAAGGAAATATTTTTTTTTCTCTATTTTTCAGCTTGTCCTGATCCGTTTCGTCTTGAAATGAAGCCTAGATGATGTCTTTTAATTTTTAGATTTTTTTGCATTTCTTTTAGAATTTTCTAACTGCGGTCGGGTTCGAACGGATAGGAATGAAATTTTTTTTGTTCTCTATTTTTTGGCCTGTCCTGTCCCGTTTCATCTTCAAATGAAGCCTGGATGATGTTTTTTAATTTTTATAATTTTTTTGCATTTATTTTTGAATTTTCTAACTCGGGTCGGGTTCGAACGGATAGGAATGAAATTATTTTTGTTCTCTATTTTTCGGCCTGTCTGGGCCCGTTTCGTCTTCAAATGAAGCCTGGATGATGTTTTTTAATTTTTAGAATTTTTTTCCATTTATTTTTGAATTTCTTAACTCAGGTCTAGTTCGAACGGATAGGAAGGAAATTATTTTTGTTCTCTATTTTACGGTGTGTCCTGGCTCGTTTCATCTTCAAATGAAGCCTGGATGATGTTTTTTAATTTTTAGAATTTTTTTACATTTATTTTTGAATTTTCTGCCTCGGGTCGGGTTCGAACGGATAGGCAGGAAATTTTTTTTGTTCTCCATTTTTCAGTCTGTCCTGGCCCGTTTCGTCTTGAAATGAAGCCTGGATGATGTTTTTTAATTTTTAGAATTTTTTTGCATTTATTTTTGAATTTTCTAACTCAGGTCTGGTTCGAACGGATAGGAAGGAAATATTTTTTTTTCTCTATTTTTCGGCCTGTCCTGATCCGTTTCGTCTTGAAATGAAGCCTAGATGATGTCTTTTAATTTTTAGAATTTTTTTGCATTTCTTTTAGAATTTTCTAACTGCGGTCGGGTTCGAACGGATAGGAAGGAAATATTTTATTTTCTCTATTTTTCGGCCTGTCCTGATCCGTTTCGTCTTGAAACGAAGCCTAGATGATGTCTTTTAATTTTTAGAATTTTTTTGCATTTCTTTTAGAATTTTCTAACTGCGGTCGGGTTCGAACGGATAGGAATGAAATTTTTTTTGTTCTCTATTTTTCGGCCTGTCCTGTCCCGTTTCATCTTCAAATGAAGCCTGGATGATGTTTTTTAATTTTTATAATTTTTTTGCATTTATTTTTGAATTTTCTAACTCGGGTCGGGTTCGAACGGATGGGAATGAAATTTTTTTTTCTCTATTTTTCGGCCTGTCCGGGCCCGTTTCGTCTTCAAAATGAAGCCTGGATGTTGTTTTTTAATTTTTAGAATTTTTTTCCATTTATTTTTGAATTTTTTAACTCAGGTCTCGATATGAAGGAAATTATTTTTGTTCTCTATTTTACGGCCTGTCCTGGCTCGTTTCATATTCAAATGAAGCCTGGATGATGTTTTTTAATTTTTAGAATTTTTTTACATTTATTTTTGAATTTTCTAACTCGGGTCGGGTCGGGTCGTCTTGAAATGAAGCTTAGATTATGTCTTTTAATTTTTAGAATTTTTTTGCATTTCTTTTAGAATTTTCTAACTGCAGTCGGGTTCGAACGGATAGGAATGAAATTTTTTTTTCTTCTCTATTTTTCGGCTTGTCTTCACCTGTTTCATCTTGAAATGAAGCCTGGATGATGTTTTTTAATTTTTAGAATTTTTTTGCATTTATTTTTGAATTATCTAACTTAGGTCTGGTTCGAACGGATTGGAAGGAAATTATTTTTGTTCTCTATTTTACGGCCTGTCCTGACCCGTCTCGTCTTGAAATGAACTCTGGATGATGTTTTATATTTTTAGAATTTTTTTACATTATTTTTTGAATTTTCTAACACTGGTCGGGTTCGAACGGATAGGAAGGAAATATTTTTTTTCTCTATTTTTCAGCTTGTCCTGATCCGTTTCGTCTTGAAATGAAGCCTAGATGATGTCTTTTAATTTTTAGATTTTTTTGCATTTCTTTTAGAATTTTCTAACTGCGGTCGGGTTCGAACGGATAGGAATGAAATTTTTTTTGTTCTCTATTTTTTGCCCTGTCCTGTCCCGTTTCATCTTCAAATGAAGCCTGGATGATGTTTTTTAATTTTTATAATTTTTTTGCATTTATTTTTGAATTTTCTAACTCGGGTCGGGTTCGAACGGATAGGAATGAAATTATTTTTGTTCTCTATTTTTCGGCCTGTCCGGGCCCGTTTCGTCTTCAAATGAAGCCTGGATGATGTTTTTTAATTTTTAGAATTTTTTTCCATTTATTTTTGAATTTCTTAACTCAGGTCTAGTTCGAACGGATAGGAAGGAAATTATTTTTGTTCTCTATTTTACGGTGTGTCCTGGCTCGTTTCATCTTCAAATGAAGCCTGGATGATGTTTTTTAATTTTTAGAATTTTTTTACATTTATTTTTGAATTTTCTGCCTCGGGTCGGGTTCGAACGGATAGGCAGGAAATTTTTTTTGTTCTCCATTTTTCAGTCTGTCCTGGCCCGTTTCGTCTTGAAATGAAGCCTGGATGATGTTTTTTAATTTTTAGAATTTTTTTGCATTTATTTTTGAATTTTCAAACTCAGGTCTGGTTCGAACGGATAGGAAGGAAATATTTTTTTTTTCTATTTTTCGGCCTGTCCTGTCCCGTTTCATCTTCAAATGAAGCATGGATGATGTTTTTTAATTTTTAGAATTTTTTTACATTTATTTTTGAATTTTCTAACTCGGGTCGGGTTCGAACGGATAGGCAGGAAATTTTTTATGTTCTCCATTTTTCAGTCTGTCCTGGCCCGTTTCGTCTTGAAATGAAGCCTGGATGATGTTTTTTAATTTTTAGAATTTTTTTGCATTTATTTTTGAATTTTCTAACTCAGGTCTGGTTCGAACGGATAGGAAGGAAATATTTTTTTTCTCTATTTTTCGGCCTGTCCTGATCCGTTTCGTCTTGAAATGAAGCCTAGATGATGTCTTTTAATTTTTAGAATTTTTTTGCATTTCTTTTAGAATTTTCTAACTGCGGTCGGGTTCGAACGGATTGGAAGGAAATATTTTTTTTTCTCTATTTTTCGGCCTGTCCTGATCCGTTTCGTCTTGGAACGAAGCCTAGATGATGTCTTTTAATTTTTAGAATTTTTTTGCATTTCTTTTAGAATTTTCTAACTACGGTCGGGTTTGAACGGATAGGAATGAAATTTTTTTTGTTCTCTATTTTTCGGCCTGTCCTGTCCCGTTTCATCTTCAAATGAAGCCTGGATGATGTTTTTTAATTTTTATAATTTTTTTGCATTTATTTTTGAATTTTCTAACTCGGGTCGGGTTCGAACGGATGGGAATGAAATTTTTTTTTTCTCTATTTTTCGGCCTGTTCGGGCCCGTTTCGTCTTCAAAATGAAGCCTGGATGATGTTTTTTAATTTTTAGAATTTTTTTCCATTTATTTTTGAATTTTTTAACTCAGGTCTGGTTCGAACGGATATGAAGAAAATTATTTTTGTTCTCTATTTTACGGCCTGTCCTGGCTCGTTTCATATTCAAATGAAGCCTGGATGATGTTTTTTAATTTTTAGAATTTTTTTACATTTATTTTTGAATTTTCTAACTCGGGTCGGGTTCGAACGGATAGGCAGGAAATTTTTTTTGTTCTTCATTTTTCAGTCTGTCCTGGCCCGTTTCCTCTTGAAATGAAGCCTGGATGATGTTTTTTAATTTTTAGAATTTTTTTGCATTTATTTTTGAATTTTCAAACTCAGGTCTGGTTCGAACGGATAGGAAGGAAATATTTTTTTTTTCTATTTTTCGGCCTGTCCTGATCCGTTTCGTCTTGAAATGAAGCTTTGACTATGTCTTTTAATTTTTAGAATTTTTTTGCATTTCTTTTAGAATTTTCTAACTGCAGTCGGGTTTGAACGGATAGGAAAGAAATTTTTGTTATTCTATATTTTTTGGCTTGTCTTCACCTGTTTCATCTTGAAATGAAGCCTGGATGATGTTTTTTAATTTTTAGAATTTTTTAGCATTTATTTTTGTATTTTCTAACTTAGGTCTGGTTCGAACGGATTGGAAGGAAATTATTTTCGTTCTCTATTTTACGGCCTGTCCTGACCCGCCTCGTCTTGAAATGAAGTCTGGATGATGTTTTATATTTTTAGAATTTTTTTACATTATTTTTCGAATTTTATAACTCTGGTCGGGTTCGAACGAATTGGAAGGAAATATTTTTTTTTCTCTATTTTTCAGCCTGTCCTGATTCGTTTCGTCTTGAAATGAAGCCTGGATGATGTCTTTTAATTTTTAGAATTTTTTTACATTTATTTTAGAATTTTCTAACTGGGGTCGGGTTTGAACGGATAGGAAAGAAATTTTTTTTATTCTCCATTTTTCGGCTTGTCTTCACCCGTTTCGTCTTGAAATGAAACCTAGATGATGTTTTTTAATTTTTAGATTTTTTTTTGCATTTAGTTTTGAATTTTCTAACTCTGGTCGGGTTCGAACGGGTAGGAATGAAATTTTTTTTGTTCTCTATTTTTCGGCCTGTCCTGTCCCGTTTCATCTTCAAATGAAGCCTGGATGATGTTTTTTAATTTTTAGAATTTTTTTGCATTTATTTTTGAATTTTCTAACTCGGGTCGGGTTCGAACGGATAGGAATGAAATTTTTTTTGTTCTCTATTTTTCGGCCTGTCCTGTCCCGTTTCATCTTGAAATGAAGCCTGGATGATGTTTTTTAATTTTTATAATTTTTTTGCATTTATTTTTGAATTTTCTAACTCGGGTCGGGTTCGAACGGATAGGAATGAAATTTTTTTTGTTCTCTATTTTTCGGCCTGTCCTGTCCCGTTTCGTCTTCAAATGAAGCCTGGATGATGTGTTTTAATTTTTAGAATTTTTTTGCATTTATTTTTGAATTTTCTAACTCAGGTCTGGTTCGAATGGATGGGAAGGAAATTATTTTTGTTCTCTATTTTACGGTCTGTCCTGGCTCGTTTCATCTTCAAATGAAGCCTGGATGATGTTTTTTAATTTTTAGAATTTTTTTGCATGTATTTTTGAATTTTCAAACCCAGGTCTGGTTCGAACGGATAGGAAGGAAATATTTTTTTTTCTCTATTTTTCAGCCTGTCCTGATCCGTTTCGTCTTGAAATGAAGCTTAGATGATGTCTTTTAATTTTTAGAATTTTTTTGCATTTCTTTTAGAATTTTCTAACTGCAGTTGGGTTCGAACGGATAGGAAAGAAATTTTTTTTCTTCTCTATTTTTCGGCTTGTCTTCACCTGTTTCATCTTGAAATGAAGCCTGGATGATGTTTTTTAATTTTTAGAATTTTTTTGCATTTATTTTTGAATTATCTAACTTAGGTCTGGTTCGAACGGATTGGAAGGAAATTATTTTTGTTCTCTATTTTACGGCCTGTCCTGACCCGTCTCATCTTGAAATGAAGTCTGGATGATGTTTTATATTTTTAGAATTTTTTTACATTATTTTTTGAATTTTCTAACTCTGGTCGGGTTCGAACGGATAGGAAGGAAATATTTTTTTTCTCTATTTTTCAGCTTGTCCTGATCCGTTTCGTCTTGAAATGAAGCCTAGATGATGTCTTTTAATTTTTAGATTTTTTTTGCATTTCTTTTAGAATTTTCTAATTGCGGTCGGGTTCGAACGGATAGGAATGAAATTTTTTTTTATCTCTATTTTTCGGCCTGTCCTGTCCCGTTTTATCTTCAAATGAAGCCTGGATGATGTTTTTTAATTTTTAGAATTTTTTTCCATTTATTTTTGAATTTTTTAACCCAGGTCTGGTTTGAACGGATAGGAAGGAAATTATTTTTATTCTCTATTTTACGGTCTGTCCTGGCTCGTTTCATCTTCAAATGAAGCTTGGATGATGTTTTTTAATTTTTAGAATTTTTTTACATTTATTTTTGAATTTTCTAACTCGGGTCGAGTTCGAACGGATAGGCAGGAAATTTTTTTTGTTCTTCATTTTTCAGTCTGTCCTGGCCCGTTTCGTCTTGAAATGAAGCCTGGATGATGTTTTTTAATTTTTAGAATTTTTTTGCATTTATTTTTGAATTTTCTAACTCAGGTCTGGTTCGAACGGATAGGAAGGAAATATTTTTTTTTCTCTATTTTTCGGCCTGTCCTGATCCGTTTCTCCTTGAAAGGAAGCCTAGATGATGTCTTTTAATTTTTAGAATTTTTTTGCATTTCTTTTAGAATTTTCTAACTGCGGTCGGGTTCGAACGGATAGGAAGGAAATATTTTTTTTTCTCTATTTTTCGGCCTGTCCTGATCCGTTTCGTCTTGAAACGAAGCCTAGATGATGTCTTTTAATTTTTAGAACTTTTTTGCATTTCTTTTAGAATTTTCTAACTGCGGTCGGGTTCGAACGGATAGGAATGAAATTTTTTTTGTTCTCTATTTTTCGGCCTGTCCTGTCCCGTTTCATCTTCAAATGAAGCCTGGATGATGTTTTTTAATTTTTATAATTTTTTTGCATTTATTTTTGAATTTTCTAACACGGGTCGGGTTCAAACGGATAGGAATTAAATTTTTTTTTGTTCTCTATTTTTCGGCCTGTCCTGTCCCGTTTCATCTTCAAATGAAGCCTGGATGATGTTTTTTAATTTTTATAATTTTTTTGCATTTATTTTTGAATTTTCTAACTCGGGTCGGGTTCGAACGGATAGGAATGAAATTTTTTTTTGTTCTCTATTTTTCGGCCTGTCCTGTCCCATTTCATCTTCAAATGAAGCCTGGATGATGTTTTTTAATTTTTATAATTTTTATGCATTTATTTTTGAATTTTCTAACTCGGGTCGGGTTCGAACGGATAGGAATGAAAATTTTTTTGTTCTCTATTTTTCGGCCTGTCCGGGCCCGTTTCGTCTTCAAATGAAGCCTGGATGATGTTTTTTAATTTTTAGAATTTTTTTCCATTTATTTTTGAATTTTTTAACCCAGGTCTGGTTCGAACGGATAGGAAGGAAATTATTTTTGTTCTCTATTTTACGGTTTGTCCTGGCTCGTTTCATCTTCAAATGAAGCTTGGATGATGTTTTTTAATTTTTTGAATTTTTTTACATTTATTTTTGAAATTTCTAACTCGGGTCGGGTTCGAACGGATAGGCAGGAAATTTTTTTTGTTCTCCATTTTTCAGTCTGTCCTGGCCCGTTTCGTCTTGAAATGAAGCCTGGATGATGTTTTTTAATTTTTAGAATTTTTTTGCATTTTTTTTTGAATTTTCTAACTCAGGTCTGGTTCGAACGGATAGGAAGGAAATATTTTTTTTTCTCTATTTTTCGGCCTGTCCTGATCCGTTTCGTCTTGAAATGAAGCCTAGATGATGTCTTTTAATTTTTAGAATTTTTTGCATTTCTTTTAGAATTTTCTAACTGCGGTCGGGTTCGAACGGATAGGAAGGAAATATATTATTTTTCTCTATTTTTCGGCCTGTCCTGATCCGTTTCGTCTTGAAACGAAGCCTAGATGATGTCTTTTAATTTTTAGAACTTTTTTGCATTTCTTTTAGAATTTTCTAACTGCGGTCGGGTTCGAACGGATAGGAATGAAATTTTTTTTGTTCTCTATTTTTCGGCCTGTCCAGTCCTGTTTCATCTTCAAATGAAGCCTGGATGTTGTTTTTTAATTTTTATAATTTTTTTGCATTTATTTTTGAATTTTCTAACTCGGGTCGGGTTCGAACGGATAGGAATGAAATTTTTTTTGTTCTCTATTTTTCGGCCTGTCCTGTCCCCTTTCATCTTCAAATGAAGCCTGGATGATGTTTTTTAATTTTTATAATTTTTTTGCATTTTTTTTTGAATTTTCTAACTCGGGTTGGGTTCGAACGGATAGGAATGAAATTTTTTTTTTCTCTATTTTTCGGCCTGTCCGGGCCCGTTTCGTCTTCAAATGAAGCCTGGATGATGTTTTTTAATTTTTAGAATTTTTTTCCATTTATTTTTGAATTTTTTAACTCAGGTCTGGTTCGAACGGATAGGAAGGAAATTATTTTTGTTCTCTATTTTACGGCCTGTCCTGGCTCGTTTCATCTTCAAATGAAGCCTGGATGATGTTTTTAAATTTTTAGAATTTTTTTACATTTATTTTTGAATTTTCTAACTCGGGTCGGGTTCGAACGGATAGGCAGGAAATTTTTTTTGTTCTTCATTTTTCAGTGTGTCCTGGCCCGTTTCGTCTTGAAATGAAGCCTGGATGATGTTTTTTAATTTTTAGAATTTTTTTGCATTTATTTTTGAATTTTCAAACTCTGGTCTGGTTCGAACGGATAGGAAGGAAATATTTTTTTTTCTTTATTTTTCGGCCTGTCCTGATCCGTTTTGTCTTGAAATGAAGCTTAGATTATGTCTTTTAATTTTTAGAATTTTTTTGCATTTCTTTTAGAATTTTCTAACTGCAGTCGGGTTCGAACGGATAGGAAAGAAATTTTTGTTATTCTATATTTTTCGGCTTGTCTTCACCTGTTTCATCTTGAAATGAAGCCTGGATGATGTTTTTTAATTTTTAGAATTTTTTTGCATTTATTTTTGAATTTTCTAACTCAGGTCTGGTTCGAACGGATAGGAAGGAAATATTTTTTTTTCTCTATTTTTCAGCCTGTCCTGATCCGTTTCGTCTTGAAATGAAGCTTAGATGATGTCTTTTAATTTTTAGAATTTTTTTGCATTTCTTTTAGAATTTTCTAACTGCAGTCGGGTTCGAACGGATAGGAAAGAAATTTTTTTTCTTCTCTATTTTTCGGCTTGTCTTCACCTGTTGCATCTTGAAATGAAGCCTGGATGATGTTTTTTAATTTTTAGAATTTTTTTGCATTTATTTTTGAATTATCTAACTTAGGTCTGGTTCGAACGGATTGGAAGGAAATTATTTTTGTTCTCTATTTTACGGCCTGTCCTGACCCGTCTCGTCTTGAAATGAAGTCTGGATGATGTTTTATATTTTTAGAATTTTTTTACATTATTTTTTGAATTTTCTAACTCTGGTCGGGTTCGAACGGATAGGAAGGAAATATTTTTTTTCTCTATTTTTCAGCTTGTCCTGATCCGTTTCGTCTTGAAATGAAGCCTAGATGATGTCTTTTAATTTTTAGATTTTTTTTGCATTTCTTTTAGAATTTTCTAATTGCGGTCGGGTTCGAACGGATAGGAATGAAATTTTTTTTGTTCTCTATTTTTCGGCCTGTCCTGTCCCGTTTCATCTTCAAATGAAGCCTGGATGATGTTTTTTAATTTTTATAATTTTTTTGCATTTATTTTTGAATTTTCTAACTCGGGTCGGGTTCGAACGGATAGGAATGAAATTTTTTTTGTTCTCTATTTTTCGGTCTGTCCTGTCCCGTTTCATCTTCAAATGAAGCCTGGATGATGTTTTTTAATTTTTATAATTTTTTTGCATTTATTTTTAAATTTTCTAACTCGGGTCGGGTTCGAACGGATAGGAATGAAATTTTTTTTGTCTCTATTTTTCGGCCTGTCCGGGCCCGTTTCGTCTTCAAATGAAGCCTGGATGATGTTTTTTAATTTTTAGAATTTTTTTCCATTTATTTTTGAATTTTTTAACCCAGGTCTGGTTCGAACGGATAGGAAGGAAATTATTTTTATTCTCTATTTTACGGTCTGTCCTGGCTCGTTTCATCTTCAAATGAAGCTTGGATGATGTTTTTTAATTTTTAGAATTTTTTTACATTTATTTTTGAATATTCTAACTCGGGTCGGGTTCGAACGGATAGGCAGGAAATTTTTTTTGTTCTCCATTTTTCAGTCTGTCCTGGCCCGTTTCGTCTTGAAATGAAGCCTGGATGATGTTTTTTAATTTTTAGAATTTTTTTGCATTTATTTTTGAATTTTCTAACTCAGGTCTGGTTCGAACGGATAGGAAGGAAATATTTTTTTTTCTCTATTTTTCGGCCTGTCCTGATCCGTTTCGTCTTGAAATGAAGCCTAGATGATGTCTTTTAATTTTTAGAATTTTTTTGCATTTCTTTTAGAATTTTCTAACTGCGGTCGGGTTCGAACGTATAGGAAGGAAATATTTTTTTTTCTCTATTTTTCGGCCTGTCCTGATCCGTTTCGTCTTGAAACGAAGCCTAGATGATGTCTTTTAATTTTTAGAACTTTTTTGCATTTCTTTTGGAATTTTCTAACTGCGGTCGGGTTCGAACGGATAGGAATGAAATTTTTTTTGTTCTCTATTTTTCGGCCTGTCCTGTCCCATTTCATCTTCAAATGAAGCCTGGATGATGTTTTTTAATTTTTACAATTTTTTTGCATTTATTTTTGAATTTTCTAACTCGGGTCGGGTTCGAACGGAGAGGAATGAAATTTTTTTTGTTCTCTATTTTTCGGCCTGTCCTGTCCCGTTTCATCTTCAAATGAAGCCTGGATGATGTTTTTAAATTTTTAGAATTTTTTTACATTTATTTTTGAATTTTCTAACTCGGGTCGGGTTCGAACGGATAGGCAGGAAATTTTTTTTGTTCTTCATTTTTCAGTGTGTCCTGGCCCGTTTCGTCTTGAAATGAAGCCTGGATGATGTTTTTTAATTTTTAGAATTTTTTTGCATTTATTTTTGAATTTTCAAACTCAGGTCTGGTTCGAACGGATAGGAAGGAAATTTTTTTTTTCTCTATTTTTCGGCCTGTCCTGATCCGTTTCGTCTTGAAATGAAGCTTAGATTATGTCTTTTAATTTTTAGAATTTTTTTGCATTTCTTTTAGAATTTTCTAACTGCAGTCGGGTTCGAACGGATAGGAAAGAAATTTTTGTTATTCTATATTTTTCGGCTTGTCTTCACCTGTTTCATCTTGAAATGAAGCCTAGATGATGTTTTTTAATTTTTAGAATTTTTTTGCATTTATTTTTGAATTTTCTAACTCAGGTCTGGTTCGAACGGATAGGAAGGAAATATTTTTTTTTTCTCTATTTTTCAGCCTGTCCTGATCCGTTTCGTCTTGAAATGAAGCTTAGATGATGTCTTTTAATTTTTAGAATTTTTTTGCATTTCTTTTAGAATTTTCTAACTGCAGTCGGGTTCGAACGGATAGGAAAGAAATTTTTTTTCTTCTCTATTTTTCGGCTTGTCTTCACCTGTTTCATCTTGAAATGAAGCCTGGATGATGTTTTTTAATTTTTAGAATTTTTTTGCATTTATTTTTGAATTATCTAACTTAGGTCTGGTTCGAAAGGATTGGAAGAAAATTATTTTTGTTCTCTATTTTACGGCCTGTCCTGACCCGTCTCGTCTTGAAATGAAGTCTGGATGATGTTTTATATTTTTAGAATTTTTTTACATTATTTTTTGAATTTTCTAACTCTGGTCGGGTTCGAACGGATAGGAAGGAAATATTTTTTTTCTCTATTTTTCAGCTTGTCCTGATCCGTTTCGTCTTGAAATGAAGCCTAGATGATGTCTTTTAATTTTTAGATTTTTTTTGCATTTCTTTTAGAATTTTCTAATTGCGGTCGGGTTCGAACGGATTGGAATGAAATTTTTTTTGTTCTCCATTTTTCGGCCTGTCCTGTCCCGTTTCATCTTCAAATGAAGCCTGGATGATGTTTTTTAATTTTTATAATTTTTTTGCATTTATTTTTGAATTTTCTAACTCGGGTCGGGTTCGAACGGATAGGAATGAAATTTTTTTTGTTCTCTATTTTTCGGCCTGTCCGGGCCCGTTTCGTCTTCAAATGAAGCCTGGATGATGTTTTTTAATTTTTAGAATTTTTTTCCATTTATTTTTGAATTTTTTAACCCAGGTCTGGTTCGAATGGATAGGAAGGAAATTATTTTTATTCTCTATTTTACGGTCTGTCCTGGCTCATTTCATCTTCAAATGAAGCTTGGATGATGTTTTTTAATTTTAAGAATTTTTTTACATTTATTTTTGAATTTTCTAACTCGGGTCGGGTTCGAACGGTTAGGCAGGAAATTTTTTTTGTTCTCCATTTTTCAGTCTTTCCTGGCCCGTTTCGTCTTGAAATGAAGCCTGGATGATGTTTTTTAATTTTTAGAATTTTTTTGCATTTATTTTTGAATTTTCTAACTCAGGTCTGGTTCGAACGGATAGGAAGGAAATATTTTTTTTTCTCTATTTTTCGGCCTGTCCTGATCCGTTTCGTCTTGAAATGAAGCCTAGATGATGTCTTTTAATTTTTAGAATTTTTTTGCATTTCTTTTAGAATTTTCTAACTGCGGTCGGGTTCGAGCGGATAGGAAGGAAATATTTTTTTTTCTCTATTTTTCGGCCTGTCCTGATCCGTTTCGTCTTGAAACGAAGCCTAGATGATGTCTTTTAATTTTTAGAACTTTTTTGCATTTCTTTTAGAATTTTCTAACTGCGGTCGGGTTCGAACGGATAGGAATGAAATTTTTTTTGTTCTCTATTTTTCGGCCTGTCCTGTCCCGTTTCATCTTCAAATGAAGCCTGGATGATGTTTTTTAATTTTTACAATTTTTTTGCATTTATTTTTGAATTTTCTAACTCGGGTCGGGTTCGAACGGAGAGGAATGAAATTTTTTGTTCTCTATTTTTCGGCCTGTCCTGTCCCGTTTCATCTTCAAATGAAGCCTGGATGATGTTTTTTAATTTTTATAATTTTTTTGCATTTATTTTTGAATTTTCTAACTCGGGTCGGGTTCGAACGGATAGGAATGAAATTTTTTTTTTCTCTATTTTTCGGCCTGTCCGGGCCCGTTTCGTCTTCAAATGAAGCCTGGATGATGTTTTTTAATTTTTAGAATTTTTTTCCATTTATTTTTGAATTTTTTAACTCAGGTCTGGTTCGAACGGATAGGAAGGAAATTATTTTTGTTCTCTATTTTACGGCCTGTCCTGGCTCGTTTCATCTTCAAATGAAGCCTGGATGATGTTTTTAAATTTTTAGAATTTTTTTACATTTATTTTTGAATTTTCTAACTCGGGTCGGGTTCGAACGGATAGGCAGGAAATTTTTTTTGTTCTTCATTTTTCAGTCTGTCCTGGCCCGTTTCGTCTTGAAATGAAGCCTGGATGATGTTTTTTAATTTTTAGAATTTTTTTGCATTTATTTTTGAATTTTCAAACTCAGGTCTGGTTCGAACGGATAGGAAGGAAATATTTTTTTTTCTCTATTTTTCGGCCTGTCCTGATCCGTTTCGTCTTGAAATGAAGCTTAGATTATGTCTTTTAATTTTTAGAATTTTCTTGCATTTCTTTTAGAATTTTCTAACTGCAGTCGGGTTCGAACGGATAGGAAAGAAATTTTTGTTATTCTATAGTTTTCGGCTTGTCTTCACCTGTTTCATCTTGAAATGAAGCCTGGATGATGTTTTTTAATTTTTAGAATTTTTTTGCATTTATTTTTGAATTTTCTAACTTAAGTCTGGTTCGAACGGATAGGAAGGAAATTATTTTTGTTCTCTATTTTACGGCCTGTCCTGGCTCGTTTCATCTTCAAATGAAGCCTGGATGATGTTTTATATTTTTAGAATTTTTTTTCATTATTTTTTGAATTTTCTAACTCTGGTCGGGTTCGAACGGATAGGAAGGAAATATTTTTTTTTCTCTATTTTTCAGCCTGTCCTGATCCGTTTCGTCTTGAAATGAAGCTTAGATGATGTCTTTTAATTTTTAGATTTTTTTGCATTTCTTTTAGAATTTTCTAACTGCAGTCGGGTTCGAACGGATAGGAAAGAAATTTTTTTTCTTCTCTATTTTTCGGCTTGTCTTCACCTGTTTCATCTTGAAATGAAGCCTGGATGATGTTTTTTAATTTTTAGAATTTTTTTGCATTTATTTTTGAATTATCTAACTTAGGTTTGGTTCGAACGGATTGGAAGGAAATTATTTTTGTTCTCTATTTTACGGCTTGTCCTGACCCGTCTCGTCTTGAAATGAAGTTTGGATGATGTTTTATATTTTTAGAATTTTTTTACATTATTTTTTGAATTTTCTAACTCTGGTCGGGTTCGAACGGATAGGAAGGAAATATTTTTTTTTTCTCTATTTTTCAGCCTGTCCTGATCCGTTTCGTCTTGAAATGAAGCCTAGATGATGTCTTTTAATTTTTAGATTTTTTTTGCATTTCTTTTAGAATTTTCTAATTGCGGTCGGGTTCGAACGGATAGGAATGAAATTTTTTTTGTTCTCTATTTTTCGGCCTGTCCTGTCCCGTTTCATCTTCAAATGAAGCCTGGATGATGTTTTTTAATTTTTATAATTTTTTTGCATTTATTTTTGAATTTTCTAACTCAGGTCTGGTTCGAACGGATAGGAAGGAAATATTTTTTTTTCTCTATTTTTCGGCCTGTCCTGATCCGTTTCGTCTTGAAATGAAGCCTAGATGATGTCTTTTAATTTTTAGAATTTTTTTGCATTTCTTTTAGAATTTTCTAACTGCGGTCGGGTTCGAACGGATAGGAAGGAAATATTTTTTTTTCTCTATTTTTCGGCCTGTCCTGATCCGTTTCGTCATGAAACGAAGCCTAGATGATGTCTTTTAATTTTTAGAACTTTTTTACATTTCTTTTAGAATTTTCTAACTGCGGTCGGGTTCGAACGGATAGGAATGAAATTTTTTTTGTTCTCTATTTTTCGACCTGTCCTGTCCCGTTTCATCTTCAAATGAAGTCTGGATGATGTTTTATATTTTTAGAATTTTTTTACATTATTTTTTGAATTTTCAAACTCAGGTCGGGTTCGAACGGATAGGAAGGAAATATTTTTTTTTCTCTATTTTTCAGCCTGTCCTGATCCGTTTCGTCTTGAAATGAAGCTTAGATGATGTCTTTTAATTTTTAGAATTTTTTTGCATTTCTTTTAGAATTTTCTAACTGCAGTCGGGTTCGAACGGATTGGAAAGAAATTTTTGTTATTCTATATTTTTCGGATTGTCTTCACCTGTTTCATCTTAAAATGAAGCCTGGATGATGTTTTTTAATTTTTAGAATTTTTTTGCATTTATTTTTGAATTTTCTAACTTAGGTCTGGTTCGAACGGATTGGAAGGAAATTATTTTCGTTCTCTATTTTACGGCCTGTCCTGACCCGTCTCGTCTTGAAATGAAGTCTGGATGATGTTTTATATTTTTAGAATTTTTTTACATTATTTTTTGAATTTTCTAACTCTGGTCGGGTTCGAACGGATAGGAAGGAAATATTTTTTTTTCTCTATTTTTCAGCCTGTCCTGATCCGTTTCGTCTTGAAATGAAGCTTAGATGATGTCTTTTAATTTTTAGAATTTTTTTGCATTTCTTTTAGAATTTTCTAACTGCAGTCGGGTTCGAACGGATAGGAAAGAAATTTTTTTTCTTCTCTATTTTTCGGCTTGTCTTCTCCTGTTTCATCTTGAAATGAAGCCTGGATGATGTTTTTTAATTTTTAGAATTTTTTTGCATTTATTTTTGAATTTTCTAACTTAAGTCTGGTTCGAACGGATACGAAGGAAATTATTTTTGTTCTCTATTTCACGGCCTGTCCTGGCTCGTTTCATCTTCAAATGAAGCCTGGATGATGTTTTATATTTTTAGAATTTTTTTTCATTATTTTTTGAATTTTCTAACTCTGGTCGGGTTCGAACGGATAGGAAGGAAATATTTTTTTTTCTCTATTTTTCAGCCTGTCCTGATCCGTTTCGTCTTGAAATGAAGCTTAGATGATGTCTTTTAATTTTTAGAATTTTTTTGCATTTCTTTTAGAATTTTCTAACTGCAGTCGGGTTCGAACGGATAGGAAAGAAATTTTTTTTCTTCTCTATTTTTCGGCTTGTCTTCACCTGTTTCATCTTGAAATGAAGCCTGGATGATGTTTTTTAATTTTTAGAATTTTTTTGCATTTATTTTTGAATTATCTAACTTAGGTTTGGTTCGAACGGATTGGAAGGAAATTATTTTTGTTCTCTATTTTACGGCCTGTCCTGACCCGTCTCGTCTTGAAATGAAGTCTGTATGATGTTTTATATTTTTAGAATTTTTTTACATTATTTTTTGAATTTTCTAACTCTGGTCGGGTTCGAACGGATAGGAAGGAAATATTTTTTTTTCTCTATTTTTCAGCTTGTCCTGATCCGTTTCGTCTTGAAATGAAGCCTAGATGATGTCTTTTAATTTTTAGATTTTTTTTGCATTTCTTTTAGAATTTTCTAATTGCGGTCGGGTTCGAACGGATAGGAATGAAATTTTTTTTGTTCTCTATTTTTCGGCCTGTCCTGTCCCGTTTCATCTTCAAATGAAGCCTGGATGATGTTTTTTAATTTTTATAATTTTTTTGCATTTATTTTTGAATTTTCTAACTCGGGTCGGGTTCGAACGGATAGGAATGAAATTTTTTTTTGTTCTCTATTTTTCGGCCTGTCCTGTCCCGTTTCATCTTCAAATGAAGCCTGGATGATGTTTTTTAATTTTTATAATTTTTTTGCATTTATTTTTGAATTTTCTAACTCGGGTCGGGTTCGAACGGATAGGAATGAAAATTTTTTTGTTCTCTATTTTTCGGCCTGTCCGGGCCCGTTTCGTCTTCAAATGAAGCCTGGATGATGTTTTTTAATTTTTAGAATTTTTTTCCATTTATTTTTGAATTTTTTAACCCAGGTCTGGTTCGAACGGATAGGAAGGAAATTATTTTTGTTCTCTATTTTACGGTCTGTCCTGGCTCGTTTCATCTTCAAATAAAGCTTGGATGATGTTTTTTAATTTTTAGAATTTTTTTACATTTATTTTTGAATTTTCTAACTCGGGTCTGGTTCGAACGGATAGGCAGGAAATTTTTTTTGTTCTCCATTTTTCAGTCTGTCCTGGCCCGTTTCGTCTTGAAATGAAGCCTGGATGATGTTTTTTAATTTTTAGAATTTTTTTGCATTTATTTTTGAATTTTCTAACTCAGGTCTGGTTCGAACGGATAGGAAGGAAATATTTTTTTTTCTCTATTTTTCGGCCTGTCCTGATCCGTTTCGTCTTGAAATGAAGCCTAGATGATGTCTTTTAATTTTTAGAATTTTTTTGCATTTCTTTTAGAATTTTCTAACTGCGGTCGGTTTCGAACGGATAGGAAGGAAATATTTTTTTTTCTCTATTTTTCGGCCTGTCCTGATCCGTTTCGTCATCAAACGAAGCCTAGATGATGTCTTTTAATTTTTAGAACTTTTTTACATTTCTTTCAGAATTTTCTAACTGCGGTCGGGTTCGAACGGATAGGAATGAAATTTTTTTTGTTCTCTATTTTTCCACCTGTCCTGTCCCGTTTCATCTTCAAATGAAGCCTGGATGATGTTTTTTAATTTTTATAATTTTTTTGCATTTATTTTTGAATTTTCTAACTCGGGTCGGGTTCGAACGGATAGGAATGAAATTTTTTTTGTTGTCTATTTTTCGGCCTGTCCTGTCCCGTTTCATCTTCAAATGAAGCCTGGATGATGTTTTTTAATTTTTATACTTTTTTTGCATTTATTTTTGAATTTTCTAACTCGGGTCGGGTTCGAACGGATAGGAATGAAAATTTTTTTTTTCTCTATTTTTCGGCCTGTCCGGGCCCGTTTCGTCTTCAAATGAAGCCTGGATGATGTTTTTTAATTTTTAGAATTTTTTTCCATTTATTTTTGAATTTTTTAACTCAGGTCTGGTTCGAACGGATAGGATGGAAATTATTTTTGTTCTCTATTTTACGGCCTGTCCTGGCTCGTTTCATCTTCAAATGAAGCCTGGATGATGTTTTTAAATTTTTAGAATTTTTTTACATTTATTTTTGAATTTTCTAACTCGGGTCGGGTTCGAACGGATAGGCAGGAAATTTTTTTTGTTCTTCATTTTTCAGTGTGTCCTGGCCCGTTTCGTCTTGAAATGAAGCCTGGATGATGTTTTTTAATTTTTAGAATTTTTTTGCATTTATTTTTGAATTTTCAAACTCAGGTCTGGTTCGAACGGATAGGAAGGAAATATTTTTTTTTCTCTATTTTTCGGCCTGTCCTGATCCGTTTCGTCTTGAAATGAAGCTTAGATTATGTCTTTTAATTTTTAGAATTTTTTTGCATTTCTTTTAGAATTTTCTAACTGCAGTCGGGTTCGAACGGATTGGAAAGAAATTTTTGTTATTCTATATTTTTCGGCTTGTCTTCACCTGTTTCATCTTAAAATGAAGCCTGGATGATGTTTTTTAATTTTTAGAATTTTTTTGCATTTATTTTTGAATTTTCTAACTTAGGTCTGGTTCGAACGGATTGGAAGGAAATTATTTTCGTTCTCTATTTTACGGCCTGTCCTGACCCGTCTCGTCTTGAAATGAAGTCTGGATGATGTTTTATATTTTTAGAATTTTTTTACATTATTTTTTGAATTTTCTAACTCTGGTCGGGTTCGAACGGATAGGAAGGAAATTTTTTTTTTCTCTATTTTTCAGCCTGTCCTGATCTGTTTCGTCTTGAAATGAAGCTTAGATGATGTCTTTTAATTTTTAGAATTTTTTTGCATTTCTTTTAGAATTTTCTAACTGCAGTCGGGTTCGAACGGATAGGAAAGAAATTTTTTTTCTTCTCTATTTTTCGGCTTTTCTTCACCTGTTTCATCTTGAAATGAAGCCTGGATGATGTTTTTTAATTTTTAGAATTTTTTTGCATTTATTTTTGAATTATCTAACTTAGGTTTGGTTCGAACGGATTGGAAGGAAATTATTTTTGTTCTCTATTTTACGGCCTGTCCTGACCCGTCTCGTCTTGAAATGAAGTCTGGATGATGTTTTATATTTTTAGAATTTTTTTACATTATTTTTTGAATTTTCTAACTCTGGTCGGGTTCGAACGGATAGGAAGGAAATATTTTTTTTTCTCTATTTTTCAGTTTGTCCTGATCCGTTTCGTCTTGAAATGAAGCCTAGATGATGTCTTTTAATTTTTAGATTTTTTTTGCATTTCTTTTAGAATTTTCTAATTGCGGTCGGGTTCGAACGGATAGGAATGAAATTTTTTTTTTCTCTATTTTTCGGCCTGTCCTGTCCCGTTTCATCTTCAAATGAAGCCTGTATGATGTTTTTTAATTTTTATAATTTTTTTGCATTTATTTTTGAATTTTCTAACTCGGGTCGGGTTCGAACGGATAGGAATGAAATTTTTTTTTGTTCTCTATTTTTCGGCCTGTCCTGTCCCGTTTCATCTTCAAATGAAGCCTGGATGATGTTTTTTAATTTTTATAATTTTTTTACATTTATTTTTGAATTTTCTAACTCGGGTCGGGTTCGAACGGATAGGAATGAAAATTTTTTTGTTCTCTATTTTTCGGCCTGTCCGGGCCCGTTTCGTCTTCAAATGAAGCCTGGATGATGTTTTTTAATTTTCAGAATTTTTTTCCATTTATTTTTGAATTTTTTAACCCAGGTCTGGTTCGAACGGATAGGAAGGAAATTATTTTTGTTCTCTATTTTACGGTCTGTCCTGGCTCGTTTCATCTTCAAATGAAGCTTGGATGATGTTTTTTAATTTTTAGAATTTTTTTACATTTATTTTTGAATTTTCTAACTCGGGTCGGGTTCGAACGGAGAGGCAGGAAATTTTTTTTGTTCTCCATTTTTCTGTCTGTCCTGGCCCGTTTCGTCTTGAAATGAAGCCTGGATGATGTTTTTTAATTTTTAGAATTTTTTTGCATTTATTTTTGAATTTTCTAACTCAGGTCTGGTTCGAACGGATAGGAAGGAAATATTTTTTTTTCTCTATTTTTCGGCCTGTCCTGATCCGTTTCGTCTTGAAATGAAGCCTAGATGATGTCTTTTAATTTTTAGAATTTTTTTGCATTTCTTTTAGAATTTTCTAACTGCGGTCGGGTTCGAACGGATAGGAAGGAAATATTTTTTTTTCTCTATTTTTCGGCCTGTCCTGATCCGTTTCGTCATGAAACGAAGCCTAGATGATGTCTTTTAATTTTTAGAACTTTTTTACATTTCTTTTAGAATTTTCTAACTGCGGCCGGGTTCGAACGGATAGGAATGAAATTTTTTTTGTTCTCTATTTTTCGACCTGTCCTGTCCCGTTTCATCTTCAAATGAAGCCTGGATGATGTTTTTTAATTTTTATAATTTTTTTGCATTTATTTTTGAATTTTCTAACTCGGGTCGGGTTCGAACGGATAGGAATGAAATTTTTTTTGTTCTCTATTTTTCGGCCTGTCCTGTCCCGTTTCATCTTCAAATGAAGCCTGGATGATGTTTTTTAATTTTTATAATTTTTTTGCATTTATTTTTGAATTTTCAAACTCGGGTCGGGTTCGAACGGATAGGAATGAAAATTTTTTTTTTCTCTATTTTTCGGCCTGTCCGGGCCCGTTTCGTCTTCAAATGAAGCCTGGATGATGTTTTTTAATTTTTAGAATTTTTTTCCATTTATTTTTGAATTTTTTAACTCAGGTCTGGTTCGAACGGATAGGAAGGAAATTATTTTTGTTCTCTATTTTACGGCCTGTCCTGGCTCGTTTCATCTTCAAATGAAGCCTGGATGATGTTTTTAAATTTTTAGAATTTTTTTACATTTATTTTTGAATTTTCTAACTCGGGTCGGGTTCGAACGGATAGGCAGGAAATTTTTTTTGTTCTTCATTTTTCAGTGTGTCCTGGCCCGTTTCGTCTTGAAATGAAGCCCGGATGATGTTTTTTAATTTTTAGAATTTTTTTGCATTTATTTTTGAATTTTCAAACTCAGGTCTGGTTCGAACGGATAGGAAGGAAATATTTTTTTTTCTCTATTTTTCGGCCTGTCCTGATCCGTTTCGTCTTGAAATGAAGCTTAGATTATGTCTTTTAATTTTTAGAATTTTTTTGCATTTCTTTTAGAATTTTCTAACTGCAGTCGGGTTCGAACGGATTGGAAAGAAATTTTTGTTATTCTATATTTTTCGGCTTGTCTTCACCTGTTTCATCTTAAAATGAAGCCTGGATGATGTTTTTTAATTTTTAGAATTTTTTTGCATTTATTTTTGAATTTTCTAACTTAGGTCTGGTTCGAACGGATTGGAAGGAAATTATTTTCGTTCTCTATTTTACGGCCTGTCCTGACCCGTCTCGTCTTGAAATGAAGTCTGGATGATGTTTTATATTTTTAGAATTTTTTTACATTATTTTTTGAATTTTCTAACTCTGGTCGGGTTCGAACGGATAGGAAGGAAATATTTTTTTTTCTCTATTTTTCAGCCTGTCCTGATCCGTTTCGTCTTGAAATGAAGCCTGGATGATGTCTTTTAATTTTTAGAATTTTTTTACATTTATTTTAGAATTTTCTAACTGGGGTCGGGTTCGAACGGATAGGAAAGAAATTTTTTTTATTCTCCATTTTTCGGCATGTCTTCACCCGTTTCGTCTTGAAATGAAACCTAGATGATGTTTTTTAATTTTTAGATTTTTTTTTGCATTTAGTTTTGAATTTTCTAACTCTGGTCGGGTTCGAACGGGTAGGAATGAAATTTTTTTTGTTCTCTATTTTTCGGCCTGTCCTGTCCCGTTTCATCTTCAAATGAAGCCTGGATGATGTTTTTTAATTTTTAGAATTTTTTTGCATTTATTTTTGAATTTTCTAACTCGGGTCGGGTTCGAACGGATAGGAATGAAATTTTTTTTGTTCTCTATTTTTCGGCCTGTCCTGTCCCGTTTCATCTTCAAATGAAGCCTGGATGATGTTTTTAAATTTTTAGAATTTTTTTACATTTATTTTTGAATTTTCTAACTCGGGTCGGGTTCGAACGGGTAGGCAGGAAATTTTTTTTGTTCTTCATTTTTCAGTCTGTCCTGGCCCGTTTCGTCTTGAAAAGAAGCCTGGATGATGTTTTTTAATTTTTAGAATTTTTTTGCATTTATTTTTTAATTTTCAAATTCAGGTCTGGTTCGAACGGATAGGAAGGAAATATTTTTTTTTCTCTATTTTTCGGCCTGTCCTGATCCGTTTCGTCTTGAAATGAAGCTTAGATTATGTCTTTTAATTTTTAGAATTTTTTTGCATTTCTTTTAGAATTTTCTAACTGCAGTCGGGTTTGAACGGATTGGAAAGAAATTTTTGTTATTCTATATTTTTCGGCTTGTCTTCACCTGTTTCATCTTAAAATGAAGCCTGGATGATGTTTTTTAATTTTTAGAATTTTTTTGCATTTATTTTTGAATTTTCTAACCTAGGTCTGGTTCGAACGGATTGGAAGGAAATTATTTTCGTTCTCTATTTTACGGCCTGTCCTGACCCGTCTCGTCTTGAAATGAAGTCTGGATGATGTTTTATATTTTTAGAATTTTTTTACATTATTTTTTGAATTTTCTAACTCTGGTCGGGTTCGAACGGATAGGAAGGAAATATTTTTTTTTCTCTATTTTTCAGCCTGTCCTGATCCGTTTCGTCTTGAAATGAAGCTTAGATGATGTCTTTTAATTTTTAGAATTTTTTTGCATTTCTTTTAGAATTTTCTAACTGCAGTCGGGTTCGAACGGATAGGAAAGAAATTTTTTTTCTTCTCTATTTTTCGGCTTGTCTTCACCTGTTTCATCTTGAAATGAAGCCTGGATGATGTTTTTTAATTTTTAGAATTTTTTTGCATTTATTTTTGAATTTTCTAACTTAAGTCTGGTTCGAACGGATAGGAAGGAAATTATTTTTGTTCTCTATTTTACGGCCTGTCCTGGCTCGTTTCATCTTCAAATGAAGCCTGGATGATGTTTTATAGTTTTAGAATTTTTTTTCATTATTTTTTGAATTTTCTAACTCTGGTCGGGTTCGAACGGATAGGAAGGAAATATTTTTTTTTCTCTATTTTTCAGCCTGTCCTGATCCGTTTCGTCTTGAAATGAAGCTTGGATGATATCTTTTAATTTTTAGAATTTTTTTGCATTTCTTTTAGAATTTTCTAACTGCAGTCGGGTTCGAACGGATAGGAAAGAAATTTTTTTTCTTCTCTATTTTTCGGCTTGTCTTCACCTGTTTCATCTTGAAATGAAGCCTGGATGATGTTTTTTAATTTTTAGAATTTTTTTGCATTTATTTTTGAATTATCTAACTTAGGTTTGGTTCGAACGGATTGGAAGGAAATTATTTTTGTTCTCTATTTTACGGCCTGTCCTTACCCGTCTCGTCTTGAAATGAAGTCTGTATGATGTTTTATATTTTTAGAATTTTTTTACATTATTTTTTGAATTTTCTAACTCTGGTCGGGTTCGAACGGATAGGAAGGAAATATTTTTTTTTCTCTATTTTTCAGCTTGTCCTGATCCGTTTCGTCTTGAAATGAAGCCTAGATGATGTCTTTTAATTTTTAGATTTTTTTTGCATTTCTTTTAGAATTTTCTAATTGCGGTCGGGTTCGAACGGATAGGAATGAAATTTTTTTTGTTCTCTATTTTTCGGCCTGTCCTGTCCCGTTTCATCTTCAAATGAAGCCTGGATGATGTTTTTTAATTTTTATAATTTTTTTGCATTTATTTTTGAATTTTCTAACTCGGGTCGGGTTCGAACGGATAGGAATGAAATTTTTTTTTGTTCTCTATTTTTCGGCCTGTCCTGTCCCGTTTCATCTTCAAATGAAGCCTGGATGATGTTTTTTAATTTTTATAATTTTTTTGCATTTATTTTTGAATTTTCTAACTGGGGTCGGGTTCGAACGGATAGGAATGAAAATTTTTTTGTTCTCTATTTTTCGGCCTGTCCGGGCCCGTTTCGTCTTCAAATGAAGCCTGGATGATGTTTTTTAATTTTTAGAATTTTTTTCCATTTATTTTTGAATTTTTTAACCCAGGTCTGGTTCGAACGGATAGGAAGGAAATTATTTTTGTTCTCTATTTTACGGTCTGTCCTGGCTCGTTTCATCTTCAAATGAAGCTTGGATGATGTTTTTTAATTTTTAGAATTTTTTTACATTTATTTTTGAATTTTCTCACTCGGGTCTGGTTCGAACGGATAGGCAGGAAATTTTTTTTGTTCTCCATTTTTCAGTCTGTCCTGGCCCGTTTCGTCTTGAAATGAAGCCTGGATGATGTTTTCTAATTTTTAGAATTTTTTTGCATTTATTTTTGAATTTTCTAACTCAGGTCTGGTTCGAACAGATAGGAAGGAAATATTTTTTTTTCTCTATTTTTCGGCCTGTCCTGATCCGTTTCGTCTTGAAATGAAGCCTAGATGATGTCTTTTAATTTTTAGAATTTTTTTGCATTTCTTTTAGAATTTTCTAACTGCGGTCGGGTTCGAACGGATAGGAAGGAAATATTTTTTTTTCTCTATTTTTCGGCCTGTCCTGATCCGTTTCGTCATGAAACGAAGCCTAGATGATGTCTTTTAATTTTTAGAACTTTTTTACATTTCTTTTAGAATTTTCTAACTGCGGTCGGGTTCGAACGGATAGGAATGAAATTTTTTTTGTTCTCTATTTTTCGACCTGTCCTGTCCCGTTTCATCTTCAAATGAAGCCTGGATGATGTTTTTTAATTTTTATAATTTTTTTGCATTTATTTTTGAATTTTCTAACTCGGGTCGGGTTCGAACGGATAGGAATGAAATTTTTTTTGTTCTCTATTTTTCGGCCTGTCCTGTCCCGTTTCATCTTCAAATGAAGCCTGGATGATGTTTTTTAATTTTTATAATTTTTTTGCATTTATTTTTGAATTTTCTAACTCGGGTCGGGTTCGAACGGATGGGAATGAAATTTTTTTTTTCTCTATTTTTCGGCCTGTCCGGGCCCGTTTCGTCTTCAAATGAAGCCTGGATGATGTTTTTTAATTTTTAGAATTTTTTTCCATTTATTTTTGAATTTTTTAACTCAGGTCTGGTTCGAACGGATAGGAAGGAAATTATTTTTGTTCTCTATTTTACGGCCTGTCCTGGCTCGTTTCATCTTCAAATGAAGCCTGGATGATGTTTTTAAATTTTTAGAATTTTTTTACATTTATTTTTGAATTTTCTAACTCGGGTCGGGGTCGAACGGATAGGCAGGAAATTTTTTTTGTTCTTCATTTTTCAGTGTGTCCTGGCCCGTTTCGTCTTGAAATGAAGCCTGGATGATGTTTTTTAATTTTTAAAATTTTTTTGCATTTATTTTTGAATTTTCAAACTCAGGTCTGGTTCGAACGGATAGGAAGGAAATATTTTTTTTTCTCTATTTTTCGGCCTGTCCTGATCCGTTTCGTCTTGAAATGAAGCTTAGATTATGTCTTTTAATTTTTAGAATTTTTTTGCATTTCTTTTAGAATTTTCTAACTGCAGTCGGGTTCGAACGGATTGGAAAGAAATTTTTGTTATTCTATATTTTTCGGCTTGTCTTCACCTGTTTCATCTTAAAATGAAGCCTGGATGATGTTTTTTAATTTTTAGAATTTTTTTGCATTTATTTTTGAATTTTCTAACTTAGGTCTGGTTCGAACGGATTGGAAGGAAATTATTTTCGTTCTCTATTTTACGGCCTGTCCTGACCTGTCTCGTCTTGAAATGAAGTCTGGATGATGTTTTATATTTTCAGAATTTTTTTACATTATTTTTTGAATTTTCTAACTCTGGTCGGGTTCGAACGGATAGGAAGGAAATATTTTTTTTTCTCTATTTTTCAGCCTGTCCTGATCTGTTTCGTCTTGAAATGAAGCTTAGATGATGTCTTTTAATTTTTAGAATTTTTTTGCATTTCTTTTAGAATTTTCTAACTGCAGTCGGGTTCGAACGGATAGGAAAGAAATTTTTTTTCTTCTCTATTTTTCGGCTTGTCTTCACCTGTTTCATCTTGAAATGACGCCTGGATGATGTTTTTTAATTTTTAGAATTTTTTTGCATTTATTTTTGAATTATCTAACTTAGGTTTGGTTCGAACAGATTGGAAGGAAATTATTTTTGTTCTCTATTTTACGGCCTGTCCTGACCCGTCTCGTCTTGAAATGAAGTCTGGATGATGTTTTATATTTTTAGAATTTTTTTACATTATTTTTTGAATTTTCTAACTCTGGTCGGGTTCGAACGGATAGGAAGGAAATATTTTTTTTTCTCTATTTTTCAGCTTGTCCTGATCCGTTTCGTCTTGAAATGAAGCCTAGATGATGTCTTTTAATTTTTAGATTTTTTTTGCATTTCTTTTAGAATTTTCTAATTGCGGTCGGGTTCGAACGGATAGGAATGAAATTTTTTTTTTCTCTATTTTTCGGCCTGTCCTGTCCCGTTTCATCTTCAAATGAAGCCTGGATGATGTTTTTTAATTTTTATAATTTTTTTGCATTTATTTTTGAATTTTCTAACTCGGGTCGGGTTCGAACGGATAGGAATGAAATTTTTTTTTGTTCTCTATTTTTCGGCCTGTCCTGTCCCGTTTCATCTTCAAATGAAGCCTGGATGATGTTTTTTAATTTTTATAATTTTTTTACATTTATTTTTGAATTTTCTAACTCGGGTCGGGTTCGAACGGATAGGAATGAAAATTTTTTTGTTCTCTATTTTTCGGCCTGTCCGGGCCCGTTTCGTCTTCAAATGAAGCCTGGATGATGTTTTTTAATTTTCAGAATTTTTTTCCATTTGTTTTTGAATTTTTTAACCCAGGTCTGGTTCGAACGGATAGGAAGGAAATTATTTTTGTTCTCTATTTTACTGTCTGTCCTGGCTCGTTTCATCTTCAAATGAAGCTTGGATGATGTTTTTTAATTTTTAGAATTTTTTTACATTTATTTTTGAATTTTCTAACTCGGGTCGGGTTCGAACGGATAGGCAGGAAATTTTTTTTGTTCTCCATTTTTCAGTCTGTCCTGGCCCGTTTCGTCTTGAAATGAAGCCTGGATGATGTTTTTTAATTTTTAGAATTTTTTTGCATTTATTTTTGAATTTTCTAACTCAGGTCTGGTTCGAACGGATAGGAAGGAAATATTTTTTTTTCTCTATTTTTCGGCCTGTCCTGATCCGTTTCGTCTTGAAATGAAGCCTAGATGATGTCTTTTAATTTTTAGAATTTTTTTGCATTTCTTTTAGAATTTTCTAACTGCGGTCGGGTTCGAACGGATAGGAAGGAAATATTTTTTTTTCTCTATTTTTCGGCCTGTCCTGATCCGTTTCGTCATGAAACGAAGCCTAGATGATGTCTTTTAATTTTTAGAACTTTTTTACATTTCTTTTAGAATTTTCTAACTGCGGTCGGGTTCGAACGGATAGGAATGAAATTTTTTTTGTTCTATATTTTTCGACCTGTCCTGTCCCGTTTCATCTTCAAATGAAGCCTGGATGATGTTTTTTAATTTTTATAATTTTTTTGCATTTATTTTTGAATTTTCTAACTCGGGTCGGGTTCGAACGGATAGGAATGAAATTTTTTTTGTTCTCTATTTTTCGGCCTGTCCTGTCCCGTTTCATCTTCAAATGAAGCCTGGATGATGTTTTTTAATTTTTATAATTTTTTTGCATTTATTTTTGAATTTTCTAACTCGGGTCGGGTTCGAACGGATAGGAATGAAAATTTTTTTTTTCTCTATTTTTCGGCCTGTCCGGGCCCGTTTCGTCTTCAAATGAAGCCTGGATGATGTTTTTTAATTTTTAGAATTTTTTTCCATTTATTTTTGAATTTTTTAACTCAGGTCTGGTTCGAACGGATAGGAAGGAAATTATTTTTGTTCTCTATTTTACGGCCTGTCCTGGCTCGTTTCATCTTCAAATGAAGCCTGGATGATGTTTTTAAATTTTTAGAATTTTTTTACATTTATTTTTGAATTTTCTAACTCGGGTCGGGTTCGAACGGATAGGCAGGAAATTTTTTTTGTTCTTCATTTTTCATTGTGTCCTGGCCCGTTTCGTCTTGAAATGAAGCCTGGATGATGTTTTTTAATTTTTAGAATTTTTTTGCATTTATTTTAGAATTTTCAAACTCAGGTCTGGTTCGAACGGATAGGAAGGAAATATTTTTTTTTCTCTATTTTTCGGCCTGTCCTGATCCGTTTCGTCTTGAAATGAAGCTTAGATTATGTCTTTTAATTTTTAGAATTTTTTTGCATTTCTTTTAGAATTTTCTAACTGCAGTCGGGTTCGAACGGATTGGAAAGAAATTTTTGTTATTCTATATTTTTCGGCTTGTCTTCACCTGTTTCATCTTAAAATGAAGCCTGGATGATGTTTTTTAATTTTTAGAATTTTTTTGCATTTATTTTTGAATTTTCTAACTTAGGTCTGGTTCGAACGGATTGGAAGGAAATTATTTTCGTTCTCTATTTTACGGCCTGTCCTGACCCGTCTCGTCTTGAAATGAAGTCTGGATGATGTTTTATATTTTTAGAATTTTTTTACATTATTTTTTGAATTTTCTAACTCTGGTCGGGTTCGAACGGATAGGAAGGAAATATTTTTTTTTCTCTATTTTTCAGCCTGTCCTGATCCGTTTCGTCTTGAAATGAAGCCTGGATGATGTCTTTTAATTTTTAGAATTTTTTTACATTTATTTTAGAATTTTCTAACTGGGGTCGGGTTCGAACGGATAGGAAAGAAATTTTTTTTATTCTCCATTTTTCGGCTTGTCTTCACCTGTTTCGTCTTGAAATGAAACCTAGATGATGTTTTTTAATTTTTAGATTTTTTTTTGCATTTAGTTTTGAATTTTCTAACTCTGGTCGGGTTCGAACGGGTAGGAATGAAATTTTTTTTGTTCTCTATTTTTCGGCCTGTCCTGTCCCGTTTCATCTTCAAATGAAGCCTGGATGATGTTTTTTAATTTTTAGAATTTTTTTGCATTTATTTTTGAATTTTCTAACTCGGGTCGGGTTCGAACGGATAGGAATGAAATTTTTTTTGTTCTCTATTTTTCGGCCTGTCCTGTCCCGTTTCATCTTCAAATGAAGCCTGGATGATGTTTTTAAATTTTTAGAACTTTTTTACATTTATTTTTGAATTTTCTAACTCGGGTCGGGTTCGAACGGGTAGGCAGGAAATTTTTTTTGTTCTACATTTTTCAGTCTGTCCTGGCCCGTTTCGTCTTGAAATGAAGCCTGGATGATGTTTTTTAATTTTTAGAATTTTTTTGCATTTATTTTTTAATTTTCAAACTCAGGTCTGGTTCGAACGGATAGGAAGGAAATATTTTTTTTTCTCTATTTTTCGGCCTGTCCTGATCCGTTTCGTCTTGAAATGAAGCTTAGATTATGTCTTTTAATTTTTAGAATTTTTTTGCATTTCTTTTAGAATTTTCTAACTGCAGTCGGGTTCGAACGGATAGGAAAGAAATTTTTGTTATTCTATATTTTTCGGCTTGTCTTCACCTGTTTCATCTTGAAATGAAGCCTGGATGATGTTTTTTAATTTTTAGAATTTTTTTGCATTTATTTTTGAATTTTCTAACTTAAGTCTGGTTCGAACGGATAGGAAGGAAATTATTTTTGTTCTCTATTTTACGGCCTGTCCTGGCTCGTTTCATCTTCAAATGAAGCCTGGATGATGTTTTATATTTTTAGAATTTTTTTACATTATTTTTTGAATTTTCTAACTCTGGTCGGGTTCGAACGGATAGGAAGGAAATATTTTTTTTTCTCTATTTTTCAGCCTGTCCTGATCCGTTTCGTCTTGAAATGAAGCTTAGATGATGTCTTTTAATTTTTAGAATTTTTTTGCATTTCTTTTAGAATTTTCTAACTGCAGTCGGGTTCGAACGGATAGGAAAGAAATTTTTTTTCTTCTCCATTTTTCGGCTTGTCTTCACCTGTTTCATCTTGAAATGAAGCCTGGATGATGTTTTTTAATTTTTAGAATTTTTTTGCATTTATTTTTGAATTATCTAACTTAGGTTTGGTTCGAACGGATTGGAAGGAAATTATTTTTGTTCTCTATTTTACGGCCTGTCCTGACCCGTCTCGTCTTGAAATGAAGTCTGGATGATGTTTTATATTTTTAGAATTTTTTTACATTATTTTTTGAATTTTCTAACTCTGGTCGGGTTTGAACGGATAGGAAGGAAATATTTTTTTTTCTCTATTTTTCAGCTTGTCCTGATCCGTTTCGTCTTGAAATGAAGCCTAGATGATGTCTTTTAATTTTTAGATTTTTTTTGCATTTCTTTTAGAATTTTCTAATTGCGGTCGGGTTCGAACGGATAGGAATGAAATTTTTTTTTTCTCTATTTTTCGGCCTGTCCTGTCCCGTTTCATCTTCAAATGAAGCCTGGATGATGTTTTTTAATTTTTATAATTTTTTTGCATTTATTTTTGAATTTTCTAACTCGGGTCGGGTTCGAACGGATAGGAATGAAATTTTTTTTTTTTCTCTATTTTTCGCCCTGTCCTGTCCCGTTTCATCTTCAAATGAAGCCTGGATGATGTTTTTTAATTTTTATAATTTTTTTGCATTTATTTTTGAATTTTCTAACTCGGGTCGGGTTGGAACGAATAGGAATGAAAATTTTTTTGTTCTCTATTTTTTGGCCTGTCCGGGCCCGTTTCGTCTTCAAATGAAGCCTGGATGATGTTTTTTAATTTTTAGAATTTTTTTCCATTTATTTTTGAATTTTTTAACCCAGGTCTGGTTCGAACGGATAGGAAGGAAATTATTTTTGTTCTCTATTTTACGGTCTGTCCTGGCTCGTTTCATCTTCAAATGAAGCTTGGATGATGTTTTTTAATTTTTAGAATTTTTTTACTTTTATTTTTGAATTTTCTAACTCGGGTCGGGTTCGAACGGATAGGCAGGAAATTTTTTTTGTTCTCCATTTTTCAGTCTGTCCTGGCCCGTTTCGTCTTGAAATGAAGCCTGGATGATGTTTTTTAATTTTTAGAATTTTTTTGCATTTATTTTTGAATTTTCTAACTCAGGTCTGGTTCGAACGGATAGGAAGGAAATATTTTTTTTTCTCTATTTTTCGGCCTGTCCTGATCCGTTTCGTCTTGAAATGAAGCCTAGATGATGTCTTTTAATTTTTAGAATTTTTTTGCATTTCTTTTGGAATTTTCTAACTGCGGTCGGGTTCGAACGGATAGGAAGGAAATATTTTTTTTTCTCTATTTTTCGGCCTGTCCTGATCCGTTTCGTCATGAAACGAAGCCTAGATGATGTCTTTTAATTTTTAGAACTTTTTTACATTTCTTTTAGAATTTTCTAACTGCGGTCGGGTTCGAACGGATAGGAATGAAATTTTTTTTGTTCTCTATTTTTCGACCTGTCCTGTCCCGTTTCATCTTCAAATGAAGCCTGGATGATGTTTTTTAATTTTTAGAATTTTTTTGCATTTATTTTTGAATTTTCTAACTCGGGTCGGGTTCGAACGGATAGGAATGAAATTTTTTTTGTTCTCTATTTTTCGGTCTGTCCTGTCCCGTTTCATCTTCAAATGAAGCCTGGATGATGTTTTTTAATTTTTATAATTTTTTTGCATTTATTTTTGAATTTTCTAACTCGGGTCGGGTTCGAACGGATAGGAATGAAAATTTTTTTTATCTCTATTTTTCGGCCTGTCCGGGCCCGTTTCGTCTTCAAATGAAGCCTGGATGATGTTTTTTAATTTTTAGAATTTTTTTCCATTTATTTTTGAATTTTTTAACTCAGGTCTGGTTCGAACGGATAGGAAGGAAATTATTTTTGTTCTCTATTTTACGGCCTGTCCTGGCTCGTTTCATCTTCAAATGAAGCCTGGATGATGTTTTTAAATTTTTAGAATTTTTTTACATTTATTTTTGAATTTTCTAACTCGGGTCGGGTTCGAACGGATAGGCAGGAAATTTTTTTTGTTCTTCATTTTTCAGTGTGTCCTGGCCCGTTTCGTCTTGAAATGAAGTCCGGCTGATGTTTTTTAATTTTTAGAATTTTTTTGCATTTATTTTTGAATTTTCAAACTCAGGTCTGGTTTGAACGGATAGGAAGGAAATATTTTTTTTTCTCTATTTTTCGGCCTGTCCTGATCCGTTTCGTCTTGAAATGAAGCTTAGATTATGTCTTTTAATTTTTAGAATTTTTTTGCATTTCTTTTAGAATTTTCTAACTGCAGTCGGGTTCGAACGGATTGGAAAGAAATTTTTGTTATTCTATATTTTTCGGCTTGTCTTCACCTGTTTCATCTTAAAATGAAGCCTGGATGATGTTTTTTAATTTTAAGAATTTTTTTGCATTTATTTTTGAATTTTCTAACTTAGGTCTGGTTCGAACGGATTGGAAGGAAATTATTTTCGTTCTCTATTTTACGGCCTGTCCTGACCCGTCTCGTCTTGAAATGAAGTCTGGATGATGTTTTATATTTTTAGAATTTTTTTACATTATTTTTTGAATTTTCTAACTCTGGTCGGGTTCGAACGGATAGGAAGGAAATATTTTTTTTTCTCTATTTTTCAGCCTGTCCTGATCCGTTTCGTCTTGAAATGAAGCCTGGATGATGTCTTTTAATTTTTAGAATTTTTTTACATTTATTTTAGAATTTTCTAACTGGGGTCGGGTTCGAACGAATAGGAAAGAAATTTTTTTTATTCTCCATTTTTCGGCTTGTCTTCACCTGTTTCGTCTTGAAATGAAACCTAGATGATGTTTTTTAATTTTTAGATTTTTTTTTGCATTTAGTTTTGAATTTTCTAACTCTGGTCGGGTTCGAACGGGTAGGAATGAAATTTTTTTTGTTCTCTATTTTTCGGCCTGTCCTGTCCCGTTTCATCTTCAAATGAAGCCTGGATGATGTTTTTTAATTTTTAGAATTTTTTTGCATTTATTTTTGAATTTTCTAACTCGGGTCGGGTTCGAACGGATAGGAATGAAATTTTTTTTGTTCTCTATTTTTCGGCCTGTCCTGTCCCGTTTCATCTTCAAATGAAGCCTGGATGATGTTTTTAAATTTTTAGAATTTTTTTACATTTATTTTTGAATTTTCTAACTCGGGTCGGGTTCGAACGGGTAGGCAGGAAATTTTTTTTGTTCTTCATTTTTCAGTCTGTCCTGGCCCGTTTCGTCTTGAAATGAAGCCTGGATGATGTTTTTTAATTTTTAGAATTTTTTTGCATTTATTTTTTAATTTTCAAACTCAGGTCTGGTTCGAACGGATAGGAAGGAAATATTTTTTTTTCTCTATTTTTCGGCCTGTCCTGATCCGTTTCGTCTTGAAATGAAGCTTAGATTATGTCTTTTAATTTTTAGAATTTTTTTGCATTTCTTTTAGAATTTTCTAACTGCAGTCGGGTTCGAACGGATAGGAAAGAAATTTTTGTTATTCTATATTTTTCGGCTTGTCTTCACCTGTTTCATCTTGAAATGAAGCCTGGATGATGTTTTTTAATTTTTAGAATTTTTTTGCATTTATTTTTGAATTTTCTAACTTAAGTCTGGTTCGAACGGATAGGAAGGAAATTATTTTTGTTCTCTATTTTACGGCCTGTCCTGGCTCGTTTCATCTTCAAATGAAGCCTGGATGATGTTTTATATTTTTAGAATTTTTTTACATTATTTTTTGAATTTTCTAACTCTGGTCGGGTTCGAACGGATAGGAAGGAAATATTTTTTTTTCTCTATTTTTCAGCCTGTCCTGATCCGTTTCGTCTTGAAATGAAGCTTAGATGATGTCTTTTAATTTTTAGAATTTTTTTGCATTTCTTTTAGAATTTTCTAACTGCAGTCGGGTTCGAACGGATAGGAAAGAAATTTTTGTTATTCTATATTTTTCGGCTTGTCTTCACTTGTTTCATCTTGAAATGAAGCCTGGATGATGTTTTTTAATTTTTAGAATTTTTTTGCATTTATTTTTGAATTTTCTAACTTAGGTCTGGTTCGAACGGATTGGAAGGAAATTATTTTCGTTCTCTATTTTACGGCCTGTCCTGACCCGTCTCGTCTTGAAATGAAGTCTGGATGATGTTTTATATTTTTAGAATTTTTTTACATTATTTTTTCAATTTTCTAACTCTGGTCGGGTTCGAACGGATAGGAAGGAAATATTTTTTTTTCTCTATTTTTCAGCCTGTCCTGATCCGTTTCGTCTTGAAATGAAGCCTGGATGATGTCTTTTAATTTTTAGAATTTTTTTACATTTATTTTAGAATTTTCTAACTGGGGTCGGGTTCGAACGGATAGGAAAGAAATTTTTTTTATTCTCCATTTTTCGGCTTGTCTTCACCCGTTTCGTCTTGAAATGAAACCTAGATGAAGTTTTTTAATTTTTAGATTTTTTTTTGCATTTAGTTTTGAATTTTCTAACTCTGGTCGGGTTCGAACGGGTAGGAATTAAATTTTTTTTGTTCTTTATTTTTCGGCCTGTCCTGCCCCGTTTCATCTTCAAATGAAGTCTGGATGATGTTTTTTAATTTTTAGAATTTTTTTGCATTTATTTTTGAATTTTCAAACTCAGGTCTAGTTCGAACGGATAGGAAGGAAATATTTTTTTTTCTCTATTTTTCGGCCTGTCCTGATCCGTTTCGTCTTGAAATGAAGCTTAGATGATGTCTTTTAATTTTTAGAATTTTTTTGCATTTCTTTTAGAATTTTCTAACTGCAGTCGGGTTCGAACGGATAGGAAAGAAATTTTTTTTATTCTCTATTTTTCGGCTTGTCTTCACCTGTTTCATCTTGAAATGAAGCCTGGATGATGTTTTTTAATTTTTAGAATTTTTTTGCATTTATTTTTGAATTTTCTAACTTAGGTCTGGTTCGAACGGATTGGAAGGAAATTATTTTTGTTCTCTATTTTACGGCCTGTCCTGACCCATCTCGTCTTGAAATGAAGTCTGGATGATGTTTTATATTTTTAGAATTTTTTTACATTATTTTTTGAATTTTCTAACTCTGGTCGGGTTCGAACGGATAGGAAGGAAATATTTTTTTTTCTCTATTTTTTAGCCTGTCCTGATCCGTTTCGTCTTGAAATGAAGCTTGGATGATGTCTTTTAATTTTTAGAATTTTTTTGCATTTCTTTTAGAATTTTCTAACTGGGGTCGGGTTCGAACGGATAGGAAAGAAATTTTTTTTATTCTCTATTTTTCGGCTTGTCTTCACCCGTTTCGTCTTGAAATGAAACCTCGATGATGTTTTTTAATTTTTAGATTTTTTTTTGCATTTAGTTTTGAATTTTCTAACTCTGGTCGGGTTCGAACGGATAGGAATGAAATTTTTTTTGTTCTCTATTTTTCGGCCTGTCCTGTCCCGTTTCATCTTCAAATGAAGCCTGGATGATGTTTTTTAATTTTTAGAATTTTTTTGCATTTATTTTTGAATTTTCTAACTCGGGTCGGGTTCGAACGGATAGGAATGAAATTTTTTTTGTTCTCTATTTTTCGGCCTGTCCTGTCCCGTTTCATCTTCAAATGATGCCTGGATGATGTTTCTTAATTTTTAGAATTTTTTTGCATTTATTTTTGAATTTTCTAACTCGGGTCGGGTTCGAACGGATTGGAATGAAATTTTTTTTGTTCTATATTTTTCGGCCTGTCCTGTCCCGTTTCATCGTCAAATGAAGCCTGGATGATGTTTTTTAATTTTTAGAATTTTTTTGCTTTTATTTTTGAATTTTCTAACTCGGGTCGGGTTCGAACGGATAGGAATGAAATTTTTTTTTTCTCTATTTTTCGGCCTGTCCTGTCCCGTTTCATCTTCAAATGAAGCCTGGATGATATTTTTTAATTTTTATAATTTTTTTGCATTTAGTTTTGAATTTTCCAACTCGGGTCGGGTTCGAACTGATAGGAATGAAATTTTTTTTGTTCTCTATTTTTCAGCCTGTCCTGTCCCGTTTCATCTTCAAATGAAGCCTGGATGATGTTTTTTAATTTTTATAATTTTTTTGCATTTATTTTCGAATTTTCTAACTCGGGTCGGATTCGAACGAATAGGAAGGAAATTTTTTTTGTTCTCCATTTTTCGGCCTGTCCAGGCCCGTTTCTTCTTGAAATGAAGCCTGGATGATGTTTTTTAATTTTTAGAATTTTTTTACTTTTATTTTTGAATTTTCTAACTCGGGTCGGGTTTGAACGGATAGGCAGGAAATTTTTTTTGTTCTCCATTTTTCGGTCTGTCCTGGCCCGTTTCGTCTTGAAATGAAGCCTGGATGATGTTTTTTAATTTTTAGAATTTTTTTGCATTTATTTTTGAATTTTCTAAATCAGGTCTGGTTCGAACGGATAGGAAGGAAATATTTTTTTTTCTTTATTTTTCGGCCTGTCCTGATCCGTTTCGTCTTGAAATGAAGCCAAGATGATGTCTTTTAATTTTTAGAATTTTTTTGCATTTCTTTTAGAATTTTCTATCTGCGGTCGGGTTCGAACGGATAGGAAGGAAATATTTTTTTTTTTCTCTATTTTTCGGCCTGTCCTGATCCGTTTCGTCTTGAAACGAAGCCTAGATGATGTCTTTTAATTTTTAGAATTTTTTTGCATTTCTTTTAGAATTTTCTAACTGCGGTCGGGTTCGAACGGATAGGAATGAAATTTTTTTTGTTCTCTATTTTTCGGCCTGTCCTGTCCCGTTTCATCTTCAAATGAAGCCTGGATGATGTTTTTTAATTTTTATAATTTTTTTGCATTTATTTTTGAATTTTCTAACTCGGGTCGGGTTCGAATGGATAGGAATGAAATTTTTTTTGTTCTCTATTTTACGGCCTGTCCTGACCCGCCTCGTCTTGAAATGAAGTCTGGATGATGTTTTATATTTTTAGAATTTTTTTACATTATTTTTTGAATTTTCTAACTTTGGTCGGGTTCGAACGGATAGGAAGGAAATATTTTTTTTTCTCTATTTTTCAGCCTGTCCTGATCCGTTCCGTCTTGAAATGAAGCCTGGATGATGTCTTTTAATTTTTAGAATTTTTTTACATTTATTTTAGAATTTTCTAACTGGGGTCGGGTTCGAACGGATAGGAAAGAAATTTTTTTTATTCTCCATTTTTCGGCTTGTCTTCACCCGTTTCGTCTTGAAATGAAACCTAGATGATGTTTTTTAATTTTTAGATTTTTTTTTGCATTTAGTTTTGAATTTTCTAACTCTGGTCGGGTTCGAACGGGTAGGAATGAAATTTTTTTTGTTCTCTATTTTTCGGCCTGTCCTGTCCCGTTTCATCTTCAAATGAAGCCTGGATGATGTTTTTTAATTTTTAGAATTTTTTTGCATTTATTTTTGAATTTTCTAACTCGGGTCGGGTTCGAACGGATAGGAATGAAATTTTTTTTGTTCTCTATTTTTCGGCCTGTCCTGTCCCGTTTCATCTTCAAATGAAGCCTGGATGATGTTTTTAAATTTTTAGAATTTTTTTACATTTATTTTTGAATTTTCTAACTCGGGTCGGGTTCGAACGGGTAGGCAGGAAATTTTTTTTGTTCTTCATTTTTCAGTCTGTCCTGGCCCGTTTCGTCTTGAAATGAAGCCTGGATGATGTTTTTTAATTTTTAGAATTTTTTTGCCTTTATTTTTGAATTTTCAAACTCAGGTCTGGTTCGAACGGATAGGAAGGAAATATTTTTTTTTCTCTATTTTTCGGCCTGTCCTGATCCGTTTCGTCTTGAAATGAAGCTTAGATTATGTCTTTTAATTTTTAGAATTTTTTTGCATTTCTTTTAGAATTTTCTAACTGCAGTCGGGTTCGAACGGATAGGAAAGAAATTTTTGTTATTCTATATTTTTCGGCTTGTCTTCACCTGTTTCATCTTGAAATGAAGCCTGGATGATGTCTTTTAATTTTTAGAATTTTTTTGCATTTCTTTTAGAATTTTCTAACTGCAGTCGGGTTCGAACGGATAGGAAAGAAATTTTTTTTCTTCTCTATTTTTCGGCTTGTCTTCACCTGTTTCATCTTGAAATGAAGCCTGGATGATGTTTTTTAATTTTTAGAATTTTTTTGCATTTATTTTTGAATTATATAACTTAGGTCTGGTTCGAACGGATTGGAAGGAAATTATTTTTGTTCTCTATTTTACGGCCTGTCCTGACCCGTCTCGTCTTGAAATGAAGTCTGGATGATGTTTTATATTTTTAGAATTTTTTTACATTATTTTTTGAATTTTCTAACTCTGGTCGGGTTCGAACGGATAGGAAGGAAATATATTTTTTTCTCTATTTTTCAGCTTGTCCTGATCCGTTTCGTCTTGAAATGAAGCCTAGATGATGTCTTTTAATTTTTAGATTTTTTTTTGCATTTCTTTTAGAATTTTCTAATTGCGGTTGGGTTCGAACGGATAGGAATGAAATTTTTTTTGTTCTCTATTTTTCGGCCTGTCCTGTCCCGTTTCATCTTCAAATGAAGCCTGGATGATGTTTTTTAATTTTTATAATTTTTTTGCATTTATTTTTGAATTTTCTAACTCGGGTCGGGTTCGAACGGATAGGAATGAAATTTTTTTTTGTTCTCTATTTTTCGGCCGGTCCTGTCCCGTTTCATTTTCAAATGAAGCCTGGATGATGTTTTTTAATTTTTATAATTTTTTTGCATTTATTTTTGAATTTTCTAACTCGGGTCGGGTTCGAACGGATAGGAATGAAAATTTTTTTGTTCTCTATTTTTCGGCCTGTCCGGGCCCGTTTCGTCTTCAAATGAAGCCTGGATGATGTTTTTTAATTTTTAGAATTTTTTTCCATTTATTTTTGAATTTTTTACCCAAGGTCTGGTTCGAACGGATAGGAAGGAAATTATTTTTGTTCTCTATTTTACGGTCTGTCCTGGCTCGTTTCATCTTCAAATGAAGCTTGGATGATGTTTTTTAATTTTTAGAATTTTTTTACATTTATTTTTGAATTTTCTAACTCGGGTCGGGTTCGAACGGATAGGCAGGAAATTTTTTTTGTTCTCCATTTTTCAGTCTGTCCTGGCCCGTTTCGTCTTGAAATGAAGCCTGGATGATGTTTTTTAATTTTTAGAATTTTTTTGCATTTATTTTTGAATTTTCTAACTCAGGCCTGGCTCGAACGGATAAGAAGGAAATATTTTTTTTTCTCTATTTTTCGGCCTGTCCTGATCCGTTTCGTCTTGAAATGAAGCCTAGATGATGTCTTTTAATTTTTAGAATTTTTTTGCATTTCTTTTAGAATTTTCTAACTGCGGTCGGGTTCGAACGGATAGGAAGGAAATATTTTTTTTTCTCTATTTTTCGGCCTGTCCTGATCCGTTTCGTCTTGAAACGAAGCCTAGATGATGTCTTTTAATTTTTAGAACTTTTTTGCATTTCTTTTAGAATTTTCTAACTGCGGTCGGGTTCGAACGGATAGGAATGAAATTTTTTTTGTTCTCTATTTTTCGGCCTGTCCTATCCCGTTTCATCTTCAAATGAAGCCTGGATGATGTTTTTTAATTTTTATAATTTTTTTGCATTTATTTTTGAATTTTCTAACTCGGGTCGGGTTCAAACGGATAGGAATGAAATTTTTTTTATTCTCTATTTTTCGGCCTGTCCTGTCCCGTTTCATCTTCAAATGAAGCCTGGATGATATTTTTTAATTTTTATAATTTTTCTGCATTTATTTTTGAATTTTCTAACTCGGGTCGGGTTCGAACGGATAGGAATGAAATTTTTTTTTTCTCTATTTTTCAGCCTGTCCGGGCCCGTTTCGTCTTCAAATGAAGCCTGGATGATGTTTTTTAATTTTTAGAATTTTTTTCCATTTATTTTTGAATTTTTTAACTCAGGTCTGGTTCGAACGGATCGGAAGGAAATTATTTTTGTTCTCTATTTTACGGCCTGTCCTGGCTCGTTTCATCTTCAAATGAAGCCTGGATGAAGTTTTTAAATTTTTAGAATTTTTTTACATTTATTTTTGAATTTTCTAACTCGGGTCGGGTTCGAACGGATAGGCAGGAAATTTTTTTTGTTCTTCATTTTTCAGTGTGTCCTGGCCCGTTTCGTCTTGAAATGAAGCCTGGATGATGTTTTTTAATTTTTAGAATTTTTTTGCATTTATTTTTGAATTTTCAAACTCAGGTCTGGTTCGAACGGATAGGAAGGAAATATTTTTTTTTCTCTATTTTTCGGCCTGTCCTGATCCGTTTCGTCTTGAAATGAAGCTTAGATTATGTCTTTTAATTTTTAGAATTTTTTTGCATTTCTTTTAGAATTTTCTAACTGCAGTCGGGTTCGAACGGATAGGAAAGAAATTTTTGTTATTCTATATTTTTCGGCTTGTCTTCACCTGTTTCATCTTGAAATGAAGCCTGGATGATGTTTTTTAATTTTTAGAATTTTTTTGCATTTATTTTTGAATTTTCTAACTTAGGTCTGGTTCGAACGGATTGGAAGGAAATTATTTTCGTTCTCTATTTTACGGCCTGTCCTGACCCGTCTCGTCTTGAAATGAAGTCTGGATGATGTTTTATATTTTTAGAATTTTTTTACATTATTTTTTCAATTTTCTAACTCTGGTCGGGTTCGAACGGATAGGAAGGAAATATTTTTTTTTCTCTATTTTTCAGCCTGTCCTGATCCGTTTCGTCTTGAAATGAAGCCTGGATGATGTCTTTTAATTTTTAGAATTTTTTTGCATTTCTTTTAGAATTTTCTAACTGGGGTCGGGTTCGAACGGATAGGAAAGAAATTTTTTTTATTCTCTATTTTTTGGCTTGTCTTCACCCGTTTCGTCTTGAAATGAAACCTCGATGATGTTTTTTAATTTTTAGATTTTTTTTTGCATTTAGTTTTGAATTTTCTAACTCTGGTCGGGTTCGAACGGATAGGAATGAAATTTTTTTTGTTCTCTATTTTTCGGCCTGTCCTGTCCCGTTTCATCTTCAAATGAAGCCTGGATGATGTTTTTTAATTTTTAGAATTTTTTTTTGCATTTATTTTTGAATTTTCTAACTCGGGTCGGGTTCGAACGGATAGGAATGAAATTTTTTTTGTTCTCTATTTTTCGGCCTGTCCTGTCCCGTTTCATCTTCAAATGATGCCTGGATGATGTTTCTTAATTTTTAGAATTTTTTTGCATTTAGTTTTGAATTTTCCAACTCGGGTCGGGTTCGAACTGATAGGAATGAAATTTTTTTTGTTCTCTATTTTTCGGCCTGTCCTGTCCCGTTTTATCTTCAAATGAAGCCTGGATGATGTTTTTTAATTTTTATAATTTTTTTGCATTTATTTTCGAATTTTCTAACTCGGGTCGGGTTCGAACGAATAGGAAGGAAATTTTTTTTGTTCTCCATTTTTCGGCCTGTCCAGGCCCGTTTCTTCTTGAAATGAAGCCTGGATGATGTTTTTTAATTTTTAGAATTTTTTTACATTTATTTTTGAATTTTCTAACTCGGGTCGGGTTCGAACGGATTGGCAGGAAATTTTTTTTGTTCTCCATTTTTCGGTCTGTCCTGGCCCGTTTCGTCTTGAAATGAAGCCTGGATGATGTTTTTTAATTTTTAGAATTTTTTTGCATTTATTTTTGAACTTTCTAAATCAGGTCTGGTTCGAACGGATAGGAAGGAAATATTTTTTTTTCTTTATTTTTCGGCCTGTCCTGATCCGTTTCGTCTTGAAATGAAGCCTAGATGATGTCTTTTAATTTTAAGAATTTTTTTGCATTTCTTTTAGAATTTTCTATCTGCGGTCGGGTTCGAACGGATAGGAAGGAAATATTTTTTTTTCTCTATTTTTCGGCCTGTCCTGATCCGTTTCGTCTTGAAACGAAGCCTAGATGATGTCTTTTAATTTTTAGAATTTTTTTGCATTTCTTTTAGAATTTTCTAACTGCGGTCGGGTTCGAACGGATAGGAATGAAATTTTTTTTGTTCTCTATTTTTCGGCCTGTCTTGTCCCGTTTCATCTTCAAATGAAGCCTGGATGATGTTTTTTAATTTTTATAATTTTTTTGTATTTATTTTTGAATTTTCTAACTCGGGTCGGGTTCGAACGGATAGGAATGAAATTTTTTTTGTTCTCTATTTTACGGCATGTCCTGACCCGCCTCGTCTTGAAATGAAGTCTGGATGATGTTTTATATTTTTAGAATTTTTTTACATTATTTTTTGAATTTTCTAACTTTGGTCGGGTTCGAACGGATAGGAAGGAAATATTTTTTTTTCTCTATTTTTCAGCCTGTCCTGATCCGTTCCGTCTTGAAATGAAGCCTGGATGATGTCTTTTAATTTTTAGAATTTTTTTACATTTCTTTTAGAATTTTCTAACTGGGGTCGGGTTCGAACGGATAGGAAAGAAATTTTTTTTCTTCTCCATTTTTCGGCTTGTCTTCACCCGTTTCGTCTTGAAATGAAACCTAGATGATGTTTTTTAATTTTTAGATTTTTTTTTGCATTTAGTTTTGAATTTTCTAACTCTGGTCAGGTTCGAACGGGTAGGAATGAAATTTTTTTTGTTCTCTATTTTTCGGCCTGTCCTGTCCCGTTTCATCTTCAAATGAAGCCTGGATGATGTTTTTTAATTTTTAGAATTTTTTTGCATTTATTTTTGAATTTTCTAACTCGGGTCGGGTTCGAACGGATAGGAATGAAATTTTTTTTGTTCTCTATTTTTCGGCCTGTCCTGTCCCGTTTCGTCTTCAAATGAAGCCTGGATGATGTTTTTTAATTTTTAGAATTTTTTTGCATTTATTTTTGAATTTTCTAACTCAGGTCTGGTTCGAACGGATAGGAAGGAAATTATTTTTGTTCTCTATTTTATGGTCTGTCCTGGCTCGTTTCATCTTCAAATGAAGCCTGGATGATGTTTCTTAATTTTTAGAATTTTTTTGCTTTTATTTTTGAATTTTCAAACTCAGGTCTGGTTCGAACGGATAGGAAGGAAATATTTTTTTTTCTCTATTTTTCAGCCTGTCCTGATCCGTTTCGTCTTGAAATGAAGCCTAGATGATGTCTTTTAATTTTTAGAATTTTTTTGCATTTCTTTTAGAATTTTCTAACTTTGGTCGGGTTCGAACGGATAGGAATGAAATTTTTTTTGTTCTCTATTTTTCGGCCTGTCCTGTCCTGGCTCGTTTCATCTTCAAATGAAGCCTACATGGGGTCGGGTTCGAACGGATAGGAAAGAAATTTTTTTTATTCTCTATTTTTCGGCTTGTCTTCACCCGTTTCGTCTTGAAATGAAACCTGGATGATGTTTTTTAATTTTTAGATTTTTTTTTGCATTTAGTTTTGAATTTTCTAACTCTGGTCGGGTTCGAACGGATAGGAATGAAATTTTTTTTGTTCTCTATTTTTCGGCCTGTCCTGTCCCGTTTCATCTTCAAATGAAGCCTGGATGATGTTTTTTAATTTTTAGAATTTTTTTGCATTTATTTTTGAATTTTCTAACTCGGGTCGGGTTCGAACGGATTGGAATGAAATTTTTTTTGTTCTTTATTGTTCGGCCTGTCCTGTCCCGTTTCATCTTCAAATGATGCCTGGATTATGTTTCTTAATTTTTAGAATTTTTTTGCATTTATTTTTGAATTTTCTAACTCGGGTCGGGTTCGAACGGATAGGAATGAAATTGTTTTGTTCTCTATTTTTCGGCCTGTCCTGTCCCGTTTCATCGTCAAAAGAAGCCTGGATGATGTTTTTTAATTTTTAGAATTTTTTTGCTTTTATTTTTGAATTTTCTAACTCGGGTCGGGTTCGAACGGATAGGAATGAAATTTTTTTTGTTCTCTATTTTTCGGCCTGTCCTGTCCCGTTTCATCTTCAAATGAAGCCTGGATGATTTTTTTTAATTTTTATAATTTTTTTGCATTTATTTTTGAATTTTCTAACTCGGGTCGGGTTCGAACGGATAGGAATGAAATTTTTTTTGTTCTCTATTTTTCGGCCTATCCGGGCCCGTTTCGTCTTCAAATGAAGCCTGGATGATGTTTTTTAATTTTTAGAATTTTTTTCCATTTATTTTTGAATTTTTTAACTCAGGTCTGGTTCGAACGGATAGGAAGGAAATTATTTTTGTACTCTATTTTACGGTCTGTCCTGGCTCGTTTCATCTTCAAATGAAGCCTGGATGATGTTTTTTAATTTTTAGAATTTTTTTACATTTATTTTTGAATTTTCTAACTCGGGTCGGGTTCGAACGGATAGGCAGGAAAGTTTTTTTGTTCTCCATTTTTCAGTCTGTCCTGGCCCGTTTCGTCTTGAAATGAAGCCTGGATGATGTTTTTTAATTTTTAGAATTTTTTTGCATTTATTTTTGAATTTTCAAACTCAGGTCTGGTTCGAACGGATTGGAAGGAAATATTTTTTTTTTCTCTATTTTTCGGCCTGTCCTGATCCGTTTCGTCTTGAAATGAAGCTTAGATGATGTCTTTTAATTTTTAGAATTTTTTTGCATTTCTTTTAGAATTTTCTAACTGCAGTCGGGTTCGAACGGATAGGGAAGAAATTTTTTTAATTCTCTATTTTTCGGCTTGTCTTCACCTGTTTCATCTTAAAATGAAGCCTGGATGATGTTTTTTAATTTTTTGAATTTTTTTGCATTTATTTTTGAATTTTCTAACTTAGGTCTGGTTCGAACGGATTGGAAGGAAATTATTTTTGTTTTCTATTTTACGGCCTGTCCTGACCCGTCTCGTCTTGAAATGAAGTCTGGATGATGTTTTATATTTTTAGAATTTTTTTTCATTATTTTTTGAATTTTCTAACTCTGGTCGGTTTCGAACGGATAGGAAGGAAATATATTTTTTCTCTATTTTTTAGCCTGTCCTGATCCGTTTCGTCTTGAAATGAAGCCTGGATGATGTCTTTTAATTTTTAGAATTTTTTTGCATTTCTTTTAGAATTTTCTAACTGGGGTCGGGTTCGAACGGATAGGAAAGAAATTTTTTTTATTCTCTATTTTTCGGCTTGTCTTCACCCGTTTCGTCTTGAAATGAAACCTGGATGATGTTTTTTAATTTTTAGATTTTTTTTTGCATTTAGTTTTGAATTTTCTAACTCTGGTCGGGTTCGAACGGATAGGAATGAAATTTTTTTTGTTCTCTATTTTTCGGCCTGTCCTGTCCCGTTTCATCTTCAAATGAAGCCTGGATGATGTTTTTTAATTTTTAGAATTTTTTTGCATTTATTTTTGAATTTTCTAACTCGGGTCGGGTTCGAACGGATAGGAATGAAAATTTTTTGTTCTCTATTTTTCGGCCTGTCCTGTCCCGTTTCATCGTCAAATGAAGCCTGGATGATGTTTTTTAATTTTTAGAATATTTTTGCTTTTATTTTTGAATTTTCTAACTCGGGTCGGGTTCGAACGAATAGGAATGAAATTTTTTTGTTCTCTATTTTTCGGCCTGTCCTGTCCCGTTTCATCGTCAAATGAAGCCTGGATGATGTTTTTTAATTTTTAGAATATTTTTGCTTTTATTTTTGAATTTTCTAACTCGGGTCGGGTTCGAACGAATAGGAATGAAATTTTTTTGTTCTCTATTTCTCGGCCTGTCCTGTCCCGTTTCATCTTCAAATGATGCCTGGATGATGTTTCTTAATTTTTAGAATTTTTTTGCATTTATTTTTGAATTTTCTAACTCGGGTCGGGTTCGAACGGATAGGAATGAAATTTTTTTGTTCTCTATTTTTCGGCCTGTCCTGTCCCGTTTCATCGTCAAATGAAGCCTGGATGATGTTTTTTAATTTTTAGAATATTTTTGCTTTTATTTTTGAATTTTCTAACTCGGGTCGGGTTCGAACGAATAGGAATGAAATTTTTTTTGTTCTCTATTTTTCGGCCTGTCCTGTCCCGTTTCATCTTCAAATGAAGCCTGGATGATTTTTTTTAATTTTTATAATTTTTTTGCATTTATTTTTGAATTTTCTAACTCGGGTCGGGTTCGAACGGATAGGAATGAAATTTTTTTTGTTCTCTATTTTTCGGCCTGTTCGGGCCCGTTTCGTCTTCAAATGAAGCCTGGATGATGTTTTTTAATTTTTAGAATTTTTTTCCATTTATTTTTGAATTTTTTAACTCAGGTCTGGTTCGAACGGATAGGAAGGAAATTATTTTTGTTCTCTATTTTACGGTCTGTCCTGGCTCGTTTCATCTTCAAATGAAGTCTGGATGATGTTTTTTAATTTTTAGAATTTTTTTACATTTATTTTTGAATTTTCTAACTCGGGTCGGGTTCGAACGGATAGGCAGGAAAGTTTTTTTGTTCTCCATTTTTCAGTCTGTCCAGGCCCGTTTCGTCTTGAAATGAAGCCTGGATGATGTTTTTTAATTTTTAGAATTTTTTTGCATTTATTTTTGAATTTTCAAACTCAGGTCTGGTTCGAACGGATAGGAAGGAAATATTTTTTTTTCTCTATTTTTCGGCCTGTCCTGATCCGTTTCGTCTTGAAATGAAGCTTAGATGATGTCTTTTAATTTTTAGAATTTTTTTGCATTTCTTTTAGAATTTTCTAACTGCAGTCGGGTTCGAACGGATAGGAAAGAAATTTTTTTTATTCTCTATTTTTCGGCTTGTCTTCACCTGTTTCATCTTAAAATGAAGCCTGGATGATGTTTTTTAATTTTTAGAATTTTTTTGCATTTATTTTTGAATTTTCTAACTTAGGTCTGGTTCGAACGGATTGGAAGGAAATTATTTTTGTTCTCTATTTTACGGCCTGTCCTGACCCGTCTCGTCTTGGAATGAAGTCTGGATGATGTTTTATATTTTTAGAATTTTTTTACATTATTTTTTGAATTTTCTAACTCCGGTCGGGTTTGAACGGATAGGAAGGAAATATTTTTTTATCTCTATTTTTTAGCCTGTCCTGATCCGTTTCGTCTTGAAATGAAGCCTGGATGATGTCTTTTAATTTTTAGAATTTTTTTGCATTTCTTTTAGAATTTTCTAACTGGGGTCGGGTTCGAACGGATAGGAATGAAATTTTTTTTGTTCTCTATTTTTCGGCATGTCCTGTCCCGTTTCATCTTCAAATGAAGCCTGGATGATGTTTTTTAATTTTTAGAATTTTTTTGCATTTATTTTTGAATTTTCTAACTCGGGTCGGGTTCGAACGGATAGGAATGAAATTTTTTTTGTTCTCTATTTTTCGGCCTGTCCTGTCCCGTTTCATCTTCAAATGATGCCTGGATGATGTTTCTTAATTTTTATAATTTTTTTGCATTTATTTTTGAATTTTCTAACTCGGGTCGGGTTCGAACGGATAGGAATGAAATTTTTTTTGTTCTCTATTTTTCGGCCTGTCCTGTCCCGTTTCATCGTCAAATGAAGCCTGGATGATGTTTTTTAATTTTTAGAATTTTTTTGCTTTTATTTTTGAATTTTCTAACTCGGGTCGGGTTCGAACGGATAGGAATGAAATTTTTTTTGTTCTCTATTTTTCGGCCTGTCCTGTCCCGTTTCATCTTCAAATGAAGCCTGGATGATGTTTTTTAATTTTTATAATTTTTTTGCATTTAGTTTTGAATTTTCCAACTCGGGTCGGGTTTGAACTGATAGGAATGAAATTTTTTTTGTTCTCTATTTTTCGGCCTGTCCTGTCCCGTTTCATCTTCAAATGAAGCCTGGATGATGTTTTTTAATTTTTATAATTTTTTTGCATTTATTTTTGAATTTTCTAACTCGGGTCGGGTTCGAACGGATAGGAATGAAATTTTTTTTGTTCTCTATTTTTCGGCCTGTCCTGTCCCGTTTCATCATCAAATGAAGCCTGGATGATGTTTTTTAATTTTTAGAATTTTTTTGCATTTATTTTCGAATTTTCTAACTCGTGTCGGGTTCGAACGAATAGGAAGGAAATTTTTTTTGTTCTCCATTTTTCGGCCTGTCCTGGCCCGTTTCTTCTTGAAATGAAGCCTGGATGATGTTTTTTAATTTTTAGAATTTTTTTACATTTATTTTTGAATTTTCTAACTCGGGTCGGGTTCGAACGGATAGGCAGGAAATTTTTTTTGTTCTCCATTTTTCGGTCTGTCCTGGCCCGTTTCGTCTTGAAATGAAGCCTGGATGATGTTTTTTAATTTTTAGAATTTTTTTGCATTTATTTTTGAATTTTCTAACTCAGGTCTGGTTCGAACGGATAGGAAAGAAATATTTTTTTTTTCTCTATTTTTCGGCCTGTCCTAATCCGTTTCCTCTTGAAATGAAGCCTAAATGATGTCTTTTAATTTTTAGAATTTTTTTGCATTTCTTTTAGAATTTTCTAACTGCGGTCGGGTTCGAACGGATAGGAAGGAAATATTTTTTTTTCTCTATTTTTCGGCCCGTCCTGATCCGTTTCGTCTTGAAACGAAGCCAAGATGATGTCTTTTAATTTTTAGAATTTTTTTGCATTTCTTTTTGAATTTTCTAACTGCGGTCGGGTTCGAACGGATAGGAATGAAATTTTTTTTGTTCTCTATTTTTCGGCCTGTCTTGTCCCGTTTCATCTTCAAATGAAGCCTGGATGATGTTTTTTAATTTTTATAATTTTTTGCATTTATTTTTGAATTTTCTAACTTCGGTCGGGTTCGAACGGATAGGAATGAAAATTTTTTTTTCTCTATTTTTCGGCCTGTCCGTGCCCGTTTCGTCTTCAAATGAAGCCTGGATGATGTTTTTTAATTTTTAGAATTTTTTTCCATTTATTTTTGAATTTTTTAACTCAGGTCTGGTTCGAACGGATAGGAAGGAAATTATTTTTGTTCTCTATTTTACGGTCTGTCCTGGCTCGTTTCATCTTCAAATGAAGCCTGGATGATGTTTTTTAATTTTTAGAATTTTTTTACATTTATTTTTGAATTTTCTAACTCGGGTCGGGTTCGAACGGATAGGCAGGAAATTTTTTTTGTTCTCCATTTTTCAGTCTGTCCTGGCCCGTTTCGTCTTGAAATGAAGCCTGGATGATGTTTTTTAATTTTTAGAATTTTTTTGCACTTATTTTTGAATTTTCAAACTCAAGTCTGGTTCGAACGGATAGGAAGGAAATATTTTTTTTTCTCTATTTTTCGGCCTGTCCTGATCCGTTTCGTCTTGAAATGAAGCTTAGATGATGTCTTTTAATTTTTAGAATTTTTTTGCATTTCTTTCAGAATTTTCTAACTGCAGTCGGGTTCGAATGGATAGGAAAGAAATTTTTTTTATTCTCTATTTTTCGGCTTGTCTTCACCTATTTCATCTTAAAATGAAGCCTGGATGATGTTTTTTAATTTTTAGAATTTTTTTGCATTTATTTTTGAATTTTCTAACTTAGGTCTGGTTCGAACGGATTGGAAGGAAATTATTTTTGTTCTCTATTTTACGGCCTGTCCTGACCCGTCTCGTCTTGAAATGAAGTCTGGATGATGTTTTATATCTTTAGAATTTTTTTACATTATTTTTTGAATTTTCTAACTCTGGTCGGGTTCGAACGGATAGGAAGGAAATATATTTTTTCTCTATTTTTTAGCCTGTCCTGATCCGTTTCGTCTTGAAATGAAGCCTGGATGATGTCTTTTAATTTTTAGAATTTTTTAGCATTTCTTTTAGAATTTTCTAACTGGGGTCGAGTTCGAACGGATAGGAAAGAAATTTTTTTTATTCTCTATTTTTCGGCTTGTCTTCACCCGTTTCGTCTTGAAATGAAGCCTGGATGATGTTTTTTAATTTTTAGAATTTTTTTGCGTTTATTTTTGAATTTGCTAACTCAGGTCTGGTCCGAACGGATAGGAAGGAAATATTTTTTTTTTCTCTATTTTTCGGCCTGTCCTGATCCGTTTCATCTTGAAATGAAGCCTAGATGATGTCTTTTAATTTTTAGAATTTTTTTGCATTTCTTTTAGAATTTTCTAACTGCGGTCGGGTTCGAACGGATAGGAAGGAAATATTTTTTTTTCTCTATTTTTCGTCCTGTCCTGATCCGTTTCGTCTTGAAACGAAGCCTAGATGATGTCTTTTAATTTTTAGAATTTTTTTGCATTTCTTTTTGAATTTTTTAACTGCGGTCGGGTTCGAACGGATAGGAAGGAAATTATTTTTGTTCTCTATTTTACGGCCTGTCCTGGCTCGTTTCGTCTTGAAATGAAGCCTGGATGATGTTTTTTAATTTTTAGAATTTTTTTGCATTTCTTTTAGAATTTTCTATCTGCGGTCGGGTTCGAACGGATAGGAAGGAAATATTTTTTTTTTTCTCTATTTTTCGGCCTGTCCTGATCCGTTTCGTCTTGAAATGAAGCTTAGATTATGTCTTTTAATTTTTAGAATTTTTTTGCATTTCTTTTAGAATTTTCTAACTGCAGTCGGGTTCGAACGGATTGGAAAGAAATTTTTGTTATTCTATATTTTTCGGCTTGTCTTCACCTGTTTCATCTTAAAATGAAGCCTGGATGATGTTTTTTAATTTTTAGAATTTTTTTGCATTTATTTTTGAATTTTCTAACTTAGGTCTGGTTCGAACGGATTGGAAGGAAATTATTTTTGTTCTCTATTTTACGGCCTGTCCTGACCCGTCTCGTCTTGGAATGAAGTCTGGATGATGTTTTATATTTTTAGAATTTTTTTACATTATTTTTTGAATTTTCTAACTCCGGTCGGGTTTGAACGGATAGGAAGGAAATATTTTTTTATCTCTATTTTTTAGCCTGTCCTGATCCGTTTCGTCTTGAAATGAAGCCTGGATGATGTCTTTTAATTTTTAGAATTTTTTTGCATTTCTTTTAGAATTTTCTAACTGGGGTCGGGTTCGAACGGATAGGAATGAAATTTTTTTTGTTCTCTATTTTTCGGCCTGTCCTGTCCCGTTTCATCTTCAAATGAAGCCTGGATGATGTTTTTTAATTTTTAGAATTTTTTTGCATTTATTTTTGAATTTTCTAACTCGGGTCGGGTTCGAACGGATAGGAATGAAATTTTTTTTGTTCTCTATTTTTCGGCCTGTCCTGTCCCGTTTCATCTTCAAATGATGCCTGGATGATGTTTCTTAATTTTTATAATTTTTTTGCATTTATTTTTGAATTTTCTAACTCGGGTCGGGTTCGAACGGATAGGAATGAAATTTTTTTTGTTCTCTATTTTTCGGCCTGTCCTGTCCCGTTTCATCGTCAAATGAAGCCTGGATGATGTTTTTTAATTTTTAGAATTTTTTTGCTTTTATTTTTGAATTTTCTAACTCGGGTCGGGTTCGAACGGATAGGAATGAAATTTTTTTTGTTCTCTATTTTTCGGCCTGTCCTGTCCCGTTTCATCTTCAAATGAAGCCTGGATGATGTTTTTTAATTTTTATAATTTTTTTGCATTTAGTTTTGAATTTTCCAACTCGGGTCGGGTTTGAACTGATAGGAATGAAATTTTTTTTGTTCTCTATTTTTCGGCCTGTCCTGTCCCGTTTCATCTTCAAATGAAGCCTGGATGATGTTTTTTAATTTTTAGAATTTTTTTGCATTTATTTTTGAATTTTCTAACTCGGGTCGGGTTCGAACGGATAGGAATGAAATTTTTTTTGTTCTCTATTTTTCGGCCTGTCCTGTCCCGTTTCATCTTCAAATGATGCCTGGATGATGTTTCTTAATTTTTAGAATTTTTTTGCATTTATTTTTGAATTTTCTAACTCGGGTCGGGTTCGAACGGATAGGAATGAAATTTTTTTTGTTCTCTATTTTTCGGCCGGTCCTGTCCCGTTTCATCTTCAAATGAAGCCTGGATGATGTTTTTTAATTTTTATAATTTTTTTGCATTTATTTTTGAATTTTCTAACTCGGGTCGGATTCGAACGGATATGAATGAAATTTTTTTTTTCTCTATTTTTCGGCCTGTCCGGGCCCGTTTCGTCTTCAAATGAAGCCTGGATGATGTTTTTTAATTTTTAGAATTTTTTTCCATTTATTTTTGAATTTTTTAACTCAAGTCTGGTTCGAACGGATAGGAAGGAAATTATTTTTGTTCTCTATTTTTCGGCCTGTCCTGGCTCGTTTCTCTATTTTTCGGCCTGTCCGGGCCCGTTTCGTCTTCAAATGAAGCCTGGATGATGTTTTTTAATTTTTAGAATTTTTTTCCATTTATTTTTGAATTTTTTAACTCAGGTCTGGTTCGAACGGATAGGAAGGAAATTATTTTTGTTCTCTATTTTTCGGCCTGTCCTGGCTCGTTTCATCTTCAAATGAAGCCTGGATGATGTTTTTTAATTTTTAGAATTTTTTTACATTTATTTTTGAATTTTCTAACTCGGGTCGGGTTCGAACGGATAGGCAGGAAATTTTTTTTTTTTCTCCATTTTTCAGTCTGTCCTGGCCCGTTTCGTCTTGAAATGAAGCCTGGATGATGTTTTTTAATTTTTAGAATTTTTTCGCATTTATTTTTGAATTTTCAAACTCAGGTCTGGTTCGAACGGATAGGAAGGAAATATTTTTTTTTCACTATTTTTCGGCCTGTCCTGATCCGTTTCGTCTTGAAATGAAGCTTAGATTATGTCTTTTAATTTTTAGAATTTTTTTGCATTTCTTTTAGAATTTTCTAACTGCAGTCGGGTTCGAACGGATAGGAAAGAAATCTTTTTTATTCTATATTTTTCGGCTTGTCTTCACCTGTTTCATCTTGAAATGAAGCCTGAATGATGTTTTTTAATTTTTAGAAATTTTTTGCATTTATTTTTGAATTTTCTAACTTAGGTCTGGTTCAAACGGAATGGAAGGAAATTATTTTTGTTCTCTATTTTACGGCCTGTCCTGACCCGTCTCGTCTTGAAATGAAGTCTGGATGATGTTTTATAGTTTTAGAATTTTTTGACATCATTTTTTGAATTTTCTAACTCTGGTCGGGTTCGAACGGATAGGACGGAAATATTTTTTTTTCTCTATTTTTTAGCCTGTCCTGATCCGTTTCGTCTTGAAATGAAGCCTGGATGATGTCTTTTAATTTTTAGAATTTTTTTGCATTTCTTTTACAATTTTCTAACTGGGGTCGGGTTCGAACGGATAGGAAAGAAATTTTTTTTATTCTCTATTTTTCGGCTTGTCTTCACCCGTTTCGTCTTGAAATGAAACCTGGATGATGTTTTTTAATTTTTATAATTTTTTTGCATTTATTTTTGAATTTTCAAACACGGGGTCGGGTTCGAACGGATAGGAATGAAATTTTTTTTTTCTCTATTTTTCGGCCTGTTCGGGCCCGTTTCGTCTTCAAATGTAGCCTGGATGATGTTTTTCAATTTTTATAAGTTTTTTTGCATTTCTTTTAGAATTTTCTAACTCGGGTCGGGTTCGAACGGATAGGAATGAAATTTTTTTCGTTCTCTATTTTTCGGCCTGTCCTGTCCCGTTTCATCTTCAAATGAAGCCTGGATGATGTTTATTAATTTTTATAATTTTTTTGCATTTATTTTTGAATTTTCAAACTCGGGTCGGGTTCGAACGGATAGGAATGAAATTTTTTTTTCTCTATTTTTCGGCCTGTCCTGATCCGTTTCGTCTTGAAACGAAGCCTCGATGATGTCTTTTAATTTTTAGAATTTTTTTGCATTTCTTTTAGAATTTTCTAACTGCGGTCGGGTTCGAACGGATAGGAATGAAATTTTTTTTGTTCTCTATTTTTCGGCCTGTCCTGTCCCGTTTCATCTTCAAATGAAGCCTGGATGATGTTTTTTAATTTTTAGAATTTTTTTGCATTTATTTTTGAATTTTCTAACTCGGGTCGGGTTCGAACGGATAGGAATGAAATTTTTTTTGTTCTCTATTTTTCGGCCTGTCCTGTCCCGTTTCATCTTCAAATGAAGCCTGGATGATGTTTTTTTAATTTTTATAATTGTTTTGCATTTAGTTTTGAATTTTCTAACTCGGGTCGGGTTCGAACTGATAGGAATGAAATTTTTTTTGTTCTCTATTTTTCGGCCTGTCCTGTCCCGTTTCATCTTCAAATGAAGCCTGGATGATGTTTTTTAATTTTTAGAATTTTTTTGCATTTATTTTCGAATTTTCTAACTCGGGTCGGGTTCGAACGAATTGGAAGGAATTTTTTTTGTTCTCCATTTTTCGGGCTGTCTTGGCTCGTTTCGTCTTGAAATGAAGCCTGGATGATGTTTTCTAATTTTTAGAATTTTTTTACATTTATTTTTGAATTTTCTAACTCGGGTCGGGTTCGAACGGATAGGCAGGAAAGTTTTTTTGTTCTCCATTTTTCAGTCTGTCCTGGCCCGTTTCGTCTTGAAATGAAGCCTGGATGATGTTTTTTAATTTTTAGAATTTTTTTGCATTTATTTTTGAATTTTCAAACTCAGGTCTGGTTCGAACGGATAGGAAGGAAATATTTTTTTTTCTCTATTTTTCGGCTTGTCCTGATCCGTTTCGTCTTGAAACGAAGCCTAGATGATGTCTTTTAATTTTTTGAATTTTTTTGCATTTCTTTTTGAATTTTTTAACTGCGGTCGGGTTCGAACGGATAGGAATGAAATTTTTTTTGTTCTCTATTTTTCGGCCTGTCCTGTCCCGTTTCATCTTCAAATGAAGCCTGGATGATGTTTTTTAATTTTTATAATTTTTTTGCATTTATTTTTGAATTTTCTAACTCAGATCTGGTTCGAACGGATAGGAATGAAATATATTTTTTTTCTCTATTTTTCGGCTTGTCCTGATCCGTTTCATCTTGAAATGAAGCCTAGATGATGTCTTTTAATTTTTAGAATTTTTTTGCATTTCTTTTAGAATTTTCTAACTGCGGTCGGGTTCGAACGGATAGGAAGGAAATATTTTTTGCTCTCTATTTTTCGGCCTGTCCTGTCCCGTTTCATCGTCAAATGAAGCCTGGATGATGTTTTTTAATTTTTAGAATTTTTTTGCTTTTATTTTTGAATTTTCTAACTCGGGTCGGGTTCGAACGGATAGGAATGAAATTTTTTTTGTTCTCTATTTTTCGGCCTGTCCTGTCCCGTTTCATCTTCAAATGATGCCTGGATGATGTTTCTTAATTTTTAGAATTTTTTTGCATTTATTTTTGAATTTTCTAACTCGGGTCGGGTTCGAACGGATAGGAATGAAATTTTTTTTGTTCTCTATTTTTCGGCCGGTCCTGTCCCGTTTCATCTTCAAATGAAGCCTGGATGATGTTTTTTAATTTTTATAATTTTTTTGCATTTATTTTTGAATTTTCTAACTCGGGTCGGATTCGAACGGATATGAATGAAATTTTTTTTTTCTCTATTTTTCGGCCTGTCCGGGCCCGTTTCGTCTTCAAATGAAGCCTGGATGATGTTTTTTAATTTTTAGAATTTTTTTCCATTTATTTTTGAATTTTTTAACTCAGGTCTGGTTCGAACGGATAGGAAGGAAATTATTTTTGTTCTCTATTTTTCGGCCTGTCCTGGCTCGTTTCTCTATTTTTCGGCCTGTCCGGGCCCGTTTCGTCTTCAAATGAAGCCTGGATGATGTTTTTTAATTTTTAGAATTTTTTTCCATTTATTTTTGAATTTTTTAACTCAGGTCTGGTTCGAACGGATAGGAAGGAAATTATTTTTGTTCTCTATTTTTCGGCCTGTCCTGGCTCGTTTCATCTTCAAATGAAGCCTGGATGATGTTTTTTAATTTTTAGAATTTTTTTACATTTATTTTTGAATTTTCTAACTCGGGTCGGGTTCGAACGGATAGGCAGGAAATTTTTTTTTTTTCTCCATTTTTCAGTCTGTCCTGGCCCGTTTCGTCTTGAAATGAAGCCTGGATGATGTTTTTTAATTTTTAGAATTTTTTCGCATTTATTTTTGAATTTTCAAACTCAGGTCTGGTTCGAACGGATAGGAAGGAAATATTTTTTTTTCACTATTTTTCGGCCTGTCCTGATCCGTTTCGTCTTGAAATGAAGCTTAGATTATGTCTTTTAATTTTTAGAATTTTTTTGCATTTCTTTTAGAATTTTCTAACTGCAGTCGGGTTCGAACGGATAGGAAAGAAATCTTTTTTATTCTATATTTTTCGGCTTGTCTTCACCTGTTTCATCTTGAAATGAAGCCTGAATGATGTTTTTTAATTTTTAGAAATTTTTTGCATTTATTTTTGAATTTTCTAACTTAGGTCTGGTTCAAACGGAATGGAAGGAAATTATTTTTGTTCTCTATTTTACGGCCTGTCCTGACCCGTCTCGTCTTGAAATGAAGTCTGGATGATGTTTTATAGTTTTAGAATTTTTTGACATCATTTTTTGAATTTTCTAACTCTGGTCGGGTTCGAACGGATAGGACGGAAATATTTTTTTTTCTCTATTTTTTAGCCTGTCCTGATCCGTTTCGTCTTGAAATGAAGCCTGGATGATGTCTTTTAATTTTTAGAATTTTTTTGCATTTCTTTTACAATTTTCTAACTGGGGTCGGGTTCGAACGGATAGGAAAGAAATTTTTTTTATTCTCTATTTTTCGGCTTGTCTTCACCCGTTTCGTCTTGAAATGAAACCTGGATGATGTTTTTTAATTTTTATAATTTTTTTGCATTTATTTTTGAATTTTCAAACACGGGGTCGGGTTCGAACGGATAGGAATGAAATTTTTTTTTTTCTCTATTTTTCGGCCTGTTCGGGCCCGTTTCGTCTTCAAATGTAGCCTGGATGATGTTTTTCAATTTTTATAAGTTTTTTTGCATTTCTTTTAGAATTTTCTAACTCGGGTCGGGTTCGAACGGATAGGAATGAAATTTTTTTCGTTCTCTATTTTTCGGCCTGTCCTGTCCCGTTTCATCTTCAAATGAAGCCTGGATGATGTTTCATAATTTTTATAATTTTTTTGCATTTATTTTTGAATTTTCAAACTCGGGTCGGGTTCGAACGGATAGGAATGAAATTTTTTTTTCTCTATTTTTCGGCCTGTCCTGATCCGTTTCGTCTTGAAACGAAGCCTCGATGATGTCTTTTAATTTTTAGAATTTTTTTGCATTTCTTTTAGAATTTTCTAACTGCGGTCGGGTTCGAACGGATAGGAATGAAATTTTTTTTGTTCTCTATTTTTCGGCCTGTCCTGTCCCGTTTCATCTTCAAATGAAGCCTGGATGATGTTTTTTAATTTTTAGAATTTTTTTGCATTTATTTTTGAATTTTCTAACTCGGGTCGGGTTCGAACGGATAGGAATGAAATTTTTTTTGTTCTCTATTTTTCGGCCTGTCCTGTCCCGTTTCATCTTCAAATGAAGCCTGGATGATGTTTTTTTAATTTTTATAATTGTTTTGCATTTAGTTTTGAATTTTCTAACTCGGGTCGGGTTCGAACTGATAGGAATGAAATTTTTTTTGTTCTCTATTTTTCGGCCTGTCCTGTCCCGTTTCATCTTCAAATGAAGCCTGGATGATGTTTTTTAATTTTTAGAATTTTTTTGCATTTATTTTCGAATTTTCTAACTCGGGTCGGGTTCGAACGAATTGGAAGGAATTTTTTTTGTTCTCCATTTTTCGGGCTGTCTTGGCTCGTTTCGTCTTGAAATGAAGCCTGGATGATGTTTTCTAATTTTTAGAATTTTTTTACATTTATTTTTGAATTTTCTAACTCGGGTCGGGTTCGAACGGATAGGCAGGAAAGTTTTTTTGTTCTCCATTTTTCAGTCTGTCCTGGCCCGTTTCGTCTTGAAATGAAGCCTGGATGATGTTTTTTAATTTTTAGAATTTTTTTGCATTTATTTTTGAATTTTCAAACTCAGGTCTGGTTCGAACGGATAGGAAGGAAATATTTTTTTTTCTCTATTTTTCGGCTTGTCCTGATCCGTTTCGTCTTGAAACGAAGCCTAGATGATGTCTTTTAATTTTTTGAATTTTTTTGCATTTCTTTTTGAATTTTTTAACTGCGGTCGGGTTCGAACGGATAGGAATGAAATTTTTTTTGTTCTCTATTTTTCGGCCTGTCCTGTCCCGTTTCATCTTCAAATGAAGCCTGGATGATGTTTTTTAATTTTTATAATTTTTTTGCATTTATTTTTGAATTTTCTAACTCAGATCTGGTTCGAACGGATAGGAATGAAATATATTTTTTTTCTCTATTTTTCGGCTTGTCCTGATCCGTTTCATCTTGAAATGAAGCCTAGATGATGTCTTTTAATTTTTAGAATTTTTTTGCATTTCTTTTAGAATTTTCTAACTGCGGTCGGGTTCGAACGGATAGGAAGGAAATATTTTTTGCTCTCTATTTTTCGGCCTGTCCTGTCCCGTTTCATCGTCAAATGAAGCCTGGATGATGTTTTTTAATTTTTAGAATTTTTTTGCTTTTATTTTTGAATTTTCTAACTCGGGTCGGGTTCGAACGGATAGGAATGAAATTTTTTTTGTTCTCTATTTTTCGGCCTGTCCTGTCCCGTTTCATCTTCAAATGATGCCTGGATGATGTTTCTTAATTTTTAGAATTTTTTTGCATTTATTTTTGAATTTTCTAACTCGGGTCGGGTTCGAACGGATAGGAATGAAATTTTTTTTGTTCTCTATTTTTCGGCCGGTCCTGTCCCGTTTCATCTTCAAATGAAGCCTGGATGATGTTTTTTAATTTTTATAATTTTTTTGCATTTATTTTTGAATTTTCTAACTCGGGTCGGATTCGAACGGATATGAATGAAATTTTTTTTTTCTCTATTTTTCGGCCTGTCCGGGCCCGTTTCGTCTTCAAATGAAGCCTGGATGATGTTTTTTAATTTTTAGAATTTTTTTCCATTTATTTTTGAATTTTTTAACTCAGGTCTGGTTCGAACGGATAGGAAGGAAATTATTTTTGTTCTCTATTTTTCGGCCTGTCCTGGCTCGTTTCTCTATTTTTCGGCCTGTCCGGGCCCGTTTCGTCTTCAAATGAAGCCTGGATGATGTTTTTTAATTTTTAGAATTTTTTTCCATTTATTTTTGAATTTTTTAACTCAGGTCTGGTTCGAACGGATAGGAAGGAAATTATTTTTGTTCTCTATTTTTCGGCCTGTCCTGGCTCGTTTCATCTTCAAATGAAGCCTGGATGATGTTTTTTAATTTTTAGAATTTTTTTACATTTATTTTTGAATTTTCTAACTCGGGTCGGGTTCGAACGGATAGGCAGGAAATTTTTTTTTTTTCTCCATTTTTCAGTCTGTCCTGGCCCGTTTCGTCTTGAAATGAAGCCTGGATGATGTTTTTTAATTTTTAGAATTTTTTCGCATTTATTTTTGAATTTTCAAACTCAGGTCTGGTTCGAACGGATAGGAAGGAAATATTTTTTTTTCACTATTTTTCGGCCTGTCCTGATCCGTTTCGTCTTGAAATGAAGCTTAGATTATGTCTTTTAATTTTTAGAATTTTTTTGCATTTCTTTTAGAATTTTCTAACTGCAGTCGGGTTCGAACGGATAGGAAAGAAATCTTTTTTATTCTATATTTTTCGGCTTGTCTTCACCTGTTTCATCTTGAAATGAAGCCTGAATGATGTTTTTTAATTTTTAGAAATTTTTTGCATTTATTTTTGAATTTTCTAACTTAGGTCTGGTTCAAACGGAATGGAAGGAAATTATTTTTGTTCTCTATTTTACGGCCTGTCCTGACCCGTCTCGTCTTGAAATGAAGTCTGGATGATGTTTTATAGTTTTAGAATTTTTTGACATCATTTTTTGAATTTTCTAACTCTGGTCGGGTTCGAACGGATAGGACGGAAATATTTTTTTTTCTCTATTTTTTAGCCTGTCCTGATCCGTTTCGTCTTGAAATGAAGCCTGGATGATGTCTTTTAATTTTTAGAATTTTTTTGCATTTCTTTTACAATTTTCTAACTGGGGTCGGGTTCGAACGGATAGGAAAGAAATTTTTTTTATTCTTTATTTTTCGGCTTGTCTTCACCCGTTTCGTCTTGAAATGAAACCTGGATGATGTTTTTTAATTTTTATAATTTTTTTGCATTTATTTTTGAATTTTCAAACACGGGGTCGGGTTCGAACGGATAGGAATGAAATTTTTTTTTTCTCTATTTTTCGGCCTGTTCGGGCCCGTTTCGTCTTCAAATGTAGCCTGGATGATGTTTTTCAATTTTTATAAGTTTTTTTGCATTTCTTTTAGAATTTTCTAACTCGGGTCGGGTTCGAACGGATAGGAATGAAATTTTTTTCGTTCTCTATTTTTCGGCCTGTCCTGTCCCGTTTCATCTTCAAATGAAGCCTGGATGATGTTTCTTAATTTTTATAATTTTTTTTCATTTATTTTTGAATTTTCAAACTCGGGTCGGGTTCGAACGGATAGGAATGAAATTTTTTTTTCTCTATTTTTCGGCCTGTCCTGATCCGTTTCGTCTTGAAACGAAGCCTCGATGATGTCTTTTAATTTTTAGAATTTTTTTGCATTTCTTTTAGAATTTTCTAACTGCGGTCGGGTTCGAACGGATAGGAATGAAATTTTTTTTGTTCTCTATTTTTCGGCCTGTCCTGTCCCGTTTCATCTTCAAATGAAGCCTGGATGATGTTTTTTAATTTTTAGAATTTTTTTGCATTTATTTTTGAATTTTCTAACTCGGGTCGGGTTCGAACGGATAGGAATGAAATTTTTTTTGTTCTCTATTTTTCGGCCTGTCCTGTCCCGTTTCATCTTCAAATGAAGCCTGGATGATGTTTTTTTAATTTTTATAATTGTTTTGCATTTAGTTTTGAATTTTCTAACTCGGGTCGGGTTCGAACTGATAGGAATGAAATTTTTTTTGTTCTCTATTTTTCGGCCTGTCCTGTCCCGTTTCATCTTCAAATGAAGCCTGGATGATGTTTTTTAATTTTTAGAATTTTTTTGCATTTATTTTCGAATTTTCTAACTCGGGTCGGGTTCGAACGAATTGGAAGGAATTTTTTTTGTTCTCCATTTTTCGGGCTGTCTTGGCTCGTTTCGTCTTGAAATGAAGCCTGGATGATGTTTTCTAATTTTTAGAATTTTTTTACATTTATTTTTGAATTTTCTAACTCGGGTCGGGTTCGAACGGATAGGCAGGAAAGTTTTTTTGTTCTCCATTTTTCAGTCTGTCCTGGCCCGTTTCGTCTTGAAATGAAGCCTGGATGATGTTTTTTAATTTTTAGAATTTTTTTGCATTTATTTTTGAATTTTCAAACTCAGGTCTGGTTCGAACGGATAGGAAGGAAATATTTTTTTTTCTCTATTTTTCGGCTTGTCCTGATCCGTTTCGTCTTGAAACGAAGCCTAGATGATGTCTTTTAATTTTTTGAATTTTTTTGCATTTCTTTTTGAATTTTTTAACTGCGGTCGGGTTCGAACGGATAGGAATGAAATTTTTTTTGTTCTCTATTTTTCGGCCTGTCCTGTCCCGTTTCATCTTCAAATGAAGCCTGGATGATGTTTTTTAATTTTTATAATTTTTTTGCATTTATTTTTGAATTTTCTAACTCAGATCTGGTTCGAACGGATAGGAATGAAATATATTTTTTTTCTCTATTTTTCGGCTTGTCCTGATCCGTTTCATCTTGAAATGAAGCCTAGATGATGTCTTTTAATTTTTAGAATTTTTTTGCATTTCTTTTAGAGTTTTCTAACTGCGGTCGGGTTCGAACGGATAGGAAGGAAATATTTTTTGCTCTCTATTTTTCGGCCTGTCCTGTCCCGTTTCATCGTCAAATGAAGCCTGGATGATGTTTTTTAATTTTTAGAATTTTTTTGCTTTTATTTTTGAATTTTCTAACTCGGGTCGTGTTCGAACGGATAGGAATGAAATTTTTTTTGTTCTCTATTTTTCGGCCTGTCCTGTCCCGTTTCATCTTCAAATGAAGCCTGGATGATGTTTTTTAATTTTTATAATTTTTTTGCATTTAGTTTTGAATTTTCCAACTCGGGTCGGGTTCGAACTGATAGGAATGAAATTTTTTTTGTTCTCTATTTTTCGGCCTGTCCTGCCCCGTTTCATCTTCAAATGAAGCCTGGATGATGTTTTTTAATTTTTAGAATTTTTTTGCATTTATTTTCGAATTTTCTAACTCGGGTCGGGTTCGAACGAATAGGAAGAAAATTTTTTTTGTTCTCTATTTTTCGGCCTGTCCTGGCCCGTTTCTTCTTGAAATGAAGCCTGGATGATGTTTTTTAATTTTTAGAATTTTTTTACATTTATTTTTGAATTTTCTAACTCGGGTCGGGTTCGAACGGATAGGCAGGAAATTTTTTTTGTTCTCCATTTTTCGGTCTGTCCTGGCCCGTTTCGTCTTGAAATGAAGCCTGGATGATGTTTTTTAATTTTTAGAATTTTTTTGCATTTCTTTTAGAATTTTCTATCTGCGGTCGGGTTCGAACGGATAGGAAGGAAATATTTTTTTTTCTCTATTTTTCGGCCTGTCCTGATCCGTTCCGTCTTGAAATGAAGCCTAGATGATGTCTTTTAATTTTTAGAATTTTTTTGCATTTCTTTAAGAATTTTCTAACTGCGGTCGGGTTCGAACGGATAGGAAGGAAATATTTTTTTTTCTCTATTTTTCGGCATGTCCTGATCCGTTTCGTCTTGAAACGAAGCCTAGATGATGTCTTTTAATTTTTAGAATTTTTTTGCATTTCTTTTAGAATTTTCTAACTGCGGTCGGGTTCGAACGGATAGAAATGAAATTTTTTTTGTTCTCTATTTTTCGGCCTGTCCTGTCCCGTTTCATTTTCAAATGAAGCCTGGATGATGTTTTTTAATTTTTATAATTTTTTTGCATTTATTTTTGAATTTTCTAACTCGGGTCGGGTTCGAACGGATAGGAATGAAATTTTTTTTGTTCTCTATTTTTCGGCCTGTCCTGTCCCGTTTCATCTTCAAATGAAGCCTGGATGATGTTTTTTAATTTTTATAATTTTTTTGCATTTATTTTTGAATTTTCTAACTCGGGTCGGATTCGAACGGATATGAATGAAATTTTTTTTTTCTCTATTTTTCGGCCTGTCCGGGCCCGTTTCGTCTTCAAATGAAGCCTGGATGATGTTTTTTAATTTTTAGAATTTTTTTCCATTTATTTTTGAATTTTTTAACTCAGGTCTGGTTCGAACGGATAGGAAGGAAATTATTTTTGTTCTCTATTTTACGGCCTGTCCTGGCTCGTTTCATCTTCAAATGAAGCCTGGATGATGTTTTTTAATTTTTAGAATTTTTTTACATTTATTTTTGAATTTTCTAACTCGGGTCGGGTTCGAACGGATAGGCAGGAAATTTTTTTTTTTCTCCATTTTTCAGTCTGTCCTGGCCCGTTTCGTCTTGAAATGAAGCCTGGATGATGTTTTTTAATTTTTAGAATTTTTTCGCATTTATTTTTGAATTTTCAAACTCAGGTCTGGTTCGAACGGATAGGAAGGAAATATTTTTTTTTCTCTATTTTTCGGCCTGTCCTGATCCGTTTCGTCTTGAAATGAAGCTTAGATTATGTCTTTTAATTTTTAGAATTTTTTTTGCATTTCTTTTAGAATTTTCTAACTGCAGTCGGGTTCGAACGGATAGGAAAGAAATCTTTTTTATTCTATATTTTTCGGCTTGTCTTCACCTGTTTCATCTTGAAATGAAGCCTGAATGATGTTTTTTAATTTTTAGAATTTTTTTGCATTTATTTTTGAATTTTCTAACTTAGGTCTGGTTCAAACGGAATGGAAGGAAATTATTTTTGTTCTCTATTTTACGGCCTGTCCTGACCCGTCTCGTCTTGAAATGAAGTCTGGATGATGTTTTATATTTTTAGAATTTTTTTACATTATTTTTTGAATTTTCTAACTCGGGTCGGGTTCGAACGGATAGGCAGGAAATTTTTTTTTTTCTCCATTTTTCAGTCTGTCCTGGCCCGTTTCGTCTTGAAATGAAGCCTGGATGATGTTTTTTAATTTTTAGAATTTTTTCGCATTTATTTTTGAATTTTCAAACTCAGGTCTGGTTCGAACGGATAGGAAGGAAATATTTTTTTTTCTCTATTTTTCGGCCTGTCCTGATCCGTTTCGTCTTGAAATGAAGCTTAGATTATGTCTTTTAATTTTTAGAATTTTTTTGCATTTCTTTTAGAATTTTCTAACTGCAGTCGGGTTCGAACGGATAGGAAAGAAATCTTTTTTATTCTATATTTTTCGGCTTGTCTTCACCTGTTTCATCTTGAAATGAAGCCTGAATGATGTTTTTTAATTTTTAGAATTTTTTTGCATTTATTTTTGAATTTTCTAACTTAGGTCTGGTTCAAACGGAATGGAAGGAAATTATTTTTGTTCTCTATTTTACGGCCTGTCCTGACCCGTCTCGTCTTGAAATGAAGTCTGGATGATGTTTTATATTTTTAGAATTTTTTTACATTATTTTTTGAATTTTCTAACTCTGGTCGGGTTCGAACGGATAGGACGGAAATATTTTTTTTTCTCTATTTTTTAGCCTGTCCTGATCCGTTTCGTCTTGAAATGAAGCCTGGATGATGTCTTTTAATTTTTAGAATTTTTTTGCATTTCTTTTACAATTTTCTAACTGGGGTCGGGTTCGAACGGATAGGAAAGAAATTTTTTTTATTCTCTATTTTTCGGCTTGTCTTCACCCGTTTCGTCTTGAAATGAAACCTAGATGATGTTTTTTAATTTTTAGATTTTTTTTTGCATTTAGTTTTGAATTTTCTAACTCTGGTCGGGTTCGAACGGATAGGAATGAAATTTTTTTTGTTCCCTATTTTTCGGCCTGTCCTGTCCCGTTTCATCTTCAAATGAAGCCTGGATGATGTTTTTTAATTTTTAGAATTTTTTTGCATTTATTTTTGAATTTTCTAACTCGGGTCGGGTTCGAACGGATAGGAATGAAATTTTTTTTGTTCTCTATTTTTCGGCCTGTCCTGTCCCGTTTCATCTTCAAATAAAGCCTGGATGATGTTTTTTAATTTTTATAATTTTTTTACATTTATTTTTGAAATTTCTAACTCGGGTCGGGTTCGAACGGATAGGAATGAAATTTTTTTTGTTCTCTATTTTTCGGCCCGTCCTGTCCCGTTTCATCTTCAAATGAAGCCTGAATGATGTTTTTTAATTTTTAGAATTTTTTTGCATTTATTTTTGAATTTTCTAACTCGGGTCGGGTTCGAACGGATAGGAATGAAATTTTTTTTGTTCTCTATTTTTCGGCCTGTCCTGTCCCGTTTCATCTTCAAATGAAGCCTGGATGATGTTTTTTAATTTTATAATTTTTTTGCATTTAGTTTTGAATTTTCCCACTCGGGTCGGGTTCGAACTGATAGGAATGAAATTTTTTTTGTTCTCTATTTTTCGGCTTGTCCTGTCCCGTTTCATCATCAAATGAAGCCTGGATGATGTTTTTTAATTTTTAGAATTTTTTTGCATTTATTTTCGAATTTTCTAACTCGTGTCGGGTTCGAACGAATAGGAACGAAATTTTTTTTGTTCTCCATTTTTCGGGCTGTCCTGGCCCGTTTCTTCTTGAAATGAAGCCTGGATGATGTTTTTTAATTTTTAGAATTTTTTTACATTTATTTTTGAATTTTCTAACTCGGGTCGGGTTCGAACGGATAGGCAGGAAATTCTTTTTGTTCTCCATGTTTCGGTCTGTCCTGGCCCGTTTCGTCTTGAAATGAAGCCTGGATGATGTTTTTTAATTTTTAGAATTTTTTTGCATTTATTTTTGAATTTTCTAACTCAGGTCTGGTTCGAACGGATAGGAAGGAAATTTTTTTTTTCTCTATTTTTCGGCCCGTCCTGATCCGTTTTGTCTTGAAATGCAGCCTAGATGATGTCTTTTAATTTTTAGAATTTTTTTGCATTTCTTTTAGAATTTTTTAACTGCGGTCGGGTTCGAACGGATAGGAAGGAAATATATTTTTTTCTCTATTTTTCGGCCTGTCCTGATCCTTTTCGTCTTGAAATGAAGCCTAGATGATGTCTTTTAATTTTTAGAATTTTTTTGCATTTCTTTTAGAATTTTCTAACTGCGGTCGGGTTCGAACGGATAGGAATGAAATTTTTTTTGTTCTCTATTTGTCGGCCTGTCCTGTCCCGTTTAATCTTCAAATGAAGCCTGGATGATGTTTTTTAATTTTTAGAATTTTTTTGCATTTATTTTTGAATTTTCTAAATCGGGTCGGGTTCGAACGGATAGGAATGAAATTTTTGTTGTTCTCTATTTTTCGGCCTGTCCTGTTCCGTTTCTTCTTCAAATGAAGCCTGGATGATGTTTTTTAATTTTTAGAATTTTTTTGCATTTATTTTTGAATTTTCTAACTCGGGTCGGGTTCGAACGGATAGGAATGAAATTTTTTCTGTTCTCTATTTTTCGGCCTGTCCTGTCCCGTTTCATCTTCAAATGAAGCCTGGATGATGTTTTTTTAATTTTTATAATTGTTTTGCATTTAGTTTTGAATTTTCTAACTCGGGTCGGGTTCGAACTGATAGGAATGAAATTTTTTTTGTTCTCTATTTTTCGGCCTGTCCTGTCCCGTTTCATCTTCAAATGAAGCCTGGATGATGTTTTTTAATTTTTAGAATTTTTTTGCATTTATTTTCGAATTTTCTAACTCGGGTCGGGTTCGAACGAATTGGAAGGAATTTTTTTTGTTCTCCATTTTTCGGGCTGTCCTGGCTCGTTTCGTCTTGAAATGAAGCCTGGATGATGTTTTCTAATTTTTAGAATTTTTTTACATTTATTTTTGAATTTTCTAACTCGGGTCGGGTTCGAACGGATAGGCAGGAAAGTTTTTTTGTTCTCCATTTTTCAGTCTGTCCTGGCCCGTTTCGTCTTGAAATGAAGCCTGGATGATGTTTTTTAATTTTTAGAATTTTTTTGCATTTATTTTTGAATTTTCAAACTCAGGTCTGGTTCGAACGGATAGGAAGGAAATATTTTTTTTTCTCTATTTTTCGGCCTGTCCTGATCCGTTTCGTCTTGAAATGAAGCTTAGATGATGTCTTTTAATTTTTAGAATTTTTTTGCATTTCTTTCAGAATTTTCTAACTGCAGTCGGGTTCGAACGGATAGGAAAGAAATTTTTTTTATTCTCTATTTTTCGGCTTGTCTTCACCTATTTCATCTTAAAATAAAGCCTGGATGATGTTTTTTAATTTTTAGAATTTTTTTGCATTTATTTTTGAATTTTCTAACTCGGGTCGGGTTCGAACGGATAGGAATGAAATTTTTTCTGTTCTCTATTTTTCGGCCTGTCCTGTCCCGTTTCATCTTCAAATGAAGCCTGGATGATGTTTTTTAATTTTTAGAATTTTTTTGCATTTATTTTTGAATTTTCTAACTCGGGTCGGGTTCGAACGGATAGGAATGAAATTTTTTCTGTTCTCTATTTTTCGGCCTGTCCTGTCCCGTTTCATCTTCAAATGAAGCCTGGATGATGTTTTTTTAATTTTTATAATTGTTTTGCATTTAGTTTTGAATTTTCTAACTCGGGTCGGGTTCGAACTGATAGGAATGAAATTTTTTTTGTTCTCTATTTTTCGGCCTGTCCTGTCCCGTTTCATCTTCAAATGAAGCCTGGATGATGTTTTTTAATTTTTAGAATTTTTTTGCATTTATTTTCGAATTTTCTAACTCGGGTCGGGTTCGAACGAATTGGAAGGAATTTTTTTTGTTCTCCATTTTTCGGGCTGTCCTGGCTCGTTTCGTCTTGAAATGAAGCCTGGATGATGTTTTCTAATTTTTAGAATTTTTTTACATTTATTTTTGAATTTTCTAACTCGGGTCGGGTTCGAACGGATAGGCAGGAAAGTTTTTTTGTTCTCCATTTTTCAGTCTGTCCTGGCCCGTTTCGTCTTGAAATGAAGCCTGGATGATGTTTTTTAATTTTTAGAATTTTTTTGCATTTATTTTTGAATTTTCAAACTCAGGTCTGGTTCGAACGGATAGGAAGGAAATATTTTTTTTTCTCTATTTTTCGGCCTGTCCTGATCCGTTTCGTCTTGAAATGAAGCTTAGATGATATCTTTTAATTTTTAGAATTTTTTTGCATTTCTTTCAGAATTTTCTAACTGCAGTCGGGTTCGAACGGATAGGAAAGAAATTTTTTTTATTCTCTATTTTTCGGCTTGTCTTCACCTATTTCATCTTAAAATAAAGGCTGGATGATGTTTTTTAATTTTTAGAATTTTTTTGCATTTATTTTTGAATTTTCTAGCTTAGGTCTGGTTCGAACGGATTGGAAGGAAATTATTTTTGTTCTCTATTTTACGGCCTGTCCTAACCCGTCTCGTCTTGAAATGAAGTCTGGATGATGTTTTATATTTTTAGAATTTTTTTACATTATTTTTTGAATTTTCTAACTCTGGTCGGGTTCGAACGGATAGGAAGGAAATATATTTTTTCTCTATTTTTTAGCCTGTCCTGATCCGTTTCGTCTTGAAATGAAGCCTGGATGATGTCTTTTAATTTTTAGAATTTTTTTGCATTTCTTTTAGAATTTTCTAACTGGGGTCGGGTTCGAACGGATAGGAAAGAAATTTTTTTTATTCTCTATTTTTCGGCTTGTCTTCACCCGTTTCGTCTTGAAATGAAGCCTGGATGATGTTTTTTAATTTTTAGAATTTTTTTGCATTTATTTTTGAATTTTCTAACTCAGGTCTGGTTCGAACGGATAGGAAGGAAATATTTTTTTTTTCTCTATTTTTCGGCCTGTCCTGATCCGTTTCATCTTGAAATGAAGCCTAGATGATGTCTTTTAATTTTTAGAATTTTTTTGCATTTCTTTTAGAATTTTCTAACTGCGGTCGGGTTCGAACGGATAGGAAGGAAATATTTTTTTTTCTCTATTTTTCGGCCTGTCCTGATCCGTTTCGTCTTGAAACGAAGCCTAGATGATGTCTTTTAATTTTTAGAATTTTTTTGCATTTCTTTTTGAATTTTTTCACTGCGGTCGGGTTCGAACGGATAGGAATGAAATTTTTTTTGTTCTCTATTTTTTGGCCTGTCCTGTCCCGTTTCATCTTCAAATGAAGCCTGGATGATGTTTTTTAATTTTATAATTTTTTTGCATTTAGTTTTGAATTTTCCCACTCGGGTCGGGTTCGAACTGATAGGAATGAAATTTTTTTTGTTCTCTATTTTTCGGCTTGTCCTGTCCCGTTTCATCATCAAATGAAGCCTGGATGATGTTTTTTAATTTTTAGAATTTTTTTGCATTTATTTTCGAATTTTCTAACTCGTGTCGGGTTCGAACGAATAGGAAGGAAATTTTTTTTGTTCTCCATTTTTCGGCTTATCCTGGCCCGTTTCTTCTTGAAATGAAGCCTGGATGATGTTTTTTAATTTTTAGAATTTTTTTACATTTATTTTTGAATTTTCTAACTCGGGTCGGGTTCGAACGGATAGGCAGGAAATTTTTTTTGTTCTCCATCTTTCGGTCTGTCCTGGCCCGTTTCGTCTTGAAATGAAGCCTGGATGATGTTTTTTAATTTTTAGAATTTTTTTGCATTTATTTTTGAATTTTCTAACTCAGGTCTGGTTCGAACGGATAGGAAGGAAATATTTTTTTTTTCTCTATTTTTCGGCCCGTCCTGATCCGTTTCGTCTTGAAATGCAGCCTAGATGATGTCTTTTAATTTTTAGAATTTTTTTGCATTTCTTTTAGAATTTTCTAACTGCGGTCGGGTTCGAACGGATAGGAAGGAAATATTTTTTTTTCTCTATTTTTCGGCCTGTCCTGATCCTTTTCGTCTTGAAATGAAGCCTAGATGATGTCTTTTAATTTTTAGAATTTTTTTGCATTTCTTTTAGAATTTTCTAACTGCGGTCGGGTTCGAACGGATAGGAATGAAATTTTTTTTGTTCTCTATTTTTCGGCCTGTCCTGTCCCGTTTAATCTTCAAATGAAGCCTGGATGATGTTTTTTAATTTTTAGAATTTTTTTGCATTTATTTTTGAATTTTCTAACTCGGGTCGGGTTCGAACGGATAGGAATGAAATTTTTTTTGTTCTCTATTTTTCGGCCTGTCCTGTTCCGTTTCTTCTTCAAATGAAGCCTGGATGATGTTTTTTAATTTTTAGAATTTTTTTGCATTTATTTTTGAATTTTCTAACTCGGGTCGGGTTCGAACGGATAGGAATGAAATTTTTTTTGTTCTCTATTTTTCGGCCTGTCCTGTCCCGTTTCATCTTCAAATGAAGCCTGGATGATGTTTTTTTAATTTTTATAATTGTTTTGCATTTAGTTTTGAATTTTCTAACTCGGGTCGGGTTCGAACTGATAGGAATGAAATTTTTTTTGTTCTCTATTTTTCGGCCTGTCCTGTCCCGTTTCATCTTCAAATGAAGCCTGGATGATGTTTTTTAATTTTTAGAATTTTTTTGCATTTATTTTCGAATTTTCTAACTCGGGTCGGGTTCGAACGAATTGGAAGGAAATTTTTTTTGTTCTCTATTTTTCGGCCTGTCCTGTTCCGTTTCTTCTTCAAATGAAGCCTGGATGATGTTTTTTAATTTTTAGAATTTTTTTGCATTTATTTTTGAATTTTCTAACTGCGGTCGGGTTCGAACGGATAGGAAGGAAATATTTTTTTTTCTCTATTTTTTAGCCTGTCCTGATCCGTTTCGTCTTGAAATGAAGCCTGGATGATGTCTTTTAATTTTTAGAATTTTTTTGCATTTCTTTTAGAATTTTCTAACTGCGGTCGGGTTCGAACGGATTGGAAGGAAATTTTTTTTGTTCTCTATTTTTCGGCCTGTCCTGTCCCGTTTCATCTTCAAATGAAGCCTGGATGATGTTTTTTAATTTTTAGAATTTTTTTGCATTTATTTTCGAATTTTCTAACTCGGGTCGGGTTCGAACGAATTGGAAGGAAATTTTTTTGTTCTCTATTTTTCGGCCTGTCCTGTTCCGTTTCTTCTTCAAATGAAGCCTGGATGATGTTTTTTAATTTTTAGAATTTTTTTGCATTTATTTTTGAATTTTCTAACTCGGGTCGGGTTCGAACGGATAGGAATGAAATTTTTTTTGTTCTCTATTTTTCGGCCTGTCCTGTTCCGTTTCTTCTTCAAATGAAGCCTGGATGATGTTTTTTAATTTTTAGAATTTTTTTGCATTTATTTTTGAATTTTCTAACTCGGGTCGGGTTCGAACGGATAGGAATGAAATTTTTTTTGTTCTCTATTTTTCGGCCTGTCCTGTCCTGTTTCATCTTCAAATGAAGCCTGGATGATGTTTTTTTAATTTTTATAATTGTTTTGCATTTAGTTTTGAATTTTCTAACTCGGGTCGGGTTCGAACTGATAGGAATGAAATTTTTTTTGTTCTCTATTTTTCGGCCTGTCCTGTCCCGTTTCATCTTCAAATGAAGCCTGGATGATGTTTTTTAATTTTTAGAATTTTTTTGCATTTATTTTCGAATTTTCTAACTCGGGTCGGTTACGAACGAATTGGAAGGAATTTTTTTTGTTCTCCATTTTTCGGGCTGTCCTGGCTCGTTTCGTCTTGAAATGAAGCCTGGATGATGTTTTCTTATTTTTAGAATTTTTTTACATTTATTTTTGAATTTTCTAACTCGGGTCGGGTTCGAACGGATAGGCAGGAAAGTTTTTTTGTTCTCCATTTTTCAGTCTGTCTTGGCCCGTTTCGTCTTGAAATGAAGCCTGGATGATGTATTTTAATTTTTAGAATTTTTTTGCATTTATTTTTGAATATTCAAACTCAGGTCTGGTTCGAACGGATAGGAAGGAAATATTTTTTTTTCTCTATTTTTCGGCCTGTCCTGATCCGTTTCGTCTTGAAATGAAGCTTAGATGATGTCTTTTAATTTTTAGAATTTTTTTGCATTTCTTTCAGAATTTTCTAACTGCAGTCGGGTTCGAACGGATAGGAAAGAAATTTTTTTTATTCTCTATTTTTCGGCCTGTCTTCACCTATTTCATCTTAAAATGAAGCCTGGATGATGTTTTTTAATTTTTAGAATTTTTTTGCATTTATTTTTGAATTTTCTAACTTAGGTCTGGTTCGAACGGATTGGAAGGAAATTATTTTTGTTCTCTATTTTACGGCCTGTCCTGACCCGTCTCGCCTTGAAATGAAGTCTGGATGATGTTTTATATTTTTAGAATTTTTTTACATTATTTTCTGAATTTTCTAACTCCGGTCGGGTTCGAACGGATAGGAAGGAAATATATTTTTTCTCTATTTTTTAGCCTGTCCTGATCCGTTTCGTCTTGAAATGAAGCCTGGATGATGTCTTTTAATTTTTAGAATTTTTTTGCATTACTTTTAGAATTTTCTAACTCGGGTCGGGTTCGTACGGATAGGAAAGAAATTTTTTTTATTCTCTATTTTTCGGCTTGTCTTCACCCTTTCGTCTTGAAATGAAGCCTGGATGATGTTTTTTAATTTTTAGAATTTTTTTGCATTTATTTTTGAATTTTCTAACTCAGGTCTGGTTCGAACGGATAGGAAGGAAATATGTTTTTTTCTCTATTTTTCGGCCCGTCCTGATCCGTTTCGTCTTGAAATGCAGCCTAGATGATGTCTTTTAATTTTTAGAATTTTTTTGCATTTCTTTTAGAATTTTCTAACTGCGGTCGGGTTCGAACGGATAGGAAGGAAATATTTTTTTTTCTCTATTTTTCGGCCTGTCCTGATCCTTTTCGTCTTGAAATGAAGCCTAGATGATGTCTTTTAATTTTTAGAATTTTTTTGCATTTCTTTTAGAATTTTCTAACTGCGGTCGGGTTCGAACGGATAGGAATGAAATTTTTTTTGTTCTCTATTTTTCGGCCTGTCCTGTCCCGTTTAATCTTCAAATGAAGCCTGGATGATGTTTTTTAATTTTTAGAATTTTTTTGCATTTATTTTTGAATTTTCTAACTAGGGTCGGGTTCGAACGGATAGGAATGAAATTTTTTTTGTTCTCTATTTTTCGGCCTGTCCTGTTCCGTTTCTTCTTCAAATGAAGCCTAGATGATGTTTTTTAATTTTTAGAATTTTTTTGCATTTATTTTTGAATTTTCTAACTCGGGTCGGGTTCGAACGGATAGGAATGAAATTTTTTTTGTTCTCTATTTTTCGGCCTGTCCTGTCCCGTTTCATCTTCAAATGAAGCCTGGATGATGTTTTTTTAATTTTTATAATTGTTTTGCATTTAGTTTTGAATTTTCTAACTCGGGCCGGGTTCGAACTGATAGGAATGAAATTTTTTTTGTTCTCTATTTTTCGGCCTGTCCTGTCCCGTTTCATCTTCAAATGAAGGCTGGATGATGTTTTTTAATTTTTAGAATTTTTTTGCATTTATTTTCGAATTTTCTAACTCGGGTCGGGTTCGAACGAATTGGAAGGAATTTTTTTTATTCTCCATTTTTCGGGCTGTCCTGGCTCGTTTCGTCTTGAAATGAAGCCTGGATGATGTTTTCTAATTTTTAGAATTTTTTTACATTTATTTTTGAATTTTCTAACTCGGGTCGGGTTCGAACGGATAGGCAGGAAAGTTTTTTTGTTCTCCATTTTTCAGTCTGTCCTGGCCCGTTTCGTCTTGAAATGAAGCCTGGATGATGTTTTTTAATTTTTAGAATTTTTTTGCATTTATTTTTGAATTTTCAAACTCAGGTCTGGTTCGAACGGATAGGAAGGAAATATTTTTTTTCTCTATTTTTCGGCCTGTCCTGATCCATTTCGTCTTGAAATGAAGCTTAGAGGATGTCTTTTAATTTTTAGAATTTTTTTGCATTTCTTTCAGAATTTTCTAACTGCAGTCGGGTTCGAACGGATAGGAAATAAATTTTTTTTATTCTCTATTTTTCGGCTTGTCTTCACCTATTTCATCTTAAAATGAAGCCTGGATGATGTTTTTTAATTTTTAGAATTTTTTTGCATTTATTTTTGAATTTTCTAGCTTAGGTCTGGTTCGAACGGATTGGAAGGAAATTATTTTTGTTCTCTATTTTACGGCCTGTCCTGACCCGTCTCGTCTTGAAATGAAGTCTGGATGATGTTTTATATTTTTAGAATTTTTTTACATTATTTTTTGAATTTTCTAACTCTGCTCGGGTTCGAACGGATAGGAAGGAAATATATTTTTTCTCTATTTTTTAGCCTGTCCTGATCCGTTTCGTCTTGAAATGAAGCCTGGATGATGTCTTTTAATTTTTAGAATTTTTTTGCATTTCTTTTAGAATTTTCTAACTGGGGTCGGGTTCGAACGGATAGGAAAGAAATTTTTTTTATTCTCTATTTTTCGGCTTGTCTTCACCCGTTTCGTCTTGAAATGAAGCCTGGATGATGTTTTTTAATTTTTAGAATTTTTTTGCATTTATTTTTGAATTTTCTAACTCAGGTCTGGTTCGAACGGATAGGAAGGAAATATTTTTTTTTTCTCTATTTTTCGGCCTGTCCTGATCCGTTTCATCTTGAAATGAAGCCTAGATGATGTCTTTTAATTTTTAGAATTTTTTTGCATTTCTTTTAGAATTTTCTAACTGCGGTCGGGTTCGAACGGATAGGAAGGAAATATTTTTTTTTCTCTATATTTTGGCCTGTCCTGATCCGTTTCGTCTTGAAACGAAGCCTGGTGATGTCTTTTAATTTTTAGAATTTTTTTGCATTTCTTTTTGAATTTTTTCACTGCGGTTGGGTTCGAACGGGTAGGAATGAAATTTTTTTTGTTCTCTATTTTTCGGCCTGTCCTGTCCCGTTTCATCTTCAAATGAAGCCTGGATGATGTTTTTTAATTTTATAATTTTTTTGCATTTAGTTTTGAATTTTCCCACTCGGGTCGGGTTCGAACTGATAGGAATGAAATTTTTTTTGTTCTCTATTTTTCGGCTTGTCCTGTCCCGTTTCATCATCAAATGAAGCCTGGATGATGTTTTTTAATTTTTAGAATTTTTTTGCATTTATTTTCGAATTTTCTAACTCGTGTCGGGTTCGAACGAATAGGAAGGAAATTTTTTTTGTTCTCCATTTTTCGGCCTGTCCTTGCCCTTTTCTTCTTGAAATGAAGCCTGGATGATGTTTTTTAATTTTTAGAATTTTTTTACATTTATTTTTGAATTTTCTAACTCGGGTCGGGTTCGAACGGATAGGCAGGAAATTTTTTTTGTTCTCCATTTTTCGGTCTGTCCTGGCCCGTTTCGTCTTGAAATGAAGCCTGGATGATGTTTTTTAATTTTTAGAATTTTTTTGCATTTATTTTTGAATTTTCTAACTCAGGTCTGGTTCGAACGGATAGGAAGGAAATATATTTTTTTCTCTATTTTTCGGCCCGTCCTGATCCGTTTCGTCTTGAAATGCAGCCTAGATGATGTCTTTTAATTTTTAGAATTTTTTTGCATTTCTTTTAGAATTTTCTAACTGCGGTCGGGTTCGAACGGATAGGAATGAAATTTTTTTTGTTCTCTATTTTTCGGCCTGTCCTGTCCCGTTTAATCTTCGAATGAAGCCTGGATGATGGTTTTTAATTTTTAGAATTTTTTTGCATTTATTTTTGAATTTTCTAACTTGGGTCGGGTTCGAACGGATAGGAATGAAATTTTTTTTGTTCTCTATTTTTCGGCCTGTCCTGTTCCTTTTCTTCTTCAAATGAAGCCTGGATGATGTTTTTTAATTTTTAGAATTTTTTTGCATTTATTTTTGAATTTTCTAACTCGGGTCGGGTTCGAACGGATAGGAATGAAATTTTTTTTGTTCTCTATTTTTCGGCCTGTCCTGTCCCGTTTCATCTTCAAATGAAGCCTGGATGATGTTTTTTTAATTTTTATAATTGTTTTGCATTTAGTTTTGAATTTTCTAACTCGAGTCGGGTTCGAATTGATAGGAATGAAATTTTTTTAGTTCTCTATTTTTCGGCCTGGCCTGTCCCGTTTCATCTTCAAATGAAGCCTGGATGATGTTTTTTAATTTTTAGAATTTTTTTGCATTTATTTTCGAATTTTTTAACTCGGGTCGGGTTCGAACGAATTGGAAGGAATTTTTTTTGTTCTCCATTTTTCGGGCTGTCCTGGCTCGTTTCGTCTTGAAATGAAGCCTGGATGATGTTTTCTAATTTTTAGAAATTTTTTTACATTTATTTTTGAATTTTCTAACTCGGGTCGGGTTCGAACGGATAGGCAGGAAAGTTTTTTTGTTCTCCATTTTTCAGTCTGTCTTGGCCCGTTTCGTCTTGAAATGAAGCCTGGATGATGTTTTTTAATTTTTAGAATTTTTTTGCATTTATTTTTGAATTTTCAAACTCAGGTCTGGTTCGAACGGATAGGAAGGAAATATTTTTTTTTCTCTATTTTTCGGCCTGTCCTGATCCGTTTCGTCTTGAAATGAAGCTTAGATTATGTCTTTTAATTTTTAGAATTTTTTTCATTTCTTTTAGAATTTTCTAACTGCAGTCGGGTTCGAACGGATAGGAAAGAAATCTTTTTTATTCTATATTTTTCGGCTTGTCTTCACCTGTTTCATCTTGAAATGAAGCCTGGATGATGTTTTTTAATTTTTAGAATTTTTTTGAATTTATTTTTGAATTTTCTAACTTAGGTCTGGTTCGAACGGAATGGAAGGAAATTATTTTTGTTCTCTATTTTACGGCCTGTCCTGACCCGTCTCGTCTTGAAATGAAGTCTGGATGATGTTTTATATTTTTAGAATTTTTTTACATTATTTTTTGAATTTTCTAACTCTGGTCGGGTTCGAACGGATAGGAAGGAAATATTTTTTTTTCTCTATTTTTTAGCCTGTCCTGATCCGTTTCGTCTTGAAATGAAGCCTGGATGATGTCTTTTAATTTTTAGAATTTTTTTGCATTTCTTTTAGAATTTTCTAACTGGGGTCGGGTTCGAACGGATAGGAAATAAATTTTTTTTATTCTCTATTTTTCGGCTTGTCTTCACCCGTTTCGTCTTGAAATGAAACCTAGATGATGTTTTTTAATTTTTAGATTTTTTTTTGCATTTAGTTTTGAATTTTCTAACTCTGGTCGGGTTCGAACGGATAGGAATGAAATTTTTTTTGTTCTCTATTTTTCGGCCTGTCCTGTCCCGTTTCATCTTCAAATGAAGCCTGGATGATGTTTTTTAATTTTTAGAATTTTTTTACATTTATTTTTGAATTTTCTAACTCGGGTCGGGTTCGAACGGATAGGAATGAAATTTTTTTTGTTCTCTATTTTTCGGCCTGTCCTGTCCCGTTTCATCTTCAAATATAGCCTGGATGATGTTTTTTAATTTTTATAATTTTTTTGCATTTATTTTTGAATTTTCTAACTCGGGTCGGGTTCGAACGGATAGGAATGAAATTTTTTTTGTTCTCTATTTTTCGGCCCGTCCTGTCCCGTTTCATCTTCAAATGAAGCCTGAATGATGTTTTTTAATTTTTAGAATTTTTTTGCATTTATTTTTGAATTTTCTAACTCGGGTTGGGTTCGAACGGATAGGAATGAAATTTTTTTTGTTCTCTATTTTTCGGCCTGTCCTGTCCCGTTTCATCTTCAAATGAAGCCTGGATGATGTTTTTTAATTTTATAATTTTTTTGCATTTAGTTTTGAATTTTCCCACTCGGGTCGGGTTCGAACTGATAGGAAGAAAATTTTTTTTGTTCTCCATTTTTCGGCCTGTCCTGGCCCGTTTCTTCTTGAAATGAAGCCTGGATGATGTTTTTTAATTTTTAAAATTTTTTTACATTTATTTTTGAATTTTCTAACTCGGGTCGGGTTCGAACGGATAGGAATGAAATTTTTTTTGTTCTCTATTTTTCGGCCTGTCCTGTCCCGTTTCATCTTCAAATGAAGCCTGGATGATGTTTTTTTAATTTTTATAATTGTTTTGCATTTAGTTTTGAATTTTCTAACTCGGGTCGGGTTCGAACTGATAGGAATGAAATTTTTTTTGTTCTCTATTTTTCGGCCTGTCCTGTCCCGTTTCATCTTCAAATGAAACCTGGATGATGTTTTTTAATTTTTAGAATTTTTTTGCATTTATTTTCGAATTTTCTAACTCGGGTCGGGTTCGAACGAATTGGAAGGAATTTTTTTTGTTCTCCATTTTTCGGGCTGTCCTGGCTCGTTTCGTCTTGAAATGAAGCCTGGATGATGTTTTCTAATTTTTAGAATTTTTTTACATTTATTTTTGAATTTTCTAACTCGGGTCGGGTTCGAACGGATAGGCAGGAAAGTTTTTTTGTTCTCCATTTTTCAGTCTGTCTTGGCCCGTTTCGTCTTGAAATGAAGCCTGGATGATGTTTTTTAATTTTTAGAATTTTTTTGCATTTATTTTTGAATTTTCAAACTCAGGTCTGGTTCGAACGGATAGGAAGGAAATATTTTTTTTTTCTCTATTTTTCGGCCTTTCCTGATCCGTTTCGTCTTGAAATGAAGCTTAGATTATGTCTTTTAATTTTTAGAATTTTTTTGCATTTCTTTTAGAATTTTCTAACTGCAGTCGGGTTCGAACGGATAGGAAAGAAATCTTTTTTATTCTATATTTTTCGACTTGTCTTCACCTGTTTCATCTTGAAATGAAGCCTGGATGATGTTTTTTAATTTTTAGAATTTTTTTGCATTTATTTTTGAATTTTCTAACTTAGGTCTGGTTCGAACGGAATGGAAGGAAATTATTTTTGTTCTCTATTTTACGGCCTGTCCTGACCCGTCTCGTCTTGAAATGAAGTCTGGATGATGTTTTATATTTTTAGAATTTTTTTACATTATTTTTTGAATTTTCTAACTCTGGTCGGGTTCGAACGGATAGGAAGGAAATATTTTTTTTTCTCTATTTTTTAGCCTGTCCTGATCCGTTTCGTCTTGAAATGAAGCCTGGATGATGTTTTTTAATTTTTAGAATTTTTTTGCATTTATTTCTGAATTTTCTAACTCATGTCTGGTTCGAACGGATAGGAAGGAAATTTTTTTTTTCTCTATTTTTCGGCCTGTCCTGATCCGTTTCGTCTTGAAATGCAGCCTAGATGATGTCTTTTAATTTTTAGAATTTTTTTGCATTTCTTTTAGAATTTTCTAACTGCGGTCGGGTTCGAACGGATAGGAAGGAAATATTTTTTTTTCTCTATTTTTCGGCCTGTCCTGATCCTTTTCGTCTTGAAATGAAGCCTAGATGATGTCTTTTAATTTTTAGAATTTTTTTGCATTTCTTTTAGAATTTTCTAACTGCGGTCGGGTTCGAACGGATAGGAATGAAATTTTTTTTGTTCCCTATTTTTCGGCCTGTCCTGTCCCGTTTAATCTTCAAATGAAGCCTGGATGATGTTTTTTAATTTTTAGAATTTTTTTGCATTTATTTTTGAATTTTCTAACTCGGGTCGGGTTCGAACGGATAGGAATGAAATTTTTTTTGTTCTCTATTTTTCGGCCTGTCCTGTTCCGTTTCTTCTTCAAATGAAGCCTGGATGATGTTTTTTAATTTTTAGAATTTTTTTGCATTTATTTTTGAATTTTCTAACTCGGGTCGGGTTCGAACGGATAGGAATGAAATTTTTTTTGTTCCCTATTTTTCGGCCTGTCCTGTCCCGTTTAATCTTCAAATGAAGCCTGGATGATGTTTTTTAATTTTTAGAATTTTTTTGCATTTATTTTTGAATTTTCTAACTCGGGTCGGGTTCGAACGGATAGGAATGAAATTTTTTTTGTTCTCTATTTTTCGGCCTGTCCTGTTCCGTTTCTTCTTCAAATGAAGCCTGGATGATGTTTTTTAATTTTTAGAATTTTTTTGCATTTATTTTTGAATTTTCTAACTCGGGTCGAGTTCGAACGGATAGGAATGAAATTTTTTTTGTTCTCTATTTTTCGGCCTGTCCTGTCCCGTTTCATCTTCAAATGAAGCCTGGATGATGTTTTTTAATTTTTAGAATTTTTTTGCATTTATTTTCGAATTTTCTAACTCGGGTCGGGTTCGAACGAATTGGAAGGAATTTTTTTTGTTCTCCATTTTTCGGGCTGTCCTGGCTCGTTTCGTCTTGAAATGAAGCCTGGATGATGTTTTGTAATTTTTTGAATTTTTTTACATTTATTTTTGAATTTTCTAACTCGGGTCGGGTTCGTACGGATAGGCAGGAAATTTTTTTTGTTCTCCATTTTTCGGTCTGTCCTGGCCCGTTTCGTCTTGAAGTGAAGCCTGGATGATGTTTTTTAATTTTTAGAATTTTTTTGCATTTATTTTTGAATTTTCTAACTCAGGTCTGTTTCGAACGGATAGGACGGAAATATTTTTTTTTCTCTATTTTTCGACCAGTCCTGATCCGTTTCGTCTTGAAATGAAGCCTAGATGATGTCTTTAATTTTTAGAATTTTTTTGCATTTCTTTTAGAATTTTCAAACTGCGGTCGGGTTCAAACGGATAGGAAGGAAATATTTTTTTTTCTCTGTTTTTCGGCCTGTCCTGATCCATTTCGTCTTGAAATGAAGCCTAGATGATGTCTTTTAATTTTTAGTATTTTTTTGCATTTCTTTTAGAATTTTCTAACTGCGGTCGGGTTCGAACGGATAGGAATTAAATTTTTTTTGTTCTCTATTTTTCGGCCTGTCCTGTCCCGTTTCATCGTCAAATGAAGCGTGGATGATGTTTTTTAATTTTTAGAATTTTTTTGCTTTTATTTTTGAATTTTCTAACTCGGGTCGTGTTCGAACGGATAGGAATGAAATTTTTTTTGTTCTCTATTTTTCGGCCTGTCCTGTCCCGTTTCATCTTCAAATGAAGCCTGGATGATGTTTTTTAATTTTTAGAATTTTTTTGCATTTATTTTCGAATTTTCTAACTCGGGTCGGGTTCGAACGGATAGGAAGGAAATATTTTTTTTTCTCTATTTTTCGGCCTGTCCTGATCTGTTTCGTCTTGAAACGAAGCCTAGATGATGTCTTTTAATTTTTAGAATTTTTTTGTATTTCTTTTAGAATTTTCTAACTGCGGTCGGGTTCGAACGGATAGGAATGAAATTTTTTTTGTTCTCTATTTTTCGGCCTGTCCTGTTCCGTTGCTTCTTCAAATGAAGACTGGATGATGTTTTTTAATTTTTAGAATTTTTTTGCATTTATTTTTGAATTTTCTAACTCGGGTCGGGTTTGAACGGATAGGAATGAAATTTTTTTTGTTCTCTATTTTTCGGCCTGTCCTGTCCCGTTTCATCTTCAAATGAAGCCTGGATGATGTTTTTTTAATTTTTATAATTGTTTTGCATTTAGTTTTGAATTTTCTAACTCGGGTCGGGTTCGAACGGATAGGAATTAAATTTTTTTTGTTCTCTATTTTTCGGCCTGTCCTGTCCCGTTTCATCTTAAAACGAAGCCTGGATGATGTTTTTTAATTTTTATAATTTTTTTGCATTTAGTTTTGAATTTTCTAACTCGGGTTGGGTTCGAACTGATAGGAATGAAATTTTTTTTGTTCTCTATTTTTCGGCCTGTTCTGTCCCGTTTCATCTTCAAATGAAGCCTGGATGATATTTTTTAATTTTTAGAATTTTTTTCCATTTATTTTCGAATTTTCTAACTCGGGTCGGGTTCGAACGAATTGGAAGGAAATTTTTTTTGTTCTCCATTTTTCGGCCTGTCCTGGCTCGTTTCGTCTTGAAATGAAGCCTGGATGATGTTTTTTAATTTTTAGAATTTATTTACATTTATTTTTGAATTTTCTAACTCGGGACGGGTTCGAACGGATAGGCAGGAAATTTTTTTTGTTCTCTATTTTTTGGTCTGTCCTGGCCCGTTTCGTCTTGAAATGAAGCCTGGATGATGTTTTTTAATTTTTAGAATTTTTTTGCATTTATTTTTGAATTTTCTAACTCGGGTCGGGTTCGAACGGATAGGAATGAAATTTTTTTTGTTCTCTATTTTTCGGCCTGTCCTGTCCCGTTTCATCTTCAAATGAAGCCTGGATGATGTTTTTTTAATTTTTATAATTGTTTTGCATTTAGTTTTGAATTTTCTAACTCGGGTCGGGTTCGAACTGATAGGAATGAAATTTTTTTTGTTCTCTATTTTTCGGCCTGTCCTGTCCCGTTTCATCTTCAAATGAAGCCTGGATGATGTTTTTTAATTTTTAGAATTTTTTTGCATTTATTTTCGAATTTTCTAACTCGGGTCGGGTTCGAACGAATTGGAAGGAATTTTTTTTGTTCTCCATTTTTCGGGCTGTCCTGGCTCGTTTCGTCTTGAAATGAAGCCTGGATGATGTTTTCTAATTTTTTGAATTTTTTTACATTTATTTTTGAATTTTCTAACTCGGGTCGGGTTCGTACGGATAGGCAGGAAATTTTTTTTGTTCTCCATTTTTCGGTCTGTCCTGGCCCGTTTCGTCTTGAAGTGAAGCCTGGATGATGTTTTTTAATTTTTAGAATTTTTTTGCATTTATTTTTGAATTTTCTAACTCAGGTCTGTTTCGAACGGATAGGACGGAAATATTTTTTTTTCTCTATTTTTCGACCAGTCCTGATCCGTTTCGTCTTGAAATGAAGCCTAGATGATGTCTTTAATTTTTAGAATTTTTTTGCATTTCTTTTAGAATTTTCAAACTGCGGTCGGGTTCAAACGGATAGGAAGGAAATATTTTTTTTTCTCTGTTTTTCGGCCTGTCCTGATCCATTTCGTCTTGAAATGAAGCCTAGATGATGTCTTTTAATTTTTAGAATTTTTTTGCATTTCTTTTAGAATTTTCTAACTGCGGTCGGGTTCGAACGGATAGGAATTAAATTTTTTTTGTTCTCTATTTTTCGGCCTGTCCTGTCCCGTTTCATCGTCAAATGAAGCGTGGATGATGTTTTTTAATTTTTAGAATTTTTTTGCTTTTATTTTTGAATTTTCTAACTCGGGTCGTGTTCGAACGGATAGGAATGAAATTTTTTTTGTTCTCTATTTTTCGGCCTGTCCTGTCCCGTTTCATCTTCAAATGAAGCCTGGATGATGTTTTTTAATTTTTATAATTTTTTTGCATTTAGTTTTGAATTTTCCAATTCGGGTCGGGTTCGAACTGATAGGAATGAAATTTTTTTTGTTCTCTATTTTTCGGCCTGTCCTGTCCCGTTTCATCTTCAAATGCAGCCTGGATGATGTTTTTTAATTTTTATAATTTTTTTGCATTTAGTTTCGAATTTTCAAACTCGGGTCGGGTTCGAACGGATAGGAATGAAATTTTTTTTGTTCTCTATTTTTCGGCCTGTCCTGTCCCGTTTCATCTTCAAATGAAGCCTGGATGATGTTTTTTAATTTTTATAATTTTTTTGCATTTAGTTTCGAATTTTCAAACTCGGGTCGGGTTCGAACGGATAGGAATGAAATTTTTTTTGTTCTCTATTTTTCGGCCTGTCCTGTCCCGTTTCATCTTCAAATGAAGCCTGGATGATGTTTTTTGATTTTTAGAATTTTTTTGCATTTGTTTTTGAATTTTCTAACTCGGGTCGGGTTCGAACGGATAGGAATGAAATTTTTTTTGTTCTCTATTTTTCGGCCTGTCCTGTCCCGTTTCATCTTCAAATGAAGCCTGGATGATGTTTTTTAATTTTTAGAATTTTTTTGCATTTATTTTCGAATTTTCTAACTCGGGTCGGGTTCGAACGGATAGGAAGGAAATATTTTTTTTTCTCTATTTTTCGGCCTGTCCTGATCTGTTTCGTCTTGAAACGAAGCCTAGATGATGTCTTTTAATTTTTAGAATTTTTTTGTATTTCTTTTAGAATTTTCTAACTGCGGTCGGGTTCGAACGGATAGGAATGAAATTTTTTTTGTTCTCTATTTTTCGGCCTGTCCTGTTCCGTTGCTTCTTCAAATGAAGACTGGATGATGTTTTTTAATTTTTAGAATTTTTTTGCATTTATTTTTGAATTTTCTAACTCGGGTCGGGTTTGAACGGATAGGAATGAAATTTTTTTTGTTCTCTATTTTTCGGCCTGTCCTGTCCCGTTTCATCTTCAAATGAAGCCTGGATGATGTTTTTTTAATTTTTATAATTGTTTTGCATTTAGTTTTGAATTTTCTAACTCGGGTCGGGTTCGAACTGATAGGAATGAAATTTTTTTTGTTCTCTATTTTTCGGCCTGTCCTGTCCCGTTTCATCTTCAAATGAAGCCTGGATGATGTTTTTTAATTTTTAGAATTTTTTTGCATTTATTTTCGAATTTTCTAACTCGGGTCGGGTTCGAACGAATTGGAAGGAATTTTTTTTGTTCTCCATTTTTCGGCCTGTCCTGGCTCGTTTCGTCTTGAAATGAAGCCTGGATGATGTTTTCTAATTTTTTGAATTTTTTTACATTTATTTTTGAATTTTCTAACTCTGGTCGGGTTCGTACGGATAGGCAGGAAATTTTTTTTGTTCTCCATTTTTCGGTCTGTCCTGGCCCGTTTCGTCTTGAAGTGAAGCCTGGATGATGTTTTTTAATTTTTAGAATTTCTTTACATTTATTTTTGAATTTTCTAACTCGGGACGGGTTCGAACGGATAGGCAGGAAATTTTTTTTGTTCTCCATTTTTTGGTCTGTCCTGGCCCGTTTCGTCTTGAAATGAAGCCTGGATGATGTTTTTTAATTTTTAGAATTTTTTTGCATTTATTTTTGAATTTTCTAACTCGGGTCGGGTTCGAACGGATAGGAATGAAATTTTTTTTGTTCTCTATTTTTCGGCCTGTCCTGTCCCGTTTCATCTTGAATTGAAGTCTGGATGATTTTTTTAATTTTTAGAATTTTTTTGCATTTAGTTTTGAATTTTCCAACTCGGGTCGGGTTCGAACGGATAGGAATGAAATTTTTTTTGTTCTCTATTTTTCGGCCTGTCCTGTCCCGTTTAATCTTCAAATGAAGCCTGGATGATGTTTTTTAATTTTTAGAATTTTTGCATTTATTTTTGAATTTTCTAACTCGGGTCGGGTTCGAACGGATAGGAATGAAATTTTTTTTGTTCTCTATTTTTCGGCCTGTCCTGTCCCGTTTCTTCTTCAAAGGAAACCTGGATGATGTTTTTTAATTTTTAGAATTTTTTTGCATTTATTTTTGAATTTTCTAACTCGGGTCGGGTTCGAACGGATAGGAATGAAATTTTTTTTGTTCTCTATTTTTCGGCCTGTCCTGTCCCGTTTCATCTTCAAATGAAGCCTGGATGATGTTTTTTTTAATTTTTATAATTGTTTTGCATTTAGTTTTGAATTTTCTAACTCGGGTCGGGTTCGAACTGATAGGAATGAAATTTTTTTTGTTCTCTATTTTTCGGCCTGTCCTGTCCCGTTTCATCTTCAAATGAAGCCTGGATGATGTTTTTTAACTTTTAGAATTTTTTTGCATTTATTTTCGAATTTTCTAACTCGGGTCGGGTTCGAACGAATTGGAAGGAATTTTTTTTGTTCTCCATTTTTCGGGCTGTCCTGGCTCGTTTCGTCTTGAAATGAAGCCTGGATGATGTTTTCTAATTTTTTGAATTTTTTTACATTTATTTTTGAATTTTCTAACTCGGGTCGGGTTCGTACGGATAGGCAGGAAATTTTTTTTGTTCTCCATTTTTCGGTCTGTCCTGGCCCGTTTCGTCTTGAAGTGAAGCCTGGATGATGTTTTTTAATTTTTAGAATTTTTTTGCATTTATTTTTGAATTTTCTAACTCAGGTCTGTTTCGAACGGATAGGAAGGAAATATTTTTTTTTCTCTATTTTTCGACCAGTCCTGATCCGTTTCGTCTTGAAATGAAGCCTAGATGATGTCTTTAATTTTTAGAATTTCTTTGCATTTCTTTTAGAATTTTCAAACTGCGGTCGGGTTCAAACGAATAGGAAGGAAATATTTTTTTTTCTCTGTTTTTCGGCCTGTCCTGATCCATTTCGTCTTGAAATGAAGCCTAGATGATGTCTTTTAATTTTTAGAATTTTTTTGCATTTCTTTTAGAATTTTCTAACTGCGGTCGGGTTCGAACGGATAGGAATTAAATTTTTTTTGTTCTCTATTTTTCGGCCTGTCCTGTCCCGTTTAATCTTCAAATGAAGCCTGGATGATGTTTTTTAATTTTTAGAATTTTTTTGCATTTATTTTTGAATTTTCTAGCTCGGGTCGGGTTCGAACGGATAGGAATGAAATTTTTTTTGTTCTCTATTTTTCGGCCTGTCCTGTCCCGTTTCTTCTTCAAATGAAGCCTGGATGATGTTTTTTAATTTTTAGAATTTTTTTGCATTTATTTTTGAATTTTCTAACTCAGGTCGGGTTCGAACGGATAGGAATGAAATTTTTTTTGTTCTCTATTTTTCGACCAGTCCTGTCCCGTTTCATCTTCAAACGAAGCCTGGATGATGTTTTTTAATTTTTATAATTTTTTTGCATTTAGTTTTGAATTTTCTAACTTGGGTCGGGTTCGAACTGATAGGAATGAAATTTTTTTTGTTTTCTATTTTTCGGCCTGTCCTGTCCCGTTTCATCTTCAAATGAAGCCTGGATGATGTTTTTTAATTTTTATAATTTTTTTGCATTTATTTTTGAATTTTCTAACTCGGGTCGGGTTCGAACGGATAGGAATGAAATTTTTTTTGTTCTCTATTTTTCGGCCTGTCCTGTCCCGTTTCATCTTCAAATGAAGCCTGGATGATGTTTTTTAACTTTTAGAATTTTTTTGCATTTATTTTCGAATTTTCTAACTCGGGTCGGGTTCGAACGAATTGGAAGGAATTTTTTTTGTTCTCCATTTTTCGGGCTGTCCTGGCTCGTTTCGTCTTGAAATGAAGCCTGGATGATGTTTTCTAATTTTTTGAATTTTTTTACATTTATTTTTGAATTTTCTAACTCGGGTCGGGTTCGTACGGATAGGCAGGAAATTTTTTTTGTTCTCCATTTTTCGGTCTGTCCTGGCCCGTTTCGTCTTGAAGTGAAGCCTGGATGATGTTTTTTAATTTTTAGAATTTTTTTGCATTTATTTTTGAATTTTCTAACTCAGGTCTGTTTCGAACGGATAGGAAGGAAATATTTTTTTTTCTCTATTTTTCGACCAGTCCTGATCCGTTTCGTCTTGAAATGAAGCCTAGATGATGTCTTTAATTTTTAGAATTTTTTTGCATTTCTTTTAGAATTTTCAAACTGCGGTCGGGTTCAAACGAATAGGAAGGAAATATTTTTTTTTCTCTGTTTTTCGGCCTGTCCTGATCCATTTCGTCTTGAAATGAAGCCTAGATGATGTCTTTTAATTTTTAGAATTTTTTTGCATTTCTTTTAGAATTTTCTAACTGCGGTCGGGTTCGAACGGATAGGAATTAAATTTTTTTTGTTCTCTATTTTTCGGCCTGTCCTGTCCCGTTTAATCTTCAAATGAAGCCTGGATGATGTTTTTTAATTTTTAGAATTTTTTTGCATTTATTTTTGAATTTTCTAGCTCGGGTCGGGTTCGAACGGATAGGAATGAAATTTTTTTTGTTCTCTATTTTTCGGCCTGTCCTGTCCCGTTTCTTCTTCAAATGAAGCCTGGATGATGTTTTTTAATTTTTAGAATTTTTTTGCATTTATTTTTGAATTTTCTAACTCAGGTCGGGTTCGAACGGATAGGAATGAAATTTTTTTTGTTCTCTATTTTTCGGCCAGTCCTGTCCCGTTTCATCTTCAAACGAAGCCTGGATGATGTTTTTTAATTTTTATAATTTTTTTGCATTTAGTTTTGAATTTTCTAACTTGGGTCGGGTTCGAACTGATAGGAATGAAATTTTTTTTGTTCTCTATTTTTCGGCCCGTCCTGTCCAGTTTCATCTTCAAATGAAGCCTGAATGATGTTTTTTAATTTTTAGAATTTTTTTGCATTTATTTTTGAATTTTCTAACTCGGGTCGGGTTCGAACGGATAGGAATGAAATTTTTTTTGTTCTCTATTTTTCGGCCTGTCCTGTCCCGTTTCATCTTCAAATGAAGCCTGGATGACGTTTTTTAATTTTTATAATTTTTTTGCATTTAGTTTTGAATTTTCTAACTCGGGTCGGGTTCGAACGAATAAGATTGAAATTTTTTTTGTTCTCTATTTTACGGCCTGTCCTGGCCCGTTTAATCTTCAAATAAAGCCCGGATGAAGTTTTTTAATTTTTAGAATTTTTTTGCGTTTATTTTCGAATTTTCTAACTGGGGTCGGGTTCGACCGGATAGGGAAGAAATTTTTTTTATTCTCTATTTTTCGGCTTGTCTTCACCCGTTTCGTCTTGAAATGAAGCCTGGATGATGTTTTTTAATTTTTAGAATTTTTTTGCATTTATTTTTGAATTTTCTAACTTAGGTCTGGTTCGAACGGATTGGTAGGAAATTATTTTTGTTCTCTATTTTACGGCCTTTCCTGACCCGTCTCGTCTTGAAATGAAGTCTGGATGATGTTTTTTAATTTTTATAATTTTTTTGCATTTCTTTTAGAATTTTCTAACTGGGGTCGAGTTGGAACGGATAGGAAAGAAATTTTTTTTATTCTCTATTTTTCGGCTTGTCTTCACCCATTTCGTCTTGAAATGAAACCTAGATGATGTTTTTTAATTTTTAGATTTTTTTTTGCATTTAGTTTTGAATTTTCTAACTCTGGTCGGGTTCGAACGGATAGGAATGAAATTTTTTTTTATTCTCTATTTTTCGGCCTGTCCTGTCCCGTTTCATCTTCAAATGAAGCCTGGATGATGTTTTTTAATTTTTAGAATTTTTTTGCATTTATTTTCGAATTTTCTAATTCGGGTCGGGTTCGAACGGATAGGAAGGAAATTTTTTTTGATCTCCATTTTTCGGCCTGTCCTGGCCAGTTTCGTCTTGAAATGAAGCCTGGATGATGTTTTTTAATTTTCAGAATTTTTTTCCATTTTTTTTTGAATTTTCTAACTCAGGTCTGGTTCGAACGGATAGGAAGGAAATTATTTTTTTTCTCTATTTTTCGGCCTGTCCTGTCCCGTTTCATCTTTAAATGAAGCCTGGATGATGTTTTTTAATTTTTATAATTTTTTTGCATTTATTTTTGAATTTTCTAACTCGGGTCGGGTTCGAACGGATAGGAATGAAATTTTTTTTGTTCTCTATTTTTCGGCCTGTCCTGTCCCGTTTCATCTTCAAATGAAGCCTGGATGATGTTTTTTAATTTTTATAATTTTTTTGCATTTATTTTTGAATTTTCTAACTCGGGTCGAGTTCGAACTGATAGGAAGGAAATTTTTTTTGTTCTCTATTTTTCGGCCCGTCCTGTCCCGTTTCATCTTCAAATGAAGCCTGAATGATGTTTTTTAATTTTTAGAATTTTTTTGCATTTATTTTTGAATTTTCTAACTCGGGTCGGGTTCGAACGGATGGGAATGAAATTTTTTTGGTTCTCTATTTTTCGGCCTGTCCTGTCCCGTTTCATCTTCAAATGAAGCCTGGATGATGTTTTTTAATTTTATAATTTTTTTGCATTTAGTTTTGAATTTTCCCACTCGGGTCGGGTTCGAACTGATAGGAATGAAATTTTTTTTGTTCTCTATTTTTCGGCTTGTCCTGTCCCGTTTCATCATCAAATGAAGCCTGGATGATGTTTTTTAATTTTTAGAATTTTTTTGCATTTATTTTCGAATTTTCTAACTCGTGTCGGGTTCGAATGAATAGGAAGGAAATTTTTTTTGTTCTCCATTTTTCGGTCTGTCCTAGCCCGTTTCTTTTTGAAATGAAGCCTGGATGATGTTTTTTAATTTTTAGAATTTTTTTACATTTATTTTTGAATTTTCTAACTCGGGTCGGGTTCGAACGGATAGGCAGGAAATTTTTTTTGTTCTCCATTTTTCGGTCTGTCCTGGCCCGTTTCGTCTTGAAATGAAGCCTGGATGATGTTTTTTAATTTTTAGAATTTTTTTGCATTTATTTTGGAATTTTCTAACTCAGGTCTGGTTCGAACGGATAGGAAAGAAATATTTTTTTTTCTCTATTTTTCGGCCCGTCCTGATCCGTTTCGTCTTGAAATGAAGCCTAGATGATGTCTTTTAATTTTTAGAATTTTTTTGCATTTCTTTTAGAATTTTCTAACTGCGGTCGGGTTCGAACGGATAGGAAGGAAATATTTTTTTTTCTCTATTTTTCGGCCTGTCCTGATCCTTTTCGTCTTGAAATGAAGCCTAGATGATGTCTTTTAATTTTTAGAATTTTTTTGCATTTCTTTTAGAATTTTCTAACTGCGGTCGGGTTCGAACGGATAGGAATGAAATTTTTTTTGTTCTCTATTTTTCGGCCTGTCCTGTCCCGTTTAATCTTCAAATGAAGCCTGGATGATATTTTTTAATTTTTAGAATTTTTTTGCATTTATTTTTGACTTTTCTAACTCGGGTCGGGTTCGATCGGATAGGAATGAAATTTTTTTTGTTCTCTATTTTTCGGCCTGTCCTGTTCCGTTTCTTCTTCAAATGAAGCCTGGATGATGTTTTTTAATTTTTAGAATTTTTTTGCATTTATTTTTGAATTTTCTAACTCGGGTCGGGTTCGAACGGATAGGAATGAAATTTTTTTTGTTCTCTATTTTTCGGCCTGTCCTGTCCCGTTTCATCTTCAAATTAAGCCTGGATGATGTTTTTTTAATTTTTATAATTGTTTTGCATTTAGTTTTGAATTTTCTAACTCGGGTCGGGTTCGAACTGATAGGAATGAAATTTTTTTTGTTCTCTATTTTTCGGCCTGTCCTGTCCCGTTTCATCTTCAAATGAAGCCTGGATGATGTTTTTTAATTTTTAGAATTTTTTTGCATTTATTTTCGAATTTTCTAACTCGGGTCGGGTTCGAACGAATTGGAAGGAATTTTTTTTGTTCTCCATTTTTCGGGCTGTCCTGGCTCGTTTCGTCTTGAAATGAAGCCTGGATGATGTTTTCTAATTTTTAGAATTTTTTTACATTTATTTTTGAATTTTCTAACTCGGGTCGGGTTCGTACGGATAGGCAGGAAATTTTTTTTGTTCTCCATTTTTCGGTCTGTCCTGGCCCGTTTCGTCTTGAAATGAAGCCTGGATGATGTTTTTTAATTTTTAGAATTTTTTTGCATTTATTTTTGAATTTTCTAACTCAGGTCTGTTTCGAACGGATAGGAAGGAAATATTTTTTTTTTCTATTTTTCGACCTGTCCTGATCCGTTTCGTCTTGAAATGAGGCCTAGATGATGTCTTTAATTTTTAGAATTTTTTTGCATTTCTTTTAGAATTTTCAAACTGCGGTCGGGTTCAAACGGATAGGAAGGAAATATTTTTTTTTCTCTGTTTTTCGGCCTGTCCTGATCAATTACGTCTTGAAATGAAGCCTAGATGATGTCTTTTAATTTTTAGAATTTTTTTGCATTTCTTTTAGAATTTTCTAACTGCGGTCGGGTTCGAACGGATAGGAATTAAATTTTTTTTGTTCTCTATTTTTCGGCCTGTCCTGTCCCGTTTCATCGTCAAATGAAGCCTGGATGATGTTTTTTAATTTTTAGAATTTTTTTGCTGTTATTTTTGAATTTTCTAACTCGGGTCGTGTTCGAACGGATAGGAATGAAATTTTTTTTGTTCTCTATTTTTCGGCCCGTCCTGTCCCGTTTCATCTTCAAATGAAGCATGGATGATGTTTTTTAATTTTTATAATTTTTTTGCATTTAGTTTTGAATTTTCCAACTCGGGTCGGGTTCGAACTGATAGGAATAATTTTTTTTGTTCTCTATTTTTCGGCCTGTCCTGTCCCGTTTCATCTTCAAATGAGGTCTGGATGATGTTTTTTAATTTTTATAATTTTTTTGCATTTAGTTTCGAATTTTGAAACTCGGGTCGGGTTCGAACGGATAGGAATGAAATTTTTTTTGTTCTCTATTTTTCGGCCTGTCCTGTCCCGTTTCATCTTCAAATGAAACCTGGATGATGTTTTTTAATTTTTATAATTTTTTTGCATTTAGTTTCGAATTTTCAAACTCGCGTCGGGTTCGAACGGATAGGATTGAAATTTTTTTTGTTCTCTATTTTTCGGCCTGTCCTATCCCGTTTCATCTTCAAATGAAGCCTGGATGATGTTTTTTAATTTTTAGAATTTTTTTGCATTTATTTTTGAATTTTCTAACTCGGGTCGGGTTCGAACGGATAGGAATGAAATTTTTTTTGTTCTCTATTTTTCGGCCTGTCCTGCCCCGTTTCATCTTCAAATGAAACCTGGATGATGTTTTTTAATTTTTAGAATTTTTTTACATTTATTTTCGAATTTTCTAACTCGGGTCGGGTTCGAACGGATAGGAAGAAAATATTTTTTTTTCTCTATTTTTCGGCCTGTCCTGTTCTGTTTCGTCTTGAAACGAAGCCTAGACGATGTCTTTTAATTTTTAGAATTTTTTTGCATTTCTTTTAGAATTTTCTAACTGCGGTCGGGTTCGAACGGATAGGAATGAAATTTTTTTTGTTCTCTATTTTTCGGCCTGTCCTGTTCCGTTGCTTCTTCAAATGAAGCCTGGATGATGTTTTTTAATTTTTAGAATTTTTTTGTATTTATTTTTGAATTTTCTAACTCGGGTCGGGTTCGAACGGTTAGGAATTAAATTTTTTTTGTTCTCTATTTTTCGGCCTGTCCTGTCCCGTTTCATCTTCAAATGAAGCCTGGATGATGTTTTTTAATTTTTATAATTTTTTTGCATTTAGTTTTAAATTTTCCAACTCAGGTCGGGTTCGAACTGATAGGAATGAAATTTTTTTTGTTCTCTATTTTTCGGCCTGTCCTGTCCCGTTTCATCTTGAAATGAAGCCTGGATGATGTTTTTTAATTTTTAGAATTTTTTTGCATTTATTTTCGAATTTTCTAACTCGGGTCGGGTTCGAACGAATAGGAAGGAAATTTTTTTTGTTCTCCATTTTTCGGCCTGTCCTGGCCCGTTTCTTCTTGAAATGAAGCCTGGATGATGTTTTTTAATTTTTAGAATTTTTTTACATTTATTTTTGAATTTTCTAACTCGGGTCGGGTTCGAACGGATAGGCAGGAAATTTTTTTTGTTCTCCATTTTTTGGCCTGTCCTGGCCCGTTTCGTCTTGAAATGAAGCCTGGATGATTTTTTTAATTTTTAGAATTTTTTTGCATTTATTTTTGAATTTTCTAACTCAGGTCTGGTTCGAACGGATAGGAAGGAAATATTTTTTTTTCTCTAGTTTTCGGCCTGTCCTGATCCGTTTCGTCTTGAAATGAAGCCTAGATGATGTCTTTTAATTTTTAGAATTTTTTTGCATTTCTTTTAGAATTTTCAAACTGCGGTCGGGTTCGAACGGATAGGAAGGAAATATTTTTTTTTCTCTATTTTTCGGCCTGTCCTGATTCGTTTCGTCTTGAAAGGAAGCCTAGATGATGTCTTTTAATTTTTAGAATTTTTTTGCATTTCTTTTAGAATTTTCTAACTGCGGTCGGGTTCGAACGGATAGGAATGAAATTTTTTTTGTTCTCTATTTTTCGGCCTGTCCTGTCCCGTTTCATCTTCAAATGAAGCCTGGATGATGTTTTTTAATTTTTATAATTTTTTTGCATTTATTTTTGAATTTTCTAACTCGGGTCGGGTTCAAACGGATAGGAATTAAATTTTTTTTTGTTCTCTATTTTTCGGCCTGTCCTGTCCCGTTTCATCTTCAAATGAAGCCTGGATGATGTTTTTTAATTTTTATAATTTTTTTGCATTTATTTTTGAATTTTCTAACTCGGGTCAGGTTCGAACGGACAGGAATGAAATTTTTTTTTCTCTATTTTCGGCCTGTCCGGGCCCGTTTCGTCTTGAAATGAAGCCTGGATGATGTTTTTTAATTGTTAGAATTTTTTTCCATTTATTTTTGAATTTTTTAACTATGGTCTGGTTCGAACGAATAGGAAGGAAATTATTTTTGTTCTCTATTTTACGGCCTGTCCTGGCTCGTTTCATCTTCAAATGAAGCCTGGATGATGTTTTTTAATTTTTAGAATTTTTTTACATTTATTTTTGAATTTTCTAACTCGGGTCGGGTTCGAACGGATAGGCAAGAAATTTTTTTTTTTCTCCATTTTTCAGTCTGTCCTGGCCCGTTTCGTCTTGAATTGAAGCCTGGATGATGTTTTTTAATTTTTAGAATTTTTTTGCATTTATTTTTGAATTTTCAAACTCAGGTCTGGTTCGAACGTATAGGAAGGAAATATTTTTTTTTCTCTATTTTTCGGTCTGTCCTGATCCGTTTCGTCTTGAAATGAAGCTTAGATTATGTCTTTTAATTTTTAGAATTTTTTTAAATTTCTTTTAGAATTTTCTAACTGCAGTCGGGTTCGAACGGATAGGAAAGAAATTTTTTTTATTCTCTATTTTTCGGCTTGTCTACACCTGTTTCATCTTGAAATGAAGCCTGGATGATGTTTTTTAATTTTTAGAATTTTTTTGCATTTATTTTTGAATTTTCTAACTTAGGTCTGGTTCGAACGGATTGGAAGGAAATTATTTTTGTTCTCTATTTTTCAGCCTGTCCTGATCCGTTTCGTCTTGAAATGAAGCCTGGATGATGTCTCTTAATTTTTAGAATTTTTTTGCATTTCTTTTAGAATTTTCTAACTGCGGTCGGGTTCGAACGGATAGGAAGGAAATATTTTTTTTTTCTATTTTTCGGCCTGTCCTGATCCGTTTCGTCTTGAAATGAAGCCTAGATGATGTCTTTTAATTTTTAGAATTTTTTTGCATTTCTTTTAGAATTTTCTAACTGCGGTCGGGTTCGAACGGATAGGAATGAAATTTTTTTTGTTCTCTATTTTTCGGCCTGTCCTGTCCCGTTTAATCTTCAAATGAAGCCTGGATGATGTTTTTTAATTTTTAGAATTTTTTTGCATTTATTTTTGAATTTTCTAGCTCGGGTCGGGTTCGAACGGATAGGAATGAAATTTTTTTTGTTCTCTATTTTTCGGCCTGTCCTGTCCCGTTTCTTCTTCAAATGAAGCCTGGATGATGTTTTTTAATTTTTAGAATTTTTTTGCATTTATTTTTGAATTTTCTAACTCGGGTCGGGTTCGAACGGATAGGAATGAAATTTTTTTTGTTCTCTATTTTTCGGCCAGTCCTGTCCCGTTTCATCTTCAAACGAAGCCTGGATGATGTTTTTTAATTTTTATAATTTTTTTGCATTTATTTTTGAATTTTCTAACTCGGGTCGGGTTCAAACGGATAGGAATTAAATTTTTTTTTGTTCTCTATTTTTCGGCCTGTCCTGTCCCGTTTCATCTTCAAATGAAGCCTGGATGATGTTTTTTAATTTTTATAATTTTTTTGCATTTATTTTTGAATTTTCTAACTCGGGTCAGGTTCGAACGGACAGGAATGAAATTTTTTTTTCTCTATTTTCGGCCTGTCCGGGCCCGTTTCGTCTTGAAATGAAGCCTGGATGATGTTTTTTAATTGTTAGAATTTTTTTCCATTTATTTTTGAATTTTTTAACTATGGTCTGGTTCGAACGAATAGGAAGGAAATTATTTTTGTTCTCTATTTTACGGCCTGTCCTGGCTCGTTTCATCTTCAAATGAAGCCTGGATGATGTTTTTTAATTTTTAGAATTTTTTTACATTTATTTTTGAATTTTCTAACTCGGGTCGGGTTCGAACGGATAGGCAAGAAATTTTTTTTTTTCTCCATTTTTCAGTCTGTCCTGGCCCGTTTCGTCTTGAATTGAAGCCTGGATGATGTTTTTTAATTTTTAGAATTTTTTTGCATTTATTTTTGAATTTTCAAACTCAGGTCTGGTTCGAACGTATAGGAAGGAAATATTTTTTTTTCTCTATTTTTCGGTCTGTCCTGATCCGTTTCGTCTTGAAATGAAGCTTAGATTATGTCTTTTAATTTTTAGAATTTTTTTAAATTTCTTTTAGAATTTTCTAACTGCAGTCGGGTTCGAACGGATAGGAAAGAAATTTTTTTTATTCTCTATTTTTCGGCTTGTCTACACCTGTTTCATCTTGAAATGAAGCCTGGATGATGTTTTTTAATTTTTAGAATTTTTTTGCATTTATTTTTGAATTTTCTAACTTAGGTCTGGTTCGAACGGATTGGAAGGAAATTATTTTTGTTCTCTATTTTTCAGCCTGTCCTGATCCGTTTCGTCTTGAAATGAAGCCTGGATGATGTCTCTTAATTTTTAGAATTTTTTTGCATTTCTTTTAGAATTTTCTAACTGCGGTCGGGTTCGAACGGATAGGAAGGAAATATTTTTTTTTTCTATTTTTCGGCCTGTCCTGATCCGTTTCGTCTTGAAATGAAGCCTAGATGATGTCTTTTAATTTTTAGAATTTTTTTGCATTTCTTTTAGAATTTTCTAACTGCGGTCGGGTTCGAACGGATAGGAATGAAATTTTTTTTGTTCTCTATTTTTCGGCCTGTCCTGTCCCGTTTAATCTTCAAATGAAGCCTGGATGATGTTTTTTAATTTTTAGATTTTTTTTGCATTTATTTTTGAATTTTCTAGCTCGGGTCGGGTTCGAACGGATAGGAATGAAATTTTTTTTGTTCTCTATTTTTCGGCCTGTCCTGTCCCGTTTCTTCTTCAAATGAAGCCTGGATGATGTTTTTTAATTTTTAGAATTTTTTTGCATTTATTTTTGAATTTTCTAACTCGGGTCGGGTTCGAACGGATAGGAATGAAATTTTTTTTGTTCTCTATTTTTCGGCCAGTCCTGTCCCGTTTCATCTTCAAACGAAGCCTGGATGATGTTTTTTAATTTTTATAATTTTTTTGCATTTAGTTTTGAATTTTCTAACTTGGGTCGGGTTCGAACTGATAGGAATGAAATTTTTTTTGTTCTCTATTTTTCGGCCTGTCCTGTCCCGTTTCATCTTCAAATGAAGCCTGGATGATATTTTTTAATTTTTAGAATTTTTTTGCATTTACTTTCGAATTTTCTAACTCGGGTCGGGTTCGAACGAATTGGAAGGAAATTTTTTTTGTTCTCCATTTTTCGGCCTGTCCTGGCTCGTTTCGTCTTGAAATGAAGCCTGGATGATGTTTTTTAATTTTTAGAATTTATTTACATTTATTTTTGAATTTTCTAACTCGGGACGGGTTCGAACGGATAAGCAGGAAATTTTTTTTGTTCTCCATTTTTCGGTCTGTCCTGGCCCGTTTCGTCTTGAAATGAAGCCTGGATGATGTTTTTTAATTTTTAGAATTTTTTTGCATTTATTTTTGAATTTTCTAACTCAGGTCTGGTTCGAACGGATAGGAAGGAAATATTTTTTTTTCTCTATTTTTCGACCTTTCCTGATCCATTTCGTCTTGAAATGAAGCCTAGATGATATCTTTTAATTTTTAGAATTTTTTTGCATTTCTTTTAGAATTTTGAAACTGCGGTCGGGTTCAAACGGATAGTAAGGAAATATTTTTTTTTCTCTGTTTTTCGGCCTGTCCTGATCCATTTCGTCTTGAAATGAAGCCTAGATGATGTCTTTTAATTTTTAGAATTTTTTTGCATTTCTTTTAGAATTTTCTAACTGCGGTCGGGTTCGAACGGAAAGGAATGAAATTTTTTTTGTTCTCTATTTTTCGGCCTGTCCTGTCCCGTTTCATCTTCAAATGAAGCCTGGATGATGTTTTTTAATTTTTATAATTTTTTTGCATTTATTTTTGAATTTTCTAACTCGGGTCGGGTTCGAACGGATAGGAATGAAATTTTTTTTGTTCTCTATTTTTCGGCCTGTCCTGTCCCGTTTCATCTTCAAATGAAGCCTGGATGACGTTTTTTAATTTTTATAATTTTTTTACGTTTAGTTTTGAATTTTCTAACTCGGGTCGGGTTCGAACGAATAAGATTGAAATTTTTTTTGTTCTCTATTTTACGGCCTGTCCTGGCCCGTTTAATCTTCAAATAAAGCCCGGATGAAGTTTTTTAATTTTTAGAATTTTTTTGCGTTTATTTTCGAATCTTCTAACTGGGGTCGGGTTCGACCGGATAGGGAAGAAATTTTTTTTATTCTCTATTTTTCGGCTTGTCTTCACCCGTTTCGTCTTGAAATGAAGCCTGGATGATGTTTTTTAATTTTTAGAATTTTTTTGCATTTATTTTTGAATTTTCTAACTTAGGTCTGGTTCGAACGGATTGGAAGGAAATTATTTTTGTTCTCTATTTTACGGCCTTTCCTAACCCGTCTCGTCTTGAAATGAAGTCTGGATGATGTTTTTTAATTTTTATAATTTTTTTGCATTTCTTTTAGAATTTTCTAACTGGGGTCGAGTTGGAACGGATAGGAAAGAAATTTTTTTTATTCTCTATTTTTCGGCTTGTCTTCTCCCATTTCGTCTTGAAATGAAACCTAGATGATGTTTTTTAATTTTTAGATTTTTTTTTGCGTTTAGTTTTGAATTTTCTAACTCTGGTCGGGTTCGAACGAATAGGAATGAAATTTTTTTTATTCTCTTTTTTTTCGGCCTGTCCTGTCCCGTTTCATCTTCAAATGAAGCCTGGATGATGTTTTTTAATTTTTAGAATTTTTTTGCATTTATCTTCGAATTTTCTAATTCGGGTCGGGTTCGAACGGATAGGAAGGAAATTTTTTTTGATCTCCATTTTTCGGCCTGTCTTGGCCCGTTTCGTCTTGAAATGAAGCCTGGATGATGTTTTTTAATTTTTAGAATTTTTTTCCATTTTTTTTTTAATTTTCTAACTCAGGTCTGGTTCGAACGGATAGGAAGGAAATTATTTTTGTTCTCTATTTTTCGGCCTGTCCTGGCCCGTTTAATCTTCAAATGAAGCCTGGATGATGTTTTTTAATTTTTAGAATTTTTTTGCGTTTATTTTCGAATTTTCTAACTGGGGTCGGGTTCGACCGGATAGGAAAGAAATTTTTTTTATTCTCTATTTTTCGGCTTGTCTTCACCCGTTTCGTCTTGAAATGAAGCCCGGATGATGTTTTTTAATTTTTAGAATTTTTTTGCATTTATTTTTGAATTTTTTAACTTAGGTCTGGTTCGAACGGATTTGAAGGAAATTATTTTTGTTCTCTATTTTACGGCCTTTCCTGACCCGTCTCGTCTTGAAATGAAGTCTGGATGATGTTTTTTAATTTTTAGAATTTTTTTACATTTATTTTTGACTTTTCTAACTCGGGTCGGGTTCGAACGAATAGGAAGGAAATATTTTGTTTTCTCTATTTTTCAGCCGGTCCTGATCCGTTTCGTCTTGAAATGAAGCTTGGATGATGTCTTTTAAATTTTAGAATTTTTTTGCATTTCTTTTGGAATTTTCTAACTGGGGTCGGGTTCGAACTGATAGGAAAGAAATTTTTTTTATTCTTTATTTTTCGGCTTGTCTTCACCCATTTCGTCTTGAAATGAAACCTAGATGATGTTTTTTAATTTTTAGATTTTTTTTTGCATTTAGTTTTGAATTTTCTAACTCTGGTCAGGTTCGAACGGATAGGAAGGAAATATTTTTTGTTCTCCATTTTTCGGCCCGTCCTGGCCCGTTTCTTCTTGAAATGAAGCCTGGATGATGTTTTTTAATTTTTAGAATTTTTTTTACATTTATTTTTGAATTTTCTAACTCGGGTCGGGTTCGAACGGATAGGCAGGAAATTTTTTTTGTTCTCCATTTTTCGGTCTGTCCTGGCCCGTTTCGTCTTGAAATGAAGCCTGGATGATGTTTTTTAATTTTTAGAATTTTTTTGCATTTATTTTTGAATTTTCTAACTCGGGTCGGGTTCGAACGGATCGGAATGAAATTTTTTTTTTCTCTATTTTTCGGCCTGTCCTGTCCCGTTTCATCTTCAAATGAAGCCTGGATGATGTTTTTTAATTTTTAGAATTTTTTTGCATTTATTTTTGAATTTTCAAACTCAGGTCTGGTTCGAACGTATAGGAAGGAAATATTTTTTTTTTCTCTATTTTTCGGTCTGTCCTGATCCGTTTCGTCTTGAAATGAAGCTTGGATTATGTCTTTTAATTTTTAGAATTTTTTTAAATTTCTTTTAGATTTTCTAACTGCAGTCGGGTTCGAACGGATAGGAAAGAAATTTTTTTTATTCTCTATTTTTCGACTTGTCTTCACCTGTTTCATCTTGAAATGAAGCCTGGATGATGTTTTTTAATTTTTAGAATTTTTTTGCATTTATTTTTGAATTTTCTAACTTAGGTCTGGTTCGAACGGATAGGAAGGAAATAATTTTTTTTCTCTATTTTTCGGCCTGTCCTGATCCGTTTCGTCTTGAAATGAAGCCTATATGATGTCTTTTAATTTTTAGAATTTTTTTGCATTTCTTTTAGAATTTTCTAACTGCGGTCGGGTTCGAACGGATAGGAAGGAAATATTTTTTTTTCTCTATTTTTTGGCCTGTCCTGATCCGTTTCGTCTTGAAATGAAGCCTAGATGATGTCTTTTAATTTTTAGAATTTTTTTGCATTTCTTTTAGAATTTTCTAACTGCGGTCGGGTTCGAACGGAGAGGAATGAAATTTTTTTTGTTCTCTATTTTTCGGCCTGTCCTGTGCCGTTTCATCTTCAAATGAAGCCTGGATGATGTTTTTTAATTTTTATAATTTTTTTGCATTTATTTTTGAATTTTCTAACTCGGGTCGGGTTCGAACGGATAGGAATGAAATTTTTTTTGTTCTCTATTTTTCGGCCTGTCCTGTCCCGTTTCATCTTCAAACGAAGCCTGGATGATGTTTTTTAATTTTTATAATTTTTTTGCATTTAGTTTTGAATTTTCTAACTCGGGTCGGGTTCGAACTGATAGGAATGAAATTTTTTTTGTTCTCTATTTTTCGGCCTGTCCTGTCCCGTTTCATCTTCAAATGAAGCCTGGATGACGTTTTTTAATTTTTAGAATTTTTTTGCGTTTATTTTCGAATCTTCTAACTGGGGTCGGGTTCGACAGGATAGGGAAGAAATTTTTTTTATTCTCTATTTTTCGGCTTGTCTTCACCCGTTTCGTCTTGAAATGAAGCCTGGATGATGTTTTTTAATTTTTAGAATTTTTTTGCATTTATTTTTGAATTTTCTAACTTAGGTCTGGTTCGTACGGATTGGAAGGAAATTATTTTTGTTCTCTATTTTACGGCCTTTCCTGACCCGTCTCGTCTTGAAATGAAGTCTGGATGATGTTTTTTAATTTTTATAATTTTTTTGCATTTCTTTTAGAATTTTCTAACTGGGGTCGAGTTGGAACGGATAGGAAAGAAATTTTTTTTATTCTCTATTTTTCGGCTTGTCTTCTCCCATTTCGTCTTGAAATGAAACCTAGATGATGTTTTTTAATTTTTAGATTTTTTTTTGCGTTTAGTTTTGAATTTTCTAACTCTGGTCGGGTTCGAACGAATAGGAATGAAATTTTTTTTATTCTCTTTTTTTTCGGCCTGTCCTGTCCCGTTTCATCTTCAAATGAAGCCTGGATGATGTTTTTTAATTTTTAGAATTTTTTTGCATTTATCTTCGAATTTTCTAATTCGGGTCGGGTTCGAACGGATAGGAAGGAAATTTTTTTTTATCTCCATTTTTCGGCCTGTCTTGGCCCGTTTCGTCTTGAAATGAAGCCTGGATGATGTTTTTTAATTTTTAGAATTTTTTTCCATTTTTTTTTTAATTTTCTAACTCAGGTCTGGTTCGAACGGATAGGAAGGAAATTATTTTTGTTCTCTATTTTTCGGCCTGTCCTGGCCCGTTTAATCTTCAAATGAAGCCTGGATGATGTTTTTTAATTTTTAGAATTTTTTTGCGTTTATTTTCGAATTTTCTAACTGGGGTCGGGTTCGACCGGATAGGAAAGAAATTTTTTTTATTCTCTATTTTTCGGCTTGTCTTCACCCGTTTCGTCTTGAAATGAAGCCCGGATGATGTTTTTTAATTTTTAGAATTTTTTTGCATTTATTTTTGAATTTTTTAACTTAGGTCTGGTTCGAACGGATTTGAAGGAAATTATTTTTGTTCTCTATTTTACGGCCTTTCCTGACCCGTCTCGTCTTGAAATGAAGTCTGGATGATGTTTTTTAATTTTTAGAATTTTTTTACATTTATTTTTGACTTTTCTAACTCGGGTCGGGTTCGAACGAATAGGAAGGAAATATTTTGTTTTCTCTATTTTTCAGCCGGTTCTGATCCGTTTCGTCTTGAAATGAAGCTTGGATGATGTCTTTTAAATTTTAGAATTTTTTTGCATTTCTTTTGGAATTTTCTAACTGGGGTCGGGTTCGAACTGATAGGAAAGAAATTTTTTTTATTCTTTATTTTTCGGCTTGTCTTCACCCATTTCGTCTTGAAATGAAACCTAGATGATGTTTTTTAATTTTTAGATTTTTTTTTGCATTTAGTTTTGAATTTTCTAACTCTGGTCAGGTTCGAACGGATAGGAAGGAAATATTTTTTGTTCTCCATTTTTCGGCCCGTCCTGGCCCGTTTCTTCTTGAAATGAAGCCTGGATGATGTTTTTTAATTTTTAGAATTTTTTTACATTTATTTTTGAATTTTCTAACTCGGGTCGGGTTCGAACGGATAGGCAGGAAATTTTTTTTGTTCTCCATTTTTCGGTCTGTCCTGGCCCGTTTCGTCTTGAAATGAAGCCTGGATGATGTTTTTTAATTTTTAGAATTTTTTTGCATTTATTTTTGAATTTTCTAACTCGGGTCGGGTTCGAACGGATAGGAATGAAATTTTTTTTTTCTCTATTTTTCGGCCTGTCCTGTCCCGTTTCATCTTCAAATGAAGCCTGGATGATGGTTTTTAATTTTTAGAATTTTTTTGCATTTATTTTTGAATTTTCAAACTCAGGTCTGGTTCGAACGGATAGGAAGGAAATATTTTTTTTTTCTCTATTTTTCGGTCTGTCCTGATCCGTTTCGTCTTGAAATGAAGCTTGGATTATGTCTTTTAATTTTTAGAATTTTTTTAAATTTCTTTTAGATTTTCTAACTGCAGTCGGGTTCGAACGGATAGGAAAGAAATTTTTTTTATTCTCTATTTTTCGACTTGTCTTCACCTGTTTCATCTTGAAATGAAGCCTGGATGATGTTTTTTAATTTTTAGAATTTTTTTGCATTTATTTTTGAATTTTCTAACTTAGGTCTGGTTCGAACGGATTGGAAGGAAATTATTTTTGTTCTCTATTTTTCAGCCTGTCCTGATCCGTTTCGTCTTGAAATGAAGCCTGGATGATGACTCTTAATTTTTAGAATTTTTTTGCATTTCTTTTAGAATTTTCTAACTGCGGTCGGGTTCGAACGGATAGGAAGGAAATATTTTTTTTTCTCTATTTTTCGGCCTGTCCTGATCCGTTTCGTCTTGAAATGAAGCCTAGATGATGTCTTTTAATTTTTAGAATTTTTTTGCATTTCTTTTAGAATTTTCTAACGGCGGTCGGGTTCGAACGGATGGGAATGAAATTTTTTTTGTTCTCTATTTTTCGGCCTGTCCTGTCCCGTTTAATCTTCAAATGAAGCCTGGATGATGTTTTTTAATTTTTAGAATTTTTTTGCATTTATTTTTGAATTTTCTAACTCTGGTCGGGTTCGAACCGATAGGAATGAAATTTTTTTTGTTCTCTATTTTTCGGCCTGTCCTGTCCCGTTTCTTCTTCAAATGAAGCCTGGATGATGTTTTTTAATTTTTAGAATTTTTTTGCATTTATTTTTGAATTTTCTAACTCGGGTCGGGTTCGAACGGATAGGAATGAAATTTTTTTTGTTCTCTATTTTTCGGCCTGTCCTGTCCCGTTTCATCTTCAAACGAAGCCTGGATGATGTTTTTTAATTTTTATAATTTTTTTGCATTTAGTTTTGAATTTTCTAACTCGGGTCGGGTTCGAACTGATAGGAATGAAATTTTTTTTGTTCTCTATTTTTCGGCCTGTCCTGTCCCGTTTCATCTTCAAATGAAACCTGGATGATATTTTTTAATTTTTAGAATTTTTTTGCATTTATTTTCGAATTTTCTAACTCGGGTCGGGTTCGAACGAATTGGAAGGAAATTTTTTTTGTTCTCCATTTTTCGGCCTGTCCTGGCTCGTTTCGTCTTGAAATGAAGCCTGGATGATGTTTTTTAATTTTTGAATTTATTTACATTTATTTTTGAATTTTCTAACTCGGGACGAGTTCGAACGGATAGGCAGGAAATTTTTTTTGTTCTCCATTTTTCGGTCTGTCCTGGCCCGTTTCGTCTTGAAATGAAGCCTGGATGATGTTTTTTAATTTTTAGAATTTTTTTGCATTTATTTTTGAATTTTCTAACTTAGGTCTGGTTCGAACGGATAGGAAGGAAATAATTTTTTTTCTCTATTTTTCGGCTTGTCCTGATCCGTTTCGTCTTGAAATGAAGCCTATATGATGTCTTTTAATTTTTAGAATTTTTTTGCATTTCTTTTAGAATTTTCTAACTGCGGTCGGGTTCGAACGGATAGGAAGGAAATATTTTTTTTTCTCTATTTTTTGGCCTGTCCTGATCCGTTTCGTCTTGAAATGAAGCCTAGATGATGTCTTTTAATTTTTAGAATTTTTTTGCATTTCTTTTAGAATTTTCTAACTGCGGTCGGGTTCGAACGGAGAGGAATGAAATTTTTTTTGTTCTCTATTTTTCGGCCTGTCCTGTGCCGTTTCATCTTCAAATGAAGCCTGGATGATGTTTTTTAATTTTTATAATTTTTTTGCATTTATTTTTGAATTTTCTAACTAGGGTCGGGTTCGAACGGATAGGAATGAAATTTTTTTTGTTCTCTATTTTTCGGCCTGTCCTGTCCCGTTTCATCTTCAAACGAAGCCTGGATGATGTTTTTTAATTTTTATAATTTTTTTGCATTTAGTTTTGAATTTTCTAACTCGGGTCGGGTTCGAACTGATAGGAATGAAATTTTTTTTGTTCTCTATTTTTCGGCCTGTCCTGTCCCGTTTCATCTTCAAATGAAGCCTGGATGATGTTTTTTAATTTTTATAATTTTTTTGCATTTATTTTTGAATTTTCTAACTCGGGTCGGGTTCGAACGGATAGGAATGAAATTTTTTTTGTTCTCTATTTTTCGGCCCGTCCTGTCCCGTTTCATCTTCAAATGAAGCCTGAATGATGTTTTTTAATTTTTAGAATTTTTTTGCATTTATTTTTGAATTTTCTAACTCGGGTCGAGTTCGAACGGATAGGAATGAAATTTTTTTTGTTCTCTATTTTTCGGCCTGTCCAGTCCCGTTTCATCTTCAAATGAAGCCTGGATGATGTTTTTTAATTTTTTAATTTTTTTGCATTTAGTTTTGAATTTTCCCACTCGGGTCGGGTTCGAACTGATAGGAATGAAATTTTTTTTGTTCTCTATTTTCCGGCTTGTCCTGTCCCGTTTCATCATCAAATGAAGCCTGGATGATGTTTTTTAATTTTTAGAATTTTTTTGCATTTATTTTCGAATTTTCTAACTCGTGTCGGGTTCGAACGAATAGGAAGGAAATTTTTTTTGTTCTCCATTTTTCGGCCTGTCCTGGCCCGTTTCTTCTTGAAATGAAGCCTGGATGATGTTTTTTAATTTTTAGAGTTTTTTTACATTTATTTTTGAATTTTCTAAGTCCGGTCGGGTTCGAACGGATAGGCAGGAAATTTTTTTTTTCTCCATTTTTCGGTCTGTCCTGGCCCGTTTCGTCTTGCAATGAAGCCTGGATGATGTTTTTTAATTTTTAGAATTTTTTTGCATTTATTTTTGAATTTTCTAACTCAGGTCTGGTTCGAACGGATAGGAAGGAAATATTTTTTTTCTCTATTTTTCGGCCTGTCCTGATCCTTTTCGTCTTGAAATGAAGCCTAGATGATGTCTTTTAATTTTTAGAATTTTTTTGCATTTCTTTTAGAATTTTCTAACTGCGGTCGGGTTCGAACGGATAGGAAGGAAATATTTTTTTTTCTCTATTTTTCGGCCTGTCCTGATCCTTTTCGTCTTGAAATGAAGCCTAGATGATGTCTTTTAATTTTTAGAATTTTTTTGCATTTCTTTTAGAATTTTCTAACTTCGGACGGGTTCGAACGGATATGAATGAAATTTTTTTTTGTTCTGTATTTTTCGGCCTGTCATGTCCCGTTTAATCTTCAAATGAAGCCTGGATGATGTTTTTTTAATTTTTAGAATTTTTTTGCATTTATTTTTGAATTTTCTCCTGTCCCGTTTAATCTTCAAATGAAGCCTGGATGATGTTTTTTAATTTTTAGAATTTTTTTGCATTTATTTTTGAATTTTCTAACTCGGGTCGGGTTCGAACGGATAGGAATGAAATTTTTTTTGTTCTCTATTTTTCGGCCTGTCCTGTCCCGTTTCATCTTCAAACGAAGCCTGGATGATGTTTTTTAATTTTTATAATTTTTTTGCATTTAGTTTTGAATTTTCTAACTCGGGTCGGGTTCGAACTGATAGGAATGAAATTTTTTTTGTTCTCTATTTTTCGGCCTGTCCTGTCCCGTTTCATCTTCAAATGAAACCTGGATGATATTTTTTAATTTTTAGAATTTTTTTGCATTTATTTTCGAATTTTCTAACTCGGGTCGGGTTCGAACGAATTGGAAGGAAATTTTTTTTGTTCTCCATTTTTCGGCCTGTCCTGGCTCGTTTCGTCTTGAAATGAAGCCTGGATGATGTTTTTTAATTTTTGAATTTATTTACATTTATTTTTGAATTTTCTAACTCGGGACGAGTTCGAACGGATAGGCAGGAAATTTTTTTTGTTCTCCATTTTTCGGTCTGTCCTGGCCCGTTTCGTCTTGAAATGAAGCCTGGATGATGTTTTTTAATTTTTAGAATTTTTTTGCATTTATTTTTGAATTTTCTAACTTAGGTCTGGTTCGAACGGATAGGAAGGAAATAATTTTTTTTCTCTATTTTTCGGCTTGTCCTGATCCGTTTCGTCTTGAAATGAAGCCTATATGATGTCTTTTAATTTTTAGAATTTTTTTGCATTTCTTTTAGAATTTTCTAACTGCGGTCGGGTTCGAACGGATAGGAAGGAAATATTTTTTTTTCTCTATTTTTTGGCCTGTCCTGATCCGTTTCGTCTTGAAATGAAGCCTAGATGATGTCTTTTAATTTTTAGAATTTTTTTGCATTTCTTTTAGAATTTTCTAACTGCGGTCGGGTTCGAACGGAGAGGAATGAAATTTTTTTTGTTCTCTATTTTTCGGCCTGTCCTGTGCCGTTTCATCTTCAAATGAAGCCTGGATGATGTTTTTTAATTTTTATAATTTTTTTGCATTTATTTTTGAATTTTCTAACTCGGGTCGGGTTCGAACGGATAGGAATGAAATTTTTTTTTGTTCTCTATTTTTCGGCCTGTCCTGTCCCGTTTCATCTTCAAACGAAGCCTGGATGATGTTTTTTAATTTTTATAATTTTTTTGCATTTAGTTTTGAATTTTCTAACTCGGTTCGGGTTCGAACTGATAGGAATGAAATTTTTTTTGTTCTCTATTTTTCGGCCTGTCCTGTCCCGTTTCATCTTCAAATGAAGCCTGGATGATGTTTTTTAATTTTTATAATTTTTTTGCATTTATTTTTGAATTTTCTAACTCGGGTCGGGTTCGAACGGATAGGAATGAAATTTTTTTTGTTCTCTATTTTTCGGCCCGTCCTGTCCCGTTTCATCTTCAAATGAAGCCTGAATGATGTTTTTTAATTTTTAGAATTTTTTTGCATTTATTTTTGAATTTTCTAACTCGGGTCGAGTTCGAACGGATAGGAATGAAATTTTTTTTGTTCTCTATTTTTCGGCCTGTCCTGTCCCGTTTCATCTTCAAATGAAGCCTGGATGATGTTTTTTAATTTTTTAATTTTTTTGCATTTAGTTTTGAATTTTCCCACTCGGGTCGGGTTCGAACTGATAGGAATGAAATTTTTTTTGTTCTCTATTTTCCGGCTTGTCCTGTCCCGTTTCATCATCAAATGAAGCCTGGATGATGTTTTTTAATTTTTAGAATTTTTTTGCATTTATTTTCGAATTTTCTAACTCGTGTCGGGTTCGAACGAATAGGAAGGAAATTTTTTTTGTTCTCCATTTTTCGGCCTGTCCTGGCCCGTTTCTTCTTGAAATGAAGCCTGGATGATGTTTTTTAATTTTTAGAGTTTTTTTACATTTATTTTTGAATTTTCTAAGTCCGGTCGGGTTCGAACGGATAGGCAGGAAATTTTTTTTTTCTCCATTTTTCGGTCTGTCCTGGCCCGTTTCGTCTTGCAATGAAGCCTGGATGATGTTTTTTAATTTTTAGAATTTTTTTGCATTTATTTTTGAATTTTCTAACTCAGGTCTGGTTCGAACGGATAGGAAGGAAATATTTTTTTTCTCTATTTTTCGGCCTGTCCTTATCCTTTTCGTCTTGAAATGAAGCCTAGATGATGTCTTTTAATTTTTAGAATTTTTTTGCATTTCTTTTAGAATTTTCTAACTGCGGTCGGGTTCGAACGGATAGGAAGGAAATATTTTTTTTTCTCTATTTTTCGGCCTGTCCTGATCCTTTTCGTCTTGAAATGAAGCCTAGATGATGTCTTTTAATTTTTAGAATTTTTTTGCATTTCTTTTAGAATTTTCTAACTTCGGTCGGGTTCGAACGGATATGAATGAAATTTTTTTTTGTTCTGTATTTTTCGGCCTGTCCTGTCCCGTTTAATCTTCAAATGAAGCCTGGATGATGTTTTTTAATTTTTAGAATTTTTTTGCATTTATTTTTGAATTTTCTCCTGTCCCGTTTAATCTTCAAATGAAGCCTGGATGATGTTTTTTAATTTTTAGAATTTTTTTGCATTTATTTTTGAATTTTCTAACTCGGGTCGGGTTCGAACGGATAGGAATGAAATTTTTTTTGTTCTCTATTTTTCGGCCTGTCCTGTCCCGTTTCATCTTCAAACGAAGCCTGGATGATGTTTTTTAATTTTTATAATTTTTTTGCATTTAGTTTTGAATTTTCTAACTCGGGTCGGGTTCGAACTGATAGGAATGAAATTTTTTTTGTTCTCTATTTTTCGGCCTGTCCTGTCCCGTTTCATCTTCAAATGAAACCTGGATGATATTTTTTAATTTTTAGAATTTTTTTGCATTTATTTTCGAATTTTCTAACTCGGGTCGGGTTCGAACGAATTGGAAGGAAATTTTTTTTGTTCTCCATTTTTCGGCCTGTCCTGGCTCGTTTCGTCTTGAAATGAAGCCTGGATGATGTTTTTTAATTTTTGAATTTATTTACATTTATTTTTGAATTTTCTAACTCGGGACGAGTTCGAACGGATAGGCAGGAAATTTTTTTTGTTCTCCATTTTTCGGTCTGTCCTGGCCCGTTTCGTCTTGAAATGAAGCCTGGATGATGTTTTTTAATTTTTAGAATTTTTTTGCATTTATTTTTGAATTTTCTAACTTAGGTCTGGTTCGAACGGATAGGAAGGAAATAATTTTTTTTCTCTATTTTTCGGCCTGTCCTGATCCGTTTCGTCTTGAAATGAAGCCTATATGATGTCTTTTAATTTTTAGAATTTTTTTGCATTTCTTTTAGAATTTTCTAACTGCGGTCGGGTTCGAACGGATAGGAAGGAAATATTTTTTTTTCTCTATTTTTTGGCCTGTCCTGATCCGTTTCGTCTTGAAATGAAGCCTAGATGATGTCTTTTAATTTTTAGAATTTTTTTGCATTTCTTTTAGAATTTTCTAACTGCGGTCGGGTTCGAACGGAGAGGAATGAAATTTTTTTTGTTCTCTATTTTTCGGCCTGTCCTGTGCCGTTTCATCTTCAAATGAAGCCTGGATGATGTTTTTTAATTTTTATAATTTTTTTGCATTTATTTTTGAATTTTCTAACTCGGGTCGGGTTCGAACGGATAGGAATGAAATTTTTTTTGTTCTCTATTTTTTGGCCTGTCCTGTCCCGTTTCATCTTCAAACGAAGCCTGGATGATGTTTTTTAATTTTTATAATTTTTTTGCATTTAGTTTTGAATTTTCTAACTCGGGTCGGGTTCGAACTGATAGGAATGAAATTTTTTTTGTTCTCTATTTTTCGGCCTGTCCTGTCCCGTTTCATCTTCAAATGAAGCCTGGATGATGTTTTTTAATTTTTATAATTTTTTTGCATTTATTTTTGAATTTTCTAACTCGGGTCGGGTTCGAACGGATAGGAATGAAATTTTTTTTGTTCTCTATTTTTCGGCCCGTCCTGTCCCGTTTCATCTTCAAATGAAGCCTGAATGATGTTTTTTAATTTTTAGAATTTTTTTGCATTTATTTTTGAATTTTCTAACTCGGGTCGAGTTCGAACGGATAGGAATGAAATTTTTTTTGTTCTCTATTTTTCGGCCTGTCCTGTCCCGTTTCATCTTCAAATGAAGCCTGGATGATGTTTTTTAATTTTTTAATTTTTTTGCATTTAGTTTTGAATTTTCCCACTCGGGTCGGGTTCGAACTGATAGGAATGAAATTTTTTTTGTTCTCTATTTTCCGGCTTGTCCTGTCCCGTTTCATCATCAAATGAAGCCTGGATGATGTTTTTTAATTTTTAGAATTTTTTTGCATTTATTTTCGAATTTTCTAACTCGTGTCGGGTTCGAACGAATAGGAAGGAAATTTTTTTTGTTCTCCATTTTTCGGCCTGTCCTGGCCCGTTTCTTCTTGAAATGAAGCCTGGATGATGTTTTTTAATTTTTAGAGTTTTTTTACATTTATTTTTGAATTTTCTAAGTCGGGTCGGGTTCGAACGGATAGACAGGAAATTTTTTTTTTTCTCCATTTTTCGGTCTGTCCTGGCCCGTTTCGTCTTGCAATGAAGCCTGGATGATGTTTTTTAATTTTTAGAATTTTTTTGCATTTATTTTTGAATTTTCTAACTCAGGTCTGGTTCGAACGGATAGGAAGGAAATATTTTTTTTCTCTATTTTTCGGCCTGTCCTGATCCTTTTCGTCTTGAAATGAAGCCTAGATGATGTCTTTTAATTTTTAGAATTTTTTTGCATTTCTTTTAGAATTTTCTAACTGCGGTCGGGTTCGAACGGATAGGAAGGAAATATTTTTTTTTCTCTATTTTTCGGCCTGTCCTGATCCTTTTCGTCTTGAAATGAAGCCTAGATGATGTCTTTTAATTTTTAGAATTTTTTTGCATTTCTTTTTGAATTTTCTAACTTCGGTCGGGTTCGAACGGATATGAATGAAATTTTTTTTTGTTCTGTATTTTTCGGCCTGTCCTGTCCCGTTTAATCTTCAAATGAAGCCTGGATGATGTTTTTTAATTTTTAGAATTTTTTTGCATTTATTTTTGAATTTTCTCCTGTCCCGTTTAATCTTCAAATGAAGCCTGGATGATGTTTTTTAATTTTTAGAATTTTTTTGCATTTATTTTTGAATTTTCTAACTCGGGTCGGGTTCGAACGGATAGGAATGAAATTTTTTTTGTTCTCTATTTTTCGGCCTGTCCTGTTCCGTTTCTTCTTCAAATGAAGCCTGGATGATGTTTTTTAATTTTTAGAATTTTTTTGCATTTATTTTTGAATTTTCTAACTGCGGTCGGGTTCGAACGGATAGGAAGGAAATATTTTTTTTTCTCTATTTTTCGGCCTGTCCTGATCCTTTTCGTCTTGAAATGAAGCCTAGATGATGTCTTTTAATTTTTAGAATTTTTTTGCATTTCTTTTAGAATTTTCTAACTGCGGTCGGGTTCGAACGGATAGGAAGGAAATATTTTTTTTTCTCTATTTTTCGGCCTGTCCTGATCCTTTTCGTCTTGAAATGAAGCCTAGATGATGTCTTTTAATTTTTAGAATTTTTTTGCATTTCTTTTAGAATTTTCTAACTGCGGTCTGGTTCGAACGGATAGGAATTAAATTTTTTTTGTTCTCTATTTTTCGGCCTGTCCTGTCCCGTTTCATCTTCAAATGAAGCCTGGATGATGTTTTTTTAATTTTTATAATTGTTTTGCATTTAGTTTTCAATTTTCTAGCTCGGGTCGGGTTCGAACTGATAGGAATGAAATTTTTTTTGTTCTCTATTTTTCGGCCTGTCCTGTCCCGTTTCTTCTTCAAATGAAGCCTGGATGATGTTTTTTAATTTTTAGAATTTTTTTGCATTTATTTTCGAATTTTCTAACTCGGGTCGGGTTCGAACGAATTGGAAGGAATTTTTTTTGTTCTCCATTTTTCGGGCTGTCCTGGCTCGTTTCGTCTTGAATTGAAGCCTGGATGATGTTTTCTAATTTTTAGAATTTTTTTACATTTATTTTTGAATTTTCTAACTCGGGTCGGGTTCGTACGGATAGGCAGGAAATTTTTTTTGTTCTACATTTTTCGGTCTGTCCTGGCCCGTTTCGTCTTGAAGTGAAGCCTGGATGATGTTTTTTAATTTTTAGAATTTTTTTGCATTTATTTTTGAATTTTCTAACTCAGGTTTGTTTCGAACGGATAGGAAGGAAATATTTTTTTTTCTCTATTTTTCGACATGTCCTGATCCGTTTCGTCTTGAAATGAAGCCTAGATGATGTCTTTAATTTTTAGAATTTTTTTGCATTTCTTATAGAATTTTCAAACTGCGGTCGGGTTCAAACGGATAGGAAGGAAATATTTTTTTTTCTCTGTTTTTCGGCCTGTCCTGATCCATTTCGTCTTGAAATGAAGCCTAGATGATGTCTTTTAATTTTTAGAATTTTTTTGCATTTCTTTTAGAATTTTCTAACTGCGGTCGGGTTCGAACGGATAGGAATTAAATTTTTTTTGTTCTCTATTTTTCGGCCTGTCCTGTCCCATTTCATCGTCAAATGAAGCCTGGATGATGTTTTTTAATTTTTAGAATTTTTTTGCTTTTATTTTTGAATTTTCTAACTCGGGTCGTGTTCGAACGGATAGGAATAAAATTTTTTTTGTTCTCTATTTTTCGGCCTGTCCTGTCCCGTTTCATCTTCAAATGAAGCCTGGATGATGTTTTTTAATTTTTATAATTTTTTTGCATTTAGTTTTGAATTTTCCAACTCGGGTCGGGTTCGAACTGATAGGAATGAAATTTTTTTTGTTCTCTATTTTTCGGCCTGTCCTGTCCCGTTTCATCTTCAAATGAAGCCTGGATGATGTTTTTTAATTTTTATAATTTTTTTGCATTTAGTTTCGAATTTTCAAACTCGGGTCGGGTTCGAACGGATAGGAATGAAATTTTTTTTGTTCTCTATTTTTCGGCCTGTCCTGTCCCGTTTCATCTTCAAATGAAGCCTGGATGATGTTTTTTAATTTTTATAATTTTTTTGCATTTAGTTTCGAATTTTCAAACTCGGGTCGGGTTCGAACGGATAGGAATGAAATTTTTTTTGTTCTATATTTTTCGGCCTGTCCTGTCCCGTTTCATCTTCAAATGAAGCCTGGATGATGTTTTTTAATTTTTAGAATTTTTTTGCATTTATTTTTGAATTTTCTAACTCGGGTCGGGTTCGAACGGATAGGAATGAAATTTTTTTTGTTCTCTATTTTTCGGCCTGTCCTGTCCCGTTTCATCTTCAAATGAAGCCTGGATGATGTTTTTTAATTTTTAGAATTTTTTTGCATTTATTTTCGAATTTTCTAACTCGGGTCGGGTTCGAACGGATAGGAAGGAAATATTTTTTTTTCTCTATTTTTCGGCCTGTCCTGATCTGTTTCGTCTTGAAACGAAGCCTAGATGATGTCTTTTAATTTATAGAATTTTTTTGCATTTCTTTTAGAATTTTCTAACTGCGGTCGAGTTCGAACGGATAGGAATGAAATTTTTTTTGTTCTCTATTTTTCGGCCTGTCCTGTTCCGTTGCTTCTTCAAATGAAGCCTGGATGATGTTTTTTAATTTTTAGAATTTTTTTGCATTTATTTTTGAATTTTCTAACTCGGGTCGGGTTCGAACGGTTAGGAATTAAATTTTTTTTGTTCTCTATTTTTCGGCCTGTCCTGTCCCGTTTCATCTTCAAATGAAGCCTGGATGATGTTTTTTAATTTTTATAATTTTTTAGCATTTAGTTTTGGAATTTTCCAACTCGGGTCGGGTTCGAACTGATAGGAATGAAATTTTTTTTGTTCTCTATTTTTCGGCCTGTCCTGTCCCGTTTCTTCTTGAAATGAAGCCTGGATGATGATTTTTAATTTTTAGAATTTTTTTACATTTATTTTTGAATTTTCTAACTCGGGTCGGGTTCGAACGGATAGGCAGGAAATTTTTTTTGTTCTCCATTTTTCGGCCTGTCCTGGCCCGTTTCGTCTTGAAATGAAGCCTGGATGATTTTTTTATTTTTTAGAATTTTTTTGCATTTATTTGTGAATTTTCTAACTCAGGTCTGGTTCGAACGGATAGGAAGGAAATATTTTTTTTTCTCTAGTTTTCGGCCTGTTCTGATCCGTTTCGTCTTGAAATGAAGCCTGGATGATGTTTTTTAATTTTTAGAATTTTTTTGCATTTATTTTTGAATTTTCTAACTCGGGTCGGGTTCGAACGGATAGGAATTAAATTTTTTTTTGTTCTCTATTTTTCGGCCTGTCCTGTCCCGTTTCATCTTCAAATGAAGCCTGGATGATGTTTTTTAATTTTTAGAATTTTTTTGCATTTATTTTTGAATTTTTAACTCGGGTCGGGTTCGAATGGATAGGCAAGAAATTTTTTTTGTTCTCCATTTTTCAGTCTGTCCTGGCTTGTTTCGTCTTGAATTGAAGCCTGGATGATGTTTTTTAATTTTTAGAATTTTTTTGCATTTATTTTTGAATTTTCAAACTCAGGTCTGGTTCGAACGTATAGGAAGGAAATATTTTTTTTTCTCTATTTTTCGGTCTGTCCTGATCCGTTTCGTCTTGAAATGAAGCTTAGATTATGTCTTTTAATTTTTAGAATTTTTTTAAATTTCTTTTAGAATTTTCTAACTGCAGTCGGGTTCGAACGGATAGGAAAGAAATTTTTTTTATTCTCTATTTTCCGGCTTGTCTTCACCTGGTTCATCTTGAAATGAAGCCTGGATGATGTTTTTTAATTTTTAGAATTTTTTTGCATTTATTTTTGAATTTTCTAACTTAGGTCTGGTTCGAACGGATTGGAAGGAAATTATTTTTGTTCTCTATTTTTCAGCCTGTCCTGATCCGTTTCGTCTTGAAATGAAGCCTGGATGATGTCTCTTAATTTTTAGAATTTTTTTGCATTTCTTTTAGAATTTTCTAACTGCGGTCGGGTTCGAACGGATAGGAAGGAAATATTTTTTTTTCTCTATTTTTCGGCCTGTCCTGATCCGTTTCGTCTTGAAATGAAGCCTAGATGATGTCTTTTAATTTTTAGAATTTTTTTGCATTTCTTTTAGAATTTTCTAACTGCGGTCGGGTTCGAACGGATAGGAATGAAATTTTTTTTGTTCTCTATTTTTCGGCCTGTCCTGTCCCATTTAATCTTCAAATGAAGCCTGGATGATGTTTTTTAATTTTTAGAATTTTTTTGCATTTATTTTTGAATTCTCTAACTCGGGTCGGGTTCGAACGGATAGGAATGAAATTTTTTTTGTTCTCTATTTTTCGGCCTGTCCTGTCCCGTTTCTTCTTCAAATGAAGCCTGGATGATGTTTTTTAATTTTTAGAATTTTTTGCATTTATTTTTGAATTTTCTCCTGTCCCGTTTAATCTTCAAATGAAGCCTGGATGATGTTTTTTAATTTTTAGAATTTTTTTGCATTTATTTTTGAATTTTCTAACTCGGGTCGGGTTCGAACGGATAGGAATGAAATTTTTTTTGTTCTCTATTTTTCGGCCCGTCCTGTCCCGTTTCATCTTCAAATGAAGCCTGAATGATGTTTTTTAATTTTTAGAATTTTTTTGCATTTATTTTTGAATTTTCTAACTCGGGTCGAGTTCGAACGGATAGGAATGAAATTTTTTTTGTTCTCTATTTTTCGGCCTGTCCTGTCCCGTTTCATCTTCAAATGAAGCCTGGATGATGTTTTTTAATTTTTTAATTTTTTTGCATTTAGTTTTGAATTTTCCCACTCGGGTCGGGTTCGAACTGATAGGAATGAAATTTTTTTTGTTCTCTATTTTCCGGCTTGTCCTGTCCCGTTTCATCATCAAATGAAGCCTGGATGATGTTTTTTAATTTTTAGAATTTTTTTGCATTTATTTTCGAATTTTCTAACTCGTGTCGGGTTCGAACGAATAGGAAGGAAATTTTTTTTGTTCTCCATTTTTCGGCCTGTCCTGGCCCGTTTCTTCTTGAAATGAAGCCTGGATGATGTTTTTTAATTTTTAGAGTTTTTTTACATTTATTTTTGAATTTTCTAAGTCCGGTCGGGTTCGAACGGATAGGCAGGAAATTTTTTTTGTTCTCCATTTTTCGGTCTGTCCTGGCCCGTTTGGTCTTGCAATGAAGCCTGGATGATGTTTTTTAATTTTTAGAATTTTTTTGCATTTATTTTTGAATTTTCTAAGTCCGGTCGGGTTCGAACGGATAGGCAGGAAATATTTTTTTTCTCTATTTTTCGGCCTGTCCTGATCCTTTTCGTCTTGAAATGAAGCCTAGATGATGTCTTTTAATTTTTAGAATTTTTTTGCATTTCTTTTAGAATTTTCTAACTGCGGTCGGGTTCGAACGGATAGGAAGGAAATATTTTTTTTTCTCTATTTTTCGGCCTGTCCTGATCCTTTTCGTCTTGAAATGAAGCCTAGATGATGTCTTTTAATTTTTAGAATTTTTTTGCATTTCTTTTAGAATTTTCTAACTTCGGTCGGGTTCGAACGGATATGAATGAAATTTTTTTTTGTTCTGTATTTTTCGGCCTGTCCTGTCCCGTTTAATCTTCAAATGAAGCCTGGATGATGTTTTTTAATTTTTAGAATTTTTTTGCATTTATTTTTGAATTTTCTCCTGTCCCGTTTAATCTTCAAATGAAGCCTGGATGATGTTTTTTAATTTTTAGAATTTTTTTGCATTTATTTTTGAATTTTCTAACTCGGGTCGGGTTCGAACGGATAGGAATGAAATTTTTTTTGTTCTCTATTTTTCGGCCTGTCCTGTCCCGTTTCATCTTCAAACGAAGCCTGGATGATGTTTTTTAATTTTTATAATTTTTTTGCATTTAGTTTTGAATTTTCTAACTCGGGTCGGGTTCGAACTGATAGGAATGAAATTTTTTTTGTTCTCTATTTTTCGGCCTGTCCTGTCCCGTTTCATCTTCAAATGAAACCTGGATGATATTTTTTAATTTTTAGAATTTTTTTGCATTTATTTTCGAATTTTCTAACTCGGGTCGGGTTCGAACGAATTGGAAGGAAATTTTTTTTGTTCTCCATTTTTCGGCCTGTCCTGGCTCGTTTCGTCTTGAAATGAAGCCTGGATGATGTTTTTTAATTTTTGAATTTATTTACATTTATTTTTGAATTTTCTAACTCGGGACGAGTTCGAACGGATAGGCAGGAAATTTTTTTTGTTCTCCATTTTTCGGTCTGTCCTGGCCCGTTTCGTCTTGAAATGAAGCCTGGATGATGTTTTTTAATTTTTAGAATTTTTTTGCATTTATTTTTGAATTTTCTAACTTAGGTCTGGTTCGAACGGATAGGAAGGAAATAATTTTTTTTCTCTATTTTTCGGCCTGTCCTGATCCGTTTCGTCTTGAAATGAAGCCTATATGATGTCTTTTAATTTTTAGAATTTTTTTGCATTTCTTTTAGAATTTTCTAACTGCGGTCGGGTTCGAACGGATAGGAAGGAAATATTTTTTTTTCTCTATTTTTTGGCCTGTCCTGATCCGTTTCGTCTTGAAATGAAGCCTAGATGATGTCTTTTAATTTTTAGAATTTTTTTGCATTTCTTTTAGAATTTTCTAACTGCGGTCGGGTTCGAACGGAGAGGAATGAAATTTTTTTTGTTCTCTATTTTTCGGCCTGTCCTGTGCCGTTTCATCTTCAAATGAAGCCTGGATGATGTTTTTTAATTTTTATAATTTTTTTGCATTTATTTTTGAATTTTCTAACTCGGGTCGGGTTCGAACGGATAGGAATGAAATTTTTTTTGTTCTCTATTTTTCGGCCTGTCCTGTCCCGTTTCATCTTCAAACGAAGCCTGGATGATGTTTTTTAATTTTTATAATTTTTTTGCATTTAGTTTTGAATTTTCTAACTCGGGTCGGGTTCGAACTGATAGGAATGAAATTTTTTTTGTTCTCTATTTTTCGGCCTGTCCTGTCCCGTTTCATCTTCAAATGAAGCCTGGATGATGTTTTTTAATTTTTATAATTTTTTTGCATTTATTTTTGAATTTTCTAACTCGGGTCGGGTTCGAACGGATAGGAATGAAATTTTTTTTGTTCTCTATTTTTCGGCCCGTCCTGTCCCGTTTCATCTTCAAATGAAGCCTGAATGATGTTTTTTAATTTTTAGAATTTTTTTGCATTTATTTTTGAATTTTCTAACTCGGGTCGAGTTCGAACGGATAGGAATGAAATTTTTTTTGTTCTCTATTTTTCGGCCTGTCCTGTCCCGTTTCATCTTCAAATGAAGCCTGGATGATGTTTTTTAATTTTTTAATTTTTTTGCATTTAGTTTTGAATTTTCCCACTCGGGTCGGGTTCGAACTGATAGGAATGAAATTTTTTTTGTTCTCTATTTTCCGGCTTGTCCTGTCCCGTTTCATCATCAAATGAAGCCTGGATGATGTTTTTTAATTTTTAGAATTTTTTTGCATTTATTTTCGAATTTTCTAACTCGTGTCGGGTTCGAACGAATAGGAAGGAAATTTTTTTTGTTCTCCATTTTTCGGCCTGTCCTGGCCCGTTTCTTCTTGAAATGAAGCCTGGATGATGTTTTTTAATTTTTAGAGTTTTTTTACATTTATTTTTGAATTTTCTAAGTCCGGTCGGGTTCGAACGGATAGGCAGGAAATTTTTTTTGTTCTCCATTTTTCGGTCTGTCCTGGCCCGTTTCGTCTTGCAATGAAGCCTGGATGATGTTTTTTAATTTTTAGAATTTTTTTGCATTTATTTTTGAATTTTCTAACTCAGGTCTGGTTCGAACGGATAGGAAGGAAATATTTTTTTTCTCTATTTTTCGGCCTGTCCTGATCCTTTTCGTCTTGAAATGAAGCCTAGATGATGTCTTTTAATTTTTAGAATTTTTTTGCATTTCTTTTAGAATTTTCTAACTGCGGTCGGGTTCGAACGGATAGGAAGGAAATATTTTTTTTTCTCTATTTTTCGGCCTGTCCTGATCCTTTTCGTCTTGAAATGAAGCCTAGATGATGTCTTTTAATTTTTAGAATTTTTTTGCATTTCTTTTTGAATTTTCTAACTTCGGTCGGGTTCGAACGGATATGAATGAAATTTTTTTTTGTTCTGTATTTTTCGGCCTGTCCTGTCCCGTTTAATCTTCAAATGAAGCCTGGATGATGTTTTTTAATTTTTAGAATTTTTTTGCATTTATTTTTGAATTTTCTCCTGTCCCGTTTAATCTTCAAATGAAGCCTGGATGATGTTTTTTAATTTTTAGAATTTTTTTGCATTTATTTTTGAATTTTCTAACTCGGGTCGGGTTCGAACGGATAGGAATGAAATTTTTTTTGTTCTCTATTTTTCGGCCTGTCCTGTTCCGTTTCTTCTTCAAATGAAGCCTGGATGATGTTTTTTAATTTTTAGAATTTTTTTGCATTTATTTTTGAATTTTCTAACTGCGGTCGGGTTCGAACGGATAGGAAGGAAATATTTTTTTTTCTCTATTTTTCGGCCTGTCCTGATCCTTTTCGTCTTGAAATGAAGCCTAGATGATGTCTTTTAATTTTTAGAATTTTTTTGCATTTCTTTTAGAATTTTCTAACTGCGGTCGGGTTCGAACGGATAGGAAGGAAATATTTTTTTTTCTCTATTTTTCGGCCTGTCCTGATCCTTTTCGTCTTGAAATGAAGCCTAGATGATGTCTTTTAATTTTTAGAATTTTTTTGCATTTCTTTTAGAATTTTCTAACTGCGGTCTGGTTCGAACGGATAGGAATTAAATTTTTTTTGTTCTCTATTTTTCGGCCTGTCCTGTCCCGTTTCATCTTCAAATGAAGCCTGGATGATGTTTTTTTAATTTTTATAATTGTTTTGCATTTAGTTTTCAATTTTCTAACTCGGGTCGGGTTCGAACTGATAGGAATGAAATTTTTTTTGTTCTCTATTTTTCGGCCTGTCCTGTCCCGTTTCTTCTTCAAATGAAGCCTGGATGATGTTTTTTAATTTTTAGAATTTTTTTGCATTTATTTTCGAATTTTCTAACTCGGGTCGGGTTCGAACGAATTGGAAGGAATTTTTTTTGTTCTCCATTTTTCGGGCTGTCCTGGCTCGTTTCGTCTTGAATTGAAGCCTGGATGATGTTTTCTAATTTTTAGAATTTTTTTACATTTATTTTTGAATTTTCTAACTCGGGTCGGGTTCGTACGGATAGGCAGGAAATTTTTTTTGTTCTACATTTTTCGGTCTGTCCTGGCCCGTTTCGTCTTGAAGTGAAGCCTGGATGATGTTTTTTAATTTTTAGAATTTTTTTGCATTTATTTTTGAATTTTCTAACTCAGGTTTGTTTCGAACGGATAGGAAGGAAATATTTTTTTTTCTCTATTTTTCGACATGTCCTGATCCGTTTCGTCTTGAAATGAAGCCTAGATGATGTCTTTAATTTTTAGAATTTTTTTGCATTTCTTATAGAATTTTCAAACTGCGGTCGGGTTCAAACGGATAGGAAGGAAATATTTTTTTTTCTCTGTTTTTCGGCCTGTCCTGATCCATTTCGTCTTGAAATGAAGCCTAGATGATGTCTTTTAATTTTTAGAATTTTTTTGCATTTCTTTTAGAATTTTCTAACTGCGGTCGGGTTCGAACGGATAGGAATTAAATTTTTTTTGTTCTCTATTTTTCGGCCTGTCCTGTCCCATTTCATCGTCAAATGAAGCCTGGATGATGTTTTTTAATTTTTAGAATTTTTTTGCTTTTATTTTTGAATTTTCTAACTCGGGTCGTGTTCGAACGGATAGGAATAAAATTTTTTTTGTTCTCTATTTTTCGGCCTGTCCTGTCCCGTTTCATCTTCAAATGAAGCCTGGATGATGTTTTTTAATTTTTATAATTTTTTTGCATTTAGTTTTGAATTTTCCAACTCGGGTCGGGTTCGAACTGATAGGAATGAAATTTTTTTTGTTCTCTATTTTTCGGCCTGTCCTGTCCCGTTTCATCTTCAAATGAAGCCTGGATGATGTTTTTTAATTTTTATAATTTTTTTGCATTTAGTTTCGAATTTTCAAACTCGGGTCGGGTTCGAACGGATAGGAATGAAATTTTTTTTGTTCTCTATTTTTCGGCCTGTCCTGTCCCGTTTCATCTTCAAATGAAGCCTGGATGATGTTTTTTAATTTTTATAATTTTTTTGCATTTAGTTTCGAATTTTCAAACTCGGGTCGGGTTCGAACGGATAGGAATGAAATTTTTTTTGTTCTATATTTTTCGGCCTGTCCTGTCCCGTTTCATCTTCAAATGAAGCCTGGATGATGTTTTTTAATTTTTAGAATTTTTTTGCATTTATTTTTGAATTTTCTAACTCGGGTCGGGTTCGAACGGATAGGAATGAAATTTTTTTTGTTCTCTATTTTTCGGCCTGTCCTGTCCCGTTTCATCTTCAAATGAAGCCTGGATGATGTTTTTTAATTTTTAGAATTTTTTTGCATTTATTTTCGAATTTTCTAACTCGGGTCGGGTTCGAACGGATAGGAAGGAAATATTTTTTTTTCTCTATTTTTCGGCCTGTCCTGATCTGTTTCGTCTTGAAACGAAGCCTAGATGATGTCTTTTAATTTATAGAATTTTTTTGCATTTCTTTTAGAATTTTCTAACTGCGGTCGAGTTCGAACGGATAGGAATGAAATTTTTTTTGTTCTCTATTTTTCGGCCTGTCCTGTTCCGTTGCTTCTTCAAATGAAGCCTGGATGATGTTTTTTAATTTTTAGAATTTTTTTGCATTTATTTTTGAATTTTCTAACTCGGGTCGGGTTCGAACGGTTAGGAATTAAATTTTTTTTGTTCTCTATTTTTCGGCCTGTCCTGTCCCGTTTCATCTTCAAATGAAGCCTGGATGATGTTTTTTAATTTTTATAATTTTTTAGCATTTAGTTTTGGAATTTTCAAACTCGGGTCGGGTTCGAACTGATAGGAATGAAATTTTTTTTGTTCTCTATTTTTCGGCCTGTCCTGTCCCGTTTCTTCTTGAAATGAAGCCTGGATGATGTTTTTTAATTTTTAGAATTTTTTTACATTTATTTTTGAATTTTCTAACTCGGGTCGGGTTCGAACGGATAGGCAGGAAATTTTTTTTGTTCTCCATTTTTCGGCCTGTCCTGGCCCGTTTCGTCTTGAAATGAAGCCTGGATGATTTTTTTATTTTTTAGAATTTTTTTGCATTTATTTGTGAATTTTCTAACTCAGGTCTGGTTCGAACGGATAGGAAGGAAATATTTTTTTTTCTCTAGTTTTCGGCCTGTTCTGATCCGTTTCGTCTTGAAATGAAGCCTGGATGATGTTTTTTAATTTTTAGAATTTTTTTGCATTTATTTTTGAATTTTCTAACTCGGGTCGGGTTCGAACGGATAGGAATTAAATTTTTTTTTGTTCTCTATTTTTCGGCCTGTCCTGTCCCGTTTCATCTTCAAATGAAGCCTGGATGATGTTTTTTAATTTTTAGAATTTTTTTGCATTTATTTTTGAATTTTTAACTCGGGTCGGGTTCGAATGGATAGGCAAGAAATTTTTTTTGTTCTCCATTTTTCAGTCTGTCCTGGCCTGTTTCGTCTTGAATTGAAGCCTGGATGATGTTTTTTAATTTTTAGAATTTTTTTGCATTTATTTTTGAATTTTCAAACTCAGGTCTGGTTCGAACGTATAGGAAGGAAATATTTTTTTTTCTCTATTTTTCGGTCTGTCCTGATCCGTTTCGTCTTGAAATGAAGCTTAGATTATGTCTTTTAATTTTTAGAATTTTTTTAAATTTCTTTTAGAATTTTCTAACTGCAGTCGGGTTCGAACGGATAGGAAAGAAATTTTTTTTATTCTCTATTTTCCGGCTTGTCTTCACCTGTTTCATCTTGAAATGAAGCCTGGATGATGTTTTTTAATTTTTAGAATTTTTTTGCATTTATTTTTGAATTTTCTAACTTAGGTCTGGTTCGAACGGATTGGAAGGAAATTATTTTTGTTCTCTATTTTTCAGCCTGTCCTGATCCGTTTCGTCTTGAAATGAAGCCTGGATGATGTCTCTTAATTTTTAGAATTTTTTTGCATTTCTTTTAGAATTTTCTAACTGCGGTCGGGTTCGAACGGATAGGAAGGAAATATTTTTTTTTCTCTATTTTTCGGCCTGTCCTGATCCGTTTCGTCTTGAAATGAAGCCTAGATGATGTCTTTTAATTTTTAGAATTTTTTTGCATTTCTTTTAGAATTTTCTAACTGCGGTCGGGTTCGAACGGATAGGAATGAAATTTTTTTTGTTCTCTATTTTTCGGCCTGTCCTGTCCCATTTAATCTTCAAATGAAGCCTGGATGATGTTTTTTAATTTTTAGAATTTTTTTGCATTTATTTTTGAATTCTCTAACTCGGGTCGGGTTCGAACGGATAGGAATGAAATTTTTTTTGTTCTCTATTTTTCGGCCTGTCCTGTCCCGTTTCTTCTTCAAATGAAGCCTGGATGATGTTTTTTAATTTTTAGAATTTTTTGCATTTATTTTTGAATTTTCTCCTGTCCCGTTTAATCTTCAAATGAAGCCTGGATGATGTTTTTTAATTTTTAGAATTTTTTTGCATTTATTTTTGAATTTTCTAACTCGGGTCGGGTTCGAACGGATAGGAATGAAATTTTTTTTGTTCTCTATTTTTCGGCCCGTCCTGTCCCGTTTCATCTTCAAATGAAGCCTGAATGATGTTTTTTAATTTTTAGAATTTTTTTGCATTTATTTTTGAATTTTCTAACTCGGGTCGAGTTCGAACGGATAGGAATGAAATTTTTTTTGTTCTCTATTTTTCGGCCTGTCCTGTCCCGTTTCATCTTCAAATGAAGCCTGGATGATGTTTTTTAATTTTTTAATTTTTTTGCATTTAGTTTTGAATTTTCCCACTCGGGTCGGGTTCGAACTGATAGGAATGAAATTTTTTTTGTTCTCTATTTTCCGGCTTGTCCTGTCCCGTTTCATCATCAAATGAAGCCTGGATGATGTTTTTTAATTTTTAGAATTTTTTTGCATTTATTTTCGAATTTTCTAACTCGTGTCGGGTTCGAACGAATAGGAAGGAAATTTTTTTTGTTCTCCATTTTTCGGCCTGTCCTGGCCCGTTTCTTCTTGAAATGAAGCCTGGATGATGTTTTTTAATTTTTAGAGTTTTTTTACATTTATTTTTGAATTTTCTAAGTCCGGTCGGGTTCGAACGGATAGGCAGGAAATTTTTTTTGTTCTCCATTTTTCGGTCTGTCCTGGCCCGTTTGGTCTTGCAATGAAGCCTGGATGATGTTTTTTAATTTTTAGAATTTTTTTGCATTTATTTTTGAATTTTCTAACTCAGGTCTGGTTCGAACGGATAGGAAGGAAATATTTTTTTTCTCTATTTTTCGGCCTGTCCTGATCCTTTTCGTCTTGAAATGAAGCCTAGATGATGTCTTTTAATTTTTAGAATTTTTTTGCATTTCTTTTAGAATTTTCTAACTGCGGTCGGGTTCGAACGGATAGGAAGGAAATATTTTTTTTTCTCTATTTTTCGGCCTGTCCTGATCCTTTTCGTCTTGAAATGAAGCCTAGATGATGTCTTTTAATTTTTAGAATTTTTTTGCATTTCTTTTAGAATTTTCTAACTTCGGTCGGGTTCGAACGGATATGAATGAAATTTTTTTTTGTTCTGTATTTTTCGGCCTGTCCTGTCCCGTTTAATCTTCAAATGAAGCCTGGATGATGTTTTTTAATTTTTAGAATTTTTTTGCATTTATTTTTGAATTTTCTCCTGTCCCGTTTAATCTTCAAATGAAGCCTGGATGATGTTTTTTAATTTTTAGAATTTTTTTGCATTTATTTTTGAATTTTCTAACTCGGGTCGGGTTCGAACGGATAGGAATGAAATTTTTTTTGTTCTCTATTTTTCGGCCTGTCCTGTCCCGTTTCATCTTCAAACGAAGCCTGGATGATGTTTTTTAATTTTTATAATTTTTTTGCATTTAGTTTTGAATTTTCTAACTCGGGTCGGGTTCGAACTGATAGGAATGAAATTTTTTTTGTTCTCTATTTTTCGGCCTGTCCTGTCCCGTTTCATCTTCAAATGAAACCTGGATGATATTTTTTAATTTTTAGAATTTTTTTGCATTTATTTTCGAATTTTCTAACTCGGGTCGGGTTCGAACGAATTGGAAGAAAATTTTTTTTGTTCTCCATTTTTCGGCCTGTCCTGGCTCGTTTCGTCTTGAAATGAAGCCTGGATGATGTTTTTTAATTTTTGAATTTATTTACATTTATTTTTGAATTTTCTAACTCGGGACGAGTTCGAACGGATAGGCAGGAAATTTTTTTTGTTCTCCATTTTTCGGTCTGTCCTGGCCCGTTTCGTCTTGAAATGAAGCCTGGATGATGTTTTTTAATTTTTAGAATTTTTTTGCATTTATTTTTGAATTTTCTAACTTAGGTCTGGTTCGAACGGATAGGAAGGAAATAATTTTTTTTCTCTATTTTTCGGCCTGTCCTGATCCGTTTCGTCTTGAAATGAAGCCTATATGATGTCTTTTAATTTTTAGAATTTTTTTGCATTTCTTTTAGAATTTTCTAACTGCGGTCGGGTTCGAACGGATAGGAAGGAAATATTTTTTTTTCTCTATTTTTTGGCCTGTCCTGATCTGTTTCGTCTTGAAATGAAGCCTAGATGATGTCTTTTAATTTTTAGAATTTTTTTGCATTTCTTTTAGAATTTTCTAACTGCGGTCGGGTTCGAACGGAGAGGAATGAAATTTTTTTTGTTCTCTATTTTTCGGCCTGTCCTGTGCCGTTTCATCTTCAAATGAAGCCTGGATGATGTTTTTTAATTTTTATAATTTTTTTGCATTTATTTTTGAATTTTCTAACTCGGGTCGGGTTCGAACGGATAGGAATGAAATTTTTTTTGTTCTCTATTTTTCGGCCTGTCCTGTCCCGTTTCATCTTCAAACGAAGCCTGGATGATGTTTTTTAATTTTTATAATTTTTTTGCATTTAGTTTTGAATTTTCTAACTCGGGTCGGGTTCGAACTGATAGGAATGAAATTTTTTTTGTTCTCTATTTTTCGGCCTGTCCTGTCCCGTTTCATCTTCAAATGAAGCCTGGATGATGTTTTTTAATTTTTATAATTTTTTTGCATTTATTTTTGAATTTTCTAACTCGGGTCGGGTTCGAACGGATAGGAATGAAATTTTTTTTGTTCTCTATTTTTCGGCCCGTCCTGTCCCGTTTCATCTTCAAATGAAGCCTGAATGATGTTTTTTAATTTTTAGAATTTTTTTGCATTTATTTTTGAATTTTCTAACTCGGGTCGAGTTCGAACGGATAGGAATGAAATTTTTTTTGTTCTCTATTTTTCGGCCTGTCCTGTCCCGTTTCATCTTCAAATGAAGCCTGGATGATGTTTTTTAATTTTTTAATTTTTTTGCATTTAGTTTTGAATTTTCCCACTCGGGTCGGGTTCGAACTGATAGGAATGAAATTTTTTTTGTTCTCTATTTTCCGGCTTGTCCTGTCCCGTTTCATCATCAAATGAAGCCTGGATGATGTTTTTTAATTTTTAGAATTTTTTTGCATTTATTTTCGAATTTTCTAACTCGTGTCGGGTTCGAACGAATAGGAAGGAAATTTTTTTTGTTCTCCATTTTTCGGCCTGTCCTGGCCCGTTTCTTCTTGAAATGAAGCCTGGATGATGTTTTTTAATTTTTAGAGTTTTTTTACATTTATTTTTGAATTTTCTAAGTCCGGTCGGGTTCGAACGGATAGGCAGGAAATTTTTTTTGTTCTCCATTTTTCGGTCTGTCCTGGCCCGTTTCGTCTTGCAATGAAGCCTGGATGATGTTTTTTAATTTTTAGAATTTTTTTGCATTTATTTTTGAATTTTCTAACTCAGGTCTGGTTCGAACGGATAGGAAGGAAATATTTTTTTTCTCTATTTTTCGGCCTGTCCTGATCCTTTTCGTCTTGAAATGAAGCCTAGATGATGTCTTTTAATTTTTAGAATTTTTTTGCATTTCTTTTAGAATTTTCTAACTGCGGTCGGGTTCGAACGGATAGGAAGGAAATATTTTTTTTTCTCTATTTTTCGGCCTGTCCTGATCCTTTTCGTCTTGAAATGAAGCCTAGATGATGTCTTTTAATTTTTAGAATTTTTTTGCATTTCTTTTTGAATTTTCTAACTTCGGTCGGGTTCGAACGGATATGAATGAAATTTTTTTTTGTTCTGTATTTTTCGGCCTGTCCTGTCCCGTTTAATCTTCAAATGAAGCCTGGATGATGTTTTTTAATTTTTAGAATTTTTTTGCATTTATTTTTGAATTTTCTCCTGTCCCGTTTAATCTTCAAATGAAGCCTGGATGATGTTTTTTAATTTTTAGAATTTTTTTGCATTTATTTTTGAATTTTCTAACTCGGGTCGGGTTCGAACGGATAGGAATGAAATTTTTTTTGTTCTCTATTTTTCGGCCTGTCCTGTTCCGTTTCTTCTTCAAATGAAGCCTGGATGATGTTTTTTAATTTTTAGAATTTTTTTGCATTTATTTTTGAATTTTCTAACTGCGGTCGGGTTCGAACGGATAGGAAGGAAATATTTTTTTTTCTCTATTTTTCGGCCTGTCCTGATCCTTTTCGTCTTGAAATGAAGCCTAGATGATGTCTTTTAATTTTTAGAATTTTTTTGCATTTCTTTTAGAATTTTCTAACTGCGGTCGGGTTCGAACGGATAGGAAGGAAATATTTTTTTTTCTCTATTTTTCGGCCTGTCCTGATCCTTTTCGTCTTGAAATGAAGCCTAGATGATGTCTTTTAATTTTTAGAATTTTTTTGCATTTCTTTTAGAATTTTCTAACTGCGGTCTGGTTCGAACGGATAGGAATTAAATTTTTTTTGTTCTCTATTTTTCGGACTGTCCTGTCCCGTTTCATCTTCAAATGAAGCCTGGATGATGTTTTTTTAATTTTTATAATTGTTTTGCATTTAGTTTTCAATTTTCTAACTCGGGTCGGGTTCGAACTGATAGGAATGAAATTTTTTTTGTTCTCTATTTTTCGGCCTGTCCTGTCCCGTTTCTTCTTCAAATGAAGCCTGGATGATGTTTTTTAATTTTTAGAATTTTTTTGCATTTATTTTCGAATTTTCTAACTCGGGTCGGGTTCGAACGAATTGGAAGGAATTTTTTTTGTTCTCCATTTTTCGGGCTGTCCTGGCTCGTTTCGTCTTGAAATGAAGCCTGGATGATGTTTTCTAATTTTTAGAATTTTTTTACATTTATTTTTGAATTTTCTAACTCGGGTCGGGTTCGTACGGATAGGCAGGAAATTTTTTTTGTTCTACATTTTTCGGTCTGTCCTGGCCCGTTTCGTCTTGAAGTGAAGCCTGGATGATGTTTTTTAATTTTTAGAATTTTTTTGCATTTATTTTTGAATTTTCTAACTCAGGTTTGTTTCGAACGGATAGGAAGGAAATATTTTTTTTTCTCTATTTTTCGACCTGTCCTGATCCGTTTCGTCTTGAAATGAAGCCTAGATGATGTCTTTAATTTTTAGAATTTTTTTGCATTTCTTATAGAATTTTCAAACTGCGGTCGGGTTCAAACGGATAGGAAGGAAATATTTTTTTTTCTCTGTTTTTCGGCCTGTCCTGATCCATTTCGTCTTGAAATGAAGCCTAGATGATGTCTTTTAATTTTTAGAATTTTTTTGCATTTCTTTTAGAATTTTCTAACTGCGGTCGGGTTCGAACGGATAGGAATTAAATTTTTTTTGTTCTCTATTTTTCGGCCTGTCCTGTCCCATTTCATCGTCAAATGAAGCCTGGATGATGTTTTTTAATTTTTAGAATTTTTTTGCTTTTATTTTTGAATTTTCTAACTCGGGTCGTGTTCGAACGGATAGGAATAAAATTTTTTTTGTTCTCTATTTTTCGGCCTGTCCTGTCCCGTTTCATCTTCAAATGAAGCCTGGATGATGTTTTTTAATTTTTATAATTTTTTTGCATTTAGTTTTGAATTTTCCAACTCGGGTCGGGTTCGAACTGATAGGAATGAAATTTTTTTTGTTCTCTATTTTTCGGCCTGTCCTGTCCCGTTTCATCTTCAAATGAAGCCTGGATGATGTTTTTTAATTTTTATAATTTTTTTGCATTTAGTTTCGAATTTTCAAACTCGGGTCGGATTCGAACGGATAGGAATGAAATTTTTTTTGTTCTCTATTTTTCGGCCTGTCCTGTCCCGTTTCATCTTCAAATGAAGCCTGGATGATGTTTTTTAATTTTTATAATTTTTTTGCATTTAGTTTCGAATTTTCAAACTCGGGTCGGGTTCGAACGGATAGGAATGAAATTTTTTTTGTTCTATATTTTTCGGCCTGTCCTGTCCCGTTTCATCTTCAAATGAAGCCTGGATGATGTTTTTTAATTTTTAGAATTTTTTTGCATTTATTTTTGAATTTTCTAACTCGGGTCGGGTTCGAACGGATAGGAATGAAATTTTTTTTGTTCTCTATTTTTCGGCCTGTCCTGTCCCGTTTCATCTTCAAATGAAGCCTGGATGATGTTTTTTAATTTTTAGAATTTTTTTGCATTTATTTTCGAATTTTCTAACTCGGGTCGGGTTCGAACGGATAGGAAGGAAATATTTTTTTTTCTCTATTTTTCGGCCTGTCCTGATCTGTTTCGTCTTGAAACGAAGCCTAGATGATGTCTTTTAATTTTTAGAATTTTTTTGCATTTCTTTTAGAATTTTCTAACTGCGGTCGAGTTCGAACGGATAGGAATGAAATTTTTTTTGTTCTCTATTTTTCGGCCTGTCCTGTTCCGTTGCTTCTTCAAATGAAGCCTGGATGATGTTTTTTAATTTTTAGAATTTTTTTGCATTTATTTTTGAATTTTCTAACTCGGGTCGGGTTCGAACGGTTAGGAATTAAATTTTTTTTGTTCTCTATTTTTCGGCCTGTCCTGTCCCGTTTCATCTTCAAATGAAGCCTGGATGATGTTTTTTAATTTTTATAATTTTTTAGCATTTAGTTTTGGAATTTTCCAACTCGGGTCGGGTTCGAACTGATAGGAATGAAATTTTTTTTGTTCTCTATTTTTCGGCCTGTCCTGTCCCGTTTCTTCTTGAAATGAAGCCTGGATGATGTTTTTTAATTTTTAGAATTTTTTTACATTTATTTTTGAATTTTCTAACTCGGGTCGGGTTCGAACGGATAGGCAGGAAATTTTTTTTGTTCTCCATTTTTCGGCCTGTCCTGGCCCGTTTCGACTTGAAATGAAGCCTGGATGATTTTTTTATTTTTTAGAATTTTTTTGCATTTATTTGTGAATTTTCTAACTCAGGTCTGGTTCGAACGGATAGGAAGGAAATATTTTTTTTTCTCTAGTTTTCGGCCTGTTCTGATCCGTTTCGTCTTGAAATGAAGCCTGGATGATGTTTTTTAATTTTTAGAATTTTTTTGCATTTATTTTTGAATTTTCTAACTCGGGTCGGGTTCGAACGGATAGGAATTAAATTTTTTTTTGTTCTCTATTTTTCGGCCTGTCCTGTCCCGTTTCATCTTCAAATGAAGCCTGGATGATGTTTTTTAATTTTTATAATTTTTTTGCATTTATTTTTGAATTTTTAACTCGGGTCAGGTTCGAACGGACAGGAATGAAAATTTTTTTTTCTCTATTTTTCGGCCTGTCCGGGCCCGTTTCGTCTTGAAATAAAGCCTGGATGATGTTTTTTAATTTTTAGAATTTTTTTCCATTTATTTTTGAATTTTTTAACTCAGGTCTGGTTCGAACGAATAGGAAGGAAATTATTTTTGTCTTCTCTATTTTACGGCCTGTCCTAGCTCGTTTCATCTTCAAATGAAGCCTGGATGATGTTTTTTAATTTTTAGAATTTTTTTACATTTATTTTTGAATTTTCTAACTCGGGTCGGGTTCGAATGGATAGGCAAGAAATTTTTTTTGTTCTCCATTTTTCAGTCTGTCCTGGCCTGTTTCGTCTTGAATTGAAGCCTGGATGATGTTTTTTAATTTTTAGAATTTTTTTGCATTTATTTTTGAATTTTCAAACTCAGGTCTGGTTCGACCGTATAGGAAGGAAATATTTTTTTTTCTCTATTTTTCGGTCTGTCCTGATCCGTTTCGTCTTGAAATGAAGCTTAGATTATGTCTTTTAATTTTTAGAATTTTTTTAAATTTCTTTTAGAATTTTCTAACTGCAGTCGGGTTCGAACGGATAGGAAAGAAATTTTTTTTATTCTCTATTTTCCGGCTTGTCTTCACCTGTTTCATCTTGAAATGAAGCCTGGATGATGTTTTTTAATTTTTAGAATTTTTTTGCATTTATTTTTGAATTTTCTAACTTAGGTCTGGTTCGAACGGATTGGAAGGAAATTATTTTTGTTCTCTATTTTTCAGCCTGTCCTGATCCGTTTCGTCTTGAAATGAAGCCTGGATGATGTCTCTTAATTTTTAGAATTTTTTTGCATTTCTTTTAGAATTTTCTAACTGCGGTCGGGTTCGAACGGATAGGAAGGAAATATTTTTTTTTCTCTATTTTTCGGCCTGTCCTGATCCGTTTCGTCTTGAAATGAAGCCTAGATGATGTCTTTTAATTTTTAGAATTTTTTTGCATTTCTTTTAGAATTTTCTAACTGCGGTCGGGTTCGAACGGATAGGAATGAAATTTTTTTTGTTCTCTATTTTTCGGCCTGTCCTGTCCCATTTAATCTTCAAATGAAGCCTGGATGATGTTTTTTAATTTTTAGAATTTTTTTGCATTTCTTTTAGAATTTTCTAACTCAGGTCTGGTTCGAACGGATAGGAAGGAAATATTTTTTTTTCTCTATTTTTCGACCTGTCCTGATCCGTTTCGTCTTGAAATGAAGCCTAGATGATGTCTTTTAATTTTTAGAATTTTTTTGCATTTCTTTTAGAATTTTCAAACTGCGGTCGGGTTCAAACGGATAGGAAGGAAATATTTTTTTTTCTCTGTTTTTCGGCCTGTCCTGATCCATTTCGTCTTGAAATGCAGCCTAGATGATGTCTTTTAATTTTTAGAATTTTTTTGCATTTCTTTTAGAATTTTCTAACTGCGGACGGGTTCGAACGGATAGGAATTAAATGTTTTTTGTTCTCTATTTTTCGGCCTGTCCTGTCCCGTTTCATCTTCAAATGAAGCCTGGATGATGTTTTTTAATTTTTATAATTTTTTGGCATTTAGTTTTGAATTTTCCAACTCGGGTCGGGTTCGAACTGATAGGAATGAAAATTTTTTTTTCTCTATTTTTTGGCCTGTCCTGTCCCGTTTCATCTTCAAATGAAGCCTGGATGATGTTTTTTAATTTTTAGAATTTTTTTGCATTTATTTTCGAATTTTCTAACTCGGGTCGGGTTCGAACGAATAGCAAGGAAATTTTTTTTGTTCTCCATTTTTCGGGCTGTCCTGGCCCGTTTCTTCTTGAAATGAAGCCTGGATGATGTTTTTTAATTTTTAGAATTTTTTTACATTTATTTTTGAATTTTCTAACTCGGGTCGGGTTCGAACGGATAGGCAGGAAATTTTTTTTGTTCTCCATTTTTCGGTCTGTCCTGGCCCGTTTCGTCTTGAAATGAAGCCTGGATGATGTTTTTTAATTTTTAGAATTTTTTTGCATTTATTTTTGAATTTTCTAACTTAGGTCTGGTTCGAACGGATAGGAAGGAAATATTTTTTTTTCTCTATTTTTCGGCCTGTCCTGATCCGTTTCGTCTTGAAATGAAGCCAAGATGATGTCTTTTAATTTTTAGAATTTTTTTGCATTTCTTTTAGAATTTTCTAACTGCGGTCGAGTTCGAACGGCTAGGAAGGAAATATTTTTTTTTCTCTATTTTTCGGCCTGTCCTGATCCGTTTCGTCTTGAAATGAAGCCTAGATGATGTCTTTTAATTTTTAGAATTTTTTTGCATTTCTTTTAGAATTTTCTAACTGCGGTCGGGTTCGAACGGAGAGGAATGAAATTTTTTTTGTTCTCTATTTTTCGGCCTGTCCTGTCCCGTTTCATCTTCAAATGAAGCCTGGATGATGTTTTTTAATTTTTATAATTTTTTTGCATTTATTTTTGAATTTTCTAACTCGGGTCGGGTTCGAACGGATAGGATTGAAATTTTTTTTGTTCTCTATTTTTCGGCCTGTCCTGTCCCGTTTCATCTTCAAATGAAGCCTGGATGACGTTTTTTAATTTTTATAATTTTTTTGCATTTAGTTTTGAATTTTCTAACTCGGGTCGGGTTCGAACGAATAAGATTGAAATTTTTTTTGTTCTCTATTTTACGGCCTGTCCTGGCACGTTTAATCTTCAAATAAAGCCCGGATGATGTCTTTTAATTTTTAGAATTTTTTTGCGTTTATTTTCGAATTTTCTAACTGGGGTCGGGTTCGACCGGATAGGGAAGAAATTTTTTTTATTCTCTATTTTTCGGCTTGTCTTCACCTGTTTCGTCTTGAAATGAAGCCTGGATGATGTTTTTTAATTTTTAGAATTTTTTTGCATTTATTTTTGAATTTTCTAACTTAGGTCTGGTTCGAACGGATTGGAAGGAAATTATTTTTGTTCTCTATTTTACGGCCTTTCCTGACCCGTCTCGTCTTGAAATGAAGTCTGTATGATGTTTTTTTAATTTTTATAATTTTTTTGCATTTCTTTTAGAATTTTCTAACTGGGGTCGAGTTGGAACGGATAGGAAAGAAATTTTTTTTATTCTCTATTTTTCGGCTTGTCTTCACCCATTTCGTCTTGAAATGAAACCTAGATGATGTTTTTTAATTTTTAGATTTTTTTTTGCATTTAGTTTTGAATTTTCTAACTCTGGTCGGGTTCGAACGGATAGGAATGAAATTTTTTTTATTCTCTATTTTTCGGCCTGTCCTGTCCCGTTTCATCTTCAAATGAAGCCTGGATGATGTTTTTTAATTTTTAGAATTTTTTTGCATTTATTTTCGAATTTTCTAATTCGGGTCGGGTTCGAACGGATAGGAAGGAAATTTTTTTTGATCTCCATTTTTCGGCCTGTCCTGGCCCGTTTCGTCTTGAAATGAAGCCTGGATGATGTTTTTTAATTTTTAGAATTTTTTTCCATTTTTTTTTGAATTTTCTAACTCAGGTCTGGTTCGAACGGATAGGAAGGAAATTATTTTTGTTCTCTATTTTTCTGCCTGTCCTGGCCCGTTTAATCTTCAAATGAAGCCTGGATGATGTTTTTTAATTTTTAGAATTTTTTTGCGTTTATTTTCGAATTTTCTAACTGGGGTCGGGTTCGACCGGATAGGAAATAAATTTTTTTTATTCTCTATTTTTCGGCTTGTCTTCACCCGTTTCGTCTTGAAATGAAGCCTGGATGATGTTTTTTAATTTTTAGAATTTTTTTGCATTTATTTTTGAATTTTTTAACTTAGGTCTGGTTCGAACGGATTTCAAGGAAATTATTTTTGTTCTCTATTTTACGGCCTTTCCTGACCCGTCTCGTCTTGAAATGAAGTATGGATGATGTTTTTTAATTTTTATAATTTTTTTACATTTATATTTGACTTTTCTAACTCGGGTCGGGTTCGAACGGATACGAAGGAAATATTTTGTTTTCTCTATTTTTCAGCCGGTCCTGATCCGTTTCGTCTTGAAATGAAGCTTGGATGATGTCTTTTAATTTTTAGAATTTTTTTGCATTTCTTTTAGAATTTTCTAACTGGGGTCGGGTTCGAACGGATAGGAGAGAAATTTTTTTTATTCTTTATTTTTCGGCTTGTCTTCACCCATTTCGTCTTGAAATGAAACCTAGATGATGTTTTTTAATTTTTAGATTTTTTTTTGCATTTAGTTTTGAATTTTCTAACTCTGGTCAGGTTCGAACGGATAGGAATGAAAATTTTTTTGTTCTCTATTTTTCGGCCTGTCCTGTCCCGTTTCATCTTCAAATGAAGCCTGGATGATGTTTTTTAATTTTTAGAATTTTTTTTCGTTTATTTTCGAATTTTCTAACTCGGGTCGGGTTTGAACGGATAGGAAAGAAATTTTTTTTGTTCTCCATTTTTCGGCCTGTCCTGGCCAGTTTCGTCTTCAAATGAAGCCTGGATGATGTTTTTTAATTTTTAGAATTTTTTTCCATTTATTTTTGAATTATTTAACTCAAGTCTGGTTCGAACGGATAGGAAGGAAATTATTTTTGTTCTCTATTTTACGGCCTGTCCTGGCCCATTTCATCTTCTAATGAAGCCTGGATGATGTTTTTTAATTTTTAGAATTTTTTTACATTTATTTTTTGAATTTTCTAACTCGGGTCGGGTTCGAACGGATACGCAGGAAATTTTTTTTGTTCTCCATTTTTCGGTCTGTCCTGGCCCGTTTCGTCTTGAAATGAAGCCTGGATGATGTTTTTTAATTTTTAGAAATTTTTTGCATTTATTTTTGAATTTTCTAACTCAGGTCTGGTTTGAACGGATAGGAAGGAATTATTTTTTTTTCTCTATTTTTCGGCCTGTCCTGATCCGTTTCGTCTTCAAATGAAGCCTAGATGATGTCTTTTAATTTTTAGAATTTTTTTGCATTTCTTTTAGAATTTTCTAACTGCGGTCGGGTTCGAACGGATAGGAAAGAAATTTTTTTTATTCTCTATTTTTTGGCTTGTCTTCACCTGTTTGGTCTTGATATGAAGCCTGGATGATGTTTTTTAATTTTTAGAATTTTTTTGCATTTATTTTTGAATTTTCTAACTTAGGTCTGGTTCGAACGGATTGGAAGGAAATTATTTTTGTTCTCTATTTTACGGCCTGTCCTGACCCGTCTCGTCTTGAAATGAAGTCTGGATGATGTTTTTTATTTTTAGAATTTTTTTACATTAATTTTTGAATTTTCTAACTCTGGTCGGGTTCGAACGGATAGGAAGGAAATATTTTTTTTTCTCTATTTTTCAGCCTGTCCTGATCCGTTTCGTCTTGAAATGAAGCCTGGATGATGTCTTTTAATTTTTAGAATTTTTTTGCATTTCTTTTAGAATTTTCTAACTGGGGTCGGGTTCGAACGGATAGGAAAGAAATTTTTTTTATTCTCTATTTTTCGGCTTGTCTTCACCCGTTTCGTCTTGAAATGAAACCTAGATGATGTTTTTTAATTTTTAGATTTTTTTTTGCATTTAGTTTTGAATTTTCTAACTCTGGTCGGTCTCGAACGGATAGGAATGAAATTTCTTTTGTTCTCTATTTTTCGGCCTGTCCTGTCCCGTTTCATCTTCAAATGAAGCCTGGATGATGTTTTTTAATTTTTAGAATTTTTTTGCATTTATTTTTGAATTTTCTAACTGAGGTTGGGTTCGAACGGATAGGAAGGAAATATTTTCTTTTCTCTATTTTTCGGCCTGTCCTGATCCGTTTCGTCTTGAAATGAAGCCCAGATGATGTCTTTCAATTTTTAGAATTTTTTTGCACTTCTTTTAGAATTTTCTAACTGTGGTCGGGTTCGAACGGATAGGAATGAAATTTTTTTTGTTCTCTATTTTTCGGACTGTCCTGTACCGTTTCATCTTCAAATGAAGCCTGGATGATGTTTTTTTAATTTTTATTATTTTTTTGCATTTATTTTTGAATTTTCTAACTCGGGTCGGGTTCGAACGGATAGGAATGAAATTTTTTTTGTTCTCTATTTTTCGGGCTGTGCTGTCCCGTTTCATCTTCAAATGAAGCCTGGATGATGTTTTTTAATTTTTAGAATTTTTTTGCATTTATTTTTGAATTTTCTAACTCAGGTCGGGTTCGAACGGATAGGAATGAAATTTTTTTTGTTCTCTATTTTTCGGCCTGTCCTGTCCCGTTTCATCTTCAAATGAAGCCTGGATGATGTTTTTTAATTTTTATAATTTTTTTGCATTTAGTTTTGAATTTTCTAACTCGGGTCGGGTTCGAACTGATAGGAATGAAATTTTTTTTGTTCTCTATTTTTCGGCCTGTCCTGTCCCGTTTCATCTTCTAATGAAGCCTGGATGATGTTTTTTAATTTTTAGAATTTTTTTACATTTATTTTTTGAATTTTCTAACTCGGGTCGGGTTCGAACGGATAGGCAGGAAATTTTTTTTGTTCTCCATTTTTCGGTCTGTCCTGGCCCGTTTCGTCTTGAAATGAAGCCTGGATGATGTTTTTTAATTTTTAGAAATTTTTGGCATTTATTTTTGAATTTTCTAACTCAGGTCTGGTTCGAACGGATAGGAAGGAATTATTTTTTTTTCTCTATTTTTCGGCCTGTCCTGATCCGTTTCGTCTTCAAATGAAGCCTAGATGATGTCTTTTAATTTTTAGAATTTTTTTGCATTTCTTTTAGAATTTTCTAACTGCGGTCGGGTTCGAACGGATAGGAAAGAAATTTTTTTTATTCTCTATTTTTCGGCTTGTCTTCACCTGTTTCGTCTTGATATGAAGCATGGATGATGTTTTTTAATTTTTAGAATTTTTTTGCATTTATTTTTGAATTTTCTAACTTAGGTCTGGTTCGAACGGATTGGAAGGAAATTATTTTTGTTCTCTATTTTACGGCCTGTCCTGACCCGTCTCGTCTTGAAATGAAGTCTGGATGATGTTTTTTATTTTTAGAATTTTTTTACATTAATTTTTGAATTTTCTAACTCTGGTCGGGTTCGAACGGATAGGAAGGAAATATTTTTTTTTCTCTATTTTTCAGCCTGTCCTGATCCGTTTCGTCTTGAAATGAAGCCTGGATGATGTCTTTTAATTTTTAGAATTTTTTTGCATTTCTTTTAGAATTTTCTAACTGGGGTCGGGTTCGAACGGATAGGAAAGAAATTTTTTTTATTCTCTATTTTTCGGCTTGTCTTCACCCGTTTCGTCTTGAAATGAAACCTAGATGATGTTTTTTAATTTTTAGATTTTTTTTTGCATTTAGTTTTGAATTTTCTAACTCTGGTCGGTCTCGAACGGATAGGAATGAAATTTCTTTTGTTCTCTATTTTTCGGCCTGTCCTGTCCCGTTTCATCTTCAAATGAAGCCTGGATGATGTTTTTTAATTTTTAGAATTTTTTTGCATTTATTTTTGAATTTTCTAACTGAGGTCGGGTTCGAACGGATAGGAAGGAAATATTTTCTTTTCTCTATTTTTCGGCCTGTCCTGATCCGTTTCGTCTTGAAATGAAGCCCAGATGATGTCTTTTAATTTTTAGAATTTTTTTGCATTTCTTTTAGAATTTTCTAACTGCGGTCGGGTTCGAACGGATAGGAATGAAATTTTTTTTGTTCTCTATTTTTCGGCCTGTCCTGTCCCATTTAATCTTCAAATGAAGCCTGGATGATGTTTTTTAATTTTTAGAATTTTTTTGCATTTCTTTTAGAATTTTCTAACTCAGGTCTGGTTCGAACGGATAGGAAGGAAATATTTTTTTTTCTCTATTTTTCGACCTGTCCTGATCCGTTTCGTCTTGAAATGAAGCCTAGATGATGTCTTTTAATTTTTAGAATTTTTTTGCATTTCTTTTAGAATTTTCAAACTGCGGTCGGGTTCAAACGGATAGGAAGGAAATATTTTTTTTTCTCTGTTTTTCGGCCTGTCCTGATCCATTTCGTCTTGAAATGCAGCCTAGATGATGTCTTTTAATTTTTAGAATTTTTTTGCATTTCTTTTAGAATTTTCTAACTGCGGACGGGTTCGAACGGATAGGAATTAAATTTTTTTTGTTCTCTATTTTTCGGCCTGTCCTGTCCCGTTTCATCTTCAAATGAAGCCTGGATGATGTTTTTTAATTTTTATAATTTTTTGGCATTTAGTTTTGAATTTTCCAACTCGGGTCGGGTTCGAACTGATAGGAATGAAAATTTTTTTTTCTCTATTTTTTGGCCTGTCCTGTCCCGTTTCATCTTCAAATGAAGCCTGGATGATGTTTTTTAATTTTTAGAATTTTTTTGCATTTATTTTCGAATTTTCTAACTCGGGTCGGGTTCGAACGAATAGCAAGGAAATTTTTTTTGTTCTCCATTTTTCGGGCTGTCCTGGCCCGTTTCTTCTTGAAATGAAGCCTGGATGATGTTTTTTAATTTTTAGAATTTTTTTACATTTATTTTTGAATTTTCTAACTCGGGTCGGGTTCGAACGGATAGGCAGGAAATTTTTTTTGTTCTCCATTTTTCGGTCTGTCCTGGCCCGTTTCGTCTTGAAATGAAGCCTGGATGATGTTTTTTAATTTTTAGAATTTTTTTGCATTTATTTTTGAATTTTCTAACTTAGGTCTGGTTCGAACGGATAGGAAGGAAATATTTTTTTTTCTCTATCTTTCGGCCTGTCCTGATCCGTTTCGTCTTGAAATGAAGCCAAGATGATGTCTTTTAATTTTTAGAATTTTTTTGCATTTCTTTTAGAATTTTCTAACTGCGGTCGAGTTCGAACGGCTAGGAAGGAAATATTTTTTTTTCTCTATTTTTCGGCCTGTCCTGATCCGTTTCGTCTTGAAATGAAGCCTAGATGATGTCTTTTAATTTTTAGAATTTTTTTGCATTTCTTTTAGAATTTTCTAACTGCGGTCGGGTTCGAACGGAGAGGAATGAAATTTTTTTTGTTCTCTATTTTTCGGCCTGTCCTGTCCCGTTTCATCTTCAAATGAAGCCTGGATGATGTTTTTTAATTTTTATAATTTTTTTGCATTTATTTTTGAATTTTCTAACTCGGGTCGGGTTCGAACGGATAGGATTGAAATTTTTTTTGTTCTCTATTTTTCGGCCTGTCCTGTCCCGTTTCATCTTCAAATGAAGCCTGGATGACGTTTTTTAATTTTTATAATTTTTTTGCATTTAGTTTTGAATTTTCTAACTCGGGTCGGGTTCGAACGAATAAGATTGAAATTTTTTTTGTTCTCTATTTTACGGCCTGTCCTGGCACGTTTAATGTTCAAATAAAGCCCGGATGAAGTTTTTTAATTTTTAGAATTTTTTTGCGTTTATTTTCGAATTTTCTAACTGGGGTCGGGTTCGACCGGATAGGGAAGAAATTTTTTTTATTCTCTATTTTTCGGCTTGTCTTCACCTGTTTCGTCTTGAAATGAAGCCTGGATGATGTTTTTTAATTTTTAGAATTTTTTTGCATTTATTTTTGAATTTTCTAACTTAGGTCTGGTTCGAACGGATTGGAAGGAAATTATTTTTGTTCTCTATTTTACGGCCTTTCCTGACCCGTCTCGTCTTGAAATGAAGTCTGTATGATGTTTTTTTAATTTTTATAATTTTTTTGCATTTCTTTTAGAATTTTCTAACTGGGGTCGAGTTGGAACGGATAGGAAAGAAATTTTTTTTATTCTCTATTTTTCGGCTTGTCTTCACCCATTTCGTCTTGAAATGAAACCTAGATGATGTTTTTTAATTTTTAGATTTTTTTTTGCATTTAGTTTTGAATTTTCTAACTCTGGTCGGGTTCGAACGGATAGGAATGAAATTTTTTTTATTCTCTATTTTTCGGCCTGTCCTGTCCCGTTTCATCTTCAAATGAAGCCTGGATGATGTTTTTTAATTTTTAGAATTTTTTTGCATTTATTTTCGAATTTTCTAATTCGGGTCGGGTTCGAACGGATAGGAAGGAAATTTTTTTTGATCTCCATTTTTCGGCCTGTCCTGGCCCGTTTCGTCTTGAAATGAAGCCTGGATGATGTTTTTTAATTTTTAGAATTTTTTTCCATTTTTTTTTGAATTTTCTAACTCAGGTCTGGTTCGAACGGATAGGAAGGAAATTATTTTTGTTCTCTATTTTTCTGCCTGTCCTGGCCCGTTTAATCTTCAAATGAAGCCTGGATGATGTTTTTTAATTTTTAGAATTTTTTTGCGTTTATTTTCGAATTTTCTAACTGGGGTCGGGTTCGACCGGATAGGAAATAAATTTTTTTTATTCTCTATTTTTCGGCTTGTCTTCACCCGTTTCGTCTTGAAATGAAGCCTGGATGATGTTTTTTAATTTTTAGAATTTTTTTGCATTTATTTTTGAATTTTTTAACTTAGGTCTGGTTCGAACGGATTTCAAGGAAATTATTTTTGTTCTCTATTTTACGGCCTTTCCTGACCCGTCTCGTCTTGAAATGAAGTATGGATGATGTTTTTTAATTTTTATAATTTTTTTACATTTATATTTGACTTTTCTAACTCGGGTCGGGTTCGAACGGATACGAAGGAAATATTTTGTTTTCTCTATTTTTCAGCCGGTCCTGATCCGTTTCGTCTTGAAATGAAGCTTGGATGATGTCTTTTAATTTTTAGAATTTTTTTGCATTTCTTTTAGAATTTTCTAACTGGGGTCGGGTTCGAACGGATAGGAGAGAAATTTTTTTTATTCTTTATTTTTCGGCTTGTCTTCACCCATTTCGTCTTGAAATGAAACCTAGATGATGTTTTTTAATTTTTAGATTTTTTTTTGCATTTAGTTTTGAATTTTCTAACTCTGGTCAGGTTCGAACGGATAGGAATGAAAATTTTTTTGTTCTCTATTTTTCGGCCTGTCCTGTCCCGTTTCATCTTCAAATGAAGCCTGGATGATGTTTTTTAATTTTTAGAATTTTTTTTCGTTTATTTTCGAATTTTCTAACTCGGGTCGGGTTTGAACGGATAGGAAAGAAATTTTTTTTGTTCTCCATTTTTCGGCCTGTCCTGGCCAGTTTCGTCTTCAAATGAAGCCTGGATGATGTTTTTTAATTTTTAGAATTTTTTTCCATTTATTTTTGAATTATTTAACTCAAGTCTGGTTCGAACGGATAGGAAGGAAATTATTTTTGTTCTCTATTTTACGGCCTGTCCTGGCCCATTTCATCTTCTAATGAAGCCTGGATGATGTTTTTTAATTTTTAGAATTTTTTTACATTTATTTTTTGAATTTTCTAACTCGGGTCGGGTTCGAACGGATACGCAGGAAATTTTTTTTGTTCTCCATTTTTCGGTCTGTCCTGGCCCGTTTCGTCTTGAAATGAAGCCTGGATGATGTTTTTTAATTTTTAGAAATTTTTTGCATTTATTTTTGAATTTTCTAACTCAGGTCTGGTTTGAACGGATAGGAAGGAATTATTTTTTTTTCTCTATTTTTCGGCCTGTCCTGATCCGTTTCGTCTTCAAATGAAGCCTAGATGATGTCTTTTAATTTTTAGAATTTTTTTGCATTTCTTTTAGAATTTTCTAACTGCGGTCGGGTTCGAACGGATAGGAAAGAAATTTTTTTTATTCTCTATTTTTTGGCTTGTCTTCACCTGTTTGGTCTTGATATGAAGCCTGGATGATGTTTTTTAATTTTTAGAATTTTTTTGCATTTATTTTTGAATTTTCTAACTTAGGTCTGGTTCGAACGGATTGGAAGGAAATTATTTTTGTTCTCTATTTTACGGCCTGTCCTGACCCGTCTCGTCTTGAAATGAAGTCTAGATGATGTTTTTTATTTTTAGATTTTTTTTTGCATTTAGTTTTGAATTTTCTAACTCTGGTCGGTCTCGAACGGATAGGAATGAAATTTCTTTTGTTCTCTATTTTTCGGCCTGTCCTGTCCCGTTTCATCTTCAAATGAAGCCTGGATGATGTTTTTTAATTTTTAGAATTTTTTTGCATTTATTTTTGAATTTTCTAACTGAGGTCGGGTTCGAACGGATAGGAAGGAAATATTTTCTTTTCTCTATTTTTCGGCCTGTCCTGATCCGTTTCGTCTTGAAATGAAGCCCAGATGATGTCTTTCAATTTTTAGAATTTTTTTGCACTTCTTTTAGAATTTTCTAACTGTGGTCGGGTTCGAACGGATAGGAATGAAATTTTTTTTGTTCTCTATTTTTCGGACTGTCCTGTACCGTTTCATCTTCAAATGAAGCCTGGATGATGTTTTTTTAATTTTTATTATTTTTTTGCATTTATTTTTGAATTTTCTAACTCGGGTCGGGTTCGAACGGATAGGAATGAAATTTTTTTTGTTCTCTATTTTTCGGGCTGTGCAGTCCCGTTTCATCTTCAAATGAAGCCTGGATGATGTTTTTTAATTTTTAGAATTTTTTTGCATTTATTTTTGAATTTTCTAACTCAGGTCGGGTTCGAACGGATAGGAATGAAATTTTTTTTGTTCTCTATTTTTCGGCCTGTCCTGTCCCGTTTCATCTTCAAATGAAGCCTGGATGATGTTTTTTAATTTTTATAATTTTTTTGCATTTAGTTTTGAATTTTCTAACTCGGGTCGGGTTCGAACTGATAGGAATGAAATTTTTTTTGTTCTCTATTTTTCGGCCTGTCCTGTCCCGTTTCATCTTCTAATGAAGCCTGGATGATGTTTTTTAATTTTTAGAATTTTTTTACATTTATTTTTTGAATTTTCTAACTCGGGTCGGGTTCGAACGGATAGGCAGGAAATTTTTTTTGTTCTCCATTTTTCGGTCTGTCCTGGCCCGTTTCGTCTTGAAATGAAGCCTGGATGATGTTTTTTAATTTTTAGAAATTTTTGGCATTTATTTTTGAATTTTCTAACTCAGGTCTGGTTCGAACGGATAGGAAGGAATTATTTTTTTTTCTCTATTTTTCGGCCTGTCCTGATCCGTTTCGTCTTCAAATGAAGCCTAGATGATGTCTTTTAATTTTTAGAATTTTTTTGCATTTCTTTTAGAATTTTCTAACTGCGGTCGGGTTCGAACGGATAGGAAAGAAATTTTTTTTATTCTCTATTTTTCGGCTTGTCTTCACCTGTTTCGTCTTGATATGAAGCATGGATGATGTTTTTTAATTTTTAGAATTTTTTTGCATTTATTTTTGAATTTTCTAACTTAGGTCTGGTTCGAACGGATTGGAAGGAAATTATTTTTGTTCTCTATTTTACGGCCTGTCCTGACCCGTCTCGTCTTGAAATGAAGTCTGGATGATGTTTTTTATTTTTAGAATTTTTTTACATTAATTTTTGAATTTTCTAACTCTGGTCGGGTTCGAACGGATAGGAAGGAAATATTTTTTTTTCTCTATTTTTCAGCCTGTCCTGATCCGTTTCGTCTTGAAATGAAGCCTGGATGATGTCTTTTAATTTTTAGAATTTTTTTGCATTTCTTTTAGAATTTTCTAACTGGGGTCGGGTTCGAACGGATAGGAAAGAAATTTTTTTTATTCTCTATTTTTCGGCTTGTCTTCACCCGTTTCGTCTTGAAATGAAACCTAGATGATCTTTTTTAATTTTTAGATTTTTTTTTGCATTTAGTTTTGAATTTTCTAACTCTGGTCGGTCTCGAACGGATAGGAATGAAATTTCTTTTGTTCTCTATTTTTCGGCCTGTCCTGTCCCGTTTCATCTTCAAATGAAGCCTGGATGATGTTTTTTAATTTTTAGAATTTTTTTGCATTTATTTTTGAATTTTCTAACTGAGGTCGGGTTCGAACGGATAGGAAGGAAATATTTTCTTTTCTCTATTTTTCGGCCTGTCCTGATCCGTTTCGTCTTGAAATGAAGCCCAGATGATGTCTTTCAATTTTTAGAATTTTTTTGCACTTCTTTTAGAATTTTCTAACTGTGGTCGGGTTCGAACGGATAGGAATGAAATTTTATTTGTTCTCTATTTTTCGGACTGTCCTGTACCGTTTCATCTTCAAATGAAGCCTGGATGATTTTTTTAATTTTTAGAATTTTTTTGCATTTATTTTTGAATTTTCTAACTCAGGTAGGGTTCGAACGGATAGGAATGAAATTTTTTTTGTTCTCTATTTTTCGGCCTGTCCTGTCCCGTTTCATCTTCAAATGAAGGCTGGATGATGTTTTTTAATTTTTATAATTTTTTTGCATTTAGTTTTGAATTTTCTAACTCGGGTCGGGTTCGAACTGATAGGAATGAAATTTTTTTTGTTCTCTATTTTTCGGTCTGTCCTGATCCGTTTCGTCTTGAAATGAAGCCTAGATGATGTCTTTTAATTTTTAGAATTTTTTTGCATTTCTTTTAGAATTTTCTAACTGCGGTTGGGTTCGAACGGATAGGAAGGAAATATTTTTTTTTCTCTATTTTTCGGCCTGTCCTGGGGTCGGGTTCGTACGGATAGGAAATAAATTTTTTTTATTCTCTATTTTTCGGCTTGTCTTCACCCGTTTCGTCTTGAAATGAAACCTGGATGATGTTTTTTAATTTTGAGAATTTCTTTTGCATTTAGTTTTGAATTTTCTAACTCGGGTCGGGTTCGAACGGATAGGATTGAAATATTTTTTGTTCTCTATTTTTCGGCCTGTCCTGTCCCGTTTCATCTTCAAATGAAGCCTGGATGATGTTTTTTAAATTTTTGAATTTTTTTGCATTTATTTTCGAATTTTCTAACTCGGGTCGGGTTCGAACGGATAGGGAGGAAATTTTTTTTCTTCTCTATTTTTCAGCCTGTCCGGGCCCGTTTCGTCTTGAAATGAAGTCTGGATGATGTTTTTTAATTTTTAGAATTTTTTTGCATTTATTTTTGAATTTTCTAACTCGGGTCGGGTTCGAACGGATAGGAAAGAAATTTTTTTTATTCTCTATTTTTCGGCTTGAATTCACCCGTTTCATCTTGAAATGAAACCTGGAGGATGTTTATTAATTTTTGGAATTTTTTTTGCATTGATTTTTGAATTTTCTAACTCGGGTCGGGTTCGAACAGATAGGAATGAAATTTTTTTTGATCTCTATTTTTCGGCCTGTCCTGTCCCGTTTCATCTTCAAATGAAGCCTGGATGATGTTTTTTAATTTTTAGAATTTTTTTTGCATTTATTTTCGAATTTTCTAACTGGGGTCGGGTTCGAACGGATAGGAAGGAAATTTTTTTTGTTCTTTATTTTTCGGCTTGTCTTCACCCGTTTCGTCTTGAAATGAAGCCTGGATGATGTTTTTTAATTTTTAGAATTTTTTTGCATTTATTTTTGAATTTTCGAACTCAGGTCTGGTTCGAACGGATAGGAAGGAAATTCTTTTTGTTCTCTATTTTTCGGCCTGCCTTGACCCGTTTCGTCATGAAATGAAACCTGGATGATGATTTTTAATTTTAAGAATTTTTTTTGCATTTAGTTTTGAATTTTCTAACTCGGGTCGGTTTCGAACGGATAGGAAGGAAATTTTTTTTGTTCTTTATTTTTCGGCTTGTCTTCACCCGTTTCGTCTTGAAATGAAGCCTGGATGATGTTTTTTAATTTTTAGAATTTTTTTGCATTTATTTTTGAATTTTCGAACTCAGGTCTGGTTCGAACGGATAGGAAGGAAATTCTTTTTGTTCTCTATTTTTCGGCCTGCCCTGACCCGTTTCGTCATGAAATGAAACCTGGATGATGATTTTTAATTTTTAGAATTTTTTTTGCATTTAGTTTTGAATTTTCTAACTCGGGTCGGTTTCGAACGGATAGGAAGGAAATTTTTTTTGTTCTTTATTTTTCGGCTTGTCTTCACCCGTTTCGTCTTGAAATTAAACATGGATGATGTTTTTTAATTTTTAGAATTTTTTTTGCATTTAGTTTTGAATTTTCTAACTTCGGTCGGTTTAGAACGGATAGGAAGGAAATTTTTTTTGTTCTCTATTTTTCGGCTTGTCTTCACCCGTTTCGTCTTGAAATGAAGCCTGGATGATGTTTTTTAATTTTTAGAATTTTTTTGCATTTATTTTTGAATTTTCTAACTCAGGTCTGGTTCGAACGGATAGGAAGGAAATTCTTTTTGTTCTCTATATTTCGGCCTGCCCTGACCCGTTTCGTCTTGAAATGAAGCCTGGATGATGTTTTTTAATTTTCAGAATTTTTTTTGCATTTATTTTCGAATTTTCTAACTGGGGTCGGGTTCGAACGGATAGGAATGAAATTTTTTTTTATCTCTATTTTTCAGCCTGTCCTGTCCCGTTTCATCTTCAAATGAAGCCTGAATGATGTTTTTTAATTTTTAGAATTTTTTTTGCATTTATTTTCGAATTTTCTAACTGGGGTCGGGTTCGTACGGATAGGAAATAAATTTTTTTTATTCTCTATTTTTCGGCTTGTCTTTACCCGTTTCGTCTTGAAATGAAACCTGGATGATGTTTTTTAATTTTGAGAATTTGTTTTGCATTTAGTTTTGAATTTTCTAACTCGGGTCGGGTTCGAACGGATAGGATTGAAATATTTTTTGTTCTCTATTTTTCGGCCCGTCCTGTCCCGTTTCATCTTCAAATGAAGCCTGGATGATGTTTTTTAAATTTTTGAATTTTTTTGCATTTATTTTCGAATTTTCTAACTCGGGTCGGGTTCGAACGGATAGGGAGGAAATTTTTTTTCTTCGCTATTTTTCAGCCTGTCCGGGCCCGTTTCGTCTTGAAATGAAGCCTGGATGATGTTTTTTAATTTTTAGAATTTTTTTGCATTTATTTTTGAATTTTCTAACTCAGGTCTGGTTCGAACGGATAGGAAGGAAATTCTTTTTGTTCTCTATTTTTCGGCCTGCCCTGACCCGTTTCGTCATGAAATGAAACCTGGATGATGATTTTTAATTTTAAGAATTTTTTTTGCTTTTAGTTTTGAATTTTCTAACTCGGGTAGGTTTCGAACGGATAGGAAGGAAATTTTTTTTGTTCTTTATTTTTCGGCTTGTCTTCACCCGTTTCGCCTTGAAATGAAGCCTGGATGATGTTTTTTAATTTTTAGAATTTTTTTGCATTTATTTCTGAATTTTCTAACTCAGGTCTGGTTCGAACGGATAGGAAGGAAATTCTTTTTGTTCTCTATTTTTCGGCCTGCCCTGACCCGTTTCGTCATGAAATGAAACCTGGATGATGATTTTTAATTTTAAGAATGTTTTTTGCATTTAGTTTTGAATTTTCTAACTCGGGTCGGTTTCGAACGGATAGGAAGGAAATTTTTTTTGTTCTTTATTTTTCGGCTTGTCTTCACCCGTTTCGTCTTGAAATGAAACATGGATGATGTTTTTTAATTTTTAGAATTTTTTTTGCATGTAGTTTTGAATTTTCTAACTTCGGTCGGTTTAGAACGGATAGGAAGGAAATTTTTTTTGTTCTCTATTTTTCGGCTTGTCTTCACCCGTTTCATCTTGAAATGAAGCCTGGATGATGTTTTTTAATTTTTAGAATTTTTTTGCATTTATTTTTGAATTTTCTAACTCAGGTCTGGTACGAACGGATAGGAAGGAAATTCTTTTTGTTCTCTATTTTTCGGCCTGCCCTGACCCGTTTCGTCTTGAAATGAAGCCTGGATGATGTTTTTTAATTTTCAGAATTTTTTTTGCATTTATTTTCGAATTTTCTAACTGGGGTCGGGTTCGAACGGATAGGAATGAAATTTTTTTTTATCTCTATTTTTCAGCCTGTCCTGTCCCGTTTCATCTTCAAATGAAGCCTGAATGATGTTTTTTAATTTTTAGAATTTTTTTTGCATTTATTTTCGAATTTTCTAACTGGGGTCGGGTTCGTACGGATAGGAAATAAATTTTTTTTGTTCTCTATTTTTCGGCTTGTCTTCACCCGTTTCGTCTTGAAATGAAACCTGGATGATGTTTTTTAATTTTGAGAATTTCTTTTGCATTTAGTTTTGAATTTTCTAACTCGGGTCGGGTTCGAACGGATAGGATTGAAATATTTTTTGTTCTCTATTTTTCGGCCTGTCCTGTCCCGTTTCATCTTCAAATGAAGCCTGGATGATGTTTTTTAAATTTTTGAATTTTTTTGCATTTATTTTCGAATTTTCTAACTCGGGTCGGGTTCGAACGGATAGGGAGGAAATTTTTTTTCTTCTCTATTTTTCAGCCTGTCCGGGCCCGTTTCGTCTTGAAATGAAGCCTGGATGATGTTTTTTAATTTTTTAGAATTTTTTTGCATTTATTTTTGAATTTTCTAACTCAGGTCTGGTTCGAACGGATAGGAAGGAAATTCTTTTTGTTCTCTATTTTTCGGCCTGCCCTGACCCGTTTCGTCATGAAATGAAATCTGGATGATGATTTTTAATTTTTAGAATTTTTTTTGCATTTAGTTTTGAATTTTCTAACTCGGGTCGGTTTCGAACGGATAGGAAGGAAATTTTTTTTGTTCTCTATTTTTCTGCTTGTCTTCACCCGTTTCGTCGTGAAATGAAACCTGGATGATGTTTTTTAATTTTTAGAATTTTTTTTGCATTTAGTTTTGAATTTTCTAACTTCGGTCGGTTTAGAACGGATAGGAAGGAAATTTTTTTTGTTCTTTATTTTTCGGCTTGTCTTCACCCGTTTCGTCTTGAAATGAAGCCTGGATGATGTTTTTTAATTTTTAGAATTTTTTTGCATTTATTTTTGAATTTTCTAACTCAGGTCTGGTTCGAACGGATAGGAAGGAAATTCTTTTTGTTCTCTATTTTTCGGCCTGCCCTGACCCGTTTCGTCATGAAATGAAACCTGGATGATGATTTTTAATTTTAAGAATTTTTTTTGCATTTAGTTTTGAATTTTCTAACTGGGTTCGGGTTCGAACGGATAGGAAGGAAATTTTTTTTGTTCTTTATTTTTCGGATTGTCTTCACCCGTTTCGTCTTGAAATGAAACATGGATGATGTTTTTTAATTTTTAGAATTTTTTTTGCATTTAGTTTTGAATTTTCTAACTTCGGTCGGTTTAGAACGGATAGGAAGGAAATTTTTTTTGTTCTCTATTTTTCGGCTTGTCTTCACCCGTTTCGTCTTGAAATGAAGCCTGGATGATGTTTTTTAATTTTTAGAATTTTTTTGCATTTATTTTTGAATTTTCTAACTCAGGTCTGGTTCGAACGGATAGGAAGGAAATTCTTTTTGTTCTCTATTTTTCGGCCTGCCCTGACCCGTTTCGTCTTGAAATGAAGCCTGGATGATGTTTTTTAATTTTCAGAATTTTTTTTGCATTTATTTTCGAATTTTCTAACTGGGGTCGGGTTCGAACGGATAGGAATGAAATTTTTTTTTATCTCTATTTTTCAGCCTGTCCTGTCCCGTTTCATCTTCAAATGAAGCCTGAATGATGTTTTTTAATTTTTAGAATTTTTTTTGCATTTATTTTCGAATTTTCTAACTGGGGTCGGGTTCGTACGGATAGGAAATAAATTTTTTTTATTCTCTATTTTTCGGCTTGTCTTCACCCGTTTCGTCTTGAAATGAAACCTGGATGATGTTTTTTAATTTTTAGAATTTTTTTTGCATTTAGTTTTGAATTTTCTAACTCGGGTCGGGTTCGAACGGATAGGATTGAAATTTTTTTTCTTCTCTATTTTTCGGCCTGTCCTGGCCCGTTTCGTCTTGAAATGAAGCCTGGATGATGTTTTTTAATTTTTAGAATTTTTTTGCATTTATTTTTGAATTTTCTAACTCAGGTCTGGTTCGAACGGATAGGAAGGAAATTCTTTTTGTTCTCTATTTTTCGGCCTGCCCTGACCCGTTTCGTCATGAAATGAAACCTGGATGATGATTTTTAATTTTTAGAATTTTTTTTGCATTTAGTTTTGAATTTTCTAACTCGGGTCAGTTTCGAACGGATAGGAAGGAAATTTTTTTTGTTCTCTATTTTTCTGCTTGTCTTCACCCGTTTCGTCTTGAAATGAAACCTGGATGATGTTTTTTAATTTTTAGAATTTTTTTGCATTTAGTTTTGAATTTTCTAACTTTGGTCGGTTTAGAACGGATAGGAAGGAAATTTTTTTTGTTCTTTATTTTTCGGCTTGTCTTCACCCGTTTCGTCTTGAAATGAAGCCTGGATGATGTTTTTTAATTTTTAGAATTTTTTTGCATTTATTTTTGAATTTTCTAACTCAGGTCTGGTTCGAACGGATAGGAAGGAAATTCTTTTTGTTCTCTATTTTTCGGCCTGCCCTGACCCGTTTCGTCTTGAAATGAAGCCTGGATGATGTTTTTTAATTTTCAGAATTTTTTTTGCATTTATTTTCGAATTTTCTAACTGGGGTCGGGTTCGAACGGATAGGAATGAAATTTTTTTTTATCTCTATTTTTCAGCCTGTCCTGTCCCGTTTCATCTTCAAATGAAGCCTGAATGATGTTTTTTAATTTTTAGAATTTTTTTTGCATTTATTTTCGAATTTTCTAACTGGGGTCGGGTTCGTACGGATAGGAAATAAATTTTTTTTATTCTCTGTTTTTCGGCTTGTCTTCACCCGTTTCGTCTTGAAATGAAACCTGGATGATGTTTTTTAATTTTGAGAATTTCTTTTGCATTTAGTTTTGAATTTTCTAACTCGGGTCGGGTTCGAACGGATAGGATTGAAATATTTTTTGTTCTCTATTTTTCGGCCTGTCCTGTCCCGTTTCATCTTCAAATGAAGCCTGGATGATGTTTTTTAAATTTTTGAATTTTTTTGCATTTATTTTCGAATTTTCTAACTCGGGTCGGGTTCGAACGGATAGGGAGGAAATTTTTTTTCTTCTCTATTTTTCAGCCTGTCCGGGCCCGTTTCGTCTTGAAATGAAGCCTGGATGATGTTTTTTAATTTTTAGAATTTTTTTGCATTTATTTTTGAATTTTCTAACTCAGGTCTGGTTCGAACGGATAGGAAGGAAATTCTTTTTGTTCTCTATTTTTCGGCCTGCCCTGACCCGTTTCGTCATGAAATGAAATCTGGATGATGATTTTTAATTTTTAGAATTTTTTTTGCATTTAGTTTTGAATTTTCTAACTCGGGTCGGTTTCGAACGGATAGGAAGGAAATTTTTTTTGTTCTCTATTTTTCTGCTTGTCTTCACCCGTTTCGTCTTGAAATGAAACCTGGATGATGTTTTTTAATTTTTAGAATTTTTTTTGCATTTAGTTTTGAATTTTCTAACTTCGGTCGGTTTAGAACGGATAGGAAGGAAATTTTCTTTGTTCTTTATTTTTCGGCTTGTCTTCACCCGTTTCGTCTTGAAATGAAGCCTGGATGATGTTTTTTAATTTTTAGAATTTTTTTGCATTTATTTTTGAATTTTCTAACTCAGGTCTGGTTCGAACGGATAGGAAGGAAATTCTTTTCGTTCTCTATTTTTCGGCCTGCCCTGACCCGTTTCGTCATGAAATGAAACCTGGATGATGATTTTTAATTTTAAGAATTTTTTTTGCATTTAGTTTTGAATTTTCTAACTGGGTTCGGGTTCGAACGGATAGGAAGGAAATTTTTTTTGTTCTTTATTTTTCGGATTGTCTTCACCCGTTTCGTCTTGAAATGAAACATGGATGATGTTTTTTAATTTTTAGAATTTTTTTTGCATTTAGTTTTGAATTTTCTAACTTCGGTCGGTTTAGAACGGATAGGAAGGAAATTTTTTTTGTTCTCTATTTTTCGGCTTGTCTTCACCCGTTTCGTCTTGAAATGAAGCCTGGATGATGTTTTTTAATTTTTAGAATTTTTTTGCATTTATTTTTGAATTTTCTAACTCAGGTCTGGTTCGAACGGATAGGAAGGAAATTCTTTTTGTTCTCTATTTTTCGGCCTGCCCTGACCCGTTTCGTCTTGAAATGAAGCCTGGATGATGTTTTTTAATTTTCAGAATTTTTTTTGCATTTATTTTCGAATTTTCTAACTGGGGTCGGGTTCGAACGGATAGGAATGAAATTTTTTTTTATCTCTATTTTTCAGCCTGTCCTGTCCCGTTTCATCTTCAAATGAAGCCTGAATGATGTTTTTTAATTTTTAGAATTTTTTTTGCATTTATTTTCGAATTTTCTAACTGGGGTCGGGTTCGTACGGATAGGAAATAAATTTTTTTTATTCTCTATTTTTCGGCTTGTCTTCACCCGTTTCGTCTTGAAATGAAACCTGGATGATGTTTTTTAATTTTTAGAATTTTTTTTGCATTTAGTTTTGAATTTTCTAACTCGGGTCGGGTTCGAACGGATAGGATTGAAATTTTTTTTCTTCTCTATTTTTCGGCCTGTCCTGGCCCGTTTCGTCTTGAAATGAAGCCTGGATGATGTTTTTTAATTTTTAGAATTTTTTTGCATTTATTTTTGAATTTTCTAACTCAGGTCTGGTTCGAACGGATAGGAAGGAAATTCTTTTTGTTCTCTATTTTTCGGCCTGCCCTGACCCGTTTCGTCATGAAATGAAACCTGGATGATGATTTTTAATTTTTAGAATTTTTTTTGCATTTAGTTTTGAATTTTCTAACTCGGGTCGGTTTCGAACGGATAGGAAGGAAATTTTTTTTGTTCTCTATTTTTCTGCTTGTCTTCACCCGTTTCGTCTTGAAATGAAACCTGGATGATGTTTTTTAATTTTTAGAATTTTTTTTGCATTTAGTTTTGAATTTTCTAACTTTGGTCGGTTTAGAACGGATAGGAAGGAAATTTTTTTTGTTCTTTATTTTTCGGCTTGTCTTCACCCGTTTCGTCTTGAAATGAAGCCTGGATGATGTTTTTTAATTTTTAGAATTTTTTTGCATTTATTTTTGAATTTTCTAACTCAGGTCTGGTTCGAACGGATAGGAAGGAAATTCTTTTTGTTCTCTATTTTTCGGCCTGCCCTGACCCGTTTCGTCTTGAAATGAAGCCTGGATGATGTTTTTTAATTTTCAGAATTTTTTTTGCATTTATTTTCGAATTTTCTAACTGGGGTCGGGTTCGAACGGATAGGAATGAAATTTTTTTTTATCTCTATTTTTCAGCCTGTCCTGTCCCGTTTCATCTTCAAATGAAGCCTGAATGATGTTTTTTAATTTTTAGAATTTTTTTTGCATTTATTTTCGAATTTTCTAACTGGGGTCGGGTTCGTACGGATAGGAAATAAATTTTTTTTATTCTCTATTTTTCGGCTTGTCTTCACCCGTTTCGTCTTGAAATGAAACCTGGATGATGTTTTTTAATTTTGAGAATTTCTTTTGCATTTAGTTTTGAATTTTCTAACTCGGGTCGGGTTCGAACGGATAGGATTGAAATATTTTTTGTTCTCTATTTTTCGGCCTGTCCTGTCCCGTTTCATCTTCAAATGAAGCCTGGATGATGTTTTTTAAATTTTTGAATTTTTTTGCATTTATTTTCGAATTTTCTAACTCGGGTCGGGTTCGAACGGATAGGGAGGAAATTTTTTTTCTTCTCTATTTTTCAGCCTGTCCGGGCCCGTTTCGTCTTGAAATGAAGCCTGGATGATGTTTTTTAATTTTTAGAATTTTTTTGCATTTATTTTTGAATTTTCTAACTCAGGTCTGGTTCGAACGGATAGGAAGGAAATTCTTTTTGTTCTCTATTTTTCGGCCTGCCCTGACCCGTTTCGTCATGAAATGAAATCTGGATGATGATTTTTAATTTTTAGAATTTTTTTTGCATTTAGTTTTGAATTTTCTAACTCGGGTCGGTTTCGAACGGATAGGAAGGAAATTTTTTTTGTTCTCTATTTTTCTGCTTGTCTTCACCCGTTTCGTCTTGAAATTAAACCTGGATGATGTTTTTTAATTTTTAGAATTTTTTTTGCATTTAGTTTTGAATTTTCTAACTTCGGTCGGTTTAGAACGGATAGGAAGGAAATTTTTTTTGTTCTTTATTTTTCGGCTTGTCTTCACCCGTTTCGTCTTGAAATGAAGCCTGGATGATGTTTTTTAATTTTTAGAATTTTTTTGCATTTATTTTTGAATTTTCTAACTCAGGTCTGGTTCGAACGGATAGGAAGGAAATTCTTTTTGTTCTCTATTTTTCGGCCTGCCCTGACCCGTTTCGTCATGAAATGAAACCTGGATGATGATTTTTAATTTTAAGAATTTTTTTTGCATTTAGTTTTGAATTTTCTAACTGGGTTCGGGTTCGAACGGATAGGAAGGAAATTTTTTTTGTTCTTTATTTTTCGGATTGTCTTCACCCGTTTCGTCTTGAAATGAAACATGGATGATGTTTTTTAATTTTTAGAATTTTTTTTGCATTTAGTTTTGAATTTTCTAACTTCGGTCGGTTTAGAACGGATAGGAAGGAAATTTTTTTTGTTCTCTATTTTTCGGCTTGTCTTCACCCGTTTCGTCTTGAAATGAAGCCTGGATGATGTTTTTTAATTTTTAGAATTTTTTTGCATTTATTTTTGAATTTTCTAACTCAGGTCTGGTTCGAACGGATAGGAAGGAAATTCTTTTTGTTCTCTATTTTTCGGCCTGCCCTGACCCGTTTCGTCTTGAAATGAAGCCTGGATGATGTTTTTTAATTTTCAGAATTTTTTTTGCATTTATTTTCGAATTTTCTAACTGGGGTCGGGTTCGAACGGATAGGAATGAAATTTTTTTTTATCTCTATTTTTCAGCCTGTCCTGTCCCGTTTCATCTTCAAATGAAGCCTGAATGATGTTTTTTAATTTTTAGAATTTTTTTTGCATTTATTTTCGAATTTTCTAACTGGGGTCGGGTTCGTACGGATAGGAAATAAATTTTTTTTATTCTCTATTTTTCGGCTTGTCTTCACCCGTTTCGTCTTGAAATGAAACCTGGATGATGTTTTTTAATTTTTAGAATTTTTTTTGCATTTAGTTTTGAATTTTCTAACTCGGGTCGGGTTCGAACGGATAGGATTGAAATTTTTTTTCTTCTCTATTTTTCGGCCTGTCCTGGCCCGTTTCGTCTTGAAATGAAGCCTGGATGATGTTTTTTAATTTTTAGAATTTTTTTGCATTTATTTTTGAATTTTCTAACTCAGGTCTGGTTCGAACGGATATGAAGGAAATTCTTTTTGTTCTCTATTTTTCAGCCTGCCCTGACCCGTTTCGTCATGAAATGAAACCTGGATGATGATTTTTAATTTTTAGAATTTTTTTTGCATTTATTTTTGAATTTTCTAACTCGGGTCGGTTTCGAACGGATAGGAAGGAAATTTTTTTTGTTCTCTATTTTTCTGCTTGTCTTCACCCGTTTGGTCTTGAAATGAAACCTGGATGATGTTTTTTAATTTTTAGAATTTTTTTTGCATTTAGTTTTGAATTTTCTAACTTTGGTCGGTTTAGAACGGATAGGAAGGAAATTTTTTTTGTTCTTTATTTTTCGGCTTGTCTTCACCCGTTTCGTCTTGAAATGAAGCCTGGATGATGTTTTTTAATTTTTAGATTTTTTTTGCATTTATTTTTGAATTTTCTAACTCAGGTCTGGTTCGAACGGATAGGAAGGAAATTCTTTTTGTTCTCTATTTTTCGGCCTGCCCTGACCCGTTTCGTCTTGAAATGAAGCCTGGATGATGTTTTTTAATTTTAAGAATTTTTTTTGCATTTATTTTCGAATTTTCTAACTGGGGTCGGGTTCGAACGGATAGGAATGAAATTTTTTTATATCTCTATTTTTCAGCCTGTCCTATCCCGTTTCATCTTCAAATGAAGCCTGAATGATATTTTTTAATTTTTAGAATTTTTTTTGCATTTATTTTCGAATTTTCTAACTGGGGTCGGGTTCGTACGGATAGGAAATAAATTTTTTTTATTCTCTATTTTTCGGCTTGCCTTCACCCGTTTCGTCTTGAAATGAAACCTGGATGATGTTTTTTAATTTTTAGAATTTTTTTTGCATTTAGTTTTCAATTTTCTAACTCGGGTCGGGTTCGAACGGATAGGATTGAAATTTTTTTTCTTCTCTATTTTTCGGCCTGTCCTGGCCCGTTTCGTCTTGAAATGAAGCCTGGATGATGTTTTTTAATTTTTAGAATTTTTTTGCATTTATTTTTGAATTTTCTAACTCAGGTCTGGTTCGAACGGATAGGAAGGAAATTCTTTTTGTTCTCTATTTTTCGGCCTGCCCTGACCCGTTTCGTCATGAAATGAAACCTGGATGATGATTTTTAATTTTTAGAATTTTTTTTGCATTTAGTTTTGAATTTTCTAACTCGGGTCGGTTTCGAACGGATAGGAAGGAAATTTTTTTTGTTCTCTATTTTTCTGCTTGTCTTCACCCGTTTCGTCTTGAAATGAAACCTGGATGATGTTTTTTAATTTTTAGAATTTTTTAGCATTTAGTTTTGAATTTTCTAACTTTGGTCGGTTTAGAACGGATAGGAAGGAAATTTTTTTTGTTCTTTATTTTTCGGCTCGTCTTCACCCGTTTCGTCTTGAAATGAAGCCTGGATGATGTTTTTTAATTTTTAGAATTTTTTTGCATTTATTTTTGAATTTTCTAACTCAGGTCTGGTTCGAACGGATAGGAAGGAAATTCTTTTTGTTCTCTATTTTTCGGCCTGCCCTGACCCGTTTCGTCTTGAAATGAAGCCTGGATGATGTTTTTTAATTTTAAGAATTTTTTTTGCATTTATTTTCGTATTTTCTAACTGGGGTCGGGTTCGAACGGATAGGAATGAAATTTTTTTATATCTCTATTTTTCAGCCTGTCCTATCCCGTTTCATCTTCAAATGAAGCCTGAATGATATTTTTTAATTTTTAGAATTTTTTTTGCATTTATTTTCGAATTTTCTAACTGGGGTCGGGTTCGTACGGATAGGAAATAAATTTTTTTTATTCTCTATTTTTCGGCTTGCCTTCACCCGTTTCGTCTTGAAATGAAACCTGGATGATGTTTTTTAATTTTTAGAATTTTTTTTGCATTTAGTTTTGAATTTTCTAACTCGGGTCGGGTTCGAACGGATATGATTGAAATTTTTTTTCTTCTCTATTTTTTGGCCTGTCCTGGCCCGTTTCGTCTTGAAATGTAGCCTGGATGATGTTTTTTAATTTTTAGATTTTTTTTGCATTTATTTTTGAATTTTCTAACTCAGGTCTGGTTCGAACGGATAGGAAGGAAATTCTTTTTGTTCTCTATTTTTCGGCCTGCCCTGACCCGTTTCGTCATGAAATGAAACCTGGATGATGATTTTTAATTTTTAGAATTTTTTTTGCATTTAGTTTTGTATTTTCTAACTCGGGTCGGTTTCGAACGGATAGGAAGGAAATTTTTTTGTTCTCTATTTTTCGGCTTGTCTTCACCCGTTTCGTCTTGAAATGAAACCTGGATGATGTTTTTTAATTTTTAGAATTTTTTTTGCATTTAGTTTTGAATTTTCTAACTCGGGTCGGTTTCGAACGGATAGGAAGGAAATTTTTTTTGTTCTCTATTTTTCGGCTTGTCTTCACCCATTTCGTCTTGAAATGAAACCTGGATGATGTTTTTTAATTTTTAGATTTTTTTTTGCATTTAGTTTTGAATTTTCTAACTCGGGTCGGTTTAGATCGGATAGGAAGGAAATTTTTTTTGTTCTCTATTTTTCGGTCTGTCCTGTCCCGTTTCATCTTCAAATGAAGCCTGGATGATGTTTTTTAATTTTTAGAATTTTTTTGCATTTATTTTCGAATTTTCTAATTGGGGTCGGGTTCGAACGGATAGGAAAGAAATTTTTTTTATTCTCTATATTTCGGCTTGTCTTCACCCGTTTCGTCTTGAAATGAAACTTGGATGATGTTGTTTAGTTTTTATAATTTTTTTTGCATTTAGTTTTGAATTTTCTAACTCGGGTCGGGCTCGAACGAATAAGATTGAAATTTTTTTTGTTCTCTATTTTTCGGCTTGTCTTCACCCGTTTCGTCTTGAAATGAAACCTGGACGATGTTTTTTAATTTTTAGAATTTTTTTTGCATTTAGTTTTGAATTTTCTAACTCGGGTCGGTTTCGAACAGATATGAAGGAAATTTTTTTTCTTCTCTATTTTTCGGCCTGTCCTGACCCGTTTCGTCTTGAAATGAAGCCTGAATGATGTTTTTTAATTTTTAGATTTTTTTTGCATTTATTTTTGAATTTTCTAACTTGGGCCGGGTTCGAACGGATAGGAAGGAAATTTTTTTTATTCTCTATTTTTCGGCTTGTCTTCACCCGTTTCATCTTGAAATGAAGCCTGGATAATGTTTTTTAATTTTTATAATTTTTTTCATTTATTTTCGAATTTTCTAACTCGGGTTTGGTTCAAACGGATAGGAAGGAAATTCTTCTTGTTCTCCATTTTTCGACCTGTCCTTACCCGTTTCGTCTTTAAATGAAGCCTGTATGATATTTTTTAATCTTTAGAATTTTTTTGCATTTATTTTTGAATTTTCTAACTCGGGCCGGGTTCGAACGGATAGGTAGGAAATTTTTTTTATTCTCTATTTTTCGGCTTGTCTTCACCCGTTTCGTCTTGAAATGAAGCCTGGATGATGTTTTTTAATTTTTATAATTTTTTTCATTTATTTTCGAGTTTTCTAACTCGGGTCTGGTTCAAACGGATAGGAAGGAAATTCTTCTTGTTCTCCATTTTTCGGCCTGTCCTTACCCGTTTCGTCGTGAAATGAATCCTGAATGATGTTTTTAATTTTTAGAATTTTTTTGCATTTGTTTTTGAATTTTCTAACTCGGGCCGGGTTAGAACGGATAGGAAAGAAATTGTTTTTACTCTCTATTTTTTAGTCTGTCCTGACCCGTTACATCTTGAAACGAAGCCTGGATGATGTTTTTTTATTTTTGAAATTTTTTTGCATTCATTTTCGAATTTTCTAACTCGGGTCGGGTTCGAACGGATAGGAATGAAATTCTTTTTGTTCTCTATTTTTTGGCCTGTCCTGACCCGTTTCATCTTCAAATGAAGCCTGGATGATGTTTTTTAATTTTTAGAATTTTTTTGCTTTTATTTTTGTATTTTCTAACTCGGGTTGGGTTCGAACGGATACGAAGGAAATTTTTTTTCTTCTCTATTTTTCGACCTGTCCTGATCTGTTTCGTCTTGAAATGAAGCCTGGATAATGTTTTTTAATTTTTAGAATTTTTTTGCATTTCTTTTTGAATTTTCTATCTAGGGTCTGGTTCGAACGGATAGGAAGGAAATTCTTTTTGTTCTCGATTTTTCGGCCTGCCCTGACCCGTTTCATCATGAAATGAAACCTGGATGATGATTTTTAATTTTTAGAATTTTTTTTGCATTTAGTTTTGAATTTTCTAACTCGTGTCGGTTTCGAACGGATAGGAAGAAAATTTATTTTGTTCTCTATTTTCCGGCTTGTCTTCACCCGTTTCGTCTTGAAATGAAACCTGGATGATGTTTTTTAATTTTAGAATTTTTTTTGCATTTAGTTTTGAATTTTCTAACTCGGGTAGGTTTCAAACGGATAGGAAGGAAATTTGTTTCGTTCTCTACTTTTCGGCCTGTCCTGACCCGTTTCGTCTTGAAATGAAGCCTGGATAATGATTTTTAATTTTTAGAATTTTTTTGCATTTATTTTAGAATTTTCTAACTCGGGCCGGGTTCGAACGGATAGGAAAGAAATTTTTTTTATTCTCTATTTTGGCCTGTCATGACCAGTTTCATCTTCGAATGAAGCCTGAATGATGTTTTTTAATTTTTAGAATTTTTTTGCATTTATTTTTGAATTTTCTAACTCGGGCCGGGTTCGAACGGATAGGAAAGAAATTTTTTTTGTTCTCTATTTTTCGGCTTGTCTTCACCCGTTTCGTCTTGAAATGAAACCTGGATGATGTTTTTTAATTTTTAGAATTTTTTTTGCATTTAGTTTTGAATTTTCTAACTCGGGTCGATTTCGAACGGATAGGAAGAAAATTTTTTTTGTTCTCTATTTTTCGGCCTGTCCTGAGCCGTTTCGTTTTGAAATGAAGCCGGGATGATGTTTTTTAATTTGTAGAATTTTTTTGCATTTATTTTCGAATTTTCTAACTCGCGTCTGGTTCGAACGGATAGGAAGGAAATTCTTTTTGTTCTTTATTTTTCGGCCTGTCCTGATCCGTTTCGTCATGAAATGAAGCCTGGACAATGATTTTTAATTTTTAAAATTTTTTTGCATTTATTTTTGAATTTTCTTAGTCGGGTCGGGTTCGAACGGATAGGAAGGAAATTTTTTTTGTTCTCCATTTTTCGGCTTGACTTCACCCGTTTCGTCTTGAAATGAAACCTGGATGATGTTTTTTAATTTTTAGAATTTTTTTTTGCATTTAGTTTTGAATTTTCTAACTCGGGTCGGTTTCGAACGGACAGGAAGGAAATTTTTTTTGTTCTCTATTTTTCGGCCTGTCCTGACCCGTTTCGTCTTGATATGAAGCCTGGATGATGTTTTTTAATTTTTAGAATTTTTTTGCTTTTATTTTTGAATTTTCTAACTCGAGCCGGGTTCGAACGGATAGGAAAGAAATTTTTTTTATTCTCTATTTTTCGGCTTGTCTTTACCCGTTTCGTCTTGAAATGAAGCCTAGATGATGTCTTTTAATTTTTAGAATTTTTTTGCATTTCTTTTAGAATTTTCTAACTGGGGTCGGGTTCGAACGGATAGGAAAGAAATTTTTTTTATTCTTTATTTTTCGGCTTGTCTTCACCCGTTTTGTCTTGAAATGAAGCCTGGATGATGTTTTTTAATTTTTAGAATTTTTTTGCATTTATTTTTGAATTTTCTAACTTAGGTCTGGTTCGAACGGATTGGAAGGAAATTATTTTTGTTCTCTATTTTACGGCCTGTCCTGACCCGTCTCGTCTTGAAATGAAGTCTGGATGATGTTTTTTAATTTTTTGTATTTTCTAACTCAGGTCGGGTTCGAACAGATAGGAAAGAAATATTTTTTTTTCTCTATTTTTCAGCCTGTCCTGATCCGTTTCGTCTTGAAATGAAGCCTGGATGATGTCTTTTAATTTTTAGAATTTTTTTGCACTTCTTTTAAAATTTTCTAACTGGGGTCGGGTTCGAACGGATAGGAAAGAAATTTTTTTTATTCTCTATTTTTCGGCTTGTCTTCACCCGTTTCGTCTTTAAATGAAACCTAGATGATGTTTTTTAATTTTTAGATTTGTTTTTGCATTTAGTTTTGAATTTTCTAACTTGGGTCGGGTTCGAACGGATAGGAATGAAATTTTTTTTGTTCTCTATTTCTCGGCCTGTCCTGTACCGTTTCATCTTCAAATGAAGCCTGGATGATGTTTTTTAATTTTTAGAATTTTTTTGCATTTATTTTCGAATTTTCTAACTCGGGTTGGGTTCGAACGGATAAGAAGGAAATTTTTTTTGTTCTCCATTTTTCGGCCTGTCCTGGCCCGTTTCGTCTTGAAATGAAGCCTGGATGATATTTTTTAATTTTTAGAATTTTTTTGCACTTATTTTTAAATTTTCTAACTCGGGCCGGGTTCGAACGGATAGGTAAGAAATTGTTTTTATTCTCTATTTTCTAGCCTGTGTTTTTGCTTGTTACATCTTGAAATGAAGCCTGGATGATGTTTTTTTATTTTTGAAATTTTTTTGCATTTATTTTCGAATTTTCTAACTCGGGTCGGGTTCAAACGGATAGGAATGAAATTCTTTTTTTTCTTTATTTTTTGGCCTGTCCTGACCCGTTTCATCTTCAAATGAAGCCTAGATGATGTTTTTTAATTTTTAGAATTTTTTTTGCATTTATTTTCGAATTTTCTAACTCGGGTTGGGTTCGGACGGATAGGAAGGAAATTTTTTTTGTTCCCCATTTTTTGGCCTGTCCTGGCTCGTTTCGTCTTGAAATGAAGCCTGGATGATATTTTTTAATTTTTAGAATTTTTTTGCATTTATTTTCGAATTTTCTAACTCGGGTCGGGTTCGAACGGATAGGAAGGAAATTTTTTTTGTTCTCCATTTTTCGGCCTGTCCTGGCCCGTTTCGTCTTGAAATGAAGCCTGGATGATGTTTTTTAATTTTTAGAATTTTTTTGCATTTATTTTTAAATTTTCTAACTCGGGCCGGGTTCGAACGGATAGGAAAGAAATTGTTTTTATTCTCTATTTTTTAGCCTGTGTTTTTGCTTGTTACATCTTGAAATGAAGCCTGGATGATGTTTTCTTATTTTTGAAATTTTTTTGCATTTATTTTCGAATTTTCTAACTCGGGTCGGGTTCGAACGGATAGGAATGAAATTCTTTTTTTTCTCTATTTTTTGGCCTGTCATGACCCGTTTCATCTTCAAATGAAGCCTGGATGATGTTTTTTAATTTTTAGAATTTTTTTTCTTTTATTTTTGTATTTTCTAACTCGGGTCGGATTCGAACGGATAGGAAGGAAATTTTTTTTGTTCTCTATTTTTCGGCTTGTCTTCACCCGTTTCGTCCTGAAATGAAACCTGGATGATGTTTTTTAATTTTTAGAATTTTTTTTTGCATTTAGTTTTGAATTTCCTAACTCGGGTCGGTTTCGAACGGATAGGAAGAAAATTTTTTTTGTTCTCTATTTTTCCGCCTGTCCTGACCCGTTCCGTCTTGAAATGAAGCCTGGATGATGTTTTTTAATTTTTTAATTTTTTTGCATTTATTTTTGAATTTTCTAAATCGGGCCGGGTTCGAACGGAAAGGAAATAAATTTTTTTTATTCTCTATTTTTCGGCTTGTCTTCACCCGTTTCATCTTGAAATGAAACCTGGATGATGTTTATTAATTTTTGGAATTTTTTTTGCATTTATTTTTGAATTTTCTAACTCGGGTCGGGTTCGAACGGATAGAAATGAAATTTTTTTTTATCTCTATTTTTCGGCTTGTCCTGTCCCGTTTCATCTTCAAATGAAGCCTGGATGATGTTTTTTAATTTTTAGAATTTTTTTTGCCTTTATTTTCGAATTTTCTAACTAGGGTCGGGTTCGAACGGATAGGAACGAAATTTTTTTTATTCTCTATTTTTCGGCTTGTCTTCACCCGTTTCGTCTTGAAATGAAACCTGGATGATGTTTTTTAATTTTTAGAATTTTTTTTTGCATTTAGTTTTGAATTTTCTAACTCTGGTCGTGTTCGAACGGATAGGATTGAAAATTTTTTTATTCTCTATTTTTCGGCTTGTCTTCACCCGTTTTATCTTCAAATGAAACCTTGTTTATTATTTTTTGGAATTTTTTTTGCATTTATTTTTGAATTTTCTAACTCGGGTCGGGTTCGAACGGATAGGCATGAAATTTTTTTTGATCTCTATTTTTCGGCCTGTCCTGTCCCGTTTCATCTTCAAATGAAGCCTGGATGATGTTTTTTAATTTTTAGAATTTTTTTTGCATTTATTTTCGAATTTTCTAACTGGGGTCGGGTTCGAACGGATAGGAAAGAAATTTTTTTTACTCTCTATTTTTCGGCTTGTCTTCACCCGTTTCGTCTTGAAATGAAACCTGAATAATGTTTTTTAATTTTTAGAATTTTTTTTGCATTTAGTTTTGAATTTTCTAACTCGGGTCGGGTTCGAACGGATAGGATTGAAATTTTTTTTCTTCTCTATTTTTCGGCCTGTCCTGGCCCGTTTCGTCTTGAAATAAAGCCTGGATGATGTTTTTTAATTTTTAGAATTTTTTTGCATTTATTTTTGAATTTTCTAACTCAGGTCTGGTTCGAACGGATAGGAAGGAAATTCTTTTTGTTCTCTATTTTTCGGCCTGCCCTGACCCGTTTCGTCATGAAATGAATCCTGGATGATGATTTTTAATTTTTAGAATTTTTTTTGCATTTATTTTCGAATTTTCTAACTCGGGTTGGGTTCGGACGGATAGGAAGGAAATTTTTTTTGTTCCCCATTTTTTGGCCTGTCCTGGCTCGTTTCGTCTTGAAATGAAGCCTGGATGATATTTTTTAATTTTTAGAATTTTTTTGCATTTATTTTCGAATTTTCTAACTCGGGTCGGGTTCGAACGGATAGGAAGGAAATTTTTTTTGTTCTCCATTTTTCGGCCTGTCCTGGCCCGTTTCGTCTTGAAATGAAGCCTGGATGATGTTTTTTAATTTTTAGAATTTTTTTGCATTTATTTTTAAATTTTCTAACTCGGGCCGGGTTCGAACGGATAGGAAAGAAATTGTTTTTATTCTCTATTTTTTAGCCTGTGTTTTTGCTTGTTACATCTTGAAATGAAGCCTGGATGATGTTTTCTTATTTTTGAAATTTTTTTGCATTTATTTTCGAATTTTCTAACTCGGGTCGGGTTCGAACGGATAGGAATGAAATTCTTTTTTTTCTCTATTTTTTGGCCTGTCCTGACCCGTTTCACCTTCAAATGAAGCCTCGATGATGTTTTTTAATTTTTAGAATTTTTTTGCTTTTATTTTTGTATTTTCTAACTCGGGTCGGATTCGAACGGATAGGAAGGAAATTTTTTTTGTTCTCTATTTTTCGGCTTGTCTTCACCCGTTTCGTCCTGAAATGAAACCTGGATGATGTTTTTTAATTTTTAGAATTTTTTTTTGCATTTAGTTTTGAATTTCCTAACTCGGGTCGGTTTCGAACGGATAGGAAGAAAATTTTTTTTGTTCTCTATTTTTCCGCCTGTCCTGACCCGTTCCGTCTTGAAATGAAGCCTGGATGATGTTTTTTAATTTTTTAATTTTTTTGCATTTATTTTTGAATTTTCTAAATCGGGCCGGGTTCGAACGGAAAGGAAATAAATTTTTTTTATTCTCTATTTTTCGGCTTGTCTTCACCCGTTTCATCTTGAAATGAAACCTGGATGATGTTTATTAATTTTTGGAATTTTTTTTGCATTTATTTTTGAATTTTCTAACTCGGGTCGGGTTCGAACGGATAGAAATGAAATTTTTTTTTATCTCTATTTTTCGGCTTGTCCTGTCCCGTTTCATCTTCAAATGAAGCCTGGATGATGTTTTTTAATTTTTAGAATTTTTTTTGCCTTTATTTTCGAATTTTCTAACTAGGGTCGGGTTCGAACGGATAGGAACGAAATTTTTTTTATTCTCTATTTTTCGGCTTGTCTTCACCCGTTTCGTCTTGAAATGAAACCTGGATGATGTTTTTTAATTTTTAGAATTTTTTTTTGCATTTAGTTTTGAATTTTCTAACTCTGGTCGTGTTCGAACGGATAGGATTGAAAATTTTTTTATTCTCTATCTTTCGGCTTGTCTTCACCCGTTTTATCTTCAAATGAAACCTTGTTTATTATTTTTTGGAATTTTTTTTGCATTTATTTTTGAATTTTCTAACTCGGGTCGGGTTCGAACGGATAGGCATGAAATTTTTTTTGATCTCTATTTTTCGGCCTGTCCTGTCCCGTTTCATCTTCAAATGAAGCCTGGATGATGTTTTTTAATTTTTAGAATTTTTTTTGCATTTATTTTCGAATTTTCTAACTGGGGTCGGGTTCGAACGGATAGGAAAGAAATTTTTTTTACTCTCTATTTTTCGGCTTGTCTTCACCCGTTTCGTCTTGAAATGAAACCTGAATAATGTTTTTTAATTTTTAGAATTTTTTTTGCATTTAGTTTTGAATTTTCTAACTCGGGTCGGGTTCGAACGGATAGGATTGAAATTTTTTTTCTTCTCTATTTTTCGGCCTGTCCTGGCCCGTTTCGTCTTGAAATAAAGCCTGGATGATGTTTTTTAATTTTTAGAATTTTTTTGCATTTATTTTTGAATTTTCTAACTCAGGTCTGGTTCGAACGGATAGGAAGGAAATTCTTTTTGTTCTCTATTTTTCGGCCTGCCCTGACCCGTTTCGTCATGAAATGAATCCTGGATGATGATTTTTAATTTTTAGAATTTTTTTTGCATTTAGTTTTGAATTTTCTAACTCGGGTCGGTTTCGAACGAATAGGAAGGAAATTCTTTTTGTTCTCTATTTTTCGGCTTGTCTTCACCCGTTTCGTCTTGAAATGAAACCTGGATGATGTTTTTTAATTTTTAGAATTTTTTTTGCATTTAGTTTTGAATTTTCTAACTCGGGTCGGTTTCGAACGGATAGGAAGGAAATTTTTTTTGTTTTCTATTTTTCGGCTTGTCTTCGCCCATTTCATCTTGAAATGAAACCTGGATGATGTTTTATAATTTTTAGATTTTTTTTTTTTTGCATTTAGTTTTGAATTTTCTAACTCGGGTCGGTTTGGAACGGATAGGAAGGAAATTTTTTTTGTTCTCCATTTTTCGGCCTGTCCTCACCCGTTTCGCCTTGCAATGAGGCCTGGATGATGTTTTTTAATTTTTAGAATTTTTTTTCATTTAGTTTTGAATTTTCTAACTCGAGTCGGGTTCGAACGGATAGGAAGGAAATTCTTTTTGTTCTCTAATTTTCGGCCTGCCCTGACCCGTTTCGTCTTGAAATGAAACCTGGATGATGATTTTTAATTTTTAGAATTTTTTTTGCATTTAGTTTTGAATTTTCTAACTCGGGTCGATTTCGAACGGATAGGAAGAAAATTTTTTTTGTTCTCTATTTTTCGGCTTGTCTTCACCCGTTTCGTCTTGAAATGAAACCTGGATGATGTTTTTTAATTTTTAGAATTTTTTTGCATTTAGTTTTGAATTTTCTAACTCGGGTCGGTTTCGAACGGATAGAAAGGAAATTTTTTTTGTTCTCTATTTTTCGGCTTGTCTTCGCCCATTTCATCTTGAAATGAAACCTGGATGATGTTTTTTAATTTTTAGATTTTTTTTTTTTGCATTTAGTTTTGAATTTTCTAACTCGGGTCGGTTTAGAACGGATAGGAAGGAAATGTTTTTTGTTCTCCATTTTTCGGCCTGTCCTGACCCGTTTCGTCTTGCAATGAGGCCTGGATGGTGTTTTTTAATTTTTAGAATTTTTTTTTCATTTAGTTTTGAATTTTCTAACCCGAGTCGGGTTCGAACGGATAGGAAGGAAATTCTTTTTGTTCTCTATTTTTCGGCCTGCCCTGACCCGTTTCGTCTTGAAATGAAACCTGGATGATGTTATTTAATTTTAAGAATTTTATTTGCATTTAGTTTTGAATTTTCTAACTGGGGTCGGTTTCGAACGGATAGGAAGGAAATTTTTTTTGTTCTCTATTTTTCGGCTTGTCTTCACCCATTTCGTCTTGAAATGAAACCTGGATGATGTTTTGTAATTTTTAGATTTTTTTTTTTTGCATTTAGTTTTGAATTTTCTAACTCGGGTCGGTTTAGAACGGATAGGAAGGAAATTTTTTTTGTTCTTTATTTTTCGGCCGGTCCTGACCCGTTTCGTCTTGAAATGAAGCCTGGATGATGTTTTTTAATTTTTAGAATTTTTTTGCATTTATTTTTGAATTTTCTAACTCGGGCCGGGTTCGAATGGATAGGAAATAAATTTTTTTTATATTCTATTTTTTTGCTTGTCCTGACCCATTTCATCTTCAAATGAAGCCTGAATGATGTTTTTTAATTTTTAGAATTTTTTTGCATTTATTTTTGAATTTTCTAACTTAGGTCTGGTTCGAACGGATTGGAAGGAAATTATTTTTGTTCTCTATTTTACGGCCTGTCCTGACCCGTCTCATCTTGAAATGAAGTCTGGATGATGATTTTAATTTTTAGAATTTTTTTACATTTATTTTTGAATTTTCTAACTCGGGACGGTTTCGAACGGATAGGAAAAATATTTTTTTTTCTCTATTTTTCTGCCTGTCCTGATCCGTTTCGTCTTGAAATGAAGCTTGGATGATGTCTTTTAATTTTTAGAATTTTTTTGCATTTCTTTTAGAATTTTCTAACTGGGGTCGGGTTCGAACTGATAGGAAAGAAATTTTTTTTATTCTCTATTTTTCGGCTTGCCTTCACCCGTTTCGTCTTGAAATGAAACCTAGATGATGTTTTTTAATTTTTATATTTTTTTTTGCATTTATTTTTGAATTTTCTAACTCGGGTCGGGTTCGAACGGATAGGAATGAAATTTTTTTTGTTCTCTATTTTTCGGCCTGTCCTGTACCGTTTCATCTTCAAATGAAGCCTGGATGATATTTTTAATTTTTAGAATTTTTTTTCATTTATTTTCGAATTTTCAAACTCGGGTCGGGTTCGAACGGATAGGAAGGAAATTTTTTTTGTTCTCTATTTTTCGGCCTGTCCTGGCCCGTTTCGTCTTGAAATGAAGCCTGGATGATGTTTTTTAATTTTTAGAATTTTTTTGCATTTATTTTTAAATTTTCTAACTCGGGCCGGGTTCGAACGGATAGGAAAGAAATTGTTTTTATTCTCTATTTTTTAGCCTGTGTTTTTTCTTGTTACATCTTGAAATGAAGCTTGGATGATGTTTTTTTATTTTTGAAATTTTTTTGCATTTATTTTCGAATTTTCTATCTCGGGTCGGGTTCGAACGGATAGGAAAGAAATTCTTTTTTTTCTCTATTTTTTGGCCTGTCCTGACCCGTTTCATCTTCAAATGAAGCCTGGATGATGTTTTTTAATTTTTAGAATTTTTTTTCTTTTATTTTTGTATTTTCTAACTCGGGTCGGATTCGAACGGATAGGAAGGAAATTTTTTTTGTTCTCTATTTTTCGGCTTGTCTTCACCCGTTTCGTCCTGAAATGAAACCTGGATGATGTCTTTTAATTTTTAGAATTTTTTTTTGCATTTTATTTTGAATTTCCTAACTCGGGTCGGTTTCGAACGGATAGGAAGAAAATTTTTTTTATTCTCGATTTTTCGGCCTGTCCTGACCCGTTCCGTCTTGAAATGAAACCTGGATGATATCTTTTAATTTTTAGATTTTTTTTTGCATTTATTTTTGAATTTTTTAAATCGGGCCGGGTTCGAACGGATAGGAAAGAAATTTTTTTTATTCTCTGTTTTTTGGCTTGATTTCAGCCGTTTCATCTTGAAATGAAACCTGGATGATGTTTATTAATTTTTAGAATTTTTTTTGCATTTATTTTTGAATTTTCTAACTCGGGTCGGATTAGAACGGATAGGAATGAAATTTTTTTTGATCTCTATTTTTCGGCCTGTCCTGTCCCGTTTCATCTTCAAATGAAGCTTGGATGATGTTTTTTAATTTTTAGAATTTTTTTGGCATTTATTTTCGAATTTTCTAACTGGGGTCGGGTTCGAACGGATAGGAAAGAAATTTTTTTTATTCTCTATTTTTCGGCTTGTCTTCACCCGTTTCGTCTTGAAATGAAACCTGGATGATGTTTTTTAATTTTAAGAATTTATTTTGCATTTAGTTTTGGATTTTCTAACTCGGGTCGGGTTCGAACGGATAGGATTGAAATTTTTTTTGTTCTCTATTTTTCGGCCTGTCCTGTCCCGTTTCATCTTCAAATGAAGCCTGGATGATGTTTTTTAATTTTTAGAATTTTTTTTGCAGTTATTTTCGAATTTTCTAACTGGGGTCGGGTACGAACGGATAGGAAAGAAATTTTTTTTATTCTCTATTTTTCGGCTTGTCTTCACCCGTTTCGTCTTGAAATGAAACCTGGATGATGTTTTTTAATTTTAAGAATTTCTTTTGCATTTAGTTTTGAATTTTCTAACTCGGGTCGGGTTCGAACGGATAGGATTGAAATTTTTTTTGTTCTCTATTTTTCGGCTTGTCTTCACCCGTTTCGTCTTGAAATGAAACCTGGATGATGTTTTTTAATTTTAAGAATTTTTTTTGCATTTAGTTTTGAATTTTCTAACTCGGGTCGGGTTCGAACGGATAGGATTGAAATTTTTTTTGTTCTCTATTTTTCGGCCTGTCCTGTCCCGTTTCATCTTCAAATGAAGCCTGGATGATGTTTTTTAATTTTTAGAATTTTTTTTGCAGTTATTTTCGAATTTTCTAACTGGGGTCGGGTACGAACGGATAGGAAAGAAATTTTTTTTATTCTCTATTTTTCGGCTTGTCTTCACCCGTTTCGTCTTGAAATGAAACCTGGATGATGTTTTTTAATTTTAAGAATTTCTTTTGCATTTAGTTTTGAATTTTCTAACTCGGGTCGGGTTCGAACGGATAGGATTGAAATTTTTTTTGTTCTCTATTTTTCGGCTTGTCTTCACCCGTTTCGTCTTGAAATGAAACCTGGATGATGTTTTTTAATTTTTAGAATTTTTTTTGCATTTAGTTACGAATTTTCTAACTCGGGTCGGTTTCGAACGGATAGGAAGGAAATTTTTTTTGTTTTCTATTTTTCGGCTTGTCTTCGTCCATTTCGTCTTGAAATGAAACCTGGATGATGTTTTTTAATTTTTAGATTTTTTTTTTTTTGCATTTAGTTTTGAATTTTCTAACTCGGGTCGGTTTAGAACGGATAGGAAGGAAATTTTTTTTGTTCTCTATTTTTCGGCCTGTCCTGACCCGTTTCGTCTTGCAATGAGGCCTGGATGATGTTTTTTAATTTTTAGAATTTTTTTGCATTTATTTTTGAATTTTCTAACTCGGGCCGGGTTCGAATGGATAGGAAATAAATTTTTTTTATATTCTATTTTTTTGCTTGTCCTGACCCATTTCATCTTCAAATGAAGCCTGAATGATGTTTTTTAATTTTTAGAATTTTTTTGCATTTATTTTTGAATTTTCTAACTTAGGTCTGGTTCGAACGGATTGGAAGGAAATTATTTTTGTTCTCTATTTTACGGCCTGTCCTGACCCGTCTCATCTTGAAATGAAGTCTGGATGATGATTTTAATTTTTAGAATTTTTTTACATTTATTTTTGAATTTTCTAACTCGGGACGGTTTCGAACGGATAGGAAAAATATTTTTTTTTTCTCTATTTTTCTGCCTGTCCTGATCCGTTTCGTCTTGAAATGAAGCTTGGATGATGTCTTTTAATTTTTAGAATTTTTTTGCATTTCTTTTAGAATTTTCTAACTGGGGTCGGGTTCGAACGGATAGGAAAGAAATTTTTTTTATTCTCTATTTTTCGGCTTGCCTTCACCCGTTTCGTCTTGAAATGAAACCTAGATGATGTTTTTTAATTTTTATATTTTTTTTTGCATTTATTTTTGAATTTTCTAACTCGGGTCGGGTTCGAACGGATAGGAATGAAATTTTTTTTGTTCTCTATTTTTCGGCCTGTCCTGTACCGTTTCATCTTCAAATGAAGCCTGGATGATATTTTTAATTTTTAGAATTTTTTTTCATTTATTTTCGAAATTTAAAACTCGGGTCGGGTTCGAATGGATAGGAAGGAAATTTTTTTTGTTCTCTATTTTTCGGCCTGTCCTGGCCCGTTTCGTCTTGAAACGAAGCCTGGATGATGGTTTTTAATTTTTAGAATTTTTTTGCATTTATTTTTAAATTTTCTAACTCGGGCCGGGTTCGAACGGATAGGAAAGAAATTGTTTTTATTCTCTATTTTTTAGCCTGTGTTTTTTCTTGTTACATCTTGAAATGAAGCTTGGATGATGTTTTTTTATTTTTGAAATTTTTTTGCATTTATTTTCGAATTTTCTATCTCGGGTCGGGTTCGAACGGATAGGAAAGAAATTCTTTTTTTTCTCTATTTTTTGGCCTGTCCTGACCCGTTTCATCTTCAAATGAAGCCTGGATGATGTTTTTTAATTTTTAGAATTTTTTTTCTTTTATTTTTGTATTTTCTAACTCGGGTCGGATTCGAACGGATAGGAAGGAAATTTTTTTTGTTCTCTATTTTTCGGCTTGTCTTCACCCGTTTCGTCCTGAAATGAAACCTGGATGATGTCTTTTAATTTTTAGAATTTTTTTTTGCATTTTATTTTGAATTTCCTAACTCGGGTCGGTTTCGAACGGATAGGAAGAAAATTTTTTTTATTCTCGATTTTTCGGCCTGTCCTGACCCGTTCCGTCTTGAAATGAAACCTGGATGATATCTTTTAATTTTTAGATTTTTTTTTGCATTTATTTTTGAATTTTTTAAATCGGGCCGGGTTCGAACGGATAGGAAAGAAATTTTTTTTATTCTCTGTTTTTTGGCTTGATTTCAGCCGTTTCATCTTGAAATGAAACCTGGATGATGTTTATTAATTTTTAGAATTTTTTTTGCATTTATTTTTGAATTTTCTAACTCGGGTCGGATTAGAACGGATAGGAATGAAATTTTTTTTGATCTCTATTTTTCGGCCTGTCCTGTCCCGTTTCATCTTCAAATGAAGCTTGGATGATGTTTTTTAATTTTTAGAATTTTTTTGGCATTTATTTTCGAATTTTCTAACTGGGGTCGGGTTCGAACGGATAGGAAAGAAATTTTTTTTATTCTCTATTTTTCGGCTTGTCTTCACCCGTTTCGTCTTGAAATGAAACCTGGATGATGTTTTTTAATTTTAAGAATTTATTTTGCATTTAGTTTTGGATTTTCTAACTCGGGTCGGGTTCGAACGGATAGGATTGAAATTTTTTTTGTTCTCTATTTTTCGGCCTGTCCTGTCCCGTTTCATCTTCAAATGAAGCCTGGATGATGTTTTTTAATTTTTAGAATTTTTTTTGCAGTTATTTTCGAATTTTCTAACTGGGGTCGGGTACGAACGGATAGGAAAGAAATTTTTTTTATTCTCTATTTTTCGGCTTGTCTTCACCCGTTTCGTCTTGAAATGAAACCTGGATGATGTTTTTTAATTTTAAGAATTTCTTTTGCATTTAGTTTTGAATTTTCTAACTCGGGTCGGGTTCGAACGGATAGGATTGAAATTTTTTTTGTTCTCTATTTTTCGGCTTGTCTTCACCCGTTTCGTCTTGAAATGAAACCTGGATGATGTTTTTTAATTTTAAGAATTTATTTTGCATTTAGTTTTGAATTTTCTAACTCGGGTCGGGTTCGAACGGATAGGATTGAAATTTTTTTTGTTCTCTATTTTTCGGCCTGTCCTGTCCCGTTTCATCTTCAAATGAAGCCTGGATGATGTTTTTTAATTTTTAGAATTTTTTTTGCAGTTATTTTCGAATTTTCTAACTGGGGTCGGGTACGAACGGATAGGAAAGAAATTTTTTTTATTCTCTATTTTTCGGCTTGTCTTCACCCGTTTCGTCTTGAAATGAAACCTGGATGATGTTTTTTAATTTTAAGAATTTCTTTTGCATTTAGTTTTGAATTTTCTAACTCGGGTCGGGTTCGAACGGATAGGATTGAAATTTTTTTTGTTCTCTATTTTTCGGCTTGTCTTCACCCGTTTCGTCTTGAAATGAAACCTGGATGATGTTTTTTAATTTTTAGAATTTTTTTTGCATTTAGTTACGAATTTTCTAACTCGGGTCGGTTTCGAACGGATAGGAAGGAAATTTTTTTTGTTTTCTATTTTTCGGCTTGTCTTCGTCCATTTCGTCTTGAAATGAAACCTGGATGATGTTTTTTAATTTTTAGATTTTTTTTTTTTTGCATTTAGTTTTGAATTTTCTAACTCGGGTCGGTTTAGAACGGATAGGAAGGAAATTTTTTTTGTTCTCTATTTTTCGGCCTGTCCTGACCCGTTTCGTCTTGCAATGAGGCCTGGATGATGTTTTTTAATTTTTAGAATTTTTTTTTCATTTAGTTTTGAATTTTCTAACTCGGGTCGGGTTCGAACGGATAGGAAGGAAATTCTTTCTGTTCTCTATTTTTCGGCCTGCCCTGACCCGTTTCGTCTTGAAATGAAACCCGGATGATGTTTTTTAATTTTTAGAATTTTTTTTGCATTTGGTTTTGAATTTTCTAACCCGGGTCGGTTTCGAACGGATAGGAAGGAAATTTTTTTTGTTCTCTATTTTTCGGCTTGTCTTCACCCATTTCGTCTTGAAATGAAACCTGGTTGATATTTTTTAATTTTTAGATTTTTTTTTTTGCATTTAGTTTTGAATTTTCTAACTCGGGTCGGTTTAGAACGGATAGGAAGGAAATTTTTTTTTTTCTTTATTTTTCGGCCGGTCCTGACCCGTTTCGTCTTGAAATGAAGCCTGGATGACGTTTTTTAATTTTTCGAATTTTTTTGCATTTATTTTTGAATTTTCTAACTCGGGCCGGGTTCGAATGGATAGGAAAGAAATTTTTTTATTCTCTATTTCTTTGCTTGTCCTGACCCATTTCATCTTCAAATGAAGCCTGAATGATGTTTTTTAATTTTTAGAATTTTTTTGCATTTATTTTTGAATTTTCTAACTTAGGTCTGGTTCGAACGGATTGGAAGGAAATTATTTTTGTTCTCTATTTTACGGCCTGTCCTGACCCGTCTCGTCTTGAAATGAAGTCTGGATGAAGTTTTTTAATTTTTAGAATTTTTTTACATTTATTTTTGAATTTTCTAACTCGGGTCGGTTTCGAACGGATAGGAAAGAAATATTTTTTTTCTCTATTTTTCAGCCTGTCCTGATCCGTTTCGTCTTGAAATGAAGCCTGGATGATGTCTTTTATTTTTTAGAATTTTTTTGCATTTCTTTTAGAATTTTCTAACTGGGGTCGGGTTCGAACGGATAGGAAAGAAATTTTTTTTATTCTCTATTTTTCGGCTTGTCTTCACCCGTTTCGTCTTGAAATGAAACCCAGACGATGTTTTTTAATTTTTAGATTTTTTTTTGCATTTAGTTTTGAATTTTCTAACTCGGGTCGGGTTCGAACGGATAGGAATGAAATTTTTTTTGTTCCCTATTTTTCGGCCTGTCCTGTACCGTTTCATCTTCAAATGAAGCCTGGATGATATTTTTAATTTTTAGAATTTTTTTTCATTTATTTTCGAATTTTCAAACTCTGGTCGGGTTCGAACGGATAGGAAGGAAATTTTTTTTGTTCTCCATTTTTCGGCCTGTACTGGCCCGTTTCATCTTGAAATGAAGCCTGGATGATGTTTTTTAATTTTTAGAATTTTTTTTGCATTTATTTTTAAATTTTCTAACTCGGGCCGGGTTCGAACGGATAGGAAAGAAATTGTTTTTATTCTCTATTTTTTAGCCTGTGTTTTTGCTTGTTACATCTTGAAATGAAGCCTGGAAGATGTTTTTTTATTTTTGAAATTTTTTTGCATTTATTTTCGAATTTTCTAACTCGGGTCGGGTTCGAACGGATAGGAATGAAATTCTTTTTTTTCTTTATTTTTTGGTCTGTCCTGACCCGTTTCATCTTCAAATGAAGCCTGGATGATGTTTTTTAATTTTTAGAATTTTTTTTCTTTTATTTTTGTATTTTCTAACTCGGGTCGGATTCGAACGGATAGGAAGGAAATTTTTTTTGTTCTCTATTTTTCGGCTTGATTTCAGCCGTTTCTTCTTGAAATGAAACCTGGATGATGTTTATTAATTTTTGGAATTTTTTTTGCATTTATTTTTGAATTTTCTAAATCGGGCCGGGTTCGAACGGATAGGAAAGAAATTTTTCTTATTCTCTATTTTTCGGCCTGATTTCAGCCGTTTCTTCTTGAAATGAAACCTGGATGATGTTTATTAATTTTTGGAATTTTTTTTGCATTTATTTTTGAATTTTCTAACTCGGGTCGGATTGGAACGGATAGGAATGAAATTTTTTTTTATCTCTATTTTTCAGCCTGTCCTGTCCCGTTTCATCTTCAAATGAAGCCTGGATGATGTTTTTTAATTTTTAGAATTTTTTTGCATTTATTTTTAAATTTTCTAACTCGGGCCGGGTTCGAACGGCTAGGAAAGAAATTGTTTTTATTCTCTATTTTTTAGCCTGTGTTTTTGCTTGTTACATCTTGAAATGAAGACTGGATGATGTTTTTTTATTTTTGAAATTTTTTTTGCATTTATTTTCGAATTTTCTAACTCGGGTCGGGTTCGAACGGATAGGAATGAAATTCTTTTTTTTCTCTATTTTTTGGCCTGTCCTGACCCGTTTCATCTTCAAATGAAGCCTGGATGATGTTTTTTAATTTTTAGAATTTTTTTTCTTTTATTTTTGTATTTTCTAACTCGGGTCGGATTCGAACGGATAGGAAGGAAATTTTTTTTGTTCTCTATTTTTCGGCTTGTCTTCACCCGTTTCGTCCTGAAATGAAACCTGGATGATGTTTTTTAATTTTTAGAATATTTTTTTGCATTTAGTTTTGAATTTCCTAACTCGGGTCGGTTTCGAACGGATAGGAAGAAAATTTTTTTTGTTCTCTATTTTTCGGCCTGTCCTGACCCGTTCCGTCTTGAAATGAAGCCTGGATGATGTTTTTTAATTTTTAAATTTTTTTGCATTTATTTTTGAATTTTCTAAATCGGGCCGGGTTCGAACGGATAGGAAATAAATTTTTTTTATTCTCTATTTTTCGGCTTGATTTCAGCCGTTTCATCTTGAAATGAAACCTGGATGATGTTTATTAATTTTTGGAATTTTTTTTGCATTTATTTTTGAATTTTCTTACTCGGGTCGGATTAGAACGGATAGGAATGAAATTTTTTTTGATCTCTATTTTTCGGCCTGTCCTGTCCCGTTTCATCTTCAAATGAATTTTGGATGATGTTTTTTAATTTTCAGAATTTTTTTTGCATTTATTTTCGAATTTTCTAACTGGGGTCAGGTTCGAACGGATAGGAAAGAAATTTTTTTTATTCTCTATTTTTCGGATTGTCTTCACCCGTTTCGTCTTGAAATGAAACCTGGATGATGTTTTTTAATTTTAAGAATTTTTTTTGCATTTAGTTTTGAATTTTCTAACTCGGGTCGGGTTCGAACGGATTGGATTGAAATTTTTTTTGTTCTCTATTTTTCGGCCTGTCCTGTCCTGTCCCATTTCATCTTCAAATGAAGCCTGGATGATGTTTTTTAATTTTTAGAATTTTTTTTGCATTTATTTTCGAATTTTCTAACTGGGGTCGGGTACGAACGGATAGGAAAGAAATTTTTTTTATTCTCTATTTTTCGGATTGTCTTCACCCGTTTCGTCTTGAAATGAAACCTGGATGATGTTTTTTAATTTTAAGAATTTCTTTTGCATTTAGTTTTGAATTTTCTAACTCGGGTCGGGTTCGAACGGATAGGATTGAAATTTTTTTTGTTCTCTATTTTTCGGCTTTTCTTCACCCGTTTCGTCTTGAAATGAAACCTGGATGATGTTTTTTAATTTTTAGAATTTTTTTTGCATTTAGTTTTGAATTTTCTAACTCGGATCGGTTTCGAACGGATAGGAAGGAAATTTTTTTTGTTCTCTATTTTTCGGCTTGTCTTCGTCCATTTCGTCTTGAAATGAAACCTGGATGATGTTTTTTAATTTTTAGATTTTTTTTTTTTTTGCATTTAGTTTTGAATTTTCTAACTCGGGTCGGTTTAGAACGGATAGGAAGGAAATTTTTTTTGTTCTCTATTTTTCGGCCTATCCTGACCCGTTTCGTCTTGCAATGAGGCTTGGATGATGTTTTTTAATTTTTAGAATTTTTTTTTCATTTAGTTTTGAATTTTCTAACTCGGGTCGGGTTCGAACGGATAGGAAGGAAATTCTTTTTGTTCTCTATTTTTCGGCCTGCCCTGACCCATTTCGTCTTGAAATGAAACCTGGATGATGTTTTTTAATTTTTAGAATTTTTTTTGCATTTAGTTTTGAATTTTCTAACTCGGGTCGGTTTCGAATGGATAGGAAGGAAATTTTTTTTGTTCTCTATTTTTCGGCTTGTCTTCACCCATTTCGTCTTGAAATGAAACCTGGATGATGTTTTTTAATTTTTAGATTTTTTTTTTTGCATTTAGTTTTGAATTTTCTAACTCGGGTCGGTTTAGAACGGATAGGAAGAAAATTTTTTTTGTTCTTTATTTTTCGGCCGGTCCTGACCCGTTTCGTCTTGAAATGAAGCCTGGATGACGTTTTTTAATTTTTAGAATTTTTTTGCATTTATTTTTGAATTTTCTAACTCGGGCCGGGTTCGAATGGATAGGAAAGAAATTTTTTTTATTCTCTATTTTTTTGCTTGTCCTGACCCATTTCATCTTCAAATGAAGCCTGAATGATGTTTTTTAATTTTTAGAATTTTTTTGCATTTATTTTTGAATTTTCTAACTTAGGTCTGGTTCGAACGGATTGGAAGGAAATTATTTTTGTTCTCTATTTTACGGCCTGTCCTGACCCGACTCGTCTTGAAATGAAGTCTCGATGATGTTTTTTAATTTTTAGAATTTTTTTACATTTATTTCTGAATTTTCTAACTCGGGTCGGTTTCGAACGGATAGGATAGAAATATTTTTTTTTCTCTATTTTTCAGCCTGTCCTGATCCGTTTCGTCTTGAAATGAAGCCTGGATGATGTCTTTTAATTTTTAGAATTTTTTTGCATTTCTTTTAGAATTTTCTAACTGGGGTCGGTTTCGAACGGATAGGAAAGAAATTTTTTTTATTCTCTATTTTTCGGCTTGTCTTCACCCGTTTCGTCTTGAAATGATACCTAGATGATGTTTTTTAATTTTTTGATTTTTTTTTGCATTTAGTTTTGAATTTTCTAACTCGGGTCGGGTTCGAACGGATAGGAATGAAATTTTTTTTGTTCCCTATTTTTCGGCCTGTCCTGTACCGTTTCATCTTCAAATGAAGCCTGGATGATATTTTTAATTTTTAGAATTTTTTTTCATTTATTTTCGAATTTTGAAACTCTGGTCGGGTTCGAACGGATAGGAAGGAAATTTTTTTTGTTCTCCATTTTTCGGCCTGTCCTGGCCCGTTTCGTCTTGAAATGAAGCCTGGATGATGTTTTTTAATTTTTAGAATTTTTTTGCATTTATTTTTAAATTTTCTAACTCGGGCCGGGTTCGAACGGATAGGAAAGAAATTGTTTTTATTCTCTATTTTTTGGCCTGTGTTTTTGCTTGTTACATCTTGAAATGAAGACTGGATGATGTTTTTTTATTTTTGAAATTTTTTTGCATTTATTTTCGAATTTTCTAACTCGGGTCGGGTTCGAACGGATAGGAATGAAATTCTTTTTTTTCTCTATTTTTTGGCCTGTCCTGACCCGTTTCATCTTCAAATGAAGCCTGGATGATGTTTTTTAATTTTTAGAATTTTTTTTCTTTTATTTTTGTATTTTCTAACTCGGGTCGGATTCGAACGGATAGGAAGGAAATTTATTTTGTTCTCTATTTTTCGACTTGTCTTCACCCGTTTCGTCCTGAAATGAAACCTGGATGATGTTTTTTAATTTTTAAAATTTTTTTTGCATTTAGTTTTGAATTTCCTAACTCGGGTCGGTTTCAAACGGATTGGAAGAAAATTTTTTTTCTTCTCTATTTTTCGGCCTGTCCTGACCCATTCCGTCTTGAAATGAAGCCTGGATGATGTTTTTTAATTTTTTAATTTTTTTGCATTTATTTTTGAATTTTCTAAATCGGGCCGGGTTCGAACGGATAGGAAAGAAATTTTTTTTATTCTCTATTTTTCGGCTTGTCTTCACCCGTTTCGTCTTGAAATGAAACCTAGATGATGTTTTTTAATTTTTAGATTTTTTTTTGCATTTAGTTTTGAATTTTCTAACTTGGGTCGGGTTCGAACGGATAGGAATGAAATTTTTTTTGTTCCCTATTTTTCGGCCTGTCCTGTACCGTTTCATCTTCAAATGAAGCCTGGATGATATTTTTAATTTTTAGAATTTTTTTTCATTTATTATCGAATTTTCTAACTCTGGTCGGGTTCGAACGGATAGGAAGGAAATTTTTTTTGTTCTCCATTTTTCGGCCTGTCCTGGCCCGTTTCGTCTTGAAATGAAGCCTGGATGACGTTTTTTAATTTTTAGAATTTTTTTGCATTTATTTTTAAATTTTCTAACTCGGGCCGGGTTCGAACGGATAGGAAAGAAATTGTTTTTATTCTCTATTTTTTAGCTTGTGTTTTTGCTTGTTACATCTTGAAATGAAGCCTGGATGATGTTTTTTTATTTTTGAAATTTTTTTGCATTTATTTTCGAATTTTCTAACTCGGGTCGGGTTCGAACGGATAGGAATGAAATTATTTTTTTTCTCTATTTTTTGGTCTGTCCTGACCCGTTTCATCTTCAAATGAAGCCTGGATGATGTTTTTTAACTTTTAGAATTTTTTTTCTTTTATTGTTGTATTTTCTAACTCGGGTCGGATTCGAATGGATAGGAAGGAAATTTTTTTTGTTCTCTATTTTTCGGCCTGTCCTGACCCGTTCCGTCTTGAAATGAAGCCTGGATGATGTTTTTTAATTTTTAAATTTTTTTGCATTTATTTTTGAATTTTCTAAATCGGGCCGGGTTCGAACGGATAGGAAAGAAATTTTTTTTATTCTCTATTTTTCGGCATTATTTCAGCCGTTTCATCTTGAAATGAAACCTGGATGATGTTTATTAATTTTTGGAATTTTTTTGCATTTATTTTTGAATTTTCTAACTCGGGTCGGATTAGAACGGATAGGAATGAAATTATTTTTTTTCTCTATTTTTTGGTCTGTCCTGACCCGTTTCATCTTCAAATGAAACCTGGATGATGTTTTTTAATTTTTAGAATTTTTTTTTGCATTTAGTTTTGAATTTCCTAACTCGGGTCGGTTTCGAACGGATAGGAAGAAAATTTTTTTTGTTCTCTATTTTTCGGCCTGTCCTGACCCGTTCCGTCTTGAAATGAAGCCTGGATGATGTTTTTTAATTTTTAAATTTTTTTGCATTTATTTTTGAATTTTCTAAATCGGGCCGGGTTCGAACGGATAGGAAAGAAATTTTTTTTATTCTCTATTTTTCGGCATTATTTCAGCCGTTTCATCTTGAAATGAAACCTGGATGATGTTTATTAATTTTTGGAATTTTTTTGCATTTATTTTTGAATTTTCTAACTCGGGTCGGATTAGAACGGATAGGAATGAAATTTTTTTTTATCTCTATTTTTCGGCCTGTCCTGTCCCGTTTCATCTTCAAATGAAGCCTGGATGATGTTTTTTAATTTTTAGAATTTTTTTGCATTTATTTTTAAATTTTCTAACTCGGGCCGGGTTCGAACAGATAGGAAAGAAATTGTTTTTATTCTCTATTTTTTAGCCTGTGTTTTTGCTTGTTACATCTTGAAATGAAGACTGGATGATGTTTTTTTATTTTTGAAATTTTTTTGCATTTATTTTCGAATTTTCTAACTCGGGTCGGGTTCGAACGGATAGGAATGAAATTCTTTTTTTTCTCTATTTTTTGGCCTGTCATGACCCGTTTCATCTTCAAATGAAGCCTGGATGATGTTTTTTAATTTTTAGAATTTTTTTTCTTTTATTTTTGTATTTTCTAACTCGGGTCGGATTCGAACGGATAGGAAGGAAATTTTTTTTGTTCTCTATTTTTCAGCTTGGCTTCACCCGTTTCGTCCTGAAATGAAACCTGGATGATGTTTTTTAATTTTTAGAATTTTTTTTTGCATTTAGTTTTGAATTTCCTAACTCGGGTCGGTTTCGAACGGATAGGAAGAAAATTTTTTTTGTTCTCTATTTTTCGGCCTGTCCTGACCCGTTTCGTCTTGAAATGAAGCCTGGATGATGTTTTTTAATTTTAAAATTTTTTTGCATTTATTTTTGAATTTTCTAAATCGGGCTGGGTTCGAACGGATAGGAAAGAAATTTTTTTTATTCTCTATTTTTCGGCATTATTTCAGCCGTTTCATCTTGAAATGAAACCTGGATGATGTTTATTAATTTTTGGAATTTTTTTTGCATTTATTTTTGAATTTTCTAACTCGGGTCGGATTCGAACGGATAGGAATGAAATTTTTTTTTATCTCTATTTTTCGGCCTGTCCTGTCCCGTTTCATCTTCAAATGAAGCCTGGATAATGTTTTTTAATTTTTAGAATTTTTTTGCATTTATTTTTAAATTTTCTAACTCGGGCCGGGTTCGAACGGATAGGAAAGAAATTGTTTTTATTTTCTATTTTTTAGCCTGTGTTTTTGCTTGTTACATCTTGAAATGAAGACTGGATGATGTTTTTTTATTTTTGAAATTTTTTTGCATTTATTTTCGAATTTTCTAACTCGGGTCGGGTTCGAACGGATAGGAATGAAATTCTTTTTTTTCTCTATTTTTTGGCCTGTCCTGACCCGTTTCATCTTCAAATGAAGCCTGGATGATGTTTTTTAATTTTTAGAATTTTTTTTCTTTTATTTTTGTATTTTCTAACTCGGGTCGGATTCGAACGGATAGGAAGGAAATTTTTTTTGTTCTCTATTTTTCGGCTTGTCTTCACCCGTTTCGTCCTGAAATGAAACCTGGATGATGTTTTTTAATTTTTAGAATTTTTTTTTTGCATTTAGTTTTGAATTTCCTAACTCGGGTCGGTTTCGAACGGATAGGAAGAAAATTTTTTTTGTTCTCTATTTTTCGGCTTGTCTTCACCCGTTTCGTCCTGAAATGAAACCTGGATGATGTTTTTTAATTTTTAGAATTTTTTTTTGCATTTAGTTTTGAATTTCCTAACTCGGGTCGGTTTCGAACGGATAGGAAGAAAATTTTTTTTGTTCTCTATTTTTCGGCCTGTCCTGACCCGTTTCGTCTTGAAATGAAGCCTGGATGATGTTTTTTAATTTTTAAATTTTTTTGCATTTATTTTTGAATTTTCTAAATCGGGCCGGGTTCGAACGGATAGGAAAGAAATTTTTTTTATTCTCTATTTTTCGGCTTGTCTTCACCCGTTTCGTCTTGAAATGAAACCTAGATGATGTTTTTTAATTTTTAGATTTTTTTTTGCATTTAGTTTTGAATTTTCTAACTCGGGTCGGGTTCGAACGGATAGGAATGAAATTTTTTTTGTTCCCTATTTTTCGGCCTGTCCTGTATCGTTTCATCTTCAAATGAAGCCTGGATGATATTTTTAATTTTTAGAATTTTTTTTTCATTTATTTTCGAATTTTCAAACTCTGGTCGGGTTCGAACGGATAGGAAGGAAATTTTTTTTGTTCTCCATTTTTCGGCCTGTCCTGGCCCGTTTCGTCTTGAAATGAAGCCTGGATGATGTTTTTTAATTTTTAGAATTTTTTTGCATTTATTTTTAAATTTTCTAACTCGGGCCGGGTTCGAACGGATAGGAAAGAAATTGTTTTTATTCTCTATTTTTTAGCCTGTGTTTTTGCATGTTACATCTTGAAATGAAGCCTGGATGATGTTTTTTTATTTTTGAAATTTTTTTGCATTTATTTTCGAATTTTCTGACTCGGGTCGGGTTCGAACGGATAGGAATGAAATTATTTTTTTTCTCTATTTTTTGGTCTGTCCTGACCCGTTTCATCTTCAAATGAAGCCTGGATGATGTTTTTTAATTTTTAGAATTTTTTTGCATTTATTTTTAAATTTTCTAACTCGGGCCGGGTTCGAACGGATAGGAAAGAAATTGTTTTTATTCTCTATTTTTTAGCCTGTGTTTTTGCTTGTTACATCTTGAAATGAAGACTGGATGATGTTTTTTTATTTTTGAAATTTTTTTGCATTTATTTTCGAATTTTCTAACTCGGGTCGGGTTCGAACGGATAGGAATGAAATTCTTTTTTTTCTCTATTTTTTGGCCTGTCCTGACCCGTTTCATCTTCAAATGAAGCCTGAATGATGTTTTTTAATTTTTAGAATTTTTTTTTCTTTTATTTTTGTATTTTCTAACTCGGGTCGGATTCGAACGGATAGGAAGGAAATTTTTTTTGTTATCTATTTTTCGGATTGTCTTCACCCGTTTCGTCCTGAAATGAAACCTGAATGATGTTGTTTTAATTTTTAGAATTTTTTTTTGCATTTAGTTTTGAATTTCCTAACTCGGGTCGGTTTCGAACGGATAGGAAGAAAATTTTTTTTGTTCTCTATTTTTCGGCCTGTCCTGACCCGTTTCGTCTTGAAATGAAGCCTGGATGATATTTTTTAATTTTTAAATTTTTTTGCATTTATTTTTGAATTTTCTAAATCGGGCCGGGTTCGAACGGATAGGAAAGAAATTTTTTTTATTCTCTATTTTTCGGCATTATTTCAGCCGTTTCATCTTGAAATGAAACCTGGATGATGTTTATTAATTTTTGGAATTTTTTTTGCATTTATTTTTGAATTTTCTAACTCGGGTCGGATTCGAACGGATAGGAATGAAATTTTTTTTTATCTCTATTTTTCGGCCTGTCCTGTCCCGTTTCATCTTCAAATGAAGCCTGGATAATGTTTTTTAATTTTTAGAATTTTTTTGCATTTATTTTTAAATTTTCTAACTCGGGCCGGGTTCGAACGGATAGGAAAGAAATTGTTTTTATTTTCTATTTTTTAGCCTGTGTTTTTGCTTGTTACATCTTGAAATGAAGACTGGATGATGTTTTTTTATTTTTGAAATTTTTTTGCATTTATTTTCGAATTTTCTAACTCGGGTCGGGTTCGAACGGATAGGAATGAAATTCTTTTTTTTCTCTATTTTTTGGCCTGTCCTGACCCGTTTCATCTTCAAATGAAGCCTGGATGATGTTTTTTAATTTTTAGAATTTTTTTTCTTTTATTTTTGTATTTTCTAACTCGGGTCGGATTCGAACGGATAGGAAGGAAATTTTTTTTGTTCTCTATTTTTCGGCTTGTCTTCACCCGTTTCGTCCTGAAATGAAACCTGGATGATGTTTTTTAATTTTTAGAATTTTTTTTTTGCATTTAGTTTTGAATTTCCTAACTCGGGTCGGTTTCGAACGGATAGGAAGAAAATTTTTTTTGTTCTCTATTTTTCGGCTTGTCTTCACCCGTTTCGTCCTGAAATGAAACCTGGATGATGTTTTTTAATTTTTAGAATTTTTTTTTGCATTTAGTTTTGAATTTCCTAACTCGGGTCGGTTTCGAACGGATAGGAAGAAAATTTTTTTTGTTCTCTATTTTTCGGCCTGTCCTGACCCGTTTCGTCTTGAAATGAAGCCTGGATGATGTTTTTTAATTTTTAAATTTTTTTGCATTTATTTTTGAATTTTCTAAATCGGGCCGGGTTCGAACGGATAGGAAAGAAATTTTTTTTATTCTCTATTTTTCGGCTTGTCTTCACCCGTTTCGTCTTGAAATGAAACCTAGATGATGTTTTTTAATTTTTAGATTTTTTTTTGCATTTAGTTTTGAATTTTCTAACTCGGGTCGGGTTCGAACGGATAGGAATGAAATTTTTTTTGTTCCCTATTTTTCGGCCTGTCCTGTATCGTTTCATCTTCAAATGAAGCCTGGATGATATTTTTAATTTTTAGAATTTTTTTTTCATTTATTTTCGAATTTTCAAACTCTGGTCGGGTTCGAACGGATAGGAAGGAAATTTTTTTTGTTCTCCATTTTTCGGCCTGTCCTGGCCCGTTTCGTCTTGAAATGAAGCCTGGATGATGTTTTTTAATTTTTAGAATTTTTTTGCATTTATTTTTAAATTTTCTAACTCGGGCCGGGTTCGAACGGATAGGAAAGAAATTGTTTTTATTCTCTATTTTTTAGCCTGTGTTTTTGCATGTTACATCTTGAAATGAAGCCTGGATGATGTTTTTTTATTTTTGAAATTTTTTTGCATTTATTTTCGAATTTTCTGACTCGGGTCGGGTTCGAACGGATAGGAATGAAATTATTTTTTTTCTCTATTTTTTGGTCTGTCCTGACCCGTTTCATCTTCAAATGAAGCCTGGATGATGTTTTTTAATTTTTTGAATTTTTTTGCATTTATTTTTAAATTTTCTAACTCGGGCCGGGTTCGAACGGATAGGAAAGAAATTGTTTTTATTCTCTATTTTTTAGCCTGTGTTTTTGCTTGTTACATCTTGAAATGAAGACTGGATGATGTTTTTTTATTTTTGAAATTTTTTTGCATTTATTTTCGAATTTTCTAACTCGGGTCGGGTTCGAACGGATAGGAATGAAATTCTTTTTTTTCTCTATTTTTTGGCCTGTCCTGACCCGTTTCATCTTCAAATGAAGCCTGGATGATGTTTTTTAATTTTTAGAATTTTTTTTTCTTTTATTTTTGTATTTTCTAACTCGGGTCGGATTCGAACGGATAGGAAGGAAATTTTTTTTGTTATCTATTTTTCGGATTGTCTTCACCCGTTTCGTCCTGAAATGAAACCTGAATGATGTTTTTTTAATTTTTAGAATTTTTTTTTGCATTTAGTTTTGAATTTCCTAACTCGGGTCGGTTTCGAACGGATAGGAAGAAAATTTTTTTTGTTCTCTATTTTTCGGCCTGTCCTGACCCGTTTCGTCTTGAAATGAAGCCTGGATGATATTTTTTAATTTTTAAATTTTTTTGCATTTATTTTTGAATTTTCTAAATCGGGCCGGGTTCGAACGGATAGGAAAGAAATTTTTTTTATTCTCTATTTTTCGGCATTATTTCAGCCGTTTCATCTTGAAATGAAACCTGGATGATGTTTATTAATTTTTGGAATTTTTTTTGCATTTATTTTTGAATTTTCTAACTCGGGTCGGATTCGAACGGATAGGAATGAAATTTTTTTTTATCTCTATTTTTCGGCCTGTCCTGTCCCGTTTCATCTTCAAATGAAGCCTGGATGATGTTTTTTAATTTTTAGAATTTTTTTGCATTTATTTTTAAATTTTCTAACTCGGGCCGGGTTCGAACGGATAGGAAAGAAATTGTTTTTATTCTCTATTTTTTAGCCTGTGTTTTTGCTTGTTACATCTTGAAATGAAGACTGGATGATGTTTTTTTATTTTTGAAATTTTTTTGCATTTATTTTCGAATTTTCTAACTCGGGTCGGGTTCGAACGGATAGGAATGAAATTCTTTTTTTTCTCTATTTTTTGGCCTGTCCTGACCCGTTTCATCTTCAAATGAAGCCTGGATGATGTTTTTTAATTTTTAGAATTTTTTTTCTTTTATTTTTGTATTTTCTAACTCGGGTCGGATTCGAACGGATAGGAAGGAAATTTTTTTTGTTCTCCATTTTTCGGCCTGTCCTGGCCCGTTTCGTCTTGAAATGAAGCCTGGATGATGTTTTTTAATTTTTAGAATTTTTTTGCATTTATTTTTAAATTTTCTAACTCGGGCCGGGTTCGAACGGATAGGAAAGAAATTGTTTTTATTCTCTATTTTTTAGCATGTGTTTTTGCTTGTTACATCTTGAAATGAAGCCTGGATGATGTTTTTTTATTTTTGAAATTTTTTTGCATTTATTTTCGAATTTTCTAACTCGGGTCGGGTTCGAATGGATAGGAATGAAATTATTTTTTTTCTCTATTTTTTGGTCTGTCCTGACCCGTTTCATCTTCAAATGAAGCCTGGATGATGTTTTTTAATTTTTAGAATTTTTTTTCTTTTATTGTTGTATTTTCTAACTCGGGTCGGATTCGAACGGATAGGAAGGAAATTTTTTTTGTTCTCTATTTTTCGGCTTGCCTTCACCCGTTTCGTCCTGAAATGAAACCTGGATGATATTTTTTAATTTTTAGAATTTTTTTTTGCATTTAGTTTTGAATTTCCTAACTCGGGTCGGTTTCGAACGGATAGGAAGAAAATTTTTTTTGTTCTCTATTTTTCGGCCTGTCCTGACCCGTTCCGTCTTGAAATGAAGCCTGGATGATGTTTTTTAATTTTTAAATTTTTTTGCATTTATTTTTGAATTTTCTAAATCGGGCCGGGTTCGAACGGATAGGAAAGAAATTTTTTTTATTCTCTATTTTTCGGCATTATTTCAGCCGTTTCATCTTGAAATGAAACCTGGATGATGTTTATTAATTTTTGGAATTTTTTTTGCATTTATTTTTGAATTTTCTAACTCGGGTCGGATTAGAACGGATAGGAATGAAATTTTTTTTTTATCTCTATTTTTCGGCCCGGCCTGTCCCGTTTCATCTTCAAATGAAGCCTGGATGATGTTTTTTAATTTTTAGAATTTTTTTGCATTTATTTTTAAATTTTCTAACTCGGGCCGGGTTCGAAAGGATAGGAAAGAAATTGTTTTTATTCTCTATTTTTTAGCCTGTGTTTTTGCTTGTTACATCTTGAAATGAAGACTGGATGATTTTTTTTATTTTTGAAATTTTTTTGCATTTATTTTCGAATTTTCTGACTCGGGTCGGGTTCGAACGGATAGGAATGAAATTTTTTTTTATCTCTATTTTTCGGCCTGTCCTGTCCCGTTTCATCTTCAAATGAAGCCTGGATGATGTTTTTTAATTTTTAGAATTTTTTTGCATTTATTTTTAAATTTTCTAACTCGGGCCGGGTTCGAACGGATAGGAAAGAAATTGTTTTTATTCTCTATTTTTTAGCCTGTGTTTTTGCTTGTTACATCTTGAAATGAAGACTGGATGATGTTTTTTTATTTTTGAAATTTTTTTGCATTTATTTTCGAATTTTCTAACTCGGGTCGGGTTCGAACGGATAGGAATGAAATTCTTTTTTGTCTCTATTTTTTGGCCTGTCCTGACCCGTTTCATCTTCAAATGAAGCCTGGATGATGTTTTTTAATTTTTAGAATTTTTTTTCTTTTATTTTTGTATTTTCTAACTCGGGTCGGATTCGAACGGATAGGAAGGAAATTTTTTTTGTTCTCCATTTTTCGGCCTGTCCTGGCCCGTTTCGTCTTGAAATGAAGCCTGGATGATGTTTTTTAATTTTTAGAATTTTTTTGCATTTATTTTTAAATTTTCTAACTCGGGCCGGGTTCGAACGGATAGGAAAGAAATTGTTTTTATTCTCTATTTTTTAGCATGTGTTTTTGCTTGTTACATCTTGAAATGAAGCCTGGATGATGTTTTTTTATTTTTGAAATTTTTTTGCATTTATTTTCGAATTTTCTAACTCGGGTCGGGTTCGAATGGATAGGAATGAAATTATTTTTTTTCTCTATTTTTTGGTCTGTCCTGACCCGTTTCATCTTCAAATGAAGCCTGGATGATGTTTTTTAATTTTTAGAATTTTTTTTCTTTTATTGTTGTATTTTCTAACTCGGGTCGGATTCGAACGGATAGGAAGGAAATTTTTTTTGTTCTCTATTTTTCGGCTTGCCTTCACCCGTTTCGTCCTGAAATGAAACCTGGATGATATTTTTTAATTTTTAGAATTTTTTTTTGCATTTAGTTTTGAATTTCCTAACTCGGGTCGGTTTCGAACGGATAGGAAGAAAATTTTTTTTGTTCTCTATTTTTCGGCCTGTCCTGACCCGTTCCGTCTTGAAATGAAGCCTGGATGATGTTTTTTAATTTTTAAATTTTTTTGCATTTATTTTTGAATTTTCTAAATCGGGCCGGGTTCGAACGGATAGGAAAGAAATTTTTTTTATTCTCTATTTTTCGGCATTATTTCAGCCGTTTCATCTTGAAATGAAACCTGGATGATGTTTATTAATTTTTGGAATTTTTTTTGCATTTATTTTTGAATTTTCTAACTCGGGTCGGATTAGAACGGATAGGAATGAAATTTTTTTTTTATCTCTATTTTTCGGCCCGGCCTGTCCCGTTTCATCTTCAAATGAAGCCTGGATGATGTTTTTTAATTTTTAGAATTTTTTTGCATTTATTTTTAAATTTTCTAACTCGGGCCGGGTTCGAAAGGATAGGAAAGAAATTGTTTTTATTCTCTATTTTTTAGCCTGTGTTTTTGCTTGTTACATCTTGAAATGAAGACTGGATGATGTTTTTTTATTTTTGAAATTTTTTTGCATTTATTTTCGAATTTTCTAACTCGGGTCGGGTTCGAACGGATAGGAATGAAATTCTTTTTTTTCTCTATTTTTTGGCCTGTCATGACCCGTTTCATCTTCAAATGAAGCCTGGATGATGTTTTTTAATTTTTAGAATTTTTTTTCTTTTATTTTTGTATTTTCTAACTCGGGTCGGATTCGAACGGATAGGAAGGAAATTTTTTTTGTTCTCTATTTTTCGGCTTGTCTTCACCCGTTTCGTCCTGAAATGAAACCTGGATGATGTTTTTTAATTTTTAGAATTTTTTTTTGCATTTAGTTTTGAATTTCCTAACTCGGGTCGGTTTCGAACGGATAGGAAGAAAATTTTTTTTGTTCTCTATTTTTCGGCCTGTCCTGACCCGTTTCGTCTTGAAATGAAGCCTGGATGATGTTTTTTAATTTTTAAATTTTTTTGCATTTATTTTTGAATTTTCTAAATCGGGCTGGGTTCGAACGGATAGGAAAGAAATTTTTTTTATTCTCTATTTTTCGGCATTATTTCAGCCGTTTCATCTTGAAATGAAACCTGGATGATGTTTATTAATTTTTGGAATTTTTTTTGCATTTATTTTTGAATTTTCTAACTCGGGTCGGATTCGAACGGATAGGAATGAAATTTTTTTTTATCTCTATTTTTCGGCCTGTCCTGTCCCGTTTCATCTTCAAATGAAGCCTGGATAATGTTTTTTAATTTTTAGAATTTTTTTGCATTTATTTTTAAATTTTCTAACTCGGGCCGGGTTCGAACGGATAGGAAAGAAATTGTTTTTATTCTCTATTTTTTAGCCTGTGTTTTTGCTTGTTACATCTTGAAATGAAGACTGGATGATGTTTTTTTATTTTTGAAATTTTTTTGCATTTATTTTCGAATTTTCTAACTCGGGTCGGGTTCGAACGGATAGGAATGAAATTCTTTTTTTTCTCTATTTTTTGGCCTGTCCTGACCCGTTTCATCTTCAAATGAAGCCTGGATGATGTTTTTTAATTTTTAGAATTTTTTTTCTTTTATTTTTGTATTTTCTAACTCGGGTCGGATTCGAACGGATAGGAAGGAAATTTTTTTTGTTCTCTATTTTTCGGCTTGTCTTCACCCGTTTCGTCCTGAAATGAAACCTGGATGATGTTTTTTAATTTTTAGAATTTTTTTTTTGCATTTAGTTTTGAATTTCCTAACTCGGGTCGGTTTCGAACGGATAGGAAGAAAATTTTTTTTGTTCTCTATTTTTCGGCTTGTCTTCACCCGTTTCGTCCTGAAATGAAACCTGGATGATGTTTTTTAATTTTTAGAATTTTTTTTTGCATTTAGTTTTGAATTTCCTAACTCGGGTCGGTTTCGAACGGATAGGAAGAAAATTTTTTTTGTTCTCTATTTTTCGGCCTGTCCTGACCCGTTTCGTCTTGAAATGAAGCCTGGATGATGTTTTTTAATTTTTAAATTTTTTTGCATTTATTTTTGAATTTTCTAAATCGGGCCGGGTTCGAACGGATAGGAAAGAAATTTTTTTTATTCTCTATTTTTCGGCTTGTCTTCACCCGTTTCGTCTTGAAATGAAACCTAGATGATGTTTTTTAATTTTTAGATTTTTTTTTGCATTTAGTTTTGAATTTTCTAACTCGGGTCGGGTTCGAACGGATAGGAATGAAATTTTTTTTGTTCCCTATTTTTCGGCCTGTCCTGTATCGTTTCATCTTCAAATGAAGCCTGGATGATATTTTTAATTTTAGAATTTTTTTTCATTTATTTTCGAATTTTCAAACTCTGGTCGGGTTCGAACGGATAGGAAGGAAATTTTTTTTGTTCTCCATTTTTCGGCCTGTCCTGGCCCGTTTCGTCTTGAAATGAAGCCTGGATGATGTTTTTTAATTTTTAGAATTTTTTTGCATTTATTTTTAAATTTTCTAACTCGGGCCGGGTTCGAACGGATAGGAAAGAAATTGTTTTTATTCTCTATTTTTTAGCCTGTGTTTTTGCATGTTACATCTTGAAATGAAGCCTGGATGATGTTTTTTTATTTTTGAAATTTTTTTGCATTTATTTTCGAATTTTCTGACTCGGGTCGGGTTCGAACGGATAGGAATGAAATTATTTTTTTTCTCTATTTTTTGGTCTGTCCTGACCCGTTTCATCTTCAAATGAAGCCTGGATGATGTTTTTTAATTTTTAGAATTTTTTTGCATTTATTTTTAAATTTTCTAACTCGGGCCGGGTTCGAACGGATAGGAAAGAAATTGTTTTTATTCTCTATTTTTTAGCCTGTGTTTTTGCTTGTTACATCTTGAAATGAAGACTGGATGATGTTTTTTTATTTTTGAAATTTTTTTGCATTTATTTTCGAATTTTCTAACTCGGGTCGGGTTCGAACGGATAGGAATGAAATTCTTTTTTTTCTCTATTTTTTGGCCTGTCCTGACCCGTTTCATCTTCAAATGAAGCCTGGATGATGTTTTTTAATTTTTAGAATTTTTTTTCTTTTATTTTTGTATTTTCTAACTCGGGTCGGATTCGAACGGATAGGAAGGAAATTTTTTTTGTTCTCTATTTTTCGGCTTGTCTTCACCCGTTTCGTCCTGAAATGAAACCTGGATGATGTTTTTTAATTTTTAGAATTTTTTTATTGCATTTAGTTTTGAATTTCCTAACTCGGGTCGGTTTCGAACGGATAGGAAGAAAATTTTTTTTGTTCTCTATTTTTCGGCTTGTCTTCACCCGTTTCGTCCTGAAATGAAACCTGGATGATGTTTTTTAATTTTTAGAATTTTTTTTTGCATTTAGTTTTGAATTTCCTAACTCGGGTCGGTTTCGAACGGATAGGAAGAAAATTTTTTTTGTTCTCTATTTTTCGGCCTGTCCTGACCCGTTTCGTCTTGAAATGAAGCCTGGATGATGTTTTTTAATTTTTAAATTTTTTTGCATTTATTTTTGAATTTTCTAAATCGGGCCGGGTTCGAACGGATAGGAAAGAAATTTTTTTTATTCTCTATTTTTCGGCTTGTCTTCACCCGTTTCGTCTTGAAATGAAACCTAGATGATGTTTTTTAATTTTTAGATTTTTTTTTGCATTTAGTTTTGAATTTTCTAACTCGGGTCGGGTTCGAACGGATAGGAATGAAATTTTTTTTGTTCCCTATTTTTCGGCCTGTCCTGTATCGTTTCATCTTCAAATGAAGCCTGGATGATATTTTTAATTTTTAGAATTTTTTTTCATTTATTTTCGAATTTTCAAACTCTGGTCGGGTCCGAACGGATAGGAAGGAAATTTTTTTTGTTCTCCATTTTTCGGCCTGTCCTGGCCCGTTTCGTCTTGAAATGAAGCCTGGATGATGTTTTTTAATTTTTAGAATTTTTTTGCATTTATTTTTAAATTTTCTAACTCGGGCCGGGTTCGAACGGATAGGAAAGAAATTGTTTTTATTCTCTATTTTTTAGCCTGTGTTTTTGCATGTTACATCTTGAAATGAAGCCTGGATGATGTTTTTTTATTTTTGAAATTTTTTTGCATTTATTTTCGAATTTTCTGACTCGGGTCGGGTTCGAACGGATAGGAATGAAATTATTTTTTTTCTCTATTTTTTGGTCTGTCCTGACCCGTTTCATCTTCAAATGAAGCCTGGATGATGTTTTTTAATTTTTAGAATTTTTTTGCATTTATTTTTAAATTTTCTAACTCGGGCCGGGTTCGAACGGATAGGAAAGAAATTGTTTTTATTCTCTATTTTTTAGCCTGTGTTTTTGCTTGTTACATCTTGAAATGAAGACTGGATGATGTTTTTTTATTTTTGAAATTTTTTTGCATTTATTTTCGAATTTTCTAACTCGGGTCGGGTTCGAACGGATAGGAATGAAATTCTTTTTTTTCTCTATTTTTTGGCCTGTCCTGACCCGTTTCATCTTCAAATGAAGCCTGGATGATGTTTTTTAATTTTTAGAATTTTTTTTTCTTTTATTTTTGTATTTTCTAACTCGGGTCGGATTCGAACGGATAGGAAGGAAATTTTTTTTGTTATCTATTTTTCGGATTGTCTTCACCCGTTTCGTCCTGAAATGAAACCTGAATGATGTTTTTTAATTTTTAGAATTTTTTTTTGCATTTAGTTTTGAATTTCCTAACTCGGGTCGGTTTCGAACGGATAGGAAGAAAATTTTTTTTGTTCTCTATTTTTCGGCCTGTCCTGACCCGTTTCGTCTTGAAATGAAGCCTGGATGATATTTTTTAATTTTTAAATTTTTTTGCATTTATTTTTGAATTTTCTAAATCGGGCCGGGTTCGAACGGATAGGAAAGAAATTTTTTTTATTCTCTATTTTTCGGCATTATTTCAATCGTTTCATCTTGAAATGAAACCTGGATGATGTTTATTAATTTTTGGAATTTTTTTTGCATTTATTTTTGAATTTTCTAACTCGGGTCGGATTCGAACGGATAGGAATGAAATTTTTTTTTATCTCTATTTTTCGGCCTGTCCTGTCCCGTTTCATCTTCAAATGAAGCCTGGATGATGTTTTTTAATTTTTAGAATTTTTTTGCATTTATTTTTAAATTTTCTAACTCGGGCCGGGTTCGAACGGATAGGAAAGAAATTGTTTTTATTCTCTATTTTTTAGCCTGTGTTTTTGCTTGTTACATCTTGAAATGAAGACTGGATGATGTTTTTTTATTTTTGAAATTTTTTTGCATTTATTTTCGAATTTTCTAACTCGGGTCGGGTTCGAACGGATAGGAATGAAATTCTTTTTTTTTCTCTATTTTTTGGCCTGTCCTGACCCGTTTCATCTTCAAATGAAGCCTGGATGATGTTTTTTAATTTTTAGAATTTTTTTTCTTTTATTTTTGTATTTTCTAACTCGGGTCGGATTCGAACGGATAGGAAGGAAATTTTTTTTGTTCTCCATTTTTCGGCCTGTCCTGGCCCGTTTCGTCTTGAAATGAAGCCTGGATGATGTTTTTTAATTTTTAGAATTTTTTTGCATTTATTTTTAAATTTTCTAACTCGGGCCGGGTTCGAACGGATAGGAAAGAAATTGTTTTTATTCTCTATTTTTTAGCATGTGTTTTTGCTTGTTACATCTTGAAATGAAGCCTGGATGATGTTTTTTTATTTTTGAAATTTTTTTGCATTTATTTTCGAATTTTCTAACTCGGGTCGGGTTCGAATGGATAGGAATGAAATTATTTTTTTTCTCTATTTTTTGGTCTGTCCTGACCCGTTTCATCTTCAAATGAAGCCTGGATGATGTTTTTTAATTTTTAGAATTTTTTTTCTTTTATTGTTGTATTTTCTAACTCGGGTCGGATTCGAACGGATAGGAAGGAAATTTTTTTTGTTCTCTATTTTTCGGCTTGCCTTCACCCGTTTCGTCCTGAAATGAAACCTGGATGATATTTTTTAATTTTTAGAATTTTTTTTGCATTTAGTTTTGAATTTCCTAACTCGGGTCGGTTTCGAACGGATAGGAAGAAAATTTTTTTTGTTCTCTATTTTTCGGCCTGTCCTGACCCGTTCCGTCTTGAAATGAAGCCTGGATGATGTTTTTTAATTTTTAAATTTTTTTGCATTTATTTTTGAATTTTCTAAATCGGGCCGGGTTCGAACGGATAGGAAAGAAATTTTTTTTATTCTCTATTTTTCGGCATTATTTCAGCCGTTTCATCTTGAAATGAAACCTGGATGATGTTTATTAATTTTTGGAATTTTTTTTGCATTTATTTTTGAATTTTCTAACTCGGGTCGGATTAGAACGGATAGGAATGAAATTTTTTTTTTATCTCTATTTTTCGGCCCGGCCTGTCCCGTTTCATCTTCAAATGAAGCCTGGATGATGTTTTTTAATTTTTAGAATTTTTTTGCATTTATTTTTAAATTTTCTAACTCGGGCCGGGTTCGAACGGATAGGAAAGAAATTGTTTTTATTCTCTATTTTTTAGCCTGTGTTTTTGCTTGTTACATCTTGAAATGAAGACTGGATGATGTTTTTTTATTTTTGAAATTTTTTTGCATTTATTTTCGAATTTTCTAACTCGGGTCGGGTTCGAACGGATAGGAATGAAATTCTTTTTTTTCTCTATTTTTTGGCCTGTCATGACCCGTTTCATCTTCAAATGAAGCCTGGATGATGTTTTTTAATTTTTAGAATTTTTTTTCTTTTATTTTTGTATTTTCTAACTCGGGTCGGATTCGAACGGATAGGAAGGAAATTTTTTATGTTCTCTATTTTTCGGCTTGTCTTCACCCGTTTCGTCCTGAAATGAAACCTGGATGATGTTTTTTAATTTTTAGAATTTTTTTTTGCATTTAGTTTTGAATTTCCTAACTCGGGTCGGTTTCGAACGGATAGGAAGAAAATTTTTTTTGTTCTCTATTTTTCGGCCTGTCCTGACCCGTTTCGTCTTGAAATGAAGCCTGGATGATGTTTTTTAATTTTTAAATTTTTTTGCATTTATTTTTGAATTTTCTAAATCGGGCTGGGTTCGAACGGATAGGAAAGAAATTTTTTTTATTCTCTATTTTTCGGCATTATTTCAGCCGTTTCATCTTGAAATGAAACCTGGATGATGTTTATTAATTTTGGAATTTTTTTTGCATTTATTTTTGAATTTTCTAACTCGGGTCGGATTCGAACGGATAGGAATGAAATTTTTTTTTATCTCTATTTTTCGGCCTGTCCTGTCCCGTTTCATCTTCAAATGAAGCCTGGATAATGTTTTTTAATTTTTAGAATTTTTTTGCATTTATTTTTAAATTTTCTAACTCGGGCCGGGTTCGAACGGATAGGAAAGAAATTGTTTTTATTCTCTATTTTTTAGCCTGTGTTTTTGCTTGTTACATCTTGAAATGAAGACTGGATGATGTTTTTTTATTTTTGAAATTTTTTTGCATTTATTTTCGAATTTTCTAACTCGGGTCGGGTTCGAACGGATAGGAATGAAATTCTTTTTTTTCTCTATTTTTTGGCCTGTCCTGACCCGTTTCATCTTCAAATGAAGCCTGGATGATGTTTTTTAATTTTTAGAATTTTTTTTCTTTTATTTTTGTATTTTCTAACTCGGGTCGGATTCGAACGGATAGGAAGGAAATTTTTTTTGTTCTCTATTTTTCGGCTTGTCTTCACCCGTTTCGTCCTGAAATGAAACCTGGATGATGTTTTTTAATTTTTAGAATTTTTTTTTTGCATTTAGTTTTGAATTTCCTAACTCGGGTCGGTTTCGAACGGATAGGAAGAAAATTTTTTTTGTTCTCTATTTTTCGGCTTGTCTTCACCCGTTTCGTCCTGAAATGAAACCTGGATGATGTTTTTTAATTTTTAGAATTTTTTTTTGCATTTAGTTTTGAATTTCCTAACTCGGGTCGGTTTCGAACGGATAGGAAGAAAATTTTTTTTGTTCTCTATTTTTCGGCCTGTCCTGACCCGTTTCGTCTTGAAATGAAGCCTGGATGATGTTTTTTAATTTTTAAATTTTTTTGCATTTATTTTTGAATTTTCTAAATCGGGCCGGGTTCGAACGGATAGGAAAGAAATTTTTTTTATTCTCTATTTTTCGGCTTGTCTTCACCCGTTTCGTCTTGAAATGAAACCTAGATGATGTTTTTTAATTTTTAGATTTTTTTTTGCATTTAGTTTTGAATTTTCTAACTCGGGTCGGGTTCGAACGGATAGGAATGAAATTTTTTTTGTTCCCTATTTTTCGGCCTGTCCTGTATCGTTTCATCTTCAAATGAAGCCTGGATGATATTTTTAATTTTTAGAATTTTTTTTCATTTATTTTCGAATTTTCAAACTCTGGTCGGGTTCGAACGGATAGGAAGGAAATTTTTTTTGTTCTCCATTTTTCGGCCTGTCCTGGCCCGTTTCGTCTTGAAATGAAGCCTGGATGATGTTTTTTAATTTTTAGAATTTTTTTGCATTTATTTTTAAATTTTCTAACTCGGGCCGGGTTCGAACGGATAGGAAAGAAATTGTTTTTATTCTCTATTTTTTAGCCTGTGTTTTTGCATGTTACATCTTGAAATGAAGCCTGGATGATGTTTTTTTATTTTTGAAATTTTTTTGCATTTATTTTCGAATTTTCTGACTCGGGTCGGGTTCGAACGGATAGGAATGAAATTATTTTTTTTCTCTATTTTTTGGTCTGTCCTGACCCGTTTCATCTTCAAATGAAGCCTGGATGATGTTTTTTAATTTTTAGAATTTTTTTGCATTTATTTTTAAATTTTCTAACTCGGGCCGGGTTCGAACGGATAGGAAAGAAATTGTTTTTATTCTCTATTTTTTAGCCTGTGTTTTTGCTTGTTACATCTTGAAATGAAGACTGGATGATGTTTTTTTATTTTTGAAATTTTTTTGCATTTATTTTCGAATTTTCTAACTCGGGTCGGGTTCGAACGGATAGGAATGAAATTCTTTTTTTTCTCTATTTTTTGGCCTGTCCTGACCCGTTTCATCTTCAAATGAAGCCTGGATGATGTTTTTTAATTTTTAGAATTTTTTTTTCTTTTATTTTTGTATTTTCTAACTCGGGTCGGATTCGAACGGATAGGAAGGAAATTTTTTTTGTTATCTATTTTTCGGATTGTCTTCACCCGTTTCGTCCTGAAATGAAACCTGAATGATGTTTTTTAATTTTTAGAATTTTTTTTTGCATTTAGTTTTGAATTTCCTAACTCGGGTCGGTTTCGAACGGATAGGAAGAAAATTTTTTTTGTTCTCTATTTTTCGGCCTGTCCTGACCCGTTTCGTCTTGAAATGAAGCCTGGATGATATTTTTTAATTTTTAAATTTTTTTGCATTTATTTTTGAATTTTCTAAATCGGGCCGGGTTCGAACGGATAGGAAAGAAATTTTTTTTATTCTCTATTTTTCGGCATTATTTCAGCCGTTTCATCTTGAAATGAAACCTGGATGATGTTTATTAATTTTTGGAATTTTTTTTGCATTTATTTTTGAATTTTCTAACTCGGGTCGGATTCGAACGGATAGGAATGAAATTTTTTTTTATCTCTATTTTTCGGCCTGTCCTGTCCCGTTTCATCTTCAAATGAAGCCTGGATGATGTTTTTTAATTTTTAGAATTTTTTTGCATTTATTTTTAAATTTTCTAACTCGGGCCGGGTTCGAACGGATAGGAAAGAAATTGTTTTTATTCTCTATTTTTTAGCCTGTGTTTTTGCTTGTTACATCTTGAAATGAAGACTGGATGATGTTTTTTATTTTTGAAATTTTTTTGCATTTATTTTCGAATTTTCTAACTCGGGTCGGGTTCGAACGGATAGGAATGAAATTCTTTTTTTTCTCTATTTTTTGGCCTGTCCTGACCCGTTTCATCTTCAAATGAAGCCTGGATGATGTTTTTTAATTTTTAGAATTTTTTTTCTTTTATTTTTGTATTTTCTAACTCGGGTCGGATTCGAACGGATAGGAAGGAAATTTTTTTTGTTCTCCATTTTTCGGCCTGTCCTGGCCCGTTTCGTCTTGAAATGAAGCCTGGATGATGTTTTTTAATTTTTAGAATTTTTTTGCATTTATTTTTAAATTTTCTAACTCGGGCCGGGTTCGAACGGATAGGAAAGAAATTGTTTTTATTCTCTATTTTTTAGCATGTGTTTTTGCTTGTTACATCTTGAAATGAAGCCTGGATGATGTTTTTTTATTTTTGAAATTTTTTTGCATTTATTTTCGAATTTTCTAACTCGGGTCGGGTTCGAATGGATAGGAATGAAATTATTTTTTTTCTCTATTTTTTGGTCTGTCCTGACCCGTTTCATCTTCAAATGAAGCCTGGATGATGTTTTTTAATTTTTAGAATTTTTTTTCTTTTATTGTTGTATTTTCTAACTCGGGTCGGATTCGAACGGATAGGAAGGAAATTTTTTTTGTTCTCTATTTTTCGGCTTGCCTTCACCCGTTTCGTCCTGAAATGAAACCTGGATGATATTTTTTAATTTTTAGAATTTTTTTTTGCATTTAGTTTTGAATTTCCTAACTCGGGTCGGTTTCGAACGGATAGGAAGAAAATTTTTTTTGTTCTCTATTTTTCGGCCTGTCCTGACCCGTTCCGTCTTGAAATGAAGCCTGGATGATGTTTTTTAATTTTTAAATTTTTTTGCATTTATTTTTGAATTTTCTAAATCGGGCCGGGTTCGAACGGATAGGAAAGAAATTTTTTTTATTCTCTATTTTTCTGCATTATTTCAGCCGTTTCATCTTGAAATGAAACCTGGATGATGTTTATTAATTTTTGGAATTTTTTTTGCATTTATTTTTGAATTTTCTAACTCGGGTCGGATTAGAACGGATAGGAATGAAATTTTTTTTTATCTCTATTTTTCGGCCTGGCCTGTCCCGTTTCATCTTCAAATGAAGCCTGGATGATGTTTTTTAATTTTTAGAATTTTTTTGCATTTATTTTTAAATTTTCTAACTCGGGCCGGGTTCGAACGGATAGGAAAGAAATTGTTTTTATTCTCTATTTTTTAGCCTGTGTTTTTGCTTGTTACATCTTGAAATGAAGACTGGATGATGTTTTTTTATTTTTGAAATTTTTTTGCATTTATTTTCGAATTTTCTAACTCGGGTCGGGTTCGAACGGATAGGAATGAAATTCTTTTTTTTCTCTATTTTTTGGCCTGTCATGACCCGTTTCATCTTCAAATGAAGCCTGGATGATGTTTTCTAATTTTTAGAATTTTTTTTCTTTTATTTTTGTATTTTCTAACTCGGGTCGGATTCGAACGGATAGGAAGGAAAATTTTTTTTTTCTCTATTTTTCGGCTTGTCTTCACCCGTTTCGTCCTGAAATGAAACCTGGATGATGTTTTTTAATTTTTAGATTTTTTTTTTGCATTTAGTTTTGAATTTCCTAACTCGGGTCGGTTTCGAACGGATAGAAAGAAAATTTTTTTTGTTCTCTATTTTTCGGCCTGTCCTGACCCGTTTCGTCTTGAAATGAAGCCTGGATGATGTTTTTTAATTTTTAAATTTTTTTTCATTTATTTTTGAATTTTCTAAATCGGGCCGGGTTCGAACGGATAGGAAAGAAATTTTTTTTATTCTCTATTTTTCGGCATTATTTCAGCCGTTTCATCTTGAAATGAAACCTGGATGATGTTTATTAATTTTTGGAATTTTTTTTGCATTTATTTTTGAATTTTCTAACTCGGGTCGGATTCGAACGGATAGGAATGAAATTTTTTTTTATCTCTATTTTTCGGCCTGTCCTGTCCCGTTTCATCTTCAAATGAAGCCTGGATGATGTTTTTTAATTTTTAGAATTTTTTTGCATTTATTTTTAAATTTTCTAACTCGGGCCGGGTTCGAACGGATAGGAAAGAAATTGTTTTTATTCTCTATTTTTTAGCCTGTGTTTTTGCTTGTTACATCTTGAAATGAAGACTGGATGATGTTTTTTTATTTTTGAAGTTTTTTTGCATTTATTTTCGAATTTTCTAACTCGGGTCGGGTTCGAACGGATAGGAATGAAATTCTTTTTTTTCTCTATTTTTTGGCCTGTCCTGACCCGTTTCATCTTCAAATGAAGCCTGGATGATGTTTTTTAATTTTTAGAATTTTTTTTCTTTTATTTTTGTATTTTCTAACTCGGGTCGGATTCGAACGGATAGGAAGGAAATTTTTTTTGTTCTCTATTTTTCGGCTTGTCTTCACCCGTTTCGTCCTGAAATGAAACCTGGATGATGTTTTTTAATTTTTAGAATTTTTTTTTGCATTAAGTTTTGAATTTCCTAACTCGGGTCGGTTTCGAACGGATAGGAAGAAAATTTTTTTTGTTCTCTATTTTTCGGCTTGTCTTCACCCGTTTCGTCCTGAAATGAAACCTGGATGATGTTTTTTAATTTTTAGAATTTTTTTTTGCATTTAGTTTTGAATTTCCTAACTCGGGTCGGTTTCGAACGGATAGGAAGAAAATTTTTTTTGTTCTCTATTTTTCGGCCTGTCCTGACCCGTTTCGTCTTGAAATGAAGCCTGGATGATGTTTTTTAATTTTTAAATTTTTTTGCATTTATTTTTGAATTTTCTAAATCGGGCCGGGTTCGAACGGATAGGAAAGAAATTTTTTTTATTCTCTATTTTTCGGCATTATTTCAGCCGTTTCATCTTGAAATGAAACCTGGATGATGTTTATTAATTTTTGGAATTTTTTTTGCATTTATTTTTGAATTTTCTAACTCGGGTCGGATTCGAACGGATAGGAATGAAATTTTTTTTTATCTCTATTTTTCGGCCTGTCCTGTCCCGTTTCATCTTCAAATGAAGCCTGGATGATGTTTTTTAATTTTTAGAATTTTTTTGCATTTATTTTTAAATTTTCTAACTCGGGCCGGGTTCGAACGGATAGGAAAGAAATTGTTTTTATTCTCTATTTTTTAGCCTGTGTTTTTGCTTGTTACATCTTGAAATGAAGACTGGATGATGTTTTTTTATTTTTGAAATTTTTTTGCATTTATTTTCGAATTTTCTAACTCGGGTCGGGTTCGAACGGATAGGAATGAAATTCTTTTTTTTCTCTATTTTTTGGCCTGTCCTGACCCGTTTCATCTTCAAATGAAGCCTGGATGATGTTTTTTAATTTTTAGAATTTTTTTTCTTTTATTTTTGTATTTTCTAACTCGGGTCGGATTCGAACGGATAGGAAGGAAATTTTTTTTGTTCTCTATTTTACGGCTTGTCTTCACCCGTTTCGTCCTCAAATGAAACCTGGATGATGTTTTTTAATTCTTAGAATTTTTTTTTGCATTTAGTTTTGAATTTCCTAACTCGGGTCGGTTTCGAACGGATAGGAAGAAAATTTTTTTTGTTCTCTATTTTTCGGCCTGTCTTCACCCGTTTCGTCCTGAAATGAAACCTGGATGATGTTTTTTAATTTTTAGAATTTTTTTTTGCATTTAGTTTTGAATTTCCTAACTCGGGTCGGTTTCGAACGGATAGGAAGAAAATTTTTTTTGTTCTCTATTTTTCGGCCTGTCCTGACCCATTTCGTCTTGAAATGAAGCCTGGATGATGTTTTTTAATTTTTAAATTTTTTTGCATTTATTTTTGAATTTTCTAACTCGGGTCGGGTTCGAACGGATAGGAATGAAATTTTTTTTGTTCCCTATTTTTCGGCCTGTCCTGTACCGTTTCATCTTCAAGTGAAGCCTGGATGATATTTTTAATTTTTAGAATTTTTTTTCATTTATTTTCGAATTTTCAAACTCTGGTCGGGTTCGAACGGATAGGAAGGAAATTTTTTTTGTTCTCCATTTTTCGGCCTGTCCTGGCCCGTTTCGTCTTGAAATGAAGCCTGGATGATGTTTTTTAATTTTTAGAATTTTTTTGCATTTATTTTTAAATTTTCTAACTCGGGCCGGGTTCGAACGGATAGGAAAGAAATTGTTTTTATTCTCTATTTTTTAGCCTGTGTTTTTGCTTGTTACATCTTGAAATGAAGCCTGGATGATGTTTTTTTATTTTTGAAATTTTTTTGCATTTATTTTCGAATTTTCTGACTCGGGTCGGGTTCGAACGGATAGGAATGAAATTATTTTTTTTCTCTATTTTTTGGTCTGTCCTGACCCATTTCATCTTCAAATGAAGCCTTGATGTTTTTTAATTTTTAGAATTTTTTTGCATTTATTTTTAAATTTTCTAACTCGGGCCGGGTTCGAACGGATAGGAAAGAAATTGTTTTTATTCTCTATTTTTTAGCCTGTGTTTTTGCTTGTTACATCTTGAAATGAAGACTGGATGATGTTTTTTTATTTTTGAAATTTTTTTGCATTTATTTTCGAATTTTCTAACTCGGGTCGGGTTCGAACGGATAGGAATGAAATTCTTTTTTTTCTCTATTTTTTGGCCTGTCCTGACCCGTTTCATCTTCAAATGAAGCCTGGATGATGTTTTTTAATTTTTAGAATTTTTTTTTCTTTTATTTTTGTATTTTCTAACTCGGGTCGGATTCGAACGGATAGGAAGGAAATTTTTTTTGTTCTCTATTTTTCGGCTTGTCTTCACCCGTTTCGTCCTGAAATGAAACCTGGATGATGTTTTTTAATTTTTAGAATTTTTTTTTGCATTTAGTTTTGAATTTCCTAACTCGGGTCGGTTTCGAACGGATAGGAAGAAAATTTTTTTTGTTCTCTATTTTTCGGCCTGTCCTGACCCGTTTCGTCTTGAAATGAAGCCTGGATGATGTTTTTTAATTTTTAAATTTTTTCGCATTTATTTTTGAATTTTCTAAATCGGGCCGGGTTCGAACGGATAGGAAAGAAATTTTTTTTATTCTCTATTTTTCGGCATTATTTCCGCCGTTTCATCTTGAAATGAAACCTGGATGATGTTTATTAATTTTTGGAATTTTTTTTGCATTTATTTTTGAATTTTCTAACTCGGGTCGGATTCGAACGGATAGGAATGAAATTTTTTTTTATCTCTATTTTTCGGCCTGTCCTGTCCCGTTTCATCTTCAAATGAAGCCTGGATGATGTTTTTTAATTTTTAGAATTTTTTTGCATTTATTTTTAAATTTTCTAATGCGGGCCGGGTTCGAACGGATAGGAAAGAAATTGTTTTTATTCTCTATTTTTTAGCCTGTGTTTTTGCTTGGTACATCTTGAAATGAAGACTGGATGATGTTTTTTTATTTTTGAAATTTTTTTGCATTTATTTTCGAATTTTCTAACTCGGGTCGGGTTCGAACGGATAGGAATGAAATTCTTTTTTTTCTCTATTTTTTGGCCTGTCATGACCCGTTTCATCTTCAAATGAAGCCTGGATGATGTTTTTTAATTTTTAGAATTTTTTTTCTTTTATTTTTGTATTTTCTAACTCGGGTCGGATTCGAACGGATAGGAAGGAAATTTTTTTTGTTCTCTATTTTTCGGCTTGTCTTCACCCGTTTCGTCCTGAAATGAAACCTGGATGATGTTTTTTAATTTTTAGAATTTTTTTTTGCATTTAGTTTTGAATTTCCTAACTCGGGTCGGTTTCGAACGGATAGGAAGAAAATTTTTTTTGTTCTCCATTTTTCGGCCTGTCCTGACCCGTTTCGTCTTGAAATGAAGCCTGGATGATGTTTTTTAATTTTTCAATTTTTTTGCATTTATTTTTGAATTTTCTAAACCGGGCCGGGTTCGAACGGATAGGAAAGAAATTTTTTTTATTCTCTATTTTTCGGCATTATTTCAGCCTTTTCATCTTGAAATGAAACCTGGATGATGTTTATTAATTTTTGGAATTTTTTTTGCATTTATTTTTGAATTTTCTAACTCGGGTCGGATTCGAACGGATAGGAATGAAATTTTTTTTTATCTCTATTTTTCGGCCTGTCCTGTCCCGTTTCATCTTCAAATGAAGCCTGGATGATGTTTTTTAATTTTTAGAATTTTTTTGCATTTATTTTTAAATTTTCTAACTCGGGCCGGGTTCGAACGGATAGGAAATAAATTGTTTTTATTCTCTATTTTTTAGCCTGTGTTTTTGCTTGTTACATCTTGAAATGAACACTGGATGATGTTTTTTTATTTTTGAAATTTTTTTGCATTTATTTTCGAATTTTCTAACTCGGGTCGGGTTCGAACGGATAGGAATGAAATTCTTTTTTTTCTCTATTTTTTGGCCTGTCCTGACCCGTTTCATCTTCAAATGAAGCCTGGATGATGTTTTTTAATTTTTAGAATTTTTTTCTTTTATTTTTGTATTTTCTAACTCGGGTCGGATTCGAACGGATAGGAAGGAAATTTTTTTTGTTCTCTATTTTTCGGCTTGTCTTCACCCGTTTCGTCCTGAAATGAAACCTGGATGATGTTTTTTAATTTTTAGAATTTTTTTTTGCATTTAGTTTTGAATTTCCTAACTCGGGTCGGTTTCGAACGGATAGGAAGAAAATTTTTTTTGTTCTCTATTTTTCGGCCTGTCCTGACCCGTTTCGTCTTGAAATGAAGCCTGGATGATGTTTTTTAATTTTTAAATTTTTTTGCATTTATTTTTGAATTTTCTAAATCGGGCCGGGTTCGAACGGATAGGAAAGAAATTTTTTTTATTCTCTATTTTTCGGCTTGTCTTCACCCGTTTCGTCTTGAAATGAAACCTAGATGATGTTTTTTAATTTTTAGATTTTTTTTTGCATTTAGTTTTGAATTTTCTAACTCGGGTCGGGTTCGAACGGATAGGAATGAAATTTTTTTTGTTCCCTATTTTTCGGCCTGTCCTGTATCGTTTCATCTTCAAATGAAGCCTGGATGATATTTTTAATTTTTAGAATTTTTTTTCATTTATTTTCGAATTTTCAAACTCTGGTCGGGTTCGAACGGATAGGAAGGAAATTTTTTTTGTTCTCCATTTTTCGGCCTGTCCTGGCCCGTTTCGTCTTGAAATGAAGCCTGGATGATGTTTTTTAATTTTTAGAATTTTTTTGCATTTATTTTTAAATTTTCTAACTCGGGCCGGGTTCGAACGGATAGGAAAGAAATTGTTTTTATTCTCTATTTTTTAGCCTGTGTTTTTGCATGTTACATCTTGAAATGAAGCCTGGATGATGTTTTTTTATTTTTGAAATTTTTTTGCATTTATTTTCGAATTTTCTGACTCGGGTCGGGTTCGAACGGATAGGAATGAAATTATTTTTTTTCTCTATTTTTTGGTCTGTCCTGACCCGTTTCATCTTCAAATGAAGCCTGGATGATGTTTTTTAATTTTTAGAATTTTTTTGCATTTATTTTTAAATTTTCTAACTCGGGCCGGGTTCGAACGGATAGGAAAGAAATTGTTTTTATTCTCTATTTTTTAGCCTGTGTTTTTGCTTGTTACATCTTGAAATGAAAACTGGATGATGTTTTTTTATTTTTGAAATTTTTTTGCATTTATTTTCGAATTTTCTAACTCGGGTCGGGTTCGAACGGATAGGAATGAAATTCTTTTTTTTCTCTATTTTTTGGTCTGTCCTGACCCGTTTCATCTTCAAATGAAGCCTGGATGATGTTTTTTAATTTTTAGAATTTTTTTTTCTTTTATTTTTGTATTTTCTAACTCGGGTCGGATTCGAACGGATAGGAAGGAAATTTTTTTTGTTATCTATTTTTCGGATTGTCTTCACCCGTTTCGTCCTGAAATGAAACCTGAATGATGTTTTTTAATTTTTAGAATTTTTTTTTGCATTTAGTTTTGAATTTCCTAACTCGGGTCGGTTTCGAACGGATAGGAAGAAAATTTTTTTTGTTCTCGATTTTTCGGCCTGTCCTGACCCGTTTCGTCTTGAAATGAAGCCTGGATGATATTTTTTAATTTTTAAATTTTTTTGCATTTATTTTTGAATTTTCTAAATCGGGCCGGGTTCGAACGGATAGGAAAGAAATTTTTTTTATTCTCTATTTTTCGGCATTATTTCAGCCGTTTCATCTTGAAATGAAACCTGGATGATGTTTATTAATTTTTGGAATTTTTTTTGCATTTATTTTTGAATTTTCTAACTCGGGTCGGATTCGAACGGATAGGAATGAAATTTTTTTTTATCTCTATTTTTCAGCCTGTCCTGTCCCGTTTCATCTTCAAATGAAGCCTGGATGATGTTTTTTAATTTTTAGAATTTTTTTGCATTTATTTTTAAATTTTCTAACTCGGGCCGGGTTCGAACGGATAGGAAAGAAATTGTTTTTATTCTCTATTTTTTAGCCTGTGTTTTTGCTTGTTACATCTTGAAATGAAGACTGGATGATGTTTTTTATTTTTGAAATTTTTTTCCATTTATTTTCGAATTTTCTAACTCGGGTCGGGTTCGAACGGATAGGAATGAAATTCTTTTTTTTCTCTATTTTTTGGCCTGTCCTGACCCGTTTCATCTTCAAATGAAGCCTGGATGATGTTTTTTAATTTTTAGAATTTTTTTTCTTTTATTTTTGTATTTTCTAACTCTGGTCGGGTTCGAACGGATAGGAAGGAAATTTTTTTTGTTCTCCATTTTTCGGCCTGTCCTGGCCCGTTTCGTCTTGAAATGAAGCCTGGATGATGTTTTTTAATTTTTAGAATTTTTTTGCATTTATTTTTAAATTTTCTAACTCGGGCCGGGTTCGAACGGATAGGAAAGAAATTGTTTTTATTCTCTATTTTTTATCCTGTGTTTTTGCTTGTTACATCTTGAAATGAAGCCTGGATGATGTTTTTTTATTTTTGAAATTTTTTTGCATTTATTTTCGAATTTTCTGACTCGGGTCGGGTTCGAACGGATAGGAATGAAATTATTTTTTTTCTCTATTTTTTGGTCTGTCCTGACCCATTTCATCTTCAAATGAAGCCTTGATGTTTTTTAATTTTTAGAATTTTTTTGCATTTATTTTTAAATTTTCTAACTCGGGCCGGGTTCGAACGGATAGGAAAGAAATTGTTTTTATTCTCTATTTTTTAGCCTGTGTTTTTGCTTGTTACATCTTGAAATGAAGACTGGATGATGTTTTTTTATTTTTGAAATTTTTTTGCATTTATTTTCGAATTTTCTAACTCGGGTCGGGTTCGAACGGATAGGAATGAAATTCTTTTTTTTCTCTATTTTTTGGCCTGTCCTGACCCGTTTCATCTTCAAATGAAGCCTGGATGATGTTTTTTAATTTTTAGAATTTTTTTTTCTTTTATTTTTGTATTTTCTAACTCGGGTCGGATTCGAACGGATAGGAAGGAAATTTTTTTTGTTCTCTATTTTTCGGCTTGTCTTCACCCGTTTCGTCCTGAAATGAAACCTGGATGATGTTTTTTAATTTTTAGAATTTTTTTTTGCATTTAGTTTTGAATTTCCTAACTCGGGTCGGTTTCGAACGGATAGGAAGAAAATTTTTTTTGTTCTCTATTTTTCGGCCTGTCCTGACCCGTTTCGTCTTGAAATGAAGCCTGGATGATGTTTTTTAATTTTTAAATTTTTTTGCATTTATTTTTGAATTTTCTAAATCGGGCCGGGTTCGAACGGATAGGAAAGAAATTTTTTTTATTCTCTATTTTTCGGCATTATTTCCGCCGTTTCATCTTGAAATGAAACCTGGATGATGTTTATTAATTTTTGGAATTTTTTTTGCATTTATTTTTGAATTTTCTAACTCGGGTCGGATTCGAACGGATAGGAATGAAATTTTTTTTTATCTCTATTTTTCGGCCTGTCCTGTCCCGTTTCATCTTCAAATGAAGCCTGGATGATGTTTTTTAATTTTTAGAATTTTTTTGCATTTATTTTTAAATTTTCTAACGCGGGCCGGGTTCGAACGGATAGGAAAGAAATTGTTTTTATTCTCTATTTTTTAGCCTGTGTTTTTGCTTGGTACATCTTGAAATGAAGACTGGATGATGTTTTTTTATTTTTGAAATTTTTTTGCATTTATTTTCGAATTTTCTAACTCGGGTCGGGTTCGAACGGATAGGAATGAAATTCTTTTTTTTCTCTATTTTTTGGCCTGTCATGACCCGTTTCATCTTCAAATGAAGCCTGGATGATGTTTTTTAATTTTTAGAATTTTTTTTCTTTTATTTTTGTATTTTCTAACTCGGGTCGGATTCGAACGGATAGGAAGGAAATTTTTTTTGTTCTCTATTTTTCGGCTTGTCTTCACCCGTTTCGTCCTGAAATGAAACCTGGATGATGTTTTTTAATTTTTAGAATTTTTTTTTGCATTTAGTTTTGAATTTCCTAACTCGGGTCGGTTTCGAACGGATAGGAAGAAAATTTTTTTTGTTCTCCATTTTTCGGCCTGTCCTGACCCGTTTCGTCTTGAAATGAAGCCTGGATGATGTTTTTTAATTTTTCAATTTTTTTGCATTTATTTTTGAATTTTCTAAACCGGGCCGGGTTCGAACGGATAGGAAAGAAATTTTTTTTATTCTCTATTTTTCGGCATTATTTCAGCCTTTTCATCTTGAAATGAAACTTGGATGATGTTTATTAATTTTTGGAATTTTTTTTGCATTTATTTTTGAATTTTCTAACTCGGGTCGGATTCGAACGGATAGGAATGAAATTTTTTTTTATCTCTATTTTTCGGCCTGTCCTGTCCCGTTTCATCTTCAAATGAAGCCTGGATGATGTTTTTAATTTTTAGAATTTTTTTGCATTTATTTTTAAATTTTCTAACTCGGGCCGGGTTCGAACGGATAGGAAATAAATTGTTTTTATTCTCTATTTTTTAGCCTGTGTTTTTGCTTGTTACATCTTGAAATGAACACCGGATGATGTTTTTTTATTTTTGAAATTTTTTTGCATTTATTTTCGAATTTTCTAACTCGGGTCGGGTTCGAACGGATAGGAATGAAATTCTTTTTTTTCTCTATTTTTTGGCCTGTCCTGACCCGTTTCATCTTCAAATGAAGCCTGGATGATGTTTTTTAATTTTTAGAATTTTTTTCTTTTATTTTTGTATTTTCTAACTCGGGTCGGATTCGAACGGATAGGAAGGAAATTTTTTTTGTTCTCTATTTTTCGGCTTGTCTTCACCCGTTTCGTCCTGAAATGAAACCTGGATGATGTTTTTTAATTTTTAGAATTTTTTTTTGCATTTAGTTTTGAATTTCCTAACTCGGGTCGGTTTCGAACGGATAGGAAGAAAATTTTTTTTGTTCTCTATTTTTCGGCCTGTCCTGACCCGTTTCGTCTTGAAATGAAGCCTGGATGATGTTTTTTAATTTTTAAATTTTTTTGCATTTATTTTTGAATTTTCTAAATCGGGCCGGGTTCGAACGGATAGGAAAGAAATTTTTTTTATTCTCTATTTTTCGGCTTGTCTTCACCCGTTTCGTCTTGAAATGAAACCTAGATGATGTTTTTTAATTTTTAGATTTTTTTTTGCATTTAGTTTTGAATTTTCTAACTCGGGTCGGGTTCGAACGGATAGGAATGAAATTTTTTTTGTTCCCTATTTTTCGGCCTGTCCTGTATCGTTTCATCTTCAAATGAAGCCTGGATGATATTTTTAATTTTTAGAATTTTTTTTCATTTATTTTCGAATTTTCAAACTCTGGTCGGGTTCGAACGGATAGGAAGGAAATTTTTTTTGTTCTCCATTTTTCGGCCTGCCCTGGCCCGTTTCGTCTTGAAATGAAGCCTGGATGATGTTTTTTAATTTTTAGAATTTTTTTGCATTTATTTTTAAATTTTCTAACTCGGGCCGGGTTCGAACGGATAGGAAAGAAATTGTTTTTATTCTCTATTTTTTAGCCTGTGTTTTTGCATGTTACATCTTGAAATGAAGCCTGGATGATGTTTTTTTATTTTTGAAATTGTTTTGCATTTATTTTCGAATTTTCTGACTCGGGTCGGGTTCGAACGGATAGGAATGAAATTATTTTTTTTCTCTATTTTTTGGTCTGTCCTGACCCGTTTCATCTTCAAATGAAGCCTGGATGATGTTTTTTAATTTTTAGAATTTTTTTGCATTTATTTTTAAATTTTCTAACTCGGGCCGGGTTCGAACGGATAGGAAAGAAATTGTTTTTATTCTCTATTTTTTAGCCTGTGTTTTTGCTTGTTACATCTTGAAATGAAGACTGGATGATGTTTTTTTATTTTTGAAATTTTTTTGCATTTATTTTCGAATTTTCTAACTCGGGTCGGGTTCGAACGGATAGGAATGAAATTCTTTTTTTTCTCTATTTTTTGGCCTGTCCTGACCCGTTTCATCTTCAAATGAAGCCTGGATGATGTTTTTTAATTTTTAGAATTTTTTTTCTTTTATTTTTGTATTTTCTAACTCGGGTCGGATTCGAACGGATAGGAAGGAAATTTTTTTTGTTATCTATTTTTCGGATTGTCTTCACCCGTTTCGTCCTGAAATGAAACCTGAATGATGTTTTTTAATTTTTAGAATTTTTTTTTGCATTTAGTTTTGAATTTCCTAACTCGGGTCGGTTTCGAACGGATAGGAAGAAAATTTTTTTTCTTCTCTATTTTTCGGCCTGTCCTGACCCGTTTCGTCTTGAAATGAAGCCTGGATGATATTTTTTAATTTTTAAATTTTTTTGCATTTATTTTTGAATTTTCTAAATCGGGCCGGGTTCGAACGGATAGGAAAGAAATTTTTTTTATTCTCTATTTTTCGGCATTATTTCAGCCGTTTCATCTTGAAATGACACCTGGATGATGTTTATTAATTTTTGGAATTTTTTTTGCATTTATTTTTGAATTTTCTAACTCGGGTCGGATTCGAACGGATAGGAATGAAATTTTTTTTTATCTCTATTTTTCAGCCTGTCCTGTCCCGTTTCATCTTCAAATGAAGCCTGGATGATGTTTTTTAATTTTTAGAATTTTTTTGCATTTATTTTTAAATTTTCTAACTCGGGCCGGGTTCGAACGGATAGGAAAGAAATTGTTTTTATTCTCTATTTTTTAGCCTGTGTTTTTGCTTGTTACATCTTGAAATGAAGACTGGATGATGTTTTTTATTTTTGAAATTTTTTTGCATTTATTTTCGAATTTTCTAACTCGGGTCGGGTTCGAACGGATAGGAATGAAATTCTTTTTTTTCTCTATTTTTTGGCCTGTCCTGACCCGTTTCATCTTCAAATGAAGCCTGGATGATGTTTTTTAATTTTTAGAATTTTTTTTCTTTTATTTTTGTATTTTCTAACTCGGGTCGGATTCGAACGGATAGGAAGGAAATTTTTTTTGTTCTCCATTTTTCGGCCTGTCCTGGCCCGTTTCGTCTTGAAATGAAGCCTGGATGATGTTTTTTAATTTTTAGAATTTTTTTGCATTTATTTTTAAATTTTCTAACTCGGGCCGGGTTCGAACGGATAGGAAAGAAATTGTTTTTATTCTCTATTTTTTAGCATGTGTTTTTGCTTGTTACATCTTGAAATGAAGCCTGGATGATGTTTTTTTATTTTTGAAATTTTTTTGCATTTATTTTCGAATTTTCTAACTCGGGTCGGGTTCGAATGGATAGGAATGAAATTATTTTTTTTCTCTATTTTTTGGTCTGTCCTGACCCGTTTCATCTTCAAATGAAGCCTGGATGATGTTTTTTAATTTTTAGAATTTTTTTTCTTTTATTGTTGTATTTTCTAACTCGGGTCGGATTCGAACGGATAGGAAGGAAATTTTTTTTGTTCTCTATTTTTCGGCTTGCCTTCACCCGTTTCGTCCTGAAATGAAACCTGGATGATATTTTTTAATTTTTAGAATTTTTTTTTGCATTTAGTTTTGAATTTCCTAACTCGGGTCGGTTTCGAACGGATAGGAAGAAAATTTTTTTTGTTCTCTATTTTTCGGCCTGTCCTGACCCGTTCCGTCTTGAAATGAAGCCTGGATGATGTTTTTTAATTTTTAAATTTTTTTGCATTTATTTTTGAATTTTCTAAATCGGGCCGGGTTCGAACGGATAGGAAAGAAATTTTTTTTATTCTCTATTTTTCTGCATTATTTCAGCCGTTTCATCTTGAAATGAAACCTGGATGATGTTTATTAATTTTTGGAATTTTTTTTGCATTTATTTTTGAATTTTCTAACTCGGGTCGGATTAGAACGGATAGGAATGAAATTTTTTTTTATCTCTATTTTTCGGCCTGGCCTGTCCCGTTTCATCTTCAAATGAAGCTTGGATGATGTTTTTTAATTTTTAGAATTTTTTTGCATTTATTTTTAAATTTTCTAACTCGGGCCGGGTTCGAACGGATAGGAAAGAAATTGTTTTTATTCTCTATTTTTTAGCCTGTGTTTTTGCTTGTTACATCTTGAAATGAAGACTGGATGATGTTTTTTTATTTTTGAAATTTTTTTGCATTTATTTTCGAATTTTCTAACTCGGGTCGGGTTCGAACGGATAGGAATGAAATTCTTTTTTTTCTCTATTTTTTGGCCTGTCATGACCCGTTTCATCTTCAAATGAAGCCTGGATGATGTTTTTTAATTTTTAGAATTTTTTTTCTTTTATTTTTGTATTTTCTAACTCGGGTCGGATTCGAACGGATAGGAAGGAAATTTTTTTTGTTCTCTATTTTTCGGCTTGTCTTCACCCGTTTCGTCCTGAAATGAAACCTGGATGATGTTTTTTAATTTTTAGATTTTTTTTTTGCATTTAGTTTTGAATTTCCTAACTCGGGTCGGTTTCGAACGGATAGGAAGAAAATTTTTTTTGTTCTCTATTTTTCGGCCTGTCCTGACCCGTTTCGTCTTGAAATGAAGCCTGGATGATGTTTTTTAATTTTTAAATTTTTTTTCATTTATTTTTGAATTTTCTAAATCGGGCCGGGTTCGAACGGATAGGAAAGAAATTTTTTTTATTCTCTATTTTTCGGCATTATTTCAGCCGTTTCATCTTGAAATGAAACCTGGATGATGTTTATTAATTTTTGGAATTTTTTTTGCATTTATTTTTGAATTTTCTAACTCGGGTCGGATTCGAACGGATAGGAATGAAATTTTTTTTTATCTCTATTTTTCGGCCAGTCCTGTCCCGTTTCATCTTCAAATGAAGCCTGGATGATGTTTTTTAATTTTTAGAATTTTTTTGCATTTATTTTTAAATTTTCTAACTCGGGCCGGGTTCGAACGGATAGGAAAGAAATTGTTTTTATTCTCTATTTTTTAGCCTGTGTTTTTGCTTGTTACATCTTGAAATGAAGACTGGATGATGTTTTTTTATTTTTGAAGTTTTTTTGCATTTATTTTCGAATTTTCTAACTCGGGTCGGGTTCGAACGGATAGGAATGAAATTCTTTTTTTTCTCTATTTTTTGGCCTGTCCTGACCCGTTTCATCTTCAAATGAAGCCTGGATGATGTTTTTTAATTTTTAGAATTTTTTTTCTTTTATTTTTGTATTTTCTAACTCGGGTCGGATTCGAACGGATAGGAAGGAAATTTTTTTTGTTCTCTATTTTTCGGCTTGTCTTCACCCGTTTCGTCCTGAAATGAAACCTGGATGATGTTTTTTAATTTTTAGAATTTTTTTTTGCATTTAGTTTTGAATTTCCTAACTCGGGTCGGTTTCGAACGGATAGGAAGAAAATTTTTTTTGTTCTCTATTTTTCGGCTTGTCTTCACCCGTTTCGTCCTGAAATGAAACCTGGATGATGTTTTTTAATTTTTAGAATTTTTTTTTGCATTTAGTTTTGAATTTCCTAACTCGGGTCGGTTTCGAACGGATAGGAAGAAAATTTTTTTTGTTCTCTATTTTTCGGCCTGTCCTGACCCGTTTCGTCTTGAAATGAAGCCTGGATGATGTTTTTTAATTTTTAAATTTTTTTGCATTTATTTTTGAATTTTCTAAATCGGGCCGGGTTCGAACGGATAGGAAAGAAATTTTTTTTATTCTCTATTTTTCGGCATTATTTCAGCCGTTTCATCTTGAAATGAAACCTGGATGATGTTTATTAATTTTTGGAATTTTTTTTGCATTTATTTTTGAATTTTCTAACTCGGGTCGGATTCGAACGGATAGGAATGAAATTTTTTTTTATCTCTATTTTTCGGCCTGTCCTGTCCCGTTTCATCTTCAAATGAAGCCTGGATGATGTTTTTTAATTTTTAGAATTTTTTTGCATTTATTTTTAAATTTTCTAAATCGGGCCGGGTTCGAACGGATAGGAAAGAAATTGTTTTTATTCTCTATTTTTTAGCCTGTGTTTTTGCTTGTTACATCTTGAAATAAAGACTGGATGATGTTTTTTTATTTTTGAAATTTTTTTGCATTTATTTTCGAATTTTCTAACTCGGGTCGGGTTCGAACGGATAGGAATGAAATTCTTTTTTTTCTCTATTTTTTGGCCTGTCCTGACCCGTTTCATCTTCAAATGAAGCCTGGATGATGTTTTTTAATTTTTAGAATTTTTTTTCTTTTATTTTTGTATTTTCTAACTCGGGTCGGATTCGAACGGATAGGAAGGAAATTTTTTTTGTTCTCTATTTTTCGGCTTGTCTTCACCCGTTTCGTCCTCAAATGAAACCTGGATGATGTTTTTTAATTCTTAGAATTTTTTTTTGCATTTAGTTTTGAATTTCCTAACTCGGGTCGGTTTCGAACGGATAGGAAGAAAATTTTTTTTGTTCTCTATTTTTCGGCCTGTCTTCACCCGTTTCGTCCTGAAATGAAACCTGGATGATGTTTTTTAATTTTTAGAATTTTTTTTTGCATTTAGTTTTGAATTTCCTAACTCGGGTCGGTTTCGAACGGATAGGAAGAAAATTTTTTTGGTTCTCTATTTTTCGGCCTGTCCTGACCCATTTCGTCTTGAAATGAAGCCTGGATGATGTTTTTTAATTTTTAAATTTTTTTGCATTTATTTTTGAATTTTCTAACTCGGGTCGGGTTCGAACGGATAGGAATGAAATTTTTTTTGTTCCCTATTTTTCGGCCTGTCCTGTACCGTTTCATCTTCAAATGAAGCCTGGATGATATTTTTAATTTTTAGAATTTTTTTTCATTTATTTTCGAATTTTCAAACTCTGGTCGGGTTCGAACGGATAGGAAGGAAATTTTTTTTGTTCTCCATTTTTCGGCTTGTCCTGGCCCGTTTCGTCTTGAAATGAAGCCTGGATGATGTTTTTTAATTTTTAGAATTTTTTTGCATTTATTTTTAAATTTTCTAACTCGGGCCGGGTTCGAACGGATAGGAAAGAAATTGTTTTTATTCTCTATTTTTTAGCCTGTGTTTTTGCTTGTTACATCTTGAAATGAAGCCTGGATGATGTTTTTTTATTTTTGAAATTTTTTTGCATTTATTTTCGAATTTTCTGACTCGGGTCGGGTTCGAACGGATAGGAATGAAATTATTTTTTTTCTCTATTTTTTGGTCTGTCCTGACCCATTTCATCTTCAAATGAAGCCTTGATGTTTTTTAATTTTTAGAATTTTTTTGCATTTATTTTTAAATTTTCTAACTCGGGCCGGGTTCGAACGGATAGGAAAGAAATTGTTTTTATTCTCTATTTTTTAGCCTGTGTTTTTGCTTGTTACATCTTGAAATGAAGACTGGATGATGTTTTTTTATTTTTGAAATTTTTTTGCATTTATTTTCGAATTTTCTAACTCGGGTCGGGTTCGAACGGATAGGAATGAAATTCTTTTTTTTCTCTATTTTTTGGCCTGTCCTGACCCGTTTCATCTTCAAATGAAGCCTGGATGATGTTTTTTAATTTTTAGAATTTTTTTTTCTTTTATTTTTGTATTTTCTAACTCGGGTCGGATTCGAACGGATAGGAAGGAAATTTTTTTTGTTCTCTATTTTTCGGCTTGTCTTCACCCGTTTCGTCCTGAAATGAAACCTGGATGATGTTTTTTAATTTTTAGAATTTTTTTTTGCATTTAGTTTTGAATTTCCTAACTCGGGTCGGTTTCGAACGGATAGGAAGAAAATTTTTTTTGTTCTCTATTTTTCATCCTGTCCTGACCCGTTTCGTCTTGAAATGAAGCCTGGATGATGTTTTTTAATTTTTAAATTTTTTTGCATTTATTTTTGAATTTTCTAAATCGGGCCGGGTTCGAACGGATAGGAAAGAAATTTTTTTTATTCTCTATTTTTCGGCATTATTTCCGCCGTTTCATCTTGAAATGAAACCTGGATGATGTTTATTAATTTTTGGAATTTTTTTTGCATTTATTTTTGAATTTTCTAACTCGGGTCGGATTCGAACGGATAGGAATGAAATTTTTTTTTATCTCTATTTATCGGCCTGTCCTGTCCCGTTTCATCTTCAAATGAAGCCTGGATGATGTTTTTTAATTTTTAGAATTTTTTTGCATTTATTTTTAAATTTTCTAACGCGGGCCGGGTTCGAACGGATAGGAAAGAAATTGTTTTTATTCTCTATTTTTTAGCCTGTGTTTTTGCTTGGTACATCTTGAAATGAAGACTGGATGATGTTTTTTTATTTTTGAAATTTTTTTGCATTTATTTTCGAATTTTCTAACTCGGGTCGGGTTCGAACGGATAGGAATGAAATTCTTTTTTTTCTCTATTTTTTGGCCTGTCATGACCCGTTTCATCTTCAAATGAAGCCTGGATGATGTTTTTTAATTTTTAGAATTTTTTTTCTTTTATTTTTGTATTTTCTAACTCGGGTCGGATTCGAACGGATAGGAAGGAAATTTTTTTTGTTCTCTATTTTTCGGCTTGTCTTCACCCGTTTCGTCCTGAAATGAAACCTGGATGATGTTTTTTAATTTTTAGAATTTTTTTTTGCATTTAGTTTTGAATTTCCTAACTCGGGTCGGTTTCGAACGGATAGGAAGAAAATTTTTTTTGTTCTCCATTTTTCGGCCTGTCCTGACCCGTTTCGTCTTGAAATGAAGCCTGGATGATGTTTTTTAATTTTTCAATTTTTTTGCATTTATTTTTGAATTTTCTAAACCGGGCCGGGTTCGAACGGATAGGAAAGAAATTTTTTTTATTCTCTATTTTTCGGCATTATTTCAGCCTTTTCATCTTGAAATGAAACCTGGATGATGTTTATTAATTTTTGAAATTTTTTTTGCATTTATTTTTGAATTTTCTAACTCGGGTCGGATTCGAACGGATAGGAATGAAATTTTTTTTTATCTCTATTTTTCGGCCTGTCCTGTCCCGTTTCATCTTCAAATGAAGCCTGGATGATGTTTTTTAATTTTTAGAATTTTTTTGCATTTATTTTTAAATTTTCTAACTCGGGCCGGGTTCGAACGGATAGGAAATAAATTGTTTTTATTCTCTATTTTTTAGCCTGTGTTTTTGCTTGTTACATCTTGAAATGAACACTGGATGATGTTTTTTTATTTTTGAAATTTTTTTGCATTTATTTTCGAATTTTCTAACTCGGGTCGGGTTCGAACGGATAGGAATGAAATTCTTTTTTTTCTCTATTTTTTGGCCTGTCCTGACCCGTTTCATCTCCAAATGAAGCCTGGATGATGTTTTTTAATTTTTAGAATTTTTTTCTTTTATTTTTGTATTTTCTAACTCGGGTCGGATTCGAACGGATAGGAAGGAAATTTTTTTTGTTCTCTATTTTTCGGCTTGTCTTCACCCGTTTCGTCCTGAAATGAAACCTGGATGATGTTTTTTAATTTTTAGAATTTTTTTTTGCATTTAGTTTTGAATTTCCTAACTCGGGTCGGTTTCGAACGGATAGGAAGAAATTTTTTTTGTTCTCTATTTTTCGGCCTGTCCTGACCCGTTTCGTCTTGAAATGAAGCCTGGATGATGTTTTTTAATTTTTAAATTTTTTTGCATTTATTTTTGAATTTTCTAAATCGGGCCGGGTTCGAACGGATAGGAAAGAAATTTTTTTTATTCTCTATTTTTCGGCATTATTTGAGCCTTTTCATCTTGAAATGAAACCTGGATGATGTTTATTAATTTTTGGAATTTTTTTTGCATTTATTTTTGAATTTTCTAACTCGGGTTGGATTCGAACGGATAGGAATGAAATTCTTTTTTTTCTCTATTTTTTGGCCTGTCCTGACCCGTTTCATCTTCAAATGAAGCCTGGATGATGTTTTTTAATTTTTAGAATTTTTTTTCTTTTATTTTTGTATTTTCTAACTCGGGTCGGATTCGAACGGATAGGAAGTAAATTTTTTTTGTTCTCTATTTTTCGGCTTGTCTTCACCCGTTTCGTCCTGAAATGAAACCTGGATGATGTTTTTTAATTTTTTGAATTTTTTTTTGCATTTAGTTTTGAATTTCCTAACTCGGGTCGGTTTCGAACGGATAGGAAGAAAATTTTTTTTGTTCTCTATTTTTCGGCCTGTCCTGACCCGTTCCGTCTTGAAATGAAGCCTGGATGATGTTTTTTAATTTTTAAATTTTTTTGCATTTATTTTTCAATTTTCTAAATCGGGCCGGGTTCGAACGGATAGGAAAGAAATTTTTTTTATTCTCTATTTTTCGGCTTTTCTTCACCCGTTTCGTCTTGAAATGAAACCTAGATGATGTTTTTTAATTTTTAGATTTTTTTTTGCATTTAGTTTTGAATTTTCTAACTCGGGTCGGGTTCGAACGGATAGGAATGAAATTTTTTTTGTTCCCTATTTTTCGGCCTGTCCTGTACCGTTTCATCTTCAAATGAAGCCTGGATGATATTTTTAATTTTTAGAATTTTTTTTCATTTATTTTCGAATTTTCAAACTCTGGTCGGGTTCGAACGGATAGGAAGGAAATTTTTTTTGTTCTCCATTTTTCGGCCTGTCCTGGCCCGTTTCGTCTTGAAATGAAGCCTGGATGATGTTTTTTAATTTTTAGAATTTTTTTGCATTTATTTTTAAATTTTCTAACTCGGGCCGGGTTCGAACGGATAGGAAAGAAATTGTTTTTATTCTCTATTTTTTAGCCTGTGTTTTTGCTTGTTACATCTTGAAATGAAGCCTGGATGATGTTTTTTTATTTTTGAAATTTTTTTGCATTTATTTTCGAATTTTCTGACTCGGGTCGGGTTCGAACGGATAGGAATGAAATTATATTTTTTCTCTATTTTTTGGTCTGTCCTGACCCGTTTCATCTTCAAATGAAGCCTTGATGTTTTTTAATTTTTAGAATTTTTTTGCATTTATTTTTAAATTTTCTAACTCGGGCCGGGTTCGAACGGATAGGAAAGAAATTATTTTTATTCTCTATTTTTTAGCCTGTGTTTTTGCTTGTTACATCTTGAAATGAAGACTGGATGATGTTTTTTTATTTTTGAAATTTTTTTGCATTTATTTTCGAATTTTCTAACTCGGGTCGGGTTCGAACGGATAGGAATGAAATTCTTTTTTTTCTCTATTTTTTGGCCTGTCCTGACCCGTTTCATCTTCAAATGAAGCCTGGATGATGTTTTTTAATTTTTAGAATTTTTTTTTCTTTTATTTTTGTATTTTCTAACTCGGGTCGGATTCGAACGGATAGGAAGGAAATTTTTTTTGTTCTCTATTTTTCGGCTTGTCTTCACCCGTTTCGTCCTGAAATGAAACCTGGATGATGTTTTTTAATTTTTAGAATTTTTTTTTTGCATTTAGTTTTGAATTTCCTAACTCGGGTCGGTTTCGAACGGATAGGAAGAAAATTTTTTTTGTTCTCTATTTTTCGGCCTGTCCTGACCCGTTCCGTCTTGAAATGAAGCCTGGATGATGTTTTTTAATTTTTAAATTTTTTTGCATTTATTTTTGAATTTTCTAAATCGGGCCGGGTTCGAACGGATAGGAAAGAAATTTTTTTTATTCTCTATTTTTTGGCTTGTCTTCACCCGTTTCGTCTTGAAATGAAACCTAGATGATGTTTTTAATTCTTAGATTTTTTTTTGCATTTAGTTTTGAATTTTCTAACTCGGGTCGGGTTCGAACGGATAGGAATGAAATTTTTTTTGTTCCCTATTTTTCGGCCTGTCCTGTACCGTTTCATCTTCAAATGAAGCCTGGATGATATTTTTAATTTTTAGAATTTTTTTTCATTTATTTTCGAATTTTCAAACTCTGGTCGGGTTCGAACGGATAGGAAGGAAATTTTTTTTGTTCTCCATTTTTCGGCCTGTCCTGGCCCGTTTCGTCTTGAAATGAAGCCTGGATGATGTTTTTTAATTTTTAGAATTTTTTTGCATTTATTTTTAGCCTGTGTTTTTGCTTGTTACATCTTGAAATGAAGACTGGATGATGTTTTTTTATTTTTGAAATTTTTTTGCATTTATTTTCGAATTTTCTAACTCGGGTCGGGTTCGAACGGATAGGAATGAAATTCTTTTTTTTCTCTATTTTTTAGCCTGTGTTTTTGCTTGTTACATATTGAATTGAAGCCTGGATGATGTTTTTTTATTTTTGAAATTTTTTTGCATTTATTTTCGAATTTTCTAACTCGGGTCGGGTTCGAACGGATAGGAATGAAATTATTTTTTTTCTCTATTTTTTGGTCTGTCCTGACCCGTTTCATCTTCAAATGAAGCCTGGATGATGTTTTTTAATTTTTAGAATTTTTTTTCTTTTATTTTTGTATTTTCTAACTCGGGTCGGATTCGAACGGATAGGAAGGAAATTTTTTTTGTTCTCTATTTTTTGGCTTGTCTTCACCCGTTTCGTCCTGAAATGAAACCTGGATGATGTTTTTTAATTTTTAGAATTTTTTTTTGCATTTAGTTTTGAATTTCCTAACTCGGGTCGGTTTCGAACGGATAGGAAGAAAATTTTTTTTGTTCTCTATTTTTCGGCCTGTCCTGACCCGTTCCGTCTTGAAATGAAGCCTGGATGATGTTTTCTAATTTTTAAATTTTTTTGCATTTATTTTTGAATTTTCTAAATCGGGCCGGGTTCGAACGGATAGGAAAGAAATTTTTTTTATTCTCTATTTTTCGGCATTATTTCAGCCGTTTCATCTTGAAATGAAACCTGGATGATGTTTATTAATTTTTGGAATTTTTTTGCATTTATTTTTGAATTTTCTAACTCGGGTCGGATTAGAACGGATAGGAATGAAATTTTTTTTTATCTCTATTTTTCGGCCTGTCCTGTCCCGTTTCATCTTCAAATGAAGCCTGGATGATGTTTTTTAATTTTTAGAATTTTTTTGCATTTATTTTTAAATTTTCTAACTCGGGCCGGGTTCGAACGGATAGGAAAGAAATTGTTTTTAATCTCTATTTTTTAGCCTGTGTTTTTGCTTGTTACATCTTGAAATGAAGACTGGATGATGTTTTTTTATTTTTGAAATTTTTTTGCATTTATTTTCGAATTTTCTAACTCGGGTCGGGTTCGAACGGATAGGAATGAAATTCTTTTTTTTTCTCTATTTTTTGGCCTGTCCTGACCCGTTTCATCTTCAAATGAAGCCTGGATGATGTTTTTTAATTTTTAGAATTTTTTTTCTTTTATTTTTGTATTTTCTAACTCGGGTCGGATTCGAACGGATAGGAAGGAAATTTTTTTTGTTCTCTATTTTTCGGCTTGTCTTCACCCGTTTCGTCCTGAAATGAAACCGGGATGATGTTTTTTAATTTTTAGAATTTTTTTTTGCATTTAGTTTTGAATTTCCTATCTCGGGTCGGTTTCGAACGGATAGGAAGAAAAATTTTTTTTTTCTCTATTTTTCGGCCTGTCCTGACCCGTTCCGTCTTGAAATGAAGCCTGGATGATGTTTTTTAATTTTTAAATTTTTTTGCATTTATTTTTTAATTTTCTAAATCGGGCCGGGTTCGAACGGATAGGAAAGAAATTTTTTTTATTCTCTATTTTTCGGCTTGATTTCAGCCGTTTCATCTTGAAATGAAACCTGGATGATGTTTATTAATTTTTTGAATTTTTTTTGCATTTATTTTTGAATTTTCTAACTCGGGTCGGATTAGAACGGATAGGAATGAAATTTTTTTTGATCTCTATTTTTCGGCCTGTCCTGTCCCGTTTCATCTTCAAATGAATTTTGGATGATGTTTTTTAATTTTTAGAATTTTTTTTGCATTTATTTTCGAATTTTCTAACTGGGGTCGGGTACGAACGGATAGGAAAGAATTTTTTTTTATTCTCTATTTTTCGGCTTGTCTTCACCCGTTTCGTCTTGAAATGAAACCTGGATGATGTTTTTTAATTTTAAGAATTTCTTTTGCATTTAGTTTTGAATTTTCTAACTCGAGTCGGGTTCGAACGGATAGGAAGGAAATTCTTTTTTTTCTCTATTTTTCAGCCTGTCCTGATCCGTTTCGTCTTGAAATGAAGCCTGGATGATGTGTTTTAATTTTTAGAGTTTTTTTGCATTTCTTTTAGAATTTTCTAACTGGGGTCGGGTTCGAACGGATAGGAAAGTCATTTGTTTTATTCTCTATTTTTCGGCTTGTCTTCACCCGTTTCGTCTTGAAATGAAACCTGGATGATGTTTTTTAATTTTTAGAATTTTTTTTGCATTTAGTTTTGAATTTTCTAACTCGGATCGGTTTCGAACGGATAGGAAGGAAATTTTTTTTGTTCTCTATTTTTCTGCTTGTCTTCGTCCATTTCGTCTTGAAATGAAACCTGGATGATGTTTTTTAATTTTTAGATTTTTTTTTTTTTTTGCATTTAGTTTTGAATTTTCTAACTCGGGTCGGTTTAGAACGGATAGGAAGGTAATTTTTTTTGTTCTCTATTTTTCGACCTGTCCTGACCCGTTTCGTCTTGCAATGAGGCCTGGATGATGTTTTTTAATTTTTAGAATTTTTTTTTCATTTAGTTTTGAATTTTCTAACTCGGGTCGGGTTCGAACGGATAGGAAGGAAATTCTTTTTGTTCTCTATTTTTCGGCCTGCCCTGACCCGTTTCGTCTTGAAATGAAACCTGGATGATGTTTTTAAATTTTTAGAATTTTTTTTGCATTTAGTTTTGAATTTTCTAACTCGGGTCGGTTTTGAACGGATAGGAAGGAAATTTTTTTTGTTCTCTATTTTTCGGCTTGTCTTCACCCGTTTCGTCTCGAAATGAAACCTGGATGATGTTTTTTAATTTTTAGATTTTTTTTTTTGCATTTAGTTTTAAATTTCCTAACTCGGGTCGGTTTAGAACGGATAGGAAGGAAATTTTTTTTGTTCTTTATTTTTCGGTCGGTCCTGACCTGTTTCGTCTTGAAATGAAGCCTGGATGACGTTTTTTAATTTTTAGAATTTTTTTGCATTTATTTTTGAATTTTCTAAGTCGGGCCGGGTTCGAATGGATAGGAAAGAAATTTTTTTTATTCTCTATTTTATTGCTTGTCCTGACCCATTTCATCTTCAAATGAAGCCTGAATGATGTTTTTGAATTTTTAGAATTTTTTTGCATTTATTTTTGAATTTTCTAACTTAGGTCTGGTTCGAACGGATTGGAAGGAAATTATTTTTGTTCTCTATTTTACGGCCTGTCCTGACCTGTCTCGTCTTGAAATGAAGTCTGGATGATGTTTTTTAATTTTTAGAATTTTTTTATATTTATTTCTGAATTTTCTAACTCGGGTCGGTTTTGAACGGATAGGAAAGAAATATTTTTTTTTCTCTATTTTTCAGCCTGTCCTGATCCGTTTCGTCTTGAAATGAAGCCTGGATGATGTCTTTTAATTTTTAGAATTTTTTTGCATTTCTTTTAGAATTTTCTAACTGGGGTCCGGTTCGAACGGATAGGAAAGAAATTTTTTTTATTCTCTATTTTTCGGCTTGTCTTCACCCGTTTCGTCTTGAAATGAAACCTAGATGATGTTTTTTAATTTTTAGATTTTTTTTTGCATTTACTTTTGAATTTTCTAACTCGGGTCGGGTTCGAACGGATAGGAATGAAATTTTTTTTGTTCCCTATTTTTCGGCCTGTCCTGTCCCGTTTCATCTTCAAATGAAGCCTGGATGATGTTTTTTAAATTTTGGAATTTTTTTGCATTTATTTTCGAATTTTCTAACTCGGGTCGGGTTGGAACGGATAGGAAGGAAATTTTTTTTCTTCTCTATTTTTCGGCCTGTCCTGGCCCGTTTCGTCTTGAAATGAAGCCTGGATGATGTTTTTTAATTTTTAGAATTTTTTTGCATTTATTTTTGAATTTTCTAACTCAGGTCTGGTTCGAACGGATAGGAAGGAAATTCTTTTTGTTCTCTATTTTTCGGCCTGCCCTGACCCGTTTCGTCATGAAATGAAACCTGGACGATGTTTTTTACTTTTTAGAATTTTTTTTGCATTTAGTTTTGAATTTTCTAACTCGGGTCGGGTTCGAACGGATAGGATTGAAATTTTTTTTGTTCTCTATTTTTCGGCTTGTCTTCACCCGTTTCGTCTTGAAATGAAACCTGGATGATGTTTTTTAATTTTTAGAATTTTTTTGCATTTATTTTTAAATTTTCTAACTCGGGCCGGGTTCGAACGGATAGGAAAGAAATTGTTTTTATTCTCTATTTTTTAGCCTGTGTTTTTGCTTGTTACATCTTGAAATGAAGACTGGATGATGTTTTTTTATTTTTGAAATTTTTTTGCATTTATTTTCGAATTTTCTAACTCGGGTCGGGTTCGAACGGATAGGAATGAATTTCTTTTTTTTCTCTATTTTTTGGCCTGTCCTGACCCGTTTCATCTTCAAATGAAGCCTGGATGATGTTTTTTAATTTTTAGAATTTTTTTTCTTTTATTTTTGTATTTTCTAACTCGGGTCGGATTCGAACGGATAGGAAGGAAATTTTTTTTGTTCTCTATTTTTCGGCTTGTCTTCACCCGTTTCGTCCTGAAATGAAACCTGGATGATGTTTTTTAATTTGTAGAATTTTTTTTTGCATTTAGTTTTGAATTTCCTAACTCGGGTCGGTTTCGAACGGATAGGAAGAAAATTATTTTTGTTCTCTATTTTTCGGCCTGTCCTGACCCGTTCCGTCTTGAAATGAAGCCTGGATGATGTTTTTTAATTTTTAAATTTTTTTGCATTTATTTTTGAGTTTTCTAAATCGGGCCGAGTTCGAACGGATAGGAAAGAAATTTTTTTTATTCTCTATTTTTCGGCTTGATTTCAGCCGTTTCATCTTGAAATGAAACCTGGATGATGTTTATTAATTTTTGGAATTTTTTTTGCATTTATTTTTGAATTTTCTAACTCGGGTCGGATTAGAACGGATAGGAATGAAATTTTTTTTGATCTCTATTTTTCGGCCTGTCCTGTCCCGTTTCATCTTCAAATGAAGCTTGGATGATGTTTTTTAATTTTTAGAATTCTTTTTGCATTTATTTTCGAATTTTCTAACTGGGGTCGGGTTCGAACGGATAGGAAAGAAATTTTTTTTATTCTCTATTTTTCGGCTTGTCTTCACCCATTTCGTCTTGAAATGAAACCTGGATGATGTTTTTTTAATTTTAAGAATTTCTTTTGCATTTAGTTTTGAATTTTCTAACTCGGGTCGGGTTCGAACGGATAGGATTGAAATTTTTTTTGTTCTCTATTTTTCGGCCTGCCCTGTCCCGTTTCATCTTCAAATGAAGCCTGGATGACGTTTTTTAATTTTTAGAATTTTTTTTGCAATTATTTTCGAATTTTCTAACTGGGGTCGGGTTCGAACGGATAGGAAAGAAATTTTTTTTATTCCCTATTTTTCGGCTTGTCTTCACCCGTTTCGTCTTGAAATGAAACCTGGATGATGTTTTTTAATTTTAAGAATTTCTTTTGCATTTAGTTTTGAATTTTCTAACTCGGGTCGGGTTCGAACGGATAGGATTGAAATTTTTTTTGTTCTCTATTTTTCGGCCTGTCCTGTCCCGTTTCATCTTCAAATGAAGCCTGGATGATGTTTTTTAAATTTTCGAATTTTCTAACTCGGGTCGGGTTCGAACGGATAGGAAGGAAATTTTTTTTCTTCTCTATTTTTCGGCCTGTCCTGGCCCGTTTCGTCTTGAAATGAAGCCTGGATGACGTTTTTTAATTTTTAGAATTTTTTTGCATTTATTTTTGAATTTTCTAACTCAGGTCTGGTTCGAACGGATAGGAAGGAAATTCTTTTTGTTCTCTATTTTTCGGCCTGCCCTGACCAGTTTCGTCATGAAATGAAACCTGGATGATGATTTTTAATTTTTAGAATTTTTTTTGCATTTAGTTTTGAATTTTCTAACTCGGGTCGGTTTCGAACGGATAGGAAGAAAATTTTTTTTATTCTCTATTTTTCGGCTTGTCTTCACCCGTTTCGTCTTGAAATGAAACCTGGATGATGTTTTTTAATTTTTAGAATTTTTTTTGCATTTAGTTTTGAATTTTCTAACTCGGGTCGGTTTAGAACGGATAGGAAGGAAATTTTTTTTGTTCTCTATTTTTCGGCTTGTCTTCACCCGTTTCGTCTTGAAATGAAGCCTGGATGATGTTTTTTAATTTTTAGAATTTTTTTGCATTTATTTTTGAATTTTTTAACTCAGGTCTGGTTCGAACGGATAGGAAGGAAATTCTTTTTGTTCTCTATTTTTCGGCCTGACCAGACCCGTTTCGTCTTGAAATGAAGCCTGGATGATGTTATTTAATTTTTAGAATTTTTTTTGCATTTATTTTCGAATTTTATAACTGGGGTCGGGTTCGAACGGAAAGGAAAGAAATTTTTTTTATTCTCTATTTTTCGGCTTGTCTTCACCCGTTTCGTCTTGAAATGAAACCTGGATGATGTTTTTTAATTTTTAGAATTTTTTTTGCATTTAGTTTTGAATTTTCTAACTCGGGTCGGGTTCGAACGGATAGGATTGAATTTTTTTTTATTCTCTATTTTTCGGCTTGTCTGCACCCGTTTCATCTTGAAATGAAACCTGGATGATGTTTATTAATTTGTGGAATTTTTTTTGCATTTATTTTTGAATTTTCTAACTTGGGTCGGGTTCGAACGGATAGGAATAAAATTTTTTTTTTATCTCTATTTTTCGGCCTGTCCTATCCCGTTTCATCTTCAAATGAAGCCTGGATGATGTTTTTTAATTTTTAGAATTTTTTTTGCATTTATTTTCGAATTTTCTAACCGGGGTCGGGTTCGAACGGATAGGAAATAAATTTTTTTTATTCTCTATTTTTCGGCTTGTTTTCACCCGTTTCGTCTTGAAATGAAACCTGAATGATGTTTTTTAATTTTTATAATTTTTTTTGCATTTAGTTTTGAATTTTCTAACTCGGGTCGGATTCGAACGGATAGGATTGAAATTTTTTTTCTTCTCTATTTATCGGCCTGTCCTGGCCCGTTTCTTCTTGAAATGAAGCCTGGATGATGTTTTTTAATTTTTAGAATTTTTTTACATTTATTTTTGAATTTTCTAATTGAGGTCTGGTTCGAACGGATAGGAAGGAAATTCTTTTTGTTCTCTATTTTTCGGCCTGCCCTGTCCCGTTTCGTCATGAAATGAAACCTGGATGATGATTTTTAATTTTTAGAATTTTTTTTGCATTTAGTTTTGAATTTTCTAACTCGGATCGGGTTCGAACGGATAGGAAGGAAATTTTTTTTGTTCTCTATTTTTCGGCCTGTCCTGGCCCGTTTCGTCTTGAAATGAAGCCTGGATGATGTTTTTTAATTTTTAGAATTTTTTTGAATTTATTTTTGAATTTTCTAACTCAGGTCTGGTTCGAACGGATTGGAAGGAAATATTTTTTTTTCTCTATTTTTCAACCTGTCCTGATCCGTTTCGTCTTGAAATGAAACCTAGATGATGTATTTTAATTTTTAGAATTTTTTTGCATTTCTTTTAGAATTTTCTAACTGGGGTCGGGTTCGAACGGATAGGAAAGAAATTTTTTTTATTCTCTATTTTTCGGCTTGTCTTCACCCGTTTCGTCTTGAAATGAAACCTAGATGATGTTTTTTAATTTTTAGAATTTTTTTTGCATTTAGTTTTGAATTTTCTAACTCGGGTCGGTTTAGAACGGATAGGAAGGAAATTTTTTTTGTTCTCTATTTTTCGGCTTGTCTTCACCCGTTTCGTCTTGAAATGAAACTTGGATGATGTTTTTTAACTTTTAGAATTTTTTTTGCATTTAGTTTAGAATTTTCTAACTCGGGTCGGTTTCGAACGGATAGGAAGGAAATTTTTTTTGTTCTCTATTTTTCGGCTTGTCTTAACCCCTTTCGTCTTGAAATGAAACCTGGATGATGATTTTTAATTTTTAGAATTTTTTTTGCATTTACTTTTGAATTTTCTAACTCGGATCGGGTTCGAACGGATAGGAAGGAAATTTTTTTTGTTCTCTATTTTTCGGCCTGTCCTGGCCCGTTTCGTCTTGAAATGAAGCCTGGATGATGTTTTTTAATTTTTAGAATTTTTTTGCATTTATTTTTGAATTTTCTAACTCAGGTCTGGTTCGAACGGATAGGAAGGAAATATTTTTTTTTCTCTATTTTTCAGCCTGTCCTGATCCGTTTCGTCTTGAAATGAAGCCTAGATGATGTATTTTAATTTTTAGAATTTTTTTGCATTTCTTTTAGAATTTTCTAACTGGGGTCGGGTTCGAACGGATAGGAAAGAAAATTTTTTTATTCTCTATTTTTCGGCTTGTCTTCACCCGTTTCGTCTTGAAATGAAACCTAGATGATGTTTTTTAATTTTTAGAATTTTTTTTGCATTTAGTTTTGAATTTTCTAACTCGGGTCGGTTTAGAACGGATAGGAAGGAAATTTTTTTTGTTCTCTATTTTTCGGCTTGTCTTCACCCGTTTCGTCTTGAAATGAAACCTGGATGATGTTTTTTAACTTTTAGAATTTTTTTTGCATTTAGTTTAGAATTTTCTAACTCGGGTCGGTTTCGAACGGATAGGAATGAAATTTTTTTTGTTCTCTATTTTTCGGCTTGTCTTAACCCCTTTCGTCTTGAAATGAAACCTGGATGATGATTTTTAATTTTTAGAATTTTTTTTGCGTTTAGTTTTGAATTTTCTAACTCGGATCGGGTTCGAACGGATAGGAAGGAAATTTTTTTTGTTCTCTATTTTTCGGCCTGTCCGGGCCCGTTTCGTCTTGAAATGAAGCCTGGATAATGTTTTTCAATTTTTAGAATTTTTTTGCATTTATTTTTGAATTTTCTAACTCAGGTCTGGTTCGAACGGATAGGAAGGAAATATTTTTTTTTCTCTATTTTTCAGCCTGTCCTGATCCATTTCGTCTTGAAATGAAGCCTAGATGATGTATTTTAATTTTTAGAATTTTTTTGCATTTGTTTTAGAATTTTCTAACTGGGGTCGGGTTCGAATGGATAGGAAAGAAATTTTTTTTATTCTCTATTTTTCGGCTTGTCTTCACCCGTTTCGTCTTGAAATGAAACCTAGATGATGTTTTTTAATTTTTAGAATTTTTTTTGCATTTAGTTTTGAATTTTCTAACTCGGGTCGGTTTAGAACGGATAGGAAGGAAATTTTTTTTGTTCTCTATTTTTCGGCTTGTCTTCACCCGTTTCGTCTTGAAATAAAGCCTGGATGATGTTTTTTAATTTTTAGAATTTTTTCGCATTTATTTTTGAATTTTTTAACTCAGGTCTGGTTCGAACGGATAGGAAGGAAATTATTTTTGTTCTCTATTTTTCGGCCTGACCAGACCCGTTTCGTCTTGAAATGAAGCCTGGATGATGTTTTTTAATTTTTAGAATTTTTTTTGCATTTATTTTCGAATTTTATAACTGGGGTCGGGTTCGAACGGATAGGAAAGAAATTTTTTTTATTCTCTATTTTTCGGCTTGTCTTCACCCGTTTCGTCTTGAAATGAAACCTGGATGATGTTTATTAATTTTTGGAATTTTTTTTACATTTATTTTTGAATTTTCTAACTTGGGTCGGGTTCGAACGGATAGGAATAAAATTTTTTTTTATCTCTATTTTTCGGCCTGTCCTATCCCGTTTCATCTTCAAATGAAGCCTGGATGATGTTTTTTAATTTTTAGAATTTTTTTTGCATTTATTTTCGAATTTTCTAACTGGGGTCGGGTTCGAACGGATAGGAAATAAATTTTTTTTATTCTCTATTTTTCGGCTTGTCTTCACGCGTTTCGTCTTGAAATGAAACCTGGATGATGTTTTTTAATTTTTAGAATTTTTTTTGCATTTAGTTTTGAATTTTCTAACTCGGGTCGGATTCGAACGGATAGGATTGAAATTTTTTTTCTTCTCTATTTATCGGCCTGTCCTGGCCCGTTTCGTCTTGAAATGAACCCTGGATGATGTTTTTTAATTTTTAGAATTTTTTTGCATTTACTTTTGAATTTTCTAACTGAGGTCTGGTTCGAACGGATAGGAAGAAAATTCTTTTTGTTCTCTATTTTTCGGCCTGCCCTGACCCGTTTCGTCATGAAATGAAACCTGGATGATGATTTTTAATTTTTAGAATTTTTTTTGCATTTAGTTTTAAATTTTCGAACTCGGGTCGGTTTCGAACGGATAGGAAGGAAATTTTTTTTGTTCTCTATTTTTCGGCTTGTCTTCACCCGTTTCGTCTTGAAATGAAACCTGGATGATGTTTTTTAATTTTTAGAATTTTTTTTGCATTTAGTTTGAATTTTCTAACTCGGGTCGGTTTCGAACGGATAGGAAGGAAATTTTTTTTGTTCTCTATTTTTCGGCTTGTCTTAACCCCTTTCGTCCTGAAATGAAACCTGGATGATGATTTTTAATTTTTAGAATTTTTTTTGCATTTAGTTTTGAATTTTCTAACTCGGATCGGGTTTGAACGGATAGGAAGGTAATTTTTTTTGTTCTCTATTTTTCGGCCTGTCCTGGCCCGTTTCGTCTTGAAATGAAGCCTGGATGATGTTTTTTAATTTTTAGAATTTTTTTGCATTTATTTTTGAATTTTCTAACTCAGGTCTGGTTCGAACGGATAGGAAGGAAATATTTTTTTTTCTCTATTTTTCAGCCTGTCCTGATCCGTTTCGTCTTGAAATGAAGCCTAGATGATGTTTTTTAATTTTTAGAATTTTTTTGCATTTCTTTTAGAATTTTCTAACTGGGGTCGGGTTCGAACGGCTAGGAAAGAAATTTTTTTTATTCTCTATTTTTCGGCTTGTCTTCACCCGTTTCGTCTTGAAATGAAACCTAGATGATGTTTTTTAATTTTTAGATTTTTTTTTGCATTTAGTTTTGAATTTTCTAACTCGGGTCGGGTTCGAACGGATAGGAATGAAATTTTTTTTGTTCTCTATTTTTCGGCCTGACCAGACCCGTTTCGTCTTGAAATGAAGCCTGGATGATGTTTTTTAATTTTTAGAATTTTTTTTGCATTTATTTTCGAATTTTATAACTGGGGTCGGGTTCGAACGGATAGGAAAGAAATTTTTTTTATTCTCTATTTTTCGGCTTGTCTTCACCCGTTTCGTCTTGAAATGAAACCTGGATGATGTTTATTAATTTTTGGAATTTTTTTTACATTTATTTTTGAATTTTCTAACTTGGGTCGGGTTCGAACGGATAGGAATAAAATTTTTTTTTATCTCTATTTTTCGGCCTGTCCTATCCCGTTTCATCTTCAAATGAAGCCTGGATGATGTTTTTTAATTTTTAGAATTTTTTTTGCATTTATTTTCGAATTTTCTAACTGGGGTCGGGTTCGAACGGATAGGAAATAAATTTTTTTTATTCTCTATTTTTCGGCTTGTCTTCACGCGTTTCGTCTTGAAATGAAACCTGGATGATGTTTTTTAATTTTTAGAATTTTTTTTGCATTTAGTTTTGAATTTTCTAACTCGGGTCGGATTCGAACGGATAGGATTGAAATTTTTTTTCTTCTCTATTTATCGGCCTGTCCTGGCCCGTTTCGTCTTGAAATGAAGCCTGGATGATGTTTTTTAATTTTTAGAATTTTTTTGCATTTACTTTTGAATTTTCTAACTGAGGTCTGGTTCGAACGGATAGAAAGAAAATTCTTTTTGTTCTCTATTTTTCGGCCTGCCCTGACCCGTTTCGTCATGAAATGAAACCTGGATGATGATTTTTAATTTTTAGAATTTTTTTTGCATTTAGTTTTAAATTTTCGAACTCGGGTCGGTTTCGAACGGATAGGAAGGAAATTTTTTTTGTTCTCTATTTTTCGGCTTGTCTTCACCCGTTTCGTCTTGAAATGAAACCTGGATGATGTTTTTTAATTTTTAGAATTTTTTTTGCATTTAGTTTGAATTTTCTAACTCGGGTCGGTTTCGAACGGATAGGAAGGAAATTTTTTTTGTTCTCTATTTTTCGGCTTGTCTTAACCCCTTTCGTCCTGAAATGAAACCTGGATGATGATTTTTAATTTTTAGAATTTTTTTTGCATTTAGTTTTGAATTTTCTAACTCGGATCGGGTTTGAACGGATAGGAAGGTAATTTTTTTTGTTCTCTATTTTTCGGCCTGTCCTGGCCCGTTTCGTCTTGAAATGAAGCCTGGATGATGTTTTTTAATTTTTAGAATTTTTTTGCATTTATTTTTGAATTTTCTAACTCAGGTCTGGTTCGAACGGATAGGAAGGAAATATTTTTTTTTCTCTATTTTTCAGCCTGTCCTGATCCGTTTCGTCTTGAAATGAAGCCTAGATGATGTTTTTTAATTTTTAGAATTTTTTTGCATTTCTTTTAGAATTTTCTAACTGGGGTCGGGTTCGAACGGCTAGGAAAGAAATTTTTTTTATTCTCTATTTTTCGGCTTGTCTTCACCCGTTTCGTCTTGAAATGAAACCTAGATGATGTTTTTTAATTTTTAGATTTTTTTTTGCATTTAGTTTTGAATTTTCTAACTCGGGTCGGGTTCGAACGGATAGGAATGAAATTTTTTTTGTTCTCTATTTTTCGGCCTGACCAGACCCGTTTCGTCTTGAAATGAAGCCTGGATGATGTTTTTTAATTTTTAGAATTTTTTTTGCATTTATTTTCGAATTTTATAACTGGGGTCGGGTTCGAACGGATAGGAAAGAAATTTTTTTTATTCTCTATTTTTCGGCTTGTCTTCACCCGTTTCGTCTTGAAATGAAACCTGGATGATGTTTATTAATTTTTGGAATTTTTTTTACATTTATTTTTGAATTTTCTAACTTGGGTCGGGTTCGAACGGATAGGAATAAAATTTTTTTTTATCTCTATTTTTCGGCCTGTCCTATCCCGTTTCATCTTCAAATGAAGCCTGGATGATGTTTTTTAATTTTTAGAATTTTTTTTGCATTTATTTTCGAATTTTCTAACTGGGGTCGGGTTCGAACGGATAGGAAATAAATTTTTTTTATTCTCTATTTTTCGGCTTGTCTTCACGCGTTTCGTCTTGAAATGAAACCTGGATGATGTTTTTTAATTTTTAGAATTTTTTTTGCATTTAGTTTTGAATTTTCTAACTCGGGTCGGATTCGAACGGATAGGATTGAAATTTTTTTTCTTCTCTATTTATCGGCCTGTCCTGGCCCGTTTCGTCTTGAAATGAAGCCTGGATGATGTTTTTTAATTTTTAGAATTTTTTTGCATTTACTTTTGAATTTTCTAACTGAGGTCTGGTTCGAACGGATAGGAAGAAAATTCTTTTTGTTCTCTATTTTTCGGCCTGCCCTGACCCGTTTCGTCATGAAATGAAACCTGGATGATGATTTTTAATTTTTAGAATTTTTTTTGCATTTAGTTTTAAATTTTCGAACTCGGGTCGGTTTCGAACGGATAGGAAGGAAATTTTTTTTGTTCTCTATTTTTCGGCTTGTCTTCACCCGTTTCGTCTTGAAATGAAACCTGGATGATGTTTTTTAATTTTTAGAATTTTTTTTGCATTTAGTTTGAATTTTCTAACTCGGGTCGGTTTCGAACGGATAGGAAGGAAATTTTTTTTGTTCTCTATTTTTCGGCTTGTCTTAACCCCTTTCGTCCTGAAATGAAACCTGGATGATGATTTTTAATTTTTAGAATTTTTTTTGCATTTAGTTTTGAATTTTCTAACTCGGATCGGGTTTGAACGGATAGGAAGGTAATTTTTTTTGTTCTCTATTTTTCGGCCTGTCCTGGCCCGTTTCGTCTTGAAATGAAGCCTGGATGATGTTTTTTAATTTTTAGAATTTTTTTGCATTTATTTTTGAATTTTCTAACTCAGGTCTGGTTCGAACGGATAGGAAGGAAATATTTTTTTTTCTCTATTTTTCAGCCTGTCCTGATCCGTTTCGTCTTGAAATGAAGCCTAGATGATGTTTTTTAATTTTTAGAATTTTTTTGCATTTCTTTTAGAATTTTCTAACTGGGGTCGGGTTCGAACGGATAGGAAAGAAATTTTTTTTATTCTCTATTTTTCGGCTTGTCTTCACCCGTTTCGTCTTGAAATGAAACCTAGATGATGTTTTTTAATTTTTAGATTTTTTTTTGCATTTAGTTTTGAATTTTCTAACTCGGGTCGGGTTCGAACGGATAGGAATGAAATTTTTTTTGTTCTCTATTTTTCGGCCTGTCCTGTACCGTTTCATCTTCAAATGAAGCCTGGATGATATTTTTAATTTTTAGAATTTTTTTTCATTTATTTTCGAATTTTCAAACTCTGGTCGGGTTCGAATGGATAGGAAGGAAATTTTTTTTGTTCTCCATTTTTCGGCCTGTCCTGGCCCGTTTCGTCTTGAAATGAAGCCTGGATGATGTTTTTTAATTTTTAGAATTTTTTTGCATTTATTTTTAAATTTTCTAACTCGGGTCGGTTTCGAACGGATAGGAAGAAAATTTTTTTATTCTCTATTTTTCGGGTTGTCTTCACCCGTTTCGTCTTGAAATGAAACCTGGATGATGTTTTTTAATTTTTAGAATTTTTTTTGCATTTAGTTTTGAATTTTCTAACTCGGGTCGGGTTCGAACGGATAGGATTGAAATTTTTTTTATTCTCTATTTTTCGGCTTGTCTTCACCCGTTTCATCTTGAAATGAAACCTGGATGATGTTTATTAATTTTTGGAATTTTTTTTGCATTTATTTTTGAATTTTCTAACTTGGGTCGGGTTCGAACGGATAGGAATAAAATTTTTTTTTATCTCTATTTTTCGGCCTGTCCTATCCCGTTTCATCTTCAAATGAAGCCTGGATGATGCTTTTTAATTTTTAGAATTTTTTTTGCATTTATTTTCAAATTTTCTAACTGGGGTCGGGTTCGAACGGATAGGAAGGAAATTTTTTTTGTTCTCTATTTTTCGGCTTGTCTTAACCCCTTTCGTCTTGAAATGAAACCTGGATGATGATTTTTAATTTTTAGAATTTTTTTTGAATTTAGTTTTGAATTTTCTAACTCGGATCCGGTTCGAACGGATAGGAAGGAAATTTTTTTTGTTCTCTATTTTTCGGCCTGTCCTGGCCCGTTTCGTCTTGAAATGAAGCCTGGATGATATTTTTTAATTTTTAGAATTTTTTTGCATTTATTTTTGAATTTTCTAACTCAGGTCTGGTTCGAACGGATAGGAAGGAAATTCTTTTTGTTCTCTATTTTTCGGCCTGCCCTGACCAGTTTCGTCATGAAATGAAACCTGGATGATGATTTTTAATTTTTAGAATTTTTTTTGCATTTAGTTTTGAATTTTCTAACTCGGGTCGGTTTCGAACGGATATGAAGAAAATTTTTTTTGTTCTCTATTTTTCGGCTTGTCTTCACCCGTTTCGTCTTGAAATGAAACCTGGATGATGTTTTTTAATTTTTAGAATTTTTTTTGCATTTAGTTTTGAATTTTCTAACTCGGGTCGGTTTAGAACGGATAGGAAGGAAATTTTTTTTGTTCTCTATTTTTCGGCTTGTCTTCACCCGTTTCGTCTTGAAATGAAGCCTGGATGATGTTTTTTAATTTTTAGAATTTTTTTGCATTTATTTTTGAATTTTTTAACTCAGGTCTGGTTCGAACGGATAGGAAGGAAATTCTTTTTGTTCTCTATTTTTCGGCCTGACCAGACCCGTTTCGTCTTGAAATGAAGCCTGGATGATGTTATTTAATTTTTAGAATTTTTTTTGCATTTATTTTCGAATTTTATAACTGGGGTCGGGTTCGAACGGAAAGGAAAGAAATTTTTTTTATTCTCTATTTTTCGGCTTGTCTTCACCCGTTTCGTCTTGAAATGAAACCTGGATGATGTTTTTTAATTTTTAGAATTTTTTTTGCATTTAGTTTTGAATTTTCTAACTCGGGTCGGGTTCGAACGGATAGGATTGAAATTTTTTTTATTCTCTATTTTTCGGCTTGTCTGCACCCGTTTCATCTTGAAATGAAACCTGGATGATGTTTATTAATTTCTGGAATTTTTTTTGCATTTATTTTTGAATTTTCTAACTTGGGTCGGGTTCGAACGGATAGGAATAAAATTTTTTTTTATCTCTATTTTTCGGCCTGACCTATCCCGTTTCATCTTCAAATGAAGCCTGGATGATGTTTTTTAATTTTTAGAATTTTTTTTGCATTTATTTTCGAATTTTCTAACCGGGGTCGGGTTCGAACGGATAGGAAATAAATTTTTTTTATTCTCTATTTTTCGGCTTGTTTTCACCCGTTTCGTCTTGAAATGAAACCTGAATGATGTTTTTTAATTTTTAGAATTTTTTTTGCATTTAGTTTTGAATTTTCTAACTCGGGTCGGATTCGAACGGATAGGATTGAAATTTTTTTTCTTCTCTATTTATCGGCCTGTCCTGGCCCGTTTCTTCTTGAAATGAAGCCTGGATGATGTTTTTTAATTTTTAGAATTTTTTTGCATTTATTTTTGAATTTTCTAATTGAGGTCTGGTTCGAACGGATAGGAAGGAAATTCTTTTTGTTCTCTATTTTTCGGCCTGCCCTGTCCCGTTTCGTCATGAAATGAAACCTGGATGATGATTTTTAATTTTTAGAATTTTTTTTGCATTTAGTTTTGAATTTTCTAACTCGGATCGGGTTCGAACGGATAGGAAGGAAATTTTTTTTGTTCTCTATTTTTCGGCCTGTCCTGGCCCGTTTCGTCTTGAAATGAAGCCTGGATGATGTTTTTTAATTTTTAGAATTTTTTTGCATTTATTTTTGAATTTTCTAACTCAGGTCTGGTTCGAACGGATTGGAAGGAAATATTTTTTTTTCTCTATTTTTCAACCTGTCCTGATCCGTTTCGTCTTGAAATGAAACCTAGATGATGTATTTTAATTTTTAGAATTTTTTTGCATTTCTTTTAGAATTTTCTAACTGGGGTCGGGTTCGAACGGATAGGAAAGAAATTTTTTTTATTCTCTATTTTTCGGCTTGTCTTCACCCGTTTCGTCTTGAAATGAAACCTAGATGATGTTTTTTAATTTTTAGAATTTTTTTTGCATTTAGTTTTGAATTTTCTAACTCGGGTCGGTTTAGAACGGATAGGAAGGAAATTTTTTTTGTTCTCTATTTTTCGGCTTGTCTTCACCCGTTTCGTCTTGAAATGAAACTTGGATGATGTTTTTTAACTTTTAGAATTTTTTTTGCATTTAGTTTAGAATTTTCTAACTCGGGTCGGTTTCGAACGGATAGGAAGGAAATTTTTTTTGTTCTCTATTTTTCGGCTTGTCTTAACCCCTTTCGTCTTGAAATGAAACCTGGATGATGATTTTTAATTTTTAGAATTTTTTTTGCATTTAGTTTTGAATTTTCTAACTCGGATCGGGTTCGAACGGATAGGAAGGAAATTTTTTTTGTTCTCTATTTTTCGGCCTGTCCTGGCCCGTTTCGTCTTGAAATGAAGCCTGGATGATGTTTTTTAATTTTTAGAATTTTTTTGCATTTATTTTTGAATTTTCTAACTCAGGTCTGGTTCGAACGGATAGGAAGGAAATATTTTTTTTTCTCTATTTTTCAGCCTGTCCTGATCCGTTTCGTCTTGAAATGAAGCCTAGATGATGTATTTTAATTTTTAGAATTTTTTTGCATTTCTTTTAGAATTTTCTAACTGGGGTCGGGTTCGAACGGATAGGAAAGAAATTTTTTTTATTCTCTATTTTTCGGCTTGTCTTCACCCGTTTCGTCTTGAAATGAAACCTAGATGATGTTTTTTAATTTTTAGAATTTTTTTTGCATTTAGTTTTGAATTTTCTAGCTTCGGTCGGTTTAGAACGGATAGGAAGGAAATTTTTTTTGTTCTCTATTTTTCGGCTTGTCTTCACCCGTTTCGTCTTGAAATGAAACCTGGATGATGTTTTTTAACTTTTAGAATTTTTTTTGCATTTAGTTTAGAATTTTCTAACTCGGGTCGGTTTCGAACGGATAGGAATGAAATTTTTTTTGTTCTCTATTTTTCGGCTTGTCTTAACCCCTTTCGTCTTGAAATGAAACCTGGATGATGATTTTTAATTTTTAGATTTTTTTTTGCATTTAGTTTTGAATTTTCTAACTCGGATCGGGTTCGAACGGATAGGAAGGAAATTTTTTTTGTTCTCTATTTTTCGGCCTGTCCTGGCCCGTTTCGTCTTGAAATGAAGCCTGGATGATGTTTTTCAATTTTTAGAATTTTTTTGCATTTATTTTTGAATTTTCTAACTCAGGTCTGGTTCGAACGGATAGGAAGGAAATATTTTTTTTTCTCTATTTTTCAGCCTGTCCTGATCCATTTCGTCTTGAAATGAAGCCTAGATGATGTATTTTAATTTTTAGAATTTTTTTGCATTTGTTTTAGAATTTTCTAACTGGGGTCGGGTTCGAACGGATAGGAAAGAAATTTTTTTTATTCTCTATTTTTCGGCTTGTCTTCACCCGTTTCGTCTTGAAATGAAACCTAGATGATGTTTTTTAATTTTTAGAATTTTTTTTGCATTTAGTTTTGAATTTTCTAACTCGGGTCGGTTTAGAACGGATAGGAAGGAAATTTTTTTTGTTCTCTATTTTTCGACTTGTCTTCACCCGTTTCGTCTTGAAATAAAGCCTGGATGATGTTTTTTAATTTTTAGAATTTTTTCGCATTTATTTTTGAATTTTTTAACTCAGGTCTGGTTCGAACGGATAGGAAGGAAATTCTTTTTGTTCTCTATTTTTCGGCCTGACCAGACCCGTTTCGTCTTGAAATGAAGCCTGGATGATGTTTTTTAATTTTTAGAATTTTTTTTGCATTTATTTTCGAATTTTATAACTGGGGTCGGGTTCGAACGGATAGGAAGGAAATTTTTTTTATTCTCTATTTTTCGGCTTGTCTTCACCCGTTTCGTCTTGAAATGAAACCTGGATGATGTTTTTTAATTTTTAGAATTTTTTTCCATTTAGTTTTGAATTTTCTAACTCGGGTCGGGTTCGAACGGATAGGATTGAAATTTTTTTTATTCTCTATTTTTCGGCTTGTCTTCGCCCGTTTCATCTTGAAATGAAACCTGGATGATGTTTATTAATTTTTGGAATTTTTTTTGCATTTATTTTTGAATTTTCTAACTTGGGTCGGGTTCGAACGGATAGGAATAAAATTTTTTTTTATCTCTATTTTTCGGCCTGTCCTATCCCGTTTCATCTTCAAATGAAGCCTGGATGATGTTTTTTAATTTTTAGAATTTTTTTTGCATTTATTTTCGAATTTTCTAACTGGGGTCGGGTTCGAACGGATAGGAAATAAATTTTTTTTATTCTCTATTTTTCGGCTTGTCTTCACGCGTTTCGTCTTGAAATGAAACCTGGATGATGTTTTTTAATTTTTAGAATTTTTTTTGCATTTAGTTTTGAATTTTCTAACTCGGGTCGGATTCGAACGGATAGGATTGAAATTTTTTTTCTTCTCTATTTATCGGCCTGTCCTGGCCCGTTTCGTCTTGAAATGAAGCCTGGATGATGTTTTTTAATTTTTAGAATTTTTTTGCATTTACTTTTGAATTTTCTAACTGAGGTCTGGTTCGAACGGATAGGAAGAAAATTCTTTTTGTTCTCTATTTTTCGGCCTGCCCTGACCCGTTTCGTCATGAAATGAAACCTGGATGATGATTTTTAATTTTTAGAATTTTTTTTGCATTTAGTTTTAAATTTTCGAACTCGGGTCGGTTTCGAACGGATAGGAAGGAAATTTTTTTTGTTCTCTATTTTTCGGCTTGTCTTCACCCGTTTCGCCTTGAAATGAAACCTGGATGATGTTTTTTAATTTTTAGAATTTTTTTTGCATTTAGTTTGAATTTTCTAACTCGGGTCGGTTTCGAACGGATAGGAAGGAAATTTTTTTTGTTCTCTATTTTTCGGCTTGTCTTAACCCCTTTCGTCCTGAAATGAAACCTGGATGATGATTTTTAATTTTTAGAATTTTTTTTGCATTTAGTTTTGAATTTTCTAACTCGGATCGGGTTTGAACGGATAGGAAGGTAATTTTTTTTGTTCTCTATTTTTCGGCCTGTCCTGGCCCGTTTCGTCTTGAAATGAAGCCTGGATGATGTTTTTTAATTTTTAGAATTTTTTTGCATTTATTTTTGAATTTTCTAACTCAGGTCTGGTTCGAACGGATAGGAAGGAAATATTTTTTTTTCTCTATTTTTCAGCCTGTCCTGATCCGTTTCGTCTTGAAATGAAGCCTAGATGATGTTTTTTAATTTTTAGAATTTTTTTGCATTTCTTTTAGAATTTTCTAACTGGGGTCGGGTTCGAACGGATAGGAAAGAAATTTTTTTTATTCTCTATTTTTCGGCTTGTCTTCACCCGTTTCGTCTTGAAATGAAACCTAGATGATGTTTTTTAATTTTTAGATTTTTTTTTGCATTTAGTTTTGAATTTTCTAACTCGGGTCGGGTTCGAACGGATAGGAATGAAATTTTTTTTGTTCTCTATTTTTCGGCCTGTCCTGTACCGTTTCATCTTCAAATGAAGCCTGGATGATATTTTTAATTTTTAGAATTTTTTTTCATTTATTTTCGAATTTTCAAACTCTGGTCGGGTTCGAATGGATAGGAAGGAAATTTTTTTTGTTCTCCATTTTTCGGCCTGTCCTGGCCCGTTTCGTCTTGAAATGAAGCCTGGATGATGTTTTTTAATTTTTAGAATTTTTTTGCATTTATTTTTAAATTTTCTAACTCGGGTCGGTTTCGAACGGATAGGAAGAAAATTTTTTTATTCTCTATTTTTCGGGTTGTCTTCACCCGTTTCGTCTTGAAATGAAACCTGGATGATGTTTTTTAATTTTTAGAATTTTTTTTGCATTTAGTTTTGAATTTTCTAACTCGGGTCGGGTTCGAACGGATAGGATTGAAATTTTTTTTATTCTCTATTTTTCGGCTTGTCTTCACCCGTTTCATCTTGAAATGAAACCTGGATGATGTTTATTAATTTTTGGAATTTTTTTTGCATTTATTTTTGAATTTTCTAACTTGGGTCGGGTTCGAACGGATAGGAATAAAATTTTTTTTTATCTCTATTTTTCGGCCTGTCCTATCCCGTTTCATCTTCAAATGAAGCCTGGATGATGCTTTTTAATTTTTAGAATTTTTTTTGCATTTATTTTCAAATTTTCTAACTGGGGTCGGGTTCGAACGGATTGGAAATAAATTTTTTTTATTCCCTATTTTTCGGCTTGTCTTCACCCGTTTCGTCTTGAAATGAAACCTGGATGATGTTTTTTAATTTTTAGAATTTTTTTTGCATTTAGTTTTGAATTTTCTAACTCGGGTCGGATTCGAACGGATAGGATTGAAATTTTTTTTCTTCTCTATTTTTCGGTCTGTCCTGGCCCGTTTCGTCTTGAAATGAAGCCTGGATGATGTTTTTTAATTTTTAGAATTTTTTTGCATTTATTTTTGAATTTTCTAACTGAGGTCTGGTTCGAACGGATAGGAAGGAAATTCTTTTTGTTCTCTATTTTTCGGCCTGCCCTGACCCGTTTCGTCATGAAATGAAACCTGGATGATGATTTTTAATTTTTAGAATTTTTTTTGCATTTAGTTTTGAATTTTCGAACTCGGGTCGGTTTCGAACGGATAGGAAGGAAATTTTTTTTGTTCTCTATTTTTCGGCTTGTCTTCACCCGTTTCGTCTTGAAATGAAACCTGGATGATGTTTTTTAACTTTTAGAATTTTTTTTGCATTTAGTTTTGAATTTTCTAACTCGGGTCGGTTTCGAACGGATAGGAAGGAAATTTTTTTTGTTCTCTATTTTTCGGCTTGTCTTAACCCCTTTCGTCTTGAAATGAAACCTGGATGATGATTTTTAATTTTTAGAATTTTTTTTGAATTTAGTTTTGAATTTTCTAACTCGGATCCGGTTCGAACGGATAGGAAGGAAATTTTTTTTGTTCTCTATTTTTCGGCCTGTCCTGGCCCGTTTCGTCTTGAAATGAAGCCTGGATGATATTTTTTAATTTTTAGAATTTTTTTGCATTTATTTTTGAATTTTCTAACTCAGGTCTGGTTCGAACGGATAGGAAGGAAATATTTTTTTTTCTCTATTTTTCAGCCTGTCCTGATCCGTTTCGTCTTGAAATGAAGCCTAGATGATGTATTTTAATTTTTAGAATTTTTTTGCATTTCCTTTAGAATTTTCTAACTGAGGTCGGGTTCGAACGGATAGGAAAGAAATTTTTTTTATTCTCTATTTTTCGGCTTGTCTTCACCCGTTTCGTGTTGAAATGAAACCTAGATGATGTTTTTTAATTTTTAGATTTTTTTTTGCATTTAGTTTTGAATTTTCTAACTCGGGTCGGGTTCGAACGGATAGGAATGAAATTTTTTTTGTTCTCTATTTTTCTGCCTGTCCTGTACCGTTTCATCTTCAAATGAAGCCTGGATGATATTTTTAATTTTTAGAATTTTTTTTCATTTATTTTCGAATTTTCAAACTCTGGTCGGGTTCGAACGGATAGGATGGAAATTTTTTTTGTTCTCCATTTTTCGGCCTGTCCTGGCCCGTTTCGTCTTGAAATGAAGCCTGGATGATGTTTTTTAATTTTTAGAATTTTTTTGCATTTATTTCTAAATTTTCTAACTCGGGCCGGGTTCGAACGGATAGGAAAGAAATTGTTTTTATTCTCTATTTTTTAGCCTGCGTTTTTGCTTGTTACATCTTGAAATGAAGACTGGATGATGTTTTTTTCTTTTTGAAATTTTTTTGCATTTATTTTCTAATTTTCTAACTCGGGTCGGGTTCGAACGGATAGGAATGAAATTCTTTTTTTTCTCTATTTTTTGGCCTGTCCTGACCCGTTTCATCTTCAAATGAAGCCTGGATGATGTTTTTTAATTTTTAGAATTTTTTTTTCTTTTATTTTTGTATTTTCTAACTCGGGTCGGATTCGAACGGATAGGAAGGAAATTTTTTTTGTTCTCTATTTTTCGGCTTGTCTTCACCCGTTTCGTCCTGAAATGAAACCTGGATGATGTTTTTTAATTTTTAGAATTTTTTTTTGCATTTAGTTTTGAAGTTCCTAACTCGGGTCGGTTTCGAACGGATAGGAAGAAAATTTTTTTTGTTCACTATTTTTCGGCCTGTCCTGACCCGTTCCGTCTTGAAATGAAGCCTGGATGATATTTTTTAATTTTTAAATTTTTTTGCATTTATTTTTGAATTTTCTAAATCGGGCCGGGTTCGAACGGATAGGAAAGAAATTTTTTTTATTCTCTATTTTTCGGCTTGATTTCAGCCGTTTCATCTTGTAATGAAACCTGGATGATGTTTATTAATTTTTGGAATTTTTTTTGCATTTATTTTTGAATTTTCTAACTCGGGTCGGATTAGAACGGATAGGAATGAAATTTTTTTTGATCTCTATTTTTCGGCCTGTCCTGTCCCGTTTCATCTTCAAATGATGCTTGGATGATGTTTTTTAATTTTTAGAATTTTTTTTGCATTTATTTTCGAATTTTCTAACTGGGGTCGGGTTCGAACGGATAGGAAAGAAATTTTTTTTATTCTCTATTTTTCGGCTTGTCTTCACCCGATTCGTCTTGAAATGAAACCTGGATGATGTTTTTTAATTTTATGAATTTCTTTTGCATTTAGTTTTGAATTTTCTAACTCGGGTCGGGTTCGAACGGATAGGATTGAAATTTTTTTTGTTCTCTATTTTTCGGCCTGCCCTGTCCCGTTTCATCTTCAAATGAAGCCTGGATAATTTTTTTTAATTTTTAGAATTTTTTTTGCATTTATTTTCGAATTTTCTAACTGGGGTCGGGTTCGAAAGGATAGGAAAGAAATTTTTTTTATTCTCTATTTTTCGGCTTGTCTTCACCCGTTTCGTCTTGAAATGAAACCTGGATGATGTTTTTTAATTTTAAGAATTTCTTTTGCATTTAGTTTTGAATTTTCTAACTCGAGTCGGGTTCGAACGGATAGGATTGAAATTTTTTTTGTTCTCTATTTTTCGGCCTGTCCTGTCCCGTTTCATCTTCAAATGAAGCCTGGATGATGTTTTTTAAATTTTGGAATTTTTTTGCATTTATTCTCGAATTTTCTAACTCGGGTCGGGTTCGAACGGATAGGAAGGAAATTTTTTTTCTTCTCTATTTTTCGGCCTGTCCTGGCCCGTTTCGTCTTGAAATGAAGCCTGGATGATGTTTCTTAATTTTTAGAATTTTTTTGCATTTATTTTTGAATTTTCTAACTGAGGTCTGGTTCGAACGGATAGGAAGGAAATTCTTTTTGTTCTCTATTTTTCGGCCTGCCCTGACCCGTTTCGTCATGAAATGAAACTTGGATGATGATTTTTAATTTTTAGAATTTTTTTTGCATTTAGTTTTGAATTTTCGAACTCGGGTCGGTTTCGAACGGAAGGAAATTTTTTTTATTCTCTATTTTTCGGCTTGTCTTCACCCGTTTCGTCTTGAAATGAAACCTGGATGATGTTTTTTAACTTTTAGAATTTTTTTTGCATTTAGTTTTGAATTTTCTAACTCGGGTCGGTTTCGAACGGATAGGAAGGAAATTTTTTTTGTTCTCTATTTTTCGGCTTGTCTTCACTCGTTTCGTCTTGAAATGAAACCTGGATGATGTTTTTTAACTTTTAGAATTTTTTTTGCATTTAGTTTTGAATTTTCTAACTCGGGTCGGTTTCGAACGGATAGGAAGGAAATTTTTTTTGTTCTCTATTTTTCGGCTTGTCTTCACCCGTTTCGTCTTGAAATGAAACCTGGATGATGTTTTTTAATTTTATGAATTTCTTTTGCATTTAGTTTTGAATTTTCTAACTCGGGTCGGGTTCGAACGGATAGGATTGAAATTTTTTTTGTTCTCTATTTTTCGGCCTACCCTGTCCCGTTTCATCTTCAAATGAAGCTTGGATGATGTTTTTTAATTTTTAGAATTTTTTTTGCATTTATTTTCGAATTTTCTAACTCGGGTCGGGTTCGAACGGATAGGAAGGAAATTTTTTTTATTCTCTATTTTTCGGCCTGTCCTGGCCCGTTTCGTCTTGAAATGAAGCCTGGATGATGTTTTTTAATTTTTAGAATTTTTTTGCATTTATTTTTGAATTTTCTAACTGAGGTCTGGTTCGAACGGATAGGAAGGAAATTCTTTTTGTTCTCTATTTTTCGGCCTGCCCTGACTCGTTTCGTCATGAAATGAAACTTGGATGATGATTTTTAATTTTTAGAATTTTTTTTGCATTTAGTTTTGAATTTTCGAACTCGGGTCGGTTTCGAACGGATAGGAAGGAAATTTTTTTTGTTCTCTATTTTTCGGCTTGTCTTCACCCGTTTCGTCTTGAAATGAAACCTGGATGATGTTTTTTAACTTTTATAATTTTTTTTGCATTTAGTTTTGAATTTTCTAACTCGGGCCGGGTTCGAACGGATAGGAAAGAAATTGTTTTTATTCTCTATTTTTTAGCCTGTGTTTTTGCTTGTTACATCTTGAAATGAAGACTGGATGATGTTTTTTTATTTTTGAAATTTTTTTGCATTTATTTTCGAATTTTCTAACTCGGGTCGGGTTCGAACGGATAGGAATGAAATTCTTTTTTTTCTCTATTTTTTGGCCTGTCCTGACCCGTTTCATCTTCAAATGAAGCCTGGATGATGTTTTTTAATTTTTAGAATTTTTTTTCTTTTATTTTTGTATTTTGTAACTCGGGTCGGATTCGAACGGATAGGAAGGAAATTTTTTTTGTTCTCTATTTTTCGGCTTGTCTTCACCCGTTTCGTCCTGAAATGAAACCTGGATGATATTTTTTAATTTTTAGAATTTTTTTTTGCATTTAGTTTTGAATTTCCTAACTCAGGTCGGTTTCGAACGGATAGGAAGAAATTTTTTTTTGTTCTCTATTTTTCGGCCTGTCCTGACCCGTTCCGTCTTGAAATGAAGCCTGGATGATGTATTTTAATTTTTAAATTTTTTTGCATTTATTTTTGAATTTTCTAAATCGGGCCGGATTCGAACGGATAAGAAAGAAATTTTTTTTATTCTCTATTTTTCGGCTTGATTTCAGCTGTTTCATCTTGAAATGAAACCTGGATGATGTTTATTAATTTTTGGAATTTTTTTTGCATTTATTTTCGAATTTTCTAACTGGGGTCGGGTTCGAACGGATAGGAAAGAAATTTTTTTTATTCTCTATTTTTCGGCTTGTCTTCACCCGTTTCGTCTTGAAATGAAACCTGGATGATGTTTTCTAATTTTAAGAATTTCTTTTGCATTTAGTTTTGAATTTTCTAACTCGGGTCGGGTTCGAATGGATAGGATTGAAATTTTTTTTGTTCTCTATTTTTCGGCCTGTCCTGTCCCGTTTCATCTTCAAATGAAGCCTGGATGATGTTTTTTAAATTTTGGAATTTTTTTGCATTTATTTTCGAATTTTCTAACTCGGGTCGGGTTCGAACGGATAGGAAGGAAATTTTTTTTCTTCTCTATTTTTCGGCCTGTCCTGGCCCGTTTCGTCTTGAAATGAAGCCTGGATGATGTTTTTTAATTTTTATAATTTTTTTGCATTTATTTTTGAATTTTCTAACTCAGGTCTGGTTCGAACGGATAGGAAGGAAATTCTTTTTGTTCTCTATTTTTCGGCCTGCCCTGACCCGTTTCGTCACGAAATGAAACCTGGATGATGATTTTTAATTTTTAGAATTTTTTTTGCATTTATTTTTGAATTTTCTAACTCGGGTCGGTTTCGAACGGATAGGAAGGAAATTTTTTTTGTTCTCTATTTTTCGGCTTGTCTTCACCCGTTTCGTCCTGAAATGAAACCTGGATGATATTTTTTAATTTTTAGAAATTTTTTTTGCATTTAGTTTTGAATTTCCTAACTCGGGTCGGTTTCGAACGGATAGGAAGAAATTTTTTTTTTCTCTATTTTTCGGCCTGTCCTGACCCGTTCCGTCTTGAAATGAAGCCTGGATGATGTTTTTTAATTTTTAAATTTTTTTGCATTTATTTTTGAATTTTCTAAATCGGGCCGGATTCGAACGGATAGGAAAGAAATTTTTTTTATTCTCTATTTTTCGGCTTGATTTCAGCCGTTTCATCTTGAAATGAAACCTGGATGATGTTTATTAATTTTTGGAATTTTTTTTGCATTTATTTTTGAATTTTCTAACTCGGGTCGGATTAGAACTGATAGGAATGAAATTTTTTTTGATCTCTATTTTTCGGCCTGTCCTGTCCCGTTTCATCTTCAAATGAAGCTTGGATGATGTTTTTTAATTTTTAGAATTTTTTTTGCATTTATTTTCGAATTTTCTAACTGGGGTCGGGTTCGAACGGATAGGAAAGAAATTTTTTTTATTCTCTATTTTTCGGCTTGTCTTCACCCGTTTCGTCTTGAAATGAAACCTGGATGATGTTTTTTAATTTTAAGAATTTCTTTTGCATTTAGTTTTGAATTTTCTAACTCGGGTCGGGTTCGAACGGATAGGATTGAAATTTTTTTTGTTCTCTATTTTTCGGCCTGCCCCGTCCCGTTTCACCTTCAAATGAAGCCTGGATGATGTTTTTTAATTTTTAGAATTTTTTTTGCATTTATTTTCGAATTTTCTAACTGGGGTCGGGTTCGAACGGATAGGAAAGAAATTTTTTTTATTCTCTATTTTTCGGCTTGTCTTCACCCGTTTCGTCTTGAAATGAAACCTGGATGATGTTTTTTAATTTTAAGAATTTCTTTTGCATTTAGTTTTGAATTTTCTAACTTGGGTCGGGTTCGAACGGATAGGATTGAAATTTTTTTTGTTCTCTATTTTTCGGCCTGTCCTGTCCCGTTTCATTTTCAAATGAAGCCTGGATGATGTTTTTTAAATTTTGGAATTTTTTTGCATTTATTTTCGAATTTTCTAACTCGGGTCGGGTTCGAACGGATAGGAAGGAAATTTTTTTTCTTCTCTATTTTTCGGCCTGTCCTGGCCCGTTTCGTCTTGAAATGAAGCCTCGATGATGTTTTTTAATTTTTAGAATTTTTTTGCATTTATTTTTGAATTTTCTAACTCAGGTCTGGTTCGAACGGATAGGAAGGAAATTCTTTTTGTTCTCTATTTTTCGGCCAGCCCTGACCCGTTTCGTCATGAAATGAAACCTGGATGATGATTTTTAATTTTTAGAATTTTTTTTGCATTTATTTTTGAATTTTCTAACTCGGGTCGGTTTCGAACGGATAGGAAGGAAATTTTTTTTGTTCTCTATTTTTCGGCTTGTCTTCACCCGTTTCGTCTTGAAATGAAACCTGGATGATGTTTTTTAATTTTTAGAATTTTTTTTGCATTTAGTTTTGAATTTTCTAACTCGCGTCGGTTTAGAACGGATAGGAAGGAAATTTTTTTTGTTCTCTATTTTTCGGCTTGTCTTCACCCGTTTCGTCTTGAAATGAAGCCTGGATGATGTTTTTTAATTTTTAGAATTTTTTTGCATTTATTTTTGAATTTTTTAACTCAGGTCTGGTTCGAACGGATAGGAAGGAAATTCTTTTTGTTCTCTATTTTTCGGCCTGACCTGACCCGTTTCGTCTTGAAAAGAAGCCTGGATGATGTTTTTTAATTTTTAGAATTTTTTTTGCATTTATTTTCGAATTTTCTAACTGGGGTCGGGTTCGAAAGGAGAGGAAAGAATTTTTTTTTATTCTCTATTTTTCGGCTTGTCTTCACCCGTTTCGTCTTGAAATGAAACCTGGATGATGTTTTTTAATTTTTAGAATTTTTTTTGCATTTAGTTTTGAATTTTCTAACTCGGGTCGGGTACGAACGGATAGGATTGAAATTTTTTTTATTCTCTATTTTTCGGCTTGTCCTCACCCGTTTCATCTTGAAATGAAACCTGGATGATGTTTATTAATTTTTGGAATTTTTTTTGCATTTATTTTTGAATTTTCTAACTTGGGTCAGGTTCGAACGGATAGGAATAAAATTTTTTTTTTATCTCTATTTTTCGGCCTGTCCTATCCCGTTTCATATTCAAATGAAGCCTGGATGATGTTATTTAATTTTTAGAATTTTTTTTGCATTTATTTTCGAATTTTCTAACTGGGGTCGGGTTCGAACGGATAGGAAATAAATTTTTTTTATTCTCTATTTTTCGGCTTGTCTTCACCCGTTTCGTCTTGAAATGAAACCTGGATGATGTTTTTTAATTTTTAGAATTTTTTTTGCATTCAGTTTTGAATTTTCTAACTCGGGTCGGATTCGAACGGATAGGATTGAAATTTTTTTTCTTCTCTATTTTTCGGCCTGTCCTGGCCCGTTTCGTCTTGAAATGAAGCCTGGATGACGTTTTTTAATTTTTAGAATTTTTTTGCATTTATTTTTGAATTTTCTAACTCAGGTCTGGTTCGAACGGATAGAAAGGAAATTCTTTTTGTTCTCTATTTTTCGGCCTGCCCTGACCCGTTTCGTCATGAAATGAAACCTGGATGATGATTTTTAATTTTTAGAATTTTTTTTGCATTTAGTTTTGAATTTTCGAACTCGGATCTGTTTCGAACGGATAGGAAGGAAATTTTTTTTGTTCTCTATTTTTCGGCTTGTCTTCACCCGTTTCGTCTTGAAATGAAACCTGGATGATGTTTTTTAATTTTTAGAATTTTTTTTGCATTTAGTTTTGAATTTTCTAACTCGGGTCGGGTACGAACGGATAGGATTGAAATTTTTTTTATTCTCAATTTTTCGGCTTGTCCTCACCCGTTTCATCTTGAAATGAAACCTGGATGATGTTTATTAATTTTTGGAATTTTTTTTGCATTTATTTTTGAATTTTCTAACTTGGGTCAGGTTCGAACGTATAGGAATAAAATTTTTTTTTTATCTCTATTTTTCGGCCTGTCCTATCCCGTTTCATATTCAAATGAAGCCTGGATGATGTTATTTAATTTTTAGAATTTTTTTTGCATTTATTTTCGAATTTTCTAACTGGGGTCGGGTTCGAACGGATAGGAAATAAATTTTTTTTATTCTCTATTTTTCGGCTTGTCTTCGCCCGTTTCGTCTTGAAATGAAACCTGGATGATGTTTTTTAATTTTTAGAATTTTTTTTGCATTCAGTTTTGAATTTTCTAACTCGGGTCGGATTCGAACGGATAGGATTGAAATTTTTTTTCTTCTCTATTTTTCGGCCTGTCCTGGCCCGTTTCGTCTTGAAATGAAGCCTGGATGACGTTTTTTAATTTTTAGAATTTTTTTGCATTTATTTTTGAATTTTCTAACTCAGGTCTGGTTCGAACGGATAGAAAGGAAATTCTTATTGTTCTCTATTTTTCGGCCTGCCCTGACCCGTTTCGTCATGAAATGAAACCTGGATGATGATTTTTAATTTTTAGAATTTTTTTTGCATTTATTTTCGAATTTTCTAACTAGGGTCGGGTTCGAACGGATAGGAAAGAAATTTTTTTTATTCTCTATTTTTCGGCTTGTCTTCACCCGTTTCGTCTTGAAATGAAACCTGGATGATGTTTTTTAATTTTTAGAATTTTTTTTGCATTTAGTTTTGAATTTTCTAACTCGGGTCGGGTTCGAACGGATAGGATTGAAATTTTTTTTATTCTCTATTTTTCGGCTTGTCTTCAATCGTTTCATCTTGAAATGAAACCTGGATGATGTTTATTAATTTTTGGAATTTTTTTTACATTTATTTTTGAATTTTCTAACTTGTGTCGGGTTCGAACGGATAGGAATAAAATTTTTTTTTATCTCTATTTTTCGGCCTGTCCTATCCCGTTTCATCTTCAAATGAAGCCTGGATGATGTTTTTTAATTTTTAGAATTTTTTTTGCATTTATTTTCGAATTTTCTAACTGGGGTCGGGTTCGAACGGATAGGAAATAAATTTTTTTTATTCTCTATTTTTCGGCTTGTCTTCACCCGTTTCGTCTTGAAATGAAACCTGGATGATGTTTTTTAATTTTTAGAATTTTTTTTGCGTTTAGTTTTGAATTTTCTAACTCGGGTCGGATTCGAAAGGATAGGATTGAAATTTTTTTTCTTCTCTATTTTTCGGCCTGTCCTGGCCCGTTTCGTCTTGAAATGAAGCCTGGATGATGTTTTTTAATTTTTAGAATTTTTTTGCATTTATTTTTGAATTTTCTAACTCAGGTCTGGTTCGAACGGATAGGAAGGAAATTCTTTTTGTTCTCTATTTTTCGGCCTGCCCTGACCCGTTTCGTCATGAAATGAAACCTGGATAATGATTTTTAATTTTTAGAATTTTTTTTGCATTTAGTTTTGAATTTTCGAACTCGGGTCGGTTTCGAACGGATAGGAAGGAAATTTTTTTTGTTCTCTATTTTTCGGCTTGTCTTCACCCGTTTCGTCTTGAAATGAAACCTGGATGATGTTTTTTAATTTTTAGAATTTTTTTTGCATTTAGTTTTGAATTTTCTAACTCGGGTCGGTTTCGAACGGATAGGAAGGAAATTTTTTTTGTTCTCTATTTTTCGGCCTGTCCTGGCCCGTTTCGTCTTGAAATGAAGCCTGGATGATGTTTTTTAATTTTTAGAATTTTTTTGCATTTATTTTTGAATTTTCTAACTCAGGTCTGGTTCGAATGGATTGGAAGGAAATATTTTTTTTTCTCTATTTTTCAGCCTGTCCTGATCCGTTTCGTCTTGAAATGAAGCCTAGATGATGTATTTTAATTTTTAGAATTTTTTTACATTTCTTTTAGAATTTTCTAACTGAGGTCGGGTTCGAACGGATAGGAAAGAAATTTTTTTTATTCTCTATTTTTCGGCTTGTCTTCACCCGTTTCGTCTTGAAATGAAACCTAGATGATGTTTTTTAATTTTTAGATTTTTTTTTGCATTATTTTTGAATTTTCTAACTCGGGTCGGGTTCGAACGAATAGGAATGAATGTTTTTTTGTTCTCTATTTTTCGGCCTTTCCTGTACCGTTTCATCTTCAAATGAAGCCTGGATGATATTTTTAATTTTTAGAATTTTTTTTCATTTATTTTCGAATTTTCAAACTCTGGTCGGGTTCGAACGGATAGGAAGGAAATTTTTTTTGTTCTTCATTTTTTGGCCTGTCCTAGCCCGTTTCGTCTTGAAATGAAGCCAGGATGATGTTTTTTAATTTTTAGAATTTTTTTGCATTTATTTTTAAATTTTCTAACTCGGGCCGGGTTCGAACGGATAGGAAAGAAATTGTTTTTATTCTCTATTTTTTAGCCTGTGTTTTTTCTTGTTACATCTTGAAATGAAGACTGGATGATGTTTTTTTATTTTTGAAATTTTTTTGCATTTATTTTCGAATTTTCTAACTCGGGTCGGGTTCGAACGGATAGGAATGAAATTCTTTTTTTTCTCTATTTTTTGGCCTGTCCTGACCCGTTTCATCTTCAAATGATGCCTGGATGATGTTTTTTAATTTTTAGAATTTTTTTTCTTTTATTTTTGTATTTTCTAACTCAGGTCGGATTCGAACGGATAGGAAGGAAATTTTTTTTGTTCTCTATTTTTCGGCTTGTCTTCACCCGTTTCGTCCTGAAATGAAACCTGGATGATGTTTTTTAATTTTTAGAATTTTTTTTTGCATTTAGTTTTGAATTTCCTAACTCGGGTCGGTTTCGAACGGATAGGAAGAAAATTTTTTTTGTTCTCTATTTTTCGGCCTGCCCTGACCCGTTCCGTCTTGAAATGAAGCCTGGATGATGTTTTTTAATTTTTAAATTTTTTTGCATTTATTTTTGAATTTTCTAAATCGGGCCGGGTTCGAACGGATAGGAAAGAAATTTTTTTTATTCTCTATTTTTCGGCTTGATTTCAGCCGTTTCATCTTGAAATGAAACCTGGATGATGTTTATTAATTTTTGGAATTTTTTTTGCATTTATTTTTGAATTTTCTAACTCGGGTCGGATTAGAACGGATAGGAATGAAATTTTTTTTGATCTCTATTTTTCGACCTGTCCTGTCCCGTTTCATCTTCAAATGAAGCTTGGATGATGTTTTTTAATTTTTAGAATTTTTTTTGCATTTACTTTCGAATTTTCTAACTGGGGTCGGGTTCGAACGGATAGGAAAGAAATTTTTTTTATTCTCTATTTTTCGGCTTGTCTTCACCCGTTTCGTCTTGAAATGAAACCTGGATGATGTTTTTTAATTTTAAGAATTTCTTTTGCATTTAGTTTTGAATTTTCTAACTCGGGTCGGGTTCGAACGGATAGGATTGAAATTTTTTTTGTTCTCTATTTTTCGGCCTGCCCAGTCCCGTTTCATCTTCAAATGAAGCCTGGATGATGTTTTTTAATTTTTAGAATTTTTTTTGCTTTTATTTTCGAATTTTCTAACTGGGGTCGGGTTCGAACGGATAGGAAATTTTTTTTTTTTTATTCTCTATTTTTCGGCTTGTCTTCACCCGTTTCGTCTTGAAATGAAACTTGGATGATGTTTTTTAATTTTAAGAATTTCTTTTGCATTTAGTTTAGAATTTTCTAACTCGGGTCGGGTTCGAACGGATAGGATTGAAATTTTTTTTGTTCTCTATTTTTCGGCCTGTCCTGTCCCGTTTCATCTTCAAATGAAGCCTGGATGATGTTTTTTAAATTTTGGAATTTTTTTGCATTTATTTTCGAATTTTCTAACTCGGGTCGGGTTCGAACGGATAGGAAGGAAATTTTTTTTCTTCTCTATTTTTCGGCCTGTCCTGACCCGTTTCGTCTTGAAATGAAGCCTGGATGTGTGTTTTAATTTTTAGAATTTTTTTGCATTTATTTTTGAATTTTCTAACTCAGGTCTGGTTCGAACGGATAGGAAGGAAATTCTTTTTGTTCTCTATTTTTCGGCCTGCCCTGACCCGTTTCGTCATGAAATGAAACCTGGATAATGATTTTTAATTTTTAGAATTTTTTTTGCATTTAGTTTTGAATTTTCGAACTCGGGTCGGTTTCGAACGGATAGGAAGGAAATTTTTTTTGTTCTCTATTTTTCGGCTTCTCTTCACCCGTTTCGTCTTGAAATGAAACCTGGATGATGATTTTTAATTTTTAGAATTTTTTTTGCATTTAGTTTTGAATTTTCTAACTCGGGTCGGTTTCGAACGGATAGGAAGGAAATTTTTTTTGTTCTCTATTTTTCGGCCTGTCCTGGCCCGTTTCGTCTTGAAATGAAGCCTTGATGATGTTTTTTAATTTTTAGAATTTTTTTGCATTTATTTTTGAATTTTCTAACTCAGGTCTGGTTCGAATGGATTGGAAGGAAATATTTTTTTTTCTCTATTTTTCGGCCTGTCCTGATCCGTTTCGTCTTGAAATGAAGCCTAGATGATGTATTTTAATTTTTAGAATTTTTTTGCATTTCTTTTAGAATTTTCTAACTGAGGTCGGGTTCGAACGGATAGGAAAGAAATTTTTTTTATTCTCTATTTTTCGGCTTGTCTTCACCCGTTTCGTCTTGAAATGAAACCTGGATGATGTTTTTTAATTTTTAGAATTTTTTTTGCTTTTATTTTCGAATTTTCTAACTGGGGTCGGGTTCGAACGGATAGGAAATTTTTTTTTTTTTATTCTCTATTTTTCGGCTTGTCTTCACCCGTTTCGTCTTGAAATGAAACCTGGATGATGTTTTTTAATTTTTAGAATTTTTTTTGCGTTTAGTTTTGAATTTTCTAACTCGGGTCGGATTCGAAAGGATAGGATTGAAATTTTTTTTCTTCTCTATTTTTCGGCCTGTCCTGGCCCGTTTCGTCTTGAAATGAAGCCTGGATGATGTTTTTTAATTTTTAGAATTTTTTTGCATTTATTTTTGAATTTTCTAACTCAGGTCTGGTTCGAACGGATAGGAAGGAAATTCTTTTTGTTCTCTATTTTTCGGCCTGCCCTGACCCGTTTCGTCATGAAATGAAACCTGGATAATGATTTTTAATTTTTAGAATTTTTTTTGCATTTAGTTTTGAATTTTCGAACTCGGGTCGGTTTCGAACGGATAGGAAGGAAATTTTTTTTGTTCTCTATTTTTCGGCTTGTCTTCACCCGTTTCGTCTTGAAATGAAACCTGGATGATGTTTTTTAATTTTTAGAATTTTTTTTGCATTTAGTTTTGAATTTTCTAACTCGGGTCGGTTTCGAACGGATAGGAAGGAAATTTTTTTTGTTCTCTATTTTTCGGCCTGTCCTGGCCCGTTTCGTCTTGAAATGAAGCCTGGATGATGTTTTTTAATTTTTAGAATTTTTTTGCATTTATTTTTGAATTTTCTAACTCAGGTCTGGTTCGAATGGATTGGAAGGAAATATTTTTTTTTCTCTATTTTTCAGCCTGTCCTGATCCGTTTCGTTTTGAAATGAAGCCTAGATGATGTATTTTAATTTTTAGAATTTTTTTGCATTTCTTTTAGAATTTTCTAACTGAGGTCGGGTTCGAACGGATAGGAAAGAAATTTTTTTTATTCTCTATTTTTCGGCTTGTCTTCACCCGTTTCGTCTTGAAATGGAACCTAGATGATGTTTTTTAATTTTTAGATTTTTTTTTGCATTTAGTTTTGAATTTTCTAACTCGGGTCGGGTTCGAACGAATAGGAATGAAAGTTTTTTTGTTCTCTATTTTTCGGCCTTTCCTGTACCGTTTCATCTTCAAATGAAGCCTGGATGATATTTTTAATTTTTAGAATTTTTTTTCATTTATTTTCGAATTTTCAAACTCTGGTCGGGTTCGAACGGATAGGAAGGAAATTTTTTTTGTTCTTCATTTTTCGGCCTGTCCTAGCCCGTTTCGTCTTGAAATGAAGCCAGGATGATGTTTTTTAATTTTTAGAATTTTTTTGCATTTATTTTTAAATTTTCTAACTCGGGCCGGGTTCGAATGGATAGGAAAGAAATTGTTTTTATTCTCTATTTTTTAGCCTGTGTTTTTGCTTGTTACATCTTGAAATGAAGACTGGATGATGTTTTTTTATTTTTGAAATTTTTTTGCATTTATTTTCGAATTTTCTAACTCGGGTCGGGTTCGAACGGATAGGAATGAAATTCTTTTTTTTCTCTATTTTTTGGCCTGTCCTGACCCGTTTCATCTTCAAATGATGCCTGGATGATGTTTTTTAATTTTTAGAATTTTTTTTCTTTTATTTTTGTATTTTCTAACTCAGGTCGGATTCGAACGGATAGGAAGGAAATTTTTTTTGTTCTCTATTTTTCGGCTTATCTTCACCCGTTTCGTCCTGAAATGAAACCTGGATGATGTTTTTTAATTTTTAGAATTTTTTTTTGCATTTAGTTTTGAATTTCCTAACTCGGGTCGGTTTCGAACGGATAGGAAGAAAATTTTTTTTGTTCTCTATTTTTCGGCCTGCCCTGACCCGTTCCGTCTTGAAATGAAGCCTGGATGATGTTTTTTAATTTTTAAATTTTTTTGCATTTATTTTTGAATTTTCTAAATCTTGCCGGGTTCGAACGGATAGGAAAGAAATTTTTTTTATTCTCTATTTTTCGGCTTGATTTCAGCCGTTTCATCTTGAAATGAAACCTGGATGATGTTTATTAATTTTTGGAATTTTTTTTGCATTTATTTTTGAATTTTCTAACTCGGGTCGGATTAGAACGGATAGGAATGAAATTTTTTTTGATCTCTATTTTTCGACCTGTCCTGTCCCGTTTCATCTTCAAATGAAGCTTGGATGATTTTTTTTAATTTTTAGAATTTTTTTTGCATTTATTTTCGAATTTTCTAACTGGGGTCGGGTTCGAACGGATAGGAAAGAAATTTTTTTTATTCTCTATTTTTCGGCTTGTCTTCACCCGTTTCATCTTGAAATGAAACCTGGATGATGTTTTTTAATTTTAAGAATTTCTTTTGCATTTAGTTTTGAATTTTCTAACTCGGGTCGGGTTCGAACGGATAGGATTGAAATTTTTTTTGTTCTCTATTTTTCGGCCTGCCCAGTCCCGTTTCATCTTCAAATGAAGCCTGGATGATGTTTTTTAATTTTTAGAATTTTTTTTGCTTTTATTTTCGAATTTTCTAACTGGGGTCGGGTTCGAACGGATAGGAAATTTTTTTTTTTTTATTCTCTATTTTTCGGCTTGTCTTCACCCGTTTCGTCTTGAAATGAAACTTGGATGATGTTTTTTAATTTTAAGAATTTCTTTTGCATTTAGTTTAGAATTTTCTAACTCGGGTCGGGTTCGAACGGATAGGATTGAAATTTTTTTTGTTCTCTATTTTTCGGCCTGTCCTGTCCCGTTTCATCTTCAAATGAAGCCTGGATGATGTTTTTTAAATTTTGGAATTTTTTTGCATTTATTTTCGAATTTTCTAACTCGGGTCGGGTTCGAACGGATAGGAAGGAAATTTTTTTTCTTCTCTATTTTTCGGCCTGTCCTGGCCCGTTTCGTCTTGAAATGAAGCCTGGATGATGTGTTTTAATTTTTAGAATTTTTTTGCATTTATTTTTTAATTTTCTAACTCAGGTCTGGTTCGAACGGATAGGAAGGAAATTCTTTTTGTTCTCTATTTTTCGGCCTGCCCTGACCCGTTTCGTCATGAAATGAAACCTGGATGATGATTTTTAATTTTTAGAATTTTTTTTGCATTTAGTTTTGAATTTTCTAACTCGGGTCGGTTTCGAACGGATAGGAAGGAAATTTTTTTTGTTCTCTATTTTTCGGCTTGTCTTCACCCGTTTCGTCTTGAAATGAAACCTGGATGATGTTTTTCAATTTTTAGAATTTTTTTTGCATTTAGTTTTGAATTTTCTAACTCGGGTCGGTTTAGAACGGATAGGAAGGAAATTTTTTTTGTTCTCTATTTTTCGGCTTGTCTTCACCCGTTTCGTCTTGAAATGAAGCCTGGATGATGTTTTTTAATTTTTAGAATTTTTTTGCATTTATTTTTGAATTTTTTTTAACTCAGGTCTGGTTCGAACGGATAGGAAGGAAATTCTTTTGGTTCTCTATTTTTCGGCCTGACCTGACCCGTTTCGTCTTGAAATGAAGCCTGGATGTTGTTTTTGAATTTTTAGAATTTTTTTTGCATTTATTTTCGAATTTTCTAACTGGGGTCTGGTTCGAACGGATAGGAAAGAAATTTTTTTTATTCTCTATTTTTCGGCTTGTCTTCACCCGTTTCGTCTTGAAATGAAACCTAGATGATGTTTTTTAATTTTTAGATTTTTTTTTGCATTATTTTTGAATTTTCTAACTCGGGTCGGGTTCGAACGAATAGGAATGAATGTTTTTTTGTTCTCTATTTTTCGGCCTTTCCTGTACCGTTTCATCTTCAAATGAAGCCTGGATGATATTTTTAATTTTTAGAATTTTTTTTCATTTATTTTCGAATTTTCAAACTCTGGTCGGGTTCGAACGGATAGGAAGGAAATTTTTTTTGTTCTTCATTTTTTGGCCTGTCCTAGCCCGTTTCGTCTTGAAATGAAGCCAGGATGATGTTTTTTAATTTTTAGAATTTTTTTGCATTTATTTTTAAATTTTCTAACTCGGGCCGGGTTCGAACGGATAGGAAAGAAATTGTTTTTATTCTCTATTTTTTAGCCTGTGTTTTTGCTTGTTACATCTTGAAATGAAGACTGGATGATGTTTTTTTATTTTTGAAATTTTTTTGCATTTATTTTCGAATTTTCTAACTCGGGTCGGGTTCGAACGGATAGGAATGAAATTCTTTTTTTTCTCTATTTTTTGGCCTGTCCTGACCCGTTTCATCTTCAAATGATGCCTGGATGATGTTTTTTAATTTTTAGAATTTTTTTTCTTTTATTTTTGTATTTTCTAACTCAGGTCGGATTCGAACGGATAGGAAGGAAATTTTTTTTGTTCTCTATTTTTCGGCTTGTCTTCACCCGTTTCGTCCTGAAATGAAACCTGGATGATGTTTTTTAATTTTTAGAATTTTTTTTTGCATTTAGTTTTGAATTTCCTAACTCGGGTCGGTTTCGAACGGATAGGAAGAAAATTTTTTTTGTTCTCTATTTTTCGGCCTGCCCTGACCCGTTCCGTCTTGAAATGAAGCCTGGATGATGTTTTTTAATTTTTAAATTTTTTTGCATTTATTTTTGAATTTTCTAAATCGGGCCGGGTTCGAACGGATAGGAAAGAAATTTTTTTTATTCTCTATTTTTCGGCTTGATTTCAGCCGTTTCATCTTGAAATGAAACCTGGATGATGTTTATTAATTTTTGGAATTTTTTTTGCATTTATTTTTGAATTTTCTAACTCGGGTCGGATTAGAACGGATAGGAATGAAATTTTTTTTGATCTCTATTTTTCGACCTGTCCTGTCCCGTTTCATCTTCAAATGAAGCTTGGATGATGTTTTTTAATTTTTAGAATTTTTTTTGCATTTATTTTCGAATTTTCTAACTGGGGTCGGGTTCGAACGGATAGGAAAGAAATTTTTTTTATTCTCTATTTTTCGGCTTGTCTTCACCCGTTTCGTCTTGAAATGAAACCTGGATGATGTTTTTTAATTTTAAGAATTTCTTTTGCATTTAGTTTTGAATTTTCTAACTCGGGTCGGGTTCGAACGGATAGGATTGAAATTTTTTTTGTTCTCTATTTTTCGGCCTGCCCAGTCCCGTTTCATCTTCAAATGAAGCCTGGATGATGTTTTTTAATTTTTAGAATTTTTTTTGCTTTTATTTTCGAATTTTCTAACTGGGGTCGGGTTCGAACGGATAGGAAATTTTTTTTTTTTTATTCTCTATTTTTCGGCTTGTCTTCACCCGTTTCGTCTTGAAATGAAACTTGGATGATGTTTTTTAATTTTAAGAATTTCTTTTGCATTTAGTTTAGAATTTTCTAACTCGGGTCGGGTTCGAACGGATAGGAATGAAATTTTTTTTGTTCTCTATTTTTCGGCCTGTCCTGTCCCGTTTCATCTTCAAATGAAGCCTGGATGATGTTTTTTAAATTTTGGAATTTTTTTGCATTTATTTTCGAATTTTCTAACTCGGGTCGGGTTCGAACGGATAGGAAGGAAATTTTTTTTCTTCTCTATTTTTCGGCCTGTCCTGGCCCGTTTCGTCTTGAAATGAAGCCTGGATGATGTGTTTTAATTTTTAGAATTTTTTTGCATTTATTTTTGAATTTTCTAACTCAGGTCTGGTTCGAACGGATAGGAAGGAAATTCTTTTTGTTCTCTATTTTTCGGCCTGCCCTGACCCGTTTCGTCATGAAATGAAACCTGGATAATGATTTTTAATTTTTAGAATTTTTTTTGCATTTAGTTTTGAATTTTCGAACTCGGGTCGGTTTCGAACGGATAGGAAGGAAATTTTTTTTGTTCTCTATTTTTCGGCTTGTCTTCACCCGTTTCGTCTTGAAATGAAACCTGGATGATGATTTTTAATTTTTAGAATTTTTTTTGCATTTAGTTTTGAATTTTCTAACTCGGGTCGGTTTCGAACGGATAGGAAGGAAATTTTTTTTGTTCTCTATTTTTCGGCCTGTCCTGGCCCGTTTCGTCTTGAAATGAAGCCTTGATGATGTTTTTTAATTTTTAGAATTTTTTTGCATTTATTTTTGAATTTTCTAACTCAGGTCTGGTTCGAATGGATTGGAAGGAAATATTTTTTTTTCTCTATTTTTCAGCCTGTCCTGATCCGTTTCGTCTTGAAATGAAGCCTAGATGATGTATTTTAATTTTTAGAATTTTTTTGCATTTCTTTTAGAATTTTCTAACTGAGGTCGGGTTCGAACGGATAGGAAAGAAATTTTTTTTATTCTCTATTTTTCGGCTTGTCTTCACCCGTTTCGTCTTGAAATGAAACCTAGATGATGTTTTTTAATTTTTAGAATTTTTTTTGCTTTTATTTTCGAATTTTCTAACTGGGGTCGGGTTCGAACGGATAGGAAATTTTTTTTTTTTTATTCTCTATTTTTCGGCTTGTCTTCACCCGTTTCGTCTTGAAATGAAACCTGGATGATGTTTTTTAATTTTTAGAATTTTTTTTGCGTTTAGTTTTGAATTTTCTAACTCGGGTCGGATTCGAAAGGATAGGATTGAAATTTTTTTTCTTCTCTATTTTTCGGCCTGTCCTGGCCCGTTTCGTCTTGAAATGAAGCCTGGATGATGTTTTTTAATTTTTAGAATTTTTTTGCATTTATTTTTGAATTTTCTAACTCAGGTCTGGTTCGAACGGATAGGAAGGAAATTCTTTTTGTTCTCTATTTTTCGGCCTGCCCTGACCCGTTTCGTCATGAAATGAAACCTGGATAATGATTTTTAATTTTTAGAATTTTTTTTGCATTTAGTTTTGAATTTTCGAACTCGGGTCGGTTTCGAACGGATAGGAAGGAAATTTTTTTTGTTCTCTATTTTTCGGCTTGTCTTCACCCGTTTCGTCTTGAAATGAAACCTGGATGATGTTTTTTAATTTTTAGAATTTTTTTTGCATTTAGTTTTGAATTTTCTAACTCGGGTCGGTTTCGAACGGATAGGAAGGAAATTTTTTTTGTTCTCTATTTTTCGGCCTGTCCTGGCCCGTTTCGTCTTGAAATGAAGCCTGGATGATGTTTTTTAATTTTTAGAATTTTTTTGCATTTATTTTTGAATTTTCTAACTCAGGTCTGGTTCGAATGGATTGGAAGGAAATATTTTTTTTTCTCTATTTTTCAGCCTGTCCTGATCCGTTTCGTTTTGAAATGAAGCCTAGATGATGTATTTTAATTTTTAGAATATTTTTGCATTTCTTTTAGAATTTTCTAACTGAGGTCGGGTTCGAACGGATAGGAAAGAAATTTTTTTTATTCTCTATTTTTCGGCTTGTCTTCACCCGTTTCGTCTTGAAATGGAACCTAGATTATGTTTTTTAATTTTTAGATTTTTTTTTGCATTTAGTTTTGAATTTTCTAACTCGGGTCGGGTTCGAACGAATAGGAATGAAAGTTTTTTTGTTCTCTATTTTTCGGCCTTTCCTGTACCGTTTCATCTTCAAATGAAGCCTGGATGATATTTTTAATTTTTAGAATTTTTTTTCATTTATTTTCGAATTTTCAAACTCTGGTCGGGTTCGAACGGATAGGAAGGAAATTTTTTTTGTTCTTCATTTTTCGGCCTGTCCTAGCCCGTTTCGTCTTGAAATGAAGCCAGGATGATGTTTTTTAATTTTTAGAATTTTTTTGCATTTATTTTTAAAATTTCTAACTCGGGCCGGGTTCGAACGGATAGGAAAGAAATTGTTTTTATTCTCTATTTTTTAGCCTGTGTTTTTGCTTGTTACATCTTGAAATGAAGACTGGATGATGTTTTTTTATTTTTGAAATTTTTTTGCATTTATTTTCGAATTTTCTAACTCGGGTCGGGTTCGAACGGATAGGAATGAAATTCTTTTTTTTCTCTATTTTTTGGCCTGTCCTGACCCGTTTCATCTTCAAATGATGCCTGGATGATGTTTTTTAATTTTTAGAATTTTTTTTCTTTTATTTTTGTATTTTCTAACTCAGGTCGGATTCGAACGGATAGGAAGGAAATTTTTTTTGTTCTCTATTTTTCGGCTTGTCTTCACCCGTTTCGTCCTGAAATGAAACCTGGATGATGTTTTTTAATTTTTAGAATTTTTTTTTGCATTTAGTTTTGAATTTCCTAACTCGGGTCGGTTTCGAACGGATAGGAAGAAAATTTTTTTTGTTCTCTATTTTTCGGCCTGCCCTGACCCGTTCCGTCTTGAAATGAAGCCTGGATGATGTTTTTTAATTTTTAAATTTTTTTGCATTTATTTTTGAATTTTCTAAATCTTGCCGGGTTCGAACGGATAGGAAAGAAATTTTTTTTATTCTCTATTTTTCGGCTTGATTTCAGCCGTTTCATCTTGAAATGAAACCTGGATGATGTTTATTAATTTTTGGAATTTTTTTTGCATTTATTTTTGAATTTTCTAACTCGGGTCGGATTAGAACGGATAGGAATGAAATTTTTTTTGATCTCTATTTTTCGACCTGTCCTGTCCCGTTTCATCTTCAAATGAAGCTTGGATGATTTTTTTTAATTTTTAGAATTTTTTTTGCATTTATTTTCGAATTTTCTAACTGGGGTCGGGTTCGAACGGATAGGAAAGAAATTTTTTTTATTCTCTATTTTTCGGCTTGTCTTCACCCGTTTCGTCTTGAAATGAAACCTGGATGATGTTTTTTAATTTTAAGAATTTCTTTTGCATTTAGTTTTGAATTTTCTAACTCGGGTCGGGTTCGAACGGATAGGATTGAAATTTTTTTTGTTCTCTATTTTTCGGCCTGCCCAGTCCCGTTTCATCTTCAAATGAAGCCTGAATGATGTTTTTTAATTTTTAGAATTTTTTTTGCTTTTATTTTCGAATTTTCTAACTGGGGTCGGGTTCGAACGGATAGGAAATTTTTTTTTTTTATTCTCTATTTTTCGGCTTGTCTTCACCCGTTTCGTCTTGAAATGAAACTTGGATGATGTTTTTTAATTTTAAGAATTTCTTTTGCATTTAGTTTAGAATTTTCTAACTCGGGTCGGGTTCGAACGGATAGGATTGAAATTTTTTTTGTTCTCTATTTTTCGGCCTGTCCTGTCCCGTTTCATCTTCAAATGAAGCCTGGATGATGTTTTTTAAATTTTGGAATTTTTTTGCATTTATTTTCGAATTTTCTAACTCGGGTCGGGTTCGAACGGATAGGAAGGAAATTTTTTTTCTTCTCTATTTTTCGGCCTGTCCTGGCCCGTTTCGTCTTGAAATGAAGCCTGGATGATGTGTTTTAATTTTTAGAATTTTTTTGCATTTATTTTTGAATTTTCTAACTCAGGTCTGGTTCGAACGGATAGGAAGGAAATTCTTTTTGTTCTCTATTTTTCGGCCTGCCCTGACCCGTTTCGTCATGAAATGAAACCTGGATGATGATTTTTAATTTTTAGAATTTTTTTTGCATTTAGTTTTGAATTTTCTAACTCGGGTCGGTTTCGAACGGATAGGAAGGAAATTTTTTTTGTTCTCTATTTTTCGGCTTGTCTTCACCCGTTTCGTCTTGAAATGAAACCTGGATGATGTTTTTCAATTTTTAGAATTTTTTTTGCATTTAGTTTTGAATTTTCTAACTCGGGTCGGTTTAGAACGGATAGGAAGGAAATTTTTTTTGTTCTCTATTTTTCGGCTTGTCTTCACCCGTTTCGTCTTGAAATGAAGCCTGGATGATGTTTTTTAATTTTTAGAATTTTTTTGCATTTATTTTTGAATTTTTTTTAACTCAGGTCTGGTTCGAACGGATAGGAAGGAAATTCTTTTGGTTCTCTATTTTTCGGCCTGACCTGACCCGTTTCGTCTTGAAATGAAGCCTGGATGTTGTTTTTGAATTTTTAGAATTTTTTTTGCATTTATTTTCGAATTTTCTAACTGGGGTCTGGTTCGAACGGATAGGAAAGTAATTTTTTTTATTCTCTATTTTTCGGCTTGTCTTCACCCGTTTCGTCTTGAAATGAAACCTGGATGATGTTTTTTAATTTTTAGAATTTTTTTTGCATTTAGTTTTGAATTTTCTAACTCGGGTCGGGTTCGAACGGATAGGATTGAAATTTTTTTTATTCTCTATTTTTCGGCTTGTCTTCACCCGTTTCATCTTGAAATGAAACCTGGATGATGTTTATTAATTTTTGGAATTTTTTTTGCATTTATTTTTGAATTTTCTAACTCGGGTCGGATTAGAACGGATAGGAATGAAATTTTTTTTTATCTCTATTTTTCGACCTGTCCTGTCCCGTTTCATCTTCAAATGAAGCTTGGATGATGTTTTTTAATTTTTAGAATTTTTTTTGCATTTATTTTCGAATTTTCTAACTGGGGTCGGGTTCGAACGGATAGGAAAGAAATTTTTTTTATTCTCTATTTTTCGGCTTGTCTTCACCCGTTTGTCTTGAAATGAAACCTAGATGATGTTTTTTAATTTTTAGATTTTTTTTTGGATTTAGTTTTGAATTTTCTAACTCGGGTCGAGTTCGAACGTATAGGAATGAAATTTTTTTTGTTCTCTATTTTTCGGCCTGTCCTGTACCGTTTCATCTTCAAATGAAGCCTGGATGATATTTTTAATTTTTAGAATTTTTTTTCATTTATTTTCGAATTTTCAAACTCTGGTCGGGTTCGAACGGATAGGAAGGAAATTTTTTTTGTTCTCCATTTTTCGGCCTGTCCTGGCCCGTTTCGTCTTGAAATGAAGCCTGGATGATGTTTTTTAATTTTTAGAATTTTTTTGCATTTATTTTTAAATTTTCTAACTCGGGCCGGGTTCGAACGGATAGGAAAGAAATTGTTTTTATTCTCTATTTTTTAGCCTGTGTTTTTGCTTGTTACATCTTGATATGAAGACTGGATGATGTTTTTTTATTTTTGAATTTTTTTTGCATTTATTTTCGAATTTTCTAACTCGGGTCGGGTTCGAACGGACAGGAATGAAATTCTTTTTTTTCTCTATTTTTTGGCCTGTCCTGACCCGTTTCATCTTCAAATGAAGCCTGGATGATGTTTTTTAATTTTTAGAATTTTTTTCTTTTATTTTTGTATTTTCTAACTCGGGTCGGATTCGAACGGATAGGAAGGAAATTTTTTTTGTTCTCTATTTTTCGGCTTGTCTTCACCCGTTTCGTCCTGAAATGAAACCTGGATGATGTTTTTTAGTTTTTAGAATTTTTTTTTGCATTTAGTTTGGAATTTCCTAACTCGGGTCGGTTTCGAACGGATAGGAAGAAAGTTTTTTTTGTTCTCTATTTTTTGGCCTGTCCTGACCCGTTCCGTCTTGAAATGAAGCCTGGATGATGTTTTTTAATTTTTAAATTTTTTTGCATTTATTTTTGAATTTTCTAAATCGGGCCGGGTTCGAACGGATAGGAAAGAAATTTTTTTTATTCTCTATTTTTCGGCTTGATTTCAGCCGTTTCATCTTGAAATGAAACCTGGATGATGTTTATTAATTTTTGGAATTTTTTTTTGCATTTATTTTTGAATTTTCTAACTCGGGTCGGATTAGAACGGATAGGAATGAAATTTTTTTTGATCTCTATTTTTCGGCCTGTCCTGTCCCAATTCATCTTCAAATGAATTTTGGGTGATGTTTTTTAATTTTTAGAATTTTTTTTGCATTTATTTTCGAATTTTCTAACTGGGGTCGGGTTCGAACGGATAGGAAAGAAATTTTTTTTATTCTCTATTTTTCGGCTTGTCTTCACCCGTTTCGTCTTGAAATGAAACCTGGATGATGTTTTTTAATTTTAAGAATTTCTTTTGCATTTAGTTTTGAATTTTCTAACTCGGGTCGGGTTCGAACGGATAGGATTGAAATTTTTTTTGTTCTCTATTTTTCGGCCTGTCCTGTCCCGTTTCATCTTCAAATGAAGCCTGGATGATGTTTTTTAATTTTTAGAATTTTTTTTGCATTTATTTTCAAATTTTCTAACTGGGGTCGGGTACGAACGGATAGGAAAGAAATTTTTTTTATTTTCTATTTTTCGACTTGTCTTCAGCCGTTTCGTCTTGAAATGAAACCTGGATGATGTTTTTTAATTTTAAGAATTTCTTTTGCATTTAGTTTTGAATTTTCTAACTCGGGTCGGGTTCGAACGGATAGGATTGAAATTTTTTTTGTTCTCTATTTTTCGGCTTGTCTTCACCCGTTTCGTCTTGAAATGAAACCTGGATGATGTTTTTTAATTTTAAGAATTTCTTTTGCATTTAGTTTAGAATTTTTTAACTCGGGTCGGGTTCGAACGGATAGGATTGAAATTTTTTTTGTTCTCTATTTTTCGGCCTGTCCTGTCCCGTTTCATCTTCAAATGAAGCCTGGATGATGTTTTTTAAATTTTGGAATTTTTTTGCATTTATTTTCGAATTTTCTAACTCGGGTCGGGTTCGAACGGATAGGAAGGAAATTTTTTTTCTTCTCTATTTTTCGGCCTGTCCTGGCCCGTTTCGTCTTGAAATGAAGCCTGGATGATGTTTTTTAATTTTTAGAATTTTTTTGCATTTATTTTTGAATTTTCTAACTCAGGTCTGGTTCGAACGGATAGGAAGGAAATTCTTTTTGTTCTCTATTTTTCGGCCTGTCCTGACCCGTTTCGTCATGAAATGAAACCTGGATGATGATTTTTAATTTTTAGAATTTTTTTTGCATTTAGTTTTGAATTTTCTAACTCGGGTCGGTTTCGAACGGATAGGAAGGAAATTTTTTTTGTTCTCTATTTTTCGTCTTGTCTTCACCCGTTTCGTCTTGAAATGAAACCTGGATGATGTTTTTTAATTTTTAGAATTTTTTTTGCATTTAGTTTGGAATTTTCTAACTCGGGTCGGTTTAGAACGGATAGGAAGGAAATTTTTTTTGTTCTCTATTTTTCGGCTTGTCTTCACCCGTTTCGTCTTGAAATGAAGCCTGGATGATGTTTTTTAATTTTTAGAATTTTTTTGCATTTATTTTTGAATTTTTTAACTCAGGTCTGGTTCGAACGGATAGGAAGGAAATTCTTTTTGTTCTCTATTTTTCGGCCTGACCTGACCCGTTTCGTCTTGAAATGAAGCCTGGATGATGTTTTTGAATTTTTAGAATTTTTTTTGCATTTATTTTCGAATTTTCTAACTGGGGTCTGGTTCGAACGGATAGGAAAGTAATTTTTTTTATTCTCTATTTTTCGGCTTGTCTTCACCCGTTTCGTCTTGAAATGAAACCTGGATGATGTTTTTTAATTTTTAGAATTTTTTTTGCATTTAGTTTTGAATTTTCTAACTCGGGTCGGGTTCGAACGGATAGGATTGAAATTTTTTTTATTCTCTATTTTTCGGCTTGTCTTCACCCGTTTCATCTTGAAATGAAACCTGGATGATGTTTATTAATTTTTGGAATTTTTTTTGCATTTATTTTTGAATTTTCTAACTTGGGTTGGGTTCGAACGGATAGGAATAAAATTTTTTTTTATCTCTATTTTTCGGCCTGTCCTATCCCGTTTCCTCTTCAAATGAAGATGATGTATTTTAATTTTTATAATTTTTTTGCATTTCTTTTAGAATTTTTTAACTGGGGTCGGGTTCGAACGGATAGGAAATAAATTTTTTTTATTCTCTATTTTTCGGCTTGTCTTCACCCGTTTCGTCTTGAAATGAAACCTGGATGATGTTTTTTAATTTTTAGAATTTTTTTTGAATTTAGTTTTGAATTTTCTAACTTGGGTCGGTTTCGAACGGATAGGATTGAAATTTTTTTTCTTCTCTATTTTTCGGCCCGTCCTGGCCCGTTTCGTCTTGAAATGAAGCCTGGATGATGTTTTTTAATTTTTAGAATTTTTTTGCATTTATTTTTGAATTTTCTAACTCAGGTCTGGTTTGAACGGATAGGAAGGAAATTCTTTTTGTTCTCTATTTTTCGGCCTGCCCTGTCCCGTTTCGTCATGAAATGAAACCTGGATGATGATTTTTAATTTTTAGAATTTTTTTTGCATTTAGTTTTGAATTTTCGAACTCGGGTCGGTTTCGAACGGATAGGAAGTAAATTTTTTTTGTTCTCTATTTTTCGGCTTGTCTTCACCAGTTTCGTCTTGAAATGAAACCTGGACGATGTTTTTTAATTTTTAGAACTTTTTTTGCATTTAGTTTTGAATTTTCTAACTCGGGTCGGTTTCGAACGGATAGGAAGTAAATTTTTTTTGTTCTCTATTTTTCGGCTTGTCTTAGCCCCTTTCGTCTTGAAATGAAACCTGGATGATGATTTTTAATTTTTCGAATTTTTTTTGCATTTAGTTTTGAATTTTCTAACTCGGGTCGGGTTCGAACGGATAGGATGGAAATTTTTTTTGTTCTCTATTTTTCGGCCTGTCCTGGCCCGTTTCGTCTTGAAATGAAGCCTGGATGATGTTTTTTAATTTTTAGAATTTTTTTGCATTTATTTTTGAATTTTCTAACTCAGGTCTGGTTCAAACGGATAGGAAGGAAATATTTTTTTTTCTCTATTTTTCAGCCTGTCCTGATCCGTTTCGTCTTGAAATGAAGCCTAGATGATGTATTTTAATTTTTATAATTTTTTTGCATTTCTTTTAGAATTTTTTAACTGGGGTCGGGTTCGAACGGATAGGAAAGAAATTTTTTTTATTCTCTATTTTTCGGCTTGTCTTCACCCGTTTCGTCTTGAAATGAAACCTAGATGATGTTTTTTAATTTTTAGATTTTTTTTTGCATTTAGTTTTGAATTTTCTAACTCGGGTCGGGTTCGAACGAATAGGAATGAAATTTTTTTTGTTCTCTATTTTTCGGCCTGTCCTGTACCGTTTCATCTTCAAATGAAGCCTGGATGATATTTTTAATTTTTAGAATTTTTTTTCATTTATTTTCGAATTTTCAAACTCTGGTCGGGTTCGAACGGATAGGAAGGAAATTTTTTTTGTTCTCCATTTTTCGGCCTGTCCTGGCCCGTTTCGTCTTGAAATGAAGCCTGGATGATGTTTTTTAATTTTTAGAATTTTTTTGCATTTATTTTTAAATTTTCTAACTCGGGCCGGGTTCGAACGGATAGGAAAGAAATTGTTTTTATTCTCTATTTTTTAGCCTGTGTTTTTGCTTGTTACATCTTGAAATGAAGACTGGATGATGTTTTTTTATTTTTGAAATTTTTTTGCATTTATTTTCGAATTTTCTAACTCGGGTCGGGTTCGAACGGACAGGAATGAAATTCTTTTTTTTCTCTATTTTTTGGCCTGTCCTGACCCGTTTCATCTTCAAATGAAGCCTGGATGATGTTTTTTAATTTTTAGAATTTTTTTCTTTTATTTTTGTATTTTCTAACTCGGCTCGGATTCGAACGGATAGGAAGGAAATTTTTTTTGTTCTCTATTTTTCGGCTTGTCTTCACCCGTTTCGTCCTGAAATGAAACCTGGATGATGTTTTTTAATTTTTAGAATTTTTTTTTGCATTTAGTTTGGAATTTCCTAACTCGGGTCGGTTTCGAACGGATAGGAAGAAAATTTTTTTTGTTCTCTATTTTTTGGCCTGTCCTGACCCGTTCCGTCTTGAAATGAAGCCTGGATGATGTTTTTTAATTTTTAAATTTTTTTGCATTTATTTTTGAATTTTCTAAATCGGGCCGGGTTCGAACGGATAGGAAAGAAATTTTTTTTATTCTCTATTTTTCGGCTTGATTTCAGCCGTTTCATCTTGAAATGAAACCTGGATGATGTTTATTAATTTTTGGAATTTTTTTTGCATTTATTTTTGAATTTTCTAACTCGGGTCGGATTAGAACGGATAGGAATGAAATTTTTTTTGATCTCTATTTTTCGGCCTGTCCTGTCCCGTTTCATCTTCAAATGAATTTTGGGTGATGTTTTTTAATTTTTAAAATTTTTTTTGCATTTATTTTCGAATTTTCTAACTGGGGTCGGGTTCGAACGGATAGGAAAGAAATTTTTTATTCTCTATTTTTCGGCTTGTCTTCACCCGTTTCGTCTTGAAATGAAACCTGGATGATGTTTTTTAATTTTAAGAATTTCTTTTGCATTTAGTTTTGAATTTTCTAACTCGGGTCGGGTTCGAACGGATAGGATTGAAATTTTTTTTGTTCTCTATTTTTCGGCCTGTCCTGTCCCGTTTCATCTTCAAATGAAGCCTGGATGATGTTTTTTAATTTTTAGAATTTTTTTTGCATTTATTTTCAAATTTTCTAACTGGGGTCGGGTACGAACGGATAGGAAAGAAATTTTTTTTATTTTCTATTTTTCGACTTGTCTTCAGCCGTTTCGTCTTGAAATGAAACCTGGATGATGTTTTTTAATTTTAAGAATTTCTTTTGCATTTAGTTTTGAATTTTCTAACTCGGGTCGGGTTCGAACGGATAGGATTGAAATTTTTTTTGTTCTCTATTTTTCGGCTTGTCTTCACCCGTTTCGTCTTGAAATGAAACCTGGATGATGTTTTTTAATTTTAAGAATTTCTTTTGCATTTAGTTTAGAATTTTCTAACTCGGGTCGGGTTCGAACGGATAGGATTGAAATTTTTTTTGTTCTCTATTTTTCGGCCTGTCCTGTCCCGTTTCATCTTCAAATGAAGCCTGGATGATGTTTTTTAAATTTTGGAATTTTTTTGCATTTATTTTCGAATTTTCTAACTCGGGTCGGGTTCGAACGGATAGGAAGGAAATTTTTTTTCTTCTCTATTTTTCGGCCTGTCCTGGCCCGTTTCGTCTTGAAATGAAGCCTGGATGATGTTTTTTAATTTTTAGAATTTTTTTGCATTTATTTTTGAATTTTCTAACTCAGGTCTGGTTCGAACGGATAGGAAGGAAATTCTTTTTGTTCTCTATTTTTCGGCCTGTCCTGACCCGTTTCGTCATGAAATGAAACCTGGATGATGATTTTTAATTTTTAGAATTTTTTTTGCATTTAGTTTTGAATTTTCTAACTCGGGTCGGTTTCGAACGGATAGGAAGGAAATTTTTTTTGTTCTCTATTTTTCGTCTTGTCTTCACCCGTTTCGTCTTGAAATGAAACCTGGATGATGTTTTTTAATTTTTAGAATTTTTTTTGCATTTAGTTTGGAATTTTCTAACTCGGGTCGGTTTAGAACGGATAGGAAGGAAATTTTTTTTGTTCTCTATTTTTCGGCTTGTCTTCACCCGTTTCGTCTTGAAATGAAGCCTGGATGATGTTTTTTAATTTTTAGAATTTTTTTGCATTTATTTTTGAATTTTTTAACTCAGGTCTGGTTCGAACGGATAGGAAGGAAATTCTTTTTGTTCTCTATTTTTCGGCCTGACCTGACCCGTTTCGTCTTGAAATGAAGCCTGGATGATGTTTTTGAATTTTTAGAATTTTTTTTGCATTTATTTTCGAATTTTCTAACTGGGGTCTGGTTCGAACGGATAGGAAAGTAATTTTTTTTATTCTCTATTTTTCGGCTTGTCTTCACCCGTTTCGTCTTGAAATGAAACCTGGATGATGTTTTTTAATTTTTAGAATTTTTTTTGCATTTAGTTTTGAATTTTCTAACTCGGGTCGGGTTCGAACGGATAGGATTGAAATTTTTTTTATTCTCTATTTTTCGGCTTGTCTTCACCCGTTTCATCTTGAAATGAAACCTGGATGATGTTTATTAATTTTTGGAATTTTTTTTGCATTTATTTTTGAATTTTCTAACTTGGGTTGGGTTCGAACGGATAGGAATAAAATTTTTTTTTATCTCTATTTTTCGGCCTGTCCTATCCCGTTTCCTCTTCAAATGAAGATGATGTATTTTAATTTTTATAATTTTTTTGCATTTCTTTTAGAATTTTTTAACTGGGGTCGGGTTCGAACGGATAGGAAATAAATTTTTTTTATTCTCTATTTTTCGGCTTGTCTTCACCCGTTTCGTCTTGAAATGAAACCTGGATGATGTTTTTTAATTTTTAGAATTTTTTTTGAATTTAGTTTTGAATTTTCTAACTTGGGTCGGTTTCGAACGGATAGGATTGAAATTTTTTTTCTTCTCTATTTTTCGGCCCGTCCTGGCCCGTTTCGTCTTGAAATGAAGCCTGGATGATGTTTTTTAATTTTTAGAATTTTTTTGCATTTATTTTTGAATTTTCTAACTCAGGTCTGGTTTGAACGGATAGGAAGGAAATTCTTTTTGTTCTCTATTTTTCGGCCTGCCCTGTCCCGTTTCGTCATGAAATGAAACCTGGATGATGATTTTTAATTTTTAGAATTTTTTTTGCATTTAGTTTTGAATTTTCGAACTCGGGTCGGTTTCGAACGGATAGGAAGTAAATTTTTTTTGTTCTCTATTTTTCGGCTTGTCTTCACCAGTTTCGTCTTGAAATGAAACCTGGACGATGTTTTTTAATTTTTAGAACTTTTTTTGCATTTAGTTTTGAATTTTCTAACTCGGGTCGGTTTCGAACGGATAGGAAGTAAATTTTTTTTGTTCTCTATTTTTCGGCTTGTCTTAGCCCCTTTCGTCTTGAAATGAAACCTGGATGATGATTTTTAATTTTTCGAATTTTTTTTGCATTTAGTTTTGAATTTTCTAACTCGGGTCGGGTTCGAACGGATAGGATGGAAATTTTTTTTGTTCTCTATTTTTCGGCCTGTCCTGGCCCGTTTCGTCTTGAAATGAAGCCTGGATGATGTTTTTTAATTTTTAGAATTTTTTTGCATTTATTTTTGAATTTTCTAACTCAGGTCTGGTTCAAACGGATAGGAAGGAAATATTTTTTTTTCTCTATTTTTCAGCCTGTCCTGATCCGTTTCGTCTTGAAATGAAGCCTAGATGATGTATTTTAATTTTTATAATTTTTTTGCATTTCTTTTAGAATTTTTTAACTGGGGTCGGGTTCGAACGGATAGGAAAGAAATTTTTTTTATTCTCTATTTTTCGGCTTGTCTTCACCCGTTTCGTCTTGAAATGAAACCTAGATGATGTTTTTTAATTTTTAGATTTTTTTTTGCATTTAGTTTTGAATTTTCTAACTCGGGTCGGGTTCGAACGAATAGGAATGAAATTTTTTTTGTTCTCTATTTTTCGGCCTGTCCTGTACCGTTTCATCTTCAAATGAAGCCTGGATGATATTTTTAATTTTTAGAATTTTTTTTCATTTATTTTCGAATTTTCAAACTCTGGTCGGGTTCGAACGGATAGGAAGGAAATTTTTTTTGTTCTCCATTTTTCGGCCTGTCCTGGCCCGTTTCGTCTTGAAATGAAGCCTGGATGATGTTTTTTAATTTTTAGAATTTTTTTGCATTTATTTTTAAATTTTCTAACTCGGGCCGGGTTCGAACGGATAGGAAAGAAATTGTTTTTATTCTCTATTTTTTAGCCTGTGTTTTTGCTTGTTACATCTTGAAATGAAGACTGGATGATGTTTTTTTATTTTTGAAATTTTTTTGCATTTATTTTCGAATTTTCTAACTCGGGTCGGGTTCGAACGGACAGGAATGAAATTCTTTTTTTTCTCTATTTTTTGGCCTGTCCTGACCCGTTTCATCTTCAAATGAAGCCTGGATGATGTTTTTTAATTTTTAGAATTTTTTTCTTTTATTTTTGTATTTTCTAACTCGGCTCGGATTCGAACGGATAGGAAGGAAATTTTTTTTGTTCTCTATTTTTCGGCTTGTCTTCACCCGTTTCGTCCTGAAATGAAACCTGGATGATGTTTTTTAATTTTTAGAATTTTTTTTTGCATTTAGTTTGGAATTTCCTAACTCGGGTCGGTTTCGAACGGATAGGAAGAAAATTTTTTTTGTTCTCTATTTTTTGGCCTGTCCTGACCCGTTCCGTCTTGAAATGAAGCCTGGATGATGTTTTTTAATTTTTAAATTTTTTTGCATTTATTTTTGAATTTTCTAAATCGGGCCGGGTTCGAACGGATAGGAAAGAAATTTTTTTTATTCTCTATTTTTCGGCTTGATTTCAGCCGTTTCATCTTGAAATGAAACCTGGATGATGTTTATTAATTTTTGGAATTTTTTTTGCATTTATTTTTGAATTTTCTAACTCGGGTCGGATTAGAACGGATAGGAATGAAATTTTTTTTGATCTCTATTTTTCGGCCTGTCCTGTCCCGTTTCATCTTCAAATGAATTTTGGGTGATGTTTTTTAATTTTTAAAATTTTTTTTGCATTTATTTTCGAATTTTCTAACTGGGGTCGGGTTCGAACGGATAGGAAAGAAATTTTTTATTCTCTATTTTTCGGCTTGTCTTCACCCGTTTCGTCTTGAAATGAAACCTGGATGATGTTTTTTAATTTTAAGAATTTCTTTTGCATTTAGTTTTGAATTTTCTAACTCGGGTCGGGTTCGAACGGATAGGATTGAAATTTTTTTTGTTCTCTATTTTTCGGCCTGTCCTGTCCCGTTTCATCTTCAAATGAAGCCTGGATGATGTTTTTTAATTTTTAGAATTTTTTTTGCATTTATTTTCAAATTTTCTAACTGGGGTCGGGTACGAACGGATAGGAAAGAAATTTTTTTTATTTTCTATTTTTCGACTTGTCTTCAGCCGTTTCGTCTTGAAATGAAACCTGGATGATGTTTTTTAATTTTAAGAATTTCTTTTGCATTTAGTTTTGAATTTTCTAACTCGGGTCGGGTTCGAACGGATAGGATTGAAATTTTTTTTGTTCTCTATTTTTCGGCTTGTCTTCACCCGTTTCGTCTTGAAATGAAACCTGGATGATGTTTTTTAATTTTAAGAATTTCTTTTGCATTTAGTTTAGAATTTTCTAACTCGGGTCGGGTTCGAACGGATAGGATTGAAATTTTTTTTGTTCTCTATTTTTCGGCCTGTCCTGTCCCGTTTCATCTTCAAATGAAGCCTGGATGATGTTTTTTAAATTTTGGAATTTTTTTGCATTTATTTTCGAATTTTCTAACTCGGGTCGGGTTCGAACGGATAGGAAGGAAATTTTTTTTCTTCTCTATTTTTCGGCCTGTCCTGGCCCGTTTCGTCTTGAAATGAAGCCTGGATGATGTTTTTTAATTTTTAGAATTTTTTTGCATTTATTTTTGAATTTTCTAACTCAGGTCTGGTTCGAACGGATAGGAAGGAAATTCTTTTTGTTCTCTATTTTTCGGCCTGTCCTGACCCGTTTCGTCATGAAATGAAACCTGGATGATGATTTTTAATTTTTAGAATTTTTTTTGCATTTAGTTTTGAATTTTCTAACTCGGGTCGGTTTCGAACGGATAGGAAGGAAATTTTTTTTGTTCTCTATTTTTCGTCTTGTCTTCACCCGTTTCGTCTTGAAATGAAACCTGGATGATGTTTTTTAATTTTTAGAATTTTTTTTGCATTTAGTTTGGAATTTTCTAACTCGGGTCGGTTTAGAACGGATAGGAAGGAAATTTTTTTTGTTCTCTATTTTTCGGCTTGTCTTCACCCGTTTCGTCTTGAAATGAAGCCTGGATGATGTTTTTTAATTTTTAGAATTTTTTTGCATTTATTTTTGAATTTTTTAACTCAGGTCTGGTTCGAACGGATAGGAAGGAAATTCTTTTTGTTCTCTATTTTTCGGCCTGACCTGACCCGTTTCGTCTTGAAATGAAGCCTGGATGATGTTTTTGAATTTTTAGAATTTTTTTTGCATTTATTTTCGAATTTTCTAACTGGGGTCTGGTTCGAACGGATAGGAAAGTAATTTTTTTTATTCTCTATTTTTCGGCTTGTCTTCACCCGTTTCGTCTTGAAATGAAACCTGGATGATGTTTTTTAATTTTTAGAATTTTTTTTGCATTTAGTTTTGAATTTTCTAACTCGGGTCGGGTTCGAACGGATAGGATTGAAATTTTTTTTATTCTCTATTTTTCGGCTTGTCTTCACCCGTTTCATCTTGAAATGAAACCTGGATGATGTTTATTAATTTTTGGAATTTTTTTTGCATTTATTTTTGAATTTTCTAACTTGGGTTGGGTTCGAACGGATAGGAATAAAATTTTTTTTTATCTCTATTTTTCGGCCTGTCCTATCCCGTTTCCTCTTCAAATGAAGATGATGTATTTTAATTTTTATAATTTTTTTGCATTTCTTTTAGAATTTTTTAACTGGGGTCGGGTTCGAACGGATAGGAAATAAATTTTTTTTATTCTCTATTTTTCGGCTTGTCTTCACCCGTTTCGTCTTGAAATGAAACCTGGATGATGTTTTTTAATTTTTAGAATTTTTTTTGAATTTAGTTTTGAATTTTCTAACTTGGGTCGGTTTCGAACGGATAGGATTGAAATTTTTTTTCTTCTCTATTTTTCGGCCCGTCCTGGCCCGTTTCGTCTTGAAATGAAGCCTGGATGATGTTTTTTAATTTTTAGAATTTTTTTGCATTTATTTTTGAATTTTCTAACTCAGGTCTGGTTTGAACGGATAGGAAGGAAATTCTTTTTGTTCTCTATTTTTCGGCCTGCCCTGTCCCGTTTCGTCATGAAATGAAACCTGGATGATGATTTTTAATTTTTAGAATTTTTTTTGCATTTAGTTTTGAATTTTCGAACTCGGGTCGGTTTCGAACGGATAGGAAGTAAATTTTTTTTGTTCTCTATTTTTCGGCTTGTCTTCACCAGTTTCGTCTTGAAATGAAACCTGGACGATGTTTTTTAATTTTTAGAACTTTTTTTGCATTTAGTTTTGAATTTTCTAACTCGGGTCGGTTTCGAACGGATAGGAAGTAAATTTTTTTTGTTCTCTATTTTTCGGCTTGTCTTAGCCCCTTTCGTCTTGAAATGAAACCTGGATGATGATTTTTAATTTTTCGAATTTTTTTTGCATTTAGTTTTGAATTTTCTAACTCGGGTCGGGTTCGAACGGATAGGATGGAAATTTTTTTTGTTCTCTATTTTTCGGCCTGTCCTGGCCCGTTTCGTCTTGAAATGAAGCCTGGATGATGTTTTTTAATTTTTAGAATTTTTTTGCATTTATTTTTGAATTTTCTAACTCAGGTCTGGTTCAAACGGATAGGAAGGAAATATTTTTTTTTCTCTATTTTTCAGCCTGTCCTGATCCGTTTCGTCTTGAAATGAAGCCTAGATGATGTATTTTAATTTTTATAATTTTTTTGCATTTCTTTTAGAATTTTTTAACTGGGGTCGGGTTCGAACGGATAGGAAAGAAATTTTTTTTATTCTCTATTTTTCGGCTTGTCTTCACCCGTTTCGTCTTGAAATGAAACCTAGATGATGTTTTTTAATTTTTAGATTTTTTTTTGCATTTAGTTTTGAATTTTCTAACTCGGGTCGGGTTCGAACGAATAGGAATGAAATTTTTTTTGTTCTCTATTTTTCGGCCTGTCCTGTACCGTTTCATCTTCAAATGAAGCCTGGATGATATTTTTAATTTTTAGAATTTTTTTTCATTTATTTTCGAATTTTCAAACTCTGGTCGGGTTCGAACGGATAGGAAGGAAATTTTTTTTGTTCTCCATTTTTCGGCCTGTCCTGGCCCGTTTCGTCTTGAAATGAAGCCTGGATGATGTTTTTTAATTTTTAGAATTTTTTTGCATTTATTTTTAAATTTTCTAACTCGGGCCGGGTTCGAACGGATAGGAAAGAAATTGTTTTTATTCTCTATTTTTTAGCCTGTGTTTTTGCTTGTTACATCTTGAAATGAAGACTGGATGATGTTTTTTTATTTTTGAAATTTTTTTGCATTTATTTTCGAATTTTCTAACTCGGGTCGGGTTCGAACGGACAGGAATGAAATTCTTTTTTTTCTCTATTTTTTGGCCTGTCCTGACCCGTTTCATCTTCAAATGAAGCCTGGATGATGTTTTTTAATTTTTAGAATTTTTTTCTTTTATTTTTGTATTTTCTAACTCGGCTCGGATTCGAACGGATAGGAAGGAAATTTTTTTTGTTCTCTATTTTTCGGCTTGTCTTCACCCGTTTCGTCCTGAAATGAAACCTGGATGATGTTTTTTAATTTTTAGAATTTTTTTTTGCATTTAGTTTGGAATTTCCTAACTCGGGTCGGTTTCGAACGGATAGGAAGAAAATTTTTTTTGTTCTCTATTTTTTGGCCTGTCCTGACCCGTTCCGTCTTGAAATGAAGCCTGGATGATGTTTTTTAATTTTTAAATTTTTTTGCATTTATTTTTGAATTTTCTAAATCGGGCCGGGTTCGAACGGATAGGAAAGAAATTTTTTTTATTCTCTATTTTTCGGCTTGATTTCAGCCGTTTCATCTTGAAATGAAACCTGGATGATGTTTATTAATTTTTGGAATTTTTTTTGCATTTATTTTTGAATTTTCTAACTCGGGTCGGATTAGAACGGATAGGAATGAAATTTTTTTTGATCTCTATTTTTCGGCCTGTCCTGTCCCGTTTCATCTTCAAATGAATTTTGGGTGATGTTTTTTAATTTTTAAAATTTTTTTTGCATTTATTTTCGAATTTTCTAACTGGGGTCGGGTTCGAACGGATAGGAAAGAAATTTTTTATTCTCTATTTTTCGGCTTGTCTTCACCCGTTTCGTCTTGAAATGAAACCTGGATGATGTTTTTTAATTTTAAGAATTTCTTTTGCATTTAGTTTTGAATTTTCTAACTCGGGTCGGGTTCGAACGGATAGGATTGAAATTTTTTTTGTTCTCTATTTTTCGGCCTGTCCTGTCCCGTTTCATCTTCAAATGAAGCCTGGATGATGTTTTTTAATTTTTAGAATTTTTTTTGCATTTATTTTCAAATTTTCTAACTGGGGTCGGGTACGAACGGATAGGAAAGAAATTTTTTTTATTTTCTATTTTTCGACTTGTCTTCAGCCGTTTCGTCTTGAAATGAAACCTGGATGATGTTTTTTAATTTTAAGAATTTCTTTTGCATTTAGTTTTGAATTTTCTAACTCGGGTCGGGTTCGAACGGATAGGATTGAAATTTTTTTTGTTCTCTATTTTTCGGCTTGTCTTCACCCGTTTCGTCTTGAAATGAAACCTGGATGATGTTTTTTAATTTTAAGAATTTCTTTTGCATTTAGTTTAGAATTTTCTAACTCGGGTCGGGTTCGAACGGATAGGATTGAAATTTTTTTTGTTCTCTATTTTTCGGCCTGTCCTGTCCCGTTTCATCTTCAAATGAAGCCTGGATGATGTTTTTTAAATTTTGGAATTTTTTTGCATTTATTTTCGAATTTTCTAACTCGGGTCGGGTTCGAACGGATAGGAAGGAAATTTTTTTTCTTCTCTATTTTTCGGCCTGTCCTGGCCCGTTTCGTCTTGAAATGAAGCCTGGATGATGTTTTTTAATTTTTAGAATTTTTTTGCATTTATTTTTGAATTTTCTAACTCAGGTCTGGTTCGAACGGATAGGAAGGAAATTCTTTTTGTTCTCTATTTTTCGGCCTGTCCTGACCCGTTTCGTCATGAAATGAAACCTGGATGATGATTTTTAATTTTTAGAATTTTTTTTGCATTTAGTTTTGAATTTTCTAACTCGGGTCGGTTTCGAACGGATAGGAAGGAAATTTTTTTTGTTCTCTATTTTTCGTCTTGTCTTCACCCGTTTCGTCTTGAAATGAAACCTGGATGATGTTTTTTAATTTTTAGAATTTTTTTTGCATTTAGTTTGGAATTTTCTAACTCGGGTCGGTTTAGAACGGATAGGAAGGAAATTTTTTTTGTTCTCTATTTTTCGGCTTGTCTTCACCCGTTTCGTCTTGAAATGAAGCCTGGATGATGTTTTTTAATTTTTAGAATTTTTTTGCATTTATTTTTGAATTTTTTAACTCAGGTCTGGTTCGAACGGATAGGAAGGAAATTCTTTTTGTTCTCTATTTTTCGGCCTGACCTGACCCGTTTCGTCTTGAAATGAAGCCTGGATGATGTTTTTGAATTTTTAGAATTTTTTTTGCATTTATTTTCGAATTTTCTAACTGGGGTCTGGTTCGAACGGATAGGAAAGTAATTTTTTTTATTCTCTATTTTTCGGCTTGTCTTCACCCGTTTCGTCTTGAAATGAAACCTGGATGATGTTTTTTAATTTTTAGAATTTTTTTTGCATTTAGTTTTGAATTTTCTAACTCGGGTCGGGTTCGAACGGATAGGATTGAAATTTTTTTTATTCTCTATTTTTCGGCTTGTCTTCACCCGTTTCATCTTGAAATGAAACCTGGATGATGTTTATTAATTTTTGGAATTTTTTTTGCATTTATTTTTGAATTTTCTAACTTGGGTTGGGTTCGAACGGATAGGAATAAAATTTTTTTTTATCTCTATTTTTCGGCCTGTCCTATCCCGTTTCCTCTTCAAATGAAGATGATGTATTTTAATTTTTATAATTTTTTTGCATTTCTTTTAGAATTTTTTAACTGGGGTCGGGTTCGAACGGATAGGAAATAAATTTTTTTTATTCTCTATTTTTCGGCTTGTCTTCACCCGTTTCGTCTTGAAATGAAACCTGGATGATGTTTTTTAATTTTTAGAATTTTTTTTGAATTTAGTTTTGAATTTTCTAACTTGGGTCGGTTTCGAACGGATAGGATTGAAATTTTTTTTCTTCTCTATTTTTCGGCCCGTCCTGGCCCGTTTCGTCTTGAAATGAAGCCTGGATGATGTTTTTTAATTTTTAGAATTTTTTTGCATTTATTTTTGAATTTTCTAACTCAGGTCTGGTTTGAACGGATAGGAAGGAAATTCTTTTTGTTCTCTATTTTTCGGCCTGCCCTGTCCCGTTTCGTCATGAAATGAAACCTGGATGATGATTTTTAATTTTTAGAATTTTTTTTGCATTTAGTTTTGAATTTTCGAACTCGGGTCGGTTTCGAACGGATAGGAAGTAAATTTTTTTTGTTCTCTATTTTTCGGCTTGTCTTCACCAGTTTCGTCTTGAAATGAAACCTGGACGATGTTTTTTAATTTTTAGAACTTTTTTTGCATTTAGTTTTGAATTTTCTAACTCGGGTCGGTTTCGAACGGATAGGAAGTAAATTTTTTTTGTTCTCTATTTTTCGGCTTGTCTTAGCCCCTTTCGTCTTGAAATGAAACCTGGATGATGATTTTTAATTTTTCGAATTTTTTTTGCATTTAGTTTTGAATTTTCTAACTCGGGTCGGGTTCGAACGGATAGGATGGAAATTTTTTTTGTTCTCTATTTTTCGGCCTGTCCTGGCCCGTTTCGTCTTGAAATGAAGCCTGGATGATGTTTTTTAATTTTTAGAATTTTTTTGCATTTATTTTTGAATTTTCTAACTCAGGTCTGGTTCAAACGGATAGGAAGGAAATATTTTTTTTTCTCTATTTTTCAGCCTGTCCTGATCCGTTTCGTCTTGAAATGAAGCCTAGATGATGTATTTTAATTTTTATAATTTTTTTGCATTTCTTTTAGAATTTTTTAACTGGGGTCGGGTTCGAACGGATAGGAAAGAAATTTTTTTTATTCTCTATTTTTCGGCTTGTCTTCACCCGTTTCGTCTTGAAATGAAACCTAGATGATGTTTTTTAATTTTTAGATTTTTTTTTGCATTTAGTTTTGAATTTTCTAACTCGGGTCGGGTTCGAACGAATAGGAATGAAATTTTTTTTGTTCTCTATTTTTCGGCCTGTCCTGTACCGTTTCATCTTCAAATGAAGCCTGGATGATATTTTTAATTTTTAGAATTTTTTTTCATTTATTTTCGAATTTTCAAACTCTGGTCGGGTTCGAACGGATAGGAAGGAAATTTTTTTTGTTCTCCATTTTTCGGCCTGTCCTGGCCCGTTTCGTCTTGAAATGAAGCCTGGATGATGTTTTTTAATTTTTAGAATTTTTTTGCATTTATTTTTAAATTTTCTAACTCGGGCCGGGTTCGAACGGATAGGAAAGAAATTGTTTTTATTCTCTATTTTTTAGCCTGTGTTTTTGCTTGTTACATCTTGAAATGAAGACTGGATGATGTTTTTTTATTTTTGAAATTTTTTTGCATTTATTTTCGAATTTTCTAACTCGGGTCGGGTTCGAACGGACAGGAATGAAATTCTTTTTTTTCTCTATTTTTTGGCCTGTCCTGACCCGTTTCATCTTCAAATGAAGCCTGGATGATGTTTTTTAATTTTTAGAATTTTTTTCTTTTATTTTTGTATTTTCTAACTCGGCTCGGATTCGAACGGATAGGAAGGAAATTTTTTTTGTTCTCTATTTTTCGGCTTGTCTTCACCCGTTTCGTCCTGAAATGAAACCTGGATGATGTTTTTTAATTTTTAGAATTTTTTTTTGCATTTAGTTTGGAATTTCCTAACTCGGGTCGGTTTCGAACGGATAGGAAGAAAATTTTTTTTGTTCTCTATTTTTTGGCCTGTCCTGACCCGTTCCGTCTTGAAATGAAGCCTGGATGATGTTTTTTAATTTTTAAATTTTTTTGCATTTATTTTTGAATTTTCTAAATCGGGCCGGGTTCGAACGGATAGGAAAGAAATTTTTTTTATTCTCTATTTTTCGGCTTGATTTCAGCCGTTTCATCTTGAAATGAAACCTGGATGATGTTTATTAATTTTTGGAATTTTTTTTGCATTTATTTTTGAATTTTCTAACTCGGGTCGGATTAGAACGGATAGGAATGAAATTTTTTTTGATCTCTATTTTTCGGCCTGTCCTGTCCCGTTTCATCTTCAAATGAATTTTGGGTGATGTTTTTTAATTTTTAAAATTTTTTTTGCATTTATTTTCGAATTTTCTAACTGGGGTCGGGTTCGAACGGATAGGAAAGAAATTTTTTATTCTCTATTTTTCGGCTTGTCTTCACCCGTTTCGTCTTGAAATGAAACCTGGATGATGTTTTTTAATTTTAAGAATTTCTTTTGCATTTAGTTTTGAATTTTCTAACTCGAGTCGGGTTCGAACGGATAGGATTGAAATTTTTTTTGTTCTCTATTTTTCGGCCTGTCCTGTCCCATTTCATCTTCAAATGAAGCCTGGATGATGTTTTTTAATTTTTAGAATTTTTTTTGCATTTATTTTCAAATTTTCTAACTGGGGTCGGGTACGAACGGATAGGAAAGAAATTTTTTTTATTTTCTATTTTTCGACTTGTCTTCACCCGTTTCGTCTTGAAATGAAACCTGGATGATGTTTTTTAATTTTAAGAATTTCTTTTGCATTTAGTTTTGAATTTTCTAACTCGGGTCGAGTTCGAACGGATAGGATTGAAATTTTTTTTGTTCTCTATTTTTCGGCTTGTCTTTACCCGTTTCGTCTTGAAATGAAACCTGGACGATGTTTTTTAATTTTTAGAATTTTTTTTGCCTTTAGTTTTGAATTTTCTAACTCGGGTCGGTTTCGAACGGATAGGAAGGAAATTTTTTTTGTTCTCTATTTTTCGGCTTGTCTTCACCCATTTCGTCTTGAAATGAAACCTGGATGATGTTTTTTAATTTTTAGATTTTTTTTTTTTGCATTTAGTTTTGAATTTTCTAACTCGGGTCGGTTTAGAACGGATAGGAAGGAAATTTTTTTTCTTCTTTATTTTTCGGCCGGTCCTGACCCGTTTCGTCTTGAAATGAAGCCTGGATGACGTTTTTTAATTTTTAGAATTTTTTTGCATTTATTTTTGAATTTTCTAACTCGGGCCGGGTTCGAATGGATAGGAAAGAAATTTTTTTTATTCTCTATTTTTTTGCTTGTCCAGACCCATTTTATCTTCAAATGAAGCCTGAATGATGTTTTTTAATTTTTAGAATTTTTTTGCATTTATTTTTGAATTTTCTAACTTAGGTCTGGTTCGAACGGATTGGAAGGAAATTATTTTTGTTCTCTATTTTACGGCCTGTCCTGACCCGTCTCGTCTTGAAATGAAGTCTGGATGATGTTTTTTAATTTTTAGAATTTTTTTACATTTATTTTTTTGAATTTTCTAACTCGGGTCGGTTTCGAACGGATAGGAAAGAAATATTTTTTTTTTCTATTTTTCAGCCTGTCCTGATCCGTTTCGTCATGAAATGAAGCCTGGATGATGTTTTTTAATTTTTAGAATTTTTTTACATTTCTTTTAGAATTTTCTAACTGGGGTCGGGTTCGAACGGATAGGAAAGAAATTTTTTTTATTCTCTATTTTTCGGCTTGTCTTCACCCGTTTCGTCTTGAAATGAAACCTAGATGATGTTTTTTAATTTTTAGATTTTTTTTTGCATTTAGTTTTGAATTTTCTAACTCAGGTCGGGTTCGAACGGATAGGAATGAAATTTTTTTTGTTCTCTATTTTTCGGCCTGTCCTGTACCGTTTCATCTTCAAATGAAGCCTGGATGATATTTTTAATTTTTAGAATTTTTTTTCATTTATTTTCGAATTTTCAAACTCTGGTCGGGTTCGAACTGATAGGAAGGAAATTTTTTTTGTTCTCCATTTTTCGGCCTGTCCTGGCCCGTTTCATCTTGAAATGAAGCCTGGATGATGTTTTTTAATTTTTAGAATTTTTTTGCATTTATTTTTAAATTTTCTAACCCGGGCCGGGTTCGAACGGATAGGAAAGAAATTGTTTTTATTCTCTATTTTTTAGCCTGTGTTTTTGCCTGTTACATCTTGAAATGAAGCCTGGATGATGTTTTTTTATTTTTGAAATTTTTTTGCATTTATTTTCGAATTTTCTAACTCGGGTCGGATTCGAACGGATAGGAATGAAATTCTTTTTTTTCTCTATTTTTTGGCCTTTCCTGACCCGTTTCATCTTCAAATGAAGCCTGGATGATGTTTTTTAATTTTTAGAATTTTTTTTCTTTTATTTTTGTATTTTCTAACTCGGGTCGGATTCGAACGGATAGGAAGGAAATTTTTTTTGTTCTCTATTTTTCGGCTTGTCTTCACCCATTTCGTCCTGAAATGAAACCTGGATGATGTTTTTTAATTTTTAGAATTTTTTTTTGCATTTAGTTTTGAATTTCCTAACTCGGGTCGGTTTCGAACGGATAGGAAGAAAATTTTTTTTGTTCTCTATTTTTCGACCTGTCCTGACCCGTTCCGTCTTGAAATGAAGCCTGGATGATGGTTTTTAATTTTTAATTTTTTTTGCATTTATTTTTGAATTTTCTAAATCGGGCCGGGTTCGAACGGATAGGAAAGAAATTTTTTTTATTCTCTATTTTTCGGCTTGATTTCAGCCGTTTCATCTTGAAATGAAACCTGGATGATGTTTATTAATTTTTGGAATTTTTTTTGCATTTATTTTTGAATTTTCTAACTCGGGTCGGATTAGAACGAATAGGAATGAAATTTTTTTTTATCTCTATTTTTCGGCCTGTCCTGTCCCGTTTCATCTTCAAATGAAGCTTGGATGATGTTTTTTAATTTTTAGAATTTTTTTTACATTTATTTTCGAATTTTCTAACTGGGGTCGGGTTCGAACGGATAGGAAAGAATTTTTTTTTATTCTCTATTTTTCGGCTTGTCTTCACCCGTTTCGTCTTGAAATGAAACCTGGATGATGTTTTTTAATTTTAAGAATTTCTTTTGCATTTAGTTTTGAATTTTCTAACTCGGGTCGGGTTCGAACGGATAGGATTGAAATTTTTTTTGTTCTCTATTTTTCGGCCTGCCCTGTCCCGTTTCATCTTCAGATGAAGCCTGGATAATGTTTTTTAATTTTTAGAATTTTTTTTACATTTATTTTCGAATTTTCTAACTGGGGTCGGGTTCGAGCGGATAGGAAAGAAATTTTTTTTATTCTCTATTTTTCGGCTTGTCTTCACCCGTTTCGTCTTGAAATGAAACCTGGATGATGTTTTTTAATTTTAAGAATTTCTTTTGCATTTAGTTTTGAATTTTCTAACTCGGGTCGGGTTCGAACGGATAGGATTGAAATTTTTTTTGTTCTCTATTTTTCGGCCTGCCCTGTCCCGTTTCATCTTCAAATGAAGCCTGGATGATGTTTTTTAATTTTTAGAATTTTTTTGCATTTATTTTTGAATTTTCTAAATCGGGCCGGGTTCGAACGGATAGGAAAGAAATTTTTTTTATTCTCTATTTTTCGGCTTGATTTCAGCCGTTTCATCTTGAAATGAAACCTGGATGATGTTTATTAATTTTTGGAATTTTTTTTGCATTTATTTTTGAATTTTCTAACTCCGGTCGGATTAGAACGGATAGGAATGAAATTTTTTTTGATCTCTATTTTTTGGCCTGTCCTGTCCCGTTTCATCTTCAAATGAAGCTTGGATGATGTTTTTTAATTTTTAGAATTCTTTTTGCATTTATTTTCGAATTTTCCAACTGGGGTCGGGTTCGAACGGATAGGAAAGAAATTTTTTTTATTCCCTATTTTTCGGCTTGTCTTCACCCGTTTCGTCTTGAAATGAAACCTAGATGATGTTTTTTAATTTTAAGAATTTCTTTTGCATTTAGTTTTGAATTTTCTAACTCGGGTCGGGTTCGAACGGATAGGATTGAAATTTTTTTTGTTCTCTATTTTTCGGCCTGCCCTGTCCCGTTTCATCTTCAAATGAAGCCTGGATGATGTTTTTTAATTTTTAGAATTTTTTTTGCAATTATTTTCGAATTTTCTAACTGGGGTCGGGTTCGAACGGATAGGAAAGAAATTTTTTTTATTCTCTATTTTTCGGCTTGTCTTCACCCGTTTCGTCTTGAAATGAAACCTGGATGATGTTTTTTAATTTTAAGAATTTCTTTTGCATTTAGTTCTGAATTTTCTAACTCGGGTCGGGTTCGAACGGATAGGATTGAAATTTTTTTTGTTCTCTATTTTTCGGCCTGTCCTGTCCCGTTTCATCTTCAAATGAAGCCTGGATGATGTTTTTTAAATTTTGGAATTTTTTTGCATTTATTTTCGAATTTTCTAACTCGGGTCGGGTTCGAACAGATAGGAAGGAAATTTTTTTTCTTCTCTATTTTTCGGCCTGTCCCGGCCCGTTTCGTCTTGAAATGAAGCCTGGATGATGTTTTTTAATTTTTAGAATTTTTTTGCATTTATTTTTGAATTTTCTAACTCAGGTCTGGTTCGAACGGATTGGAAGGAAATTCTTTTTGTTCTCTATTTTTCGGCCTGCCCTGACCCGTTTCGTCATGAAATGAAACCTGGATGATGATTTTTAATTTTTAGAATTTTTTTTGCATTTAGTTTTGAATTTTCTAACTCAGGTCGGTTTCGAACGGATAGGAAGGAAATTTTTTTTGTTCTCTATTTTTCGGCTTGTCTTCACCCGTTTCGTCTTGAAAGGAAACCTGGATGATGTTTTTTAATTTTTAGAATTTATTTTGCATTTAGTTTTGAATTTTCTAACTCGGGTCGGTTTAGAACGGATAGGAAGGAAATTTTTTTTGTTCTCTATTTTTCAGCTTGTCTTCACCCGTTTCGTCTTGAAATGAAGCCTGGATGATGTTTTTTAATTTTTAGAATTTTTTTGCATTTATTTTTGAATTTTTTAACTCAGGTCTGGTTCGAACGGATAGGAAGGAAATTCTTTTTGTTCTCTATTTTTCGGCCTGCCCTGACCCGTTTCGTCTTGAAATGAAGCCTGGATGATGTTTTTTAATTTTTAGAATTTTTTTTGCATTTATTTTCGAATTTTCTAACTGGGGTCGGGTTCAAACGGATAGGAAAGTAATTTTTTTTATTCTCTATTTTTCGGCTTGTCTTCACCCGTGTCATCTTGAAATGAAACCTGGATGATGTTTTTTAATTTTTAGAATTTTTTTTGCATTTAGTTTTGAATTTTCTAACTCGGGTCTGGTTCGAACGGATAGGATTGAAATTTTTTTTATTCTCTATTTTTCGGCTTGTCTTCACCCGTTTCATCTTGAAATGAAACCTGGATGATGTTTTTTAATTTTTAGAATTTTTTTTGCATTTAGTTTTGAATTTTCTAACTCGGGTCGGGTTCGAACGGATAGGATTGAAATTTTTTTTATTCTCTATTTTTCGGCCTGTCCTGTCCCGTTTCATCTTCAAATGAAGCCTGGATGATGTTTTTTAATTTTTAGAATTTTTTTTGCATTTATTTTCGAATTTTCTAACTGGGGTCGGGTTCGAACGGATAGGAAATAAATTTTTTTTATTCTCTATTTTTCGGCTTGTCTTCACCCGTTTCGTCTTGAAATGAAACCTGGATGATGTTTTTAATTTTTAGAAATTTTTTTGCATTTAGTTTTGAATTTTCTAACTCGGGTCGGATTCGAACGGATAGGATTGAAATTTTTTTTCTTCTCTATTTTTCGGCCTGTCCTGGCCCGTTTCGTCTTGAAATGAAGCCTGGATGATGTTTTTTAATTTTTAGAATTTTTTTGCGTTTATTTTTGAATTTTCTAACTCAGGTCTGGTTTGAACGGATAGGAAGGAAATTATTTTTGTTCTCTATTTTTCGGCCTGCCCTGACCCGTTTCGTCATGAAATGAAACCTGGATGATGATTTTTAATTTTTAGAATTTTTTTTGCATTTAGTTTTGAATTTTCTAACTCGGGTCGGTTTCGAACGGATAGGAAGGAAATTTTTTTTGTTCTCTATTTTTCGGCTTGTCTTCACCCGTTTCGTCTTGAAATGAAGCCTGGATGATGTTTTTTAATTTTTAGAATTTTTTTGCATTTATTTTTGAATTTTTTAACTCAGGTCTGGTTCGAACGGATATGAAGGAAATTCTTTTTGTTCTCTATTTTTCGGCCTGACCTGACCCGTTTCGTCTTGAAATGAAGCCTGGATGATGTTTTTGAATTTTTAGAATTTTTTTTGCATTTATTTTCGAATTTTCTAACTGGGGTCTGGTTCGAACGGATAGGAAAGTAATTTTTTTTATTCTCTATTTTTCGGCTTGTCTTCACCCGTTTCGTCTTGAAATGAAACCTGGATGATGTTTTTTAATTTTTAGAATTTTTTTTGCATTTAGTTTTGAATTTTCTAAGTCGGGTCGGGTTCGAACGGATAGGATTGAAATTTTTTTTATTCTCTATTTTTCGGCTTGGCTTCACCCGTTTCTTCTTGAAATGAAACCTGGATGATGTTTATTAATTTTTGGAATTTTTTTGCATTTATTTTTGAATTTTCTAACTTGGGTTGGGTTCGAACGGATAGGAATAAAATTTTTTTTTATCTCTATTTTTCGGCCTGTCCTATCCCGTTTCCTCTTCAAATGAAGCCTGGATGATGTATTTTAATTTTTATAATTTTTTTGCATTTCTTTTAGAATTTTTTAACTGGGGTCGGGTTCGAACGGATAGGAAAGAAATTTTTTTTATTCTCTATTTTTCGGCTTGTCTTCACCCGTTTCGTCTTGAAATGAAACCTAGATGATGTTTTTTAATTTTTCGATTTTTTTTTGCATTTAGTTTTGAATTTTCTAACTCGGGTCGGGTTCGAACGAATAGGAATGAAATTTTTTTTGTTCTCTATTTTTCGGCCTGTCCTGTACCGTTTCATCTTCAAATGAAGCCTGGATGATATTTTTAATTTTTAGAATTTTTTTTCATTTATTTTCGAATTTTCAAACTCTGGTCGGGTTCGAACGGATAGGAAGGAAATTTTTTTTGTTCTCCATTTTTTGGCCTGTCCTGGCCCGTTTCGTCTTGAAATGAAGCCTGGATGATGTTTTTTAATTTTTAGAATTTTTTTGCATTTATTTTTAAATTTTCTAACTCGGGCCGGGTTCGAACGGATAGGAAAGAAATTGTTTTTATTCTCTATTTTTTAGCCTGTGTTTTTGCTTGTTACATCTTGAAATGAAGACTGGATGATGTTTTTTTATTTTTGAAATTTTTTTGCATTTATTTTCGAATTTTCTAAGTCGGGTCGGGTTCGAACGGACAGGAATGAAATTCTTTTTTTTCTCTATTTTTTGGCCTGTCCTGACCCGTTTCATCTTCAAATGAAGCCTGGATGATGTTTTTTAATTTTTAGAATTTTTTTTCTTTTATTTTTGTATTTTCTAACTCGGGTCGGATTCGAACGGATAGGAAGGAAATTTTTTTTGTTCTCTATTTTTCGGCTTGTCTTCACCCGTTTCGTCTTGAAATGAAACCTGGATGATGTTTTTTAATTTTTAGAATTTTTTTTTGCATTTAGTTTGGAATTTCCTAACTCGGGTCGGTTTCGAACGGATAGGAAGAAAATTTTTTTTGTTCTCTATTTTTTGGCCTGTCCTGACCCGTTCCGTCTTGAAATGAAGCCTGGATGATGTTTTTTAATTTTTAAATTTTTTTGCATTTATTTTTGAATTTTCTAAATCGGGCCGGGTTCGAACGGATAGGAAAGAAATTTTTTTTTTTCTCTATTTTTCGGCTTGATTTCAGCCGTTTCATCTTGAAATGAAACCTGGATGATGTTTATTAATTTTTGGAATTTTTTTTGCATTTATTTTTGAATTTTCTAACTCGGGTCGGATTAGAACGGATAGGAATGAAATTTTTTTTGATCTCTATTTTTCGGCCTGTCCTGTCCCGTTTCATCTTCAAATGAATTTTGGGTGATGTTTTTTAATTTTTAGAATTTTTTTTGCATTTAGTTTTCGAATTTTCTAACTGGGGTCGGGTTCGAACGGATAGGAAAGAAATTTTTTTTATTCTCTATTTTTCGGCTTGTCTTCACCCGTTTCGTCTTGAAATGAAACCTGGATGATGTTTTTTAATTTTAAGAATTTCTTTTGCATTTAGTTTTGAATTTTCTAACTCGGGTCGGGTTCGAACGGATAGGATTGAAATTTTTTTTGTTCTCTATTTTTCGGCCTGTCCTGCCCCGTTTCATCTTCAAATGAAGCCTGGATGATGTTTTTTAATTTTTATAATTTTTTTTGCATTTATTTTCAAATTTTCTAACTGGGGTCGGGTACGAACGGATAGGAAAATAATTTTTTTTATTTTCTATTTTTCGACTTGTCTTCACCCGTTTCGTCTTGAAATGAAACCTGGATGATGTTTTTTAATTTTAAGAATTTCTTTTGCATTTAGTTTTGAATTTTCTAACTCGGGTCGGGTTCGAACGGATAGGATTGAAATTTTTTTTGTTCTCTATTTTTCGGCTTGTCTTCACCCGTTTCGTCCTGAAATGAAACCTGGATGATGTTTTTTAATTTTTAGAATTTTTTTTTGCATTTAGTTTGGAATTTCCTAACTCGGGTCGGTTTCGAACGGATAGGAAGAAAAATTTTTTTGTTCTCTATTTTTTGGCCTGTCCTGACCCGTTCCGTCTTGAAATGAAGCCTGGATGATGTTTTTTAATTTTTAAATTTTTTTGCATTTATTTTTGAATTTTCTAAATCGGGCCGGGTTCGAACGGATAGGAAGGAAATTTTTTTTGTTCTCTATTTTTCGGCTTGTCTTCACCCATTTCGTCTTGAAATGAAACCTGGATGATGTTTTTTAATTTTTAGATTTTTTTTTTTGCATTTAGTTTTGAATTTTCTAACTCGGGTCGGTTTAGAACGGATAGGAAGGTAATTTTTTTTCTTCTTTATTTTTCGGCCGGTCCTGACCCGTTTCGTCTTGAAATGAAGCCTGGATGACGTTTTTTAATTTTTAGAATTTTTTTGCATTTATTTTTGAATTTTTTAACTCGGGCCGGGTTCGAATGGATAGGAAAGAAATTTTTTTTATTCTCTATTTTTTTGCTTGTCCAGACCCATTTTATCTTCAAATGAAGCCTGAATGATGTTTTTTAATTTTTAGAATTTTTTTGCATTTATTTTTGAATTTTCTAACTTAGGTCTGGTTCGAACGGATTGGAAGGAAATTATTTTTGTTCTCTATTTTACGGCCTGTCCTGACCCGTCTCGTCTTGAAATGAAGTCTGGATGATGTTTTTTAATTTTTAGAATTTTTTTACATTTATTTTTTTGAATTTTCTAACTCGGGTCGGTTTCGAACAGATAGGAAAGAAATATTTTTTTTTCTCTATTTTTCAGCCTGTCCTGATCCGTTTCGTCATGAAATGAAGCCTGGATGATGTCTTTTAATTTTTAGAATTTTTTTACATTTCTTTTAGAATTTTCTAACTGGGGTCGGGTTCGAACGGATAGGAAAGAAATTTTTTTTCTTCTCTATTTTTCGGCTTGTCTTCACCCGTTTCGTCTTGAAATGAAACCTAGATGATGTTTTTTAATTTTTAGATTTTTTTTTGCATTTAGTTTTGAATTTTCTAACTCCGGTCGGGTTCGAACGGATAGGAAAGAAATTGTTTTTATTCTCTATTTTTTAGCCTGTGTTTTTGCTTGTTACATCTTGAAATGAAGCCTGGATGATGTTTTTTTATTTTTGAAATTTTTTTGCATTTATTTTCGAATTTTCTAACTCGGGTCGGATTCGAACGGATAGGAATGAAATTCTTTTTTTTCTCTATTTTTTGGCCTTTCCTGACCCGTTTCATCTTCAAATGAAGCCTGGATGATGTTTTTTTATTTTTGAAATTTTTTTGCATTTATTTTCGAATTTTCTAACTCGGGTCGGATTCGAACGGATAGGAATGAAATTTTTTTTGTTCTCTATTTTTCGGCTTGTCTTCACCCATTTCGTCCTGAAATGAAACCTGGATGATGTTTTTTAATTTTTAGAATTTTTTTTTGCATTTAGTTTTGAATTTCCTAACTCGGGTCGGTTTCGAACGGATAGGAAGAAAATTTTTTTTGTTCTCTATTTTTCGGCCTGTCCTGACCCGTTCCGTCTTGAAATGAAGCCTGGATGATGGTTTTTAATTTTTAATTTTTTTTGCATTTATTTTTGAATTTTCTAAATCGGGCCGGGTTCGAACGGATAGGAAAGAAATTTTTTTTATTCTCTATTTTTCGGCTTGATTTCAGCCGTTTCATCTTGAAATGAAACCTGGATGATGTTTATTAATTTTTGGAATTTTTTTTGCATTTATTTTTGAATTTTCTAACTCGGGTCGGATTTGAACGAATAGGAATGAAATTTTTTTTGATCTCTATTTTTCGGCCTGTCCTGTCCCGTTTCATCTTCAAATGAAGCTTGGATGATGTTTTTTAATTTTTAGAATTTTTTTTACATTTATTTTCGAATTTTCTAACTGGGGTCGGGTTCGAACGGATAGGAAATAATTTTTTTTTATTCTCTATTTTTCGGCTTGTCTTCACCCGTTTCGTCTTGAAATGAAACCTGGATGATGTTTTTTAATTTTAAGAATTTCTTTTGCATTTAGTTTTGAATTTTCTAACTCGGGTCGGGTTCGAACGGATAGGATTGAAATTTTTTTTGTTCTCTATTTTTCGGCCTGCCCTGTCCCGTTTCATCTTCAGATGAAGCCTGGATAATGTTTTTTAATTTTTAGAATTTTTTTTGCATTTATTTTCGAATTTTCTAACTGGGGTCGGGTTCGAGCGGATAGGAAAGAAATTTTTTTTATTCTCTATTTTTCGGCTTGTCTTCACCCGTTTCGTCTTGAAATGAAACCTGGATGATGTTTTTTAATTTTAAGAATTTCTTTTGCATTTAGTTTTGAATTTTCTAACTCGGGTCGGGTTCGAACGGATAGGATTGAAATTTTTTTTGTTCTCTATTTTTCGGCCTGCCCTGTCCCGTTTCATCTTCAAATGAAGCCTGGATGATGTTTTTTAATTTTTAGAATTTTTTTGCATTTATTTTTGAATTTTCTAAATCGGACCGGGTTCGAACGGATAGGAAAGAAATTTTTTTTATTCTCTATTTTTCGGCTTGATTTCAGCCGTTTCATCTTGAAATGAAACCTGGATGATGTTTATTAATTTTTGGAATTTTTTTTGCATTTATTTTTGAATTTTCTAACTCCGGTCGGATTAGAACGGATAGGAATGAAATTTTTTTTGATCTCTTTTTTTTGGCCTGCCCTGTCCCGTTTCATCTTCAAATGAAGCCTGGATGATGTTTTTTAATTTTTAGAATTTTTTTTGCAATTATTTTCGAATTTTCTAACTGGGGTCGGGTTCGAACGGATAGAAAAGAAATTTTTTTTATTCTCTATTTTTCGGCTTGTCTTCACCCGTTTCGTCTTGAAATGAAACCTGGATGATGTTTTTCAATTTTAAGAATTTCTTTTGCATTTAGTTTTGAATTTTCTAACTCGGGTCGGGTTCGAACGGATAGGATTGAAATTTTTTTTGTTCTCTATTTTTCGGCCTGTCCTGTCCCGTTTCATCTTCAAATGAAGCCTGGATGATGTTTTTTAAATTTTGGAATTTTTTTGCATTTATTTTCGAATTTTCTAACTCGGGTCGGGTTCGAACGGATAGGAAGGAAATTTTTTTTCTTCTCTATTTTTCGGCCTGTCCTGGCCTGTTTCGTCTTGAAATGAAGCCTGGATGATGTTTTTTAATTTTTAGAATTTTTTTGCATTTATTTTTGAATTTTCTAACTCAGGTCTGGTTCGAACGGATAGGAAGGAAATTGTTTTTGTTCTCTATTTTTCGGCCTGCCCTGACCCGTTTCGTCATGAAATGAAACCTGGATGATGATTTTTAATTTTTAGAATTTTTTTTGCATTTAGTTTTGAATTTTCTAACTCAGGTCGGTTTCGAACGGATAGGAAGGAAATTTTTTTTGTTCTCTATTTTTCGGCTTGTCTTCACCCGTTTCGTCTTGAAAGGAAACCTGGATGATGTTTTTTAATTTTTAGAATTTTTTTTGCATTTAGTTTTGAATTTTCTAACTCGGGCCGGGTTCGAACGGATAGGAAAGAAATTGTTTTTATTCTCTATTTTTTAGCCTGTGTTTTTGCTTGTTACATCTTGAAATGAAGACTGGATGATGTTTTTTTATTTTTGAAATTTTTTTGCATTTATTTTCGAATTTTCTAAGTCGGGTCGGGTTCGAACGGACAGGAATGAAATTCTTTTTTTTCTCTATTTTTTGGCCTGTCCTGACCCGTTTCATCTTCAAATGAAGCCTGGATGATGTTTTTTAATTTTTAGAATTTTTTTTCTTTTATTTTTGTATTTTCTAACTCGGGTCGGATTCGAACGGATAGGAAGGAAATTTTTTTTGTTCTCTATTTTTCGGCTTGTCTTCACCCGTTTCGTCTTGAAATGAAACCTGGATGATGTTTTTTAATTTTTAGAATTTTTTTTTGCATTTAGTTTGGAATTTCCTAACTCGGGTCGGTTTCGAACGGATAGGAAGAAAATTTTTTTTGTTCTCTATTTTTTGGCCTGTCCTGACCCGTTCCGTCTTGAAATGAAGCCTGGATGATGTTTTTTAATTTTTAAATTTTTTTGCATTTATTTTTGAATTTTCTAAATCGGGCCGGGTTCGAACGGATAGGAAAGAAATTTTTTTTTTTCTCTATTTTTCGGCTTGATTTCAGCCGTTTCATCTTGAAATGAAACCTGGATGATGTTTATTAATTTTTGGAATTTTTTTTGCATTTATTTTTGAATTTTCTAACTCGGGTCGGATTAGAACGGATAGGAATGAAATTTTTTTTGATTTCTATTTTTCGGCCTGTCCTGTCCCGTTTCATCTTCAAATGAATTTTGGGTGATGTTTTTTAATTTTTAGAATTTTTTTTGCATTTAGTTTTCGAATTTTCTAACTGGGGTCGGGTTCGAACGGATAGGAAAGAAATTTTTTTTATTCTCTATTTTTCGGCTTGTCTTCACCCGTTTCGTCTTGAAATGAAACCTGGATGATGTTTTTTAATTTTAAGAATTTCTTTTGCATTTAGTTTTGAATTTTCTAACTCGGGTCGGGTTCGAACGGATAGGATTGAAATTTTTTTTGTTCTCTATTTTTCGGCCTGTCCTGCCCCGTTTCATCTTCAAATGAAGCCTGGATGATGTTTTTTAATTTTTATAATTTTTTTTGCATTTATTTTCAAATTTTCTAACTGGGGTCGGGTACGAACGGATAGGAAAATAATTTTTTTTATTTTCTATTTTTCGACTTGTCTTCACCCGTTTCGTCTTGAAATGAAACCTGGATGATGTTTTTTAATTTTAAGAATTTCTTTTGCATTTAGTTTTGAATTTTCTAACTCGGGTCGGGTTCGAACGGATAGGATTGAAATTTTTTTTGTTCTCTATTTTTCGGCTTGTCTTCACCCGTTTCGTCCTGAAATGAAACCTGGATGATGTTTTTTAATTTTTAGAATTTTTTTTTGCATTTAGTTTGGAATTTCCTAACTCGGGTCGGTTTCGAACGGATAGGAAGAAAAATTTTTTTGTTCTCTATTTTTTGGCCTGTCCTGACCCGTTCCGTCTTGAAATGAAGCCTGGATGATGTTTTTTAATTTTTAAATTTTTTTGCATTTATTTTTGAATTTTCTAAATCGGGCCGGGTTCGAACGGATAGGAAGGAAATTTTTTTTGTTCTCTATTTTTCGGCTTGTCTTCACCCATTTCGTCTTGAAATGAAACCTGGATGATGTTTTTTAATTTTTAGATTTTTTTTTTTGCATTTAGTTTTGAATTTTCTAACTCGGGTCGGTTTAGAACGGATAGGAAGGTAATTTTTTTTCTTCTTTATTTTTCGGCCGGTCCTGACCCGTTTCGTCTTGAAATGAAGCCTGGATGACGTTTTTTAATTTTTAGAATTTTTTTGCATTTATTTTTGAATTTTTTAACTCGGGCCGGGTTCGAATGGATAGGAAAGAAATTTTTTTTATTCTCTATTTTTTTGCTTGTCCAGACCCATTTTATCTTCAAATGAAGCCTGAATGATGTTTTTTAATTTTTAGAATTTTTTTGCATTTATTTTTGAATTTTCTAACTTAGGTCTGGTTCGAACGGATTGGAAGGAAATTATTTTTGTTCTCTATTTTACGGCCTGTCCTGACCCGTCTCGTCTTGAAATGAAGTCTGGATGATGTTTTTTAATTTTTAGAATTTTTTTACATTTATTTTTTTGAATTTTCTAACTCGGGTCGGTTTCGAACAGATAGGAAAGAAATATTTTTTTTTCTCTATTTTTCAGCCTGTCCTGATCCGTTTCGTCATGAAATGAAGCCTGGATGATGTCTTTTAATTTTTAGAATTTTTTTACATTTCTTTTAGAATTTTCTAACTGGGGTCGGGTTCGAACGGATAGGAAAGAAATTTTTTTTCTTCTCTATTTTTCGGCTTGTCTTCACCCGTTTCGTCTTGAAATGAAACCTAGATGATGTTTTTTAATTTTTAGATTTTTTTTTGCATTTAGTTTTGAATTTTCTAACTCCGGTCGGGTTCGAACGGATAGGAAAGAAATTGTTTTTATTCTCTATTTTTTAGCCTGTGTTTTTGCTTGTTACATCTTGAAATGAAGCCTGGATGATGTTTTTTTATTTTTGAAATTTTTTTGCATTTATTTTCGAATTTTCTAACTCGGGTCGGATTCGAACGGATAGGAATGAAATTCTTTTTTTTCTCTATTTTTTGGCCTTTCCTGACCCGTTTCATCTTCAAATGAAGCCTGGATGATGTTTTTTTATTTTTGAAATTTTTTTGCATTTATTTTCGAATTTTCTAACTCGGGTCGGATTCGAACGGATAGGAATGAAATTTTTTTTGTTCTCTATTTTTCGGCTTGTCTTCACCCATTTCGTCCTGAAATGAAACCTGGATGATGTTTTTTAATTTTTAGAATTTTTTTTTGCATTTAGTTTTGAATTTCCTAACTCGGGTCGGTTTCGAACGGATAGGAAGAAAATTTTTTTTGTTCTCTATTTTTCGGCCTGTCCTGACCCGTTCCGTCTTGAAATGAAGCCTGGATGATGGTTTTTAATTTTTAATTTTTTTTGCATTTATTTTTGAATTTTCTAAATCGGGCCGGGTTCGAACGGATAGGAAAGAAATTTTTTTTATTCTCTATTTTTCGGCTTGATTTCAGCCGTTTCATCTTGAAATGAAACCTGGATGATGTTTATTAATTTTTGGAATTTTTTTTGCATTTATTTTTGAATTTTCTAACTCGGGTCGGATTTGAACGAATAGGAATGAAATTTTTTTTGATCTCTATTTTTCGGCCTGTCCTGTCCCGTTTCATCTTCAAATGAAGCTTGGATGATGTTTTTTAATTTTTAGAATTTTTTTTACATTTATTTTCGAATTTTCTAACTGGGGTCGGGTTCGAACGGATAGGAAATAATTTTTTTTTATTCTCTATTTTTCGGCTTGTCTTCACCCGTTTCGTCTTGAAATGAAACCTGGATGATGTTTTTTAATTTTAAGAATTTCTTTTGCATTTAGTTTTGAATTTTCTAACTCGGGTCGGGTTCGAACGGATAGGATTGAAATTTTTTTTGTTCTCTATTTTTCGGCCTGCCCTGTCCCGTTTCATCTTCAGATGAAGCCTGGATAATGTTTTTTAATTTTTAGAATTTTTTTTGCATTTATTTTCGAATTTTCTAACTGGGGTCGGGTTCGAGCGGATAGGAAAGAAATTTTTTTTATTCTCTATTTTTCGGCTTGTCTTCACCCGTTTCGTCTTGAAATGAAACCTGGATGATGTTTTTTAATTTTAAGAATTTCTTTTGCATTTAGTTTTGAATTTTCTAACTCGGGTCGGGTTCGAACGGATAGGATTGAAATTTTTTTTGTTCTCTATTTTTCGGCCTGCCCTGTCCCGTTTCATCTTCAAATGAAGCCTGGATGATGTTTTTTAATTTTTAGAATTTTTTTGCATTTATTTTTGAATTTTCTAAATCGGACCGGGTTCGAACGGATAGGAAAGAAATTTTTTTTATTCTCTATTTTTCGGCTTGATTTCAGCCGTTTCATCTTGAAATGAAACCTGGATGATGTTTATTAATTTTTGGAATTTTTTTTGCATTTATTTTTGAATTTTCTAACTCCGGTCGGATTAGAACGGATAGGAATGAAATTTTTTTTGATCTCTTTTTTTTGGCCTGCCCTGTCCCGTTTCATCTTCAAATGAAGCCTGGATGATGTTTTTTAATTTTTAGAATTTTTTTTGCAATTATTTTCGAATTTTCTAACTGGGGTCGGGTTCGAACGGATAGAAAAGAAATTTTTTTTATTCTCTATTTTTCGGCTTGTCTTCACCCGTTTCGTCTTGAAATGAAACCTGGATGATGTTTTTCAATTTTAAGAATTTCTTTTGCATTTAGTTTTGAATTTTCTAACTCGGGTCGGGTTCGAACGGATAGGATTGAAATTTTTTTTGTTCTCTATTTTTCGGCCTGTCCTGTCCCGTTTCATCTTCAAATGAAGCCTGGATGATGTTTTTTAAATTTTGGAATTTTTTTGCATTTATTTTCGAATTTTCTAACTCGGGTCGGGTTCGAACGGATAGGAAGGAAATTTTTTTTCTTCTCTATTTTTCGGCCTGTCCTGGCCTGTTTCGTCTTGAAATGAAGCCTGGATGATGTTTTTTAATTTTTAGAATTTTTTTGCATTTATTTTTGAATTTTCTAACTCAGGTCTGGTTCGAACGGATAGGAAGGAAATTGTTTTTGTTCTCTATTTTTCGGCCTGCCCTGACCCGTTTCGTCATGAAATGAAACCTGGATGATGATTTTTAATTTTTAGAATTTTTTTTGCATTTAGTTTTGAATTTTCTAACTCAGGTCGGTTTCGAACGGATAGGAAGGAAATTTTTTTTGTTCTCTATTTTTCGGCTTGTCTTCACCCGTTTCGTCTTGAAAGGAAACCTGGATGATGTTTTTTAATTTTTAGAATTTTTTTTGCATTTAGTTTTGAATTTTCTAACTCGGGTCGGTTTAGAACGGATAGGAAGGAAATTTTTTTTGTTCTCTATTTTTCAGCTTGTCTTCACCCGTTTCGTCTTGAAATGAAGCCTGGATGATGTTTTTTAATTTTTAGAATTTTTTTGCATTTATTTTTGAATTTTTTAACTCAGGTCTGGTTCGAACGGATAGGAAGGAAATTCTTTTTGTTCTCTATTTTTCGGCTTGTCTTCACCCGTTTCGTCTTGAAAGGAAACCTGGATGATGTTTTTTAATTTTTAGAATTTTTTTTGCATTTAGTTTTGAATTTTCTAACTCGGGTCGGTTTAGAACGGATAGGAAGGAAATTTTTTTTGTTCTCTATTTTTCAGCTTGTCTTCACACGTTTCGTCTTGAAATGAAGCCTGGATGATGTTTTTTAATTTTTAGAATTTTTTTGCATTTATTTTTGAATTTTTTAACTCAGGTCTGGTTCGAACGGATAGGAAGGAAATTCTTTTTGTTCTCTATTTTTCGGCCTGCCCTGACCCGTTTCATCTTGAAATGAAACCTGGATGATGTTTTTTAATTTTTAGAATTTTTTTTGCATTTAGTTTTGAATTTTCTAACTCGGGTCGGGTTCGAACGGATAGGATTGAAATTTTTTTTATTCTTTATTTTTCAGCTTGTCTTCACCCGTTTCATCTTGAAATGAAACCTGGATGATGTTTTTTAATTTTTAGAATTTTTTTTGCATTTAGTTTTGAATTTTCTAACTCGGGTCGGGTTCGAACGGATAGGATTGAAATTTTTTTTATTCTCTATTTTTCGGCCTGTCCTGTCCCGTTTCATCTTCAAATGAAGCCTGGATGATGTTTTTTAATTTTTAGAATTTTTTTGCATTTATTTTCGAATTTTCTAACTGGGGTCGGGTTCGAACGGATAGGAAATAAATTTTTTTTATTCTCTATTTTTCGGCTTGTCTTCACCCGTTTCGTCTTGAAATGAAACCTGGATGATGTTTTTTAATTTTTAGAATTTTTTTTGCATTTAGTTTTGAATTTTCTAACTCGGGTCGGATTCGAACGGATAGGATTGAAATTTTTTTTCTTCTCTATTTTTCGGCCTGTCCTGTACCGTTTCATCTTCAAATGAAGCCTGGATGATATTTTTAATTTTTAGAATTTTTTTTCATTTATTTTCGAATTTTCAAATTCTGGTCGGGTTCGAACGGATAGGAAGGAAATTTTTTTTGTTCTCCATTTTTTGGCCTGTCCTGGCCCGTTTCGTCTTGAAATGAAGCCTGGATGATGTTTTTTAATTTTTAGAATTTTTTTGCATTTATTTTTAAATTTTCTAACTCGGGCCGGGTTCGAACGGATAGGAAAGAAATTGTTTTTATTCTCTATTTTTTAGCCTGTGTTTTTGCTTGTTACATCTTGAAATGAAGTCTGGATGATGTTTTTTTATTTTTGAAATTTTTTTGCATTTATTTTCGAATTTTCTAAGTCGGGTCGGGTTCGAACGGACAGGAATGAAATTCTTTTTTTTCTCTATTTTTTGGCCTGTCCTGACCCGTTTCATCTTCAAATGAAGCCTGGATGATGTTTTTTAATTTTTAGAATTTTTTTTCTTTTATTTTTGTATTTTCTAACTCGGGTCGGATTCGAACGGATAGGAAGGAAATTTTTTTTGTTCTCTATTTTTCGGCTTGTCTTCACCCGTTTCGTCCTGAAATGAAACCTGGATGATGTTTTTTAATTTTTAGAATTTTTTTTGCATTTAGTTTGGAATTTCCTAACTCGGGTCGGTTTCGAACGGATAGGAAGAAAATTTTTTTTGTTCTCTATTTTTTGGCCTGTCCTGACCCGTTCCGTCTTGAAATGAAGCCTGGATGATGTTTTTTAATTTTTAAATTTTTTTGCATTTATTTTTGAATTTTCTAAATCGGGCCGGGTTCGAACGGATAGGAAAGAAATTTTTTTTATTCTCTATTTTTCGGCTTGATTTCAGCCGTTTCATCTTGAAATGAAACCTGGATGATGTTTATTAATTTTTGGAATTTTTTTTGCATTTATTTTTGAATTTTCTAACTCGGGTCGGATTAGAACGGATAGGAATGAAATTTTTTTTGATCTCTATTTTTCGGCCTGCCCTGTCCCGTTTCATCTTCAAATGAATTTTGGGTGATGTTTTTTAATTTTTAGAATTTTTTTTGCATTTATTTTCGAATTTTCTAACTGGGGTCGGGTTCGAACGGATACGAAAGAAATTTTTTTTACTCTCTATTTTTCGGCTTGTCTTCACCCGTTTCGTCTTGAAATGAAACCTGGATGATGTTTTTTAATTTTAAGAATTTCTTTTGCATTTAGTTTTGAATTTTCTAACTCGGGTCGGGTTCGAACGGATAGGATTGAAATTTTTTTTGTTCTCTATTTTTCGGCCTGTCCTGCGCCGTTTCATCTTCAAATGAAGCCTGGATGATGTTTTTTAATTTTTATAATTTTTTTTGCATTTATTTTCAAATTTTCTAACTGGGGTCGGGTACGAACGGATAGGAAAGAAATTTTTTTTATTTTCTATTTTTCGACTTGTCTTCACCCGTTTCATCTTGAAATGAAACCTGGATGATGTTTTTTAATTTTAAGAATTTCTTTTGCATTTAGTTTTGAATTTTCTAACTCGGGTCGGGTTCGAACGGATAGGATTGAAATTTTTTTTGTTCTCTATTTTTCGGCCTGCCCTGTCCCGTTTCATCTTCAAATGAAGCCTGGATGATGTTTTTTAATTTTTAGAATTTTTTTGCATTTATTTTTGAATTTTCTAAATCGGACCGGGTTCGAACGGATAGGAAAGAAATTTTTTTTATTCTCTATTTTTCGGCTTGATTTCAGCCGTTTCATCTTGAAATGAAACCTGGATGATGTTTATTAATTTTTGGAATTTTTTTTGCATTTATTTTTGAATTTTCTAACTCCGGTCGGATTAGAACGGATAGGAATGAAATTTTTTTTGATCTCTTTTTTTTGGCCTGTCCTGTCCCGTTTCATCTTCAAATGAAGCTTGGATGATGTTTTTTAATTTTTAGAATTCTTTTTGCATTTATTTTCGAATTTTCTAACTGGGGTCGGGTTCGAACGGATAGGAAAGAAATTTTTTTTATTATCTATTTTTCGGCTTGTCTTCACCCGTTTCGTCTTGAAATGAAACCTGGATGATGTTTTTTAATTTTAAGAATTTCTTTTGCATTTAGTTTTGAATTTTCTAACTCGGGTCGGGTTCGAACGGATAGGATTGAAATTTGTTTTGTTCTCTATTTTTCGGCCTGCCCTGTCCCGTTTCATCTTCAAATGAAGCCTGGATGATGTTTTTTAATTTTTAGAATTTTTTTTGCTATTATTTTCGAATTTTCTAACTGGGGTCGGGTTCGAACGGATAGAAAAGAAATTTTTTTTATTCTCTATTTTTCGGCTTGTCTTCACCCGTTTCGTCTTGAAATGAAACCTGGATGAAGTTTTTCAATTTTAAGAATTTCTTTTGCATTTAGTTTTGAATTTTCTAACTCGGGTCGGGTTCGAACGGATAGGATTGAAATTTTTTTTGTTCTCTATTTTTCGGCCTGTCCTGTCCCGTTTCATCTTCAAATGAAGCCTGGATGATGTTTTTTAAATTTTGGAATTTTTTTGCATTTATTTTCGAATTTTCTAACTCGGGTCGGGTTCGAACGGATAGGAAGGAAATTTTTTTTCTTCTCTATTTTTCGGCCTGTCCTGGCCCGTTTCGTCTTGAAATGAAGCCTGGATGATGTTTTTTAATTTTTAGAATTTTTTTGCATTTATTTTTGAATTTTCTAACTCAGGTCTGGTTCGAACGGATAGGAAGGAAATTGTTTTTGTTCTCTATTTTTCGGCCTGCCCTGACCCGTTTCGTCATGAAATGAAACCTGGATGATGATTTTTAATTTTTAGAATTTTTTTTGCATTTAGTTTTGAATTTTCTAACTCAGGTCGGTTTCGAACGGATAGGAAGGAAATTTTTTTTGTTCTCTATTTTTCGGCTTGTCTTCACCCGTTTCGTCTTGAAAGGAAACCTGGATGATGTTTTTTAATTTTTAGAATTTTTTTTGCATTTAGTTTTGAATTTTCTAACTCGGGTCGGTTTAGAACGGATAGGAAGGAAATTTTTTTTGTTCTCTATTTTTCAGCTTGTCTTCACCCGTTTCGTCTTGAAATGAAGCCTGGATGATGTTTTTTAATTTTTAGAATTTTTTTGCATTTATTTTTGAATTTTTTAACTCAGGTCTGGTTCGAACGGATAGGAAGGAAATTCTTTTTGTTCTCTATTTTTCGGCTTGTCTTCACCCGTTTCGTCTTGAAAGGAAACCTGGATGATGTTTTTTAATTTTTAGAATTTTTTTTGCATTTAGTTTTGAATTTTCTAACTCGGGTCGGTTTAGAACGGATAGGAAGGAAATTTTTTTTGTTCTCTATTTTTCAGCTTGTCTTCACCCGTTTCGTCTTGAAATGAAGCCTGGATGATGTTTTTTAATTTTTAGAATTTTTTTGCATTTATTTTTGAATTTTTTAACTCAGGTCTGGTTCGAACGGATAGGAAGGAAATTCTTTTTGTTCTCTATTTTTCGGCCTGCCCTGACCCGTTTCATCTTGAAATGAAACCTGGATGATGTTTTTTAATTTTTAGAATTTTTTTTGCATTTAGTTTTGAATTTTCTAACTCGGGTCGGGTTCGAACGGATAGGATTGAAATTTTTTTTATTCTTTATTTTTCAGCTTGTCTTCACCCGTTTCATCTTGAAATGAAACCTGGATGATGTTTTTTAATTTTTAGAATTTTTTTTGCATTTAGTTTTGAATTTTCTAACTCGGGTCGGGTTCGAACGGATAGGATTGAAATTTTTTTTATTCTCTATTTTTCGGCCTGTCCTGTCCCGTTTCATCTTCAAATGAAGCCTGGATGATGTTTTTTAATTTTTAGAATTTTTTTGCATTTATTTTCGAATTTTCTAACTGGGGTCGGGTTCGAACGGATAGGAAATAAATTTTTTTTATTCTCTATTTTTCGGCTTGTCTTCACCCGTTTCGTCTTGAAATGAAACCTGGATGATGTTTTTTAATTTTTAGAATTTTTTTTGCATTTAGTTTTGAATTTTCTAACTCGGGTCGGATTCGAACGGATAGGATTGAAATTTTTTTTCTTCTCTATTTTTCGGCCTGTCCTGTACCGTTTCATCTTCAAATGAAGCCTGGATGATATTTTTAATTTTTAGAATTTTTTTTCATTTATTTTCGAATTTTCAAATTCTGGTCGGGTTCGAACGGATAGGAAGGAAATTTTTTTTGTTCTCCATTTTTTGGCCTGTCCTGGCCCGTTTCGTCTTGAAATGAAGCCTGGATGATGTTTTTTAATTTTTAGAATTTTTTTGCATTTATTTTTAAATTTTCTAACTCGGGCCGGGTTCGAACGGATAGGAAAGAAATTGTTTTTATTCTCTATTTTTTAGCCTGTGTTTTTGCTTGTTACATCTTGAAATGAAGTCTGGATGATGTTTTTTTATTTTTGAAATTTTTTTGCATTTATTTTCGAATTTTCTAAGTCGGGTCGGATTAGAACGGATAGGAATGAAATTTTTTTTGATCTCTATTTTTCGGCCTGCCCTGTCCCGTTTCATCTTCAAATGAATTTTGGGTGATGTTTTTTAATTTTTAGAATTTTTTTTGCATTTATTTTCGAATTTTCTAACTGGGGTCGGGTTCGAACGGATACGAAAGAAATTTTTTTTACTCTCTATTTTTCGGCTTGATTTCAGCCGTTTCATCTTGAAATGAAACCTGGATGATGTTTATTAATTTTTGGAATTTTTTTTGCATTTATTTTTGAATTTTCTAACTCGGGTCGGATTAGAACGGATAGGAATGAAATTTTTTTTGATCTCTATTTTTCGGCCTGCCCTGTCCCGTTTCATCTTCAAATGAATTTTGGGTGATGTTTTTTAATTTTTAGAATTTTTTTTGCATTTATTTTCGAATTTTCTAACTGGGGTCGGGTTCGAACGGATACGAAAGAAATTTTTTTTACTCTCTATTTTTCGGCTTGTCTTCACCCGTTTCGTCTTGAAATGAAACCTGGATGATGTTTTTTAATTTTAAGAATTTCTTTTGCATTTAGTTTTGAATTTTCTAACTCGGGTCGGGTTCGAACGGATAGGATTGAAATTTTTTTTGTTCTCTATTTTTCGGCCTGTCCTGCCCCGTTTCATCTTCAAATGAAGCCTGGATGATGTTTTTTAATTTTTATAATTTTTTTTGCATTTATTTTCAAATTTTCTAACTGGGGTCGGGTACGAACGGATAGGAAAGAAATTTTTTTTATTTTCTATTTTTCGACTTGTCTTCACCCGTTTCATCTTGAAATGAAACCTGGATGATGTTTTTTAATTTTAAGAATTTCTTTTGCATTTAGTTTTGAATTTTCTAACTCGGGTCGGGTTCGAACGGATAGGATTGAAATTTTTTTTGTTCTCTATTTTTCGGCTTGTCTTCACCTGTTTCGTCTTGAAATGAAACCTGGACGATGTTTTTTAATTTTTAGAATTTTTTTTGCATTTAGTTTTGAATTTTCTAACTCGGGTCGGTTTCGAACGGATAGGAAGGAAATTTTTTTTGTTCTCTATTTTTCGGCTTGTCTTCACCCATTTCGTCTTGAAATGAAACCTGGATGATGTTTTTTAATTTTTAGATTTTTTTTTTTGCATTTAGTTTTGAATTTTTTAACTCGGGCCGGGTTCGAATGGATAGGAAAGAAATTTTTTTTATTCTCTATTTTTTTGCTTGTCCAGACCCATTTTATCTTCAAATGAAGCCTGAATGATGTTTTTTAATTTTTAGAATTTTTTTGCATTTATTTTTGAATTTTCTAACTTAGGTCTGGTTCGGACGGATTGGAAGGAAATTAATTTTGTTCTCTATTTTACGGCCTGTCCTGATCCGTCTCGTCTTCAAATGAAGTCTGGATGATGTTTTTTAATTTTTAGAATTTTTTTACATTTATTTTTTTGAATTTTCTAACTCGGGTCGGTTTCGAACGGATAGGAAAGAAATATTTTTTTTTCTCTATTTTTCAGCCTGTCCTAATCCGTTTCGTCATGAAATGAAGCCTGGATGATGTCTTTTAATTTTTAGAATTTTTTTACATTTCTTTTAGAATTTTCTAACTGGGGTCGGGTTCGAACGGATAGGAAAGAAATTTTTTTTATTCTCTATTTTTCGGCTTGTCTTCACCCGTTTCGTCTTGAAATGAAACCTAGATGATGTTTTTTAATTTTTAGATTTTTTTTTGCATTTAGTTTTGAATTTTCTAACTCAGGTCGGGTTCGAACGGATAGCAATGAAATTTTTTTTGTTCTCTATTTTTCGGCCTGTCCTGTACCGTTTCATCTTCAAATGAAGCCTGGATGATATTTTTAATTTTTAGAATTTTTTTTCATTTATTTTCGAATTTTCAAACTCTGGTCGGGTTCGAACGGATAGGAAGGAAATTTTTTTTGTTCTCCATTTTTCGGCCTGTCCTGGCCCGTTTCATCTTGAAATGAAGCCTGGATGATGTTTTTTAATTTTTAGAATTTTTTTGCATTTATTTTTAAATTTTCTAACTCGGGCCGGGTTCGAACGGATAGGAAAGAAATTGTTTTTATTCTCTATTTTTTAGCCTGTGTTTTTGCTTGTTACATCTTGAAATGAAGCCTGGATGATGTTTTTTTATTTTTGAAATTTTTTTGCATTTATTTTCGAATTTTCTAACTCGGGTCGGATTCGAACGGATAGGAATGAAATTCTTTTTTTTCTCTATTTTTTGGCCTTTCCTGACCCGTTTCATCTTCAAATGAAGCCTGGATGATGTTTTTTAATTTTTAGAATTTTTTTTCTTTTATTTTTGTATTTTCTAACTCGGGTCGGATTCGAACGGATAGGAAGGAAATTTTTTTTGTTCTCTATTTTTCGGCTTGTCTTCACCCATTTCGTCCTGAAATGAAACCTGGATGATGTTTTTTAATTTTTAGAATTTTTTTTTGCATTTAGTTTTGAATTTCCTAACTCGGGTCGGTTTCGAACGGATAGGAAGAAAATTTTTTTTGTTCTCTATTTTTCGGCCTGTCCTGACCCGTTCCGTCTTGAAATGAAGCCTGGATGATGGTTTTTAATTTTTAATTTTTTTTGCATTTATTTTTGAATTTTCTAAATCGGGCCGGGTTCGAACGGATAGGAAAGAAATTTTTTTTATTCTCTATTTTTCGGCTTGATTTCAGCCGTTTCATCTTGAAATGAAACCTGGATGATGTTTATTAATTTTTGGAATTTTTTTTGCATTTATTTTTGAATTTTCTAACTCGGGTCGGATTTGAACGAATAGGAATGAAATTTTTTTTGATCTCTATTTTTCGGCCTGTCCTGTCCCGTTTCATCTTCAAATGAAGCTTGGATGATGTTTTTTAATTTTTAGAATTTTTTTTACATTTATTTTCGAATTTTCTAACTGGGGACGGGTTCGAACAGATAGGAAATAATTTTTTTTTATTCTCTATTTTTCGGCTTGTCTTCACCCGTTTCGTCTTGAAATGAAACCTGGATGATGTTTTTTAATTTTAAGAATTTCTTTTGCATTTAGTTTTGAATTTTCTAACTCGGGTCGGGTTCGAACGGATAGGATTGAAATTTTTTTTGTTCTCTATTTTTCGGCCTGCCCTGTCCCGTTTCATCTTCAGATGAAGCCTGGATAATGTTTTTTAATTTTTAGAATTTTTTTTGCATTTATTTTCGAATTTTCTAACTGGGGTCGGGTTCGAGCGGATAGGAAAGAAATTTTTTTTATTCTCTATTTTTCGGCTTGTCTTCACCCGTTTCGTCTTGAAATGAAACCTGGATGATGTTTTTTAATTTTAAGAATTTCTTTTGCATTTAGTTTTGAATTTTCTAACTCGGGTCGGGTTCGAACGGATAGGATTGAAATTTTTTTTGTTCTCTATTTTTCGGCCTGCCCTGTCCCGTTTCATCTTCAAATGAAGCCTGGATGATGTTTTTTAATTTTTAGAATTTTTTTGCATTTATTTTTGAATTTTCTAAATCGGGCCGGGTTCGAACGGATAGGAAATAAATTTTTTTTATTCTCTATTTTTCGGCATGATTTCAGCCGTTTCATCTTGAAATGAAACCTGGATGATGTTTATTAATTTTTGGAATTTTTTTTGCATTTATTTTTGAATTTTCTAACTCCGGTCGGATTAGAACGGATAGGAATGAAATTTTTTTTGATCTCTATTTTTTGGCCTGTCCTGTCCCGTTTCATCTTCAAATGAAGCTTGGATGATGTTTTTTAATTTTTAGAATTCTTTTTGCATTTATTTTCGAATTTTCTAACTGGGGTCGGGTTCGAACGGATAGGAAAGAAATTTTTTTTATTCTCTATTTTTCGGCTTGTCTTCACCCGTTTCGTCTTGAAATGAAACCTGGATGATGTTTTTTAATTTTAAAAATTTCTTTTGCATTTAGTTTTGAATTTTCTAACTCGGGTCGGGTTCGAACGGATAGGATTGAAATTTTTTTTGTTCTCTATTTTTCGGCCTGCCCTGTCCCGTTTCATCTTCAAATGAAGCCTGGATGATGTTTTTTAATTTTTAGAATTTTTTTTGCATTTAGTTTTGAATTTTCTAACTCGGGTCGGATTCGAACGGATAGGATTGAAATTTTTTTTTCTTCTCTATCTTTCGGCCTGGCCTGGCCCGTTTCGTCTTGAAATGAAGCCTGGATGATGTTTTTTAATTTTTAGAATTTTTTTGCATTTATTTTTGAATTTTCTAACTCAGGTCTGGTTCGAACGGATAGGAAGGAAATTCTTTTTGTTCTCTATTTTTCGGCCTGCCCTGACCTGTTTCGTCATGAAATGAAACCTGGATGATGATTTTTAATTTTTAGAATTTTTTTTGCATTTAGTTTTGAATTTTCTAACTCAGGTCGGTTTCGAACGGATAGGAAGGAAATTTTTTTTGTTCTCTATTTTTCGGCTTGTCTTCACCCGTTTCGTCTTGAAAGGAAACCTGGATGATGTTTTTTAATTTTTAGAATTTTTTTTGCATTTAGTTTTGAATTTTCTAACTCGGGTCGGTTTAGAACGGATAGGAAGGAAATTTTTTTTGTTCTCTATTTTTCAGCTTGTCTTCACCCGTTTCGTCTTGAAATGAAGCCTGGATGATGTTTTTTAATTTTTAGAATTTTTTTGCATTTATTTTTGAATTTTTTAACTCAGGTCTGGTTCGAACGGATAGGAAGGAAATTCTTTTTGTTCTCTATTTTTCGGCCTGCCCTGACCCGTTTCGTCTTGAAATGAAGCCTGGATGATGTTTTTTAATTTTTAGAATTTTTTTTGCATTTATTTTCGAATTTTCTAACTGGGGTCGGGTTCAAACGGATAGGAAAGTAATTTTTTTTATTCTCTATTTTTCGGCTTGTCTTCACCCGTTTCATCTTGAAATGAAACCTGGATGATGTTTTTTAATTTTTAGAATTTTTTTTGCATTTAGTTTTGAATTTTCTAACTCGGGTCGGGTTCGAACGGATAGGATTGAAATTTTTTTTATTCTCTATTTTTCGGCTTGTCTTCACCCGTTTCATCTTGAAATGAAACCTGGATGATGTTTTTTAATTTTTAGAATTTTTTTTGCATTTAGTTTTGAATTTTCTAACTCGGGTCGGGTTCGAACGGATAGGATTGAAATTTTTTTTATTCTCTATTTTTCGGCCTGTCCTGTCCCGTTTCATCTTCAAATGAAGCCTGGATGATGTTTTTTAATTTTTAGAATTTTTTTGCATTTATTTTCGAATTTTCTAACTGGGGTCGGGTTCGAACGGATAGGAAATAAATTTTTTTTATTCTCTATTTTTCGGCTTGTCTTCATCCGTTTCGTCTTGAAATGAAACCTGGATGATGTTTTTTAATTTTTAGAATTTTTTTTGCATTTAGTTTTGAATTTTCTAACTCGGGTCGGATTCGAACGGATAGGATTGAAATTTTTTTTCTTCTCTATCTTTCGGCCTGTCCTGACCCGTTTCGTCTTGAAATGAAGCCTGGATGATGTTTTTTAATTTTTAGAATTTTTTTGCATTTATTTTTGAATTTTCTAACTCAGGTCTGGTTCGAACGGATAGGAAGGAAATTGTTTTTGTTCTCTATTTTTCGGCCTGCCCTGACCCGTTTCGTCATGAAATGAAACCTGGATGATGATTTTTAATTTTTAGAATTTTTTTTGCATTTAGTTTTGAATTTTCTAACTCGGGTCGGTTTCGAACGGATAGGAAGGAAATTTTTTTTGTTCTCTATTTTTCGGCTTGTCTTCACCCGTTTCGTCTTGAAATGGAACCTGGATGATGTTTTTTAATTTTTAGAATTTTTTTTGCATTTAGTTTTGAATTTTCTAACTCGGGTCGGTTTCGATCGGATAGGAAGGAAATTTTTTTTGTTCTCTATTTTTCGGCTTGTCTTCACCCGTTTCGTCATGAAATGAAACCAGGATGATGATTTTTAATTTTTAGAATTTTTTTTGCATTTAGTTTTGAATTTTCTAACTCGGGTCGGGTTTGAACGGATAGGAAGGAAATTTTTTTTGTTCTCTATTTTTCAGCCTGTCCTGGCCCGTTTCGTCTTGAAATGAAGCCTGGATGATGTTTTTTAATTTTTAGAATTTTTTTGCATTTATTTTTGAATTTTCTAACTCAGGTCTGGTTCGAACGGATAGGAAGGAAATATTTTTTTTTTCTGTATTTTTCAGCCCGTCCTGATCCGTTTCGTCTTGAAATGAAGCCTAGATGATGTCTTTTAATTTTTAGAATTTTTTTGCATTTCTTTTAGAATTTTCTAACTGGGGTCGGGTTCGAACGGATTGGAAAGAAATTTTTTTTATTCTCTATTTTTCGGCTAGTCTTCACCCGTTTCGTCTTGAAATGAAGCCTGGATGATGTGTTTTAATTTTTAGAATTTTTTTGCATTTATTTTTGAATTTTCTAACTTAGGTCTGGTTCGAACGGATTGGAAGGAAATTATTTTTGTTCACTATTTTACGGCCTGTCCTGACCCGTCTTGTCTTGAAATGAAGTCTGGATGATGTTTTTTAATTTTTAGAATTTTTTTACATTTATTTTTGAATTTTCTAACTCGGGTCGGTTTCGAAAGGATAGGAAAGAAATATTTTTTTTTCTCTATTTTTCAGTCTGTCCTGATCCGTTTCGTCTTGAAATGAAGCCTGGATGATGTCTTTTAATTTTTAGAATTTTTTTGCATTTCTTTTAGAATTTTTAACTGGGGTCGGGTTCGAACGGATAGGAAAGAAATTTTTTTTATTCTCTATTTTTCGGCTTCTCTTCACCCGTTTCGTCTTGAAATGAAACCTAGAAGATGTTTTTTAATTTTTAGAATTTTTTTTGCATTTAGTTTTGAATTTTCTAACTCAGGTCGGGTTCGAACGGATAGGAATGAAATTTTTTTTCTTCCCTATTTTTCGGCCTGTCCTGTACCGTTTCATCTTCAAATGAAGCCTGGATGATATTTTTAATTTTTAGAATTTTTTTGCATTGATTTTCGAATTTTCTAACTCGGGTCGGGTTCGAACGGATAGGAAGGAAATTTTTTTTGTTCTCCATTTTTCAGCCTGTCCTGGCCCGTTTCATCTTGAAATGAAGCCTGGATGATGTTTTTTAATTTTTAGAATTTTTTTGCATTTATTTTTAAATTTTCTAACTCGGGTCGGATTCGAACGGATAGGAAGGAAATTTTTTTTGTTCTCTATTTTTCGGCTTGTATTCACCCGTTTCGTCCTGAAATGAAACCTGGATGATGTTTTTTAATTTTTAGAATTTTTTTTTGCATTTATTTTTGAATTTCCTAACTCGGGTCGGTTTCGAACGGATAGGAAGAAAATTTTTTTTGTTCTCTATTTTTCGGCCTGTCCTGACCCGTTTCGTGTTGAAAGGAAGCCTGGATGATGCTTTTTAATTTTTAAATTTTTTTGCTTTTATTTTTGAATTTTCTAAATCGGGTCGGATTCGAACGGATAGGAAAGAAATTTTTTTATTCTCCATTTTTCGGCTTGATTTCACCCGTTTCATCTTGAAATGAAACCTGGATGATGTTTATTAATTTTTGGAATTTTTTTTGCATTTAGTTTTGAATTTTCTAACTCGGGTCGGGTTCGAACGGATAGGACTGAAATTTTTTTTGTTCTCTATTTTTCGGCCTGTCCTGTCCCGTTTCATCTTCAAATGAAGCCTGGATGATGTTTTTTAAATTTTGGAATTTTTTTGCATTTATTTTCGAATTTTCTAACTCGGGTCGGGTTCGGACGGATAGGAAGGAAATTTTTTTTCTTCTCTATTTTTCGGCCTGTTCTGGCCCGTTTCGTCTTGAAATGAAGCCTGGATGATGTTTTTTAATTTTTAGAATTTTTTTGCATTTATTTTTGAATTTTCTAACTCAGGTCTGGTTCGAACGGATAGGAAGGAAATTCTTTTTGTTCTCTATTTTTCGGCCTGCCCTGACCCGTTTCGTCATGAAATGAAACCTGGATGATGATTTTTAATTTTTAGAATTTTTTTTGCATTTAGTTTTGAATTTTCTAACTCGGGTCGGTTTCGAACGGATAGGAAGGAAATTTTTTTTGTTCTCTATTTTTCGGCTTGTCTTCACCCGTTTCGTCTTGAAATGAAACCTGGATGATGTTTTTTAATTTTTAGAATTTTTTTTGCATTTAGTTTTGAATTTTCTAACTCGGGTCGGTTTAGAACGGATAGGAAGGAAATTTTTTTTGTTCTCTATTTTTCAGCTTGTCTTCACCCGTTTCGTCTTGAAATGAAGCCTGGATGATGTTTTTTAATTTTTAGAATTTTTTTGCATTTATTTTTGAATTTTTTAACACAGGTCTGGTTCGAACGGATAGGAAGGAAATTCTTTTTGTTCTCTATTTTTCGGCCTGCCCTGACCCGTTTCGTCTTGAAATGAAGCCTGGATGATGTTTTTTAATTTTTAGAATTTTTTTTGCATTTATTTTCGAATTTTCTAACTGGGGTCGGGTTCAAACGGATAGGAAAGAAATTTTTTTTATTCTCTATTTTTCGGCTTGTCTTCACCCGTTTCGTCTTGAAATGAAACCTGGATGATGTTTTTTAATTTTTAGAATTTTTTTTGCATTTAGTTTTGAATTTTCTAACTCGGGTCGGGTTCGAATGGATAGGATTGAACTTTTTTTTATTCTCTATTTTTCGGCTTGTCTTCACCCGTTTCATCTTGAAATGAAACCTGGATGATGTTTTTTAATTTTTAGAATTTTTTTTGCATTTAGTTTTGAATTTTCTAACTCGGGTCGGGTTCGAACGGATAGGATTGAAATTTTTTTTATTCTCTATTTTTCGGCTTGTCTTCACCCGTTTCATCTTGAAATGAAACCTGGATGATGTTTATTAATTTTTGGAATTTTTTTTGCATTTATTTTTGAATTTTCTAACTTGGGTCGGGTTCGAACGGATAGGAATGAAATTTTTTTTTATCTCTATTTTTCGGCCTGTCCTGTCCCGTTTCATCTTCAAATGAAGCCTGGATGATGTTTTTTAATTTTTAGAATTTTTTTTGCATTTATTTTCGAATTTTCTAACTGGGGTCGGGTTCGAACGGATAGGAAATAATTTTTTTTTATTCTCTATTTTTCGGCTTGTCTTCACCCGTTTCGTCTTGAAATAAAACCTGGATGATGTTTTTTAATTTTTAGAATTTTTTTTGCATTTAGTTTTGAATTTTCTAACTCGGGTCGGATTCGAACGGATAGGATTGAAATTTTTTTTCTTCTCTATTTTTCGGCCTGTCCTGGCCCGTTTCGTCTTGAAATGAAGCCTGGATGATGTTTTTTAATTGTTAGAATTTTTTTGCATTATTTTTGAATTTTCTAACTCAGGTCTGGTTCGAACGGATAGGAAGGAAATTCTTTTTGTTCTCTATTTTTCGGCCTGCCCTGACCCGTTTCGTCATGAAATGAAACCTGGATGATGATTTTTAATTTTTAGAATTTTTTTTGCATTTAGTTTTGAATTTTCTAACTCGGGTCGGTTTCGAACGGATAGGAAGGAAATTTTTTTTGTTCTCTATTTTTCGGCTTGTCTTCACCCGTTTCGTCTTGAAATGAAACCTGGATGATGTTTTTTAATTTTTAGAATTTTTTTTGCATTTAGTTTTGAATTTTCTAACTCGGGTCGGTTTCGAACGGATAGGAAGGAAATTTTTTTTGTTCTCTATTTTTCGGCTTGTCTTCACCCCTTTCGTCTTGAAATGAAACCTGGATGATGATTTTTAATTTTTAGAATTTTTTTTGCATTTAGTTTTGAATTTTCTAACTCGGGTCGGGTTCGAACGGATAGGAAGGAAATTTTTTTTGTTCTCTATTTTTCGGCCTGTCCTGGCCCGTTTCGTCTTGAAATGAAGCCTGGATGATGTTTTTTAATTTTTAGAATTTTTTTGCATTTATTTTTGAATTTTCTAACTCAGGTCTGGTTCGAACGGATAGGAAGGAAATATTTTTTTTTTCTCTATTTTTCAGCCTGTCCTGATCCGTTTCGTCTTGAAATGAAGCATAGATGATGTCTTTTAATTTTTAGAATTTTTTTGCATTTCTTTTAGAATTTTCTAACTGGGGTCGGGTTCGAACGGATAGGAAAGAAATTTTTTTTTTCTCTATTTTTCGGCTAGTCTTCACCCGTTTCGTCTTGAAATGAAGCCTGGATGATGTTTTTTAATTTTAAGAATTTTTTTGCGTTTATTTTTGAATTTTCTAACTTAGGTCTGGTTCGAACGGATTGGAAGGAAATTATTTTTGTTCTCTATTTTACGGCCTGTCCTGACCCGTCTCATCTTGAAATGAAGTCTGGATGATGTTTTTTAATTTTTAGAATTTTTTTACATTTATTTTTGAATTTTCTAACTCGGGTCGGTTTCGAACGGATAGGAAAGAAATATTTTTTTTTCTCTATTTTTCAGCCTGTCCTGATCCGTTTCGTCTTGAAATGAAGCCTGGATGATGTCTTTTCATTTTTAGAATTTTTTTGCATTTCTTTTAGAATTTTTAACTGGGGTCGGGTTCGAACGGATAGGAAAGAAATTTTTTTTATTCTCTATTTTTCGGCTTGTTTTCACCCGTTTCGTCTTGAAATGAAACCTAGATGATGTTTTTTAATTTTTAGAATTTTTTTTGCATTTAGTTTTGAATTTTCTAACTCGGGTCGGGTTCGAACGGATAGGAATGAAATTTTTTTTGTTCTCTATTTTTCGGCCTGTCCTGTACCGTTTCATCTTCAAATGAAGCCTGGATGATATTTTTAATTTTTAGAATTTTTTTGCATTTATTTTCGAATTTTCTAACTTGGGTCGGGTTCGAACGGATAGGAAGGAAATTTTTTTTGTTCTCCATTTTTCAGCCTGTCCTGGCCCGTTTCATCTTGAAATGAAGCCTGGATGATGTTTTTTAATTTTTAGAATTTTTTTGCATTTATTTTGAATTTTCTAACTCAGGTCTGGTTCGAACGGATAGGAAGGAAATTTTTTTTTCTCTATTTTTCAGCCTGTCCTGATCCGTTTCGTCTTGAAATGAAGCCTAGATGATGTCTTTTAATTTTTAGAATATTTTTGCATTTCTTTTAGAATTTTCTAACTGGGGTCGGGTTCGAACGGATAGGAAAGAAATTTTTTTAATTCTCTATTTTTCGGCTAATCTTCACCCGTTTCGTCTTGAAATGAAGCCTGGATGATGTTTTTTAATTTTATGAATTTTTTTGCATTTATTTTTGAATTTTCTAACTTAGGTCTGGTTCGAACGGATTGGAAGGAAATTATTTTTATTCTCTATTTTTTAGCCTGTGTTTTTGCTTGTTACATCTTGAAATGAAGCCTGGATGATGTTTTTTTATTTTTGAAATTTTTTTGCATTTATTTTCGAATTTTCTAACTCGGGTCGGGTTCGAACGGATAGGAATGAAATTCTTTTTTTTCTCTATTTTTTGGCCTGTCCTGACCCGTTTCATCTTCAAATGAAGCCTGGATGATGTTTTTTAATTTTTAGAATTTTTTTTTTATTTTTGTATTTTCTAACTCGGGTCGGATTCGAACGGATAGGAAGGAAATTTTTTTTGTTCTCTATTTTTCGGCTTGTATTCACCCGTTTCGTCCTGAAATGAAACCTGGATGATGTTTTTTAATTTTTAGAATTTTTTTTTGCATTTAGTTTTGAATTTCCTAACTCGGGTCGGTTTCGAACGGATAGGAAGAAAATTTTTTTTGTTCTCTATTTTTCGGCCTGTCCTGACCCGTTCCGTCTTGAAATGAAGCCTGGATGATGTTTTTTAATTTTTAAATTTTTTTGCATTTATTTTTGAATTTTCTAAATCGGGCCGGGTTCGAACGGATAGGAAAGAAATTTTTTTTATTCTCTATTTTTCGGCTTGATTTCACCCGTTTCATCTTGAAATGAAACCTGGATGATGTTTATTAATTTTTGGAATTTTTTTTGCATTTATTTTTGAATTTTCTAACTCGGGTCGGGTTCGAACGGATAGGAATGAAATTTTTTTTTATCTCTATTTTTCGGCCTGTCCTGTCCCGTTTCATCTTCAAATGAAGCCTGGATGATGTTTTTTAATTTTTAGAATTTTTTTTGCATTTATTTTCGAATTTTCTAACTGGGGTTGGGTTCGAACGGATAGGAAAGAAATTTTTTTTATTCTCTATTTTTCGGCTTGTCTTCACCCGTTTCGTCTTGAAATGAAACCTGGATGATGTTTTTTAATTTTTAGAATTTTTTTTGCATTTAGCTTTGAATTTTCTAACTCGGGTCGGTTTCGAACGGATAGGAATGAAATTTTTTTTGTTCTCTATTTTTCGGCTTGTCTTCACCCCTTTCGTCTTGAAATGAAACCTGGATGATGATTTTTAATTTTTAGAATTTTTTTTGCATTTAGTTTTGAATTTTCTAACTCGGGTCGGGTTCGAACGGATAGGAATGAAATTTTTTTTGTTCTCTATTTTTCAGCCTGTCCTGTACCGTTTCATCTTCAAATGAAGCCTGGATGATATTTTTAATTTTTAGAATTTTTTTGCATTTATTTTCGAATTTTCTAACTTGGGTCGGGTTCGAACGGATAGGAAGGAAATTTTTTTTGTTCTCCATTTTTCAGCCTGTCCGGCCCGTTTCATCTTGAAATGAAGCCTAGATGATGTTTTTTAATTTTTAGAATTTTTTTGCATTTATTTTTGAATTTTCTAAATCGGGCCGGGTTCGAACGGATAGGAAAGAAATTTTTTTTATTCTCTATTTTTCGGCTTGATTTCACCCGTTTCATCTTGAAATGAAACCTGGATGATGTTTATTAATTTTTGGAATTTTTTTTGCATTTATTTTTGAATTTTCTAACTCGGGTCGGGTTCGAACGGATAGGAATGAAATTTTTTTTATCTCTATTTTTCGGCCTGTCCTGTCCCGTTTCATCTTCAAATGAAGCCTGGATGATGCTTTTTAATTGTTAGAATTTTTTTTGCATTTATTTTCGAATTTTCTAACTGGGGTCGGGTTCGAACGGATAGGAAAGAAATTTTTTTTATTCTCTATTTTTCGGCTTGTCTTCACCCGTTTCGTCTTGAAATGAAACCTGGATGATGTTTTTTAATTTTTAGAATTTTTTTTGCATTTAGCTTTGAATTTTCTAACTCGGGTCGGTTTCGAACGGATAGGAATGAAATTTTTTTTGTTCTCTATTTTTCGGCTTGTCTTCACCCCTTTCGTCTTGAAATGAAACCTGGATGATGATTTTTAATTTTTAGAATTTTTTTTGCATTTAGTTTTGAATTTTCTAACTCGGGTCGGGTTCGAACGGATAGGAAGGAAATTTTTTTTGTTCTCTATTTTTCGGCCTGTCCTGGCCCGTTTCGTCTTGAAATGAAGCCTGGATGATGTTTTTTAATTTTTAGAATTTTTTTGCATTTATTTTGAATTTTCTAACTCAGGTCTGGTTCGAACGGATAGGAAGGAAAATTTTTTTTTCTCTATTTTTCAGCCTGTCCTGATCCGTTTCGTCTTGAAATGAAGCCTAGATGATGTCTTTTAATTTTTAGAATTTTTTTGCATTTCTTTTAGAATTTTCTAACTGGGGTCGGGTTCGAACGGATAGGAAAGAAATTTTTTTTATTCTCTATTTTTCGGCTAGTCTTCTCCCGTTTCGTCTTGAAGTGAAGCCTATATGATGTTTTTTAATTTTTAGAATTTTTTTGCATTTATTTTTGAATTTTCTAACTTAGGTCTGGTTCGAACGGATTGGAAAGAAATTATTTTTGTTCTCTATTTTACGGCCTGTCCTGACCCGTCTCGTCTTGAAATGAAGTCTGGATGATGTTTTTTAATTTTTAGAATTTTTTTACATTTATTTTTGAATTTTCTAACTCGGGTCGGTTTCGAACGGATAGGAAAGAAATATTTTTTTTTCTCTATTTTTCAGCCTGTCCTGATCCGTTTCGTCTTGAAATGAAGCCTGGATGATGTCTTTTAATTTTTAGAATTTTTTTGCATTTCTTTTAGAATTTTTAACTGGGGTCAGGTTCGAACGGATAGGAAAGAAATTTTTTTTATTCTCTATTTTTCGGCTTGTCTTCACCCGTTTCGTCTTGAAATGAAACCTAGATGATATTTTTTAATTTTTAGATTTTTTTTTGCATTTAGTTTTGAATTTTCTAACTCGGGTCGGGTTCGAACGGATAGGAATGAAATTTTTTTTGTTCTCTATTTTTCGGCCTGTCCTGTACCGTTTCATCTTCAAATGAAGCCTGGATGATATTTTTAATTTTTAGAATTTTTTTGCATTTATTTTCGAATTTTCTAACTCGGGTCGGGTTCGAACGGATAGGAAGGAAATTTTTTTTGTTCTCCATTTTTCGGCCTGTCCTGGCCCGTTTCATCTTGAAATGAAGCCTGGATGATGTTTTTTAATTTTTAGAATTTTTTTGCATTTATTTTTAAATTTTCTAACTCGGGCCGGGTTCGAACGGATAGGAAAGAAATTGTTTTTATTCTCTATTTTTTAGCCTGTGTTTTTGCTTGTTACATCTTGAAATGAAGCCTGGATGATGTTTTTTTATTTTTGAAATTTTTTTGCATTTATTTTCGAATTTTCTAACTCGGGTCGGGTTCGAACGGATAGGAATGAAATTCTTTTTTTTCTCTATTTTTTGGCCTGTCCTGACCCGTTTCATCTTCAAATGAAGCCTGGATGATGTTTTTTAATTTTTAGAATTTTTTTTTTATTTTTGTATTTTCTAACTCGGGTCGGATTCGAACGGATAGGAAGGAAATTTTTTTTGTTCTTTTTTTTTCGGCTTGTCTTCATCCGTTTCGTCCTGAAATGAAACCTGGATGATGTTTTTTAATTTTTAGAATTTTTTTTTGCATTTAGTTTTGAATTTCCTAACTCGGGTCGGTTTCGAACGGATAGGAAGAAAATTTTTTTTGTTCTCTATTTTTCGGCCTGTCCTGACCCGTTCCGTCTTGAAATGAAGCCTGGATGATGTTTTTTAATTTTTAAATTTTTTTGCATTTATTTTTGAATTTTCTAAATCGGGCCGGGTTCGAACGGATAGGAAAGAAATTTTTTTTATTCTCTATTTTTCGGCTTGATTTCACCCGTTTCATCTTGAAATGAAACCTGGATGATGTTTATTAATTTTTGGAATTTTTTTTGCATTTATTTTTGAATTTTCTAACACGGGTCGAGTTCGAACGGATAGGAATGAAATTTTTTTTGATCTCTATTTTTCGGCCTGTCCTGTCCCGTTTCATCTTCAAATGAAGCCTGGATGATGTTTTTTAATTTTTAGAATTTTTTTTGCATTTATTTTCGAATTTTCTAACTCGGTTCGGGTTCGAACGGATAGGAAGGAAATTTTTTTTCTTCTCTATTTTTCGGCCTGTCCTGGCCCGTTGCGTCTTGAAATGAAGCCTGGATGATGTTTTTTAATTTTTAGAATTTTTTTTGCATTTAGTTTTGAATTTTCTAACTCGTGTCGGTTTCGAACGGATGGGAAGGAAATTTTTTTTGTTCTCTATTTTTCGGCTTGACTTCGCCCGTTTCGTCTTGAAATGAAACCTGGATGATGTTTTTTAATTTTTAGAATTTTTTTTGCATTTAGTTTTGAATTTTCTAACTTAGGTCGGTTTAGAACGGATAGGAAGGAAATTTTTTTTGTTCTCTATTTTTCGGCTTGTCTTCACCCTTTTCGTCTTGAAATGAGGCCTGGATGATGTTTTTTAGTTTTTAGAATTTTTTTGTATTTATTTTTGAATTTTCTAACTCAGGTCTGGTTCGAACGGATAGGAAGGAAATTCTTTTTGTTCTCTATTTTTCGGCCTGCCCTGACCCATTTCGTCTTGAAATGAAGCCTGGATGATGTTTTTTAATTTTTAGAATTTTTTTTGCATTTATTTTCGAATTTTCTAACTGGGGTCGGGTTCGAACGGATAGGAATGAAATTTTTTTTGATCTCTATTTTTCGGCCTGTCCAGTCTTGTTTCAACTTCAAATGAAGCCTGGATGATGTTTTTTAATTTTTAGAATTTTTTTTGCATTTATTTTCGAATTTTCTAACTGGGGTCGGGTTCGAACGGATAGGAAATAAATTTTTTTTATTCTCTATTTTTCGGCTTGTCTTCACCCGTTTCCTCTTGAAATGAAACCTGGATGATGTTTTTTAGTTTTAAGAATTTCTTTTGCATTTAGTTTTGAATTTTCTAACTCGGGTCGGTTTCGAACGGATAGGAAGGAAATTTTTTTTGTTCTCTATTTTTCGGCTTGTCTTCACCCGTTTCGTCATGAAATGAAACCAGGATGATGATTTTTAATTTTTAGAATTTTTTTTGCATTTAGTTTTGAATTTTCTAACTCGGGTCGGGTTTGAACGGATAGGAAGGAAATTTTTTTTGTTCTCTATTTTTCAGCCTGTCCTGGCCCGTTTCGTCTTGAAATGAAGCCTGGATGATGTTTTTTAATTTTTAGAATTTTTTTGCATTTATTTTTGAATTTTCTAACTCAGGTCTGGTTCGAACGGATAGGAAGGAAATATTTTTTTTTTCTGTATTTTTCAGCCCGTCCTGATCCGTTTCGTCTTGAAATGAAGCCTAGATGATGTCTTTTAATTTTTAGAATTTTTTTGCATTTCTTTTAGAATTTTCTAACTGGGGTCGGGTTCGAACGGATTGGAAAGAAATTTTTTTTATTCTCTATTTTTCGGCTAGTCTTCACCCGTTTCGTCTTGAAATGAAGCCTGGATGATGTGTTTTAATTTTTAGAATTTTTTTGCATTTATTTTTGAATTTTCTAACTTAGGTCTGGTTCGAACGGATTGGAAGGAAATTATTTTTGTTCACTATTTTACGGCCTGTCCTGACCCGTCTCGTCTTGAAATGAAGTCTGGATGATGTTTTTTAATTTTTAGAATTTTTTTACATTTATTTTTTAATTTTCTAACTCGGGTCGGTTTCGAACGGATAGGAAAGAAATATTTTTTTTTCTCTATTTTTCAGTCTGTCCTGATCCGTTTCGTCTTGAAATGAAGCCTGGATGATGTCTTTTAATTTTTAGAATTTTTTTGCATTTCTTTTAGAATTTTTAACTGGGGTCGGGTTCGAACGGATAGGAAAGAAATTTTTTTTATTCTCTATTTTTCGGCTTGTCTTCACCCGTTTCGTCTTGAAATGAAACCTAGAAGATGTTTTTTAATTTTTAGAATTTTTTTTGCATTTAGTTTTGAATTTTCTAACTCAGGTCGGGTTCGAACGGATAGGAATGAAATTTTTTTTCTTCCCTATTTTTCGGCCTGTCCTGTACCGTTTCATCTTCAAATGAAGCCTGGATGATATTTTTAATTTTTAGAATTTTTTTGCATTGATTTTCGAATTTTCTAACTCGGGTCGGGTTCGAACGGATAGGAAGGAAATTTTTTTTGTTCTCCATTTTTCAGCCTGTCCTGGCCCGTTTCATCTTGAAATGAAGCCTGGATGATGTTTTTTAATTTTTAGAATTTTTTTGCATTTATTTTTAAATTTTCTAACTCGGGCCGGGTTCGAACGGATAGGAAAGAAATTGTTTTTATTCTCTATTTTTTAGCCTGTGTTTTTGCTTGTTACATCTTGTAATGAAGCCTGGATGATGTTTTTTTATTTTTGAAATTTTTTTGCATTTATTTTCGAATTTTCTAACTCGGGTCGGGTTCGAACGGATAGGAATGAAATTCTTTTTTTTCTCTATTTTTTGGCCTGTCCTGACCCGTTTCATCTTCAAATGAAGCCTGGATGATGTTTTTTAATTTTTAGAATTTTTTTTTTATTTTTGTATTTTCTAACTCGGGTCGGATTCGAACGGATAGGAAGGAAATTTTTTTTGTTCTCTATTTTTCGGCTTGTATTCACCCGTTTCGTCCTGAAATGAAACCTGGATGATGTTTTTTAATTTTTAGAATTTTTTTTTGCATTTAGTTTTGAATTTCCTAACTCGGGTCGGTTTCGAACGGATAGGAAGAAAATTTTTTTTGTTCTCTATTTTTCGGCCTGTCCTGACCCGTTCCGTCTTGAAATGAAGCCTGGATGATGTTTTTTAATTTTTAAATTTTTTTGCTTTTATTTTTGAATTTTCTAAATCGGGTCGGGTTCGAATGGATAGGAAAGAAATTTTTTTATTCTCCATTTTTCGGCTTGATTTCACCCGTTTCATCTTGAAATGAAACCTGGATGATGTTTATTAATTTTTGGAATTTTTTTTGCATTTAGTTTTGAATTTTCTAACTCGGGTCGGGTTCGAACGGATAGGACTGAAATTTTTTTTGTTCTCTATTTTTCGGCCTGTCCTGTCCCGTTTCATCTTCAAATGAAGCCTGGATGATGTTTTTTAAATTTTGGAATTTTTTTGCATTTATTTTCGAATTTTCTAACTCGGGTCGGGTTCGAACGGATAGGAAGGAAATTTTTTTTCTTCTCTATTTTTCGGCCTGTCCTGGCTCGTTTCGTCTTGAAATGAAGCCTGGATGATGTTTTTTAATTTTTAGAATTTTTTTGCATTTATTTTTGAATTTTCTAACTCAGGTCTGGTTCGAACGGATAGGAAGGAAATTCTTTTTGTTCTCTATTTTTCGGCCTGTCCTGACCCGTTTCGTCATGAAATGAAACCTGGATGATGATTTTTAATTTTTAGAATTTTTTTTGCATTTAGTTTTGAATTTTCTAACTCGGGTCGGTTTCGAACGGATAGGAAGGAAATTTTTTTTGTTCTCTATTTTTCGGCTTGTCTTCACCCGTTTCGTCTTGAAATGAAACCTGGATGATGTTTTTTAATTTTTAGAATTTTTTTTGCATTTAGTTTTGAATTTTCTAACTCGGGTCGGTTTCGAACGGATAGGAAGGAAATTTTTTTTGTTCTCTATTTTTCGGCTTGTCTTCACCCCTTTCGTCTTGAAATGAAACCTGGATGATGATTTTTAATTTTTAGAATTTTTTTTGCATTTAGTTTTGAATTTTCTAACTCGGGTCGGGTTCGAACGGATAGGAAGGAAATTTTTTTTGTTCTCTATTTTTCGGCCTGTCCTGGCCCGTTTCGTCTTGAAATGAAGCCTGGATGATGTTTTTTAATTTTTAGAATTTTTTTGCATTTATTTTTGAATTTTCTAACTCAGGTCTGGTTCGAACGGATAGGAAGGAAATATTTTTTTTTTCTCTATTTTTCAGCCTGTCCTGATCCGTTTCGTCTTGAAATGAAGCATAGATGATGTCTTTTAATTTTTAGAATTTTTTTGCATTTCTTTTAGAATTTTCTAACTGGGGTCGGGTTCGAACGGATAGGAAAGAAATTTTTTTTTTCTCTATTTTTCGGCTAGTCTTCACCCGTTTCGCCTTGAAATGAAGCCTGGATGATGTTTTTTAATTTTAAGAATTTTTTTGCGTTTATTTTTGAATTTTCTAACTTAGGTCTGGTTCGAACGGATTGGAAGGAAATTATTTTTGTTCTCTATTTTACGGCCTGTCCTGACCCGTCTCGTCTTGAAATGAAGTCTGGATGATGTTTTTTAATTTTTATAATTTTTTTGCATTTATTTTTGAATTTTCTAACTCGGGTCGGTTTCGAACGGATAGGAAAGAAATATTTTTTTTTCTCTATTTTTCAGCCTGTCCTGATCCGTTTCGTCTTGAAATGAAGCCTGGATGATGTCTTTTCATTTTTAGAATTTTTTTGCATTTCTTTTAGAATTTTTAACTGGGGTCGGGTTCGAACGGATAGGAAAGAAATTTTTTTTATTCTCTATTTTTCGGCTTGTTTTCACCCGTTTCGTCTTGAAATGAAACCTAGATGATGTTTTTTAATTTTTAGAATTTTTTTTGCATTTAGTTTTGAATTTTCTAACTCGGGTCGGGTTCGAACGGATAGGAATGAAATTCTTTTTTTTCTCTATTTTTCGGCCTGTCCTGTACCGTTTCATCTTCAAATGAAGCCTGGATGATATTTTTAATTTTTAGAATTTTTTTGCATTTATTTTCGAATTTTCTAACTTGGGTCGGGTTCGAACGGATAGGAAGGAAATTTTTTTTGTTCTCCATTTTTCAGCCTGTCCTGGCCCGTTTCATCTTGAAATGAAGCCTGGATGATGTTTTTTAATTTTTAGAATTTTTTTGCATTTATTTTGAATTTTCTAACTCAGGTCTGGTTCGAACGGATAGGAAGGAAATTTTTTTTTCTCTATTTTTCAGCCTGTCCTGATCCGTTTCGTCTTGAAATGAAGCCTAGATGATGTCTTTTAATTTTTAGAATATTTTTGCATTTCTTTTAGAATTTTCTAACTGGGGTCGGGTTCGAACGGATAGGAAAGAAATTTTTTTAATTCTCTATTTTTCGGCTAATCTTCACCCGTTTCGTCTTGAAATGAAGCCTGGATGATGTTTTTTAATTTTAAGAATTTTTTTGCATTTATTTTTGAATTTTCTAACTTAGGTCTGGTTCGAACGGATTGGAAGGAAATTATTTTTATTCTCTATTTTTTAGCCTGTGTTTTTGCTTGTTACATCTTGAAATGAAGCCTGGATGATGTTTTTTTATTTTTGAAATTTTTTTGCATTTATTTTCGAATTTTCTAACTCGGGTCGGGTTCGAACGGATAGGAATGAAATTCTTTTTTTTCTCTATTTTTTGGCCTGTCCTGACCCGTTTCATCTTCAAATGAAGCCTGGATGATGTTTTTTTATTTTTAGAATTTTTTTTTTATTTTTGTATTTTCTAACTCGGGTCGGATTCGAACGGATAGGAAGGAAATTTTTTTTGTTCTCTATTTTTCGGCTTGTATTCACCCGTTTCGTCCTGAAATGAAACCTGGATGATGTTTTTTAATTTTTAGAATTTTTTTTTGCATTTAGTTTTGAATTTCCTAACTCGGGTCGGTTTCGAACGGATAGGAAGAAAATTTTTTTTGTTCTCTATTTTTCGGCCTGTCCTGACCCGTTCCGTCTTGAAATGAAGCCTGGATGATGTTTTTTAATTTTTAAATTTTTTTGCATTTATTTTTGAATTTTCTAAATCGGGCCGGGTTCGAACGGATAGGAAAGAAATTTTTTTTATTCTCTATTTTTCGGCTTGATTTCACCCGTTTCATCTTGAAATGAAACCTGGATGATGTTTATTAATTTTTGGAATTTTTTTTGCATTTATTTTTGAATTTTCTAACTCGGGTCGGGTTCGAACGGATAGGAATGAAATTTTTTTTTATCTCTATTTTTCGGCCTGTCCTGTCCCGTTTCATCTTCAAATGAAGCCTGGATGATGTTTTTTAATTTTTAGAATTTTTTTTGCATTTATTTTCGAATTTTCTAACTGGGGTTGGGTTCGAACGGATAGGAAAGAAATTTTTTTTATTCTCTATTTTTCGGCTTGTCTTCACCCGTTTCGTCTTGAAATGAAACCTGGATGATGTTTTTTAATTTTTAGAATTTTTTTTGCATTTAGCTTTGAATTTTCTAACTCGGGTCGGTTTCGAACGGATAGGAATGAAATTTTTTTTGTTCTCTATTTTTCGGCTTGTCTTCACCCCTTTCGTCTTGAAATGAAACCTGGATGATGATTTTTAATTTTTAGAATTTTTTTTGCATTTAGTTTTGAATTTTCTAACTCGGGTCGGGTTCGAACGGATAGGAATGAAATTTTTTTTGTTCTCTATTTTTCAGCCTGTCCTGTACCGTTTCATCTTCAAATGAAGCCTGGATGATATTTTTAATTTTTAGAATTTTTTTGCATTTATTTTCGAATTTTCTAACTTGGGTCGGGTTCGAACGGATAGGAAGGAAATTTTTTTTGTTCTCCATTTTTCAGCCTGTCCGGCCCGTTTCATCTTGAAATGAAGCCTAGATGATGTTTTTTAATTTTTAGAATTTTTTTGCATTTATTTTTGAATTTTCTAAATCGGGCCGGGTTCGAACGGATAGGAAAGAAATTTTTTTTATTCTCTATTTTTCGGCTTGATTTCACCCGTTTCATCTTGAAATGAAACCTGGATGATGTTTATTAATTTTTGGAATTTTTTTTGCATTTATTTTTGAATTTTCTAACTCGGGTCGGGTTCGAACGGATAGGAATGAAATTTTTTTTTATCTCTATTTTTCGGCCTGTCCTGTCCCGTTTCATCTTCAAATGAAGCCTGGATGATGCTTTTTAATTTTTAGAATTTTTTTTGCATTTATTTTCGAATTTTCTAACTGGGGTCGGGTTCGAACGGATAGGAAAGAAATTTTTTTTATTCTCTATTTTTCGGCTTGTCTTCACCCGTTTCGTCTTGAAATGAAACCTGGATGATGTTTTTTAATTTTTAGAATTTTTTTTGCATTTAGCTTTGAATTTTTTAACTCGGGTCGGTTTCGAACGGATAGGAATGAAATTTTTTTTGTTCTCTATTTTTCGGCTTGTCTTCACCCCTTTCGTCTTGAAATGAAACCTGGATGATGATTTTTAATTTTTAGAATTTTTTTTGCATTTAGTTTTGAATTTTCTAACTCGGGTCGGGTTCGAACGGATAGGAAGGAAATTTTTTTTGTTCTCTATTTTTCGGCCTGTCCTGGCCCGTTTCGTCTTGAAATGAAGCCTGGATGATGTTTTTTAATTTTTAGAATTTTTTTGCATTTATTTTGAATTTTCTAACTCAGGTCTGGTTCGAACGGATAGGAAGGAAAATTTTTTTTTCTCTATTTTTCAGCCTGTCCTGATCCGTTTCGTCTTGAAATGAAGCCTAGATGATGTCTTTTAATTTTTAGAATTTTTTTGCATTTCTTTTAGAATTTTCTAACTGGGGTCGGGTTCGAACGGATAGGAAAGAAATTTTTTTTATTCTCTATTTTTCGGCTAGTCTTCTCCCGTTTCGTCTTGAAGTGAAACCTATATGATGTTTTTTAATTTTTAGAATTTTTTTGCATTTATTTTTGAATTTTCTAACTTAGGTCTGGTTCGAACGGATTGGAAAGAAATTATTTTTGTTCTCTATTTTACGGCCTGTCCTGACCCGTCTCGTCTTGAAATGAAGTCTGGATGATGTTTTTTAATTTTTAGAATTTTTTTACATTTATTTTTGAATTTTCTAACTCGGGTCGGTTTCGAACGGATAGGAAAGAAATATTTTTTTTTCTCTATTTTTCAGCCTGTCCTGATCCGTTTCGTCTTGAAATGAAGCCTGGATGATGTCTTTTAATTTTTAGAATTTTTTTGCATTTCTTTTAGAATTTTTAACTGGGGTCAGGTTCGAACGGATAGGAAAGAAATTTTTTTTATTCTCTATTTTTCGGCTTGTCTTCACCCGTTTCGTCTTGAAATGAAACCTAGATGATATTTTTTAATTTTTAGATTTTTTTTTGCATTTAGTTTTGAATTTTCTAACTCGGGTCGGGTTCGAACGGATAGGAATGAAATTTTTTTTGTTCTCTATTTTTCGGCCTGTCCTGTACCGTTTCATCTTCAAATGAAGCCTGGATGATATTTTTAATTTTTAGAATTTTTTTGCATTTATTTTCGAATTTTCTAACTCGGGTCGGGTTCGAACGGATAGGAAGGAAATTTTTTTTGTTCTCCATTTTTCGGCCTGTCCTGGCCCGTTTCATCTTGAAATGAAGCCTGGATGATGTTTTTTAATTTTTAGAATTTTTTTGCATTTATTTTTAAATTTTCTAACTCGGGCCGGGTTCGAACGGATAGGAAAGAAATTGTTTTTATTCTCTATTTTTTAGCCTGTGTTTTTGCTTGTTACATCTTGAAATGAAGCCTGGATGATGTTTTTTTATTTTTGAAATTTTTTTGCATTTATTTTCGAATTTTCTAACTCGGGTCGGGTTCGAACGGATAGGAATGAAATTCTTTTTTTTCTCTATTTTTTGGCCTGTCCTGACCCGTTTCATCTTCAAATGAAGCCTGGATGATGTTTTTTAATTTTTAGAATTTTTTTTTATTTTTGTATTTTCTAACTCGGGTCGGATTCGAACGGATAGGAAGGAAATTTTTTTTGTTCTTTTTTTTTCGGCTTGTCTTCACCCGTTTCGTCCTGAAATGAAACCTGGATGATGTTTTTTAATTTTTAGAATTTTTTTTTGAATTTAGTTTTGAATTTCCTAACTCGGGTCGGTTTCGAACGGATAGGAAGAAAATTTTTTTTGTTCTCTATTTTTCGGCCTGTCCTGACCCGTTCCGTCTTGAAATGAAGCCTGGATGATGTTTTTTAATTTTTAAATTTTTTTGCATTTATTTTTGAATTTTCTAAATCGGGCCGGGTTCGAACGGATAGGAAAGAAATTTTTTTTATTCTCTATTTTTCGGCTTGATTTCACCCGTTTCATCTTGAAATGAAACCTGGATGATGTTTATTAATTTTTGGATTTTTTTTTGCATTTATTTTTGAATTTTCTAACACGGGTCGAGTTCGAACGGATAGGAATGAAATTTTTTTTGATCTCTATTTTTCGGCCTGTCCTGTCCCGTTTCATCTTCAAATGAAGCCTGGATGATGTTTTTTAATTTTTAGAATTTTTTTTGCATTTATTTTCGAATTTTCTAACTCGGGTCGGGTTCGAACGGATAGGAAGGAAATTTTTTTTCTTCTCTATTTTTCGGCCTGTCCTGGCCCGTTGCGTCTTGAAATGAAGCCTGGATGATGTTTTTTAATTTATAGAATTTTTTTTGCATTTAGTTTTGAATTTTCTAACTCGTGTCGGTTTCGAACGGATGGAAAGGAAATTTTTTTTGTTCTCTATTTTTCGGCTTGACTTCGCCCGTTTCGTCTTGAAATGAAACCTGGATGATGTTTTTTAATTTTTAGAATTTTTTTTGCATTTAGTTTTGAATTTTCTAACTTAGGTCGGTTTAGAACGGATAGGAAGGAAATTTTTTTTGTTCTCTATTTTTCGGCTTGTCTTCACCCTTTTCGTCTTGAAATGAGGCCTGGATGATGTTTTTTAGTTTTTAGAATTTTTTTGTATTTATTTTTGAATTTTCTAACTCAGGTCTGGTTCGAACGGATAGGAAGGAAATTCTTTTTGTTCTCTATTTTTCGGCCTGCCCTGACCCGTTTCGTCTTGAAATGAAGCCTGGATGATGTTTTTTAATTTTTAGAATTTTTTTTGCATTAATTTTCGAATTTTCTAACTGGGGTCGGGTTCGAACGGATAGGAATGAAATTTTTTTTGATCTCTATTTTTCGGCCTGTCCAGTCTTGTTTCAACTTCAAATGAAGCCTGGATGATGTTTTTTAATTTTTAGAATTTTTTTTGCATTTATTTTCGAATTTTCTAACTGGGGTCGGGTTCGAACGGATAGGAAATAAATTTTTTTTATTCTCTATTTTTCGGCTTGTCTTCACCCGTTTCCTCTTGAAATGAAACCTGGATGATGTTTTTTAGTTTTAAGAATTTCTTTTGCATTTAGTTTTGAATTTTCTAACTCGGGTCGGGTTCGAACGGATAGGATTGAAATTCTTTTTTTTCTCTATTTTTTGGCCTGTCCTGACCCGTTTCATCTTCAAATGAAGCCTGGATGATGTTTTTTAATTTTTAGAATTTTTTTTTTTATTTTTGTATTTTCTAACTCGGGTCGGATTCGAATGGATAGGAAGGAAATTTTTTTTGTTCTCTATTTTTCGGCTTGTCTTCACCCGTTTCGTCCTGAAATGAAACCTGGATGATGTTTTTTAATTTTTAGAATTTTTTTTTGCATTTAGTTTTGAATTTCCTAACTCGGGTCGGTTTCGAACGGATAGGAAGAAAATTTTTTTTGTTCTCTATTTTTCGGCCTGTCCTGACCCGTTCCGTCTTGAAATGAAACCTGGATGATGTTTATTAATTTTTGGAATTTTTTTTGCATTTATTTTTGAATTTTCTAACTCGGGTCGGGTTCGAACGGACAGGAATGAAATTTTTTTTGATCTCTATTTTTGGGCCTGTCCTGTCCCGTTTCATCTTCAAATGAAGCCTGGATGATGTTTTTTAATTTTTAGAATTTTTTTTGCATTTATTTTCGAATTTTCTAACTGGGGTCGGGATCGAACGGATAGGAAAGAAATTTTTTTTGTTCTCTATTTTTCGGCCTGTCTTCACCCGTTTCGTCTTGAAATGAAACCTGGATGATGTTTTTTAGTTTTAAGAATTTCTTTTGCATTTAGTTTTGAATTTTCTAACTCAGGTCGGGTTCGAACGGATAGGATTGAAATTTTTTTTGTTCTCTATTTTTCGGCCTGTCCTGTCCGTTTCATCTTCAAATGAAGCCTGGATGATGTTTTTTAAATTTTGGAATTTTTTTGCATTTATTTTCGAATTTTCTAACTCGAGTCGGGTTCGAACGGATAGGAAGGAAATTTTTTTTCTTCTCTATTTTTCGGCCTGTCCTGGCCCGTTTCGTCTTGAAATGAAGCCTGGATGATGTTTTTTAATTTTTAGAATTTTTTTGCATTTATTTTTGAATTTTCTAACTCAGGTCTGGTTCGAACGGATAGGAAGGAAATTCTTTTTGTTCTCTATTTTTCGGCCTGCCCTGACCCGTTTCGTCATGAAATGAAACCTGGATGACGATTTTTAATTTTTAGAATTTTTTTTGCATTTAGTTTTGAATTTTCTAACTCGTGTCTGTTTCGAACGGATGGGAAGGAAATTTTTTTTGTTCTCTATTTTTCGGCTTGACTTCGCCCGTTTCGTCTTGAAATGAAACCTGGATGACGTTTTTTAATTTTTAGAATTTTTTTTGCATTTAGTTTTGAATTTTCTAACTTAGGTCGGTTTAGAACGGATAGGAGGGAAATTTTTTTTGTTCTCAATTTTTCGGCTTGTCTTCACCCGTTTCGTCTTGAAATGAGGCCTGGATGATGTTTTTTAATTTTTAGAATTTTTTTGTATTTATTTTTGAATTTTCTAACTCAGGTCTGGTTCGAACGGATAGGAAGGAAATTCTTTTTGTTTTCTATTTTTCGGCCTGCCCTGACCCGTTTCGTCTTGAAATGAAGCCTGGATGATGTTTTTTAATTTTTAGAATTTTTTTTGCTTTTATTTTCGAATTTTCTAACTGGGGTCGGGTTCGAACGGATAGGAATGAAATTTTTTTTGATCTCTATTTTTCGGCCTGTCCAGTCCCGTTTCAACTTCAAATGAAGCCTGGATGATGTTTTTTAATTTTTAGAATTTTTTTTGCATTTATTTTCGAATTTTCTAACTGGGGTCGGGTTCAAAGGGATAGGAAATAAATTTTTTTTATTCTCTATTTTTCGGCTTGTCTTCACCCGTTTCCTCTTGAAATGAAACCTGGATGATGTTTTTTAATTTTTAGAATTTTTTTTGCATTTAGTTTTGAATTTTCTAACTCAGGTCTGGTTCGAACGGATAGGAAGGAAATTCTTTTTGTTCTCTACCTTTCGGCCTGTCCTGTCCGTTTCATCTTCAAATGAAGCCTGGATGATGTTTTTTAAATTTTGGAATTTTTTTTGCATTTATTTTCGAATTTTCTAACTCGGGTCGGGTTCGAATGGATAGGAATGAAATTTTTTTTTATCTCTATTTTTCGGCCTGTCCAGTCCCGTTTCATCTTCAAATGAAGCCTGGATGATCTTTTTTAATTTTTAGAATTTTTTTGCATTTATTTTTGAATTTTCTAACTCAGGTCTGGTTCGAACGGATAGGAAGGAAATTCTTTTTGTTCTCTACTTTTCGGCCTGCCCTGACCCGTTTCGTCATGAAATGAAACCAGGATGACGATTTTTAATTTTTAGAATTTTTTTTGCATTTAGTTTTGAATTTTCTAACTCGTGTCGGTTTCGAACGGATGGGAAGAAAATTTTTTTTGTTCTCTATTATTCGGCTTGACTTCACCCGTTTCGTCTTGAAATGAAACCTGGATGATGTTTTTTAATTTTTAGAATTTTTTTTGCATTTAGTTTTGAATTTTCTAACTTGGGTCGGTTTAGAACGGATAGGAAGGAAATTTTTTTTGTTCTCTATTTTTCGGCTTGTCTTCACCCGTTTCGTCTTGAAATGAAGCCTGGATGATGTTTTTTAATTTTTATAATTTTTTTGTATTTATTTTTGAATTTTCTAACTCAGGACTGGTTCGAACGGATAGGAAGGAAATTCTTTTTGTTCTCTATTTTTCGGCCTGCCCTGACCCGTTTCGTCTTGAAATGAAGCCTGGATGATGTTTTTTAATTTTTAGAATTTTTTTTGCATTTATTTTCGAATTTTCTAACTGGGGTCGGGTTCGAAGGGATAGGAATGAAATTTTTTTTGATCTCTATTTTTCGGCCCGTCCAGTCCCGTTTCATCTTCAAATGAAGCCTGGATGATGTTTTTTAATTTTTAGAATTTGTTTTGCATTTATTTTCGAATTTTCTAATTGGGGTCGGGTTCGAACGGATAGGAAAGAAATTTTTTTTATTCTCTATTTTTCGGCTTGTCTTCACCCGTTTCGTCTTGAAATGAAACCTGGATGATGTTTTTTAGTTTTAAGAATTTCTTTTGCATTTAGTTTTGAATTTTCTAACTCGGGTCGGGTTCGAACGGATAGGATTGAAATTCTTTTTTTTCTCTATTTTTTGGCCTGTCCTGACCCGTTTCATCTTCAAATGAAGCCTGGATGATGTTTTTTAATTTTTAGAATTTTTTTTTTTTTTTTGTATTTTCTAACTCGGGTCGGATTCGAACGGATAGGAAGGAAATTTTTTTTGTTCTCTATTTTTCGGCTTGTCTTCACCCGTTTCGTCCTGAAATGAAACCTGGATGATGCTTTTTAATTTTTAGAATTTTTTTTTGCATTTAGTTTTGAATTTCCTAACTCGGGTCGGTTTCGAACGGATAGGAAGAAAATTTTTTTTGTTCTCTATTTTTCGGCCTGTCCTGACCCGTTCCGTCTTGAAATGAAGCCTGGATGATGTTTTTTAATTTTTAAATTTTTTTGCATTTATTTTTGAATTTTCTAAATCGGGCCGAGTTCGAACGGATAGGAAAGAAATTTTTTTTATTCTCTATTTTTCGGCTTGATTTCACCCGTTTCATCTTGAAATGAAACCTGGATGATGTTTATTAATTTTTTGAATTTTTTTTGCATTTATTTTTGAATTTTCTAACTCGGGTCGGGTTCGAACGGATAGGAATGAAATTTTTTTTTATCTCTATTTTTCGGCCTGTCCTGTCCCGTTTCATCTTCAAATGAAGCCTGGATGATGTTTTTTATTTTTTAGAATATGTTTTGCATTTATTTTCGAATTTTCTAACTGGGGTCGGGTTCGAACGGATAGGAAAGAAATTTTTTTTATTCTCTATTTCTCGGCCTGTCTTCACCCGTTTCTTCTTGAAATGAAACCTGGATGATGTTTTTTAGTTTTAAGAATTTCTTTTGCATTTAGTTTTGAATTTTCTAACTCGGGTCGGGTTCGAACGGATAGGATTGAAATTTTTTTTGTTCTCTATTTTTCGGCCTGTCCTGTCCGTTTCATCTTCAAATGAAGCCTGGATGATGTTTTTTAAATGTTGGAATTTTTTTGCATTTATTTTCGAATTTTCTAACTCGGGTCGGGTTCGAACGGATAGGAAGGAAATTTTTTTTCTTCTCTATTTTTCGGCCTGTCCTGGCCCGTTTCGTCTTGAAATGAAGCCTGGATGATGTTTTTTAATTTTTAGAATTTTTTTGCTTTTATTTTTGAATTTTCTAACTCAGGTTTGGTTCGAACGGATAGGAAGGAAATTCTTTTTGTTCTCTATTTTTCGGCCTGCCCTGACCCGTTTCGTCATGAAATGAAACCTGGATGACGATTTTTAATTTTTAGAATTTTTTTTGCATTTAGTTTTGAATTTTCTAACTCGTGTCGGTTTCGAACGGATGGGAAGGAAATCTTTTTTGTTCTCTATTTTTCGGCTTGACTTCACCCGTTTCGTCTTGAAATGAAGCCTGGATGATGTTTTTTAATTTTTATAATTTTTTTGTATTTATTTTTGAATTTTCTAACTCAGATCTGGTTCGAACGGATAGGAAGGAAATTCTTTTTGTTCTCTATTTTTCGGCCTGCCCTGACCCGTTTCGTCATGAAATGAAACCTGGATGACGATTTTTAATTTTTAGAATTTTTTTTGCATTTAGTTTTGAATTTTCTAACTCGTGTCGGTTTCGAACGGATGGGAAGGAAATTTTTTTTGTTCTCTATTTTTCGGCTTGACTTCACCCGTTTCGTCTTTGAAATGAAGCCTGGATGATGTTTTTTAATTTTTATAATTTTTTTGTATTTATTTTTGAATTTTCTAACTCAGGTCTGGTTCGAACGGATAGGAAGGAAATTCTTTTTGTTCTCTATTTTTCGGCCTGCCCTGACCCGTTTCGTCTTGAAATGAAGCTTGGATGATGTTTTTTAATTTTTAGAATTTTTTCTGCATTTATTTTCGAATTTTCTAACTCGTGTCGGTTTCGAACGGATGGGAAGGAAATTTTTTTTGTTCTCTATTTTTCGGCTTGACTTCGCCCGTTTCGTCTTGAAATGAAACCTGGATGATGTTTTTTAGTTTTAAGAATTTCTTTTGCATTTAGTTTTGAATTTTCTAACTCGGGTCGGGTTCGAACGGATAGGATTGAAATTTTTTTTGTTCTCTATTTTTCGGCCTGTCCTGTCCGTTTCATCTTCAAATGAAGCCTTAATGATGTTTTTAAAATTTTGGAATTTTTTTGCATTTATTTTCGAATTTTCTAACTCGGGTCGGGTTCGAACGGATAGGAAGGAAATTTTTTTTCTTCTCTATTTTTCGGCCTGTCCAGGCCCGTTTCGTCTTGAAATGAAGCCTGGATGATGTTTTTTAATTTTTAGAATTTTTTTGCATTTATTTTTGAATTTTCTAACTCAGGTCTGGTTCAACGGATAGGAAGGAAATTCTTTTTGTTCTCTATTTTTCGGCCTGCCCTGACCCGTTTCGTCATGAAATGAAACCTGGATGACGATTTTTAATTTTTAGAATTTTTTTTGCATTTAGTTTTGAATTTTCTAACTCGTGTCGGTTTCGAACGGATGGGAAGGAAATTTTTTTTGTTCTCTATTTTTCGGCTTGTCTTCACCCGTTTCGTCCTGAAATGAAACCTGGATGATGCTTTTTAATTTTTAGAATTTTTTTTTGCATTTAGTTTTGAATTTCCTAACTCGGGTCGGTTTCGAACGGATAGGAAGAAAATTTTTTTTGTTCTCTATTTTTCGGCCTGTCCTGACCCGTTCCGTCTTGAAATGAAGCCTGGATGACGTTTTTTAATTTTTAAATTTTTTTGCATTTATTTTCGAATTTTCTAAATCGGGCCGAGTTCGAACGGATAGGAAAGAAATTTTTTTTATTCTCTATTTTTCGGCTTGATTTCACCCGTTTCATCTTGAAATGAAATCTGGATGATGTTTATTAATTTTTGGAATTTTTTTTGCATTTATTTTTGAATTTTCTAACTCGGGTCGGGTTCGAACGGATAGGAATGAATTTTTTTTTTTATCTCTATTTTTCGGCCTGTTCTGTCCCGTTTCATCTTCAAATGAAGCCTGGATGATGTTTTTTAATTTTTAGAATTTTTTTTGCATTTATTTTCGAATTTTCTAACTGGGGTCGGGTTCGAACGGATAGGAAAGAAATTTTTTTTATTCTCTATTTTTCGGCCTGTCTTCACCCGTTTCTTCTTGAAATGAAACCTGGATGATGTTTTTTAGTTTTAAGAATTTCTTTTGCATTTAGTTTTGAATTTTCTAACTCGGGTCGGGTTAGAACGGATAGGATTGAAATTTTTTTTGTTCTCTATTTTTCAGCCTGTCCTGTCCGTTTCATCTTCAAATGAAGCCTGGATGATGTTTTTTAAATGTTGGAATTTTTTTGCATTTATTTTCGAATTTTCTAACTCGGGTCGGGTTCGAACGGATAGGAAGGAAATTTTTTTTCTTCTCTATTTTTCGGCCTGTCCTGGCCCGTTTCGTCTTGAAATGAAGCCTGGATGATGTTTTTTAATTTTTAGAATTTTTTTGCTTTTATTTTTGAATTTTCTAACTCAGGTCTGGTTCGAACGGATAGGAAGGAAATTCTTTTTGTTCTCTATTTTTCGGCCTGCCCTGACCCGTTTCGTCATGAAATGAAACCTGGATGACGATTTTTAATTTTTAGAATTTTTTTTGCATTTAGTTTTGAATTTTCTAACTCGTGTCGGTTTCGAACGGATGGGAAGGAAATTTTTTTTGTTCTCTATTTTTCAGCTTGACTTCACCCGTTTCGTCTTGAAATGAAGCCTGGATGATGTTTTTTAATTTTTATAATTTTTTTGTATTTATTTTTGAATTTTCTAACTCAGGTCTGGTTCGAACGGATAGGAAGGAAATTCTTTTTGTTCTCTATTTTTCGGCCTGCCCTGACCCGTTTCGTCTTGAAATGAAGCCTGGATGATGTTTTTTAATTTTTAGAATTTTTTTTGCATTTATTTTCAAATTTTCTAACTGGGGTCGGGTTCGAACGGATAGTAAAGAAATTTTTTTTATTCTCTATTTTTCGGCCTGTCTTCACCCGTTTCGTCTTGAAATGAAACCTGGATGATGTTTTTTAGTTTTAAGAATTTCTTTTGCATTTAGTTTTGAATTTTCTAACTCGGGTTGGGTTCGAACGGATAGGATTGAAATTTTTTTTGTTCTCTATTTTTCGGCCTGTCCTGTCCGTTTCATCTTCAAATGAAGCCTTAATGATGTTTTTTAAATTTTGGAATTTTTTTGCATTTATTTTCGAATTTTCTAACTCGGGTCGGGTTCGAACGGATAGGAAGGAAATTTTTTTTCTTCTCTATTTTTCGGCCTGTCCTGGCCCGTTTCGTCTTGAAATGAAGCCTGGATGATGTTTTTTAATTTTTAGAATTTTTTTGCATTTGTTTTTGAATTTTCTAACTCAGGTCTGGTTCGAACGGATAGGAAGGAAATTCTTTTTGTTCTCTATTTTTCGGCCTGCCCTGACCCGTTTCGTCATGAAATGAAACCTGGATGACGATTTTTAATTTTTAGAATTTTTTTTGCAATTAGTTTTGAATTTTCTAACTCGTGTCGGTTTCGAACGGATGCGAAGGAAATTTTTTTTGTTCTCTATTTTTCGGCTTGACTTCACCCGTTTCGTCTTGAAATGAAGCCTGGTTGATGTTTTTTAAATTTTATAATTTTTTTGTATTTATTTTTGAATTTTCTAACTCAGGTCTGATTCGAACGGGTAGGAAGGAAATTCTTTTTGTTCTCTATTTTTCGGCCTGCCCTGACCCGTTTCGTCTTGAAATGAAGCCTGAATGATGTTTTTTAATTTTTAGAATTTTTTTTGCATTTATTTTCGAATTTTCTAACTGGGGTCGGGTTAAAACGGATAGGAAAGAAATTTTTTTTATTCTCTATTTTTCGGCCTGTCTTCACCCGTTTCGTCTTAAAATGAAACCTGGATGATGTTTTTTAGTTTTAAGCATTTCTTTTGCATTTAGTTTTGAATTTTCTAACTCGGGTCGGGTTCGAACGGATAGGATTGAAATTTTTTTTGTTCTCTATTTTTCGGCCTGTCCTGTCCGTTTCATCTTCAAATGAAGCCTTAATGATGTTTTTTAAATTTTGGAATTTTTTTGCATTTATTTTCGAATTTTCTAACTCGGGTCGGGTTCGAACGGATAGGAAGGAAATTTTTTTTCTTCTCTATTTTTCGGCCTGTCCAGGCCCGTTTCGTCTTGAAATGAAGCCTGGATGATGTTTTTTAATTTTTAGAATTTTTTTGCATTTATTTTTGAATTTTCTAACTCAGGTCTGGTTCGAACGGATAGGAAGGAAATTCTTTTTGTTCTCTATTTTTCGGCCTGCCCTGACCCGTTTCGTCATGAAATGAAACCTGGATGACGATTTTTAATTTTTAGAATTTTTTTTGCATTTAGTTTTGAATTTTCTAACTCGTGTCGGTTTCGAACGGATGGGAAGGAAATTTTTTTTGTTCTCTATTTTTCGGCTTGACTTCGCCCGTTTCGTCTTGGAATGAAACCCGGATGATGTTTTTTAATTTTTAGAATTTTTTTTGCATTTAGTTTTGAATTTTCTAACTTAGGTCGGTTTAGAACGGATAGGAAGGAAATTTTTTTTTTCTCTATTTTTCGGCTTGTCTTCACCCGTTTCGTCTTGAAATGAGGCCTGGATGATGATTTTTAATTTTTAGAATTTTTTTGTATTTATTTTTGAATTTTCTAACTCAGGTCTGGTTCGAACGGATAGGAAGGAAATTCTTTTTGTTCTCTATTTTTCGGCCTGCCCTGACCCGTTTCGTCTTGAAATGAAGCCTGGATGATGTTTTTTAATTTTTAGAATTTTTTTTGCATTTATTTTCGAATTTTCTAACTGGGGTCGGGTTCGAACGGATAGGAAAGAAATTTTTTTTATTCTCTATTTTTCGGCCTGTCTTCACCCGTTTCGTCTTGAAATGAAACCTGGATGATGTTTTTTAGTTTTAAGAATTTCTTTTGCATTTAGTTTTGAATTTTCTAACTCGGGTCGGGTTCGAACGGATAGGATTGAAATTTTTTTTATTCTCTATTTTTTCGCTTGTCTTCACCCGTTTCGTCTTGAAATGAAACCTGGATGATGTTTTTTAGTTTTAAGAATTTCTTTTGCATTTAGTTTTGAATTTTCTAACTCAGGTCTGGTTCGAACGGATAGGAAGGAAATTCTTTTTGATCTCTATTTTTCGGCCTGTCCTGTCCCGTTTCATCTTCAAATGAAGCCTGGATGATGTTTTTTAATTTTTAGAATTTTTTTTGCATTTATTTTCGAATTTTCTAACTGGGGTCGGGTTCGAACGGATAGGAAAGAAATTTTTTTTATTCTCTATTTTTCGGCCTGTCTTCACCCGTTTCGTCTTGAAATGAAACCTGGATGATGTTTTTTAGTTTTAAGAATTTCTTTTGCATTTAGTTTTGAATTTTCTAACTCGGGTCGGGTTCGAACGGATAGGATTGAAATTTTTTTTATTCTCTATTTTTTCGCTTGTCTTCACCCGTTTCGTCTTGAAATGAAACCTGGATGATGTTTTTTAGTTTTAAGAATTTCTTTTGCATTTAGTTTTGAATTTTCTAACTCGGGTCGGGTTCGAACGGATAGGATTGAAATTCTTTTTTTTCTCTATTTTTTGGCCTGTCCTGACCCGTTTCATCTTCAAATGAAGCCTGGATGATGTTTTTTAAATGTTGGAATTTTTTTGCATTTATTTTCGAATTTTCTAACTCGGGTCGGGTTCGAACGGATAGGAAGGAAATTTTTTTTCTTCTCTATTTTTCGGCCTGTCCTGGCCCGTTTCGTCTTGAAATGAAGCCTGGATGATGTTTTTTAATTTTTAGAATTTTTTTCCATTTATTTTTGAATTTTCTAACTCAGGTCTGGTTCGAACGGATAGGAAGGAAATTCTTTTTGTTCTCTATTTTTCGGCCTGCCCTGACCCGTTTGGTCATGAAATGAAACCTGGATGACGATTTTTAATTTTTAGAATTTTTTTTGCATTTAGTTTTGAATTTTCTAACTCGTTTCGGTTTCGAACGGATGGGAAGGAAATTTTTTTTGTTCTCTATTTTTCGGCTTGACTTCACCTGTTTCGTCTTGAAATGAAGCCTGGATGATGTTTTTTAATTTTTATAATTTTTTTGTATTTATTTTTGAATTTTCTAACTCAGGTCTGGTTCGAACGGATAGGAAGGAAATTCTTTTTGTTCTCTATTTTTCGGCCTGCCCTGACCCGTTTCGTCTTGAAATGAAGCCTGGATGATGTTTTTTAATTTTTAGAATTTTTTTTCATTTATTTTCGAATTTTCTAACTGGGCTCGGGTTCGAATGGATAGGAATGAAATTTTTTTTTATCTCTATTTTTCGGCCCGTCCAGTCCCGTTTCATCTTCAAATTAAGCCTGGATGATGTTTTTTAATTTTTAGAATTTTTTTTGCATTTATTTTCGAATTTTCTAACTGGGGTCGGGTTCGAACGGATAGGAAAGATATTTTTTTTATTCTCTATTTTTCGGCTTGTCTTCACCCGTTTCGTCTTGAAATGAAACCTGGATGATGTTTTTTAGTTTTAAGAATTTCTTTTGCATTTAGTTTTGAATTTTCTAACTCGGGTCGGGTTCGAACGGATAGGATTGAAATTCTTTTTTTTCTCTATTTTTTGGCCTGTCCTGACCCGTTTCATCTTCAAATGAAGCCTGGATGATGTTTTTTAATTTTTAGAATTTTTTTTTTTATTTTTGTATTTTCTAACTCGGGTCGGATTCGAACGGATAGGAAGGAAATTTTTTTTGTTCTCTATTTTTCAGCTTGTCTTCACCCGTTTCGTCCTGAAATGAAACCTGGATGATGTTTTTTAATTTTTAGAATTTTTTTTTGCATTTAGTTTTGAATTTCCTAACTCGGGTCGGTTTCGAACGGATAGGAAGAAAATTTTTTTTGTTCTCTATTTTTCGGCCTGTCCTGACCCGTTCCGTCCTGAAATGAAGCCTGGATGATGTTTTTTAATTTTTAAATTTTTTTGCATTTATTTTTGAATTTTCTAAATCGGGCCGGGTTCGAACGGATAGGAAAGAAATTTTTTTTATTCTCTATTTTTCGGCTTGATTTCGGCCGTTTAATCTTGAAATGAAACCTGGATGATGTTTATTAATTTTTGGAATTTTTTTTGCATTTATTTTTGGATTTTCTAACTCGGGTCGGGTTCGAACGGATAGGAATGAAATTTTTTTTTTATCTCTATTTTTCGGCCTGTCCTGTCCCGTTTCATCTTCAAATGAAGCCTGGATGATGTTTTTTAATTTTTAGAATTTTTTTTGCATTTATTTTCGAATTTTCTAACTCGTGTCGGGTTCGAACGGATAGGAAAGAAATTTTTTTTATTCTCTATTTTTCGGCTTGTCTTCACCCGTTTCGTCTTGAAATGAAACCTGGATGATGTTTTTTAATTTTTAGAATTTTTTTTGCATTTAGCTTTGAATTTTCTAACTCGGGTCGGTTTCGAACGGATAGGAAGGAAATTTTTTTTGTTCTCTATTTTTCGGCTTGTCTTCACCCCTTTCGTCTTGAAATGAAACCTGGATGATGATTTTTAATTTTTAGAATTTTTTTTGCATTTAGTTTTGAATTTTCTAACTCGGGTCGGTTTCGAACGGATAGGAAGGAAATTTTTTTTGTTCTCTATTTTTCGGCTTGTCTTCACCCCTTTCGTCTTGAAATGAAACCTGGATGATGATTTTTAATTTTTAGAATTTTTTTTGCATTTAGTTTTGAATTTTCTAACTCGGGTCGGGTTCGAACGGATAGGAAGGAAATTTTTTTTGTTCTCTATTTTTCGGCCTGTCCTAGCCCGTTTCGTCTTGAAATGAAGCCTGGATGATGTTTTTTAATTTTTAGAATTTTTTTGCATTTATTTTGAATTTTCTAACTCAGGTCTGGTTCGAACGGATAGGAAGGAAATTTTTTTTTTCTCTATTTTTCAGCCGGTCCTGATCCGTTTCGTCTTGAAATGAAGCCTAGATGATGTCTTTTAATTTTTAGAATTTTTTTGCATTTCTTTTAGAATTTTCTAACTGGGGTCGGGTTCGAACGGATAGGAAAGAAATTTTTTTTATTCTCTATTTTTCAGCTAGTCTTCACCCATTTCGTCTTGAAGTGAAGCCTAGATGATGTTTTTTAATTTTTAGAATTTTTTTGCATTTATTTTTGAATTTTCTAACTTAGGTCTGGTTCGAACGGATTGGAAGGAAATTATTTTTGTTCTCTATTTTACGGCCAGTCCTGACCCGTCTCGTCTTGAAATGAAGTCTGGATGATGTTTTTTAATTTTTAGAATTTTTTTACATTTATTTTTGAATTTTCTAACTCGGGTCGGTTTCGAACGGATAGGAAAGAAATATTTTTTTTTTCTCTATTTTTCAGCCTGTCCTGATCCGTTTCGTCTTGAAATGAAGCCTGGATGATGTCTTTTAATTTTTAGAATTTTTTTGCATTTCTTTTAGAATTTTTAACTGGGGTCAGGTTCGAACGGATAGGAAAGAAATTTTTTTTATTCTCTATTTTTCGGCTTGTCTTCACCCGTTTCGTCTTGAAATGAAACCTAGATGATATTTTTTAATTTTTAGATTTTTTTTTGCATTTAGTTTTGAATTTTCTAACTCGGGTCGGGTTCGAAGGGATAGGAATGAAATTTTTTTTGTTCTCTATTTTTCGACCTGTCCTGTACCGTTTCATCTTCAAATGAAGCCTGGATGATATTTTTAATTTTTAGAATTTTTTTGCATTTATTTTCGAATTTTCTAACTCGGGTCGGGTTCGAACGGATAGGAAGGAAATTTTTTTTGTTCTCCATTTTTCGGCCTGTCCTGGCCCGTTTCATCTTGAAATGAAGCCTGGATGATGTTTTTTAATTTTTAGAATTTTTTTGCATTTATTTTTAAATTTTCTAACTCGGGCCGGGTTCGAACGGATAGGAAAGAAATTGTTTTTATTCTCTATTTTTTAGCCTGTGTTTTTGCTTGTTACATCTTGAAATGAAGCCTGGATGATGTTTTTTTATTTTTGAAATTTTTTTGCATTTATTTTCGAATTTTCTAACTCGGGTCGGGTTCGAACAGATAGGAATGAAATTCTTTTTTTTCTCTATTTTTTGGCCTGTCCTGACCCGTTTCATCTTCAAATGAAGCCTGGATGATGTTTTTTAATTTTTAGAATTTTTTTTTTATTTTTGTATTTTCTAACTCAGGTCGGATTCGAACGGATAGGAAGGAAATTTTTTTTGTTCTCTATTTTTCGGCTTGTCTTCACCCGTTTCGTCCTGAAATGAAACCTGGATGATGTTTTTTAATTTTTAGAATTTTTTTTTGCATTTAGTTTTGAATTTCCTAACTCGGGTCGGTTTCGGACGGATAGGAAGAAAATTTTTTTTGTTTTCTATTTTTCGGCCTGTCCTGACCCGTTCCGTCTTGAAATGAAACCTGGATGATGTTTTTTAATTTTTAAATTTTTTTGCATTTATTTTTGAATTTTCTAAATCGGGCCGGGTTTGAACGGATAGGAAAGAAATTTTTTTTATTCTCTATTTTTCGGCTTGATTTCACCCGTTTCATCTTGAAATGAAACCTGGATGATGTTTATTAATTTTTGGAATTTTTTTTGCATTTATTTTTGAATTTTCTAACTCGGGTCGGGTTCGAACTGATAGGAATGAAATTTTTTTCGATCTCTATTTTTCGGCCTGTCCGGTCCCGTTTCATCTTCAAATGAAGCCTGGATGATGTTTTTTAATTTTTAGAATTTTTTTTGGATTTATTTTCGAATTTTCTAACTGGGGTCGGGTTCGAACGGATAGGATTGAAATTTTTTTTGTTCTCTATTTTTCGGCCTGTCCTGTCCGTTTCATCTTCAAATGAAGCCTGGATGATGTTTTTTAAATTTTGGAATTTTTTTGCATTTATTTTCGAATTTTCTAACTCGGGTCGGGTTCGAACGGATAGGAAGGAAATTTTTTTTCTTCTCTATTTTTCGGCCTGTCCTGGCCCGTTTCGTCTTGAAATGAAGCCTGAATGATGTTTTTTAATTTTTAGAATTTTTTTGCATTTATTTTTGAATTTTCTAACTCGTGTCGGTTTCGAACGGATGGGAAGGAAATTTTTTTTGTTCTCTATTTTTCGGCTTGACTTCACCCGTTTCGTCTTGAAATGAAACCTGGATGATGTTTTTTAATTTTTAGAATTTTTTTTGCATTTTGTTTTGAATTTTCTAACTTGGGTCGGTTTAGAACGGATAGGAAGGAAATTTTTTTTGTTCTCTATTTTTCGACTTGTCTTCACCCGTTTCGTCTTGAAATGAGGCCTGGATGATGTTTTTTAATTTTTAGAATTTTTTTGTATTTATTTTTGAATTTTCTAACTCAGGTCTGGTTCGAACGGATAGGAAGGAAATTCTTTTTGTTCTCTATTTTTCGGCCTGCCCTGACCCGTTTCGTCTTGAACTGAAGCCTGGATGATGTTTTTTAATTTTTAGAATTTTTTTTGCATTTATTTTCGAATTTTCTAACTGGGGTCGGGTTCGAACGGATAGGAATGAAATTTTTTTTGATCTCTATTTTTCGGCCTGTCTAGTCCCGTTTCAACTTCAAATGAAGCCCGGACGATGTTTTTTAATTTTTAGAATTTTTTTTGCATTTATTTTCGATTTTTCTAACTGGGGTCGGGTTCGAACGGATAGGAAATAAATTTTTTTTTATTCTCTATTTTTCGGCTTGTCTTCACCCGTTTCCTCTTGAAATGAAACCTGGATGATGTTTTTTAATTTTTAGAATTTTTTTTGCATTTAGTTTTGAATTTTCTAACTCAGGTCTGGTTCGAACGGATAGGAAGGAAATTCTTTTTGTTCTCTACTTTTCGGCCTGTCCTGTCCGTTTCATCTTCAAATGAAGCTTGGATGATGTTTTTTAAATTTTGGAATTTTTTTCGCATTTATTTTCGAATTTTCTAACTGGGGTCGGGTTCGAATGGATAGGAATGAAATTTTTTTTGATCTCTATTTTTCGGCCTGTCCAGTCCCGTTTCATCTTCAAATGAAGCTTGGATGATGTTTTTTAATTTTTAGAATTTTTTTGCATTTATTTTTGAATTTTCTAACTCAGGTCTGGTTCGAACGGATAGGAAGGAAATTCTTTTTGTTCTCTACTTTTCGGCCTGCCCTGACTCGTTTCGTCATGAAATGACACCAGGATGACGATTTTTAATTTTTAGAATTTTTTTTGCATTTAGTTTTGAATTTTCTAACTCGTGTCGGTTTCGAACGGATGGGAAGGAAATTATTTTTGTTCTCTATTATTCGGCTTGACTTCACCCGTTTCGTCTTGAAATGAAACCTGGATGAAGTTTTTTAATTTTTAGAATTTTTTTTGCATTTAGTTTTGAATTTTCTAACTTGGGTCGGTTTAGAACGGATAGGAAGGAAATTTTTTTTGTTCTCTATTTTTCGGCTTGACTTCACCTGTTTCGTCTTGAAATGAAGCCTGGATGATGTTTTTTAATTTTTATAATTTTTTTGTATTTATTTTTGAATTTTCTAACTCAGGTCTGGTTCGAACGGATAGGAAGGAAATTCTTTTTGTTCTCTATTTTTCGGCCTGCCCTGACCCGTTTCGTCTTGAAATGAAGCCTGGATGATGTTTTTTAATTTTTAGAATTTTTTTTCATTTATTTTCGAATTTTCTAACTGGGGTCGGGTTCGAATGGATAGGAATGAAATTTTTTTTTATCTCTATTTTTCGGCCCGTCCAGTCCCGTTTCATCTTCAAATTAAGCCTGGATGATGTTTTTTAATTTTTAGAATTTTTTTTGCATTTATTTTCGAATTTTCTAACTGGGGTCGGGTTCGAACGGATAGGAAAGATATTTTTTTTATTCTCTATTTTTCGGCTTGTCTTCACCCGTTTCGTCTTGAAATGAAACCTGGATGATGTTTTTTAGTTTTAAGAATTTCTTTTGCATTTAGTTTTGAATTTTCTAACTCGGGTCGGGTTCGAACGGATAGGATTGAAATTCTTTTTTTTCTCTATTTTTTGGCCTGTCCTGACCCGTTTCATCTTCAAATGAAGCCTGGATGATGTTTTTTAATTTTTAGAATTTTTTTTTTATTTTTGTATTTTCTAACTCGGGTCGGATTCGAACGGATAGGAAGGAAATTTTTTTTGTTCTCTATTTTTCAGCTTGTCTTCACCCGTTTCGTCCTGAAATGAAACCTGGATGATGTTTTTTAATTTTTAGAATTTTTTTTTGCATTTAGTTTTGAATTTCCTAACTCGGGTCGGTTTCGAACGGATAGGAAGAAAATTTTTTTTGTTCTCTATTTTTCGGCCTGTCCTGACCCGTTCCGTCCTGAAATGAAGCCTGGATGATGTTTTTTAATTTTTAAATTTTTTTGCATTTATTTTTGAATTTTCTAAATCGGGCCGGGTTCGAACGGATAGGAAAGAAATTTTTTTTATTCTCTATTTTTCGGCTTGATTTCGGCCGTTTCATCTTGAAATGAAACCTGGATGATGTTTATTAATTTTTGGAATTTTTTTTGCATTTATTTTTGGATTTTCTAACTCGGGTCGGGTTCGAACGGATAGGAATGAAATTTTTTTTTTATCTCTATTTTTCGGCCTGTCCTGTCCCGTTTCATCTTCAAATGAAGCCTGGATGATGTTTTTTAATTTTTAGAATTTTTTTTGCATTTATTTTCGAATTTTCTAACTCGTGTCGGGTTCGAACGGATAGGAAAGAAATTTTTTTTATTCTCTATTTTTCGGCTTGTCTTCACCCGTTTCGTCTTGAAATGAAACCTGGATGATGTTTTTTAATTTTTAGAATTTTTTTTGCATTTAGCTTTGAATTTTCTAACTCGGGTCGGTTTCGAACGGATAGGAAGGAAATTTTTTTTGTTCTCTATTTTTCGGCTTGTCTTCACCCCTTTCGTCTTGAAATGAAACCTGGATGATGATTTTTAATTTTTAGAATTTTTTTTGCATTTAGTTTTGAATTTTCTAACTCGGGTCGGTTTCGAACGGATAGGAAGGAAATTTTTTTTGTTCTCTATTTTTCGGCTTGTCTTCACCCCTTTCGTCTTGAAATGAAACCTGGATGATGATTTTTAATTTTTAGAATTTTTTTTGCATTTAGTTTTGAATTTTCTAACTCGGGTCGGGTTCGAACGGATAGGAAGGAAATTTTTTTTGTTCCCTATTTTTCGGCCTGTCCTAGCCCGTTTCGTCTTGAAATGAAGCCTGGATGATGTTTTTTAATTTTTAGAATTTTTTTGCATTTATTTTGAATTTTCTAACTCAGGTCTGGTTCGAACGGATAGGAAGGAAATTTTTTTTTTTCTCTATTTTTCAGCCGGTCCTGATCCGTTTCGTCTTGAAATGAAGCCTAGATGATGTCTTTTAATTTTTAGAATTTTTTTGCATTTCTTTTAGAATTTTCTAACTGGGGTCGGGTTCGAACGGATAGGAAAGAAATTTTTTTTATTCTCTATTTTTCAGCTAGTCTTCACCCGTTTCGTCTTGAAGTGAAGCCTAGATGATGTTTTTTAATTTTTAGAATTTTTTTGCATTTATTTTTGAATTTTCTAACTTAGGTCTGGTTCGAACGGATTGGAAGGAAATTATTTTTGTTCTCTATTTTACGGCCAGTCCTGACCCGTCTCGTCTTGAAATGAAGTCTGGATGATGTTTTTTAATTTTTAGAATTTTTTTACATTTATTTTTGAATTTTCTAACTCGGGTCGGTTTCGAACGGATAGGAAAGAAATATTTTTTTTTTCTCTATTTTTCAGCCTGTCCTGATCCGTTTCGTCTTGAAATGAAGCCTGGATGATGTCTTTTAATTTTTAGAATTTTTTTGCATTTCTTTTAGAATTTTTAACTGGGGTCAGGTTCGAATGGATAGGAAAGAAATTTTTTTTATTCTCTATTTTTCGGCTTGTCTTCACCCGTTTCGTCTTGAAATGAAACCTAGATGATATTTTTTAATTTTTAGATTTTTTTTTGCATTTAGTTTTGAATTTTCTAACTCGGGTCGGGTTCGAAGGGATAGGAATGAAATTTTTTTTGTTCTCTATTTTTCGACCTGTCCTGTACCGTTTCATCTTCAAATGAAGCCTGGATGATATTTTTAATTTTTAGAATTTTTTTGCATTTATTTTCGAATTTTCTAACTCGGGTCGGGTTCGAACGGATAGGAAGGAAATTTTTTTTGTTCTCCATTTTTCGGCCTGTCCTGGCCCGTTTCATCTTGAAATGAAGCCTGGATGATGTTTTTTAATTTTTAGAATTTTTTTGCATTTATTTTTAAATTTTCTAACTCGGGCCGGGTTCGAACGGATAGGAAAGAAATTGTTTTTATTCTCTATTTTTTAGCCTGTGTTTTTGCTTGTTACATCTTGAAATGAAGCCTGGATGATGTTTTTTTATTTTTGAAATTTTTTTGCATTTATTTTCGAATTTTCTAACTCGGGTCGGGTTTGAACAGATAGGAATGAAATTCTTTTTTTTCTCTATTTTTTGGCCTGTCCTGACCCGTTTCATCTTCAAATGAAGCCTGGATGATGTTTTTTAATTTTTAGAATTTTTTTTTTATTTTTGTATTTTCTAACTCGGGTCGGATTCGAACGGATAGGAAGGAAATTTTTTTTGTTCTCTATTTTTCGGCTTGACTTCACCTGTTTCGTCTTGAAATGAAGCCTGGATGATGTTTTTTAATTTTTATAATTTTTTTGTATTTATTTTTGAATTTTCTAACTCAAGTCTGGTTCGAACGGATAGGAAGGAAATTCTTTTTGTTCTCTATTTTTCGGCCTGCCCTGACCCGTTTCGTCTTGAAATGAAGCCTGGATGATGTTTTTTAATTTTTAGAATTTTTTTTCATTTATTTTCGAATTTTCTAACTGGGGTCGGGTTCGAATGGATAGGAATGAAATTTTTTTTTATCTCTATTTTTCGGCCCGTCCAGTCCCGTTTCATCTTCAAATTAAGCCTGGATGATATTTTTTAATTTTTAGAATTTTTTTTGCATTTATTTTCGAATTTTCTAACTGGGGTCGGGTTCGAACGGATAGGAAAGATATTTTTTTTATTCTCTATTTTTCGGCTTGTCTTCACCCGTTTCGTCTTGAAATGAAACCTGGATGATGTTTTTTAGTTTTAAGAATTTCTTTTGCATTTAGTTTTGAATTTTCTAACTCGGGTCGGGTTCGAACGGATAGGATTGAAATTCTTTTTTTTCTCTATTTTTTGGCCTGTCCTGACCCGTTTCATCTTCAAATGAAGCCTGGATGATGTTTTTTAATTTTTAGAATTTTTTTTTTATTTTTGTATTTTCTAACTCGGGTCGGATTCGAACGGATAGGAAGGAAATTTTTTTTGTTCTCTATTTTTCAGCTTGTCTTCACCCGTTTCGTCCTGAAATGAAACCTGGATGATGTTTTTTAATTTTTAGAATTTTTTTTTGCATTTAGTTTTGAATTTCCTAACTCGGGTCGGTTTCGAACGGATAGGAAGAAAATTTTTTTTGTTCTCTATTTTTCGGCCTGTCCTGACCCGTTCCGTCCTGAAATGAAGCCTGGATGATGTTTTTTAATTTTTAAATTTTTTTGCATTTGTTTTTGAATTTTCTAAATCGGGCCGGGTTCGAACGGATAGGAAAGAAATTTTTTTTATTCTCTATTTTTCGGCTTGATTTCGGCCGTTTCATCTTGAAATGAAACCTGGATGATGTTTATTAATTTTTGGAATTTTTTTTGCATTTATTTTTGGATTTTCTAACTCGGGTCGGGTTCGAACGGATAGGAATGAAATTTTTTTTTTATCTCTATTTTTCGGCCTGTCCTGTCCCGTTTCATCTTCAAATGAAGCCTGGATGATGTTTTTTAATTTTTAGAATTTTTTTTGCATTTATTTTCGAATTTTCTAACTCGTGTCGGGTTCGAACGGATAGGAAAGAAATTTTTTTTATTCTCTATTTTTCGGCTTGTCTTCACCCGTTTCGTCTTGAAATGAAACCTGGATGATGTTTTTTAATTTTTAGAATTTTTTTTGCATTTAGCTTTGAATTTTCTAACTCGGGTCGGTTTCGAACGGATAGGAAGGAAATTTTTTTTGTTCTCTATTTTTCGGCTTGTCTTCACCCCTTTCGTCTTGAAATGAAACCTGGATGATGATTTTTAATTTTTAGAATTTTTTTTGCATTTAGTTTTGAATTTTCTAACTCGGGTCGGTTTCGAACGGATAGGAAGGAAATTTTTTTTGTTCTCTATTTTTCGGCTTGTCTTCACCCCTTTCGTCTTGAAATGAAACCTGGATGATGATTTTTAATTTTTAGAATTTTTTTTGCATTTAGTTTTGAATTTTCTAACTCGGGTCGGGTTCGAACGGATAGGAAGGAAATTTTTTTTGTTCTCTATTTTTCGGCCTGTCCTAGCCCGTTTCGTCTTGAAATGAAGCCTGGATGATGTTTTTTAATTTTTAGAATTTTTTTGCATTTATTTTGAATTTTCTAACTCAGGTCTGGTTCGAACGGATAGGAAGGAAATTTTTTTTTTTCTCTATTTTTCAGCCGGTCCTGATCCGTTTCGTCTTGAAATGAAGCCTAGATGATGTCTTTTAATTTTTAGAATTTTTTTGCATTTCTTTTAGAATTTTCTAACTGGGGTCGGGTTCGAACGGATAGGAAAGAAATTTTTTTTATTCTCTATTTTTCAGCTAGTCTTCACCCGTTTCGTCTTGAAGTGAAGCCTAGATGATGTTTTTTAATTTTTAGAATTTTTTTGCATTTATTTTTGAATTTTCTAACTTAGGTCTGGTTCGAACGGATTGGAAGGAAATTATTTTTGTTCTCTATTTTACGGCCAGTCCTGACCCGTCTCGTCTTGAAATGAAGTCTGGATGATGTTTTTTAATTTTTAGAATTTTTTTACATTTATTTTTGAATTTTCTAACTTCGGTCGGTTTCGAACGGATAGGAAAGAAATATTTTTTTTTCTCTATTTTTCAGCCTGTCCTGATCCGTTTCGTCTTGAAATGAAGCCTGGATGATGTCTTTTAATTTTTAGAATTTTTTTGCATTTCTTTTAGAATTTTTAACTGGGGTCAGGTTCGAATGGATAGGAAAGAAATTTTTTTTATTCTCTATTTTTCGGCTTGTCTTCACCCGTTTCGTCTTGAAATGAAACCTAGATGATATTTTTTAATTTTTAGATTTTTTTTTGCATTTAGTTTTGAATTTTCTAACTCGGGTCGGGTTCGAAGGGATAGGAATGAAATTTTTTTTGTTCTCTATTTTTCGACCTGTCCTGTACCGTTTCATCTTCAAATGAAGCCTGGATGATATTTTTAATTTTTAGAATTTTTTTCCATTTATTTTCGAATTTTCTAACTCGGGTCGGGTTCGAACGGATAGGAAGGAAATTTTTTTTGTTCTCCATTTTTCGGCCTGTCCTGGCCCGTTTCATCTTGAAATGAAGCCTGGATGATGTTTTTTAATTTTTAGAATTTTTTTGCATTTATTTTTAAATTTTCTAACTCGGGCCGGGTTCGAACGGATAGGAAAGAAATTGTTTTTATTCTCTATTTTTTAGCCTGTGTTTTTGCTTGTTACATCTTGAAATGAAGCCTGGATGATGTTTTTTTATTTTTGAAATTTTTTTGCATTTATTTTCGAATTTTCTAACTCGGGTCGGGTTCGAACAGATAGGAATGAAATTCTTTTTTTTCTCTATTTTTTGGCCTGTCCTGACCCGTTTCATCTTCAAATGAAGCCTGGATGATGTTTTTTAATTTTTAGAATTTTCTTTTTTATTTTTGTATTTTCTAACTCGGGTCGGATTCGAACGGATAGGAAGGAAATTTTTTTTGTTCTCTATTTTTCGGCTTGTCTTCACCCGTTTCGTCCTGAAATGAAACCTGGATGATGTTTTTTAATTTTTAGAATTTTTTTTTGCATTTAGTTTTGAATTTCCTAACTCGGGTCGGTTTCGGACGGATAGGAAGAAAATTTTTTTTGTTTTCTATTTTTCGGCCTGTCCTGACCCGTTCCGTCTTGAAATGAAACCTGGATGATGTTTTTTAATTTTTAAATTTTTTTGCATTTATTTTTGAATTTTCTAAATCGGGCCGGGTTTGAACGGATAGGAAAGAAATTTTTTTTATTCTCTATTTTTCGGCTTGATTTCACCCGTTTCATCTTGAAATGAAACCTGGATGATGTTTATTAATTTTTGGAATTTTTTTTGCATTTATTTTTGAATTTTCTAACTCGGGTCGGGTTCGAACTGGTAGGAATGAAATTTTTTTCGATCTCTATTTTTCGGCCTGTCCGGTCCCGTTTCATCTTCAAATGAAGCCTGGATGATGTTTTTTAATTTTTAGAATTTTTTTTGGATTTATTTTCGAATTTTCTAACTGGGGTCGGGTTCGAACGGATAGGATTGAAATTTTTTTTGTTCTCTATTTTTCGGCCTGTCCTGTCCGTTTCATCTTCAAATGAAGCCTGGATGATGTTTTTTAAATTTTGGAATTTTTTTGCATTTATTTTCGAATTTTCTAACTCGGGTCGGGTTCGAACGGATAGGAAGGAAATTTTTTTTCTTCTCTATTTTTCGGCCTGTCCTGGCCCGTTTCGTCTTGAAATGAAGCCTGGATGATGTTTTTTAATTTTTAGAATTTTTTTGCATTTATTTTTGAATTTTCTAACTCAGGTCTGGTTCGAACGGATAGGAAGGAAATTCTTTTTGTTCTCTATTTTTCGGCCTGCCCTGACCCGTTTCGTCATGAAATGAAACCTGGATGACGATTTTTAATTTTTAGAATTTTTTTTGCATTTAGTTTTGAATTTTCTAACTCGTGTCGGTTTCGAACGGATGGGAAGGAAATTTTTTTTGTTCTCCATTTTTCGGCTTGACTTCACCCGTTTCGTCTTGAAATGAAACCTGGATGATGTTTTTTAATTTTTAGAATTTTTTTTGCATTTTGTTTTGAATTTTCTAACTTGGGTCGGTTTAGAACGGATAGGAAGGAAATTTTTTTTGTTCTCTATTTTTCGACTTGTCTTCACCCGTTTCGTCTTGAAATGAGGCCTGGATGATGTTTTTTAATTTTTAGAATTTTTTTGTATTTATTTTTGAATTTTCTAACTCAGGTCTAGTTCGAACGGATAGGAAGGAAATTCTTTTTGTTCTCTATTTTTCGGCCTGCCCTGACCCGTTTCGTCTTGAACTGAAGCCTGGATGATGTTTTTTAATTTTTAGAATTTTTTTTGCATTTATTTTCGAATTTTCTAACTGGGGTCGGGTTCGAACGGATAGGAATGAAATTTTTTTTGATCTCTATTTTTCGGCCTGTCTAGTCCCGTTTCAACTTCAAATGAAGCCCGGACGATGTTTTTTAATTTTTAGAATTTTTTTTGCATTTATTTTCGAATTTTCTAACTGGGGTCGGGTTCGAACGGATAGGAAATAAATTTTTTTTTATTCTCTATTTTTCGGCTTGTCTTCACCCGTTTCCTCTTGAAATGAAACCTGGATGATGTTTTTTAATTTTTAGAATTTTTTTTGCATTTAGTTTTGAATTTTCTAACTCAGGTCTGGTTCGAACGGATAGGAAGGAAATTCTTTTTGTTCTCTACTTTTCGGCCTGTCCTGTCCGTTTCATCTTCAAATGAAGCTTGGATGATGTTTTTTAAATTTTGGAATTTTTTTCGCATTTATTTTCGAATTTTCTAACTGGGGTCGGGTTCGAATGGATAGGAATGAAATTTTTTTTGATCTCTATTTTTCGGCCTGTCCAGTCCCGTTTCATCTTCAAATGAAGCCTGGATGATGTTTTTTAATTTTTAGAATTTTTTTGCATTTATTTTTGAATTTTCTAACTCAGGTCTGGTTCGAACGGATAGGAAGGAAATTCTTTTTGTTCTCTACTTTTCGGCCTGCCCTGACCCGTTTCGTCATGAAATGACACCAGGATGACGATTTTTAATTTTTAGAATTTTTTTTGCATTTAGTTTTGAATTTTCTAACTCGTGTCGGTTTCGAACGGATGGGAAGGAAATTATTTTTGTTCTCTATTATTCGGCTTGACTTCACCCGTTTCGTCTTGAAATGAAACCTGGATGATGTTTTTTAATTTTTAGAATTTTTTTTGCATTTAGTTTTGAATTTTCTAACTTGGGTCGGTTTAGAACGGATAGGAAGGAAATTTTTTTTGTTCTCTATTTTTCGGCTTGTCTTCACCCGTTTCGTCTTGAAATGAAGCCTGAATGATGTTTTTTAATTTTTATAATTTTTTTGTATTTATTTTTGAATTTTCTAACTCAGGTCTGGTTCGAACGGATAGGAAGGAAATTCTTTTTGTTCTCTATTTTTCAGCCTGCCCTGACCCGTTTCGTCTTGAAATGAAGCCTGGATGATGTTTTTTAATTTTTAGAATTTTTTTTGCATTTATTTTCGAATTTTCTAACTGGGGTCGGGTTCGAATGGATAGGAATGAAATTTTTTTTGATCTCTATTTTTCGGCCTGTCCAGTCCCGTTTCATCTTCAAATTAAGCCTGGATGATGTTTTTTAATTTTTAGAATTTTTTTTGCATTTATTTTCGAATTTTCTAACTGGGGTCGGGTTCGAACGGATAGGAAAGATATTTTTTTTATTCTCTATTTTTCGGCTTGTCTTCACCCGTTTCGTCTTGAAATGAAACCTGGATGATGTTTTTTAGTTTTAAGAATTTCTTTTGCATTTAGTTTTGAATTTTCTAACTCGGGTCGGGTTCGAACGGATAGGATTGAAATTCTTTTTTTTCTCTATTTTTTGGCCTGTCCTGACCCGTTTCATCTTCAAATGAAGCCTGGATGATGTTTTTTAATTTTTAGAATTTTTTTTTTTATTTTTGTATTTTCTAACTCGGGTCGGATTCGAACGGATAGGAAGGAAATTTTTTTTGTTCTCTATTTTTCAGCTTGTCTTCACCCGTTTCGTCCTGAAATGAAACCTGGATGATGTTTTTTAATTTTTAGAATTTTTTTTTGCATTTAGTTTTGAATTTCCTAACTCGGGTCGGTTTCGAACGGATAGGAAGAAAATTTTTTTTGTTCTCTATTTTTCGGCCTGTCCTGACCCGTTCCGTCCTGAAATGAAGCCTGGATGATGTTTTTTAATTTTTAAATTTTTTTGCATTTATTTTTGAATTTTCTAAATCGGGCCGGGTTCGAACGGATAGGAAAGAAATTTTTTTTATTCTCTATTTTTCGGCTTGATTTCGGCCGTTTCATCTTGAAATGAAACCTGGATGATGTTTATTAATTTTTGGAATTTTTTTTGCATTTATTTTTGGATTTTCTAACTCGGGTCGGGTTCGAACGGATAGGAATGAAATTTTTTTTTTATCTCTATTTTTCGGCCTGTCCTGTCCCGTTTCATCTTCAAATGAAGCCTGGATGATGTTTTTTAATTTTTAGAATTTTTTTTGCATTTATTTTCGAATTTTCTAACTCGTGTCGGGTTCGAACGGATAGGAAAGAAATTTTTTTTATTCTCTATTTTTCGGCTTGTCTTCACCCGTTTCGTCTTGAAATGAAACCTGGATGATGTTTTTTAATTTTTAGAATTTTTTTTGCATTTAGCTTTGAATTTTCTAACTCGGGTCGGTTTCGAACGGATAGGAAGGAAATTTTGTTTGTTCTCTATTTTTCGGCTTGTCTTCACCCCTTTCGTCTTGAAATGAAACCTGGATGATGATTTTTAATTTTTAGAATTTTTTTTGCATTTAGTTTTGAATTTTCTAACTCGGGTCGGTTTCGAACGGATAGGAAGGAAATTTTTTTTGTTCTCTATTTTTCGGCTTGTCTTCACCCCTTTCGTCTTGAAATGAAACCTGGATGATGATTTTTAATTTTTAGAATTTTTTTTGCATTTAGTTTTGAATTTTCTAACTCGGGTCGGGTTCGAACGGATAGGAAGGAAATTTTTTTTGTTCTCTATTTTTCGGCCTGTCCTAGCCCGTTTCGTCTTGAAATGAAGCCTGGATGATGTTTTTTAATTTTTAGAATTTTTTTGCATTTATTTTGAATTTTCTAACTCAGGTCTGGTTCGAACGGATAGGAAGGAAATTTTTTTTTTCTCTATTTTTCAGCCGGTCCTGATCCGTTTCGTCTTGAAATGAAGCCTAGATGATGTCTTTTAATTTTTAGAATTTTTTTGCATTTCTTTTAGAATTTTCTAACTGGGGTCGGGTTCGAACGGATAGGAAAGAAATTTTTTTTATTCTCTATTTTTCAGCTAGTCTTCACCCGTTTCGTCTTGAAGTGAAGCCTAGATGATATTTTTTAATTTTTAGAATTTTTTTGCATTTATTTTTGAATTTTCTAACTTAGGTCTGGTTCGAACGGATTGGAAGGAAATTATTTTTGTTCTCTATTTTACGGCCAGTCCTGACCCGTCTCGTCTTGAAATGAAGTCTGGATGATGTTTTTTAATTTTTAGAATTTTTTTACATTTATTTTTGAATTTTCTAACTCGGGTCGGTTTCGAACGGATAGGAAAGAAATATTTTTTTTTTCTCTATTTTTCAGCCTGTCCTGATCCGTTTCGTCTTGAAATGAAGCCTGGATGATGTCTTTTAATTTTTAGAATTTTTTTGCATTTCTTTTAGAATTTTTAACTGGGGTCAGGTTCGAATGGATAGGAAAGAAATTTTTTTTATTCTCTATTTTTCGGCTTGTCTTCACCCGTTTCGTCTTGAAATGAAACCTAGATGATATTTTTTAATTTTTAGATTTTTTTTTGCATTTAGTTTTGAATTTTCTAACTCGGGTCGGGTTCGAAGGGATAGGAATGAAATTTTTTTTGTTCTCTATTTTTCGACCTGTCCTGTACCGTTTCATCTTCAAATGAAGCCTGGATGATATTTTTAATTTTTAGAATTTTTTTGCATTTATTTTCGAATTTTCTAACTCGGGTCGGGTTCGAACGGATAGGAAGGAAATTTTTTTTGTTCTCCATTTTTCGGCCTGTCCTGGCCCGTTTCATCTTGAAATGAAGCCTGGATGATGTTTTTTAATTTTTAGAATTTTTTTGCATTTATTTTTAAATTTTCTAACTCGGGCCGGGTTCGAACGGATAGGAAAGAAATTGTTTTTATTCTCTATTTTTTAGCCTGTGTTTTTGCTTGTTACATCTTGAAATGAAGCCTGGATGATGTTTTTTTATTTTTGAAATTTTTTTGCATTTATTTTCGAATTTTCTAACTCGGGTCGGGTTCGAACAGATAGGAATGAAATTCTTTTTTTTCTCTATTTTTTGGCCTGTCCTGACCCGTTTCATCTTCAAATGAAGCCTGGATGATGTTTTTTAATTTTTAGAATTTTCTTTTTTATTTTTGTATTTTCTAACTCGGGTCGGATTCGAACGGATAGGAAGGAAATTTTTTTTGTTCTCTATTTTTCGGCTTGTCTTCACCCGTTTCGTCCTGAAATGAAACCTGGATGATGTTTTTTAATTTTTAGAATTTTTTTTTGCATTTAGTTTTGAATTTCCTAACTCGGGTCGGTTTCGGACGGATAGGAAGAAAATTTTTTTTGTTTTCTATTTTTCGGCCTGTCCTGACCCGTTCCGTCTTGAAATGAAACCTGGATGATGTTTTTTAATTTTTAAATTTTTTTGCATTTATTTTTGAATTTTCTAAATCGGGCCGGGTTTGAACGGATAGGAAAGAAATTTTTTTTATTCTCTATTTTTCGGCTTGATTTCACCCGTTTCATCTTGAAATGAAACCTGGATGATGTTTATTAATTTTTGGAATTTTTTTTGCATTTATTTTTGAATTTTCTAACTCGGGTCGGGTTCGAACTGGTAGGAATGAAATTTTTTTCGATCTCTATTTTTCGGCCTGTCCGGTCCCGTTTCATCTTCAAATGAAGCCTGGATGATGTTTTTTAATTTTTAGAATTTTTTTTGGATTTATTTTCGAATTTTCTAACTGGGGTCGGGTTCGAACGGATAGGATTGAAATTTTTTTTGTTCTCTATTTTTCGGCCTGTCCTGTCCGTTTCATCTTCAAATGAAGCCTGGATGATGTTTTTTAAATTTTGGAATTTTTTTGCATTTATTTTCGAATTTTCTAACTCGGGTCGGGTTCGAACGGATAGGAAGGAAATTTTTTTTCTTCTCTATTTTTCGGCCTGTCCTGGCCCGTTTCGTCTTGAAATGAAGCCTGGATGATGTTTTTTAATTTTTAGAATTTTTTTGCATTTATTTTTGAATTTTCTAACTCAGGTCTGGTTCGAACGGATAGGAAGGAAATTCTTTTTGTTCTCTATTTTTCGGCCTGCCCTGACCCGTTTCGTCATGAAATGAAACCTGGATGACGATTTTTAATTTTTAGAATTTTTTTTGCATTTAGTTTTGAATTTTCTAACTCGTGTCGGTTTCGAACGGATGGGAAGGAAATTTTTTTTGTTCTCTATTTTTCGGCTTGACTTCACCCGTTTCGTCTTGAAATGAAACCTGGATGATGTTTTTTAATTTTTAGAATTTTTTTTACATTTTGTTTTGAATTTTCTAACTTGGGTCGGTTTAGAACGGATATGAAGGAAATTTTTTTTGTTCTCTATTTTTCGACTTGTCTTCACCCGTTTCGTCTTGAAATGAGGCCTGGATGATGTTTTTTAATTTTTAGAATTTTTTTGTATTTATTTTTGAATTTTCTAACTCAGGTCTGGTTCGAACGGATAGGAAGGAAATTCTCTTTGTTCTCTATTTTTCGGCCTGCCCTGACCCGTTTCGTCTTGAACTGAAGCCTGGATGATGTTTTTTAATTTTTAGAATTTTTTTTGCATTTATTTTCGAATTTTCTAACTGGGGTCGGGTTCGAACGGATAGGAATGAAATTTTTTTTGATCTCTATTTTTCGGCCTGTCTAGTCCCGTTTCAACTTCAAATGAAGCCCGGACGATGTTTTTTAATTTTTAGAATTTTTTTTGCATTTATTTTCGAATTTTCTAACTGGGGTCGGGTTCGAACGGATAGGAAATAAATTTTTTTTTATTCTCTATTTTTCGGCTTGTCTTCACCCGTTTCCTCTTGAAATGAAACCTGGATGATGTTTTTTAATTTTTAGAATTTTTTTTGCATTTAGTTTTGAATTTTCTAACTCAGGTCTGGTTCGACCGGATAGGAAGGAAATTCTTTTTGTTCTCTACTTTTCGGCCTGTCCTGTCCGTTTCATCTTCAAATGAAGCTTGGATGATGTTTTTTAAATTTTGGAATTTTTTTCGCATTTATTTTCGAATTTTCTAACTGGGGTCGGGTTCGAATGGATAGGAATGAAATTTTTTTTGATCTCTATTTTTCGGCCTGTCCAGTCCCGTTTCATCCTCAAATGAAGCCTGGATGATGTTTTTTAATTTTTAGAATTTTTTTGCATTTATTTTTGAATTTTCTAACTCAGGTCTGGTTCGAACGGATAGGAAGGAAATTCTTTTTGTTCTCTACTTTTCGGCCTGCCCTGACCCGTTTCGTCATGAAATGACACCAGGATGACGATTTTTAATTTTTAGAATTTTTTTTGCATTTAGTTTTGAATTTTCTAACTCGTGTCGGTTTCGAACGGATGGGAAGGAAATTATTTTTGTTCTCTATTATTCGGCTTGACTTCACCCGTTTCGTCTTGAAATGAAACCTGGATGATGTTTTTTAATTTTTAGAATTTTTTTTGCATTTAGTTTTGAATTTTCTAACTTGGGTCGGTTTAGAACGGATAGGAAGGAAATTTTTTTTGTTCTCTATTTTTCGGCTTGTCTTCACCCGTTTCGTCTTGAAATGAAGCCTGAATGATGTTTTTTAATTTTTATAATTTTTTTGTATTTATTTTTTAATTTTCTAACTCAGGTCTGGTTCGAACGGATAGGAAGGAAATTCTTTTTGTTCTCTATTTTTCAGCCTGCCCTGACCCGTTTCGTCTTGAAATGAAGCCTGGATGATGTTTTTTAATTTTTAGAATTTTTTTTGCATTTATTTTCGAATTTTCTAACTGGGGTCGGGTTCGAATGGATAGGAATGAAATTTTTTTTGATCTCTATTTTTCGGCCTGTCCAGTCCCGTTTCATCTTCAAATGAAGCCTGGATGATGTTTTTTAATTTTTAGAATTTTTTTTGCATTTATTTTCGAATTTTCTAACTGGGGTCGGGTTCGAACGGATAGGAAAGAAATTTTTTTTATTCTCTATTTTTCGGCCTGTCTTCACCCGTTTCGTCTTGAAATGAAACCTGGATGATGTTTTTTAGTTTTCAGAATTTCTTTTGCTTTTAGTTTTGAATTTTCTAACTCGGGTCGGGTTCGAACGGATAGGATTGAAATTTTTTTTGTTCTCTATTTTTCGGCCTGTCTTGTCCGTTTCATCTTCAAATGAAGCCTGGATGATGTTTTTTAAATGTTGGAATTTTTTTGCATTTATTTTCGAATTTTCTAACTCGGGTCGGGTTCGAACGGATAGGAAGGAAATTTTTTTTCTTCTCTATTTTTCGGTCTGTCCTGGCCCGTTTCGTCTTGAAATGAAGCCTGGATGATGTTTTTTAGTTTTTAGAATTTTTTTTGCATTTATTTTTGAATTTTCTAACTCAGGTCTGGTTCGAACGGATAGGAAGGAAATTCTTTTTGTTCTCTATTTTTCGGCCTGCCCTGACCGGTTTCGTCATGAAATGAAACCTGGATGACGATTTTTAATTTTTAGAATTTTTTTTGCATTTAGTTTTGAATTTTCTAACTGGTTTCGGTTTCGAACGGATGGGATGGAAATTTTTTTTGTTCTCTATTTTTCGGCTTGACTTCACCCGTTTCGTCTTGAAATGAAGCCTGGATGATGTTTTTTAATTTTTATAATTTTTTTGTATTTATTTTTGAATTTTCTAACTCAGGTCTGGTTCGAACGGATAGGAAGGCAATTCTTTTTGTTCTCTATTTTTCGGCCTGCCCTGACCCGTTTCGTCTTGAAATGAAGCCTGGATGATGTTTTTTAATTTTTAGAATTTTTTTTGCATTTATTTTCGAATTTTCTAACTGGGGTCGGGTTCGAATGGATAGGAATGAAATTTTTTTTGATCTCTATTTTTCGGCCCGTCCAGTCCCGTTTCATCTTCAAATGAAGCCTGGATGATGTTTTTTAATTTTTATAATTTTTTTTGCATTTATTTTCGAATTTTCTAACTGGGGTCGGGTTCGAACGGATAGGAAAGAAATTGTTTTTATTCTCTATTTTTTAGCCTGTGTTTTTGCTTGTTACATCTTGAAATGAAGCCTGGATGATGTTTTTTTATTTTTGAAATTTTTTTGCATTTATTTTCGAATTTTCTAACTCGGGTCGGGTTCGAACAGATAGGAATGAAATTCTTTTTTTTCTCTATTTTTTGGCCTGTCCTGACCCGTTTCATCTTCAAATGAAGCCTGGATGATGTTTTTTAATTTTTAGAATTTTTTTTTTTATTTTTGTATTTTCTAACTCGGGTCGGATTCGAACGGATAGGAAGGAAATTTTTTTTGTTCTCTATTTTTCGGCTTGTCTTCACCCGTTTCGTCCTGAAATGAAACCTGGATGATGTTTTTTAATTTTTAGAATTTTTTTTTGCATTTAGTTTTGAATTTCCTAACTCGGGTCGGTTTCGGACGGATAGGAAGAAAATTTTTTTTGTTTTCTATTTTTCGGCCTGTCCTGACCCGTTCCGTCTTGAAATGAAGCCTGGATGATGTTTTTTAATTTTTAAATTTTTTTGCATTTATTTTTGAATTTTCTAAATCGGACCGGGTTCGAACGGATAGGAAAGAAATTTTTTTTATTCTCTATTTTTCGGCTTGTCTTCACCCGTTTCGTCTTGAAATGAAACCTGGATGATGTTTTTTAGTTTTAAGAATTTTTTTGCATTTAGTTTTGAATTTTCTAACTCGGGTCGGGTTCGAACGGATAGGATTGAAATTCTTTTTTTTCTCTATTTTTTGGCCTGTCCTGACCCGTTTCATCTTCAAATGAAGCCTGGATGATGTTTTTTAATTTTTAGAATTTTTTTTTTTATTTTTGTATTTTCTAACTCGGGTCGGATTCGAACGGATAGGAAGGAAATTTTTTTTGTTCTCTATTTTTCGGCTTGTCTTCACCCGTTTCGTCCTGAAATGAAACCTGGATGATGTTTTTTAATTTTTAGAATTTTTTTTTGCATTTAGTTTTGAATTTCCTAACTCGGGTCGGTTTCGAACGGATAGGAAGAAAATTTTTTTTGTTCTCTATTTTTCGGCCTGTCCTGACCCGTTCCGTCTTGAAATGAAGCCTGGATGATGTTTTTTAATTTTTAAATTTTTTTGCATTTATTTTTGAATTTTCTAAATCGGGCCGGGTTCGAACGGATAGGAAAGAAATTTTTTTTATTCTCTATTTTTCGGCTTGATTTCACCCGTTTCATCTTGAAATGAAACCTGGATGATGTTTATTAATTTTTGGAATTTTTTTTGCATTTATTTTTGGATTTTCTAACTCGTGTCGGGTTCGAACGGATAGGAATGAAATTTTTTTTTATCTCTATTTTTCGGCCTGTCCTGTCCCGTTTCATCTTCAAATGAAGCCTGGATGATGTTTTTTAATTTTTAGAATTTTTTTTGCATTTAGCTTTGAATTTTCTAACTCGGGTCGGTTTCGAACGGATAGGAAGGAAATTTTTTTTGTTCTCTATTTTTCGGCTTGTCTTCACCCCTTTCGTCTTGAAATGAAACCTGGATGATGATTTTTAATTTTTAGAATTTGTTTTGCATTTAGTTTTGAATTTTCTAACTCGGGTCGGGTTCGAACGGACAGGAAGGAAATTTTTTTTGTTCTCTATTTTTCGGCCTGTCCTAGCCCGTTTCGTCTTGAAATGAAGCCTGGATGATGTTTTTTAATTTTTAGAATTTTTTTGCATTTATTTTGAATTTTCTAACTCAGGTCTGGTTCGAACGGATAGGAAGGAAAATTTTTTTTTTCTCTATTTTTCAGCCGGTCCTGATCCGTTTCGTCTTGAAATGAAGCCTAGATGATGTCTTTTAATTTTTAGAATTTTTTTGCATTTCTTTTAGAATTTTCTAACTGGGGTGGGGTTCGAACGGATAGGAAAGAAATTTTTTTTATTCTCTATTTTTCGGCTAGTCTTCACCCGTTTCGTCTTGAAGTGAAGCCTAGATGATGTTTTTTAATTTTTAGAATTTTTTTGCATTTATTTTTGAATTTTCTAACTTAGGTCTGGTTCGAACGGATTGGAAGGAAATTATTTTTGTTCTCTATTTTACGGCCAGTCCTGACCCGTCTCGTCTTGAAATCAAGTCTGGATGATGTTTTTTAATTTTTAGAATTTTTTTACATTTATTTTTGAATTTTCTAACTCGGGTCGGTTTCGAACGGATAGGAAAGAAATATTTTTTTTTTCTCTATTTTTCAGCCTGTCCTGATCCGTTTCATCTTGAAATGAAGCCTGGATGATGTCTTTTAATTTTTAGAATTTTTTTGCATTTCTTTTAGAATTTTTAACTGGGGTCAGGTTCGAATGGATAGGAAAGAAATTTTTTTTATTCTCTATTTTTCGGCTTGTCTTCACCCGTTTCGTCTTGAAATGAAACCTAGATGATATTTTTTAATTTTTAGATTTTTTTTTGCATTTAGTTTTGAATTTTCTAACTCGGGTCGGGTTCGAACGGATAGGAATGAAATTTTTTTTGTTCTCTATTTTTCGACCTGTCCTGTACCGTTTCATCTTCAAATGAAGCCTGGATGATATTTTTAATTTTTAGAATTTTTTTGCATTTATTTTCGAATTTTCTAACTCGGGTCGGGTTCGAACGGATAGGAAGGAAATTTTTTTTGTTCTCCATTTTTCGGCCTGTCCTGGCCCGTTTCATCTTGAAATGAAGCCTGGATGATGTTTTTTAATTTTTAGAATTTTTTTGCATTTATTTTTAAATTTTCTAACTCGGGCCGGGTTCGAACGGATAGGAAAGAAATTGTTTTTATTCTCTATTTTTTAGCCTGTGTTTTTGCTTGTTACATCTTGAAATGAAGCCTTGATGATGTTTTTTTATTTTTGAAATTTTTTTGCATTTATTTTCGAATTTTCTAACTCGGGTCGGGTTCGAACAGATAGGAATGAAATTCTATTTTTTCTCTATTTTTTGGCCTGTCCTGACCCGTTTCATCTTCAAATGAAGCCTGGATGATGTTTTTTAATTTTTAGATTTTTTTTTTTTATTTTTGTATTTTCTAACTCGGGTCGGATTCGAACGGATACGAAGGAAATTTTTTTTGTTCTCTATTTTTCGGCTTGTCTTCACCCGTTTCGTCCTGAAATGAAACCTGGATGATGTTTTTTAATTTTTAGAATTTTTTTTTGCATTTAGTTTTGAATTTCCTAACTCGGGTCGGTTTCGGACGGATAGGAAGAAAAATTTTTTTGTTTTCTATTTTTCGGCCTGTCCTGACCCGTTCCGTCTTGAAATGAAGCCTGGATGATGTTTTTTAATTTTTAAATTTTTTTGCATTTATTTTTGAATTTTCTAAATTGGGCCGGGTTTGAACGGATAGGAAAGAAATTTTTTTTATTCTCTATTTTTCGGCTTGATTTCACCCGTTTCATCTTGAAATGAAGCCTGGATGATGTTTTTTAATTTTTAAATTTTTTTGCATTTATTTTTGAATTTTCTAACTCGGGTTGGGTTCGAACTGATAGGAATGAAATTTTTTTCGATCTCTATTTTTCGGCCTGTCCGGTCCCGTTTCATCTTCAAATGAAGCCTGGATGATGTTTTTTAATTTTTAGAATTTTTTTTGGATTTATTTTCGAATTTTCTAACTGGGGTCGGGTTCGAACGGATAGGATTGAAATTTTTTTTGTTCTCTATTTTTCGGCCTGTCCTGTCCGTTTCATCTTCAAATGAAGCCTGGATGATGTTTTTTAAATTTTGGAATTTTTTTGCATTTATTTTCGAATTTTCTAACTCGGGTCGGGTTCGAACGGATAGGAAGGAAATTTTTTCTCTTCTCTATTTTTCGGCCTGTCCTGGCCCGTTTCGTCTTGAAATGAAGCCTGGATGATGTTTTTTAATTTTTAGAATTTTTTTGCATTTATTTTTGAATTTTCTAATTCAGGTCTGGTTCGAACGGATAGGAAGGAAATTCTTTTTGTTCTCTATTTTTCGGCCTGCCCTGACCCGTTTCGTCATGAAATGAAACCTGGATGACGATTTTTAATTTTTAGAATTTTTTTTGCATTTAGTTTTGAATTTTTTAACTCGTGTCGGTTTCGAACGGATGGGAAGGAAATTTTTTTTGTTCTCTATTTTTCGGCTTGACTTCACCCGTTTCGTCTTGAAATGAAACCTGGATGATGTTTTTTAATTTTTAGAATTTTTTTTGCATTTAGTTTTGAATTTTCTAACTTGGGTCGGTTTAGAACGGATAGGAAGGAAATTTTTTTTGTTCTCTATTTTTCGACTTGTCTTCACCCGTTTCGTCTTGAAATGAGGCCTGGATGATGTTTTTTAATTTTTAGAGTTTTTTTGTATTTATTTTTGAATTTTCTAACTCAGGTCTGGTTCGAACGGATAGGAAGGAAATTCTTTTTGTTCTCTATTTTTCGGCCTGCCCTGACCCGTTTCGTCTTGAAATGAAGCCTGGATGATGTTTTTTTATTTTTAGAATTTTTTTTGCATTTATTTTCGAATTTTCTAACTGGGGTCGGGTTCGAACGGATAGGAATGAAATTTTTTTTGATCTCTATTTTTCGGCCTGTCCAGTCCCGTTTCAACTTCAAATGAAGCCTGGACGATGTTTTTTAATTTTTAGAATTTTTTTTGCATTTATTTTCGAATTTTCTAACTGGGGTCGGGTTCGAACGGATAGGAAATAAATTTTTTTTATTCTCTATTTTTCGGCTTGTCTTCACCCGTTTCCTCTTGAAATGAAACCTGGATGATGTTTTTTAATTTTTAGAATTTTTTTTGCATTTAGTTTTGAATTTTCTAACTCAGGTCTGGTTCGAACGGATAGGAAGGAAATTCTTTTTGTTCTCTACTTTTCGGCCTGTCCTGTCCTTTTCATCTTCAAATGAAGCTTGGATGATGTTTTTTTAATTTTGGAATTTTTTTCGCATTTATTTTCGAATTTTCTAACTGGGGTCGGGTTCGAATGGATAGGAATGAAATTTTTTTTGATCTCTATTTTTCGGCCTGTCCAGTCCCGTTTCATCTTCAAATGAAGCCTGGATGATGTTTTTTAATTTTTAGAATTTTTTTGCATTTATTTTTGAATTTTCTAACTCAGGTCTGGTTCGAACGGATAGGAAGGAAATTATTTTTGTTCTCTACTTTTCGGCCTGCCCTGACCCGTTTCGTCATGAAATGAAACCAGGATGACGATTTTTAATTTTGAGATTTTTTTTTGCATTTAGTTTTGAATTTTCTAACTCCTGTCGGTTTCGAACGGATGGGAAGGAAATTTTTTTTGTTCTCTATTATTCGGCTTGACTTCACCCGTTTCGTCTTGAAATGAAACCTGGATGATGTTTTTTAATTTTTAGAATTTTTTTTGCATTTAGTTTTGAATTTTCTAACTTGGGTCGGTTTAGAACGGATAGGAAGGAAATTTTTTTTGTTCTCTATTTTTCGGCTTGTCTTCACCCGTTTCGTCTTGAAATGAAGCCTGGATGATGTTTTTTAATTTTTATAATTTTTTTGTATTTATTTTTGAATTTTCTAACTCAGGTCTGGTTCGAACGGATAGGAAGGAAATTCTTTTTGTTCTCTATTTTTCGGCCTGCCCTGACCCGTTTCGTCTTGAAATGAAGCCTGGATGATGTTTTTTAATTTTTAGAATTTTTTTTGCGTTTATTTTCGAATTTTCTAACTGGGGTCGGGTTCGAATGGATAGGAATGAAAATTTTTTTGATCTCTATTTTTCGGCCTGTCCAGTCCCGTTTCATCTTCAAATGAAGCCTGGATGATGTTTTTTAATTTTTAGAATTTTTTTTGCATTTATTTTCGAATTTTCTAACTGGGGTCGGGTTCGAACGGATAGGAAAGAAATTTTTTTTATTCTCTATTTTTCGGCTTGTCTTCACCCGTTTCGTCTTGAAATGATACCTGGATGATGTTTTTTAGTTTTAAGAATTTCTTTTGCATTTAGTTTTAAATTTTCTAACTCGGGTCGGGTTCGAACGGATAGGATTGAAATTTTTTTTGTTCTCTATTTTTCGGCCTGTCCTGTCCGTTTCATCTTCAAATGAAGCCTGGATGATGTTTTTTAAATTTTGGAATTTTTTTGCATTTATTTTCGACTTTTCTAACTCGGGTCGGGTTCGAACGGATAGGAAGGAAATTTTTTTTCTTCTTCATTTTTCGGCCTATCTTGGCCCGTTTCGTCTTGAAATGAAGCCTGGATGATGTTTTTTAATTTTTAGAATTTTTTTGCATTTATTTTTGAATTTTCTAACTCAGGTCGAGTTCGAACGGATAGGAATGAAATTTTTTTTTTCTCTATTTTTCGGCCTGTCCTGTACCGTTTCATCTTCAAATGAAGCCTGGATGATATTTTTAATTTTTAGAATTTTTTTGCATTTATTTTCGAATTTTCTAACTCGGGTCGGGTTCGAACGGATAGGAAGGAAATTTTTTTTGTTCTCCATTTTTCAGCCTGTCCTGGCCCGTTTCATCTTGAAATGAAGCCTGGATGATGTTTTTTAATTTTTAGAATTTTTTTGCGTTTATTTTTAAATTTTCTAACTCGGGCCGGGTTCGAACGGATAGGAAAGAAATTGTTTTTATTCTCTATTTTTTAGCCTTTGTTTTTGCTTGTTACATCTTGAAATGAAGCCTGGATGATGTTTTTTTATTTTTAAAATTTTTTTGCATTTATTTTCGAATTTTCTAACTCGGGTCGGGTTCGAACGGATAGGAAGGAAATTTTTTTTGTTCTCCATTTTTCGGCCTGTCCTGGCCCGTTTCGTCTTGAAATGAAGCCTGGATGATGTTTTTTAATTTTTAGAATTTTTTTTGCATTTATTTTTAAATTTTCTAACTCGGGCCGGGTTCGAACGGATAGGAAAGAAATTGTTTTTATTCTCTATTTTTTAGCCTGTGTTTTTGCTTGTTACATCTTGAAATGAAGCCTGGATGATGTTTTTTTATTTTTGAAATTTTTTTGCATTTATTTTCGAATTTTCTAACTCGGGTCGGGTTCGAACGGATAGGAATGAAATTCTTTTTTTTCTCTATTTTTTGGCCTGTCCTGACCCGTTTCATCTTCAAATGAAGCCTGGATGATGTTTTTTAATTTTTAGAATTTTTTTTTTTTTTTTTTTGTAATTTTCTAACTCGGGTCGGATTCGAACGGATAGGAAGGAAATTTTTTTTGTTCTCTATTTTTCGGCTTGTCTTCACCCGTTTCGTCTTGAAATGAAGACTGGATGATGTTTTTTAATTTTTATAATTTTTTTGTATTTATTTTTGAATTTTCTAACTCAGGTGTGGTTCGAACGGATAGGAAGGAAATTCTTTTTGTTCTCTATTTTTCGGCCTGCCCTGACCCGTTTCGTCTTGAAATGAAGCCTGGATGATGTTTTTTAATTTTTAGAATTTTTTTTGCATTTATTTTCGAATTTTCTAACTGGGGTCGGGTTCAAATGGATAGGAATGAAATTTTTTTTGATCTCTATTTTTCGGCCTGTCCGGTCCCGTTTCATCTTCAAATGAAGCCTGGATGATGTTTTTTAATTTTTAGAATTTTTTTTGGATTTATTTTCGAATTTTCTAACTGGGGTCGGGTTCGAACGGATAGGATTGAAATTTTTTTTGTTCTCTATTTTTCGGCCTGTCCTGTCCGTTTCATCTTCAAATGAAGCCTGGATGATGTTTTTTAAATTTTGGAATTTTTTTGCATTTATTTTCGAATTTTCTAACTCGGGTCGGGTTCGAACGGATAGGAAGGAAATTTTTTTTCTTCTCTATTTTTCGGCCTGTCCTGGCCCGTTTCGTCTTGAAATGAAGCCTGGATGATGTTTTTTAATTTTTAGAATTTTTTTGCATTTATTTTTGAATTTTCTAACTCAGGTCTGGTTCGAACGGATAGGAAGGAAATTCTTTTTGTTCTCTATTTTTCGGCCTGCCCTGACCCGTTTCGTCATGAAATGAAACCTGGATGACGATTTTTAATTTTTAGAATTTTTTTTGAATTTAGTTTTGAATTTTCTAACTCGTGTCGGTTTCGAACGGATGGGAAGGAAATTTTTTTTGTTCTCTATTTTTCGGCTTGACTTCACCCGTTTCGTCTTGAAATGAAACATGGATGATGTTTTTTAATTTTTAGAATTTTTTTTGCATTTAGTTTTGAATTTTCTAACTTGGGTCGGTTTAGAACGGATAGGAAGGAAATTTTTTTTGTTCTCTATTTTTCGACTTGTCTTCACCCGTTTCGTCTTGAAATGAGGCCTGGATGATGTTTTTTAATTTTTAGAGTTTTTTTGTATTTATTTTTGAATTTTCTAACTCAGGTCTGGTTCGAACGGATAGGAAGGAAATTCTTTTTGTTCTCTATTTTTCGGCCTGCCCTGACCCGTTTCGTCTTGAAATGAAGCCTGGATGATGTTTTTTTATTTTTAGAATTTTTTTTGCATTTATTTTCGAATTTTCTAACTGGGGTCGGGTTGGAACGGATAGGAATGAAATTTTTTTTGATCTCTATTTTTCGGCCTGTCCAGTCCCGTTTCAACTTCAAATGAAGCCTGGACGATGTTTTTTAATTTTTAGAATTTTTTTTGCATTTATTTTCGAATTTTCTAACTGGGGTCGGGTTCGAACGGATAGGAAATAAATTTTTTTTATTCTCTATTTTTCGGCTTGTCTTCACCCGTTTCCTCTTGAAATGAAACCTGGATGATGTTTTTTAATTTTTAGAATTTTTTTTGCATTTAGTTTTGAATTTTCTAACTCAGGTCTGGTTCGAACGGATAGGAAGGAAATTCTTTTTGTTCTCTACTTTTCGGCCTGTCCTGTCCTTTTCATCTTCAAATGAAGCTTGGATGATGTTTTTTAAATTTTGGAATTTTTTTCGCATTTATTTTCGAATTTTCTAACTGGGGTCGGGTTCGAATGGATAGGAATGAAATTTTTTTTGATCTCTATTTTTCGGCCTGTCCAGTCCCGTTTCATCTTCAAATGAAGCCTGGATGATGTTTTTTAATTTTTAGAATTTTTTTGCATTTATTTTTGAATTTTCTAACTCAGGTCTGGTTCGAACGGATAGGAAGGAAATTCTTTTTGTTCTCTACTTTTCGGCCTGCCCTGACCCGTTTCGTCATGAAATGAAACCAGGATGACGATTTTTAATTTTGAGATTTTTTTTTGCATTTAGTTTTGAATTTTCTAACTCGTGTCGGTTTCGAACGGATGGGAAGGAAATTTTTTTTGTTCTCTATTATTCGGCTTGACTTCACCCGTTTCGTCTTGAAATGAAACCTGGATGATGTTTTTTAATTTTTAGAATTTTTTTTGCATTTAGTTTTGAATTTTCTAACTTGGGTCGGTTTAGAACGGATAGGAAGGAAATTTTTTTTGTTCTCTATTTTTCGGCTTGTCTTCACCCGTTTCGTCTTGAAATGAAGCCTGGATGATGTTTTTTAATTTTTATAATTTTTTTGTATTTATTTTTGAATTTTCTAACTCAGGTCTGGTTCGAACGGATAGGAAGGAAATTCTTTTTGTTCTCTATTTTTCGGCCTGCCCTGACCCGTTTCGTCTTGAAATGAAGCCTGGATGATATTTTTTAATTTTTAGAATTTTTTTTACGTTTATTTTCGAATTTTCTAACTGGGGTCGGGTTCGAATGGATAGGAATGAAAATTTTTTTGATCTCTATTTTTCGGCCTGTCCAGTCCCGTTTCATCTTCAAATGAAGCCTGGATGATGTTTTTTAATTTTTAGAATTTTTTTTGCATTTATTTTCGAATTTTCTAACTGGGGTCGGGTTCGAACGGATAGGAAAGAAATTTTTTTTATTCTCTATTTTTCGGCTTGTCTTCACCCGTTTCGTCTTGAAATGATACCTGGATGATGTTTTTTAGTTTTAAGAATTTCTTTTGCATTTAGTTTTAAATTTTCTAACTCGGGTCGGGTTCGAACGGATAGGATTGAAATTTTTTTTGTTCTCTATTTTTCGGCCTGTCCTGTCCGTTTCATTTTCAAATGAAGCCTGGATGATGTTTTTTAAATTTTGGAATTTTTTTGCATTTATTTTCGACTTTTCTAACTCGGGTCGGGTTCGAACGGATAGGAAGGAAATTTTTTTTCTTCTTTATTTTTCGGCCTATCTTGGCCCGTTTCGTCTTGAAATGAAGCCTGGATGATGTTTTTTAATTTTTAGAATTTTTTTGCATTTATTTTTGAATTTTCTAACTCAGGTCGGGTTCGAACGGATAGGAATGAAATTTTTTTTTTTCTCTATTTTTCGGCCTGTCCTGTACCGTTTCATCTTCAAATGAAGCCTGGATGATATTTTTAATTTTTAGAATTTTTTTGCATTTATTTTCGAATTTTCTAACTCGGGTCGGGTTCGAACGGATAGGAAGGAAATTTTTTTTGTTCTCCATTTTTCAGCCTGTCCTGGCCCGTTTCATCTTGAAATGAAGCCTGGATGATGTTTTTTAATTTTTAGAATTTTTTTACGTTTATTTTTAAATTTTCTAACTCGGGCCGGGTTCGAACGGATAGGAAAGAAATTGTTTTTATTCTCTATTTTTTAGCCTTTGTTTTTGCTTGTTACATCTTGAAATGAAGCCTGGATGATGTTTTTTTATTTTTAAAATTTTTTTGCATTTATTTTCGAATTTTCTAACTCGGGTCGGGTTCGAACGGATAGGAAGGAAATTTTTTTTGTTCTCCATTTTTCGGCCTGTCCTGGCCCGTTTCGTCTTGAAATGAAGCCTGGATGATGTTTTTTAATTTTTAGAATTTTTTTTGCATTTATTTTTAAATTTTCTAACTCGGGCCGGGTTCGAACGGATAGGAAAGAAATTGTTTTTATTCTCTATTTTTTAGCCTGTGTTTTTGCTTGTTACATCTTGAAATGAAGCCTGGATGATGTTTTTTTATTTTTGAAATTTTTTTGCATTTACTTTCGAATTTTCTAACTCGGGTCGGGTTCGAACGGATAGGAAGGAAATTTTTTTTGTTCTCTATTTTTCGGCTTGTCTTCACCCGTTTCGTCTTGAAATGAAGACTGGATGATGTTTTTTAATTTTTATAATTTTTTTGTATTTATTTTTGAATTTTCTAACTCAGGTCTGGTTCGAACGGATAGGAAGGAAATTCTTTTTGTTCTCTATTTTTCGGCCTGCCCTGACCCGTTTCGTCTTGAAATGAAGCCTGGATGATGTTTTTTAATTTTTAGAATTTTTTTTGCATTTATTTTCGAATTTTCTAACTCGGGTCGGGTTCAAATGGATAGGAATGAAATTTTTTTTGATCTCTATTTTTCGGCCTGTCCAGTCCCGTTTCATCTTCAAATGAAGCCTGGATGATGTTTTTTAATTTTTAGAATTTTTTTTTGCATTTATTTCCGAATTTTCTAACTGGGGTCGGGTTCGAACGGATAGGAAAGAAATTTTTTTTATTCTCTATTTTTCGGCTTGTCTTCACCCGTTTCGTCTTGAAATGAAACCTGGATGATGATTTTTAGTTTTAAGAATTTCTTTTGCATTTAGTTTTGAATTTTCTAACTCGGGTCGGGTTCGAACGGATAGGATTGAAATTTTTTTTGTTCTCTATTTTACGGCCTGTCCTGTCCGTTTCATCTTCAACTGAAGCCTGGATGATGTTTTTTAAATTTTGGAATTTTTTTGCATTTATTTTCGAATTTTCTAACTCGGGTCGGGTTCGAACGGATAGGAAGGAAATTTTTTTTGTTCTCCATTTTTCGGCCTGTCCTGGCCCGTTTCGTCTTCAAATGAAGCCTGGATGTTGTTTTTTAATTTTTAGAATTTTTTTCCATTTATTTTTGAATTATTTAACTCAGGTCTGGTTCGAACGGATAGGAAGGAAATTATTTTTGTTCTCTATTTTACGGCCTGTCCTGGCCCATTTCATCTTCTAATGAAGCCTGGATGATGTTTTTTAATTTTTAGAATTTTTTTACATTTATTTTTTGAATTTTCTAACTCGGGTCGGGTTCGAACGGATTGGCAGGAAATTTTTTTTGTTCTCCATTTTTCGGTTTGTCCTGGCCCGTTTCGTCTTGAAATGAAGCCTGGATGATGTTTTTTAATTTTTAGAAATTTTTTGCATTTATTTTTGAATTTTCTAACTCAGGTCTGGTTCGAACGGATAGGAGGGAATTATTTTTTTTTCTCTATTTTTCGGCCTGTCCTGATCCGTTTCGTCTTCAAATGAAGCCTAGATGATGTCTTTTAATTTTTAGAATTTTTTTGCATTTCTTTTAGAATTTTCTAACTGCGGTCGGGTTCGAACGGATAGGAAAGATATTTTTTTTATTCTCTATTTTTGGCTTGTCTTCACCTGTTTCGTCTTGATATGAAGCCTGGATGATGTTTTTTAATTTTTAGAATTTTTTTGCATTTATTTTTGAATTTTCTAACTTAGGTCTGGTTCGAACGGATTGGAAGGAAATTATTTTTGTTCTCTATTTTACGGCCTGTCCTGACCCGTCTCGTCTTGAAATGAAGTCTGGATGATGTTTTTTAATTTTTAGAATTTTTTTACATTTATTTTTTAATTTTCTAACTCGGGTCGGTTTCGAACGGATAGGAAAGAAATATTTTTTTTTCTCTATTTTTCAGCCTGTCCTGATCCGTTTCGTCTTGAAATGAAGCCTGGATGATGTCTTTTAATTTTTAGAATTTTTTTGCATTTCTTTTAGAATTTTTAACTGGGGTTAGGTTCGAACGGATAGGAAAGAAATTTTTTTTATTCTCTATTTTTCGGCTTGTCTTCACCCGTTTCGTCTTGAAATGAAACCTAGATGATATTTTTTAATTTTTAGATTTTTTTTTGCATTTAGTTTTGAATTTTCTAACTCGGGTCGGGTTCGAACGGATAGGAATGAAATTTTTTTTGTTCTCTATTTTTCGGCCTGTCCTGTACCGTTTCATCTTCAAATGAAGCCTGGATGATATTTTTAATTTTTAGAATTTTTTTGCATTTATTTTCGAATTTTCTAACTCGGGTCGGGTTCGAACGGATAGGAAGGAAATTTTTTTTGTTCTCCATTTTTCGGCCCGTCCTGGCCCGTTTCATCTTGAAATGAAGCCTGGATGATGTTTTTTAATTTTTAGAATTTTTTTGCATTTATTTTTAAATTTTCTAACTCGGGCCGGGTTCGAACGGATAGGAAAGAAATTGTTTTTATTCTCTATTTTTTAGCCTGTGTTTTTGCTTGTTACATCTTGAAATGAAGCCTGGATGATGTTTTTTTATTTTTGAAATTTTTTTGCATTTATTTTCGAATTTTCTAACTCGGGTCGGGTTCGAACGGATAGGAATGAAATTCTTTTTTTTCTCTATTTTTTGGCCTGTCCTGACCCGTTTCATCTTCAAATGAAGCCTGGATGATGTTTTTTAATTTTTAGAATTTTTTTTTTTTTATTTTTGTATTTTCTAACTCGGGTCGGATTCGAACGGATAGGAAGGAAATTTTTTTAGTTCTCTATTTTTCGGCTTGTCTTCACCCGTTTCGTCCTGAAATGAAACCTGGATGATGTTTTTTAATTTTTAGAATTTTTTTTTGCATTTAGTTTTGAATTTCCTAACTCGGGTCGGTTTCGAACGGATAGGAAGAAAATTTTTTTTGTTCTCTATTTTTCGGCCTGTCCTGACCCGTTCCGTCTTGAAATGAAGCCTGGATGATGTTTTTTAATTTTTAAATTTTTTTGCACTTATTTTTGAATTTTCTAAACTGGGCCGGGTTCGAACGGATAGGAAAGAAATTTTTTTTATTCTCTATTTTTCGGCTTGATTTCACCTGTTTCATCTTGAAATGAAACCTGGATGATGTTTATTAATTTTTGGAATTTTTTTTGCATTTATTTTTGAATTTTCTAACTCGGGTCGAGTTCGAACGGATAGGAATGAAATTTTTTTTGATCTCTATTTTTCGGCCTGTCCTATCCCGTTTCATCTTCAAATGAAGCCTGGATGATGTTTTTTAATTTTTAGAATTTTTTTTTGCATTTATTTTCGAATTTTCTAACTGGGGTCGGGTTCGAACGGATAGGAAAGAAATTTTTTTTATTCTCTATTTTTCGGCTTGTCTTCACCCGTTTCGTCTTGAAATGAAACCTGGATGATGTTTTTTAATTTTTAGAATTTTTTTTGCATTTAGCTTTGAATTTTCTAACTCGGGTCGGTTTCGAACGGATAGGAAGGAAATTTTTTTTGTTCTCTATTTTTCGACTTGTCTTCACCCCTTTCGTCTTGAAATGAAACCTGGATGATGATTTTTAATTTTTAGAATTTTTTTTGCATTTAGTTTTGAATTTTCTAACTCGGGTCGGGTTCGAACGGATAGGAATGAAATTTTTTTTGTTCTCTATTTTTCGGCCTGTCCTGGCCCGTTTCGTCTTGAAATGAATCCTGGATGATGTTTTTTAATTTTTAGAATTTTTTTGCATTTATTTTGAATTTTCTAACTCAGGTCTGGTTCGAACGGATTGGAAGGAAATTTTTTTTTTCTCTATTTTTCAGCCTGTCCTGATCCGTTTCGTCTTGAAATGAAGCCTAGCTGATGTTTTTTAATTTTTAGAATTTTTTTGCATTTCTTTAAGAATTTTCTAACTGGGGTCGGGTTCGAACGGATAGGAAAGAAATTTTTTTTATTCTCTATTTTTCGGCTAGTCTTCACCCGTTTCGTCTTGAAATGAAACCTAGATGATATTTTTTAATTTTTAGATTTTTTTTTGCATTTAGTTTTGAATTTTCTAACTCGGGTCGGGTTCGAACGGATAGGAATGAAATTTTTTTTGTTCTCTATTTTTCGGCCTGTCCTGTACCGTTTCATCTTCAAATGAAGCCTGGATGATATTTTTAATTTTTAGAATTTTTTTGCATTTATTTTCGAATTTTCTAACTCGGGTCGGGTTCGAACGGATAGGAAGGAAATTTTTTTTGTTCTCCATTTTTCGGCCCGTCCTGGCCCGTTTCATCTTGAAATGAAGCCTGGATGATGTTTTTTAATTTTTAGAATTTTTTTGCATTTATTTTTAAATTTTCTAACTCGGGCCGGGTTCGAACGGATAGGAAAGAAATTGTTTTTATTCTCTATTTTTTAGCCTGTGTTTTTGCTTGTTACATCTTGAAATGAAGCCTGGATGATGTTTTTTTATTTTTGAAATTTTTTTGCATTTATTTTCGAGTTTTCTAACTCGGGTCGGGTTCGAACGGATAGGAATGAAATTCTTTTTTTTCTCTATTTTTTGGCCTGTCCTGACCCGTTTCATCTTCAAATGAAGCCTGGATGATGTTTTTTAATTTTTAGAATTTTTTTTTTTTATTTTTGTATTTTCTAACTCGGGTCGAATTCGAACGGATAGGAAGGAAATTTTTTTAGTTCTCTATTTTTCGGCTTGTCTTCACCAGTTTCGTCTTGAAATGAAACCTGGATGATGTTTTTTAATTTTTAGAATTTTTTTTTGCATTTAGTTTTGAATTTCCTAACTCGGGTCGGTTTCGAACGGATAGGAAGAAAATTTTTTTTGTTCTCTATTTTTCGGCCTGTCCTGACCCGTTCCGTCTTGAAATGAAGCCTGGATGATGTTTTTTAATTTTTAAATTTTTTTGCACTTATTTTTGAATTTTCTAAACTGGGCCGGGTTCGAACGGATTGGAAAGAAATTTTTTTTATTCTCTATTTTTCGGCTTGATTTCACCTGTTTCATCTTGAAATGAAACCTGGATGATGTTTATTAATTTTTGGAATTTTTTTTGCATTTATTTTTGAATTTTCTAACTCGGGTCGGGTTCGAACGGATAGGAATGAAATTTTTTTTGATCTCTATTTTTCGGCCTGTCCTATCCCGTTTCATCTTCAAATGAAGCCTGGATGATGTTTTTTAATTTTTAGAATTTTTTTTTGCATTTATTTTCGAATTTTCTAACTGGGGTCGGGTTCGAACGGATAGGAAAGAAATTTTTTTTATTCTCTATTTTTCGGCTTGTCTTCACCCGTTTCATCTTGAAATGAAACCTGGATGATGTTTTTTAATTTTTAGAATTTTTTTTGCATTTAGCTTTGAATTTTCTGACTCGGGTCGGTTTCGAACGGATAGGAAGGAAATTTTTTTTTTCTCTATTTTTCGGCTTGTCTTCTCCCCTTTCGTCTTGAAATGAAACCTGGATGATGATTTTTAATTTTAAGAATTTTTTTTGCATTTAGTTTTGAATTTTCTAACTCGGGTCGGGTTCGAACGGATAGGAATGAAATTTTTTTTGTTCTCTATTTTTCGGCCTGTCCTGGCCCGTTTCGTCTTGAAATGAATCCTGGATGATGTTTTTTAATTTTTAGAATTTTTTTGCATTTATTTTGAATTTTCTAACTCTGGTCTGGTTCGAACGGATTGGAAGGAAATTTTTTTTTTTCTCTATTTTTCAGCCTGTCCTGATCCGTTTCGTCTTGAAATGAAGCCTAGCTGATGTCTTTTAATTTTTAGAATTTTTTGGCATTTCTTTTAGAATTTTCTAACTGGGGTCGGGTTCGAACGGATAGGAAAGAAATTTTTTTTATTCTCTATTTTTCGGCTAGTCTTCACCCGTTTCGTCTTGAAGTGAAGCCTAGATGATGATTTTTAATTTTTAGATTTTTTTTGCATTTATTTTTGAATTTTCTAACTTAGGTCTGGTTCGAATGGATTGGAAGGAAATTATTTTTGTTCTCTATTTTACGGCCTGTCCTGACCCGTCTCGTCTTGAAATGAAGTCTAGATGATGTTTTTTAATTTTTAGAATTTTGTTACATTTATTTTTGAATTTTCTAACTCGGGTCGGTTTCGAACGGATAGGAAAGAAATATTTTTTTTTCTCTATTTTTCAGCCTGTCCTGATCCGTTTCGTCTTGAAATGAAGCCTGGATGATGTCTTTTAATTTTTAGAATTTTTTTGCATTTCTTTTAGAATTTTTAACTGGGGTCAGGTTCGAACGGATAGGAAAGAAATTTTTTTTATTCTCTATTTTTCGGCTTGTCTTCACCCGTTTCGTCTTGAAATGAAACCTAGATGATATTTTTTAATTTTTAGATTTTTTTTTGCATTTAGTTTTGAATTTTGTAACTCGGGTCGGGTTCGAACGGATAGGAATGAAATTTTTTTTGTTCTCTATTTTTCGGCCTGTCCTTTACCGTTTCATCTTCAAATTAAGCCTGGATGATATTTTTAATTTTTAAAATTTTTTGCATTTATTTTCGAATTTTCTAACTCGGGTCGGGTTCGAACGGATAGGGAGGAAATTTTTTTTGTTCTCCATTTTTCGGCCTGTCCTGGCCCGTTTCATCTTGAAATGAAGCCTGGATGATGTTTTTTAATTTTTAGATTTTTTTTGCATTTATTTTTAAATTTTCTAACTCGGGCCGGGTTCGAACGGATAGGAAAGAAATTGTTTTTATTCTCTATTTTTTAGCCTGTGTTTTTGCTTGTTACATCTTGAAATGAAGCCTGGATGATGTTTTTTTATTTTTGAAATTTTTTTGCATTTATTTTCGAATTTTCTAACTCGGGTCGGGTTCGAACGGATAGGAATGAAATTCTTTTTTTTCTCTATTTTTTGGCCTGTCCTGACACGTTTCATCTTCAAATGAAGCCTGGATGATGTTTTTTAATTTTTAGAATTTTTTTTTTTTTTTTTTTTTTGTATTTTCTAACTCGGGTCGGATTCGAACGGATAGGAAGGAAATTTTTTTTGTTCTCTATTTTTCGGCTTGTCTTCACCCGTGTCGTCCTGAAATGAAACCAGGATGATGTTTTTTAATTTTTAGAATTTTTTTTTGCATTTAGTTTTGAATTTCCTAACTCGGGTCGGTTTCGAACGGATAGGAAGAAAATTTTTTTTGTTCTCTATTTTTCGGCCTGTCCTGACCCGTTCCGTCTTGAAATGATGCCTGGATGATGTTTTTTAATTTTTAAATTTTTTTGCATTTATTTTTGAATTTTCTAAATCGGGCCGGGTTCGAACGGATAGGAAAGAAATTTTTTTTATTCTCTATTTTTCGGCTTGATTTCACCCGTTTCATCTTGAAATGAAACCTGGATGATGTTTATTAATTTTTGGAAGTTTTTTTTGCATTTATTTTTGAATTTTCTAACTCGGGTCGGGTTCAAACGGATAGGAATGAAATTTTTTTTTATCTCTATTTTTCGGCCTGTCCTGTCCCGTTTCATCTTCAAATGAAGCCTGGATGATGTTTTTTAATTTTTAGAATTTTTTTTGCATTTATTTTCGAATTTTCTAACTGGGGTCGGGTTCGAACGGATAGGAAAGAAATTTTTTTTATTCTCTATTTTTCGGCTTGTCTTCACCCGTTTCGTCTTGAAATGATACCTGGATGATGTTTTTTAGTTTTAAGAATTTCTTTCGCATTTAGTTTTAAATTTTCTAACTCGGGTCGGGTTCGAACGGATAGGATTGAAATTTTTTTTGTTCTCTATTTTTCGGCCTGTCCTGTCCGTTTCATTTTCAAATGAAGCCTGGATGATGTTTTTTAAATTTTGGAATTTTTTTGCATTTATTTTCGACTTTTCTAACTCGGGTCGGGTTCGAACGGATAGGAAGGAAATTTTTTTTCTTCTTTATTTTTCGGCCTATCTTGGCCCGTTTCGTCTTGAAATGAAGCCTGGATAATGTTTTTTAATTTTTAGAATTTTTTTGCATTTATTTTTGAATTTTCTAACTCAGGTCGGGTTCGAACGGATAGGAATGAAATTTTTTTTTTTCTCTATTTTTCGGCCTGTCCTGTACCGTTTCATCTTCAAATGAAGCCTGGATGATATTTTTAATTTTTAGAATTTTTTTGCATTTATTTTCGAATTTTCTAAGTCGGGTCGGGTTCGAACGGATAGGAAGGAAATTTTTTTTGTTCTCCATTTTTCAGCCTGTCCTGGCCCGTTTCATCTTGAAATGAAGCCTGGATGATGTTTTTTAATTTTTAGAATTTTTTTGCGTTTATTTTTAAATTTTCTAACTCGGGCCGGGTTCGAACGGATAGGAAAGAAATTGTTTTTATTCTCTATTTTTTAGCCTTTGTTTTTGCTTGTTACATCTTGAAATGAAGCCTGGATGATGTTTTTTTATTTTTAAAATTTTTTTGCATTTATTTTCGAATTTTCTAACTCGGGTCGGGTTCGAACGGATAGGAAGGAAATTTTTTTTGTTCTCCATTTTTCGGCCTGTCCTGGCCCGTTTCGTCTTGAAATGAAGCCTGGATGATGTTTTTTAATTTTTAGAATTTTTTTTGCATTTATTTTTAAATTTTCTAACTCGGGCCGGGTTCGAACGGATAGGAAAGAAATTGTTTTTATTCTCTATTTTTTAGCCTGTGTTTTTGCTTGTTACATCTTGAAATGAAGCCTGGATGATGTTTTTTTATTTTTGAAATTTTTTTGCATTTACTTTCGAATTTTCTAACTCGGGTCGGGTTCGAACGGATAGGAAGGAAATTTTTTTTGTTCTCTATTTTTCGGCTTGTCTTCACCCGTTTCGTCTTGAAATGAAGACTGGATGATGTTTTTTAATTTTTATAATTTTTTTGTATTTATTTTTGAATTTTCTAACTCAGGTCTGGTTCGAACGGATAGGAAGGAAATTCTTTTTGTTCTCTATTTTTCGGCCTGCCCTGACCCGTTTCGTCTTGAAATGAAGCCTGGATGATTTTTTTAATTTTTAGAATTTTTTTTGCATTTATTTTCGAATTTTCTAACTCGGGTCGGGTTCAAATGGATAGGAATGAAATTTTTTTTGATCTCTATTTTTCGGCCTGTCCAGTCCCGTTTCATCTTCAAATGAAGCCTGGATGATGTTTTTTAATTTTTAGAATTTTTTTTTGCATTTATTTCCGAATTTTCTAACTGGGGTCGGGTTCGAACGGATAGGAAAGAAATTTTTTTTATTCTCTATTTTTCGGCTTGTCTTCACCCGTTTCGTCTTGAAATGAAACCTGGATGATGATTTTTAGTTTTAAGAATTTCTTTTGCATTTAGTTTTGAATTTTCTAACTCGGGTCGGGTTCGAACGGATAGGATTGAAATTTTTTTTGTTCTCTATTTTACGGCCTGTCCTGTCCGTTTCATCTTCAACTGAAGCCTGGATGATGTTTTTTAAATTTTGGAATTTTTTTGCATTTATTTTCGAATTTTCTAACTCGGGTCGGGTTCGAACGGATAGGAAGGAAATTTTTTTTGTTCTCCATTTTTCGGCCTGTCCTGGCCCGTTTCGTCTTCAAATGAAGCCTGGATGTTGTTTTTTAATTTTTAGAATTTTTTTCCATTTATTTTTGAATTATTTAACTCAGGTCTGGTTCGAACGGATAGGAAGGAAATTATTTTTGTTCTCTATTTTACGGCCTGTCCTGGCCCATTTCATCTTCTAATGAAGCCTGGATGATGTTTTTTAATTTTTAGAATTTTTTTACATTTATTTTTTGAATTTTCTAACTCGGGTCGGGTTCGAACGGATTGGCAGGAAATTTTTTTTGTTCTCCATTTTTCGGTTTGTCCTGGCCCGTTTCGTCTTGAAATGAAGCCTGGATGATGTTTTTTAATTTTTAGAAATTTTTTGCATTTATTTTTGAATTTTCTAACTCAGGTCTGGTTCGAACGGATAGGAGGGAATTATTTTTTTTTCTCTATTTTTCGGCCTGTCCTGATCCGTTTCGTCTTCAAATGAAGCCTAGATGATGTCTTTTAATTTTTAGAATTTTTTTGCATTTCTTTTAGAATTTTCTAACTGCGGTCGGGTTCGAACGGATAGGAAAGATATTTTTTTTATTCTCTATTTTTGGCTTGTCTTCACCTGTTTCGTCTTGATATGAAGCCTGGATGATGTTTTTTAATTTTTAGAATTTTTTTGCATTTATTTTTGAATTTTCTAACTTAGGTCTGGTTCGAACGGATTGGAAGGAAATTATTTTTGTTCTCTATTTTACGGCCTGTCCTGACCCGTCTCGTCTTGAAATGAAGTCTGGATGATGTTTTTTAATTTTTAGAATTTTTTTACATTTATTTTTTAATTTTCTAACTCGGGTCGGTTTCGAACGGATAGGAAAGAAATATTTTTTTTTCTCTATTTTTCAGCCTGTCCTGATCCGTTTCGTCTTGAAATGAAGCCTGGATGATGTCTTTTAATTTTTAGAATTTTTTTGCATTTCTTTTAGAATTTTTAACTGGGGTTAGGTTCGAACGGATAGGAAAGAAATTTTTTTTATTCTCTATTTTTCGGCTTGTCTTCACCCGTTTCGTCTTGAAATGAAACCTAGATGATATTTTTTAATTTTTAGATTTTTTTTTGCATTTAGTTTTGAATTTTCTAACTCGGGTCGGGTTCGAACGGATAGGAATGAAATTTTTTTTGTTCTCTATTTTTCGGCCTGTCCTGTACCGTTTCATCTTCAAATGAAGCCTGGATGATATTTTTAATTTTTAGAATTTTTTTGCATTTATTTTCGAATTTTCTAACTCGGGTCGGGTTCGAACGGATAGGAAGGAAATTTTTTTTGTTCTCCATTTTTCGGCCCTTCCTGGCCCGTTTCATCTTGAAATGAAGCCTGGATGATGTTTTTTAATTTTTAGAATTTTTTTGCATTTATTTTTAAATTTTCTAACTCGGGCCGGGTTCGAACGGATAGGAAAGAAATTGTTTTTATTCTCTATTTTTTAGCCTGTGTTTTTGCTTGTTACATCTTGAAATGAAGCCTGGATGATGTTTTTTTATTTTTGAAATTTTTTTGCATTTATTTTCGAATTTTCTAACTCGGGTCGGGTTCGAACGGATAGGAATGAAATTCTTTTTTTTCTCTATTTTTTGGCCTGTCCTGACCCGTTTCATCTTCAAATGAAGCCTGGATGATGTTTTTTAATTTTTAGAATTTTTTTTTTTATTTTTGTATTTTCTAACTCGGGTCGGATTCGAACGGATAGGAAGGAAATTTTTTTAGTTCTCTATTTTTCGGCTTGTCTTCACCCGTTTCGTCCTGAAATGAAACCTGGATGATGTTTTTTAATTTTTAGAATTTTTTTTTGCATTTAGTTTTGAATTTCCTAACTCGGGTCGGTTTCGAACGGATAGGAAGAAAATTTTTTTTGTTCTCTATTTTTCGGCCTGTCCTGACCCGTTCCGTCTTGAAATGAAGCCTGGATGATGTTTTTTAATTTTTAAATTTTTTTGCACTTATTTTTGAATTTTCTAAACTGGGCCGGGTTCGAACGGATAGGAAAGAAATTTTTTTTATTCTCTATTATTCGGCTTGATTTCACCTGTTTCATCTTGAAATGAAACCTGGATGATGTTTATTAATTTTTGGAATTTTTTTTGCATTTATTTTTGAATTTTCTAACTCGGGTCGAGTTCGAACGGATAGGAATGAAATTTTTTTTGATCTCTATTTTTCGGCCTGTCCTATCCCGTTTCATCTTCAAATGAAGCCTGGATGATGTTTTTTAATTTTTAGAATTTTTTTTTGCATTTATTTTCGAATTTTCTAACTGGGGTCGGGTTCGAACGGATAGGAAAGAAATTTTTTTTATTCTCTATTTTTCGGCTTGTCTTCACCCGTTTCGTCTTGAAATGAAACCTGGATGATGTTTTTTAATTTTTAGAATTTTTTTTGCATTTAGCTTTGAATTTTCTAACTCGGGTCGGTTTCGAACGGATAGGAAGGAAATTTTTTTTGTTCTCTATTTTTCGGCTTGTCTTCACCCCTTTCGTCTTGAAATGAAACCTGGATGATGATTTTTAATTTTTAGAATTTTTTTTGCATTTAGTTTTGAATTTTCTAACTCGGGTCGGGTTCGAACGGATAGGAATGAAATTTTTTTTGTTCTCTATTTTTCGGCCTGTCCTGGCCCGTTTCGTCTTGAAATGAATCCTGGATGATGTTTTTTAATTTTTAGAATTTTTTTGCATTTATTTTGAATTTTCTAACTCAGGTCTGGTTCGAACGGATTGGAAGGAAATTTTTTTTTTCTCTATTTTTCAGCCTGTCCTGATCCGTTTCGTCTTGAAATGAAGCCTAGCTGATGTTTTTTAATTTTTAGAATTTTTTTGCATTTCTTTAAGAATTTTCTAACTGGGGTCGGGTTCGAACGGATAGGAAAGAAATTTTTTTTATTCTCTATTTTTCGGCTAGTCTTCACCCGTTTCGTCTTGAAATGAAACCTAGATGATATTTTTTAATTTTTAGATTTTTTTTTGCATTTAGTTTTGAATTTTCTAACTCGGGTCGGGTTCGAACGGATAGGAATGAAATTTTTTTTGTTCTCTATTTTTCGGCCTGTCCTGTACCGTTTCATCTTCAAATGAAGCCTGGATGATATTTTTAATTTTTAGAATTTTTTTGCATTTATTTTCGAATTTTCTAACTCGGGTCGGGTTCGAACGGATAGGAAGGAAATTTTTTTTGTTCTCCATTTTTCGGCCCGTCCTGGCCCGTTTCATCTTGAAATGAAGCCTGGATGATGTTTTTTAATTTTTAGAATTTTTTTGCATTTATTTTTAAATTTTCTAACTCGGGCCGGGTTCGAACGGATAGGAAAGAAATTGTTTTTATTCTCTATTTTTTAGCCTGTGTTTTTGCTTGTTACATCTTGAAATGAAGCCTGGATGATGTTTTTTTATTTTTGAAATTTTTTTGCATTTATTTTCGAGTTTTCTAACTCGGGTCGGGTTCGAACGGATAGGAATGAAATTCTTTTTTTTCTCTATTTTTTGGCCTGTCCTGATCCGTTTCATCTTCAAATGAAGCCTGGATGATGTTTTTTAATTTTTAGAATTTTTTTTTTTTATTTTTGTATTTTCTAACTCGGGTCGAATTCGAACGGATAGGAAGGAAATTTTTTTAGTTCTCTATTTTTCGGCTTGTCTTCACCAGTTTCGTCTTGAAATGAAACCTGGATGATGTTTTTTAATTTTTAGAATTTTTTTTTGCATTTAGTTTTGAATTTCCTAACTCGGGTCGGTTTCGAACGGATAGGAAGAAAATTTTTTTTGTTCTCTATTTTTCGGCCTGTCCTGACCCGTTCCGTCTTGAAATGAAGCCTGGATGATGTTTTTTAATTTTTAAATTTTTTTGCACTTATTTTTGAATTTTCTAAACTGGGCCGGGTTCGAACGGATTGGAAAGAAATTTTTTTTATTCTCTATTTTTCGGCTTGATTTCACCTGTTTCATCTTGAAATGAAACCTGGATGATGTTTATTAATTTTTGGAATTTTTTTTGCATTTATTTTTGAATTTTCTAACTCGGGTCGGGTTCGAACGGATAGGAATGAAATTTTTTTTGATCTCTATTTTTCGGCCTATCCTATCCCGTTTCATCTTCAAATGAAGCCTGGATGATGTTTTTTAATTTTTAGAATTTTTTTTTGCATTTATTTTCGAATTTTCTAACTGGGGTCGGGTTCGAACGGATAGGAAAGAAATTTTTTTTATTCTCTATTTTTCGGCTTGTCTTCACCCGTTTCATCTTGAAATGAAACCTGGATGATGTTTTTTAATTTTTAGAATTTTTTTTGCATTTAGCTTTGAATTTTCTGACTCGGGTCGGTTTCGAACGGATAGGAAGGAAATTTTTTTTTTCTCTATTTTTCGGCTTGTCTTCACCCCTTTCGTCTTGAAATGAAACCTGGATGATGATTTTTAATTTTAAGAATTTTTTTTGCATTTAGTTTTGAATTTTCTAACTCGGGTCGGGTTCGAACGGATAGGAATGAAATTTTTTTTGTTCTCTATTTTTCGGCCTGTCCTGGCCCGTTTCGTCTTGAAATGAATCCTGGATGATGTTTTTTAATTTTTAGAATTTTTTTGCATTTATTTTGAATTTTCTAACTCTGGTCTGGTTCGAACGGATTGGAAGGAAATTTTTTTTTTTCTCTATTTTTCAGCCTGTCCTGATCCGTTTCGTCTTGAAATGAAGCCTAGCTGATGTCTTTTAATTTTTAGAATTTTTTTGCATTTCTTTTAGAATTTTCTAACTGGGGTCGGGTTCGAACGGATAGGAAAGAAATTTTTTTTATTCTCTATTTTTCGGCTAGTCTTCACCCGTTTCGTCTTGAAGTGAAGCCTAGATGATGATTTTTAATTTATAGATTTTTTTTGCATTTATTTTTGAATTTTCTAACTTAGGTCTGGTTCGATTGGATTGGAAGGAAATTATTTTTGTTCTCTATTTTACGGCCTGTCCTGACCCGTCTCGTCTTGAAATGAAGTCTAGATGATGTTTTTTAATTTTTAGAATTTTGTTACATTTATTTTTGAATTTTCTAACTCGGGTCGGTTTCGAACGGATAGGAAAGAAATATTTTTTTTTCTCTATTTTTCAGCCTGTCCTGATCCGTTTCGTCTTGAAATGAAGCCTGGATGATGTCTTTTAATTTTTAGAATTTTTTTGCATTTCTTTTAGAATTTTTAACTGGGGTCAGGTTCGAACGGATAGGAAAGAAATTTTTTTTATTCTCTATTTTTCGGCTTGTCTTCACCCGTTTCGTCTTGAAATGAAACCTAGATGATATTTTTTAATTTTTAGATTTTTTTTTGCATTTAGTTTTGAATTTTGTAACTCGGGTCGGGTTCGAACGGATAGGAATGAAATTTTTTTTGTTCTCTATTTTTCGGCCTGTCCTTTACCGTTTCATCTTCAAATTAAGCCTGGATGATATTTTTAATTTTTAAAATTTTTTGCATTTATTTTCGAATTTTCTAACTCGGGTCGGGTTCGAACGGATAGGGAGGAAATTTTTTTTGTTCTCCATTTTTCGGCCTGTCCTGGCCCGTTTCATCTTGAAATGAAGCCTGGATGATGTTTTTTAATTTTTAGATTTTTTTTGCATTTATTTTTAAATTTTCTAACTCGGGCCGGGTTCGAACGGATAGGAAAGAAATTGTTTTTATTCTCTATTTTTTAGCCTGTGTTTTTGCTTGTTACATCTTGAAATGAAGCCTGGATGATGTTTTTTTATTTTTGAAATTTTTTTGCATTTATTTTCGAATTTTCTAACTCGGGTCGGGTTCGAACGGATAGGAATGAAATTCTTTTTTTTCTCTATTTTTTGGCCTGTCCTGACACGTTTCATCTTCAAATGAAGCCTGGATGATGTTTTTTAATTTTTAGAATTTTTTTTTTTTTTTTTTTTTGTATTTTCTAACTCGGGTCGGATTCGAACGGATAGGAAGGAAATTTTTTTTGTTCTCTATTTTTCGGCTTGTCTTCACCCGTGTCGTCCTGAAATGAAACCAGGATGATGTTTTTTAATTTTTAGAATTTTTTTTTGCATTTAGTTTTGAATTTCCTAACTCGGGTCGGTTTCGAACGGATAGGAAGAAAATTTTTTTTGTTCTCTATTTTTCGGCCTGTCCTGACCCGTTCCGTCTTGAAATGATGCCTGGATGATGTTTTTTAATTTTTAAATTTTTTTGCATTTATTTTTGAATTTTCTAAATCGGGCCGGGTTCGAACGGATAGGAAAGAAATTTTTTTTATTCTCTATTTTTCGGCTTGATTTCACCCGTTTCATCTTGAAATGAAACCTGGATGATGTTTATTAATTTTTGGAAGTTTTTTTTGCATTTATTTTTGAATTTTCTAGCTCGGGTCGGGTTCAAACGGATAGGAATGAAATTTTTTTTTATCTCTATTTTTCGGCCTGTCCTGTCCCGTTTCATCTTCAAATGAAGCCTGGATGATGTTTTTTAATTTTTAGAATTTTTTTTGCATTTATTTTCGAATTTTCTAACTGGGGTCGGGTTCGAACGGACAGGAAAGAAATTTTTTTTATTCTCTATTTTTCGGCTTGTCTTCACCCGTTTCGTCTTGAAATGAAACCTGGATGATGTTTTTTAATTTTTAGAATTTTTTTTGCATTTAGCTTTGAATTTTCTAACTCGGGTCGGTTTCGAACGGATAGGAAGGAAATTTTTTTTGTTCTCTATTTTTCGGCTTGTCTTCACCCCTTTCGTCTTGAAATGAAACCTGGATGATGATTTTTAATTTTTACAATTTTTTTTGCATTAATTTTTGAATTTTCTAACTCGGGTCGGGTTCGAACGGATAGGAAGGAAATTTTTTTTCTTCTCTATTTTTCGGCCTGTCCTGGCCCGTTTCGTCTTGAAATGAAGCCTGGATGATGTTTTTTAATTTTTAGAATTTTTTTGCATTTATTTTGAATTTTCTAACTCAGGTCTGGTTCGAACGGATAGGAAGGAATTTTTTTTTTTCTCTATTTTTCAGCCTGTCCTGATCCGTTTCGTCTTGAAATGAAGCCTAGCTGATGTCTTTTAATTTTTAGAATTTTTTTGCATTTCTTTTAGAATTTTCTAACTGGGGTCGGGTTCGAACGGATAGGAAAGAAATTTTTTTTATTCTCTATTTTTCGGCTAGTCTTCACCCGTTTCGTCTTGAAGTGAAGCCTAGATGATATTTTTTAATTTTTAGATTTTTTTTTGCATTTAGTTTTGAATTTTCTAACTCGGGTCGGGTTCGAACGGATAGGAATGAAATTTTTTTTGTTCTCTATTTTTCGGCCTGTCCTGTACCGTTTCATCTTCAAATGAGGCCTGGATGATATTTTTAATTTTTAGAATTTTTTTGCATTTATTTTCGAATTTTCTAACTCGGGTCGGGTTCGAACGGATAGGAAGGAAATTTTTTTTGTTCTCCATTTTTCGGCCCGTCCTGGCCCGTTTCATCTTGAAATGAAGCCTGGATGATGTTTTTTAATTTTTAGAATTTTTTTGCATTTATTTTTAAATTTTCTAACTCGGGCCGGGTTCGAACGGATAGGAAAGAAATTGTTTTTATTCTCTATTTTTTAGCCTGTGTTTTTGCTTGTTACATCTTGAAATGAAGCCTGGATGATGTTTTTTTATTTTTGAAATTTTTTTGCATTTATTTTCGAATTTTCTAACTCGGGTCGGGTTCGAACGGATAGGAATGAAATTTTTTTTTTCTCTATTTTTTGGCCTGTCCTGACCCGTTTCATCTTCAAATGAAGCCTGGATGATGTTTTTTAATTTTTAGAATTTTTTTTTTATTTTTGTATTTTCTAACTCGGGTCGAATTCGAACGGATAGGAAGGAAATTTTTTTAGTTCTCTATTTTTCGGCTTGTCTTCACCAGTTTCGTCCTGAAATGAAACCTGGATGATGTTTTTTAATTTTTAGAATTTTTTTTTGCATTTAGTTTTGAATTTCCTAACTCGGGTCGGTTTCGAACGGATAGGAAGAAAATTTTTTTTGTTCTCTATTTTTCGGCCTGTCCTGACCCGTTCCGTCTTGAAATGAAGCCTGGATGATGTTTTTAAATTTTTAAATTTTTTTGCACTTATTTTTGAATTTTCTAAACTGGGCCGGGTTCGAACGGATAGGAAAGAAATTTTTTTTATTCTCTATTTTTCGGCTTGATTTCACCTGTTTCATCTTGAAATGAAACCTGGATGATGTTTATTAATTTTTGGAATTTTTTTTGCATTTATTTTTGAATTTTCTAACTCGGGTCGGGTTCGAACGGATAGGAATGAAATTTTTTTTGATCTCTATTTTTCGGCCTGTCCTATCCCGTTTCATCTTCAAATGAAGCCTGGATGATGTTTTTTAATTTTTAGAATTTTTTTTTGCATTTATTTTCGAATTTTGTAACTGGGGTCGGGTTCGAACGGATAGGAAAGAAATTTTTTTTATTCTCTATTTTTCGGCTTGTCTTCACCCGTTTCGTCTTGAAATGAAACCTGGATGATATTTTTTAATTTTTAGAATTTTTTTTGCATTTAGCTTTGAATTTTCTGACTCGGGTCGGTTTCGAACGGATAGGAAGGAAATTTTTTTTTTCTCTATTTTTCGGCTTGTCTTCACCCCTTTCGTCTTGAAATGAAACCTGGATGATGATTTTTAATTTTTAGAATTTTTTTTGCATTTAGTTTTGAATTTTCTAACTCGGGTCGGGTTCGAACGGATAGGAATGAAATTTTTTTTGTTCTCTATTTTTCGGCCTGTCCTGGCCCGTTTCGTCTTGAAATGAATCCTGGATGATGTTTTTTAATTTTTAGAATTTTTTTGCATTTATTTTGGAAATTCTAACTCAGGTCTGGTTCGAACGGATTGGAAGGAAATTTTTTTTTTCTCTATTTTTCAGCCTGTCCTGATCCGTTTCGTCTTGAAATGAAGCCTAGCTGATGTTTTTTAATTTTTAGAATTTTTTTGCATTTCTTTAAGAATTTTCTAACTGGGGTCGGGTTCGAACGGATAGGAAAGAAATTTTTTTTATTCTCTATTTTTCGGCTAGTCTTCACCCGTTTCGTCTTGAAATGAAACCTAGATGATATTTTTTAATTTTTAGATTTTTTTTTGCATTTAGTTTTGAATTTTCTAACTCGGGTCGGGTTCGAACGGATAGGAATGAAATTTTTTTTGTTCTCTATTTTTCGGCCTGTCCTGTACCGTTTCATCTTCAAATGAAGCCTGGATGATATTTTTAATTTTTAGAATTTTTTTGCATTTATTTTCGAATTTTCTAACTCGGGTCGGGTTCGAACGGATAGGAAGGAAATTTTTTTTGTTCTCCATTTTTCGGCCCGTCCTGGCCCGTTTCATCTTGAAATGAAGCCTGGATGATGTTTTTTAATTTTTAGAATTTTTTTGCATTTATTTTTAAATTTTCTAACTCGGGCCGGGTTCGAACGGATAGGAAAGAAATTGTTTTTATTCTCTATTTTTTAGCCTGTGTTTTTGCTTGTTACATCTTGAAATGAAGCCTGGATGATGTTTTTTTATTTTTGAAATTTTTTTGCATTTATTTTCGAATTTTCTAACTCGGGTCGGGTTCGAACGGATAGGAATGAAATTCTTTTTTTTCTCTATTTTTTGGCCTGTCCTGACCCGTTTCATCTTCAAATGAAGCCTGGATGATGTTTTTTAATTTTTAGATTTTTTTTTTTATTTTTGTATTTTCTAACTCGGGTCGAATTCGAACGGATAGGAAGGAAATTTTTTTAGTTCTCTATTTTTCGGCTTGTCTTCACCCGTTTCGTCCTGAAATGAAACCTGGATGATGTTTTTTAATTTTTAGAATTTATTTTTTGCATTTAGTTTTGAATTTCCTAACTCGGGTCGGTTTCGAACGGATAGGAAGAAAATTTTTTTTGTTCTCTATTTTTCGGCCTGTCCTGACCCGTTCCGTCTTGAAATGAAGCCTGGATGATGTTTTTTAATTTTTAAATTTTTTTGCACTTATTTTTGAATTTTCTGAACTGGGCCGGGTTCGAACGGATAGGAAAGAAATTTTTTTTATTCTCTATTTTTCGGCTTGATTTCACCTGTTTCATCTTGAAATGAAACCTGGATGATGTTTATTAATTTTTGGAATTTTTTTTGCATTTATTTTTGAATTTTCTAACTCGGGTCGGGTTCGAACGGATAGGAATGAAATTTTTTTTGATCTCTATTTTTCGGCCTGTCCTATCCCGTTTCATCTTCAAATGAAGCCTGGATGATGTTTTTTAATTTTTAGAATTTTTTTTTGCATTTATTTTCGAATTTTCTAACTGGGGTCGGGTTCGAACGGATAGGAAAGAAATTTTTTTTATTCTCTATTTTTCGGCTTGTCTTCACCCGTTTCGTCTTGAAATGAAACCTGGATGATGTTTTTTAATTTTTAGAATTTTTTTTGCATTTAGCTTTGAATTTTCTGACTCGGGTCGGTTTCGAACGGATAGGAAGGAAAATTTTTTTTTTCTCTATTTTTCGGCTTGTCTTCACCCCTTTCGTCTTGAAATGAAACCTGGATGATGATTTTTAATTTTTAGAATTTTTTTTGCATTTAGTTTTGAATTTTCTAACTCGGGTCGGGTTCGAACGGATAGGAATGAAATTTTTTTTGTTCTCTATTTTTCGGCCTGTCCTGGCCCGTTTCGTCTTGAAATGAATCCTGGATGATGTTTTTTAATTTTTAGAATTTTTTTGCATTTATTTTGAACTTTCTAACTCAGGTCTGGTTCGAACGGATTGGAAGGAAATTTTTTTTTTCTCTATTTTTCAGCCTGTCCTGATCCGTTTCGTCTTGAAATGAAGCCTAGCTGATGTCTTTTAATTTTTAGAATTTTTTTGCATTTCTTTTAGAATTTTCTAACTGGGGTCGGGTTCGAACGGATAGGAAAGAAATTTTTTTTATTCTCTATTTTTCGGCTAGTCTTCACCCGTTTCGTCTTGAAGTGAAGCCTAGATGATGTTTTTTAATTTTTAGAATTTTTTTGCATTTATTTTTGAATTTTCTAACTTAGGTTTGGTTCGAATGGATTGGAAGGAAATTATTTTTGTTCTCTATTTTACGGCCTGTCCTGACCCGTCTCGTCTTGAAATGAAGTCTAGATGATGTTTTTTAACTTTTAGAATTTTGTTACATTTATTTTTGAATTTTCTAACTCGGGTCGGTTTCGAACGGATAGGAAAGAAATATTTTTTTTTCTCTATTTTTCAGCCTGTCCTGATCCGTTTCGTCTTGAAATGAAGCCTGGATGATGTCTTTTAATTTTTAGAATTTTTTTGCATTTCTTTTAGAATTTTTAACTGGGGTCAGGTTCGAACGGATAGGAAAGAAATTTTTTTTATTCTCTATTTTTCGGCTTGTCTTCACCCGTTTCGTCTTGAAATGAAACCTAGATGATATTTTTTAATTTTTAGATTTTTTTTTGCATTTAGTTTTGAATTTTGTAACTCGGGTCGGGTTCGAACGGATAGGAATGAAATTTTTTTTGTTCTCTATTTTTCGGCCTGTCCTTTACCGTTTCATCTTCAAATTAAGCCTGGATGATATTTTTAATTTTTGAAATTTTTTGCATTTATTTTCGAATTTTCTAACTCGGGTCGGGTTCGAACGGATAGGAAGGAAATTTTTTTTGTTCTCCTTTTTTCGGCCTGCCCTGGCCCGTTTCATCTTGAAATGAAGCCTGGATGATGTTTTTTAATTTTTAGATTTTTTTTGCATTTATTTTTAAATTTTCTAACTCGGGCCGGGTTCGAACGGATAGGAAAGAAATTGTTTTTATTCTCTATTTTTTAGCCTGTGTTTTTGCTTGTTACATCTTGAAATGAAGCCTGGATGATGTTTTTTATTTTTGAAATTTTTTTGCATTTATTTTCGAATTTTCTAACTCGGGTCGGGTTCGAACGGATAGGAATGAAATTCTTTTTTTTCTCTATTTTTTGGCCTGTCCTGACCCGTTTCATCTTCAAATGAAGCCTGGATGATGTTTTTAAATTTTTAGAATTTTTTTTTTATTTTTGTATTTTCTAACTCGGGTCGAATTCGAACGGATAGGAAGGAAATTTTTTTAGTTCTCTATTTTTCGGCTTGTCTTCACCAGTTTCGTCCTGAAATGAAACCTGGATGATGTTTTTTAATTTTTAGAATTTTTTTTTGCATTTAGTTTTGAATTTCCTAACTCGGGTCGGTTTCGAACGGATAGGAAGAAAATTTTTTTTGTTCTCTATTTTTCGGCCTGTCCTGACCCGTTCCGTCTTGAAATGAAGCCTGGATGATGTTTTTTAATTTTTAAATTTTTTTGCACTTATTTTTGAATTTTCTAAACTGGGCCGGGTTCGAACGGATAGGAAAGAAATTTTTTTTATTCTCTATTTTTCGGCTTGATTTCACCTGTTTCATCTTGAAATGAAACCTGGATGATGTTTATTAATTTTTGGAATTTTTTTTGCATTTATTTTTGAATTTTCTAACTCGGGTCGGGTTCGAACGGATAGGAATGAAATTTTTTTTGATCTCTATTTTTCGGCCTGTCCTATCCCGTTTCATCTTCAAATGAAGCCTGGATGATGTTTTTTAATTTTTAGAATTTTTTTTTGCATTTATTTTCGAATTTTCTAACTGGGGTCGGGTTCGAACGGATAGGAAAGAAATTTTTTTCATTCTCTATTTTTCGGCTTGTCTTCACCCGTTTCGTCTTGAAATGAAACCTGGATGATGTTTTTTAATTTTTAGAATTTTTTTTGCATTTAGCTTTGAATTTTCTGACTCGGGTCGGTTTCGAACGGATAGGAAGGAAAATTTTTTTTTCTCTATTTTTCGGCTTGTCTTCACCCCTTTCGTCTTGAAATGAAACCTGGATGATGATTTTTAATTTTTAGAATTTTTTTTGCATTTAGTTTTGAATTTTCTAACTCGGGTCGGGTTCGAACGGATAGGAATGAAATTTTTTTTGTTCTCTATTTTTCGGCCTGTCCTGGCCCGTTTCGTCTTGAAATGAATCCTGGATGATGTTTTTTAATTTTTAGAATTTTTTTGCATTTATTTTGGAAATTCTAACTCAGGTCTGGTTCGAACGGATTGGAAGGAAATTTTTTTTTTCTCTATTTTTCAGCCTGTCCTGATCCGTTTCGTCTTGAAATGAAGCCTAGCTGATGTTTTTTAATTTTTAGAATTTTTTTGCATTTCTTTAAGAATTTTCTAACTGGGGTCGGGTTCGAACGGATAGGAAAGAAATTTTTTTTATTCTCTATTTTTCGGCTAGTCTTCACCCGTTTCGTCTTGAAATGAAACCTAGATGATATTTTTTAATTTTTAGATTTTTTTTTGCATTTAGTTTTGAATTTTCTAACTCGGGTCGGGTTCGAACGGATAGGAATGAAATTTTTTTTGTTCTCTATTTTTCGGCCTGTCCTGTACCGTTTCATCTTCAAATGAAGCCTGGATGATATTTTTAATTTTTAGAATTTTTTTGCATTTATTTTCGAATTTTCTAACTCGGGTCGGGTTCGAACGGATAGGAAGGAAATTTTTTTTGTTCTCCATTTTTCGGCCCGTCCTGGCCCGTTTCATCTTGAAATGAAGCCTGGATGATGTTTTTTAATTTTTAGAATTTTTTTGCATTTATTTTTAAATTTTCTAACTCGGGCCGGGTTCGAACGGATAGGAAAGAAATTGTTTTTATTCTCTATTTTTTAGCCTGTGTTTTTGCTTGTTACATCTTGAAATGAAGCCTGGATGATGTTTTTTTATTTTTGAAATTTTTTTGCATTTATTTTCGAATTTTCTAACTCGGGTCGGGTTCGAACGGATAGGAATGAAATTCTTTTTTTTCTCTATTTTTTGGCCTGTCCTTACCCGTTTCATCTTCAAATGAAGCCTGGATGATGTTTTTTAATTTTTAGAATTTTTTTTTTTTTTTTTTTTGTAATTTTCTAACTCGGGTCGGATTCGAACGGATAGGAAGGAAATTTTTTTTGTTCTCTATTTTTCGGCTTGTCTTCACCCGTGTCGTCCTGAAATGAAACCAGGATGATGTTTTTTAATTTTTAGAATTTTTTTATGCATTTAGTTTTGAATTTCCTAACTCGGGTCGGTTTCGAACGGATAGGAAGAAAATTTTTTTTGTTCTCTATTTTTCGGCCTGTCCTGACCCGTTCCGTCTTGAAATGAAGCCTGGATGATTTTTTTTAATTTTTAAATTTTTTTGCATTTATTTTTGAATTTTCTAAATCGGGCCGGGTTCGAACGGATAGGAAAGAAATTTTTTTTATTCTCTATTTTTCGGCTTGATTTCACCTGTTTCATCTTGAAATGAAACCTGGATGATGTTTATTAATTTTTGGAAGTTTTTTTTGCATTTATTTTTGAATTTTCTAACTCGGGTCGGGTTCAAACGGATAGGAATGAAATTTTTTTTGATCTCTATTTTTCGGCCTGTCCTGTCCCGTTTCATCTTCAAATGAAGCCTGGATGATGTTTTTTAATTTTTAGAATTTTTTTTGCATTTATTTTCGAATTATCTAACTGGGGTCGGGTTCGAACGGACAGGAAAGAAATTTTTTTTATTCTCTATTTTTCGGCTTGTCTTCACCCGTTTCGTCTTGAAATGAAACCTGGATGATATTTTTTAATTTTTAGAATTTTTTTGCATTTAGCTTTGAATTTTCTAACTCGGGTCGGTTTCGAACGGATAGGAAGGAAATTTTTTTTGTTCTCTATTTTTCGGCTTGTCTTCACCCCTTTCGTCTTGAAATGAAACCTGGATGATGATTTTTAATTTTTAGAATTTTTTTTGCATTTAGTTTTGAATTTTCTAACTCGGGTCGGGTTCGAACGGATAGGAAGGAAATTTTTTTTCTTCTCTATTTTTCGGCCTGTCCTGGCCCGTTTCGTCTTGAAATGAAGCCTGGATGATGTTTTTTAATTTTTAGAATTTTTTTGCATTTATTTTGAATTTTCTAACTCAGGTCTGGTTCGAACGGATAGGAAGGAAATTTTTTTTTTTCTCTATTTTTCAGCCTGTCCTGATCCGTTTCGTCTTGAAATGAAGCCTAGCTGATGTCTTTTAATTTTTAGAATTTTTTTGCATTTCTTTTAGAATTTTCTAACTGGGGTCGTGTTCGAACGGATAGGAAAGAAATTTTTTTTATTCTCTATTTTTCGGCTAGTCTTCACCCGTTTCGTCTTGAAGTGAAGCCTAGATGATATTTTTTAATTTTTAGATTTTTTTTTGCATTTAGTTTTGAATTTTCTAACTCGGGTCGGGTTCGAACGGATAGGAATGAAATATTTTTTGTTCTCTATTTTTCGGCCTGTCCTGTACCGTTTCATCTTCAAATGAAGCCTGGATGATATTTTTAATTTTTAAAATTTTTTGCATTTATTTTCGAATTTTCTAACTCGGGTCGGGTTCGAACGGATAGGAAGGAAATTTTTTTTGTTCTCCATTTTTCGGCCTGTCCTGGCCCGTTTCATCTTGAAATGAAGCCTGGATGATGTTTTTTAATTTTTAGATTTTTTTTGCATTTATTTTTAAATTTTCTAACTCGGGCCGGGTTCGAACGGATAGGAAAGAAATTGTTTTTATTCTCTATTTTTTAGCCTGTGTTTTTGCTTGTTACATCTTGAAATGAAGCCTGGATGATGTTTTTTTATTTTTGAAATTTTTTTGCATTTATTTTCGAATTTTCTAACTCGGGTCGGGTTCGAACGGATAGGAATGAAATTCTTTTTTTTCTCTATTTTTTGGCCTGTCCTTACCCGTTTCATCTTCAAATGAAGCCTGGATGATGTTTTTTAATTTTTAGAATTTTTTTTTTTTTTTTTTTTTTGTAATTTTCTAACTCGGGTCGGATTCGAACGGATAGGAAGGAAATTTTTTTTGTTCTCTATTTTTCGGCTTGTCTTCACCCGTGTCGTCCTGAAATGAAACCAGGATGATGTTTTTTAATTTTTAGAATTTTTTTATGCATTTAGTTTTGAATTTCCTAACTCGGGTCGGTTTCGAACGGATAGGAAGAAAATTTTTTTTGTTCTCTATTTTTCGGCCTGTCCTGACCCGTTCCGTCTTGAAATGAAGCCTGGATGATGTTTTTTAATTTTTAAATTTTTTTGCATTTATTTTTGAATTTTCTAAATCGGGCCGGGTTCGAACGGATAGGAAAGAAATTTTTTTTATTCTCTATTTTTCGGCTTGATTTCACCTGTTTCATCTTGAAATGAAACCTGGATGATGTTTATTAATTTTTGGAAGTTTTTTTTGCATTTATTTTTGAATTTTCTAACTCGGGTCGGGTTCAAACGGATAGGAATGAAATTTTTTTTGATCTCTATTTTTCGGCCTGTCCTGTCCCGTTTCATCTTCAAATGAAGCCTGGATGATGTTTTTTAATTTTTAGAATTTTTTTTGCATTTATTTTCGAATTATCTAACTGGGGTCGGGTTCGAACGGACAGGAAAGAAATTTTTTTTATTCTCTATTTTTCGGCTTGTCTTCACCCGTTTCGTCTTGAAATGAAACCTGGATGATATTTTTTAATTTTTAGAATTTTTTTTGCATTTAGCTTTGAATTTTCTAACTCGGGTCGGTTTCGAACGGATAGGAAGGAAATTTTTTTTGTTCTCTATTTTTCGGCTTGTCTTCACCCCTTTCGTCTTGAAATGAAACCTGGATGATGATTTTTAATTTTTAGAATTTTTTTTGCATTTAGTTTTGAATTTTCTAACTCGGGTCGGGTTCGAACGGATAGGAAGGAAATTTTTTTTCTTCTCTATTTTTCGGCCTGTCCTGGCCCGTTTCGTCTTGAAATGAAGCCTGGATGATGTTTTTTAATTTTTAGAATTTTTTTGCATTTATTTTGAATTTTCTAACTCAGGTCTGGTTCGAACGGATAGGAAGGAAATTTTTTTTTTCTCTATTTTTCAGCCTGTCCTGATCCGTTTCGTCTTGAAATGAAGCCTAGCTGATGTCTTTTAATTTTTAGAATTTTTTTGCATTTCTTTTAGAATTTTCTAACTGGGGTCGGGTTCGAACGGATAGGAAAGAAATTTTTTTTATTCTCTATTTTTCGGCTAGTCTTCACCCGTTTCGTCTTGAAGTGAAGCCTAGATGATATTTTTTAATTTTTAGATTTTTTTTTGCATTTAGTTTTGAATTTTCTAACTCGGGTCGGGTTCGAACGGATAGGAATGAAATCTTTTTTGTTCTCTATTTTTCGGCCTGTCCTGTACCGTTTCATCTTCAAATGAAGCCTGGATGATATTTTTAATTTTTAGAATTTTTTTGCATTTATTTTCGAATTTTCTAACTCGGGTCGGGTTCGAACGGATAGGAAGGAAATTTTTTTTGTTCTCCATTTTTCGGCCCGTCCTGGCCCGTTTCATCTTGAAATGAAGCCTGGATGATGTTTTTTAATTTTTAGAATTTTTTTGCATTTATTTTTAAATTTTCTAACTCGGGCCGAGTTCGAACGGATAGGAAAGAAATTGTTTTTATTCTCTATTTTTTAGCCTGTGTTTTTGCTTGTTACATCTTGAAATGAAGCCTGGATGATGTTTTTTTATTTTTGAAATTTTTTTGCATTTATTTTCGAATTTTCTAACTCGGGTCGGGTTCGAACGGATAGGAATGAAATTCTTTTTTTTCTCTATTTTTTGGCCTGTCCTGACCCGTTTCATCTTCAAATGAAGCCTGGATGATGTTTTTTAATTTTTAGAATTTTTTTTTTATTTTTGTATTTTCTAACTCGGGTCGAATTCGAACGGATAGGAAGGAAATTTTTTTTAGTTCTCTATTTTTCGGCTTGTCTTCACCAGTTTCGTCCTGAAATGAAACCTGGATGATGTTTTTTAATTTTTAGAATTTTTTTTTGCATTTAGTTTTGAATTTCCTAACTCGGGTCGGTTTCGAACGGATAGGAAGAAAATTTTTTTTGTTCTCTATTTTTCGGCCTGTCCTGACCCGTTCCGTCTTGAAATGAAGCCTGGATGATGTTTTTTAATTTTTAAATTTTTTTGCACTTATTTTTGAATTTTTTAAACTGGGCCGGGTTCGAACGGATAGGAAAGAAATTTTTTTTATTCTCTATTTTTCGGCTTGATTTCACCTGTTTCATCTTGAAATGAAACCTGGATGATGTTTATTAATTTTTGGAATTTTTTTTGCATTTATTTTTGAATTTTCTAACTCGGGTCGGGTTCGAACGGATAGGAATGAAATTTTTTTTGATCTCTATTTTTCGGCCTGTCCTATCCCGTTTCATCTTCAAATGAAGCCTGGATGATGTTTTTTAATTTTTAGAATTTTTTTTTGCATTTATTTTCGAATTATCTAACTGGGGTCGGGTTCGAACGGACAGGAAAGAAATTTTTTTTATTCTCTATTTTTCGGCTTGTCTTCACCCGTTTCGTCTTGAAATGAAACCTGGATGATATTTTTTAATTTTTAGAATTTTTTTTGCATTTAGCTTTGAATTTTCTAACTCGGGTCGGTTTCGAACGGATAGGAAGGAAATTTTTTTTGTTCTCTATTTTTCGGCTTGTCTTCACCCCTTTCGTCTTGAAATGAAACCTGGATGATGATTTTTAATTTTTAGAATTTTTTTTGCATTTAGTTTTGAATTTTCTAACTCGAGTCGGGTTCGAACGGATAGGAAGGAAATTTTTTTTCTTCTCTATTTTTCGGCCTGTCCTGGCCCGTTTCGTCTTGAAATGAAGCCTGGATGATGTTTTTTAATTTTTAGAATTTTTTTGCATTTATTTTGAATTTTCTAACTCAGGTCTGGTTCGAACGGATAGGAAGGAATTTTTTTTTTTCTCTATTTTTCAGCCTGTCCTGATCCGTTTCGTCTTGAAATGAAGCCTAGCTGATGTCTTTTAATTTTTAGAATTTTTTTGCATTTCTTTTAGAATTTTCTAACTGGGGTCGGGTTCGAACGGATAGGAAAGAAATTTTTTTTATTCTCTATTTTTCGGCTAGTCTTCACCCGTTTCGTCTTGAAGTGAAGCCTAGATGATATTTTTTAATTTTTAGATTTTTTTTTGCATTTAGTTTTGAATTTTCTAACTCGGGTCGGGTTCGAACGGATAGGAATGAAATCTTTTTTGTTCTCTATTTTTCGGCCTGTCCTGTACCGTTTCATCTTCAAATGAAGCCTGGATGATATTTTTAATTTTTAGAATTTTTTTGCATTTATTTTCGAATTTTCTAACTCGGGTCGGGTTCGAACGGATAGGAAGGAAATTTTTTTTGTTCTCCATTTTTCGGCCCGTCCTGGCCCGTTTCATCTTGAAATGAAGCCTGGATGATGTTTTTTAATTTTTAGAATTTTTTTGCATTTATTTTTAAATTTTCTAACTCGGGCCGAGTTCGAACGGATAGGAAAGAAATTGTTTTTATTCTCTATTTTTTAGCCTGTGTTTTTGCTTGTTACATCTTGAAATGAAGCCTGGATGATGTTTTTTTATTTTTGAAATTTTTTTGCATTTATTTTCGAATTTTCTAACTCGGGTCGGGTTCGAACGGATAGGAATGAAATTCTTTTTTTTCTCTATTTTTTGGCCTGTCCTGACCCGTTTCATCTTCAAATGAAGCCTGGATGATGTTTTTTAATTTTTAGAATTTTTTTTTTATTTTTGTATTTTCTAACTCGGGTCGAATTCGAACGGATAGGAAGGAAATTTTTTTAGTTCTCTATTTTTCGGCTTGTCTTCACCAGTTTCGTCCTGAAATGAAACCTGGATGATGTTTTTTAATTTTTAGAATTTTTTTTTTGCATTTAGTTTTGAATTTCCTAACTCGGGTCGGTTTCGAACGGATAGGAAGAAAATTTTTTTTGTTCTCTATTTTTCGGCCTGTCCTGACCCGTTCCGTCTTGAAATGAAGCCTGGATGATGTTTTTTAATTTTTAAATTTTTTTGCACTTATTTTTGAATTTTCTAAACTGGGCCGGGTTCGAACGGATAGGAAAGAAATTTTTTTTATTCTCTATTTTTCGGCTTGATTTCACCTGTTTCATCTTGAAATGAAACCTGGATGATGTTTATTAATTTTTGGAATTTTTTTTGCATTTATTTTTGAATTTTCTAACTCGGGTCGGGTTCGAACGGATAGGAATGAAATTTTTTTTGTTCTCTATTTTTCGGCCTGTCCTATCCCGTTTCATCTTCAAATGAAGCCTGGATGATGTTTTTTAATTTTTAGAATTTTTTTTTGCATTTATTTTCGAATTTTCTAACTGGGGTCGGGTTCGAACGGATAGGAAAGAAATTTTTTTTATTCTCTATTTTTCGGCTTGTCTTCACCCGTTTCGTCTTGAAATGAAACCTGGATGATGTTTTTTAATTTTTAGAATTTTTTTTGCATTTAGCTTTGAATTTTCTGACTCGGGTCGGTTTCGAACGGATAGGAAGGAAATTTTTTTTTTCTCTATTTTTCGGCTTGTCTTCACCCCTTTCGTCTTGAAATGAAACCTGGATGATGATTTTTAATTTTTAGAATTTTTTTTGCATTTAGTTTTGAATTTTCTAACTCGGGTCGGGTTCGAACGGATAGGAATGAAATTTTTTTTGTTCTCTATTTTTCGGCCTGTCCTGGCCCGTTTCGTCTTGAAATGAATCCTGGATGATGTTTTTTAATTTTTAGAATTTTTTTGCATTTATTTTGAATTTTCTAACTCAGGTCTGGTTCGAACGGATTGGAAGGAAATTTTTTTTTTCTCTATTTTTCAGCCTGTCCTGATCCGTTTCGTCTTGAAATGAAGCCTAGCTGATGTTTTTTAATTTTTAGAATTTTTTTGCATTTCTTTAAGAATTTTCTAACTGGGGTCGGGTTCGAACGGATAGGAAAGAAATTTTTTTTATTCTCTATTTTTCGGCTAGTCTTCACCCGTTTCGTCTTGAAATGAAACCTAGATGATATTTTTTAATTTTTAGATTTTTTTTTGCATTTAGTTTTGAATTTTCTAACTCGGGTCGGGTTCGAACGGATAGGAATGAGATTTTTTTTGTTCTCTATTTTTCGGCCTGTCCTGTACCGTTTCATCTTCAAATGAAGCCTGGATGATATTTTTAATTTTTAGAATCTTTTTGCATTTATTTTCGAATTTTCTAACTCGGGTCGGGTTCGAACGGATAGGAAGGAAATTTTTTTTGTTCTCCATTTTTCGGCCGGTCCTGGGCCGTTTCATCTTGAAATGAAGCCTGGATGATGTTTTTTAATTTTTAGAATTTTTTTGCATTTATTTTTAAATTTTCTAACTCGGGCCGGGTTCGAACGGATAGGAAAGAAATTGTTTTTATTCTCTATTTTTTAGCCTGTGTTTTTGCTTGTTACATCTTGAAATGAAGCCTGGATGATGTTTTTTTATTTTTGAAATTTTTTTGCATTTATTTTCGAATTTTCTAACTCGGGTCGGGTTCGAACGGATAGGAATGAAATTCTTTTTTTTCTCTCTTTTTTGGCCTGTCCTGACCCGTTTCATCTTCAAATGAAGCCTGGATGATGTTTTTTAATTTTTAGAATTTTTTTTTTTTTATTTTTGTATTTTCTAACTCGGGTCGAATTCGAACGGATAGGAAGGAAATTTTTTTAGTTCTCTATTTTTCGGCTTGTCTTCACCCGTTTCGTCCTGAAATGAAACCTGGATGATGTTTTTTAATTTTTAGAATTTTTTTTTGCATTTAGTTTTGAATTTCCTAACTCGGGTCGGTTTCGAACGGATAGGAAGAAAATTTTTTTTGTTCTCTATTTTTCGGCCTGTCCTGACCCGTTCCGTCTTGAAATGAAGCCTGGATGATGTTTTTTAATTTTTAAATTTTTTTGCACTTATTTTTGAATTTTCTAAACTGGGCCGGGTTCGAACGGATAGGAAAGAAATTTTTTTTATTCTCTATTTTTCGGCTTGATTTCACCTGTTTCATCTTGAAATGAAACCTGGATGATGTTTATTAATTTTTGGAATTTTTTTTGCATTTATTTTTGAATTTTCTAACTCGGGTCGGGTTCGAACGGATAGGAATGAAATTTTTTTTGATCTCTATTTTTCGGCCTGTCCTATCCCGTTTCATCTTCAAATGAAGCCTGGATGATGTTTTTTAATTTTTAGAATTTTTTTTTGCATTTATTTTCGAATTTTCTAACTGGGGTCGGGTTCGAACGGATAGGAAAGAAATTTTTTTTATTCTCTATTTTTCGGCTGGTCTTCACCCGTTTCGTCTTGAAATGAAACCTGGATGATGTTTTTTAATTTTTAGAATTTTTTTTGCATTTAGCTTTGAATTTTCTGACTCGGGTCGGTTTCGAACGGATAGGAAGGAAATTTTTTTTTTCTCTATTTTTCGGCTTGTCTTCACCCCTTTCGTCTTGAAATGAAACCTGGATGATGATTTTTAATTTTTAGAATTTTTTTTGCATTTAGTTTTGAATTTTCTAACTCGGGTCGGGTTTGAACGGATAGGAATGAAATTTTTTTTGTTCTCTATTTTTCGGCCTGTCCTGGCCCGTTTCGTCTTGAAATGAATCCTGGATGATGTTTTTTAATTTTTAGAATTTTTTTGCATTTATTTTGAATTTTCTAACTCAGGTCTGGTTCGAACGGATTGGAAGGAAATTTTTTTTTTTCTCTATTTTTCAGCCAGTCCTGATCCGTTTCGTCTTGAAATGAAGCCTAGCTGATGTCTTTTAATTTTTAGAATTTTTTTGCATTTCTTTTAGAATTTTCTAACTGGGGTCGGGTTCGAACGGATAGGAAAGAAATTTTTTTTATTCTCTATTTTTCGGCTAGTCTTCACCCGTTTCGTCTTGAAGTGAAGCCTAGATGATGTTTTTTAATTTTTAGAATTTTTTTGCATTTATTTTTGAATTTTCTAACTTAGGTCTGGTTCGAATGGATTGGAAGGAAATTATTTTTGTTCTCTATTTTACGGCCTGTCCTGACCCGTCTTGTCTTGAAATGAAGTCTAGATGATGTTTTTTAATTTTTAGAATTTTGTTACATTTATTTTTGAATTTTCTAACTCGGGTCGGTTTCGAACGGATAGGAAAGAAATATTTTTTTTTCTCTATTTTTCAGCCTGTCCTGATCCGTTTCGTCTTGAAATGAAGCCTGGATGATGTCTTTTAATTTTTAGAATTTTTTTGCATTTCTTTTAGAATTTTTAACTGGGGTCAGGTTCGAACGGATAGGAAAGAAATTTTTTTTATTCTCTATTTTTCGGCTTGTCTTCACTCGTTTCGTCTTGAAATGAAACCTAGATGATATTTTTTAATTTTTAGATTTTTTTTTGCATTTAGTTTTGAATTTTGTAACTCGGGTCGGGTTCGAACGGATAGGAATGAAATTTTTTTTGTTCTCTATTTTTCGGCCTGTCCTTTACCGTTTCATCTTCAAATTAAGCCTGGATGATATTTTTAATTTTTAAAATTTTTTGCATTTATTTTCGAATTTTCTAACTCGGGTCGGGTTCGAACGGATAGGAAGGAAATTTTTTTTGTTCTCCATTTTTCGGCCTGTCCTGGCCCGTTTCATCTTGAAATGAAGCCTGGATGATGTTTTTTAATTTTTAGAATTTTTTTGCATTTATTTTTAAATTTTCTAACTCGGGCCGGGTTCGAACGGATAGGAAAGAAATTGTTTTTATTCTCTATATTTTAGCCTGTGTTTTTGCTTGTTACATCTTGAAATGAAGCCTGGATGATGTTTTTTTATTTTTGAAATTTTTTTGCATTTATTTTCGAATTTTCTAACTCGGGTCGGGTTCGAACGGATAGGAATGAAATTCTTTTTTTTCTCTATTTTTTGGCCTGTCCTGACCCGTTTCATCTTCAAATGAAGCCTGGATGATGTTTTTTAATTTTTAGAATTTTTTTTTTTTTTTTTGTATTTTCTAACTCGGGTCGAATTCGAACGGATAGGAAGGAAATTTTTTTTGTTCTCTATTTTTCGGCTTGTCTTCACCCGTGTCGTCCTGAAATGAAACCAGGATGATGTTTTTTAATTTTTAGAATTTTTTTTTGCATTTAGTTTTGAATTTCCGAACTCGGGTCGGTTTCGAACGGATAGGAAGAAAATTTTTTTTGTTCTCTATTTTTCGGCCTGTCCTGACCCGTTCCGTCTTGAAATGAAGCCTGGATGATGTTTTTTAATTTTTAAATTTTTTTGCATTTATTTTTGAATTTTCTAAATCGGGCCGGGTTCGAACGGATAGGAAAGAAATTTTTTTTATTCTCTATTTTTCGGCTTGATTTCACCCGTTTCATCTTGAAATGAAACCTGGATGATGTTTATTAATTTTTGGAAGTTTTTTTTGCATTTATTTTTGAATTTTCTAACTCGGGTCGGGTTCAAACGGATAGGAATGAAATTTTTTTGATCTCTATTTTTCGGCCTGTCCTGTCCCGTTTCATCTTCAAATGAAGCCTGGATGATGTTTTTTAATTTTTAGAATTTTTTTTGCATTTATTTTCGAATTTTCTAACTGGGGTCGGGTTCGAACGGACAGGAAGGAAATTTTTTTTATTCTCTATTTTTCGGCTTGTCTTCACCCGTTTCGTCTTGAAATGAAACCTGGATGATGTTTTTTAATTTTTAGAATTTTTTTTGCATTTAGCTTTGAATTTTCTAACTCGGGTCGGTTTCGAACGGATAGGAAGAAAATTTTTTTTGTTCTCTATTTTTCGGCTTGTCTTCACCCCTTTCGTCTTGAAATGAAACCTGGATGATGATTTTTAATTTTTAGAATTTTTTTTGCATTTAGTTTTGAATTTTCTAACTCGGGTCGGGTTCGAACGGATAGGAAGGAAATTTTTTTTCTTCTCTATTTTTCGGCCTGTCCTGACCCGTTTCATCTTGAAATGAAGCCTGGATGATGTTTTTTAATTTTTAGAATTTTTTTGCATTTATTTTGAATTTTCTAACTCAGGTCTGGTTCGAACGGATAGGAAGGAAATTTTTTTTTTTCTCTATTTTTCAGCCTGTCCTGATCCGTTTCGTCTTGAAATGAAGCCTAGCTGATGTCTTTTAATTTTTAGAATTTTTTTGCATTTCTTTTAGAATTTTCTAACTGGGGTCGGGTTCGAACGGATAGGAAAGAAATTTTTTTTATTCTCTATTTTTCGGCTAGTCTTCACCCGTTTCGTCTTGAAGTGAAGCCTAGATGATATTTTTTAATTTTTAGATTTTTTTTTGCATTTAGTTTTGAATTTTCTAACTCGGGTCGGGTTCGAACGGATAGGAATGAAATCTTTTTTGTTCTCTATTTTTCGGCCTGTCCTGTACCGTTTCATCTTCAAATGAAGCCTGGATGATATTTTTAATTTTTAGAATTTTTTTGCATTTATTTTCGAATTTTCTAACTCGGGTCGGGTTCGAACGGATAGGAAGGAAATTTTTTTTGTTCTCCATTTTTCGGCCCGTCCTGGCCCGTTTCATCTTGAAATGAAGCCTGGATGATGTTTTTTAATTTTTAGAATTTTTTTGCATTTATTTTTAAATTTTCTAACTCGGGCCGGGTTCGAACGGATAGGAAAGAAATTGTTTTTATTCTCTATTTTTTAGCCTGTGTTTTTGCTTGTTGAAATGAAGCCTGGATGATGTTTTTTTATTTTTGAAATTTTTTTGCATTTATTTTCGAATTTTCTAACTCGGGTCGGGTTCGAACGGATAGGAATGAAATTCTTTTTTTTCTCTATTTTTTGGCCTGTCCTGACCCGTTTCATCTTCAAATGAAGCCTGGATGATGTTTTTTAATTTTTAGAATTTTTTTTTTTTTTTGTATTTTCTAACTCGGGTCGGATTCGAACGGATAGGAAGGAAATTTTTTTTGTTCTCTATTTTTCGGCTTGTCTTCACCCGTGTAGTCCTGAAATGAAACCAGGATGATGTTTTTTAATTTTTAGAATTTTTTTTTGCATTTAGTTTTGAATTTCCGAACTCGGGTCGGTTTCGAACGGATAGGAAGAAAATTTTTTTTGTTCTCTATTTTTCGGCCTGTCCTGACCCGTTCCGTCTTGAAATGAAGCCTGGATGATGTTTTTTAATTTTTAAATTTTTTTGCATTTATTTTTGAATTTTCTAAATCGGGCCGGGTTCGAACGGATAGGAAAGAAATTTTTTTTATTCTCTATTTTTCGGCTTGATTTCACCCGTTTCATCTTGAAATGAAACCTGGATGATGTTTATTAATTTTTGGAAGTTTTTTTTGCATTTATTTTTGAATTTTCTAACTCGGGTCGGGTTCAAACGGATAGGAATGAAATTTTTTTGATCTCTATTTTTCGGCCTGTCCTTTCCCGTTTCATCTTCAAATGAAGCCTAGATGATGTTTTTTAATTTTTAGAATTTTTTTTGCATTTATTTTCGAATTTTCTAACTGGGGTCGGGTTCGAACGGACAGGAAAGAAATTTTTTTTATTCTCTATTTTTCGGCTTGTCTTCACCCGTTTCGTCTTGAAATGAAACCTGGATGATGTTTTTTAATTTTTAGAATTTTTTTTGCATTTAGCTTTGAATTTTCTAACTCGGGTCGGTTTCGAACAGATAGGAAGGAAATTTTTTTTGTTCTCTATTTTTCGGCTTGTCTTCACCCCTTTCGTCTTGAAATGAAACCTGGATGATGATTTTTAATTTTTAGAATTTTTTTTGCATTTAGTTTTGAATTTTCTAACTCGGGTCGGGTTCGAACGGATAGGAAGGAAATTTTTTTTCTTCTCTATTTTTCGGCCTGTCCTGGCCCGTTTCGTCTTGAAATGAAGCCTGGATGATGTTTTTTAATTTTTAGAATTTTTTTGCATTTATTTTGAATTTTCTAACTCAGGTCTGGTTCGAACGGATAGGAAGGAAATTTTTTTTTTTTCTCTATTTTTCAGCCTGTCCTGATCCGTTTCGTCTTGAAATGAAGCCTAGCTGATGTCTTTTAATTTTTAGAATTTTTTTGCATTTCTTTTAGAATTTTCTAACTGGGGTCGGGTTCGAACGGATAGGAAAGAAATTTTTTATATTCTCTATTTTTCGACTAGTCTTCACCCGTTTCGTCTTGAAGTGAAGCCTAGATGATGTTTTTTAATTTTTAGAATTTTTTTGCATTTATTTTTGAATTTTCTAACTTAGGTCTGGTTCGAACGGATTGGAAGGAAATTATTTTTGTTCTCTATTTTTCGGCCTGTCCTTTACCGTTTCATCTTCAAATGAAGCCTGGATGATATTTTTAATTTTTAGAATTTTTTTGCATTTATTTTCGAATTTTCTAACTCGGGTCGGGTTCGTACGGATAGGAAGGAAATTTTTTTTGTTCTCCATTTTTCGGCCGGTCCTGGCCCGTTTCATCTTGAAATGAAGCCTGGATGATGTTTTTTAATTTTTAGAATTTTTTTGCATTTATTTTTAAATTTTCTAACTCGGGCCGGGTTCGAACGGATAGGAAAGAAATTGTTTTTATTCTCTATTTTTTAGCCTGTGTTTTTGCTTGTTACATTTTGAAATGAAGCCTGGATGATGTTTTTTTATTTTTGAAATTTTTTTGCATTTATTTTCGAATTTTCTAACTCGGGTCGGGTTCGAACGGATAGGAATGAAATTCTTTTTTTTTCTCTATTTTTTGGCCTGTCCTGACCCGTTTCATCTTCAAATGAAGCCTGGATGATGTTTTTTAATTTTTGAAATTTTTTTGCATTTATTTTCGAATTTTCTAACTCGGGTCGGGTTCGAACGGATAGGAATGAAATTTTTTTTTATCTCTATTTTTCGGCCTGTCTTGTCCCGTTTCATCTTCAAATGAAGCCTGGATGATGTTTTTTAATTTTTAGAATTTTTTTTGCATTTATTTTCGAATTTTCTAACTGGGGTCGGGTTCGAACGGATAGGAAAGAAATTTTTTTTATTCTCTATTTTTCGGCCTGTCTTCACCCGTTTCGTCTTGAAATGAAACCTGGATGATGTTTTTTAGTTTTAAGAATTTCTTTTGCATTTAGTTTTGAATTTTCTAACTCGGGTCGGGTTCGAACGGATAGGATTGAAATTTTTTTTGTTCTCTATTTTTCGGCTTGTCCTGTCCGTTTCATCTTCAAATGAAGCCTGGATGATGTTTTTTAAATTTTGGAATTTTTTTTCATTTATTTTCGAATTTTCTAACTCGGGTCGGGTTCGAACGAATAGGAATGAAATTTTTTTTGATCTCTATTTTTCGGCCTGTCCTGTCCCGTTTCATCTTCAAATGAAGCCTGGATGATGTTTTTTAATTTTTAGAATTTTTTTTGCATTTATTTTCGAATTTTCTAACTGGGGTTGGGTTCGAACGGATAGGAAAGAAATATTTTTTATTCTCTATTTTTCGGCTTGTCTTCACCCGTTTCGTCTTGAAATGAAACCTGGATGATGTTTTTTAGTTTTAAGAATTTCTTTTGCATTTAGTTTTGAATTTTCTAACTCGGGTCGGGTTCGAACGGATAGGATTGAAATTTTTTTTGTTCTCTATTTTTCGGCCTGTCCTGGCCCGTTTCGTCTTGAAATGAAGCCTGGATGATGTTTTTTAATTTTTAGAGTTTTTTTGCATTTATTTTTGAATTTTCTAACTCAGGTCTGGTTCGAACGAATAGGAAGGAAATTCTTTTTGTTCTCTATTTTTCGGCCTGCCCTGACCCGTTTCGTCATGAAATGAAACCTGGATGACGATTTTTAATTTTTAGAATTTTTTTTGCATTTAGTTTTGAATTTTCTAACTCGTGTTGGTTTCGAACGGATGGGAAGGAAATTTTTTTTGTTCTCTATTTTTCGGCTTGACTTCACCCTTTTCGTCTTGAAATGAAACCTGGATGATGTTTTTTAATTTTTAGAATTTTTTTTGCATTTAGTTTTGAATTTTCTAACTTGGGTCGGTTTAGAACGGATAGGAAGGAAATTTTTTTTGTTCTCTATTTTTCGGCTTGTCTTCACCCGTTTCGTCTTGAAATGAGGCCTGGATGATGTTTTTTAATTTTTAGAATTTTTTTGTATTTATTTTTGAATTTTCTAACTCAGGTCTGGTTCGAACAGATAGGAAGGAAATTCTTTTTGTTCTCTATTTTTCGGCCTGCCCTGACCCGTTTCGTCTTGAAATGAAGCCTGGATGATGTTTTTTAATTTTTAGAATTTTTTTTGCATTTATTTTCGAATTTTCTAACTGGGGTCGGGTTCGAATGGATAGGAATGAAATTTTTTTTTATCTCTATTTTTCGGCCTGTCCAGTCCCGTTTCATCTTGAAATGAAGCCTGGATGATGTTTTTTAATTTTTAGAATTTTTTTTGCATTTATTTTCGAATTTTCTAACTGGGGTCGGGTTCGAACGGATAGGAAATAAATTTTTTTTATTCTCTATTTTTCGGCTTGTCTTCACCCGTTTCCTCTTGAAATGAAACCTGGATGATGTTTTTTAATTTTTAGAATTTTTTTTGCATTTAGTTTTGAATTTTCTAACTCGGGTCCGGTTCGAACGGATAGGATTGAAATTTTTTTTCTTCTCTATTTTTCGGCCTGTCCTAGCCCGTTTCGTCTTGAAATGAAGCCTGGATGATGTTTTTTAATTTTTAGAATTTTTTTGCATTTATTTTTGAATTTTCTAACTCAGGTCTGGTTCGAACGGATAGGAAGGAAATTCTTTTTGTTCTCTATTTTTCGGCCTGCCCTGACCCGTTTCGTCATGAAATGAAACCTGGATGACGATTTTTAATTTTTAGAATTTTTTTTGCATTTAGTTTTGAATTTTCTAACTCGTGTTGGTTTCGAACGGATGGGAAGGAAATTTTTTTTGTTCTCTATTTTTCGGCATGACTTCACCCTTTTCGTCTTGAAATGAAACCTGGATGATGTTTTTTAATTTTTAGAATTTTTTTTGCATTTAGTTTTGAATTTTCTAACTTGGGTCGGTTTAGAACGGATAGGAAGGAAATTTTTTTTGTTCTCTATTTTTCGGCTTGTCTTCACCCGTTTCGTCTTGAAATGAGGCCTGGATGATGTTTTTTAATTTTTAGAATTTTTTTGTATTTATTTTTGAATTTTCTAACACAGGTCTGGTTCGAACGGATAGGAAGGAAATTCTTTTTGTTCTCTATTTTTCGGCCTGCCCTGACCCGTTTCGTCTTGAAATGAAGCATGGATGATGTTTTTTAATTTTTAGAATTTTTTTGCATTTATTTTTGAATTTTCTAACTCGGGTCGGTTTCGAACGGATAGGTTTGAAATTTTTTTTGTTTTCTATTTTTCGGCTTGTCTTCACCCGTTTCGTCTTTAAATGAAACCTGGATGATGTTTTTTAATTTTTAGAATTTTTTTTGCATTTAGTTTTGAATTTTCTAACTCGGGTCGGTTTCGAACGGATAGGAAGGAAATTTTTTTTGTTCTCTATTTTTCGGCCTGTCCTGGCCCGTTTCGTCTTGAAATGAAGCCTGGATGATGTTTTTTAATTTTTAGAATTTTTTTGCATTTATTTTTGAATTTTCTAACTCTGGTATGGTTCGAACGGATAGGAAGGAAATTCTTTTTGTTCTCTATTTTTCGGCCTGCCCTGACCCGTTTCGTCATGAAATAAAACCTGGACGATGATTTTTAATTTTTAGAATTTTTTTTGCATTTAGTTTTGAATTTTCTAACTCGGGTCGGTTTCGAACGGATAGGAAGGAAATTTTTTTTGTTCTCTATTTTTCGGCTTGACTTCACCCGTTTCGTCTTGAAATGAAACCTGGATGATGTTTTTTAATTTTTAGAATTTTTTTTGCATTTAGTTTTCAATTTTCTAACCTGGGTCGGTTTAGAACGGATAGGAAGGAAATTTTTTTTGTTCTCTATTTTTCGGCTTGTCTTCACCCGTTTCGTCTTGAAATGAAGCCTGGATGATGTTTTTTAATTTTTAGAATTTTTTTGTATTTATTTTTGAATTTTCTAACTCAGCTCTGGTTCGAACGGATAGGAAGTAAATTCTTTTTGTTCTCTATTTTTCGGCCTGCCTGACCCGTTTCCGCTTGAAATGTAGCCTAGATGATGTTTTTTCATTTTTAGAATTTTTTTTGCATTTATTTTCGAATTTTCTAACTGGGGTCGGGTTCGAACGGATAGGAATGAAAATTTTTTTGATCTCTATTTTTCGGCCTGTCCTGTCCCGTTTCATCTTCAAATGAAGCCTGGATGATGTTTTTTAATTTTTAGAATTTTTTTTGCATTTATTTTCGAATTTTCTAACTGGGGTCGGGTTCGAACGGATAGGAAATAAATTTTTTTTATTCTCTATTTTTTGGCTTGTCTTCACCCGTTTCCTATTGAAATGAAACCTGGATGATGTTTTTTAATTTTTAGAATTTTTTTTGCATTTAGTTTTGAATTTTCTAACTCGGGTCGGGTTCGAACGGATAGAATTGAAATTTTTTTTCTTCTCTATTTTTCGGCCTGGCCTGGCCCATTTCATCTTGAAATGAAGCCTGGATGAAGTTTTTTAATTTTTAGAATTTTTTTGCATTTATTTTTGAATTTTCTAACTCGGGTCGGTTTAGAACGGATAGGAAGGAAATTTTTTTTGTTCTCTATTTTTCGGCTTGTCTTCACCCGTTTCGTCTTGAAATGAGGCCTGGATGATGTTTTTTAATTTTTAGAATTTTTTTGTATTTATTTTTGAATTTTCTAACTCAGGTCTGGTTCGAACGGATAGGAAGGAAATTCTTTTTGTTCTCTATTTTTCGGCCTGCCCTGACCCGTTTTGTCTTGAAATGAAGCCTGGATGATGTTTTTTAATTTTTAGAATTTTTTTTGCATTTATTTTCGAATTTTCTAACTGGGGTCGGGTTCGAATGGATAGGAATGAAATTTTTTTTTATCTCTATTTTTCGGCCTGTCCATTCCGGTTTCATCTTCAAATGAAGCCTGGATGATGTTTTTTAATTTTTAGAATTTTTTTTGCATTTATTTTCGAATTTTCTAACTGGGGTCGGGTTCGAACGGATAGGAAAGAAATTTTTTTTATTCTCTATTTTTCGGCTTGTCTTCACCCGTTTCGTCTTGAAATGAAACCTGGATGATGTTTTTTAGTTTTAAGAATTTCTTTTGCATTTAGTTTTGAATTTTCTAACTCGGGTCGGGTTCGAACGGATAGGATTGAAATTTTTTTTGTTCTTTATTTTTCGGCCTGTCCTGTCCGTTTCATCTTCAAATGAAGCCTGGATGATGTTTTTTAAATTTTGGAATTTTTTTGCATTTATTTTCGAATTTTCTAACTCGGGTCGGGTTCGAACGGATAGGAAGGAAATTTTTTTTCTTCTTTATTTTTCGGCCTGTCCTGGACCGTTTCGTCTTGAAATGAAGCCTGGATGATGTTTTTTAATTTTTAGAATTTTTTTACATTTATTTTTGAATTTTCTAACTCCGGTCTGGTTCGAACGGATAGGAAGGAAATTCTTTTTGTTCTCTATTTTTCGGCCTGCCCAGACCCGTTTCGTCATGAAATGAAACCTGGATGTCGATTTTTAATTTTTAGAATTTTTTTTGCATTTAGTTTTGAATTTTCTAACTCGTGTCGGTTTCGAACGGATGGGAAGGAAATTTTTTTTGTTCTCTATTTTTCGGCTTGACTTCACCCGTTTCGTCTTGAAATGAAACCTGGATGATGTTTTTTAATTTTTACAATTTTTTTTGCATTTAGTTTTGAATTTTCTAACTTGTGTCGGTTTAGAACGGATAGGAAGGAAATTTTTTTTGTTCTCTATTTTTCGGCTTGTCTTCACCCGTTTCGTCTTGAAATGAGGCCTGGATGATGTTTTTTAATTTTTAGAATTTTTTTGTATTTATTTTTGAATTTTCTAACTCAGGTCTGGTTCGAACGGATAGGAAGTAAATTCTTTTTGTTCTCTATTTTTCGGCCTGCCCTGACCCGTTTCGTCTTGAAATGAAGCCTGGATGATGTTTTTTAATTTTTAGAATTTTTTTTGCATTTATTTTCGAATTTTCTAACTGGGGTCGGGTTCGAACGGATAGGAATGAAATTTTTTTTTTATCTCTATTTGTCGGCCTGTCCAGTCCCGTTTCAACTTCAAATGAAGCCTGGATGATGTTTTTTAATTTTTAGAATTTTTTTTGCATTTATTTTTGAATTTTCTAACTGGGGTCGGGTTCGAACGGATAGGAAATAAATTTTTTTTATTCTCTATTTTTCGGCTTGTCTTCACCCGTTTCCTCTTGAAATGAAACCTGGATGATGTTTTTTAATTTTTAGAATTTTTTTTGCATTTAGTTTTGAATTTTCTAACTCGGGTCGGGTTCGAACGGATAGGATTGAAATTTTTTTTCTTCTCTATTTTTCGGCCTGTCCTTGCCCGTTTCGTCTTGAAATGAAGCCTGGATGATGTTTTTTTAATTTTTAGAATTTTTTTGCATTTATTTTTGAATTTTCTAACTCAGGTCTGGTTCGATCAGATAGGAAGTAAATTCTTTTTGTTCTCTATTTTTCGGCCTGCCCTGACCCGTTTCGTCATGAAATGAAACCAGGATGACGATTTTTAATTTTTAGAATTTTTTTTGCATTTAGTTTTGAATTTTCTAACTCGTGTCGGTTTCGATCGAATGGGAAGGAAAATTTTTTTGTTCTCTATTTTTCGGCTTGCTTCACCCGTTTCGTCTTGAAATGAAACCTGGATGATGTTTTTTAATTTTTAGAATTTTTTTTGCATTTAGTTTTGAATTTTCTAACTCGGGTCGGGTTCGAACGGATAGGATTGAAATTTTTTTTCTTCTCTATTTTTCGGCCTGTCCTAGCCCGTTTCGTCTTGAAATGAAGCCTGGATGATGTTTTTTAATTTTTAGAATTTTTTTGCTTTTATTTTTGAATTTTCTAACTCAGGTCTGGTTCGAACGGATAGGAAGGAAATTCTTTTTGTTCTGTATTTTTCGGCCTGCCCTGACCCGTTTCGTCATGAAATGAAACCTGGATGACGATTTTTAATTTTTAGAATTTTTTTTGCATTTAGTTTTGAATTTTCTAACTCGTGTTGGTTTCGAACGGATGGGAAGGAAATTTTTTTTGTTCTCTATTTTTCGGCTTGACTTCACCCTTTTCGTCTTGAAATGAAACCGGGATGATGTTTTTTAATTTTTAGAATTTTTTTTGCATTTAGTTTTGAATTTTCTAACTTGGGTCGGTTTAGAACGGATAGGAAGGAAATTTTTTTTTTCTCTATTTTTCGGCTTGTCTTCACCCGTTTCGTCTTGAAATGAGGCCTGGATGATGTTTTTTAATTTTTAGAATTTTTTTGTATTTATTTTTGAATTTTCTAACTCAGGTCTGGTTCGAACGGATAGGAAGGAAATTCTTTTTGTTCTCTATTTTTCGGCCTGCCCTGACCCGTTTCGTCATGAAATGAAACCTGGATGATGATTTTTAATATTTAGAATTTTTTTTGCATTTAGTTTTGAATTTTCTAACTCGGGTCGGTTTCGAACGGATAGGAAGGAAATTTTTTTTGTTCTCTATTTTTCGGCTTGTCTTCACCCGTTTCATCTTGAAATGAAACCTGGATGATGTTTTTTAATTTTTAGAATTTTTTTTGCTTTTAGTTTTGAATTTTCTAACTCGGGTCGGTTTCGAACGGATAGGAATGAAATTTTTTTTGATCTCTATTTTTCGGCCTGTCCTGTCCCGTTTCATCTTCAAATGAAGCCTGGATGATATTTTTTAATTTTTAGAATTTTTTTTGCATTTATTTTCGAATTTTCTAACTGGGGTCGGGTTCGAACGGATAGGAAATAAATTTTTTTTATTCTCTATTTTTCGGCTTGTCTTCACCCGTTTCCTCTTGAAACGAAACCTGGATGATGTTTTTTAATTTTTAGAATTTTTTTTGCATTTAGTTTTGAATTTTCTAACTCGGGTCGGGTTCGAACGGATAGAATTGAAATTTTTTTTCTTCTCTATTTTTCGGCCTGGCCTGGCCCGTTTCATCTTGAAATGAAGCCTGGATGAAGTTTTTTAATTTTTAGAATTTTTTTGCATTTATTTTTGAATTTTCTAACTCGGGTCGGTTTAGAACGGATAGGAAGGAAATTTTTTTTGTTCTCTATTTTTCGGCTTGTCTTCACCCGTTTCGTCTTGAAATGAGGCCTGGATGATGTTTTTTAATTTTTAGAATTTTTTTGTATTTATTTTTGAATTTTCTAACTCAGGTCTGGTTCGAACGGATAGGAAGGAAATTCTTTTTGTTCTCTATTTTTCGGCCTGCCCTAACCCGTTTCGTCTTGAAATGAAGCCTGGATGATGTTTTTTAATTTTTAGAATTTTTTTTGCATTTATTTTCGAATTTTCTAACTGGGGTCGGGTTCGAATGGATAGGAATGAAATTTTTTTTTATCTCTATTTTTCGGCCTGTCCATTCCCGTTTCATCTTCAAATGAAGCCTGGATGATGTTTTTTAATTTTTAGAATTTTTTTTGCATTTATTTTCGAATTTTCTAACTGGGGTCGGGTTCGAACGGATAGGAAAGAAATTTTTTTTATTCTCTATTTTTCGGCTTGTCTTCACCCGTTTCGTCTTGAAATGAAACCTGGATGATGTTTTTTAGTTTTAAGAATTTCTTTTGCATTTAGTTTTGAATTTTCTAACTCGGGTCGGGTTCGAACGGATAGGATTGAAATTTTTTTTGTTCTTTATTTTTCGGCCTGTCCTGTCCGTTTCATCTTCAAATGAAGCCTGGATGATGTTTTTTAAATTTTGGAATTTTTTTGCATTTATTTTCGAATTTTCTAACTCGGGTCGGGTTCGAACGGATAGGAAGGAAATTTTTTTTCTTCTTTATTTTTCGGCCTGTCCTGGCCCGTTTCGTCTTGAAATGAAGCCTGGATGACGTTTTTTAATTTTTAGAATTTTTTTGCATTTATTTTTGAATTTTCTAACTCAGGTCTGGTTCGAACGGATAGGAAGGAAATTCTTTTTGTTCTCTATTTTTCGGCCTGCCCAGACCCGTTTCGTCATGAAATGAAACCTGGATGTCGATTTGTAATTTTTAGAATTTTTTTTGCATTTAGTTTTGAATTTTCTAACTCGTGTCGGTTTCGAACGGATGGGAAGGAAATTTTTTTTGTTCTCTATTTTTCGGCATGACTTCACCCGTTTCGTCTTGAAATGAAACCTGGATGATGTTTTTTAATTTTTACAATTTTTTTTGCATTTAGTTTTGAATTTTCTAACTTGTGTCGGTTTAGAACGGATAGGAAGGAAATTTTTTTTGTTCTCTATTTTTCGGCTTGTCTTCACCCGTTTCGTCTTGAAATGAGGCCTGGATGATGTTTTTTAATTTTTTGAATTTTTTTGTATTTATTTTTGAATTTTCTAACTCAGGTCTGGTTCGAACGGATAGGAAGTAAATTGTTTTTGTTCTCTATTTTTCGGCCTGCCCTGACCCGTTTCGTCTTGAAATGAAGCCTGGATGATGTTTTTTAATTTTTAGAATTTTTTTTGCATTTATTTTCGAATTTTCTAACTGGGGTCGGGTTCGAACGGATAGGAATGAAATTTTTTTTTATCTCTATTTTTCGGCCTGTCCAGTCCCGTTTCAACTTCAAATGAAGCCTGGATGATGTTTTTTAATTTTTAGAATTTTTTTTGTATTTATTTTCGAATTTTCTAACTGGGGTCGGGTTCGAACGGATAGGAAATAAATTTTTTTTATTCTCTATTTTTCGGCTTGTCTTCACCCGTTTCCTCTTGAAATGAAACCTGGATGATGTTTTTTAATTTTTAGAATTTTTTTTGCATTTAGTTTTGAATTTTCTAACTCAGGTCGAGTTCGAACGGATAGGATTGAAATTTTTTTTCTTCTTTATTTTTCGGCCTGTCCTGGCCCGTTTCGTCTTGAAATGAAGCATGGATGATATTTTTTAATTTTTAGAATTTTTTTGCATGTATTTTTGAATTTTCTAACTCAGGTCTGGTTCGATCAGATAGGAAGTAAATTCTTTTTGTTCTCTATTTTTCGGCCTGCCCTGACCCGTTTCGTCATGAAATGAAACCAGGATGACGATTTTTAATTTTTAGAATTTTTTTTGCATTTAGTTTTGAATTTTCTAACTCGTGTCGGTTTCGAACGGATGGGAAGGAAATTTTTTTTGTTCTCTATTTTTCGGCTTGACTTCACCCGTTTCGTCTTGAAATGAAACCTGGATGATGTTTTTTAATTTTTAGAATTTTTTTTGCATTTAGTTTTGAATTTTCTAACTCGGGTCGGGTTCGAACGGATAGGATTGAAATTTTTTTTCTTCTCTATTTTTCGGCCTGTCCTAGCCCGTTTCGTCTTGAAATGAAGCCTGGATGATGTTTTTAAATTTTTAGAATTTTTTTGCATTTATTTTTGAATTTTCTAACTCAGGTCTGGTTCGAACGGATAGGAAGGAAATTCTTTTTGTTCTCTATTTTTCGGCCTGCCCTGACCCGTTTCGTCATGAAATGAAACCTGGATGACGATTTTTAATTTTTAGAATTTTTTTTGCATTTAGTTTTGAATTTTCTAACTCGTGTTGGTTTCGAACGGATGGGAAGGAAATTTTTTTTGTTCTCTATTTTTCGGCTTGACTTCACCCGTTTCGTCTTGAAATGAAACCTGGATGATGTTTTTTAATTTTTAGAATTTTTTTTGCATTTAGTTTTGAATTTTCTAACTCGGGTCGGTTTAGAACGGATAGGAAGGAAATTTTTTTTGTTCTCTATTTTTCGGCTTGTCTTCACCCGTTTCGTCTTGAAATGAGGCCTGGATGATGTTTTTTAATTTTTAGAATTTTTTTGTATTTATTTTTGAATTTTCTAACTCAGGTCTGGTTCGAACGGATAGGAAGGAAATTCTTTTTGTTCTCTATTTTTCGGCCTGCCCTGACCCGTTTCGTCTTGAAATGAAGCCTGGATGATGTTTTTTAATTTTTAGAATTTTTTTGCATTTATTTTTGAATTTTCTAACTCAGGTGTGGTTAGAACGGATAGGAAGGAAATTCTTTTTGTTCTCTATTTTTCGGCCTGCCCTGACCCGTTTCGTCATGAAATGAAACCTGGATGATGATTTTTAATATCTAGAATTTTTTTTGCATTTAGTTTTGAATTTTCTAACTCGGGTCGGTTTCGAACGGATAGGAAGGAAATTTTTTTTGTTCTCTATTTTTCGGCTTGTCTTCACCCGTTTCGTCTTGAAATGAAACTTGGATGATGTTTTTTAATTTTTAGAATTTTTTTTGCATTTAGTTTTGAATTTTCTAACTCGGGTCGGTTTCGAACGGATAGGAAGGAAATTTTTTTTGTTCTCTATTTTTCAGCCTGTCCTGGCCCGTTTCGTCTTGAAATGAAGCCTGGATGATGTTTTTTAATTTTTAGAATTTTTTTGCATTTATTTTTGAATTTTCTAACTCAGGTATGGTTCGAACGGATAGGAAGGAAATTATTTTTGTTCTCTATTTTTCGGCCTGCCCTGACCCATTTCGTCATGAAATAAAACCTGGACGATGATTTTTAATTTTTAGAATTTTTTTTGCATTTAGTTTTGAATTTTCTAACTCGGGTCGGTTTCGAACGGATAGGAAGGAAATTTTTTTTGTTCTCTATTTTTCGGCTTGTCTTCACCCATTTCGTCTTGAAATGAAACCTGGATATTGTTTTTTAATTTTTAGATTTTTTTTTTTTGCATTTAGTTTTGAATTTTCTAACTTGGGTCGGTTTAGAGCGGATAGGAAGGAAATTTTTTTTGTTCTCTATTTTTCGGCTTGTCTTCACTCGTTTCGTCTTGAAATGAAGCCTGGATTATGTTTTTTAATTTTTTGAATTTTTTTGCATTTAGTTTTGAATTTTCTAACTCAGCTCTGGTTCGAACGGATAGGAAGTAAATTCTTTTTGTTCTCTATTTTTCGGCCTGCCCTAACCCGTTTCCGCTTGAAATGTAGCCTGGATGATGTTTTTTAATTTTTAGAATTTTTTTTGCATTTGTTTTCGAATTTTCTAACTGGGGTCGGGTTCGAACGGATAGGAATGAAATTTTTTTTGATCTCTATTTTTCGGTCTGTCCTGTCCCGTTTCATCTTCAAATGAAGCCTGGATGATGTTTTTTAATTTTTAGAATTTTTTTTGCATTTATTTTCGAATTTTCTAACTGGGGTCGGGTTCGAACGGATAGGAAATAAATTTTTTTTATTCTCTATTTTTCGGCTTGTCTTCACCCGTTTCCTCTTGAAATGAAACCTGGATGATGTTTTTTAATTTTTAGAATTTTTTTTGCATTTAGTTTTGAATTTTCTAACTCGGGCCGGGTTCGAATGGATAGGATTGAAATTTTTTTTGTTCTCTATTTTTCGGCCTGTCCTGTCCCGTTTCATCTTCAAATGAAGCCTGGATGATGTTTTTTTATTTTTGAAATTTTTTTGCATTTATTTTCGAATTTTCTAACTCGGGTCGGGTTCGAATGGATAGGAAGGAAATTCTTTTTGTTCTCTATTTTTTTGCCTGCGCTGACCTGTTTCATCTTCAAATGAAGCCTAAATGATGATTTTTAATTTTTAGAATTTTTTTTGCATTTAGTTTTGAATTTTCTAACTCGGGCCGGGTTCGAACGGATAGGAAAGAAATTTTTTTTATTCTCTATTTTTCGGCTTGTCTTCACCCATTTCGTCTTGAAATGAAACCTGAATGATGTTTTTTAATTTTTAGAATTTTTTTTGCATTTAGTTTTGAATTTTCTAACTTGGGCCGAGTTCGAACGGATAGGATTGAAATTTTTTTTGTTCTCTATTTTTCGGCCTGTCCTGTCCCGTTTCATCTTCAAATGAAGCCTGGATGATGTTTTTTAATTTTTAGAATTTTTTTGCATTTATTTTCGAATTTTCTAATTGGGGTCGGGTTCGAACGGATAGGAAAAAATTTTTTTTTATTCTCTATATTTCGGCTTGTCTTCACCCGTTCCGGCTTGAAATCAAATTTGGATGATGTTGTTTAGTTTTTATAATTTTTTTTGCATTTAGTTTTGAATTTTCTAACTCGGGTCGGGTTCGAACGAATAAAATTGAAATTTTTTTTGTTATCTATTTTTCAGCTTGTCTTCACCCGTTTCGTCTTTAAATGAAACCTGGATGATGTTTTTTAATTTTTAGAACTTTTTTTGCATTTAGTTTTGAATTTTCTAACTCGGGTCAGTTTCGAACGGATATGAAGGAAATTTTTTTTCTTCTCTATTTTTCGGCCTGTCCTGACCCGTTTCGTCTTGAAATGAAGCCTGAATGATGTTTTTTAATTTTTAGAATTTTTTTGCATTTATTTTTGAATTTTCTAACTCGGGCCGGGTTCGAACGGATAGGAAGGAAATTTTTTTTATTCTCTATTTTTCGGCTTGTCTTTACCCGTTTCGTCTTGAAATGAAGCCTGGATGATGTTTTTTTATTTTTATAATTTTTTTGCATTTATTTTTGAATTTTCTAACTCGGGCCGGGTTCGAACGGATAGGAAAGAAATTTTTTTTATTCTCTATTTTTCGGCTTGTCTTAACCCGTTTCGTCTTGAAATGAAACATGGATGATGTTTTTTAATTTTTAGAATTTTTTTGCATTTAGTTTTGAATTTTCTAACTCGGGTCGGTTTAGAACGGATAGGAAGGAAATTTTTTTTGTTCTCTATTTTTCGGCCTGTCCTGACCCGTTTCGTCTTGCAATGAAGCCTGGATGATGTTTTTTAATTTTTAGAATTTTATTTGCATTTAGTTTTGAATTTTCTAACTCGGGTCGGGTTCGAACGGATAGGAAGGAAATTCTTTTTGTTCTCTATTTTTCGGCCTGCCCTGACCCGTTTCGTCTTGAAATGAAACCTGGATGATGTTTTTTAATTTTTAGAATTTTTTTTGCATTTAGTTTTGAATTTTCTAACTCGGGTCGGTTTCGAACGGATAGGAAGGAAATTTTTTTTGTTCTCTATTTTTCGGCTTGTCTTCACCCATTTCGTCTTGAAATGAAACCTGGATGATATTTTTTAATTTTTAGATTTTTTTTTTTGCATTTAGTTTTGAATTTTCTAACTCGGGTCGGTTTAGAACGGATAGGAAGGAAATTTTTTTGGTATTTATTTTTCGGCCTGTCCTGACCCGTTTCGTCTTGAAATGAAGCCTGGATGATATTTTTTAATTTTTAGATTTTTTTTTTTTGCATTTATTGTTGAATTTTCTAACTCGGGCCGGGTTCGAATGGATAGGAAAGAAATTTTTTTTATTCTCTATTTTTTTACCTGTCCTGACCTGTTTCATCTTCAAATGATGCCTGAATGATGTTTTTTAATTTTTAGAATTTTTTTGCATTTATTTTTGAATTTTCTAACTCGGGCCGGGTTCGAACGGATAGGAAAGAAATTTTTTTTATTCTCTATTTTTCGGCTTGTCTTCACCTATTTCGTCTTGAAATGAAACCTGAACGATGTTTGTTAATTTTTGTCATTTATTTTGAATTTTCTAACTTGGGTCGAGTTCGAACGGATACGATTGAAATTTTTTTTGTTCTCTATTTTTCGGCTTGTCTTCACTCGTTTCGTCTTGAAATGAAACTTGGATGATGTTGTTTAGTTTTTATAATTTTTTTTTGCATTTAGTTTTGAATTTTCTATCCCGGGTCGGGTTCGAACGAATAAGATTGAAATTTTTTTTGTTCTCTATTTTTCGGCTTGTCTTCACTCGTTTCGTCTTGAAATGAAACCTGGATGATGTTTTTTAATTTTTAGAATTTTTTTGCATTTAGTTTTGAATTTTCTAACTCGGGTCGGTTTCGAACGGATATGAAGGAAATTTTTTTTCTTCTCTATTTTTTGGTCTGTCCTGACCCGTTTCGTCTTGAAATGAAGCCTGAATGATGTTTTTTAATTTTTAGAATTTTTTTGCATTTATTTTTGAATTTTCTAACTCGGGCCGGGTTCGAACGGATAGGAAGGAAATTTTTTTTATTCTCTATTTTTCGGCTTGTCTTCACCCGTTTCGTCTTGAAATGAAGCCTGGATGATGTTTTTTAATTTTTATAATTTTTTTCATTTATTTTCGAATTTTCTAACTCGGGTCTGGTTCAAACGGATAGGAAGGAAATTCTTCTTGTTCTCCATTTTTCGCCCTGTCCTTACCCGTTTCGTCTTGAAATGAAGCCTGAATGATGTTTTTGAATTTTTAGAATTTTTTTGCATTTATTTTTGAATTTTCTAACTCGGGCCTGGTTCGAACGGATAGGAAGGAAATTTTTTTTATTCTCTATTTTTCGGCTTGTCTTCGCCCGTTTCGTCTTGAAATGAAACCTGGATAATGTTTTTTAATTTTTAGACTTTTTTTTGCATTTAGTTTTGAATTTTCTAACTCGGGTCGGTTTCGAACGGATAGGAAGAAAATTTTTTTTGTTCTCTATTTTTCGGCCTGTCTTGAGCCGTTTCATTTTGAAATGAAGCCTGGATGATGTTTTTTAATTTGTAGAATTTTTTTGCATTTATTTTCGAATTTTCTAACTCGCGTCTGGTTCGAACGGATAGGAAGAAATTCTTTTTGTTCTTTATTTTTCGGCCTGCCCTGATCCGTTTCGTCATGAAATGAAGCCTGGATAATGATTCTTAATTTTTCAAATTTTTTTGCATTTATTTTTGAATTTTCTAACTCGGGTCGGGTTCGAACGGATAGGAAGAAAATTTTTTTTGTTCTCTATTTTTCGGCTTGACTTCACCCGTTTCGTCTTGAAATGAAACCTGGATGATGTTTTTTAATTGTTAGAATTTTTTTTTGCATTTAGTTTTGAATTTTCTATCTCGGGTCGGTTTCGAACGGATAGGAAGGAAATTTTTTTTGTTCTCTATTTTTCGGCCTGTCCTGACCCATTTCGTCTTGATATGAAGCCTGGATGATGTTTTTTAATTTTTAGAATTTTTTTGCATTTATTTTTGAATTTTCTAACTCGGGCCGGGTTCGAACGGATAGGAAGGAAATTTTTTTTATTCTCTATTTTTCGGCTTGTCTTCACCCGTTTCGTCTTGAAATGAAGCCTGGATGATGTTTTTTTATTTTTATAATTTTTTTGCATTTATTTTTGAATTTTCTAACTCGGGCCGGGTTCGAACGGATAGGAAAGAAATTTTTTTTATTCTCTATTTTTCGGCTTGTCTTAACCCGTTTCGTCTTGAAATGAAACATGGATGATGTTTTTTAATTTTTAGAATTTTTTTGCATTTAGTTTTGAATTTTCTAACTCGGGTCGGTTTAGAACGGATAGGAAGGAAATTTTTTTTGTTCTCTATTTTTCGGCCTGTCCTGACCCGTTTCGTCTTGCAATGAAGCCTGGATGATGTTTTTTAATTTTTAGAATTTTTTTTGCATTTAGTTTTGAATTTTCTAACTCGGGTCGGGTTCGAACGGATAGGAAGGAAATTCTTTTTGTTCTCTATTTTTCGGCCTGCCCTGACCCGTTTCGTCTTGAAATGAAACCTGGATGATGTTTTTTAATTTTTAGAATTTTTTTTGCATTTGGTTTTGAATTTTCTAACTCGGGTCGGTTTCGAACGGATAGGAAGGAAATTTTTTTTGTTCTCTATTTTTCGGCTTGTCTTCACCCATTTCGTCTTGAAATGAAACCTGGATGATATTTTTTAATTTTTAGATTTTTTTTTTTGCATTTAGTTTTGAATTTTCTAACTCGGGTCGGTTTAGAACGGATAGGAAGGAAATTTTTTTGGTATTTATTTTTCGGCCTGTCCTGACCCGTTTCGTCTTGAAATGAAGCCTGGATGATATTTTTTAATTTTTAGATTTTTTTTTTTTGCATTTATTGTTGAATTTTCTAACTCGGGCCGGGTTCGAATGGATAGGAAAGAAATTTTTTTTATTCTGTATTTTTTTACCTGTCCTGACCTGTTTCATCTTCAAATGATGCCTGAATGATGTTTTTTAATTTTTAGAATTTTTTTGCATTTATTTTTGAATTTTCTAACTCGGGCCGGGTTCGAACGGATAGGAAAGAAATTTTTTTTATTCTCTATTTTTCGGCTTGTCTTCACCCATTTCGTCTTGAAATGAAACCTGAACGATGTTTGTTAATTTTTGTCATTTATTTTGAATTTTCTAACTTGGGTCGAGTTCGAACGGATACGATTGAAATTTTTTTTGTTCTCTATTTTTCGGCTTGTCTTCACCCGTTTCGTCTTGAAATGAAACTTGGATGATGTTGTTTAGTTTTTATAATTTTTTTTTGCATTTAGTTTTGAATTTTCTAACCCGGGTCGGGTTCGAACGAATAAGATTGAAATTTTTTTTGTTCTCTATTTTTCGGCTTGTCTTCACTCGTTTCGTCTTGAAATGAAACCTGGATGATGTTTTTTAATTTTTAGAATTTTTTTGCATTTAGTTTTGAATTTTCTAACTCGGGTCGGTTTCGAACGGATATGAAGGAAATTTTTTTTCTTCTCTATTTTTCGGTCTGTCCTGACCCGTTTCGTCTTGAAATGAAGCCTGAATGATGTTTTTTAATTTTTAGAATTTTTTTGCATTTATTTTTGAATTTTCTAACTCGGGCCGGGTTCGAACGGATAGGAAGGAATTTTTTTTTATTCTCTATTTTTCGGCTTGTCTTCACCCGTTTCGTCTTGAAATGAAGCCTGGATGATGTTTTTTAATTTTTATAATTTTTTTCATTTATTTTCGAATTTTCTAACTCGGGTCTGGTTCAAACGGATAGGAAGGAAATTCTTCTTGTTCTCCATTTTTCGCCCTGTCCTTACCCGTTTCGTCTTGAAATGAAGCCTGAATGATGTTTTTGAATTTTTAGAATTTTTTTGCATTTATTTTTGAATTTTCTAACTCGGGCCTGGTTCGAACGGATAGGAAGGAAATTTTTTTTATTCTCTATTTTTCGGCTTGTCTTCGCCCGTTTCGTCTTGAAATGAAACCTGGATAATGTTTTTTAATTTTTAGACTTTTTTTTGCATTTAGTTTTGAATTTTCTAACTCGGGTCGGTTTCGAACGGATAGGAAGAAAATTTTTTTTGTTCTCTATTTTTCGGCCTGTCCTGAGCCGTTTCATTTTGAAATGAAGCCTGGATGATGTTTTTTAATTTGTAGAATTTTTTTGCATTTATTTTCGAATTTTCTAACTCGCGTCTGGTTCGAATGGATAGGAAGAAATCCTTTTTGTTCTTTATTTTTCGGCCTGCCCTGATCCGTTTCGTCATGAAATGAAGCCTGGATAATGATTCTTAATTTTTCAAATTTTTTTGCATTTATTTTTGAATTTTCTAACTCGGGTCGGGTTCGAACGGATAGGAAGGAAATTTTTTTTGTTCTCTATTTTTCGGCTTGACTTCACCCGTTTCGTCTTGAAATGAAACCTGGATGATGTTTTTTAATTGTTAGAATTTTTTTTTGCATTTAGTTTTGAATTTTCTAACTCGGGTCGGTTTCGAACGGATAGGAAGGAAATTTTTTTTGTTCTCTATTTTTCGGCCTGTCCTGACCCATTTCGTCTTGATATGAAGCCTGGATGATGTTTTTTAATTTTTAGAATTTTTTTGCATTTATTTTTGAATTTTCTAACTAGGGCCGGGTTCGAACTGATAGGAAAGAAATTTTTTTTATTCTCTATTTTTTGGCCTTTCCTGACCCGTTTCATCTTCAAATGAAGCCTGAATGATATTTTTTAATTTTTAGAATTTTTTTGCATTTATTTTTGAATTTTCTAACTCGAGCTGGGTTCGAACGGATAGGAAAGAAATTTTTTTTATTCTCTATTTTTCGGCTTGTCTTCACCCGTTTCGTCTTGAAATGAAGCCTAGATGATGTCTTTTAATTTTTAGAATTTTTTTGCATGTCTTTTAGAATTTTCTAACTGGGGTCGGGTTCGAACGGATAGGAAAGAAATTTTTTTTATTCTTTATTTTTCGGCTTGTCTTCACCCGTTTCGTCTTGAAATGAAGCCTGGATGATGTTTTTTAATTTTTAGAATTTTTTTGCATTTATTTTTGAATTTTCTAACTTAGGTCTGGTTCGAACGGATTGGAAGGAAATTATTTTTGTTCTCTATTGTACGGCCTGTCCTGACCCGTCTCGTCTTGAAATGAAGTCTGGATGATGTTTTCTAATTTTTAGAATTTTTTTACATTTATTTTTGAATTTTCTAACTCGGGTCGGGTTCGAACGGATAGGAAGGAAATTCTTTTTGTTCTCTATTTTTCGGCCTGTCCTGACCCGTTTCGTCTTGAAATGAAGCCTGGATGATGTTTTTTAATTTTTAGAATTTTTTTGCATTTATTTTAGAATTTTCTAACTCGGGCCGGGTTCGAACGGATAGGAAAGAAATTTTTTTTATTCTCTATATTTCGGCTTGTCTTCACCCGTTTCGTCTTGAAATGTAACTTGGATGATGTTGCTTAGTTTTTATAATTTTTTTTGCATTTAGTTTTGAATTTTCTAACTCGGGTCGGGTTCGAACGAATAAGATTGAAATTTTTTTTGTTATCTATTTTTCAGCTTGTCTTCACCCGTTTCGTCTTGAAATGAAACCTGGATGATGTTTTTTAATTTTTAGAATTTTTTTTGCATTTAGTTTTGAATTTTCTAACTCGGGTCGGTTTCGAACGGATATGAAGGAAATTTTTTTTCCACTCTATTTTTCGGCCTGTCCTGACCCGTTTCGTCTTGAAATGAAGCCTGAATGATGTTTTTTAATTTTTAGAATTTTTTTGCATTTATTTTTGAATTTTCTAACTCGGGCCGAGTTCGAACGGATAGGAAGGAAATTTTTTTTATTCTCTATTTTTCGGCTTGTCTTCACCCGTTTCGTCTTGAAATGAAGCCTGGATGATGTTTTTTTATTTTTATAATTTTTTTGCATTTATTTTTGAATTTTCTAACTCGGGCCGGGTTCGAACGGATAAAGAAATTTTTTTTATTCTCTATTTTTCGGCTTGTCTTAACCCGTTTCGTCTTGAAATGAAACCTGGATAATGTTTTTTAATTTTTAGAATTTTTTTGAATTTAGTTTTGAATTTTTTAACTCGGGTCGGTTTAGAACGGATAGGAAGGAAATATTTTTTGTTCTCTATTTTTCGGCCTGTCCTGACCCGTTTCGTCTTGCAATGAAGCCTGGATGATGTTTTTTAATTTTTAGAATTTTTTTTGCATTTAGTTTTGAATTTTCTAACTCGGGTCGGGTTCGAACGGATAGGAAGGAAATTCTTTTTGTTCTCTATTTTTCGGCCTTCCCTGACCCGTTTCGTCTTGAAATGAAACCTGGATGATGTTTTTTAATTTTTAGAATTTTTTTTGCATTTAGTTTTGAATTTTCTAACTGGGGTCGGTTTCGAACGGATAGGAAGGAAATTCTTTTTGTTCTCTATTTTTCGGCTTGTCTTCACCCATTTCGTCTTGAAATGAAACCTGGATGATATTTTTTAATTTTTAGATTTTTTTTTTTTGCATTTAGTTTTGAATTTTCTAACTCGGGTCGGTTTAGAACGGATAGGAAGGAAATTTTTTTTGTTCTTTATTTTTCGGCCTGTCCTGACCCGTTTCGTCTTGAAATGAAGCTTGGATGATATTTTTTAATTTTTATAATTTTTTTGCATTTATTGTTGAATTTTCTAACTCGGGTCGGGTTCGAATGGATAGGAAAGAAATTTTTTTTATTCTCTACTTTTTTGCCTGTCCTGACCTGTTTCATCTTCAAATGAAGCCTGAATGATGTTTTTTAATTTTTAGAATTTTTTTGCATTTATTTTTGAATTTTCTAACTCGGGCCGGGTTCGAATGGATAGGAAAGAAATTTTTTTTAATCTCTATTTTTCGGCTTGTCTTCACCCATTTCGTCTTGAAATGAAACCTGAACGATGTTTGTTAATTTTTGGAATTTTTTTGGCATTTATTTTGAATTTTCTAACTTGTGTCGAGTTCGAACGGATAGGATTGAAATTTTTTTTGTTCTCTATTTTTCGGCTTGTCTTCACCCGTTTCGTCTTGAAATGAAACTAGGATGATGTTGTTTAGTTTTTATAATTTTTTTTTGCATTTAGTTTTGAATTTTCTAACTCGGGTCGGGTTCGAACGAATAAGATTGAAATTTTTTTTGTTCTCTATTTTTCGGCTTGTCTTCACCCGTTTCGTCTTGAAATGAAACCTGGATGATGTTTTTTAATTTTTAGAATTTTTTTTGCATTTAGTTTTGAATTGTCTAACTCGGGTCGGTTTCGAACGGATATGAAGGAAATTTTTTTTCTTCTCTATTTTTCGGTCTGTCCTGACCCGTTTCGTCTTGAAATGAAGCCTGAATGATGTTTTTTAATTTTTAGAATTTTTTTGCATTTATTTTTGAATTTTCTAACTCGGGCCGGGTTCGAACGGATAGGAAGGAAATTGTTTTTATTCTCTATTTTTCGGCTTGTCTTCACCCGTTTCGTCTTGAAATGAAGCCTGGATGATGTTCTTTAATTTTTATAATTTTTTTCATTTATTTTCGAATTTTCTAACTCGGGTCTGGTTCAAACGGATAGGAAGGAAATTCTTCTTGTTCTCCATTTTTCGCCCTGTCCTTACCCGTTTCGTCTTGAAATGAAGCCTGAATGATGTTTTTTAATTTTTAGAATTTTTTTGCATTTATTTTTGAATTTTCTAACTCGGGCCGGGTTCGAACGGATAGGAAGGAAATTTTTTTTATTCTCTATTTTTCGGCTTGTCTTCACCCGTTTCGCCTTGAAATGAAGCCTGGATGATGTTTTTTAATTTTTATAATTTTTTTCATTTATTTTCGAATTTTCTAACTCGGGACTGGTTCAAACGGATAGGAAGGAAATTCTTCTTTTTCTCCATTTCTCGGCCTGTCCTTACCCGTTTCGTCTTGAAATGAATCCTGAATGATATTTTTTAATTTTTAGAATTTTTTTGCATTTATTTTTGAATTTTCTAACTCGGGCCGGGTTAGAACGGATAGGAAAGAAATTGTTTTTATTCTCTATTTTTTAGTCTGTCCTGACCCGTTACATCTTGAAATGAAGCCTGGATGATGTTTTTTTTATTTTTGAAATTTGTTTGCATTCATTTTCGAATTTTCTAACTCGGGTCGGGTTCGAACGGATAGGAATGAAATTCTTTTTGTTCTCTATTTTTTGGCCTGTCCTGACCCGTTTCATCTTCAAATGAAGCCTGGATGATGTTTTTTAATTTTTAGAATTTTTTTGCTTTTATTTTTGTATTTTTTAACTCGGGTCGGGTTCGAACGGATAGGAAGGAAATTTTTTTTCTTCTCTATTTTTCGGCCTATCCTGACCTGTTTCGTCTTGAAATGAAGCCTGGATAATGTTTTTTAATTTTTAGAATTTTTTTGCATTTCTTTTTGAATTTTCTATCTAGGGTCTGGTTCGAACGGATAGGAAGGAAATTCTTTTTGTTCTCTATTTTTCGGCCTGCCCTGACCCGTTTCATCATGAAATGAAACCTGGATGATGATTTTTAATTTTTAGAATTTTTTTTGCATTTAGTTTTGAATTTTCTAACTTGTGTCGGTTTCGAACGAATAGGAAGGAAATTTATTTTGTTCTCTATTTTCCGGCTTGTCGTCACCCGTTTCGTCTTGAAATGAAACCTGGATGATGTTTTTTAATTTTTAGAATTTTTTTTGCATTTAGTTTTGAATTTTCTAACTCAGGTAGGTTTCAAACGGATAGGAAGGAAATTTGTTTTGTTCCCTACTTTTCGGCCTGTCCTGATCCGTTTCGTCTTGAAATGAAGCCTGGATGATGTTTTTTAATTTTTAGAATTTTTTTGCATTTATTTTAGAATTTTCTAACTCGGGCCGGGTTCGAACGGATAGGAAAGAAATTTTTTTTATTCTCTATATTTCGGCTTGTCTTCACCCGTTTCGTCTTGAAATGAAACTTGGATGATGTTGCTTAGTTTTTATAATTTTTTTTGCATTTAGTTTTGAATTTTCTAACTCGGGTCGGGTTCGAACGAATAAGATTGAAATTTTTTTTGTTATCTATTTTTCAGCTTGTCTTCACCCGTTTCGTCTTGAAATGAAACCTGGATGATGTTTTTTAATTTTTAGAATTTTTTTTGCATTTAGTTTTGAATTTTCTAACTCGGGTCGGTTTCGAACGGATATGAAGGAAATTTTTTTTCCACTCTATTTTTCGGCCTGTCCTGACCCGTTTCGTCTTGAAATGAAGCCTGAATGATGTTTTTTAATTTTTAGAATTTTTTTGCATTTATTTTTGAATTTTCTAACTCGGGCCGAGTTCGAACGGATAGGAAGGAAATTTTTTTTATTCTCTATTTTTCGGCTTGTCTTCACCCGTTTCGTCTTGAAATGAAGCCTGGATGATGTTTTTTTATTTTTATAATTTTTTTGCATTTATTTTTGAATTTTCTAACTCGGGCCGGGTTCGAACGGATAAAGAAATTTTTTTTATTCTCTATTTTTCGGCTTGTCTTAACCCGTTTCGTCTTGAAATGAAACCTGGATGATGTTTTTTAATTTTTAGAATTTTTTTGAATTTAGTTTTGAATTTTCTAACTCGGGTCGGTTTAGAACGGATAGGAAGGAAATATTTTTTGTTCTCTATTTTTCGGCCTGTCCTGACCCGTTTCGTCTTGCAATGAAGCCTGGATGATGTTTTTTAATTTTTAGAATTTTTTTTGCATTTAGTTTTGAATTTTCTAACTCGGGTCGGGTTCGAACGGATAGGAAGGAAATTCTTTTTGTTCTCTATTTTTCGGCCTTCCCTGACCCGTTTCGTCTTGAAATGAAACCTGGATGATGTTTTTTAATTTTTAGAATTTTTTTTGCATTTAGTTTTGAATTTTCTAACTGGGGTCGGTTTCGAACGGATAGGAAGGAAATTCTTTTTGTTCTCTATTTTTCGGCTTGTCTTCACCCATTTCGTCTTGAAATGAAACCTGGATGATATTTTTTAATTTTTAGATTTTTTTTTTTTTGCATTTAGTTTTGAATTTTCTAACTCGGGTCGGTTTAGAACGGATAGGAAGGAAATTTTTTTTGTTCTTTATTTTTCGGCCTGTCCTGACCCGTTTCGTCTTGAAATGAAGCTTGGATGATATTTTTTAATTTTTATAATTTTTTTGCATTTATTGTTGAATTTTCTAACTCGGGTCGGGTTCGAATGGATAGGAAAGAAATTTTTTTTATTCTCTACTTTTTTGCCTGTCCTGACCTGTTTCATCTTCAAATGAAGCCTGAATGATGTTTTTTAATTTTTAGAATTTTTTTGCATTTATTTTTGAATTTTCTAACTCGGGCCGGGTTCGAATGGATAGGAAAGAAATTTTTTTTAATCTCTATTTTTCGGCTTGTCTTCACCCATTTCGTCTTGAAATGAAACCTGAACGATGTTTGTTAATTTTTGGAATTTTTTTGGCATTTATTTTGAATTTTCTAACTTGTGTCGAGTTCGAACGGATAGGATTGAAATTTTTTTTGTTCTCTATTTTTCGGCTTGTCTTCACCCGTTTCGTCTTGAAATGAAACTAGGATGATGTTGTTTAGTTTTTATAATTTTTTTTTGCATTTAGTTTTGAATTTTCTAACTCGGGTCGGGTTCGAACGAATAAGATTGAAATTTTTTTTGTTCTCTATTTTTCGGCTTGTCTTCACCCGTTTCGTCTTGAAATGAAACCTGGATGATGTTTTTTAATTTTTAGAATTTTTTTTGCATTTAGTTTTGAATTGTCTAACTCGGGTCGGTTTCGAACGGATATGAAGGAAATTTTTTTTCTTCTCTATTTTTCGGTCTGTCCTGACCCGTTTCGTCTTGAAATGAAGCCTGAATGATGTTTTTTAATTTTTAGAATTTTTTTGCATTTATTTTTGAATTTTCTAATTCGGGCCGGGTTCGAACGGATAGGAAGGAAATTGTTTTTATTCTCTATTTTTCGGCTTGTCTTCACCCGTTTCGTCTTGAAATGAAGCCTGGATGATGTTCTTTAATTTTTATAATTTTTTTCATTTATTTTCGAATTTTCTAACTCGGGTCTGGTTCAAACGGATAGGAAGGAAATTCTTCTTGTTCTCCATTTTTCGCCCTGTCCTTACCCGTTTCGTCTTGAAATGATGCCTGAATGATGTTTTTTAATTTTTAGAATTTTTTTGCATTTATTTTTGAATTTTCTAACTCGGGCCGGGTTCGAACGGATAGGAAGGAAATTTTTTTTATTCTCTATTTTTCGGCTTGTCTTCACCCGTTTCGCCTTGAAATGAAGCCTGGATGATGTTTTTTAATTTTTATAATTTTTTTCATTTATTTTCGAATTTTATAACTCGGGACTGGTTCAAACGGATAGGAAGGAAATTCTTCTTTTTCTCCATTTCTCGGCCTGTCCTTACCCGTTTCGTCTTGAAATGAATCCTGAATGATATTTTTTAATTTTTAGAATTTTTTTGCATTTATTTTTGAATTTTCTAACTCGGGCCGGGTTAGAACGGATAGGAAAGAAATTGTTTTTATTCTCTATTTTTTAGTCTGTCCTGACCCGTTACATCTTGAAATGAAGCCTGGATGATGTTTTTTTTTATTTTTGAAATTTTTTTGCATTCATTTTCGAATTTTCTAACTCGGGTCGGGTTCGAACGGATAGGAATGAAATTCTTTTTGTTCTCTATTTTTTGGCCTGTCCTGACCCGTTTCATCTTCAAATGAAGCCTGGATGATGTTTTTTAATTTTTAGAATTTTTTTGCTTTTATTTTTGTATTTTTTAACTCGGGTCGGGTTCGAACGGATAGGAAGGAAATTTTTTTTCTTCTCTATTTTTCGGCCTATCCTGACCTGTTTCGTCTTGAAATGAAGCCTGGATAATGTTTTTTAATTTTTAGAATTTTTTTGCATTTCTTTTTGAATTTTCTATCTAGGGTCTGGTTCGAACGGATAGGAAGGAAATTCTTTTTGTTCTCTATTTTTCGGCCTGCCCTGACCCGTTTCATCATGAAATGAAACCTGGATGATGATTTTTAATTTTTAGAATTTTTTTTGCATTTAGTTTTGAATTTTCTAACTTGTGTCGGTTTCGAACGGATAGGAAGGAAATTTATTTTGTTCTCTATTTTCCGGCTTGTCATCACCCGTTTCGTCTTGAAATGAAACCTGGATGATGTTTTTTAATTTTTAGAATTTTTTTTGCATTTAGTTTTGAATTTTCTAACTCAGGTAGGTTTCAAACGGATAGGAAGGAAATTTGTTTTGTTCCCTACTTTTCGGCCTGTCCTGACCCGTTTCGTCTTGAAATGAAGCCTGGATGATGTTTTTTAATTTTTAGAATTTTTTTGCATTTATTTTAGAATTTTCTAACTCGGGCCGGGTTCGAACGGATAGGAAAGAAATTTTTTTTATTCTCTATTTTTCGGCTTGACTGACCCATTTCGTCTTGATATAAAGCCTGGATGATGTTTTTTAATTTATAGAATTTTTTTGCATTTATTTTTGAATTTTCTAACTAGGGCCGGGTTCGAACTGATAGGAAAGAAATTTTTTTTATTCTCTATTTTTTGGCCTATCCTGACCCGTTTCATCTTCGAATGAAGCCTGAATGATGTTTTTAAATTTTTAGACTTTTTTTGCATTTATTTTTGAATTTTCTAACTCGGGTCGGTTTCGAACGGATAGGAAGGAAATTTTTTTTGTTCTCTTTTTTTCGGCCTGTCCTGACCCATTTCGTCTTGATATGAAGCCTGGATGATGTTTTTTAATTTTTAGAATTTTTTTGCATTTATTTTTGAATTTTCTAACTAGGGCCGGGTTCGAACTGATAGGAAAGAAATTTTTTTTATTCTCTATTTTTTGGCCTATCCTGACCCGTTTCATCTTCAAATGAAGCCTGAATGATATTTTTTAATTTTTAGATTTTTTTTGCATTTATTGTTGAATTTTCTAACTCGAGCCGGGTTCGAACGGATAGGAAAGAATTTTTTTTTTATTCTCTATTTTTCGGCTTGTCTTCACCCGTTTCGTCTTGAAATGAAGCCTAGATGATGTCGTTTAATTTTTAGAATTTTTTTGCATTTCTTTTAGAATTTTCTAACTGGGGTCGGGTTCGAACGGATAGGAAAGAAATTTTTTTTATTCTTTATTTTTCGGCTTGTCTTCACCCGTTTCGTCTGGAAATGAAGCCTGGATGATGTTTTTTAATTTTTAGAATTTTTTTGCATTTATTTTTGAATTTTCTAACTTAGGTCTGGTTCGAACGGATTGGAAGGAAATTATTTTTGTTCTCTATTGTACGGCCTGTCCTGACCCGTCTCGTCTTGAAATGAAGTCTGGATGATGTTTTTTAATTTTTAGAATTTTTTTACATTTATTTTTGAATTTTCTAACTCGGGTCGGGTTCGAACGGATAGGAAAGAAATATTTTTTTTCTCTATTTTTCAGCCTGTCCTGATCCGTTTCGTCTTGAAATGAAGCCTGAATGATGTCTTTTAATTTTTAGAATTTTTTTGCATTTCTTTTAGAATTTTCTAACTGGGGTCGGGTTCGAACGGATAGGAAAGAAATTTTTTTTATTCTCTATTTTTCGGCTTGTCTTCACCCGTTTCGTCTTTAAATGAAACCTAGATGATGTTTTTTAATTTTTAGATTTTTTTTTGCATTTAGTTTTGAATTTTCTAACTCGGGTCGGGTTCGAACGGATAGGAATGAAATTTTTTTTGTTCTCTATTTCTCGGCCTGTCCTGTCCCGTTTCATCTTCAAATGAAGCCTGGATGATGTTTTTTAAATTTTGGAATTTTTTTGCATTTATTTTCGAATTTTCTAACTCGGGTCGGGTTCGAACGGATAGGAAGGAAATTTTTTTTCTTCTCTATTTTTCGGCCTGTCCTGGCCCGTTTCGTCTTGAAATGAAGCCTGGATGATGTTTTTTAATTTTTAGAATTTTTTTGCATTTATTTTTGAATTTTCTAACTCAGGTCTGGTTCGAACGGATAGGAAGGAAATTCTTTTTGTTCTCTATTTTTCGGCCTGCCCTAACCCGTTTTGTCATGAAATGAAACCTGGATGATGATTTTTAATTTTTAGAATTTTTTTTGCATTTAGTTTTGAATTTTCTAACTCGGGTCGGTTTCGAACGGATAGGAAGGAAATTTTTTTTTTCTCTATTTTTCGGCTTGTCTTCACCCGTTTCGTCTTGAAATGAAACCTGGATGGTGTTTTTTAATTTTTAGAATTTTTTTTGCATTTAGTTTTGAATTTTCTAAGTCGGGTCGGTTTAGAACGGATAGGAAGGAAATTTTTTTTGTTCTCTATTTTTCGGCTTGTCTTCACCCGTTTCGTCTTGAAATGAAGCCTGGATGATGTTTTTTAATTTTTAGAATTTTTTTGCATTTATTTTTGAATTTTCTAACTCAGGTCTGGTTCGAACGGATAGGAAGGAAATTCTTTTTGTTCTCTATTTTTCGGCCTTTCCTGACCCGTTTCGTCTTGAAATGAGGCCTGGATGATGTTTTTTAATTTTTAGAATTTTTTTTGCATTTATTTTCGAATTTTCTCACTGGGGTCGGGTTCGAACGGATAGGAAAGAAATTTTTTTTATTCTCTATTTTTCGGCTTGTCTTCACCCGTTTCGTCTTGAAATGAAACCTGGATGATGTTTTTAAATTTTAAGAATTTTTTTTGCATTTAGTTTTGAATTTTCTAACTCGGGTCGGGTTCGAACGGATAGGATTGAAATTTTTTTTATTCTCTATTTTTCGGCTTGTCTTCACCCGTTTCATCTTGAAATGAAACCTGGATGATGTTTATTAATTTTTGGAATTTTTTTTGCATTTATTTTTGAATTTTCTAACATGGGTTGGGTTCGAACGGATAGGAATGAAATTTTTTTTTATCTCTATTTTTCGGCCTATCCTGTCCCGTTTCATCTTCAAATGAAGCTTGGATGATGTTTTTTAATTTTTAGAATTTTTTTTGCATTTATTTTCGAATTTTCTAACTGGGGTCGGGTTCGAACGGATAGGAAATAAATTTTTTTCATTCTCTATTTTTCGGCTTGTTTTCACCCGTTTCGTCTTGAAATGAAACCTGGATGATGTTTTTTAATTTTTAGAATTTTTTTTGCATTTAGTTTTGAATTTTCTAACTCGGGTCGGGTTCGAACGGATAGGATTGAAATTTTTTTTCTTCTCTATTTTTCGGCCTGTCCTGGCCCGTTTCGTCTTGAAATGAAGCCTGGATGATGTTTTTTAATTTTTAGAATTTTTTTGCATTTATTTTTGAATTTTCTAACTCAGGTCTGGTTCGAACGGATAGGAAGGAAATTCTTTTTGTTCTCTATTTTTCGGCCTGCCCTGACCCGTTTCGTCATGAAATGAAACCTGGATGATGATTTTTAATTTTTAGAATTTTTTTTGCATTTAGTTTTGAATTTTCTAACTCGGGTCGGTTTCGAACGGATAGGAAGGAAATTTTTTTTGTTCTCTATTTTTCGGCTTGTCTTCACCCGTTTCCTCTTGAAATGAAACCTGGATGATGTTTTTTAATTTTTAGAATTTTTTTTGCATTTAGTTTTGAATTTTCTAACTCGGGTCGGTTTCGAACGGATTGGAAGGAAATTTTTTTTCTTCTCTATTTTTCGGCTTGTCTTCACCCATTTCGTCTTGAAATGAAGCCTGGATGATGTTTTTTAATTTTTAGATTTTTTTTTTTGCATTTAGTCTTGAATTTTCTAACTCGGGTCGGTTTAGAACGGGTAGGAAGGAATTTTTTTTTTGTTCTTTATTTTTCGGCCTGTCCTAACTCGTTTCGTCTTGAAATGAAGCTTGGATGATGTTTTTTAATTTTTAGAATTTTTTTACATTTATTTTTGAATTTTCTAACTCGGGTCAGGTTCGAACGGATAGGATTGAAATTTTTTTTGTTCTCTATTTTTGGGCCTGTCCTGTCCCGTTTCATCTTCAAATGAAGCCTGGATGATGTTTTTTAATTTTTAGAATTTTTTTGCATTTATTTTCGAATTTTCTAATTGGGGTCGGGTTCGAACGGATAGGAAAGAAATTTTTTTTATTCTCTATATTTCGGCTTGTCTTCACCCGTTTCGTCTTGAAATGAAACCTGGATGATGTTTTTTAATTTTTAGAATTTTTTTTGCTTTTAGTTTTGAATTTTCTAACTCGGGTCGGTTTCGAACGGATATGAAGGAAATTTTTTTTCTTCTCTATTTTTCGGCCTGTCCTGACCCGTTTCGTCTTGAAATGAAGGCTGAATGACGTTTCTTAATTTTTAGAATTTTTTTGCATTTATTTTTGAATTTTCTAACTCGGGCCGGGTTCGAACGGATAGGAATGAAATTTTTTTTATTCTCTATTTTTCGACTTGTCTTCACCCGTTTCGTCTTGAAATGAAGCCTGGATGATGTCTTTTAATTTTTAGAATTTTTTTGCATTTCTTTTAGAATTTTCTAACTGGGGTCGGGTTCGAACGGATAGGAAAAATTTTTTTTTTATTCTCTATTTTTCGGCTTGTCTTCACCCGTTTCGTCTTGAAATGAACCCTAGATGATGTTTTTTAATTTTTAGATTTTTTTTTGCATTTAGTTTTGAATTTTCTAACTCGGGTCGGGTTCGAACGGATAGGATTGACATTTTTTTTATTCTCTATTTTTCGGCTTGTCTTCACCCGTTTCATCTTGAAATGAAACCTGGATGATGTTTTTTAATTTTTAGAATTTTTTTGCATTTATTTTTGAATTTTCTAACTCAGGTCTGGTTCGAACGGATAGGAAGGAAATTCTTTTTGTTCTCTATTTTTCGGTCTGCCCTGACCCGTTTCGTCATGAAATGAAACTTGGATGATGATTTTTAATTTTTAGAATTTTTTTTGCATTTAGTTTTGAATTTTCTAACTCGGGTCGGTTTCGAACGGATAGGAAGGAAATTTTTTTTGTTCTCTATTTTTCGGCTTGTCTTCACCCGTTTCGTCTTGAAATGAAACCTGGATGATGTTTTTTAAATTTTAGAATTTTTTTTGCATTTAGTTTTGAATTTTCTAACTCGGGTCGGTTTCGAACGGATTGGAAGGAAATTTTTTTTGTTCTCTATTTTTCGGCTTGTCCTCACCCATTTCGTCTTGAAATGAAACCTGGATGATGTTTTTTAATTTTTAGATTTTTTTTTTTTTGCATTTAGTTTTGAATTTTCTAACTCGGGTCGGTTTAGAACGGATAGGAAGGAAATTTTTTTTGCTCTCTATTTTTCGGCCTGTCCTGAACCGTTTCGTCTTGCAATGAGGCCTGGATGATGTTTTTTAATTTTCAGAATTTTTTTTGCATTTAGTTTTGAATTTTCTAACTCGAGTCGGGTTCGAACGGAAAGGAAGGAAATTCTTTTTGTTCTCTATTTTTCGGCCTGCCCTGACCCGTTTCGTCATGAAATGAAACCTGGATGATGATTTTTAATTTTTAGAATTTTTTTTGCATTTAGTTTTGAATTTTCTAACTCGGGTCGGTTTCGAACGGATAGGAAGGAAATTTTTTTTGTTCTCTATTTTTCGGCTTGTCTTCACCCGTTTCGTCTTGAAATGAAACCTGGATGATGTTTTTTAATTTTTAGAATTTTTTTTTCATTTAGTTTTGAATTTTCTAACTCGGGTCGGTTTCGAACGGATAGGAAGGAAATTTTTTTTGTTCTCTATTTTTCGGCTTGTCTTCACCCATTTCGTCTTGAAATGAAACCTGGATGATGTTTTTTAATTTTTAGATTTTTTTTTTTGCATTTAGTTTTGAATTTTCTAACTTGGGTCGGTTTAGAACGGATGGGAAGGAAATTTTTTTTGTTCTCTATTTTTCGGCCTGTCCTGACCCGTTTCGTCTTGCAATGAAGCCTGGATGATGTTTTTTAATTTTTAGAATTTTTTTTGCATTTAGTTTTGAATTTTCTAACTCGGGTCGGGTTCGAACGGATAGGAAAGAAATTTTTTTTATTCTCTATTTTTCGGCTTGTCTTCACCCGTTTCGTCTTGAAATGAAATCTGGATGATGTTTTTTAATTTTTAGAATTTTTTTTGCATTTAGTTTTGAATTTTCTAACTCGGGTCGGGTTCGAACGGATAGGATTGATTTTTTTTTCTTCTCTATTTTTCGTCCTGTCCTGGCCCATTTCGTCTTGAAATGAAGCCTGGATGATGTTTTTTAATTTTTAGAATTTTTTTGCATTTATTTTTGAATTTTCTAATTCAGGTCTGGTTCGAACGGATAGGAAGGAAATTCTTTTTGTTCTCTATTTTTCGGCCTGCCCTGACCTGTTTCGTCATGAAATGAAACCTGGATGATGATTTTTAATTTTTAGAATTTTTTTTGCATTTAGTTTTGAATTTTCTAACTCGGGTCGGTTTCGAACGGATAGGAAGGAAATTTTTTTTGTTCTCTTTTTTTCGGCTTGACTTCACCCGTTTCGTCTTAAAATGAAACCTGGATGATGTTTTTTAATTTTTAGAATTTTTTTTGCATTTAGTTTTGAATTTTCTAACTCGGGTCGGTTTCGAACAGATAGGAAGGAAATTTTTTTTGTTCTCTATTTTTCGGCTTGTCTTCAACCATTTCGTCTTGAAATGAAACCTGGATGATGTTTTTTAATTTTTAGATTTTTTTTTTTTTGCATTTAGTTTTGAATTTTCTAACTCGGGTCGGTTTAGAACGGATAGGAAGGAAATTTTTTTTGTTCTCTATTTTTCGGCCTGTCCTGACCCGTTTCGTCTTGCAGTGATGCCTGGATGATGTTTTTTAATTTTTAGAATTTTTTTTGCATTTAGTTTTGAATTTTATAACTCGGGTCGGGTTCGAACGGATAGGAAGGAAATTCTTTTTGTTCTCTATTTTTCGGCCTGCCCTGACCTGTTTCGTCTTGAAATGAAACCTGGATGATGTTTTTTAATTTTTAGAATGTTTTTTGCATTTAGTTTTGAATTTTCTAACTCGGGTCGGTTTCGAACGGATAGGAAGGAAATTTTTTTTGTTCTCAATTTTTCGGCTTGTCTTCACCCATTTCGTCTTGAAATGAAACCTGGATGATGTTTTTTAATTTTTAGTTTTTTTTTTTTTGCATTTAGTTTTGAATTTTCTAACTCGGGTCGGTTTAGAACGGATAGGAAGGAAATTTTTTTTGTTCTTTATTTTTCGGCCTGTCCTGACCCGTTTCGTCTTGAAATGAAGCGTGGATGACGTTTTTTAATTTTTAGAATTTTTTTGCATTTATTTTTGAATTTTGTAACTCGGGCCGGGTTCGAATGGATAGGAAAGAAATTTTTTTTATTCTCTATTTTTTTGCCTGTCCTGACTCGTTTCATCTTCAAATGAAGCCTGAATGATGTTTTTTAATTTTTAAAATTTTTTTGCATTTATTTTTGAATTTTCTAACTTGGGCCGGGTTCGAACGGATAGGAAAGAAATTTTTTTTATTCTCTATTTTTCGGCTTGTCTTCACCCATTTCGTCTTGAAATGAAACTTGAATGATGTTTATTAATTTTTGGAATTTTTTGGCATTTATTTTTGAATTTTCTAACTTGGGTCGGGTTCAAACGGATAGGAATGAAATTTTTTTTGATCTCTATTTTTCGACCTGTCGTGTCCCGTTTCATCTTCAAATGAAGCCTGGATGATGTTTTTTAATTTTTAGAATTTTTTTTGCATTTATTTTCGAATTTTCTAACTGGGGTCGGGTTCGAACGGATAGGAAAGAAATTTTTTTTATTCTCAATTTTTCGGCTTCTCTTCACCCGTTTCGTCTTGAAATGAAACCTGGATGATGTTTTTTAATTTTTAGAATTTTTTTGCATTTATTTTTGAATTTTCTAACTCAGGTCTAGTTCGAACGGATAGGAAGGAAATTCTTTTTGTTCTCTATTTTTCGGCCTGCCCTGACCCGTTTCGTCATGAAATGAAACTTGGATGATGATTTTTAATTTTTAGAATTTTTTTTGCATTTAGTTTTGAATTTTCTAACTCGGGTCGGTTTCGAACGGATAGGAAGGAAATTTTTTTTGTTCTCTATTTTTCGGCTTGTCTTCACCCGTTTCGTCTTGAAATGAAACCTCGATGATGTTTTTTAAATTTTAGAATTTTTTTTGCATTTAGTTTTGAATTTTCTAACTCGGGTCGGTTTCGAACGGATAGGAAGGAAATTTTTTTTGTTCTCTATTTTTCGGCTTGTCTTCACCCATTTCGTCTTGAAATGAAACCTCGATGATGTTTTTTAATTTTTAGATTTTTTTTTTTTTGCATTTAGTTTTGAATTTTCTAACTCGGGTCAGTTTAGAACGGATAGGAAGGAAATTTTTTTTGTTCTCTATTTTTCGGCCTGTCCTGACCCGTTTCGTCTTGCAATGAGGCCTGGATGATGTTTTTTAATTTTTAGAATTTTTTTTGCATTTAGTTTTGAATTTTCTAACTCGAGTCGGGTTCGAACGGATAGGAAGGAAATTCTTTTTGTTCTCTATTTTTCGGCCTGTCCTGACCCGTTTTGTCATGAAATGAAACCTGGATGATGATTTTTAATTTTTATAATTTTTTTTGCATTTAGTTTTGAATTTTCTAACTCGGGTCGGTTTCGAACGGATAGGAAGGAAATTTTTTTTGTTCTCTATTTTTCGGCTTGTCTTCACCCGTTTCGTCTTGAAATGAAACCTGGATGATGTTTTTTAATTTTTAGAATTTTTTTTGCATTTCGTTTTGAATTTTCTAACTCGGGTCGGTTTCGAACGGATAGGAAGGAAATTTTTTTTGTTCTCTATTTTTCGGCTTGTCTTCACCCATTTCGTCTTGAAATGAAACCTGGATGATGTTTTTTAATTTTTAGATTTTTTTTTGCATTTAGTTTTGAATTTTCTAACTCGGGTCGGGTTCGAACGGATAGGATTGACATTTTTTTTATTCTCTATTTTTCGGCTTGTCTTCTCCCGTTTCGTCTTGAAATGAAACCTTGTTTATTAATTTTTGGAAATTTTTTGTATTTATTTTTGAATTTTCTAACTCGGGTCGGGTTCGAACGGATAGGAATGAAATTTTTTTTGATCTCTATTTTTCGGCCTGTCCTGTCCCGTTTCATCTTCAAATGAAGCCTGGATGATGTTTTTTAATTTTTAGAATTTTTTTTGCATTTATTTTCGAATTTTCTAACTGGGGTCGGGTTCGAACGGATAGGAAAGAAATTTTTTTTATTCTCTATTTTTCGGCTTGTCTTCACCCGTTTCGTCTTGAAATGAAACCTGGATGATATTTTTTAATTTTTAGAATTTTTTTGCACTTATTTTTGAATTTTCTAACTCAGGTCTGGTTCGAACGGATAGGAAGGAAATTCTTTTTGTTCTCTATTTTTCGGTCTGCCCTGACCCGTTTCGTCATGAAATGAAACTTGGATGATGATTTTTAATTTTTAGAATTTTTTTTGCATTTAGTTTTGAATTTTCTAACTCGGGTCGGTTTCGAACGGATAGGAAGGAAATTTTTTTTGTTCTCTATTTTTCGGCTTGTCTTCACCCGTTTCGTCTTGAAATGAAACCTGGATGATGTTTTTTAAATTTTAGAATTTTTTTTGCATTTAGTTTTGAATTTTCTAACTTGGGTCGGTTTCGAACGGATTGGAAGGAAATTTTTTTTGTTCTCTATTTTTCGGCTTGTCCTCACCCATTTCGTCTTGAAATGAAACCTGGATGATGTTTTTTAATTTTTAGATTTTTTTTTTTTTGCATTTAGTTTTGAATTTTCTAACTCGGGTCGGTTTAGAACGGATAGGAAGGAAATTTTTTTTGCTCTCTATTTTTCGGCCTGTCCTGAACCGTTTCGTCTTGCAATGTGGCCTGGATGATGTTTTTTAATTTTCAGAATTTTTTTTGCATTTAGTTTTGAATTTTCTAACTCGAGTCGGGTTCGAACGGAAAGGAAGGAAATTCTTTTTGTTCTCTATGTTTCGGCCTGCCCTGACCCGTTTCGTCATGAAATGAAACCTGGATGATGATTTTTAATTTTTATAATTTTTTTTGCATTTAGTTTTGAATTTTCTAACTCGGGTCGGTTTCGAACGGATAGGAAGGAAATTTTTTTTGTTCTCTATTTTTCGGCTTGTCTTCACCCGTTTCGTCTTGAAATGAAACCTGGATGATGTTTTTTAATTTTTAGAATTTTTTTTTCATTTAGTTTTGAATTTTCTAACTCGGGTCGGTTTCGAACGGATAGGAAGGAAATTTTTTTTGTTCTCTATTTTTCGGCTTGTCTTCACCCATTTCGTCTTGAAATGAAACCTGGATGATGTTTTTTAATTTTTAGATTTTTTTTTTTGCATTTAGTTTTGAATTTTCTAACTTGGGTCGGTTTAGAACGGATGGGAAGGAAATTTTTTTTGTTCTCTATTTTTCGGCCTGTCCTGGCCCATTTCGTCTTGCAATGAAGCCTGGATGATGTTTTTTAATTTTTAGAATTTTTTTTGCATTTAGTTTTGAATTTTCTAACTCGGGTCGGGTTCGAACGGATAGGAAGGAAATTCTTTTTGTTCTCTATTTTTCGGTCTTCCCTGACCCGTTTCGTCTTGAAATGAAACCTGGATGATGTTTTTTAATTTTTTGAATTTTTTTTACATTTAGTTTTGAATTTTCTAACTCGGGTCGGTTTAGAACGGATAGGAAGGAAATTTTTTTTGTTCTTTATTTTTCGGCCGGTCCTGACCCGTTTCGTCTTGAAATGAAGCCTGGATGATGTTTTTTAATTTTTAGATTTTTTTTGCATTTATTTTTGAATTTTCTAACTCGGGCCGGGTTCGAATGGATAGGAAATAAATTTTTTTTATTCTCTATTTTTTAGCCTGTCCTGACCCGTTTCATCTTCAAATGACGCCTGAATGATGTTTTTTAATTTTAAGAATTTTTTTGCATTTATTTTTGAATTTTCTAACTTGGGCCGGGTTCGAACAGATAGGAAAGAAATTTGTTTTATTCTCTATTTTTCGGCTTGTCTTCACACATTTCGTCTTGAAATGAAACCTGTATGATGTTTATTAATTTTTGGAATTTTTTTGGCATTTAATGTTGAATTTTCTAACTTGGGTCGGGTTCGAACGGATAGGATTGAAATTTTTTTTGTTCTCTATTTTTCGGCCTGTCCTGTCCCGTTTCATCTTCAAATGAAGCCTGGATGATGTTTTTTAATTTTTAGAATTTTTTTGCATTTATTTTCGAATTTTCTAACTGGGGTTGGGTTCGAACGGATAGGAAAGAAATTTTTTTTATTCTCTATTTTTCGGCTTGTCTTCACCCGTTTCGTCTTGAAATGAAATCTGGATGATGTTTTTTAATTTTTAGAATTTTTTTTGCATTTAGTTTTGAATTTTCTAACTCGGGTCGGGTTCGAACGGATAGGATTGATTTTTTTTGCTTCTCTATTTTTCGTCCTGTCCTGGCCCATTTCGTGTTGAAATGAAGCCTGGATGATGTTTTTTAATTTTTAGAATTTTTTTGCATTTATTTTTGAATTTTCTAATTCAGGTCTGGTTCGAACGGATAGGAAGGAAATTCTTTTTGTTCTCTATTTTTCGGCCTGCCCTGACCTGTTTCGTCATGAAATGAAACCTGGATGATGATTTTTAATTTTTAGAATTTTTTTTGCATTTAGTTTTGAATTTTCTAACTCGGGTCGGTTTCGAACGGATAGGAAGGAAATTTTTTTTGTTCTCTTTTTTTCGGCTTGACTTCACCCGTTTCGTCTTAAAATGAAACCTGGATGATGTTTTTTAATTTTTAGAATTTTTTTTGCATTTAGTTTTGAATTTTCTAACTCGGGTCGGTTTCGAACGGATAGGAAGGAAATTTTTTTTGTTCTCTTTTTTTCGGCTTGACTTCACCCGTTTCGTCTTAAAATGAAACCTGGATGATGTTTTTTAATTTTTAGAATTTTTTTTGCATTTAGTTTTGAATTTTCTAACTCGGGTCGGTTTCGAACAGATAGGAAGGAAATTTTTTTTGTTCTCTATTTTTCGGCTTGTCTTCAACCATTTCGTCTTGAAATGAAACCTGGATGATGTTTTTTAATTTTTAGATTTTTTTTTTTTTGCATTTAGTTTTGAATTTTCTAACTCGGGTCGGTTTAGAACGGATAGGAAGGAAATTTTTTTTGTTCTCTATTTTTCGGCCTGTCCTGACCCGTTTCGTCTTGCAGTGATGCCTGGATGATGTTTTTTAATTTTTAGAATTTTTTTTGCATTTAGTTTTGAATTTTATAACTCGGGTCGGGTTCGAACGGATAGGAAGGAAATTCTTTTTGTTCTCTATTTTTCGGCCTGCCCTGACCATTTCGTCTTGAAATGAAACCTGGATGATGTTTTTTAATTTTTAGATTTTTTTTTTTTGCATTTAGTTTTGAATTTTCTAACTCGGGTCGGTTTAGAACGGATAGGAAGGAAATTTTTTTTGTTCTCTATTTTTCGGCCTGTCCTGACCCGTTTCGTCTTGCAGTGATGCCTGGATGATGTTTTTTAATTTTTAGAATTTTTTTTGCATTTAGTTTTGAATTTTCTAACTCGGGTCGGTTTAGAACGGATAGGAAGGAAATTTTTTTTGTTCTCTATTTTTCGGCCAGTCCTGACCCGTTTCGTCTTGCAGTGATGCCTGGATGATGTTTTTTAATTTTTAGAATTTTTTTTGCATTTAGTTTTGAATTTTATAACTCGGGTCGGGTTCGAACGGATAGGAAGGAAATTTTTTTTGTTCTTTATTTTTCGGCCTGTCCTGACCCGTTTCGTCTTGAAATGAAGCGTGGATGATGTTTTTTAATTTTTAGAATTTTTCTGCATTTATTTTTGAATTTTGTAACTCGGGCCGGGTTCGAATGGATAGGAAAGAAATTTTTTTTATTCTCTATTTTTTTGCCTGTCCTGACTCGTTTCATCTTCAAATGAAGCCTGAATGATGTTTTTTAATTTTTAAAATTTTTTTGCATTTATTTTTGAATTTTCTAACTTGGGCCGGGTTCGAACGGATAGGAAAGAAATTTTTTTTATTCTCTATTTTTCGGCTTGTCTTCACCCATTTCGTCTTGAAATGAAACTTGAATGATGTTTATTAATTTTTGGAATTTTTTGGCATTTATTTTTGAATTTTCTAACTTGGGTCGGGTTCAAACGGATAGGAATGAAATTTTTTTTGATCTCTATTTTTCGGCCTGTCGTGTCCCGTTTCATCTTCAAATGAAGCCTGGATGATGTTTTTTAATTTTTAGAATTTTTTTTGCATTTATTTTCGAATTTTCTAACTGGGGTCGGGTTCGAACGGATAGGAAAGAAATTTTTTTTATTCTCAATTTTTCGGCTTCTCTTCACCCGTTTCGTCTTGAAATGAAACCTGGATGATGTTTTTTAATTTTTAGAATTTTTTTGCATTTATTTTTGAATTTTCTAACTCAGGTCTAGTTCGAACGGATAGGAAGGAAATTCTTTTTGTTCTCTATTTTTCGGCCTGCCCTGACCCGTTTCGTCATGAAATGAAACTTGGATGATGATTTTTAATTTTTAGAATTTTTTTTCATTTAGTTTTGAATTTTCTAACTCGGGTCGGTTTCGAACGGATAGGAAGGAAATTTTTTTTGTTCTCTATTTTTCGGCTTGTCTTCACCCGTTTCGTCTTGAAATGAAACCTCGATGATGTTTTTTAAATTTTAGAATTTTTTTGCATTTATTTTTGAATTTTCTAACTCGAGTCGGGTTCGAACGGATAGGAAGGAAATTTTTTTTGTTCTCTATTTTTCGGCTTGTCTTCACCCGTTTCGTCTTGAAATGAAACCTGGATGATGTTTTTTAATTTTTAGAATTTTTTTGCATTTATTTTTGAATTTTCTAACTCAGGTCTAGTTCGAACGGATAGGAAGGAAATTCTTTTTGTTCTCTATTTTTCGGCCTGCCCTGACCCGTTTCGTCATGAAATGAAACTTGGATGATGATTTTTAATTTTTAGAATTTTTTTTGCATTTAGTTTTGAATTTTCTAACTCGGGTAGGTTTCGAACGGATAGGAAGGAAATTTTTTTTGTTCTCTATTTTTCGGCCTGTCCTGACCCGTTTCGTCTTGCAATGAGGCCTGGATGATGTTTTTTAATTTTTAGAATTTTTTTTGCATTTAGTTTTGAATTTTCTAACTCGAGTCGGGTTCGAACGGATAGGAAGGAAATTCTTTTTGTTCTCTATTTTTCGGCTTGTCCTGACCCGTTTCGTCATGAAATGAAACCTGGATGATGATTTTTAATTTTTATAATTTTTTTTGCATTTAGTTTTGAATTTTCTAACTCGGGTCGGTTTCGAACGGATAGGAAGGAAATTTTTTTTGTTCTCTATTTTTCGGCTTGTCTTCACCCGTTTCGTCTTGAAATGAAACCTGGATGATGTTTTTTAATTTTTAGAATTTTTTTTGCATTTCGTTTTGAATTTTCTAACTCGGGTCGGTTTCGAACGGATAGGAAGGAAATTTTTTTTGTTCTCTATTTTTCGGCTTGTCTTCACCCATTTCGTCTTGAAATGAAACCTGGATGATGTTTTTTAATTTTTAGATTTTTTTTTGCATTTAGTTTTGAATTTTCTAACTCGGGTCGGGTTCGAACGGATAGGATTGACATTTTTTTTATTCTCTATTTTTCGGCCTGTCCTGTCCCGTTTCATCTTCAAATGAAGCCTGGATGATGTTTTTTAATTTTTAGATTTTTTTTTGCATTTAGTTTTGAATTTTCTAACTCGGGTCGGGTTCGAACGGATAGGATTGACATTTTTTTTATTCTCTATTTTTCGGCTTGTCTTCACCCGTTTCCTCTTGAAATGAAACCTTGTTTATTAATTTTTGGAAATTTTTTGCATTTATTTTTGAATTTTCTAACTCGGGTCGGGTTCGAACGGATAGGAATGAAATTTTTTTTGATCTCTATTTTTCGGCCTGTCCTGTCCCGTTTCATCTTCAAATGAAGCCTGGATGATGTTTTTTAATTTTTAGAATTTTTTTTGCATTTATTTTCGAATTTTCTAACTGGGGTCGGGTTCGAACGGATAGGAAAGAAATTTTTTTTATTCTCTATTTTTCGGCTTGTCTTCACCCGTTTCGTCTTGAAATGAAACCTGGATGATATTTTTTAATTTTTAGAATTTTTTTGCATTTATTTTTGAATTTTCTAACTCAGGTCTGGTTCGAACGGATAGGAAGGAAATTCTTTTTGTTCTCTATTTTTCGGTCTGCCCTGACCCGTTTCGTCATGAAATGAAACTTGGATGATGATTTTTAATTTTTAGAATTTTTTTTGCATTTAGTTTTGAATTTTCTAACTCGGGTCGGTTTCGAACGGATAGGAAGGAAATTTTTTTTGTTCTCTATTTTTCGGCTTGTCTTCACCCGTTTCGTCTTGAAATGAAACCTGGATGATGTTTTTTAAATTTTAGAATTTTTTTTGCATTTAGTTTTGAATTTTCTAACTCGGGTCGGTTTCGAACGGATTGGAAGGAAATTTTTTTTGTTCTCGATTTTTCGGCTTGTCCTCACCCATTTCGTCTTGAAATGAAACCTGGATGATGTTTTTTAATTTTTAGATTTTTTTTTTTTTGCATTTAGTTTTGAATTTTCTAACTCGGGTCGGTTTAGAACGGATAGGAAGGAAATTTTTTTTGCTCTCTATTTTTCGGCCTGTCCTGAACCGTTTCGTCTTGCAATGAGGCCTGGATGATGTTTTTTAATTTTCAGAATTTTTTTTGCATTTAGTTTTGAATTTTCTAACTCGAGTCGGGTTCGAACGGAAAGGAAGGAAATTCTTTTTGTTCTCTATTTTTCGGCCTGCCCTGACCCGTTTCGTCATGAAATGAAACCTGGATGATGATTTTTAATTTTTAGAATTTTTTTTGCATTTAGTTTTGAATTTTCTAACTCGGGTCGGTTTCGAACGGATAGGAAGGAAATTTTTTTTGTTCTCTATTTTTCGGCTTGTCTTCACCCGTTTCGTCTTGAAATGAAACCTGGATGATGTTTTTTAATTTTTAGAATTTTTTTTTCATTTAGTTTTGAATTTTCTAACTCGGGTCGGTTTCGAACGGATAGGAAGGAAATTTTTTTTGTTCTCTATTTTTCGGCTTGTCTTCACCCATTTCGTCTTGAAATGAAACCTGGATGATGTTTTTTAATTTTTAGATTTTTTTTTTTGCATTTAGTTTTGAATTTTCTAACTTGGGTCGGTTTAGAACGGATGGGAAGGAAATTTTTTTTGTTCTCTATTTTTCGGCCTGTCCTGACCCGTTTCGTCTTGCGATGAAGCCTGGATGATGTTTTTTAATTTTTAGAATTTTTTTTGCATTTAGTTTTGAATTTTCTAACTCGGGTCGGGTTCGAACGGATAGGAAGGAAATTCTTTTTGTTCTCTATTTTTCGGTCTTCCCTGACCCGTTTCGTCTTGAAATGAAACCTGGATGATGTTTTTTAATTTTTAGAATTTTTTTTACATTTAGTTTTGAATTTTCTAACTCGGGTCGGTTTAGAACGGATAGGAAGGAAATTTTTTTTGTTCTTTATTTTTCGGCCGGTCCTGACCCGTTTCGTCTTGAAATGAAGCCTGGATGATGTTTTTTAATTTTTAGATTTTTTTTGCATTTATTTTTGAATTTTCTAACTCGGGCCGGGTTCGAATGGATAGGAAAGAAATTTTTTTTATTCTCTATTTTTTAGCCTGTCCTGACCCGTTTCATCTTCAAATGACGCCTGAATGATGTTTTTTAATTTTAAGAATTTTTTTGCATTTATTTTTGAATTTTCTAACTTGGGCCGGGTTCGAACAGATAGGAAAGAAATTTGTTTTATTCTCTATTTTTCGGCTTGTCTTCACACATTTCGTCTTGAAATGAAACCTGTATGATGTTTATTAATTTTTGGAATTTTTTTGGCATTTAATGTTGAATTTTCTAACTTGGGTCGGGTTCGAACGGATAGGATTGAAATTTTTTTTGTTCTCTATTTTTCAGCCTGTCCTGTCCCGTTTCATCTTCAAATGAATCCTGGATGATGTTTTTTCATTTTTAGAATTTTTTTGCATTTATTTTCGAATTTTCTAACTGGGGTTGGGTTCGAACGGATAGGAAAGAAATTTTTTTTATTCTCTATTTTTCGGCTTGTCTTCACCCGTTTCGTCTTGAAATGAAATCTGGATGATGTTTTTTAATTTTTAGAATTTTTTTTGCATTTAGTTTTGAATTTTCTAACTCGGGTCGGGTTCGAACGGATAGGATTGATTTTTTTTTCTTCTCTATTTTTCGTCCTGTCCTGGCCCATTTCGTCTTGAAATGAAGCCTGGATGATGTTTTTTAATTTTTAGAATTTATTTGCATTTATTTTTGAATTTTCTAATTCAGGTCTGGTTCGAACGGATAGGAAGGAAATTCTTTTTGTTTTTTATTTTTTCTGCCTGCCCTGACCTGTTTCGTCATTAAATGAAACCTGGATAATGATTTTTAATTTTTAGAATTTTTTTTGCATTTAGTTTTGAATTTTCTAACTCGGGTTGGTTTCGAACGGATAGGAAGGAAATTTTTTTTGTTCTCTTTTTTTCGGCTTGACTTCACCCGTTTCGTCTTAAAATGAAACCTGGATGATGTTTTTTAATTTTTAGAATTTTTTTTGCATTTAGTTTTGAATTTTCTAACTCGGGTCGGTTTCGAACAGATAGGAAGGAAATTTTTTTTGTTCTCTATTTTTCGGCTTGTCTTCAACCATTTCGTCTTGAAATGAAACCTGGATGATGTTTTTTAATTTTTAGATTTTTTTTTTTTTGCATTTAGTTTTGAATTTTCTAACTCGGGTCGGTTTAGAACGGATAGGAAGGAAATTTTTTTTGTTCTCTATTTTTCGGCCTGTCCTGACCCGTTTCGTCTTGCAGTGATGCCTGGATGATGTTTTTTAATTTTTAGAATTTTTTTTGCATTTAGTTTTGAATTTTATAACTCGGGTCGGGTTCGAACGGATAGGAAGGAAATTCTTTTTGTTCTCTATTTTTCGGCCTGCCCTGACCTGTTTCGTCTTGAAATGAAACCTGGATGATGTTTTTTAATTTTTAGAATGTTTTTTGCATATAGTTTTGAATTTTCTAACTCGGGTTGGTTTCGAACGGATAGGAAGGAAATTTTTTTTGTTCTCAATTTTTCGGCTTGTCTTCACCCATTTCGTCTTGAAATGAAACCTGGATGATGTTTTTTAATTTTTAGTTTTTTTTTTTTTGCATTTAGTTTTGAATTTTCTAACTCGGGTCGGTTTAGAACGGATAGGAAGGAAATTTTTTTTGTTCTTTATTTTTCGGCCTGTCCTGACCCGTTTCGTCTTGAAATGAAGCGTGGATGATGTTTTTTAATTTTTAGAATTTTTCTGCATTTATTTTTGAATTTTGTAACTCGGGCCGGGTTCGAATGGATAGGAAAGAAATTTTTTTTATTCTCTATTTTTTTGCCTGTCCTGACTCGTTTCATCTTCAAATGAAGCCTGAATGATGTTTTTTAATTTTTAAAATTTTTTTGCATTTATTTTTGAATTTTCTAACTTGGGCCGGGTTCGAACGGATAGGAAAGAAATTTTTTTTATTCTCTATTTTTCGGCTTGTCTTCACCCATTTCGTCTTGAAATGAAACTTGAATGATGTTTATTAATTTTTGGAATTTTTTGGCATTTATTTTTGAATTTTCTAACTTGGGTCGGGTTCGAACGGATAGGAATGAAATTTTTTTTGATCTCTATTTTTCGGCCTGTCGTGTCCCGTTTCATCTTCAAATGAAGCCTGGATGATGTTTTTTAATTTTTAGAATTTTTTTTGCATTTATTTTCGAATTTTCTAACTGGGGTCGGGTTCGAACGGATAGGAAAGAAATTTTTTTTATTCTCAATTTTTCGGCTTCTCTTCACCCGTTTCGTCTTGAAATGAAACCTGGATGATGTTTTTTAATTTTTTGAATTTTCTAACTCAGGTCTAGTTCGAACGGATAGGAAGGAAATTCTTTTTGTTCTCTATTTTTCGGCCTGCCCTGACCCGTTTCGTCATGAAATGAAACTTGGATGATGATTTTTAATTTTTAGAATTTTTTTTGCATTTAGTTTTGAATTTTCTAACTCGGGTCGGTTTCGAACGGATAGGAAGGAAATTTTTTTTGTTCTCTATTTTTCGGCTTGTCTTCACCCGTTTCGTCTTGAAATGAAACCTGGATGATTTTTTTTAAATTTTAGAATTTTTTTTGCATTTAGTTTTGAATTTTCTAACTCGGGTCGGTTTCGAACGGATAGGAAGGAAATTTTTTTTGTTCTCTATTTTTCGGCTTGTCTTCACCCATTTCGTCTTGAAATGAAACCTCGATGATGTTTTTTAATTTTTAGATTTTTTTTTTTTTGCATTTAGTTTTGAATTTTCTAACTCGGGTCGGTTTAGAATGGATAGGAAGGAAATTTTTTTTGTTCTCTATTTTTCGGCCTGTCCTGACCCGTTTCGTCTTGCAATGAGGCCTGGATGATGTTTTTTAATTTTTAGAATTTTTTTTGCATTTAGTTTTGAATTTTCTAACTCGAGTCGGGTTCGAACGGATAGGAAGGAAATTCTTTTTGTTCTCTATTTTTCGGCCTGTCCTGACCCGTTTCGTCATGAAATGAAACCTGGATGATGATTTTTAATTTTTATAATTTTTTTTGCATTTAGTTTTGAATTTTCTAACTCGGGTCGGTTTCGAACGGATAGGAAGGAAATTTTTTTTGTTCTCTATTTTTCGGCTTGTCTTCACCCGTTTCGTCTTGAAATGAAACCTGGATGATGTTTTTTAATTTTTAGAATTTTTTTTGCATTTCGTTTTGAATTTTCTAACTCGGGTCGGTTTCGAACGGATAGGAAGGAAATTTTTTTTGTTCTCTATTTTTCGGCTTGTCTTCATCCATTTCGTCTTGAAATGAAACCTGGATGATGTTTTTTAATTTTTAGATTTTTTTTTTTTGCATTTAGTTTTGAATTTTCTAACTTGGGTAGGTTTAGAACGGATGGGAAGGAAATTTTTTTTGTTCTCTATTTTTCGGCCTGTCCTGAGCCGTTTCGTCTTGCAATGGCCTGGATGATGTTTTTTAATTTTTAGAATTTTTTTTGCATTTAGTTTTGAATTTTCTAACTCGGGTCGGGTTCGAACGGATAGGAAGGAAATTCTTTTTGTTCTCTATTTTTCGGTCTGCCCTGACCCGTTTCGTCTTGAAATGAAACCTGGATGATGTTTTTTAATTTTTAGAATTTTTTTTGCATTTAGTTTTGAATTTTCTAACTCGGGTCGGTTTAGAACGGATAAGAAGGAAATTTTTTTTGTTCTTTATTTTTCGGCCGGTCCTGACCCGTTTCGTCTTGAAATGAAGCCTGGATGATGTTTTTTAATTTTTAGATTTTTTTTGCATTTATTTTGAATTCTCTAACTCGGGCCGGGTTCGAATGGATAGGAAAGAAATTTTTTTTATTCCCTATTTTTTGGCCTGTCCTGACCCGTTTCATCTTCAAATGAAGCCTGAATGATGTTTTTTAATTTTTAGAATTTTTTTGCATTTATTTTTTAATTTTCTAACTTCGGCCGGGTTCGAACGGATAGGAAAGAAATTTGTTTTATTCTCTATTTTTCGGCTTGTCTTCACACATTTCGTCTTGAAATGAAACCTGAATGATGTTTATTAATTTTTGGAATTTTTTTGGCATTTATTGTTGAATTTTCTAACTTGGGTCGGGTTCGAACGGATAGGATTGAAATTTTTTTTGTTCTCTATTTTTCAGCCTGTCCTGTCCCGTTTCATCTTCAAATGAAGCCTGGATGATGTTTTTTAATTTTTAGAATTTTTTTGCATTTATTTTCGAATTTTCTAACTGGGGTTGGGTTCGAACGAATAGGAAAGAAATTTTTTTTATTCTCTATTTTTCGGCTTGTCTTCACCTGTTTCGTCTTGAAATGAAATCTGGATGATGTTTTTTAATTTTTAGAATTTTTTTTGCATTTAGTTTTGAATTTTCTAATTCGAGTCGAGTTCGAACGGATAGGATTGAAATTTTTTTTCTTCTCTATTTTTCGTCCTGTCCTGGCCCATTTCGTCTTGAAATGAAGCCTGGATGATGTTTTTTAATTTTTAGAATTTTTTTGCATTTATTTTTGAATTTTCTAACTCAGGTCTGGTTCGAACGGATAGGAAGGAAATTCTTTTTGTTCTCTATTTTTCGGCCTGCCCTGACCTGTTTCGTCATGAAATGAAACTTGGATGATGATTTTTAATTGTTAGAATTTTTTTTGCATTTAGTTTTGAATTTTCTAACTCGGGTCGGTTTCGAACGGATAGGAAGGAAATTTTTTTTGTTCCCTTTTTTTCGGCTTGTCTTCACCCGTTTCGTCTTGAAATGAAACCTGGATGATGTTTTTTAATTTTTAGAATTTTTTTTGCATTTAGTTTTGAATTTTCTAACTCGGCTCGGTTTCGAACGGATAGGAAGGAAATTTTTTTTGTTCTCTATTTTTCGGCTTGTCTTCAACCATTTCGTCTTGAAATGAAACCTGGATGATGTTTTTTAATTTTTAGATTTTTTTTTTTTTTGCATTTAGTTTTGAATTTTCTAACTCGGGTCGGTTTAGAACGGATAGGAAGGAAATTTTTTTTGTTCTCTATTTTTCGGCCTGTCCTGACCCGTTTCGTCTTGCAGTGAAGCCTGGATGATGTTTTTTAATTTTTAGAATTTTTTTTGCATTTAGTTTTGAATTTTCTAACTCGGGTCGGGTTCGAACGGATAGGAAGGAAGTTCTTTTTGTTCTCTATTTTTCGGCCTGCCCTGACCCGTTTCGTCTTGAAATGAAACCTGGATGATGTTTTTTAATTTTTAGAGTGTTTTTTGCATTTAGTTTTGAATTTTCTAACTCGGGTCGGTTTCGAACGGATAGGAAGGAAATTTTTTTTGTTCTCAATTTTTCGGCTTGTCTTCACCCATTTCGTCTTGAAATCAAACCTGGATGATGTTTTTTAATTTTTAGATTTTTTTTTTTGCATTTAGTTTTGAATTTTCTAACTCGGGTCGGTTTAGAACGGATAGGAAGGAAATTTTTTTTGTTCTTTATTTTTCGGCCTGTCCTGACCCGTTTCGTCTTGAAATGAAGCCTGGATGATGTTTTTTAATTTTTAGAATTTTTTTGCATTTATTTTTGAATTTTGTAACTCGGGCCGGGTTCGAATGGATTGGAAAGAAATTTTTTTTATTCTCTATTTTTTTGCCTGTCCTGACTCGTTTCATCTTCAAATGAAGCCTGAATGATGTTTTTTTAATTTTTAAAATTTTTTTGCATTTATTTTTGAATTTTCTAACTTGGGCCGGGTTCGAACGGATAGGAAAGAAATTTTTTTTATTCTCTATTTTTCGGCTTGTCTTCACCCATTTCGTCTTGAAATGAAACCTGAATGATGTTTATTAATTTTTGGAATTTTTTGGCATTTATTTTTGAATTTTCTAACTCAGGTCTGGTTCGAACGGATAGGAAGGAAATTCTTTTTGTTCTCTATTTTTCGGCCTGCCCTGACCTGTTTCGTCATGAAATGAAACTTGGATGATGATTTTTAATTGTTAGAATTTTTTTTGCATTTAGTTTTGAATTTTCTAACTCGGGTCGGTTTCGAACGGATAGGAAGGAAATTTTTTTTGTTCCCTTTTTTTCGGCTTGTCTTCACCCGTTTCGTCTTGAAATGAAACCTGGATGATGTTTTTTAATTTTTAGAATTTTTTTTGCATTTAGTTTTGAATTTTCTAACTCGGCTCGGTTTCGAACGGATAGGAAGGAAATTTTTTTTGTTCTCTATTTTTCGGCTTGTCTTCAACCATTTCGTCTTGAAATGAAACCTGGATGATGTTTTTTAATTTTTAGATTTTTTTTTTTTTTGCATTTAGTTTTGAATTTTCTAACTCGGGTCGGTTTAGAACGGATAGGAAGGAAATTTTTTTTGTTCTCTATTTTTCGGCCTGTCCTGACCCGTTTCGTCTTGCAGTGAAGCCTGGATGATGTTTTTTAATTTTTAGAATTTTTTTTGCATTTAGTTTTGAATTTTCTAACTCGGGTCGGGTTCGAACGGATAGGAAGGAAGTTCTTTTTGTTCTCTATTTTTCGGCCTGCCCTGACCCGTTTCGTCTTGAAATGAAACCTGGATGATGTTTTTTAATTTTTAGAGTGTTTTTTGCATTTAGTTTTGAATTTTCTAACTCGGGTCGGTTTCGAACGGATAGGAAGGAAATTTTTTTTGTTCTCAATTTTTCGGCTTGTCTTCACCCATTTCGTCTTGAAATCAAACCTGGATGATGTTTTTTAATTTTTAGATTTTTTTTTTTGCATTTAGTTTTGAATTTTCTAACTCGGGTCGGTTTAGAACGGATAGGAAGGAAATTTTTTTTGTTCTTTATTTTTCGGCCTGTCCTGACCCGTTTCGTCTTGAAATGAAGCCTGGATGATGTTTTTTAATTTTTAGAATTTTTTTGCATTTATTTTTGAATTTTGTAACTCGGGCCGGGTTCGAATGGATTGGAAAGAAATTTTTTTTATTCTCTATTTTTTTGCCTGTCCTGACTCGTTTCATCTTCAAATGAAGCCTGAATGATGTTTTTTTAATTTTTAAAATTTTTTTGCATTTATTTTTGAATTTTCTAACTTGGGCCGGGTTCGAACGGATAGGAAAGAAATTTTTTTTATTCTCTATTTTTCGGCTTGTCTTCACCCATTTCGTCTTGAAATGAAACCTGAATGATGTTTATTAGTTTTTGGAATTTTTTGGCATTTATTTTTGAATTTTCTAACTTGGGTCGGGTTCGAACGGATAGGATTGAAATTTTTTTTTGTTCTCTATTTTTCGGCCTGTCCTGTCCCGTTTCATCTTCAAATGAAGCCTGGATGATGTTTTTTAATTTTTAGAATTTTTTTGCATTTATTTTCGAATTTTCTAACTGGGGTCGGGTTCGAACGGATAGGGAAGAAATTTTTTTTATTCTCTATATTTCGGCTTGTCTTCACCCGTTTCGTCTTGAAATGAAACTTGGATGATGTGGTTTAATTTTTATAATTTTTTTTGCATTTAGTTTTGAATTTTCTAACTCGGGTCGGGTTCGAACGAATAGGATTGAAATTTTTTTTGTTCTCTATTTTCCAGCTTGTCTTCACCCGTTTCGTCTTGAAATGAAACCTGGATGATGTTTTTTAATTTTTAGAATTTTTTTTGCGTTTAGTTTTGAATTTTCTAACTCGGGTCGGTTTCGAACGGATATGAAGGAAATTTTTTTTATTCTCTATTTTTCGGCTTGTCTTCACCCGTTTCGTCTTGAAATGAAACCTGGATGATGTTTTTTAATTTTTAGAATTTTTTTTGCGTTTAGTTTTGAATTTTCTAACACGGGTCGGTTTCGAACGGATATGAAGGAAATTTTTTTTATTCTCTATTTTTCGGCTTGTCTTCACCCGTTTCGTCTTGAAATGAAGCCTGGATGATGTTTTTTAATTTTTATAATTTTTTTCATTTATTTTCGAATTTTCTAACTCGGGTCTGGTTGAAACGAATAGGAAGGAAATACTTCTTGTTCTCCATTTTTCGGCCTGTCCTGACCCGTTTCGTCTTGAAATGAAGCCTGAATGATGTTTTTTAATTTTTAGAATTTTTTTGCATTTATTTTTGAATTTTCTAACTCGGGCCGGGTTCGAACGGATAGGAAGGAAATTTTTTTTATTCTCTATTTTTCGGCTTGTCTTCACCCGTTTCGTCTTGAAATGAAGCCTGGATGATGTTTTTTAATTTTTATAATTTTTTTCATTTATTTTCGAATTTTCTATCTCGGGTCTGGTTCAAACGAATAGGAAGGAAATTCTTCTTGTTCTCCATTTTTTGGCCTGTCCTTACCCGTTTCGTCTTGAAATGAAGCCTGAATGATGTTTTTTAATTTTTAGAATTTTTTTGCATTTATTTTTGAATTTTCTAACTAGGGCCAGTTTAGAACGGATAGGAAAGAAATTTTTTTTATTATCTATTTTTTGGCCTATCCTGACCCGTTTCATCTTCAAATGAAGCCTGAATGATGTTTTTTAATTTTTAGAATTTTTTTGCATTTATTTTTGAATTTTCTAACTCGAGCCGGGTTCGAACGGATAGGAAAGAAATTTTTTTTATTGTCTATTTTTCGGCTTGTCTTCACCCGTTTCTTCTTGAAATGAAGCCTAGATGATGTCTTTTAATTTTTAGAATTTTTTTGCATTTCTTTTAGAATTTTCTAACTGGGGTCGGGTTCGAACGGATAGGAAAGAAATTTTTTTTATTCTCTATTTTTCGGCTTGTCTTCACCCGTTTCATCTTGAAATGAAGCCTGGATGATGTTTTTAGAATTTTTTTGCATTTATTTTTGAATTTTCTAACTTAGGTCTCGTTCGAACGGATTGGAAGGAAATTATTTTTGTTCTCTATTTTACGGCCTGTCCTGACCCGTCTCGTCTTGAAATGAAGTCTGGATGATGTTTTTTAATTTTTAGAATTTTTTTACATTTATTTTTGAATTTTCTAACTCGGGTCGGATTCGAACGGATAGGAAAGAATTATTTTTTTTTCTCTATTTTTCAGCCTGTCCTGATCCGTTTCGTCTTGAAATGAAGCCTGGATTTTTAGAATTTGTTTGCATTTCATTTAGAATTTTCTAACTGGGGTCGGGTTCGAACGGATAGGAAAGAAATTTTTTTTATTCTCTTTTTTTCGGCTTGTCTTCACCCGTTTCATCTTGAAATGAAGCCTGGATGATGTTTTTTAATTTTTAGAATTTTTTTGCATTTATTTTTGAATTTTCTAACTTAGGTCTGGTTCGAACGGATTGGAAGGAAATTATTTTTGTTCTATATTTTACGGCCTGTCCTGACCCGTCTCGTCTTGAAATGAAGTCTGGATGATGTTTTCTAATTTTTAGAATTTTTTTACATTTATTTTTGAATTTTCTAACTCGGGTCGGGTTCGAACGGATAGGAAAGAAATATTTTTTTTCTCTATTTTTCAGCCTGTCCTGATCCGTTTCGTCTTGAAATGAAGTCTGGATGATGTCTTTTAATTTTTAGAATTTTTTTGCATTTCTTTTAGAATTTTCTAACTGGGGTCGTGTTCGAACGGATAGGAAAGAAATTTTTTTTATTCTCTATTTTTCGGCTTGTCTTCACCCGTTTCATCTTGAAATGAAGCCTGGATGATGTTTTTTAATTTTTAGAATTTTTTTGCATTTATTTTTGAATTTTCTAACTTAGGTCTGGTTCGAACGGATTGGAAGGAAATTATTTTTGTTCTCTATTTTACGGCCTGTCCTGACCCGTCTCGTCTTGAAATGAAGTCTGGATGATATTTTTTAATTTTTAGAATTTTTTTACATTTATTTTTGAATTTTCTAGCTCGGGTCGGGTTCGAACGGATAGGAAAGAATTATTTTTTTTTTCTCTATTTTTCAGCCTGTCCTGATCCGTTTCGTCTTGAAATGAAGCCTGGATGATGACTTTTAATTTTTAGAATTTTTTTGCATTTCTTTTAGAATTTTCTAACTGGGGTTGGGTTCGAACGGATAGGAAATAAATTTTTTTTATTCTCTATTTTTCGGCTTGTCTTCACCCGTTTCGTCTTGAAATGAAACCTAGATGATGTTTTTTAATTTTTAGATTTTTTTTTGCATTTAGTTTTGAATTTTCTAACTCGGGTCGGGTTCGAACGGATAGGAATGAAATTTTTTTTGTTCTCTATTTCTCGGCCTGTCCTGTACCGTTTCATCTTCAAATGAAGCCTGGATGATGTTTTTTAATTTTTAGAATTTTTTTGCATTTATTTTCGTATTTTCTAACTCGGGTCGGGTTCGAACGGATAGGAAGAAAATTTTTTTTGTTCTCCATTTTTCGGCCTGTCCTGGCCCGTTTCGTCTTGAAATGAAGCCTGGATGATGTTTTTTAATTTTTAGAATTGTTTTGCATTTATTTTTAAATTTTCTAACTCGGGCCGGGTTCGAACGGATAGGAAAGAAATTGTTTTTATTCTCTATTTTTTAGCCTGTGTTTTTGCTTGTTACATCTTGAAATGATGCCTGGATGATGTTTTTTTATTTTTGAAATTTTTTTGCATTTATTTTCGAATTTTCTAACTCGGGTCGGGTTCGAACGGATAGGAATGAAATTCTTTTTTTTCTCTATTTTTTGGCCTGTCCAGACCCGTTTCATCTTCAAATGAAGCCTAGATGATGTTTTTTAATTTTTAGAATTTTTTTGCTTTTATTTTTGTGTTTTCTAACTCGGGTCGGATTCGAACGGATAGGAAAGAAATTTTTTTTGTTCTCTATTTTCGGCTTGTCTTCACCCGTTTCGTCCTGAAATGAAACCTGGATGATGTTTTTTAGTTTTTAGAATTTTTTTTTGCATTTAGTTTTGAATTTCCAAACTCGGGTCGGTTTCGAACGGATAGGAAGAAAAATTTTTTTGTTCTCTATTTTTCGGCCTGTCCTGACCCGTTTCGTCTTGAAATGAAGGCTGGACGATGCTTTTTAATTTTTAAATTTTTTTGCATTTATTTTTGAATTTTCTAAATCGGGCCGGGTTCGAACGGATAGGAAAGAAATTTTTTTTATTCTCTATTTTTCGGCTTGTCTTCACCTGTTTCATCTTGAAATGAAACTTGGATGATGTTTATTAATTTTTGGAATTTTTTTTGCATTTATTTTTGAATTTTCTAACTCGGGCCGGGTTCGAACGGATAGGAATAAAATTTTTTTTGATCTCTATTTTTCGGCCTGTCCTGTCCCGTTTCATCTTCAAACGAAGCCTGGATGATGTTTTTTAATTTTTAGAATTTTTTTGCATTTATTTTTAAATTTTCTAACTCGGGCCCGGTTCGAACGGATAGGAAAGAAATTGTTTTTATTCTCAATTTTTTAGCCTGTGTTTTTGCTTGTTACATCTTGAAATGAAGCCTGGATGATGTTTTTTTATTTTTGAAATTTTTTTGCATTTATTTTCGAATTTTCTAACACGGGTCGGGTTCGAACGGATAGGAATGAAATTCTTTTTTTTCTCCATTTTTTGGCCTGTCCTGACCCGTTTCATCTTCAAATGAAGCCTGGATGATGTTTTTTAATTTTTAGAATTTTTTTACTTTTATTTTTGTATTTTCTAACTCGGGTCGGATTCGAACGGATAGGAAGGAAATTTTTTTTGTTCTCTATTTTTCGGCTTGCCTTCACCCGTTTCGTCCTGAAATGAAACCTGGATGATGTTTTTTAATTTTTAGAATTTTTTTTTGCATTTAGTTTTGAATTTCCTAACTCGGGTCGGTTTCGAACGGATAGGAAGAAAATTTTTTTTCTTCTCTATTTTTCGGCCTGTCCCGACCCGTTTCGTCTTGAAATGGAGCCTGGATGATGTTTTTAAATTTTTAAATTTTTTTGCATTTATTTTTGAATTTTCTAAATCGGGCCGGGTTCGAACGGATAGGAAAGAAATTTTTTTTATTCTCTATTTTTCGGCTTGTCTTCACCTGTTTCATCTTGAAATGAAACCTGGATGATGTTTATTAATTTTTGGAATTTTTTTTACATTTATTTTTGAATTTTCTAACTCGGGTCGGGTTCGAACGGATAGGAATGAAATTTTTTTTTTATCTCTATTTTTCGGCCTGTCCTGTCTCGTTTCATCTTCAAATGAAACCTGGATGATGTTTTTTAATTTTTAGAATTTTTTTTGCCTTTATTTTCGAATTTTCTAACTGGGGTCGGGTTCGAACGGATAGGAAAGAAATTTTTTTTATTCTCTATTTTTCGGCTTGTCTTCACCCGTTTCGTTATGAAATGAAACCTGGATGATGATTTTTAATTTTTAGAATTTTTTTTGCATATAGTTTTGAATTTTCTAACTCGGGTCGGTTTCGAACGGATAGGAAGGAAATTTTTTTTGTTCTCTATTTTTCGGCTTGTCTTCACCCGTTTCGTCTTGAAATGAAACCTGGATGGTGTTTTTTAATTTTTAGAATTTTTTTTGCATTTAGTATTGAATTTTCTAACTCGGGTCGATTTCGAACGGATAGGAAGGAAATTTTTTTTGTTCTCTATTTTTCGGCTTGTCTTCACCCGTTTCGTCTTGAAATGAAACCTACATGATGTTTTTTAATTTTTAGAATTTTTTTTGCATTTAGTTTTGAATTTTCTAACTCGGGTCGGTTTCGAACGGATAGGAAGGAAATTTTTTTTGTTCTTTATTTTTCGGCTTGTCTTCACCCGTTTCGTCTTGAAATGAAACCTGGATGATGTTTTTTAATTTTTAGAATTTTTTTTGCATTTTGTTTTGAATTTTCTAACTCGGGTCGATTTCGAACGGATAGGATTGAAATTTTTTTTATTCTCTATTTTTCGGCTTGTCTTCACCCGTTTCGTCTTGAAATGAAACCTGGATGATGTTTATTAATTTTTGGAATTTTTTTTGCATTTATTTTTGAATTTTCTAACTCGGGTCGGGTTTGAACGGATAGGAATGAAATTTTTTTTGATCTCTATTTTTCGGCCTGTCCTGTCCCGTTTCATCTTCAAATGAAGCCTGGATGATGTTTTTTAATTTTTAGAATTTTGTTTTGCATTTATTTACGAATTTTCTATCTGGGGTTGGGTTCGAACGGATAGGAAACAAATTTTTTTTATTCTCTATTTTTCGGCTTGTCTTCACCCGTTTCGTCTTGAAATGAAACCTGGATGATGTTTTTTAATTTTTAGAATTTTTTTTGCATTTAGTTTTGAATTTTCTAACTCAGGTCTGGTTCGAACGGATAGGAGAGAAATTTTTTTTATTCTCTATTTTTCGGCTTGTCTTCACCCGTTTCGTCTTGAAATGAAACCTGGATGATGTTTATTAATTTTTAGAATTTTTTTCGCATTTAGTTTTGAATTTTCTAACTCGGGTCGGGTTCGAACGGATAGGATTGAAATTTTTTTTATTCTCTATTTTTCGGCTTGTCTTCACCCGTTTCGTCTTGAAATGAAACCTGGATGATGTTTATTAATTTTTGGAATTTTTTTTGCATTTATTTTTGAATTTTCTAACTCGGGTCGGGTTCGAACGGATAAGATTGAAATTTTTTTTCTTCTCTACTTTTCGGCCTGTCCTGGCCCGTTTCGTCTTGAAATGAAGCCTGGATGATGTTTTTTAATTTTTAGAGTTTTTTTGCATTTATTTTTGAATTTTCTAACTCAGGTCTGGTTCGAACGGATAGGAAGGAAATTCTTTTTGTTCTCTATTTTTCGGCCTGCCCTGACCCGTTTCGTTATGAAATGAAACCTGGATGATGATTTTTAATTTTTAGAATTTTTTTTGCATTTAGTTTTGAATTTTCTAACTCGGGTCGATTTCGAACGGATAGGAAGGAAATTCTTTTTGTTCTCTATTTTTCGGCCTGCCCTGACCAGTTTCGTTATGAAATGAAACCTGGATGATGTTTTTTAATTTTTAGAATTTTTTTTGCATTTAGTTTTGAATTTTCTAACTCGGGTCGATTTCGAACGGATAGGAAGGAAATTCTTTTTGTTCTCTATTTTTCGGCCTGCCCTGACCCGTTTCGTTATGAAATGAAACCTGGATGATGTTTTTTAATTTTTAGAATTTTTTTTGCATTTAGTTTTGAATTTTCTAACTCAGGTCTGGTTCGAACGGATAGGAGAGAAATTTTTTTTATTCTCTATTTTTCGGCTTGTCTTCACCCGTTTCGTCTTGAAATGAAACCTGGATGATGTTTTTTAATTTTTAGAATTTTTTTCGCATTTAGTTTTGAATTTTCTAACTCGGGTCGGGTTCGAACGGATAGGATTGAAATTTTTTTTATTCTCTATTTTTCGGCTTGTCTTCACCCGTTTCGTCTTGAAATGAAACCTGGATGATGTTTTTTAATTTTTAGAATTTTTTTTGCATTTAGTATTGAATTTTCTAACTCGGGTCGATTTCGAACGGATAGGAAGGAAATTCTTTTTGTTCTCTATTTTTCGGCCTGCCCTGACCCGTTTCGTTATGAAATGAAACCTGGATGATGATTTTTAATTTTTAGAATTTTTTTTGCATTTAGTTTTGAATTTTCTAACTCGGGTCGATTTCGAACGGATAGGAAGGAAATTCTTTTTGTTCTCTATTTTTCGGCCTGCCCTGACCCGTTTCGTTATGAAATGAAACCTGGATGATGTTTTTTAATTTTTAGAATTTTTTTTGCATTTAGTTTTGAATTATCTAACTCAGGTCTGGTTCGAACGGATAGGAGAGAAATTTTTTTTATTCTCTATTTTTCGGCTTGTCTTCACCCGTTTCGTCTTGAAATGAAACCTGGATGATGTTTTTTAATTTTTAGAATTTTTTTCGCATTTAGTTTTGAATTTTCTAACTCGGGTCGGGTTCGAACGGATAGGATTGAAATTTTTTTTATTCTCTATTTTTCGGCTTGTCTTCACCCGTTTCGTCTTGAAATGAAACCTGGATGATGTTTTTTAATTTTTAGAATTTTTTTTGCATTTAGTATTGAATTTTCTAACTCGGGTCGATTTCGAACGGATAGGAATGAAATTTTTTTTGTTCTCTATTTTTCGGCTTGTCTTCACCCGTTTCGTCTTGAAATGAAACCTAGATGATGTTTTTTAATTTTTAGAATTTTTTTTGCATTTAGTTTTGAATTTTCTAACTCGGGTCGGTTTCGAACGGATAGGAAGGAAATTTTTTTTGTTCTTTATTTTTCGGCTTGTCTTCACCCGTATCGTCTTGAAATGAAACCTGGATGATGTTTTTTAATTTTTAGAATTTTTTTTGCATTTTGTTTTGAATTTTCTAACTCGGGTCGATTTCGAACGGATAGGATTGAAATTTTTTTTATTCTCTATTTTTCGGCTTGTCTTCACCCGTTTCGTCTTGAAATGAAACCTGGATGATGTTTATTAATTTTTGGAATTTTTTTTGCATTTATTTTTGAATTTTCTAACTCGGGTCGGGTTTGAACGGATAGGAATGAAATTTTTTTTGATCTCTATTTTTCGGCCTGTCCTGTCCCGTTTCATCTTCAAATGAAGCCTGGATGATGTTTTTTAATTTTTAGAATTTTGTTTTGCATTTATTTACGAATTTTCTATCTGGGGTTGGGTTCGAACGGATAGGAAAGAAATTTTTTTTATTCTCTATTTTTCGGCTTGTCTTCACCCGTTTCGTCTTGAAATGAAACCTGGATGATGTTTTTTAATTTTTAGAATTTTTTTTCAATTTAGTTTTGAATTTTCTAACTCTCAGGTCTGGTTCGAACGGATAGGAGAGAAATTTTTTTTATTCTCTATTTTTCGGCTTGTCTTCACCCGTTTCGTCTTGAAATGAAACCTGGATGATGTTTTTTAATTTTTAGAATTTTTTTCGCATTTAGTTTTGAATTTTCTAACTCGGGTCGGGTTCGAACGGATAGGAAGGAAATTCTTTTTGTTCTCTATTTTTCGGTCTGCCCTGACCCGTTTCGTCTTGAAATGAAACCTGGATGATGTTTTTTAATTTTTAGAATTTTTTTTGCATTTAGTTTTGAATTTTCTAACTCGGGTCGGTTTAGAACGGATAAGAAGGAAATTTTTTTTGTTCTTTATTTTTCGGCCGGTCCTGACCCGTTTCGTCTTGAAATGAAGCCTGGATGATGTTTTTTAATTTTTAGATTTTTTTTGCATTTATTTTGAATTCTCTAACTCGGGCCGGGTTCGAATGGATAGGAAAGAAATTTTTTTTATTCCCTATTTTTTGGCCTGTCCTGACCCGTTTCATCTTCAAATGAAGCCTGAATGATGTTTTTTAATTTTTAGAATTTTTTTGCATTTATTTTTTAATTTTCTAACTTCGGCCGGGTTCGAACGGATAGGAAAGAAATTTGTTTTATTCTCTATTTTTCGGCTTGTCTTCACACATTTCGTCTTGAAATGAAACCTGAATGATGTTTATTAATTTTTGGAATTTTTTTGGCATTTATTGTTGAATTTTCTAACTTGGGTCGGGTTCGAACGGATAGGATTGAAATTTTTTTTGTTCTCTATTTTTCAGCCTGTCCTGTCCCGTTTCATCTTCAAATGAAGCCTGGATGATGTTTTTTAATTTTTAGAATTTTTTTGCATTTATTTTCGAATTTTCTAACTGGGGTTGGGTTCGAACGAATAGGAAAGAAATTTTTTTTATTCTCTATTTTTCGGCTTGTCTTCACCTGTTTCGTCTTGAAATGAAATCTGGATGATGTTTTTTAATTTTTAGAATTTTTTTTGCATTTAGTTTTGAATTTTCTAATTCGAGTCGAGTTCGAACGGATAGGATTGAAATTTTTTTTCTTCTCTATTTTTCGTCCTGTCCTGGCCCATTTCGTCTTGAAATGAAGCCTGGATGATGTTTTTTAATTTTTAGAATTTTTTTGCATTTATTTTTGAATTTTCTAACTCAGGTCTGGTTCGAACGGATAGGAAGGAAATTCTTTTTGTTCTCTATTTTTCGGCCTGCCCTGACCTGTTTCGTCATGAAATGAAACTTGGATGATGATTTTTAATTGTTAGAATTTTTTTTGCATTTAGTTTTGAATTTTCTAACTCGGGTCGGTTTCGAACGGATAGGAAGGAAATTTTTTTTGTTCCCTTTTTTTCGGCTTGTCTTCACCCGTTTCGTCTTGAAATGAAACCTGGATGATGTTTTTTAATTTTTAGAATTTTTTTTGCATTTAGTTTTGAATTTTCTAACTCGGCTCGGTTTCGAACGGATAGGAAGGAAATTTTTTTTGTTCTCTATTTTTCGGCTTGTCTTCAACCATTTCGTCTTGAAATGAAACCTGGATGATGTTTTTTAATTTTTAGATTTTTTTTTTTTTTGCATTTAGTTTTGAATTTTCTAACTCGGGTCGGTTTAGAACGGATAGGAAGGAAATTTTTTTTGTTCTCTATTTTTCGGCCTGTCCTGACCCGTTTCGTCTTGCAGTGAAGCCTGGATGATGTTTTTTAATTTTTAGAATTTTTTTTGCATTTAGTTTTGAATTTTCTAACTCGGGTCGGGTTCGAACGGATAGGAAGGAAGTTCTTTTTGTTCTCTATTTTTCGGCCTGCCCTGACCCGTTTCGTCTTGAAATGAAACCTGGATGATGTTTTTTAATTTTTAGAGTGTTTTTTGCATTTAGTTTTGAATTTTCTAACTCGGGTCGGTTTCGAACGGATAGGAAGGAAATTTTTTTTGTTCTCAATTTTTCGGCTTGTCTTCACCCATTTCGTCTTGAAATCAAACCTGGATGATGTTTTTTAATTTTTAGATTTTTTTTTTTGCATTTAGTTTTGAATTTTCTAACTCGGGTCGGTTTAGAACGGATAGGAAGGAAATTTTTTTTGTTCTTTATTTTTCGGCCTGTCCTGACCCGTTTCGTCTTGAAATGAAGCCTGGATGATGTTTTTTAATTTTTAGAATTTTTTTGCATTTATTTTTGAATTTTGTAACTCGGGCCGGGTTCGAATGGATTGGAAAGAAATTTTTTTTATTCTCTATTTTTTTGCCTGTCCTGACTCGTTTCATCTTCAAATGAAGCCTGAATGATGTTTTTTTAATTTTTAAAATTTTTTTGCATTTATTTTTGAATTTTCTAACTTGGGCCGGGTTCGAACGGATAGGAAAGAAATTTTTTTTATTCTCTATTTTTCGGCTTGTCTTCACCCATTTCGTCTTGAAATGAAACCTGAATGATGTTTATTAATTTTTGGAATTTTTTGGCATTTATTTTTGAATTTTCTAACTTGGGTCGGGTTCGAACGGATAGGATTGAAATTTTTTTTTGTTCTCTATTTTTCGGCCTGTCCTGTCCCGTTTCATCTTCAAATGAAGCCTGGATGATGTTTTTTAATTTTTAGAATTTTTTTGCATTTATTTTCGAATTTTCTAACTGGGGTCGGGTTCGAACGGATAGGGAAGAAATTTTTTTTATTCTCTATATTTCGGCTTGTCTTCACCCGTTTCGTCTTGAAATGAAACTTGGATGATGTGGTTTAATTTTTATAATTTTTTTTGCATTTAGTTTTGAATTTTCTAACTCGGGTCGGGTTCGAACGAATAGGATTGAAATTTTTTTTGTTCTCTATTTTCCAGCTTGTCTTCACCCGTTTCGTCTTGAAATGAAACCTGGATGATGTTTTTTAATTTTTAGAATTTTTTTTGCGTTTAGTTTTGAATTTTCTAACTCGGGTCGGTTTCGAACGGATATGAAGGAAATTTTTTTTATTCTCTATTTTTCGGCTTGTCTTCACCCGTTTCGTCTTGAAATGAAACCTGGATGATGTTTTTTAATTTTTAGAATTTTTTTTGCGTTTAGTTTTGAATTTTCTAACACGGGTCGGTTTCGAACGGATATGAAGGAAATTTTTTTTATTCTCTATTTTTCGGCTTGTCTTCACCCGTTTCGTCTTGAAATGAAGCCTGGATGATGTTTTTTAATTTTTATAATTTTTTTCATTTATTTTCGAATTTTCTAACTCGGGTCTGGTTGAAACGAATAGGAAGGAAATACTTCTTGTTCTCCATTTTTCGGCCTGTCCTGACCCGTTTCGTCTTGAAATGAAGCCTGAATGATGTTTTTTAATTTTTAGAATTTTTTTGCATTTATTTTTGAATTTTCTAACTCGGGCCGGGTTCGAACGGATAGGAAGGAAATTTTTTTTATTCTCTATTTTTCGGCTTGTCTTCACCCGTTTCGTCTTGAAATGAAGCCTGGATGATGTTTTTTAATTTTTATAATTTTTTTCATTTATTTTCGAATTTTCTATCTCGGGTCTGGTTCAAACGAATAGGAAGGAAATTCTTCTTGTTCTCCATTTTTTGGCCTGTCCTTACCCGTTTCGTCTTGAAATGAAGCCTGAATGATGTTTTTTAATTTTTAGAATTTTTTTGCATTTATTTTTGAATTTTCTAACTAGGGCCAGTTTAGAACGGATAGGAAAGAAATTTTTTTTATTATCTATTTTTTGGCCTATCCTGACCCGTTTCATCTTCAAATGAAGCCTGAATGATGTTTTTTAATTTTTAGAATTTTTTTGCATTTATTTTTGAATTTTCTAACTCGAGCCGGGTTCGAACGGATAGGAAAGAAATTTTTTTTATTGTCTATTTTTCGGCTTGTCTTCACCCGTTTCTTCTTGAAATGAAGCCTAGATGATGTCTTTTAATTTTTAGAATTTTTTTGCATTTCTTTTAGAATTTTCTAACTGGGGTCGGGTTCGAACGGATAGGAAAGAAATTTTTTTTATTCTCTATTTTTCGGCTTGTCTTCACCCGTTTCATCTTGAAATGAAGCCTGGATGATGTTTTTAGAATTTTTTTGCATTTATTTTTGAATTTTCTAACTTAGGTCTCGTTCGAACGGATTGGAAGGAAATTATTTTTGTTCTCTATTTTACGGCCTGTCCTGACCCGTCTCGTCTTGAAATGAAGTCTGGATGATGTTTTTTAATTTTTAGAATTTTTTTACATTTATTTTTGAATTTTCTAACTCGGGTCGGATTCGAACGGATAGGAAAGAATTATTTTTTTTTCTCTATTTTTCAGCCTGTCCTGATCCGTTTCGTCTTGAAATGAAGCCTGGATTTTTAGAATTTGTTTGCATTTCATTTTGAATTTTCTAACTGGGGTCGGGTTCGAACGGATAAGAAAGAAATTTTTTTTTATTCTCTATTTTTCGGCTTGTCTTCACCCGTTTCATCTTGAAATGAAGCCTGGATGATGTTTTTTAATTTTTAGAATTTTTTGGCATTTATTTTCGAATTTTCTAACTTAGGTCTGGTTCGAACGGATTGGAAGGAAATTATTTTTGTTCTATATTTTACGGCCTGTCCTGACCCGTCTCGTCTTGAAATGAAGTCTGGATGATGTTTTCTAATTTTTAGAATTTTTTTACATTTATTTTTGAATTTTCTAACTCGGGTCGGGTTCGAACGGATAGGAAAGAAATATTTTTTTTCTCTATTTTTCAGCCTGTCCTGATCCGTTTCGTCTTGAAATGAAGTCTGGATGATGTCTTTTAATTTTTAGAATTTTTTTGCATTTCTTTTAGAATTTTCTAACTGGGGTCGTGTTCGAACGGATAGGAAAGAAATTTTTTTTATTCTCTATTTTTCGGCTTGTCTTCACCCGTCTCGTCTTGAAATGAAGCCTGGATGATGTTTTTTAATTTTTAGAATTTTTTTGCATTTATTTTTGAATTTTCTAACTTAGGTCTGGTTCGAACGGATTGGAAGGAAATTATTTTTGTTCTCTATTTTACGGCCTGTCCTGACCCGTCTCGTCTTGAAATGAAGTCTGGATGATATTTTTTAATTTTTAGAATTTTTTTACATTTATTTTTGAATTTTCTAGCTCGGGTCGGGTTCGAACGGATAGGAAAGAATTATTTTTTTTTTCTCTATTTTTCAGCCTGTCCTGATCCGTTTCGTCTTGAAATGAAGCCTGGATGATGACTTTTAATTTTTAGAATTTTTTTGCATTTCTTTTAGAATTTTCTAACTGGGGTTGGGTTCGAACGGATAGGAAATAAATTTTTTTTATTCTCTATTTTTCGGCTTGTCTTCACCCGTTTCGTCTTGAAATGAAACCTAGATGATGTTTTTTAATTTTTAGATTTTTTTTTGCATTTAGTTTTGAATTTTCTAACTCGGGTCGGGTTCGAACGGATAGGAATGAAATTTTTTTTGTTCTCTATTTCTCGGCCTGTCCTGTACCGTTTCATCTTCAAATGAAGCCTGGATGATGTTTTTTAATTTTTAGAATTTTTTTGCATTTATTTTCGTATTTTCTAACTCGGGTCGGGTTCGAACGGATAGGAAGAAAATTTTTTTTGTTCTCCATTTTTCGGCCTGTCCTGGCCCGTTTCGTCTTGAAATGAAGCCTGGATGATGTTTTTTAATTTTTAGAATTGTTTTGCATTTATTTTTAAATTTTCTAACTCGGGCCGGGTTCGAACGGATAGGAAAGAAATTGTTTTTATTCTCTATTTTTTAGCCTGTGTTTTTGCTTGTTACATCTTGAAATGATGCCTGGATGATGTTTTTTTATTTTTGAAATTTTTTTGCATTTATTTTCGAATTTTCTAACTCGGGTCGGGTTCGAACGGATAGGAATGAAATTCTTTTTTTTCTCTATTTTTTGGCCTGTCCAGACCCGTTTCATCTTCAAATGAAGCCTAGATGATGTTTTTTAATTTTTAGAATTTTTTTGCTTTTATTTTTGTGTTTTCTAACTCGGGTCGGATTCGAACGGATAGGAAAGAAATTTTTTTTGTTCTCTATTTTCGGCTTGTCTTCACCCGTTTCGTCCTGAAATGAAACCTGGATGATGTTTTTTAGTTTTTAGAATTTTTTTTTGCATTTAGTTTTGAATTTCCAAACTCGGGTCGGTTTCGAACGGATAGGAAGAAAAATTTTTTTGTTCTCTATTTTTCGGCCTGTCCTGACCCGTTTCGTCTTGAAATGAAGGCTGGACGATGCTTTTTAATTTTTAAATTTTTTTGCATTTATTTTTGAATTTTCTAAATCGGGCCGGGTTCGAACGGATAGGAAAGAAATTTTTTTTATTCTCTATTTTTCGGCTTGTCTTCACCTGTTTCATCTTGAAATGAAACTTGGATGATGTTTATTAATTTTTGGAATTTTTTTTGCATTTATTTTTGAATTTTCTAACTCGGGCCGGGTTCGAACGGATAGGAATAAAATTTTTTTTGATCTCTATTTTTCGGCCTGTCCTGTCCCGTTTCATCTTCAAACGAAGCCTGGATGATGTTTTTTAATTTTTAGAATTTTTTTGCATTTATTTTTAAATTTTCTAACTCGGGCCCGGTTCGAACGGATAGGAAAGAAATTGTTTTTATTCTCAATTTTTTAGCCTGTGTTTTTGCTTGTTACATCTTGAAATGAAGCCTGGATGATGTTTTTTTATTTTTGAAATTTTTTTGCATTTATTTTCGAATTTTCTAACACGGGTCGGGTTCGAACGGATAGGAATGAAATTCTTTTTTTTCTCCATTTTTTGGCCTGTCCTGACCCGTTTCATCTTCAAATGAAGCCTGGATGATGTTTTTTAATTTTTAGAATTTTTTTACTTTTATTTTTGTATTTTCTAACTCGGGTCGGATTCGAACGGATAGGAAGGAAATTTTTTTTGTTCTCTATTTTTCGGCTTGCCTTCACCCGTTTCGTCCTGAAATGAAACCTGGATGATGTTTTTTAATTTTTAGAATTTTTTTTTGCATTTAGTTTTGAATTTCCTAACTCGGGTCGGTTTCGAACGGATAGGAAGAAAATTTTTTTTCTTCTCTATTTTTCGGCCTGTCCCGACCCGTTTCGTCTTGAAATGGAGCCTGGATGATGTTTTTAAATTTTTAAATTTTTTTGCATTTATTTTTGAATTTTCTAAATCGGGCCGGGTTCGAACGGATAGGAAAGAAATTTTTTTTATTCTCTATTTTTCGGCTTGTCTTCACCTGTTTCATCTTGAAATGAAACCTGGATGATGTTTATTAATTTTTGGAATTTTTTTTACATTTATTTTTGAATTTTCTAACTCGGGTCGGGTTCGAACGGATAGGAATGAAATTTTTTTTTTATCTCTATTTTTCGGCCTGTCCTGTCTCGTTTCATCTTCAAATGAAACCTGGATGATGTTTTTTAATTTTTAGAATTTTTTTTGCCTTTATTTTCGAATTTTCTAACTGGGGTCGGGTTCGAACGGATAGGAAAGAAATTTTTTTTATTCTCTATTTTTCGGCTTGTCTTCACCCGTTTCGTTATGAAATGAAACCTGGATGATGATTTTTAATTTTTAGAATTTTTTTTGCATATAGTTTTGAATTTTCTAACTCGGGTCGGTTTCGAACGGATAGGAAGGAAATTTTTTTTGTTCTCTATTTTTCGGCTTGTCTTCACCCGTTTCGTCTTGAAATGAAACCTGGATGGTGTTTTTTAATTTTTAGAATTTTTTTTGCATTTAGTATTGAATTTTCTAACTCGGGTCGATTTCGAACGGATAGGAAGGAAATTTTTTTTGTTCTCTATTTTTCGGCTTGTCTTCACCCGTTTCGTCTTGAAATGAAACCTACATGATGTTTTTTAATTTTTAGAATTTTTTTTGCATTTAGTTTTGAATTTTCTAACTCGGGTCGGTTTCGAACGGATAGGAAGGAAATTTTTTTTGTTCTTTATTTTTCGGCTTGTCTTCACCCGTTTCGTCTTGAAATGAAACCTGGATGATGTTTTTTAATTTTTAGAATTTTTTTTGCATTTTGTTTTGAATTTTCTAACTCGGGTCGATTTCGAACGGATAGGATTGAAATTTTTTTTATTCTCTATTTTTCGGCTTGTCTTCACCCGTTTCGTCTTGAAATGAAACCTGGATGATGTTTATTAATTTTTGGAATTTTTTTTGCATTTATTTTTGAATTTTCTAACTCGGGTCGGGTTTGAACGGATAGGAATGAAATTTTTTTTGATCTCTATTTTTCGGCCTGTCCTGTCCCGTTTCATCTTCAAATGAAGCCTGGATGATGTTTTTTAATTTTTAGAATTTTGTTTTGCATTTATTTACGAATTTTCTATCTGGGGTTGGGTTCGAACGGATAGGAAACAAATTTTTTTTATTCTCTATTTTTCGGCTTGTCTTCACCCGTTTCGTCTTGAAATGAAACCTGGATGATGTTTTTTAATTTTTAGAATTTTTTTTGCATTTAGTTTTGAATTTTCTAACTCAGGTCTGGTTCGAACGGATAGGAGAGAAATTTTTTTTATTCTCTATTTTTCGGCTTGTCTTCACCCGTTTCGTCTTGAAATGAAACCTGGATGATGTTTATTAATTTTTAGAATTTTTTTCGCATTTAGTTTTGAATTTTCTAACTCGGGTCGGGTTCGAACGGATAGGATTGAAATTTTTTTTATTCTCTATTTTTCGGCTTGTCTTCACCCGTTTCGTCTTGAAATGAAACCTGGATGATGTTTATTAATTTTTGGAATTTTTTTTGCATTTATTTTTGAATTTTCTAACTCGGGTCGGGTTCGAACGGATAAGATTGAAATTTTTTTTCTTCTCTACTTTTCGGCCTGTCCTGGCCCGTTTCGTCTTGAAATGAAGCCTGGATGATGTTTTTTAATTTTTAGAGTTTTTTTGCATTTATTTTTGAATTTTCTAACTCAGGTCTGGTTCGAACGGATAGGAAGGAAATTCTTTTTGTTCTCTATTTTTCGGCCTGCCCTGACCCGTTTCGTTATGAAATGAAACCTGGATGATGATTTTTAATTTTTAGAATTTTTTTTGCATTTAGTTTTGAATTTTCTAACTCGGGTCGATTTCGAACGGATAGGAAGGAAATTCTTTTTGTTCTCTATTTTTCGGCCTGCCCTGACCAGTTTCGTTATGAAATGAAACCTGGATGATGTTTTTTAATTTTTAGAATTTTTTTTGCATTTAGTTTTGAATTTTCTAACTCGGGTCGATTTCGAACGGATAGGAAGGAAATTCTTTTTGTTCTCTATTTTTCGGCCTGCCCTGACCCGTTTCGTTATGAAATGAAACCTGGATGATGTTTTTTAATTTTTAGAATTTTTTTTGCATTTAGTTTTGAATTTTCTAACTCAGGTCTGGTTCGAACGGATAGGAGAGAAATTTTTTTTATTCTCTATTTTTCGGCTTGTCTTCACCCGTTTCGTCTTGAAATGAAACCTGGATGATGTTTTTTAATTTTTAGAATTTTTTTCGCATTTAGTTTTGAATTTTCTAACTCGGGTCGGGTTCGAACGGATAGGATTGAAATTTTTTTTATTCTCTATTTTTCGGCTTGTCTTCACCCGTTTCGTCTTGAAATGAAACCTGGATGATGTTTTTTAATTTTTAGAATTTTTTTTGCATTTAGTATTGAATTTTCTAACTCGGGTCGATTTCGAACGGATAGGAAGGAAATTCTTTTTGTTCTCTATTTTTCGGCCTGCCCTGACCCGTTTCGTTATGAAATGAAACCTGGATGATGATTTTTAATTTTTAGAATTTTTTTTGCATTTAGTTTTGAATTTTCTAACTCGGGTCGATTTCGAACGGATAGGAAGGAAATTCTTTTTGTTCTCTATTTTTCGGCCTGCCCTGACCCGTTTCGTTATGAAATGAAACCTGGATGATGTTTTTTAATTTTTAGAATTTTTTTTGCATTTAGTTTTGAATTATCTAACTCAGGTCTGGTTCGAACGGATAGGAGAGAAATTTTTTTTATTCTCTATTTTTCGGCTTGTCTTCACCCGTTTCGTCTTGAAATGAAACCTGGATGATGTTTTTTAATTTTTAGAATTTTTTTCGCATTTAGTTTTGAATTTTCTAACTCGGGTCGGGTTCGAACGGATAGGATTGAAATTTTTTTTATTCTCTATTTTTCGGCTTGTCTTCACCCGTTTCGTCTTGAAATGAAACCTGGATGATGTTTTTTAATTTTTAGAATTTTTTTTGCATTTAGTATTGAATTTTCTAACTCGGGTCGATTTCGAACGGATAGGAATGAAATTTTTTTTGTTCTCTATTTTTCGGCTTGTCTTCACCCGTTTCGTCTTGAAATGAAACCTAGATGATGTTTTTTAATTTTTAGAATTTTTTTTGCATTTAGTTTTGAATTTTCTAACTCGGGTCGGTTTCGAACGGATAGGAAGGAAATTTTTTTTGTTCTTTATTTTTCGGCTTGTCTTCACCCGTATCGTCTTGAAATGAAACCTGGATGATGTTTTTTAATTTTTAGAATTTTTTTTGCATTTTGTTTTGAATTTTCTAACTCGGGTCGATTTCGAACGGATAGGATTGAAATTTTTTTTATTCTCTATTTTTCGGCTTGTCTTCACCCGTTTCGTCTTGAAATGAAACCTGGATGATGTTTATTAATTTTTGGAATTTTTTTTGCATTTATTTTTGAATTTTCTAACTCGGGTCGGGTTTGAACGGATAGGAATGAAATTTTTTTTGATCTCTATTTTTCGGCCTGTCCTGTCCCGTTTCATCTTCAAATGAAGCCTGGATGATGTTTTTTAATTTTTAGAATTTTGTTTTGCATTTATTTACGAATTTTCTATCTGGGGTTGGGTTCGAACGGATAGGAAAGAAATTTTTTTTATTCTCTATTTTTCGGCTTGTCTTCACCCGTTTCGTCTTGAAATGAAACCTGGATGATGTTTTTTAATTTTTAGAATTTTTTTTCAATTTAGTTTTGAATTTTCTAACTCTCAGGTCTGGTTCGAACGGATAGGAGAGAAATTTTTTTTATTCTCTATTTTTCGGCTTGTCTTCACCCGTTTCGTCTTGAAATGAAACCTGGATGATGTTTTTTAATTTTTAGAATTTTTTTCGCATTTAGTTTTGAATTTTCTAACTCGGGTCGGGTTCGAACGGATAGGATTGAAATTTTTTTTATTCTCTATTTTTCGGCTTGTCTTCACCCGTTTCGTCTTGAAATGAAACCTGGATGATGTTTATTAATTTTTGGAATTTTTTTTGCGTTTATTTTTGAATTTTCTAACTCGGGTCGGGTTCGAACGGATAAGATTGAAATTTTTTTTCTTCTCTACTTTTCGGCCTGTCCTGGCCCGTTTCGTCTTGAAATGAAGCCTGGATGATGTTTTTTAATTTTTAGAATTTTTCTGCATTTATTTTTGAATTTTCTAACTCAGGTCTGGTTCGAACGGATAGGAAGGAAATTCTTTTTGTTCTCTATTTTTCGGCCTGCCCTGACCCGTTTCGTTATGAAATGAAACCTGGATGATGATTTTTAATTTTTAGAATTTTTTTTGCATTTAGTTTTGAATTTTCTAACTCGGGTCGATTTCGAACGGATAGGAAGGAAATTCTTTTTGTTCTCTATTTTTCGGCCTGCCCTGACCCGTTTCGTTATGAAATGAAACCTGGATGATGTTTTTTAATTTTTAGAATTTTTTTTGCATTTAGTTTTGAATTTTCTAACTCAGGTCTGGTTCGAACGGATAGGAGAGAAATTTTTTTTATTCTCTATTTTTCGGCTTGTCTTCACCCGTTTCGTCTTGAAATGAAACCTGGATGATGTTTTTTAATTTTTAGAATTTTTTTCGCATTTAGTTTTGAATTTTCTAACTCGGGTCGGGTTCGAACGGATAGGATTGAAATTTTTTTTATTCTCTATTTTTCGGCTTGTCTTCACCCGTTTCGTCTTGAAATGAAACCTGGATGATGTTTTTTAATTTTTAGAATTTTTTTTGCATTTAGTATTGAATTTTCTAACTCGGGTCGATTTCGAACGGATAGGAATGAAATTTTTTTTGTTCTCTATTTTTCGGCTTGTCTTCACCCGTTTCGTCTTGAAATGAAACCTAGATGATGTTTTTTAATTTTTAGAATTTTTTTTGCATTTAGTTTTGAATTTTCTAACTCGGGTCGGTTTCGAACGGATAGGAAGGAAATTTTTTTTGTTCTTTATTTTTCGGCTTGTCTTCACCCGTATCGTCTTGAAATGAAACCTGGATGATGTTTTTTAATTTTTAGAATTTTTTTTGCATTTTGTTTTGAATTTTCTAACTCGGGTCGATTTCGAACGGATAGGATTGAAATTTTTTTTATTCTCTATTTTTCGGCTTGTCTTCACCCGTTTCGTCTTGAAATGAAACCTGGATGATGTTTATTAATTTTTGGAATTTTTTTTGCATTTATTTTTGAATTTTCTAACTCGGGTCGGGTTTGAACGGATAGGAATGAAATTTTTTTTGATCTCTATTTTTCGGCCTGTCCTGTCCCGTTTCATCTTCAAATGAAGCCTGGATGATGTTTTTTAATTTTTAGAATTTTGTTTTGCATTTATTTACGAATTTTCTATCTGGGGTTGGGTTCGAACGGATAGGAAAGAAATTTTTTTTATTCTCTATTTTTCGGCTTGTCTTCACCCGTTTCGTCTTGAAATGAAACCTGGATGATGTTTTTTAATTTTTAGAATTTTTTTTCAATTTAGTTTTGAATTTTCTAACTCTCAGGTCTGGTTCGAACGGATAGGAGAGAATTTTTTTTTATTCTCTATTTTTCGGCTTGTCTTCACCCGTTTCGTCTTGAAATGAAACCTGGATGATGTTTTTTAATTTTTAGAATTTTTTTCGCATTTAGTTTTGAATTTTCTAACTCGGGTCGGGTTCGAACGGATAGGATTGAAATTTTTTTTATTCTCTATTTTTCGGCTTGTCTTCACCCGTTTCGTCTTGAAATGAAACCTGGATGATGTTTATTAATTTTTGGAATTTTTTTTGCGTTTATTTTTGAATTTTCTAACTCGGGTCGGGTTCGAACGGATAAGATTGAAATTTTTTTTCTTCTCTACTTTTCGGCCTGTCCTGGCCCGTTTCGTCTTGAAATGAAGCCTGGATGATGTTTTTTAATTTTTAGAATTTTTCTGCATTTATTTTTGAATTTTCTAACTCAGGTCTGGTTCGAACGGATAGGAAGGAAATTCTTTTTGTTCTCTATTTTTCGGCCTGCCCTGACCCGTTTCGTTATGAAATGAAACCTGGATGATGTTTTTTAATTTTTAGAATTTTTTTTGCATTTAGTTTTGAATTTTCTAACTCAGGTCTGGTTCGAACGGATAGGAGAGAAATTTTTTTTATTCTCTATTTTTCGGCTTGTCTTCACCCGTTTCGTCTTGAAATGAAACCTGGATGATGTTTTTTAATTTTTAGAATTTTTTTCGCATTTAGTTTTGAATTTTCTAACTCGGGTCGGGTTCGAACGGATAGGATTGAATTTTTTTTTATTCTCTATTTTTCGGCTTGTCTTCACCCGTTTCGTCTTGAAATGAAACCTGGATGATGTTTTTTAATTTTTAGAATTTTTTTTGCATTTAGTATTGAATTTTCTAACTCGGGTCGATTTCGAACGGATAGGAATAAAATTTTTTTTGTTCTCTATTTTTCGGCTTGTCTTCACCCGTTTCGTCTTGAAATGAAACCTAGATGATTTTTTTAATTTTTAAAATTTTTTTTGCATTTAGTTTTGAATTTTCTAACTCGGGTCGGTTTCGAACGGATAGGAAGGAAATTTTTTTTGTTCTTTATTTTTCGGCTTGTCTTCACCCGTTTCGTCTTGAAATGAAACCTGGATGATGTTTTTTAATTTTTAGAATTTTTTTTGCATTTAGTTTTGAATTTTCTAACTCGGGTCGATTTCGAACGGATAGGAAGGAAATTTTTTTTGTTCTCTATTTTTCGGCTTGTCTTCACCCGTTTCGTCTTGAAATGAAACCTGGATGATGTTTTTTAATTTTTAGAATTTTTTTTGCATTTAGTTTTGAATTTTCTAACTCGGGTCGGTTTCGAACGGATAGGAAGGAAATTTTTTTTGTTCTCAATTTTTCGGCCTGTCTTGACCCGTTTCGTCTTGCAATGAAGCCTGGATGATGTTTTTTAATTTTTAGAATTTTTTTTGCATTTAGTTTTGAATTTTCTAACTCGGGTCGGGTTCGAACGGATAGGAAGGAAATTCTTTTTGTTCACTATTTTTCGGCCTGCCCTGACCCGTTTTTTTTTAAATGAAACCTGGCTGATATTTTTTAATTTTTAGAATTTTTTTTGCATTTAGTTTTGAATTTTCTAACTCGGGTCGGTTTCGAACGGATAGGAAGGAAATTTTTTTGTTCTCCATTTTTCGGCTTGTCTTCACCCATTTCGTCTTGAAATGAAACCTGGATGATGTTTTTTAATTTTTAGATTTTTTTTTTTGCATTTAGTTTTGAATTTTCTAACTCGGGTCGGTTTAGAACGGATAGGACGGAAATTTTTTTTGTTCTTTATTTTTCGGCCTGTCCTGACCCGTTTCGTCTTGAAATGAAGCCTGGATGATGTTTTTTAATTTTTAGAATTTTTTTGCATTTATTTTTGAATTTTCTAACTCGGGCCGGGTTCGAATGGATAGGAAAGAAATTTTTTTTATTCTCTATTTTTTTGCCTGTCCTGACCCGTTTCATCTTCAAATGAAGCCTGAATGATGTTTTTTAATTTTTAGAATTTTTTTGCATTTATTTTTGAATTTTCTAACTCGGGCCGGGTTCGAACGGATAGGAAAGAAATTTTTTTTATTCTCTATTTTTCGGCTTGTCTTCACCCATTTCGTCTTGAAATGAAACCTGAATGATGTTTATTAATTTTTGGAATTTTTTTTGCATTTATTTTTGAATTTTCTGACTTGGGTCGGGT